>NC_079153.1:106025321-110862821 GCF_947563725.1 Argiope bruennichi | reverse complement strand
AAAGAAATGTCTTTTCAGAGGAAGAATTGTTTCCCTTGATTTTGTCTGCTATATGTGGAGTCAATATACATCAAAACAAGTGGGACTGGTGTTTCAGAAAGTTACTCGTACTCCCCCAATCCCGAATAAAAAATGTTTTATTTTCTCTGCAGCATAAAATTTGTGGATCTTGGACAAAGAAACTATGACCGCCACATGTGCTGAGATTTATTTTTTTCAGAGTCCCGTTCATGATCGTTTTGTTCTGTGTAGTATAGAAGATGGAAGTGAGTGTACATGTTGGCGCCGTTTTACCTACTGATTTACGCCAAAATTTGGCATAAAATTATAATTTCATTGCCGAAATCACATTCCAAATTTCATTAATCTAAATCATTGAGTCTGTATGTGACCGCTTTTACACACACATGAACGTAAAGGCTGATAGATGATCAATCCGTTGAAAAATTTGATGTAGATATACATTTTAAATGCTATAACTATTGCCAAATTTCAACCATCTAGTTCTTTTTATTTTGTAATTACCGTGTTCACTTGTTCTCTGACGGAGAGACAGCGTACAACTTGCAGATAGATTTCGTCCAAAATTGCATAGAATTTTACAAAAATGGTAAAAACCACCGCATACCAGATTTCATCCATCTAGTTAACACGTTGACTATTGTGTCATTCACATTCGCTTGACGGGAGAAGTTCTCAGTCAATGCAGGATTTGATGCGAATAGAATAAGCCTTTGTTTAGTTTACATCTCCTTGTTTTAACATGGCTCAGCACGTGAGTCACCTGTGATTCATGGAGCTCTAATTAGATATTTTCTTCTCTTTTATAATTAAAAGAGAGCAAATAAGTAAGCACCTTATTAGATAGTGAGTCCGAATTACAGCCATCAGTCAGGGCAGCAGTCGTTTTGGATAGATATAACAGATCGATATAGTTTTAAAAATGTGTTTTGGGGACTCGAGGAGATCTAACACGTTGTGATTCATCAAAATCTCTCGAGGCCGCGGTGGCCTGGTGGTAAGGCCTCGGCTTGTGAGCCGTAGGATTTCAGGTTCGAGACCCGATTCCACCGAAGAACCGTCGTGTAAGGGGGTCTGTTGCACGTTAAATCCGTCATGCCAAACGTCCTCCCGCTGGTGTGGTGTGGCGTGGAGAGGGGGGTGCCAACTCAGGTGCCGTCCTCGTCATCTGACCGCGGTTAAAAATTGCGAGGTCCGTCCCAAAATAGCCCTAGTGTTGCTTTACAACGGGACGTAAATATAATTAAACTAAACTCATCAAAATCTCGTGTATTTTTTGATGTTCTCTTTGTATATTTCTTATATGAGGAAGTAAAATCTACAATGAGGTAGTAAGTAAGTCAAATAAGTAACGTCGAAAAATAAGCGAAACTAAATAAAATAACTTTAAAATAAGAAGACAATATAATTAGTAATGGGATAATGGGAATTCTTGGACGAATTGAGCTTTAGTCCCTACCGAGACAGACGATGGTGAATCTTTCTCCCCTTTCACCGCCCTTTTCTCTCCTGGGACAAATTGATCGTAGATCACCGGCTGGGACAGACGAAGGTGGAATCCTCCCTTCCCTAGCAAGGAAATGATTATTTTTATTCTTCCGTTTGTACTTTGTTTGATTTTGAATGTTTCTTAGGGACTGTATCTCTATTTGCCCCATTTGCCTGTGTACATGTGAACACAATGTCTCAAACGCAGAAACGAAGTCTGAAATTTATAATGCAGTTTTTGAATATTTTTTTTATTAGAAAAATCGGTATTATATCAGTTGGCTCCACTACACAATGATTCTCAACACAAAATGTGACTTACTGTGGGAATATCTAAAAATAATTATAATGTGGTGAGAATGCTGCCATTTATTTTCATATCACTCTCTTCTTGTCCATATTTGCACTTTAAACTGAGATGGAAAATCTAACCTATACTTATTCTGATGTTCATGCTTTTCCCGTTTACGTCTGTCAGTCCGGCAATGATTCCCTCCTCTGTGCAGCGGAGTGAAAGTAAACAGCGGAGAAGTAACAGCGCCGCCGTTTTCGAGGATTTCAGCACCATCGGAGGCGTGCGGTTTTTCACGCTTGTCTGTACTCGACCTGGATTGGTTTCGGCGCTGAGTTTTTTTGGGAACTTCTGTTAACAACCAATCTCTTTTTCCAGCTAGGAATGTGTTTTTATGGTTTTCGTTGTGACTTATTCTAAGACCCAAACGGGCCGCGGTGGCCTGTTGGTAAGGTCTCGGCTTCGGAACCGGAGGGTTTCAGGTTCGTGACCCGATTCCATCGAAGAACCATCGCGTAAGGTGGTCTGTTGCACGTTAAATCCGTCAGACCAAACGTCCTCCTGCTGGTGTGGTGTGGAGAGGGAGGTGTGCCAGCTCATGTGTCGTCCTCATCATCTGACCGCGGTTCAAAATGACGAGGTCCGTCCCAAAATAGCCCTAGTGTTGCTTTAAAACGGGACGCTAATATAATTAAACTTAAAATCTAAGACCCAAACCTACTACACTTGGGAAAACAAATTATTCATGATTGAAATATAAAAGAGATATATTTAATATAACTATTTGATTAGTTTTAATGAAATAATTTAATTAGGAGAATTTTTTAATTAATGTTGATAGTTTATCGGAAATTGTTTCTTCCATCTTTCTGAATATTGTTGGTAGATATAATTAAATTATGAGCAAGTTCTTATTGGATTGACTTATAAATCGTTTATAAAATTGAATACTTTCTCGTTTCAGACATGTACAAAGAGAAAGCAAATATACAAATTTTATTCCATGCAGAATATACAAATATACACAGACAATACATATTGTACAATGCAGAATTTGTATATTCTATTCCGTGCAGTATATTAATATTTTCAGAACATAATTATGAGTCTGTTGATAAATTTAATACGCCCCAATAAGCTTTTGTTGAAGTACGCGCAACTTGATCTTGAATAAATTTATGAAAAAAGGTTCTGTAATATATTTATTTATGATTCATAAATTATAAAATAGAAAGAAGGAAATAGTTTAATTGAAACTTAATGATCCCAATTTTTAAGGCTTTTGGATTTCAGTTTCTTTCTTTTCTTTTCTTGTATCTCTTTAAGAAGAAACAAATTTATTTTTATCTGCATTTCTTGAATGAAAGATGAAGTTTATAAAGAAAAAATATTGCAGTCGTAGAAAAAAAAAAAAAAAAAAAAAGAATTTCAGATTTTGACGAATCTGCACTTTTTAGATCTCTCTGAGTTCGAAAAATGTTTTTCATTATGTCGGTCTGTCTGTTTCAAAAACGTTTTGAGCTAGATGGATGAAATACGGTGTATTATCTTTACAAAATTTGTAGATTTATTTTAAATTTTGAACGGAATCCATTCAGAGGAAATCTGAGTGCAATTGAAATCGATTATTACAAAACGTAAGGAGTTAGATAGAAAGTAAGTGCAAATCCATATCAAGCTTTGAGCTAAATCTGTAAAAATGATTGACTGTCTGTCGATCATAACTCAAAATACAGTGACAAATAAATGAAATTCAGTATGAGATCATGTGCTTACAATAGTAATTCTCTCACATTTAAGTTTTAAATAATCAAAAAAAATGACGACCAAAATGCTCATTCGACTTCCGGATACTTGTGCTTTAACTTATCAGTCGTCAATAATAACAATAATAATATAAAAAACCAATAGAAAAAAACATACCGCCAAATATTGCTTGATAGATTCAGTAAAAATGATAGACTCAAGTCAAAAATCCATATTTCACAACTATTGTCCACCAATAAAGGCATTCGCAGCTTTACGCATGATCCATAGTTTTATGCGGCAACCTTATACGGAACCAGAGGGTTTGAGGCTCGAGACCCGATTCCACTGAAGAACTGGCTTGTAAGCGAGCCTGGTGTATGTTAAATCCATCGGGGCCCAACGTCCTTCCGCTGGTGTGAAGAGGAAGTAGGGAGAAAGGGATGTCAGCTTAGTTGTCGCCCTCGTCATCTGATCGCGGCTGAAAATTACGAGGTCCGTCCCAAAATAGCCCTAGTGTTTCTTTAAAATGGGACGTTATTATAACTGACTTGGTTTTATAAGGGAAGGAAATTACACCATTCTATCCGAGAAAATTTGGAGGAAACTAATCCCACTAGTTGAGTAATGATATTCTAATCTTGTTTGCGGGTAGTTTTTATGCGGGAATAAGATAGAATGGAAGATTACACCATTCTATCCGAGAAAAGTTTGGAGAAACTACTCCGACTGGTTGAGTGGTGATTTTCTGATCTTTTAGCCTTGATCGGAATTTTGTGCTTCTCTATAAATGAGGGATAGGTTATGAAATTAGTTGGTGATTTGTCGTAATTTAAATTAGTTCAGGTAGATGACTACGTTGAAATGGCGAAAATATCGAATATTTTTTAATTTCTGAACAGTTTATTTTATATCAAACTATTTGAATTTGCTTTTTATATGTGCATAACTTGCATTTTAATGACATTTCTCAAGTTTGGTGCCATTATCTTACAAAAAACGCGATAAATTAAGCCTCATTAAATTTTTTATGCGAGTTTGGTATAATTATTTCTCAATATATTTAGCTATTTTTGAAATACGGAATTATTTATCTGTTCCTGTAAAAGGGATTTACAATTGTTTTAACTCTTTGTAATGCCTCCCCCCCCTAAAAAAATGAAAATTTCCTCAGTTTAGCAATCGAGTATCCGTTTACTTTTTAATTCAGGAATTTATTAGTAAATTTCTTATGTAATATATATACAATTTTGATCAAATGCTTTATTATTTTTTTTTTTTTTAGCTAGACGGCTTTTACTTAATTTTTTTTAAAATGATATATTGTTGTTTCATCGTATATCGTCCACCCCTTTGCCTCCTTGCCGGTTAATGTGCTTTATGCTTAAAATTAAAAAAATGTAAGTATTTTAGAATAATTTTTCAAAAAATTCATCTCAAATGTAAAATTAAATTATTTTTTAATTAATTTATTTATTAAAGTTATTTTTTAAAATTAATTTACATATTAAAATGTGTGTGTTTTTTTGTTCAATTCGATATTAAATTTTGCATCGCTATATAAAAGGTACAAAAAGTTATCAATGCTGATTGATGACTTTTTGTACTTTATTCCAATTACTCATTTCAATTTTATTCGTTTTAATTTTATTATTTCCATTTATCATTCGTGATCTATGCTTTAAAATGGGATTATGTGTACTATAATTTTATAATACGCACTTATTTAATTATATTATCTTACTTTGGATGGATATCTGCCTCTTTGTGGTACAAATTTCATCAAAGGAAACCGAAAATTTTCACTATTCATATCATAACGTTTGGCATTGCCAAATATATTTTACCTCGAGTATTTGAAAAATTTGCCTTTACAAAAAACAAGAGATATTTTAATCCTTTTAAGGTAAGTCATACTTCCCTGACGTATCAATCTTCGGTTGGAAGTCTAATATTGACATTGACACCAGCTTGTACTGTGTTAAAATAGACGGTAAGTTTAATATTTATTGAGCTTTCCGTTTTATTGAATGCACCGGCCCCTCGAGGCACTATTCCGCTTACGTTTGCTTGATTTATTCAAATAGGAAATTCAATCCTGTGAAGTGTGTCATGTCTAGAAATCTATATAAACCATTAAAAAAAATCACTAGCCGCCGAAAGAAATAAAAAAAAGACTTCCTAACATTTGTTAAATTTTTTTTTCAAAGGAAAATATTTTTGAATTAGAAAAAAAAAAGTGAATATTTTTGAATTTAGTTTGGCTCAGTTTATCTTACCAAAGGGATCCTGTACTAGAATAATAAATACTCGCATCATTATCAAAGAAATTCTAGTTGTGTCTTCATAATATTGCAGGCGTGAATCGTCTGTCGTTATTTTATTTTTAATGCCTACTCTTTTAATTTTTAGAAAAATAAATGTATGCAAAATAGTTAATATTATTGCAACGCGCGTGTGTATATAAACGTATTAGTGAAACAAGAAAAATATTTTAAAATATGCTTTAATACAATTTGAGAAAAATATTGGACGGAAATAAAATCGTATCAATGAAAGATTCGTTTTACTTTCTGTTGTTATACAGTATACAAAGCTTTCTGTTGTTATACTGTATACAAAGTACTGTAATCATTAAAAAAAATCATTATGAAATTCTTATTGTAAGCTTATTTTATTTATTAAAGTTAAAATTACATTTTTAGACGTACGTTACGTTTACGTTTTTTTTATTACGTTTTTACGGGTTTTTTTTTTTTTTTTTTACGTTGAAATTTGTATATGAATATATACTTAGTAATAGTGAATATGAAATATTCATTCAAAAGTCTCAGTGTCTTTTTTTTCTTCTTATTTTATTATTTATTTATTTATTTATTTTCCGTTCCCCATCACCACCTTTTCCGACTGCAATGTCCCGCTTCCTTTTCTTTAGAAAGACATGAACTAACACTAACTTGTTGCATTGTTCAATAAAACTCAAGACAACCTGAAATAACAATAACACGTGTATTGTAGCTTCAGTCTTGTTTTAAAAGAAAAACCATTAATGTACAATAGACAATTCAAACCAAAATGATGGTACGGTCAGTTTTAATTTTCACATTAAAAAGGCAAGACATTTAAAATAATGTCTTAGGCTATAAAAAACATAGTAAATTCTTAATTCAGGCTTACCTCTAGAGCTCTATAATCGTTGACAGCTGTCACCCATGTTTTCGGATTCTTCGATCAAGTCAGCGTTTGATTACAACATTGTTTCCACAATTTCTTAGACAGCGAATTCTTCTGAATCGTTTTCGGGTTGCGCACCTTCATGTTTACGCTTCCAGGAATTGCCATTCTGTGCAAAACATGTCTTGTTTCTGTTTGGCTATGCGATCTCAGAGGCATTTCGGATAATCCATCTTTCGGCTAACCGAATTTGTATTGATTTGATGACAAATTGATTATTTTTTTTCGGTCATCTAATTCGCACTTCGTAACACTTGCGAGTATTTCTGGCACCGTCCATATTCTATGTTTCTAAAAAGTAACACGTGTCTAACAAATAATAGATACTAAACTAAATAATACGATGATGGCATGCTTAATGGTAAGACTGTCACTACTCACATTTTAAAAATTTGAGAAGTTTCAAAAGGTTTTGCTTTTATTCTTTTTTGCTGGATGTCTACGTTGAATGGAAAACGTGAACAAAGAGTTTAATAATAAGAAGAATAATAAAATTCTTTTTAAATCATCTGTGGTTTTTGTGTAGGTCGTAAACGGAGTATAACTCTACATTTCTTTACTTCATATAAGGAAAGCTTTCTGAGAAGAGTTTGACTCGTTAATACCTTAATTGTTATACATCCGAAGTAGGTTAATTAAATGATTCGTTTCATTGAGCAATTGTGGCTTCTTGGAAGAATGTATGATAGAATGGACACGATTTGTCATTGAAGTGTTAAGTGGCCAGTAGTTTCTAACTGTAGATATTTCAAGTTAGTTATTTACTTTTGCTATAAAAATGATTTAATTACTTTAGATGGGATCGGACATTCGGTCTTATCCTGGATAATGCCAGTATTGCAATCTTTGTTCCTGCTTAAAACATGTTCTGCTTTTTTTTTTTCTTTTTTTTCGAATTGTTTACCTTAAACGAAATATACAATGAAACGAAATATACAATTGTCAAAAAATTTGATCTCTTGATTTTGACAAATTTTCACGCTTTAGACCACTCTGAATTAAAAAAACACATTTTTTTTTTTTTTAAAAAATTTAATCTATCTCTGTGAACGTGCTGTTATAAAAACAGTCTGAGCTAGACGGATGAAATCTGGTATGTGATCTTCAGCCCAAATTTGTAGATTTCTTTCAAATTTTGAGTGAAATTCATTCAAAAGTTAATATATATGCTACAAATGCAAGTGAATACAATAATTACAAAACGCAGCTAGGTGGGTTTAAGTTAAGTATGCGGAATTTGCACCTAAAGTATAGATCCCTATCAAAATTGGAACTAAATCGGTCAAGCTGTTGACCAACAGTTTGTTTGTGCACTTGCATGCATATGAACAGTATGATTCAAAGACGCAGCAACTCAAATAAATTTAATTGTAGTTTTGTGCCAGATTTGGTTTCAAAGGCTGGGAAAAGGCGGCTCCGACAATACAGAATCGGTTTTTTTTCTTTGTAGGCACTATGAATCGAAAACGCTCATGTGTGCCATCATTAAAATAAAAAATAAAAAAGTGCGCACATGACTTTTAAGGCCTTGTTTAAGATTCCCAATTTTTATGCTAAGGAGGAAGGAAATAGTACGTTGTGTCCAGAACCTGCAAAAGTGGCCATATCCAAAACAGTGGACCCTCAGTAAAATTGGATTGTTTTTTAATCTAATCTAGATAATATTTTAAATAAGACTGCATGGGATTCGGCGCATTTGAACCTTGTATTTCGATATGCAATTTGTGTTAAAGAGATTTGACGACTGGCGGAACTTGTTTTGTCGGAGATGGTCAATTTTACAGCTCGTTTTTTTTATATGGCAATTTTGTAGCAAACAAGTAAGTACGCCAAATTGTATAAAACGTTGGAAATAATTTCTTTTAATTTTATTGATATGAGGAAAAATATATTTCAACCATAAAAAATAACTTAATATTAAAAAAATAAAACGATTCTCATGGTCACATATTTTTCTCCAACCTAACTCAAAATATTGTTTCATTCTGTTGTTTATAATTTCATTCTGACCTGTAATGTTGAATGTTGAATTTTTATTCTATAGAAAATCAATTTGGCGACGAATTTCCAATTCAGTCTAAAATGATTATTCATCAATTTTTGTTGAATAATCATCAAAAATTTAGAGGAACCACGATTAAGCTTGAAGACACGATTCGTCTATTTTATTAGTCGTGATATTAATTCTTTTTTTTTTAACAAATGCTATTCTCACACCCTATTCAAATTAAAAATTATAATTAATGATAATTTTTTTTTGTTTGTTTTTTTTTTGTTAATTTTTTTGTTGTTGTTTTGTTTTATAAATGTTGCATAATTTTGCAGATGCATGGCCGAAAAAAAAATGGAATTTAACTACAATTTATTTTTCCACAGGATGGTTAGTACACGGGGTGAACAAGAGAACAAATGAAACACGCCTTGTTATATCGCGATCCCCCCCCCCCCAAAAAAAAAGTTTGAAATTTTTTTTTTGGGGGGGGAGGGGGTTATTAAAAGATTCTCATTGGGAATTCTTTATAACATGTCGATTTAGGAAAGAGAATCTTGGGTATCTATGAAGTTATGCCGTAGGTTTTATGCATTTTTATCCTTTCGATCGGAATGTGAGAACTTAAAATGTTAGCAATTTTTAGAGAACGTGTTAGAAATAATTAAATAAAAAAAGTGGGATTTGGATGAGGAAACAAGAGAAAATTCTAAAATAATGTAACATGTGCTATTTTAAGATGAAGATTAGGAAATGAATTAGGATATAAATTGAATTAAGAGATGATTACCTACATCTTTTTATTGTTACGAATTTGAAATGGCAGTTTGCTAGTTGTTTCATAAAAACACTTCTGATTTTCTTTCAATGATTATCGAGTTAATCTGTTGCCGAGCTTGAAAACTGTTTCATTTTTCGAAAGAATGAATATATGCTAACTTAATTCAACTTGACGCTTGCATTTCTTAGTTTTCTATTAAATTTGTGCAAATATTTCCTCTTACGGACTAAATAGTGCTCTTGAATGAGAAATAGTCTTTTTAAGATGTTTTGAACCATGCGTGGGCAATCAGTATTGGAGCGCTGCCATCGACGTGACATTTTTTGTTTTCATCTCCACATTCATTAAACCGTGTTCCAACAACCCGTGCGTCTACAGACAGGGCACACTTTCCCCTCTTGCCCCTCTCTTGTGGTTTTCCAGGGTTCTTTCCGACAAATTGTGGTTAAATTGGACAAACATCAAGTGTACACTGTCTGTATGCTTTGTGTGCCCTGTCTGTAGACGCACAGGTCGTTGGAACACGGCTTTAGCTATATATCTGAGGACCATGACACCTGTGATAATAATATTCTGCAATTTGAGAAGTAAAGATAAGGCAGTTAGTTACATTGCATTTTGCTCCCTACAATGTTTGTGATTGGCCCAAAATCTTAAAATAAACCGAATGGTATGAAGGAATTATGTATGTTCTTCTGTTTACTACAATGCCAAACCATACCAAATGTCTACATCAATACATACCTAACACATTAAAATTCTTTGACCAGTCAAAAAATTGGTCAAAGACTTTTGGTATGGTAAAGCTCTTTTTTTGACATGGCCAATCATTTTAACTTTTTCGCATACGCAATATATATAGAAAGTATAGTATTCACCCAAAAATTCGAATTCGTGATTTTGACGAATCTCCTCGTTTTAGTCCTCCCTGAGTTAGAAAACACATTTTTGGGAAATTTCTCTCTGTCTGTGACAAATATGACTAAAAAAAATTGGTATACGGTCCTTACACCAAATTTGTTAATTTCTGTCAAATATTCAGCAGAGGAAGTCCGTCTAATTGTTCGAATATAAGTTAATACGGTAATTGCAAAACGAAGAGAGCTAGATATATAAATTCCGTTGCACAGATTTAACATCTATAATGTAGACAGACACCTGTCAAATTTTGAGCAAATTCTACTACGGGTTGACTATCTGTTGGTCTGTACTTTCAGAAACATGTAAACGCGATAGTTCAAAAACGCAATGACGACGACGTGATGATTGTTTTGGCGGAGCACCTGGACACGATGGTCCTTAATCTCCGAAACCTTATATCTGAATTAAATTTAGCCTTGTTTCAAGAAATATGATTTAAACCTAAATGACTTTGGTATGAGATCTTTTGTGTCAAATTTTTCTTTCATTTACTTGAGAAAAACGTGCCTAAAACACAAATTCGATTTTTGATTACCATTACTTCAGGCCCAGGGATTAATCGCCATATAACTCGCCAAGGATGACATGATAGATTCAGTAAAAATTCACACCGAATTTAATATTCCGTAACTGTTGTACGCCAATGCCAAGTAAGGCGTTCTCTGGCGTAAATTTATTAGAGAGTGTTCGAGTACGTTTTGGAGAGATCTTTCTAGCTTTTTTTAAAATCGTATTTTTTGAGCGTGGGACATGGCAAAGTGAGAGGTAAATAGCTGCTCCATCGTTTCCTTTAAAAGATGGAAAAAAAACCAAACTAGATTTTAGTTCTTGTGTCACGTGATTTCAATCTTGTTTTCTTATTCGCCCATTTTAGATGCTTTCATCCTCCCATTCATTCCCAAACATTTAGAACAAACATCTCTTGGCAAATTAAAACCAATATTGAATCTAGTGTTGAATAGGGCTCTGAAGTATCCCAGATAACTGTGAATGGATCGTCCTGGGCGCGGGGGTTGTGCAAGCGCTACATCTTTTTGATGTTTAACTCACCGCGAAGGTAATTTCTCACTTGAGTCTTAACTCCATCAGTAGTAGATTCTGTGTACATTCGAATGTTTTTATGAAAAAGATCACATCGTTCTTTCTTGCTTCAGAAGCCCCCGATCTTTGATCTTCTTCCTTTTTTGAAAATTAAGATCCATGAAGATTTTTTTAATATAAACTATGTAATTCTAGGGATGTTGATTTGCAAAAAATGTCTTGATATGTTATCGTATTAGATACTGCACGCCCACTATTTTTTGCTCTCTATTTCTTTTAATAGTTCGCTGAAGCTGACGAATTTGTGACTTAATATATTTCAGGATGAATGCATCCCGTTTTGGGTGTCTTTATGAATGTAGAAAATCTTACTGAAACTTGTTAATCTTATTCATCGGTGTGCCTTTGATGGATATCCGGTATTTGGTTTCTTGGAATTCCTAGTCGAGTTGTACCTATAACGTAAATAAAAACAGATAGTGATGAGGAAATATAGGAATCAAAGAATTCGTTGGAAAGATTATCGCTTTTATTTATTTATTTGATTTTAGATTATCTATACTTATAATAAAGCTCAATGTGTGTGTGTGTGTGTGTGTGTGTGTGTGTGTGTGTGTGTGTTGGCGCTCTACAGGCCTGGTCATTTGACATACAGCTATCAAATTTGGTACATGTATACCTTAGAGGTCGGGAATGTGCACCTGGGGTCCCTTTTTTTGAAATTTTAATTAGAATTTTAATTATTAATTAAAAACTAACTTTCCCGCCAAAAAATCTTCCATTTTCCCCACCGCCAAAAAAAAATCTTCCATTTTCCTCACCGCCAAATGAGTAAGGCTTTATTTGTTTTTTTTCTCCCAACAGTAATGAGTCTATGGTTAACATTTTTCGGCGGATTATTTCAAACGATTCTGTTTATTTTCTTAATGTTTTATGCATTTAAAATTAAACATTGTTAATGAATCCATGTTTCAGATTCATTCTGAAGTACTTTTGAATTAAAATAACACAGAATAAAGGAAATTAAAAATGTCGAATCTGCATAGCGTTACCCCAACTGGCGTAGAAAAATCCACGCATTTGCGTTACCGTAAGTGGCGAAGAAAATTCACGCATGCGCATTGTTATGATTGTTGCCATGACAACCGTTATCAACGGATGATTTCAATTATTTTTAGGTTAATTGCATGCTTTTGTAAGTAAATTGTATTTATGTTAGTTATATATTTTTTTGTATATGCTTATAGTTTTAAGTACATCGTTTTTTAAGTAGTTTTTTTAAACCTGTTTTCGACCGATTATTTTAAACGATTCATTTTATTTTCTTAGTGTTTGATGCATTTAAAATGAAACATTGTTAATTAATAGATCTGTTCATGATGAATCTGAGAAATTTTTGTTGACAAATTCTTGAGATATTACATAAATTAAGAAAGATATTCTTTAGTGCCCATAAAGTTTAAACGCTCAGTGACTCTATTATCAGTAACCATATTATTAAAAAAAATGCTTTGTTTCAGTAAAAAATATTATTATATTAATTGCAGATTAATCATTTACACTTTAATTTAAAGCATAAATTCTACGAGAGGTAACAGAAAATGAGAGAGATACATATCACGTTATGACTGAAGGCGTTTATAATATTATGAGTGAATTATATGACTATCAAAATTTGAAGTTTTAAAATATTTTGCTGAAGAATCTATTAAAGTTGGAATTGCGTAAAATATTTAATGGTACGACCGGAGTTTAACCCCCTGCTTGGCAAAATTTTTAAAAATTGCCAACAACGGCCTTGCGAAATGTTCAAAAGCAAAGGAGCAGATGTTCAATCATAGTGCATAATAAAGATTGCCAGCTTTGGCGCGTTATCGCAACTTGGCGAAGAAGGGGGTAAACTCCGGTTCAAGCTATTTAATTATTAAAATTTAAACGAATATTAATATTGGCGAACCGGCTGGTCGCCAAAGGCGGCTAGTTAACTAATAGAGTTTACTTTAAATTTTGTTTATTTTTAACATTATATATATTTCTATAATTTGAGTAGTGGTGTCTCATTTTTACTTTCTCCTATACATAGTATAGAGAAAGTATAGTAGTCGACAAAATAAATAAATAAAAATAATAAATAAAATAGAACTCGAGATTTTGACGAATTTCCACGTTTTAGATCCCCTTAAGTTCCAAAGATAATTAAAAAAACTCTTTGAGCCAGATGGATGAAATTTGATACACGATCTTTACACCAAATGTGCAGATTTCTGTCAAATTTTTGAGTAAAATCTGTTAAGAGGAAGTTCGTCTGTCCGAATATATGTGAACACCGTTACTATAAAACGAAGAGAACTGGATAGACAAGTGTCAAAATTTGAGACGAAACCAACAACAAGCTGACTGTCTATCGGTCTGTACTTCTAGAAACACTTAAACGCAATAATTCGAAAATGCAGTGACTTAAATATATCAAATGAGGTTTGGGATTTTGTGACCACAAGTGCAGTTTTGTGTCAGATTTTTGCTTTAATCGGTTGAGAAAATCGCCAAGGGTAACACGATTAAGGACCGATTAATATCGCCAAACACCTCGCCAAGGATGATACATTAGATGCAGTATTCTTAACTATTTTACGCCATTGGCATGTAAGGCGCTCTCAGGGATGACACCTTTATGAGAGAATATGCGAGAAAGTTTTCAGGGGAGCGCTCCCGCTGGTTCAACTATAAATTATTGTTTGCTATATATTATAATTTCAGCGTCTTTGGAATCGGATTTTATTTTGTTGAGAATGATTAATTTTCTTTTTATGTAATAATTTTATAATATTTTTATTGTTTCAATCCCTTTTTGTATAAATTTTTATATTTTATTGTTTAGTAATCAATCTTATTTTACTTCTCATTATTTATGTCTGTCACAATTTATTAATTTACGAAATTCAGCTTCTCCCCTCCCCCCCTTTTTTTTTGTCCTAAGCTTGCATCATGTCTGTTTTTTAATATTTTATTATTAAAAAATATTTGCAATAGTTTTATTTTATATCTAAAGAATTGTTTACTAATATAATAACTTACTTTTTACGCTGACTGCACTCATTATTTCCATTTTTGCAAATTGTACTATTTAATTTCCGTTGTTTAAAAAGAAAGTAGTATATCAAAATGTGTAAGCACGTATTCGCAATCGTTTACACCACATTAGAATGCACAACGGCCACCTTCTTAGTCTTGCAGTACTCCTCCGTGTTTATTTCCAGACATAAGTAAACAAATAATTATGAAACAGTACCTATTGTTATTGTTTGTACACCTCTTTCTTCCACCGAAATGCGATTAGACTGAAAATTGATGTCTCTTCACAAAAGTTTTATTATTTTTGAGCGATTTCACGCCAAAGCTAATTTTTTAAATAATTTATTGCATTCTTAAAAGCTCCATTTCCAATTGCCATCGAAAATGGCAAACTTTTGGCGAGTTTTTGGACGTGTGGACCGATTTTGACGTGCTTGGCGAGAACCGAACATTAATCTTAAGTCGTATCCTAAATGCTGCTCTCTTTTACATTTCTCTCAAATGAGAACATTTTAAATAATTTTCCACTTTATGCTGAAAAAAAAATACAATAATTTTAGAAAACGTAATCCATATATCAACAACATTAAAAGCTGTAATCGTGTATTTGAGTGGATTCATGAATGGTGGATTTGGCGACGGCCGGTTTTGAATCCGCATCCTTTCAGGCGCATTTCAAGTTTGGATAGGGCCTGAGTCTGAACACTTTCATCTTGTCAAACGGTAGAAGATATTAAAGATACCTTAAATTTTTCGAAAAAGGCATTTGTAGAAAAAAAAAAAAATTGGGGATAACCGCTTTTGAAATTTGCACAATTAGAGAGTAGACGTGAAATTTTTAACAAGAAAAACCACATTTGCTTGTTTCACTTAAAATTGTTCTTTTATTTTGATGATTAATTGAAGGATTAGTTAGATTAAGTTTTAAAAAATAGCTTCTATAGAATTCTCAAATTGTATTCGGTAGTTGTCGGTAATTGTAGCCGGTTCGCCAATCTTAATGCACGTTAAAATTTTAATAATTAAATATTTTATGCAACTCTCATTTTAATTGCTTCTTCTTTAAAATATTTTAAAACTTCAAATTTTAATAGTCATATAATTCACTCATAATATTATAAAGGCCTTCAGCCATAACGTAATATGTATCTCTCTCATTTTCTGTTAGCTCCCGTAGAATTTATGCTTTAAATTAAAATGATTAAACTGTAATGAATATAATAATATTTTTTTTTTTACTGAAACGAAGCATTTTTTTAAAATATGAATTCTGAAAATAGAGTCTCTTAGTATTTAAACCTTATGGCCACTAAAGAATATTTTTCTTAATTTGTATAATATCTCAAGAAGTTTTAAACAAAATTTTCTCAGATTCATCATGAACAAATCGATTCATTAACAATGTTTAGTTTTAAATGCATCAAACACTAAAAAAATAATTAGAATCGTTTGAAATAATCTGTCGAAAGCATATTAAGCCTTCAAAGCCAAGTTCGTATCCGATGTCAACAATCAGAACACAATGCGCATGCGTGAATTTTCAACGCCAATTAAATGGTAACGCAAATGCGTGAATTTTCTACTCCAATTTGGGGTAACGCTACACAGATTAGAAATTTTTAATTTCCTTTATTTTGTTTTATTTTAATTTAAAAGTACTTCAGAATGAATCTGAAAGATCGATTCATTAACAATGTTTAACTTCAAATGCATCAAACCTTAAGAAAATAAACAGAATCGTTTGAAATAATCTGCCGAAAATTTCTTAAGCCTATCCTCTTTAGCATTAAAAAAAAAAAAAAAAATTGAAGCCTTACTCATTTGGCGGTGGGGAAATGAAGATTTTTTTGGCGGGAAAGTTAATTTTTAATTAATAATTTTAAAACACCAACTCTGATTTTAAATTTTTTTTTTTTTCAAAAACCTTCCTAGGGATATGCCTAATAATTTCCCAACTTCACGACGATTGGATGTATGGTTTTTGAATCTATCTAGTGCAGACAGACACACATTCATTTTTATATATATATATATATAATAAAAGTGCTTTAATGAATTACAGTTCAGTACAGGAATTCAATCACTGTTGTCATTCTCCACTACATGTGAGCTTGTGCCAGTATTAGTATAAAAGTAAAGAATGAATGCTCTGAATCAGTCAGTGTAGATCCATTTTTGACAATTGGTTCCTGATTAAACTCCCTTCCTTCTATGATCGCATGAGTTTAACCCTTTCTAAGGCCGTGGGAAGTATGCTTCCCACCAAATTTATCAATCTTTGTATGAAATTATGTAGGTTGGCATAAGTTCTGACACATTTTTTTAGAAAGACAGAAACTTAGATGCTTCAGTTCTTTTTCTCACACAAAATGATGTGTCTTGATTTGATACTTAATTATTAATTAACCAAATTAATGAATCAAATTAAATTTATCTAATAAGCTAAATAAATCCCTTTTCTTATTCTAATTTCAAGCCTAAAAATATTTTAACATAATATGACTAGAAAAAAATGGCCCTTTAAAGGGTTCAAGTCAGTCATGCATGTAGATCTTGTGCTTGTTAAATTTAATGTTTTAGACCAGATATCCTCCCGTTGATGTGGTACGGTAAATTGATAAGAGGGTCTAGCTGAGATGTCACTCTCGTCAGCTTACCGGGATTCAAAATCACCGGCTCGCCCAAATTAGCCCTAAAAGCTAGTAAATCCCTTCATAGACAAAGGGTTTTCCAAACTGCGAGTCTAAGTCAAATTTTGGTGCTTCCCGACAAGATCTTGGTATATATCTATCCTCAGTATGGACTTAATCTTCAACAAGCCACATATTAGAAATATTGTTTGTGAAATTATATTTAATAACATGCATTTTTTTTCATAAAATGAGTTGTATTATTTTATTTCCTTTACCAATTTTAGCTGCATAAAAACATTTTCGGAAAAATGGTTTTTTTTTTTTTTTTTTTTTTTTTTTTTGTTCTTGTCTGAAAACATTAGTGCGTCGAGAATGGAGTGGATTGCTATAGATTCAGTTTCCATTAGGTGCTTGCTTGTATTTTAATCAGTGACATCTATTGGTAAACTTGCGAAGTATCTATATAAACGATAATGGTTTTGCGTTTTACCAATTTACTATTACTTTATTTATTACTTTATTGTTATCATTTTGATTTTCATTTTAGTATTATTAAGTTATTCAGTACATAAAGACCCCAATCATAGAACGCTCCAAATTGCATTTCGACATTCATTGCTTTTTTTTTTGTTTGTTTGATTTGAAAAAACACCTGCTGCCGAAACCCATCAGACAGTTTTAGAAACTTCTGGTTTTGCTGCTCCGTCATATCCCAATTGTCGGTTTGGGTTTCAACGATTTAAGTGTGATGATTTTGATGTCAATGACAAAGAACGGCCTGGAGGACCAAAAAAAAATGTCAAAGACAATCAATTGCAACATTTATTGGACGAAAATGGGAAAAAGTTGTAAAAAATGTTGAAAAATATTTTGATTGATATATATTGTACCAATTTTCCTCAATTAAATGCCTTTTTAAAGTGAAAAAATGATCAAAATCCATGCAAGCACCTAATAAAATGTTAATAAGATTGGAAACGCCTGTCTCAGACGCAAGGCTGAATTTTCAACCAAAAAATATCCATTGCAACTTTTAAAATCATTTGCCGTTGTTGTAATTAATTTCGCTGCTGTGTATTGCTGATAGCATTCGTTAGATCTGTTGCGTGAGAATGGGAAACCAGAAATCATCCATTTGTCTTCGGTTTGCGAGTCCAAAACGGGAGAGATCACGCGTTCCTGTCTTGTAGGATATTACATAGCAATCTTGTTTTGATAAATAACTGCGCTCGGTTCTTCCATTTTCAGTGAAATCTACCTCATCCTTCAAATCCGGTGTAGTGGGAGGCTGTGAATTCGAAAGCTAGACACGCGAGAGGAAACAAATGAAGGTGCGATAAGCAAAAATTTCTGCTTCTCAGTATTTTTCTGATTTTTATGTTATCATATACAAAAAAAAAAAAAAAAAAAGTGCTTATAATGTCGAAAAATTCGAATTTGTCGAATCTCTACATTTTGAACCGCCCTGAAAATATGCAATTTTGGAATTATGCTTGTCTTTTTGTGAGTGCAATAACTCAAATGCTTTGGGTTAGAATGCTTTAATACATTATATCGATATTACACAAAATTTCGATATTTCGTTCAAATTTTGAACGAAATCTAGTTTTAGGAAGTTTTTTCAAGTACAAGTGAACATAATAATTACAAAACGCATTGTGAAAGATTAGTGAAATTTGATGTACAATTTTAGTATCTAAAATATAGATGCGAATCAGATTTTAAAGCAAATCCGTCGAGGGGGTTGACCGTTTGTCTTTCTGTACATTCGTATACATGTAAGCGTGGTAAATCAAATGCCTCATTATGTTTGTCTTTTAGTGAGTGCAATAACTCAAAAATGCCTTATGTTAGAATGCTGAAATACATTATATCGACATTACACCAAATTTAGATATTTCGTTCAAATTTTGAACGAAATCTAGTCTCAGGAAGTTTTCTTAAGTACAAGTGAACATAATTACAAAACGCATTGTGAAAGATTAGTGAAATTTGATGTACAATTTTAGTATCTAAAATATAGATGCGAATCAGATTTTAAAGCAAATCCGTCGAGGGGGTTGACCGTTTGTCTTTCTGTACCTTCGTATACATGTAAGCGTGGTAAATCAAATGCCTCATTATGTTTGTCTTTTAGTGAGTGCAATAACTCAAAAATGCCTTATGTTAGAATGCTGAAATACATTATATCGACATTACACCAAATTTAGATATTTCGTTCAAATTTTGAACGAAATCTAGTCTCGGGAAGTTTTCTCAAGTACAAGTCAACATAATTACAAAACGCATTGTGAAAGATTAGTGAAATTTGATGTACAATTTTAGTATCTAAAATATAGATGCGAATCAGATTTTAAAGCAAATCCGTCGAGGGGGTTGACCGTTTGTCTTTCTGTACATTCGTATACATGTAAGCGTGGTAAATCAAATGCCTCATTATGTTTGTCTTTTAGTGAGTGCAATAACTCAAAAATGCCTTATGTTAGAATGCTGAAATACATTATATCGACATTACACCAAATTTAGATATTTCGTTCAAATTTTGAACGAAATCTAGTCTCGGGAAGTTTTCTCAAGTACAAGTCAACATAATTACAAAACGCATTGTGAAAGATTAGTGAAATTTGATGTACAATTTTAGTATCTAAAATATAGATGCGAATCAGATTTTAAAGCAAATCCGTCGAGGGGGTTGACCGTTTGTCTTTCTGTACATTCGTATACATGTAAGCGTGGTAAATCAAATGCCTCATTATGTTTGTCTTTTAGTGAGTGCAATAACTCAAAAATGCCTTATGTTAGAATGCTGAAATACATTATATCGACATTACACCAAATTTAGATATTTCGTTCAAATTTTGAACGAAATCTAGTCTCGGGAAGTTTTCTCAAGTACAAGTCAACATAATTACAAAACGCATTGTGAAAGATTAGTGAAATTTGATGTACAATTTTAGTATCTAAAATATAGATGCGAATCAGATTTTAAAGCAAATCCGTCGAGGGGGTTGACCGTTTGTCTTTCTGTACCTTCGTATACATGTAAGCGTGGTAAATCAAATGCCTCATTATGTTTGTCTTTTAGTGAGTGCAATAACTCAAAAATGCCTTATGTTAGAATGCTGAAATACATTATATCGACATTACACCAAATTTAGATATTTCGTTCAAATTTTGAACGAAATCTAGTCTCAGGAAGTTTTCTTAAGTACAAGTGAACATAATTACAAAACGCATTGTGAAAGATTAGTGAAATTTGATGTACAATTTTAGTATCTAAAATATAGATGCGAATCAGATTTTAAAGCAAATCCGTCGAGGGGGTTGACCGTTTGTCTTTCTGTACCTTCGTATACATGTAAGCGTGGTAAATCAAATGCCTCATTATGTTTGTCTTTTAGTGAGTGCAATAACTCAAAAATGCCTTATGTTAGAATGCTGAAATACATTATATCGACATTACACCAAATTTAGATATTTCGTTCAAATTTTGAACGAAATCTAGTCTCGGGAAGTTTTCTCAAGTACAAGTCAACATAATTACAAAACGCATTGTGAAAGATTAGTGAAATTTGATGTACAATTTTAGTATCTAAAATATAGATGCGAATCAGATTTTAAAGCAAATCCGTCGAGGGGGTTGACCGTTTGTCTTTCTGTACATTCGTATACATGTAAGCGTGGTAAATCAAATGCCTCATTATGTTTGTCTTTTAGTGAGTGCAATAACTCAAAAATGCCTTATGTTAGAATGCTGAAATACATTATATCGACATTACACCAAATTTAGATATTTCGTTCAAATTTTGAACGAAATCTAGTCTCAGGAAGTTTTCTTAAGTACAAGTGAACATAATTACAAAACGCATTGTGAAAGATTAGTGAAATTTGATGTACAATTTTAGTATCTAAAATATAGATGCGAATCAGATTTTAAAGCAAATCCGTCGAAGGGTTGACCGTTTGTCTCTCTGTACATTCGTATGCATGTAAGCGTGGTAAGTCAAAAACGCAGTCACCTTAGATACATGAAATTTGGTATGTGAGTGTGTTTCTAAAATTATATGTTGCGCCGGAGTATGTACTACACCATTTTATTTTATTCTATCTGTATAAATAAAATGGTGTAGCAATTTATGCGCATAATTTATACGCATATTATACGCATAAAACGTATAATATGTCAGTAAACGTATATAAATAACCCTCTGTGTTATTCTAAAAGTAGCATAGCTATAGGGAAGCAAGGAACTGTACGTGTTCTATGTGTAAAAAAAAAAAAAAAAATCTGTTTTGATGAATTTTTAGATCTCCCTGGTTTTCAAAAAATGTATTTTTGGAATTAAGTTTGTTTTTTTATGAGCGCGATGACTCAAAACGCTTTTAAACATTTGAACATTTTTGTTTCACTGTTTCATTTGTGAAGATGTAATTTTGAAATTGCTTTTTCATATTCACTTTTCCTAACATATCTCAATCCTGATAGATTGAAATTTTGTGCACCTGTGCATTCTCGATGACAATGTATTGTTTTAACATATTCAGTATTTAAATATCAGTTGTTCATTAACCCTTATGTTCATTTTGTATAATATACCATATGTACAACTTTATAAAAATATACTATCACTTTAAAATAATTTTTAACTTAGTTTTATTACACGATTTTTTTTATTGATTTTTTTGATGTTTTTTATAGCGTAAAAAAGCTACCTACTTACATTTTTTTTTGCTTTTTTTCAAAAAAGCAATCTTGCCCCGATAAGGGTTAAATTAAATTTTAATTTCTTAATGGGGATGTCACTTAGTAATGTCTTTTAGATACAAGAGATCTAAGTTTATTTGTTTTTACGAGTTTCTCTTTTGTCATTTAATACAGTAATAAAAGTATATTTTTAAAATGTTTTTACTCAAATTTATTAAAATCAAATAAGAAATTACAGAAAAAATAATGCCACGCGCAGGACGCCATGTGATCCATTAACAGAGATGCCATTGAGCGTCTCTGCTAATGGCAGTTTGGGGCGAGTAAGTCAATCAAGTCCAGGCAGCATTACTTCGTGAGCCGCTTAATCTTGCTACGATTCTGGATCCTAATGCTCGACATAATTTATGTACATTTATCCGGATTATATCGGAGAAGAGATGACAGAAATCCGCTTACAAAATCTTCCTAAGTAAATAAATACAGCGAAACAGTTGACTTTGAGTGATGCGTTCAAGCAGATTACATTACTATTAGCCGGAGTGAAGTTTTAATGCAGTATATGAGAGCGCAAAATATAAACAATGTTGTTTCTGTAATTATTGATCCAGTATGCTAACAAATTTGCCTCCTCTTCCGGTAAATACTCCTCCATTCTTCTATTTTCTGGTGTAGGAAATGAAAAAAAAAAAAAAAAATACTGTAAGCCTAAAAAAAAAAAAAATACGAGCTCGGGATTTTGACTTCTTTAAATCAGGAAAGCGGATATTTGGATTTATGTCTGTCTCTCTGTCTATAACTAAAAAACGCTTTGATCTAGATGAGTGAAATTTGATATGTAGTCTTCATACCCAAATTAGTGGATTTTTATCAAATTTTGCAGATTTTTTTTTAGGATGTCTGTCCATCCATGCATTCGTATTTCACAAAGGCATATATCCTTAATTTCACGAATAACTGCATTGCAAGTTGTACAGTGACAAGTAGGACCGATATCATCAGAAAACTTTCGGAATGACTGAGTGTTCAAAGGACTTGTCTTTCAAGACTATATACATTTTACGTGTTGTTATTTTTATTGCTGTGTATAATCAATATGTGCTCCGTTAAATCTGTGATACACATCGAGTGAAATTTTTTCTTCTGTTTAATTTAATGGCCGAGAGTTTTTAATTGCAATTCCGGCTTTTGTGTATGCGACCCATGTTCTACATGTGTTTATAGATTAGCGTTTTCGGAACTAAGCTTAATTCTTAAGATCGTTTAATTTTCTATTGTGAAATAATTCTACTTTATTTTTAATAGATTTACTAAAGACAAGTGAAAGTTTAACGCATTTGTTGCCACTATTTAATCTGTGCCGCCCCCCCCCCTCCTTTGCAGTCTCTTAATTGTACTAGAGAAAGAATGATTATTAGATAGTAGACGTGAATCTCACATGATTCACATTGCAGTTAACAGTTAAAGTAAATTTACTAACTAATACTTTTCTTTAAGTTGAAGAAAAAAAGAGGGGGGGGGGGACCTCACAATTTTCCTTAAACTGTATAAAAAACTGTAAAAAAATCGCTACAGCTTATAAATACATTACTGTTACAAAATAAACATGTTTATACCTTTCGAACGCTTTTTTTTTTAAAATTTAAAGTTGTTAAGTTTTTTAAAGATGTTAGTTTAATACATTTGCTGCCACGATTCGAGCTTGTGGATTACTTATCTAATTAGATTGCACACTTATACAATCTCTTAACTGTAATGGAGAGAAGATCATCTCGTTAAAAAATGGGTGCGAATAGCAGGTGATTCACACCGCGGCCAACATGTTAAAACAGACTTACTACCAGTTACTCCCCTTTAAATAAAATAAAACAAGAATTAATACAATTTTTATAAAAATCGATTTCTCTGTTAAACACTACTGCTGCAAATAAACCTGTTTGCACTCTTCGAACGATTTTTTTTTTCTTTCTGTTACTGTGGTATTTCGTTTATTTTCCTATACAGTAGCTAATGACATGCTTTTATATTTTTGGTTTAGTTTATAATCAAAAACCTCAACCTGTTTACATTTCTATTTTCCATCTTTCAGTGATTTCTGAGAAATAGAATTATAATTCTATTTCTCAGAACCTTCATTAAAAAAAATTTGAGAATCGTTGATTTAAAAAAAAAAGTTATTGCGAATCCAATTTTTAATTCCAAGAAACGGAGACAAAATTTCTTTTTATTGAAGAGAATTTTCAGTATTTCATTACCCCCTCCATACATTTCCACCACTCCCCTTTTGTTACCATTATTTCCATTATTTATTTTAGTATTATCAGTTTTCTTTACGGTCGCAGTTATTTTACAGAATAGAAATTTTAATTATTTTTCTCTTATTTTAAAAATGTTTCGTGTATTTTTTTTCTATTATTATACATCCAATAATTTATTTTCTTAGAACATTTAATATCTATGAATTATAATCGACTCCAGTTCTGCAATAAAATATATTAATGGCATTCTAGAAATAAATTGTTTAGGAAAAAGCAAACGGCATCTGAATTTCGAAAAATAGCGACATGTTGAAATGTATTTAAAATATTTTAATTCGTATTCTGGTGAAACAAAAAGTTCCCTGAGCCGGGTGGAGAAGATTCTGGAACAATCAGGCATATCTCGGTTCCTATTGGCTCTACCGCCAACATTCTGAAAAACTCTAGTACTATTTATTTTGTCGTCAACTCGCCGCTAAGCCTGGGGGTCACTGATCCGGCATCCGATCAGTATCGAATAGAACTGATCGTAAAACGGCTTTCTTACAATGGAACCATTCGTGTTGGGAAGCAACATTACAGATTCGTAACAATACGGTTTGAAAAGGGATCTGCCTTTCTTACCAAGTTTTGTGTTAGGGTAAAAGCAAGGAGAGAGGAATAGGCTACTTAAGAAATGATCAAAATTAACATTCGATATGCTCTCTTGAAGAATAAAAGTGGAGCAAATTTTCGAAACAGAAGAACAAAAAGTATTCTTCATAATTTAATACTTGTTTAACAATCTTTAATTTGTTTACAAATGAAGGAGATAAAAAAATTATTTATTAATAATATTAAAGTAATAAATATATTTTTGTTATAAAGGAATTTATTTAGAAACTGAGGTGATTCTTTTTTTTTTTTTTTTCTCAATAGGAGCAGTGGTCTTGCATTTTTTTAAGGAAGTTTCTATGCACTGTATATGTTCAGACATGACACATTTCAGTGCATACGTGGATTAGTTTTCTTTAATAGAATAATTCTACTTTATTATTAATATCTCAAGTACTTTGTATATAAATTTATCCATTTTATGGTTCAATTAATCAAATTTTCTTTTCTTTCTTTCTTTTTTTTTTCACTTCTCAGTTTTTGTTTGGCCCATTTGATTGCTTTTTAAAATTCAGTTTTGATGCAAGCTTTTGTCATGTCTATGTGTTGCAATCGCTAACATACGAATCAAATTATTCATGCTTTAGGAATTACTTAAAAAACTAAAATCTTAAATCAATAAATAATATATTCACACAAGGTTTTTTTTTTTTTTTTTTTCCCATCTTCTGGAAGCATAGTCAACTTTCCAATAAATTATTCTTTAATATTTGAATACTCGATTTTTTAAAATTTCTTTCTTTAATCTTTTACTTTTAGCTTGACTTTTTTTCTATAAATTGCGAATTGTACACATTACGCACTGATGTAGATTCCCTGGACTTGGAGCTATTAAACTTATCTTCTTGTTACTTATTTGCTTTGTTAGCTATTTCTGGGATAGTAGATTTCCTCTAAGAAATTAGAATTTTAACTAGTTAAGTATGAATCTAAATTTTAACATTTATCCTCAATAGATTCTTTGCCTCTTTTTTACTTTCTCGGATACAAAATAAACTTAAAAAAAATAATAATCTTTAAAAAAAAAATTCGAAATCGAGATTTTGACGAATCTGGGCATATCAGATCTCTGCAAGAACAAATTCTTGGAATTATGTCTTGGCGTACAATACCTCAAACACTTTGAGCTAAGTGGATGAAGTTTTGCATATGGTTTTTACGCTATCGATTTTTTTTAAAAAAAATTTTGTCGAATTTCGAGTGAATTTCAACTAGAAAAAAGCTATCTGTCCAGTTGTTCAAAAATGTGTTAACCCTTTCTAGGGCCGTGGGAAGTATGCTTCCCACCAAATTTATCAATCTTTGTATGAAATTTTGTAGGTTGGCATAAGTTTTGACAAATTTTTTTAGAAAAAAAGAAACTTAGATGCTTCAGTTCTTTATCTCACACAAAATGATGTGTCTTGATTTGTTACTTAATTATTAATTAATCAAATTAAATTTATCTAATAAGCTAAATGAATCCCTTTTCTTATTCTAATTTCAAGCCTAAAAATATTTTAACATAATATGACTAAAAAAATGGCCATTTAAAGGGTTAACAGGATAAATACAAAACGTAGTCTAAATGAACAAAATTTGTTACACCAATTAAACCTTTAAAGTGTGGATTCATATCAGATTTGGAGCCATATTCATCAAAAGGTTGACCGTCTGTCCTTTATTACCTTCACTAGCATGTATACGCAACAACAACAAAAAGATTTAAATATATGAATTTAATAAGTAAATTTTTGACTACAATTGTAGTTTTGTGTCAAATTTTGGCTTCAGTCGATTGGAAGAAAGTCGTACTGAATTCAAATTCTGCTTTCCTTTGCTTGTGTATTAGCCGCTTTTCAGCGATATTCGCCAAAGATCATATGCTAATAATCTAATAATCTGCTAATAATCTAATAATCTGTTTCATAACGATTGTTAGCCAATGACATCCAGTTCATAATATGCAAGAACGTTTATTATAGATTATACGAAAAAGTTTCTGAGGACCATCGACGCTGATTTTATTGTTGTAGAAATAGCGGGTTAGAAATATGTATTTAAACTGCAGTTTTAGTTACAAACTAATAGAAAAATATATCTTTTGGCTTTATATTAAGTGCCTTGAATAATAAACGGAATTATTTTGAAATTTCAATCGAAAATTAATTATCTGTATTCTGGTTATTTCATTGAATCAGCTTTTATTTTATGTAAGCGAAGGATTATTCCTTTGGCATTGTTTTTTAAGAAATAAAAATAATTTAACTGGACGAACAAGAAGTAATAAGTAGTTGGTAGAAATAAGTTTAATGTTTTCATCTGCACTACTTGAGTAGACGAGATTTCTTGCAGTAAAATGGAAAACTTTCAAGAAAATGCTGTCAAAAAACAAGTATATCAGTTGCCATGCATCGAAAAAGGTTAGAGATAAAATATCGTTAATTGAAAATTTTGCTGATCTTATTTGTTATATAAGCTTCTATACTTTTGCAGATTCCAACAAAATTAAAATGTCTTGGAATTTAATTGCATTCTTCCTTATAAAGAAAAAAAAATATTTCCCACACTATTTCTTATGAGATTTATTTTTGCAATTTTCATTTAAATGCAATTATTTACAGTATTTCATTTTGGAAGCGGGTGGGTATTTTTCATTCTTGGTGTTTGGAACTATTGTAATTTAAGAGGGGGAAAAACAAGTAGGATGTTTTAATGTAGAAATTCGACTTTCCTTTAATTATAAAAAAAAATATCAATACTTTAAAGGAACTATAGTGGTCTCAATAACATATTTTGAACAAGCGAAATGAATAATATATCTATTTTTGTTCTGATCTACTCAGTTTACCACCACTTTAATTAAAATTTCGTAGCTCATTTAGAAAATTAAAAAGTTATATTCTACAGTTCCAGCTGCTCCTCTGTTTCAACTCTCGATACTTAGATAATGTTTCAAAATTTTTTATTTCCTCTTTAACTTTCAAAAATATGATCATCCTTTTACTAATTGGACAAAATGGTGTAATATGAGTCTTTTTGGCTTGTTGTGTGGGATTTATTGGGGTGGGAGCCGTGTTTTGCTGTACTCCACCATGTCATCTGAGTAGGGCATCGGGGCGTGTGTTGATCAGGCTGGATGTCCTCCTCATATGACTCTGGGGGAAGAGGGGGATTGCATAGTTAGGAGCTGCCTGGAATGCCATTAGCGAATTGTATGACAGAAGTCGAAAGGTGTAGATTCCATTTTTATATTTGCTGAGAGGAGAACCCATTTTGTAGTCTCTTTAGATTAAGATATCAAAGGATCCGCCTTCAATTTCAAATTGCCAAAGCACCGAAAGGATAATGAGTTTCTTACTTTCGTATTTATCTTCAAAGCGGATACTTTAAATTATAATTTGAAAGTAATTCCGGTGACTTTAGTCGATGTTTACCATTTACTCGCGTTTTATTGAAAAGTAACAACTATTGTGTGCACACTTTACCACATGTGTGCTGTCGGAAAGTGACGACTGGTGTGTTAATAGTAAAATAATTCTGTCTGAGAATATTAAATTACTTATTTGATTTATCATGATCACGATGCAATTGGGGGATTAAATTTCGGCACGAATGATTCATTTAATTAAATTTCGAATTTCTATTCAGATTGTGCTTGTTATCATTGATATTTACTCTGGTATTTCCATATTTTATCATTACAGCAAATATGTGCAGTTGTGTTGACATTAATTTTAATTTGTGATTAAGGAAAGAGGTATTTTAAGAATTAAAAATAATAGTGAAAGTAGTTCTTTGAGGTGTGAAACTTTATGCATTAGTGTGTTCTCGAATGCAATAATCTATTTTAATGTTTTCAGAATTTAATTATCAGTTAGTGCATTAATTTAGTTTCTGAATGTGTATACCCGAGAAGCCGCCTTTTTGTGAATTTTAGAAACAGTTGGCTACAAGATTTCATAATATTTATTCTAATGTATAACGAAATTTATTATAAGAATTTCAAAAAAAAAAAAAAAAAAAATCTAAATGCACTTTTATTATTATTCTAAAAATGAGTAGTTTATATTTTTTTAATGATATTATCTGTAAATTGGGATTTGTGTGCTTTAACCCTTTCAAGGGCCGTGGGAAGTATGCTTCCCACCAAATTTTTCAATCTTTGTATGAAATTATGTAGGTTGGCATAAGTTCTGACACATTTTTTTAGTAAAACAGAAACTAAGATACTTTAGTTGTTTATCTCACACAAAATGATGTGTCTTGAATTGTTACTTAATTATTAATTAACCAAATTAAGTAATTAATCAAATTAAATTTATCTAATAAGCTAAATGAATCCCTTTTCTTATTCTAATTTCAAGCCTAAAAATATTTTAACATAATATGACTAGAAAAAAAATGGCCCTTTAAAGGGTTAAAAAGCGTTCAAAACACTAGCCTGGTGGAATGTTGAACAACAATGCACTGGACCGGATTAAAAGTTTTAGGCGCCCTCAGGCAATTGAAATTCGGGGTCTCTTTACCCTCAACAAATTTTCAAAACTATTTGCTTTTTATCGATTTTTAATTTAATGTAGTAATTGCAAATTTCGACAAACTGAAATAGTGAAACGGTCAACTACAACTCACTTTCTTAAAACGCCAGTTTCTGTATATCGGATACAAATGAATGCACAAATTAAATTTTAAAGTAATTTTTAACAAATTCGTCTTTTGTTTTGTAATATCTTGGCCAAAACCGACCAAATAAGAGAGTAGCGTTACAAAATAATTCTTTTATTTACTGCAATATATATTCACAACGAACAATTTGTTCTTATCTAGGTTAACATTATTCACAAAAAATCAAATAACAGTTCAATCACCAAATAGTTCCTCGATCAAATCGGAAAATAAATCACCAAAGAACCGCTAACGGGCTCTTAGCTCTAAATGGCTATTCCAAGGCCGCTCAGAAATCCACCGATCTTTATCGGGTGGACCCTAACACAGAAACCCGAATCACAAATAGCTTCTCAAAAAATCTGGAACAACTTTTCCACACTCCGGAGTATCTCCGAATTCTAATTCGAAGCCTTTCTCTTATTCTTTTCTGGGAAAACAAAAACAACAACCGCATTTTATTTCATTAGATATCCGCCTCCGGTTTCCCATTGGTGATCTTGGGCTCCCTATCCCCAATAAGTGCTCATCACCTATTGGGAGTAGTCTAAACACCACCGAGGGAACGTCTGTTAAAGAACCATCTTTGCGGCCGATTGCCTCTTGAGTATATATCAATTACAAGCAATTCGAAGCTAACACCGGCTGAAGTGCACCTGGGTTTGACACTTAATGACAGTGGTTGCTGATGATTGATCGGCTCTTGATGACTTGATCTCTTCATCAAGGGAAGAAAATGTTTACCATCTAGATGTTTTGACGTTCCTCTCTCTTGATGGGTCTATCTGAAATGAAGGGATATACACTGTTTTCCCCCACCTGGATATAGTAACACTTGACCTGACACAATGACTCTACTAGTGAAAAAGATCCACATCTCGAAGTTCGTGTGCACTTAACTATGTGTTGGAAAGTGGGAGATGTTGCATTTTGTTTGGATGTCTTTAACCATGAGAGGGAAAAGGGGAAACCTTACAGTTTGAATAGTCTTTAATTCGAATAAATTTGTCTACCTGACTTTTGTAATTAAATTGACTCAAAAATAATAATTAGTCTTTAGTTTGTGTAATCTATAATTTGAACAAATTTGTTTTCCCGACTTTTATAACTAAATGTATACAAACAAAGTTAAAATTTCGAAGACCTGGGACTGTTTAGCAGTCGTCTATTTTGTTTATTTAATAATAATACCCGGGCAGTACGATAAGGAATTTAAGTACAGTATTCACTCCCGAGTATCCTGTTCGCGACCATCCAGCCTAGATTTCTTTTATCGTAATTAAATTAGGGAGGCAAAGCGTCTGTTAAGTGCTTTTTTAAAGACAAAAACTCTCTTTTCATGTCTGTGTAATCATTTATCAGTAAAAAATAAAATCAACTGGAACCAATTTTCTCAAGAATTAGGCTACAATTTGCGTTAATCTTTAACTTACTTTTTCTGTAAATCTTGAAACGGGCGTATAAACTAGCAGTTCAGAGCCTTCTATTTTAACTCGACCGGTTACCGGTAATTGCTTCTATGATTCATAGGTCGCGGCTGCTTTCATATTGAGATAAATGGAGGACTTAGTACTAAATAAGTAGTGAGAAAATACGTATTATTGCATTGAGTTTCGGTATAAAAACGTTGTTTTCTGGTATTGGTGTCAAAGAAATGAATTCAGAGAACTCCGGCCTATCCGGCTTTTTTGTTATCCTGCATGTGCTTCCGCCACATTAGGCCGGATACTCGGGAGTGTACTGTACTTAGTTCAGTTACAATTTACTTACAATTTTCGCAATTGATCCTTCACCCATTTACATCCCTTTCCCCCTAGATTTTTGTTTTAAAAAAAGAGTAGTTTCTACTTTTTAGTACTCTCTTGAAAACGTATGCTCAGAATTTTTTTTTTTTTATGTCTGTCGTATTCTTATATAAATTATGTCTAATATTAACTTATATAGTAACACTTGACCTGACACAATGACTCTACTAGTGAAAAAGATCCACATCTCGAAGTTCGTGTGCACTTAACTATGTGTTGGAAAGTGGGAGATGTTGCATTTTGTCTGGATGTCTTTAACCATGCGAGGGAAAAGGGGAAACCTTACAGTTTGCATAGTCTATAATTCGAATAAATTTGTCTACCTGACTTTTGTAATGAAATCGACTCAAAAATAATAATTAGTCTTTAGTTTGTGTAATCTATAATTTGAATAAATTTGTTTTCCCGAATTTTATAACTAAATGTATACAAACAAAGTTAAAATTTCGAAGACATGGGGCTACTTAGCAGTCGCGTACTTTGTCTATTTAATAATAATGCCCGGGTAGTACGATAAAGAATTTAAGTACAGTATACACTCCCGAGTATCTTGTTCGCGACTATCCAGCCTAGATTTCTTTTATCGTAATTAAATTAGGAAATCAAAGCGTCTGTTAAGTGCTTTTTTAAAGCCTAAAAACTCTGTTTTGACTCTTTTCTTAAGGTTACCTTTGCATATCTGTGTAATTATTTATCAGTAAGAAATAAAATCAATTGAAACCAATTTTCTCAAGAATTAAGCTACGATTTGCGTTAATCTTTAACTTACTTTTTCTGTAAATCTTGAAACGGGCGTATAAACTATCAGTTCAGAGCCTTCTATTTTAACTCGACACGTTACCGGCAACTGCTTCTGCGATTCATAGGTCGCGGGTGCGTTCACATTGAGATAAATGGAGGACTTAGTACTAAATAAGAAGTGAGAAAATACGTATTATTACAGTGAGTTTTGGTATAAAAACGTTGTCTTCTGATATTGGTGGTCAAAGAAATGAGTGCATAGAACTCCGGCCTATCCGGCATTTTTGTTATCCTGCCTGTGCTTCCGCCACATTAGGCCGGATACTCGGGAGTGTACTGTACTTAGTTCAGTTACAATTTACTTACAATTTTCGCAATTGATCCTTCACCCATTTACATCCCTTTCCCCCTAGATTTTTGTTTTAAAAAAAGAGTAGTTTCTACTTTTTAGTACTCTCTTGAAAACGTATGCTCAGAAAATTTTTTTATATCTATCGTATTCTTATATAAATTATGTCTAATATAATAATAAACCATCATAAGTAAACATACGAAGTAGAATATATAATCAATGTATCTTTAAGCACAACCAGAAAAAAAAAAGTTTAACAATCTTTCGTCTGTTTCCATATGCGGATACCCTCTGTAGTATATAGTCTCCATCTTCCCGCCTGGCAGTTTTTGTTCACCAAAAGCCATTCAGTCCTTTCACCGAAACAAGAGTTAATTGAAAAATAGAGAAGACACATACTTTTTACTGAACATTATGCACTTTCGAACTAAAGCAAAATACAGTACATTCCCGTGTACGTACCTAAGGTGGTGGAAGAACTGGCCGGATAACAAAAGATCCGGATAGGTCGGAATTCTTTGAATTCATTTCTTTGCCCGCCAATACCAGAAGACAAAGTTTTTCTACCAAAACTCACCGTTATAATACGTATTTTCTCACTTCTTACTGAGTATTAAGCCTTCCATTTACTCAATGGAATGCAGCTGTGACTAGATGGATCGTGCAGTTGCCGGTAATGTGTCGAGTTAAAATAGAAGGCTCTATACTGGTAATTTATATATGTCTATATACTGGAACTGAAAGCTTCAAGAATTTATTAGTGATAAAGTAATTTAAAGGATATAAACAGTTCACATTTTAACATGAATTCTGTAAAGCCCAACTTAAATGCAGGAGACATAAGCAAAACATTAAGGTAAATCGTAGGTTTGATTCTTAAGAAAACTGGCTCAAACTGATTTTATTTTTCATTGATAAATGATTGCACAGATATGAAAAGGTAACCCTAAGATAAGAGTCAAAACTTACAGTGCTTAGGTTTTGAAAAAGTGTTTCATAGATCATTTAATAGACGCCTTGCCTTCCTCACTTCATTATGATAAAAGAAATTTAAGCTGGATAGTACAGAAGCCGGATAGTCTCAGACCGGAGACTCGGGAGTGCACTGTAGTTCAATATAAAAATAAGGTACGAATCAACATCGAAAAAGAATAGCAAAAAAGAATATCGCGATGCCTATAATAATCCAGATGAGTACTATTTTCATTTGGAATACACACATCTTGATGTGTATCAACCACCTGCGAAGTAGAATTAATTATCCAAAAGTGATAGACATGGAATTTGTTATTGAAAGTAAATATTAATTATATTGTGCATTTTTGTGTGTTTGTATCTCTGCTGTCGAAATTTTGATATTTCATTTATTATATTTCTCTGAAAATAAATGGTTTTTTCTATTCCAAAGATTTAAAAAAAAATTGTTTCAGATCTCTTTACGTCATTGTCCAATCGAATAATAGGATTTTATCCTCAGCCAATGCGGTGGTATTCGCGCCTAAATTTCGAGCCACGCTACCTTCTCCCAGAAAAATTCATCATGACTTATTTTGATCGGTATCGCGTGTTTGGCGACTATTTATTTTTGTCGGTCCGCCTAATAGAAGGGAGGTGAGAGGGATGTAGGTATTCTCGTGTCTTCTTTCAAATCCACTGGAGGGTTGTCATTTGAGGGGGTGGGTGATTTCTACCAATCTTTTGAGAGAAGAACCTGTTGTTCCGACGAATCATTTTCCCGCGCTATTCCCCCTCTGTCCCCCTCCCCTCACCAGTGCGCATGCGCCATGGGTATTTAAAAGGAGTCCCGCTGTTAGCATGAAATGTAGGATTGCTCGACGTGACATTACTGCCGACTGCTCAAAACCTATTAATCTCTTCAAATTTGCAGGGAGGGAAAAATCTCCACTTTCATCCGAACGGAAGCCGACGGAACCGGAGAGATGCCAGGAGTCGTGAGTTTTCTTTGGTTTTGCCTCTTCTCTGGGGCGTTTTGTTTTTAAATGCTAAGTTTTCAATTTTTTTTAAAGTATGGATATAGAAACAAAAATGAAGAAAAATTATTTTCCTCTTTTCTTAATGATTTATTGATATCTAAGGTCGTGGACACTATATCGTGGCTTAATTATCAAACACGTAATGTGAAAGGGAAGTGGGGCATTCAACAGGTAAAGACATCACGGCAAAGAATTGTTACTACTTTGGGAGCGCTTTGCGCTTCCAGATTTTTTTTTTAGGTTTATTTATAAAGTAATTTTATTTTGTGCTTTTTTTCATTTTATTAAGTTTTAGTACTCCAATTTATTCAATTTATAATAAAGAGTCGCTTAAATTTCGCACATGAGTTCCCCCCCCCCTTTGTTTTCAAATTTATTGGCAGATTAATATGATCCAATATGTTTTCAAATTTATTGGCAGATTAATATGATACAATATGTTTTCAAATTTACTGATTGACGCACGTCTTTTGTAAACTTTATATTGAAGTATTTAGAAAAGGTTTTTATATATTTTTTTAAATCTAAATTTAAATAAAGAAGAAAGAACACAGAAGTAAAGGCGTCATTACAAAAAATTCTTGCAACTTTGGGAGTTCTCAAGATTTCGATTTTTTTTTATTATTATTTATAAAATAATTTAATTTTGTGCTTTTTTTTTATTGTTTTATTGAGATCTGGTACTCGAACTTATTCAAATTATAATAATGAATCGCTTGAATTCCGCACTTAGGTTTTTTTTTCTCTTGTTTTCAAATTCGTTTGCAAATTAATGTGATCGAATTTCTTTTGAAATTGATTTTGGCAACTTTATATTAAAGTATTTAGAAAAAAATGTTGTAATTTTTTTTTTTACTAATTTAAAACTTTTTGTAATTTTGTAGTTATATTTTAATTTTTTACTCGCGAGAACATTAAAACCTATTGAATTCCGCACTTAGGTTTTTTTTTCTCTTGTTTTCAAATTCGTTTGCAAATTAATGTGATCGAATTTCTTTTGAAATTGATTTTGGCAACTTTATATTAAAGTATTTAGAAAAAAATGTTGTAATTTTTTTTTTTACTAATTTAAAACTTTTTGTAATTTTGTAGTTATATTTTAATTTTTTACTCGCGAGAACATTAAAACCTATTGTCTTAAAACTGGTTTAAATTAAATGGTCGTATGGAAACTAAATTAAAATCATTAAAAAAATATTTGATTTTCCGGTACATTTTTAATTGGCTTATTGACTTGCATTTGGTCTAATTTCTTTTGAAATTGATTGACTGATGCACATTTTTGGCAAACTTTATATTGAAGTATTTAGAATTTAAAAAAAAATACTAATTAAAAATTTTTGTAGTTTAAATTTTAATTTTTTTATACGTGAGTCAATGAAGCCTATTGTCTTGTGATTTAAATTAAATGCTTGTATGGAAATTAATTTAAATATATATATATATATATGATTTGGAAAAAGAGAGCCCAGAAATTGCGTTTATAAAAGCCATATATTGGTTTTTATTCAAATTTAAATCAAATTTATCAAAATCAAGTTTAATCAATTATTTTTTTAATTACAAAGCATTTTTCACAGCACCCCACCCTTTTTTTTTTTTTTTTTTCTGCAAATTTGATTTTCCAGTGCATTCTTTAATTGTCTGATTGACTTGCATGTCTTGGTAAACTAGATTAAAATTGTATTGAATTTTTTTTATAATTAGAGGTAAATTTTGCATCTTTAATGCAAAAATGATTAAAACTGTTTACTTTGATTAAAATATCTTCAGAAACGTTTCTGTTTGAAATAGTCTGAGATTTTTAAAAAGTTTTAATTCAGATATGCAACTTTTTGTGTTTATAACTTTTTGTGTTTCATTTGTAATGATTTTTTATCTATGATATTTAATTTTCATTATTTAATTAATAGAAATATATAATAAATAATAATAAATTCCAATTATTTGGTTATTCTTTTGTATCGCAGAATCGGAAACTGTAGTCGCATCCGTTTGTCAAAATTGATTTTTCTTTGTCTATTTCTCTTATGCTTTAAAAACAGCTATGATCTAAAATTACTTTTTGCTGTTATTGATACATTATTTTGTACTATTTATTTCAGTATCCATTCTTTTGTATTGTTAATTTATTCTTCATTTAACTGTTCTAAAATATCTGTGTCAGGAAAGTTCCTCATTAAAATGACGCACTTGAACTGGTCGTTTGATGTCATTCCACAGTTAAGTTTATTGGGATAAGAATGCCGACTGACTATACAGATAAAAAGAATTTGTAATCGGAATGAAACATAAGAATAAATAATTAATTATTAGCATAAATTATGTTTATTAGTTTTGTTGGATGGTTTAAAATGTTATACAGTTAGCGGATGCTGTTTTTCTGAGATTTTTTCGCTTATTTTCTAATAAATGAACAATATTAGCTGAATGCCGTTGTCGAATAATAGTTACGGAACAGCTTATTAGAGTTGATCTTTGGCGTTTAATCGCTACGATGCGGTTAATACACAAGCACCAGAATACCGAACGTATATTTGAGACATCTTTTTTACCGACCGATTAAAACTAAATTTAACAAAGTATAACTATAGTTACAAAATGACATATCAAATTTCATATATTTAACCCATTCACTGTCAGGCAAATTTAGAGCGTCTTGCTCTGAGAGCCAAGGTTAATCTAAAATTGCAGCATATACTACGAAATATCTCGTAGCCGGCAGTTTTGGTACACACGCTTACTACAAGATATCTCATATTTGGCAGTGAATGGTTTAAGTCTACGTTTTTGAGTTAATCACAATTAGATGCTTGTGAAAATACAGATGGTCTACTTTTCCCCAGATTTTGTTCCAAAAATGTGCATATAATTTATATATATATATATATATATATATATATATATATATATATATATATATATATATATATATATATATATATATATATATATATATATATATATATATAATATAGCTCTCTTTGTTCCGTAATTATATTCGAACCGGATAGATTTCCTTTGAATGAATGTCGCTCAAAGTTTTGATAACAAGTCACAAATTTTGTTTTAAAATCTTATTCCAAATTTAAGGAGAAAATGAAAGATATTATTTTCCTGATTCATTATAATGTTGTTGTCATGGTGATATAAATAGAATTACATAAATATAAAGATTTAATGCACAATTTTAGAAATATGAGTGAATCATTATGCACAACTAAATTAAATTGCACAGTTAAAAATTATTTTACACTCACTTTGTCATTGATTTAATTTTCAACTATATATATGTTTTAAGAAAAACTTTGTTATCAAAGGAACATTTTAATAAATGTAGGATCTTTGATTCATTTTTACTGTTACTATTCAAGAATGACATTTTGCTTTTAATTTAATTCCAAACTTTAAATTCTGCTTACATTTTATTGGGCAATTTATTATAAAATCCCACCGGTCATTTATACTTTAGAAATAAAAAAGATATACTGTTACGGCATAGCTTAACATAACGTAATAGTTAAAATCTTAAACGTATATCCTATTACAGGTGACATATTTGTGACGTCATGTAATTTGATTTTATTGCATACAGATTTTCTTTAGAAGTTAAACTTTTGCTTTTCAACTTTTGTATAAATCAGCGGTATAAATGAGGAAAAATAATTAACGATTTATTATAAAGACAATTGTTAGTTTAATACAGGCGATTCACGCTGCAGCTGACGTGTTAAAACAGACTAACAAAAAACAAAAAGTACTCACCTTTCAAATTTAAAAGAAAAAGAAACAAGAATCAATACAGTTTTTATAAAAAAATACTTACAAAAAATTTCGCTATGACTTTTAAATGCATTACGGTTACAGCTAAACATTTTTATATCTTTCCAATCATTTTTTTTTTTTTTTTTTTTTTTTGTTACTGCGGTATTTCGTTTATGCCAACAAGTCCCAAAAGACGCGCTTTTATATTTTTATTTTAATTTATAATCAGAAACCTCAACCTGTTAACATTTCAGTTTTCCGTCTTTCAATGATTTCTGAGAAAAAACATTATAATTCTCTTAATAAGACGAGGAGAAACGTTGATTAAAAAAAGGTTAAATGAGAACTCGATTCTTAATTCCAAGAATAATTCGAAACGGAGAGAAAATTCCTCGTTAGTGAAGAGGATTTTCAGTATTCCATTCCCTCCTTCCTCCTTATAACGCCACCGTTCTGCCTCCGCTGCCATTATTTCCTTTATTTTTTCGAGAAGTATCAGTTTTCTTTACCCTTCAGAATTTTTTTATTTTTAAGGAATTGAACTTTTAATTGTTTTGTTCTTATTTTTAGAATATTTCTTTTACTTTTTTCTTATTATTATACATTCATTAATCTATTTTTTAGATACTTAATCTCTTTCTAATTTTTAATTGATTTTTGTTCTAGAATAATAGGTTCTATGTCACTTGCGCTCGGTAAATCACCCCCTTTCCGCTCAAGTGTCAAGAAAGACTACCACATTATAAACTTTATCTTTGCATGTAAGATTTGGCGATTTTACAATGTACGCCAAACTGTACGGTCAACTGACCCATCAACCACCCCCAATAAAACGATTAACCAATAAAACTTTCCCTTACTCTCTGAAGAGGTCACTGTCTTTGTACATCACGAGAGGGGTTTGGTGGGGTTAATGAGTCACCCAAACTTGTTTGGAAAAAATACTCTTTGAGTTGGATATTTTAGATTTTCTCTGCTTGCACAGAAAATCATACTGAGGCCCGCGTGAATGTTAGAAGGGCTCTTAGAACATAGAATTCATCACTGATTAATTATTGAAGCACTTCGATTTTGGGACATTTACTTGTTCTCTATAATTCTGTTAATTAACATTACCGAATTCTGTAATTTAGAAGGAGTAATTCAATGTTTATAGTATTTCGTTTGACACGATTTTATTTTTATCAATAATTGCTTTTATTAATTTTTCAATCCAGGAGAATCGGCCAACATCTATGTGCCTATGAAATTGTAAGACCTCGGATTCATCCCAAAAGAATGGCTCAATCCTTTCTCTCAATAGTTTTAGTACTAACAGCGAATTTTAATAAAATGTCCCTAATTTTTTTTCGAATTTTATAAGTAAATTATTTATTCAAAAAATATTAAATAGGTTTAATTGAGAAAGAAACGAACAAAATTAAATTGAATTTTTGTATATTTCGTTATTTCGTATTAAAGTTCTGGAATATTTCAGACTGAATATTCATCTAGGAATTGTTATAATTTTTACTTATACATAAAAAAATATGAAAATAATAAAAAGGTGAATTAAAAAAAAATGAATATAATTTCTAAATAATTCTTTTTTTTAATATGCATTCACAATATGCATAGTATGGTCACTTACATTTAACAAAAATAAATAAAGAAATAAAAAAAATAAACTAACTGCAAACATTTATCTCTCTGACATTCAGCATAGTCAAGACTGTTCCGCATTTCTGAAAGCTTAACGGCATTTTTTGTTCATTTGTATGTAATCAAAATTAAAAAAAAAAAAAAAAAGTTTTGAGAGATTCCTGGAATAACTTGGTAGTAATGTTGCTTTTTTCAAAATAGAAATTATGATTACTCCTATATAACCATGAATTGAAGAAAAATAGTTGCAAAATATATTGTTACACAAATGCTAATACACATTAAAAAGCATTTTTTTAAAAAGTTTTTATGAAAGCAATGGCCAACTTAGTTTTATAATTCAGATTTATGGTTGCTAAAGTTTACTTAACTTGTCATTGATCGCTTACTCACAAGAGCATATTTAACTTCAAATTCTATTGGACATGTAACATTTACTATTGTTCTTAAAACCGTATACTATTCCGCTTTTTGCGCAATGCATCTTTTTTAATTTTGAGTAATCTCAACAAAAAATGGGAACTTGAAAAACGAAAGTGTTTAAATTTCAACTAATACGAAAACTTTCTCAATCAGCATTGTTTATGAGCATTACAGATAATATACTTATCTAATATTAATTCATTTCACTGACATTGACCCTTATACATACAATAATTTGTTACATTAAGGAGTAACAAGATTTAAAAATGGATACACTTTCTAAAAATTACAACGCTATAACTTCCGAAAATATTAAAACACAAAATTGATTTTTGCATCAAGATAAAGCTAAAAAAATTATCTTTTTAATGATACCAATGCTTTAATTTACAAATTAAGTTTCGATTTTTAACGTGTTTTTAAAGAAACATTTTAACCATATTTTTCAACAATGTACTCCGCACAAAATAAAAATAAAATTTAATCTGCATGAGCACGTCAATGGGAAAAAATTAGCTGTTATCCACCTGTTGCCATCACATTGAAAGAAGTTCAAATTAAAAACATAAATCAAATATTATTGTAAATTAAATATATAAAAGTGTAAATTTCAGCTAGTGTCTGTATGAAGCGAACAAATTTGAAATATATTTTCTAAAAAGTAAATGGAGGAAAAGATTTCTATGAACTTTTACAATATCTATATTATTAATTAAATCAAACAATTAAATTTAAGGTAAACAGGGTTTATATATCTATTGGATAGTCACTGTAATCAGCGCCCATCAGTCAATTTTAATCAGGGGCACGCATCTACTAACAAAATGGTCTAAATGAACTAAACAATTACAATTTATGTTACTGGAGTCAATAAAAGCTCCGATGAATTAAGAATTTTAAATTTTTTCATAGGTCCTTTCAATTACCCTTTGTAATCCGTTTACATGTTTATCCTTTTACATTAACCTTTGAATCTTATTTAACAAATTGTTTTGAGACATGGATATATTTACACTTAGCACTTAGATCTCTCCTCTCAGGAACAATTCAAGGCAGTGCATCATTTTGGCGTTTTATTTAATTATTTTATTAAACTTTGAGTGATAAAAATATGTAGATTAATTTTCTGGGAAAATTCATATATATTAATTTTTCGGAGCAATGAACAAGGCTCTTATTAATAATAATAAGATAAATGATAAGATAAATGTATGTACAAGATCTCATAAATGAAAGATCAAATAAAATTTTTACAAAAATTATCGCCATTCCATTATTACCAATAAGCCCGACTGGAAATGCAGCTATGGAAAACTAAAAACCGTCATCCGCGCCAAGTTTTCTTGCCAAAGGTCCAAATCCCAGTAAACCTATGACAGCAACAGGGGTAGGGAATGATTTACCGAGCGCAAAAGTTCCGATTCCGAATAATATATGCTAATTGCATTCTAAAATTCAATTGCTTAATAAATATAAAAGGCGTCTGAATTTCGAAATGTGCAGACATGTTTCTGATTTACTGAAATGTATTTAAAATATTTTTACTCATAATCTGGTGAAAAAAAAAAAAAATGAGAACAGTGAACTTATAATTTTTTTTTAATTAAATTTCTATGCATTGTGTTTTCACTTGTCATTTTCGCTTTCTTTTATACGAAATGTACAAAGAGCAATCTTTATAGAAAGCTGAATTTGTTTGTTTATTTGTTTGTTGAAGCTGAATTTGTTTTGGATATTTGTCGAGCCTTAGTATCTTCTACTTAATTCGTAGTTGTTTGTAGCATAGGGGGAAAAAAAAGGTATCAGTGAATCAGAGTTTTTTGTTGCTAATCTTTGATTCTTTATATTTGGCTATAGCCCCAAAATCGAACGGTCACTGATTCGAAATCTGATTCTACGGGAAAATCCTTTATATGTAAGAGTCTAATGAACTCCAGTCTTAAATCCATTGAGAGTAAAAATTTCTCTCTTTAGATTGGCATGGAAGCCTAGAGAAAAAGCATCAGGCCGGATGTCGTTCTCGCCTGTCGACCTTGATTCAAAATTACAAATAGACTTTTTCAAAGAGAATTCCTCACGCTGATGTGGTGCGAAACTTTGGACCGAGTGCGCCGTCATCATCTGCCTGCCATTCAAAACTATGAGGCGCATCCATGATAATTTCGCGTGTTGCTTCAAAATAAGATTCAGTTTGATTGAAACAAAATTTCTCTTTAGAAATCCGGCCTTTATAGGAATCAGCCTAGTTCATATCGTTTTATCTGAACTGCTTTTTGTCATTCTGACCGGACACTTATATGCAATAAATAGTTTTCTTTTAAGTATAAAACATACTATAGTGAAGAGAATAAGTTCATTTTGGAACGTAAGCTTTTAAATTAAAATTGCATTTTTGGGAGGCAGTCTTTATGTAAATATTATTGCTTTTTCGAGAAATATTCATCCGATAAAAATGATTTAAATTTGATTGTTCTATTGAATTTTATTGCGCGAGTGGTTAACAATGAATATTTGGTTCAACATGGTCAAACCTTTCTTATGCTTGGAAATGAAATTTAACAAAACAAACAAATCGGAATAACAAGACCCTTTCCTGAAATAGCCTTGTGTAGTTGAAAAGAATCTGTTTAATAATAAATAAAACTGTTTAATAATAAATAAATCTGTTTAATAATAAAAAAAACTGTTTAATAATAAATAAATCTGTTTAATAATAAATAAATCTGTTTAAATTAAAACGTTTCTTCTTCTACTTTCCATGAAAAGATCTTTAACCAAGTGATACGATCTGGATAATTTATTTTAAATTTATTTTAAAAAATTGAATATTTATTTTAACCTTTTTTCTGAATAGATTTTTATTTTCCATTTATTATTATTGTCATCAGTGAAGGTAAAGTATAGGCTTACCCGCTGGTCTTAGTTATACTTTTTAGGGTACTTTTCCGTTAGCCGGGTGCAAGCGATAAATCGCCAAATAATGTAGAATTTTGCCAAATTTCTTACGTTAAATTCGCGTTGGGTTCACAATTGGTGACATTTGCGCCCGGCTAACGGAAAAGTACCCTTTTTAGATACTATTGATGAATTTTGATAATATAACACATCACTAATGTATCTAATCACATTGTTGTACCCAATCGGGTGATTTTCTTTCAAAGCTATTTCAAAGTATTCTTTCATATATTGTAGTTTTTTTATAATAGGAAAGCATTAATCTTTCCTATTAAGAATTAAAAGAGAGTGGAAATATTATAATAACATGAATTATTTATACCTTAGTTATAGAGACTACATTGTTTGGTCAAATGTGGAAATCCAGTTAATGTTACGAGGTGTTAGTATGGCGATTTTATTAATATTTTTCGGCAGTAGCGAGAATCGGATTGTAATACATTCAAATCTTATTGCTTAGTTTTAAAATTTGGTCCTATTAATTTTTAATTGCATAGTTAAGTTACTTACAAATACTGTATTACAGCAGTATCTAGTACTTTATGTCTTAACTTACAGCTTCAATTATTAATGAAATTTACTTCTTCAATAGGCCTAAAAAAATATGGCTTTAAAATGTGTGCTATAAAAGTATCAATAATTATTTTAAAGTTAAAGCACAATTTTTTTTAAATTATGACTTGAAAGAATAGTTGGGCCTTGGAAGTTTAGAACTTCTTGCTTTAGAAATTTTGTTTATTCTTTTTATTACTAAGTTAATGTGGAAATGAAGACTTATTTAAACTTTTAGTATCATCTCTGTTGTGTTTTCTAAATCCCTTTTCTGTTATATATAATAATAATATATATAATATAATAATAATAACTCTATATAACTATATTTTATATATAATTACTCTTAAATAAAAATAAACCTATTTTTTCTGAATTCGGATAAAAACAAATGCCCTATGATGATCATATTTCACGAAGTTTTCGTCTGGATTTACTCGCTGTTTTTTAATCTTAATAAGGATAAGTTTTGATGTCGAAACATTCACTTCATACAAAAAGTGAAATTTAACAAGATAAACATTTTTAGACTTGAGGGGTTTTTTATTGTTTTGCTTTCTGAAGTATTTGATTTCACAAAAATATGTACTGTGTTTTGGACATCCTGTATTTCTTTCTAAAGTTTAATGAGAGGAATTTGATCGTCGGTGTGGAATTTTCTTCTTCTTTTTCTTTTCTTTCTGAGGTTTCGATTACGATGAATGAATACATTCCTCGTTTCATTATCTTCTCTCTATCTTTACGTGTGTCTTTGTCTATCTTTGATGAAAGAAATGGTAGTTTATGTATTGCAATTACGAATTTCCTTGTCTGTCTGGCTGGTTTGAATTCTTTCTTCAATCAGAATCATTCCGCGCATCTATCTACCCATCTTTCTTTTTTTCTCATTTCCAATTCGTAATTATCATTTACTTCTTTTCTTTTTTTTTCGTGTATATGCGTTAAATTAAAGAAAATTCTTTTCTCCTATTGTGATTGACACATGTTACTTAGTTTATGACATCGCTGCGTATAGTAATTAGGAAATTTTTTCCGATGGAAAGAATATTTTTTCCCTCCTTTTCTAAAGGATACAAAAAAATAATGATGTTTAAAGTTAAATAATCGATCGCATTCTAGTTTTTGTGTTTCTATAGATAGATGCGCTATTTTTGAACTTTCTAAAAGTCTGTGCATTTTTGTAGAATATTTAAAAGTCTATCTTCTTAACTGCAGTTTGATGTATTTTTAGATATTAAATATGATTTAGATATATTTTATTATGAATTAATTTTCGATATTAAATACTATATAAGTATGCTTTAAGGATAATTCTTTCCTTATGTGAATAATTCCTTTTATTTATGTGATTTATTCAATATTATATTTAAAAAATTTATACATTTTTTTTTGTAATTTATTTAATATCAAGGCATTACAGTACACTCCCGATTATCCGCGGAATTGGGTGGCGCGGCCGCCGCGGATAACAAAAATCGCGGATAATCCGAAAAAAGCTAAAAACGGGTATAGCAAAAGAGAAAACAGTCATTCCAACTTTGAAAAATCATTTTATGTACAATAAGACGTAAAATAAACAGCAGGAAATGTTTAAGTAACGCTTAATATTTTAGTATATCACTCAAAACTAACCTAAAATGCATTTTGTTAATGAAAACAGAGAAGTGCTTTGTACTGACGAGAGGCCTCAAGGATACACAGAAAAATGAATACATATGTACTGTTTTAATACTATAATGTATTATGTAATTACAAAAGCATAACTGCAAAACTACACCTTTTTGAAGAAATTAGTCATTTGTGTTTACTTCTTGCTTTGGAAGCATTTTCTCTTTGCTTGGAAGCAAAAAAAAAAAAAAAAAAACTTAGTGCTGCAGGCGCGGATAATTGGGAGTCTACTGTATTTCAATTTCACTTAACGATCTTTTGTACCTTGTGGAAGTTTACGTGTTCATCTGCATAAAAGAGATTTTGCGATGTTCATTTTATTTTCAAAATTTAAAACTATTTGATCGCGATAGTTAATTTTTTTTTATTACAATTAAAGCAAGTGTCTAAATTGTGTATAGGCCTACAATGGAACTAAGTCTTCATGTTGATATATAGACAGACAGACAAGCAAGCAAGCAAACAATCTATCTATCTAATGAAGAATTTGGCAAAAAATCTCATGCACGTGTACAATTCTGGTGTTAAAGCCGTTTTATCTATCTGGTTCATTGCATTTTAACATTATCGTATTCAGAAACATAAATACAAACATTGTTTTTCGAACTCATATAATTCTATAATGTGAAACTCAAAAGTCTTGATTTCGAATTTTGTGATATTTACTATAGTTTCACTTTCTGTACGAAAAAATGAAAGGTACTAGATTCAGATTGTTAATTTCCTTTTTTTATAAAGTGTTTCTATGTTAATATTTAAATTAATGACATTATTGATGTTAAATATCAGGAAATGAAACTATGTCATTCTTTTTTGTGTGTAAAACTTTTTCCAATATGCATATAAAATCTTCCTCATAAATTTGTACCAAATACCTTCCTCATTAATTTGCACCAATCCCTGTGGCATCATTTTCTATCTCTATTTCTTGCATCTTGTTTCATGGGATAGATTGAACTTTTATGCTATACGATGATCCAAAATTTTAGTTCTTTCTTTTTTGGCGAACTTTTAACATAATATTTATTCTATGAACCGACAGAATCACAACTTGGCCTCTCACTTATCTAGAGGAAAGAAGAAAAAAAAATCCTTGTGTCTCGCAGATTCTATTTTATCGAGAACCTGGAGACTTCTGTTTCGAAGTTTCTGTCGCCAAACTTCAAAATGCACGCCGTAAATCTAAATGATAGTGAAGCGGGAAAAACAGCGAGAGATGCCGTATTAGCAAGGGCTATCTAGACAGCCTGCAGCGGCTTGTTTTCTAGAGAAGGCTCTTAGGTAGACAACAGTCGGTGTTTTATCAGATTCTTGCCATTTTTTCTAAATACATGAATTTTGGAAGAGATTAAATTGTGATTCAATGTGGCTAGTAAATGGATTTTTCTGTAAGTTTTCCTGATATATTGGTGAATTTGTTTTTATCGAATGAATCGCGGCGTCAATTTACTTTTCCAATACTATTTTCCTTTCTTTTTACTGTGCCGAATTTCCTTACAAAGTTACTTCTATTTGAAGAAAGCTCTGCATGTTTGTTAGTATTGCTTTTTTTTGTGCAAATGCGGTAGAAATTTGATGTTTCAAACAGGAATAAATTGTTTTTACTTTAACATCTTCTGTTTTTTGTAAAGAGAAAATACTGTACTTGCAAGAAATTCAATTTCACGATTTCTGGTAGATCTTCATGTTTTAGATTTCCTGCTCTCCCCCCCCCCCTCCTCAATTTTTTTTTATTGTATGTCTGTAGGTCTAACGTCATGTAGGTTTGTCTTGCAGGACACCACCATGCATACACTGTTTTTCTCCCTCTTATTCACACGTATACATCTTGTTTCTTTTTCTTTCTCACGTACACACTTTTTTTCTCTCTCTTTCTCTTTTGCACACACACTGTCTCTTCGTTTCCTCTCTCACACACTCTATCCTTTATTTATAAATAGAGTAAGATATAATTCTGCAGTAATCTTCATGTTTTAGATTTCCTGCTCCCCCCCCCCTCCTCAATTTTTTTTTATTGTATATCTGTAGGTCTAACGTCATGCCTGTAGGTTTGTCTTGCAGGACACCACCATGCATACACTGTTTTTCTCCCTCTTATTCACACGTATACATCTTGTTTCTCTTTCTTTCTCACGTACACACTTTTTTTCTCTCTCTTTCTCTTTTGCACACACACTGTCTCTTCGTTTCCTCTCTCACACACTCTCTCCTTTATTTATAAATAGAGTAAGATATAATTCTGCAGTAATCTTCGTGTTTTAGATTTCCAGCTCTCCCCCCCCCTCCTCAATTTTTTTTTTTTTTTGTATGTCTGTAGGTCTAACGTCATGCCTGTAGGTTTGTCTTGCAGGACACCACCATGCATATACTGTTTTTCTCCCTCTTATTCACACGTATACATCTTGTTTCTTTTTCTTTTTCTTTCTCACGTACACACTTTTTTTCTCTCTTTTTCTCTTTTGCACACACACTGTCTCTTCGTTTCCTCTCTCACACACTCTCTCCTTTATTTATAAATAGAGTAAGATATAATTCTGCAGTAAATTTTCGACCGAATAGATCAAGTAGAAGAAGTCGAGATTGCTTATTCAATTCCTTTCAATCGCCAACTTTTCTCGCCAATTTGCCTATTAAACTTGCCATTTTGTAAACTTCACGAGAAATGTAGATACGTCTAGTAAATGTCTGAAGCTTGTCTTATAATTATATTTTCCCCTTCATATACGGTGATATTTTATGAAGCACTAGCCGCCTTTGGTGATCAGCCGATTTTCTGAGGATATTGGTTGTATTTCATTTTCATTAAATCTCATAGACAACTTTATGTTTCTGTCAATATCTTATTTTTTAATATCATCAAGCGTCCAAATCCTTATTGTTTTAATAGTCTTTCACATGATCTATTCATTCCATACATGACTCTTCTAATGGAAATCCATGACATCATGGCGCATTAAAACGTAGATGTGCGTTTCATTTGTCTTCTGATTTTCGCGGTGTTATGACTCCATCATTTTATTCGTCTTTTAAATTCAACAGAATTCTTTTTCTTTAACTTTCAACAGAGGGGAAAAAATCACACAATTAAGTAGTATTTATTTGATGAATCGATGAAAATGATTTGAATTTCATTCAACAATAAAATCTTTTATTTAAAATTAAACAATATATCTCTATATTTTTAAAAAGTTCCAAAATTCTGGAAAAAAAAATTTCACGATTTCATTAAATTGTTATAGTTGTAAAGATTATTTTTTGAATTGAAAGACGATGTAAAAATATTGTTTGTATTGTAATAATTATGGTTATTATGGTGATAAAATCCCTCATAATCTCGCCTATTTTTTAATTAATTAAAATTTCCAAAAAAAAAAAATCTCAAAGGTGTGTGTTCTTATCTCCTTGAGTATATATCCGTGCCAAATTCGGTAATTTTAGATAAACCAGTTTGAATTGTACAGCGCAACAGTTGCGCAAATACACGCGTACACGCATTCTCCTCTATTATTGGTAGAAACACAGATTTATGAAGGTTTTATCAATAAATTGTACATTTGAGATATTAATCATTAGATCAAGTTTTATTGTTGCGTATATATTCTTTTCAAATCAAATTCAGAGTCTATACATAGTATTACATAAAATTAAATCTGTGTTCCTGTTGATTTCCTTTTGTTGTTGTTGTTTATAATGGCACTTGCCATGGACGAAGTCAGCGATTGTAAGCCAAAGGAGCGGCTCTTGTTTTAGTAGCGCCAACTAGGACCAAGAGTACGTCTTAGCTACTCACGCATCACATTCGCTTGCACAACCCCTTTTTACAGGGGATGGGCACATTCACACATCTCACAGATAGAACAGATGAAGAACAACCATGCTCGAACCTGGACTCGAACCCAGGACGCATAGATCACGGGGAAGGCGCCCTATGCTAGAACGCCGGCTGATTTCCTTTTAAATTTATTTAATGAATATATTTTATTCTGATACATATCTAAACCTTATTTCCTTGCGCAGTTTTGTTGTAACCGACCAGCCAAATGATTCAGTTTTGAACTTCAAGTATATATGTTGCATGTGTACATGTTTAAGGCTTGACAGTAATGTAGTCTGTAATTGCTGATATAACCCATTTGCGTTTTCATAACAAAAAAGGTTTTTTTAAACTGGAAAGAAGATCGAAAAATATAAGAAATTTCAGGTCAAATCGTTTGTCAATCCCTTTGAATGCTTTCTGATGCAAGAAATCGCGTTAAAGCACTCGGATATCTTGCTGACGAATAATAAATAAATATGATACTATTTTTTAAAATTAAATTAAGTTCAAATTAGGGTAGCTATTGTAATGCAAAGAACAATAATACAACAAAATAGCACCCGAAATTGTAGAGAATTGCTAAATACAGAAGTTTTAAGAACGAACGACGCATTTGTGCTTATGCGCTAGACTCGCCATAAGACCCCCCTCGCCGGGCAAAATTCGCCTGCGGAACTATTGACGCACGGGTGCGTCGGACTTTTCGGCACGAAGTATTTCGATCAGATGGCGTTAATTGTTTTTGTTCCCTCAAAAGATTGATTTCTTATATTAGTATTCCTCTCCCGTATATCACATTGCGGTTGGGTAAGTGTCTGTGAATTATTCGATTTTAGCGAGTGTAAATTGAAACATGTGCTTTCTAATGTTAAGAGAAACTCACGCTTATTTTGAAATGGTTGTTATCCTTTCTCCTCTCATTTGGAAACGGATTTTATTTCAGTAAGGGTTTTATTCCTTTTACTGTTAAGATTTAATTCTATCTTATCTTTCCTGGCAAATAATGTGATATAAAAAATAAGTAAATTTATAAAGGATGGATATTTTGGATGATGATAGTGACAAATACTAAATTATTGATAATAAAATGATTAAAAAGTTTTTAACCTAGTGCTAGACGCAAAATAAGACAAGACTGTCTGCCTATGAATGTAAAATGTGTGATAACCATCTCTGCTTTGCATGTATTTTGAGGATTTTCTTATGGCTTTGAGGCGTTAGTTAGTGCAATATTCTGGAGTAGTTTTTAATGTTAAATGTAACTTTTTTTTTAATTTTTTATATTTTGCATCATTAATCTTGTGCTATTTTAGATACTTAATATACCCCGTTTTTTAAAATTTTTTTAGTATTAAATATAAAATATGTAAACTAAATTTTTTTTTATTATGATTGAAAATATGCTATCTGTTGTTCATGTATTTAAAAGTGGCCTCATTTTTTATGCAAGGTATAGTTTTACACATTCTTATGTACATTTCTACAGAAGTTTATGCGCATTAAGTTTAGAAAACTGTGCGCTTCGCACAGTTCGCATGTGGGGAAAGTCGGCGCTTCCCAGATCCCATCCTGTGTGAGGACTTTTTTCCGTTCGCATCCGACCCGAAGCGTTAATTGTACTCCAGAATTTTTCTTTGATGCGTTGGATATATTTAGAAATCATTATTTATAACTTACAGGGTGGTCAAAAAGTCATTTCATGATTTGAAAAAATTATTACAAACGGAGCAATAAATATTATGAAATTTTTTCTATGGAATAGTGGAGTTTTTGATTTCATTGAGTTCAACAATAATCGAAATAATCTTGAAATTGGAATTTAATTTCAATTTGGCATCAGTAAAGGGAATATGCGCATGTTCTTTTATTTCATGAATTCAAATTGGCCGTTACTGGTCAGTGTTAATTTTGGGGTTACATAAAGGACGAAGTGTCTGCAATGCCATTTCTAAGTATTGATACACTTAGTTTGGATCGCAGATGCTGCTTTTGATGTGACAGCTGAAGTGTTGGCATTACTTGGCGAGAACTGGAATACCGACTTGACGTTCTTCAAGCTACCAGAGATAATCATATTGAAGTGTATTGAAGTTAGTGATTAAAAAAAAATCTTTATAAACGTCTTTACAAATTATCGAAACAACTAAGGATCAAATTATAATTTGGAATTTTTTTTTATTTGTTTATAATCATGAAAAAAAAAAATTGACCGTTCTGCAAATTATATTATTAGGACAATATTTAAGGGGACGGCTGTCTGTTCTGCGAATTATTAACTTAGGATAATGGAATTTTTTTAATGCTATGTATTAAAATATAAATACTTCAAATATAAATAAAAATTCTTTAAAACGAAATATATTATTTTTAAGAAATAAATATATAATTTTCAAAATATTTCAGGCGATAGAATTAAAATTTTTTTTTCTAGTACTTTAACCTTATTATAAGTTTATTTGGAATAATTTTATAATTCCAATTAAAGATTCATTTTTTAAAAAAAATATTTTAGTGCACACTCATTGAATTTTCATAAGAATTTTATGTTTTTCTAAACTAAAACTCGCTTTAAACAATCTAAAAGAATTCGAAACACAAATTTTATGTATAGTTTTCTTTTAAAACCTAATCGAAATCTTCATTATCACTTTTATATAATCTCCTCAAAAACTGAAACACCTGGAACATTTCAAAACTATTTAAATAAAATTAGAACATCTTTTTGAAAAGTCATTAAAACGCTCTTATTTTTTTTCTCTGTGCCCTTCAGATATTCATTTTATTGGAACAATACAATTTATAATGTTATTTTAGTTAATTATAAATTTATATTATGGTGATGAAACAATGAAAAGAAATTGTCATATTTCCGCCCCTTTTTATTTATTTCAAAGTCCACTATTCCCTTAACGTTATCACATATTCAAAAACTTCTTCGAAATTGCAAGGAGCAGGAGAGATGTCGGAAAATTGTTTCCTTAAGACGGTAGTTTGTTTTTGAGTTGCAGTAAGAAATACTTGTAACTCGATTGACATTGTCTCCTTAACTAGAAATGCCAAGTATTGGAAGAATAAACAGACGCTGATTCTTCCAAAAATTTTAATACATTATGAAACGATTTAAATAAAAAAAATTACCAATTTATATAAGCAATATTAATGTATTTTACTGATTATTATGCAAAAAGAAAAGAGTTGTAAGGTGCGGGGTCTTTTTTTACTTTTTTTCAGATGGGAGGGGAGGGGGGAAACCAGAACTTAAGATTTTGATGATTTTCCATGTTTCAGATTTCCCGGAATCTGAAAAACACAGCTTTAGAATCATGTATTGTTTGTCTGTGAACACATGATTCAAAACTCTCTGAGCTAGATAGATGAAATTTATTAATGGTTTTTAAACCGTACTTTTATATTTCGTTTAAAACCTGACGAAATCTATTCTCAGAAGTGTTTGTCTGTCCGAGTATAAATGAAGACATTAACTGCAAAACCTGGAGAATGAAGTGGACAAAATTTGGAACACAGATTAATCATACAATGTCTATAAAATTTTGAATATATTTCTCTAAGGGTCTGATCGTCTGTCAATCTGTACATTCACATACATGTAAACGCAATAACTCAAAAATGCTATTACTTAGATAAATAAAATGTGGTATGTGGTCTGTAATATAATTGCACATTTATGTCCAATTTTGGTTTTATTCTGTCGGGAAAAAGGCATCCAAAATGTATTGAGTTTTCATGCCATGTATTTCATAGTATATCAAACAATGATGTGCGGTACTCTGAAAATAAAAATCGGAGCACTTGTGGTATTCACGACCTTGTCAGAGTCCACAATTTTATTTGGCAGGAGGGATAAATCTTTATAAGAAAGCCAAAAAGTTTCGGAAGTACCGCTTTTATTGGGTTTATTTTTTGAATACAAGAGAACAGTTTAAATCTTTTTTTCATAAATATGCTCAAAAATTACATATTTAATTGATTATTATTACAATTTAACTCTTTTTAATACTAATAATTGCATGTGTTTGTGTATTGCAGATTTTTTAAAGAGAAAATTGCTTTAAGGAAATTCTCAAGCGAATTTAAGTTCTTCTTTTCGATGGCTTATTTGGAAAATATTATTAAACTGAGTTTACAGAACAGACTAATGATGAAAGTCAACATATTAATCATAAAACCGTTTCGAACTTTTTAAAAAAAAAATATATCGAATTGAATGCTTGTTGATTTCTAGACTATTTAACTAGCTTTTCGTTTGATTATTTTGATTTGCTTTTGGAAGACCATTTTATTTAAAGAAATGTCCAACTTATAATTGGTCCCGTGGGAGTAATTAAACGCTACTTTCTTAATAAGTTCTTGATCTGTTAAGGTTTAGTGAACCAGTTCTTTAATTTTTCTCATAAGTTTCTTTTAATTAAAGATTCCGAGAATCGTTTTTTTCTTTCTAAAAAATCAAATATAGAACTATGCTACTTAAGACAATTCTGTATTCTAGTATACTGCGTATTTTTTAGGATATACCTTGCAGTTTTAAGTCAAGTGCACTCCCGAGTATGTGGTTCGCGACTATCCAGCCTAGTTTTCTTTCATCGTAATTAAATGAGGAATGCAAGGCATTGGCCGCATTGAAAAGAGACAGTCGACTCTCCATGGCCGATTGGTCATAGCACTAATCTCATAATCAAGAGATTGTAAGTTCGAATCTGCTAGAGACAATGCGATTCACAGTCTGTGTAAATATTTAATTCCTTGATTTTATGTTTCCCTTTATTTCATGTTCTAGAAGATTCTGGATATTCCTTTAGTTTACCAGACAAGTGTTCTGGATTTTTCTTACTGTCTCCAGAAAAGTATTCTGGAACTTTCCCTGCTAATATAAAAGCAGATCTGTCAGTCACTATGTTCTCAGTTCTGAGTTGAGTTAATAAATTGGTTTAACTCTACTTCTTGTGTGTGTCATTGCGTTCCACACTAAAGTATCTACTTCACAATATTTTTCTGCATTAAGTCAGACATTACGGAATTCATGTTAAAATGTGAGCAATTTATATCCTTTGACTTATTTTTTCTCTAATAATTTCTTGAAGCGTGCAATGTAATATATAAACATATATAAATTGCCGGGACAGAGCATTCTATTTTAAATCTACACGTTACCGGCAACTGCTTTTATGATTCGCCGGGCCGTGGCTGTGTTCACATTGAGATAAATGGAGGGCTTAGTACTCAATAAGAAGTGAAAAAATACATATTATTACTGTGAATTTTGGTACACTAACTTTGTCTTCTGATATTGGTGGTCAAAGAAATGAGTTCATAGAACTAAGGCCTATCGACTTTTTTTTGTTCTCCGGCCAGCTTTTCCGCCACATTAAGCCTGCACTAATTTTTTTTAGCTGAAACTTTTTTCCCTTTGTCTGAAAGAAAATCATTGTAGTCCATTTATCCACCCCACCCCACCCCCTTCTTTTTCGCATGATTATATTTTAGTCTCGCCTATTTCCTTTGAATTGTTTTATGTATGGAATGCAAAACTTTGCAGGGCAGTCTGTTAATCTAGAGCTTTAATTTTTTCGGTCTTAGTTTAGCTGTTTCTGATGTTAAGCTGTTTTCTGAGATTTTTTTTTCAAAACTTTAATTAGAATTTTAATTAATTAAAAATGTATTATTAAAAGTCCAAAATTCGAAATTTTGGTCTTTTTAATCGAATCAAAGTAGATTAATTAATCTTAAAAGCAATTGTTACATCGTTAGCTTAACCTTAGAAAAATTAGCATTTTCATGGACAGCAATTCCATTTCCTCCCTATTTTTTCTCTAATTTTAAATTACTTCTTTTCATAATGCTTTTATTGTTATAATGAAATTCAAATAAGCTTTATTGTTTAATAAGATGCTTTATTTGCATGCTTTTCTTAGTATTAAAACTGTTTGCCCGCACGCGAATGTATAACATTATTTGAAGAAATAGGCGCATGGTCGTAGTAACTTTAATCATTCAGATGAAATTTTTCTGCATACAGATGATATTGAAAACAATTTGAATTGTTATGAAGTTGCAGATGAAGGATCGAATAACCCAGAAAATAATAAATTGAAATGAGACGTGCGAGCGTGGGCGATGGAATCAAAATTCTGATCATTTGTTTTGATAAAAAGGATATATCCTGTCGACTTTTTGTAACCTTTATTATTATTATTATTATTTTTTTTTGAAGCAACAACGTGGAGTTTCTTAAAACCATATTTCTTCTTCTTTTTTTTATTCTTTATTTAAGGTATAATGTTTATATATTTTCAAGATTCTTTGTTGGAACCATGATGCGCTCAGCAAAGGAAATCGACTGGAAAGAGGAAGTAGGGAAAAGAGAACACGAGAAAGCATTTTGAGCTTACTTGTTTTGAGAAAGGAATTTACTGACACAGTGTTTTGATTCTGTGTGAAAATGATAGTTTGCATAATTTAGAAGTTAAAATGAAACTGGAATTCGAGTATTTTGGGAATTATTTTTAGAACACTGATAATTAGAAATTAGTGCGCTCGCACGCTCTCTCTCTCTCTCACAGACACACACATACACGCACGCACACTCACGCTTTTCTCTTTGATCAATAATTTCAACATAGCATTTCCATTTTTGCCGTTATTGACATTGTAATATTTTTTAAATTGACATTATTTTTGTAATTTGCGAATGCAAAAATCATCACACGCGGTATGAAACAGTTGGTGTAATCAACTTAGACGAAAATAAAATAGACAAATTAAGTCGGAAACAGTATTACTTAAACAGAATAACAATATATTTCTCATTACAGATTTGGAAATGAAGATTTTTCTTTTAAATATAAGATTAATAGTTTTTCGTAAAGTCTATAATCTCCAAAGCTAATTTCGTGTCAAGACGCAGTCCGAGTCTTGGTATTTGATCCTCGGCTTGAAGTGTCTCGAGCCTGAGACCCGATTTTTCCTGATTCTTAGTGTATTATATTGAACTTGAACTTGTAAGCAGTAAGGGATGCAGCGGTGGAGGCTATTATCCCCTAGGAGCGAAAAAGTTACAGTTAATGGATATCAAAATACTTGATCAAGTGTATTATGTTCTAGTGTATGATAAATCCCCCAATGTCAAATACTCTCCAACTAGTTTGGTATGAATGTTTCCTCTGCGATTCAGATGCCGCCGCTTGATAAAGGTTCGAAATTATTTGATTTGTCCATGTTTAAAATATCTAACTGAATTCAATTGCCGTCATTTCATACAGCTTCTGAAATGCGATCGTTCTCTTTGCTTTGCGGCTTTCATTGTCTGGTGAGCATCGAACTGGGAATGTCGAGAGATATTTCAACAGTAATATTTGCTAAGTGCAGAACATATAGTATTGCTATTTTATCATGGTTGATTTGATGATTCATAAGTTGTATATAATATTTACTGGAACGGTAACAATATATATGTAAAATAACATTCCATAAATGTTATTGTGACTTAGTGCTTCTGTCTGTTATATATCTGGATATATGTTTATGGACATGTATGAGTCGTGCTCCTGAAATGTATTTGTTACTTTCTTGTAAATGAAGAGAAATTATTGTAATTATTAAACCATTCGAACTCGAGAGGTAGCGATATCGTAATGTTTCAGGGGCCGCGGTGGCCCGGTGGTAAGGTCTCGGCTTCGGAACCGGGGGGTTTCAGGTTCGTGACCCGATTCCACCGAAGAACTGTCGTGTAAGGGGGTCTGTTGCACGTTAAATCCGTCATGCCAAACGTCCTCCCGTTGGTGTGGTGTGGTGTGGAGAGAAGGGTGCCAGCTCAGGTGTCGTCCTCGTCATCTGACCGCGGTTCAAAATGACGAGGTCCGTCCCAAAATAGCCCTAGTGTTGCTTCAAACGGGACGTTAATATAACCAAACCAAACCAAACGTAATGTTTCAGACCTACATGAGACAAAAAATAATGCCTTTTTCGAATTATGTCTGTCTGTTTATGAACAAGATAACTCAAAATTTTTTGAGCTACTTGACTTCAAAATTTAATATGTTGTCTTTTCTCTCAATTTGTATATTTCTATCAATTTTTGTACAAAATCGCTTTAGGAGAAGTCTGTATGTTAATGAAAATGATAAATACAAAACGTGGGAAGTTAATAAAATTTATCATACAGTTTTAGCATCTTAAGTTTAAATCTATCAAATTTTTAACCAATTCCTTGAAATATTTCACCGTCTGTACTACTACTATACTTTCGCATGTTTAACGAACGCGATAATTCAGAAACTTAAGGTTTGGGATAAATGAAATTAAGAACATTGATTTAACATATGTCATATAGCCTGTTTATTTGCACACACGTAAGCACAATAATTCAACGAAATGATAATCGCATTAATATAAATGAAATTTAATATGCTATCTAAGTTTCAAACCGTAGTTTTATGGCAAGTTTTTATTGTAAGTGGGTGAAACATGCATCCAAAATGCATGTTTCAGTTTCTTTCCCCTTTATACAGCAATGATGTCATGTGCGGGACTCTGAAAATAAAAGTCTGAGCTCTTGTGCCACTCAAGGCCTTGATTAAGGTCCACAGTTGTAGGTGTTATGGGATGAGGATGCCACTTTTATTAGAAAGTATGCGAGAAACATTCGAGGAGAACACTGCTGCAGGCGTTTAGACCGTGGTGCTATCCACATTTAAGCAAACTATTGCGTTCATTTTTAATCACTATATTTTATTTATACTTTGCAAATTAATGTATTTAAAATATTAAATATTTTGATATGGAAGCTATCGTTATAATTAAAAATTGATTTTTATTTCCATACATTTATATTTTATTGATGCTTTGCCAATCGGATGCAATGAAAATGATATTTTGATATGAAAGCTATCATTATAATTAAAAATTGACTTTTATTTACAGATTTTATTGGTGTTTTGCAGTCAATGCAGTGAAAATATTAAATATTTTGATACAGAAACTATCATTATTAGTTAAAAATTGCCTTTTTAAAAATTTTGAAAATCACAAAAGAAAAATTACGCAGCAATCAATCGGTCATCATTGAATATATATAGATATATATAATTTAAAATTGCTTGAAAATTGTTTGTCCTTATCTTCTTCGATTAATAATTGCGCTGGAAAGTTTCAGACTTTCAAAATAAATAAAAAAGTTCCAGAACGTGTTTGCTAAAATTAATTTTGAATTCTTTTACAAAAGCTTTTCATTTAGAAATTTGCATTCCTGACACTTCAGTAAAAGAATTTTTAATTTCTTATGTAAATGACCTTCCTTCACGGAAGTAAGTTTACGAAAGGAGATGATATCGAGTTGAATAATTCCGGACTTTGTCGGGCCATTGAGATGTTAAGTTGTATCAGCAAGACATAGATCCCTCCGGGTGCCAAGAAGTTATCTTTGGCTTCATCTACCTCTGGAAGCGGGATCCTGGCCAATCGATGACACAGATTGCTATGGTATAGTATAAAATCGATACTCTCAGGTTTTACCTCATTTGCCCCTCGGCGACAGCTGCGAAAGGGACTGCAACGACGCACCACTGTCTTACCATTCGGAAAAGACATGCAGAATAAAGGCATATCAACGACAATTTCGCCGGCATTTGCCGCAGGGGCGTTATTTTTTCATTTTTGCACCACATAGTAGCTGAGCGTAACTCTTCCAGGCGTGGTGCATGGTGGTCCATTTTTTAAATACTTAATGAAGAAAATATATTTTAAATGTTAAAATCACTACTTTTAAACCTAAAATGCACGACCTTTTATTTTTTTTACGAAAAAAAAAAAATGTGTGTCTTAACCCTTTAAAGGGCCATTTTTTTCTAGTCATATGATGTTAAAATATTTTTTGGCTTGAAATTAGAAGAAGAAAAGGGATTCATTTAGCTTATTTGATAAATTTAATTTGATTCATTAATTAATTTGGTTAATTAATAATTAAGTAACAAACCAAGACACATCCTTTTGTGTGAGATAAAGAACTGAAGCATCTAAGTTTCTGACTTACTAAAAAAATTTGTCAGAACTTATGCCAATCTACATAATTTCATACAAAAATTAAAGGGTTAAATAAGTGCATATAATTTATATATAATATGTTTAATAAGAAATATGGCTTTTTTAAAGCTATTAAGAAATATAAAGCAAAACTCTTCAAGTTTAGAAGTTAATTGAAAAATTTGTTTTAAAATTAAGGTAGCAGGTAGCAAAATAGGTTTGCAAGTATCTTAATAAATGTATTGCTTAGTCCTTGAATTATGAATACGCTGCTTTTCCATCCAGTCTTTAAATACAGAATTCTGATTTTTTTTTCAGTGTTATGTTTAATGTTTTGGGGTGTGAGTGTGAAGAGCAACTTTAAAATCATTTTAAATGAAAAGATTGCTTATTCTGTAATTCAAGAACTGTAGAATATATTGAGAAATTATTAAACCAAATTTTTAGGGGAAAAGATATATTAGATTTTAATTTATGAGGGTTCTTGTTAGAAGATTTTAGCAAAATTAAAAATTGGAGTAAACAGTATTTAAAAACGTTGAATTAAAACGTAAATTATGTATAATTAAAAATAAATATGTATTCCCAGTGAATCCCAAAAGTGAGATTCAAACGATTTCTTAAAGAAAACAGTTTAAAAATTATGATTAAGTACATAATGATTCTTAATCTTATGTAAAATTTGGATTCGGATTTAAAAACTCGTGTCATCGAGTTCCGTCTGATGCTCCGACGAAGAAAAATTCACCAGCGTTCTCTGCTCGTTTCCCGCGCAACTGTTTCTCTCCTTTCACTTCACATCTTTTGGTTATGGCGCTGGAACAGCTGCGTGGTGGTTAGTGACATGATAAAAAAAATATATTTTAATGTAGTCGCCTTTTTCAAATCAAAAAGTTTTTTTTTCGTGATGTCACTTAAAAGATTACTGAATCTTAAAAAACTTCGGTAGAATTTATTTTTTAACTGTTGTAAACTAGACAGAATACAGACAAACGAGAAATTCTTTTTGATACTATTGATTTAATTAAAATTTGGTAAAATACCTATTTATTATTTCATTTTCTTTTAGCTATCAAGAATTATTTTTCATTTTCTTATTCACTGATGAATATGCAAGTTGTGTTAAAAAAATTCTGTCGAAATTAAGATCGCCAAATAATTATTTATCTATGGAGATTTGCAAGTGGCAAAGTTTAGAAATTCATGGTTTTAAATTTATGATTAAATTAAATTTGTAATCATTTGGGAAACTCCATAGCACCCACATGAAGGGAAAAAAAAAAAAAAAAAAAAAAAAAAAAGACAAAAGATAAATAAATATTGTGTTGCTTTGTTGCCTTTTTGATTTGAATCTAAAATGGTAATTCTTTACTTGTCGCAGTTTCATAATCACATGACTGATTATGGAAGCGCGTAGAGGATGTTTGTGAATGTTGAAAAATACCAGGCATCTCATTAATCGGTTGGTGTTACCATAGTATTAAACTCAGCCTATATAGAACATTTCAAAAATGCCAGTTCCCTAATACGGAAGATTGGCAGTTTTGTAAAACAACGTTGGAATTTCCCAAAACTTTTGCAAAGTGTTCTTCTTTCCCTTTTAGATAAGTGTATAAAGTCAGCTTAGAACATGGATAAGCTGTCAATTCCTGAATGATTTTGGGGAGAAGGTAAATGTTTCTGGGGACTTAAAAGCGCTTTCTTTAAAGGGGGACGATCGATACCATGGACTAAAATCCCCTGTGGAATAAAGATGACTCATCGATTCCTGCCTTCCCTAATCCTTAATTAGCAAAATGGATACCCAACAAATAAAATCCTCTTGCGTTCTCTACTATAAATACCGTTCCGCTGTAAAAAAATGAAATAAAAACTCTAATGGTAAACCGTACGTTGAAAGCATCGGACGACCTCATCGCCAGCTAATGACTTCGTTTGCATGTGTACTGCTCTTAGGATTATACGAAGGATTATAAAAATAAGTAAATTTATTTTTAATTGTCGTATCTTTACACAGAATATTCATTGTTGAGTTCTGCTCAAATTATTTCTTTTACTTTTATATGCATTAGGATTATATTCAGAAAGAAAAGATAAACCACGCAGCTTAAATCTCATTTTTTTCTATTGGTAAGTCTAATGTTGTCGAATTCCCTACTGGAAACCTTCCCTCGACAACATACCAGGGATTGGACTTATACGCTTCGTGAAAGGGAAACATGATTTAGTCATATGCAGTAAATTTACTGTTTACAAAATTATTGCATCTATTTTTGATGGAGACAATTTATTATTTTTCATATTGAAAAAAAGTTACTTGATATAGCGACTTTCGTCTTTGGGTTCTTCTTAAAAAAGTATTTTGTATCTAAAATTGTGTGGATTTTAAAGGAAATTTTTAATGTGAATTCTGTGACAAGCAATTCAGAGGAATATTGCTGTCTAGATACTATTATTAAATATTCCTATCCTTCATTATTTAAGTTGTTAAATATCTGCAAAAATTATCGTCTTTGAGATATAACTTAAAATATCATACTTTTGCCAGTTCCATTCTTCGTTACCTCTAGATTTTTATAAAAATTGTTTTGCCCAGTTTAATATAATTGGTAGGAGGGAATGCGACCTTGCTGTTTTTTTTACCTTTTCCTCTTTTACATTGTTGGAGCGATTATGATCAATTAGTATTCTTGCATTTGTATTAGCTTCATTTTAATTCATATTTACGATTACTCACGCGATATATCAGGTAAGAAGAAATGCTATGCTTCATTATCATCATTATTGTTCTTGCATCTATTATTTTTATTCAAATTATTCTGAACAGTATTTGATTCTGTGAATCTCTAATACGCAGATTTAATTTGTATTATTAAGCTTATTATACATGGAAACAGCTTAAGATTATAATTCAGGTCTTCATTACCATTTTGATCATTATCATTTCTTTCATACTCTTATTAATTTCATTCTGCATGCTATCATTCGTTGCACGCCCTTAGTGGTTTCTGTATTGGCGCAAACAGAATATGATGTTCTCCTTTTTGATCAATTTGTTGAGTTCTTTTAGTTTTGTTTGCCAATCCCCACTACATTTTTTTTAAACCAAGTTCATTCATTCAGTATTTTTATGTTCAAAATATTGTCGAAACTTCCATTTCTTCACTGTTGTGGATGCATTATTTTCTCCCCCCCCTTTTTAAATGAAATCCACTTACAATCTATACCAAATCCGAAAGAGCCTCATGAGTTCTAGAAGGTCGTGATGTGATGTTAAGAACTTGGTAATAATTCATCTCAAGAAGGCTAGCCAGTTGGTTTCTCTGTGAAATCTACAATGTCATTGAGATTCTCCTCAAGCAGTTAAAGAAAACGAATAAGCAACTAATAGATTTCTAGAAATTACCACAGTAGTCTAAGAAATCATTGGAAGTTCACCGAATACATGCATGTAGACTCGTACTAGGTTTCTCTGCCATTTAGGTTTCGTATCCAATGACCCTAACCAACGGCCAAAATAATAAAAGGTTCCCCACAGAAGAAACGTAACCAAATACTGCTGTAATCCATTTCAAATATCAACGAATATGACAATTGCTGTGTTAATTGTGCGGAACAGGATGTTTGACAAATAAACATAAACACGAATGTCATTCATGACTACTCAAAGAATAAGCGGGAGTGATCTTCCTATAACTTTCTCGCATACTCTCTAATAAACTTCTCATGCCGGAGAATGCCTTGCAGGTATTGGTGCTCGGTAGTTACGAAACATAAAGCTTTGTCGTGAAATTAACGTTATTTCTGAATCTACCGTGTGGTATTTGGTGATTTTTTTTGGCGATTAATCCTATGTGGTTAATAGTATCCAAAATTTGAATTTGGCTTTTAGACGCTTTTTCCAAACCGATTGAAACAAACATTGACTCAGGATTCCATTTGTAGTCACATTTGTGACTACTTCTCATTAGAAACTTGATATATAGAAGTCACTGCATTTTTGGGTTATCACCTTTATATGTTTCTAAAGATTATCAATTCTTTGTTGAATTTGACCCAAAATTTTATAGGTACTCAATCTATAGATGTTAAATTTGCGTAAAGAATTTTATCTATCTAGCTGTTTTGGTTTTGTAATTATTGTGTTAACTTATATTCGGATAGACTTTTTTTTAGCAGATTTTGTTCAGAATTTGACAGAAATCCACAAATTTGGTATAAACTCCGTATACAAAATTGCATTGCTCGAGGTCAATGCATTTTTGTGTTATCTTTGTCGCAGATGGTTTCCAGGATTCGTTTTTGGATCTGAGATAGGTCTATAATGTGGGGATTCTTCAAAAGATCGATCTCGAATTTTTTGGCTATTACAATACTGCCTCTATGTTATGTATATATAAAGTATAAAAGGTTCCAACAGCCTGATGTAAACAAAAAAATAAATTTCTTTTTCTCAAGTCTTGTGCGCATGTCCAATTGTGTCGGACAAGACATTAGCGATACAAATTGTTATAGAAGCCTATAAAGCGGCATGAAATGCATTGATAGTTGTCGGGTTGTGAGTCCACTCGTAGCTCTCGCCAAACTGAAGAATGGAACAAAGAATTGGCGACAAACAGATATAGTATTTATTCTTAATTTTGGTGAGAAATTGAATGTTTTTACCCTGCCAAACCTGTATCAGTGTACTTTCCGCTGTCGCTTTTCCGGAATTTTGTGTCGATAAATGCCTTGCCGGTATATATCAAGCTTAAACACGAAAGAGGTCCGACTCCCGAAAATAACATTTTTGGAATTATTTTTGTTGGCCTGTGAACACAATCAATCAAAAACACTGCGAGCTATAATCATGAAATTCAATGTATGCTGTGCACATTAAAATTATAAATTTCAATCAAATTTTGGACAAAAATAGCTCAAAAGAAATCTATATGTGATTTCATGTGAACATACAAACTCAAACCGCAACGAGTTTAGAAAGATTAAATTTAGTATATAGTTTTATCATCATCTGTCGGCCTATGTAAATTTGTATGCGCTGATGTTATATTTCAGAAACATAATTATTTAAATTGATAAAGTTTATGATATATGATCTTGTGACCAAAAGTGAAAAAACTGTATCCAATTTTGGTTAAAAGGATGACTTTCAGCATGTAATCACTTTTCTTTGTTTGCCTACACCAGAAGTGGCAAATGCTAATTGTATCAATGACAATTAAATCGGCATATTATAAACAGCGATAATTAATTCTGCATATTACAATCAATGGTAATTAAGTCAGTATATTATAATCAATGGTAATTATATCAGTATATTATAATCAATGGTAATTATACCAGTATATTATAATCAATGGTAATTATATCAGTATATTATAATCAATGGTAATTATATCAGTATATTATAATCAATGGTAATTATACCAGTATATTATAATCAATGGTAATTATATCAGTATATATGCCTGTACTTCATCTGGACATACTTGCTTTCAACCTGTTGAACGTCCCAACTGAACTGGATTATTTTTATTCAGAGGCAATTATTACCGATTCTATTTTTTTTTCCTTGTTTTAATGTTTCTTATAAAGAGGAATAAAGAGAACAAGTTGTTCTGACACAAATACGAAAACGTTTCGATTAGAACCTTCTCTTTGATTTTGTTGTAATCCTTATTATTTTTCAAAACCATGAAAGAAAAAACGTGTCAATTAATAGCGTAAATTCATATCTCAATTCAGAAACACACTTAATCTTCAGGCATCATGGAGTAGATTTATCATGAAGTAGATTGCAAAATTATCAGAGTAGAAAGTCATCAGAAATCATGGAGTAGATTGCAAAATTATTTTAAGAAAAAGCCGTAAATTATAGAAATTAAACATCTTTAATTAGTTTACTAGAATTACTAAAGTTAACAAATCTCATTGCAAGATTCCATGATTTCGCATTAGTATCTTAAAATGATACCCAGTTTTTACGATATGCATTTGTTAGTGCTTGTGTAGTTAAAGATTGAATTGCAGCTACAATGATTTGCTTTATACCCTACAAACTACTACAATGCATCTAATACAAACGAATCCTCCATAATCTCATATGAAAAAAACTAAGGAACTTAATTTTGAAAATCGCTTGATATGACTGAACTTCCAAATAAAATGTTTTTCATTAAATCATCTTCAGTGCTGTACACAGTGCCATCTATCGGATTTTGAGGAATGATAATGTTGTGAAATAAAACTATATGCCGCGTTCGTGATATTTCAGAAATAAGAACTGTCATGATTTCGAATTATTATTTTTATATTATTTTTTCATATGTCCAAGAATTCTCGGGCTTATATTATAACAGAATTGAAAAAACCATTACAGATCAATTCTTTTTTAAAAAACTAAATATTCATTTATAGTTAATAGCTTGAGAAATATTTTCCAACTTAATAATTTTCCTCATTTATGAAGGAAATTAGTAAATAATTCGATTTTTCACAAAACCTATTTCCATAGTTTGGTGATCAAGACTCTGTTGACATTTTTATTTTTTCCTTCCTTCTCTTCACTGGCATTTTGAGACCAGTTTTATTTGAAACCCAAAGCAATGTTGCGTGAAAGGAGTCATCCTCCCTTGTGAGTTCAACATGCGATAAAAGCAGGGAGGACTAATTCAATCAATAACTTAGCTTTCAAGCCCCATCGAATGGTGGGGTGTAATGAAGTTAAATGAAGTGTGCAAAGAAAGGGGAAAAGTATATTAAAAGGGCCCGCGGCGGCTATGCTCCAACCTGTGAAGCTAATGCAAAAATCTCAGTCTTGACCGGGGGGATTCTGGGAAGTGCACTTAGGCTCTATCGTGACATATTCACAAGGACGGTTGAGGTTAATTTTTCTTGGATTACATTTAATTGAAGTCGTCAAGTCTTGACAACAAGTGAGTGGCTTAACTTTTAAATTGTTTACACAGCGAATGAAATTTGGCAGCATCTTGACAGGAGGGTTTGAAATATACGTGGCTAATTGTTTTAAGTAAAAAATGTTAAGCCTATATAACACTCAAAATTAAATATTTTATTTAAAGTATTTCAGGATGAATTTCGATGGATGGATTAATCTATCAACCCCACCTCTTAGAAAATCCAATGTTCGGCTCAAGTATTATTGTTCTAAGCTAAGTACGTTTGGAGCCGGGTTAATCTCTTTAGGGGTGCTTAGGTAGTGCAGGTCTCGAGGCTTCTTTCGTTTTCCCCATACCCATTTTCAAAAGCTAGGTATTTTATTTACAATTGGTTTTAATTTTAATATGCACTCAAACAATTTTAAGTGTGAAAACTTGAAAAACTAAAATAACGAAATTTTCAATTTAATTTTGGTCAGAGTTGATTTTAATATCTCGCCGATAAGAAAAAATTAAAATTTAAAAGTAATCTGAAACAAAACAGTAGATAAATAAATAAAACTTTTTAAATACAAATAAATTATGCTGCAAAAATTAGGTGATGTTTAGTTTTATGTAAGTAAGTTTAACCCTTACTAGGGCCGTGGGAAGTATGCTTCCCACCAAATTTATCAATCTTTGTATGAAATTTTGTAGGTTGGCATAAGTTCTGACAAATTTTTTTAGAAAAAAGACAGGAACTTATATGCTTCAGTTCTTTATCTCACACAAAATAATGTGTCTTGATTTGTTACTTAATTATTAATTAACCAAATTAATTAATTAATCAAATTAACAATTCGGATCAATTGATCAAGAACAATTTGAACATAATATGACTAGAAAAAAAATGGCCCTTTAAAGGGTTAAGTCAATGATTCTTGTAAATTAGATGAAAACTCAGAATTAAATTACTTTAAAAATTCCAGGATTTTTTTTTTTTTTTTTTTTTTTTTTTTGAGGTTTTATTCCTCTCCGAATTGCGGGCTCCTAGGCAGTTGCCTATTTGCGTGTTTATTAATTCGAGCCCCGGATATTATGGTTTAGTTCAAATGTTTGTCGACGATAAATGCAGTTTACACTCTTCCATATCTTACTCCCCCTCTTAATTAATGTGCTAGCAGTGAATATATTTATAATTTTAAAAGCATATCGGTGGAGACAGTTTGGTATGCAAGCAAATTATACTGCTGTTCAATTAAACTTGGGAATTGTAAAAATCGTTTTCATTCATATATTTGCTATTCTGAAGTTCGCAAATGTATCACCATATGAGATATATTTGCGATATATATGCATGGTAAATAAGTGATATATATGCGTCGTAAATTATCACTGTCATCTTAATCTATCATTGTCAAAGTGACAAGTATCAAAACATTATCGGAAACTTTTATAAAAAGTTAATCATTATTTAATCTTAAAACATTATAAAATGAAAATTTTAAAAAAGTGTCGTAACTCTTATCTTTAGAATAATAATCCGATAAAAAACAAATTTAATTATTTAAAATTATGAGAAATAAAAGAAATATGTTCTATTTCTTGGACAATAATAATAATAAAGTTTCAAAACTTTTATGAATGATTAATTTTTCATTCTTATTAAAAAACATAAATCAATCCACATTATTCAGTGTATATCTGATATTAACATATATCTGATCTTGTGCTTTTCTTTTTAAAATATTTAATTTTACTTAAAATTTTATCTTATTGCATTTTTACTATTTTTTTTTTTTTCAATTTAACAAATCTAAATTCGATGTCTTGAAGGATTTTATTATTAAAGAATCGAAAATATAAAAATTATATATCTTTCTTTTTTAAATTGTTGGCAATAAACGGATAGGTTTGTACGATGAACTAGCATTTGTATTCTTTGAAATGTGAAGGGGGAGGGGCAAAAAAAGAAAAAAAAAAGCTTCTTTACTTCTCAAATTAATGAAGAGTAATTATAATCGAAGCATAGTTAAAAATACCTTAATTGGAACTTTACATTATGTTTAAAAATAATTTTCTTACGTTTCTTGTGCAGTCTACCTTTCCCAGAGCGTTCCCAATTTTAGAGAATTAAAAAGAGTTAATTGAAATTGATTAATGAGATAAACTTCTTTTAGAAGTAATATTTTTCTTGAAATTAAAAGATGAATGATCATGTCGAAAAAAAAAATCCATTCATTTTTTTCCACTAGGAAATCAAAGCTATTTTGTTCATTATTTCCCATGATGCTATATTCTTTCAGGGTTATTAAAAACAACTTTAATTATAATTCTAAATTTGATATGATATGTAATTAAATTTTAGCCAAGAAGGTGAAAACGTTCTTTTCTTATAGTAATATTTCTGGATCGAATATTTCAAAGGTGCATTATTATTTTTCTGATTTCTGATTGACGCAATGTTGTAACAGTATTTATCGGATTTGTAAATGCTGATTCCAAAATATTATAAGTTACGGGAGTATTTGAATGGGTATTTAATTTCTTAATCAGTGAAAATCTCAAGCAAATGATGAAGATCATTAATAATTGGAAATAGATTTAATAAAAATTATTTAATTTAATTGATTTTTTTTATGTAAATTATTGCTTATTATATTTAGTTTCTATGTGAGCGATGATCTTGGTTTTGTACTAATTCAATTTGAAAGAGTTGAAACACGTTCCTTGCTCATTGAATTTTTTGGTGCCCAAAATACTTTATCTCTATAAATCGAAAATATTTTTTCGGAAATTAGGTTTAAATTTTGACACCTTATTCGATTTCCGATTATGAAGGTAACTCCCATTTCAATTGGTAATTTTCTATAAATATGTGGTGGGGCCTTTTTAGAAAGTCTTTGATTGGTTCTATTTGAAGTCTTTGATTGGTTCTATTTGAAGTCTTTGATTTGAAGTCTTTGATTGGTTCTATTTGAAGTCTTTGATTTGAAGTCTTTGATTGGTTCTATTTGAAGTCTTTGATTTGAAGTTTTTGATTGGTTCTATTTGAAGTCTTTGATTTGAAGTCTTTGATTGGTTCTATTTGAAGTCTTTGATTTGAAGTCTTTGATTTGAAGTCTTTGATTGGTTCTATTTGAAGTCTTTGATTTGAAGTCTTTGATTGGTTCTATTTGAAGTCTTTGATTGGTTCTATTTGAAGTCTTTGATTTGAAGTCTTTGATTGGTTCTATTTGAAGTCTTTGATTGGTTCTATTTGAAGTCTTTGATTTGAAGTCTTTGATTGGTTCTATTTGAAGTCTTTGATTGGTTCTATTTGAAGTCTTTGATTGGCTCTATTATAAAGTATGTTGAATAGTGACCGATATATTAAGTTAGTTTTGATTGGTATTATGTACGAACTAAGAGATGAACTAGTTTTGATTGGTATTATGTACGAACTAAGAGATGAACTAGTTTTGATTGGTATTATGTACGAACTAAGAGATGAACTAGTTTTGATTGGTATTATGTACGAACTAAGAGATGAACTAGTTTTGATTGGTATTATGTACGAACTAAGAGATGAGCTAGTTTTGATTGGTATTATGTACGAACTAAGAGATGAGCTAGTTTTGATTGGTATTATGTACGAACTAAGAAATGAGCTAGTTTTGATTGGTATTATGTACGAACTAAGAAATGAGCTAGTTTTGATTGGTTTATGTACGAACTAAGAGATGAGCTAGTTTTGATTGGTTTATGTACGAACTAAGAGATGAGCTAGTTTTGATTGGTATTATGTACGAACTAAGAGATGAACTAGTTTTGATTGGTATTATGTACGAACTAAGAGATGAACTGGTTTTGGGCTACACCGACTGAATTAAAACTTAGATGTTGAACTGCAATTATAGTTACAAAATCACAAATGAAATTCCATATATTTATTATCGTATTACATGCTTATGAAAGTATAGATGCACAAATGGTCAACTCCAACTCGGATTTAGTTCCAAATTTGAAATGTATCGACTCTTTAGATGTTGAGTCTATGTGCCAAATTTTATTTTTCTAGCTTCGTTTTGAAATGATCGTCTTATTTTGTATTCGGATATAGCCATATTTCCTTTTGGTGGTGGTAGTGTAGTGGTAAAGTAGTTCCGAATGTAAAGATGGCAAAAATATTATTTTCTAATTAATTGAATGTTTAATTAATCTCTGTACATTTAAAAGTTGGCAGCTGCAATATACCTGGTTTTTTATGTCTAGGCTCAAAGCGTTTTTAGTTATCTTCTTTTACTGTCAGATATAATTCCAAAAATGTGTTTTTCGGACTCATAGAAGTCTTGGCACATAGAAATTCGTCAAAATCTTAAGTTCTAATCTGAGTTTTGAATACTTTCTCTTTGCATATTTGGGCCACGGTGGCCTGGCGGTAAGATCTCGGCTTGTGAGCCGTAGAGTTTCAGGTTCGTGACCCGATTCCATCGAATAACCGTCGTGTAAGGGGGTCTGTTGTACGTTAAATCCGTCAGACCAAACGTCCTCCCGCTGGTGTGGTGCGGTGTGGAGAGGGGGGTGCCATCTCAGGTGTCGTCCTCGTCATCTAACCGCGGTTCAAAATGACGAGGTTCGTCTCAAAATTGCTCTAGTGTTGCTTCACAGCGGGACGTTAATATAACTAAACTTTGCATACTTCGAGTAACTTCGTATACGAGATTGTAAAAAATACTTGTGTTCACTTCAGTTTTGATAATAATCTCTGCTTACAAAATATCTCATAGAGTTATTGATAGTATGGAACAGATGCTAAATAGTTGGGGGAAAAAATTACATTTTCCATTTTTTTAATTGCATTTTTCGGAGGAAAAAAACAGCAACAAACGTTTCTATAAGAATTATTATTTTGCTCTGACTCTGCCTAATTTGTTTGGCCCGAGTTTTGAATTTGGCATGCTTAATCTGTGTATCTCAGTCTTTTATAAGACATAATAATAAATAAATTTATTGTATAAATTTATTTATTTTATTGTTTAATAAATCATAAATTTTTGCTTCTGTTTATTTATGTTTGGCTCAATGCTTCATTTTCTGAAGTTCAACTTCTTTATCTCCAAAATTGTGTCATGTCTGACTGTATGCGTAATTCTTTTTTTTTTTTTTTCTCCCATTATCTCCTTTAAACAGGGGATGTCCAGAAATGTTTTCTACCCCTTCTGAGTTCTGCTTCCTACATTCTTTCTATTCGGCTTTCATAGCTTTCGGCTAAGGGGACACAAGTCCTACGGGTGTTAAGTATCTCCCCTATCCTCTGTATCTTGACAGATTTACAACTGAGACATCTGTCGATACCCCAGGGACTTTGTCGCTTCTTTTGCTTCTGTAGAGATAGTAGTAGAGAATTTTTACTTTGGTCATTACTTACCGACGGCGACGTGCGAATGCGCGGGAAAAGTGTTGCGTTTGTGGCGCGCTTTCATGAAAGTGTATTTGCGAATTGGTGTTATAATTTTTTTTGAAAATTTGCTTTTTCCAAACAATTTTCTGTTAATATTTTGAATCTATTTGTGGATTACGTTTTGGATTTAAAATTTACACGATAGCACAACTGTGGGGCCAGTATTTATTTGTTGCGGAAGCATGAAGTTGAATGAGATGCACAGTATTAAAGTAAGTTTTGTATATAGTTTATATTTATTTTGTAAGAAGATGAATTATTATTAATATTCTCTAATTTTTGTATTTAATTTATTATACATATTGTTTTACCTTATAAACTACATAATCTTATCTTCCCAATATTTAAAATGAGTCTTCACGTATATCCAGTAAAAATCCAGATAAAAAGATACAAAATCCTTACATTTGGCTTCTGTTTATACTTTTTTTTCTGGATTTCATAGTAGAAGTGTAGGTATTTCCTCATATTTGTCTGTTTATGAAATGTGTATATGATATTTGAGGAAATAATTATAGCGAAACCTTCCATATATCCAAAATATCTATATGTAAAACAAATTTTAATTTTTTTTGTAAAATTAAAGAACACGATATAGATTTTTTTCCTCGATCTCTTTCATATTATACCAAACAGTGAAAAACTCGCCATGTATTAACCAATGAGTAAAGAATACAGTTTAGTTAACAGTTTTAAGCCTCGTTCCTAGGGATATGGACGTAAATTTGCCATCCGATCCATCGTAGGATTACTCTAGCGTGTCGCCTACGGCGTTAAGTGTCGGGAGCTTCAAGCAAACTGTCCGTAACTGAACAGACGTCAAAGAGCCCCGAAAAGCTACAAGTGAGGGCAAAGAGGGAAAAATGCACTTGACTGAAGGCGCGCACGATCTGTCGGAGCGCGGAGGATTGGAAACTTAGCATCAAACAAAAGCAAACAGTTGTTTGTTTTTTATTTGCGTCTTAATTTTGGGAAAATATGGTATATATAGGAATTTATTTTATTATTTTTTCCCATCTGTGGTGACGTTTGAATGTCTTTCTTATTACAAGGATAAATGTTTTTTCTCACTTTGTCCTCTTGTGATGATGGCAGTTGTTCAATTTGATTTCTTCAAAGATTATACTATCAAAAAATAATAAATATAAAAAGCAACATTTATTAAAAAACTAGATTAAATTTATTAAATTGAACGATAAATCAAAAACGTTATGCTGAATTTTTATTTTCTGTGTTCTGATAATTTCTGGATTTTTCAGTAATTTCGTTACTTCTGTGTCAATGATAAATCAAAAATGCTTTGAGCTAGATTCATACGGTCTTTACACCAAATTTGCAAATTTCTGTCAAATTTTGAGTGCAATCTGTTCAAAGGAATTCCCTCCGTCCTGATGTTAGAATATAAGTCAAACTATAACTAAAAAACGGTGAGAGGTAGATAGTAAGATTCGATACGCAGATTTAACATCTATAGTGAATAACACTTGTGAAACCTGTGAAATTTTGCCTTCGCCAAATTTAACCTCTAAATATTCAGTTATTTATATTATTATTGAGCAGAGTGAATGTTCTTGTTTTAACAGTTGAATATTGTTTTTCAGCGTTTTATTGAAATAATAATGTTAATCTGCAATATCGTAGATTTTGTATTCTGCTTTATACCATCCATTTTTATATGAACCCATGTGAGTTTTAATTTTAAAACAGAGTAGGTTTTTAAATATGTAACCAAATGACTAAAAGTCTTGCATGGAAACCGGCTCACCGTTTCCATGACATAGTAAAATCTGTATTATGTATTAACATATTCCCCGGATGGAACATTTATACCTCATCGGGATTGCGCTGTTTTCCGGACGAAAATGGGAGAAACCCTAACCGGCTTTCTGTTCGTGATCTGAATTCTGCGACGGACATCAATAACGGAAATTGCAAATATCACATTAGATTCGATCCATCTGAAATCAGATGTCATCAAACTTATTTTTAGAACTGACCAGGTGTTTAATCCTTTTCAGACGGCATTATCTGTGTCTACGGGACCAGATGTTTGAAAGTTCCGGATGTTGACAAAAGACGGACGACGGGCAAAAAAGAGAGATTTTCTGTTGTAGCTACCCCCCCCCCCGCTCCATCATTCGTTTTTTGTTGATTACCAGGTGTCACCTGTATATCAACTTGTCCCGATTTTCTTTAATTTTCTTTTTGTACTATATGTTTCACATGTGTTTTATTAATGACTCATCACCCCACTAGCTATGATGAGCCCCATGTGTCCGAAATATATGTGGGCGATAGCAGGTTGTCATGGCTAAAATACTATGCGATACTAGTAACTTTAAAGAAATCGTAATTGATGATACAATGGATATTTATTGTACTTTCCAAGTAATAAAAAAAATGGAAAACTCAGATTTCCTAATTCTTATTGCAATATCATATAGGTACCCCTAAAAAGTAGAACAAGCGTTAATATTGCATCTAGACATATTTCCAATTTTGCGAAGTTCGCTTAAATAAGACGGATAATTGTATCAACAGGGAACTTAATAATAAAAGGTATCTTTTTTTTTTTTAATTTTGGCATTTTAATACTATATTCATTGTGTAAAAATTTGACACAAAAATGCACTTGTAGTCACAAAATCCCATATCAAATATGATATATTTAAGTCACTGCATTTTTGAATGATCTTGTTTGCATGTTTCTGAAAATACTGTCCGACAGACGGTCTACCCCTTGTTGGATTTGGCTCAAACATGTCTACATTATAGATGTGAAATTTGGGTACCGAATTTTATTTCTCTAAATCTCTTCGTTTTGTAATTATCGTGTTTATTTATATTCGGACAGACGGACTTTCTCTGAACAGATTTTACTCACAATTTGGTACAAATCTGCAAATTTAGCGTAAAGACCGTATACCAAATTTCAATAACCTGTCTCAAAGTGCTTTTGAATTATCTTTGTCACATATAGACGGACGGACTTTTTCTAAAAATTTGTTATTCGAATTCTGGGAAGTCTAAAACATGGAGATTCGTCAAAATCTCGAGTTCGAATTTTTTGGCGAAAAAGACAATAAGTAAATGTTTCTCTTACTTTGATTAACAATTAGGTACGTGAATTTTCATGTACGGTCTTTCAACAAAATTTTAGATTTGTGTAATTTAAGACAAAGAATAAGTGAGTTGGGAAATTCTGTTCGAGGATGTTCATCCATTGAACCGCAGTAGTTAGCAAATTCTGAGAAAATAACCTTGAAATTTTCTGCGTCATTGATGTACTTTTATACTATTCGCGTCTGTGTGCGGAGAAGCAGCATGGGCGACTGATTGCATAGCTACCTGCTGGTCAGCCCTCAATGCTGCATGGAAATTAATTTAAAATCAAATTAATTAATTCGAATTACGAAATAGTTCCTCTTGGTTTCTGTTCTTTTAGTGTCTGTCTGAAGTTAGTTTCATCATGGCTAAAAGTATTTGCGTCGTATTTTAATTTAAGATGAAAAGAAGTCAAAGAATAAAATAAGTCTTTTTGGGAGGATGTGGAGATCAAATCCATTTCATATTTTCTCTTTTCTTTCATGAAGTAAAGAAAGGAAAAATATAGTAAAAATATATTGTATACTGTATTGTCAATACTGTACAAAAGTCATCAAATATCTAGTTAGGTCAGGAAATTAGAATTTAACAAATACTCTATTATTATGTTCATAAAGCTGGGATCTGTAAATTGATATATACATGATGCAAAAAAAATCATTTAGAATGCTTTATTAGACTTAATCGTAACTTGGTCGTTGGACTTAATCGTCCGCTGTGGTCAAGTGGTAAAGTCTTGGCTTCGGACCTGCAGGGCACCAAATTCGAAACCCTATTTTATTAATGATCCGTTGTAACGATTCAGCTCCCTTGCCCTGAAACACCTGTTGACCACTGTACCTTTCTCTGGTTCTCACACGTGATAATTGGTATTTCCGGCCAGCTGTGTCATCAACTGGCACCCACACCACGCACCCACATTGTAAAGTGCCTCCAGACGGAAGATCCTCTGCCTGAGTAGGGTCATCTTGCCATTAGTTGAGTCCAGATAAAGAACCACACCTACGTTTTTCGTCGTTCCAAGGAAATAAATCGTATCTTCAAAAGGGTAGCGTGTCAAACCCTTCGGATGTAAATCTTTCAGCTGTGAGGGTGGAACATTAACGGGCATCTCCACGGTCGACTGCAGACCATTGACGTTTTTTCTGAACGGCTATTGAGTAACAAGGGGCTCAAGTGCACCAATGTGAAAATGAGAGGCGGAGATTGGACAGAAAATAAAATTCGAGATTTTTGGAAGAAGAGAGAGGGGAGAGAGTCGTTTTGAGGAAAAGTCAGAGAAGCTTCGGGCTGTGATTCGGGCTTCTGAGTAAAGATCTGCCCAATGCAAATCGGTGGATTCCTAGAGCTACCTTTGTAGTAGCCTGATGCGCTAACAGCCTGTTAGCTTTTCTTGTGAGGTTATTTCTCCGAAACTAATCGTTGAACTATTCTTGTTTAACATTCATCTGTGTTATAAATATTATCATTCATATTAACCTAGATGAGAATGAGTTATTCTTATGTACATAAGGCTGTAAATAAAGAAATTTTCTTTAAACGCTACCCACTTATTTGATCGGACAGGATTAAGTCATTACACCTGTTAGATTTGGTTCAAAATTTGATGAAAAATTCTGTAAAGTAGTTAAAAGTGTAAAGCAATCATTTGCCAAAGTTGTGACGTTTTTGAATGATCGCTTTTGCATGCATGAAAAGAACAGACTTGACAGATGATCAACCCTTTTACGGCTCTGGCTCCTAATTTGTTACATATTGATATTTTAAATGCTGAATCTGTATACCAAATTATATCCATTTAGTTGTCTTTCTTTTGTAATATCTTATTAACTCATATTCGGGCAGCCTGGCAGAACTGAATTGATTTCGTTCAAAATGAAGGAGAAATCTATTATACCAAATCTATATTACCAAATTAAATCAAAGCATTTTGGAATCATCTGGGTTATTGGCAAATAGGTATAATTCCCAAAATGTGTTTTTCGGATTCAGGGTGGTATGAAATCCTGGATTCTTCAAAATTTCGAATTCGTATTTTTAGTTAATAGGAATATTTTCTCTTCGTAAAGGTGGAGGTGAAAAGCGAAGAATGATCTGTCAGTGTTAGAATAAGTTTAGAAAATTTTTATGCATATCTCTCGGATTTATTTGTTGTTTACCTATCACTTGTATTGCTAAATTATTTAAGTCCCCACATTGTACATAATACTGTTTATTGGTACTGAGGGGATATATTCTTGATATCTTCTAACAATAGATTAAGTTATTTTTTTATAGATATGATTTTTTTTATCTTAATATTTGAATTACTTTATATTTAAAAAATATTTATATCATTTAATATAAGTTCATGTTGGTGATTACAATTCATATTAATGTGAAAGGAAAGGGAAATTGATGCTCTTCATTTAATTATATATTTGTGATCAATTCAATTACTTTTTTTTGACAATATGTTCTCAAATTTGGAATACTACATGTAATGCGTTTTTTAAAAGATACATAATATACAATGTCATACCTATTTTTTGGTTATTTTTGCCAGTATTTATCTAATACACTTAAAGGCCGCAGTTGTCTGTTGGGAATTATGAATTTGAGAGTCCGCAGAGTTGACGCCTGATTTCACAAAACATTCGCTTTGTAAGCATAGTTGTAATCATGAACCAAAGGTTATCACATAGATGTAACGTGAAAGAGTGGGCTTTAACTGAGATGCCCTTATTATTTGGCTATTGTTCAAAATCATAACTTTTCTGAAGTATTGCATATCATGTTTCGGAAGACGGGGTGATAATTTTACTGCACTAAACTCTAAAACTAGCATTCTTTATTTTCTTAAGATTTAAGATACCATATTTTTATATTACCGCTAAGGTATTTTGAAACGTGTCTTTGCTTTAAAGTAAGTTGTATCTAGAATTACCATTATTAATTATAATTTTCACCGAATTGGAAACAGTCGGTTAATTGGTTTAATTTCAAGCGTATTTTCATGTCCGAAATTCACTGTTTTTGTATATCGATTCTATGATATATTTGCATTTTTATGTGAAAAAGTTTTAAACACATTTCCTTTATTCAATATAATGAATTCGAAAAGCGGGGGTGGGGGCATATTCTAATGTGTTCTCACCATCATATGAACGAAAGTCGCGGACGACAGGTGATAAGAGCTTTAGGCCAAAGCATTCAAAGTTCGAGTCTAGTGCTAATTTTCGCGTTGGTGTGATGTGAACATTTTAGAAAAGGGATTCTCATTGTCTGAGCATGGTTCACAATTTTAAAATCCATCTCAAAATAGCCTCCTTTTTGTTCTAAGTCAGATTCTATATATAATTAAACTAATCAAATCATCATTTGAATGCTATCTGATATTTCAAATAGGTTTGAACTACTAAACCATTTATCTACTTTGCGAAAAGATTTTCTTCTGCCCGCCAATTAATGCTCCATCCAATCAGAATAAATGCTGCGTCGCTGTTTTTTGCTTCGTGCCAAAAATGACTTCTGCTTGTTCAGCAACCAATTCTCTAATTCTTGTTCAAATTTATCACATTGGAATGATACTTAAAAAACAGTTTGTGAATTAAATATGACTTCTGCTTGTTCAGCAAGAAATTCTCTAATTCAAATTTATCACATTGGAATGATACTTTAAAAACAGTTTGTGAAATAAATATCATTTGCGTAATATTTACTATCAGCGTTTTAAATTGTCTTTTATTTTCTGAACTCCTGTCTGTCTAACCTGGATTATACAACTGCTTAATTTCACCATGCATTTCTTTCTGTGTTTTATTCCAATTAGAAAGAATTTCCTTTCAGTTTGGGCGCATTTCCGATTTAATTATTAGTGCCAAGTTTTTATTTTTTAGTTTCTCGATATCAGTTTTATTTTAATCACGTGATTGCAAACTGCTAACTGTGAAGTATCTTTTGCTAACAGTCTTGTTTTGTTGACTCTGTTACAATTATGCGTCATCTGACGTGGAATGTTCTTTTGCCACCTGTATTAGCTTACGTCAGCTTTTACTTCAATCAACAATTTTATTTTTCATGTCACTGTAATATTTTATTGAACAAAAATAAAGAAACTAAGTGCATCATCTGACGCAAAAAGTTCTTTGACCACTTATACTACTTCTCGTTCATTTCTGCACCAGATAAACTGGACAAATGGAACGGATTCCTTTAAGATTCCCCATGTATTCGGATCTGGTTGCGTTAACGCTTTAACCTACAACTACGGGCAATGTTATTGATTTATATTATATTTTAGAGATTGATAATAATTCTTTTGAATATTTACCGCAATTATTACATCAGGTTGCAATTACCTATCAAATATCCCACAAAATTAAACCAGTTGTGTCTTATATGCAGCAGTTACATTCCATAAGCCGTGCACGTACAACTTAGGACCGATTTGCCAAACCGTGGAATGACTCGAAGTCAGCGCCACCTTGTTTATGCTTTAGGTCCAGACTTTTGGAAGATAAATCGTAGGTTAAAGGGTTAAATGAGTCGAAGGTTTAACGATCCATCTATTGGTATAATTAAGAAGTTTGGAGACTGAGAATGCAAGTTCAGATCTTATTTTTGTCATCTAACACGTTTCAAAATTATGAGATCTATCATATGAAAACTCTGTTGTTTCTTCAAAACAGGCTGTTAATGTAACATAACTTAACTATGCAAATCATTGCGAATTAGCAACAATTTACTTAGGAACAGGGATATAAAGTGATGTTTCAATCAGAACGCATAACAGCAAGCAGTATTCTTAGTTAAATGGAGGCTGAAAAGCATATATTTTATTCGGCCATGGTAGTTATTATTAAATTATGATACTGTGTTTGTAAATTTACTTTCCCGATTCTCGTTACTATTTTTAGGTAGATTCCTATTATATAATATGCGTAGTAGCATATTAATGGCAAAGCGTCATACGCATATTATATAATATGCATAGTAGCATATTATATAATATGCGTATAACGCTTTGCCCTTGCTACCTTGTGACCAGGATAACTAGAGTAATTTTGTTTGGATTTTAACTGGCGTGGAATATGTTGTTAGAAATGTAAAAATTTCGGCCCATCTAGTCCAAAGTGGGTGGGAATGGTGGGTGTTACAACTTCACGCCGATAGATGGCGTATCTGTCGAGTACAAAGTTATGTTAATTCTTTTTTGTATCAGAACGTAGTGTGTGTGTAAGAACGATGTTGGGTCCTAAACGTGGCACCAATTGTGAAAGGTGTCCTAATCTGTAATAGTCTACATGAAGTGGCACAAAAAATGTGTCCGAAAATAAAATGGTGTTCACCAGAAAGAAATGAGTAATTATTTGAAGAGAATTACAGTGGGGTGGGGCTAGAAATTTTCATTTCGTTATAACTTTCTTAATATTGAAAGTAGAAAAATGAATCCAATTAATAAATAAACGCCTCATTCAGACGAACAACTTTTGTATTGAAAGTTTTACGATTATTGCAATATCTGGCTGAAGAGTGATTTTCAAGTCCCAATATTGACTGTATATCTAACATCAACAATTTATGTTACCAGATAGTAACTTAGATGTAAAGGAATATGCCTTTGCCGTCCAATTTGCCGAGGCAAAGGTAGATTCCTTTACATCAAATTTTTCAAGATGCATTGAAAAGAATATACGTTTGAATAATAGATCTCTTCCCCCATCACTTCTCTCAACTTGTTTTGCATCGAAACAGTAACGCTTGACCATTTTTTAAAAAAGTCTTTTTAGGAATATCATGGATGCATTGTTGATATATGAATGAGCTATTTGTTATCACACTTTTGTGTTAAAAATTTAATGTTTTGTGAAACTAGTTCTGCATGAATTTATGTTTGGTTGAAAATGACTTGATGTCCTTTTTCTTTTTATGCATGTTCTGTATATCTGTAGTGGTGTTTTGGTTAGATGTCTCAGATATCTCGTGCACATTAGAATGACGACGTAATCAAATGGGCATTTAATGAATTTTATTTTCTTATAGGGAATGACTTATTCCACATTAAGTTAGTAAGCATCAGGATATGAAGTGGTTGTATGAAAATGGTATGTAGCGATAACCTTTTGTTATTTGTTACCATTTGAGTGTTTTATATGACCACGTTTTTAATACTTTATCAGTTTTCATTGTACGAGATTGTAGTATCAAAGAACTTTGTGGTCTTATCAAGGACTACCAATTCCAAGTAGTCTAGTGAAAGCTTTATTGTATGAAATTGCGATTTCAACGATCTTTGTAGTCCTGTCGAGGATTGTCATAAGCAAATAGAACTATAAAATTTGTATCAGTTTTATCATATGAGATTGGGGTTTTCTAAAACTTTGTGATCCTTGCGAGGATTGCTGTGAGCAAGTAGTCCAACAAAAGTTTTATCACTTTTATTGGATGAGATTGCAGTTTCATAAAGCTATTTTGTCCTATCAAGGATTATCATATGTAAGTAGTGCAATGAAATTTTTATCGGTTTTATCATGTGGGACAGTGGTTTCGTAAAGCTTTGTGGTCCTTACGAGGGTTGCTGTGAGCAAGTAGTCCAATCAAAGTTTTATCACTTTTATTGGATGAGATTATAATTTCGTAAGGTTTTGTGATTTTACCGAGTAATTCAGGGAAAAATTTCCACTTTGTTTGCTGTGCATAGGGTACCTATTATATACAACGAGCATCAAGCATTGTAAGCATGAAATTTGTATTCCATGTGGCCAGTTTGCTCGTAATCGACTGGTTTAAATTATCATCACGGTGTAACATTCCCCGTTTCCCAGTACTGATAACACATTGTGTTGTACTGATTCATTGTGTCGTTTTAATATGAATACTTGCAACTTCACTTTAGTAAGAATGAATGTAATGATGAAATAATAAGGCATAATCGTATTAGTTATGTTGTGTCTGCAAGATTTGTATGATTTTGCTATAAATCTACGAAGACAATGCATCCATTGTATCTATTACTTTGTGTTAGGGGATAGATTTTCAGATGACGTTTTTCGTATTCTGTAGATCGTAAAAGAAGTTTTACGAACTCCTTTAATGGAAGCCCTTAGTTGCAAAAATTTAATGTTTTTGTGTTTTTATTTCTTTTTATATCAGCTAGTGAACTCTTTTCCGATACCTCGTGATTTTAAATGAATTTTCGCATTATCAAAGGTTTGTCCGAAGCTTTATTTCCGTAAAATGATGTTTTTAACTGCCTAATTTTATGTAAGCTGAAATCTAATTTTTATTTTCCCGAATCTATTTGTTTTATCTACCAAAGATGCAAATATCTGTGTCTTCAACAATACGAAAAACAATTGAAACCTTTCTATTTGTGTAACTAATTGAAAACCAAAAAGTTGCTTTGGCTGATTACTTTCACTCGTAAACAACAGACAGCAAAGCAATTAAGTTATTCATTCTTTCTTTTTATCCCCCTTTTCAACCAATTTCCACCTGGCTTTTTTCTTCTTTTGGAAACTATATATGATTATTCCATTTTTAAAGTGATTGTGAAATCGTTCTCGGACAAGTCTGATATTGTTCTGAACTTGCAAATTTCTGCACGTGAAAATTAAAGGTTGATCTTTCGACTTGCACGCAGGGAAGAAAGGGATTTTGTGCATGGGGCTTTTCCTGTTGCTCTAGGATGACTATCGATCCCCCTTTCCGTTTCCATAGAAACGCTGGAGGTGAGAGGACGGGAAATGCAGCTGACAGAACAAGTGGTCACTGGCCTTTTCCACCCTCTTGGGCGCATGCATATCCGTCCCCAAACGGACGCTTCCGACTGAAAAGGCAAGAGGGGGTGCAGAGAACCCTTGTCGCCACTTTTTAGGGCCGTGCGCTAAGTAAATAACTTAGAAAATAGGTTACAAAGATACGTTTTAGGGTAACAGTTTGTGAAATGTTTGTCTTTAAACAATGCAGATATCATATTTATTGTCTCAGCATTCATGGACGCTTTCTTTAAATTTCACGTAATCTGTAGAAAACATAGATCACAATAGCCTGCAGGTATTATTTTTAACTTTCCACACGTTATTTATCTACTGCATCATATTTTACATTGAAATAGTCAGTAGTTATTCAATTCTTGCGCAAGTCGATTCTGACAAATTAAAAAAAAAATTGTTAGTTCTAATATTCTAATGAGAAAAGTTCTTTAATGTTCTATTAAAATTGTTCCAAAATGTAAATCAATTTTTTTTCCTTTGTCATCCTTCACTTAATTAGTAAGTTTCCAAAGAATGGGGATAGAGACGCATGCGAAATTGAAAAAAAGTATTGTCTGAATAATTATAAAGTGTGCCAAATTTGGCGGATTTTTTTTTCTGAAAAATATTTGAGATAAAAAAAAAGATAATAGTAGCGATCCAAAGTATTGCTACATTTCCAGCTAAACAAATAAATAGCAGAATTCTTGGCCGTAATATCTTATGATTGGTTATTCTATTATTTTAATATTTTAAAAATATTATAGCAACTATGATATGTCCATAAAATATATATATTTAGCATCATCGTTCTAAACATAGTACTAAAACAGTGGAGAATATTGATATGAAATGTATTTAAAAAACACCAAAAGAATTTTATTAATATTGAAACAAAAAGAAAAATGCTAGAATCGCATGTTCTGGCACGTGCATTGCAGCGTTTTTGGCATCGAATTTTATCATTCTTAAGATCGATAAATTTTATTTTTGTAATTATTGCACAATATTTTTAATTTCCAGTTAATAGTACTTATTTTACTTCTCAGTGTTTTTGTTTAGCATAATTCAGTGTTTTTTGCTCCAAACCTGTGTCATAATGTTATAATTGGATAATTTATTACCTGCTTATATACGAAGTACAAAGAAAGTAATATAATTGTCGAATTAGAAAAACACATTTTTGGTACACATTTTTTTCTGTAACAAAGATAATACAAAAAAACTTTGAACTAGATGGATGAAATTTACTGTACTGTCTTTAACCCCTTACCTGCCGAGAATAACTTGCAAGATTCGGTCCCCATTGCCACGAATATATATACGTATATAGTTGCGAGACGTATATATACGCCAGGGGCAGTTAACACATTGACTTAGGAAGACGTATATATACGGCCGCGGCAGGCAAGGGGTTAAACTAAATTTGTAAATCTCTATCAAATTTTAAGCAAAATCCGTTCAGAGGAAGTCAGTCTGTCCGGCTGTTCGAAAGTAGATAACACAGTAACTCCAAAACGAAAGGCACTAGATGGATAAAATTTGGTACACAGATTTAACATCCTGTAGACACCCATCAAGTTTTGAGCCAAATCCAACAAATGGTTGCCCGTCCGTCGATCTGTTCGTTCAGAAACATGTAAATGCAATAACTGAAAAGCGCAAATGACTGAGGTACATCAAATTTTGTATATGATTTTATGACTATAAGTGTAGCTTTATATTAAATTTTTGTTATAATCGGTGTAGAAAAACATAAATTCTACATTCTAGTACAATTAAATGTAACATAGTAAATTAACCGTCAAAAAAACTCGCCAACTATGACACGATATAGATAAGGTAAAAATGCTAAATTCACATCAACGATTAATATTTCATAACTATTATAGTGTCATGCAAGACATTTTTTCGGATAAACTTTTTTAGAGGCGAGAAAGTTTTGTGGAGACTACTCCCGTTGGTTATTTGTCATCAATTTATAATGTGTGGATCCTAGCACAGCCCACCTCTTGGCGTCTTTTTGAATTCTCACCAAACGAGTGGCGATAACGTCGCCAATGTGGCAACCTAGACGGAATTTTAAAAATTTATTTTTATTTTACTTATTTTATTTTATTTTATTTTTTATTATATTTTTTTATTTTTTATTATTTCTAGCCTTCAAGTATCGTTTTTTAATTAAAAAATAATAATAATAACAAATATTCAATTAGTAGTCAACTTGGCGATATTTCAAATAAGTCGCCAAGAGGTGGGCCCAGAGGTGGGTAGGATTTTACCTTTATAATTTCCAAAGATTGTTAGGATGATTCATATTCTCTCGAAATAATAATAATAAAAAATCTCAAATTAGTTTGAAACATCATAACTTATAATGCTATGTTAAAAAGCATGATTTATTTTCCGTCTGCGTTAATATAATGCAATTTCTTTTTGATTTTTGAATATTAGGTCATAAAAGTATATCAAAATAATATATTTGTAAAAAATTAATTAAATTCTATTCAAAAGTACGTAGAAAATCTTGAATAGTCTGTATATGTGAATTAATTTTTTGAATCAAAGGAAATACTGTGAAAGCCGATTCCATAAGAAAGCAGATTACTGAGATTTTAACAACAAATATATGGTAAAAATATTTTGCATCAACTATTATATGTAGAGTTTGAAAACGTATAAAAAGAGAAATTGCAATGAAAAGTTAATTTTTTGAATTTTCAAGTGGTGTGAAGAAAGATTTATATGTGATAATATTCTTTATTGAGGTAAAATGTTAAAATCTTTGCTAATTTTTAATTAATTAGAAATGCCATTAAAATATTGGGAAGATCTTTATTAATTCATATTTGCTACCCAAGAAGTAAATAATAATGTGCCAAATTTGATAGCTTTAATGCCAAGGATCTACCCTTTAGAGTATTTTAGACGATTTTTACGTTATGAAGATATGGTATTAGATTTTACATCATATTATAGACTAAAAACACTACTATTTTAAAATAATCATATTGACAATTTATAATCATATTAAAAATTTGTTTTAACATATCAGTAAATGATAATTTTTTTAAAGAAAAATTAGGTTTAAATGATTCCTCAGTTTTAGTAAAAAAAGTGACGAGTAATTGCCCACTCGCTACTTAACCATGATTCCATATCGGGGGGGGGGGGGTGTAGAGCAAAATTGCGAATTCTCCAATCAAAACCAGTGTTTCATGACACTTTTTACATATCTTTTTAATTTTTAGGTTAACCTATTTGTTATGAATTACAACATAACTATTTTTCTAATATCATCCACTGATTGAAATTGTTTTATTTTAATAGAATATCAAACTCATTTAAAAGTAGGATGGGGGAGGGGTAAAGAGAAAGAAAATTTTAAAACAAAAATTGAGTTGCAATTTTCAGATTGTTGAGACATCTAAAAAAAAAAAAAAATTTTTTTTTTTTTTTTTGAAGAAAAGTGTAATTAATTACGTTAGTTGCGAAACAATTTAGATAAAACAGAATGACCCTTTTAAGAATTTGGAAACATGCATCCAAAAATAATTATCAAAATGGATCATTCTATTGTTGATTATTTGTAAAAACATAAATATGGGCATAAATGCAAAGATAATGGGGATTAAAAAAAAAAAAAAAACTGAAACGAATTCCTTTTATCAGAAAAGGCACCAGAAGATTAGCAGTTTGCACCATTGAAGTTCTCAAATCTGCATAATTCCGAATTAAAAAAACAACTATAAAACGAGTTTTAAGACCATTAAATTATTTCTTACAGAAAAAAAATAAGAAAGCAAAGCTTCGCATCCAGGGGATCCTACCTACAAGTTTAGAATGCAATTGCGAAATTATTGAAAAATCCAGAAATTACCTGAACGCTCAAAATAACCAGCTCGATTAGATTCCCCAAAACTTACTCGCCAAGCTCTCTAATAAACTCGCCAAGCTAGAAAATGCCTTATATTGCATTGGCGTATAATATTTACGAAATATTAACTTTTGGCGTGAATTTAGCACTTTTACTGAATCATCTTGGTATGCGTTAGTGGTAACCAAAAATTGAATTGTGTTGGAGATTCGTCAAAATCGCGAATTTTTTGAAGTATTACTGTACTTTCTCTATACTAAGTGTACTAGAAAGTAAAAATTAGGAGTAATATTTTTAATAGTTTAATCTATTTTTTTAACAATAAATGTTGCTTTCTGTATTTACTTTCTTTTGTTACTATTATTTGTGTGAATAAATGAATCGATATTACTATTATAAAGACACTTAGGGAGTAATAATAATCATATATTCGGCCAAATGTAATCAAATTTTATTTGCGAAATATTTTTGATCAAATACTTTAAAAAAGAAATCCCGTTTCTCTCATTAATTACGTGCATTTGGCTGAGTCAGTTTGGCGAAAGAATGACAGTAGGTAATCAACGAATTGACTTCTCAAATGTTCCAAAAAATTGCTTTCTTTGGACTGTAAACTTAATGGAGAACGTCGAAAGTCATCTTTGATGTATCAACTGAAAGTCTTATGCTACCATGCATGATGGTTAAATTATTATCATTCTCTTTGCTACCTACAATTTTTCAAATTGAGACAAACTCATTGAATTAAAATTTATAACCGTAAGTTATCTGATATTTGAGCATGTAGAGGAAGTGTTTATGTGTTTGCGTGTTTACTTAATCGTGTTTACCAGACTTATGTACAACTATTCTACCTGTTTAAGCTCTCTCTTTTCAATATGTTTTAACCTTTATTTTTGTGTCCTTACAGAATTCTGCAAACGTGTTCTGGCAGCCATTTTTATTCTTGTTCGTTTTTTTAAGTAATATTTGCATAGAAATGCCATCTAGATGTTGAATTAGAAGTTGTATTTTGTAACAAGGGATTTTTGTTTTCGAACCTGATTAAAATATGACAGAACTGTAAACTGCAAGTACGTCGCAAAGAATTTACTTTCTGTTGAATAACATCGAAGAGTCGCTATTTCTAAAACAAAGGAATGCAATTTGTCCTATGAAGTTAGGTATACAAATAGGGGCAACAACGACTCAGTGCTCCTGGAGATCCAATGTAGAAAATTTCTACATTTTAAATTTTAATGTAGGAAATTTTTATAAATATTTTTTTTTTGCTTTGAGTGAGATTTCGCACTTATGATTCTGTTATACTGTTTCTAATAATCTCTAAAAAAAAAAAAAAAAGGAAAGACAAGGTATACAATAATATAAATAACTGCCGTTTTATTGAAACTGGTTTTAAGCATCTGGCGTTATCTAACGTAATTTTTTATTGAATAATGTGTATCCAAAGTAATAAAAATAAATAAATGAAAAAAATTTATGCATTAAAAAACTTTAATATTAATTCCCTCACCCACTTTCAGATTTCGTAATTTTTACTTTCTCGTATATGTTGTATAGTAAGAGATGTAATTGCCAGAAAATTCGCACTCGAGATATCGACGAATCTCCACGTTTTCGACCCTCCCCCCCTTAGTTCGAAAAACGCATTTTTGGAAAGGGTCTGTCTGTTTGTCAGTGATAAAGATAATTAAATAATGCTTTAAGCTAGGTGGATGAAATTTGGTATACGGTCTTAGCACCAAAATTGTTGATTTTATCAAATTTTGAACAAAATTCGTTGAAAGAAAATCTGTCCGGCTATTCGAATATTAGTTAATACGGTAATTGCAAAGCGATGAGCGCTAGATGAATAAAATTCAGTACACAGATTTAACATCTATAGTGTAAGTCATATCACTGACTCTCCGACCGCCCAAAGGCACACGGATTTAAAAAAAAAAAAAAAAAAAAAAAAAAAAACTGAATGACCGGACTGTCGCAACAGCAACACTGGCGGGAACTGTGGTTGAGTCCTAAGAGCCATCACCGGCCACGGTACAACTCTTCCCGAAGGAAGTACGTCCCATCATCAATGGGAGGAACTTAACCCCCCCACCTTTCTTGTGTACCCTCCAGGGTGGCGAGATCCAACCACCATACCGGAAGCATCTCATCCTCATTTCGAGGTGCCCCCTTCAGGTGGTTTACATCTATAGTGTAGACATCCTTCATATTCTGGATGAATTCCAACTTGTGGTCGATTTGGTCTGTCGGACTCTATTTTAAGAAACATGTAAATACAGCAGCTCAAAAAACGCAATGACTTAAATATATCAAATTTGATATGTGATTTTATAACTACAAGTGTAGTTTTGTGTCAAATATAAATTAATAAAATAATATAATTCGAATATAAATTAATACAGTAATAACAAAATGAGGAGAACTAGATTATTAAACTTCGGCACACAGATTATAACAAAGATAACTATCAAATTTTGTGGTAAATTCAACCAGGGGCTTACCGTGTGTCGATCTGTACTTCTAGAAACATGTAAATGGAATAAATCAAAAACGCACTGATTTGATTATATCAAATTTTTTTATGGGATTTGGTTATTACAAGTGTAATTTTGTGTCCAATTTCGTTTACAATTGATTAGGAAAATAAGCATCTAAAACGCAAATTCAGTTTTCGGACACTATTAAATGCACGCGGGAGATTCATTAATTGCTAAAAATCTTGCCAAGGATGACGCGACGGATTCAGAAATAATGCTAACTTCACGCCAAAAATAAATATTTCGTTACTATTATATGCCAATATCATGCTCTGGGATAACACCTTTATCAGAGAGTATGCAAGAAAGTTTTGGAAGACCACTTCCGCTGAATTTTTTTCTAAATTTTTTATGTTTTTTAGCTATAAATTTTCCCTTATATAAAATGAAAACGATCAAAATATCTTTATTTATTGAATGCTTTCCTAAAGTGCTCAATTATTTTTTTTTCTCGTATATTTGGAGTAGAAAATTAGGAGAAGGATTTTTTAATCTTATTTTTCTAAAAAGCTTGTCTTCATTTTGAGTTATTTGTTTTGATTTTTGTTGTCATCAGTTTCGCATGCGTTAATACTGTAACTGAGAAAAAATGGATGTGTAAAATTAATACTATTATTTTCTTTTTCGTTGCCCTTCTTTAATTAGTGTTATTATGAGTTTTATTCATTATGTCGTAGGGTACCGTACTAATACTGCAATTTTTCTAACTAAACGGAAAATAATTGAAAATTTGACTTTTGAAACTATTCTGGTTTTATTCTAGTTACAGGATAATTTAAGCAATCGGAATTAAATCAATAGAATTAAAATATATCAGCGGCATGTTATTAAAATTCTAAAATAAATCAAATAGAAATAACTCGATTCATAAAAATAACTTCTAAAAATAAAAGCAAAAATGCTTCCAGTTGGAGAATGTTGCTAATTTTTTTTCCCTTAAAAAATACTTTACAATTAATCAAACGTAGAGTGCGAGGTATTTTTTTTTATTTTTATTTATTTATTGTATAGCTATTGATTTCGTTCCAAGGTAAGTTTTTTTAATGAGTTTTTTTTGTGTCTATATCTTTTATATCCCAACATTTTGAAGAAAATACCGAAACCCTAATGAAAATTCTATAGAAGCGTGTAAAATTTGTTTGTAACGCTAGATCATTGGTGGAAGTTTTATTTCAGAATGAAAGTAGATTAAAAATGAAATTTCAAAATGAGTCCTATAGAATTCACTTTTGAATACTGATCATGTTACTGATTTGCTAAATTGAATCAATTCAAATACGTTTCATCACAATTTTTTTATTTTAATTTTATAATAGTGTTCTGAAAATATACTGTATTAGAATTTTTTGTGAATGATTTTCTAAAACAGGTATATCTCATTTTGTTATTTGGAGAATGTAATAGTATTGAATTACACGAAAAGTCTACACCTAATTTTTGAATAAATTAAAAACATTTTTTTGTACGAATAATGAAATTCATTCAATAATATATGTATTGTTTTATAGGGTAATGATTTGACACCTTTTTGAGATTTTTATTATCTCATTTCCATAGATTATCACTAATAAACCGTTTTAGTTGTTGTTTACAGTCCTCTAGATAAATGCCACCATGTTTGATGGATTTTGCGAAGAGCGGGACAAATGAGTGATAAGTGGTCCGGAGATGTATAAAGAGAATTATATAAAGGATAAATACGACAAATACCAAAAGTGCATTCCCCCCCCCTTTCAATAAAAAAAAAGTCGTGTTTTTGCAAAAATCTGAATTTTTTTAAAATTTAATATTTTTAATGTTTGAACAATTTTCTTTATGAAGCCATTTGAATTACCTCTCGCGTGCCCCGACATAAGTTATGACACTTTTCTTGGCAGCACTAGTTTATTATATCTTACGGATTGAAGGATATATAGCTATTTACAGCATACAAACAAAGTCTAAACTCATTTCGCGGAGTTCTTACAAGCGCACACGCTTACAGGTGTCAGCCACTAACTTCCGCGCAACCCCCCTTCATCTATCTTCATCTCCTTTCAGCCGTGAAGCCGTAACATCTACGTGGCGGTCAGAGGCATAGCTGATTCTAAATCCATTCTTTGTGAAGTTATTTTAATTTTTATATTTGTATGTGTCTTAATGCTTACATCTTTAAAAGCTATTTTCTCAAATTTTTATCTTTGGTGGAATTTTCTTACTGAAAAATCTCATAAATTAAAATCTATTGCTTATTTTTTTGTTCAAATATTCTCTAAAAATTTCTCAATATGTTCTACTACTCATGAACCAGAGAATGAGTAATCTATTCATTTAAAAATATTCTACAGTTTGAATAAGTTTAAGTTAAGAATATTACACTACATTTAGGGGGGGGGACTTTTTGTATCGCAGTTAAACCCCAATATTTAAAGAGTGGATAGAAATACATTTTAGGTTTTAGTTTAGGAACTAGGAACTAATATCTGCAAAATTTTTTAGGAAATTATTTAATAATCCTTTAAACCAAAAAGGTTTTTGCTTTTTGTATCTTTTTTTTTTTTAGCTACCCCCCCAAATAAAAACTTTATTTTAAATTAAAAAAAATGCTTTTGTCATTCAACCGATATATTTTGGTTTCCATGTTTATTTTTTTCAATTTTATTTATGCAAAAATTTAAAAATATTATTATTTTAGAGTTCCCCCCCCCCCCCAAAAAAAAAAAAATCATCCGAAACATAGTCACATATTTGAAATATCGAAGATGCATTTTTCCGTTATCCATGCCTATATTAATAAAATTATTAAGAAAAGAAATGCCATTTAACTAGGGTTTATATTTGATAAATAATATTAGAATAAAGAAATTTTTACAAAAGCATCACATGTTTTGAAATACCTAATTTTAAAGATTGCTGTGAAATTAGATCTTAGATTGCCGAACAACCCATAATATATTTTTTTTAAAAAATTTACATTTTTGCATTCTACAAATCTATCTGTCCTCTGCTTCATTCCTGTGTCTTCTCCATCGTTCGAACCATTTGGAATGGGTGTGCAGTGAATTCTGGCATGAAGGAAGAGTTTAATATTAGTGTCTATAAAGAGGGAATTATAGAGTATTTTAGCAAATCTTTCACAAAAGAGATACAAATGGATATCCACACCACCCCGATTTACCAAGAATTGAGAGTATTACCGATTTACAGAGCAACAGATACCGCCTAGCCAGTACTCCAGTAGCCTGCCGGTCCAGTTCCAAGAAGCGATGAGAATCCTCACAGCCTCTCAAAATAGCCCGCCCACGAAACTGGCAACACGAAAGCAATCCAAATCCATTAGAGCTTAGCCCCGTGAGAATTGATTCAATCTTATAAAGCTTTAAGGCATTAAATTCGGCATTGGCAGTTTTTATATAAATACAAACTCGAGGAAAGTTTTTATATCAGCTTAATCCACACCAATGGAGAGAAAAAAAAGGTGTCGCAACCGCCCGACCCCTCACTTTGTATGAGTGCTTTAAAGTTGTGATTAAGCTGACCTTATGAACTGAGAATACAGGGTTTTGTTTTATTGTTCTTTTTTTTTCCACAATTTTTCTAATCTCCTGAGAAAAATAACTAAATCTCTTTACCAATCACTCACAGATACCTCTTATCACTTCTCAGGTGTTTTGTTAATCGTTGACACTGATAATAATTCCCATTACTAGCATTATCAAGATATATTCTATCTAGTGATGAAATATCTCATCACTACATACAATAACCAGCTTTTAAAATAAAGCACGTGTGCATCAAAATTCTTGGTGGCACGTGTTTGAATTTCCGCCACGCGAACTAAGGGTTGTGTTTTGTGTTCCAGTTGCCGACGGTGAAGCGGGAACCTTTGGATGAGGACACTGCCGGGGCGTGCTACCACCAGCTGGGCAGTTCTGATGTCACGGCAGGGAATATGGCTTCTGCAATGGAGCGGCACATACATTCAACGAATGAGAGGTTGCATTGTATCAAGGAGGTAGGGTTGACTCTTTTTTTTACAATGATACATGTTTTATGGCTGAGTAGAATTTAAACAACGCTTAAATTGACTTCTGAATAATGTCACGCTATAACATGAACAAGGATTATGGTCCTTGCAGAGGTGGCGGCAGAAGTTTGCCGAAAGGGGGGGGGAAGCACAATTTCTCTTATTTCGCTTCAAAATAGCTCATAATAATTCATTTTACTTTTAATTAAAGATAATTAAATATTTTTTATCTGCGGACTTGACTTCGTTGACATCCAACCAAAAATTATCGGTAAAAGGCAACATCTTATTGATTTTCCACTTTATCGATTATTTTGCCAAATGTTGTCAAAATCTTATTTGGATATTTCAATTGTTTACAGTATATTAACTTTAAGATGATTTTTAAATTAGCATATTCGTTAATGCCCAGCCCTCAATAACCGTCTTGAAGTGGAAAACTTTTGCCGACGAAGCTTTCAATTTCTCGCCGCCGGGAGGGCAAGCGGTTGCGACAAGAGAATAGTTGCCACCCTTGTCACCCTGATAGCGCCGCCTCTGGTTTCTTGTTTGTGGTCAAGTTTAGGTAGATATATAAAAGAAATTCTGAGTTCTGATATACAGAGTGCCAGTGAATCGTTATACAGGATTATGATTTCTCGCCAATCTGCGATTTTGTTAAGACTTTGTGCCAAAGTAAGTGTTGTGTTAATATTAAGATTTGTTTCATGGCCACGTGCGGCCCATTTGCAACTACAGATATTGTGCTCCTTTTAGCAAACCTAATGAGAAGGCGAACAATGTTAACGCAGCAATGTTGCTTGTCACACGACCTTATCCAGATTGTAGATGGTATCAAGAATAAACATATGGCACAACTTGTGGGTGCTTTCGGTTTAGCCCGTGATGTCTGATTTCATCGATATACTGATAGCTCTAAATCAGTGATTGAAGAGACTGGAATTTCCATGGTGGAAACATAAACTTATAGGTGACCATTATTCAATGTATTTATTAACTAACGCGGCTTAAAATACGATTTGCTATTATCATTCAGGGAATTCTTTCAGCCGGACCCGAGAGCACGAGGGCCCGAGACCACAAATTTATTTTACGGCATTTTCGAAATTATTTAATTTTCTTTTATATAAGTAATTTCTTATAAATGCGTATAAATTATTTTGCCTTAAACGTAATGAAAATTTCCTATAAAAAAGGCCGTGAAATCGAAATTTATTCAAATTAAAATGAACTATAGTTTAAATTTTGGCACTTTATTCTAGTTCGCTATTAATTATTATTTGGCAGATTTATAATATGTTATTTTATAATTCTAAAAACTAGCGGAGCTTTATAATAAAAAACAAAATATCAATCCTTTGAATATTATTTAGATCGAGTTAAATAAGTTTTATCATTTTTTTGAAATATAATTTTTTGCTTAAAATTACTTTTAAATTTAAACTGCGATTTTTTTTTTTTTTTTTTTTTGTATGCGTTATGCAGAAACTTTAAAATTTGAGCTACGCATTTTTTTTTTTTTTTTTGTATGCGATATGCAGATGTAAGTAACTCGCAATAAAATGTTTTGCTATTTCAGTAAGTCTTAAAAAAAAAAGTTTTTCCAAGTTGGAATAAAGAAAAGGAACCTATTGACTTACATTATCTAGGATTCCTAGAAGACTTACTACAGCCTTAGCTGAAAATAAAGTCATATAGCGGCATTCCTACGACCGGCGAATCTTCAGACGGGCCTCGCGTTCTCCCCTTAAGCCCATCTTGAGGTTTTCTGGGGTGCTTTGATGCCTGTCCATTTTACCGACAAATTGTCTGTAAACTAGACAAACATCAAAGCACCCCAGAAAATCACAAGAAGGGTCGAGGGGGGGAACGCGTGCCTCATCTGCCGTCTGGACAGGTCGTAGGAACGCCGCTTCACTGACTCTCTAACCCGCCCGAAGGCACATGGATAAATAAAACTGAATGACAGAACCGCCGCAACAGCAAAATTGGCATGAACTGTAGTTGAGACCTAAGGGCCATCACCGGCCACGGTACAACCCTTCGTCCCATCATCGATGGGAGGAGCCAGATCCCCGACCTATTTGTGTACCCTCCAGGGTGGCGAGATCCAACCATCGTACTGGAAACATCTCATCCTCTTTTCGAGTTGCCCCCCCTCCCGGTGTTTAGCTGAAAGTAAAAACTTCTGACTAAAGATTCAGAAATTAGTTATTGGGCGACATTTAGGAAAGTCACAGTGTGTATTCTATTTTAAAATAAACCTCTGCAGCAACTAGAATTCAGTTAAAAGTGAAGACGTGTGGTAGAATTCCGTATTCGTGGGATTTAATTAGAGTTTTGGAAACACTTTTCGAAGGGGGAAAGCCCTTCTGTTCCCTTGTTATTTATCTGGATGACTTCCAGATGATTCGGCATTCATCCAATGTACAGGAAAGGGAGTGTAGCCGAGTTGAGTTTTGAATTGTTAGCAGTAGCATCAGCCTTTCCAAGTTATACCTCATGTTGTTTTCACTAGATCGAATTTTTACATAACTTTGACCAGTTAAAATTGACTGTAAGTGAATAGTCATACGAATTGAGTTTTTCTAAGTTCCGCCAAGAAAATACGTGAATGTTGTTTCATATTCGTTTGAAAATGAATGATTTCTTCTATATGAATCGCATAACACTTTTAATGCTTAAAAATTTTTTTTAATGAGGCTTGTAGCCAGTTGGGGAGGATAAATTATGTCCAAATATTAGATCAAATTAACAATTACATGCATAATTGGATTGGCAACATCTAAGTAATTTTTTTCTGATGTGACAAATTGAAAATAACTTTTAATACTCAGATCTCGCCAACTGAGCCAAATCGTTTCCCTAGTCGTATTTGCAGTTGGTGAGAAAGTACTGACTTTTGCAGGAACCTTCTGATACCTCAAGAAAGTTCATAATAGTTCGAAATGATATAGTGGTAAAGAATTTTATTATATTTCCACCATATCGTATAGTGAATTTTTTTCGGCATTAAGCAATGTCATATTTACCTTTTAACTGCTTTTCTTTTCTTATTATCCATTTAGATGACATATTCCGTTTCATAGATGTGCTGTCTTACTGATTCAATTAAGAATCAGTTGGGGTGCATTTGGATTATATTCAATTTTTGTGTCCAATTCTAATGCCCATGATTGCTTTCATATCAACTTTATAAATTTGAGAAGTGATAATTTCATGACCGTATGATGCATGGGCATGGCGATTAAGGGGTCAATATTTTATAAAAATGCCAAGAAACATTTCAAAACTCTTATTTCTTTGTGGTTTTGACTAATTTTCGAGAACGCCTGGAAAAGACTTCGAATAATGTGTCGATGATTCGATGCACTATATCCTTATGTTATGAAAGAAGTATCCTCATATTGGTATGATGCGAAGCCCTTCAGGTTTCGTTTTCGTCATCCGATTACAGAGTAATTAATATAGCCGTCATGGAAGTTAAGGTAGGTTAAATGTCTTTTTTTTTTTTTTTTGGCAAAAATATCAAGTTTTATTTCTGAATAATTTTTCTTTATAAAACTTCTTGAATTTTCTTTTTTATTGGAAAGTTACATTAATTTTTATATTTACCTAATTTACCTTTTAATGCTATTTTCTCATTCCAAATTTTAGTAAAATACTTTTACAAAATTTATATCTAATGCAAGTTTTTTTGTTCTTGTTGAAATTTGACATTTGTATTTCATTTCTTTCAAAGTTCCTAAATTTTGTATTATGTAAATGCTTATTCTAAATATTTTAGAATTGTTTTTGTTAGCTTGAAAGTGGGGCATGATGGTCAAATACCCTCCCCCCCCTCCCTCCCATAAAAAAACCCCACTGTTTTTACTAAGAAATATTTAATTTTAAAAGGTTGGTGAAATGTATAGATTCCGTTAGTAATCAAAGGGTTAAAACTTTAATAGAAATACAACTAATTATTAATATATTTATAATCAATAGATAAAAATTCCTTATTAAAAAAAAGAAGATAAATTAATATTAGCCAGCAAACATCCATTAGTTTCGTTTTGAATTAAATGTAACTGAATCATTTTTATTTCACAGTGAAATAATGACGGCGTACATATTTGGAATTTGTTTTTTTTTCAGGCATTGGGTACACCAAGTGCATTTCAAGGAGCAGCTCGAGAGCTTTTAGAGTGGTGTGGTGACCCTAGGGCCTTCCAAAAGGTTTTTGAGCAAAACCTTATTGGATGCCTTACGGTGAGTAGAAACTTTCATATTATATATTGAAATAATATTAATGATATTCACTTTAAATAGTAATTGGATTTTTTACCTGAATTCTGTTCCTTAGAATTCGGCGCCAATATGGCAGTCCAAAAAATCAAGTCGAATGGGTTGCAACATTTTTCATCATTGCATCATATACAAACTACGCATTTATTTATAAAAAAATATCGTCCTTTATTTTTCTTCTACAGGAAATGAATCATTCTTGTTGATTTATTCTTTTTTAGAAGAATCATATGAAGCGGGTTGGAAATTAGAAATAAATCTTTTACAGTATTTAACTATTTTTTTTTCTTTTCCTTTAGAAGAAAAAAAAGATTAGATTTCATTGGTTCCTAATTTTCCACATGTTTTCTTTCTATTTTTTTCCCTCCATGCGTGGATTATTCGTAATCGTTTGGCGTCAATAAATATTCCGCCATTTCGTTTTTTAACTTGCAGGTGCTCTAACAAAATTTTGAACTGAATATTTTAACGAATTTGCCACTGATCCGTGGAAAATTCGTCAGGGAATATTATGGAACAAGAAAGGTGAGTGTGATGAAGACATTTTTTTTAGGTAGAAAATTGTGGTTTTGAATGTTTTGGGTTAGTTTTATATTTTTTGATTGTAAAGAATTGCAATCATTATCAAATATTTTGAAACATAGATATGAAATTAATTGCGATAGATAGATTGTAGGTAATTGTAGATTATTTTAGTAAATTGTTTTGTTAAATTATAGATATATTTTTTATTTTAATATCTTCCTCTATTTTTTAAAATTTTTTCCTATTCGCTACGAATTATTCAAAAGTTAGTTCATCACTTTCGGTTCGCTAATGAAGTTGACATGTTTTTATTCTCGGCCTGCGATGCTCAGGATATTTTTTGTGTATTTAACTCAGGATATTTTTTGTGTATTTGTAAAAAAAAGTGTATTTAATGCATGTTTCAGATGCATCGAACATTGTTAAAATAATCTAATAGGGAAGAGTGAGGTAACCTCTCGCTGTGGACAATTTCGCGCACATCTGTTTTTAGTAGTAAAAAGCGCGGGAAATATCTTGAATCACTTGCCTATATGATGGAAGGGATAAATATTAGATTAAATCTCCTCCCATTTTAACTTTTTATTTTTAATAAAACATTCTTGGTTATTGAAAGAGAAAAAATAGACGTTTTCCGTACCTTTTTGTCACCACAAACGCATATTTTTGAAAATTAATTATTTTAAAAAGTTAATTGTTTGGAGGGGGAGTGGAACTGCTCTCACTTTTCACGTTTAATAATTAATAAATATTAAAAGATAGCGGAAAATTATTAATAATTTTATTATTTCAAAACTATTTTGGCTGCGCAACATACCCTTACTCTCCCTTATTATTGTATACGTTTAATAGATGTTTAGTAAAGAATATTTTTAGATAAAAAAACGTCGAACCGAAACCGTCGAATTTATTTATGAAAACCGAATAATTTTGCATAAATAAATTTTCTAAAAGTAGATACCAATTGCTTAAATTCTTCAATTGCATTTGTCAGTGAAACTCATAATTTTAATATACCCGTACCTCATGCGGGCATCGAATTGTTATTTAAACTTATTAACTAAAATGAAATCATTCAAAGGCTTTATAAGCAGATGCAAAAACTATACAATCCATAAAACCCCAAGTATTTATTTAACGGGATTCTTAATTGAATCAATTGAACTGCATATTCCAAAAACAGAAGTTATCTAATTAGGTAGCAAAAAGAATATTACATTTAATGTAAGATGTTGATTGTAAATTAATAATTCCAAACTAAGCATTGCGAGCTAATATAATTTTCATAATTTTATTTATATATTTAATTCTAGCAGAGTGCGTATTACCCAGACGGAAAAAATGATAATATCCATTCATTTGCATAGATTCAAGATCCATTAATGCGACGCGTGCGCCTTCTGCGTTTACTGTTGCAGTGAAGGATAATCTAATTGAATTATCTTGTAATAATTCATGAAAACAAAACTCATTAAACGGAAATTTTTATTCCATTTGCCACTTCTTACTTCTGTGAAACCGGATTTTCTGCATTTCATGCCGTTAAGATATCCGATTAAGTTGGAAAGATGCTTTCTATTGGAAGGCAATATTTATTTTTAATGGCCTGAAAATAAAGTGCCGACTTATAAGGAATAGTATTTAATTTCTTCTACTTAACATAGTACCATAAATTCAGCAGCTTGAGCAATGCACTGCTAATAAAAATGAAACTATATTTACATTTACCTGAAAGTAGATGATAGAATTTTTTTTGTTGATATTCTCCCAAAGTAGTATTTAAAAAATATATATTTTAAACTTTTTATCCTACTCGGTTACAGTTTATTAGTAATTATTTTAAATAGACCCTTTGAAAACGATTGGCAACATCATTTTCAACTGACGTGTTTCATTGGTTTTGCACTTTCTTTGCTATTTATTTTGGTTTTATCCCCTGAATATTTTGATGTTGAGTTTGTTTTCAGTGTTTTGATTGCTTCGACTTTAAACCTACAGTTTAATAAAAAATTTTTTTAATGAGAAGTGGGGGGAAGAAACCAAGTAATTTCGTTTTCGTACAAAGAAGTTTTACGAAAACCAAAATAGCTGTTCCAATCGTTTTGACTTCTCAACAAATATGACTGCAGTTTCTGTGAAATTATTGCAATGTGATGAATTTACGAATGAGCAAAATAATCAGCCAAAAAGTTAATCTTTTTAATTTTTCTTATATATAGTGCAGAGAAAGTATAGTAGTTGTCAAAAAATTCGAGCTCTAGATTTTGACGAATTTCTGAGTTTTAGATCTCCATGCATAGATAGTTAAAATTTAGTATACTCTCTTTATGCCAAATATGCAGTTTTCTATTAAATTTAGAGTAAAATCTATTCAAAAGTCCGTCTATTCGAATGTAAGTTAATACGGTAATTACAAACGAAGAGAGCTAGATAGATAAAATTTGGTACACAGATTTAGCATCTATAGCCATTATTGCTGTTTATCAAATTTTTAGCCAAATCTAAATATGGGCTGACTTCTGACTACTTTTAGAAACATGTAAACACCATAATTCAAAAATGCAATGACTTTAATATATCGAATTAGATATAGGATTTTATGACTGCAAGGGCAGTTTTGTATTTTTGGTTCAATTGAATGAGAAAAAAGCAAATTCGATTTTTGGATACTATAAATGCATGCCTGGGATTAATCTCCAAATAACTCGCCAAAGATGGCACGATAGACTCAATAACGATGCTAAATTCACGACAAAAGTTAATATTTCGTAATTATTGTATTTTATGTAAGGCGTTCTCTGGCAAGACAAGTTTATTAGAGAATATGTAAGAGAGTTTGGGTTAGGTTACTCCCTAGTTTGTTACAGATGATTGACAAAAGCGTGTAATTAGCTTTTGCATAACATGTTAATTCTAGCCGAAGAAGTTAATGAGAAATATACTGATTGATTTACAAATATTATCAGTGTAATTTTTTCTCTTTGTTCTATTCTATTGAATAAAGATGATTTCTTTCTTGTAGAAGATACGAAGTTTTGACTTGCTTCAAATTTTTTTCTCTCTCCTGTTGCTGTATTGATAAATTTATTGAAACAAGCATTCATTTTGTTGCAATTTTAGGTTAATTAGGAAATTTTTTAAGCTGTTAGAGAACTTTTTAATATACTATATCTAATTTCATTTTTTTTTTCAAACTCTCAATCCTCTCACAGGATTTAAAAAAAAAAGATCTTATGATCACCATTGTATTAGTTGGGGTGTTGGTGGAGGGGGGAGGTAATGAAAGATGCTGTAAAAGAAATTACACTACATATCTGAAAATGTTTCGAATTGCATTATTTACATTTATGGCACCCATTTGCCTAGTGCAATTTGTATTGACGTTGTAGACACCCAAAATAACTTTCAGGACACGAGTTCTTTATTATGCTATCAATTATCATCCGAAACAGTACTCACTTATTAAACTATTAAAGCGTAATACTCGGCAAATTCCGAAAATATAAACTTCTATCTTTCGAATATGTTATATGCTAGTAAATTTTTGTAATTCGTGCAGCACTGAAATATCATAGTTGATAAATACACACTAATAAACTAGGATGTCAGAATTCTATTGGGGGGAAGGTGCGATTTATTTTTCAAAGTTATTTCAAATTAAATGAACAATTTGGAAACATTTTTGACAAATACATTAATCTTTTTCATGACACAACATATGATCCTTTACATGGTACTTGAATGCTAATTAAAATTTATTTTCTAAAAACTTAAATATATCCTTAATGCTGATAAATAATAACTTGTATTATTTTTATTATTTTAAAATTATTAAAAGTTTTAAACTTTTGTATATTAATAGTTACAAATTATTCCAACATTGCCAGCGTATTTAACTGAATGTACTATTCTAATACTGCATTAAACAACCTCAGCCTTATGGAAACGTCTAAAATAAGGCAAATGGTATTACAGTGCTGTTATCTGTAATTTCTTTTCTTTTCTTTTGCAGGTGATCAGTCAAGTCTCGCAAAAACAAGGCTTTGATCTTGATCTTGGATATAGAATTCTTGCTGTCTGCGCTGCTCAGAGAGAGAAGTTTTCACCGAAATCTGCATGTGAGTTCCTTTTCTTTTTTCTTTTCTCGTACGCAAGAAAGTTTTGTAGTTGTCATAGCATTCGAACTGGATTCGTTGAAATATCTCCATGTTAGACTACCCTAAATTCGAAAAACACATGAATAATATAATTTAAAAACTCTTTGAGCTAGACGGATGAAATTTGGTTTGCTTTCTCCATATCAAATTTTTCTATAGTAATGAACACTAATAGTTTACTGAAATTATAGTTTTATTTAAAAAAAGAAACATTCCCTCTCTTTCTCTGTCTTTTTTTAAAGACTGTATAAGAATTCCGTTTTTTCCTTCTATAACATTTCTTCGGGGCTTTTATCAAATATATGCGAAATTAAATTATAAAGATCCGTTATATGAGATTTATTGTTGATTGGCGATGTCTAAAAGCTTCAATAAACAGACATTTTTTTCAAAATTACATTTTAATTCTTCCGAAATTTAATTCGAGATATTTATTAAGGGTAACAAATATATTGATTATCTTATATGAATTATGAATGCGGTCATAACTGCGCCTCATACCCTCTTGTAGAAAAGTACGATTCAAAGTTTTGTCTGCGGTCTTGGAATATACATATATGAGCAATCTGAGAAAACGTTTCTTAATTCATTTTTGCCTGCTTTGTGTCTCCACCTGTCGGTAGAAAATCGCACTAAATCCAATGGAAGCTCGTCCTTTAAGGCTGCAGAACTGCTGCACCTCCTAAAATTCTTTTTTTTAAAGTTTTGTTTTCATTTTTTAAATTTCTTACTTGTTAATTTTTTATTGAGAGAATGGCATTACTGTGCTAAGCGATTGATTCGTATAAATTTTCACAATTTCATCTTTTTTAAGATTCTCCATTTTTTCTGAGAAATGATTTGTAAGAAAAATGTTATAAAGTATCAGAAAGTAAATGCCTGTTTTGATTTGATAGTTTTCTTATACATGAAAGAGGTGAAAAATCGAAAGAATTTCTTAAAGTACATTTGAAACTTTGTATTGTAAAAATTGAATTTAACGCAATCACATGATTAAACAGTATTGGACTTCTAATATTAGGAATACTGATTGGTATATTATCTGTAAATGGCATGATCTTAAAACATCATTTAACTTATCCGACATCTTGTTACCCTTTGAACTTCAAAACATTTTTTGCAATAGGTGCTATAAAAAAAATCAGAATTTTGATTAAATTTTTAATTAATTTAAAGTTAATTTCGATTTTAATATTTTCCCACAATTTCTTCAAAACATTCTATCACGTAAATAACAAATTCTAAATAACTTTTAAAAAGATTATCTTTTTCGTTTTTACATTAATTTTATTTCCAAGGATTTTTTTTTCTGTTAATGAATTTGCTGCTATTCTTCTGTTAATTCCACCATATAAACCAAGCTATGCACAGAATATATCTTGCTTTTACATAAACATAAATTTAAAATTTTTATCTATACCGAATTCTACGAAGTTTGACGCAGCATTTTCAAATTTGTGGTTCAAGTGCCATAAAAAAACTGAACAAGCTCTAACAAAAACGCACAGAATTCAATGGCTGATGCAATCAAGTCAGGCGAAAATACGTGAATGAAGCCTAAACATATTATGATGTTCGAGCTTGAATTTTGAAATTTAGCTTATTATTCATCAGATATAATAAAAATATTTCATCATAATGGATAATTATTCCTATTATTCAACACAAATGTTCTCCAGTAAAGTAATCAATCCACTGTCATATTTAGGAGCTCAATCTTACATGTAAGAAAATATTGTAATCTGATAAAATGGCTTGCTTCTTCTACATTAATTTCATTTTAAATATTTAATTTTTTAACAACCGAAATATTGCGCAAAAAAAAGATATTTAATATCGTCTGAATGCAATAGTTAAATCAATGTAGTAATAAGCGCAGCAGTTAAATCAATGAAAGGTATTCTTGTAAGATATATATTTTCTTGTAAGGAATATATATTCTTGTAAGGAATATATTTTTAAAATTTACTAAAATTAGAGAAAAATAATTGCATGAAAATAAAATCAGTGTCACTAGTATTAATTTTTAAAATTTAGTCTATTATAGTTTTTGTATTATAAAATTCACCGGAGTTAATCTAGAATGATTTTTAAATAAAAACCGAATTAAAGTTTTGAAAATATCTTCATACTTACTACGCAAGAAATAACTACGCGTCAAATTTGCTAACTCTAGCTCCAATGATCTATTTTGTAATCCTCTTTGAATAATTTTTCCAGCATGTGTTTAGTATAATGCAGGTTATAGATAGTACGCCGGTTTCTAAACATTATCATGTTGGAACAAATTATTTAAGGTTTATGCATTTGGAACTTTCTTAAGAATACAATTATTCAGATATATATAGAAATTTTATTATTTGAAATTAATACATCAGTAGAAATATAGAAATTCAATGCGTGCATATGTAAAATAAAGCTTTTCATCGTCCAGTTTTTCAATAATCAATAATTTCTCAACTTTCCTTTTTTTTCTTTACTGAATTTTTGACAACGAGTTAAGAGTGTTTTAGTAGATAAATATTTGTAGTAGAATTGAAATTTCAAGACTTATAAGATTGGGATTTTCTACCATTTAAATTTTCATTATTCATGTAAAAACTGTAGAATGAACTGGAGTACTAGGTTTGTTTTAACTTTTCTATAACCGTGTGTTTAAAACAAGAATTAAAATTATATAACTTCTAAATGACCAGTGAAGATCAAGCATTAATTCTGTACTTTAAACAGGCTTTATTATTATTTTTAATTATTCTTTCTTTAATTATATTTCATTTTCGTCTATTCGTCCTCTCTTTAAAAGAAGCGTTAATTGTTGTTTGATCGTGCGTTGTTAAGAAGCATAAAAAACAAAGTTGTTAGCTTTTTGATATTTGCTGCGTAATTATAATTTATTCAAATGAAGAGTATGATTTTCTTTCAAGTGGTTGCTTTCTTGGCACGGAAAGGAACTGCTAAGTTTGTCGCTAAGCAACAAAGGATAGCTCTGTTAATCACGAGGGGGTTTCCATGGCAACCCTCGACTTGGACATTAATCATTGCTTGATGTGTGCTGCCATCTATGTCGTTTCTTACTAACTAAATTTTGCAATCGTGTTATGCCTGTCAGAAAGGGAAAAAAAAAAAATGAAAAGACTTTATTTAACGCATATTATGATGTTATAAAAATTCGATGTGGTTATTTAAAAATTTTTGGTTTTTAAATTTCTGTTTATTGATGAAGTATTGTTTAAATCTGTTAGCTAATTTGGAGCTTATTTGTTATTGATTGTTTCATTGTAATTACCTGTAATGACTTTGATAATGATAATTAAATCTACAATAAAAAATACTGAAGGTTTTTATGAAACCGCGTTTGTATTCTAAATTCACCTTTTCAAAAAACTTCTCCCTGTTTTATTTATTTATGACTTAAGTTTTTAAAATAGATAGTTTATATCTCCTATGATCCGTTAAATTTTTATTTATTATTGCGACTTGTAAAATCGCCTCCTATATTTTTTAAATCAAATTTTGAATTTAGGCTAAGGATTTATGAACATATCTGGGTCCAAAATTTTTTCATAGATTATTTGACATATGTTATTAAAGTTAATAAAGAAAGGATGTTGGCTTAAATTATTTTCTTACAGAGAGATAAATATATAAATACATTTTCGGGTAGTTATAGTTGTCTAATTCTTGATATTTTTTTTAGCCACTTTTGAGCTCGCAACAAAATTTTCGTATGCAAATAGGGTCTTGAAAAATTAAGAGAAAAAACAACAACAACATAATATTAGACTGCGGAAAATAAGTAAATGTTCCTCGTTCACTGTTTAAAATAAATATTTTTTCATATTAGAACTTTTAGCGCTTTTTTTCAGCACGGAAATTCTGTTAGAATCTTGAATACTCTGCAACTTACTCTTGTAAATATTATTTTATACAAAAAAAAAAAAAAAAAAAAAAGTTAACATTTTATTTATGTAATTATGGCAATATGTATTAATTGAAATATTGTATTTTTTGAAAACATTCTTTATTTAAATCGTTTTAAGAAAAATGACATTACAATTTTTACTTTTTATTCCAATTTTTTTTTCCAAAGACTTTTTTATTACCATTTTTAAAATGTAATTATGATAGTGAATTTTTTTTTTAAACAAACGTTTTTTTTAACAACTTATATGGCCATTTATTATAAACTTTAACCTAGGAAACATTGCACATGTTTGCCCTTATATTTTTAAAATTAAAACTCGGAAGATAACTTTTAACTAATGCAGTCTGAAATATTAGATTTATTTTTCAAATAAAGCGACTAATAAATGGCATTCATTCATATAAGATTCTCGATTCTTATTTTGTGGTATCAATCTTTTGTATAAAAGATTTTTAATGTTTTTTTTTTTTTTTTTTTTCCTTCTTTTAAGATGAAACAGTTTTAATGAACTCCATTTTTAATTCAAGTAAGTTTGTATTAATCCTAAAATTTAAAAATAAGAAAAAATAACTGAATCACTATTAACTGAATTATGTAAACGAAGTTAAAGGACCCTTTTGTTTAAAGCATTCACATTTTCTGAAGACATATTAATCGATTTTCGTAAATTTCTTGAACATGGAAATTCTTTAACTTTGCAGAATCAGCAACTTAAAAGATAATTCTTTCCTAATTATTTCACCTTTATTTCTGGAAAAGTGGATTGTTTAGAGAAACTGATGAAATTAACTTTACAACTTGGATGCACTTAGTGTTGCAGATAATCCCATTTGCTTGGAATTCTTAGAGCTTTATTGTTTATTCATTATTAAGTTCGTAATTTAGTTTATCACTTCACTGCTATTAATGAAATTCACATTAAATTGATTTCATTAATTCACATGAAACATTAACAACTTTGTAACCGAGGATAGAATATTCTAGAATAAATAAATTATAGCTGATCTGTTGTTTTATAACATCTTCAATGCATTACAATATGGTAAGAAATGTTTTAACATTATTTAATTATATTAATATTAGTTATTAATGTGTTTCTCTCTAAGAGAAAATTATTTAAAAAGTTATAGTTATTAAAACAGTGGAATGAATGTTTGTTATTTTATCATATTTCTTTAAATCCAATCATGTTAGTTGAACAGAAATATTAGATTGTTTTAATTTGCTTTTTGTTCCTTTATTGTCTCCTTCTATGTGTACATTCATGTTATAAGAGAAACTGCTGATCAAAATTATAAACATTTAAGCTTAATTCGTTTAACATATTTGCCTAGGTGAATATTAATATTTAATAAACTTATTTGCATAAGTTTGAAAGTATGCAATTTTTTTTAAATGTGTAACCACTAATATATAATGAGCTGTTATGTGGTGGAATAGAATAAATATTTAAGGTTTTAAAATTCTCTTTATTTCCTCGCGGTAGGCATAATTTATGTACAAGAATAGATGATAAGAAATGCGTCAGTCTACATCGCGACACAAGAACAGTAAAGCCAGAAAATTTTCCCTTCATTGATTTTACTATGAGATTTTGATAGGGATCTCTTTGACATGTGTAGTCTTAGTTAAGGGAAATTTAGGTATCTATAAAAGGATGTTGTAAGTATAGGATATTTTTATTCCTTTACTCAGATCGTGAGAAATATGGCCATCAGTTTTATAGAGCGCGTTTAGAATTAATTAAAAAGAAAGTGGGAATTCGATCTAGAAATTAGAGAACATTTTTGAATGAAGTTAATTACTAAATTAAGATAAAAGTTAGAAAATTAATTAAGATTTAAATTAGATTTTAAAATATCATTACACACACACACATAGTTAACTGCTTTTAGAAAATTCATTAACGTTCATTTATTATATAAAACTATTAGGTTTATTTCGGGTATTCCTGTCATTACATGTATATGGCTCTTCATAGACCATCAGATCAGCTGGATTGTAGAAATAACAATTGTGTTTCTCTCTAACTAAAGAGATACATACATGCATACCGAAATATGTTTTAACGTGTATTAATTGCTTCATGGATGAACGTATATTTTCTCCAGTGGATAATAAGAGTTTTGATTCAATAGCAAAACGATCGCTGGGTCACTTGTACAGTTCTGTGGGAGTGGATAAAATCCTTATGGTGCAGTTGTACAGAATGTGTACAACCTTGATTTTCTCGTATGCTAACATAATATTGCTCGTTGAATTTCTCCTAAAATATGATACATATTTAAAATTCTGGTAAAAAATTCATCTGCTAAATTTTATCATCTCTTTGCATTTTTGAGTTATCGTATTCATTTGCATAAGGATGGTCAATCAGATTATTGGGTTTTTCAATTTTGGCAAATGCATAAAGGCGAATAAACAAGTCTGCAAACAGTCATACTCCCCCCCCCCCTGTTGAATTTGACCTAAAATGTGATACATACTTAGCATATGATCTCTATTATCAGTATTTTAAGATTTATCATCTGACTTTACGTTTTGGCGTTATCGTATTCATTTGCATATGGATGGTCAGTCCGATTTCTTATAGACAATTTTTTTTTTTTCCTAAATTGGATAAAGGCTATACATCTTGCCTCTAGTTTGTTTTATTTATAAAGCCTCATTTTCATAGACAAACAGGCATCCCCACACACACCACCACCACCACCACGAAAAAGGAGATAAATCTAATACATATAAATTCATCAGAATATCGAAGTCGAATTTTTTAATGATTGCAGTATTTGCTCTTTGTATAATTTATAAACAAGGGGAAAAATCCTTCTTTGCCTGAATTGTTTACGCTTGTAAAGTGATTCTAGAAACGCAAAGCATTTTCTTAACAGGCGGTTGTATGCCATTCTCCAGAAGGTCGATATCCTTCGCAATTCTGATTCCGGTGGCGCGAAAAATCAATAACTTGAATCGACTGCTTTTGTGTTTTCACTCTAATAACCTCTTCGACAAATATTTTATATTTAAACAATGAAATCCTAAAACCTGATAAATATTAATTAAAACTTATAAAAAGGAAGCATATTTATTCAAATATCGAGATAGTAGTTGTGTTTCTCTTTGCACTTTTGCGGCAGTTGCCTGTTTATTATCAATTCATTGAAGTGGCTTGAAAATTTCAAGAAAGCTCTATCATAGGATAAGTAAGAAATAAACTATTATTTTATCAAAAGAAATAATACATCCGAATATTTATTTTTTCCATCATAGTCGAATTCTTTTTTCACTACACTTTTCTTTCATAAGATAGCCAATCGTCTGAAGATATAACACCAGTCATCAAAGCAACCTGAGTTTCTTTTTTGATGCAATTTTTTTTTCATTCCATACCACATTATCCACCTGTGTTTTGGAACTGTAGAAAGGCCTTTTCCTCATCATCGGAAAGATGGATAATCGCCAAGTTGGCCGTGGCGGCGCTCTCCCTTTTCCAGTCGCCATGGCAACTGTCTATCAGCGGGGAGAAGTGCACTGTACAGGAGGAGCTGCTGTTCACTTAACTGTTCGGGGGGCGTGGGAGTCTTAATGTGTGGCAAGATGGGGGATTCTTTTCCACGGCCCCTCCGCCCTGAAAGGGTTGCGGTGGGGCTAAATGGAGCTCTGATTCTTGGGACTGGCAGATTACGGGGGTCCCTGATAGAGATCACGCCGTATTGATCGCAGGGTGTATAAGTTCGCGATCATTTACTCGTGCCTGCCTCCCTCTGGAACTCGAATCCCCCTTGAGAAAGCTGCCTATAGCTTGGTGATTCATATACCACCTTCGAACTTCTGGAATGTTTCGTTTTGGTCTGTTGTATAAGACTATATTCATGAGTTTGTTACTTTTTATTTTCCCTTAATGAAGTGTGAACAGAGAGATTATTGTAAATTTAAATAATATAGGTATTTTGTCCTTTCTTTTTGTTCTGTTTGAATGAAATAAATATTGTGAATTCTGTCTATCCTTGTGTATGACAATATAAGATCTCGAAAAGAGGCATTAAAAAAAAATTATATATATGTGTATAGTTTAATTTTTGCATAAGTTGGTCTATTTCAAGATTGTAATTTTTGATCATATTTTCGACCAGTTCTGCCAATGTAGAAAGTTAGTTTTGCCAACATTTAGTCATTTTGTTTCACATGAAAATATGCAAAAAGAGCAGTATTTATTTATTTTTATTTCCACGAAAGGGAAATAATAATAATAAAAAAAAGGACTTTGTATATCTGTCCGAGAGAAAATGAACCTGGTAATGATAAAGCGCAAAGACCTAGATAAACACAACTTAGTTTACAGTTTTAGCTTTTAAAATGCAGGTTTTGGTTTGGTTATATTAACGTCCCGTTTGAAGCAACACTTGGGCTATTTTGGGACGGACCTTGTAATTTTGAACCACGGTCAGATGACGAGGACGACACCTGAGCTGGCACCCCCCTCTGTAGGTATATGTCGATTTTGAACCAAATCCGATACATACATTCAAGATCTTTTAGTGACCCATCAAAAATTTCGATTACATTTTAGGATCCTTTTGACTGAACAATTTATAGAAAGAAAACAAAGTTTTTTAGAAATGTTTAATGGAACAGATATAATTGTCTTGTATTACTTTCCAAATAAGGGATTAAATTTTGTACTCTTGTGCCAGAAACTTCTTCCACTTGTGATAGAAACCATTGTTTGCTGAAGTTGTATATGTATGCTAAATTAATTACTTAACCCATAATTTCTGAAACAACAGGTACTCAACAGGTAATAATTTCTGGTAATTGAAGAAAATTCGTGATGGTCAAGCAGCGATTCTCCACAGTGCGCTTCCTCACCAGCTCAACTGGTCATCAGCGTTCCTAAGAGACGATTGCTCACTCTTGGCATTTTGACCACCTATCGAAACTTAATTTCTTCAATTCATTGTTCGTGACTTTTGGTCAAATATTTGACTCGCATTGTGGATTAATTTCAATTGCCACTAAGTAATATACGCTCAATCCTACGAGTCTGTGGTAGCAATTTTTGCATGCAATGAGCTTATGTACTAAATACATGACTTGCCATCTGTTGGCGGAGTGGGAAATTTACTTTTTTGGTACTCTCCTATCTAATAGTTGCAATATAGCAAAATCTTAATGTAGTACCGAAGATTCGATTTGTCTTAATATGGACCCTTAGGTAACTTAAGATATGGTGTTTCCATTTCCTAATCCAAATTTCAGAAACAATGCGTTTTTTATTGGCCTTGCTTTAATCTTTTCCTAAGTTGTTTCTTAAGAGCACAAATTACGACAAACTGAAATAATAAAATACTAAATTATAGATGCCTTTCATAAAGGTAGTTTCAGTGTCTCACGTATGGAATAACCAAGAATTACTTAGTGTAATTTAATTTATTAATTTAATTTTTTTTAAAGGACATAATTTTTTTTAACTAAATGCTTAAGTACAAAATTTACTAGGGCTTTGACTAATAAATCGAACAACGAACTGATGAATGGATAAAAAGAAGGGGGTGGGGGTGGACTCGGATCTGCAAGCGACTTTCAATATATGGGGGGGGGTAAAAGTAATGTTCTAAAATTTGGGCAATATTTAATTTTTATTTAAGTAAGCTCGAATGCATCAACATAATACATCAATCAAAATCAAATAAAAGCACAAAATTAAATTATGTTGAAAATACTATCAAGGTTTCTAGGAGTCCTCGGTAGTTCAGCAGGCAGTTGATTACTTTACCCAATTGATAATCCTGTCCTGTTAATACTTACTCCAAAAATCTAGGTCGGTTTAATTTGGCAATGGAAGCGCAGAGATTGGAATCATTTCTTCTGATGCCGATAGATGGCGCTCTGGAGGTTAGCAAACGTAAGAGGTTTGCTTGCGACTTGAGAGAGCAGAGAGGTTGTGAATGCCAAAGTCTCTTCTCGTATATTCATTGCAATAACTACTTTGCTTTCGATTCTTGCTGAAGATTATAAATTTATATGTTATCGTATCCTGACGAAGGAGGATAGTATTACGTAAGAGGTCAGATATGGATATTTGTAAGGAAATAGAGAAGCTTTAAATAAAAGAAATAATACTGTAAATCCGTTTCCTTCATTGTTGAACGAAATCTTAAACACCACTTGTAGAGTATTTAATTTTCTGAGTCATTGATAGTTCATTTGATATTATTTAGAGGAAATGAGACTACAAAACAGAAATAATTTCTATTAATTATTTTATTCAAAATATGATTATAAAAAAAAATTCGATGTAAATTACGAAAATTTAAAAAAAAAATTGCAATTCGTCGAAGTTGTTAGAATTTAAAATGTTATATAACATTTTAAATTCTAACAACTATATATATATATATATATATATATATATATATATATATGTATGTATGTATAAATAATATAATATAATATAAATTGCTTGACTGAATAGAAGAAACCTTTTGATTTATTTCATGACGGAAGGCATATTATGTTAAAGGAAGAAGCGATGGGAAGAGTCGGTCTGTATTGCGATACAAGAACAGAATAATAGAAGACACCAAAATTTTTCCTTTCAGTGATTTTACAATGGGATTTTGGTAGGGATTTCTTTGACATGTGTAAATTTAGGAAAGGGAATCTTGGGTGTCTTTTAAAGAACATTGCAAACATTAACGGATTTTTATCCCTTAACTCGGAGCGTGGGAAAAGGCTGAACTAAGCAGTTTTATACAGATCGTGGACAATTAATTAAATAAAATGTGGAATTGGATCAGGAAATAGAGAGCATTTTAGAAGGAAATTAGCATGGATTGATTTCAAATAAAAATTACGAAATTAATTTTTTTAAAGTTAGACATTAAGATGTCATTTTATATATATATAATGTAAAACATATTTTTAAAGCAGTTTCGTGGCCGCAGAGAGAGAGAGAGAGAGAGAGGACACTTTGAATTTTTAAATTTCGTTTTATTTCATCTTGGGAGGAATAACCTATGTACAGGCAAGAAGCGACGTCAATCTACATCACAACACAAGAACGAAAAGAAAAAGAAAAAAAAAAAAAAAGCAACAGAAAAATATTCCCAGTGATTATATACCATGAGATTCTGATAGGGATTTTTTTTATATTTGTCGATTTAGGTAAGGGGAAAATAGGTATATTTTAAAAGAATATGTTTAGATGACAGATTTTTATCTCTTCACTCGGAGTGTGGGAACTTGTCGATTTCAACAATTTTCGAGTTCCTGTAGGATTAATTAATTAAAATAGGTGGAATTGGATCAGGAAATAAGAGAATATTTCAGAATTAAAATGTGCGGAATTAAGATAAAATTTTGAAAATAATTAGGATTTAATTTATATATATATATATACAATAAAATACTATAACGCCTATAAGGAAAAATCTTCCGAACTTACACAAAATAGTCTAATTTTCCTGTGGTAAATATAATTATTACAGATGTGATAGTACAGTAAAATGTATTCGTGACTTTATCTACCTGGTGATTAGGGCTTCTCATATATTTGCTTCACAAGGAGAGTGAATTTGTATCGTTTTGTTTCCTTCCTTAATACATACAAATCGGATCCATTCATGTCAACAGATATCTCAGTGGTAAAGAGTTATGTGTATATTGGAAAGAGGTGTGTGCCCTCCCTTCTCGAGTCGAGCGAGGTTAACAACCACTTAACTGAGCGCGGGTTCTGTGTCCTTTTCGGTGTTAATCAGTTAGTAAACTTCCATTCCTACCCACAAACTATCCCTTCCCATTGAAGTCTTTCATCCTACAGTATTAATGGGCCCATTACGGCTCGTTACGGTAGCCGACACCGAATCCCAGTCTGGTTGAAATTCGTAATCGACTCCTTTGGAGTAACGGGGTCCTTGCGGTCGTCACGCGCGTCTCCATGGCAACGGGACCTTCGCTCTAATTACGGACACCAGTGATGGGTGTGCGGCACAAACACGTTAATCTAATTAGAATCCCGTCGAGCAAAATAATGCACGCGTTCGGTGCTCTCTCTTGTTGCGAATCTCTAATGGCGACTTGCGACCACGCCAATATTAATAGGTTGCTCCGCTAAATGAGTTTTCCCTTTTGTTTTTCGTTTTGTCCCATTTGCTTGTTTTCGGATGGTTCCGCTCACTTGTGACGCACGCTGATTAATTGTCGTGTCCTGCTCCCGCGGAAGGACAGTTTGTTGGTGCGAAAGGATGGCGACGGGCCAGAGGAGGGGTAGAAAAAAAAATAGGGGCGTGAGATGAAATAGATTCTAATTATTCATTTGGTAAGTGAAAGGGGGAGGTTTCGGATTCCGCAAGAGATATGTCAAAAAATGTGCCGTATTGTTTTTTCAGGTGAAAGGATTGTGTCTGATTAATTAAGCATTATGGTACGGCTAGACTTATTCTCAAAATATACTATTTCCATGAAGATTTTCATTGATATTCTTTCTTTTTTCATAGACATTTTGACCATTCTAAATCGCCGTTGCACTTAATGTGTTATTTGCAACAAATCTACGCATCATGCGTTTCCCATAGAATTGGGAGATTGATGAAAAAAGTGAGAGAGTGGGATTAAATAATTTCTACCGATTTATTTGTTTATTGATAGGGGAGGCTTTAGATTCGGCAAATTAGAGATGTATTACTAATACATTAGCAATGCATTATTTATATAGCTCGTTTAGGTAAATGAATTAATTTAGTTCAGTATATTAACGTCCCAATTTTTAAAACAGCACTAAGGCTGTTTTTTGATAGCCGTCATAATTTTGAACCGCGGTCAGATGACGAGAACGACACCTGAGCTGGCATCCTTCTCCAAACTTCCACGCCACACCAGATGGAGGACATTTGACCCCCCCCCCTGGCTTTAACTTGCACCAGGCCACTGCGACCGTTAAGAAATTGGTTTAAAAAAAAACACGACGACTATTTTGGGATGAATTTCAATAATTTTGTACCGTGTTCTGATGACAAAGACCCAGCTGAGAAGGCAGGCCCTACTTCCAAGTTTTCGCACCATACATTTAAATCATTTTGTCCCAAGTATTTAACATGTATCACTTACTTGGCGATTCTTTGTTGGAACCTGTGGAAGGCCTGAATTCCAAATTGAAACTAAAACTTGTCGCAGAACTGCAATTTTAATAGTGAATTCGTATACCAAATATCATTTATCCAAGTCGTTGGGTGTTTGAATTATCGGATTTGAATGCAAGGAATTGACTGTCTGCCCAGATCAACAGAGAGTCAATCCTGTGACGGATTTTGTTCCGAATTTGATATATATTTAGATGTTAAAACGGTATACCAAATTTATTTATCTAAATCGAGTTTTCCTGCTTATATGTACGCGAAAGTACACGACCGATGATCCATCATTTGTCGGAATATCATGATTGAAAATTTGATAAGTATGTGTACTAACACTAGAACGTCCGGGATTTCGATTACCCTTAAACGTCCGCCGGTGTCGTTGCGACACCGCGATATAAAATATATAAAATAATTGTAATAACTAAATAATTGCAGGGCTATTATTCAGCAGAGTTTAGTTTTTAAGACTTTTTAATATGATTTCATGTAATTATCATATATTATGACCCTTTATATCATAAAAAAACTGCAAACAAAATAAATTACGTACAAATTACTTCTTCAGATTCTTCCCAGTCACTTTCACGCAATCTTATGTCTTCATTGGAATCAAAATTAGAATAAGACAGTTCACTACCATCCGATTCATTCTCAGAAAGCTCTCGCAACAAATTAGAAATTTCATCAGGGCTTGGACCTTTTCTTACGAGCCGTCGTTTCAGGGTGTCTGCTCTACACAAGGTTCGAAAATCGAATGATTTTTTTATGAGCAAATAAGCAAATGCTGTGTAACGAAGTACTTAGAACAATTTTAGAATAACTGATTCATTTCCACTGTGAACCCACTAACACTGCATTCAAAGCCAGACAAATGTGCGATAGTACTTTGGGAAGTAGTGAACTATCGTTTGTTGAAAGACAGCTATTTATAACGGTAAATTGCCTTGGTGTCGAAACGACACCAGCGGACGTTCTAGGTATATTTAATTGTAAAATGTTTCCTAATTAATCTAGAACCAGAAAACTGTAGTCATCATGGAAAATGATTAAAAGTCGCAAAATTTTTTCAAATTCTCTGATAAAATGCGGAAAGGAGAACAAACTAAACAGGCTCCGGTGTCCAATCGACACCGTATTGAGTTCTAGTGCTAAGATGATAAAACTGTATACTAAATTTTATTAGTCTGGCCTTTGACGGTTTTTTTAGATAGTATTCATTTGTACTGTGTCAGACAGACTGTCTATGAATGGTTTTCGTTCAAAAAGTGGACAGAAATCTATAAATTTGATATTATCATAACCATATATCGTCGGTCTATCTCAAAGTGTTTTTTAATTCGTTAAAATTTTGGATTCGACTTTTTTCGATGATTTATAATACTTTCTCTTTGTTATATTCGTGTATTAAAAAATTAAAAAAGTCCGATTGTTATTTAACAAAAATTTAAAATCAAATATGAAATTATTCTTAAGATCAATACCATTACCGGTGCGATAGCAGCAATTAAATGTGTGCTTTCCGCTGCCTTTCCTTTTCTTCGTATCATAGTTTCTATTTCAAAAGTGCCCACTTGTCATTTATCAATTTTCTAAACAAATAGCTCTCTCAAAACGTGACGGTTCAGATTTCGAGAACACTTAAAAGTCTGTCATCGCCGTATTCATTTTTTTTTTTACTTTTTTTTATTGGAAATAGGTTCGAGGTCAGATGTGTTTTGGAGGGCCTCTTCATTTGTATACGCGTCCCGCTTTACACATTGTCGGGTGCAAAAGTAATGCCATTGACGTATGGATAATTAAAAATAAAAATAGAAATCAAAGAGTTCTACTGTGAAATCCGAAATGTCGTGACGGTTTGATCTTAGACGGCTTGTGTACAACCGGTTGTCATGGCGATCGGCTGGCTTTTTTCTGTGTTTTCGTTGGACTCGGCTCGCGTGACATGTAACTTGTGGTCTCACTTCGCTGTCCGAAGGGGCCAGAAATGACGATGGGCAGCGTTGCGAATTGTTGCGCGAAATTAAAATAGGAGGACCGCCAAGCATGACCTTCTTTTCCTTTTTTTTTTTTTTCTTCTCTTTTTGTGGCTCATTTTCGAAAACAGGTGCCATAAAATCGAACGCTTTGGCTTATAAAATCTTTAAAAGCTCAGTCCTTTTTGTGTTTGATGTAAGTACTTGATGTAATTACTATAATATAATTAATTCTGTAAAAAAACGGTTCAGTAGGAAAAACAATAATTTGAAAAGAAAAAAAAAATCAATAAAAATATGTGAAGTTGGCATGGAATCTAGCCATTTTTTTCCCCCGCCTTAAACAAATTCGCCGTATTTGTCATATATTGTGTAACAAATGTTATTTGGTGTATATTATTTAAAAAAAGAATAACTACATGAATGGAAATGTAAAATTTGTTATTATTTTTCAAAAAGTAGGAATATAGGAGAAATCAGAGACGTTATCTTAAATTCAAGCTTATGTTTAATCTTGAACCACAAACAATTGAACATTTTAAATTAAATGTATGAAATTCATATATAAGCTTAGATTTTATCATTTAACCGGACCTCAATGTCAGCATATGTGAACATCCATTTATATTCTTAATTCTATAATTTAAGCTGTATCAGTAGAATGACAGGAATTATAAATTTATTAGCACAATATTTATTTTATTTATTAATAATTTTAAAAAATACATTCTGATTTCCAGTCAGCGGATTCAAAAAAAGATAATATTCAAATTTAAAAAAAAAAAAAAAAAGAAAGAAAGAAACTGAAAAAAATATTTAAAACTCCACTTTTTCTGCAAGGGAAAGAAGGAGTTAGTTATATTCCCGACGGTGCTTTCTACTTTCGTATATTCTGAGGTAAAATGAATGTACTTAAACATTTACGTAGAGACAGAAATTGATGCTCTACTTGTGACGGCAACTTCTCGTCTTCTTAAATTGCCCGATATATTGGTAATAAGTTATGCTCCTAAGTAATAATACCTTTAAATATCTAAGCACAATTACTTGCTAAGTAATCCCATTGCCAAGCCATTACTCTATTCGCCTGCTATGTTCGGAGGTTAAGAATTTTCTTTCTCAGAACTCTGTGACGCTCCCCTCATATAGGCAATCACTTTTTTCGCATGAAAACATCTAATGAAGTACTAATTCATCGTCGTGTTAACGGGTAAATGGAATTTATTTTTAAGTCAAATATCTCAAAATGGCAATTAACGAATTAGATTATTGAGAAATTTAGATATCGTATACGAAATAAACTCCTGAACTTTTTGCTTATTTTATTGTCTGATTCACGTATGTTTTCTGGAAAGTGTTGTTATTCATATAAAATCATAGAAGTGTCTTTGGTGGCGTATAAATTTTTTTTATCGAATTATATTGGCTTTGATTGATTTAATTTCGGCTTATAAATTTATGATGCGGCAATTTGATGCAGTATGACAGCATTTTCGAGCTACGTACGAACTTCTTTTTATGATTTGAAAAAGACATTTGCACTTTCCTATTTCTCCATTGGAATTTTTTATTTTAAAAGCAGATTTGAAATTGTGTGTGTAATAAAGATCACTTTTTTTCTCTATGTGTGTGTATTAAGCGTTTTATAGCACAAATCATTGGACTCAAAACTACCAAATCTGGCACAGATATAATTTGGAGAGTGAAAATGCTCACTTTGGAGAGATTTGTGAAATTTTAATTAATTATAAAATGAAATTCTTCTTCATAATTTCCGAAGCTATTCCTACACGAAAATGATCTTTTGTATCTTATTAAAATTTTACAAATTATCTTCTCATTGCCAATTTTTTTACTTTACATTTTTTTTCTATTGTCAATCAATTAAAAAATATTTTAAATGTATTTTACAACATATTATTACATTGTTAGAGTGAAATTCAAATCGCTTTCATAGTTGATGCTGATATTTCACCCTGGTTTTTCTCCCATTATTGATAATCGAGAAAGAAAGATCCGGCTTGTTTTCCTATGTCGAGATGTTTCAATGTGAAGGTTAGGATATTTAAGTATAGTTGCTTGCTTTAAAGTATAGACAGGAAATTAGTGAAATGCATATCTCAATGAGTGACTGGTGTGAAGCTTTTAATAATAGGAGTTATATGTCAAAGTGTGAACTTAAAAAAATATTTTGCTAAGGAAGTCATTAAAACCATGTTATTCAAAATATGTCATTGTATTTTTAATCACCATTAATCCTGGCATACCAACTGGACGCTAAAGGCGGCTCATATATTATAATCTTATATTCAAACATTATGAATATTCAAGAAAATGGGGAGATATCACTCTCGATACTTTTCCTTAAACATTATTTCCTTAATGATAGCTGTCCACTCTCAATTTAGGCGTTTTAGCTGCCATTAGTGAGGTACGTGTGAGACAGTGTCCATCGGTTCATTTCCTACCTGCCACTGAACCTCTGAAGCAGAGCGGTCACCGATGCAAGGATAACCTGCAAGAAGCCCTCATTAAGTGTGACAATGCTCACTGGTCAGTCATCTCGCTGGGAAGATGGACGGAAGGGTGCCATCGATCATTGCTCCGAGACATTGACAGGGACGAGCATTGTTCGCCGGGGTGCGCGCGCCTCTGCATTGTGTGAGATCAGTGACTGTGAGGAGACACTGGAGAGGGATCATGTCCCTGGCTTAATTTGAATGTCTGGGAATGTTCCCCGAGTCTGTTCGATTTGTGTAGTGTCGTCGGTCCTTTTGAGCCCCTCAATATGTCCGATTTTCTTTTCTTTTTTTCTTTCTTTCTTCGTATATTCGAAGTAGATATAAATTTCAGAATCGCAATATTGTCGTTGCTGTCAAAACTATTGAATAATTGCCGTCGGAAAAATTGACCTTGGAGAACATTTTTGTTGCGTTTCGACGATTCAGACCTCCCCCAAGTCCGAAAAGATATGTTTGCTCAATGTACCTGTGTCCGTTTTAATTTATATTCGTTCTAATATTGTTGCAGATATTAATTACTTTGGATTCTTAATCTAAGAAAAGGCTATATCTTTAATATTATTTAATTTTTTGAGATTATAATATTAGATATAATTTAATCTTAAATTGGATTTTAAATGAAAATTAGCATAATTTTTATTTAGATTAGGAAATTCATTGTTTATTTGATTAAGTTCTAAATCTACGTAATTTATTGCTTTAATGTTGAATTATATATATTAATTATTATTATAATCTGATGTTCGTAAGACAATTCTTAAGGATGTAATTTTATAAATCATATGCTGTGCCTTGAAAAATTACCAGTTATGAAATCGCAAATGCTAAGAATTTTCAAAAATAGTCTTGATTCGGATAATATCGTTTTATTAATAAGTTATTAATAAGTTAACAGAATATAAAATAAAATACTTAACATATTGCAAAATGATTCGTTATGTTTGTTACAGAATTTGTAGACAGGTCTTTAAACGATTGTTCGTTATCATAATCATCATTTTTGGGGAATTTCGTTATTATTATATTGTTTTTAAAATATTGTCCAGAATTCTACACTAAGTATTTATATTCTAGTCGTGCTTAAACAAAAGTATGCAGAAGCGGAAACAAAAGCGCCAAGCCTATGACACAAAGTTTTAAATATTATTAGAGAGTTGAAGTATATCTTCCTAAATGAGGTAATGTAAAAATAATATTTTAACAAACAATAATATAAATTATGTGTTTTTTAGTAAAATACAAAAAGTCACTGAAAATTGATGCAATTTGCATTAAAAACTATGACTATTTTGCATATATTTCATGATAATATCTGGCGCTGTTTTTCCAAAGTGAGGATGTTACGCCATTTTAATATTCACTTATTTGCATTTCGTGACATAAGTTCCCCGAATGTCCGTCTTGTATCTCCTTTTTATTATAGCGTATGATTTTACGTTTTCATGAACAAATTCGCTCCTAAATTTAAATTTGAAGGAATTAACGCCGAAAACATTTGCTGGCTGTAATTTGTGCCTTCATATGTACTGGAAACTTAAACTGAACATTCTTGGACAGGCAATGTAATTTAGCAGAAATTGTTTTCCAGTCCTAGGTGTCATTCGCTTAATATAAATTTGTGTTTTGGTTAAAATGCAAGATAATTGGAAAATAATTACCAGGTTTTAAATGTTATCATTTAAAAATATTAATTACACTTTTCAAAGCTATTCGGAAAGGATGAAGATACATATCTTAAATATTTATTTTACTTTGTACAAAAACCGTCCAATGTAGTGCAAATTCATTCCCTTGGTAAGCAGTAAATGGAATGAAAATGTTTATTTTCTATGTCGCATACTTTAAGAATGGCGATCAAAGAGCAGAATGACTCTTTACTTGTATAAAGAAAAAATTGCAGAAAATTAAAGTATAAAGAAAAATACTGCAATCGTCGAAAAAATTCGATCTCGAGATTTGGACGAATCTCCACGTTTCAGAGCTACCTCAGTTTGAAAAACACATTTTTGGAAAATGACTGTCTGTCTATTTGTCACAAAGATAATTCAAAAGTACTTTGAGCTAGATGGTTGATATTTAGTATGCGGTCTTTAAACCAGATTTGTAAATTACTACGAAATTTTGAGCTAATTCCGTTGAAAGGAAATCTGTCTGTCCGGCTGTTCGGATATAAGTTAACACGAATTGGCTAACGAAGATGGCTATATTGATAAAATTTGGTACTCAGATTTAATGTCCGTCTCTACTTTCAGAAACAAGTAAACGCGATAACTCAGAAATGGTAGTGACTTAAATACCTGAAATTGAGCATCCCATTTTATGACTGCAGATGTGGTTCTGTATCAATTCGGTTTTTTGGACACTATTAACCGCATGCCAGGGTTTAATCGCCAAAAAAAAAAACACTCCAAGGATCACACGATAGATTGATAATTGGCATGCAGGATCAATCTATCGTACAAAACAAAATCAAACTTAATTTTTAACTTTTTTTCGGAGAGAATTTCAGACAAACAAAAACTATTTAAGGGGAAAGATGGCAATTCGTTGCTTATGCTTTAAAATTTAAGGGATTGAATCTGTTATTGTTGCCAAATGTTATGGAGAATTCTCAGAAATAGTGTATCTGGCTATTTATGGCTGAAATTGGAAAAGTGTTTGAAAAGCGAATCCTCCTGTTTGGCAACAGCTGAATTGAATCTGCACCTTATTTACAGACGGGAAACTAATATACAGTAGACTCCCGATTATCCGCAGTGCGGATTATCCGCGCCTGCCGCACAAAGTTTTTTTTTTTTTTTTTACTGATTTTTTCAAAAAGGTGCAGTTTTACAGTTATGCTTTTGTAATTACATAATACATTACAGTATTAAAACAGCACATATGTATTCATTTTTCTGTGTATCCTTGACGCCTCTCGTAAATACAAAGCACTTTTCTGTTTTCATTAACAAAATGCATTTTATGTTAGTTTTGAGTGATATACTAAAATATTAAGCGTTAGTGAAACATTTCTTGCTGTTTATTTTACGTCTTATTGTACATAAAACGATTTTTCAAAGTTGGAATGACTGTTTTCTCTTTTGATATACCCGTTTTTAGCTTTTTTCGGATTATCCGCGATTTTTGTTATCCGCGGCGGCCGCGCCACTCAATTCCGCGGATAATCGGGAGTGTACTGTATTATTATCGAACTCAGCTAACTGTACGTTTTTTCCTCGAGCATATAGTTATATTTCAATTTTTGAACTTTCTGTACTCATGTAGCCGCTGTTTGCCGACCTCTTCTCCTTAGTTACAGTATCGCCCTAGATATTTTGGGTAGTGCCCCTTCCGCGGTCGTGCGCCCCCCAAGACACAGTCCCCTGGGGCCGCAAGCATCCGCCCCTCAAGGTCTCCGGGAGAGCGCGTGGCCATATAAAATCAATAGTTGTGCCTCTTGGTCCTTCGGTGACGAAAGCTCTCCAACCACCTATAGCCTTTAGTCTCCGGTTACCGCAAGGGAGGGCGGAGAAAGAATCGATTTTTAGCTGCAGCCCGGGCACATTCTTCTTTACAGGGAACCAGCACGAGGAATGTTTGTTTGGCGAGTCCCTTTCGCGTGTGCACAATTGATGGGTTTGAAATTAGCGCGGAGGTGCGCGCGCGTATTTGCGTTTTTAAGGTGATTGCCTTTTTAGTGCTCCGTCTTTTTAGTATTCGACGGTAAAACGTTTGAGGAAAATTTTTGCCAAACATAAAGCTCTATAAAGAAAGGGAGGCTTCTTGATCCACGCCGTCATTTTACTGTTTTTACAGTTTCTTACTGTGCCTTATTATTTAATAATCTGTTTCCGATTTAAGCCTGAAAATTCTGCCTTTTTGGAGACATTTATATGAAATAAGCAAAAGATATTTACACACATGCCTTGGATTAGGAAGAAAAACAAACAAACAAACATTGTATATCTTTATCAATATTTATTCCATATTTGCAAACTGTATGAAATAGAAATGAAAATTCTATTCGTTTAAAGCAAATATTCCTTTTAACAAATTACTTAAAAGACTTATCTTACCTTTACTATGGTTGGAGACAAAATTAAATTGTGTTTATATTCCGATATTTTATTTTAATAATAATTATCTTTACTCTTTGAAATTCTCTTGAGTTAAAAGTAAATGGATTTCAGAAAACTATTTAAAATGACCCGGAAAATTATTATTGTGAAAGTTGTTTCATTCATTTCTCATTTGTCTATTTTCCTGCAAGTCATGAAATTTTATTATTACTATGTTTTCATATGTGGCTATGGGTCTTACTTACTGTTATAAATTTATTACTATTAAATACTGAAGTATTTTCTCAAAGCTATTTCAATTTACATTCGTAAGAGTAGCTGAATATTTCGATCGGATTCTTCTGGAAATCCGAATAAGTCGATAGCGGAAGCCGATTTTCGACACTAGATGGCAGCAGAGAAACTTTGTAGCGTTTGTGGCCGAAGCGGGAAGTAAAAGGCGGCGCGTTTTGAGGAGAAAGTCTGATTTTTTTTCTCTTTTTTTTTTCCCCTTCAACTTTCACTTAGAACAAAATATCTCTATGCAGTTCGTCACTTTTTTCAAAGTTTAAAATTAGCCAGTTTTTGCTTTACAATTCTTTATATCTCTTAAGACATTAAGGAAAAAACAACTTAACTACATAGTTATTAATAATTTTTTTCCCCGCATGCAATCAATTCGAGCAGGGATTCCGTTTTACAGGGTGAATGCGTTTTCCTTCTAAAAGAATTAATAATTTTGGTTTATTTTGAAATATTAATTCAGAAAAAAATTACTTGTAGTACATATAGATTTTTTTTATCTTCTTAACTTGATTAAGTGCATTTATTTGTTCTATAATTTTAAAATAATATAGCTTTGTTGAAGTATATATATATATAATATAATATTATTTTTGTTTTAATTGTCGTTCAACGAAATGAATTATATAGGAAATAATTTATAAATCAATAAGGTTGAAAGATAACTTGGCTTTACGAATGAGTTACTATTATTACTTTAAGCAGTATGAAAGTGAACTCTTGTTTAAAACTTGTTTATTGATAATACTGCGTCTTTAATTTAGATATTTCTTTTCATTTGATACCCCCTCCCCATGTCGAATGTCTGCATTTTGAATATCTTCTGCAATGTAGCGAGGAAGAACTCTTCACTACATTGCTGAAATTATGCACACTGTCTTACTTTCGCTTCTTTATTATATATTCACAAAAAAATGCCTTATATTGATTTTCTTACATTTTTGAAATAATATTGAACTGCTTTTATTTTTGCTAACTGTCTCTCTTGAAGCTTGTGTTGTGTGTTTACAAACGGTGTTATTTATTGAATTCTTCGATTTTTGTCTGTGATATGATGTTTAAACGAGAGAAAAGACCTGTAAAGCTCTTTTTTATGTAGTACCTCTTAATCTTCTGTTTTCAAATTGAAATTCATTCTCAACTCCATGGGCTGTTTCTAGTTCCCTCCGACAGAGGGCACTGCCCGTCTCTCCCCAACCGATCAATCCGGGAGCGCGTTTCCCGCTGTCGCTCGGTCTGCTTCCGAAAAATGGAAGCGCCGAAAACAAGAACCGCGAATTCTCAAGACGTGCACCCTTCTCTGCTGTTTTTTCCCGCCTCAACGAAACGTGTGCTGCTAGCCCATTAGACGACTTGAGAACAAAAATGTTGTGGACCTCCCCGACCCCCGAGTGAATGACAATCCTCCCTCTCTTCGCTCCGAGCACTTTTTCTTTGAAGGACTCCGTGAAGAAAAAGCGTGGTACCTGTGCCTTTTGGATGCGGAGTATGGCGAGATCTTGTGGTCCATGTCGTTACCGTATCTTCTGGCGTGGAGTCGTATCTTCCCGAAACGGCCAGTGCAGGTAAATATCAATGCTGCTCTTGGGCCATTCCAGGCGATGGGTGGCCCTTTAGGGTTTCGTGTATCGATTGGCGAGTGATCTTTTCGTGCGCGATTTGTCACGTGGGGGAAGCATGACACGGGGAACGGTCGGGCGCTGTGACTTTTAAGTATTTGGCTATGGAATAGTTACCACATTTAAGAGAAAGAAAAGAAAACTGTTGTTGATTTTTTTAAATAAATGTTTTTATTAAATTCTGATTTCAGTGTTAAATATTTTTAAATAAAAATCAAATATATACGTTATGGATAAAGATGAAAATAAAATAAAAATTTAGATTTTATAATTGTTTTTAAAAGTACATTTATGGATTGAAATAAAATAAAATATTATTTTCCGCATTAAAACGTTTTTATTGAATAATTCGTGAAAATTATTAATAAATTATTAAAAAAATATTCTGTGGTACTCATAAGATTATAATGATAAAGAATTCGATTTTCTCCAATCATACTTTCAAAAAACATGTTTGGTTTCAGCAAAAAAAGCTGATAAATTAGAAGCATAAATGTATTTGCTGATGCATTGATTGCTATTAGAAATGTTTTCATTATTTCTTTTCATCTAAATGTGCTTATAAAGTATTTCGAATCTTTTGCGATTACAAAGAAACATTGCGCATAAATAAATAATAAAATGAATGAATAAATAAATAAGTCTACGTGATAAAATAATTAACTTTTATCTTTGCAAGCTTTGCTTTTATTTATATGTGTAGTAATGGATATAGTAAAGGATACTCAACAAGTACTTATAAAATGTGCAAATTCTTAGAATTGTTTCTGTTTGTCTCAGTTTTTCTATGTTTGTTTTCATTTTGATTTCGTTAAAACGAAACATGAAATCTCATTACAAGTGCCAATCACTACTGACAAATCTTTTTCTTTTGTTAAAACATTTTTGATTCTGCATTTCAAATGCAAGTAGTTCGATCTGGTCAATATTTACTCTCAGATTATATGCCGTTGATTGGGTGATATCTCATAATCTTCTCTGAAAAATATTTTATTTAATATTTGCTTCTTTTTGTAAATCTATTTACCATCTTTTCATATCTATTTAGTTTACTTCTTTGGGAATTTTAATATCTGACATATTTTGTTTGCTAAAATTTATTTCTTATGTATTCACCTGAAATGTTTTAATATCTTACTTATGGTAAAGAAGATTTATAATTAATAAATCTTTTTCTTAAGTTATCAAATCTTTTATCATTAAACTAATATGCCATATTTAAAATCTATCCTTTATTTTGGTATATTTTACATAAAAAAAATTGAATAGATCAATTTCTTGCGTTCCTTTTTTGGAATGTTTTATGCAGTGCATAGAGAGTAAATGGCCGTTAGAAATCGTTTGCATTTGATAATATGAAGATCAGTCGTGAAAATGGCTAGAATGGGGATGCCTGTGGCTCATGGGGAGAAAAAAAAACCTACTTGGAATATATTAACCCTTTACGATTTTATTAAATTAATATATAGGTGTCCAAATCCTATTTACATTTCCATTATTCACATTTTCTTCTATTTCACTACCTTTTGGATTTTTTAAAATTATGTCTCTCGTCTTTTAACTGGAACTACTTTAATATTAAAATCACTAGTATAAAAGTTTTCAATCGTTCCCACTTTTTATATCTGTATTTAAAGAGTCAATCAAATTCGTCTTCGCTACTTTCAATTTCACGGTGCTCTTCTTGCGGTAGCTTTCTTTTTACCATGTTAGATTATTGCTTTTAAAATATTTTAAGAAACATAATTTAACCCTTTCTAGGGCCGTGGGAAGTATGCTTCCCATCAAATTTATCAATCATTGTATGAAATTATGTAGGTTGACATAAGTTCTGACACATTTTTTTAGAAAGACAGAAACTTAGATGCTTCAGTTCTTTATCTTACACAAAAGGATGTGTTTTGACTTGTTACTTAATTATTAATTAACCAAATTAATTAATCAAATTTATCTAATAAGCTAAATGAATCCCTTTTCTTATTCTAATTTCAAGCCTAAAAATATTTTAACATAATATGACTAGAAAAAAAATGGCCCTTTAAAGGGTTAAATAAAATACACTTTGTTAAACATTATTCCGAATTCTGTGCATCATCGAAATTTGTTAACTTATTATGGTTTAAGATCAGTATGATTCTTTAATGTGATGTTTGTGCGATACATATTGTTGGAACGGTTTAAAAAAATATTGGTGGTTGAAAATAGATTTACGACTGCAAAGGGTTAATTTAGCACATTGGTTGAATGAGCTGACTCGGTAATTTTTGCAAAATGTAATTTTACCTCCGTGATAGAAAGCAAAGATAGAAGGAAACAGAAATAAAATAGCACTGATTTAAATTATTAGTAGCTATGTCAGTGAAAATGACTGATCACGTATTAGCTTACAATCTTGAACGACTTTCTTATCCAGTAGGTTGTAGCCTGGTTGTTCTATTGATCAAAGGATGCCAAAAAATTTACTATGTTGATTTAATTTACTTTTCTATTGAAAAAAATTGTGAAAATCGGAGAATAGGTGAGTTTTTTTTCGTGCTTCAGATATTACTTTTTTGTGTATAGAAAAATCGTAATTGTGAAAAAAAAATGTTTAATTTGAGATTTTTATGAATTTGTATGTTTCAGCTCATTATTTCTTCCGATGATTGACTGCTTTGTTATGCCGCAAAAGCCAATATTGGCCGAGCTGTGCCAAACGTGTTAACTTAAAATATCGGGGGGGGGGGGAAATCTCATTAAAAACAGTAAGGGGATGCAAAGTTAAAAGTACAAAGTGAAAATAGAAATGAAGCATTATTGCATGAAATTGATGTAAAATAAAAATGAAAATACATTAACATAGTAAGGTTCGCCAATTATGTCTTTCAGATTTGGATAATCTCTGCCGAAATATTTTATTCTTAGAAAGCGGTACTTAGGGCATTCACTTATGATATGCCAAACAGAAATTATGGTACAACATCTGATATGATACTTCATTTTCCGATGAATTCGAGAACCACAATTTTGGAATTATGTCTATTTGTCTGTCTATATTCAAAAATTCTTTGAACTAGGCTGATGAAATTTGGTATATGGATTTTACATTAGATTTATAGATTTTTGTTAAAAAATGTTCAATCCGTGAAAATCTATTGGAATCAAGCGAACACGATGACATAAAGTGTAAAGAACTATATCGATAGTTACTCAGTGAATATAATAACACAAAAACTATCTGAACTAAACCAATGAAATTTTTTGTGTGTTCTTTAAACCATATTTATAGATTTCTATCAAATTTTCTGCAAAATCCATGAAAAAAAATCAACTCTGTTTGTCCGAGTATAAGCAAACACGATAATTATAAAACGTAAATTGCTTGATAGATTGATTCGTACACAGATTTAGCATTTAATATGTTGATTCTTATTATATTTTGAACCAAATCTGTGAAAGAGTTGTGACCCTCTTTTGGTTTATACCTTTTCATGTAGGTAAACAGCATAACTCAAAGAAAACAACGATTTCTGTACAAGAATTTGGTATATGATGTTTTTGTTAAGATTGATTTGTCTACTTTTAATTTCAGTTGATCGAAAATAATAATAAAAGGCGCTAAAATTCATATTCAGTATTCATCGCAATGCTACAGAGCACAAAACGCATATTTGTGGATCTCTAAAAATAAAAACATGATTACTCGTAAAGACCTGAGTCTTTAATGTACGTAGGTAATCATATCAGGGATTCAAAATTATGGACAAATTAACATAATTTCTGATCTTTGGTTCTCGCTTTCATGTATTGCTGAACAGGAATCTTAATTTGTGCCTTCGAATGAAATTATAATAAAAATTTGTTTTTACAAAACGCAGCGTTTTAATTGAGGTATTTAAAAGATGTTGCGAATTGCCATGCAAAAATATTTCTGTGCGCAATACTCAAATTAGTTCTGAAGTCTTCTACAATGGATCGTTGTATATTTTTGAAAGAAGAGGATATGGAAGCTCTACGAATATATAATAGTTATATTAAAATGGATGTTTTTAAAAAATGTTCGTTATTCATTTAAGAATTGATCGGTTATCTACGGAAAAAAAATCAATGGCGAAAAAGTTTATAATTTGAAGTCTGCTGTGCATTATATTATTATTCTTGTTGTTGTTTCTGATCCTAGCTATATCACCTCCAAGAAATCACAGATCTCTAAAAAGTCCAAAAATAATAGCGGATTCCTTAAAATCTCAAAAATTGTAAAATTTAAATATTTAAGAATATGATTGGGGGAGACTTGATCTGTCTTGCACCAAGGACATTCAGCAAAGATCCTCTATCCGTGTTGGAAGGTGAGGGATTTGGTGTGTCCACTCAAAAAACGAGAGAGAGCCGTTTGCTGTTTTCTAGAGATATTCAGACGGTGACACCAACCGAGACTCTTGTCAAAGTACCAACTGTGAGCAGGTGGGACTCTCCAAAGTGCACTGGACTCCATCTTTTTGATAGAGGAGATTTCAGAATAAGTTAGTGTTGCATCACCATGAAATGAGGCAGTCTTAGCTAAGTTATCCGCTATCTCATTACCATTTAAACCAACATGTGATGGAACCCACTGAAAGTATTTAGAGGGTGGCGAAAAAGTTTATATTTTAAAGTCTGCTGTGCATTATATTATTGTTGTTGTTTCTGATCCCAGGTGGTATAGCACAGCTATACACCTAGCATATGCATTTTTTTTGTTTGTTTAAATGTTTTACTTCGTTACTTCGATATTTTTTCTTTAAAATATTCATAAATTATGCATATTAATGTGTTAATCAATTTGTATAATGAAAGCATTATATTATTGAAAGGAGCGAGCTTCAAATTCTGGTAAATAGAGATGGATACGAAAGACCTCCGGAAAAAAAACCTCGATTGCTTTAAAGAAATAAATACTATACATTTTCAAAGTAATTCATGAATCTTCAGATTGCAACTGATTGAACGATTGATCACAACGGTGAAGTAAGATCTCAAACGGAGCCATAAATGTTATTAACAAAACAGATTATGATGAATTTGGGGTCCATAAGAGATCATTGTATAAGATTTTGTAACAGAAAAAAAAAAAAAAAAAAATGAGCCTTGCGTTTTTTTTAATTTTAAAAAGGACGTTAGCCAGTCCTATTTTTATCGAAACTATTCAAATTTCATCATGATTAATTAAAATGAATATATTCTTGGGTGAAATATTCGAAAAATTATCTGCAGAAAATTAAATCAAACGATGCTAACTAATCATATGTCAAATACAACAGCAGTGGCATCATGATGTAGAGATGTAGGAATCCTGGTAGTAGCGGCAATCTATGTTTTATGGAAGGCAATTTAGATATGTGCATGTATCTTGTTTCTGAAGTAAAATGTTTAAACCAGGGCAGAAAAGTTATTTTTATATTAATTTTCAACAGGATAACGATCCAAAACACATTTCGATTTGTCAGGAAAACGATGCCTGTGTCATGTTAAACAATAGCTTCATAGTCCATCTCAGTTTCCTAGTTTAAACTCATTCTATCTTCGATTTATAGGAAGAAATCGATAGTGAATTCAAAAAATTTAACATTCATAATAAGTTTGAAAAAAAATTGCTATTTGAAACATCTAAAATAGCCTGAAAACTGCAACAACAAAATAAATAAATAAATTCTGTAAGTCATCGCATAACTATTGTGATAAGTAATAAAGGTCCAACGAGGTCATACCACTCATTAAATATAACTTGGATAACATGGAAAAGTTCATTTTTAAAGTACAAAAACACCGCACGGAAGTTTTTGTTCCTCTTCACAAGTGGCATTTTTTTGTTTTGTTTCAATTTTTTTGCTTCATTACCTCGATATTTTTCTTTAAAATATTCATAAATTATGCATATTAATGTGTTAATCAGTTTGCTAATTTTTATTTTCTTCACTAAGAGTTTTGTGTGAAAAATTAAACTTTTATTTACGACCATAGTTATTACGTACAGAAGCTTTTTTTATCCATTGTATATGTTCAAAAATTATTTACTCACGGAAGATGTATAATATTCATACATCTTCCGTGAGTAAATAATTTTTTTCAGACAAAATCTGTTGATCTAGTTAAAAGTTTTATTATATTTTTATTTATAATATATTTAAACATATGATTTAAATAATTTTTATAGTTAAGAATTAAAATAGTAAATTTTGAAGCGATTTTGAATTAACTGCGCCATTGGTGTTGACGCCGATATAGCCCGCCTTGTTAGAGTAATGACTTTTATTGATGATGTACCCAGCGCGTTGCTACCGCAGAAGAAATAATTTTTGAAATGCCGTTTAAAATTTGAAATGATTATCTTGTTTAATTAAGAATGATAGAAATAATATTTATTTTCTTGTTGAAAATAAATACATTCATTGAAATTAAATGGTGTATAAAAGATATATTCTATTTTTTGGCTTTAGATATAATAATTATACTATGCCTATAAACTTCGCAATCGAATGAACGGTACGATAGCGCATAAAATACGAACAAGCAAATACTAATTTTTGTATATTATATATACTTAAACATATGGTTTGAATACTTTTTTGTAGTCCGGAATTGAAATAAAATCAGTATAGTGAATTTTTAGATGATTTTGGATCAACTGTGCCGTCAGACTTGATGTCGATATAGCCCACCTTCTAAAGAATAATCACTTTTATTGATGAAAAAGACATCTAGTTTAGTCTAGTCTTGTCGTTTTTTTTCTCTCCTTAAAAGAATGGACGATAAATTTACTATATCATACTGGGACTCCTACCAATGAGAACAATTGCTTTAGTATTTCTTACTAAAGAAAGGATTAGAAGAGTATTATGAAAGTATTACGTTAAGAGGCTAAATGTTGAAAATATGTTGCTAAGACAAACATTTCAAAACCACTATCGGTGCATCTGAAAATTATCTTAAGTCATTACTTAACAGAAGTTAAGTTTATTGGTATTTTATCTTTACGAATCAACAGTTAACAATTTGAACAGCTGGTACCGGTGAATTCTAATTTGTGTCCAATTTTTCGTCCTATGCATCCACTTTTCTCAGAAATCGATGATGTCCATTTACGATGAAGATAGGTGGGAGGGGGGGGGGAGGCTGGGGGAATCACAAGTGTCCTCGAAGTTTGACATTTTCGAAGGCTAGGCTCTACAGGATACGCCATGTATCCATGGTTACCGATCCCCCGTTTTGATCGCGTAATCGAATCAAAACTGCTCGTTTGGGGTTGAAAGCAACATTTTTAATCACTGGAGATAAAAAAAAAAAGTTTAACAGGTAGCGCAAAAAAATAGAATACGTATTTTTAAAAAAAAATTAGAGCGCAACATCGGATGATAAGTTACTCTTAAACTAATTTATAGCACCGTAATTGGGAAAAAAGCATTATTTTTGGTAATGAAGAGTCAGAAATTTTTCGCTTCACTGGAATGTAGACGGATAAGTATCTGAATTTTTTTTTTATCTCTCTCTTTTTCTCCCTTTGTTTTTGTCATCTGTATTTTTTTATGAGAAAATCCATCTGAAAAACGCTAATTAATTATGGCCCTCCAAGATTCTCATTACTTGTAACAAGTAATCATAGGGTTTTAAATCGGCTTACATAAAGTGAGTCAGTTGTTCTCTACCTGACCGATTTTTCTCAATATAGACGTCATCTTTATAATGGATGGCAGATTTTCATGTCGGGAGACGTCTGTAGTAATGAGTCGTATTTGCTATCTAACCCTATTCTTAAAAATAACTCTGCTCCAATAAATAGTCTATTTTGAAACTCATACTTATTTTGAACTTAAAACTGATTTTGAGAAATAATAAATATTCATTTTACGATGCTGAACTGGAAAAATCGAACTGGAGGACAAACGTCAAATTTTAAACTCACTTCTAACATTTCAGATGCTAGTTTGTTACGAAAATATGAACTAACATTTAAATTATTAATGTTAGAAATCGGTGAAACGTATCTTTATAGAGGAAAATGGTCATTGATAACAATCAGCACAAGTAGTCCCCCCAAAATTTCTCGCATACTCTTTAGTAAACTTGTCGTTCCAGAGGAAGTTTTACATAATATTGGAGTACAAGAGTAATAAAATATTTTTTGGCGTGAATTTGGCATTTTTAGTGAATCTATCGTGTCATTCTTGGCGAGTTCTTTGGCGTTTAATCCCCGGCAGGCAGTTAATAGTATCCGAAAATAAAATCTGGGCTTTATACACATTTTCCTCGATCGATTGGTCATCGTAATCATTTGTTTCCTTCGACGACACCGTTAACTCTTCTAGATTTAGTGGGTGAATTTCCCCACAAAAATATTTTTCAATTCTTAAAAATCATTGGATTTTATCACTCTATTTAGATTTTATTACTTTTTTAAATCGTCTCTGATCCAATTTCTTGTTTTATTCGTCAATTTTACATGCTAAATTTAAAAACGTTTCGAAAAAATCTATTTTTTTTTCTCACTTTTAAACTGGTATTGAAATAATTTTAACCATTTGACTGGCGCAGTTTAGTTAAAACATGGCTCTTGCGCCAATAAAATACAAGAAACCAACCAACCTCGATCGATTGAAACAAAGATTTGACAGTAAACTGCACTAGTAGTCTGAAAATCCCCTACCTAATTTTATATATTCAAGTCATGGTGCTTTTGTATTATCGCATTTATATATTTTTGAAAGTATAAACCGACGGACAGTCAACTCGTTTTTGGCATTTGGCACAAACTTTGACCGATGTCTTCACTATAGATGTTAAATCTGTGTATTGAAGAATCTTATTCATCTAGCTCTCTTCGATATGTAATTATCATGTTAAATAATATTCTTATAGCCGAACAGACGAACTTCATCTAAGCAGATTTTATTCAAAATTTGATGGGAATATGCATATTTGATGTGAAGATCGTATAGCCTAAATTCAGCCATGCAACCTAAGGCGTTTTTGAGTTGTATTTTGTTCAGACAGACATAGGCAGACGGATATTTTCTAAAAAGGTGTTTTTCGAACTTAGTGAGATCTAAAACGTTGAGATAGATCTCGAAATCTCGAGTTCGCATTTTTTGACGATTACTATTCTTTCTGTATAGTGGGTATACAAGAAAGTGAAAAAGACTGTCTTTGAAAATGTATTCGGCTTTCTTGTTTTAATTTAATTTATTTATTTAATGATATTTTATAGTTAACCTTAGTTATATTGCAAAATATTAGAAATGACTTTTTTTCATTTCCTTTTTAAAATGAAGCAATAAAATAATTTATTGTATTCATTTATTTAAATTGTTAAGGTGTATCTTTGGGTTGGAGAAACTTCAAAGCGGTGAACTTTTGAGATAATCTTCAGAAGTTTTATTACCATTAATCCTTCGGTGGTTTTTTTTTCTCCCAATAATAGATGTTTATGAGGGTATGCCATTAGCCAAATGGAAGATCTCGTTCTTATGATAATTTTCCTGGTTCGAAACCCGATTCACCCAAAGATTCGTACTGGATCTTGTGGACACATTCTTTGTCTGACTCACGCCTATGATTCGTTCTTTTATTTTATTGGATGATTCCTTCGGTGTTGCCTTTTAACTAGAATAGAGAAGAGATTATCTAATTAAATAGAAAGTATGAATAACAAGTATGATTCAAATAACTATGGCAGCCAATTTGTACAATGTCGAAGATCATATGTCCTTCCGTTAAGGTGGCGTGGAATTTCTAAGAGAGGAGTACCAGTGCGGTTGCCATCTTCACTGTGATCACCACAAAAACTGTGAGTTGTAAACCTAAATGGTACTTCGAAACAGGATATTTCAAAGCAATAATTCGCTAAAAAATGACATTAATGTGCTTTTTTAATAGCATTAATAAAGTTCCTGTTTTTGGATGTCAGCTTTTATCATTTTATGTTTTTGGAAAAACAAGAAACTAAGTCCCCTTCCTTTTTTTGCCTTAAAGAAACCCTCCCCTTTTTAAAATAATTAAGTAATATAATTTTACTGCGTATGAATGAATGTAGTGTAGAGAGGAAAAAAAGATGATTGAATATATGCTTGAGTTATACTATATTCATGAAGACATTATATCATTCAGAATGTAGAACTTCCGGTGGTAAAGCTAAAATATAGGTTTAAATAAATCGTTTTAAATAAAGATAAATTAACAATGATGCCTCGGAGATTTAGAACCAAAAAGCCCGTGCACTTCGTCCAAAATCAATCGCCGTTGACGTCGTCTCATTTGATATTTCTCTATACTATTTAAACGGAGATTCAATAAGTAGGAGTAGAAGATATTCAGGAATTTTTGATATTGTTCGATGATTGATTAAATGGCATATCGACGACAACGTTCTGTTCAGAATTTTGGAGCCCCCTCTCTCCTGGATCAAATATTTCACAATTATGGATATTTAAAATCATTAATGCTGCCATCATAGTATTATTGCCAACTCTTAAGTATTTGCGAGCAAGAATTATGTTGTTGCTTGATAATTTTTATGAGCTTTATTAATAACTTTTTAATGATTTAACCAGTAAAAATTATCTCAGAATTAGATGGATACTTATTCATAACCAAAATTTAGATTCCGCTTATCTTTTATCAGATTAAAAGAGTGTAGAAACTGTATTTTGGCATTCTGTCATCGTAACGCTTGCGTTTAAGTCGATTTCCTGAAGTAAAAGCTCACCTATGAGCAAGTTTTCACAAGGAAATTCAATCGATTGAAAAGCACCCTTTTCGTATATTCCTTTCACTGCCGATAGGTGGCGCCGCACTGCAGCGAGGGAATTCGAAAATCGCCCACGACCATTTGTCAGAACTAGGAAAAGGTGCTCTCCTGCCACCTGCTCATTTGACAGAGCATTTGGCAGTGATTTTAGTTTTTATTATTTGTTTAGAAAGCGCTTGCATTCGAGCTTTGTTAAGTACATGTACGGATTGTGAAGCTCACTTTTTGAGCTGGTGCTATGTGCTTTAATTTGCAATCTGTTTCTTTTATATTATGGCTTCTAAAACTCATATCAATTAATGAATTTCCATTTCCCCCTTTTCACAATCGTAGTTTTGAATGGGTTTATGGCATCCAGTATATACTTACAAAAAATCCGAAGATTTAAACATATTTTAAAAACATTCTTATGGGATTAATTTACGCATTTCGTGTGGCATGGCGTATTCATAATTCATATTTTAACTGATTGTCTAGATTTTATTTTCTCTTCTGCGAAGTACACGAAGAGAAGGCATTGTAATTGTCAAACAATTAAATCTCCAGATTTTCACGAATTTCAATATTTCAGGTATCTTTCAGTTTAAAAAGCACATTTTTAAAATTATGTCTGTCTGTCTGTGAACTTGATAACTCAAAATCGCTTTGAGCTAGACGTGTAAGATTTTGCATGCAATCTTTTTATCGCATTGGTCGATATATATCTAATTTTGAACGAATTAATTCAAAATCCATTCAAAGGAAGTGTATCTGTCTGGGTGCTTGTGAACACGAAAACTGTTAAATGTAATGACTAATGCTCGATAAAATATGGTGCACTGATTTAACATCTAAAGTTTTGATTCTTTGGTTTGAACCTAAGGTTTGATTCTAAGTTTTTGAACCAAATTTGTCAAATATTTATCCGTTTGTCGGTCTGTATTTTCTTGTGCACACGTGACTCAAAGGTGCAACGATTTAAATAAATAAAATCTGGTGTGTTATGTTGTTACTAAGATTGTAGTCCAGTTGTATAAATTTAATTTCAGTCAATCCAGATAAAGATATTGTGTAACACTTACTTAACCCTTTCTAGGGCCGTGGGAAATATGCTTCTCACCAAATTTATCAATCTTTGTATAAAATTATGTAGGTTGGCATAAGTTCTGACAAATTTTTTAGAAAGACAGAAACTTAGATGCTTTAGTTCTTTATTTTACACAAAATGTTGTGTCTTGATTTGATACTTAATTATTAATTAACCAAATTAATTAATTAATCAAATTAAATTTATCTAATAAGTTAAATAAATTCCTTTTCTTATTCTAATTTCAAGCCTAAAAATATTTTAACATATATGACTAAAAAAAATGGCCCTTTAAAGGGTTAAGTTACTTACACCAAAAATTCTGCTTAAATTATTATTTAAAAAAATTTCCCAATTTGCACTTTTTTAAAATTTACTCATAATTAAACTAGCATAATATTCTATTACTGATTTTATAATTTTTTTTAAATTTAAAGTTATTCCTTTCATTTATAGCTTTTTACTTACCCGAAAATTTAGTATTCCAACATCTATCCACCATTTCTTATCTAGTAACATATTGGGATGCAAGCTTAAGAGGCTTGTTTTGCAAACGTTAGAGCTGAAGCCAATATAATTTTTATTATTCATTTTTTCCCTCACATTTTTATACTTTTTATGACAATACGAGTGCATTATTTCTTTTAATTTGTCTATTTTCATAGAATGAGTTATGCAATTACCTGTAGTGCAATAAATGGTTATTTTTTTTCATGACACATTTTAATAAAAAGTATTGCATTTACAATACTTAATTATTTATTCTAAATAATAACACACATATTGATCGTTCCCTTTTGGAAAACGTTACTCAAAACTAATTTCAGTTGGCGTCTCTTATTCTATTATTTATCTTTGAAATTCGTAAAAATTAACGAAATTATTTCACTCTTTTTTTTTTTTTTTATGATGTCAGATGGTAGTTAGTCAGATATGCCGAATGATTAGTCAAAATTTCTTGTTGGTTACGATGCCATATTACTTCACTTTTACTGCACGTGAACTGCCTGCCGTGGTGTTAACGGCAGGAAGCATAAATTTTATAAAATTAAACTTGACGTTTGCAATTCATTTTGAACTTACGAAATCTGAAGGAATGAATAAAGAAGGTTGTAAATATCGGGAAAATATTAAAGGCCGAAGTATAAAAGCTGGGTAATAACACAGATTTTATTGTATACTAGCCGCCTTTGGCGACCAGCTGGTTCGCCAGTATTAATGCCGGCTAATTAATATTTTATATAATTGCTCCCATAATAGATTGTTCAGCAAAATATTTTTTAACTTCAAATTTTGATAGTCATATAATTCAGTTATACTATTATGTAGGCCTTAAGTCGTTCTGATCATTTTATTACGCATGTCACTCTAATTTGCTATCAGTTAAAATTCAGTTTTAAATTAAAGTGGAAATTATGAAACTGCAATTAAAATAAAAACTTTTTTTTATTGAATCCAAGCATGTTTTTTAATGAGAACTGAAATCAGTCATTCGGCATTGAAATTTTATCTTCAATACAGAATAATTTTCATATGTTATGTATCTCAAAGAATTATTCAACAAAAATGTTATCGCAAATTTCAATTTTTAGTTTTGCTTTCAAAAGGATTTAAATGACGTCAATAATAATATTTTATTCTTTTTCGGTCAATAAATATACTTCAAGAAATTATGAAGTTTAACTTTTAGACAGTCTTTTGATCCTAAGGAATCATATTCTGCAAAACATTCCAATTTTTAAATAAATAAATAAACATTTCTATCTTACCATATTTGCCTGAAATAAATCTGAATTAGTAATATTGGTATTGAAAAAAATCATAGAAAGCGTTTCCTTGCATTGTTCCCATATTTGTTTCATTTCATACACACACGTGCTGAAAATGACACTTTCCAAGATTTAATTCGCAATAACAGTTAATTTATATTTGAATTTGAGTTTTAATCAATGTGATGGCAACCCGTTGATAAAAGCTAATTTTTTCCCATGCATGCGAAACGTGCTCGTGAAGATTAACTTTTATTTTAGGCGAAATAAATTATGATAAATGGAAATAAATGGTTAAAATATTTATTTAAATATTCCTTTTTTGGACTTTAATTTGATGTAAAAATCGTTTTTGTGAGATAATATTTTCAGAAGTTATCACAAAAAAAAAATCTCAAAATTTTCTTTAATTTTTAATTAATTAAAATTCTAATCAAAAATTTAAAAAAAATCGGTCCGAGATGCACATTTCCTACCTCCTAGGTATACATGTGCCAAATTTGGTAGCTGTAGTTCAAACGATCTGGCATGTGGAGCGCCAACACACACATTGAGTTTTATTATGTTTTGTAATCGTTAAAAAAAAAATTCGAACTCCAGATTTAAACGAATCTCCACCTGAATTCGAAAAACACATTTTTGGAAAATGTCCGTTTGTGACAAAAAGGACTCAAAAAAGTTTTGAACGAGGCGAATGAAATTTGGTATACAGTCATAAAATAAATTTTCTAGATTTCTATCAAATTTTGAGCAAAATCTGTCTGTCCGAATATAAGTTAGCACGATAATGACAAAACGAATTGAGCTAAATAGATAAAATTCGGTACGCAGATTTAACATCTATAGTGTAAACACCTGTCAAATTTTGAGCGAAATCCAACTACGGGTTGACTGTCTGTCACTTTTATCTTTTTGTGACTTCAAGTGTAGTTTTATGTCAAATTTTCATTTCTATCGGTTGAGGAAAACGCGTCTAAAAACAAAATTCGATTTTTAAATGCTTTTGACCACGTGCCAGGGATTAATCGCCAAAACACTCATTAAGGATCACACGTTAGGTCCAGTAAAAATGCTAATTTCACGCCAAAGATTAATATTTCGTAACTTTTTTGTACACCAGTGCCATGCAAGGCGTTCACTGGGATTAGAAAAGTACGAGAGTTTGGGGTCGACCTCTCCCGCTGGTTTTATATATGATGTGGTTTTCCAGATTGAATTAATTATATTAACATAAAACATTTCTTTTTCAATAAATTGATCATCATTATTGGACATTTTGGACAATAAACCTAGATCGATCCGATTGATATGTATTGAATGATTAACCGATCAATACCTACATTTTTAGAGTGTGCATATTTCTAATTATGATGAATCAGGATTTTTTTATTTTTATTTTAAAGGAACTTCCGTGAAAGTTAATGTTCAGTTTAATGCTTTTATAAATTCAAGAAAAAAAAAAAAAAAAAAAAATTGAAATATCAGAATCATAAATTTTGAATGTTTGAAATATCTTTAAATTTTTCCTGTAGCATTCACTTTTTTTTAAGGATATTGGTACCCATTCGAAATATTTTATCGTTATTGACATTAAAGAATTGTTGTAACTTCAATGTCATTGTGTAGTTTGATTTTTTTTTTTTTTTTCATATATTTAAGTGCGCATTTGAATATCTAGCAGCGACCGTGTTCCTGGTTTAGATTATGTAGACGTTATCCATGCTAAGCTCAGGAGTTCAATTTTCGTCACCTGACACCCAAATTGCTACGAACTTCAGCCTCGAGACCTTGAAGCGGGCACTTATTTATTCTTTTGTTCTTGCCTATTGTTTATATCTCTAGTTTAGCAGAGGCATCGATTTGAAGATTCTTTGTGTTTGGTGGGTGCTTAGTTTTCTGTGCTCCTCAGTTTTACTTGAAAACCGAAATTTGTTATTCAGTTCGAACCGTTTCCTTTATGTTTGTCTTTTCTTATTTATTCAGTTGTTTGTTTGTCCTTGAGCGGGTCTTAAGCAGTTAGATTTTTCCTTCTTTTTTGTGTGTTAAAGAACCAAATTACGGTGCTTAATTGATTAGAAAATTGGATCATTTTATGAATTATAGTATAGACGAGGAGTCTGCAAAGTTCAATTTTCAAAGAACGTAGGGCAAATGAATACGGGGTCCTTTCAAAGGCAAGTTTAAACATTTTGTGGAACAAATCTCCGCGTTTTAGACCTCCATAAGTTCGAAAAGCACATTTTTGAAAGATTGTCTGCGTGTTTGTGATTGTGTGCTGTGTCATTTGTCTATGTGTTGAAATTTGGTATACTGCCTTTACACCACATTTGCAGATTTTTATCGGATTTTGAGTAAAATCTATTAAAGGACGGAAATCCGTTTATCCAGCTGTTTCAACATAAATTAACAAGATAATTACAAAACGAAAAGAGCTAGATAGATTAAATTCGGTACACAGATTTAAAATCTACAGCTTAGATACCTGCCAAATTTTAGGCCAAATCCTACAAGGGGTTGATTGTTTGTCTGCCTGCATTTTCAGCTGTTGGGGAATTTTGTTAATGGCGATCGCGAGATGAAATTTAAAACAACTGAATTCCTCCATGATTAAAATACCATATGCGAAAGAAATTTATTTTCAGAGACTCTCATCAGAGATATTTTTGTCTAGATAGAAAATCGTGTCTTCTCATTGCGCCACTCTTATATTAACATTCGCAGGTTGTGAAATTTCAATTTGTGAACTGAGTTTTGCGAATCGCAGCTGATTGGATATAGGTTACCTCAACACACGAATCACCGTTTCGATATCATCACCTTAGCTGGATGGCACGCGACTCTGCCGATAACATATTAAGCAACGTTTCTCGATAATTCTCTGCGCTGCTGGATTAACGGTGGGGTGGTATACTTGGATCTTTCATTGACGCATACTGTGCTAACAGCTGAATTAAGTTCTCACAGACGCAATTTCTGGGGGAGGGGGGCACTGGTAATATTCATTCTTTTAAACATTTATAGATGAATCAATTAATAGTGGGAAAATGTACTACATTTATTTTGATGACGTGCTAACACTTTTGAAATTGCAATATATAAAAAGTGAATTTATAAAATATTTATTTTGTGCTTAAAATATTTGTTATTTTGGAAACATTCTGATCAAGATAAAGTAAATTTAAAGATAGAATTAATTTAAAATTAAAGCAATTTTAAAAATTGAAGATTCATCTTATGGATTTGTCATATCTTTGGCAATACTAAGGCCTTCAAAACTTTTTTTTATAAATTTTAAATTCTGATGTCTAGACAAGCAATTGAAATTAACCAATAACAGGATGAAGTGAAGGTAGTCTTAACAAGATGGCTATTGGGCAACGACGGTTTATTTCATGAATGTTCTAGAAAATACAATGCATTTTTTTAACAGAAATAAGTCAAGATGCGTACAAGAACTTAACAAGTAGACGACAAATCGTTAATCAGATAACAGTTCCAAATAGAAATACTGCACCAGTGTTTACTAATTCACTCTACGAACAAAACTCAGGATAGGGATTAATTTGTTAGAGTACCTCGGTATTTATTGTTTTCAAACAGGATATTGCATCATATGGAATTCTATAGAAGAATTTTCAGATCTCAGCTCCTAATTGAGATGGTTTCGTAATTTTTGCATTTTTCAGACCTTTTATTTTATCACCAAGAGTTTAAGTCATTGGCTCAGAATCTGTTAAGAATCTCTGTAAATTTCTCTTTCCTTTCATAGGATTAAAATGGCATTAAAACGGTTTGCAGATTCATATAAGTATTAAGCATGACCGTAATTAAAATGGTAAATTGACGTGGATAATAATTGCTGCTTTTTTTTTTAAATTCTGAAATAATGACAATAAAGAAATAAAAGAAAATCGAAGAATTTAAAAACAAATTGCAGGAAGTGCTATAAATGGCTGCCGCCAACTTTGAACGGAAACTTCACATTTAAATCATAAGGATCTGCATATGTCAGCGAAAACACCAAGTATTTCTTGTATAGAAATATGAGTTCATCTGTTAAGCACTCGTACCAGCCATTTCAAGGAAGCACCCTCTTAAGAAAATTCCAGCACTCATTGCTAAATCACAACCATCTGTTAGCATGGTGATTTGTACATTATAGTAATGTTTTCTGTCCCCTCCTTAGACGCGAAACATCCTTTTTTGCTGCCTTACTAAGCTATGTAATAAGAAATTAGAAGCGAATGGGGGATCGGGGAATGAAATGTTGTTTTAACTTCATTCATTTTTAATTTTTTAAATGATATTTTTTATTTTATGGTAATTAATATGAATGTATATTTCTTTCATATACATATGCTTTTCAGATAAACCTTAGTATCTGAATGTGTATCAGATATATCCTATGTCGCTCTATTATATTCTATATTATGTCAATATTATTTGAACTTGATAATGTTTAGAAACTGCTTACTATCTCTAAATTGTGTATATATATATATATATATATATATAATATATAATATATATATATATATATATATATATATATATATATATATGTAAAAATCTATCATAACATTCTACAGATCTGATGTCTGTAGAATGTTAAAGCTATTAAACGTTGCATTTAGGTACTTCTAGAATAATAGGCGGTCACTGAAAAAAAGAAATTCAAAATTTCAATCATATTTTTTAAATAAAAATTTTTACATTTATCTTTATTAATTTCAAAATTTATTGAAGGGGATGGGGGTGGGAACCACTATTGAACACAAATACTCAGCTATTTATTTTATTTCTGAATTTTCTCTAATTTGAGTAAATTTTTCGACATATGTTTAAATATATTTTTGATAAATTATTTTTCATTTCATTGTGCCGTTTATACACACACACGCGCGCGCTTTGCTTTTAGATATTATATAATAATTTATGTGTATGAGCGCGTACACATTGTTGTTGCTATAATTAAAAAGAGTTGATTTTTAAGAATAATATAAACTCGGATATACCAGTATCCTGTAAGGACTTTTTGTTTAATTCGCCTTAAAATTTTATTAGAAATTGTCTTATTCTACTAACTGTATGGAGCAGCAACTAGTGGACCACTTCGACAACCGGCAATTAGTAATAAATTTATACTAAGACTTAAGATTATGAAAATAATTTCAATAAACTATGATTTCGTGAATGGAAAAAAAAATCTGGCTTCTTTTTCATATTTTTTGTTGAAATGAAAAATATCAATTTTCAATTGTTTCAGGATTAGTGGATTTATAAATTTTTTTTGTTCACTTCTATATCACCCTGTTTATCCATGCACTTTGCATCAGTTACTTTTTAAATCCTTCAGAAATCCTTAGACGACCTTCATAGTTATCTGCAACTGGTTTTTAATTGAAGAAAATTGAAAAAATCACTTCTCTATCGGAGGATGCTGGCGTAAGACCTGTTGATTCACCACATTCCCTTATGATGGGTACTTGCCATTGCATCAACGGCCTAGTGGGATTAAAATAAATGAAAAACCAACTCCACTTTCCTTGAAATTGTTTTGTCATCCCTTTGTTGAGACAGGTGGACGTGAATTGGATTCTTCCGTGTTTCGGTGTTTTCTGACGTCTGGGGCAGTTAGCGATATCGTACGAGCCAATAAAAAGCGGGACCGAATTTGCTGTGAATTGCAAACATGTCGCTCGCTAATCTCTTAAATGCCACGGCGGTTGCAAACACTGGAATCGAAAGTGGGGTTGAGTTTGTTTTCTTTTCGCCAGCTTTGTATTCAGTTCGTAAAGCATGATAAATTTAGCTGTTGAGTGAGCACGTTGTGATACTCCTTTTCAATTTGATAATTTTATTATATTGAGTACTTATTATATCTGGGTTCACTGAAATATGCGATATATTTTTTATCGCTCAAAATGATAGGCCTTTGTTCTTATTGTTAGATTGATTTCATTTCATCTTTTCCTTTGTATGCTTGTGTGGCATACTCTTTATTGATGTATGAGGTGGAGAACTAAGTTCCTTGCCAGAAAACAGAGATATAAACTTTTGGCAGTACAAATATGTATTTTTTAAAAATAAGAATTCGATTTTTCATGCAAAATAAATGCTTATTACATCTTAATGCATTACAGCGAAAAATATCTTCTGTATGAATTTTAAAGCTTTCATGGAGGTTGATTTTTTTTTTTAATGCAATGCTCATTTTTTTCAAGTATGTCTTGATTCATACCGTAATAGTTGATTTCGTCCCAGGATAGTCGTCCAAAATCAATAAAGATTTCTTTTATCAGATATGATGTAGACATAAATTGTTAAACATACATAAATTAATGTTTTTTACTTTCTCGTATGGCTGGCGTCCTGGCTTAGGGGTAGAGCATCTACCCAGTGATCAGGGCGTCCCTGGTTCGGGCATGGTTACTCTTTACTATGTGTTCTATCTATCTGTGAGGTGTGTGAAAGAGCCCCCCCCCCCCTTCTCCTGTAAAAAGGGAGTGGGTCAGATCTACCCTCAAATTTCTCAGTCAGATTTCTACCCTCGGGTGCTCAGGGGCCTTTACCCTCAGAAAGTACTGCACAAACTCGGCTTGAATCGCTAACTTCGTCAGAGGGTTGTCTAAGTGCCGTAAGTAACATCAACTTTCTCCTATTAGTAGCTTAGAGGAAGTATTGCATTCGTCAAAAAATTCCGAACTCGTGACTTGAATCTCCGTGTTTTAAACCTCCTTAGATATGAAAAATACATTTTTGGACTATGTCCATCTGTCTATCTGTGACAAAGACAATTAGAAACCGCTTTCTAGACGGGTGAAATTGGTTATACGGTCTTTGCAACACATTTGTTGATTTCTATCAAATTTTGAGCAAAATCCGTTCAAAAGCCGTGTCTGTCCGATTATTCAAATATGAATTAACTCCTTGCCTGCCGCGGGTGTATATATACGTCTCCCTAAGTCAATGTGTTAACTGCTCCTGTCGTATATATACGTCTCGCAACTATATACGCATATATATATACGTGGCACTGGAAACCGAATCTCGCAAGTTATCCTCGGCAGGTAAGGGGTTAACACAACAATTACAAAACAAAAAGATCTAGATAGATAAAACACGATGCACAGATTAAAATTCGATACACCGAATTAACATCTATAATGTAGAGCACCTATTGAGCTTTGAACTGAATCTAACTAGGGGTTGACCATTTGTTGCTGTGGACTTTCAGAAATATGTACACTGGATAATTCAAAAACGCAGTGACAAGTATATCGAATTCGGTGTGGAATTGTGTGACTATAAATGCAGTTTTGTGTAAAATTTTTGTTTCAACCATTTGGGAAAAACACGTCTGAAACACAAATTCTATTTTCAGATATTATTAACCGCGTGCTAGGGAGAAATTGACCAAAAAATCAGGACTACCCAAAGGACGAGATGATAGATTCAGTAAAAATGCGAAATTCACGGCGAGGATTTATATTTTGCAACTATTATACGTCTATGCCATGCAACACGTATTCTTGGATAATCTTTATTAAGGATACACGTTTTGGGGAGATACACGCCCGGTAATTTCTTTAATTTTAAGAAATTTTCAAAAAATATTAACATAATTCATAACAATGCTTTTTTAAATATTGTAATGCTAAGCAGTATCGTTCTTTCATCAAATTTTCCACTTACGTCTTTTCCCCATTGTTTAAGCTGTGATTTTGTTAGATAATGTTCCAAGGCTGGTATTCTTTCTCTTAAAGTGCGTGATATGCTACAATGACTATAATGAATACAAAAGGTGATGTAATGAAGCCTGATGAATTAAATCGGAAACACGGATCCGGCTGTGATGTTTCACGTTAAAATTGCGAAATTTTTGCATTTGAATTTTGGTTTTAAATGTTTTTGAATTATGTTCAGGATTATTTAATGGAGAATACCCTGCACTGTGACTTTGAATTGTGACTTACTACTGATTTGCTGTTCTGTCTCCTGGTTAATTGTAATTAAATAATAATTCCAAGTTAATATTTTCTCTTTAATTTTTATTTGTATTTATTTTAGTTTCATCATATTTGTTTTAATTATTGATATTAGTTTCGTTTTTATATTTCCCTGTATGGTAAGCTCTCTGTTATTCCCGGTTAGTAATTCCAAAATATGTTAGAAAAAATTCCAATCACAAATAACAAAAATGAGATAATTCAACATCATAGCAGGAGAGAGAGAACACTGATCATTTTGTGGTGAAAGCTTATAAGCCAGGTAACAACTACGCTACCCGAACAATTGCTTTTGTATCGTGGTCATGTTACTGGGCTGCGAACCACAAGGTCCCAGGTTCTATCCTCGCGCATCTCAATCCGCCACAGTTTTATTTTATCTATTGTTAAAATTTAGTTATGTAGAAAAAACAACAATACCCAAACTTGTAAATATTGAAATCTATTGTGTATTAAGTTTTAAATAAATGTATTGCTGGCCTTTACTAGAAATGTATTCAGCAGGAATGTTCTCTTCCCACACTTTCTCATATTCTGTGTGAGTGTTTTCCCAGAGAACGCCTTGCATAGAATTGGAGCACAATAACTACGAAATATTAAACTTTGACGTGAATTTACCATTTTTACCTATCTCTCTTGTGATCCATGTCTAGCTTTTTGGCTATTAATTCGGCATTTGGTTAAAACTATAGGAAAATCAAATTTGGCTTTCAGACGCGTTGTTTCCAACCAACTGAAGCAAATATTTGATATAAAACTACACTTGTAATAAGGAAATCACGTACCAAATTTGATCTATTTAAGTCATTGCGTTTTTGAACTATTGCATTAACATGTTTCCGAAAGTACAGACCGATAGACAGTCAAAGTTATTGGATGTGATTCAAAATTGGGCAGATGTCTACACTATAGATGTTAAATCTGGGTACCGAATCTTATATAACTAGCTCTCTTCGTATGTATTTATCGCGTTAACTTATATTCGGACGGATGGACATCCTTTGAACAGATTTTACTCAGAATTTGATAGAAATCCACAAATTAGATATGAAGATCGTATGCCAAGTTTCATCCTCAAGCTCAAAGTGCTTTTGTGTTCTCTTTGTGACAGACAGACGGAAAGACATTTTCCAAAAAATGTATTTTTCGAATTCAAGGTGGTCTAAAACATGGAGATTCGTCAAAATCTCGAGTTTGAATTCTTTTTAACGATTATAATAATTTATCTGTACTTCGTAAACGAGAAAATAAAAAATGTGAAAGCCTATACATATGGTTTGTTCCCTTTTCCAGCAGTTTTCTAAATAGTTCACTATTACCGTGCCACATAATTACGGAAATAATAGAATTAATTGTTCTACATATTTATTCAAAATGTTTACATTTTTCAATTTGGACTTCTTTTTTCTTTTTTATTCATATTCTTGTGAATATTCTAAAAGGATCTTCAATGCCTTAGATCTTCGACCAGGTATTATAAGTATTGCTGAGGATTGTAGCGTAAAAATTTCTAGGGAATGCCCTGAGTAATTCGGGATATCAGGTGATTTTTTCATAGCGACATACAAAGGTGCCACGAGCTTAATGGAAAATTCAATCATATTCTGACCAATTATGATATCGAAGTAGAGTTATTAAATAAGGGTGATTATATTTTATGCATAATAAAACTTGAGCCAAAACTTTCGAATTCTAATAATTTAAATCATAAGTGTAATGTAAAGTATAAAAGGGATCAACCGGTACTTCGGCTATTTTAGCTTTCTATTGAAGAGTTTGAAATGAATTCTAAAACTAAATATGAGTCCGTTTGTTTTCTCCGCAACTCCCCACTCTTTTTATCACCCGCATATTCCTTTCTTTTTTTGTTAAGTCAGAAAAATATTTAAATAAACTTCGCTTTGGAGTATAAGACAGTATTTTGGCTCCATGGCATTTGAAATACTCGTTTTGATCATTCAAAACTGTGATAAAATCTCCAATCTTCTTTTAGGGTTACCTGTTACGAATACGCCTGTGTTTTAAATTATTTTATAAAAATCATTTAAAACATATTGCATTAACATTTATTTTTTATTAAAAAAATAATGTCGGATTTTGTTATATAAACTTCAAAGATTATTATTATTAACTATTATTATTCAAATTTGGTACGAATAGGTGCAATAGATAACCAAAGCATTTATGGCAATTATATAGAAGCCTGGCATAGAAGATATTCACAGATATGCCAGTGACATGGAAGACATTCTGAACCAAAAAATTCATATGAAACATTTTAATCGATTGTTCCATTGGTAATTTTTTTTCCGTGTGTAAAAAAGACCCAGGTGATGAAAAATGTAGTTGTAAATTCGGGGAAGATCTTGAAAGATGAAGAGAAATCTCGTAATAAAAGTTTTATATTGCAACTTTTTGTCCAATTGTTCTGAAAGCGTTTGTCCCCACCCTATCATGAAGTAGTAAAATCACGTGACCAATCTAAGCCGCATAATTCATAATGTTATTCATGTATTGTATGAGGCTGGGTGTTGTAATTCTCTGCGATGATAACTTCATCAATTTTCAGAAACACAATGAATTGCAGATTAATAAATAGTCAACCTTATTTTCTTAATTCCTTTGGCTTGATTTCGGTGTTCGACATCCTAACAGTTGTGGAGCTTGACAATGATTATTATGAAAGGCCCATTTTTCTAATTTGTCATAAAGAAAACATTTCTGTTCCTGGATGATAGAAGTCCTGGTCATCCTGATTGAAATCCACATTTCTGCTCCTGGATGGTAGAAGTCCTGGTCATCCTGATTGAGATCCACATTTTTGCTCCTGGATGGTAGAAGTCCTGTTCATCCTGATTGAAATCCACATTTCTGCTTCTGGACGGCAGAAAACCTGGCCATACTAATCCAGATCCACATTTCTGCTCCTGGATGACAGAATTCCTAGCCATCCTGATCCAGAACCTGGCTCCTGCTTCCAAATTTTTGACCATCTAAATGCTTCTGCTCCTGGATGATAGAAGTCCTGGCCATCCTGATTGAAATCCACATTTCTGCTCCTGGATGGTAGAAGTCCTGGTCATCCTGATCCACATCCACATTTCTGCTCCTGGATGGTAGAAGTCTTGGTCATCCTGATTGAAATCCACATTTCTGCTCCAGGATGGCAGAATTCCTAGCCATATTGATCCAGATCCACATTTCTGCTCCTGGATGCCAGAATTCCTAGCCATCCTGATCCAGAACCTGACTACTGCTTTCTGATTTTTGACCTTCTAAATACGTGCGGGTATCGGAAAACTGTAGTTAATCACTATATTCCTTAGACTTTGGAATAGATTAAACTATCATCAGCATTTCGTTGTTTTCGGTGGCTAGTGTTGTGTGTCCCTAGATTCCTGTTGCTGGATTCGAATAGTTTGAATCATCGCGTTTTAAAAATCATTCATTTACTTTGACACTTTTTTTTCTTTGTTTCACTTATTCTTTCTGCTTCTACAGCGCTGTGGTATGTCCAGTTTGAATTCATAAACTATATCTGGTCTTCTTTCATATCAAACCTATTCATTTACTCTATTAGCAAGCATTCAGACCCCACCCCCCGATATGCAGGGATTTATAATCGTTATGATGAACATAGCTTACGCCATCTGGCGGCGTTTATAGATGTATAGACACACCAATATTAGATTATGTTTATCTGAGAATTATGAAATTTAGAGCTTAAATTTTTAAAATGTTATTAGATTTTTTTTATTTATTTATTATTATTTTTTTACTGAAAAATTTTTGCTTTTCGGGCACCGAGTTGAATATTTGAGCAATTCATATTTTTATTCCTGACTGCTTTTAAACCTCTCATATTTGAATTTTAGTCAAAATTGCATTGATTTAAACTTGAAAATGTTTTTATTAAAGTTCCACCATACTTGAAAGAATTAAAATGTCGCACCCCTATGTATCACGGCCAAATATTTGTATATTGTGTATAAATAAAATGGATCTCACAGTTTCAATAAAATGGAGCACTATTGGTCTAAAATATTTTTTAAATTCACATCGTACTTTCTGTTATTCTATTTTCTTTTTAAATCCTCATGAGCAAAATTACTTATTCATAAGTAAGCGTACAAATAATGAGTTCAGATGCTTTTATTCGAAATCTTTTGCAACAATGTTTAAAAAAATTCTATTTATATAATTTTGAAAGTATTGGTTTTTTAAATAGTGTTTGTTGTGTACTTACTATTGAGCTAATTTTTTATTGGGTGGGGGGGGGGTGCCACAAATAATACGATTTCGTTCATTAAGCGTTGTTTGATAAGAAATGAGTAAGAAAGAAAATGCTGTATTTAAAAATTTTTTTTTCTCAAAGTTGAGTAAAATACAAATATGGGGGGAAAAAAAAGAATATTTCAAAATTTTGTTTAAAAAAAAACTCTTAAATTATTTACCCTTTTTCTTCTATATGTAAATGAAAACAATCATATAACAGGTTCCAATGTAATAATTCGTATTAAAACAAATGCAAGTTAAAACTATTTAATTTTATAAATATGGGTTTGTATTTCCATATTACTAATAAGAAGTACAGCTTTCAAAATTAATTTTTTTGTCAGCAACAAATGAAATCTTAATTATTAACAATAATATATTTCTATTCCATTTAGAAAACATTCTCACTGTATTTGTTTAAGAAAATAATGCACAAGTTCAATATTTAATCAATTTGCTTGTGTTGAGCGCAAAAATTAATTTTTTTTAAACCCTCTTTTGAATTTGTTTACTTTACCTCTTTAAAATTTGTTGTTAATTTTAAATTTTAATTATTATCAATATTTTGAGATTACGATTTTTGTTATCATAATTACATCTACAAATTACTTGCTGCATCATTTAATATTCGGTATTATTACGAATGCGATGCTTCGTTGGACTTCATTTTTCTCGAGCATTTCTTCCCTAAAGCAGTCCCTTTCCAACTAATTTTAGCTCTGCGTTCGTTGAGTTCAACCTATAAATAATCTGTCCTGACGTTCCAAATTTCCACACTCGCGTTCCTCGGTCTCCAAAGGGTTAAGATTAAAACTTCTCGGTCATATTTTTTATCTCTCGCACTTACGTCACTTCCTGTGACGTTTCACTGTGATCCGGAAGCTGCTCGCACGCGCGCGACTCGCTGCAACAGGTGTCTGTTGATTCTGCCCCTCCCCTCTCCCCCATCCTTTTTCCTATTCTGCATCCTTATTCGTATCTTTGTGACAGACTCACTGGCGTGTGTTTCACTGTTTGCATATAAACCACCTGCAGCACATGTTTTTCAAAAAATTTTCCAGCGCAATTTGATCGCCTGTTGCCCGTATATTGGCGACGAAAACGGAAGAATTATTATTGTTCGGCGAGCACTGGCCTCGTCAATCATTTTGCTCAGAAGGGTTGAAGTAGTGGAAATTCGTCTTATCATTTCTGCAAGATGGCCTTTTATGTTTTCTTGTGATTGAAGAGTTGTAACTTTGTAAGATTTCTTTTTGATTTATGAAAGAAACTTCATAACCAATTGGAAAAACTATGTGATGTTTTCATTTCAGTATGGAAAATTATATGTAAAATCTGAAACATTCTTATTTAATACTTCTAATAAGAGACGTGTATAAAAATGAGCGAAGTTGTTTGTTGTTGGATTTAGAATTATATTTTCATAATTGATCCAATGTTTATCATGCGAATATATAAAGCTTGAAACCAGCGGGAGTTTCTTCTTTCGACTTTCTCGTGTACATATACAATATGGTGCTTTTTCTGCTTCATTGTATTGTAGAGAAAACCAAATATGTCTTTTGAGCGCATTTTAATTACCTATTAGATTCCAAGTTTAATACGTATCTAGAAAACTCCATTATTAAATTCGCGATAAGTGTCCACAGTATAAGCTATCGCGTTATCGAATTACCGTATTTTCATATTCACAGACATACAAAACAACAATCGGTCAACCCTTTAACGGACTGGGTCGAAAATTTGATGCAGATCTTTAATTCGAATCTGGAAGGCTAAATTCCATCCATTTAGCTTTTTTTAGTAATGGATTTCTAACTTGGCAGACCTCGCAGCAGCGCAAGTCCGCTAGTCTGAGAGGGTGTCGAATGCAGGTCGATTAAAAATTTATTTTCTTAGTTGCCAGCTACATAAGTTTGTAAAAAATATAAATTTTATGGGATTATTTAAATAAAATATTAGGATAATATTAATACTTTATGAAGTGTAATCTATCAGGTTCATGTATGCTTCGTTAAATTCAATTTACTATTAAAGTATATATGAAAAATGCGAAAATCTGCCACATTGACATTTTGAACAAACATCGGGGCCAAGTACTCTAAAGTTACTATGGTAACAAATACATAATCACACAATTTGATACAATTTTTAATATAAACGGAATTCTTAACACATTAAAAATGTGGTGAATTGTGAAGCCAAACTCATAACGATTGCTGACTGTTTGTATATGTGTGTTCATGTGCATAGGGCCGGATCCTGAGTTGTGCAACCTGTGCCACGGCACATGCGGCGATTTGCATAGAAGCGAATGAATTTAGGGGCGCCGTTTCCCTAACATAAATTTCAAAATTAGCGCTAGTTATATGTCTGCCGATTATAGAATAATACAACAGAAAAGAAGGCAAATGGAAAGCTAACCTAAAACACCAAAATTGAGTCCGAGATAGAGCTATTTTCTTTTCCCTTTCATTGTGTTTCGACTGGTTTCGGTGAATGATGGGACAATCATCATCATTTGTGGGGAGCGAATCCTGTAATGTTTCAAATGGCTAAAACCTCGGGATAAAGCCGCATCGTTCGTCTACCATTTAAAACTCTATACGATTTTTTACTTTCCCATATACGTAGTATAGAGAATATATAGTAATCGCCAAACAATTCGAACACGAAGTTTTGACGAATCTCCACGTTCCCCGACTTCGAAAAACACATTTTTGGAAAAATGCCTTTGTATCTGTTTGTGACAAAGATAATTTCAGACGCTTTGAGCTACATGGTTGAAATTTGGTACAAGGTCTTTACACCAAATTTACTTCAGAAGAAATTCAGTTGTTCGATTACCAATTAACACCGCCAAAAATGAATTAAACGGTACTTTTTTTATATCGGCGTTAGGATGAAGCCACTGAATGTTGAGTGAGGGCGTAGTTTCCGCCATTGTTTACTCAGATACTTTTACTTATGCTGGCAAATGACTCAATTTAGCAAATACAGTTATCGAATGACGACAAATCGGTTCATCAAAGGACTCAAAAACTGACGCAGAAAAAAGACCTATAGAATTTTCTGTACTTAAATGCCCCATCCCTGTTTTTTCGGTGAGAAAATACAGTAATTATTTTTTAACCCTTCAATTTAGATTTCTGGTCAAAATGACAAAAGGGAAAGAATGTACAGAGCTGTAATTGTTTTACGAGAAACATAAGAAATTAATTGAGAAGAATTAGATACATTTAAATCAATTACAAATAAAGAAAATGATATAAATTATACATTCTGCCATTAATTTTACTATTAATTTGATTTCATTTATCTACATTATTATATTTGGATGGCTATATTCTATATACACTAAAAGAACGAAAAGAAAATTATTTAGAATTCAAGTTACTCATTATGTTTTGGTCCACTTACTCAAGAAGTAATATTGGACGACCGGTAACTAAGCATTTTCGCTCCTAGGTTCCTATATTCAATCGAGATCTTTTCAAGGCATTCTTTGTCAAATTTCAATAAATATTCTTTAAAAAATAATTAGTAATTTTTACATTGGTTTCATAAAAATAAATAAATTTCATTTTAGGTCACCTTGCACGAATTCTTATATAACAATAGCATAATAATCGGTGAGATGTATTAAGCTATAAATGATAGAAAATATGCGTATTATAATCGAATTATTTTTTTATTCTTTTGGATAATGAAAGTATTTCTTTTTTTCATTTAATTATTTGCATCACGAAATAAAGTGGGTTACAAACCATTGCTAAAATCAACTATTTAGTGCTCAGGCTACGACCTCTAATTATAGAATAGCAGACTTTTAGCGCAGAAAGTCGTTTCCATTTATTACTAATATAAAATACGAAGTAAAGGAAATTGGATTAATTATTATGAAATTTATATTTCGCTGGATGGCCCGTAAGGAAAACTAGTACGATTTCGAATTTTTGATATTAACTTCCTTGTGTATTAAGTTTCCTGGTAAGGAAGATACTATTATAGATATAGTAATGACTGCTGAAAGAATTCTAAGTCCGTAACATCTTGTCTTGGCGACAAAAATGAAGGACCTAGAATATTCTAGAATCTTGGCAACAGCTTCAAAGACTCAATTTCCAGCATTTGTTTCTTTGCTCCTTCTGAGTATTCAATCTAATCAGTTGTTTAGCAGATTCGAGAGAGAATAGCTGAATTCTTCCGGACTGCTTTATGCTTTTGTGATTGTTTAGTAGTAATTTGCTTCTTGTGTGCTGCTGTTTGTTCCAAGTGTTGTTCTTGTGTATGTTTTGCCTGTGTTTTGTAACTTTGTTTTGGTATGAGATAGAAAGTTTTTTTTTGTTGTATTTTTCATCCTACAACCCACATACGGCTTTTTAGATATTTCCCATAGTAGCTTGTATTTTTTGTGAACCATGGTCCAAGATCAGCGGTGTGAAAATTGCAGAATATAACGCAAAATCAGGTATACGAATATAAATACAATACGTGCAATCACGAAAACTAGTTGAGTTTTGTTTCTCTCCTCTGTTGTCAGTTGAAATAATAATTATTATAAACAAATATTAAATATTTCAAAGAACAGGAAAATCCAAATTTTAAAATAAGTACTTATTCTTAAAAACAGTTCAAATAAAATGTTTTAATGTGTTTAAAAAATGACAAGATTGAAATTATACCTATAATTTTATTTTAATTATGTTAAAATTCATTTTCATTTGGATATCTTTTGCTGAATAAAGTTCAAAAAGACAATTTTTCAGTTGATAAAATTGATATTGCTTCATAGTTTTTAATTAGAGTGAAAAATATATTTGAGAAAAAGAAAGTAGGAAGAATTTAGTGATGCGTACTTAATATTATTCACAGGTTTAGAAATAGAATTAAAAAAAAAATTGAAAAGGGTGATTCCAAATGGCATCCATCACTCGGATTAAAAGTGTTAAACAATAAATAAATTTTTTATCGTTGTCTGTTGTGTTGATTGTCGTTGAGTATAAAAATTCATTGAATACTTTTTTATTACTATTTTTTCAAAAATTCGAACTATTTCATTGCAACTCACTATGTCTTTAAAGGAATGTGAAATAGCTTTTTCGCATGCTTTTAAGTACTTTATTAGACAATTTATTTACTATTACGTTATCAATATTTCCAACGTCATGATATCGATTATCTCAAGGATTTCATGTCTTTCTATTGTTGGTAGAAACGGAGAAATAATTACCGAGTCATAGCATTTACGAATTTTTAGAAGGGGAGGAGGAATGATCTATTACTAAAATTTTGCGTTGTCCCGTCTTATAAACGAAGTATTTTATCATTTTAATGGTTGAAATTGAATTGGGATTGGGATTGGGATTGAACGAAGTATAAATGAGAAACATATAATTGGAGCTCTATTGTATTCTCAAGACATCTTTTAAAACACTTGAAGATTGAAATATAGAATTTCCATGTTTGGAAGCACTTGGAGGTGCGAGCAGTTATTGATATTTATGGAAGGAAATAAGTCCGTCATCGGTTATCGACATTATCGTAGGAACTGTTTCAAAAGTAATCACTGAGATTCAGATTCCCAAAATCAAGTAGACTATAGTAGAAAAGACACGCGAAGCATAGGGTATAAACGCATTGTGTTTACCATTACACGCATATCGAAGAAAAGTCGCCATCACCAATGGATTGTTGGCAAAGACTCTACATTTCATATCTGTATTTATTTTTCAGCAATAATACAAATTCCGGATTTTTTTTAGCATAATATACTTAAATATCTTATAAAGGTTGTATTCGGAAATAATTCAATGTAAAATCGGTAAAATTTACATCAGATTTCGAGAATTTATATTCATCTAATTATATAACTTGGAAGAGGTTTCAAATACCTTTTTGAATTTAATTTCTCAGTTTAGGTGCATCTAGTTTTATCCAAATGTTGGAAGCAAGATTGAATTGAGCAAAAGTAGCCTTTGGGGCATGCGCATCAGTAAAATGCTTATATAGAAATACTAGTTATAATAAAGTCCTTAAGCCCAGTTCTGACGGCCCATACGCATCTTTAGACAGGCGCATTTTGCCATCTTTTCCCTCTCTTGTGGTTATCCAAGGTTCTTTGATGCCTATTCGTTATACCGAAAACGCGGGAAGCTCTCGACCGACGTCGACAGGCGGGGCTGGTCCTGCAATGGGTCAGTTGGCAGATTTACAAACATCCGTAAAGGCCGTTGGAACGGGGCTTTAATTGACAATTTGCAAAAAAGTATGAATGAACGACTTCTAGATGAATGAAGTAATGCACGTTTCAACAAGTCTCGGTGCTATTAAGAGAATTTCATGAAGTTGAAACAATTTTAATATAGTGTACCTTTTCAGAAAAATAAATAAATAATAATAGTAATAATAACTGATGTTTCAGACTTCATCAGTTATTGCCAAATACCTGAAAATCATCCCTATCTTTCATATTATCGTCATCTTTTAAGCTTTCATTGAATATGCTGTTAGTTTCATAATCTCGTGTGCCTATCTCTTTTAAATGATCTTACTCCACAGAGGGGCGATATGCAGTGAATAAAAAGAGCTCTCATCGGAGTTCTGTGCTAAGTGCTCTTATCTTTTGCTATTATTTATTTTCCGATGTTTGATTACCATTTTGTTTCAATTTGGAACCTGTGTGATGTTTTAAATATTGTTCAGTAAAAAAGAAACATCTCCATCAGTCATCTAATTATTGTTTTAATGAATTCAAAATAGGATAGGGACATGCTGAGAAGCATGGAAGGTTTTCGTATCTAAAAATTGGACAGTAGCTGAAAATTAATTTATTTTCATAAATGCATGTATCCGACATTAAAATATATATACCTAGTGTTTGATAAGGTAGTTAAGAAGGGATAAATAAGGAACTTCCTAAAAGTCATTTTTGAAAAATTGTTAACAACTTAATGTGATTCATTATTATCAGTTTTTTTTGTACACTTTGTGTTCTCGATGGCATTAGACTATTTTATTTAGAATTTAATTATCAATATTTCATTGAATTCAAGTTCGATTCTGTATTACTAGTATAGCTTGATAAGGATTCTCAAAATAAATAAAAACAATGAATAATTTCTAGATTTTATAATGTTTAAAATTATGAATTTTAAATTTAAAACTAAGAGGGGAAAATAATTAAAATGACATACTAATAGAAATGTATGTTTTTTTAAAAAATATTTTGTGTTTTTATTAAATCTTTTCTTTAACTGTTTTCCTATAGAAAAATCTTCGTCAGTACTTTCCAACATCTAGACTATATATGGTTAAAAATTGCAAAAAAGAAATGTTGATAGACTGAGTAATCAGCTTAAACTTTAAAATTTGTATTATGTATTTCAGTCCTAGGAGAGTTCTGCGCATTTAATGTGATATCTATTTTGGCACACATAACGTTTTCTTTCTTTTTATCTTTGATCTCCTTCATATCTTCGTCGTTACTTTCGACATTGGTATTTCCTCTGATATATTTGATGGCAGGTGTTTATTTGTGAAAACGTGGTCTTTGTTTCGAAATGCTTCCATTTCAGATCCTGATGTATAACCCTCCCCCTCACACCACCACCATATTTTCTGTATCATAAGTAAACTCTTATTTCAGTTTCACTTTGACTCATCATTTCATTTCTTTGTTTTTATATAGCAGCAAGTTATCAAAATTTCATTTTTTCTAGACATTGTACTTTACAAAATAATACCTGGAAAGTGTTACACTGTATGATGGAATTTATATTTTAACGGGTCCGAACCTCTTTTTTTCCTTTTCTCACATAACTTTTTGTTACTGTTATTATTACTATTCCCTGCTATCTTATACTCTTTCACCTTGCCACACAAAATTTTTATTCATAATGCAAAGGGCTTAAATGAATGTAAAAAGATTAGTCTTTATTTTTTCTCACCTGTAGATGGCAGCACGATTAAATATTAAATGACTTTGATTAGATTTAGTTGATTTAATCGTTTTATCCTCACTTTGTTTCCAAGCTGCTTTATTAGTACATTTTGATCTTTACTTAATTGTTTAAAGTTACTTTTGCTACTTTTAATGTTAGTTCTCACTTTAATGTTACTTTTACTTGCATCTGTGAATTTTAATTTGTTAATTTCCTTGAGGAAAAGGGCAGCATTATGATATCGTTGAATAAACCATTGGAGATTTTTTTTTATAGTTCTTAACTAGAGCATCTTAATACGCGAATGATTTTTAAGACGAAAGCTCTGTCATGATCCCATTTTTTGATTGATTAATGATGATCTTGAAAATTGAATCATTAATGAACGAAGACTGAAATGGAATTCATTTTAAAAAATCGTCTATAAAAGATTATTGCAATCTTTTTGCTCTAAACACTTTTTTTTGTGTGTGTGCTTTTCTGCTTATAAATATTAAAGAAACTATGAAGAAAAGCGATTTGGATGGATAGAAATTGGATATCCAGCCTTCTTTGCCATGCCTTGCTACTTCTGACCGGTTTTTTTACAAAATGGTTGGATGGTGTACTCCTGATTTATTGAAGTGACATCTGCTCCTTATAAGCTTCAATAGCCTAATAGCGAGATATCAGTTTAAAATTAAGAATTGAATATTCACTTTTAAGTGCTAAAGCTTGGGGAATCTACTACTTTTTATTTGTGCGAAATCTAGTTGGCAATTGTTGTTATTGATGCCCTGAATCAAATTTAATCCCACTATTTTAGTAACATATAATGATCAACAGGTATTATTTCTTAAATTTTTAGGTCTTAAAATATGATTTCCTTAATTTCGACTTTATATATTTAATGTGTAATGTTATTTCGAATCCTGACGGCTAAATAATATGTAACATATTTTGGTTGAGGCAGAATGCAGGTTTGAAGACATAGACGAGACGTTGTATTTTTAATTTCGTTTTATTCTATTCCGAGTGGCAGACATGATTTTTTACAAGACGCAGCGCGGCACAAAAGTAGAACTATGAAAGAAGCGAAAAAAGGGACGAACAAATGATCCCTAGTCTTATATAACATAGGATTTCTGGCCAGGCGCTAATTCAATATAAATGGTGACTTTTGACACCTTTTCAAGGGCAACCGAAGATATCACTTTCTCTTGATCCGTAGTACTGATGGCGCATTATTTTTACAAAGGAATTAATTAAACCGAAAGTGGAATTGGATTAAGAAATAAGAGAATATTTTTAGAATGAAATTAGTGTGGGCTAAATTAAGATAAAATCTTGGAAATGAATTAAATTGAAATTAGAATTAAAATATATAAACTCTAGCTGATGAAGGAAAAGCACAATTGTAGTTGGCACTGAGAGCCTTGGGGTGGGAGTGGATTGGATTTCACCAAAGACTGTGTGAGTCAATGAATGGGTACCCAATATCAGCACCGTAGTATGCTCGTGATGGGACATTAAATCCATTGAAGTATGTCGTTTATTTGATATGGAAATTTCTAGGGAATAGTGTAGTGTCATAATCCCCATTCAACTCCTAATTCAAGTTTAAGAATTCCGAAAATAACTACCATGTCGCTTGTGAGCGGAATGATAATCTAAACTTAAGCCGCGTTCCGACTATCTGTGTCCTCCTTGAGTGTGGCACATTTTCCCTTCTTTCCTCTCTCTTGTGGTTTTCTGGAGTTCTTTGATGTCTGTTCATTTTAACGACAATTTGCTGGAAGTTCCCGATCGATGTCCATTGGCAGTGGTGGTTCAACAATGGGTCAGTTGGCAGATTTATGACTAAATCCGTAAGACCTAGGATCGTCAGAACACGGCTTTGGAAAAGCGACCTTTTTCTTGGAGGAGCTTCTTAAGGAAACGGGACCACATCTGATGAGCAAAGATAGCACGAAAGAAAAACTTCGACACATTTATTCCATCGACTTCATAGTGATGTTCTCTAAAGCTCACACTAAGATTTCTAGTGGCTTCAATATTGCTATTTTATTGTAAGCAAATAAAATGCCTCTTCTTACCGACTTAACCCACCAGACCGCCGATTCTCTTGAACGGAATGTGAATTCTTACTCTGCAAAACTTGTCCGTACATTTCTTTTATGCGTCGTTATTTTACCGTCCACTTAATAGGAAAGGGAGAATCTGAAGTGCATTTTTTAATGCACTTCTATCGGGGCAAAGGATTAACTCTGAGAAACGTGTCTTCTCCTGTTCCGTGTGTGATCATGATTTAGCGTGCGGGGGGGGGAGATGAGGTGGCAACGGAGTGGGTAAGAATCACCAGATAAAATGGAAAACCCGGGGCTGTCTTGTGAAATAAGAGAGCTGACATTGGGCTCTGGGAGAAGGAGTAAAAAGAAAAATCATTGTCTTGGCTGTCTCGTTTTTGTCAAGGAGCTTTCCTTTTCTCTCTCCACCACCCCCCATCTAGTTCCTATTTACTCATCGTATTCTCCTCTCTTTTACTTTCTTTTCTTTTTTTATCTGTATGTGTTCTTTCGTATTTCTTCTGTTGTTGTTGCAATTGGCCGTGACGTCGCCGCTTGACTGTGGAACCTATCGTGACGTCAATGCAGTTTTCGACGCATCAGAGAATGAGCTTCTGTGGAGAGGAACAGTTCCTTTTTTCTTTATTACTTCCTTTTTTCTCTCTCTCTCTCTCTTCACTTTTCTTCGACTATTTTGTTTACAGTTGAAGGTAAGGCTTAAAGATGCGGTGAATTTCGGAAAGAGATTAAAGAAAGAAAGAGAGGAACTAAAAAGAAGAAATTCTTGCTTTTCAAACTTGTTCGCCCTGAAAGTAGAATGTTCCAGAATTATTTTTGAAGCACTCCGATAGTCGAATGTTTTTCCGAGATTTATTAGGTACCTAAGATGGGGTAAAAGAATTATTAGTTTTCTCTTATACTTTTTAAAAATCTTTTTCTCTACATGTGGGGGAGCCGAAAATGTACATGAACCGCTTAACTGATTTTCCTTTTCGAGACTTTGTCATATCTTTACATTTACGTACTAAAATGACATTATTCAAAGATCTTCACTTTCGATAAAAAGAATGGCGTTGAATTCGTAGTTTTGTCAAATTCGCAGATGTTCTACTGACTCTTTTTTTTTTATAAATCAAACCAGCAAAAATTCTCTATCTAGTACTTGTCGCCAAATTTGGAGTTAAAAATTAACGCTTCATTTTTTACACTTGTGCCCCCCCCCCCCTCACCCACCATGATCCCTTCACTTATACTAAACATTTTGTGACTCCGTAATGAAAAGGTAATTTTAAAAACGATGCATTAACGATAAATGAAAGTAAATTCCTTTAAACATATTTATTCGGCGCCTTCTTTTCGAAGTATTTTATGAAAAGCTTCTTTTTGTAACAACTCTTGATGAATTTGATAAGAACGTTGTAAAAATTCTTCAAAATCCTAATATTTTCTAAATGGCATCGTTTAATCTCACACATGAAGCCATGTGCATTGAATATTTTCCACTGGCACTCACTTTTAAATAACAATAAATGTGATATCATGTTTATCAAAAAAATTTTTTATCGTGATCCGAAATTCGAATTTACAAAGTTGTACGAAACTTGCATTGAAGCTTGAACTACGAGAAATCTCCAGAAATTAACTTTCGTTAAGCAATTCTTTTTTAATAATTGCATAGTAAAATATATTGCTTAGATTATTTTACAACATAGTTATTACCATTATTAGAAGGCATTTGTTTTAGTTGAGTAAGAGCTTTTGTATGCCCTCATCATAGAAAGATGCTGTTTGCTATGATAAAATGGATGGGAAATTTGAGGGAAGTGCATCGATAAAGTCACAGTAAGGAATTTTTGGTTCTCTGTAATCTTCTCTTCAACTTCTGTAAGCAAATCGTCATCTGTCAGCGACGGCCGCCCACTTCTTTTCCATCATGAACATTTTCACATCTTCATTGAAACTCCGCATCCATCTCATTACAATTGAATCATTCATCGCGTTTTGTACGTGAACTTCACAAATATGCCTTAGAATTTCAATGAATATAATATTCATAGCATTAAGAAAACGGATGACAGAAAGTAACTCGCATGCGATAGGACATTCCATATTTATTTCAAATATTTCAAAAGCTCCACATCCAGCCAATGCAATGCTCAGTGATCTAAAGATGACTCCTGTCGTTTGCCAATGAGTCAGTGGTCGCGATGCGTGAAATCAAGAACGCTGTTTCTGGAACAAAAAATTGAAAACGGAACTTAGTTTCTGAATTCATTTCGTATTTATTAACAAATAAAAGATTTAATCGATATTTTTTGCTGATTGGATTTTTTTAGAAATGTCTCATTTTTGATAGTTTCCATTGTTATTTTTCATTACAAGTAGTTAAATATCTTTGTTATCTTAGTTTTTGCCGATTTGAAAGCAATACCATAGATCTTGTGTAGTTAGTTATACCATATAGTACATTACACTTCGACATGAGAAAAATACACAGCAGCAATTTTACAAGTGCTCTTGAGTTAATCAATCAAGACAGGCCGCTGTGCTTCCGGATATTGGATTGTTTAGAAGGAGAGGTGGATAGAAAATTGTTAACAAATATTATCTAATTTAAATGAAAAGCTTTAATCCGAGGGAAAATGTTTAGATAGGAAAATTATACGTATTAAAAATTTTTATAAAACGACCCATTTGATATAAAGATCATTGAAATAGAATAAAAATAACTTTTTAAGGAAACAAAAAAAAAAAAAGCGTACATTTCATTTTTTTTTTTTTTTTTTTTGTCAGCTCAAATTTGTATTACTTCTTTTCTTTGCTTTTTTTCCCCCCTTTTAAAAATCGAAAGAAATTGTCTCCGGAAATCATAAAATATTACTTCTATAATAGATTTTCTTTCTTGCCAACAAATTCGGACATAGAAAGTACGTAAGTATTTACAGCCTTTTTTTCCAGTGATTCTGTCTCCCACACCCCGCAAAATAATGTAGATATGTTTCTGAAATTTTCCCTGGTATGTCTTTCTGTGTTATATGTACTTTATTGGTCGGAATTACGGAAATTTGGCTTAAAACATTCGTACTTTACATGTGGTCTAAAATTCTGGAAAATAGTGTGCAAATTCGTGGTTTTTTTAATCTGATATGTTTTGAAATTACCAAATCATATCGTAGGAGCGCTTATATTGTGCTTGAAAACAAGGAATTGATTTAGAAAATAATATCGCATTTCTTATAAATGTTGAAACCTTTAAAAGTTCAATCCGCTTGAATTGCTTAGTTTAGTTATAGCCATGTCTTAAGGTCATTGCTTTTGGGCAAGGCAACTGAGCTTCAATAATGACGTCTTTGTCCTAGCAGTCAAGAGGTACGCAAGATCAAGCAATGTCCTTGTGCATTTCGGTCGCAGACAGCAATAAATACTTTCCACTGATTTTAGACTAAAACGCTTTTAATCCGATAAACGAACAAAAAAGAACATCTCATTTGACATGTTAGATATTGGAAGACGGGGAAGTTAGCCGTTCTCTGGCAGGACGCCAAGTCGCACTGGTCCTCACCGGAACTTTTCAGTTTTCGAAAAAAAAGGCCTTCATACGCATTTTTGGAGGAAAAGAGTGACTTTTCTTTTCTTTTTATGTTTTTTATAATTCTTTGCTTTATTTTGTTTTTTTATTCTCTGCGCGCAACTCATTTTTCCATGGCGTTCTTCTCCTCTGCCTATTGTGCAATATTTTTCGTATTGGGTAACAGAGAACAGGTGTTCTGTCCTTGACGAAGTGATGTACCTTTTTATCCTGTGTGTCGCGAATTCTGCGTCGTCGCGCATCCAATTCGCATGTGACAATTCCTTTTCCTCTTTCGTTTGTTTCTTTTTTCTTTTCCCCCTATCTGTAACCGCGTGGACTTTAAGCCTCTGCGACTGCTAACCTTATTATTGGTGACCCCGCCATTGCGAAATGAAATTCATCACGGAATCTCTCTCTTAATTTGTGCGTCGTATTTGTTTTATGAAGGAAAAGACATCGGAGTTATTGTCGAATCAGAAATTACTTTTTTTTTCCAATTAATTTGTGACATGCTACAGGTTGTCGTAGATATCGATTGCGTCTCTGCAATAAAAATTTGCCAAAAGTAGGCGACAAAAATATTAGCTGTTATAAATTTTCAAACATTCCTGAATCTGAAGTGATTTACTTCATTATTACACAAGTCTTATGATTATAATCTTAATCATGATTATGAAAAAAAAAAAAAAAAAAAAAAAAGAATGCTGCGCTGGAAATTTTATCATGACTTAATTAATACTAGCACACTGAAACTTAACAGAATGAGACAAAGTTTTATATGTTAAGTTTTCTGCTTTGAAACTCTAAGGCGTCTTTAAAAACAGTGGAAGGAAACATAACCCTAATGGCAAGATCGCATTCCAGCACAGTTTCTTCTAATTTCGGCAATGCATGTATTTCGCCTGTCTGCATATGAGGCAGGAACCAATCACAATTTTTCACCGCTTACTGCCCACCACAATTTCTTATTACATCTCAGAAAAAGAAGGGGGGGGGCTATTCTATAGAAATATAGTGTGTTCCCTATATTTTAAACTACTGTATTAATCCTACTGAGACTATTTCATCTGGTATCTTCTGTTTGCTAATGAAATCATATATAACTCTATAAAATACTAAATATATAGTAATTTATTTGCGTGTCCCAAACTCTAATTAGATTTTTCTTCTCTCGATCATATATGTTATCATTTAGGGTGCTTAACTTTTTCTAGTAATTTAAAAAAGTTCGTGATTTAATTTTATTCCAAAATTCTAAACCGAAAGTGAGAAATATTGATGCATAAAAAAAGACTAATGAAAGAAGTATTTCATAAAAGTGAGTTTTAAATTAGTAATTAGGGCACTTTATTTCAACATATTTGTTTAAAAAAAAAAAAAAAAACGTTTTTATAACTTGAACTTGTATCGTCTCAAGTTTCATTTTTTTGTTGGAACCAACAAACGATCTTAAAACTGATATGGTTTGCTTTAAATCAAAAAGCATATTTAATTACAAAACTTTAATATTAGAAAAAGCATAATATGAAGTTGTTTTTCCTTTTAGAATTTTGCTTGAAGAAAAAATATTCATCTATAAATGAATGATTGATTTGAGCAAAAGAAAACAACTAGAAAAGCATCCCGAAAAAAGGAATTAAAACTTATCAGAGGCGATTTTTACTTTTAGGCACCACTTTTTAAGAAAATGATACTGTTGTTTAGGAAAATCATATTTAGTAGTTGTACGATGACAAGTTTAAATGACAATGTTAAATAATGACATTTTACACGATATATGATACACGTTCTGCACGATAACATGATACACGTTAACAAAATATATGCGAATCGTATATGCAGAGTAGTATTTGCTGTAAAGAATAGCACGTTAGCACAAAATTGGTAGTAAACAACCGTAATGGCACAAAGTGCTCAGAGAAAACTCGCAGCAGATTGGGACTGGAAAGCGAATCTTCGCTCAGCTAATTACATATATCGAACCATCTACTTATTGACAACTCTGTCTCACAGTGGTTTGTAATTTCCGTGACAGGACAAAGAAGCTTCTAGAAGGATATTGTATCTTCGCTCCTAATCTAGATATCGCCAAAATTCCAATAATTTCTGACACTTTCATTTTGTCGCCGGTCTCTAGCCCGACATTCGTTAGAACTGTATGTAAAACTCTCTTCCTTACCTAGAAACTATCTGTGGAGGAATAAATAGAGGGATTTTACAAATTCGTAACACTTTTATGTATGCTGAAATCAACTAAAGTTGTCTCCGCACGCCTTTTTGTATGCTAACATAATATACAGCGTATTGTGCTTCATTCTAAAGTGAGAAAAACAAAGAATATATCTTGATAGCCTTCCTTTTCGACGGTTAAGCTCAAAATTTGAAATGGCATCACCATTTATCAAATTTCATTTTTCTATTCGTTGCGTTTTCGAGTTCACACACGCAAATATACAGATCGAAGACAGTCTTTCAATGGATTGAGTCAAAATAGATCGTTAATTTTAATGAAATAATTATATCATAAATTGAATTTATTTAGTTGCTTGCATTTTTGAGTCATTGTGTTTACATGGATATGGGTGGACGAACAGACAAGACGTCTACTCAATGATTTTATCCAAAATCTGATAGAAATCTGTAATTTTAATATAAATACTTAATTTCATACCTTATATGTTTTGCCTTCTTTAAATCAATAATTTTTCATCTTAAATTTGATATCGTACTAAGAAAAATCGTTTGATATGATTATGCAAATCTGTTTATCTTTTTTTCTACCCCATTTCGTCATATTTGAATGACGTAAAATGCGCTCGTGCAGTTGTCTAGTTTAAAACGTAAAATGCGCAAGGGCGAATTCAGCACAGTTTTTGTCCTTTGTACTCGCAGTCAAGGTTTGCAGAGAGTTTTTATCTTTTCAAACGTCTCTTTTGTTTTAGTTTGGTTTGACGATCAGGTGATACGAGCACGTTGAAACGCGCAATCTTTTTTTCTATTTTTATCTTTTCTGCCTATCTGTTTCAACTCTTAGTTTTTATTTTTGATATTAAAATATATCCGCAATCTTCGATGTATTTTTAGTTATTTATACCCAATATTATAATAAAGTTATTGCACACTGTAGGATTTTAGCGCTATAAATCCGAATATTCCACACCACGTCAGTGGATGAGGACATGACAAATAACTAGTTTTGGATATCCATTCCAAATGAAATGGGCGTTGACAGAATGCAAGTAAGAAAGGACGCTTGGTGCTTGTGGAGGACCTAGGAGGTTGGCGTGAAATGCTCATAAATGAATCTAAATTTTTGGCCGAAAAATGGCGTAGTGTGGAGTGATCGTGAAGGGGTGGCTTAGTAGCACAAGCATTATTTATTTAAATTGTCTTGTAATGTTCTAATTCGCTGAATTGCACACTGTAGGATTTTAGCGCTATAAATCCGAATATTCCACACCACGTCAGTGGATGAGGACACTGTTAAATTGATCATGACAAATATCTAGCTTTGGATATCCATTCCAAATGAAATGGGCGCTGACAGAATGCAAGTAAGAAAGGACGCTTGGTGCTTGTGGAGGACCTAGGAGGTTGGCGTGAAATGCTCATAAATGAATCTAAATTTTTGGCCGAAAAATGGCGTAGTGTGGAGTGATCGTGAAGGGGTGGCTTAGTAGCACAAGCATTATTTATTTAAATTGTCTTGTAATGTTCTAATTCGCTGAATTGCACACTGTAGGATTTTAGCGCTATAAATCCGAATATTCCACACCACGTCAGTGGAGTGAGGACACTGTTAAATTGATCATGACAAATAACTAGCTTTGGATATCCATTCCAAATGAAATGGGCGCTGACAGAATGCAAGTAAGAAAGGACGCTTGGTGCTTGTGGAGGACCTAGGAGGTTGGCGTGAAATGCTCATAAATGAATCTAAATTTTTGGCCGAAAAATGGCGTAGCGTGGAGTGATCGTGAAGGGGTGGCTTAGTAGCACAAGCATTATTTATTTAAATTGTCTTGTAATGTTCTAATTCGCTGAATTGCAAGAAGTAATCAAGATGTGATTTATTGTATCTGTGGCTCTTATCACATTTAAGTAAGTGGTATGCTTCCCATACTTTTTATATTCTCGGCGTCTTTGGTGTATTGGGACTTTCTCCAAGGCATAAAATCTTTTCGCGTGAGGCCGACAAAAGTACCTACTTTTTACTGGACTTAGCTCGGGCCTTGTCAAGCCTTTTTTCTAAAATAATTGATAGTTTCTATATTGTCTCAATTAGGGGGTCTTAATAATTTATAGCACAAATAAAGCTTTAAATAATTATCCCAGTCCATGGAATAAATGAGCATATTGAATTCGTGGAATTAAACTGAACGTAGGCACACTTTGGATAGTAACTGCTGAAAATCCGGTCTTGAAACATTTAAATAGTAGGAAAAGGAATTTAATTTTTCTGATTTTTCGGCACTTACCGATGGGTATTCATCTTTGAATAACAGTTAAACTCAGTTAATTTCATGCTGCAAAGTTTTATTGTTAGAAAATGTTTATTCTTAGTCCTGGTGTTAAATGTTCTGTGAAGTGTTGGGATCTTTGAAGTTTAATTAGAAAATATAATTAAGATTAAATTTCTTTAATACATATCATATTGCATTTATGATGCTATCTGGATGCCAAGCCGCACATTAACGGTATCTTTAATCCAACTTATTAACAAAAGAGAGAATGAAACCATTTTCTTTTCACCTAAGTAAGTATGTTTAAGCACCTAAAGTAGATGCTTGGCGAAACATCATTATATGGGTGAAGGTGTCCTTCTTGGGGATTTCTCAGAGGAAATTGAGTTACATTTGTGTTCTACTTGGAGATAAACTTGAAAAGCCTCCAGTAGCCATTTGTACCATAGTAAGCGATTCGTTGCAAAACTGCACATCGATGTAATAACATACGCATATATGTAGATATAATAGTGGTTGGGAACACAGCCAAAGGAATAGAATCTTTAAGTTTATTTCACTAATTTTCTTCAGCTATGCTACATCTTAAGTCGGTTTATGCGTTGCGTAAAGAAAAAAAGCACAATTCAGTGTGTGGAATTTGAAAAATATTTCGTATTAGTTCAAGACTCATTTTTTTTCTCATTTCTTTATCTTCCTGTTATGATATTCTGATGCTTGATACAATTTCAGAATCAATATTTCACACCAATTGCACCAAATACTATCTGCGTGCGTGTAATCGGGATATGCGTTTAGCTTTTTGAACTGCAAATTTATTTGATTTCATGATTGGGTTCTACACTTTATTTTGGGCATCTGTTCTTTCCATTCCTTTGAAAACGGAAAGCGTTGCAAGATTTGCCTAATAAGTTACTCGTTATTTTAACTAATTAGCGATCCAAAATATCAAATTCTATATTTCGAAAGACAAGTCTGGACACGTCATCTGTTGCTAGGTAACAAACATCTTCACTTCGGGGAAATGGATATGTTTGAAAAGTTCAGTATCCAATAAATGCTGGCCTCTTTCATTAGATGTCTGTTTAAAATGGCATATCTACATTTTCGGTGGCATTAAATTGGGACATTTGGTCTTTGGTGACATTTTTCCCTTAAAAAATTGCATTGATTTTGCAAAATTGCAGTTTTGAATAAATAATTTGGTAAACTTCTTCTGAGCTAGATGGTTTTTGCTTTGTACCACTTTTTACCTGGGCGAGGAGGGCGATTCCCAAAATATTTTTGGCTTTTCATATGTTGGTTTTATAAGTTTTTTTTTTTTTTTCAAACAAAGCAAAAGTTTTAAATTATGCATTATTATATTTTCTTAAAAACTCATTCCTTATTTCGCAGTCTCGTACCTTAAACAGTAGACATCAAAACAAATTGTTGATTTAAACTTTAACAATTTTTTTTTTTGTGTGTGTGTGTGTAAATTTTTTTCGTGATACAATTTTTTGACAACAATTTGGAATCGAATAATTCATCCTCGAAGTTTACTTTTTCTGAACATGCTTATTTTTAGACCAGAAAATTATCTAATTTTTCGCTTTATTTTTGGAGAAACAAAGTAGATTCTGTTTTGTCCTTTCTCCTGTTACCACACCTTTTAAAAAAAGGCAATATTGAGAAATCAGCATTTTAATTATGACGTGGTAGTAATAACTACGCAAAACGAGAATACCAATAAGTGTGATGTGGCGCAATTTTTTTTTTTTTTTTTTTTTTCTTTCTCGATTTTGGAACCTCTTCTGTCGCCCAGATTTGTGGTTTGCCACTGACAAATCCATTGTTCTCGGTTTGATGTTTCGGGTATTGTGTAACCTGCATATCCGTTCTCTGTTTTTCTTTTGCATAATCTGGGATTGCAGGTACTTGAAATTTCCAACTCATGTGTAACCGCCGCACCAACATTTGGGATGTTACTAATAAAAATCGTGCGATGAGTAGAAATAAATCATGTCGTTTTATTTATTACGATGGTTACCTCGACTTACTAATTTTTATTTTCTCGGCGTACAACCTGACTGTGGAATGGTATTTGTTGTTGTGTTGACTGTGACATGCATTGCGTGACGCTGGGAAGGCACTTATTTTTACCTCTATAGTAACAATTTTTGTAAAATTTGAATTCTGTGAAAGTGATTTTAATATTTAGTTATATTTATTTCATATTTCGAATACATTGTTTCAATGAAATTAAGTAATTGTTGACCGTAAATAAAGGACATCCCAAAATTAATGCAAGATTTGAATTTGCCACCATTTGTGCAGTATGGCAGCCCTATTAAAAAAAACCGTTCGGACAGCTATAGGTTAGGGTTAGTGAAAACAGACCCTTACACGGTAGAACAACGTGTTAACGCAAGATTTGAAAAAATATACGCCCCCCCCCTTAAATTGCTATATTTTTATTGAATTGTAAAGTACACAGGATAGGGTTATGTATGACATGTTTACCAAAATTGCTTGATGATAAAATAATTCGAAACGCGTTGCATGTCAAATAATTGGATCAAGAGATATCAAATTTCCATGTGATTAGTTCTTAAATAGTGTATGCTCACTAAAAATTGATTTTTCGCGATTATTTTTTTAGACCACTTAGTGAGTGGATTAAATTTAACTAAAGGCAATCGAAAGTGTTACGTACTGCTACTTCTGATCTTTTTATTGCACAGAAACTAGTTTTGTTTTACTTTAAAATTCAAGCAATCATCTTTTTATTGCCAGGAATTTTATTCTTATATAGCCCTTAATATAATGAGTTTCTAAATATATTTTCATGCATATTTACAATGGATATTTTTCATTGTTTTAGATACTGGATTTTTATTCACGCGTGTTGCGATGATATTGAATAGATTTTTTATATGCACATTTTTATCATTGTAATTAAAAGTAAAATTTAAAAATAAAATATAGGCAAACTTATCGAGCCTAAATTATTATCATGTGACATGTTTTCAAACTACATTAGTTAAAATTTTGTCATTTCCGTGCAAAGTCAAAATAAATTTTAAAAAATTAAAAATTTAAAAAAAATGTCTTTCAAGTTGTACAAATTTTATTTCCGCGCAATCATTTTTTTTGTGTGAAATATTTCTAAATAAATGTTAGCAGAATTTTTAACAATACTTTCTATGGTTGTAATGAAATTCAAATCAGTTTTATAATTTCATTTCCAATGCTTAAGTGAAAATTCTTCTTCAAAGTTTCTAGTCAAATGCATACATTTCAAAGTTGAATTCTACGTTTTATTAGTAGGATCTGTGAATTATATGTAATGCATTACGCATAGAATGAAACTGCTGTTTTACTCAAACGCATTAAGCTTAAAACAGTATTTATTGTAGTATTTCATACTAGATACTCGGATCTCTCTCTTTCTCATCTTTATCTATCTATCCCAATATCTCTGTATGTTTAATAAGGGCTTATTTTTCTAAAGATTAAGGGATTAAAATATTTATGTAAAATCTTCATGTTTTTAAAGTCTCATTACATATTCTATGCGAATTATTAACCGCTTAACTGTTTTGTCCGAATGCCATACGTGCATCGATTTATCGAATTTTGATAGTTGTAAGCAAAAAATAAACGATTCATAATGATTATAATTCAATATTGAATTTACTTCGAATACATAGATAAGTCGAGTATTCAGTGGATTTCCATTTGAAACAAATTAAGAAAATATTCCCAAAATAGAAGGTGTCATCTTATTAGATAATGTAAAGAAAATAAAGCAGTTAAGTGGTTAAAGGTTTTTTATGTTGTTACAAAAAAAGTTTTCTCCAACAAAATACCGTCGATCAATAATAATAACTCAGCGCATTTAATTGCTATAGTTCAGCAGCTTGCTTGCTGTCTAATCCTCCAGTTTCTTTACTTGTCGGCGACTCCGACTCCTCTCACACACAACTTCTGACGATCCACACAACTTCACTGCAGCTTCAGAGTGCCCGTCTTTTATAGTTCCGGGAGGCGGGGCTAGAATCTTCAGACCAATCAGGGCGTATCTGAATGTATCTTGGTTCCTACTGGATGGATCGTGAAATTTCTCGAACTTTCCAGTATGATCCATTTAGTCGCCAAATGGTCGCCAAGCTCTCAGTCATTGACGCGGCAGCCGCTCAGCACAGATTTTACAACGGTCTTTCTCACAATGACACCACTCGTGCCAGGTAGCAAAACCACAGATTTGTAACAATATATTACCAGCAATGATTGAAATGTCGATATTCTATAGAATAGCATTTTACAGAATGCCTGGTGTTTTTAGGCAAAGTATTAAATGTGAGAATTATTATAAATATTCAGTATTATACATAGTGCTTAACAGTATGCTTAACATATGCATAGTGCTTAACAGTATGCATAGTGCTTAACAGTATGTAACACTTAGAGCAAAATCCGTCTGTCCGAAACTAGGTTTGTATGGTAACTACAAAACGAAGAGAGCTGGATAAATAAAATTGATAGCACAGATGTAATATCTTTAGTATAAACGCTCACTAAAGTTTGAACAAAATCTAACATGCGGTTGACCATCTGTCGGTCTGTACTTTCAAAAACATCGGAGCGCAATAATTCGAAAACGCAGTGACTTAAATATATCAAATTTGGCATGAGATTTTGTGAATACAACTGTAGTTTTGTGTTAAATCGATTGAAAAAAAGTGTCTAAACCCAAATTCGATTTTTAGATATTTTCGATCTCATGCCAGAAATTAATCGCCAACAGACTCGCCAAGACTGACGCGATAGATTCAGTAAAATTTAAATTCACGCCAAAGGTTAATATTTTTGAACTGTTGTACGCAAGGCATTCAGTAGGATAACATCTTTATTAGATAGTATGCGAGAAAGTATTGGAGTAATCATTCCTGGTAGTTTGAAGTATATTTATAGATGGAAATAAAACAAAATATTATTATTAGCGACATTTAAATCTGTTTGAAGGTAAAACTAAAAAGTCAATTTTACGATGAATCGGTGAAATTCTTGTTGAATAATTGTTTGAGATATTACATAAATTAAGAAAATTATTCTGTAGTGCACATGAGACTTCAGAGTCGAGCAACTTTGTTTTCAGTACTGTTATTAAATCTTGGTTTCAATAAAAACTGTTTTTGTATTATTTGCAATTTAATCTTTTCTTCTTTAATTTAAAGTTGAAATTTTATGAGAGCTGGTAGAAAATTAGAGTCAGATACATAGTGCAATGAAGAGAAAGGCATAAAGCATCCATGATAGTATTAGCAAATTACATGACTATCAAAATTTAAAACTTAAAAATATTTTTGCTGAAAAACTATTAAGAGATTAAGTTACAAAAAATATTTAATTGAAAATTTTAATAAGCATTAATACTGGCGAATCGTCTGGTCGCCAAAGGCGGCTAATATATCCATATATATTTACAAAATATTATATCCAGCCTTCTTACAAAGGCGCAACTTTTTTTTAAAGCATTTGATTGTTTTTACACACAAGCTAACGTGCGTCAAACTTTGAACACATCTGATATTCAATTCGTTGATCACAAAATCACGCACTTAATAAGAGTTATTTGTGTTTAGTTTTCTGTGAGAAATGTGTACAGTTTTCAACCAAAAAAAAATAATTAAAAAACAATCCAAATATTATTTATAAATCATATGTAAGAAAATCTACGAAAACAACAACAACATTTATCTCTTAAAAAGATAATTTCTGTAATGTTTCACAATATGTTTTATAGTGCTAAAGATAAATTTCATTTTCTGCAGGGATACGATTGATTATAGAGTCTTGAATGTTTTCAATAAGGTAGCTTAGCGTAAAATTTAGAAATCTCAATATATTTTTGTATGTATAAATCATTTTATAATCATAATTGATTTTCAAAAATGAGTTTAATTTTTTAGATTAATTCTGGAACTCAACAATTTTGGAGCAAAGAAGTAAAATTTAGTATGCTTTCACCACATTTTAAACATATTGAACAAAAATATAGTTCTTACCTTGTATACTAAAATCTACAATTCAAGAATTTTGGTAGGTCTTTTTGGTGTATGTGTAGATTTACAATCTTCTTTGTAAATAATGGTTTCTTTTTCTGCCCTTTTATAGCCTTGCTGTCCGTATGGTGCGAGGATCTCGGTAGGCTCCTCCTATTGCGCCACCAGAAGGCCAGAAACGGGGATTCTACAGCCGACACCCAACCAGCGGAGCCCAGCAAGATGCACCAGACTCTACAGAAGACCTTGCCAGCTGGAGCCCAGAGGTAACTTTTCTTTGTAACTATAGAACTTCTACATAGTACAAGAAACGGTCTTCTGATTTTGTGGAATTTGAATCTAGACTAGTATAATGTTGAAAAATGCATATGCTGTCGTATCTTTCTCTCAAAATTAGGCATCGGAATTTGAACGATATACATAAATCGAACCCATTTTTTAGTCCCTTTATCCGTGATGGTACATGTCTCTGTAAAATCGTAATGCCGAAACTTCAACTGGCACCTAAATAAATCTTTTTTTTTCTCTAGGAGGGGGGGGGGGGTATTTTATAATATTTCGACACACTTTTTTAAAAAAAACTTTATCTATATCTGTGTTTCTCTTGCAATTCCGAATCTATCCTCTTCAATGTATCGATTTTTATTCCTACCAAATACGAACAGCACACGTTCTTTCTCAAAGATATTTTATGAAACAAAAAAAGAGATTTTAATGAAGAGAAATGCATTTATTGTTAAATCTAATAAATGTTTACGCAAATGATAAATAATCACTTCGAAACTAAATAGTATGCGAATTGAATTGAATGTTAATAGCGAAAAGTAGTTTTTACTAACATAAAACTGGCACAAATTAAACGAAGTCTCAGAATGGAGCAACAAGTAATGCGATGGATGTATCAAGTGCAGTACACTTGTTCTTTGTATATGTTCTCCACTCATTGAACACAAATTTGTTTAATTGCTTCTTTTTTTATCATTTGGCACGAGTCATTTGTTTGCGCTTTTTTTTTTTTTCTCCTATTACTCATATGTGACTTGATAGAAAATATTTAAAATAAATATCTTTTTTTTTTCTTTCAAATTTTGGGAATAATATGTTATGTTTGTAAACATTATATACTTTCAAGATCTTATCGCGACCCAACAAAAGTTGGTTTGCCACCCTGAGTATGGGAAAACTGCTGGACTGCGACCCACGCTGTACAGAAAAATTGATCTTTTAACTTCTGATTTCTTCAAATTTTGAGTTAAGGATTTTGTTTACCATGAGTCTCAACTGACGATGTATCTCTCTGAGAATCATACCGATCAGAATTCGAAAAAAGCCTCCGAACTTTAAAAAGAAATATGCAATAAATCTTAAAACAAAACAAAAATAAATATAATTGTGGCGATAAAAATTAAATAAATGCATGCACTGTAAAAGGCAGGTAGTAATACATTACCACAGTACCTTTAGAGGATTCACCCATGGTTTATGAATTGCCTTACCCTCTCAAAATGATTTTTACGCAAAATCTTCCCAGTTTTAAAATATTAAAAACACCGAGCTGTTTTTATATTCTTATTTATTTAAATCTATTTATTTTATTGTTTGTAAGGATGAAATTTCTTAATCGATTTTTCACTGAGTTTTTGAATGCTAGTGCTAGTATATATTTTCTGGAATTTGAGATGTAAATTTGCATTCTGCTGATCAAATCGTCGAAACCTTTCAATTTATCTACAACAGAACATTTCACTTTCCTTCTAACTTTCATCTGACAGGAAGTACATAAAATTTATTGAGTTAAACAGTTTTGAATAATGTGCCTAAAGCAGTGCTCTTGTAAAGTGATTACTTATAAGTAGAAATACTTATATAACTGTGAAATAAGCTTCTCTTTGATATATTGAATTAAATTCTTTCTGATTTATTTTCCCCTGGATAGATAGGAATAGTTATATAACTGTGAAATAAGCTTGACTGTGATATATTGAATTAAATTCTTTCCGATTTATTTTTCCGTGTAATCCTTAGTGCATTTAATCTCAGTTTTAAATACTCTGGAGACAAGTAATTAATTCCTATTAAACCTTCGGTAACATCTTATTCTGTTAACTTTGTCTTATTTTCTAGCCTCAAATCATCCATAGTGTAAGCTATCTATATAATCGAAGAATCCATTTTCTAGCCAGATATTCATATTTCGCCAAAGCATTTTATGATCACTCTATAATTTAAATCATTGCATTTTTATGTTTATGAAATTAAAGATCGCCAACCCTTTGACTGATTTGGCTCAAAATTTGATAAGAATGTGTATTTTAGATGCTAAAACTGTGCCAAATTTTGATTTATATAACTCTTTACGTTTTGTAGTTAGTTGGAGAGCTGGACTTGGACTTTCTCTGAATGGATTTTGTTCAAAGTTTAATAGAAATCTACCAGTTTGGCGTCAAATCATATATGAAATTTTATTAATCTAGTTCAAAGTATTTTGGAATTATAATGTTTAATGACAAACTCATATAATATCAAAAATGTTTTTAGACTCAATGAGGTCTGAAACCTGAATGTTCGTCAAGATCTCGAGTTCATACTTTTTGACATGTATGCTTCACATACGAGAAAGGGAAAATGTCTTTTGTCTGATCTATCCTGTATTCTTGGGTATTTAATATTATAAATTCTTATTTGCGATTTCGAGATATGTTTTTTTCAAGAAAAGGTCTATAGATAAAATTTTTAATTTTTAAACTTTATTTTCTTCTATACGAAAATATTGAATCGTCAAGAAATTGCAGTTGGAGATTTTGACGAATCTTTACACATCAGAACTTCTTGAGTTAAGAAAACACATTTTTCGCATCATATCTGTCTGCGAACATGATAAATCAAAATCGGCTGAGTGGATTTGATGGTTGTTCTTTGACTGCTGTTTCATTTATTATTTTTAATTCGAATATAACTATTTGAGTTCATGGAATATTTTATCACAGTCATATACAGGGTGTTTATAAAATCAGGAATAATCTTTAAGGAAGGTCAGGCATACAGAAGTTAGTCATTTTAAGAATAGATTATGGGAACACAAATGCGTGGGGAGCCGTTGGAGGGAACAATTTTTTTTTTTAATGAAACAAAGCCATTTTTGATGCATGATGTCCACCTTCGTGCTCGATGACCCATTGAACAAATGTGAGCAGTTTGTGAAACATAATGAAATGATTTGTTTATATGTTGCTTTCTAATACTTATTGGATATTTTCATCTTCTTGCGAGTCTCTACCTATCACTGGCATTTATCATGCTTCAGATTCATTTCCAACGACAATTATGGCATTATTTATTTATTTTGCAAAACTTACACTTCAATAAAGAAAATGTATTGCCTTTTCTAATAACCTTAAATTCGAAAGCTGAGCTTATTGTTTTTCTTGGCATTTTTTTTCCTTCCCTTCATAGATATGATTGCCAAAGTCTTGTACAATAGCAAAGCATTTTTTTATAATCACATTTTTTTATAATCACATTTTTTTATAAACAAAAGGTCTCTATAGCGACCGCCCTTTCCATTAATAATGCAATGTTTCATTAAAAAAATTACTTGTTTTTATATGCTTGACCTACCCCTAAGAATTGTCCCTCGATTTAGGACACATATTACACTTCTCTCTCTCTCTCTCCTTTTTTTAAATATTTGACTTTTGAATTGTTTAACGTTAACATTCTAAATATTTTTTTGAAATTTCTAATTTGCATTTGACAAATCATATTTCTCAATCTATATATATCGATGAATTTCAACCCGATGTTTTGTTTAGAAATATCGTTCAAACTGAACGGGCCCCCACCGTCCTCGTTACACTTGTGTCTTTAATGTTTGCGATGTTGCAATTCATCGCCTATCAGCCGTTTATCTCCGAGCAGCAGTTTGTTATCACGGTACGTGTACTGAGTTATCTGTGTTGTATTCATATATGGATGTGGCTTACGTGTGCTTTTGTTAAAACCCTCGACTCGACAGCAGGTGAATACATATTTGTCCTGCTGACAATGCGTCGAACGGGGCAATAAAAAATCGCCATTTCGATGGAAGCAGTGGATGATCTTTTTCAATCACGTACCTGGGATTTAGAATTCCGCAGAAACATCGAGAACGGCCACCTTTGCCCCTCCTCTCTTTCCTTCCCCCCTCCCCTCCTCTAGGCATAAAATATTGAATTATCAAGCTGTTCGCGTACCTTTCTGAGTGCCATAAGTTAATTTGAATGTCAACTTTTGCATTTGTTTTTCGCAAATATAGATTTCGAATTACAGTGGTATCTTTTCCCCCTTGGTTGATGCAAAATATAAGTTAATATTTTTCGTTGTTAGAAATTAGACACTGGTTCAGAGAAACACAAGCTGCACGAACTTATCTTGTTTTTAATTTTATTGCTTAGTTTAAAAAAATTTATATGCTTAATTTATTTGTTTATTAGGGAGAAATGAGATTCAAAACTCATGTATGAATTCGACGACCCCCAAAGTTTGGACGACAAAAGACGTTATATTATTACCGTCTCTATTCAATAATATGTTAAAATACTATTATAAAGAATGCAATTAAAAATTCTATTTTTAAAACACTTAAAGAAAGAAAGATGCTTAAAAATTTCATTTAAAAAAACTGTCATCTTTCTTTTTCTGACTGAAAATTTTCTGAAAGTTCATAGTTCAAAACTAATGCATGCAAAACTAGTTTTCAGCATAATTACAATTTTTGAGGAAAATAATTTAGTTTTCTATTTTGATTCAACAGAAATTGAGCAAGAATTTAGTAAAAAGATTTTTTTTCTTTTCTCAAAACTAAATTTTAAAATTTTAATGCTACTTCGCTCTTATTTTGGATTTGCAGATTAAAATTAATTTATTCAATAATACCTCTTCATTAGTGTTATGAATACCAGAATTTTTTTAAAAAATTATTATCATTTAATATTCTTTGATATCTGTTGTTTTATAAACTCACGAAAAGATGGCGCCGCTGTTACAAAATCAAAATTTAATTTAACTGCCAATTAACTGGTAATAAGATTGAAAATTTTAAAACAGTGCATTGTGGTCGAGAATATGCTAGTATAAATAATTTGAGATCTCTAGAACATCAAATATTCTGTGTAAAATATCACTTATAAAATTCCTTTTTTATAAACTTTAAACAAAACAAGTTAAATAATAGTGTTTATAAAAATCAAATGATCAAAACGGTTATAATATAAACTGGATGGAATGTGAAAATCCTTTGGAATAAATTTTAAACATTTCACACATATATATATATATATATATATATATACTTGATTGCTAATCCTGGTGAGAGAAAGGAATAAAAAGAAAAAATAATAATAAAACTCTTGCAGATGATAAATAATTCCGCGTTCCTTTTTCAGGCAATAAGTTTATTACGGCAATGTTGTGTGTGTGTGTTTTACCACATTCAAAGCTTTAGACTTCATTAATTGTTTGTTTACGCAAGCAAATTATATGAATTCCTGAAGAATTAGTTTATACCATTTGAAAGAGATTACATGAATATATAATTTTGTCATAATTTTCATAAATATTTCGACGATTTGGACTCAAAATTAGTTTTACTAAAAATATTATTTAGCCATATCATGCGAATGTGAAATATTTTTTCATTTTGCGTGCCAGTTTCATTAATATTCTCTCTTAAAATTTTGTAAAAATTCAGTTAAAAATCAGTTCGTCTAATAAAAACTTTAATGTTATGTGCCGAAGTAGAAAATGGGTGCTGTCTTGTTAGTTATATTATACCTAGTTGGTACATTTACTTAAAAGAATTCTCATTATAATTGTAGAAAATCTACACTTAATGCAAAGTAAATACAAAATAAGTATTTACTTTTTGTATTTACTTTGCAGAAATACTTATACAAAATAAGTATTTCTGAGAAGAATAACCATTCAGAAAATGTACTAAACTTTATGTTATTCTTCTCAGAAATTTTTTGAATGCGACATTCTGTAGGTTTCTTTTAGCGGATAATCGAATTCATAAGCTATTTATTATTTCATAGTAATGGTTTTACAGGTCAGTTTTAGCCATTTTAGAGATTTAACTCTTTTATTTTCCCAATAAAAAATATTTATAGCGTTTTCTTGTTTCCTTTTTATTTTGAATTCTTCATATTTGGTTCTTGAAATAAAATATTTATTATTCAAAAATTAATTTTTAGTTATGCTTTTTTTTCTTTCTTCTTTTTTTTCCCCATTCCCCCGAAATCTGTGTATTATTTCAAGAGAATGTCGCAGTCCTGTAACAACAACAACAAAAAAGATGTTTTTTCTTCTGAAACCATTCTGTGACGTAACATTAAAAGCAACCAATAAAACGCTTCAGAATTAAATTGGTGCGGTGGATTTGTTTTATATTATGCGGAGGTAAATTAATTCTATTGTTATTTTATAATCATCTGTCAAGGTCCATTTTCCGAAAAATATTGAAAAAACGAAAGTTATTGTTGATTTTCGAAACAATCATTATTTGCGTCAAAGGAAAATATTGTATTTCCTTTTTGTTCATACTAATTTATAACATTAAAATTTACTATATTTTTACAACTGTTACTGTACCTATTTTATCTGTTGGTAATTAGCATTTCCAGAATATTACATTTAAATCAATCGAAATTTAATTGTCAAACGTTCTTGAATTTTATTCAAATGAAGATTTTTTTTAGGCATAGCATTTTTTATCAGTGAAATTGAGTTAAGAAATTTTCGGCAGATTATTTCAACAGATTCTGTTTATTTTCTGAATGTTTGATGCATTTATAGTTAAACATTGTTAATTAATCGATCTCTTAGATTCATTCTGAAGTACTTATGAATAAAAATAAAACAATAAAGGAAATTAAAAATTTCTAATCTGCATAGCGTTACCCCAATTCGAGTAGAAAATTCACTCATTTGCGTTACCATAATTGGCGTTGAAAATTCACGCATGCGCATTGTGTTCTGATTGTTGACAACTATTTTCAACGTATACGGAACGGATTTCAATTTGAAAGCTTAATATGTTTTCGACAGATTATTTCAAACTATTCAGTTTATTTTTTTTAGTGTTTGATGCATTTGAAACTAAACATTGTTAATTAATTGATCTCTTCATGATGAATCTGAGAAAATTTTGTTGAAAACTTCTTCAGATATTATATAAATTAAGAAAAATATTCTTTAGTGCCCATAAGGTTTAAATATTCAGCGACTCTGTTTTCAGTACTCATATTTAAAAAACATGCTTCGTTTCAGTAAAAAAAATATTATTTATTGCAGTTTAATCATTTCCTTTGTAATTTAAAGCATAAATTCTACGGGAGCTAACAGAAAATTAAAGAGATGCATATTACGTTACGGCTGAAGGCCTTTATAATATTATGAGTAAATTATATGACTATTAAAATTTGAAGTTTTAAAATATTTTAATGAAGAAGCAATTAAAATGGGAGTTACATAAAATATTTAATTTTTAAAATTTTAACGTGCATTAAGATTGGCGAACCGGCTGGTTGCCAAAAGTGGCTAGTGTACAATAAATGTAAAAATATTTGTTTTTTCCAAACTCATACTAGCACACAATATATGAACACAAATATGATATTTTATATACTATATGATTTCCTCACAGATAATAGATATCCACTTGGCCTTAGCTTTTGTAGTTTTTGAACCCAACATTTAAAGCCCCATGTATTACATTTTTAGGGGGGGGGGTATTCCAATTCTAATTCATGAAATTTACTAGTGTTTATAACTGCTGTCTGGACTATTCTTGTTCAAAACAATTATCCCAATGATTTAAACAATCTAATTAGGGAACTATTATGATCCAGTTTCATCCCTTTGCCTTTTCTTTAAACTATAGTAATAAAATTATTAAGAAACATTGTAACCAAGAACGAAAAAGCGTTATTCTAACAGTGTATGTTTTATCACGATAATTTGACTTGAAACACTCCATATCTGTTTTCCTCCTGCCATCATTCACAATCCATTTTCATTTGGATGTTTCCCAAAATTGTTGGTTATGCTATTTTATCCTCCCTTGCTGAGGATATAATAACCTGTTATTGTACTTACATTATAAAACAATGTAGCAACCTTTTGTCAAAATGTTGCTGATATTTAAATGTACACACTTGTTGTCTAACTGTAACCATGTAGCGCTTTGTTTTTCAAATGTTTTAACGTATGACGTTTATATCGTTAGAATAAATTTTGCTTGTTTTATGGTTGAAATCTTTAAAAAAAAAATGAAGTTATAATGAAGGCCTAATCTAAAACGTCTTCCCAAAGTTGATAATTTACTCCTAGACTATTGATTAAATTAAAGGTGAGGCGATTTTCTATTTTTTGAACAAAGATTTTCATCAATGTTTTAAAAAGATGGGCTGGTTTTGATCGTTTTACTATTATTATTAGAAAATATTCTGGTAGATCAAAAACCTCTAATATTTCTATGTGTTTGTAATTATTTCGACTTTTCCTTAAGTACGCAGAATCAATGACTTTTCTAGTCGAAAATACTATGCAGAAGGCATACTGCGAATTTCTACAAATTAAAGTCATTAGTTACTTTTGATGTTATAATAAATATATCGTTAAAAGGGTAATAACGATTAATTGCATTTTCTGTATGTTCTAATGAACCATTAAACAAGTAATTATATTTTTATTCCTTACATATTCTCCGCATTGTTAAGTACTTGAATCGCCCTTTGAAAAAATGTTATGAACTTTGAATTGTTATGGCCTTTCTCCAAATAATACAATGTTCGAAGATTAAGAACGATCGAGTTCAATCATTCCTTGAATTTCACATCGGCACATTCTATGATTTGTTATTATCCTCATCTTCCCAACCCCTTTACTGTAGGGCAGTTAACACGTTACGTCCCACGGTCAGGTGAGTGATATTTAAGAGCCATAACATGTCCCCCCCCCCTCTTCTGTAATTCGCATTTGTTTGGCATCATATATGTCATGTAGTGTGATTTAATTTAGTTTTTTAGTTTATTTTGATGGGGAATACATTTATTATTATTATTTTATGTCTGTGAAAATCGCACTTAAAATGTGCTTCTGTACAAATCACAATATCAGGCGCCCATATAAAGTACAAGGTACTGTGACATGGCTATGAAGATGAAGATGTATGTTGTATATAGGTGTGCAACGTGGTTCTCTGGGAAATGATACTGTTGCTACTGGCGATAGGCGAGGATCGAACTCGCAACCTTTGGGTTCGTAGCCGAGTAACAAGACCACTAGACAAAAGAAATTTCTCATGTCTCGTAGCTGTTATCTGGCTTATAAAGCGTAACCACATTACTCCCCCTTCAGTGCGTCGGAGGTGAGACGAACGATTTTTTGTGTCCTGTTTTTGCTGTTATTAGTGGTGATATATTGGCTGTAGCGTCTTATCCATTTTTTTTGGTTGATTATTTATCAGCTTTATTTATTTATTGGCTGATTATTTATCCGCTGCATTTTTTTCTCTTATTGGCAGATTATTTATCAGCTTCATTTTATTTATTGGCCGATTGCAGGGGTGTTTGTGCTCCGGGGAAACCCCGGAATTCCGGGGATTTTGAACTTCGATACCCGGAATTTCCGGGGATCGTCGTTCAAAAGGAAGTAGGAATAATAATGAATTATTTATTTTGATCTGGGTAATTTTGTTTGCTTTGAAAGCAGAAAACGCAAGGTCAGTGTGTGTGGTGAAAACTTTTCCTTTCTTTCTCCAAAGGCAGTGATAATGCGTGAAAAGGGGGAAAAAACTTCTTTTTTGTTCTTTCCTTATTGCGAGTTATGACTCATTCCCCCGGTTCTCGGACATTCTCTTCTGGATTCTTTTCGGCAGTTAGACGCGGCAGAAAAAAAAAGAGAGAGACTTCGTTCGACCAGATGTGCGATCACGTGACCTGGGTTCAAAGGTCTTAATTTTGCAAAAATAATGGTTATTAATTTTGCAAAAAAAGTAATTCATTGAACTTTTATAATTAGGTCATTCAATACTTCATAATCGTAATTTTTCATTTCTCCCCCCCCCCCTTCTCGAAACTCCAAAATGTCGGTAGTAAGTTCGTAAAAGTTTCAGGGGATTTTTTGGGGTCCCACAAACACCCCTGCGATTGTTTATCAGCTTCATTTTATTTATTGGCCGATTGTATATCAGCTTCATTTTTTATTGGCTGATTATTTATCAGCTTTGATTTTATTTATTTCTGATAGAGGGCGCTACAACAGTTGTATGAAGGTTTTTTGCGTATCACGTCATCGGGTCATCAATGTAGCTATTAGCGATAGGCGAGGAGCGAACTCGCAACCTTATGGTTCGTAGCCGAGTAATATGACCACAAGACAAAAGAAATTTCTCATGTCTCGTAGCTGTTATCTGGCTTATAAAGCGTCACCACAATACCATCTCGCACACACGCACGACGTTGCCGCATGTTTTAAATATAAAAGTCCGATAACAGCCCATTTTTAGTTTGAGAACAAAATGTTATCTAACTGTTCAAGCCTATGGCGAGTTTTTATAATTATGTTATGAGCATGCGCATAATATAGTAAACAACTTTTGAACAAGGTATATATCTATGAAAAGGCATTTTATTTGATAACCTTAAGTTTTTACCTGCCTTATTTTTTCATGGCTGCAAATCAACACGCAACGTGCGTTATTATGTGTTTGATGTGGATGCTAATGTGTCTTTTGGGGTGATAAAGCTAAATGGGAAGGAAAACTTGTTGACTGCTCTGGGGAAGAAAAGTATATTGAAAAAATCTGCACAATCTTGGGTAAGTACGTATCGTTTAGTTTTTTTCTGGAAAAAAAATCGTCCTTACCTTCCAAGTGAGTGCCGTTCCAGTTGGAAGCGCTAATTTCTCGCGCAATCTTGTAGCAGCGCTTGAACCTGATTGACTTGCCGAATTCTCAGTACAGATCGGTGGCTGCACAGGAGCGCGAAGCATGTCAATAACATCCCCAAACGCTGCTTGAGCGTTACGTAATTGTTATTTTCGAGGTTCGATCGTCTAGGAACATTGGTTAGGACACGGCTTTTTTTTGCGATTATTTATGTTTGGAGGATTTCTTTGAGGAGATGTTCTGCAAGAGCGCAATCAGTTCGGGCTGGAGCAGACGATAACCCTTTACTTGGTGGTGCGCAACACGTGGGGGGAGTGCATGTTGTGAGATCTAAGAGATTTAAATGGCTGGGGTTTTTATGCTTGGATTGGAAGAGCTGTCACATTTGGACCAGGAAACTGTAGATGTCATTCGGAAAAGAACTTTTCTTTTCGCAAATAGTGTATAGGTTCGGTTCATTGGATTCGGATCTACGTTCAGATTCCGGTCGTTTCCTAGAAATTCAAAGCTATCCTTTCCTATAAATATTTTTTGATTAAACTCAATTTCTTAAATTAGTATAAAATTTTATTACAGTTAAAGAAATGTAGTCATCCGTATATCAATGGAATGTAGTTACACTCCTATCAGATGTTCTTGTTTCTTATTGCACTTGCCACCGACCAGCCCGCTGTTCAAAGACAGCCGATAAAGCCTAAGGGGGAGCGCCTCTTGTTTTTATCGTAGAACCAATTTGGGGCAAGAGTACGACTTGACTACTCACGCATCACTCATACGCTTGCACAACCCCTTTTTACAGGAGGGCACATCTCACAGATAGAACAGGAAGAACAACCATGCCCAAACCGGGTCTCAAACCCGGAACGCCCAGATCACGGGGAAGATGCGCTACCCCTATGCCAGGACGCCGGCTCCTATCAGATGTCACACTCAAACGTAATTTTGTAATCTAGTACATTATTATTATTAAGGTATTCGTTGCCCTAATTCGGTCAGCTAATTACAATGCAGATAGGAATCGCAGATGACTCACGCGTTTTAAATTTTGATGAAAAAGCTGACTTGATAAAATTTCCGTTGAAAACATTCTCTCGACATAAGGAAGAATTTTCGATATAAGTGTGGAAGAGAACATGGAACTTAATGTATGATGCAATAAATCCACAATGAATATTTTGGTGGTTTTGGAAACCATTCCTAATCAATGATATTATGATACATTCATTTTTGTAGAAGCTTCATAATCTTCTTTATTCACCATATATATTTTATTTTGTGCAATACTTCGGCATCAGGTCCATAAGTTTCTTACTCTGGGGCTTTGAGGAAATTAAAAATTTGTTATAAGAAGACAATATCATAACTGATTTGGATTGATCTAGTACGTCTAGCGAGAGAAGGGTCAGGGGAGAATCGTGTATGTATATAATAAATTCAATTTTTCTCTTCTTTTCAATTTAATACTTATTTTGCGTCCTTCAAACATACAAGCAGTGTAACTTCTGAAACGTGCAGGCTTATATGTGAATGCTTTTTCACACTCTTCTTCTGCTTTGAATTTTCCCGAGTGAGGTGCTTAAAATACTATTTGAGGATCTACAAATTCATCTTTCATTATTTAAAAAAATATTAAAATAAATTTTAGCTTCAACGATATAAATTAAGGCTTCATGGATCATCAGTGACTTCATATCTTTCAAAAACTCTACACTCTTGAATATGGTTTTTATATATACAGAAAGATACGTGGTTTTTGGAATTTCTTTACTAGCTATGAAAAGATCTCGTGTTAAAAGAGGGGGGGGTGCATTTTCGTGTCATATCTAGTATATCTCTTAAGAAGAATCTAAGATATGTGCGTGTTTTAATTGCCTATTATCTAACACTTTAGAAAATTTAAATTGGCGCATGAAAAATTGATCTGATAGGAATTGCCAATAATCAAATATTCTCAAACTAAAAATATATTTTAATAGCATAAGATCCATTTATGCTTCACTCTTTGAAATCATGCAATTTTCTCACAGCCTAGTCAGAATTATCGGCATATTTCAGTTACATCATAAATCTGTTTTTTAGCATTTTTATAAATATTACTTTTTAATATCATTTTAAGGAGGATTCACGTCTCTTTAAAGAAATGTAGCATTAAACTTGCAGAAGTATAAACTGGTATTATTGTAATTTATTGATGCTGTAATGAGAATGCCGCCATCTTTCCGAAAAAATCCAGTGCTTGAGTCTAGAAATTAGAACCCCAGTCAAAAAAATAATTTAATAAAATAATATTCGACAAACAGTTAAGAAATGATATAATATAGCGAGTTATTAACTTAATTAAATGAAAACCTTGCGAACAGTGTCATTGTTCATACAATAAGGTGCCCTTTATTTCATCCCTAACTTGAACGACCCCAGTTCCTCTACTTAAGTGTAACAACTGAATTTCATTATCGTTCGCCCCATTGTCCACTCTGTTTTTTCTCGCATTTCCTGCGACATTTCGCTGACCTTTGAACTTCCCACCCACAATTCTGGTGGGAATTGCATGTTGAATTCTCTGTCGCGGGTTTGTAGTGGAGGGGTCCTCTTCGCTTGACGAAGTCCACCTACCTCTGACGTCGAAGAGTCAGGTGACGTGTGGAGATGCGCCAAATCCTCCTCCTTTCTCTCCATTCTTCTGCCTTCCCCTCTCTTTGATACCCTCCCCCAATTTTCCCTGCCCACGCGATAACGTCGGAATAGAACGAAAGGGAGGTAGGCAGGACATTGATCGGGTCGCTGGTATTCTTGAGTGCTTTGATCGTGGAACCTAGATTTGGCGGCTTTTTGCTTCACTTGGCTCGTGGATTTCTATTGTACTCGCTCAGGATTTAATGGTCATTGTTTTTGAACCTGTGGGATATGTTCTAACCATTGGTAACAGCATGAAATGCAAGATCGTCTCTGAGGGTTATCTGGAAAAATTCGAATTTCGGTCGTGAAAATGAACAAGCAGTTGAGATTAAAATTGGGTTTAAATAATTTATATAGCCCATATCTCAAGGAGAACAGAAATTGTTTAATCAATTCTTATTTATTATTCTGCTGTCACCATCTCATTTCTTCTAGTAATAAGTACAAAATCTATAATAATCAGAGTCGGAATAATGTCTGTATAAGAAAAGCAAGACTTGAATGGGTGAGAGGGTCTTCTTTTCTTCTCTAAAATCTTCAAAGCCAAATAATTGATTTTACGTTTAATCATTTTATCAGCAATTTTAATTTTAAGTAGCAAATGTTAACCAACTAAAAAAACCCAGTCATTTAACCTCCTTTCACTTTCGAATAAGTGGGTTTTATGTCTTTTTAAAAAAACAGGTATTTGAATTTAAAAATACTGTTATAAATTAGTTTAAAAAAAACATTTTTAGTACACTCTAAATGCCATTAATAAATTCGGATTTTTTGAAAAAAAATCATAAAGCCATGTTTACTTATAAAATTATGAATCAGTGTAAGGCAAAACTTGCACTATAATTAACTAGGAATATAATTAGAATAATAATTGGATTATAATAAGATTTAAACGATGCTCGATTTTATTTGGACACGACCCTCTATTTGATTGCATGATCTTTTAAATTGATTAAAAACAATAATAAGAATAATAATTACCTTGAAAATACCTTAAAAATTTTAGCACCCCATTCCTTCTAGATTCGGGGGTGGTGGTAATTGTCTACTTTCCCCATTTATTAATCTGATGCATACTACGATAATTCATGTATTAACGGATATATATAATAAACACATAAATTTTGAGCAGTTTTCTGGCCTATTTAAACTTTGCATTGTTCCATCCCTGGAGGCATAATCAATGTACAAGCAAGAAGCGACGAGATACGTCAATGCACAGCACGATACAAAAGAGAAAAAAGCGCACAAAATATTTATCCCCATGATTATATACTGTGAGATTCTGATAGGGATTTCTTTACGCGTATCAATTTAGGGAAGGCAATTAAAAGGACCTTTTAAAATAATTTATTTAGATCGGCAGATTTTTATCTCTTCACTCGGAGCGAGAGAACCGCTGATTTAAGCATTTTTACAGAACTACTGTAACATGAATTAAACATAAAAGGTGGAATTGTATCAGGAAATAAGAGAACATTTTAGAATGAAGTTAATTTGGGCTAAATTGAGATAAAAATTAAGAAATTAATTAGGATTTAATTTAGATTTAGACACATCATTACATATATATGACTGATTTCTAACATATTCAGCTTGTATTGATATTTTTGTTTAAAATTTAGGGGGAAAAAATGAAAAAAATCATAGACGTCATAATAACTGTTATGAATGCACTCTGCTATCAGTATTTCGTAACTACTGTTCACCAATGCCATTACCAAGCTCCAAAATTTATGCGGGGGGGGGGGGGTAACACCTTTGTTTAAGAGCACGCAAGAAAGTTTTGGGAAAACCCCTTAGATGGTTATTTTCTTGATGCCTTAATTTTTTTCACATCATATGAATTCCTCCCCCCCCCCCGCATACATACACTGACCTCCTCCTTTTAAACTGTTTTTGCAAGAGCCAAAGTAACAAATTATGCATTGAATATTTCTGACTCTTTAGACAGCTTCAGTATTATTTAATACATATATACATTCTTATTAAGATTAGTTATTACAGTTATATGGGGGAAAGAGTATTAAAATCTGACGAGGATTTTAGGATATATAATTTATATCCATGAGTGAGATGAATTGCGTTCATACAGGAGAAAAAATGTTTGAGATTGGGGGGGGGGATTCTGTGGCCAAAAATACGCATTTTAACTAAAAATTAAAATTTTATTCTAAAGTTAGATTTCATGCAGCGTAACATTGATGCAGAAAGCAAATATTAAAAATACACATAAATATAAAATGGCGGAACCCTATTTTTAATTCTTATGCAGGAAATAGTTTTTCTTAACGCTTCCCCCCACATTCATCGCTAGCGTTATTTCGTATTGGAGGAAACAACTGAATTCTGCGTTTTCGTCTTCTTTCTTCAACACAATCCTTTTATCTAGCATAACAGTTAGTTGATCGAACGCTGAGTTCCTTTTCAACAAACAAACAGCGAGCGATAATAAAAGGGGAGAATCGAGAAGGCACGCCATCTCGTTCTCTCGGTGACGATCAGAAAATCTCGAATACCGATACATGCCTTCAGCTTTTTCCTGCTCGCCGTCAAAATAGTTCCTGTTGGGTCCATGCCAAGCCGCTTTAAACTTAGCACGCGCACGCCGTGATGAATATGCTAATAAACCGAAGGCAATTGATGTCAGTGAATCAGCCGTAAATTTTCCTCAAATCCGAAAGATATAAAGTAGACAGAGATTGTGGACATTTAATCCCCCTTTTACGCCTCTTAATTTTCATTTATGACGTCTTCATTGTCTCGTCCATCTCTTCCCAGGCTATTAATAGCGAATCGGAACAAATGTTAGTTTAGGATGCTGCTCACTGCATTTGATTTATCGAATGTTCTGACCGATAAATTAAACTGGTTGCATATCTTCGGCATAATAGTTTATCAATTCAAATATCGATTTCTTTAATAAAACTTACAACTTTTTTCAGACTAGAAGGGTGTCTGATATGACTGTCTTTCAGAATAAGCTATTATATGTAATAGCTAGCTGCACTCTCGCTATTACACAGCGTAGGTAAGTGGTGTCCGGGGCTTGACATTATTTTTTTCATTCCCTAATGATATTTCGTTTATGTTATTTTTTTTAAAGTAACATTAAACGAAATATTGTACTGTTCCCATGACACCCTCCCCTTGAACTGATACCCGGGACATCTATTCCTTGCCCCCCCCCCCCAATCGCTACCTACTGGACTCGAGAATTGGCATCCGAACATCTATTCACTCCTTATCCCCCAATTGTTACGCCACTGGACCTAGAACTGGCACCCGCGACATCTGTACACTTCTTTCCCCCTCTATCGCTACACCACTGGACCTAGAAATGACATCCGGGACATCTGTACACTCCTCGTCTCCCGATCGCTACGACACTGGACTCTAGAACTAATGTCTTCAGAGAAACCCACTTTGTCAGGCAAATCTCATATGCTAATCTAGGGAAAGGAGAATGTCCCCTAATAGAGTTCCATCTAAGCAATTGGCAGATGAAGCAAATCAATTAAAGAACTTTATATTCCTTACTGCCCACTGAAGAAACTTGTAAAAATACAAATCCTTTTGAATTATAAAATATTAGTGTAATATTAATATTTGACAAGATCAAGTATAATTGATCTTGTTTTTATATGCTTCAATGATATCGTGTACGAATGTGGATACCAGGAAGTTATAATAAATAAGAACAAATACGTTTTTATAAAATTAATGAAAACTAAAATGCAATATAAATATGTAAACAGTGTGTTGAAATATGAAATTAATTTGGCCCTTTTATTAAAAGAGAAACCTCATAATATGCACTATATAAGGACATAAAGTATTTTTTATCCGCCATTGGGATTTGCCGTCTTAGCTATCGTCTTTATTATTTGACCATGATTGAAAATTATGATGTCCGTCTCGAAATGTCCGTCTTCAAGTCTTTTGAGGCTAAAGTTTCGTGTCATAATTTACTGCGGTCTGGTTAAGTCAAAGTCTCAATTCCTTGGGGGGGGGGGGACCATCGTGTATATGGTTCTGTTGCATTTTATGACGACAGTTTCTTCATATTGATCAACCTCTTCCTTCTTCAATATATCTAGTTTCTCGATGATGAACGAGTAATAAATGTATTTAATCTTCATCCTTTTAATCTATCCCTGCTTCAGAAGTAGAAGAAATTATAATTGCTTAAATACTTATAATAAGTTACAATTGCATAAACACTTAATTATCAAACGGAAAAATTTGAATTCTTTCATCACATTTTTATTTTAATGCGAAATAAATTTTAATAAAGTCGAGTTTTGTAGCATAAATATTGAAGATACAACTGACAGAAGATTGTCTTATGTTTCTACGAAAATCATCCTTTGAAAGTTCGGAAAATAGCATGGCGGATGATCGGTTTTTCTGATCGGACATTTTACTAACGCAACATCAGTCCATAATTGTGTTGATGTGTTTTCATTAACGCAACATCAGTCCATAATTGTGTTGATGTGTTTTCATTAACGCAACATCAGTCCATAATTGTGTTGATGTGTTTTCATTAACGCAACATCAGTCCATAATTGTGTTAATGTGTTTTCATTAAAAATATTTACGCATAATAAAAATGTGTGTGTGTGAGAGAGAGAGAGAGTTAGTACAAGGCGAATAAATTAAGTTAAAATACCGTGAAATTTAGAAGAAAGATGAACAGGACGTATACGTTTCCATTAGCGTTATTATGTTATGGTATTTCTCTCCATTAGAAAACTTCATGAGCAGAATGAACAAAACAAATATTTATTCAAATAATTATTTTGAATCCAACCGTCGAAATTGCTTGTATATGATGAAGTATCGAAAAGAAAATGCAGTGAAACATTCTGAATGCGTCCCCTTTCCTCTTGATATCCCGCCCCCCCATTCCAACCCTAGATAACTAAATATTTTCTAATAATCTACCAGCCCCTGCCAGTTTTTGAATGCGAGATGTTTCCGTTGCTTTCTCTTTGCCACGTCGCTCACAGTATTTTCATGCAATGGACAATTTAGGTAATTGGCGACCCTAAGCACTGGCTACTATGAGGCTTCTCTTTTAATAAGATGGCCAGTTAGTTTTACATTTCCAAATATTTTTATTGTGTTAATGATTTAATTTTATATTATTAATTGTATGAAAATATATTTGTTTGTTTTTATTCATTATGATTCCACACTGCCCGGCATCTATGTTTGTGCACCATATATTGAAACAGATATATGTTTTATAAATATTCGAGTAGCCCAGGAAACGCAATTAGCTATGTAATACAGTGTTAATGTTAACTTAATATCATTCATATAATTTGTATTTTTTTTTTTTTTGCAAACTTATTTAATCGATGACTAAGAAAATGAAGTTTTGAATCGCCCTACACAGCTGACTAGTTTTGAATCCTCCCTTCCTTCATGTTTTGTAAAATGATGCATATGAATGTGATAAACATAGCAGAGCATAAGTTTCTTATTTTACGAGATTTTCTGTAATCATCATGGGCCGCGGGGGGCTGGTGATAAGGTCTCGGCCTCGAAACCGGAGGATTTCAGGTTCGGGACACGATTCCACCGAAGAAAAGTCGTGTAAGCGGGTCTAGTACACTTTAGAACTGTCCGGGTCAAACGTCTTCCCGCTGGTGTGGTGAGGGGCGGGTGTGCCAGCTCAGGTGTCGCCATCGTCATCGGACCGCGGTTCAAGATTACAAGGTCTGTCCCAAAATAGCCCTAGTGTTGCTTTAAAACGGGACGTTAATATAACTAAACTAAACTGTAATTATCATGTTATTATCAAATGCTTAATGATAATGTGCTGAAGTTAGCAATAATGTCATAATGCATAACTGTAAGTATTTTCGCATTTTATCAATGTTTTATTATTATTTTCCTAAAAAAGAAAAGAAAGATGAATTCGAAATAAAAACAAATGGAGAGTGATAAAATACGTACGCTGCAACCGCAATATGGCGTGTTATGGAAAATACACTTCTAATATCTACCAAGAGTACACATGCTAATTGCCACCTTTCTGTTTTTTTTAATTGAAATATTACAATGATTCTTTTTAAGTAACACTAATTTATTTGAAATAAATAAATGAAATTTAAAAATGCGCTGAGTTTATTTAGTTCTTTAAAGTTAAGAATAAAAAGTGACTAATTTTTTTAAAAAAACGTTACTAATATTTAAAAAATTATAAAATAGTAATTAAATTAATGCAGTTATTGCTATTTCACATGGAATTTTTGTCCTTTTGTCACGTTTATATCTAAATCAATTCCTTTGGAATAAGGGATTCTTAAATTATGTGTCCCTACCCTTAAATGGATTTGCGGAAAATTCGATATTATGTTCTTCTATTTAATTCTTTAAAACAATAATGAACAAACAAACAAAAAAAAACACCATTGTATTCATCTTAATTACAGTTATAAAAAAATTCTTCCAAATACAAATGCTATTTTTTTTTAATTATTTAATCTAGAATTCTATTCTTTGAAGTTCTTAAAATGTTTTTATTTCTTTTCTATTCTATTCTCTGCTCTAAAGTAAAAGTTATTATTAGAAACGCGTGAGTCAACTTTAATAGTTGAAATAAAACCGTAAACAATACGACGAAGAAGCAGTTTCCAAAATTCGATTTTAAAATGTTTGATATTGAATGTTTACTTTTTATTTTGAACCATTTAAAATAGACGAGATTCTGTTTTGGAATAATTTCCTAGCGGATTTCAATAGCGGATTCAATTTTTTTCGTTTCGAGCCAATTTTAGAAATATGTTTACCAAGTTATTATTTATGGCGTTGCTAGTCAGCGATTTGAATTATGAAATGTACTATTTTGAAACTTGAATGTAAATTTTTTTTCTTTGTTGATGTTATTTAAATGCGTTATTTTTTTTCTTTGCTTGAAATTGCTGTAATTAGTTACATTGTAATTTTTTTATTAATTAATCTCTATATTATAAGAGTCATAATTATTAAGATAAGAAATAAATGCTTATAAATTACTTTTTCTTGCTTATAAATCATTATTTGTCTTCCGTCAAACATTACGTAGACATTTTATATATTTATAATCATTTAGATTGTGACTAAAAGAAATTACAAAATTTACTTTAGAAAATATGTAGTTCCTAAAGAAATTCCGGTAGCTCATAATCTTGAAAAACCGACAAAATTCTGTGAAAATGAAGCTATTTCCACTTTTAAATTTGAAAAAAGACTCACACTGTTAAGTCATCCGATTTTTAAATCATTAATTTATGCTCGAATAACATTTGTTTCCCAAAAATACGCCTGTCTAAAAGTCAACAGAAGTCCAGATGCATAAATTTTTAACGAAGTAAAAACAAAATTTGAACACAATTATGCATTAAAAGAAAATTCAGATGATTTCGGAACTGTAGCATACGGATCTTCACACTAATATTTAGTTATTTCCATCAGCTGATTTTTTTTATCGCCGATGTAATAACTGACAATTAACATTTTATTCATATATTATTTAATTTATTATATTATATTATACATATTTAATCTAAAACCAGAGGAATAGTCTCCTTAAATTTTCCCGTATACGCATGATTGGTGAACAGTAGTAGCGAAAGAGAATATTAGTGTGCAGTCTTTGGCGATGCTTTTGGCGATTAATCACTTTTGGGGTGTGTTTATTACACTAGTACTAGAACATTGAATGTATATTTTGGACTTCTTTTTCTGGCTGATGAAAGCCAGAATTTGACACAGAACAATAATTGTAATGACAAAATCACGTACCAAATTTCATATATTTAAGTCATCTTGTTTACTTGCTTGTGAAAGTACAGACAGACGGACAGTCAACCCCTCAACGGATTTGGTTCCCAATTTGATAGGTATCTATAATTTAGATTTTATATCTATGTACCAACTTTTATCCATGCTAACTCTATATATTTTATATATATATATATCGTGTTAATTTATATTCTGATAAAACCGGAAAAAAAAGAGAGAAATTCTAAAATCTACTTCATAAAATATAAGAATATATAGTTTCTAAAAAAATTCTTGTAGCTGAATATCTCGAAAAAGTTTGCCGAAATTCTGTGAAAATAATGCTACTTTAATTTTCAAATTTGACTCTTGTTAGTCAATTAATCTTGTTAGTCAATTATCCGATTTTGGGGTGAAATCATTCGAGGTAGATTTCCTGCGGAATGGTTTAGCTCGAAATTTGATAGAAATCTACAAATTTGGAATAAAGACCATATACCAAATTGCATCCATCTAGTTAGAGGGATTTCTGAGTAATCATGTTTACAGCTTGACAAATATAACTCCTAAACGTGTATTTTAGATTCGGAGGGGGTTTGAAATCTTGAGTTTCGTCAAAATCGCGATGGTGAATTTCTTGATAATGGCAGTACCCTTCAGTTTGTGTGTGTATATATAGGCTTATTTTGTTTGAAGCAGACGGCAAGTTTGAAGACATAGAAGAGACATTTTACATTTTTAAATTCATTTCAATCCATCTCGGGAAGGCAATTTATTTACAAGCAGACCCTGACAAAACACGTCCACAACAGTGCGCAACAAAAGCAGAAGTAAGGAAGGGACTAAACAAATGATCACTAGTCTTATATAACATGGGATTTCCGGCCACGAGTCGATTGAATACACGTTTTGACCTTTGACAAAGGCAACGGAGGGATCATTTTCACTAGACACGTGGAACTGATGGCGCATCATTTTTACAATGCTTTAACAGTGGAGTGGGATCAGGAAACAAGAGAACACTTTAGAATGACCCCCAACATGGGCTGAATTAAGATAAAGCTTTGGAAATTAATTTGGTTTAAATTAAGAGTTTATTATATTAAACTGAAGAGTATGTTAACATATCTCCTAAATCGGATAGCTCAAGAAATGTATTTAAACCAATCGATTCATGCTGAATGCCAAAGAATGTAACGCACATCAATCAAAATGATGAAAACAACGAAAAAAATATTTCTGGTAAATAAAACTAAAAAATTTAAGGCATGCGGAAAGAATTAAAGAAATAATCTACACAATTGATGTAACGTATAAATTTCCTTTGTCATCTTAATGTAACCTGTTTTATTTTACTTTTTTTTACTACTTTAAAAAATAACTATTTTAACTTTATTTTCGTTTTTCTCGTACTTCGATTTTTTCACAGATTTTTCCTTTCCAAAGCATGTTAGCTAAATTCCTTTTCAATGACTCATTCTAAACGCAAACTAATTTGTTATTTATGATATTTCTGGGGATAAAATAGAATATTTAAAAAAAAATTGCGGTAAATTCAAAATAATCCGTTGCAAAAGTACTTTTCCAACTGGTGAGACCGAATGGGAATTCGAAATCCAAAGAGAAATGAAAATGCGATCAGTAATATTTACGTTAAATTTGTAGAATTTTAGAATCTCTCTCTCTCTCTCTCTCTCTCTCTCTCTCTCTCTCTCTCTCTGTCTCTGTGTCTCTGTCTCTCTCTCTCTCTCTCTCTCTCTCGAATAACTTAACTATATCATATTTGGTATGGGATTTTGTCACTATAAGTGCAGTTTTGTGACATATATTTGTTTGAATCTGTTAGGGAGAACGCGTCTGAATCCAAAGACGAGTTTTGGATACTTTTGTCCGCGTTTCAGGAATTAATCACCAAATAACTCGGGAAAGGGGGGGGGGTACAGTTATTTAGTAAAAATGCTCAATTTACGACAAAATTTATTTTTTCGTATCTGTTGTATACCAGTTCCATGTAAGTCGTTCTCTGTCATGACAAATTTATTAGAGATTATGCGAGAAAGTTTTGGGAAGACAGCTCCTTTTTTTTTTTTTTGTCACTTTTAGTTATTTCCGATATGCATAAAAAATATTATAGAATATTAAATAGATATTGATATTCATTTCCCGCAGCCACGGAACTTAACAATTATTTAAGAATCTCTGATTACTGATTATTTACTTATCCATAAATGAATCAAAATAATAACGGATTCCCTGAACTTAAGTTACGTAATCATAAAATAAGAAAAACTGAAAAATGTAAGTTAGTAAATTCACATTAATACGATTTTCATGCATAAATAATGAGAAGTAAGTTTTCAATTTGTAAAAATCAATATTAATATACCAATAATTGTTTATACTTATTGCTAATTCATATTCTTTTTATTTTACCGATTTTATTAAATGATTCGTTTTGTTATCTTGTTAGAAATGGGTGTAGATTAAATAGAAAGATATGATTATTGAATCTACATTTCGGTTGTCTGTTTTGACAGTAATGTTAAGTTGTAATGTCAATGTTTATTTCACTTGTTGAAACCAAATATGGCGAAGGGTTGAAAAAAAAAAAGTGTTTTCCTCAAACGCCATTTGTCCTTTTTGTGTCCCTACCCACAGCTCTGATTTAACAATAACGTACTTTTAGCCCCTTTAATAATCCCTGAAGTGATATAATGAAAGCTGTATACATTGAACGTACCTTCCAGAACAAGGTTTCGGACGCAGGGGCCCTGACCCCTTCGCATTTAGAAACAGACGCGCGTTATGACGACAGCTGGAAAGAAACAAAGACAGCTGGTATTTTGACGCGCGAGTACAAAATTCAGCAGTGCGTCAGATTTTTCTAGATAAATGCACGAGGACCGTATGTTTCGAGCGAAACGGTGAACAATTCGGATTTCTTCTGTAAAATCGAAACGGTTTTGCTGATTCGCTGGTTCGTTTGGTGGTTTGTGGATACTTCCGATTCAAATAAACTAGCAAATATCCATTTTGTTTGATTTTTTTTAAATAATTGTAATTATATTGTTTTTACAAATCGTTCTTTTAAAACATTTTTAATTCCCTTTAAGTGCGAATTTTTTTATCTCGTAATTAGATGCCCTAGTTTATTTTGCGTATTTGTTATTACTATCATTTCCGTCTATATAATAGACCAAAGGACACTTGAGGTAATTAAGCAGACTGAGTGGAATTTGTCTTTTAAATTATTATTATTTTACTTAGCGATTAAATTTAATTATCGAATATTCTATAATTCGACGCGCGATTTTGATATCTTTTTCTGTATAAGGAGTTAACTAATCACAACCCCCTCTCTCCCCTGGAAAACAAATGCATTATTAAAAGAAATACTTTTAAATACATGTTTGTCTTTAATTATTCTTGCAAGTCTTTTATGATTTTTAGCAAGATGTCATCAAAATTAATGAAATTTTAAGATGAATTGCTAATGTAGTAAATAAGGGATTTGCATTTTTAATATTTTTGAAATTATTAAATCAAAAATCTGTCTCTCGCTTGGAGACTTCGTGTATTTACATTGGAGGAGACTAATATAGGCAGTAACCTCATCCACACCTGCATTTCAAGACAGCTTGATGATTGGTTTATTGTATTTTAGGAACAGGGGCAAAATTTTGTAACTTTTGAGAAAAGTGGGTTTCCGTATGTATATCTAAAGATAGGGAGAAAAATAAAGAATTAAAATGAGCAAATGGTTATAAGAATAGTTATTTGTGATATTTATTCTTCATTTCAATTTTAGTTTCAGAGTATTATGTGGCTTGATATAATATAACTTGTTAGTCCTCTCCAGCTTCAATTATTATTTATTGGTAAAAAGAAATTAATATTTACAAGCAAGAAAATTATAGATATTTTATTATTTATATTATTCATTTCATCCAAATTAATTAACTGCGATAGAAATCCCAATTATTAAACACCAATTAATTGAAACGCTTTAAGAATAAATAAATCCGCGTACAAAATTTTTTTGAATAGAAACATATAAAGAGAGCGAAACAATAGTCTTTGATTGATATGCTTAAGGAGTAATATTTTAATGCAATATTAAGTAAACAAAATGTTAACAACTTTTTGTAATCATTAAATTAATCTATTACAATCACATCTCGTTTTTTACTCTCTCCTATACGAAGTACAAAAAAAGTATTTAAAAAAATCGCCCCAAAAAAATTCGATTATAATATCTTAATGAAACGATTTCTCAGTGTCCGCGAGACACTATTTTATATAATTATGTTTATATGTAAACATGAACATAAAATAAAAGTGCTTTGAGTTTGAGAGATGAAATTTAGTAATTTGTAGATTCTTTTCATATTTTGAACGAAATCCATTCAGAGTATTTCTGTATGTCCTGCTGTCTGAGTACATGTAAATTCAATAACTACAAAACTCAGAGCTAAACAGATACAATTTGGTGCACAGTTTTAACATCTAAATTGAAGAACCGTATTAAATTTTGAACCAGATTTGTCATTGGATTGACTGTTCCACAATCTATTTTTCCATATATTTTTGAATGCGTTAGCTCAAAAACATAATGATCTGAATACGTAGGATGTATGATTTTAATATTAAAAGTTATAGCTCTGCGTCAAATTTTAATTTCAGTTGGTCAAGGGGGGAGGGGGGAGCATCCAATGTGCCTGTTCGGATTTCTTTGCTACAGTACGTAACAGGAAATGCTCACGTCGCTCTCACGGTTTGACCTGTGTTATCCAATTTTTATCAAAAAAGTATACTAGAAAATTTCAGAAAAACCATTCCCTTTAAAAAAAACAACTTAGGAATGACATTTTTTCATCAATTGCATAATTCATAATTATTCGAATCATATCTCAGGTTCTCCGATTAATTGGAGTTTAATTAATTCGGCCTACGTATTAATTAATCAAAATTATCCATTCGTTAATTGCCTGTATCAATATCGTATTAACATTTAGAATTATTTAAGTGTGTGTATGGAAGTGTATATATATATATATATTGGCTACCAGAGTAAGATTCCGGTATTGTCCATAAACTCTGTTCTGGTTGATTTGAACTATTTGAGAATTGCTTTAAATGCAGGTTACCTTTGCAGGGGTGGGGGACTATGCACCTCCTTATTATATATATATATATATATATATATATATATATATATATACAGGGGTGTTTGTGCTCCGGGGAAACCCCGGAATTCCGGGGATTTTGAACTTCGATACCCGGAAATTCCGGGGATCGTCGTTCAAAAGGAAGTAGGAATAATAATGAATTATTTATTTTGATCTGGGTAATTTTGTTTGCTTTGAAAGCAGAAAACGCAAGGCCAGTGTGTGTGGTGAAAACTTTTCCTTTCTTTCTCCAAAGGCAGTGATAATGCGTGAAAAGGGGGAAAAAACTTCTTTTTTGTTCTTTCCTTATTGCGAGTTATGACTCATTCCCCCGGTTCTCGGACATTCTCTTCTGGATTCTTTCCGGCAAGTAGGCGCGGCAGAAAAAAAAAGGGAGAGACTTCGTTCGACCAGATGTGCGATCACGTGACCTGGATTCAAAGGTCTTAATTTTGCAAAATTAATGGTTATTAATTTTGCAAAAAAAAAAGTAATTCATTGAACTTTTATAAGTAGGTCATTCAATACTTCATAATTGTAATTTTTCATTTCCCCCCCCCCTTCTCGAAACTCCAAAATGTCGGTAGTAAGTCCGTAAAAGTTTCAGGGGATTTTTTGGGGTCCCACAAACACCCCTGTATATATATATATATATATATATATATATATATATATATATATATATATATATATATATATATATATATATATATATATATAATATAATATAATATGCGTTACGAATTCTCTCGCACATATATTATGGACTAACTTAAAATGTTGAAGATGAGAAATAAGCGAACACAAGATCTGTAATAAAATATAATAATATTTCAAGATGTAAGGAAATCAAAAACTCTTCTTCCATTTTCACAATTATTCTATAATTTGCTCTCTTTTAAAATAACGACTTTTTTTTTACTCTCGTTTTCAGATATGAATATGAAACAAAAAGGTTTTGTCAAATAAATTTCATCTGTTCTGTTAGTGTTGCCAGTTTAGCGAAATCATCTGCCACCTTCTTAGCCTAGTTGCGTCATGAACTCTGTCATCCAGGAGAGGCTGGCAGAAACACCTGCTTGACGAATATGCTTTTTAACATCAATAACAAAATTTGATTTTCTGTGAGGATTCAGAAGAACCGGTCTGGATAACAAATTATATGTAAATATTTTAATCTGAATGCCATTTTCAAAAGCCAGACCACAGTGACTGCACAGTTGCTGCAAGCGCGTCTGGAAATCAGTGTTGTAGTTTTTTTAAGGTGGAGATACAGTTACCATCACTTATATCGTATTCATCAATGTATATCTCTAAAGCAGAATTTTTAATTCCGACTCCGTTTTAATTAATATTTTAATGAAAGTTGATTTATGGAGCAAAAAATATACAAAATTAATTTGGGTCGGAGACCTTTTGGTAAAAATTATTGTGCTTTTCAAATATTAATTTCTTTTACTGTATATAATGCCTACGCCTTTAAGTATAGGGGACAATAACATTCAGTTAACTTAAGAATAAAATGAGTGAGCCGACGACTTGGTCTAGGGATAGCGCGTCTTCCCTGTGATCTAGACGTTCCCGGACCGAGTCCTGGTTCGTGCTCTCTACCCTGTGTTTTATCTGTGAGGTGTGTGAAAGAGCTCCCCTGTAAAAAGGGGTTGTGCAAGCGAATGTTTGTGTCATTTTCATATGAACTAAAAATCAGACTTCTGGCCTCGGGTGCTCAGGGGCTTTGCCCTCAGAAGCCACTGCACACTCGGCTTAAATTGCTGACAATTCATCAGTGGGCTTGTAAAGTGCCATAAGTAACAACAACAACATAAAATGACCGAAAGTAGGACAGGATGTCCATTTCCACAATTAAATAATATCTAGATTGCAATGGTTGTAACGTAACTTACCTATGCTTCGCACTTAACATCTAATTAGTTCAAATCTAGCTATTCAATTAGATATCATCCTATACTTCTACAGCTAAGAGATACCAAACAAGAGATCCTAACTAGATAGTTAATCTGAATCACATGCGTAAAAGCATGTAACGATTGTGTTAATCCGGCTTTGAATAAAGATTGGGCAGAATGCTTCAAATACTAATAGCCTCATAACGTTTTACTTATTTATTTCCTGAAACCAATTAGACATTTATCTTATTAGCTTAAGCAAATGGTAGTGAAGTTTTCCACTTAGACATGTATTGTCGAGTGACAACGCTTAGAAAATCTGTGTGCCCGAATCATGAGTGAAAATCATTTTAAGCAATAAAATCCTTGAAATTCAATTGAAATATAGCAGCATTACTCGGAATAATAATCATTTGTTAAGTTCTTTTTAAATGCATATATTTTTAAAAAGTTATATGCTTAGAATTGTTTAATTGAACTTAATAATACACCCCATACTTGCTTTTACTGACTGCATTGTTGTAGTTCTCTATTAATATTCAAGCTTTGTAAATTCCAATTTGACGATGCAAGTAACCGTCTTTAAGTCCTAAAAAAAATCTACAGACGTTACATCGAAATACTTCGCTTCTGACCATTCTGATTTTTTTCCTCCTTCTTGTTTGTAATGACACCTTGAATGGGGATACATGGATAGGGTTTTATCGAGGATCGACCAGTTGGTGCCTCAGCGGCTATCCGCGAGAAATCGATGGCACAGAAATGACCACGTGATCAGTTTATTGTGGATCTGGCAATTCGCAGGAGTGGACTTTACTGGAAGCAACTGGGAAACGATCATTGAAAGCTGGGTGTTGTTACAAAGGAAGAGAAAGCAACTAAGAACAATGTTCTAAATCTGCGCTGCTGAATTCTAGAGCATTCGTTTCGGAAAAAATATCTGATGCCTTGCCTTTTGAATGTATCCACCCTTTCCCTGTGTTCTTTTATATCATCTTAGCTAGTCATTAAACCGTTTTCGCCAAATATAAAAAAAAGGGTATTGTCTTCAACTAAATATTTCAGTGTTAACAGCACCCCCTCCCCTTTCTTTTTTCAAAAATTGGAAGCCCGCCTGGAAACGTTTTGAAGTCTTATGCTCTGACACACGCTTCCGATTTTCCGTTGGGCAAGTTATTGGCGTCAACATAGCTGACAAGTATTTTGCGGCGATATAGGAGTAGAAAGATGTTGTAGTGCTCGCATACCTACCGAGATGCAATTGTGTCGGAAAAATCATGAGGGGCCGTTTTCTTTATCTATGTCCCCAGATGCTCCAGCGAAATCAAACGTGTTTACTTAGCCACTTTTTCGTTTCACGAGGGAGGACAGACATGCCGGGATAGTCAAGTTCTTTTGATGTCTGCGTAGTGTTGGAAAAATAATTAGCTACTAATAACCGAATACCAAGTTTCATCATGTAGGGTGAGTCGGAGTGAAAACTTAATATTTGAGGTTAGTTACGAATGAAATCGATAAAATCGAGTTATGCAGAACAATTTAGTGTCATTCGGCGAATTTCAAAGATTTCTTATAAGAATAATAATTTTATTTATTGTTTTCACTTTCATCATATATTTCACCATTTTTTCCAAAGAATTTGTACTTAATTAATATATCCTCTCTGAACTTTCATGTATAAAACTCCCTTGGCACATATTGGCGCGATTTGTTTGAAGAAAATCACAATGGAACAGTGCTTCATTCCGTTGACCCATTTAATCCAAAATTTCACTTTGATTTATAATTTTGTCATAAAAATCTCATATTCCCTTGGCGCATATTGGCACGATTTGTGTGTGGAAAATCACTATGGAACAGTACTTCTTTCCGTTGATCCATTTAATCCAAAATTTCGCATTAATTTACAATTTTGTCATAAAAATCTCATACTAAAATTCACACTTATTGTTTGCTGCATTTTTTAATTATCACATTATAAGAAGAAACAGGCTGCTCGACAGGTATTCAACCCTTTGAGATAGATTTTATTCAATCTTTTTACAAATCCTCAGTATTAATTATAAAACCATATGCCAAATTACAAAATTCTTTCCATGAAGTTTGTTGCATTTTAGAATTATGATGTTCATTTGAAAATGAACGCACAGACAGACTTCATGTAGACGAATTTAGTACAAAATTGATTAAAATGCTCAATTTCGATATAAGGACCACATCATCATATTTCTGTATAATAGCATTTTACAGTTGTCTTGTTCACAGATGTGCATGTAGTGTCAAAAATATTTTTAAATCAAAAAACATAAAAGATTCATCTGAACATTAAGATCTGACTATTTTGATATTTACGGAACTATTTCTCTGTTTTCTACCCAAGAACGTAAATATGGATAGCAAATTAAGCTTAGGCCAGCATTTTGCTACTTCTACAATTGATCAAAACTCAAATGAAAATATTCTATTTTCTGATTAGGCTGCACTGGAAAGTAAAGATGCTTAAATTAATACTTTAAGAGGGAGGGAGGATTATAAGGGTTTCTTGATCAACAGATATGATGAAAAAATCCCATAAGTAATGTGGACAATCTCTTCCGAAATTATTTTATCTTTTAAATTAAACTATTTGTAATTTTTTTTAACAAAGAAGCGTAAAAATTTGGCAAAGGAAGTTGTAAAGAAAAATAAATAAATAAAATTCGTAATGGAACCTTTATTTTTTTTATTAAATAATTTAAATTATTGTTCATTTTGGGAGCGTCTTTTTTTAAAGCATCATTTATTGAATAGATTATTTTATCATTAATATTTTTCTAACCAGTGAGTTCATGTTAAACTTTCGCACACTGAATCCAGTTTCGTAACATTTTCCAAAAAGTACGTCTTTTGTGGTTAAATTATTTTACTGCTAGTTTGTCCATTCCCCACCATTTTTATGATGTTTTAATTTTTTTTAAGTTTTAAAAAAAATAGTGTTTTTTGCAAAACCAGCGGGAGTTGTCTTCTCAAAACTTTCTCGCATTCTCTCTGACAAAGATGTTATCTCAGATTTATCTAAATGTTATCTAAGATGTTATCTAATCTATCTCAGATGTTATCTAAAAACCTTGCATAGCATTAGCATTCAATAGTTACGAAATATTGATTTTTTTAGAGTGAATTTTAGCATTTTTGCTGAATTTATCTTGGCAACCTTGGCGTGTTATTTTGGTGATTAATCCCTGGCATTATGGATAATAGTATCTGAAAATCGCATTTGTGTTTTTGGCGTCTTTTCCCAACCGATTGTAACAAAAATCTGGCACAAAACTGCATTTGTAATAAAATCACATGCCAAATTTGATATATTTAAGTAATTGCATTTTTGACTGATCACGTTTGTTTACATGTTTCTAAAAGTACATACCGACAGCCGACCAATCATATGTTGGATTTGGCTCAAAATTTGGTAGAACGTTTACACTAAAAATTTTAAATCTGTGCACCGAATTTCATCTATCTAGCTATCTTTGTTTTGTAATTATAGTGCTAATTTATATTCGAACGGCCGGACAGACAGACTTCATCTGAACGGATTTTGCTCAAAATTTGATAGAAATCTACAAATTTGATATGAAGATCGTATGGCAAATTTCATCCACCTAGCTCAAAGCATTTTTGAGTTACTTTTGTCACAGACGGATATTTTCCAAAAATGTGTTTTTCGAACTCGGGCTGGTCCACAGCATTAAGATTCGTCAAAATCTCGAGTTCGAATTTTTCGAAAGGGGGAGGGATTCTATCGTAAACTGATTATGTTATCGCAAAATGTAATAAATAAAAAAATTTATTCACTGTTATTTTTTTATTCATTGCTATAAACTTGATATTAGTTAAGAAAACGGGTTGTTGTTGAAATTAGTAAATTCGTACGAAATTTTGATACGTTCAACCATCCTTTCCACTGTTTTCCCAAAATCGATTTAGTTTTTTGTTTGTGTAGTATAAATAAAAAAAACTCAACGAAATGTAAATATGTAAAAAAAAAATTAGCAAAATTCAATTTATCGATATGAATGTATTTACAATACCATTTATTATGCAATGCTGAATGTCGGAGTGTAGCCATCTTCATTTTTTTGCTTGTCATTTTTAGTAATTGATGGAAAAATATTATTAGATTTAATGACTCTTGAAAAGTTTGCATAGATAGTCCATCCATTAAAAACTTATTTCTCGATCGTATTGTACTTCTTTGGATCAGAAATATTTTCTCTAGTGAAATGCAATTATACAATTGAAACAGTGGCGAATCTAGGTATTTTGCGGCCCTAAGCAATTCACATTACGAGGTTTCTCTTTTAACGATCATTTTAGTTTCGCATTTTAACACAAAATATGTTTTTAGGTGAATACTTTTATTTTATCTGCTTTGTAAAAATGTATTACATTTTGTTCATCTATTACTCCGGACTGTCCGCATCCATGTTTCAACACGATATTATTAAAGCAGATGTTCTGTTTTATTATTTTTCTAATAATTCAGCCAACTTTAGGAGATTTTTGGGACAATTATATTTGATATAACGAACATTATCTAAATGTTCTATAATTTATAATTGTACGAAATACAATTTTAATAAATTGTATTTCGTACAGTTTCATTTATTTGGCAACTAGGAAAATAAAAAAATTTCGATGATTCGCCTGCGAACTCCGTCTCAGTCGATTATTTAAGGATTGTTTCACCAACTTTATTTGCAACATGATTATTTCTTTTGAGTACTTAAATATTTTCAGATCATTGTTCTAATTCGTCGCCAGAATCCGTAATAAATACTTCAGCTTAACACATGTTAAGACCTGCAAGTCACCAATCCTATGATGCATTTGTTTATCGACCATTGTTGGATTTGGCTCACAATTTACCAAGTGTCTACATTATAGAAGTTAAATCTCTGTACCAAATCTTATCTATCTAGCTCTCTTCGTTTTGTAGTTATGGTGTTAACTTATATTCAAAAACCCGGACAGGCGAACTTCCTCTGAACAGATTTTACTCAATATCTGATAGAAATCTACAGATTTGATGTTAAGACCGTGTACTAAATTTCATCCATTTAGCTGAAAGCGTTTTTGAGTTATCTTTGTAACAGACAGTCAGACAGACATCTTCTAAAAATGTGTTTTTCGAACTCAGGGAGGCCTAAAATGTGGGGATAAGTCAAAATCCCGAATTCGAATTTTTTTGGCGATTACTGTATTTTCTCTGCATTGCGTATACAAGAAAATAAAAAATCGGATATCGCAAGTTAGGCGGTAGAGATGCCAAAATAACCTTAACCTCTTTACTTCGATTTTACGTAATTTCTTAATTAAATGACACATCCTATTTGAGACATTAATACTATTGTAATTCCTATAAAAATATAAAGGATTATGAGATATTGTAGTACTTTTAAGTCATTTTTGCGTTTTTAATTACTTGCTATTTTCACTTATTGCAGATTAGAATTAAAAATTCAGTAATTCGATGCACGAGTCAGATGCGAACGGGTTAATGTGTTTATACTACAAAATGTATGCGTTGCCATTAATAAGTGAAGAAAAATTCTAAATATAAAAGCTGTTTAAAATAATAAGATGACTTTTAAACATAACCTTTTAAAAATAATAAGATGCTAGTGCTGAAAATTCTTCTTCCGTACGAGCTGCTGTCTAACATCCAAAGAATTTTTCAAGAAGTATAGAAATAAATAACTGAATAGAAATTTCGTGAAAATCAGAAGTTATAAAAGCAAATTTATTTAGGTAAATAAACATTCAACTAAAATAACACATGCACATCAAAATGAATACTGTTCATTTCAATATCCTGAGACGACCACTTTCCAACAATTTTATCTTAAGTGATGAGACGCGGAAGGATGTGGGCCATTTCCGGAATTTACTTTATTGTTAAATGTAAACATCTCCTTCTTTCCGGGCCGCGGTGGCCTGGTGGTAAGGTCTCGGCTCGGAGCCGGAGGGTTTCAGGTTCGAGACCCTATTCCACCGAAGAACCGTCGTGTAAAGGGGTCTGTTTCACGTTAAATCCGTCATGACCAAACGTCCTCCCGCTGGTGTGGTGTGAAGAGGGGGGTGCGAGCTCAGGTGTCGTCCTCGTCATCTGACCGCGGTTCAAAATGACGAGGTCCGTCCCAAAATAGCCCTTGTGTTGCTTCAAACGGGACGTTAATATAACTAAACTAAACTAAAACTCTCCTCCTTTCCTCTCACCCCTATTTTGCCGAATTAAATCCATCCTAACGCATGCGCAAAAGCGCGGTGGGTTTTAGAATCCGTTGCCAAACAATATAAGATTTTTCATATTGCATGAAATCTGATGGACAAAAATAAATGAAACAATTGAGTCTGAAATTAGAATAAGGTAGCCGATATGAGAATTTTTTTTTTTTTGGAAATTTTGACTTAAATTTTGAAACAATGTGCAAACAAACAATGAGTTTTAAATACTACACCAGCCTGCAAAAAAAAAGAAAATTTTTTTTGTTTGTAAAATTTTAATTGATTTATATCAGAAATGATGATGTCATTTCAAAATGCAAACTAAATTTTATGTAACACGTAAGGATTTTTTACAAATGACGATGAAAAAATTAGCAAAATGCAGTATAATGCATACAATTGTAACTGTAGTTGCTATTAACTAAACACAATAATGCTGTTCATTTACAATATTATGATAACTTTTGTGTTTTTCTTGAAGTCAAGAAGCTTCTTTTTCGGGTTTTTCGTTTATGGTCCACATCACTGTCTCTTTTTAAAGACAGTAATCGGTCATCATGTTAACATCCCACCGTCCTTGATATCTGCGTTCCATATCCTTTATATCCTGGTGGAATCTTTCACCTTGCTCGTCACTCATTTTTCATAAATTGTCTGGAAAGTATTCCAAATGTGAGTGAAGGAAGTGAATTTTAATGCTCATATTGCACTCCAAAAGATGATAAGTACGTAATAACTCAGTTACAAGTTCTTTGTAATTTTCTTTTCTGTCATTTCCCAAAAAACCTTCTACGACATCTTTAAATGCAACCCAAGCCTGCTTCTCTCTATTTGTCATACATTGTTCAAAATTGGAATCTTTAACTAATTTCTTTATTTGTGTTCCATCAAATACACTTTCTTTAATTTTAGAGCTAGACAATTTTGGGCACTTCAATATAAGATACTCAAAACATTTTCCACCTTTATCCAAAGCTTTCACAAACTGCTTTATGAGTCCCAATTTTATATGAAGTGGGGACAATAAAATATTTTGTGGATCTATTAAATATTCATTTAAAATATTCTTCTTACCAGGAATCCACTCTTGTCTCTTCGGCCATATCTTTTTTATCCAATGACTTTCTCTGTCCCATTCACAAATAAAGCACGGAAATTTAGTAAATCCACTTTGTTGTCCGAGAAGCAGACCTATAACCTTTAAGTCACCACATATTGCCCACTTGTGTTCAGTGTATTTTATTTTAGTGAGAAGCATCTCCATACTTTCATATGTTTCTTTCATGAAAACGAAATGTGCAACCGGAACTGATGCAAGTTTAGATTCGTTATGCAATAAAACTGCTTTTAGACTCCTCTTTGAGGAATCTATAAATAGTCGCCAATCATTCGGATTATAAGGAATATTATCTTCTAATTCATGTAACAAACCAGGTATGTCAGCACAATAAACCAAGAAGTTATCAGATTTGAAAAATGATAAAAATTGCTTTTCTCGATTGCTGTGCCAACTAAACGACGTATGTGTCGTTAGTAAATTTTTCTCTTTTAACCGAGAGCCTAATAATTCTGCATTTTCTTTAGTTAAACCTAAATCACAAATTAAGTCATTTAATTCGGCTTTATTAAATTTTTCAGGTACTTCATTTTTCACGGTGAAATCCAACTGCCATCTATGTTTTGAATTTTAAAATAAGAGGGTTTTTTTTTAAATACAATTATAAGTATTTATTCAATATAAATGTATTATTTAATTTCAATGAAGTAAGAGGTTTTCAGAATTTATTTAAACAAATAAACATACATACTTTATTAATTTATCCTATCCAAATCGCAAAAAATCTGTGTACTTTTACTTATAAGTAATGAAGTTTTGGTAATGGAAATAATTTATACTACTCTGTTTTTTGGGGGGAGGGGAGGGGGGTAGTAGGTGCAAATTTTTTTTATGGTGTGAAACTATATAAAGAACGTGGAATGTAGTAAAAAAAAAAAAAAAAAATGCCATTATTTACACTGAATAAATTCGGTGCCGAAATTTAATATATTCTGGACACGATAAGGGAAACTTGATTCTTAATTTTGCCTGATAATAGTTAAATTTAAAATTAACTTTAAAAAAAAGTTTTTTTCTTAATTTATTTAAGCGTTTCGTAATTTAATTAATTAATTTTATTATACAAATTTTCTTAAAACAGCGCTATGTGATATACAAATAATATCACTTAAGTTATATTTCATCAAACTTCCAACTAATTAAATATTTCTAGAAAATTACTTTCCTATAAAAATGTCGTCTGCCAGACGACAGTTGAATTGTTTGAAAAACTCTTTAGGGAAGTTGAGCGTTTCGCGTGTGTTTTTTTAATCGTCGTTTTCTGTTTCAAGGAAAATCCACCTGTGAATAACAAATGGCCTTCCTTTTTGTCAATGTAGCGGTTTATGAACCTGCAGAGAAAAAAAAGGGGTCGCTCGGAGTGTACTTGTTGAGAGAAGGTAATTCATCCGATCAGCTGACCGGCCACATTGAAAATGGATTCGTTAGACGCGTTTTAGTGAGCACTTCCCTTTCTCATTTAGTGCTCTTCTAAATGATGTGTTCTGGCTCCAGTAAAACACTCCATTAGCTCTTACAATTCGCGTTTCCTCTCCCAAAATCGTACGCTGATGATGAAAAGCATTGAAAAGGACAGCTAGCTGTGCAATTAATGAGTTGTATGAAGTAGTTTGTGCGCTCCATAGAGTTTTAATTGTTTTTGTTATGGGCCGAATTGTATTGTCCTTTTATTTTATTACGTGCATGTTTTTAGAGAGGTAATAGCTAATTCGCATTTTTACTTTCTCCTGTACGTAGTATAGAAAAAGAATAGAAATAGGGGGGGGGGAATCGAACTCGAGATTTTGTTGAATCTCCACGTTTTAGACCACCCAGATTTCGAAAAACACATTTTCGGAAAAATGTCCGTTTGTCTGTCTGTCTGACGAAAATAACTCACAAACCATTTGAGCTAGACGGTTGGAATTTGGTCTATGATCTTTCATCAAATTTGCAGATTTCTAACAAATTTTAAGTAAGATCTGTTCAGAAGTCCGCCGTTGGAATATAAGTTAACACGATAATTACAAAATGAAGAGAGCTTGATGGATAAGATTCGGTACTTAGATTTAACATGTATAGTATAGACACCTTCCAAAGTTTGAGACAAAACCAACTGCAGGTTGATTGTCTGTCGTTCTGTACATAGACAAACATGTTAAGGCGATCATTCAAATACGCAGCGACTTCAATATATCAAATTTGATATGGGATTTTGTGAATATAAGTATAGTTTTGTGTCAATTTTTTTGTTTTAATAGATTGAGAAAAACTTGTTTAAAACACAAATTCAATTTGTGGATGCTATTAACACATGCCACGGATAAATCGTGAAATAAGTCGCCAAGGATGGCACAACAATTTCAATAAAAATGCTAAATTCACGCCAAAAGTTAATATTCCGTAAATATTATGCGCCAATGTTTTGCAAGGCGTTCTCTTGATATGCGAAATTTATTAGGGAGTAACCGAGAAAGTTATTTGGAGGGGGGGGGGTATTTTGCAGCCAAGGAGAAGATTATAAATTTAATAAAATCAATTTCTAAAATCTAACTTTTAGTTGTGTATTCAGTGCCGAATTTCTGATTAGGCATATTAGGCGGCTACCTAAGAATCAGTCTCTGAGCTGGGGATAATCAGCAGATAATTTGATTAAAAAGATATTAATAACTTGTACGCGAAATACAATTTAATACAAATTTTACCAAATACAATTTTTAAAAAAATACAAATACTTCGAATTAAAAATTATATATATTTAGATAAGCTTAACACTTCGTCAAGTATAATTGGTCAGGATCCTATTTTACTTAGTTATTAGTTATTACAGTATCTATAAAAACCGAGTGGGTGCTTAAATAATGTGACGTGCAAATGTGAATGCAATTATAAGTTAACCCTTTAAACGGCCATTTTTTTCTAGTCATATTATGTTAAAATATTTTTAGGCTTGAAATTAGAATAAGAAAAGGGATTCATTTAGCTTATTAGATAAATTTAATTTGATTAATTAATTTGGTTAATTAATAATTAAGTAACAAATCAAGACACATCATTTTGTGTAAGATAAAGAACTGAAGCCTCTAAGTTTCTATCTTTCTAAAAAAAATTTGTCAGAACTTATGCCAACCTACATAATTTCATACAAAGATTGATAAATCTGGTGGGAAGCATACTTCCCACGGCCCTAGAAAGGGATAAAATAAGCAAGTCAGTAAAAAGATATATGTTTGCAAAAAATTTCTAAAATAAAAAAAAAATATTAAAAAATTACCTAAAATAAATGAACATGTTGATTAAATAAATAAATAAAAAAAAATGCAGAATTATGAAACTAAATCGGCCAATTTATTAAACAACACGCTTCATAATATGTACTTCCTAAAGCTGTAAAATGACTAAATCCACCATTGAGTGCGTTGATAAGTGGAACATCTTTTGATTTACTTTCAGCTTTTATTTATTTGAAAGGATTTGGTTCAAAATTCCAAACATATCTGCAGCTGTAATGATAAAAGCATACGCCAAAATTCAGCTATGTAACTTGTCTTGTATTTCTATTATCGTGTTCATGTGCACACTAACGAATACATTGCCACATTTCGCACTCACGGATTTCAAAAAATTTGCAGAATTTTGCAGCTTAGGCATAAAGACCGGGTATTCAATTTCATTCTTTTAATTTTTGAATCATCATATTCATAGATAGACATATTAATATGTAGATATATATATTAATATGTATCTATGAATCTAGCTTTTTCGATTGTAATGATAAAAGCATAAACCAAAATTCAGCTATCTAGTTTGTTTTGTAATCTGATTTTTGTGTTCTTATGCACGCGGACGAACATACCGACACACTTCGCATTCATGGATTCAAAAATGTTGCATAAATCTACAATTTTAATGTAAAGACCATGAAATAACTTTCATTTGTGTGGTATTTTAAATAGAATTTTCAATAACAGTAGAATTATTTTAATTCAATTTTTTTTCTTCTTTTTTGTTTGTTTTTAGTCTTTAATTTATAGTCCATCGTTATAAATATTATTGAATTGTGAATTCAATTTTTTCTCGAATTGTCTATCATGTGATACCGTCCTTCATGTGAAATCAATATTTTGTTAATTTAATCGATTAACTGAAAATTTTCTGAAGTTCATAAAGTCATGCATTGTTGTCGAGAACACACAAGTCTACAAAATTTCAGTTTTAATACATCAGAAAATGAGGTAAAAGTGATTGCAAAATTCGTTGTTTACGAAAATGATACATGTCAAATTAAAAGAGAGTATATAAACATTTCACCTTATTTGTGTTGTATGAGAAATCCGGCAGGGAAGCAGCGTTTTGTTGTCCTGACATCTGATCTTCCAGTTTTCTAAATAGCAATTAATTACTGATAATTAACAGCCAGTGACACAAGGAAAGCTTCTCAATGCATCGTTACACTCCATTGAATGGTTGTGAATATAATTGTGACATTTTAAAAGTATTTCGTATATTTGAATCACCTGTAATTGATAAATTTTATAACCAATCATATTTTTTTTTCATTCAACTATTTCTGTTGTTATAATAAAACAACGCAATAATGATTCATTCATATTATTTATTTATTGTAAACTTAGCGTTCTTATTGCCTATATTTAAATAATTTTCATTGAAGTTTAATAGCACACTTTTATTACTTTTCTAAATTGCAGTTTTTCCCCCTACTTTTTAATCTTGCAATAATTTTTCCCCAAAAATTTGTAATATAAAAACTTTTATCAATGGGAGAGAATACAAGATTTAACTATTTATAGAAACTACGAAAACAACCTGAATTTCACTGTAGCAGTGAAAAGCATTGTTGCGAATTATGTATCAATTTTTATTTTATTTTTAAATTATCAAGATTAGTGGGAAAAATTATGTGACAACTGAATAAATATCATTAAAAAATAATGTTTGGATTTTAAGCGGTTGAAAAAATTATTTTTGTGACATAATAATTTCGGAAGTTAATGATGAAAAAAATGTGCTTCATTTTTAATTAATAAAAAATCTTCTTAAAAAAAATTTGAAAACTTCTCTCGAAGTGCACATTCTCACCATCCAAAGTATGTTTGTGTCAAATTTGATGTTTCCGAATCTAACAATACCTACAGTTAGTGAAAAACAAATTTTTCCAACAGCTAAGAAAAAAGAAAACACTCTCCTTTTCCGCTGCTTTTATCTCTATTCAAAGAAGAAATTCTTAAGAAAAAACTTATTCTAAAACTCCAGACAAACTTTACAAATAATCGCACAAACTCTAAAACACGTGTTTTAATTTGTCTTTTTCTTCCTAAACGTGGTTTTACATTTAATATACCAATAGTAAAATCTGTTTTTATTAGTTGTTTTACATTCAGAAGGATGGGAGGAAAACTGTTGAATTTTCTGTCGAATCATTGAGGAATATTACTCCATCCCTTTCATGACTCGGCGAAATTTGACAATGAAACGATGATGTGGAATTTTTAACTTACATCGCAACCGTAATGTGAAAGGTGTACACTATTAATTTATGAGATTGCTTAGAGGTGGGTCAAAAGGTTAAAAGTGAAAGGCGTCAACCGAAAGGCGGAAGAGCTGTGTCACGTATTTGCTATGGTAACACTCTAAATGCATTCTGAACAATAGAATTATTTTCTCTGAAAACTATATTAACTACAGTAGCTATAGAAAATGATATTTCGAGTCGATGTTTCCTGATCTAAAACGGGTCAACTATTTAAAAAATTGCGCTTAAGTGTGGCGGTAGGTACAGTGGTCGTTGGTTGCTTATTTTGGCCCAAGAGCCATATTTGCCCATGCTGCTCCAAGCAAATGGTAAAGCCATAGAACAAACTATAAAAACACACATGTTAAAATATAAAAGCTAAATGTATCAATATAAAAAGGCAAAAAATAAAATTTCAAGAATGTACAAAGGTACAGTGGTGGACTTGAGCAGTTTGGAGTCCTAAATAGGAGCCCCTTTATGCAGATTCACTTTTAATACATGGTCAATTCATCGTAACATTTGAGCGAATTTTTAACTTAGCCAATGATATATTTTTCTATATGCTTTGGTATTTATATATACCAATTTCATATATATTTGATATTATATGTTTTTATATATACCAATGGTATGTTACTTTATTTTGATTTTGTTAAAATGTGTTTTATTTTTATATATATACAGGGTGTCTCAAAAACCTTGACCGCGGATTTTATTCCTTAAATATTGATCGCAGACATATACTGTAAATTACAAAGTTGCGTAAAAAAAGGTGCAAAATGTTATGAAATCGATTAAAATTTTCAGGGGATTAAACTTTAAAAAATACAAAATTTAAATTTTTATGCGCACCCTGTACAAAAAAAATTCCCAATGAGTAAAATGTGCCCCATCCTAGCGTCTTTACATCCATTTTTAATTATAGCAATTTTATTTCTGCACAATATTTACTTTACTTTTAACAAATTTTTTTATGTAATAGACTTCAATTTTTAATGTTATTTCAATTTTATTTTTAATGTTATTTCAATTTTATTTTTAATGTTATTTCAATTTTATTTTTAATGTTATTCAATTTTTCACAATTTTTAATGTTATGGAACTTAAATTCATCCGTCAGAACATTCAATAGTGTGCTTTCGCAAATGTTAAATTTTAAATTTAAAAAAAAAAAATCATTTTTTAGAACACACATTTCAAAATAGGATTTTCATTTTGGTTTTATTTTGTATCATGTACGCTTTTTAAATGCTACGTATTATAATTTGTTTCAGATTATTCGATTAAATTCATGTTTTTCGCTTTTCAATTTTATCGAACAATAAGTGTGAATTTAAAAAATATGCACTCCGTATTAAGTGTTTTTAAAAGCCTAAAAAGTCAATAATCAGAGCGAACAAGCTGGTTGCCAAAGGTGGCTATAAATAAAGGTAATAACTGTAACTATTAATTTATAATTTTTTTTACTTACTAATAAAAGCATTTAATTATTATGATAGACTAGATATAAGAAATTTTAAACATATATAAAAATAATTATTTCACAAAATTTATCAAATAAAATATATATTATAAATAAATAGTTAACTTTATTATATTGGTATTAATGATAATTTTATTATTTAATTTATTTAATTATGATTTTAAGAATTCAATGTGAATAATTTTGTGGTCTTAATATTTTTAATTCATAAATTTGTATTTTTTACAAATTTATAAGTTTTACAACTTGAATAAAAAATTTCTCGATTTGTCGAATAAAAATCGACTTGTCGAAGGCGCTTCTTAATCTGGCTGCTGTAGGTAGTTCTTAGTCGGATAGTCATTCCCTATTGACTTGGACCTTAGGAATATTACTTCATTTCAAAAATGCACTACTTCAGTTAAATTTCTTCTTAAATGCATTAAAATTCATCCAGAGAATTTCAGATGACAATATCTGTTATTAAATCGGTTCAAGCGGAGTTTGGAGAAAGGGTTGGCAGCTCGATTGTCGTCTGTGTCAAATGTTTATGTTTCAAGTTTATGAAATCCAGCAGAAAGTAAATCTTGTGTAGTTTCTTGATATTAATCTTATTAAAATGTTTTGACTAACTGTGAAGCGTACGTGCAGTGAGTCGTTGCCCTCTCATAGCGTGAATTATTCAAATGTTTAACAAATAAATGTCCTATTGTTTTGCATGTTTCATAATATAAATTATCATTCAGTCTGCCCTATTGTTTTAATAATTCTGCTGTACTTCAAGGTCTTTTTTTAATTGTAAATCTTTAATTCAAATATGGCTTTAGCTGACATACGGAATCATCAAAAGTTAATAGTCTGCATCATGAGTTGAGCATAGTCAAGCTTTAAGAAAAAAATTATGTCTAATGCATTTCAATTATATTTAGCAAATAAATGTTAAAATTAAAGGCTTATTTGCTGTTAGTTAATTATTTGTTTCTGTATGTCAGTTTTTCTTAATAAGATGATAAATTTATTTAAAATCAAAATTTTGCTTGTTACGGTTTATAAGTTGTTGGGTTTTGTTATTTAACCTTCAAATGTTAAGAAATTAAAATATATTTTGTTTCATACATTTCCACTTTCAATTTTCCGAATAAAATATATATTTAAAAAAAAGCTATGTGAAAAAAAAAAAGTAAAGTTTTATAACTTTACTTAACACTTTCTAGGGCCGTGGGCAGTATGCTTCCCACCAAATTTATCAATCTTTGTATGAAATTATGTAGGTTGGCATAAGTTGTGACGAATTTTTTTAGTAAGTCAGAAACTTAGATGCTTCAGTTCTTTATCTCAGACAAAATGATGTTTGATTTGTTACTTTATTATTAATTTACCAAATTAATTAATTAATAAAATTAAATTTATCTAATAAGCTAAATGAATCCCTTTTCTTATTCTAATTTCAAGCCTAAAAATATTTTAACATATGATTAGAAAAAAATGGCCCTTTAAAAGGCTAATATAGTTGCTTGCTTAAAATTAAAATTACATTAATAGGGTGTTTATCTCCAATATGCGTTTTTTTACAGCAATAATAATTGATTGATTAGATTATGAAATTGGTGTATTATTTCTTCTCTCAATATATTAATTAACGCCAATGAATTTTAATATTACATGGGAAAGAAACCAAGAAGAAGAAAAAAAAAAGGCTAATAAAGAACTTTTTATCTTCCATTTTCAAAAAATCAACAGATGCAGACCATATGGTCCTATGGAGCATTAACCAATACTACCCATGTCGATACTGTCGTCTAACCAGAGACAAATTATTGTAATTCGAACATTCAAGCCCTTTCATTCCAAGCGACCAAGCGTTTCTAAGCGTGTCGAAATTCACACAAACTGTAAGGAAAAAACGCCTCGCGCTCCGCCGTATACTAAAAATACATTTCTATTATCGTGAACTTTTTCCCGTCGTGTATGTATACACACCGAAATTCCTCTGGCGCCAAGCGTCTTTTTGGCTACACCTCACTTGGCGGCGACTGTCACTTCGTTACAGTGTGGTAGCCCTAAAAGTAGCCGGTTCTCTAGCTACTACGCTGCCATTTTTGTTGGCCGTACACATTAAGCGACGGACGCCGCACATGGCGGCACCGCGGTGGTTATCGCCGTGGCGCGCACCACTCGATTCTGTCTCTCTCTCACCAAGACTTCACCTATTCTTAGGAGGGGAGATGCGATAGTGTAACGTGTGTTTCCTGCGCGATGGAAGGTTCCATTATTCCTAACCGTTTGAGGTGTCTGTGATAAGTTACTTTATTGTTTTTTTTCTACATACTTCTGGGAATTTTTTTTTCTTTTCTTCCCTGCTATGTCCACTTACGAGAAGTGGGATTCGCAGGAGGATTTTCGAACGCAGGGTGCTTTCAGCCCCATGCTTGGGGCGGAGAACGTATCGAATAATAACAGCAACAACAACGAGTTCATTACCAACGAACTGGGCGACGTCGCCTGGCAGACAGAGTGCAAGATAGGATTCAATCATGCTCGGGATTCTTCAGGATTCTCCTTTAGTGTGTACAATGGCTCTGAGAAGGAGGCATTGTATAGGTGTGTATACATTTGCTTCTTATTGTTCAGCTATGTGTGTGTGCGTGCCTTGTATTGTTTTGAGGCAACTCAGGTGTTCGGGTGCCTCAGAATTGTCCTGCATACGTGCTTTAAATTATATTTATCTATCGTGATCTATATGCGAGGATATTTTTTTTAATTTATTTTATTGTTCCCAACAACGTAAGAAAAAATTGCACTATTTTAAAATTTCAATTTCTTATTGAGTTGCAGTTGTTTACATATTTGAATTGAAATGTACAATATAAAAGGAACTGCTTTTCTGAAAGTGCAAAAGTATCCCAGAACCTTATTTATAAACAAAACAAAACAACAATAACAAAAAAAAAAAAAAAACTCTTTCGGTTATACTTGAACAGGAAAACGGAGCATTAATTGATAACCAATAAAAATAAATTTAGTTTAATGTTATTTTTGTGAAATTTTAATAAATTTTCCAGTTAGAATTAAATTTTTAAATTATTTTTATTATTCAATATGAACCAATTTGCCAAAATCATTTTCAACATTATTAATCTTTTGGCAGTAATGTATCCATAATATATGCAAAATAAATGAAATTACATAATTATTTGAAAAACTTAAATCATAATCATAGCGTTGCATTTTTTTTTATAAATTATAATATCAGAACAATTCAGCATTCCGATTTATATTCTTATTCACAAAATCACCCTTTATATCTTTTTAATTTCTATGAATCATCTTTTATAAATATTATTTGAAATTTACACATGATTTGATAGCTTGATTCGATAAATTTGACACCTAATGATAAATAGATTTACTTTTGTTTTTGATAAAGAGACATAAAATTGAAAAAATAAATCATGTTTATGTTCAAGGCTGTTTAAAGTGTGTTTGTTTATCAACATATAAAAAAACGTGTTTGTTGTCGAATTTTAGTAACTAATGAAATCTTTCTTTTTTCATCAAATTCTATTGTGCATTTTAGTGAACTTCTGTATCTCGCGATCTTTGGTATGGCACATTAATCTGGTATTTTTAATCTCATGTTATCTCGAGTCCCGATGTCCAAGGTCACACCTTGAGTTAACAAAAAAAAAAAAAAAAAAAAAAAAAAAAAATGCATTTTCAAAGCTTTGTTTTTCAAAAACAGAAGTTGCATGCATCTTTAAAAATATTCCCAGTTTCATTATTAAAATTTTCATTATGTTGATCATATGTGCCTGTGACACAATTTTTTTTAATTAAAAAAAAAACTTTTTTTAACCGTTTAGCACAATAAAAAATTGTGTAAATTAAATTAAAATTTTTCAGAATCTAATTTACAAAAAAAATTGCAATAAAAATGTTTAGTAGATTAACTCTAAATATAAAATAGTTTTTTTTTTTCATTAATTGTTTTTTAGGAGAGAAACTGTGTCACAAAATCCTGTGTTAGAAATCTTTTGAGAAAACAGTGAAAGAAATGTAAAACTATTTTATATTTATATTTTTGAAATATTTTTTATTGTCCTGCTAAATAATAGAATATATTTAAAGAAGTAATGAAATTATAATTTAGATGTGATAGAATGCATAAATTATTTATTAATTATATTAATAATATTCCATTAATTATGTTGATTAAAGGATATGTAGTTGTGGGTCTTTTAAATTGGTTACTGCGATTGATCCAAGTATTACTTGTTTCTTTATGTACTGAAATATATCAATATGTGAAGCAATATTTCCTCATTAATATGAACTTCCTCAGCATCAGAATTCTTAATTTGCTTTTATAGATTAAAAATAGAAAAACATAAAAATTGGAATATGTTTCTTTTAAATGCAAAACAGACGCGAGAAGCATGCAGTATCATAAGTTTTTATTTCGATTTTATATGAAATTTTATCATATTTTGAAAAAAAAAAATTTTGGAGGAAAAAAAGGCGAACTTAACTTTGTTAAAGCATATGGTTCTGTGCAACTTTCGCATTCATTGAATGCAGTGTATTGAATTAATTTGTATAGAATAAAAAACCTGTAAATATATACATTTTGGCATTCTTGAATCATTGTTTAATTTTTAAAAAAATAGATTATAGATCCTGATCCATGAAAAATGTAATTTACAGCCAATTTTGAAATTACTCACCAAGTGATGAATTTTAATATTTTGATAATATCCATTTGAATATAATCCATTTTGTCGAAAATTATTTTATTCATATCGAATAGTGAATTAACTGCTTCGATCTCTTAAAAATTCGAAACAAATAAAATACTTATTTTTAGGAATAACTTTTTGAAACTTTTTATAATTATCTTACGTATTAATTTATGAAATATTAACTTTAAGTTGCTAACTGGTATTCTTGTTTTCTTTCATGCACCTTTTCTATAAACAAGTCCATCTGGGTTACGCTTTTACATGCATTTCCTTATTTAAATTCTCCACCGATTTTCTACTATTGTTTAAATATTAGAAGTGCCTTCCCTCCCTGCCTAGTGACATTTCATCCCATTGGTTATCCCCCTTCAGTTACATTCGTTCGCCAAAAGCAAAATCGTCTGATCCGGAAACCAGTTCTACTGTGACAACCCTACTGGCGTTTGAGAGCTTACGTCACGTTGCCATAGCAATCAGCTGTTCCGGTTAGGGCTTATTCAGATATTGACTGAAGTGAAGCCTTCTGGTAACGTTACGGGCTGCGAGTCTTGAATCGAAAGTCAATCCCGCTTTGCGTATTAAACTGATTTTCATATTAGGTGCCGCCTGAGTGTCAACAAGAGTCGGATGCTTCTTTGAATACAATGGAGAGATGAGTTCACCTTAAAATATCGGTGTCTTTTGAGGTGAAAAGATTGGGAGAATATCAACGGTTTCTTCGACCTGTCTCATAAAATGATTCAAGAGCTGGTGATATCTCTATGCTGAATATTTATGTAACTCAATGAAATTATAGAGTAAAATGTAATAATAAATGTAATGTCTATATAAAAATTAAATATTTTTATTATTTTAAAATGGACGCTTTGATATCGAGAAGAGATAAGGAGCGTAATGATGCTGAAACGTTTATGTTAATTCGAAAATTAAGCAGCCAAACGATTAACCAGATATTATTTATTTGCTTTCACATGAAAAAAAAAGTTCTAGATATATTTGGAGATTTATTTAAAAAAGATGCCATAGTAAAATTTATATATGTATATAATACAAATAATATGTACAATAAATATCATTAATTATGGAATGTAATGACATTTATCATCATAATTCCTTTGAATATTATTTATTTCCCCGTGTATAGCATCATCATTCAATAGTTTAAATGACGAAGAAATAGAAATTCCCTTCTATTCCTTTTATACATAGAGACCGTCGTGTTAAGTTCAAAGGCGTAATCTCTTTAGAATAGCACATCTGCTGTACTTGATAAAGCTGTGGCTAAATTTCATATTTTTTTTAACCTGTTAACATAATCATTTCTCATTGCAATATTTCGTCATACCCAGTTAACAGGTTAATGAATGTAGCTTTTGATTAAGATAAAGGGGGGGGCAATTGCTTAAAGCATGTTATAAGTATTATGTAAAAGTCAATATTATACCAATCGTGTGGTATCCGTTGATGTGATTGGAAAGTTAGGGGAATGGATGCCAGTTCATGTGAATCCTCGTCATTTGACTGTGGCTCATAATGAGAAAATTCATCCCAAAGTGCAACTCGTTTTATTTTAAAACGAGATGTTAATATAAACATAGATTACACACATCATGTTAATGATCTACAGAATAATATTTCCTAAAATTTGCTTTTCTGTGCATAATTATTTAAAGTGTTTTTCTGAAGAGTTTGTTAGAATTTATATATAATGAAAATACGGCGCATGTGAAAATGTACCGCTCAACTAAACCTTGAAATAAAACACCAGTTTTGAAGGCCATTGATAAAATTTCTGTTGCCTTCTGAATTTTTATTAATTTCTTTGTGCTCCTCGCTCATCTTGTCTTTTATTACTTAGTATTCTTATCTTTTATCTATTCCAAAATGTCCTTGTTTGAATAAAAATTACTACTGCGAAGATGTATGAAGAATTTAAACCCTTAGCAAAGACTTTTAACTAGTTATTATGACTTAATGCTTTTTACTGTCTCGTATATGAAGTATACAAAAGGAAAGTATTGACCGCTTGCTTGAAATCAACCCCCCCCCCCCGAAAAAAAATCTATTCTAAAGATCTATATTTCGTAAATATTCTTGTCGATTGTTGGTTGGTTTTGTATAGTATATAGTATAGTAGTATAAGTAAGGAAATCACATTTGCATTACGTGTTTCTGTTCAACCAAAATTTAATGCAGACCTATAGCGTTGGCGATACCAAAGGTTGGTTTTGTTTGGTTATATTAACGTCCCGTTTGAAGCAACACAAGGGCTATTTTGGGACGGACTTCGTAATTTTGAACCGCGGTCAGATGACAAGGACGACACCTGAGCTGGCACCCCCTCTCCACACCACACCAGCGGGAGGACGTTTGGTCATGACGGATTTAACGTGCAACAGACCGACCCCCTTACACGACGGTTCTTCGGTGGAATCGGGTCACGAACCTGAAACCCTCCGGTTCCGAAGCCGAGACCTTACCACCAGGCCACCGCGGCTCCCCATGCAAGGAAATCGTAGCGAAAATTCAACATTTAAAGTAGGAAAAAGGAGAGAATCTTATGTGAGACAATTTTGATAAGACCGCTCTCGCTGGTTTAATTTAAAATGAATTTATTTCTTCAAATAAATGCAGTGTTGTATCAAAGCTAGCAGGTATGGTCCGTCAGGGATTATGAAAAATAAATTTCGTTTGTATTTGGAATTTCTAAATTATTGATTTTGAAAATTCAGAAATCTAGTCTAAAAAGTGTGATCTGATTTTGAATTTTCCTTTCAAAACCAGCTTGAGAATTCTTCCCTTAATTTGCTTGTACATGATCCGTTTTGTACTGCGTAGTATAAGTAAGGAAATCACATTTGCATTACGTGTTTCTGTTCAACCAAAATTTAATGCAGACCTATAGCGTTGGCGATACCAAATTTTATTTATCTAAATCGTTACAATTTGAGTTGTCACTTTCGATACGAATTGTACTTTTTGTACACGAATTGGCTACCATCAGATGGTTCATCCTTGGATATATAGGTTTGCAGTATCAATCATTACAAAAACCCTAATTTATATTTTTTTCTTCTAATTCTATAAATTTTTGAATTATTTTGTTCACATCGCCAAGAGATACCCTCCAACAGATACGAAATTAATATGTAATAATATTATGCATATGTATAATTAATAATATAAGTTTGTATTATGTTGTTTATATATTATATAATTAATGAAAATATAATATAATATATATATATATATATATATATGTAACATTATTTTTAATATTTAATATTATTTGTTGTGAAGCATGATGCAGTTTGAAGACATAGATGAAGCATTTTACATTTTTAAATTCTTTTTAATATCCATCGGGAAAGCATAATTATTTACAAGCAGAGACGCGGACAAGACATCCGCCGCAGCGCAGACAAAAGCCGAAGTGGGGAAGAAGGGGCGACATAAATTATCCCTCGCCTTATATAACCTTAGATTTTGATAGGGAAAATATTTCTTCACAGTGCCAATATATTAATAAGATTCTGATAGGGATTTCTGACGCATGTCGATCACATGTAAGGGAAACACAGGGATCTTTTAAGAAAGAATGTGCTTACTGGACATTTTTACCCCTTCACGCCGAGCATGTGAAAGTATCTCGGTGTTTAGCTGACTAAGCAATTTTATGAAGCTTCTCTTGAATTAATTAAGTAGAAAAGTGGAATTGGATCACGAAATAAGAGAATATTTTTAGAATGAAGTTACTATGGGCTAAATTAAGATAAATTCTTGGAAATTAATTAAATTGAAATTGAGAGTTTAAAATATCATTATATATATATATATATATAATTTAAACTTAATTAATTTCCTATTTTTTAAAGTTAATTTAGCCCATATTAACTTCTATCTCTAATCTCATATTTCCTGATCCCATTCCACTTTTTCTACTTAATTAATTCAACATAAGCTTTGTAAAAATGCTTAGGTAGGCGGTTTACACGCTACGAGTGAAGGTATAACAAAATTGCTGACCTAAGCAAATTCTTCTAAAAGATCCCTATGATTCCCTTGCTTAGGTTGACACGTGTAGAGACATCCCTGTCAAAATCTCACTATATATAATCACGGGGATAAAATTTTTATGAACTTTTCCTCATTTTTCTTGTGTCATTCTGTGAGATGTGTTTCGTCGCTTCTGCTTGTACATATATCATGCCTCCTGGGATGGAATAAAACCAAATTTAAAATTCAAAGTGTCTTCTTTGTCTTAGGCCACGATTCTCCTTAAAAAATAATATATATAATATAGCACTTAGAGCTTACTTTCTCTGAAAAATATTACAATTTTTTTAGTTTTACTTATAAATTACTAGCCGCCTTTGGCGACCAGCCGGTTCGCCCATCTTAATGTTCGTTAAAATTTTAATAATTAAATATTTTATGCAATTCCTACTTTAATAACTTCTTCATCAAAATATTTTAAAACTTCAAATTTTGATATATAATTCACTCATAATATTATAAACGCCTTCAGTCACAACGTAATATGTATCTCTCTCATTTTCTGTTAGTTCCCGTAGAATTTATACTATAAATTAAAGTGGAAAGGATTAATCTGCAATTAATATAATAATATTTTTTACTGAAACAAAGTATTTTTTTGTAATATGATTACTGAAAAGAGTCACTGAGCGTTTAAACTTTATGGGCACTAAAGAATATCTTTCCTAATTTATGTAATATTTCAAGAATTTGTCAACAAAATATTCTCAGATTCATCATGACCAGAACGATTCATTAACAATGTTTAATTTTAAATGCATCAAACATTAAGAAAATAAAACGAATCGTTTAAAATAATCGGTTGAAAACAGGTTAAAAAAAACTACTTAAAAAACGATGTACTTAAAACTATAAGCGTATACAAAAAATATATAACTAACTTAAATACAATTTAATTACAAAAACATGCAACGAACCTAAAATTAATTTAAATCGAGTCCGCTTCCGTTGAAATGTAAACAATCATAATACAATGCGCATGCGTGAATTTTCAACGCCAGCTACGGAACGCAAATGCGTGATTTTTTCTACGCCAGTTGGGATAACGCTATGCAGATTAGAAATTTTTAATTTCCTTTATTCTGTTTTATTTTAATTCAAAAGTACTTAAGAATGAATCTGAAAGATCGATTCATTAACAATGTTTCATTTTAAATGCATAAAATATTAAGAAAATAAATAGAATCGTTTCAAATAATCAGCCGAAAAATCTTAAGCCTAGCCTCATGACTGTTGGGGGAAAAAAATTGACGCAGTACTCATTTGGCGATTTGAAGATTTTTTTGGCGGGAAAGTTAGTTTTTAATTAATAATTAAAATTCTAATTAAAAATTCAAAAAAAGGGCTATCCTATCTTTTAAGTTAGATCAAACTGCACACGGTGTGCAAATTTGATTAAATTCGGTTTTGTAGTTTAGGAGTCCATCGCGGACAAACAACGTGACACGTAATTTATATATATTAAGATTATACCTTATTCTTTGAATGATTTTAGAACCACGCTAATTGGACAGATTAATAATAAAATATTTGGAGAAAAAAATTGGGCTTGGAATTATGAATTGCGTTAGTTATGAATCACATTCGAGAGGTCATTTCCTTATTTTGAGTGGGTGCTCTGCGGTCGTCTTTTATCTATCGCTGCTAAACGAACGGAAATTCCTATCATTCTCGATCTATTTAGATAGTGAGAAAGGATGAGTAAATAAGAAAGCACGCGCATTCCTTTAAGCCTTGCCTAATTATTTATAATGTGCGCGTGTATGGAATCACCATCCTCCCTCTTGATGAAAGAAAAAAAATGTTACATACTGCAGATGACTCTTTTGATGATGAATACGTAAGACAGTAAAAAAAAAAAAAAAAATGCTACACCATAAAGCTATGAATAATCCGCCTGTGTAATAAGAACATCTTTTTTTTCCTTCGAAAATTCCAGTTAAAAAAAGTAACTGCCAATCCTTAGTGAAATTAGAATCGTTCAAGCACAGGTATTGAGTGCTTCTGTCAACTTCTTCAATATAAGTATAAAAAAAATAAAAGGCAATTTTGGTTTTTAAGGTATTTCTTTAAAATTGAAGAAATATATTTACATTTTTGGAAAACATTACATTTACATTTTTTTCTTATATACACATTTTTGGAAAATGACCGTCTATCTGTATCAAAAATAACTCATAAACGCTTTGAGTTAGGCAAATGAAATTTGGTATACGATTTTTTCACCAAATTTGCAGATTTCTATCAAAATTTGAGTAAGTCTGTTTGTCCGGCTGTTCGAAGATAAGTTAACACGATAATTACAAAACAAAGAGAGCTAGAGAGATGAAATTCGGGAAACAGATTTAACGTCTATAATGTATACAACTGTCAAATTGCGGGTCTGTACTTTCAGAAACATGTAAACTTAATAATTCAAAAAAGACTTAATTCGATGATTTAAATATGTCAAATTTGGTACGGGATTATGTAAGTGCAGTTTTGTGTCAAATTTTTTTTCTTTTTCAGTCGGTTGGGAAAAATGTGTCTAAAACCCAAATTTGATTTTCGGATACTATTAACTGCATCCCAGAGATAAATTGCCAAATAACTCGCCAAGGATGACATGATAAATTCATTAAAAATGTTATATTCACGCCAAAAGTTAATATTTCGTGACTATATAGTACGAATGCCATATAAGGCGTTTTCTGGCATTACAAGTTTATTAGAGAGTATGCAAGAAAGTTTTTCGGAGACCACTCCAGCTGGTTGATTTAAGGTGCAGGCATGGAATTTTTTATGTTTTATTCTTCACTAGCCGCCTTTGGCGACCAGCCGGTTCGCCAATCTTAATGTTCGTTAAAATTTTAATAATTAAATATTTTATGCAATTCCAACTTTAATAGATTCTTCAGCAAAATATTTTAAAACTTCAAATTTTGATAGTCATATAATTCACTCATAATATTATAAAGGCCTTCAGTCATAACGTGATATGTATCTCTCTAATTTTCTGTTACCCCTCGTAGAATTTATGCTTTAAATTAAAGTGTAAATGATTCATCTGCAATTAATATAATAATATTTTTTACTGAAACAAAGCATTTTTTTTAATAATATGGTTACTGATAATAGAGTCACTGAGCGTTTAAACTTTATGGACACTAAAGAATATCTTTCTTAATTTATGTAATATCTCAAGAATTTGTCAACAAAATTTTCGCGGATTCATCATGAACAGATCGATTAATGAACAATGTTTATTTTTAAATGCATCAAACACTAAGAAAATAAAATGAATCGTTTAAAATAATCGGTCTAAAACAGGTTTAAAAAAACTACTTAAAAAACGATGTAATTAAAACTATAAGCATATACAAAAAAATATATAACTAACATAAATACAATTTAATTACAAAAGCATGCAACTAACCTAAAAATAATTTAAATCATTGAAAACAGGTTTTAAAAAAAACTACTTAAAAACGATGTACTTAAAACTATAAGCATATACAAAAAATATATAACTAACATAAATACAATTTACTTACAAAAGCATGTAACTTACCTAAAAATAATTTAAATCGTCTGTTGAAAGTGGTTGTCATGACAACAATCAGAACAATGCGCATGCGTGAATTTTCTTCGGAAACTTCTTTTCCCTTTCCAGCTGTGTTGCCATAGAAACCGGCGCACAGCTGTTTACACGTTTATGTTTATCTATTCAGATTTTATAATATCTAATCAGAGTAACGGTGAATATCAGTGTATTCGTGTTCGTCAATAAATGTTAATTTTTTTTAATAACATGATTAACGAAAACAGAGTCACTGAGCATTTAAACCTTATGGAAACTAAAAAATATCTTTCTTAATTTATGTAATATCTCAAGAATTTGTCGACGAAATATTTTAAAACTTCAAATTTTGATAGTCATATAATTCACTTATAATATTATAAAGGCCTTACGTCATAACGTAATATGTATCTCTCTAATTTTCTGTTAACACCCGTAGAATTTATGTTTTAAATTAAAGTGGAAAGAATTAATCTGCAATTAATATAATAATATTTTTTACTGAAACAAAGAATTTTTTTATAATCTGATTAATGAAAATAGAGTCACTCAGCGTTTAAACTTTATGGGCACTAAAGAATATCCTTTTCAATTTACGTATTATCTCAAGAATTTGTCAACAAAATTTTCTTAGATTCATCATGAGCAGATCGATTCATTAACAATGTTTACTTTTAAATGCATCAAACACTAAGAAAATGAAACGAATCGTTTAAAATAGACGGTTTAAAACAGGTTTTAAAAAAACTACTTAAAAAACGATGCACTTAAAACTATAAGCATATACAAAAAATATATAACTAACATAAATACATTTTAATTACAAAAACATGCAACGAACCTAAAAAAAATTTAAATCCAGTCCGCATCGGTTGATAATAATTCGTCAACACAATGCGAAATTCAGAACACAAAGCGCATGCGTGAATTTTCAACGCCAGTTACGTAACGCAAATACGTTATTTTTTTTCTACGCCAGTTGGGGTAACGCTATGCGGATTAGAAATTTTTAATTTCCTTTATTCTGTTTTATTTTTATTCAAAAGTTCTTCAGAATGAATCTGAAGGATCGATTAATTAACAATGTTTAATTTTAAATGCATCAAACATTAAGAAAATAAACAGAATCGTTTGAAATAATCCGCCGAAAAATACTAACCCTAGCCTCATTACTGTTGGGAGAAAAAAACCCCGGAAGCCTTACTCATTTGGCGGTGGCGAAAATGGAAGATTTTTTTGGCGGAAAAGTTGGCGGTGGGGAAAATAAAAGATTTTTTGGCGGGAAAGTTAGTTTTTAATTAATAATTAAAATTCTAATTAAAATTTCAAAAAAAGGGACCCCAGGTGCACATTCCCGACCTCTAAGGTATACATGTACCAAATTTGATAGCTGTATGTCAAATGACCTGGCCTGTAGAGCGCCAACACACACACACACACACATTGAGCTTTATTATAAGTATAGATGAAATAACCGAAAGTTTCAGTTTTTAACTATTACTAAGACGTCTTTGTAAGAGCCGTGACTAGCGGGAAACCCAGTCCAAAGAGGCAGGCAGAAAACAGGAAAAAGAAATCTATACAAGAATTTTTTGTTTATATAATCTTAGAAGGGAATTTGCTAAAACAGCGTCAGTGTTTGGCACCTATTAGTCAGTGTCGGAAAATGAAAGCCCTGCTCAATTTATTAGCTAAAGTAAAACCTGGGTTTCAGTTATTAGAAAAGAATTATTTTCAAATTGCAGATAAATTAAAATTATTACATATGCATTAAATGTATTTTAATTTATCAGCGGTTAATTATGCAATTTTTTCTTTCCTACATAAGTGCATTATAAATTTTTCGGTCTTATTTAGAGTCTTTGAGTAATTTTTCCCAAGTAGAATTTTTTTCGAATTCCTAAGTAAAACTGGTTTAACAAAATCATTCTGACGATTAAAAACAAGATCATCTGACGATTTTTTTAATCGCTTGCATCTTATAACAGCTTTAAGTTTTCAGATGTGGGAAAACCAGAACTATTTTTACGCATGCGCCAATAGGGTTTGATTTCACCAAAATGGCCGTGGGTTATGACAGCAGATGGTCGAGGAGATGTTAATTATTTTAATAAGTAGTACTTAAAGACTACAGTTTCGTATTAAAGCGAAGTGATACTATTCAAATTCAGCATTGAAAATAATAATAAAATAACAGAAAAAAAAAGAGCCTAACGAATAATAGGGAAAATTGCTTTGCTACTTTTCACCTTTCTGTGGAATAAAATGGTCCGTAAGTGCCTGAGCACATAATTTGGAAATTAACAATAAGCTTAAAATCTTGATGTAATTATTTCATTACGCTTTCATGTGTTCTAAAATTTCTTTTCGTGTATTAGTAATCGAAGAGCTTAGTATCAAAAATAAATATATCCATTTTTTATTACAGTTGTTTAATCTTAATACCCTTATTCCCTTTTATACTAAAATGCTGTCTCAATTTGTTTCAGAGCTTATTTTTCTTCTCCTTAATAAGGCTGCCTAAAGGTCCCCCCCCCGCTCTTATTTTGAAACTATATTCACTTCTTACTCCCAATTTTGTAAAATGCTTATGTTCTTTTTTCAATATAAACCCTCAATTGATTTTTCACATGATTGCGTTATTTTCGAATATTTATTTACGTAAAAATCCTGAAACAAACAAACGAAAAAACTTTTCTTTAGACGAAAACAATCGAGAAAACCGGATTAAGAAAAATGAATGACCTTATAGATTTATTTTGAGCTTTTTAACTTCTATGTTTGTGCACTATATTCAAATATAATCTGTTTAGTTCAGTTATGATATCTTTCTTTGCAATAAGTCGGACATTGTGTTTTTGGTTTTCCCATACTTTATCTTGTGATGGTGTGAAGTATTATCTTAAGTAAATATCGAAATCTTTTAATAATACCAGTTGCTTTCAGTTATTTATCTGTCAGTTTATCAGTTATTTGACCAGCCTTGAGATTTTTTAACCGTTTTTTACAGCACGCATATCATAGCTTATTTATCATAGTTTGCTTTTTTAAAAGCTTTTGAAACAAAACTTTCTAATTGTCTATACGAAACTTTGAGAAAGTTAACGAGTATTTATTTTCATTATTATTATTGTTATTCTCTAGACCAGGGAGCTATCTATTAGTGAGCTAATTATTGGTAGATCGTGACAATACTTTCCCGCTATTATTATTGTTATTCTCTAGACCAGGGAGCTATCTATTGGTGAGCTAATTATTGGTAGATCGTGACAATACTTTCCCGCTATTTGTAGAAATGTAATGTGGGCTTAAAATCTGCTGCAAGCCACACATTATTGTATTTAATGGTAAATGTGTCCCCCCACCCCTACAAAATTTTCTCCTTAGTTTATAAAACTCTTGTAAGCAAAATTTGTTGTTCGTCGCTTGAAAAATTTAATACGCCGAAGTTAAAATCGGTCGTTATAGTTTCTGTTGGTGAAAAGTGGGTCAGAATGCCTAATAATTTAAGAATCCCTGCTCTGGACTATTTGAATGCAGTTACGCGGGGTGTCAAAAAGTTTCGGGACTATATCTGCTGTCAAAAACTTTTACCCTCGTAGACATATCATCACCTACAAAATATTCTTTCTGTTGCACGATAAAGCATTCTGACCACTTCTGAAGGCCTCGGTGGCCTGCTGGTAAGGTCTCGGCTTCGGAACCGGAGAGTTTCAGGTTCGAGACCCGGTTTCACCGAAAAACCATTGTGTATGGGTTTGATGCACGTTAAATCCATTGGGGCCAAATGTTAATGCACGTTAAGTCCGTCGTTCTCCCAAGGGTGTGTAAAAATTTGGAGAGGGGTTTGCCAGCTCAGGTGTCGTCCTCGTCATCTGACCGTGGATCAAAATTAGGAAGTTCGTCCCAAAATAGCCTTAGTGTTGCATTAAAACGGAACGTTGATATAACTAAACTAAACTGGCCACTTCTGAAATGTGCCGTAGAAATCCACTTCTCGAAGCTTGTTTAACACTATATGCGATTCGCGTTGGATGTTGTGTCGTTTTCCGTTATATCCCCCCACTTTTGAATGTTTTGAATGAAAAAAACAAAAAACAACCTCAATATACAATTAAAGAATTTTGATTAAATCTGTTTATATGAAAAGGCTATTGAAATATTTAATATTATACTTAAATATTTATGCTGAATTGTGTTAGAAATACAACAAGTGGAAACTCTCAGAATTAGTGATTTCTCTAACTTCAAAATTTATTTACTCGACCCAGCCCTCCGCCTCCCGCTCTTGAGTTTATATCGATGTAACAAGGTTAGATGAGTTTTAATTTAAGTCGATAAATGGGTGGAGAAAGGAGTTATTAATTAAATTGTAATAATATTGAACTTATTTTAAACATTTAAAAAAAACAAGAAATTGTAAAATAAGTAATATTTTAGAAATTATAATACTAAACATACGGACACTTTAGAAACACTTTGAAGCGATTTGAAAGCGATTATTTGACCGATCGTGCTTAGTGTTAAAAACCAGAATTAAATATATTATCATAAATAATATGGTTGAATTTTATTTTTTTACGTGCCCCCCCCCAGTCATCATTTGTGATTTATACTTACAAAAACTTTCAAATAAAGTAAAAATTTAGGTTTAAAGTTAGGTTAAAAGTATTAAAAAATTTTTTTAATTATGAAATTAAACTTTTTATACCCTTTCTCGCACCCTATAGTAAGTAAATGTTTACATGTATCCTAACATATAACGCATCCAGTCATTTATGATTTGATGCTTTAAAGTTTGACATTGGTAGGAAAAAAGTTGATTAGTGTTATTTCATTTTAAAATTAGAGGTGATTCAATTTATATGAGAATTTTGAAGTTAGGTTGAATTATGGTAAATGAATACGTCAAATTGGGTAGAATCGACAGTGTAAAAATGAAAAATGGTTTGGAAGAAGCAGATAATGGTAACTTAATGATTTTGATAAATGGTAGTTATGATGCGCTTAATTATGCAAATATAAACCTAATTTCTCTAACTTGGAACTTTTTCATATGAAAAGATTTTGCTATTTGAAGTAGTTGTCTATTATCGCTGGTTGTAAAAATAAAGGTCTTTTAAAGAATAGCATGTTGCGCCTCTTATATCTTCATTGCGCATATAGGGTAACTATATTTTTTTTGTAAAAAAATGTGAAAAAGTAAGAATCCTTCAAAATTTATTTTTTTTAAAAAATTCATGTTATTAGTTTATTTTTTCATGCAAAATTATTTACCGATCAATAAAATAGGGAGCGTCTGAGCATTTAATTCGAATTCGCAATAAAAAATCAAACATCAAACTATCCTGACCGAGTTTATAACGATAGAATATTTTTAATTTAATTTTTTTAAAAAAAAGATTTTGTACATTTTTACTTGATTTGTTAGAATTTGAAATTTCTTACATTTATGACTTCTCTGTGATACGATAATTTTGCATTTTCAGATCTGAGTTATAAATTGATCAATGAATTTAAATCGGTTTTTAAAAATAACACGTGCTCCCCCTAATAGCGAATGTGTGAAGGAAAAAAAAATTCACATTTTATTATGTTTAAAAGTATTATTTCATTATAATAAAAGAAATTATAAATTGACTCAAAAGTCTATAAAAGTATAATTAAAATAATAAAATTACTTTTTAATTTATTAATACGCGTTTAAAAAACTGTCAGATAGTTCGCACTCAATCAACAACATATTACAAATTACCCATTTAAGCAATATTTTCTTTAATAATGTATTATAATAAGCATATATTTCCTACTGAAAAAAATATAATATATTTAATATTTTTAATCTTTTATTACAGATGTAATTAGTATAATAAATGGGGGGGATCTGCCGGCTTAAATAATATTAAGTTATTTTTTATCAACATTGGACGAAATGCCTAACTTTTCACGTTTAATGAAATACTCGTAAAGTATTTTAATAATGTCTATAAATTTCCATAATTTATTTTAAATATTATCGCAAAAACCGCGATAAGCTTCTTTACCTTAACTATTGAACTACTTCAATAAATTATCAGTAAACTTTCTTGTTGCTTCTAAACAAGAAGCGCGCCGAGTTAGAGAAGTTATGCAAGATATTTTCTTCACTCACACACACTAATTTAAATCTTAAAGAGGCTGCGAAGAGGGGGGGGGGGTGGCAGGAAAAGCAAGCAAATCGTTTTCTCCAAATCTGTAAACCAGTTTGTCCGCCATCCGCTGTGATGTGCCAGTTAAAAGAGCGCATGATCTCAATTCTCTTACTTTTGATTCTTTCTTTCCTTTTTTTGTTATTCATGTTTTTGCTGGTGCGCGCTTTAACTCGTGTGTGAGAGACAAGAGAAGAGGTGAGGTGAGCGCGGAGCTGAAAGTTCATCAGTTCGTTGTTTATGGTTCATGGACTCTGGCGAATACGGTACGAGTACAATGTGTGTGTTCGACTAAACACTTTTACATTACTTGGAATGTTGTCCCGCCATTGGACGGCAATAACCCTTCTGCGAAAGAAAAAAAAATCTTTTTTTGTTTTGTTATTTTTTTTTCTACCTTTTTATTGTCGCGTTTGTCTGCGAATGTATGCAAGTACACGGATGGCAAAACTCGCCGTGTTACGCGGTTAGCCATGCATACGAAGGAAATGCGTTGGTGGTTTTTGCCTACAGAGGTTTTGTTTCAAGCAAATTGATATTATGTAGGGATAGGGTCCGTGTAGGGGGTGGACTTGTATGCATATGTATGAAGAAGACTGGGGAGCTATCTTACCGCTCAATCGATTTTGATGGATCGGCAAATTATTTTTTGGAAGCTGCTGGATTTATTTGTGTTCAGACATCCTCGTTGCTAAGTGGCAGTGTCAAACAACCCTTGTTGGGTGTCTTTTATTTGACATTTCAGTGTCCATTTGCTCGTAATGAAGGTAAAGTACTCGCGAACACACTTGCCTTGTGGGTGCTGAATTATATTATTGTTAACAGACCGTCTCCGTTGCTAAGGAGCGGTGTCAAACATTCCTTTTTGTTCGATTTGCGGTTACTTATTTGTAACTATTACGGTGATAAAACCATTGCCTGCTTCTTCAGTAGTGATAACTAGGACCAATGAATTAAAAGGCTGTAACCCAAGACAGTATTATGTGTTGCTATAACAATTTTTATTTCGAACCAAAAAATTATAATTGAATAATGCAGAATAAGGTGCAGACAGTAGAAGTTACCTACATTCAGTGACCGATTTCCACTTAGATAAACTAGGCAGCTGCCTAGGACCTCTGGGCTCAGGAGTTCCGCAAAGAGGTCGATTAAAAATTGTTATTAGCTAGCTGCCAAATAAATAAATCTGTGAAAATTGCAAATATTATAAGTTACAGTATGTTAGAATAATGTTAAAATGTTAATTGCTCATTTCTGTCTGTTTCATAACGGTCACTTAGTTATTACTGTATTCATCTGCAACTGTTTAAATAAAATTTATTAAATAAATAAAACATGTGCATCTTCATAAAATTTTTGAAATATATATAAAAAAAACTGAAATAGATTATTAACGTGTTGATTAAATAAAAAATGTTTTGAAATATGAAACAAGATCGTGTAACCCTTTAAAGGGCCATTTTTTTCTAGTCATATTATGTTAAAATATTTTTAGGCTTAAATTTAGAATAAGAAAAGGGATTCATTTGGCCCCAAATGAATGGCTCAAATTCCTAGTTAGGGTTTTAATGAGAAATCAGATTGTTCAAGTCCAGAACCCTCATTTTTGTTACGAAAGTGGTGAAAACTGCATTTAATTGTGTATTATATATAAATTTTTTATTACGAAAGATTTGTTGACGCAACTAACACTTGGATCATTTAGTTAAAAACTTTTGTTGCATGCGTTATCAAGAACATTTCTAATGAAATAAAAAATGAAGTAATTGCTAATGATAAACAAGATGAGCGCTTTTATTTCAGTAACTTTTTTAATAATATTTTGTATATAATAACTGATGTTTAAAATGTCTTGTTTGAATTGTCTTTGATTACTAAAGTTAAAGGATTTCAATAATCCACAGTTCACGCAAGAAACAATGAGGAATTCCTAACTAAATACCGAGTTCTCGAAATTGTAGACCTTGTTTGTGCTTCTCGTCCTTTTTAAAGACTTGTGATTGAAATTTAAGAAAAATCAAGATTCATTAAAATAAAATCAATAATTTAACGAAATTGAATTCAATTCAATTCGGTCATAAACATCACTAGTGAATGTCCTTAGACATGCAAATTATAGATTGGTTTGGTTATATTAACGTCCCGCTGTGAAGCAACACTAGAGCTATTTTGGGACGGACCTCGTCATTTTCAACCGCGGTCAGATGACGAGGACGACACCTGAGCTGGCACCCCCCTCTCCACACCACACCAGGGAGGACGTTTGGTCACGACGGATTTAACGTGCAACAGACCCCCTTACACGACGGTTCTTCGGTGGAATCGGGTCACGAACCTGAAACCCTCCGGTTCCGAAGCCGAGACCTTACCACCAGGCCACCGCGGCCCATGCAAATTATAGAATTACTTCCTAGAGATAATTAAAAATTGATCGATTTAAAAAATTACTCGAGTATGATTCTCAGAATTTGTCAAGAAAATATAATACATTAATTGAATAAATACTAAAAAGGAACAAAAAAATAATAATGATATAATGATCTGTCCAAATTCTGATTCTTCTTTTCTCTTTATACTTAGAATCGAATTGCATAAAATGGATTAGAATTAAATTTTATTAGCATTCAGTTTTACAGCCGAAGAAAAAAAAATGAAAGAATCTTGTATTGTGCGGTGTGCGCGCCTGAAGCATGCACGTGCTTATCTCTACCTGTCAAGGTCCTTCTTGACGTTAAATTGACCAAAATAATGCTGCTTATTATTTCCATTTATGAGTAACTACTAAATATGACATACAGCGATAAGAAAGAAGTGAAATCTTTCTAGAGAGGAAAAGTTAGTGCAGTTAGCTTTTTACTTTCTCTTATACGTCGTGGTATAGAGAAAGTGGTATGACTAAGATAACTCAAAAACACTTTGATCTAGAAGGTTGAAATTTGGTATATGGTCTTTACACGGAATTGGCATATTTCTATTAAATTTTGAGTAAAATCTGTTCAGTAGAAGTCTGTCTGACCGGCTGTTCGAATATAAATTATATAGTGCAGACACCTGTCAAATTTTGAGCCAAAAAGAACAAGGGTTGACTGTTCTGTAAGTCTGTACTTTGAGAAACCTGTAAACTCGATAATTCAAAAACATAGTGACTTAAATATATCAAATTGGGTATGGAATTTTGTTACTACAAATCCAATAGTTGTCAAATTTTTATTTCAATCGGTTGAGAAAAAATTTGTCTGAAACATAAATTCGATTTTTGTGGTACTATTAACCGCGTGCCAGGGATTAATCGCCAAATAACACGCCAAGTATGACACATAGTTTTAGTAAAAATGCTAAATCATGCCAAAATTTAAAATTTCTTAATTATAGTACGCCAATACCATGTAAAAACTCGCCAAGTATGACCCATAGTTTTAGTAAAAATGCTAAATCATGCCAAAATTTAAAATTTCTTAATTATAGTACGCCAATACCATGTAAAAACTCGCCAAGTATGACCCATAATTTTAGTAAAAATGCTAAATTCATACCAAAATTTAATATTCCTTAATTATAGTACGCCAATACCGTGTAAGGCACTGTCTGGCATGACAGTTCATTAGAAAGTATATGAATGTGAGAAAGTTTTGGTTAGACCATTTCCGCTGATTTCTTGGTATGATAGTCTATACTCGAATTCACATCAAAATTCGCTGTTTATGTGAGCCTGATGAGCAGTAAATTTGCCGCCGTGGTTCAAACGTTCTCATAGAGGTGTAACTTGGATGCTTGGACAGTGGATACAGATCTCTTTCTCGTCATCTGACCACGATTAACCATAGTGAAGCCTGCTCTAACATAACACTCGTGTAAGTTTAAAATGAAATATATATAATATCAAATCTAGCTAAGTATACAATACTCCGAAACTATTCAGTTCCAGATAGTATTTAAATTCCAAGTGGCTTTTCTAAAAACATCAGAAAGTGGCATTTGCACTTGATTAAAACTAGCCGTATTTGACCACCGACTGGTCCATTGGGAGTATTGGATGGATTTAAATTCATTGTCTAAACATCCATAAACGATATTTCGAAAGATGTTGAAAAGTTGAGAGCTTTCATTCTTGAAAAAGTTGCAAACACTAACATTAAGTACTCATTTTGAAATTTGGCATGAAATTGAAAACTTGTTGCTAGAAAGGAAACTTATTTTAAAACCACGAATTTTGATGAATCGTGCGTTTAAGTGTGCGTGTATTATTCGTTGTTATTATTCAATTTTGCAAAATGTTGAAAACATTATTTGTTAATCGCGAATCATGTGATGAATGTTTTTTGCTATTCGTGAAGGAAGGTCGTGCGACAGTTTTCCGCCAAAATTCATTTCAAGTACGTCTTTATCATACAGGGTTATGTAATTGTCAATGTCGACTTGACAATTTCAAATGTTTTTGCGTTTGTCATGCGCATATGTAAGCATATTGACAAACAATAAATACCATTTCTCCAATTTTATTGTTCTTATTCATTCCCAAAGGCCTTGGGTGTTGGGAATTTAGATGATTAATTATGAAGTTTTTCTTTATGACTGAGTTGCAAAACAAAATTTTTGGACAAAAAATGCAAATGATTCAATAATTTAGCTATAAGATTCTATGATGTCTGTGCACTGCTGCGTCATATTTAACCAGGTTTAAACTATTATATATTTTGAAACATTTATCCTCTTCTATAATTTTTGTTAATTGATTTTGTAAAGACATGTGAAGTATATAAATGGACGCATTATGATAAAATTAAAAATTTGCTACATTTGTTGATTTAATTTAGCACGCATAAATATGTAGCTAATCTAAGCGACCGCTTAGGGGTGTTACAAAAGTACGATATTCAGGTGAAATTGTTGATCGTCACAGTACATATTAAATTATAATTTGGGTTTTAATTGCAAATGTACTATGGGTTTAATTGCAAATGTACTATTAAATATCTTAATGAATGGTTAATGTTTAAAGTGAATTTAGGTAAATTTATGAAAAAAAATCCTTAATAAAGCAATATTAGAATTATTTTTATAATTAAAAAATATTCATTTTTATATCAGATTTGTGTATAATTGGTTTGACTATATATGTTTGCCTTTGCCTACTGTATAACATATTGTTTAAAAGCGCAAGGCTCCAGTGGATTGTGATTTAAAATTGAATTATCTCAAATTCTTTGTCAAAAAGACTATTTATATTATGTTTATGATTATTAATATGTAACATTAGAATTGTTTTATTTAATGAAAGCGTATATCTTAACATGTAGTTTAGAATTGATTTCTTATTGCATAACTGTGTGCAATTATTATTAAACTAATTTTTCATTATCTTTCCTAAAAGCCGTATATACTTCAACTGATAGAGAATCTGCGAGCATTTATTGTTCGCTTTCAGTTATAGATTTTTTAGTTAAATTATTCTATAAATATTTTCTTAAGCAAAGCCAATATAACTTGTTTATATAACTTAATTTTATTTAATTTCTTCATAAATAATTGAACAGAGCCTAAAATGTACTCAATCATATGGCAAATGCTTTTTTCTTTTCCGTTGATTACTTTTTACCAAAACTCAGCAGAGTTTTTGCTAAAACTTTCTATCAGCAAACTTTTTACTAGATCTAAAGAGCCATTTTAAACATTGTTTAAAACATAACACTTATATGTAAAGCTGCAAGTCAACTGCTTAATGTGTGAATATAAATTCTTCAAATTAAATTTTTTGTTTGTTTGCTTATTTGTTACAAACTTTATATTTGCTTTTTAAAAAGCTGAAAGTTAATTATTTTTTATTATAATAGTCGTATTTAAAGTGTTTACAAGTGTTTATACAATATGATTATTTATGTAAACGGGTGACTTTAAAAATTCTTATGTATAAATTATCATTTTTCTTTCATCAAACAATAGATTGGAATTCCAAATAAATTTATAACATATTTTTATAAACACTTGTTTGAATAATGAGATTTAACTATATACTTAATAAAAATTAAGAATAATATATCGATTCTAATTTGTTGCTTAATTTCTGAGTTTATAAATTGTTAAATTCTTTCCTTTATTTAAATTTAATAAAATTGTTTTATTCTCCGTATTATGTTTATTAATTATTAAGAAGAATTAGTGGTTGGTGAAAAATGGTGCAGACGATATTTTCAATGTTTTTGCTACCCTTATGGGGTGAGAGCTTGGTGTGCGTTGCGAATTTTTTAGGGGGGTTGAGGTTTATTTTAAATAGAATTATAACTTTTATATTTGTTTAATCTTTGAATATGAACTTTATTACTTATAAGTCTGCCAAGATTAGAAGTCGGATTACCAAAAAGTCTCCTTTTGTACCTAAAAAGGTTAAATTAAATTAAGACTCCTAATTTGGTGAGATAGCGACTACACCCCGTATAACCTGTTCAAACCCTTCGAGGCTTATGATTGACGCACATTCTACCTGCCGCGATAGGTATTTTCGATATTGTGGCAATTGCATTTCTACACCTTCTAACTTTCATTGACGCTTCCACCCTGGGGGGGGGTAGGATATTATTAGATCTAGTATTGACTTTTACCACGAAACGTTGTAAATGATTTATTCTTGATTTTGTGAATGATTTTTATGACTTCCTAGCACTGCACGATCCCAAGAATGTTCTAGCGACTTCCCGGGTTTGCCGTGTGTGTTTTATTTTTTCGGTAAATGCCATTCATTAATTACGATTAAATACTTGTGAAACAGAAGCAGGAAGTAATCAGAACTCTGCGTCCTATTATCCTTTCCAGAAACTTCCAGGGCTGTTCTGCCGGGTCGTAAAATCAACGCTTGCAAGCAAAATCAGTCCTTAATTTGATTCTATTGTCTTTCACAGTGAAAATTTAACTCGAATCAAACATGACAACTCGAACTTAATCAAACGCAGGAAGATCTGTTCTTGGTGCATAGAATCTAAGATGCAAAACACTGTTTTAAGCTTAGTAAATGCCAATTTTTAATAGGCTTGGAATATTTGCATAAATATGACAGTACTTGCTTTAATTAATACTAATTTGTAACTGTTTATTTCAGTTATATGAAGGAAAAATATTATAATTGCAAAAATTTGGAAATCGAGATTTTGGCGAATCTTTATACTTCAGATTTCCATGAGATTGAAAAACACTTTTTTTAATTACGTTGTATGCTTGTGATAACGATATATGAAAAACAATTTGAGCTAGATGAATGAAATTTAGTATGCACTCTTTACAAGAAATTTGCAAATTTTTACCAAATTTTGAAGGAAAACCATTCTTAGGATAGCTGTCTTTCCAAGTACAAAGGAACAATAATCATAAAAATTAAATGGATAAAATTTGGTACGTATGTTAAATATCTTAAATATAGTCTTCGTCATATTTGAAGAAAATTTGTCGAAGGGTTTACCGTCTGTCGGTCTGTATATTCGCTTAATTATAAAATTAAATTTGGTAATTGGTCGTTTTACTAAAATCATAGTTCTGTCAGATTTCGGTTTGACTCGGTTGACGAAAGGGCGTTCGGAGCGCATACTGGATTTTAGTTACTTCACTGCAAAGTGCCAAACGCGTATGTGCTCAACACTGAAAATAAAAATCTGAGTACTATTGTTTAGTACTTTTCACGGTGTTATTCAATCTCCAAAATATTTAAGTGAAAGCAGGAGGGGTCATAACTTTATTAGAAAGGATGCAGAAACGTCCAAGGGACGATTCCCGTTGGTTTCTGCATTTTAATAAGATCTTAAATAAGTTCGATAATGTACAAGTAATTGAAAGATGTTTTTTGGTTGCTGCCAAAATCAATGAGAATCTTCTCCCTTCTTGAATATCGCGGGTCGTGAGCATGTCTGGGACGACCACGGGTGCTCATAGTTTTATTGCCTTCAAAATCAGTGACTCGAACAAGTTGGAAAGGTGATAACACAAGCGGACGTACCTAACTCCCTTTCCGATTTCAGCCTATAGTGACATTAAACAGTGCGTTTTGTGCTTCTAGTGGGCATTTTGGACATCTTATTTTCGACCGATTTAAACAAAATTTGACATCATTACTCAATTGAATAATGATGAAACTATAACTTAAGTAATAGGATAACATGTCATTTGTGTTGGCCTTTACATTTTTGATTTATATCGTTCACGGATAGTCGAAAAGATAGACCTAAGTCCGTGTATGTGTGAACCATTGAAGATATGATCTAAATTCTGGTCTAATGGTAAAAGTTGCATGCTAAATTTCATGGTTTGCAAGTTTTAGTTCTGACAGACTTACCTCAGATGGATTCCATTGAAAATTTGTAAGAAATGTAAAAATTTGTTGTATTCCAAATTTTATCTGTCTAGCACAATGCGTTTTTGAATAGTAATGTTTATAGACTGAAAGAAAAAAAAATTTCAGTGCAAAAATAAATTTTTTGGACATAAGAGGATCTAAGAAAAAAGAGATACAAAAATTAAGAAATCGATTTTTTTTTTTAATTTTTCAAATAACTTTGTTTTTGTTTTGTTAACTTTATATACGAAAAAGTATTAAAATGAAGGATTTTATTCTTTAAAGTCTGCTACAGCCAATCTAAATAATCGATATAATTGCATTTTAATGAAATCAGATAATTCTCACGTGATGGATGATGAGTTTAGATTTTATTCCGCACCTTATGAAAAGGAAATGACTGTGACGTTATATCGGGAGGATAAGAGAACGTGAAGTTTAAAGTCTTGCGTGATTATTTTTATTATTTAACTGGCATCATGTGAATTGACTTGATTTACAACAATAGTATTATATTAAATAAAACTTAATACAATTTTTTTATTCAATGGAAACTTAATTTAATGGAAATATTAGCACCGACTCATTTCAGAATGTTTAGTCCCAGTTTTTGCAACATTTTATTTTGTGAAATTATTTCGTATTATTTCATTATTTGATTATTTCGTATTATTTCATTATTTGATTATTTCGTATTAATTTAACATTTTAATGAATAGTAATACTATTTAAAATGACATGTATTATTGTTATTTTATATTTTTGCCATTTACATTTTCCGTTATTTTTAAAACTTTGCATTTCCTCTTTTAGGTTTAAATGTAAGTAGTTTCCTTTAATTTAAGATTTTCCCCAGTTTAAATGAATGTCACTCTAGTCTCTTGAAAAGTGAGAAAGTAATAATAACATGATTTTTTTTTGGGGGGGGGTTCTTTCAGTAAGTATGGCTAGATACATTTTTTTTTATGCTCGGAATCAAACAGAATTGGATAAAGAAACATTTTGCGGTTATCTTTTATATAGTTAACTGTATGAATAATTTTGTTTTAAATTCATTGATTTGTGACAGTCATGATGTTAATTTATGAAGTAGTATGATACATTATAATTAAAATATTTTGCTAAATTGGTGCTTTTTTGTATGCGCGTATTTAGTAATTTTAATTTTTGCCAGCCATTAATTTCTGTTTTTTTAATTATTACTTATTTATTTATTTAGTGCGGAAAACGGAAATTTTTTTATGATAAAATCTTTTTTCCATAATTCCTTAAAAGCACCCTGAGTACACATAACAGTCATAATTTTGCATATTACCCACATCATCTCCCTTTAATGATTGTTGAACAAATGTTTTTAGTAGTTGAAATTTATTTTACGATGTTAATTACTAGGTCTTTCAGTGAGTAGTAAAATATTACCAAGATGGAGTTGGATAGAGGTGCTATTAAAATTTTATCTTACCCCGTAATGAAGGAAATTACAACAATTTCTCCTTAAAATTTGAGCAATGCTGAGAACACCTCGAATGAATTCGGTCCGATGGTGTGAAATTTTCTTCTCTTCTCGCCTCGGTTCAACAGAACCCATGATTGTTTAACAAATGTTTTTAGTAGTTTAGATTTATTTTACGATGTTAATTACTAGGTCTTTCAGTGAGTAGTAAAATCCTAGCTTGGCGTCTGTTTTCAAAGATTCATAACTATCATAAGCTCAATCTTTGAAAAAAAAATTTCCCGTTATATCTTTGCTTTTGCCAGACTTAATAATTTTAACTATTTGTGTTTAGGTTTTGCTTTTTATTTAAAAATTGTTTTTTATTCTTTCGTTTGCTTGGCTCATATCATGGATTAGATATGTTACGATGTCTGTTTGTTTTGTTATGATAATTAATACAATAATAGATACGTTATAATGTGATTAATCAGTAATTAATAATACTATTTTTGTTAGTATTTATAATAACCGTTTAATCATTTTGACCAGAATATACATATACTAAACACACTTGCCTTTTTGTGTAGTATTTTTTGACTTACCTTTTCTTAAAATCAAAATTTATCATATTGTGTTTGAAGAGATTGGTTATGAATCTTTAATTTTCCTGTGAAATGGTATTGATATTAAATCACGCACGTCATTCTATTAAATGAATTTTTTTAGATGAATTGTTTTTTCTTTTACCTTTTGCATGGTAAAAATTGTGCGTGAATTTTTTCACACAGTATTGTGGCTTAAGCTGTTATATCATATGTATAATAAATTGCGATATTATAAAAAAAAATAGCTCGTTTGAGAGGATTTAAAACACAATGACGGCACGAAATTATATTTTTCTTATATTTAGAATTTAATTATCTTTTTTTCACCCTTTCATCTATATGAAATATCATCTGTGAAATCATAAATCATTTGATAGTATAGTCTACACAAAGTTATCATGCTATTGACAATACATCAAACTTTATGTTAACTATGTAACTCACCCTTCAAAATTCGAATTAATAAAGATAGATTTTTTAAAAATTAATATATATAAAGGCTCTTTTCTTAAAAACACAAAAGCCAATAGTTCACGGGTTAAAAAACCCTTTATAGATAGATCTTCTACAATTTTGGCTTCATTTCCAAAATGTCCTGAAGAACAAGCGCCTACTCCGACTTGCGTAATTGTACTTTTTTTCCCCCTTCCCTCTATTGGATGCGAAAGAGCATCCAAGGAATTGGCAAGAATTTCAACGAAAAGGAAAGTTCACGGCACTCCACGTTTTCCCCCGATGCAGACTCCCATCCAAAAACAAGAAAAATAAAAAAAAACCAGCAAAGAAAGTCGTCGCGACCGACATAACAGCTCGCCAAGAACTCTGTTGTGGAAAGCTAACAAACAAATTAATCAGCGGCAGGTTTGCCACTTCCGTGGGATTATCTCTTCTTTGGCGTGATCATGTCTGAGACTGCTGGGTAGAGATGAAGGAAAAAGAAAAGTAAATATTGACACAGTGCGCATGCACCATGAAGAGCAGACAAGAGTTTTTAAGGGCTTTATTTTTCATTTTCTGTTGAGTATTATCTTGTGTAATTAAAAGTCTGCTATATTGTGCCTTTACTATAAATAGTTTTGTTCGTTTTAATTTTATTTATAGGTGTCAGTTTGTAAAAGTTACAAATCAGGTGTATCTCTCTAATGTCATCTTTCATGTGCTGAATCTATAAAAATGTTGATACTGAATATACAATAGTTTATATATATAATAATATGTGTGTGTATGTTTCATACAAATTATTTGCTATTTAACCGTTGGATTACTTCAGAATAACAGTTAATGATCTAAATAAGCAAATACTATAATTCCATAGACGTATGCTATAAAATAAACTGATGAGAGAAAAGAAATAACAAAGATAAAATATCATCTCGTTATTAAATTGAAATCACAGTAAGATCCATCATCAAATATAAAAATCTAGTATTTGAATGCATAGTCCACGAATTCTGTATGTGAAATATGCATATTCCCTTATAAAATCTCGTGAACTGAAAAATATTCTATGCCTGTATTATTTGATAACCAGAATATGCTATTATTTTGTAAGCTTGTATTCAACAAACTTTAGACTAATTTCTTTTTGCCTTTGCCTTTGAAAGCATAGCATGAATTCATTTCGCTTTATTTAAAATATTGCAAATTAGATCTTGCATGGAAAAAAAGAAAGCAATAATCGGCAGTAGTTCCCTTATTTTTTCAGCATTTTATGTTTTTGACTTCCGTAAATAACGAATAGATTTTACAACAACAAATGTATGAAAAAGTCTCTTTGATTAGCATCTAGCCGAGGTCAATGAAAAAAAGATAATGTAATATTTATAAATGTAGTATTATAATATTTATTAATATGATATTTGGAAACTGAATTCCTGAATTAGAATTGTTAAAAATGTTTTACATGCCATATATAACTTCCTAACTTAATAACTAGACCTAAAACTTACAAATAATTTGGAGCACAGTTACTTCTTAGTCTAAGGGAAAATGGCGTTTCCAAATTTTAATTTCATTTAGATTTAAAATGAATCGAAATTTAAAAACAGTCCTAGCAAAACTTTCCTCGGCTACTTCGGCGCACACCATCACACTTAAGATACTTTTACTGAAAAATGCATTAAGTTAACTGCTTTTCAGTTATACTAATTTCATTTTCGTACAATTTATCTCTTAATTTTACTACATATTTAAAAAATATTTGATTGTTTTAGTTAGATTTATTATAGATTTGCGTATTGTAGTAATATTGAATAAATATTTTTTGTGTGTACATGTTATGACATAATTTAAAGCGAACTTGTATTAGGAAAAATAACAGGCGAATTAAGCATTATTACTTCGACATTACTTTGGATTAGAATTAGAATATTCTTTATTATCTTTTTTTTTTAAATTACTGAAACATTTCTAGCCAACACGCGGGTGATAATTGATGTGCATTTAGAATTTTCACAAAACTCATGCGATTTAACTTTTCGATTACGATTACTGCAAAAAAAAAAAAAACATCTTAACCAAGTATAAAAACTAAAATGTGCTTGTATCTTTTTTCGTATCATTGGTCGATAAAGTCGGCTACTTCCGACTGCTTTTGAAGCTAAGCCTCTTATAATTTTTCTTGGAAACCAGGATTAAATGGTAGGAATTGTAACATCTCTCTCGGATGTAACATTTATGATTCTCTGGTAAATTAAATAAAGGTATAAATTTTAGCAGTATCCTTACATCTGTTCTTTCGCGAATCATGGAGTCAGATCATGTAAAAAAATCGGAGTCTCGTGAAAAATGTGTGTGCGCGCATCGTGTAACGTCTTATTGCCTTTCATTGTGCTGTTAATTCACTTTCTTCACGCAAAATGTGTAGTTGATTCCGGAATAAAATATACATTTTTATTATTTATAGAAATAATGAAAACAATTTTAATTTAATTTCCACATTGAAATATTATATTTATAAGAATAAAATGTAACAATGAGCAACATTTCATCTATGAAATATTGTATTTATTAAGAAATTAATTATTGTGGAAATTGTGTTAAGTATTGTAGAAATTATTTATAAATTTATTTGGAAAAACTATCCAAATAAAAAAAAAATTATGTGAAAGATAATTTTTCGAATATTAGGATGGTATAAAAATCATTTCTAATCATTTCAGAATTGTCTCATTTCATTAATATTTACTGACTTTTTAATTTTAAAAAATGCTAAAATTTTGCTTTATTTTTAGTAAAAAATTTCCAGAAGAGCGCTCCGAAATGCATATTTCCTCCTTCCATAGTACTGTTCGTTTCAGACGACCAATTTTCGACGATAATATCTCACTAAGGGGTGAGACATGAAATTCCTTGACATAGATTCCCGCCCTATTAGATACTTTTTCGTTCAATTTTTTTTTTTTTTTCGCGTGTATGCGAGTATTGTGTCGTTTCTGACTACTTTTTTTAAATTTAGTCTGCGAGTAATCCGAGTTTACTTATGTTTTAAATGTAAACATCTTCTCCTTTCATCTTTCCTCTCACCCCTATTTTGACGAATTAAATATATCCGAACGCATGCGCAAAAGCGCGCAGGGTTTTAGAATCCGTTGGCAAACAATATATTTGTGCCAAATGTAATAATCTCTAAGTAGAACAGTATGCCTGTCGAAAATCCGAACAGACAAATGCGAATTTGCTTTTATTATTACTCATAAAATATTTTGGAGATGGAGATATTATAGAATGAGGAGTAAAACGGTCAACTCGGGGATTTAACTTTAGTACAGATAAGTTTATTTGGAGGAGAATGAACATAATATTTGTTCGTTTCAGTATCTTGAGACGACTACTTTTTGATGATTCTATTTCATTAAGGGGCGAGACGCGGAAGGATGAGTGCATTTTCGAAATTCTTTGATCTTGATTCCTCCCTATTAAATATTCTTTCGTTCAATTTTTTTTCACTTGTATGTTAGTATCATTCCATTTCTGATCTTATTATTTTATTTTAATTTAATCTGCGAGTAATCCGAGTTTACTTTATTGTTAAATGTAAACATCTCCTTTCATCTTTCCTCTCACCCCTATTTTGACGAATTAAATCCATCCTAACGCATGCGCAGAAGCGCAGAGGATTTTAGAATCCATGGGCAAACAATAATGAGTTTCTTAAATGTAAGTTATATCTCTTTTTCCCTAAAAAGAGGAATTAATGATATTAATGTCCTTGATATTAATATCCTTGTATAGAAGAGATTAAACTTTCTTATAACTTTTATTAAATAACCTTCAGTGAAACGGATTCATTGCTTCGGCTCTATCTATTTAATTGCCGTAACGGATTTCTTAGAGATTCTGATCCACATGGAAAACTGAATTCTTTAATTTTTATCTTCCGATTTACCCGCATTGAACTGCAGTGATAAAACTTAAAATGAAAGGGCTCAGTGCTTTGACTGGCCTGCTCACCGGATGGGCCGTTGCCCGGGGCAACAGGAAGAAAGTGATTCCATTCGCCACTTGACCCGAATATTATCTCTGAGCAGCTGCCTGCGCCACTGAGCATTGGCGCTGAGCACCTGTCTGATCGGGCACGCGTTGTCTGCTCGACCCTTTTTGTTGTTGTCAAAATAAACAAATTTGGAATGCGTGCGTTCCGGTTATTTGTTCTCGCATGTTTCCTATTAGGATGAAGAATGTATAAATTAAATCTGATTGTGATTCCTTTATTTTGATGTCTTCAGTGCACTGGTTGGCGAGGAAAGTTGGCGGATGTTGTGTATTCGGCTTATTTATTCAATGGTCCCTAAGATTTGATTATTGCTAATGAAATTCTTAATTTAATCATTTTCTCGTATAAACACGGAAATGAAACCTTGTACATGTAAAATTAGCTGCAGCGAGAAATATTCCAATCAGTGATGATTTCGAATAAATAAGCTCGCCTGTATTCTTCCGCTGTAAGCTTTCTGTTATACAAAGAGAAATTTTTGTGATCGTCGTGAAATTCGACCCGAAATTTTGACTAGTTTGGAATGACGAACAGGAAGAAATACCTTTTTGGAAGTACTTGTCTGTAAACAAAATAAAGTACTTTGAGCTAGATGAATGAAATTTGATATATGGTCTTTATATCAAATTTGTTTGTTTACATCACGTTCTGACAAATTCATTCACATGAAGTTTGATTGTCTGATTATCCAATTATAAGTGAGCTCGATAACTACAAAACATGAAGAGCTAGATAAATAAGATTTGGTATATAATTTTATCATCAAAATTATAGGCATACATCAGATTTTGAACTAAATCTGTCAGCCATTGAATGTCCGTTTGCCTACACAAAAGCATGTCTGTAGATGCGATGACTTATATTAATGAAATTGGTATATTACCTTATTTCTAAAATTGCGGTTTTGTGTCTAATTCTGATTTCAATTAGCCTCCGAAGAGGGGGGAGCATCCAAAATGTATACTCGATTTTCTTCTCTATTCTGCGAAATGCAGCAATCTGCGAATGCAAATTGTAGTGATGATCTACAATTTTTATGTGGGGAGGGGGGGGGCACAATTCTACTGGAAGTGTGCGAAAAAGTTTCAGAAAAAACATTCCCGCTGGTTTCTGTTCGGAAACTTATAGACTAAATGTGTATTTTAGCGAACACTTTTTATTGGGATTTTTTTTTTTTTTTTTTAAATATTGACTGCATCGTGATTTTGAGATTTGTCTAGCTCATATTGCGAATAGCCATTTTTCTTATGAAGAAAGCCTTTCAGAACACGGCATGCCTTGAAATAATTTACGGCTGTTTTCTGTCGCAAATTGATAGATCTAAATCAAATTTTGTTTCTCCTTGTAATGGATATTTAAATTTCTAGAAACGAGACTTTATAAATGAGCATAAGCTGAATGAGATTATAAACAACAAAACGATGTTTTAGATTTTACTAGTTGATGGCAGTTAGCAGTTGAAAGACATTCACAGGTCATATTGCAAAATAAATTTAAATATCGGTTACCTGCTATTATTTATAATATCGCAAAAAAAAAAAAAAAAAAAAAAAAAAGCTATTTCAGTGGAATGGAATTGAAATTTTACTGTCATCGCTTTTGAAATCTAGAATCGCGCGGTCTAGTTGTTTTTTCAAATTTCTCGCTTGAAATATTTAATGACCGGATTAAGTAAATCATAATCATCATGAAAATCTTTTAAAAAATCGAGATTTTTTGATATTAATCAGAATATTTAATATCTCCTTTTCAGAACTTTATATAGCAGTGTACAACTTTGCAGTTTCTTTATATTGCAAATTATTTATCTTTGACTAAATATAACCAGTGGGAATGGTCAGCCAAAAACTTTCTCGCATATTCTTTTTAAGCTTTTCGTGCCAGAGAAGGCCCGACATGACACTGGCGTACTATAGTTACGAAATATTAACGTATGGCATGTATTTAGCATTTTTACTGAATCTATCGTGGCATCCTTGGCGAATTTTTTGGCGATTAATCTCTGGCATGCCGTTAATAGTATTCGAAAATCGAATTTATGCTTTAGACACGTTTCTCTCAATCGATTGAATCAAAGATTGCTAAAAAAAAACTGCACTGGCAGTCACAAAACCCCATACCTAATTTGATAAATTTAAAACATTGCGTTTTTGAAGTATTGCGTTTACATATTTCAGAAAGTACAGACCGATAGACGGTCAACCCCTTGTTGGATTTGGCTCACTATTTTCACAGGTGTCTACACTATAGATGTTAAATCTGTGTACCGAATCTTATCTATCTAGATCTCTTCGTTTTGTAGTTGTGTTAACTTCCTCTGAACAAATTTTACCAAAAATCTGCAAATTTGATGTAGAGCTCGCATACCAGATTTCATCTGTCTAGTTTAAAGAGTTTTTGAGTTATCTTTGTTCACAGACGGATGGGCAATTTCCAAAAAAATGGGTTTTTCGCACTCAAAGAGGTTTAAAAACTGAAGATTTGTCAAAAGCTTGAGTTCGAATTTTTTTACTATTACTACTCTCTCTCTACTAAGTATACGAAAAAGTAAAAAAATAATATAAATGTAATTCATTAATACTTGATCGTTTATGTCAGCCCTCCAAAATCCGACTTCTGGGGATGTTTATTAATGCTTCTACTATATTTCTCTCCGTGAAGTCTCTTTCCAAGTGTTTAGTGTTCACTGTGGCTTGATGTTCCTACGAAACCAATCGTTTGGTTACAATAACACGATTTTTACTTTTCATTTAAACTATGCCCTTTATTCAACAGTCTAGTTCCGAGGAATCTTTATAAGAAATGGGTATTGAATTTTTCTGAATAGTTTTAAGTGACCGATTGAACTTCTTTCAGGCGTGAACTTTAAAAATGTCTTTGATTCGCCCCATTACTTTTTACCTCCGCAATTAGAGACATATTCAGATTCTTTAAAACGTAAAGTGGGAGTTTTTTTAATGCGAGATGTTCCTTAGAGACTTTTGTTCCTTTTGTGAGATACTACTCCTTTTTGACTCTTAATTTTGATCAACTGGTTAACCGTTGAGGTTTGTGTATAATTAGACCCTTTCAGGTGAAGATTTAAAAAAAAAAAAAAAAAAAAAATGCGGATCAAGTTAAAATAAAAATAATCAGCCAGTTAAAATAAGTCAACATTTCTGATTTATGTGTTCGTGTTGGGGCTGTACATTACAGATCATTTGATTTGTAAAAACTAACTTTGGCACAAATATACTTATGAGGATGAGAATGTGCACCTCGAAGTGTGCGTGCGTGCGTGTGTTAGTGAATAGTTTGAATTGATAAACTAAGCAAAATTATTTCCGAAATTAGAATTGAAAAAAAAAAAAAAATTACATTTTACGCTGTTTAAAAAAATATTTTTTAAGGCTTTTTTTTTTTTTTTTTGTAGTAATACTATTTAATACTTTTTTTACAATTTACATAGCAGCATAAATATTTCCTGAATCTTCACATTTGAACAAATTTTTCCTTTTGTTTGATATTCAACTTTAGATTATGCTATTACCTGAAACTCAAATCTTTTTGTTATTTTATTAAATATTTAATCGTTTCGGTTGTCTTCCACTTTTGAAAGCTAAAGGAGAATGATTCTCTTTTAATATCTGTGTAATTTATGTGACGAATAAAAAAGTAAAATGACTATACTGTGAAAGTTGTTAGATAAATGGACCGTACAATGACGCTATTAATAGCACTGTGATGTGGAACTGGTCTCCATTAAAAAGGTTCATCTATACCGTGAACGGAACATGTGTAAGTCTATTAAAATACTATGACTTGAGTGTGTTTATGACAGATGAATGCTTAAAAATAGTTTGTTGACAGAATCATTTGATTCTGTCAATACACTATTAAGTCTCTCTTATACAAAAATTTCTATACAAAAGTCTCTCAGACAAAGCTCAATGTATATATATAAAGTTTTATCTGAGTGACTTAATTGAAATTAAATAATCCATTACCCCCTGCGAAGCAGCTTGTTGCCAAAAGCTGCTAGTATAGTTTACGAGTCTTACGTTTAGCCATTTTTCTCTCCTTCTTATCAAATACGATTTATATAATGTCATATTTTGGCTTCCGAAATGTAAGTCATATAGAATGAAAGCTGCATTGGATGAAAATATAAAAATCTTAGCAAAGGAGAAATCGAACTAGGTGTTTTTTTTATATATATATAATTTTAGATTTATTTTTTAAGTTAAAAATGGCTAAGTTTGTTTGAGATAAACACTTCTTGATGTTTCTATGTTCTTACAAGTTTAAAGGATGAGTAAAAATGCGTCATCTTGCCTTGGTTCAGGGTTATACTGTTAGTCAGAATAGTCCGTGACTTACCTACTTGAGAGGGTGAGATTTTGGCAGCCCCTCTGTTTCTTAGTTAGGATAATCTGAAACGGGTCTTTTTTTTAACAATACCTGATTCTGAGATAAACATGTTGTCCAAATTGAAAACTTCCATTTCATTCTACGTAAGAAACTTCACTGGTTTACAAGCGGATATTTAACGTTTCGTGTGGATTTTATCTCGCATGTTATTTTTAGCAACAGGTTAGTGAAGTATATATTGCTCATTTTTCCCTTTTCCTTACTTTACATAGACATACAATAAACCATTCGGAATGGTTTTTCTCGTGATTTCCACTCTTATTCTTTAATAAAGGTGCCTCCCCTAATCCCCATTCCTGCATTAAAATTTTTGTATTTTAGACAAGGCTGTGGATCCCATGAGTACTCATATTTTTATTTTCAGAGTTCCTGATTGTTTTGTTACTCATTGTATTGTGAAGAAAACGAGTTTGCATTTAGATACCTTTTTATCAACTAAAATTAATTTCATTTATTTTAGTCGGTGCATTTTTGAATTATCGCGTTTATATCCATCCGAAAGTACAGACCGATTAATATTCAATATTATGACAAATTTCATTCTCGTAGTTTAGCCAAATATGGTTCTTGTGCCAATAAACCACACAACAACAACGACAAAACTTTTTTAATATCAGATTGTATCAATTTGTCTCTTAATGTTTTACAGTATTCGGATGTCAGATTTCTTGCGAATGGATTTTGTTCAAAACTTCATAGAAACTTACAAATCGAATTTAAAAAACACAGGCCAGATTTCATCCATCTAGCTCAGTGTTTGTGAATTATAATGCTACAAACATATAGACATGATTTTAAAATATATGTTTTTACCATTTAGAAAGATGTGAAACATGGAGGGGTCCCCCCCCCCCCACCTTTACAGTATTTTCTGCTTGTATACTTCATACACAAAAAATTCGTACAGTGTTCGCATAGCTCTTGTAATCCTTAATTGTTTTGGGAAATTTCTTTTGTTTATGTTTTGTTTATTAATGTGTTTTGCTTGGGTTCTGCATTTACGTTATTATTGCAGATTTTTAGATTGTCAATCATAAAAAAACTGTACTGTAAATTAAAATTTTTCGTTGGATAAAATATTTTGATAATCCCAGTGACGGATTTACCTATTTTGCGACCCTTTCTTGTATTTTATTTATAGATTAATGTGTCATTTGCTCTCACAAATACGTAAGAAATATGAATACTATGAAACATATATTTATCCAATTTGTTGAGTCTACTGAATAATTTAAATTGGTAATTAACAAGATTTTTATTATTTTTATATCATATTTTTTTATATTATTGAGATTTTTTCTTAACTATTCGGCATTTTTACGTGGATCGAATTAGACATTAAAAACTTATATCGTTAACTTATCTTAAGCATCGAACGTTTGAAATTCCCAAGCATTGTAACTTGACGCAACTTAACTTTTGTATTGATTTTTATTTATTAATTTTTAATCACGTGTGATGTCCAGCTGGTTCGAATTTCTGGTTGTACTTAATTTCATTTAAATTGTTGAGATATAATTTCATGCCCATTTTGCATCAAATTGCCAGATGTTAAAATCGTGTTATTTTAATTGCTTTACGTAAGTTTTGTTCATCGTCCACATGGGTCTTTCTAATAAAGACCAGTCCCATAACATCATAGCGCTATCAGTAACGTAAATGAGCAATTCATCGATTTTCTAAATTTTGCGATTTTTTTTACTTCATTTTTTTCTCCGTCTTGTAAACTATTGTTTGCCAACGGATTCTAAAACCCTCCATGCTTTTGCGCATGCGTTAGGATGGGTTTAATTCGGCAAAATAGGCGGGAGAGAAAAGGAGATGTTTACATTTAACAAACAAGTAAATTCCGGAAATGCGCACATCCTTCCTCTTGTCACCCCTTAATGCGATAGAATCGTCGAAAAGTGGTCGTCTGAATACTGAAATGAACAGTACACAGATATTAAAAAGAAACCGTCTTTAGCTATCAATAGTGGAAGAAAATCATTCCATTAAATATTTGATGAAAGAATGAAAACCTTTTTAATTTGTGTTTAATAATAAAATCGATTATTGAAATTTATTAAAAATGTTTTTTAATTAAAGTATTTTTTAAAAAAATGCCGAAATTTAGAAACATGTGTATGTTTTTTGTTTTTTTAAATAGTGCGTTAATTAATTTTGTATAGTAATTACAGTAATATTATCAGGTGTTTCTGTAGGAAAACTTTAAAATTTTAATTAAATTTTTAAATAAAAAATATGAATTAAAAAATTTTAAAAAATTTGCTTTTTTACCTTAGATATATCTTACAAATATAGTAGCTCTATGTCTGTGGGTCACACACACATTCTTTCATCTTTATTAGTAGTAGGGATCGGATCTCCTGTACGTATTGACCAAATACCTATTAAACGTAAGATGAATTAACGATCGGTTAATGAACTATTCGGATAGTGAGTGTCATCTATGAACAGATAAGCGATCATCCTCTGTATTTTGTTTTTCGACTCGCCGTAAGCAAGCGGTGGAGTGAAACTCCGATTCTAAGTAGGTAGGTGCCTTCGAAATCCCCCGCTGTGAGCTTAATTGAGAGAAAGGAATGCTATGCAAGTGTGTTCTTGAAATGAGGCCATACGTACGATCCGAGTATCGCTGCCAACGAATTTTAAAGGCTGCTTTTTTTCCCCCATTCGTGCTACAAACATGCGCCTTTTCATTCATCAGTTTTCTGCGCGGATTTCTGCGAAAACGTTATTTCATTCGTTACAACGTGTTTCTGTTCAAATAAACTTTCTTATTTTTCAGTGTTTTATTACTTATTGTGGGGGGTGGGCGGAGTGATTTCTGCGATATTTTTGACTAGAGGTTTTTAAAAATAAGGCAAAAATGCGGTATTGTCAAAGTTTTGGTGATTATATTTCGTATTTTTTTTAAATACTTATTTGTTATCTCCTTTATTAAATAAGGTTTAAAAACGATTGTTGCCTTTTTTTTTTTTTTATTAATCTGTTGTCTTTATCATTCTACTTTTAAAAAAATAATTTTCACTTTCTCGTATATGTAGTATAGAGAGAAGTGTAATAATCGTTTTAAAAAAAAATGGAACTCGAGATTTTGACGAATTTACGTGTTTTAGACCTTCATGACTTCGAAAAACGCATTTTTGGAAGATGTCCGTCCGTCTGTCTGTTTGTGACGTTGCATGTTTGTGAGAAATATCACATAAAAACGTTTTAAACCAGACGTGTTCCCACCTCCCTTCCTTATCAAACTAATAAACTTTCTCATATGCGTAATATAGAGACAGTATAGTAATCGTCAAAAAATTCGAACTCGAAATTTTGACGGATCTACTCGTTTTAGACCTCCAAGACTTCGAAAAACACATATTTGGAAAATGTCTGTCTATCGGTCTATGATAAAGATAACTCTAAAGCGCTTGCAGCTACACGGTTAAAATTTGGTATACGGCCTTTACACCAAATTTGCAGATTTTTGTCAACTCTTGAGTGAAACCCGTTCAGAGGAAATCCGTCTGTCCGAATATAAGTTAACCCTTTAAAGGGCCATTTTTTTCTAGTCATATTATGTTTAAATATTTTTAGGCTTGAAATTAGAATAAGAAAAGGGCTTCATTTAGCTTATTAGATAAATTTAATTTGATTAATTAATTCATTTGGCTAATTAATAATTAAGTAACAAATCATGACACATCATTTTGTGTAAGATAAAGAACTGAAGCATCTAAGTTTCTGTCTTTCTAAAAAATTTGTCAGAATTTATGCCAGCCTACATAATTTCATACAAAGATTGATAAATTTGGCAGGAAGCATACTTCCCACGGCCCTAGAAAGGATTAAAGTGATAACTACAAAGCGAAGAGAGCTAGGTAGATAAGATTAGGTACCAAATTTCACATCTATAGTGTAGACACCTGTGAAATCTTGATCCAAAACCAGCAAAGGGTTGACTCTCTGTCGGACTGTACTTTGAGAAAATGTAAACACAATAATTCAAAAACACAATGACTTAATATATATGAAATTAGGTATGGAATTTTGTTACTACAAGTGCAATTTTGTGTCAAATCTTTTCAATGGACTGAGAAAAACGTGTCAAAAACACAAATCCGATTTTCAGATGTTATTAAACGGCTTGCCAGGGATTAATCGCCAAATAACTCGCCAAGGATGACACGATAAATTCAGTGAAAACGCTAAATTCACGCCAAAGATTAATGTTTCGTAACTATTGCACACCAATGCCATGCAAGGCGTTCTTTGGGGTAATATTTATATTAGAAAATATGCGAGAAAGTTTTGGGAAGACCACGCTTGCTAATTAATAAATGAAATTAAAAAGAACAGAACAACGTTTTAGATTTTTTCGGATCATATCAGATAGCTGTTAAGAGCCATATATTTTAAAAATATACATTTCTGTTACCTGCTGTTGTTTATCTAATCACAAAATAAGATAGCCATCTGAATGTAATCGGAATGCTACTGTCATTGCAGTTTGAAACCAGGAATCGCGCGGTCTAGTTATTTCAAATTCCATACTTGAAATATTCATGGCCTGATTAGTTAATCCTTTAAAAAGAAAAGGGAAAGAATTGTTGGTTACAAAAGTTGAAAGTTTATCTATCCAATTTTTCGCCCGTTATATTTAGGGCAAAGTCTGTATTTTTAATAAAGTCTTGATTTTGTATCAATCTGTTTATCTTTATTTTGTATCAACGACAGTTGTCTTTTCGTATTTGGCAATTGATTTTTTTTTCTTCCTAGAAATGATTTTTCGCCAGCCAAATACGAAATATTTTAAGGAAAAGTGATTAGCTTGCTTAATAAAGCAGCGGGAATGATCCCACCAAAACTTACCCGCATACTTTCTTATACTCTCAGAGAACGCCTTATATAGCATTGGCGTACAATAGTTAAAAAATATTAATCTTTGGGGAGAATTTAGCTTTTTTACTAAATCCATCGCGTCATCCTTGGCGGGATATGTGGGCAATTATTCCCTGGCATGCGTTAATAGTTTCCAAAAATCGAATTTGTGTTTTAGACACACTTTTCTCAACCGATTGAAACAAAAATTTGACTCAAAACTACACTTATAGTCACAAAATTTGATATATTTAAGTCATTGCGTTTTTTAATTATCGCCTCACATGGTATTGACGAACAATGATTACGAAATAGTTTTTGGCGTGAGTCTAGCGTTTTTACTGAATCTATCGTATTATCCTTGGCGAGTTATTTGGCGATTAATCCTCGGCAAATGCGTTAACAGTATCCACAAATCGAATTTGTGTTTAGACACGTGTTTCTGAACCGATTGAAACAGAAACTTGACACAGAATTGCGCTTGTAGTCACAAAATCCCATACCAAATTTGATGCATTTAAGTCACTGTGTTCTTGAATTATCGCGTTTATATGTTTCTGAAAGTAGAGACCGACAGACAGTCAACCCGTAATGGGATTTAGCGCAAAATTTAACAGTTGTCTTCAATATTGATATTAAATATGTGTCCCGAATTTTATCTGTCTAAATCTCTTCGTTTTGTAATTATCTTGTTAATTTATATTCGAACTGTCGGACAGACTTACTTATCTAAACAGATTTTACTTGAAATTTGATAGAAATATGCAAATATGGTGCAAAGACCATATACCGAATTTCAACTGTTCAGCTCAATGTGTCTTTGAGTTACCTTACTCTCAGACGGACAGACATTTTCCAAAAATGTTTATTTGAACTCTGGGTGGTCTGAAACGTGGAGATTTGTCAATACTCTCATGTTCGAATTTTTTGACAATTACTATACTTTCTCTATACTCCATATAAGAGAAAATAAAAATATATTCGATAATTTGGCAAAATCAACATCTCAACTTTGCTATCTATCTGCTTTAAAGCATGTAAGTAATTGCTCGATTCGATAACTACTATTTCCATTGCCTCCCTCCCCCCCCTTAATACAAATTCATTTTTTTATCGATATTATAAAATATTACAAAAGAAAACGAAACCAAATATTAATAATAAAATAAGATTTCAAGAAAAAAATCTAGGCTTATATTTATTTTTTTGTGACTGGTGTCACCAAACAGATCGATTCGGTCTCGTTCGATGTTTATCTTGGCGTTTCAAAAAAGCAGAAAACGAATCTCGACTTTCATCTGTTTAATTTGATGCATTGTCAAAATCCGTTTAAACTCGCGACCTCAAAACAAAGTATATTTACTTAGGCTAGTTTCGAAATCTGCAGAAAAAAAGAATAAATTGGGACAGGCAATATAGTCGTCGCGCCATCATGGCGGCAACCGTAAAAATTCAGTCATTTGAATAAGATTTCGACGCTATAATTGTATGATGACACCGATGAAAACTTGGCGACAGAAAAAAAAATAATAAGTGCTGCAGGGGCGTTTAGATCGTGGGTGCTCGCATTGAGATTATCAAAATCGGGAAAAAAGGTCACTTTTTGTTAGTTCAACCTAATGAAATTAATCAGCAATAATTCTCGTTCCTCGGAAATGAGAGAGAAGTGGGAGATAATTGGCGATTTAGGTGTTATTGATATTATTTGGCGTATTTTGTTATTATTGAAACCGAAAAGGAAAGGTGGACATGACTGACCGCCTTTTAATGCTGTAAATTTTACTAACTATTTTTATGCAAAATTTGTCACAGAAATTGAGTTATGCTTTACTTTAATTTAAAAATGCTCTAAACTATTTTTGCTTTATTAAATGTTTTTGTAATTTATTTAAATAAAAGATCATTGTTTTCAAAAATAGAGTTACGCTTGAACTTTTGGATATATGTCACCCAAATAAAAAATAAAAAAAAAATCGTGTCTGTCTGTCCTTATTTAAAATTTCAAAAATAGCATATAATGGTTTCATGTATTGCAATGGAAAGTTAAACAACTTGGAACAAAACACTTTATCCAGCATACAGGGAAAAAGAAAATGTTTTAAATATTACGGTTGCAAAGCGATTTAATTTCTGGAAATCATATATAATACTTCCAGTTGTCAGCCAACAAAAAGACAATTTTGAATTTAACTTCAATTCCCCTCCCCCCATGAGAGAGCATGATTTATAACAGTGAAAAACACGACTATTTATACGCACCGGGACACAATAAGAAATGTGTCTGAAGTTCTTTCCTTATCGCTTTTTTACTGAGAAAGTCTTATTGTGATTTCTTTGACACTTGTCGATTCAGGATAGGGAATCTTGGGTATCTCTGGAAGGAATGCCGTAGGCGTGAGGGAGTTTTTTCCCTGCTCATGCAGCGTGAGCACTGTATTTTCATCACCTTTTTTAGAGCATGTGTTGGAAATAATTAAATAAAAAAAAAGTGAGATTTTGATCAGGAAATTAAAGTAAATTTTAGAATAAAGTAATATGGGATAATTTAAGATAGAATGTAGGAAGCCGTTGCATTAAAAAAAAAAAAAAAAAGCGTAAAAAAATAATTATTATAAGTTAAAACGCAACACAAAGCGTATTTAATCTAATCGTCATACCAAGATGCAAAGAAAGACGTATCTGTGGGTTTGTAACTTATTAACATATGTGTAATATTTTATAATGAATCATTGTAGGAGATTCGTACTGTTTACCGCATATGTATTGAAAAGTTCAGGAATAGTTTTGTGTAAACCAATGAGAGACATCACATAAATGCACTTGCAGTGATAATCAACTTCAATCCTCTAACAGCAATTTGTTGAAGTATTAGTGATTCGCCATCAAATGTTGTCAGTGGTCAACTTAAACTTCCTAGGAACTCTTAAGAAAATGAAAATCTCGGGGCCCCTTCATCTCTTACAAATTTTAAATCTAATATTTTATCTATTTTAGTTTATTATTTATATAAGTAATATTAAATAGCAAATTTTGACGGACTAATATAGCAAAAAGCGTAGTTGTAAATCAATTTTCGTTTCTGTATATCATGTATAATAAAAAATGCGCAACTGAAATTTAAAAGTAACAAAAGAGTAAAACAGAGCGCCGAAATTGTGGGTTGTGCTTTCTTTAAGACAATTCAATAAATATTTAATAAAAAAAATTAGACTTTTTTTTTTTTTTGAAATTGTGAAATTTTTTTTTAATTAAACGATAATAAAGTGCAAATGATAATTAATTAAAAACGTTACTAGAATAAAGTTCCGGGATTAATTTAAGCGATACTTGATTTTAAATTGAAAATTTTCTATTGTAATGTTTTATAATTATATGAAGGCACAAAATAAAATAGTACTAAAAAAAATCGCAAGGGCCCGACACCTCTTAATGTTGCGGGTTTCTTAAATAATTGCCTACTTTACGTATTCCATAATTTGGCCCTGAACATAGTCGTAATATTTTTTGTGATTATGTATGACTTCGTGGCAGATTCATGAACGGAGGTTTCCAAATTCGAAATCAATTCCATCTAATATCCGTTATGTATACGTAATAGAGAAACATTATATATCTCGAATGCAAATGTCCTCCCTTTGGTGGAAGTATGAAGGTGAGGACTGGATAGGTGATCTATTCGAGGCTCAAAAGTATGAGGTCCCTTTCAAAATAATCATTAAGAAAACATTAATCTAACTAAATTCATGATTAATAGTAAGTAGTTATGTACATTCATTTTCTGGTGATGAATTTAAATTATATATATACAGTAGACTCCCGATTATCCGCGGGCGGTTTATCCGCGCCTATCGCACTAAGTTTTTTTTTTTTTTTTTTCTTCCAAGCAAAGAGAAAATGCTTCCAAAGCAAGAAGCAAACACAAATGACTGATTTCTTCAAAAAGGTGTAGTTTTACAGTTATGCTTTTGTAATTACATAATACATTACAGTGTTAAAACAGTACATATGTATTAATTTTTCTGTGTATCCTTGACGCCTCTCGTAAGTAGAAAGCACTTTTCTGTTTTCATTAACAAAATGCATTTTATGTTAGTTTTGAGTGATATACTAAAATATTAAGCGTTAGTTAAACATTTCTTGCTGTTTATTTTACGTCTTATTGTACATAAAACGGTTTTTCAAAGTTTGAATGACTATTTTCTCTTTTGCTATACCCGTTTTTAGCTTTTTTCGGATTATCCGCGATTTTTGTTTTCCGCGGATAATCGGGAGTGTACTGTATATATATTTCGATCACCATTCTGTTTTTCTTAAGACATTTCCATCATCTGTTAAATGTCTGAGCGATAAAAAGAGATGAATTCCAATGGATTCAACATTGTACTGTAACTGTTAAAAGTCGTAATGATCTATTTTTATTGCTTTCTATCTATTGGCAATATTTTTTAACTCATATTTCCGAGGCATAATTCAAAACTATAAAATTTGTGAAAATATTAAAATAATGTATTATTTTCTCGCTACTGTTGTTGCACTGTGTATTCCTGAATTGAAAATTTGTAATTTGAACATCATATCATTCTAATAATCACATAAGTGGGGGGGGGGGAATTGTGATTCTCATTATGATATCTGATCTATTTTTTTTTATGGTGCTCATTATATTTTCATGGCGGAATGTTCAAATGCCTTTATCTTAGTTCGGATTCTAATGTATTCCTTTTTCTCCACAGCGATCCGGCCATGCCGATGGGCGGTTGGCAGCAGTCTCCATCGTCGGGGCCTCCTGCCTCGGGCCCTCCGCAGGGCCCCACACAGCAGCAGCTTTCTGTGGTGACGACGGTGTGGGGTGTTGCCACAACAACGCAGAGTGGGCCCCTTGCTCACAGTTCCTTCGGTGCGAACACCAGCACCACGATCGCCCCCATGCCTTACTCCCAAGGGACTGCCCCGCAGAGCGGCTATCCGGCCAATGGCCCCGTGCCCCCCTCCAAGCCGCCCTACCAGCCACAATCTATCAACCCCAGGCAGTCGGGGCCCGGGTACAATAAGTAAGTGAACCCATTTATTTACTTACCTACTCTGCATGGTGTCTAAGTAGTAGTTTTCTACGTGATTCGAGGGATTTCAATCTGCTAGGGCGCTGAATTATGGCTTGGAGTTTATTTTTAGATCTTGAGAGGGGGGTTAGTGATATTTAATTGAAAGCATGTGAATACTGCTGCATCGGAAATTGATTTATGTGTCTGAGACACGGAAATTTTTCGTCTGTATCGCGAATTGTAGACGTGACACGATAGGATAGTGCGGGTGCCTGCCAACCAATGTCGTACTTTGACTCGTGGTCTTGCTCACGTGAATGATGTCGTCATTGGTTTCAGTTAACCGCGCTTGTTGCATGCGGTGGGGTGATTTACTTGTTGCCAGTGGATCATATAATTTGTAAACAATTCTTGGTTCTGAACATGTGTTTGTGGTCTCTGGAGTTGTCTCTAGCGTTTTTTAACATCGTTGCTTTTTTTTCCCCCAATATTTTGTGATTAATTCTTGTTGTCCTTTTTTTAACACAAATTAAATTTTCGACAAAGGTGTAGAAAACTTTTAAGCTTTGTGTAGGCCAACATGTTATTTAGAAAGGAGAATTATAATGTAATACTTCTTTTTTTTATTGTTATTAGATAACTTATAATTATATATTAGATTAGGTTTAAAAAAGTCGATTTTGTTTATTAATGAAATTAATTTTTTAACTTGAACTTAGGACAACTTAATACGCTGCAAAACAGACGAACCTTACAGAGAAAAAATTGTAATCACCAATAAAAAAATTTAGTGATTTTTTATGTTTCTGAACCGCAAAATACATTTTTCAAATTCTATTTATTTGTCCTTAAATAAGATAATTCAAAAATACTTTGAGCTAGTCTAATGAAATTAGTTATTTGGTCTTTTCATCAAATTTGGGTTTCTGTCAAAAACTCATTCATAAAAAAAAAGTAGACAGTCTGCATCTTCGTTGACTCTGTCTTTGTGCGAAAATTCAAAAAGGCAGCAACTTAAATAAATGAAATTTAATATATGATCTTGTTGCTAAAGTTATTGTTCTCTTGCCAATTTTTGATTTCTTCGTGGTCGAAAAAAGGATATTCAAAATGCATTATCTTTCTGCATTTACTCTGAAGTACAAAACGCTCATGTGTGAGACTGATAATTAATATGCGTACTCGTGACTTTAGGCAATGTCCAAGGTTCCCAATTTTAATACAGAAAGGAAAGAAGGACCCACTAGATTAAGAAGTATGCGAGAAGTAAGACATCACCCAAGATAGTTTTTTTTTTTTTTTTAAATTTATAATAAGTTTTTTTCAAAACGGTATAAAGGCGAAAAATTATTAATGTTTATGAACAGCGAACTAAAAATTTATTGTAATAATTAGTTTTTGTGATTTAGATTACTATGGCTCAGCAAAAGGCAGTTTGAATACAAAAATTTTGTGCCTTGACATTTGATTCTTAATGGGAGCTTTAACCCTTGTCAACGTCTCTGGTAATTTTGTTTTAATTATTCTGGGTCATTCGCCGTGCATTTTTTATTTTTCCGCCTTCAGTAACGTACATTTTTAAGGTTGTTTTTAATACGCTTTTGTTTCTTTTTGCTGGCATGTTTTCTTTAACATGTATAATTTAAAAATCGTAACATGCAAAGACAGAAACAGACAGTTGGATGTGCAGTTTCCAAATGTCATCTGTTGTTACTTGTTGAGTCGTAATTGCTCACTAATTGGGTGCTTTTCAAATTTGTAAGTATTTATTTTTAATTAATTAGGAGGCTGTCAAACATTTGATGATTTACAGCAGCAACTCTTGGACTTCATTATAGCACAAAAAGTATTTTTATCAGTAAATCAATTTTACTTTTGTGCCGTATTCCTCTAATTATTAACAAGTAATATATAATTTTTTTTAAATTTTAGTTACTTTTTATTAAATAATTACAATTAATATAAATATATATATACATATGACAGGATTACAACATTAATTGGCAAAATAGAGCTTGGCGTTATGGCGACGGATTTGGCGACAAAACAGAAATTACTGAACAAATTTAATTAATTAATTAATATTTGAAAAAACACTGTATTATCAAGTGTCATCAAATACAGGTTTTAAAAAAATGTATTTGAACTTGAGTAGATGAATAAAAAGTATTTTATTAATGATTGAAAATTTGAACAAGATATTTATAGAGAGAGTGTGAGCTAAAAAATGTTTCAAAATTGTTACAGGACTTTTTATTTTGTTAAGGGAATGCAAACGAATTTTATTTTTTCGTCAGATCTCTGGCTGTCGTAATTTGTGCTAGTGTTGACTTTATTGTTGTTAATTTTAAAATATTGTCGAAAAAATTCAGTAGCATATAAAAAAAGAAGCATTTTAATATAAAAAAAGATCGTTATTATTTTGTACAAAAGTAATAACAAATTTTAAGAACTGAAATTTTTAATTTATTCTTCATAATTTAATGTTTATGCTCCTTACATTAAATAAAAATTTCTCTGAAATGTTTTACTGTGCATTAGTACCTTTTTCCTTCTCTAATAATAATCATCTGTAATGTTTACGTCTCATAAAACCGCAAGTAATCCGAGTTTACTTCATTGTTAAATGTAAACAGCTCCTCCTTTCATCTTTCCTCTGACCTCTATTTTGACGAATTAAACTCATCTTAACGCATGCGCAAAAGCGCGTGGAGTTTTATAATCCGTTGTCAAACAGTATAATGTTTTAGTCTTGCAACATTGTAATTGCATGATGGTGAAGGGGTGGGAAGTCATTATTCACAGTATTCTACAGCTGATACTGTCAAGCCAAACGAATCGGGTATAAAGCATTATCATGATATGAAATTTTTAGACCAAAATTTCAAAACATAACGATTTTTTGAAAACATTATTTATGTTTGTTTTCTATGCAATAATTGAATTTCTTTTCGCCCCCCTTTTTTTTTCAATGTTTGTTTATCCCAGAGAAGGCATTAACTTAAAAAAAAAAAAAATTGGTAACTTGTACATTTTTCATTTTTTCAACTCCATTCAGAATTAATGCCAATTATTTTTCAGCTCTTGATATATAATGCTTGATATAGATGCCCGCAGGCGTCACTATTGGAGGACTTATAAAATTTATATCACTGTTTTAAGAGAAATATCGTGAATGTACGAAAAATTAATGCTATGTCCCAGGTCCCATTTACTTTATCTACGCCACTGTATTTTTGGTCTTTTCGATTCAAAATATTGGAGAGTTTATTAATTAGAAACCTTGCTTTGTCGAAAAATGGTAATAGCAAACTTATTGGTGCAACACAAGTACAGTCTTTTGAAGAGGAACATTTAGAATTATGTACAGATTATATTTTGTCTGTGTGGAACCTAATATAAAAAGGCATAAACTCTCAATTTAGGTCAAAAATTTCGATTGAAGAAAAATTCTTTGATAATTACATTTATACATCATTTAATTTTAACTCCAGTTCATTTGCCTCCATTTTAATGATAAAATATTTCATTTGTACGGTGCAAAGCTTTCAGTTATACATCATTACTGACGTTCCGTGTTTCCGAGAGCAAGGGTGATATCGGTTAGTACGTCACCTTATGGCAAATAGCAGAATTAGCATTCCGGTCTTAAAAGTAATGCAATGTATAGGAAAAAAAGTCAATTACAAAATTATTGATGCTTTCGATTTAGTATGAAAGGATGTCCTGCAAGGCTGAGAATGAAATATAAAAAATACACTTTTTTTTAGATTTTCAAAATTGTGACGTCATAAAACATGTCCAAAAGACAAAAAAAAAAAAAAAAAAAAAAAAATCACAAGATGCCTTTATTTTATATTTAGTGTTCTCTCAGATTTGCAGCTTTGAATTTCATTTCTCGCGCCTACTGCCACATTGGTTGGATCTCTTGTATAAACAACAATAATATGTTAAAGTCTGCAATGCTAGCGGAAATCTGCTATTTGAATTATTCTGACAGGAAAAAGTATATTGGGGTAATATTTTGTCCGAAAATAGCATCTTTTGTTTTTTGTCTGTCTTGTGACGTCACAATTTCGGGAAATATGAACAAACCAATATGCATTTTAAGCTTTGCTTTCTTAATATTAATATGTATAATGTACGTCCTTGTTTTAAATTGAAGACGTTCGATCATTTTGTTTCTTTATGCCGCGAGATGGCGTTATAACCAATTTCATCTTGTCACTCTACAAGTTTTTTGCAATAGTTATTGCCATTCTTGAGAGATGAAGCATCTCAGTGGTACCTTGTGTGTTATTTGATGCTAATTTTAACGATGATGAAGTTATTCTACCGTCCATTCTTTAAACATCAGGGAACTCTTCAGTTTTTTTTGTTCGTCAAAACACTATTGAAAGAACTTTTAATGAACTTAATTTCATTCGTAATACTATATATAACACTCGCGCACAGTCAACATGTCAGACGATTTCTTTTTAATTGAATATGTTCCTGTGTGCACTTAAATTGGATAAAATAAAATATATATAATTTATATTCAAGATATGCAATAAGAATATGACTTTTCTTATTTTTATGATAATTTTTTATTTTAAAAATTAATTATTATTTTCAATTCTGAGTAGCAATATATTAATACTGTCATCAAAAGTTTTACTATTTTTAAATGAATTTGTATTAGTAAGATTGAATTTGTCAAAATCAGTTTATTAAAACTTCAATTTTTTTGTCATTTCATTTAAATATCGTTTTAGATCAGTCTATAGAAAGATATATAAGAAATGCGCTACTGTTTGTCTGTAACTATGAAAACTCAGAATAGCGTAGAGGTAAACTATGAAATTCGGTATATGTTTAAATCAAGTTTGTAGATTTACGTCAAATTTTGAACGAAATACAGAAGTCGTGCTAAATGCACTTCTGTTTTCAAAGAAATTAATACATTTTGCTCATTATATTATATTTTTATGACAGGGAATAACCCGTCTTCATTTATTATTTTATTCTGAAGTGACGTTGTTTCACAGTGGTTTTATCTAGCGAATTGCTGACATGGGAGTCAAAAGAATTTTGAACAGTCATATCCTGATAAATTATGCATTATTTATCAGTTATGTTAATCAGCTAAAATGAACTGGGTGGTAAACTCGAAACTGAGCCAACTCGTGTTTTATTGTTCTAACCTCGTTGCTAAATATTTAAAGAGCCAGGGCGGGGCTGGTGTTTGGACAGTTGCATTATATTCGTCGTCTCTGTTGTCTTCTTTAATTTATTGCCAGGTATATTCTGTCTTTTAGAAAAAGACTTCATCACGGTACGTTGTGAAGCGCTGAATGACTAAATATGTTTCTGTACCTCGTAAATCATTCGTTTGCTCCTTCTACAGAAAGAATTTGTAATAAATTAATAATTCCGGAACAATGGGAAATTCTTGAGATCATGCAAGATTTCCGTTTAAAAACTCCATATCGAGATTCGTTTCAGAACTCTCCGAGGCCAAAAAGTCTTTGAAATAATGTCTGTCTGTCAACTTGTGAATATGATAATTCTAAACACAGCAAACTAGAAAACAGGGAATAAATGAATAATCTTTTTGATATATATAAATCTAAATGTGAAAAGGCTATCAATTCATTCAACCATGTTTGAATATCAGTACTAAAGCTATTGCGAGGGGGGGGGGCAAAAGTCAGTTGATATTTAATTAATTAAAATTCTAATTAAAGTTTAAAAATTTTTTTGAAGTGTTTATTTTCACGATCCAAGGGTTATATGTACCAAGTTTACTAGCTATAGATCAAACGGTCTAACGAATAGAGCACTAACACACGCACGCATACGTCCATCTTTTTTATTAGAAGATATAACAAAGGAAGGAAAATGAAATATTTATCAATTACTCAGGCCAATATTACTTTATCAAAGATAAAAACCCAACTATTTTGAAGTCTATTTTTGAACAATCGCTGAGAAAGAAGATTAAATAAACATTAAATCATGTCCCATTTATTCCATTAAAATGCAGAAAGCTTACCATTATTGGACCTTAAATATTTCCATAAGTAAAAATTCATTTTTTAAAATGAATTTTGTGGCATTTGGTTGAGTCAATAAACTACTTCTGCCAGTGGCTGAATTCAAACTCTGCTGTATTAAATCAGTTCCTGTTACGCATTGTTTCTCAGAATTTTGCACAATTTGTTGCCCAACAGTCGTGTATGGCACCTGCAATTTGGTGTTTACTTACCTTTTTCAGTGTGGTTGCCACTTCCTGTGTAAACTTGTGAATGACGGTTGTTTTATGAATGACCTTTTTTTTTTTTTTTTTAGATTCTTTGGGAGAAGAATATTTCTTTGAAACATTAGTTTTATTTGCATCTGTTGGGGTGGGCTAACCCTTCTGACAATTGAGAAGGAGAGATCTTGGAAAGCATTAAGACTCGAATCATTCATCTTCCGTTTCGAGTTGAAATTGAAGGGATTGTGGCATGATATATATATTAGGCGCCTAATATGCAAACATTACCAGTGGAAAGCTATCTCGTGAAATGCAAATAATAAATACTATTATATGTAGGGAAAATTATTTAAAGAGTTAAAAGAGCCTAATATAGGTAAAAGCAATATTATCTACTTAATAACCTTGCATTAATTTATATTATTTCTGTGTGTATTTTTCATTAAATATTTTGCGTTTACTATTATAATAGTATTCTTTCAAAACCAGATTCCCTAATAGAGGGGAGGAGATTATTTAGATAAAATGTAATGCATGATCTCTTCGGAAAACTTCGGAGTTTTATAAATTATACATTTATTAAGTAACTTGGGACACTTGGGATGAAAATATATATATTATATATCGTGTAAAATTCATGAATGTTTTGATTTTTTTTTCCTCCCCGCCTTAAAACTTGTTATTCAATTCAATATATTCTTTTCGTATCGATTTTAAGTGCAATTTTTGGAGAAAAAATATTGTGTAAAGATCTGTGCGTTGTTAATATAATTTAAGACTTATCTACTTCAAAAACTTTAAAGCACTCTTGTAAGTTATTGTGTTAACTAATGCTCAAAAGTTACAGTGTTTCTAATATTGACAGGCAGTTGAGAACTAACCTTATTTGTTGCAAATCAAACACTGCTTGCAAGAACGTAAATAAACAAACATTGCATGAATGCATGCATGTCTGCAAACATTACAGACTGTAGAATTCCATGCATTCAGATTTGTATGGAGGATAAAGAAAGAAATGAGTAAAGACAATGATTGACTGATGTGATCAGTGATTTTATAAATGCAATATGCAAATATATAAAATGTAAGCGATATTATTTTAGTAATCTTTAAACTAATGCAATAATAAGCAAATTGCGTATTTTTTGTTTTTTTGCTTCTAAAAAATCATTTTTATTTTTCTTAAGTATTCGAACATTCCATTCATTAGATGAGGTTACGTCCTAATTAATAATAGAACCGGATTAATCCCCGTCTTAGGCGATGCAAGTCTCGGGGCTTCATTCCCCTTATATTCTAAAATAAGTTATTTCTTTTATTATTTTAATTGAATAGTAAACAGTTTTAAGTAGCAAATTTTTGCAAAATGAAATTACGAAATATTTAGTTAGTTTCAGAACTTCATGCACAAATAATAGTAATTCCAAATTCAAATTTTAATAGAATGGAATATTCTATAAATAATTAAACAACTTTTTTTTAGAATTATTGTAAAATAACAATTAAAAAAATGTGCAGAAAGTAATCAGTTGGTAACGTTCTTTGAATAATGTTTAAAAATTTGAAAAATTATTTTAAACTGAATGAGCTGGAACGCGCAACTCTGGTAAATTAAACCTACAGGATTGGTCCCTCCAAAACGTTCTCACATACTCTGTTATAAATTCTTCTCTTTTATCCCCTCTTTTGCATGCCCATGTCATTGGCATGCAATAATTATGAAACATTAACCTTCGGCGTAAATTTAGCATTTTTACTGAATTTACGACGTCATCCTTGGCGAGTTGTTGGTGGTTAATCCCTAGCATGCGGTTGTTAGTATTAAAAAAACAAATTTGTGTTTTAGATGCATTATTCCAACCAATTAAAATAAACAAACAAACAAAAATTGGCACAAAACTACATTTATAGTCATAAAATGTCATACAAAATTTGATATGTTTAAATCATTGTGTTTTTCTCAGTTAGCACGTGTACATATGTATTAAAGTATAGACCGAAAGGCTCTTGTCAATCTCTTGTTGGATTTGATTTAAAATTTGCTAGATCTCTGCTGTATAAAAGTTAAATCTATATACCGAATCTTATCCATTTAGCACTCGTCGTTTTGTGGTTATCGTTCTTATTTATATTCGGACAGACGGATTTCCTCTGGATATATTTTACTCGAAATTCGATAGAAATCTGCAAATTTGATATAAAGACCACATACCAAATTTCATCCATCTAGAACAAAATATTTTTGAGTTGTCTTTGTCACAGGCAGGCAGACATTTTCCACATATGTGTTTTTTTTTTTTTTTTTTTTAACTAAGGGAGATCTAAAACATGGAGATTCGTCGAAATCAATATTTTCTCTATACCTACATGTGTGAGAAAGTAATAAATGCTCAAAATTTAATTTTTGAAAATAATGTTCAAAAAATGTGTTAACTCGTCACTCCCAAAAGTTGCAGGACATCCTAAGCACTTGCCTACTTGATAATCCAGTCCTGATTAATACGGATAATTGGCGTGTTATTGCATTGTCATTTTCTGCGCCAGTCTGTTGTTTTTTGACATGCCCTCAATTTAAAGCTTTGGTAAGAGTCAACTGACGTCTCATTTAAGATTCCGAGCATTATTCGCTGCTTCCTTCGGAGACACGACTTGCAAGGAATCGGGTTGTGAAATTCGAGCAGCCTGGCTCTTCCTTTCTTTTTATTTTTATTTATTTATTTGTTTTTTTAAATGCCCTCCTTGGATTTCTGTCGGTTGTTCTTAATCCTCTTTAGTATTCAATCTGGACCTGATTAACATTTCGCGCTCACCTTACTATACATCTACTGACCCTTTCAAGGCCACCGGCTTTTTGGCACTTGAGTAGTGTGCTGGGGTGTGACTGCGAAGGTCACGCTCAGCAAAGTGTCGTTCGGGCCACTGCATCGCACTGATCCAGTCTGCCAACCATCGATACATTCCGCCACAGGCTGTTGTTAGGATGTATTCAGAGCTGTAAAGTTCGAAAATGCAGAACAGATGGATAGATACACATCAAACCCTTTTCTTCTGGTTCGACCGAATGCCGAGATAAAATTCCACAGTATGCGAAACAGCGGTGAAGTCTAAAAGTTAATCGGGTTAACTACACTGTGACCCATTTGACCGCCGTTCGCGCATTTTTATTATACTACGACATCGTGAGTTAATGGTTAATTTATTTGAAGTAATTAATCGCACTGTTTATCAGTATTTAAATATTACTAAAAGCCATTGTGCCTTTGTATGCATGAGTGTTCCACGTCTTCTCTTAAAAAATGCGGCCGAATGAAATCAAATTCTGCGCGCTTTTTATTTAAAACAAGAATTAGAAAGCATTTTGGAAATGCCAAACTTAATTTTATATCTAGTTAATCGGGAAATAAAAAATTTTTATAGTAACTTCAGTGCAAATTAAATCTCAAGAAATATTTTTGTCATCCCAAAATCCAAAAATTTTTTTTTTTTTTTTTTTTTTTTTCATTATAAAAATTTTTTCTAGTTTTATTTTTTTCGTAATTTTCCTTTCGGTTTTTATAATTTTACAAATCGTAATACATAATTTAATAGATGCAAACGATTTTTAAATAATAGGGAAATTTATAGATGCTCTAGCACTAGGCATAGGTGAAACATTGAAATTACTTTGCCTTTTATTTTTTGAAATTTCAAAGGGGTGGGGGATGGGAGTTATTTATATATATTTGCCCAATATTATTTGGCAAAGTTTTTTATTGGTTTTAAAGAATACTAAAATTTATTTAATAAAAATATATTCTCAGCCAATAAAAAAAAATCTTAATGTTTGTTATATTGAAAATAAGATATTTAAAAAGCATTTGCTTACGGATGCATTTGGATTCCATCGTGTGCTAATATTAAAATGATTCTTACTTAAGTATATAAGACAAAATTGAAGTTTAGCTCATAATTATTTCATCATTTCTGAGTAAAGTTGAAATGAAGAAGTTTTTATTAAAGGTTTTAATGAATTATTTTGGCAATTAATTAAACTGTGAGTTTTTATTTATTAAAAAACATGAAAATTTCATGTTTAAGAGCACTAGATATTTCAACCGGTCGCTTAAAATGTGCGTGCGAATTCACTGTAATTATTACCATTCCATTCCCCCCCCCCCTTATTTCCTTGTGAATAAAGCAGAGCATTTTGTCAGTAAACTTTGTTGATTGCTATCATCTGTGTTCAAATTTTTATTATTGGTACTTTTTTTTTTCTGTGTAACCCGTTTTGATACAAAAATTAGCCAATGTTTAGTTAGTTTAAATCTTTTTTCTGTCACCCATTCAAGAAATATGGATTGAATAAAAAATCAATACATGCTTTGTGATACACTAGTTTAGCATTGTCACTAAACCACTTACATAAAGGCTTCTTAAACTCCGAATCGCTTTCCAATATAAGATCGCTAACATTTTTTATCATTTAGCGATAAAAAGAATTAATAAGTCCCCATAATATAACAAATTTCATTACAAATTAGTGGATTTTTTGTGTTGAGTTTTTATATTTAATATTATTATTTTGTTTGAGAGCTTAGATACTTTATCTTCGAGCTTTTTTCTCAATGTTGGGTCACAAATCTAAATGGGATCATTTAAATAAATTATTTGAATCGAAAAACACCATTGATGGCAAACTTTTTTATAAGAATCTTAATACAACTAAGCAAAAATAATTGAGAAAATTCTTAATTTTTTTAATATTTCATTAAAATTCCATTCATAGGGTGTAAGACTATTGAAATAATATCTTTGGTATCAATCACCTCTTTGCTATCTATCACAATTCAATGCATAAAAGATCTGACGGAAAATAAACACATCCATTATTCCCAATTGATCGCTAAAGACGGCTAGTAAAAAAAAGAGAATGCACTTCTGTTTTCATTATCCTGTTAATTGTGATTCCTTAAATGTGTCTTTTCTCTTGCAGCTATAGTGCAAATCCAAATCAGATGAACGCAGCAATGGGACCGAATACGATGGGAAATGCAGGGCACAATACTGGTTCAGAATTTCAATCATCCTCATCTGCACTTAGTGCTGCTGCCTTAGTTGCAGCTGCTGCAACTGCTACGGCCACTGCAACCGCTAGTGTAGTTGCGTTGCAGGAAAGGCAACAGCAGGAAGCTGTTATGAATAATCAATACAATCAGGTGAGTTGATATAACCTAAAAAAAAATTCAGGTTTGCTTCAAGTGAAAAAAAAAATAAAGTAAAATATAATATTATGCATTAGTACCTTCAAATTTTTTAAAGATGTATTTCTTTCATTCATTGAATGTAAGAATTTGAATTATTCCTATATTTATCTTCTGAATATAGTTTAAATGTTGTAGAAAATTTTTCCGCACTTTTTGCTCACTTTTTTTTTAAATTTCCTAATATGCTAGATTTTTGAAATTGTGTACAAATATGTTCTGATTGTCATTACATTATGTTAATATTTCAGAAATTAATCATCAGTTAATTGATAAATTCAACTAAATTTTGATTCCATATGAGTGGTGCCATCTAGTAGTGAATCCGAGAAAGATTGACTTTAGGATTTTGTAATATAAAATAATTAATAAAAGTACATTCCATTTATTCCATGTTAGTAAAAAGGCATTTCTAAAAAAAAAAAAAAAAAAAAAAAATCTGGGCTAAATTTAATAAAGATAATTTATTAATTAAAGATTGGAAAGTAGAAAATGAAAAAAAAATTTAATATACTAATAAATGTATTTTTAAAACCACTAATTTTCATTAAAATTACGTTTAAAGATGATTAATAAATTTTTCTTATTCCAGGGGATGCCAAATCAACAATTCCAGCAAAGTTATAATTCCCATCATCAAAGAGTATCTTCAAATACTGGAGTTTCCAGTCCTCTAGGAACACATATGAACAATCCTATGAGTTCCCATATGCCTGGAAATGGTATGATGAACATGCCCAATAACATGTCCTCAGTGAATCCTATGAACAATGGCATGGGCATGAATGGCCCAATGGGCATGAACAAAACAGCTATGGGGATGGGTGGACAATTACATCCTTCTATGTACTCTGGAAACAATCCAGGAATTGCCTCTCAGGGCAGAACGAGAGCTTCTCCATACCCTTGTCCCCAGCAGCACATGGCTCAGAAGAGGCCAGGACAGTACAACATGATGTCGCAACAATATGGTCCAGGAATGCAGTCCTATGGTTCAAATCCTCCACAAAATTATAATCCTGGGCAAGTAAGTAAACAACCTGTCTTTATTCTAAACCTTTTAATTATGATGAAGACATTTCATTTAGTACTGTGGCATAGGCATCCGAGGTATAATATAATTCCCTCCCCCCCCCCATAATTGTTACATTTGGCTTATAAAAATAGATGGTGCTTGTGCAACAGTATTTTTATAAGTATAAAACATTATACTTAAGAGTATAACATTATTTTTTTCACCTTTACTTTAAAAAAAAATGAGTTAAATGCACTACTATTTTGCTCTGATGGTACTCACAACATCATTGTCCTTGATTGCTATACTACTAAGCTAGTAGCATAATTACATAACAAACATAACTGAATATGTTGTCTAATTATGTATTGTCTAGCATTTTTTCCACCTGAAAAAACTGGTGTGTGTTCCAAAATTAAATTGGCCTAGTGCCTTTGAATATATGAATTGAGACCCCCTTCACTCTCCTTTATTTTATGTACTTGTTTAAATTTAAAAAAGACAAAAATTAGCTCTATAATTGTTATTTTTATACCATATACTGAAATATGCTAAACCACAAAGAGTATTTTTTATACATGATGTTAAAAATTCAACCTTCATATATTTTTATAAAAAAATTGTTAAATATGTGATTATTCTTAAAATTACCACTCAGCTATCTCTTTTTGCAAAGAAGATATTTAACTAACCATTTTGTTCAAATCTCAATATATTTATATTTTGCTCTCCTTTTAAACTATTAAGAAGCCATTTTCACCTCTTTTATCCTCTTTATAATTTTAATAAAAATAATAAAAATGAAAGAATATTTTAAACAGATGTGGTCATCATTGGTTCTTACAAATTGCTTATGTTTTTGAATGAAATGTGTCATTAAAATTAATAAAATACAGTTAAATGAACTGTGACAAAAAGATTTGATGACTTCTGTTCTTATGTTGTGCCTCATTAAATTTAAAATTTGACAGCCATTTATTGCCCTTGTGAAAAAATAATTCAACTGCGGCATTTCTCCATTGTAAAATATTGATCATTTTTATCTCTGTTGCTGCGACATGATGTCTATTTTCAATAAAAAAAATAGTTCATTAACCTTTAACTCTTTCTCACTACATAAATCATAACGTTTAATGAAGTTTTTTTTTTGTAAAGATTTTATTATTCTATGCAGGCATTTAAAACTTAAATAAAAAATATTTTATTTGAAAGAAAAAAATAACTTAGATATATTATGCTTTTTCAGATTCATCTTTATTTATTTTTATTTTTTCTAAATTTAGAATGTTTTCATTTTTTTCCCCAGGGTTGTGTGTGTTGTTCTCAGTATCCTGGAAACCCACCTCCATCCCAGTATGGCAAACAACAGCAGTATAATCCACCGCAACATATGTCATCCTCAACATATCCATCTCAACAACAAATGCGATCCTCACTTAGGCCTCAGGCTCCCCCCTACAGCAATCAACCCAGTCATTACTATCATCAATCACAAATGAATGGTGCACCTCCACAGACACAGTATGATCCACATTACACAAATCAGTTCACCCAGCCAAACATGCAGGTATGGTCACTATGGCTGGACTAGTCTTATGAACAGTAGGAAATAAAAGTTCTAACAATAAATGAAATCAATGAATATGTTTAATTTATATTGTGATTGTTAATATTTGGCCCTGATACTTATCTGAATTAAATATTGGTTAATTTAAATAAGAATGGGGCACATAAGTAGGGCCGATTTTTTTTTTTTTTTTAATTAGGCAATTGCCTAAGGGTTCCTCGATATTGGAGAACCCCAACCGCTTTTTTTTTTTTTTTTTTAAACTTTGGAAGTACCTTTAAAATAAGTGAATTTCTTATTTTCATTTAATTAACAGGGGCCATGCACTCAAGTATAAAATAAAATCGTGTATCATTTAAATTTTAATTCCTATGAATTGCCTTTTGCAAAATCTGTTTTATAATTCTAAAAAAAATTGTGTGATATTATAATTTTTAAAAGGATTTTTTATCTTACAATTAAACAATAATTAGAATGTGTTATAAAAAAAGGTGTTTTCCTATTTTCTTTTCTATACAATTATTTTTAAATTTGAATTTTAAATAGATTAATGTTAAATAGGTCAGAAAATATGATCTAAAATGAAATGTTTTTGGGCTTTAGTTTCTCAGAATTTGCTATTTAAAATTGCTTATCAGAATTAAAATTGAATTCAAGAATCTGGTTTTGGAAGCTAGATGGACAAGTTAATATATTTCAGCATAAGTTTGTTTCTGATTAAAAGTCCACCAGAATTATTCCATTTCCTCATTTAACACAATCATCCTTTGAGTTAATTTCTGTTTAAGGGTTTCATAAAGGAAAACATTACTATCTGGGAATCCAAATTAGATACTGTTCCAAAAAAAAATGTGAAAATTGTTAGAGTAATGTTTTTAAAAATATACTGTAGAAATTCATTGCATAAGTGAAAATGAACATAATTCTAAAGATGTGATTATTTGTTTATGTCTGTCATTTAATATTAAGCAATCATTGTCAATATTTTTTCTCATAACAAAACTTTTTTTATTATTTCAAAAAACTTCCTATTATTCTGTCACATCCTGTACACTATTAATCACATTCATTGAAATTTATTGCATAAATTGTTATATAATAATTCTAAATATTTTTTATTAGGTTTTGAGTTTTTAACAAAGTTTTATTTCAGCATTTAAATGATATTGTTGATATATATTGTAATTGTTTAAAATTGTCCAAAAACATGTCTACCTCTATTGCTAAATAAGCCCAATTTCCTACTTTAAAACAAAAGTCCTGTTATATCAGCAAGTAGCAGGTGAAGCTTAACCTGACTAACTTTGTAGAACTACATTTCAATAGTACAGTAAATTTTTAAGTTATACTTATTGACATATCAAGGAATAATGCCATTCAAGATATCTACTGATTTTTTACCTACTTTATTATTAATCAAGATTCTTTTCAATTTATGCACAAAAAATTCATGCTTCTAATTAAGTTTCTGTATTTATTTATTTTGATGTACTCAAAATTTTGTTACGTATTTATTCTGCAAAAGAAAGAAAAGATCGATGCTACAGTTTTTCGTTGCTTTTTCTTTTTAAAAGAATATTGGACATTATGTAAAGTAATAATCCAAATGATCACTCAGTTGTTTTTTAGAAGCAATAATTATTTTTTCTCTAACTTCAGAGGAATATGAACTACCAGCCTCTGCCAATTCCAGGGAATCCTACTCCACCTTTAACACCTGCATCTGTTGTTCCACCATATTTATCACCCACAGCTGACATTAAGCCCAATTTCTCTGAAACTAAACCTTCTCTACCTCCAGCCAGTAAGTGAGATACCGTATTTTAGACAAAAAAATTTTTTTTAAAAATGAAATATTTGAATTTAACTGAATGTATTATGTGCTTAAAAATACAGATTATCAATTTTAGTAACAAATTATGAATAATTCAAATATTTATTTTTACTTTGTTGATGTCAATTTATTTTAATATAAATATAAATTGTAAATAACTATAATAAAAATAAATATAAGAAGCAAAAATAAAAGTTGCATCACCAAAGATGGCTAGTTTTGTTATAAAAAACACTTTTGTTCTTTTAGGCAAAAATGTAAGTTTCAATTCAATGTCACTCTGTAGTTAATTTAGTATCTCTTTATGTAACATATTTTAAGCCTTTGTAATGATTTTTCCCCCTTAATGATAAATTGAAATTGATTTTACACTTTCAATGTTAAATTTTTTTACAAGTTATTTTAATTATCAAAACTATCATTAAAGAAAGGTCATTTATAGCATATTAATTTTATTCTTTCTTAATAAATTATTTAACTGTGCATTGCAAAGGAATTATTTTGAGTAAAAAAAAAATATTACTTAGGGGAAATTAATTAATGTTAAAAAAAATTAAAAACCCTATAAATATAATAGCATATATATTGATGTGAAATTCTTGAACATCATTTTTATGCTAATTCTTTACTATAAAAGGTATATTGAATGATATAAAAAAATATAATATTCAAAAAAATGTTTAATTAATTTATGTATAATCTTTCTATATGATTATAATGCATCAACCTCTTTATTTTGTTTTTAAGTATAATGAGAAACAAATATTTTTCTTAATATAATAGAACTGTAAAAAGTTTTACATTTTGAAGTTTTATTCACTCTGTGTCTGATTTCCAGAAGATGATGAGTTGCGGCTTACGTTTCCCGTCCGAGATGGTATCATCTTAGCTCCATTCAGGTTGGAACACAACTTAGCTGTAAGCAATCATGTCTTCCACTTGAAGCCTTCTGTTCATCAGACACTTATGTGGCGGACAGATTTGGAATTACAGCTAAAATGCTTCCATCATGAAGACCGGCAGATGAACACTAATTGGCCAGCATCGGTTCAAGTCTCAGTCAATGCAACTCCATTAAGCATAGATAGAGGAGAAAACAAAGCTTCTCATAAGCCCTTGTATCTCAAAGAAGTTTGCCAACCAGGCCGTAACACTATACAAATAACTGTTACAGCTTGCTGTTGTGTAAGTTTTAACTATATTGTATTAATATACATCTACCTTTTATACTCTGCAACCAGACATCACTTCATTACATTATGTCATAAACACATTTGATAATTCTATTGTTATACACTATATATATAATATTATTATTCCCACTATTTTTCTCCACAGAACCAAAATGCTCCTTTGGCAAATTCTTTTCTAAAAATTATATAAGTTCAAAATTTATCTACACAATCTCTCCTTGGTACTTTCCTATTTTGATATACTTATTTCACTATATTTGTCATTGCTCCAACAAAGAAATCTTGATAGAAGATACAAATTAGCCTATTTCATTAAATTATGTAAAATAGATGTTAAAACACTCTCCAATCCTATTTCTTCAAAGAATGCTTTTACATATGTTAATCCTCTGGCAAAAATTTTGTTTCTATATTTGTGATATATATATATATTTAGTTGCAATTAAATAAAGGCTATCTTAGTCATAATGTTTAATTTAATTACTTTACAATAAACTGCTTATTTTACCTGCAAATATTGTTTTTTCTTTTTTCAATGTAATACAACATTACATACATACGTACATACATTGTATATTACATATTGTATTATTACTGTGTATTATTTTGTCAGAAATGAAATCTTCTTAGTGAAATAATATTGTTCTTATGAATTTAAAATTTATCCTGTTGAATGACATATATTTAGAACTTGTATAAATATTTAATATTTATTTTTGTGTGTCATTGGTATAATTAATTTTCTACTAGTAGTTGTAACTATGGTATGAATCTAAAATTCCTTTTGATATAACCAATACTTAGTTAAGTGTAATGAAATTCCTATTTACATGTGATTTTGACCACACCTTTAATAATTAGATAATAAAAATTTTAATTTAGAAAAATTGTATTAGTTCAAAAAAGGCCCATATGTTAAGGAGATATTCTTAGTAAAGAATATTTAGATAATGTTTGAGCTTGATTTTTATATATGGTCTTTGGCCTGCTTATACAAGCCATTTCATTCTGGGTGTAACAATTTTTGCATTGCGTCCATTCAAGAAAAAAAATGCCAGCCTAACATTATCATATAAATTTTTAAAAAAACATTTGCAATATATTAAAACATTTTTTTTTCTTTAATATGATCTAGAGTTATTGAGGAAGATGTTAAACCATCAGTTAATTTTTAAATAATTAAAAATTTAGATAAAGCTTTCTGCAATTAAATATAGATTATTTTTGACCTACTCACTTGAACACCTGCTTTGCAAGTTTTAGATAATTTCTAAGTCTGGCTGTCATAAGGATAACTCTAATAGCTTGGAATTTACAGATAATAGACTACCTTATAAACATTTTTTTTATTATTGTTTATAAAGTGCAAATGTAATAGATGTATAGATAGTTTTTTTTTCATTGTTATCTCCAAATGTTAATAATAACCCAAATAATACATATTAACATTCTATTAATGTGATATGAGATTTCAATTAACAGCTTTGTCTTCTTATTTTAGTCTCATCTTTTCCTTTTGCAACTTGTCCATCGTCCTACAGTTCGTTCTGTGCTTCAAGGCTTGCTTCGAAAGCGTCTTCTGCCAGCAGACCATTGCGTGGCAAAAATCAAACGAAACTTTTCTAGTGCCGCAGCATCAAATAATGCCCTCAACATGGAAGATGGAGTTGAACAAACTGCAATCAAAGTTTCTCTCAAATGTCCTATTACATTCAAAAGAATTACTCTGCCTGCTAGAGGTCAAGAATGCAAACATATACAGGTATTAAATTACATTATTTTTTTGAACATTTTATATTTAATTTCTGGAATAATTAGTTTTCGAATAATTTCATGAAAATACATTATATCTGTTATTGAATAGAATGTGTATGTATATAATGATCTTCTAAAGATATACAATCTTTCTGAATATGATGAATTTGCCTCTTGCACCATTAAATTCTATAAGTCCTCAAAAATCTATAATACCTCTCTTTTTTTTTTTTTTTTAACTAGATTCTAGATTATATGCAAAATGTGCACCCAATATTTCTTGGGAGAGAAAGATAAACCAATATATTACTTTTTTAAAAAATTTATTTATTTTGAGAGTGTGAATATGTTTCTGAAGTGAGCACTCAACAGTAGTTTTTGCAAAATTAGCATCCTAATAGTTGCACTCCAATGACTAACATTAAGGATACTTGGATTTTGATCTCAAAGCCCCTTAGAGCTGTAATTATTTTAATTGTATAATGAGCATTAATACTCTTCATTTGATCATCTAGATCTAGTAAACTAGAAAAAATTGAATTTTAATTTTAAAATATTTCATGAGTTTATAATTTGCATTTTCATAGCTAAAATATATAATTTTATGCTCTTTAAATCTTTTTTAAAAGATACTTGAAAGTCCTTACAAAATTTTTTTTTTTTTATCTTCTTAAAATTGGTCAAATTTAATTTCATGTACCTCATTGTTCCACTAAAGAATTTAGTTTTAGAGAAAAATTTGTTAAACAGAAATTTGCAGTTGAATTGTGAGAATGAGAGGAAGTACTTGAAAGTCCTTGAATTATTTTTCCTTCATTAAAATTAGTCATATTTGATTTCATTTTCTCATTGTTCCACTTAAGAACTTTGTTATAGAAAAAACTGTGTCAAATAGAAATTTGCAGTTGAATTGTGAGAATTCTTTACTATTAACTTTCAGATGTATCCTTAACTTAAAAAATGTATTTAATCCTTCTTTATATAAGGTTAATACAAAGAAAACATTTTTCATTGCAATATTTTCATTCTTGTTAAGATTGAAACACTGTATCTGTTTTTATTTTCTTGAAACTGTAATCCCCTTCTTACTACATAAAACGCTTTGCTTTTTTTTAATAACTTCTTTATTATTATCTCCATCACTCACTCTGTTGTTTTTGTAACACTTTACAATATTTTGTTAATTAAGGTATTCAGAAACATGCAGAAAATTAGGTATTCTGCACTTTCTTCAATAACTCATTGTTTTCAAATGGAGTGTTTTCTCATGTCTAATCATTACAATTGATTTTGTAGGAGCTTTAGGAAATTAGAAATAACATTTAACACAGCATTGAAAAAACAAAAATCCTAAAATTTGCACAGCAATTGTAATAATTGAAAAACTTTATTATCAAGAAATTGTATTTGAAATTGGAGGTAGTAAATATTATGCAAATGTCATTCAAATTCAGGTTTATTTAGAAAATTTTAATTTAATGGAGACTGTATACTTTGTCATAATTTATTTCTGCTCTTTGTGAATGTAAATAAAAAAATCTATGTTTTTGTCTATACTGTAATACTTGATATTTTAGTGCTTTGACCTTGAATCTTATTTGCAACTGAATTGTGAACGAGGAGCTTGGCGCTGCCCAGTTTGCAAGTATGTTAATTATATCTTTTAACAACTATTTATTGTTTTTGTTTTCTAGTGTATTCCACGCATTTTTATTCATATTTTTTCTTCTTTATTACTATTATAATATTAGTAATAATAAAGTATTTTAACCCTTCTTTTTCTTCTTCTCGTATATGTATTGTAGAGAAAGTATTGTAATCGTCAAAAAATTTGAACTCAAAATTTTAATGAATCTTTATGTTTTACACCATCCTGAGCTCAAAAAACACATTTCTAAAAAGTGTTTTTCTGTGACAAAGATAACTCAAAAGTGCTTTGAACTAAATGGATGAAATTTGGTATACAGTCTTTAAACATTTGTACATTTCTATCAAATTTTAAGTCAAATCCAACAAGAGATTGACCATCTGTCGGTCTGTACTTACATAAACATGTAAGCGTGATAATTGAAAAACACGATGATTTAAATATATCAAATTTGGTATGGCATTTTGTGACTACAAATATAGTTTTGTAGTTACATTTGTAAATAGCCTTCAAATTTTTGTTTTGATTGGTCGAGAAAAATGCATCTAAGACAGAATCTGATTTTTGAATGCTATTAACTGCTTGTTAGAGAATAATTTCCAAAAAACTCTCTAAGGTCCATACAATAGATTCAGTAAAAATGGTAAACTCAAGCCAAAGATTAATACTTCATAACTATTGTATGGCAGTGACATGCAAGTCATTCTCTGGGAAAGCACTTATATTACAGATGTGTGAGAATATTTTGGAGAAATGAATTCCACTGTTTTTGTTTATTCATTTCATTTTTTAAAAAGCAACAAACGATTTGTAAATTGATCTTAATCTTTCTTTTTTCAAAATGAATTGTAATCTTTTTAATTTCTGTTTTATAGTAAACCTGCTTTGCTGGAAGGCTTAGAAGTAGATCAGTATATCTGGGGTATCTTAACTAATCTCAGTAACTCTGATGTTGAAGAGGTTACAATCGATGGAACTGCAAGCTGGAAACCTGTACCCATTAAACCTGTCAAAGAAGAGAATGATGGAGGTAAGAACTACCTGTTTAATTATGCATGACCATTTATTCGTTATTTTTATTTGCCAAATAGCATGTGGAAAGTTGAGTTTGTTTTTATAATTACAGTTTCCTTTAATGTAAACTTCAACAACTGAATGCAAATTTTTACATTGAAAATTTTTATGTATTTTTAAAAAAAATTGTACTTAAAATAAAACTGCATTTGTTATAAAAAACCCCACAGTACTTGCCGTTTTTATACAATGATTTTGTTAACTGAGAAATTGGTCTAAAATAATTTGTGCATTCTTTATTTTTTAAACATTGCTGAAATTGTTATGTTTTTGTTGATGTTCATGTGCTTTTGCTTTTTTATGTCCTAATTTTTTTGTTACTTATGGCCATTTAATGGAAAATATATTATTTTGTTATATTTATGTCCCACTTTGAGTGATTGTGTTGAGTTGCACATAAACTATTTTTGATGGATGTCATGAAATTGAAATAGACTAAATGGCAAGAATATATAATACAACAACCTCCTAACAACATGAAAGATGTACACATATGACAGATAGTTTGCGGAATCAAATCTTGAACCAATGAGTTGGAAATTCAGCCTGAAATTTCTGTCATGTTATTTTAAAACTAGTCGTGATATAGCTCACATAAAATGTCACCTTTCCTTTATGAGATAAATGGTTACATACACCTTATAATAAAAAATGAAAGAAAAGAAAAAGCGTAATTTTATTTCTAAGAAAAATACAAAATTACATTGTAATTTTTTTACTTTATTTATCAGTAAAATCATAAATAATGCCAATGAAATGTGTTTCATATGTTCAGTAGATAATATTTCTCATTAATAACTTCAAATAAATCAACTTGATTTTGAAAACTATTGTATTGCATTAAGTATGCCAAAATCAGATTTTGCAACTCGTAGCAGACTATCCTTCCTTTATCTTCTGCTAAAAATAAAGGAAACATTGATCTGGTGGTAATGTCTTGGCTTCAGAGTTGGAAGACTGAAGGTTCAAAATCAAGTTCAACTAAACATCTGTTGTCTACATAGGCTTGAACCAGCTATGATTCAATTTTATGAGGTCCATCCCAAAATAACCCAAATTTTATTTTAAAATGAGATCTTAATAAAATAAAACTAAATCACTATAAATAAAATATTTATTATTCTAAATCAAATTGCTACTCATAATGAAAATAGAATTTCAGTTTTAATATTTTAGATTTTTTCATTAAATTAATTATTTTAAAAATTCCATTCTTCAGTTGAAGCCTGCGGTGCCCAAAAACGCTTTAAAGCCATGTCTCCTAGTAGCATGACTATGCCTACAACATCAGCTTGGGAAATGGGTCAAGGTCTCTCACCCTATTCTGCTCTACCTCCTCCTGATATGCAATGTAAGTCCCTCCTTGTCTTCATTTTTAATCCTTTTTGGTTGTGTTTGTAATTTTTAGCTATATTAATAAAAAAAAAATATATTAAATAACTGAATAAAAATCAACCTAATATTTATCCATCAGAAATAAAATTCAATGCATTTATATGTGAAGCATTTTCTAATTGTTTATTCCTGTCTGTCATTTAAAGTGCTTTTGTAAAAGTTTGTCATTTTGTGTTTAACTTGCTCTGTGTTTCTCATTTATGATTTGTTAGGGGGGAGGGGCACTTGTTGTTATGTTTGTTAGTGTTATGGATGATCTTGAAAACTATTATGGTTATTTTAAATTCATTATTATAAAATAATTTTAAAGAATAAATAAGCATTGCTTGTTTATTCTTTTTAAATAGCATAACTTTCAGGAATCAGATATGTGTAAAGGCTTAAGTGGAATCACGTAGTAGTCATCAGAAATTGCTCTATAAAAGTGTTGAACTAAGACATCAGTTTAATTATAAATAACATAACACAATCAATCTTGATTATTTTTTAAATATATTAATGCAACTTTTTCTAAATCTGTTGAACAAGAAACTCATACTTTGGAATCCATTGTTTGTGAATAGCATGTATCTTAATGTTGAGAAAGTTACAGTCTTGATTGCTCTATATTTTTTCCTTATTTGAGTCTCTTATTTGGGTGTGCTTAATTTATTGGTATTTCATTAAGTTTTTCATGAAAACATTTACATTTCTGATTTTCTGTAGTAAAATTCCTTTTATCATACTGTAGACAAAATTGTGGTTAAATTTTTTTTAAAGTTATATAAATACAAATTTTATAGTATTATAATGCTGTTTATGAAATGCTAATTTTTCACTTTCTTTTGATTCTGTTAGAAAATATTAAAATATATATTGCGTGTAAATTCTCTTTTAAAAAATTCATAAAGCATTGATGATTTGTGGTGGTAGTATTTGTTACTTTTATTAATATTGTGGATGAAGCTGAAGATTGAATCATGATTAATTTGTGTAATACATTGGTATTTATTGTATGATGTAAAACTTATGTTGTTGTTTTTTTCAGCAATTACGAATGGGCCTGCTCCAAATGGACCTATGATGCCAAATGGTTCTGGTTATGGTGGAAATAGTGGCTATGAATTTCAGTCCCAAGCAACTGACTTCAGTAGTCCTTTGTCGCACCTAAATGAGAGTGTTTCATCTCTGGATCCTCTTGCAGCTATGGAGAAATCTTTGAGTCATCATGAGCAAGTAAGTGCTTCTTTCATTTCATAAAGCATTGTGGAATTGCACTAAATATTACTATACTAAAACTGCTTCTAATCATCCAAGTACTAATGGGCTTTTATTGAACTATTTTTAAATGATGAACTAAGGTTAATGCAATAAATTAAACAGCACTGAAGTAAAACTCGAAATTTATCAGTTCACAAATTTTTGCTCTTAGCCAACAATGTCAGATTGTTTTCCATCAGTTGATTTTACAAAATACATATATCAAACTGCATATTTTTTTTAATTGTAATTTTGTACATCAAATTTAAATTTCTATCTTTTCCAATCAGCAAATGGGACTACCCAATCTTCATGACCAAGGAAACCCACCTTTGCGGCAACCTCCTACTACTTCATCGGACACAGCATCCACACAACCTTCATCCATTCATCAGGCCAACAACACAACTCCCGGCACCCCCTCCTCCAACCAAAATCAAAACCTGATGCAGCATGGCCCTAACACCCCTCATACTCCCCATACACCTCATACCCCTGGAAATTCTGGGGGTGGTAGTGGGGGACCACCAAGTGTCCCACCACCATCTTCAACTTCCCAGCCTGCAGATGCCAATGCGACTGGGAATGGAGCAAATACTCTGTCTGTTGTTAGTCAGCCCAGTAGTCAAGCCTCTACGAATAGTGATTCTTCTCTTTCTCATGCTCCTGATCTGGGAGACCTGAATTTTGATCCTGCAGCTGTCATTGAGGGAGAAGGGCAGGGACAAGAAGCCTTAAATGTAAGTATTAAGTTTGGTTCCTAACATGATATTGCAAAGATATTCTTTTCCAGTCAAATCTTATATAGTCTTCCAATTTAAAATATATTGATATGTGTTTGTTGTACATATTCACATTTGATTAAATTTATTTGTATTATGTATTCATTTACTTTAATATACATTATTTCTGCAGCAAGTTTTAGAACTTGAGGTGTATAGCCTACACTTAGATAAATGTTGTTCATCATGAATTCTATGGTCGGTAATAACGTAGTAAAAGACAAAAGGATGTTTCCCATTGCTAGGAAGATCATGTAATTTTTCATGCTGGAATTTTTATCTGCATGCATCCGACACTACTTTTAATAATATGAATGCATTATGAGCAGTGTCTATTTTGATTATTTTTCTTTGCCAAATTTGTATTCATTTTTCCTTCATTATTTTTGATTTTTGTTATCAGTCACTTCTCCTGATACTTCATTCTTCAATTACAATTATGCATTTTATGGTGTTCTTTCTTTGTCAAGATGTATTATATTGATATTCAACACCTTCTTTTTAACACCCTGTATATGTAGTCCATTTAAATATCTAATGAAATGAACTTGTTTTTTTATTATCATGCATAGGCTATAACAGTTTTCTTCTATGTTTGATGTGTCAATTTCACCTCAATCCTCATTAAATAGTATTAACCTCGGTTTCTTAGATTATGGTTCACTTAATTTTATATTTCCATGTTCTCTATATTTATAATAATATTGTATGCTTTGAAGCTATTTGTCCACTTCTTTATTCTATTGTATTAAAAGAATATTAATCTACCTTTTTAAAAAATTATTTAAAATATACAAATATATCAAATGCATTAGTCCACATTCAATTCAGAATCTTATTGCATTTTGTAGAAGAAGAAAAAGATGTGGTACTAAGGTAATGGGCAAATCATGTTAAATGATATTCGCACATTACCTTATTTCAAGAATTTTGTATAAATTACAATATACATTACTCTCTAAAAGAAAATATCTTGTTTTGCCCATTTCCTGCATTTGTCTATCATTTATGAGTTATATGCATAAAATCATAATTATGGTATATGTATATAGAAATTTAGAAACTGAATTTTTTTACTTAATGAATATCAGTTCACTGATAGAAACTTCATAAATAAACTTCATAAACTACATAAATAATTTCAAAATTAGCATTGGACAGTGAATCAATTGTGTATTAATTCTTCAAAGGCATTTATTCTTGTCAGTGGCAAGAAGCAAATAAAGCAATTCTATATAATGAAATTATGGGGCGAAATGTAAGCTAAAAGCAGTTTCCATAATTACAAATTTAACAAAATATGAAAAAATATATGAAATTCCATTATTTTATTGTCTTTATTTGGCCTTGCCAATATTATAAAATCACATTTTTCATTATTTCCTCGTTTGTACAGTGTTTTTAAATTTTGGATTTTTCCTTGTATGAATCAGTGGAGTATTTATTATTGTGTAAAAATTGCTTGTCAAATTTATTTTTACTCAAAATTAATAGTCTATCTCTTTTTCTCGTATAGCTGCTGCCTGAAAGTGTGGTTGATCCTATGGAACTATTATCTTACCTTGACCCACCAGAACTGAGTGGTGGTGGGGTAACTGGTGGTAGCACAGGGAATGTGACAACAGGAACTGCTACTTCTACCACTGCAACTAGTAGTGGCAATACCTCAGCGGCAGGAAACGATGATCTTCTTGCCCTGTTCGAGTCATGAACCTCTCATCAGCAAGAAGGCTGAGATGTGCTTTAGACATTCCTTAAAGTCATCTCTTCTCAAAGTGTTCAAAGATAGTGTGCCAGTATTTCTCATTATTTTATTATTATTTTTTTCTTTTTATGTATGAACATCAGTTTTGTTTTAATCATCAATTAAAGGATGGAATACCAAAATTTGGACCATTCTGTCTTAATATTCATGCCAAACTGTCTCGGTAATTTTAAAGCTATTCAACATTTTTGAATGTAGGTTGCAATATTAGCTTTTCATTTGAAATGCAAAAAAAAAAGGTCTTGTTAATTTTTCTGGCACAATCATGCTACATTTTTCAAATAACACTGGACAAAAAAACGAAACTGTGACCAGATCGGAACCAAATTGTCAGTTCATCAGAATCGTTTGCATACAGCTTGTTGTACAGTGCATAGTTGAATAATCTGCGTAATGTGATTGATGCTTCAACATCATACATTGCTTGTTGCACAATGTTCACCTGTCCTTGAAGTTTTACTGATACTGTTATGAAATTTTTCCCTTCTGTAGATTATCACCTTGTAATAAATGTACAGCTTCAATTTTTGAAAGAAATACCTGTAGAGTGTGATTTCTGTAGACATTGTTAAAAATATTACACTGGATACTGTGCATATGAAATCAGTCATGTCATGATGAAGAAGTAATATTATTACTCAGTTTTCTTTTATGCTTACAAATTATTAATTTTTAAAAATAACTTTTAGTTATAAAAATCTCTTTTTCACTTTTAATATTCAGATACTCTTGTATAATAATCAAAGTGAACTAGTTTCCCAATGAGGTTTAGTAATATTTTTTCTGCATTTAAAATATTAAAATGTATGGCAAGAGATTTTAAAACTGTATAAAATTCTGTTTTCAAATTTTATGTGGCAGCAAATTAGGAATGTGTTTGAAAGGTGACTAAGGTTCTTTATTTTCACATTTAAATAAGTACAAAAAAATGAAGTTTTTCAAAATATGAATAATGTTTTAATTAATTTCTATTAAATGTTTTTGTCTTTTTGTTTATCATAGTTATGCTATAATTCTCTGAAACTGAGTTTTGAGAAATATATGTGTTTGCCTCAATCATTGTATTCGTATTTTAAAAAATTACAAAAAAATTTGATTTCGTAGATGAAATAATTTTCTTCTTAAAAAAAAAAGATTATCACATACAAAAATAATTATTTGTCTTTTTAAACAAATATTATATAATTGTATTAATTGTAAATTTTAATCTGGTTTTGAATTATTAGTAATTTTTAACGAATAAAAATTAATGATTTTAATAAAATAAAACCATGCTGAATGATTTCATTCCGAACTATAGAATCATTATAAGTTTGTCCCTTATACCATTGACTGAAACAATAATTTTACAAAAGTTTTGAAACTGGCATATTCAGAAAAATGCTTCTGAATTTTTATAAATTGCAAAAAATAAAAAGAAGAAAAATTCACTTGTTGATTAAATATAGCTATAAAAAGCAGCAAATTTTTAAAAATTTGATAAAAATAAATTGAAAGCTCTAATCTGGAACTCATTGTTAGAGCATCGTCTGTTCCTAATGTTGTTGCTGTTTTAATTGAGAACATTTGATAGAATTGTATTACTAATACGCAGAAGGGGCACACTTATTGTACATAGTATAAATATAGTGTTATGTAAATCTTTAGAAGCGTTAAGTTGTGTAAAAAATGATCTGGAGAAGGATGTTATATGATATGGAAAGTATGAAAGACTTTGTCTTAAGCCTCAGTTTACCATGTCCTGCATATGCTTTTGGCAATAGATTTGATACTTAGCTATAATAGGCAGAAACATACTTGAATATAACTTTAAACCTAAGTGATAAACATTGTAAAACTTTTATTGTAATTTTAAACAATTTTATAATTATACGAATGAGTGTTTTCTGTAGTTAATGAACATGAAGATATTTTTTTTCCTTGTAGATTTTAGTCATGTGAATAAATCTCTGTAAATATTTAGAAAAATAATCATTTTCATGCATATTTGTATGCAGAGCTTGCATCGAAAGATTGAACTCTCTCTTTGTTTTATGAATTTGAAATTTTCTGTTAGTTTACATGTATTCAAATGTAATTGAAATATTTTGAATTAGAATAGACATATATTTATCTCTGTAAGTAAGCATGGAGGAAAGATAGTTTGCATACTTTTCATCATTTTGAACTTTAATGATTAAACTGATAAATAAGTATCAATTCTACTAAATGGTGTTAACAATTCTTAATTTTTTTTTTTTTTTCTTTCTTGCCAGATAATATCTTATAAATTTTTTTTATACTTCTTTTCTTATTGTAATAAGTCTTTTAACATATGCTTATTATATTTTCTTCATATTATTCAAAATGTCAATTACTAAATGGATTATATTATTTCAAGTACGATTGTTTTTAAAAATTCACAATTAATATTTTCCCCATTCTTAATTACACTCCAAAAATTTTTGCCATTGTGTTATAGATTCATTATTATCAATTAATTTTCATTTCTTCAAACCAATTGTTTATTATTTTAGTCCTTTGTATGTCTGGAATATTTTATTTATTGCTTGAATTATTTTTAAAAATTTTACAATTCTTCAATTCAATTTTATTTTTCACTTTTAAATTGTCTGACAGAGAAAGGCAAGATTCTAATGGAACTCTGTTGTTTACTTTATTTCTTTTACATCATTCAAAAATCTCTTTTGTCTTAAGAACTTTTGTCATTTTACAAGACTTTGTTTCATTTTTTTTTAATGTAAATTGCATGAATCATGTTTTTAGATTACTTACAATTCCAATACTTAGATGCAAGCGCTGTGTACATTTTTATGTATTAATGTAGATATTCAGAAAAAGAAAGTTCAAACAAGAAAGAATTGAAGTCTCTGTTACCTTTTCAAATGGTCAGGCAGGACAAACTATAAGATAATACTAATAAAAAATGTTTAATTGTAATTTCATATTCTAATTTGTGATGGTCAAAGGTGCATTATTTTTCTGAAGGGTATTTTCTCTCTGATCTCTCATTTAACTAAGTACTGTACATTTTAAAACATTAACCTACAAAAGTAAAAAAAAAAAAAAGGAAACACAACAATCTGAAAAGCAAGTGGTTAGTTGTATTAAAAATAATAGTTATATTCATTAGAAATGAAGTTTGTAATAACATTTTTATATGTAAATGCACATGGTTAGTGTTTTTGTCTTCATTGATTTTTATTGAACATCATTACTTTTTTTTCTGTATGTAATTAAAGCAAATTTGTGGAATTTTAATAATTGGAAATGTATATGCTTTAATGTAGAAAACTATATTTGTGTCATAAATTTTTTTTATGTGTGTCAGCATTTTGGGGGAATTTTAGAACCATTCTGAAAATGCACCTGAACTAGTACTTTCTAAAAAGAAGGGATAATTAGTGGTTTCTGTTTGATCATTGAACTTCAGAATTCATTGTAAAATGTTGACATTTTTCGCAGTTTTAATTCTATTACCTGTTAGGCATGGGAGAGATACCTAACTGACCACTGCTGTACAAAGCTTTGCCCAACCAGTATTTGTGATGTGCTGTTTTGTGGTAACATTGTATTGGTAGTAATAGAGAAATATTTATACAATAAAGAAACTGTATTGTATAACTGTGTGTCTTCATATATTCATTCAAGTGCTTCATAAAACTAAAAAATTAAATGTAAATTTGTATATACAGAAAAAATTCTACATTAATTCAAGTTAATCATATCAGATATGTAAACACATTTCAAATTAAATGTATTTCCATATTAACTGCATGCTATTGTCAAATCATTATTAATCATATATCATTTGCAAACATAATCATATTTTAATTATGAAGGCCCATATTAACCTGCAATGTTCAGAATATTGTCAATTTATCATTGGTTTACTGTTGTTTTTCATAAATCATGAGTTCTTCGATCATTGGGGGGTGGGGGTGGCAATTAATCTTTTGGCATGTGGTAGTCTGTAAATACTAAAGTAAAATATCTAAAATAGAGCATTATATTTTTTATAATGTGTTAAAATCAATTTGTTTCAGGTAAATAGTAAAAATATATAAGCAATAAATCTAATATTATGTAAATTGCAATATTTTCAAAATAGCAGCAGTTTGGAATTCTTGTCACTAACCTGGTGGTTAAGTCTCAAGGTCAGGCCAGAAGATTCAAATTTCAAATCTTTTAATTTCAAGATTTGAAATTTGAACTGACATGCAAGCAAATAACGCTGCGCATTACATATATTTAAGTCAGATATGCTTCTAATGTTGTGGCACAGAAGCTTCGAGGGGAAGGTACCACCTCAGACCACTGATCTTCATACATTATCCCTTATGTTGCATTTTAATGGTGCATAAATATAACTTAATTAAACTCGCTAATTAAATTAAATTCTTGCTAAGTGGAAAACAGAAACCTACTTTGTATTTATAAATTATTTCATTTGGAATTTTAATGTGCAGTATATTGACAACAGTTGTAATCCTAAATATTATTTCTGTTATCAATATTATATATATATATATATATAATTACTGCAAAGTCTGCAGTTATGGATAAGGTATCGGGAGATGGGATTTTTCAAGAATTATAAAGATTTATTTTGATTAATTACAGATCTACTTTGGACTAAAATGCATTCACTTTTTCAAAATTTAAATTAGAAAAAAAAATTGAAACAATTGCAATTAAATTAGGCTCATTCTTTTGTTATGCTGATATGTATAACGTAAGGCTATAAAAATGAAATTTTAAAAAAAATTACATTGATTTTACACACTTATTTTTATCTATGTCAATATAGTCTAGAGAACTACACAGGATAAAATTCTTAACAAATTATTGGAAATTTAAGATTTGTTAAAGAAAGAGACAGTGAAATTTAAAAACTTCCTGCAAGCGATACTATTAAAATTTAAATTACATGAAAGTAATCTTCATCAGTCTGGTTTCTTAATTTATCTTCTTGATATGAGGAAAAAGTAAAAAAAAAAAAAAAAAAAATTCAAGCAATCAACAAAAAATATTTGAAATCATCAAGAAATCAATTAAAAATTAATTAGGTTATTTTGATCGTTTTTATATTAAACTGGTGAAAAATGCTCCAATAAGGACCTAAAAAAACCTTTGAAAATGATAATTGAATTAGCATGTCGGATGCAGAGATTCTAGATTTAATTTTTAAAATTTTGGGGGAAATGTAGTTATTCTTCTTCTTAAAAAAAGAAAGAAAAAAATCTCAATATTTATTAAGTCACACTAGAAATAAATTTCTTTAGAACGATGATTGTTTATTTTATTTAATCGTGCATTGATCTCCTTCTCTGCATTATTAGAAAGATACTAAGAATGTATATGAAAATAACACAAAATATTGAATAAAAAAAATTTTTACATTAAATTTTGAAATTCAAATCTCCTCAAATAATTCAGTTATTTGTAGGGGAAAACCCAAGAGTAAATCATTTAAGGAAGTTGAATTGGAAAAAATTTGGCATCAGTCTGCTAGTTAAATAATTAGTAGTAAACCAAAAAAAAAAAAAAAAAAGTCATGAATTGCTATTTTTAGAAACTTCTTTTTACGAAATGTGTTCAATGATATTTATATTATTATGAAACCCATTCGGAGAATAAATTCCATTGTGCTAAATAAAATAGCATTTTATTTCTTGAATATTCCAGAATACATGGTACAAAAGTAACAGAAATGCGGCCAATATACAAACAGTCGACTTGTAGAAACTAACAACCCAAGAAGACAGCTAATCTTTAATTAAATAACAGTAAAAGCGCTCAGCATTCACCGCTTACCACTCCCTCTGCGATCTGAACTCAAGAGAGGGGTTGATTCTTCCTGTGTGCACCTCGGTTTTTATAGTTTCTCACCAGGACATAACGTTACACGGAACTCTTTAGAAGAATTTCCTGCTGTCGACTAATTGAAATTAGGCCATAATTCTTGTATTTTCTAAAATCTCAATTTTATCTCTGATGTCCAATGATCATTGAATTATCCGTTAAGAATCTGTAAAGCTTTCTTTCTAACCAAGAAGACTAACAAAGCAAGGAAACAGTATTACAGATTCATTCTATTATACACTTCTAAGCTAGAAAATATTAGAGGATTGTAGATTCGAAGACTGAACTCGATTTTCTGAATATTCTCCATGTGCTTGGGTCAATAAATATGTCGACGTAAACGAATTTCCTCAAGATGTGGCTAAGAAAATCGAGTTTGGTATTCGTCCATCTGACCCCTTCCAGATTTACAGAGTACATCTTTAAAGTACGTCGAAACATGGCGTTGATCTAAGTTTAATTAAACTGGAATAACCAGAAATTGACACCTATACTAGATCAAATCTCTTAATAAATAAATCAGCACATATGTGAAATCATCGACAGTGGTCTTACCTTCCTCCTTAGCATAAAAATTGAGAAATTCGAACATGGCCGTGAAATCACGAGGGCTCACATTTTTATTTTCACCCCCTTGCTGGAAGGTTTCGTGCTTTATTGTATAGTGAAAAAAACAAGTATGCACTTTGGATATCTATTTGTCGGTGAATTTAGACCAAAACTAACATTTTAATAAGCTGATCATGAACCAAATTTCATTTATCGAAGTCATTATGCTTTTGAATTATTGCACTTATATGAGAATGTGCAAGCCAACAAAAAGTAACTCTTTGATCTTTTTTTCTTTTTCTTTTTTCCCAAAAATTTTTTTTTAAGGATTTGGTTTTTTAGAGGCTAAAACTAATGTTAAATTTTATTGACTCAGTTATTTAAATTTTGTATTTTAAATTTTTTTAATTTAAATTTGAGCAGACAAACTTTCAATGAATGGATTTTGTCCGACGTTTTATACAAATTTGGTTTAAAGACAACATATTAAATTTCATCTTTTTAACAACTTTTTTCTTTACTTATTGTGTTTATAAACAGACACAATTCCCTAAAGGTTTATGGTGTGTTGTCAGACAAACTATTAAAATCCTAATTAATTAAAATTTTATTACATTTTTAAAACCATTTTAAAATTTAAAAATATTTTTTTAGTTGCAGCTGTTTAATTTTTTTTTCTGAAATTTAACAATTTTGTAAATATATTTTGTACATAATTCTGAAAAATAAGTTCATTATTTCACTGAAATTCAAATCGTTTCCATATTTTCATCAGATATTGAATCACGTGATTTTTTTTTTTTTTTTTTTCAGTGTTGAAAGTTAAAGAAGATGATTCTGCTTAGTATCTGGGTGGTTTGCAAAACTAATTAAAAGTGGAATTTCAGTATTGCAAAGGATATTTTTGTTTTAACTTTTTAACCTACAACTACGGGCATAGCTCGTAGTATGATGACCGGGGCGGAACTACAAATAAATGTCATTGATTTATATTTTAGAGATTGATAATAATTCTTTTGAATATCTACTTCAATTATTACATCAAGTTTAATTAACTATCAAATATCCCACAAATTTAGACCAGTTGTATCTTATACACAGTATTTACATTCCACAAGTTTTGCTTGTACAACTTAGGGCCGATTTGTCGAACCATGGAATGACTCGAAGTCAGCGCGATCTTGTTTACATTTTCGGCCCAAACTTTTGGAACGTAAAATCGTAGGTTAAGGAGAAGGGGTCCGACTACGTTAAAAACACTGGTTTTCGACCACATTGGCGAATTCTTCTTTTATTACTATTTCTTGTAGTTCAGGCTTTAATCTTTCCAAAATAGTATTTTCTATCAAAAGGAAGGTCTGATCTATCATCCAGGATAATTTTAAACAATTTTTTTAGCTAAAATATTTCTTTAACTTCAATTTTCTTAAACTTTAATTTTTATAAAAATTTTCCACCGTTAACATGATATCTCAAAAACTAATAGAGGTATTTACATAAAAGTTTCAGCGTGTGTTTTAAATACTGTGGGCAGTGAAATGAACCAAAAGTTTTATTGTTGGTGAAATACTTTCTCATTTATAGGTGTTTTTAGAAAAATTAAGTTGTAAATTTATGGAAAAAATGTATATATATGTAAATTTTTACCCATAATTTCTTTGCATCTCAAAATGTTTCTTAGATTTTGGTTCATTTCATTCATCATTATATTCTATAACTTGTGTACAAAGAAAAATAGGATTGCTGCATTACAATTGTGTGTAGAGTGTTAACCGTTTAGGTTAAATTTCATTAAAATTTACTACAAATTTTCCTATTTCTCAAAATATATTATATTTCCAAATAATTTTTTTGTATATATAATGTTTATAATTGACAATACATCTAAAAACCATAAATAGTTTTTAAAAAATCCAATTTTTCTAAAATATTGCTTCGAACGTAGTCGGCTACCTTAATAGTGTTATGATGCCATGAGAGTCGATTCCATTAAGAAAATTCATGTACTTAATTAAACAAGACAGGTGGAAGTCTATTGAAATAGCATGACACTAATGTCTACTACAATTTGATGCTTAAAATTACTTCGTTTAAAGAATCATGAAAATTAATTTATACATAAAAGAATTTAATTCTAATCTTTAAAGTGAATTAGTTGGGGATGTTTGACCTAACGTGTTTTATTAAATAAAAAAGCACTTTAAAGATATGTTACGTTTAAAATACACTTAATCGCGTTTACTGTTACGACTCTCGCCTTGGCAATCGGGCGATCTTTCTAATTAGATGACTCCTTCTTTACTATCTCTTAACTATTGTAGAAAAAGGGTTGTCGAATTAGATGGTTCGATAAAATTAGTAGGTGTGGACCACAGGTGAGTCATGCAGCAGTCAATATATTGCAAATTTTACAAATTTATTTTTTGCAAATTTATTTAAAATTTATGAATATTTATAATCAATGTAACACATTCTTTTAAAATTGTAAACTATAATACTTATAAAAATCATATATTTGGAAAAATGTAGTAACAATTAATTTAATTTTATTGCTGTTGTCATTAATTAACTTTTTGTTACTTTCTATCTTTTCTGTCGCAGCAAAATTTTTTTTATCCATTAACAGTAGTACTCATGTGTATGTTATGCATCGAATTATTACTTCTTAAATGTGTAAAGCTAAAATTAAAATATTCAAAATTTCGACAATTCAATAACAAAAATTCCAAATTATACACAAACAATTCAAGAATATTTTGGAATTTAAGTTAAATCTATAGAGCAACACATTTCTTAAATGAAAAATATTATCTAATACAATAAAAGAAATAAAACAGTTAAAGAAATGGAGTCGCAAATTATTTTTTTTATTGAAAAAAGCTGATCCAAGGAAAACTTGTGCTCAAAGTTTTAGTTTTTAAATCTGAAATATGAGCTTTGACAAAAGTTTAAATTTTTTTGTGTAAACCAAAAATTAATGTTGGATTCTCGACGCACTGAACTCGCATAAATGTTCACTTACTACTACTTTTTATGCAGTTTTTCTTACATAAAAAAATCGAAAAAATTTTAGGTAAGTCTATTTGGTGAAAATATCGAATATTTAAAAAAAAAATTTTATTCTCAATATCTGGACAGTTTTCTTCATAAAATGTTCATTTTTATATTGATCTAATTTAATTAATGCTTTTTTACATTCTGTAAATGTTATTTTCACAAATTTAGTGATATTTTTTTACGAAAATCTTTATGCTTTTTTTTTTTTCAAATTTTACATAAAATTTTATCAATATATTCAGCAATTCTTACGTACAGAGGAAGGATTCTGTTTAATTAGCTGTATTTTAATGTATAAAAATAAAATATAACAGTTTTTCGAATAAAGCAGAAGAAATTGGAAAGTTTACGTTATCTGTTAATCGAACCTCAATATTTAAAGATTGCACATAAATACAACTTATTTCTTATTTCAGGAACTAGGTAATGCATTTATTTAGTTTTCTTCTAGATATTAATCGAATATCTAGAACTTAATCGATAAATATATATCTTCTATTGTATCTGCATATATTACATCTTTATATCTTCTACCTATTATTGATAGATAAATATTTATCTTCTAGATATCGAACAAATGTTTAGAACTTTATAGACAACTATCAAGTTCTAGACAGAATTTGATAAATTTCTAAACTAAAAAGTTTTTTTTCAGTTAAGTTTTATTTTATTACTTTTTTTTTCTTTTAATTTTTTCTCCTTAAATTTACCATTTCTAAACTAGAGGTTTATTTGCTTTATACATTTTCCGATCCACTACAATCCTCTAAAAAAACATTTTTCCTTTAATTTTCAAAATATTTTTAGCTCTAAATTTATAAATTGTTTCATAGGTGTTTTTTCAATTGAATTTATGCAAAAATATAAACATCAATCCACCATTTATACCATCGTTTTAAAAAAATCATCCCGAGTGCAGTGTTTTATTCTCTATGGTATTCTTTCTATAAGCCTGACGTTTTCCCTTCGTATTATGAATTAAGAGCTTCATTCATTTAATGTGCCTTTTGTAAGTCGAAAATTAATTGTCAAAAAAGGACAAAACGTCTGGCTGACATTTCCCGCCCACCATCCTTTCAAAGTGGACCACTATGAGGCGGCAATAATGGCTCTGTTTAGAAACCGTGTCAGCATCTCTTTCAATTATTGAGAATTAAAAATGATACCATTTATGCCACTCGTATATTATCCTTTCTTGTTGAGTCACTCATGTGAATGTGTTTTAATAATAATTATCCTGGCAAACCAGCGAGTGTGACTAATATTAATTCTCCCCAAAACATTCTCGCATAAACTTGTCATGCCAGAAAACGCCTTGCATAACATTGGTATACAAGTGACGAATTATATTAACGTTTGGCGCGAATTTAGCATTTCTGCAGAATCGTGCCATCCTTGGCGAGTTGTTTGTCCTTGTCATGCGGTTAATAGTATCCGAAAATCATATTTGTGCTTTAGACACGTTTTTGTCAATCGATTGAAACAAAGATTGGACAGAAAACTCCACTTGTAGTCACAAAATCGTATACCTAATTTGATATATTTAAGTCATTACGTTTTTGAATTATCGTGTTAACATGTTTCCGAAAGTACAGACCGACAGACAGTCGATACGTTTTTGGTTTGGCTCATATTTTGATAGATGTCTAGACTTTAGATGTTAATTCTGTGTATCGAATTTTCTCTATCTAGCTTACCCCGTTTTGTGTTCTCGCGTTAGCTTATATTCGAACAGCCAGACTTCTAAACAGAATTTACTCAAAATATGATAGAAATTTGCTGTAAATATCGTAAACGAAATTTCAACCTCCAACTTTAAGTGTTTTTCAGTTATCTTTGTCATAGACGTACATTTTCCAAAAATGTGTTTTACAAACTCAGGGTGATCTAAAACGTGGAGATTTGTCAAAATTGCATGTTCAAATTTTGTTGATGATTACTATACTTATACTGTGTATACGAAAAAGTAAAAAGTTATGAAAAATTACCGAACGGTACCAAGTTCAGGAAGTTACGATCGCACTGTAATGGAGTCTTCATACTCATGAGATGTATGTTGCTCGGAATACAAATAATAAATGCAGTCAGGGGAGAATTTATGACTCCAAGGCATTTTGTCGTAGTGCACAATTTAAATGCAAACCTCTTTTAACTCTTTAAAGGGCAATTTTTTTCTTGTCATATTATGTTTAAATATTTTTAGGCTTGAAATTAGAATCAGAAAAGGGATTCATTTAGCTTATTAGATAGAATTAATTTGATTAATTAATAATTAAGTATCAAATCAAGACACATCATTTTGTGTAAAATAAAGAACTAAAGCATCTAAGTTTCTGTCTTTCTAAAAAAATTTGTCAGAACACATGGCAACCTACATAAATTCATACAAAGTGATAAATTTGGCGTGAAGCATACTTCCCACGGCCCTAGAAAGGGTTAACAAACAGACTAATTCATTTTCCCATTTTAAACTCAACCCACTAATTGCCGAATTTTTTAAAATCATTATTTAGATGCAATGAATATATCATATTCTTTTGATATGTTCATTGCAAACAAGTTCATGTTCTTTTAAAATAAAATAAGCTGTTGTTATGCGCTATTTTATAATACCGTGATATAATGCAAATCTGTAATAGAGAAAGATTAACGCATTAGCCCCCGAAAATCGTGGGATTGAGCAGATTATAGAATATCCAATCCGTGAACGTCACGGTATAAATAAATTGGAAGGTTAGTCAATTCATTATTAATTTTATATTCATTTGTTATTTGAATAATCAGTGAATTTATTTATTTATTATTTTTACAGTCAATTTTTTTGTTTATTATAACTAATGAGTTGCCATTTGCACTATATTTTTAAGTAAATGTTCTATTTTTATGAATACTATAATAAAAAAGTGAGCATAATGAAATAAATAAGAACCTGGCCAAGTGTACTTGGCAAAAGATTAAAGTTATCATAATGTTTTATAATTCTTGTAACTTTCAATTTTTTTTACAAATTTATTTATTTGGCAGTCAAGCTAATGATATTTATTTCATTCGATTGCCAGTAATCATAGGCAGCTTCTTGGTATGCCTATTAGAAACTCTGCCATTGGGTATAGTGAGTTGAAATTGGCTTTAGCATACTTCAAAGTATTTAGCATATCGGCAAAGTTGAAATGTAAGATGGCATTGGCGACTTTGCATCCTTTACCGATATCAAGAGATACCAATTAACAGATTTCAGCCAAATGGAATTTCAGTTTACGATTTTTGTACTGTGAGCGACGATATCTACATCAGCAGGAGGAGAAGTTGACTTGGTGGCTTCTTAATCTTAGGCTCCGAAACCGAAAAATCTTGTACTTGATAACTAAGCCCACCAAAGATAAGAAATATAATCCAACTAGTGCACGTCAAATCTGCCATCGTCAAATTGCTCATTGCTGTTGAGGTATGAAGGGGTGATACTCACTCCTTACTACAGTTCAGAAAGACGAAATCCGTTCCAAAATAATCTTCGTGCAACTTCAAAATAGGGCAACTTATCAGAATTAAATTGCAAAGAGAGAAAGAAAAAGGATGTAATGTCAAAACATGTATTAAAGGACATACACTATTCGGTACAATGCGGTTTTCACGGCGATCAAAAAGTGCTGAGAAAAAATTTCGCCAAATTATAAAAGCATACTCAAGCGCATTTTTATTTATTATGAAAAATTTTGAACATTTAAATCACCTATTATATAGTAGTTTGACAATTGAAATCGCCAAATTGGCGAAATTTTTCCTTGGAGCTTTTTAGTCGCCTTTACAACCGACAAGTATCTACTATTCATATGGAAAAGTGGATGGTCCTTTAATTAAACATTTTAAGCTATCTGGGAAAAAAAAAAAACGCAAATTCGACATTTTTCAAATAAGTTTAAAATATTAATCTTTAAATTTTTTTTAATTCTAATATCATCAAATGCATAAATGTCGCTAACCGAAGTTCAAAATATATGCTGAGAGTTCGAGATACCCACACGAAATTAAATAGGAAATTCATATACATATAAACAAATTTTCGCCTATTCCTTTAACTAATAGGCAAAGTCATTTATTTTCAAGCTTAATAAAAAAGAAACGGTTGTGAACAGCTTTTATTGAAAACCAACCAGGAATACAATTCTTGCCTTATAAATGGTACCATCTCTCACATTAACAAGAGAGTATCACAGAAATGTTACTTCTTGTTACTGTGATACATGATCTTCTCACGACATAAAGGACATCTTCTTCTCTTCTTCAACCACTTGTTAATACATATTTTATGGAACGCATGTGAGCACGAGAGGCACTTCATTTTCTTTCGGGGAACTGATTCTATGCAAATGCAACATAGGTAATTTGTTGAATTATCTCTGCTGGGATTATCACTACTAGCGTTGGCATCCTGAACAATGGTAGATACTTCGCCCTCTTTGACTTTTTTCAATGAGTCAAGCTTTTGCTTTTCTGGATCTGTTTCTGTTAGCACTGAAGATGCTGAATTCTCATCCGAAACGACTGGAGAATGCTTGCGTTTTTGAACACTTTTCATCATTATGATTTCCTGAAAAGAAAACAGGTACTTCCTTATTATAGCAGCCCCTGAAATTCAGTCGCCATGCAACCGAGATATATCGCCAAGATGGTAGTGAAATTTCACCAAAACGTATCATTGCTTCCGTATTACAGTGAAATCATTGCTACGATCTTGAGTAATCCTAAGTTAGACAAGTAAGCATTGTCGCTATAATAGGGAAGCATCAGACAACACGTGAGTAGCAAGTTATGTACACTAATAATTTCAGTTTTTCGTTTTATATGTTGATTTGTATATTTATTTCACATGTCTATTCCACTTAAAAAACACTTAATTTTCCAAATAGACAATTTGCATCATGGATTGAAATTTACTTTATGTCCTTCTTCTCTTCGGCAACAATGCCAATTCGCCAAAGATAAAAAGCAAGATAGCTGAATATTTTTTGAAGGCGATAAATTGCTAAATATGTTAATCTAATCATATTCATTAGTAATAGTTGGTGACTTTTCGGCTGAAATCTAATATAGGGTGCCTCTCTAAAAATGGCAATCTCCAATCAAGATGGCTGAGCAGATAAACAATTATTGTCGGCCATCTTAACTTTTGACTTGCCACTTAGTATTGTTGAAATCCTTGACGAGGTGAAGGGGAATTTAAGTGACATTTCAACCAAGTTTTCTATTATTTGACAGAGATTAGCAAAATTGCACCATATTCTTTATTTTTCCAATACTGTAAGTAGGGTTGTTAGAAAAACTGCCTGCTTGATTGCTTGGATTGCTATATTGACAAAAAGCATATAAGTAAATTTCAACCATATCCTGATAATATATGTAAAAAATAAGGACTTCCAGTCATTCTAATAACATTTTGGTAAAAATGAATTTTAGTGTGCACCTAGCTGCGCCAACAATGCCAAGTCGCCAATAAAGATGGCGGACAAAATAAACAAATACTTCTGCGGAACAGTTACCATTTCCCGCCATCTAATTAGGACTTTTTACTGATAAGTATTGGGTTTTTTTTTTCATACTGCCCGGTGCCTTCTACAGATCTGTAGAAGCAGTGTGCCTTCGGCATCTGTAGAAGGCACCGGGCAGAATTTTTTTAACTTAAAAAAAACATCCTACGGCTTCGCTAGCAGCGGGAGCGGGAACCTAGTAGCTTCACTAGCACTTTGAACATAAAGTCTGTGTGGATAACAGAAACAGTACATAACCAAAAGAAAAGAAAAAACGGAGAAATAAGCAATCGGAACATTCGCCATACAAAATTTCAAACAAACATACTTTTCCCAACTTCATCAACTCGTAATATATATATATATATATATATATATTTAACTCACCCTTCATCCATTCTACAGGTTCGAAATACTCCCGACATAACAAATTATGAAGGGAACCAATCGTTAAAACACCAAAAGAATTACGAGAACTGCGAGGAATTCCATTGCAGCTGTCTTTTAAAGTGAGAATGCAGACGATTTTTTTAAAGCGCATATTGACAATTAAAAATTGCAAAAGAATAAATATTTTCTGTTCGTATTCACATTTAAAAAAAAAGAAAGAAGAAAATAACTTAATTATAAGTACTGATAAGTTATAATAACTTTTAATTATATTTTAATTATAATAAAGAACAAAATTAAAATCTTTAATCGAAATTTTTTTAATATTTTTAATTTAACATTTTTCATAATGTAATTGTAGTTTATGTACAACTCAACCATTGCAAAAAGTAGTAAACAAAACAGCAGTACGGTTGCTATAAGAGGGATCCGATGGGTTTCAATATTGGCCACAAACATCTGGTGCACACTAATCCTCACTTGGGCCAACATTCTGAGTAAGACTTAAGATTAATGTACGATTTCTCGCCAAGCGCATTAAAATCGTGTCAGCCATCTAAAAAATCTCCAGAACTCAGTTTTCCTGGATGACAATCAGAAATGATGACAAACGCATGTAAAACTTAAGACGAATATATAATCTCAAGCCAAAATCGTGCCAATCGTCTATAATCTTGCAAAAAATTCATCATCTGAGATGGTTACTAGAAATGGTAACAATTGGTGTTAAGCCCTCCCAAAATAATTCCTCTTTGGCGACCGTGGCGATTAATCTTAATTTTGACACATTTTCAATAAAAATGTTTTTATGTATAGAAATATTACCAACTTAAAAATAATGTTAGTTAGCATAAGTTGACTTTTTTTTTTTGCGAGTATTCGCCAAATGTAATCCTGACAATCCTTTATTGCAACCCTAAATCCATATGTTACCATTTACAAACATAATTTTTGTAGCCATCCAAGATGACAGGCTTTTGGCCAGTTTTTGGAAGTTTCATACAATTTTGTCCTACTTGGTCGGAAACCGAATGCTAATCTGAAGATTTACCTCGATATATACAAAACTTTATCAATATATTTATAGGAAAAATTGTTAAACTTCAAAATACAATACTAAATTTATGCAACTGTGTATTAGCCAAATGACATTGGTGAACATTAGTTATGAACAGATTTATCAGCTTGCGATCTTTGGCGATTTGGTGCTGATATGCGTTTAATGTACAGGTAACTTAAGCACTAACTTATTCATTCTATGTGAAACTTTTCATAGCAATCTATTAAATTTTAATCTTACTTTTAAAAACTAATTTTGAGATTCCCTTTAAATCGTAGAAAATGATGATTGTAGAAAAGACATGCAGCCAAATTTATCTCCAAAAGTGGAAGAAAATACCTGAAAAATATAAATGTTAATGTTAAAATGCGAGCATGTTTTTTCATGAAATTTTTTGAAATAAATATTTGAAAAGATGAGTTGAGTTGAATTGGGTCTTTGATTATAAATATTGAAAAGACATAATAATCTGCCTCACGATCTTATTTTATTTATTTATTAACAATTATAGCTACAACTCAGGCAACGTGCATCTAATCAATACTACATGCATACAAGGAAAAAAAAAGCGCATCTTTACTATTATACCAAAACATCGTATGTCAAAATTGACAAAATAATTTTGGTCGTCTTAAGAAGTAATAAGTATCCGGAAATAGGATAATGTGACGCCTCATCAGATTCTAACTAGGAATGTGAGCGCTCTTCTAACAAAATTACCTATCTAATAAAATAATTGAGGATCAAAACTAGGTCACTTTGTCACTTACAATTTTGCTAGTCGGTATCTTTTCAAAATTAGATTTTATAAACCCTGTTCCGTTATCCTTGAATATATATATATATATATATCAAGAGCTCCCAAACTGTGGGTCTCTAATACATTTTAGGTGGGATCCACAAAATCTTGAATACAAATGCAGAATTTATTATGTCCTAACAGAAACCATACGAACGTCAATTCCGGATCATGAGTGGAGATTGAATTCCCGAGGACAGAATCTGCGAGGTTAGAGTCCGTCCCGCGTAACATAACCACTAGACAAAAGTGATCATCCTTGTCCGGAGGCTGTTAACTGGGTTATGAAACTGCCACCACAATATTCCTCCACCAATGAGTTGGCGGAAAGACGAACGATATTATCGCGCCAAGAGTTATAATGAGCGTGTGTGAGTTGTTGCTGTTAAGTGGTGATGTTGGCTGTTGCGTCAAGTGAGTCTGACGACTTTTTGATTGCTGCGTCAAGTGAGTTTGTCGACTTGCGTTGATTGCTTTTTTTGTGGGTAGATGGCGCCACGACAGCTGCACAAAGGTTGCGTTTTATAGTTCAGATCATGTCCGGGTCACCAGTGTGGCGATTGCATTTCCGAGGACAAAATCCGCGACGTTAGGGTTCGTAGCCGCGTAAAATAACCACTAGGCAAAAGTGATCACCCTAGTACGGAGGCTGTTAACTGGCTTATGAAGCTACCACCACACAGGAAGATATCCCATTCAATCAGTATCCTATCAGTTAAAATTTCTTCTGAACTCTAATAGAATGGTATTTTAAACATATATATTACATAAGAATTGAAAAAAGTTACCACAATGACTAAATTTTCAAATCTAATATCTAATACTTGATCAGCTGTAAAATTTAAAATCATCTTGTGTTTCGTATGAGAATTTACTTTCTGTTTTTTTACTTGTATGTTGTTGTGTTATTGTTGATTCAAATATGACCTCAACGTCAATTTCGATAGCCAATTCTTCTGCATCAATAATCGTTCCACGGAATGACTTATAGGACTGAAGATTCTTAAAGAACGTTTTGCGGTTTTGAAAAAGATCGAATGTAGATGTCAGACCAAAATCTTTTGTTTCCACTGACACTCTTTGAAATAATGCAATTTTGGATTCTATACTTTTAATATTCTATAACTATCATTCCTTATAAGTTGACATGCAATATGGAGTCAAACAAAAATATAAATAGAAATTTATAGATGAAGTATTCAAATGTGAAAAACTATAATTTATATTTGCAATGTGAAACACTTCACCGATTTTTAACTATAAATTATTTTCGTAAAGCATAGCAGATACCATTGATAGTAATCATTCCTTCATTGGTTTGTATATATATAATACGATAAATTTTTTATTTAACTTCGCAGAATATTGAAAAAAATTGGCTTCTATAAGCTTCCTATAGGCGTCTATACGATGCTTGTTAGGCTAAAAATTTGAAATAGATTTACAATTTTGGAGTCAATACTGATATTAAAGTTCAATTATGTTGCATGTATTTTTGAATTATCTTATTCAAATACACAGGCAGACAGAAAGTCTATTCTTTGATGTATTTGGGGTTAAATTTGTATAAGAAATATATAATTTTGATGTTAAAATCGCATATCAGATTTCATTTGTTGTATTTTAATTTTGCTTTGTTGGAATGCAATGGATTAATAGATCAAAAGACAATCACTCATTAAGTGATCTTTTCCAAAGTTTCATATAGATTTACGAAAAATAAAATCACATGACAAATTCCATTTATCTCGCTCATTACGTTTTGAAATTATTGTGTAAATTTTTATACTTGTGAAGAGGCGGATAAATTTCCTTCTGGTGTGCTTTGTCCAAAATTTAATTAGAATATATATTGTAAACAACACATACCAAATTTCATTGTTCTAGATTTTCCTGTTTTTGAGTGATCTTGTTCATAGACAGTTCAATTTCTTTTTCGAGTTCAGGCAGATCTCAAAGTGAAAATGCATCAAAATATCGGGAATGGCTTTTTTTTTTTTTTTTGACGATTGAATTTTTTTTTAAATTTATTTATTTTATCTCTATCTCTATTAAAAAAGAAAGATAAATATGTGTGTGTCTGTGCATCTGTGTGTGAACAGGCCAGACTGTTCGGTCTACAGCTATTAAATTCGGTACATATATATCTTGGAAATCGGAAATGTCCATCTTTGAGTAATTTTTTACAATTTTAATTAGCTCTCTAATTAATTGAAAACTAAGCTAAACTCTGGAATTTTCCCACGATAATTTCTAAAATATTATTTCACAAAAATGAATTTTACACATTAAATTACGTTTAAAATTTGTCTTTTTAATGACACCAATTTAATGATTAATTTCCCTAAATTTAGGTCATATTTTAAGAATATTTATGTATAATTTTAAACAACAGACGTTGTTGCTCTGAAATTTAAAAAACCGTTAAACTGTTTTTATTTTTCATCAATATTTGATCACGCGATTTTTTTTGCCATTATTGAAAGCTAAGGAAGAAGAATTTTATTTAATATCTGAATAATTTATATGACGAATGTAAAAGTCAAGTGCAATATCAAGTGCAATACTTTGAAAATTAGAAGATATATGAATTGGGCAATTAATTTTTAACTACTCTGTGTTGTCTTGGGAAGGGTTTCCTAGAAAGGTTCATGCACACGATGACTAGAACATATATAAGGCTATTAAAATAACATGACTTGAATTAAATGGCCTTGGTGAAAAATAACATATCTCTGACTATTTGACTGTTAAAAACAATTTGTTGACAGAATCATGGACCAATCAAGGAGTCAATTAAACTTATGTGTGTGAGATTTATTTGAATCAATACATCCAATATCCTCGATGTACCTTGTCACAAGGGCGTCCAATGTATAAAAAAAAGTGAAAATTTTCTAAAATAAACCATTGCGCTTCAGATAGTTTGTTGCATAACGTACTTTAGTTCCATTGTAATAGATTGAGGTTCCATTTCGCATCGCAACCAGTATGTACGATTCTCCGTAAAGAATAAAAAATTCCGTATAATCATGGATGGTTCTTTATTGCATAACTCCTTCTAACTGGTGGTACCACATGCTTTTTCTCGTAGGATGATCCTGTTTTGTTTTTCTTGGATAATTTTGTCTAGTATTTTTAGCTCACTCCCAAAAGCTTACACTCGCAGCAATATCGGAAAACACAGTGCCCAGAACTTCCAAAAATTTCTTTGAAGCTTTCTTAAACACGTTTCATTCATAACGTCATTTATAAGGGGAAATATTTTTCTCCTCGATTTCATATGAAAATTATGTATGGGAACAAATTAGAAAATCAATTAGAGAAGAGAATAAGAAAATCAATTAGATATTAACAATTAGTTAATCTATACAAACAAAACTCATAAATAGTATGTGCGCCTTAAAAACAAGCTATATAATAACTTTCTTTTTCGAATTTTACTTACTAATACGATAAAGCATAAAGAACATGTAAGTGATAACTTCTGACATTTCATTACATAGCTAAGATTTTCATTAATCCAAGACTATTTTTCACATGTAGAAAATATTATTTCAATTTTAGTGTTACTATTCCTATTAAATAAAAACATTAGTTATACTTTAAATAATTAGATGTGTTGATTTTCGAGTCGCCTCTCGGAAGCATTAGCAACTATATTTATTAATTTTCCAGTTGCCAGTCTTTAAAAAATATTTGTAATCCATAAAAAAAAAGTAGCTCTTAGTAGTTTTTAAAAAATCGTTTGGAGCAACATTCATTTAAATTTTTATTTTAAAAAAAAGTTGTGGGGACAAATTATTTTTTACATCAAAAATATTATAAATATATTTCTAAAAATAGAAGTGAAAATATTTTCATTTTGAATAATGCCAGTGTATCAGTTAGTTATAAATAAAACGAAATTCACTTTAAAATAATTACTCAGCAAGTTTAATTTTTTTTCTATTTGCATTATTTGTTCTACTTAGAATTGTGGAATATCTTATTGTCTACAGTAGCTGTAAATAAGAAAATTATTGATTAACAACGCTGTAAAAATGTCATCAAATCGAATAGAATAATTAAGTTTCAACTTTTATATAGCCCAATTCAAGATTATTAATGATATATTTAAACTCGAGAATATTTTAATAAATATGCTTCATGCTTTTTATTTAGCTTGATTTGTTTTATGTATGTTGAGATAGAATTTCCTAATCTGTTTTTCGCTCTCATTTTGATACACTAGAGGTCTAAAATTTGGTATAATTATTTGTTTTAATTGACATTACAATATTTTAACACTTAATAATCTATTAATCGATGAATTTTAATTATAATTTGATTCCAAATAAATGAGATGATTAAAATTTGAGATTAAAGAATTTGAAAAAAAAAAAAAAAATGCAAGATTCCATAACATCTATTATAATGAATTGTGAAAATTTTCTTTGAAACTAAAGACAAAAAAGTAAAAATAAAATGAAAATAAAAATGGCTTATAAAAACGTTTTTTTTATTATTAAAAGTATAAAATAATTTTTTATCAAAAATATGAACCTTTCGTGCATCCCTACGAATAATAAATTTGAATGTGTGCGTGTGTGTGTATGTGTTTATGTGTTGGCATTTTACGGTCAGACTGTTTGACCTAGAGTTACTAAATTTCTGTACTAATAATAAACACCAGTTTGCATGTAATGGCGCTCTACATGTCAGACTGCTTGACCTACAGCTACCAAACTTGGCACATATGTACCTTGGAGGCTGGGTATGCGCGGCTCGGAGCAATTTTTAAAATTTTAATTAATTAAATCTTAAGCTGAATATTGTCGTTTTCCGTGATAATTTCCGAAAATATAATTGTATGAAATCGAACTTTTAAAATAAATGCATTAATAATATCAATTTAATAAAAGTGCAACTTTTTCCTAAATTTCGACAGATTATATATATATATATATATATATTGCATAATTTCCAACAATAGATTACATTATTACCCTGAAATTCAAATCGTTTTCAATATTTCATCAAATATTTAATCGTGCTAATTCCTTCTGTCGTTGGAAGTTAAAGAAGAATTCTTTTTATATCCTTATAGTTTATAGGACAAATAAAAAAATGAAGTTTCAATACTGAAAAATTTAGAAATTGCATGATTTAGAAGACAGAAATTAAGAAGATAGATTGCGTTTTTAATAGCGCTATAATGTCATGGGACTGGTTTTCATTAGAAAAGTTCTTATACACAATAAACAGAAAATATGTCAGACAATTAAAATAACAAGGCTTTAATGTTTCACAATTTAGCGGAATCACAGACATAAAATTTTATCAACACTATCAAACTGAAATTTAATTTAATTTCCAAGACAAAGCAATTCATTGCCTAAGGCGATTAATTCAAAATGAAATAATAAAAACCTCTTGCGTTGTAAGCATTGTTATAAAGAAAATAAGCCACATTAAAAATGATAAAAAAGAAAATTTCAAAACAATGATTGGAAATTAAGATATAGATATGATTAAAATTCCAATTTCCTTGAAATTTTTCTATTAATTCCTCATACTTCTAAAATTCTGTTTTGGCATCCATATGTTGAATAAAAAATATTTTCTACTTTTTAAGCATACTAATAAAAGTTTGCTTAAAATTTTTTTTTGATTTTTATTACTGTGCTAATAATCATTGAACAATCTGAGTAAATATTGCTTGATATTTACGATAATCCTACTTGTTACTTGTGTATATCCATTTAGAAACTTGCTTTATTCTGTTGGAGAAATCGTTTAGTTTTGAAACACTTCAGATATCAATATAAATCTTCAATTTAAAAAAATCCAGGATAGGCTGCGCATAGGCCCAATATCTCTCCTAGATAGTCCTTAATATTTTGTGTCTGTGGATCATAAGCATTGCCTGCCTGATATATTCATTTCTTCAAGTTTTTTCATGAATTAGGGAATGTTTCACTGCTGCTCCGTGTAATTCATGTGCCAAGGCTTTAAATCGGCAATTTCCGTTCTTTCTATTCAAAAATTTGCCCTGAAAAATCAGTTTATTATCCTATTACCTCCCCCCCCCCAACTTCATTTTAACGCGTAGTCTATTGCAAAAATGAAATATAATTATGCCTTAAAACGTTTCATCATGATTAAATGATGCATTGAAAAGTCTGCTATTTATTCTGCCAAGTTTCTCAGGTATTCTCAGAATATCTATGTTCATTGGCTGAAATCTTCCCATTTTATTTTCTAGTATACGAAATATGCAAAGAGAAAGTATTATAATTGTCAGAAAACTAGAAATTTGAGATTTTGACAAATCGCCACGTTTAAACTTAATTAATAACATTTTTTATTTTATCGTCTGCTTTTTATCTAATGCCATTTTATCGAAATTTCTAAAACAAGTTTACAAATTTATATCAAAATGGTACAAAATGCAAAATATTTCCATTTCATTCGGAGTAGAAGTTTGCAGGCAATTCTGGAAAATTAAATATTTTTGAGAAATAAGTATACATATTTTTTAAATTAAAGCCTTATATCATGAAAATCGATTTCGATTTCACAGTGAAACAGAAAATTGAGCATTTTAGTAGAGAATAAAAGATAAAAAAAAATCGATTTCAATCAACTTTTGTATAGTAAATTTTTAAAAATATATTTAACGAAAAAAAGAAGAAGAAAATTGGAAAAACAAGCAGTGAAAAGCTAATTTTTTAAATTTTAAAGTGGGATAAAAATTATTTTCTGAGCAATGGTTCTCTCTAAAATTAAGAAGGAAACCGTTTCTTTTTATATTTTTTAAAATTATTATATTATTGAGTATTTCCTTATTTATCATTTACAATTTTTAAAAGTGCTCCATATAAAACTGTTAGTTAATTTTCAATTAATTAAAATTTTAATAACACTTTCTTAGAGAGCACTTTCTATCGGAAAAGTCAACTATTAAATTGGTAATTCTAAGAATCAACGATCTGGACTGTAGAACATACTTTTTATTTATTTATTTATTTGAACGTTTTTTACTTCCTACGTCGCGGAGCTTACAATTGACAGAAAGTATTCTAGCTTAAAAACATTATGTTCCTATTTAAAAAATTAAAAAAAAAATTATATATACTTCAATTCTACTTTATAAAAATCCGGTGTAAATGAAACTTGTTAGTTGAAAATTCGAATTAAGAATATCTCTTTTTTTTTTTCAATAGCATCATTACAATCATGATCTTAACCTCAACAATTACAACCATCCATCAACGTCTTCGCTGATTGATAAATTATACTTTCTGGTGCATGACTTGCTATCCATTGTCCGAATTTCTAAGCATGAAAGAGGGAGCATTGGGTAGCGAATTCAACACATTCGTGATAAAGAGGCTTACACTACGGTTCTTTTACTTTCTCGTGCACGAAGCACACACACGCACATAAATGCAAATATGAAAATCAGCAAAATATCCAGATTCTGATGAATTTTTACTTTTTTGATCTCTCTGACTCCAAAAATAACATTTTTAGGATTTTGTTTGAACTAGATCACTCAAAACGGGACTTTGCCCTCTTCCATCTTCCCTTTCAGTTGAATTAAACATCCTACGAACTCATACAAGGCATCTAAAACTCAATACAACAGACACAGAAAATGTTTTGCATGTCGAATTCGTGTTTATCGTTACATAATTAGAAACACTTTTTTTTTCCCTTTCTCCATTGATGCTCCGTACAAAGACACTCTTTTTTTCTTTAGAATGAGTCATTTTGCCAGATGTTTCTTCGCTTTCGCACGTGCCGCTAATTATCGAAGAGTTACAACAGAAGCTTTATTCATTTTAAATATTTTATGTATCAAAAAAATCATATTTTATGTGTCAAAAAAATTAAGAAAGAAAATTGCATCAATGTCATCGCTAGTGTTCGTTTTTCGAAATGAACTATCTCTGAAGATTGACAATTCAATATTTTTGTTTCAAATGTGCAATTTTTGACTTGATAACACAATTAGAAGCGGCTATATCAGAACTTCTTTAACATAGGGTTATGAACGTGGAAACATTCACTAGATATCCTTCTTTTATATTCTTACACATATCTAAATAAAAGTTTTTTGAAAAAAAAATCATCTTGACGTTTTTTTAAAAAGTTTTCTAAATAATTATTCCAAAACTAACAGGTATACCCTTCATTGATCCGGATTGAAACTGATCTCATATTCAATATTTTTTGTGTAATTACAAGATATTACTGTGCATACAATCCTTTTGTAGTCGAAAATGTTTTTTTTAAAATTAAAATGGTAATATCGATTGAATCAGAGGATTTTTAAAAGCATCTATAGCTAATTTTCTCCAAAAATTACTATTATTTATTGCCTATATATCAGTAATTTCGGAGTAATTTGTTATATAAATAATTACTGTTATATGAATATTGTTACAAACCTGTAATGCTGTTTCCCAGCAAATGGCCGGCAGTCTCAAGCTGAAGTCAGTCGGGGTCGTAGACGAATATCGAGTCGTCGAGAAGATAACGAAGAACAAGCATTATGTGGATCTCAAGAGATTGCTGAACTGAGTTATGTGCCGTGTCCTGGTGTTTATTGTGGAAGCAGCATCGAATCTTGTGAGGAGTAGCTAGTTGTGTAGTAGTGTGTCGGCAGTTGGATACAGCTAAAGCGTGGAGACAGTGGAGAATTGCAGATGTTTGGAGAGATGTAGAGTGAAGTTACGCAGATTCCCCTCCTCCTGCTGAATTCTGTCTGGCCGCTTTGTGTGCTATGCTTGTTATTATTACCGATTACTACTTGTGGGCTACTGTTTGTTGTAGTGTGCTGCTGTGTGGTCGTCTCGGCTGTACATATTTGTCGTCTTGGTGTTCGTGTTTAATTAAAGTCATAGTTGTTTTCTACTGAGGTCTGTTGATTATTTTCACAAAATACACCCACTACAAACAAACCCGGTGAATTTACGGACTTAATAGAAGAACTGAAGTTTCGTTACAATATTATTAATTTGTTATATAAATAACTATTGCTATATGAATATTATTAATTTGTTATGTAAGTAATTATTGCTAAATGAATATTATTAATTGGTTATATAAATAATTATTATAGGAATATTATTAATTTGTAATATAAGTATTTATAATTATTTTTTTAAACTGTATTTAATATTTTTTACTAATATTGAAGCATAAGAACGATTTTATTGAATTCAATAAGACAATTAAATATAAAAATAAGTCAAATCAATAGATGTTTCTTTTAAAATTGTTTATTACTTGCTTTTGAACTAATATTTTTCCAGATTTCTCCTAAGGTATTCTACCAACAATTTTTCGTTTGCATTCTTATTCTACAACAATAAATATGCTTCATTTGCTTGCAACATTTTTTCTAACCTTAAATTTGATTTTCTTTTTTTTATTTTTATTTATTTTTTTATTTTTTAGACACCGATAAAACGCTATTCCAAATTTCTCACTACTCAAAATTTTATATTTCTCCCAATTACAATATTAATCATTTATTAGCACGTGGAAGATCCTGATAACTATGGCAGGAGATTTTAACGCCACTGTTTTTCAAGTCTAATGAAATAAGCTTTTGAATTCTTTCGTGAATCTTAAAAAAATGCTGTCAAAAATATTAAACAAAGATGCCAAAAAATAAAGGTAGAGTAGTGCAAAGTCTTGCCATTTTTTCTAGCAAAGGAAGATTTATAAATTCCCTAATATAAAAGGCATCGGCATCTATTCTTGTAAATTAAAATAACTACAATTTTTTGCCATTAAGAAAACTGAATCATTAACAAGAAGAAAAACAATAGATTACTTTGGTACATCTTTCATCATTACTTGTCGCCACACCACACCAACATGACTCTACGAAACTGAATTTACCAACCTGATTTTCCATGTAAACTTCCTTCCTCTTTTTTTAAAAATACTTTTATTATATTTCACACCTTTTTAATTACCATACGATTCTTTAAAGGCATGGCATACGATAATCCTATTCCTCTTAGCATTTGCAGGGTGATGGAAGTTGAGAAGCTTCGAATTTTTGCACTCCCTTTATCCTCGCATACTTCGGCATATATTTAATAATTAAATTTTGAAAAATCAATAAATATTTAAAGAAATTTTACATGGAAATGAAATTGGTTAGGAGTAAAACAGAGAATGACATTTGGAAACTTCATTTGTCTGAATAACAAATGGAAGCCATTTTGTCCGCCGATCGGAATGAAAATTTTGTGCCAAATTATAATTTTATAAATAAGATTCTATGTCAGATTTCATTTGTGTAAGTCGTAGTATTCTTTAAGTTACCGCTTTTAAATGCATACGGATGTACAGCCCGACAGACGGCTAACTCATTGAAAGATTTGGTATAAAATTTGTTTCGAATCTCTATAATATTTATTTTGCCAAAATTATGTACTAAATTTTACAGATCTAGCTCTTTTTCGCTTTGAAGTCATCGTATTCACAGTTGCAGTCTGATCTAAAAACAGATAAACTTTATCTGAATGAATTTTGTTCAACATTTGATATGAATCTACAGATTTGGAGTAAAAATAACATAATAAATTTCACACTTATTTCTCAAAGTACTTTTTAATTGTGTTCACAGACAGGCATAATGCCAAAAATGTATTTTCAGAATTCAGGGAGATCTAAAACTTGGAGATTCACTCAATGTCGAATTCTAATTTCTTTCACGATTACCTACTATTATATATTTCATTTACGCTATTATGCACTTCGTATACATGAAAATAAAATTCTGTATAGATCCCCTTCAATTTCCCTTATTTTTAAACACCTGTGGCTCTCAAATGATTTTGAAATTATTATCAAGAGCAAGTTGGATCTTTTTTCTGAAAAGTTTATCGACCCCAATTCTGAACTCATCAATGACATTTTGCATTAAAATTTCTTACATTCGTGCTTCGAAATTCGCTCGTTTCATGCTGTGTCCTGAATTCAATGACTTTTGGTGTCCTTGAAATTGCAAATTGACTGTTGGTCGAAGTTTGGAAAATGATTTCTTATCAGCCTGCAGCCGTCATGCATGAAGTGTAAGTGATAATCTATGCAAATAAGCGAGTGACCAGCCTAGGCTTATCGGCATGGCGGAACTGACTCAACACTGACACTCTCTTATCAAAGAGCACGAATAAATCTCGCATTTCTTCATGCGCTCACGTGCATGTAATAAAATTTGAAGTTCCTAGATTTCTGACAAATAATATAAATAAACCAGCGGTAGTGGTCTTCCTGAAACTTTCTCGTATTTCACAGATAATGCGACCCTTTAAAAAGACCCTCATAAAGTGCGATTCTTTGCTGTTTTTTTTTTAATTCGATTATGACACAAGCAATCAGAACACCAAATTTCGGACCTCTTTTTTTTCCAACCGATTGAAACAAAAATTTGACTCGGGTCTGGCATAGCGTTCACATGCCAAATTTCATTTACGTACACGGAAAAGTAAAAAAAAAAATTCAAATTAACTTGAGCGAATTTCTGTTTATTATGTGCCACCATGAAATTATAATATTAATTTTAATTATAATATGTCCTACTACAATATAAATTAGATTATCCGAAAATCTGTCAACCAATGTCTCTATTAACCAAGCTCAAATCAGAAGGTCGAATATTTTGCTTTTCATTTTCAAGCCGAGTCCAAGTGACTCTGAGACTCAAAAGAACGCCCCTTTTGGGATTTTGTCTATCAAAATTGTATGTCTTTTCTCTATGAAATTTGGTATGGTGTCTTTATATAAAATGTGTAGATGTCTAGGAAATTTTGAACGAAATCATTAGAAAAAGGTGTATCTGTTTATTCGTCTGAATAGAAAGTAAACATGAGCATTGCATAACGCTAAAAGCAAAAGAGGTAAAATTTAATACTCTGTTTTAGTATCAAAAATGTAGATCTATACTAAATTCTGAGCCGAATCTGTTAAAGGATTGATCGTATTTTTGTATGTATATGTACATACCAAATTTTATTTATCTAATGACAGATAAATGAAATTTGGTGTGTGTGTTAAATTGATTTTGAAATGATTTTGTGTGATAAAATGTGATTCAAAATTTCAGTATTGAATCACATTTTGGTTTCATTCTTTTGACAAAAACACATACAAACTACATATTCGATTTCTCTTTTCTATAAAAAGAATCACAAAAGGCTCATGTGCGAAACTGAAAATAAAAGTCTGTACATTCGTGGCTTTCATAGCATTTCATCCAAATCCTCAGTTGTCGCGTGGAGGTAGAGAAGAGGGGGAGGGGGTATTACCTTTATTAAGGATTAGGCAAGAAAGCTTCGGAGAGACCACACCCATTGGTTGCATTTTTGAGTAACTATACACTTTTATTTAAATTAAATCTCGTTTCATGTTTGTAATCATGGAATTTTATAATAGGTTTTTCAGTCACTTTCTTATGAGCTGGAATTCTGAAATTTTATACTTCTGTTTGTTCTTGATAAAAATGCAGCATTTTAATATTTTGAAATTAATTATCAGATTATAAATCAATATATTTAAATTTTGATTTCATACCAACTACATAACTTGAAAATGAATTTCAGAAAAATTGGTTTCAGTATTCTATAACATACATATAATGCAAACTAAAAAAATTAAAACAAGAAAAGTAATTTATAAATTTCTACACCAGTAGAAGCTGTTTAACTAAATGAAATAAATTGTAATTAGTAAACCATTTTTACTAAATTTATTGAATTCACATACATATGGTCAGATAAATACATATGATTCTAAAAAGTAAAATCCATCGTTATTTCAAAATGGAATTCCCCAACTATAACAACATTTTCTCAATGTAGTTTCCATATACTGGAAAGTAATAGTCATTCTTTTAATAATTTGTGATTGACTTTTTTTCAGTTGTTAAAGCAGAAGTATTTTTTTTTTTTTAATATTTCAAAATCGTTTGTCAAGCAGAGGATTTCATCACATGCTTTGTCATCGTTTGGAACAAGAATTTTTCCTCAAAGCTCTGAGTCAACAATTTTTCAGTCAGGATAAAAATGTTGACTTTGACGCAGATTTTGTCAATTGATTGCTAATTCCAAATTAATCACCTGATAATGGTTATCAACGACGATTGTTTTGAGCAGCGTTTTCAAGAACAACATGGGACAAAATTTCAGAAAAATTTCGTTTTATCTAAGAATTGTTAAAGGATTATTTCATTTCATTCAAAATGCCAGAAAAAAAACGCTAACGATTTTTGTTTTCTAATGGTATTGCGCATGTAGAAATGAGCAAATAATCCTTGAAACACAAGGAAAAAGAGGAAATTTTATAAATGAAATTGTAATCGATGTAAAGGGACTCATTAAAGCATTTATGTAACCCGTATCATAATATCTTTTCTAGTAGCTGAAAAAACAGCGGAAGAGGAAGTACGAAAATAAAAATTAGACCAAAGAAGGATAAAAATAAAATAAATAAAAATAAAAACCGCATTCTAATGGTTTTGTTCACAGTTTTAAATAATGAATGGAATTTGGGTTAAAAAAATCGTTTTCTTTTAAGGAAAAGAATTAACATCACAATATTTAAACTCTGGCGTGTAATCTATATGTTTAGTCATTTGGCAAGAGTAATGAGACGTATGATTAAAATTTGTGCAAAACGTTCTGCAGCAGAAACTGCTGCTGCTTTGAACCAAGAACTACCAAATTCGGCAGATAATTGCTTCTTAGGTATTCGGTGTCCACTAATTTTTTTTTTTTTTTTAGGTTTTAGTCATATTTTTAAATTAAAATCAGTTGAAACTTTCTTAAAAATCTGCAGTTTCGGTGTTAAAGCCTTCATCCATCTAATCTTTTGAAATTTTGTACTATCATATTCATAAACAAATTGACATATTTCTAAAAATAATGTTTTAAAAAAAATTTGGAATTGAGGATGTTCTGGATTTTAAATGTTGATATTCATAAAAATTCCGAAATGAAACTTTTGAACATTGGCCACATTTCTTAGGAATCGAAAGAAGAAAAATGCATTAAAAAATAACTATTATAAACCAGTAGGAATCTACGAAACTTTTTCGTATATTCTTTTTTACTTTCTCGTATACGTAGTATAGAGAAAGTATAGTAATCGTCAAAAAATTTGTACTTGAGATTTTGTCGAATCTCCACATTTTAGACATCCTAGAGTTAGAAAAACACATTTTTGGAAAATGTCCGTCTGCCTGTCTGTGACAAAAACAATTCAAAAACGCTTTCAGCTAAACGGCTAGATGGTATACGATCTTTACACCAAATTTTTATATTTCTATCAAATTTTGAATAAAATCTATTCGGTAGAAGTCTGTCTGTCCATCTTTTCCATCTATTTTAACACGATTCGACACACAGATTTAACATTTATAGTGCAGGAACCTGTCAAATTTTGAGCCAAATCCGACAAAGAGTAGATTGTCTGTCTGTACTTTAAGAAATATATAAACGTGATAATTCAAAACCCCAATGATTTAAATATATCAAATTTGACATGGAAGTTTTTGACTAGAATTGTAGTTCCATGTCAAATTTTTGTTTCAATCGATTAGGAACGCATCTAAAATCTAAATTCGATTTTCGGATTTTATTAACAGTATGCCAGGATTAATCGCCAAATAACTCGCCAAAGGTGACACAATAGATTCATTAAAAAATGCTAACTGCAAGCCAAAAGTTAATGTTTCGAAACTATTTAACGTCATTTCAAGGCGTTCTCTGGCATGACACGTTTAATATGGAGTGTGCGAGAAAGATTTTAGGAGACCACTTCGACTGGTTTTTATTTTTAAAAAAAGCATTTTTCCTCTCTTATCAGCATAAAAATTGGAAACCTTGAGCAAGGCCGAGAATGCTATTAATTCACAGATTTTCCTCTTCTCAGTCCTGCATATGAGCGTTTTGTAAATCGTGGTATAGTAAAGGAAACTGAATATGTGCTAAAGAAGGCTTTTTTTTTGTCACTCTATGGAAACCAAAATTTGATACATAACTACAGTTTTTAAAACAAGATCATAGCACTTTTACTTGCAAAACTCGCTGCGCTTTTGAGTTATCGCTTTTACAGGCATTGGAAATGTACAGACCGACAGACGAATAACCTACTGACAGACTGTGTTCAAATTTTGGAACAGATCTAAACTTTTGATACTAAAACAATGTGTAACTTTTAGTTATCTAAATAATTGCGTTTTTAAGTTACCGAGGTTACATGCTTGCGAAAGTGCAGACCGGTAAACGACTCACTTTATGTTGGATTTGGTTTCAAACTCTGATACGGATCTACCCTTTAGATGATAAATCTGTGAGCTGGCTTTTGTGCATATAATTCTTTACATTTTACAAAGTTAGTGTAATTACCATATATCAAATTCCATACGTTTATCTCAGACCATGGTACAACCGGAGTTTAACTCCCTGCTTGGCGAAATTTTCAAAAATCGCCAACAACGGTCTTGTGCCATGTTTTGCGAAATTTTCAAAGGCGAGGGAGCAGATGTTCAATCATAGCGCATAGTAAAGGCGAAAGATAATAGGTTTACCAATCTAGAGAAAATGGAGGTTGCCAGCTTTGGCGCGTTATCGCATCTTGGAGAAGAATGGGGGTTAAACTCCGGTTCAAGCCAGACCATTTTAAGTTATTCTGTTCACAAACAAACAAACAAACATAATGTCAAAAATATGTTTGTTGAACTTAGAAATTCATCAAAATCTCAAGTTTGAATTGTTGACGGTTACAGTACTTTCTTTTTGTATACTTAATTTACGAGAAATTAAAATGGATCGTGTTATTTGTATTTTTTAATTGAAAGGAACTCTTTACCTTCTAAAGAAGAAATGAAAATATCATCAATTATTCATTATGAAAGTAATTTCTAAAACTTATTATTTATTTATTCATCTAATTGTCAGACGCAGACAACTTTATAGTCTCACTCATACTTTGTTATGAATCTATAAAAATTTCAGGCCTCTTCAGCAAAATTTCTGTCTTTATGTAATACATTTCTTCACAAGACAAGAAGAGAATTATTAGCAGTACACATACCATTGACATTTTCAATTTCACTAGAATGTCGTTGCCAGTATGAGTTCAGAAAATCTTCTTAAAAATCGAAAGAACACAATTTATGATTTGGAGTGCTGCTATATTAATATTTTGCTTCAAAACCGTCTTCATTTCAAATGCCTTTATTTTTTTATTTATTTATTTACTTTTTCGTATAAGTAGTATATAGTAATCATCGAAAAATTCGAACTCGAGATTTTTACAAATCTCCAAGTTTTAAACCTCTCTGAGTTCGCAAAGCACATTTCTGGAAAATGTCCGTCTATCTAACTGAGAAAAAAATAACTCAAAAACTCTTTGAGTTTGACGGTTGAAGTTTAGTATAATGTCTTTACACTAAATTTACAGATATCTATCAAATTTTGAGTAAAATCTGTTCAGAGGAAGTCCGTCTGTCCGCAGTTCTAACTATAAAATGAAGAGAACTAGATACATAAAATTCAGTACACAAATTTAACATCTGTAATATAGACACCTATCAAATTTTGAATCAATTCCACCTACGGGTTGATGGTCTGTACTTTCAGAAACATGTAAAAGCTATAATCATAATTCTAAAACGTAAATATATCAAATTCGTTATGAGATTTTGTGACTACAAGTGAAGTTTTGGGTACGACCGGAGTTTAACCCCCTGCTTGTCGCAATTTTCAAAAACCGCCAACTCAACCGCCACGGTCTTGCGCCATGTTTTGAGAAATGTTCAAAAGTGAGGGAGCCGATGTCCAATCATAGAGCATAATAAAGACGAAAGATAATAGGTTTGCCAGTCTGGAGATTGCCGGCTTTGGTGCGTTATCGCAACTTGGCGAAGAAGGGGGTTAAACTCCGGTTCAACAAAGTTTTGTGCCAAATTTTGGTTTCAATCGGTTGAGAAAACCATGACTAAAATACAAATTAGGTTTTCGGATACTATTAACCGCATATCAGGGATTAATCGCCAAATAACTCGCCAAGGATGACACGAAAGATTCAATCAAAATGTTAAATTTATGCCAAAAGTCATTTTTCTTTTTTCATGTCATGCTAAAAGTCAATGTCATACTTTCATACATGTAATAATATATATATGTATATATAGAACAATAGTAATATAATAATTAATATTTGCAGGATTATAATAAAATTTAATAAATTGTAATGACCCGATTATGATCAATATTGTCAAAGATGAATTGAATTTCTGTTTGATATTTCGTTCAATATAATCCTGATAGTTTTTATTACAATCCTAAAAGCCATTTGCTATCATATCTTATAACCATCCAAAATGTCGGAGTTTCGACAATAACTTTTTTTGAAGATTGGCACAATTTTGGCATGCTTGATGAAAAATCTGCATTAGTCTTAAATATTACTTAAACTGTCCTAATTTGATTAGAATGGACTCTTTGAGTAGAATTTCAAGTTTAGAGTGTTAAAAGAATCTTTTCTTTTGCATTTGTGAACTTAGTTTTAATCGAATATTAGGATCTTTTAAAAATATGTGAAATTACACAGCTTCGATTCGAGAATCAGGATTTTTCACTCAAAACCAGAATATTATAGTTGTAACAATAAGTAATCGAGCTACTATATTTAGGGACTTATCGCCATATAACATATCTATTTGGCGATGGTGCCATTCGTTTCAGTTACGGTAAAATTATGTCATATTTAAACTTTTTACACCAGCTAAGCAATTCTGGTGTTAATTTTTGCATTTAAATTAGTCAATAATTGTATATAAAATTTGAATTGGATCTTTTAAGTAATATATCTATTTATTATGTCACTTAAAAATGAATCAGATATTCCAAATTCACAGGTTTCCTTACAGATTTCATTGATTCTATTATATTTTTAAAAAATCGAATGAGAAAGTCATTAGTGAGCCAGCAGTCTGTTTGCCATTTATCTTTAGTTTATTACTCAGGCTCTGCGCTTTTCTTGGACTTCCTTCGTCGTTTCCCACCAGATTTTTTTGCTCCAGAGGACTTTCTCCTTTTCTTACCTCCAGAAGACTTCCTACGCTTTTTGCCACCTCCAGAAGACTTTTTACGTCTTTTACATTCGGATACTTTTCCGGTATCGCCAAGATTTTTCAGGATGTTTCGGTCCATAGCCATCTTCATAATAGGCTTGATGGTTGCATCCAAGGCTTGGGAGTCAATTCCATACTGATTGGCGAGATATTTCTTGAGGTTACTCACTGAACAGCCATTCAACTTTTGCAAATGTGAAATGGCTTGCAAAACGGTGAGCCCATTTGACCCTTGACTAGAAAGTCTGCAGACAGCAGGACTATTTTGATTCATTTTGTTTTAAATTAAAATCTACTTTGGATTTGATTTATAAATTTGGACTCAAAAGTTTTAAAAAATCAACGCTTACCTTCAAAAAAATTTTTAGACTGAAATTATTTCAAAGTATTTCTATTTCTTCATCGCGAGAAGTGTGAATGCACGTTTTTTGGATCTAGCCAATAAAACTCGTAGTTTATTAAATAGCTTAAAATTAACCAATAATATCTCTAAATTTTTAAAATATTTATTGTAATAGAAGTAGTTTTTCTTGTAAACTGAACAAGAGTATGAGAAACGTTGTCTTTTCATTATTTTTTTATTATTCATTTCCCACAATTAATTTTGCTTTCCTTTATATATTATAACACATTTGCCTTTACATTTTCAGTAATTTTATAAAGATAATACAATAAAACAATTTTAAGATAAAAAAGATTCTTCTTCTTTGGAATAATTATCCATAGCATGAGTTTAAATCAGATCTTATTAATCTTTTAAAATATTATCAAATTTAATTTATTTTTCCATATCTTTGAAAATTTTTCTTGATAATGTTAGCACTTAACTGAAAATAAAAGAATACAGTTTGAGTTCATAGTTAGAAATAAATAATTAAAATACGAGTTTCTATAAATATTTATTTGTGACAGATATCCGCTCCTTAGTGGTTCAACCAGAGAACATTATTAGACATTAGTAAGCCATTACACAACGAGTTGACTTCATCCAACAAAGCATCAAACTTTCATTTATTTAAAGCCTGCGACGATATGAGGTTGACTATTTATGTGATTAACGCCATTACATTATCAAAAGATGTTAAACCACTCTTAACACACAAAGCTTATTAGTGAATAATTCAGTGAAATTCCAGAATTGAATGTCCTACGTCGGTTTGAAATAAACTAATGAAACCATTTTTTTTTTTGGCCATCATATTTGGAGTACCATCAGTTGTTACTGAAACAATTCTTTTCAAATCAATTTCTTTCTCAGCACGCGATTTTTTAGCATCCTTACAAATATCTATGCCCTTTATAGTTGTTAGCAACCATTGTTGTTACAATTAATTCTTCCTTAATAACGCTTTCTACAAAATATCGAGCAAAAATAGCTAAACTGCAGATTTAGTGACGTCAGTACTTTCATCAAGGCAATATTAATATAAAAGAAGCGGAGTTAATGTCATCTGTTACATTTCCGGCCAGTTTTAAGATTCTTTTATTGTGTTTCGTGATAGGGAAATGTCTTTGATGAGCTGAATTATCTTACCTTTATCATCAAAATCTTCAAAAAGTGAGGACGCGTATGCTTACCAGGCTTCCCTCAAAAACTCGACCTCTTGAAAGGGCTTATTATGCCGATCAATGGCATTTGCAGCCATGTAACTTGCTGCACTCACATGAGAATTTTTGATAACATACTTAATCATAGACGTCGATTGGTTATTTCTGTCTTTTACTGCACTTGCAGGGAATGGGAATATGCAACACTCGCACCGCGACCGATCACTCGCGTTTGTTCGAATTCCTTCATAGTGAATATTATTTTGAAATAAAAGGCAAACCGTTTTGATCGGTGACGTGCCCAAAATTTTGTGGCGCGTGCCGCTGGTTCACCATCCCAGTCCTAGGGAGCTCTTTATTTATTTAAAATAAAATAAATAATTGTTAGAAAATGAAAAAAATGTAAATAAAGAAAAATAAAAGAAGTAAAATGAAAGAAAATTAATTACGCACAAATATAAAAAATTGCTTTTGGAAAATTCTTCATCGCAACTATTACTGTATGCATATAATCTGCTAAAAATTTATATTTCAGTTAGTTGTCAAGTGCTTTGATAAGCACTCCCTTTTTTTTATACAGGAACTTAGCTTTAGAGTTTTATTTTACCTCTTAATAATGAAATTTTATTTTTTACACACTGAATCAAAACCAAAAAAATGACCAAGATTTTTGCAAAAATGATAACTTTCTTACTGCACTCAAATTTTTAAAAGCTATTATTTTGTGACCTTATTTTTTCCAAAGCAAATATTAGTTACGAATGCTTCTTCATTGTTTCCAAATTACATTCTAAACATGATATTATATGTATATAAAAAAAGGAATTTAGTTAAAAGGACAAACCAAAATTATACGTGTAAGTGCAAGATCCTATCGAATGAAACACACCATTTCTATAACCCCAAGAAAATCTACAATCACAATCCAAGGGATAAAATGCCGAAGAGCTATCAAAAGGGTCTCAAGTTAAATGAAAAACAGTAATAAAGCACATATGAATGAAAACTAATATAAAAATGCTGAAAAAAAAATCTCGTTATTTTTTCCCCACTTTAATAAGTAGTTAGATTTATTTCGGGAAAGGCTAACAGTTCTGGAAACTAGTTTGTACAATAAGGGGAGTTATGTTATACAGTATAGGAAATCGCACAATATTAGATGCCAATATTTACCGACATAACAAATATCTTTTATTTTACACTATATAAACATTGTAAAACAATATTATACAATATAATTTGTTATTTGTTATTTGCCGAATAAGCTGATCACAAAAGGCGGCTTATTATAAATAAACGAATAAATAGACTCCATTGATTAAACATTCTGAAAAACTTTTTATTTCCACCATCATTATTGACTGGAACCACTTAGTTCAAATATTCTCTCTCTCTCTTTTTTTTTTCTCAAAAAGAATTTAAGCTTTATTACTTGGAACTGGTATATTTTTAAAAAGATTTGCCATCTGCATTAAAATAAAACACCGAAATTATTTTTTTGAACTACTTTCATCTTTTTGGAAATAAAATATAAAAATAAGATGCTATTTAAATCAAAGTTAAGTATTAGAGGGAGTAAGATATTTTAATCGATCTTTGAATATTAAACATCGCACTTCATATATGGCACTGTAGAGAAATAATAAGCAACCTCCTGTTTTCCTCCTTTATTCCCCCAGAAGATCGAAATGACGTTTGTATGTGAGCCTGTGGCCCTCTAGACATTTATTAGAAAATTTAAAAGTGAAAAGGTACTTTCAAGAAGATCTTGAGAAGGTTCCAAATAATAATAATAATTACTTTCTAAAAGATTTCGAAATTTATATAAAATTTGTTCAGCGTTTCCTGATCATTTAATTTTAAATATATCGCTTTGACAAGAAAAGGTACAAATTTGATTAAACTGAAATTAATCAGAAATTTTTTTTCATGACCATGATTTCGCAGTCGAAATTTTAAACTTTTTTCCTGGCATTTAAAATTTGTAATGTAGAAATTATGCATTGATAAATAAAAATAAAATTATAATTGAAAAGAGCGTACCGTCTTTAAACCCTTATTAAGAATGAGTCGAAAAAAATGACAATCGGAATTGTAAATGATGATTCATTTTGAAATATATGTTTAATTATTCATTTCGATTGCGAAATACATTTATAAAATGGGATTTTTTTTATCAGTTTAATTTTATACCTAAAACTTTTTAGAGAGTACATGTTGTAATTACTTACTTTTTACTTCTATATGATCACGTGATTTTTCTTTTACTAATAGGCAATAAAATTTAATAAAATTTAAACAGTAATAAACTTTTCAGGGCAACTTAATGAAAAAGTTTTTAAATTTTGAAATAATCTAATTAGGGTTAATTTATATTAATGAAAAATCCAGAGATGCTACAGGATCATCTTTAGTGAAAATATTTATCTTCTCCTAATATTAAATCCAAAACAGCTCATGAAAATTTTGCTGTAATTGCATAATTATTATAATATTACAATAATTTATTTATTTTTGCAATTTTATTTTAAGTTTTTAAATATTTTTTTCACATCCGGAGCCCTAGTTACGTCACCATTTACGGAAGTGAAGTAGCCATCGCCCATCATCGGTGAAGCTGATAATCGTATAGAATTTTTTTTAGGGTTTTTTTCTTCTCGTGGGTAAGTGTGAAATTAAACAGGTTTGTAATAAAACTAGCCTTTAAACTGATTTATTTCGTGTAAGTTTGTATAGGAATCGTATTATGTTTTGATTGCTTGCAATTATCCTTGCGGCGAAAACTGATTTTTTACAGCTGACCAACACACACATGATTGACACCTCAAACCTCTTTTTAAAAATGAAATACGATTGTCATTACGCCCGTCTGATGTATGTGCTGTATAATATATGTATCGGCTTTCTGTTAGCAGATGAGCATTCCTTTTTTTAATCCATGATTTTTCAATCTTTATCGCACAATCCTAAGCTATCATATCTCTAAAGAATTGCAGACATAAACACACTCCGGTATAATTTCAGTTATGCTTTTGTTTGATTATCAATATAGCCAAACTTTACATTTACTTATAGAAAAAAAACTTCTGAATTACTTATAATAACAAAAGCTGCTTTCCTCATAGAGGCAGGATGTATTTCACATGCTTATTCATTTTCCTAGAAACCACACCTACTTAATCGAAGCAACTTTTCAACGATCTTTGTTGTGCAGCTATATTAGTCATTGCGAGTTTTTATTTTGATGTAAATGAAGCTAAATTTTTGCTATTAAAATGTTTATCTTTATTTTAATTCATTGTGAAAGTGGTACAAGTGCAACTTGATAGTTTCAATTTTTCAGGCATGTTTTTATTAATTAAAAATTTATTTGCTTATTAATTGATTTTAGGTTCTGAAATTAATTTTCACCACGCCCACTATGCGAGAATACAAAATTGTAGTTTTAGGCAGTGGAGGCGTTGGTAAAAGTGCTTTGGTAAGACAAGTTTTATTTTTCATGCCCCTGTGAAATTTTTTCTTTGTCATTTTCTGTTATACATTATGTTTTAATCCACATGCTTTTCAAATAAACAAAAATCATTATGATAACTACTATATCTAATTAGTTTATTCTGTTTAACTGATTTATTAAAAAATTATTATGTTATGCTATTGATGCTAATTTTGTCATTATGCACAAAATCTGTTGAAATTCACGAAACTGAATTTTGGAATCTTTCATTATATCAGTAAAGATCTGCATATTTTCTTTTTAAGTTAAATGCATTGATTTTTTAAAAATTAAACTTTAAGATTACTTGTTTTTTTATGGATAACTAATAGACCTTCTTAATAAAAATTTAAATACCTCCTTGGATCTTCAAGTCTATTTTGTAGTCTGTATACTGTTTTAATAAATGAATATAAAGAGTTGAAAAGGCAAAGACATGAATTTTATTGAAAGTATTTTATATTTATGGAATTTGTACAGTTTATGATGGAATGCAGTTTACGATTTGAAAAGTTCTCGATATTTTTTGGTGCATATATAAATTTTTTAAACATTGCTTTAAGTTATATGTATCCTAGATTTAAGGTTTACTTTTGACATAAAGTACAATACAATCTTGCATCTTTACAGGTAGTTAAATGATTTATGAAAATTTGTTATTTGTAACAAAGTATAATTGCATCTTGTCCGATATGCTTTTAAAATTATTTATGCAGCATATTTAATTCTTTTATATTATTTTCAAAGAAATCAGATTTATTTTTTGAGTAACTTTTTGTGTGCTTTAAAGTAGTTCTTTTTGAAAATGTATTATTTATTAGCAATATAATGTTAGATTAAGAAGGGTAAGATCATAGTTGATTATTTTATTTATATATATATATTGCTTTAAATTGTTATAAAATATCCTTATGCAAATTAAAATTTTAATACTCATAAGAAATAATTTTTATAAGATTAATATTTAAAATTCTTGCAGTATAAACTTTTCAAGTTGTTACTTTTATGATAAGTGCAGTTTTTGATTAAAATTGGGTTAATTTTTAATTAAATTTTATTTGCATTTCTTACTGAAATGTAGCATTTTATATTTAGTTGGTATAGGTTTAGAATAAATTTATTAGGAATCTGTATTCTTAATCTGTCATATTTCTAAATTGTGAAAAAATAATCATTGGAGCTTATTTAAATATGCTATTTGACTTTCATGTTTGCATGCTTAAATTTGTAAATGATTTTATGAAATCATTATGCAGATTTAAAAATTTATGATAACATAAAATTTATATATATATTTCTTTTGGTAGTTTTTTTCTTTAAAGAAGTTTCTTTTAAGATAAGAAGTATTAGTAAATTCCAACAGAGCAAATAAAGATAAGAAAGACAAAAAGGAAAATATTTTTTTTTTTTTGAGTACCAAGAATGCTTATTTTAGATAAATTTTAATTGTCTGTTATGGTCTTTTAAATTGGTTTGAATACGTTTTTTTAAAAACTTGAGCATTGAGCATATCTATTAGTTATTTAGTTGTCATGAAAATAAAATTTATAATATTTTTTAAAATTAGTCTTTTGAAAAGTGATAGAATTTATTAAGAGGATTAAACTGTACTTGAAACAGCATAATTTTTAAAGTGCAATTGCATTTATTTTTTCCTAAAGTGAGAAAGAAATGGAAATTTTAAAGTAAAGAAGATAATTTAATAGCTTAATATGCAAGATCAAAAACTGAATATTTAAATCAATCAATTTTTAGAAAATTCCTCTAAAAATTAATATTGTATTGAAGTTTTACAATTACAAGTTAATGCAATTTACAGAATAGTATATAAAGTATATAAAAAAGTTTTTTAAAATTAATAATATATGAATTAATACTTTTGAGATTGAAGTAATTATTAAATTGTAATGTATATGCATGATAATTTTTTTTCTCTTGCGTATTTTTAAATTTGAATAGAATTGTCCGTAAAAAGGTTACTTCTATTTCATGTTATTTGTATTATTGTTAGACATGCTGTCCTCAACTGTAGTTTGAGTTAATACTTTTAGGAATTTGAGTTCTGAAAAACTTTCTGAACTTTTTATTAATATCTGCTATTCACAAAGTGATAAATATTAAATTCTATTTTTTAAAAAAATTAAATTTATTTTCAAAATTTCTTGTTTTTACATAAAATTTCTTATTTAAATGTCTTTTAATGTTATCTCTGCAGTATTTTTCAAAAATTCTAATGAAAGAATGCAATTTTTGTCTGATAGATAAATTGTGATTCTAGATAGTTACAATGAATTCTAATTGGATTATCAAATATCATCTAATTATATTATATCATAACGTTTAATGTTAATTCTGATGTACTTAATTTGGCATATTGTTTTGTAAAGTTAAATTGCTGTTTATATCTTTTCCTTCAGTCTTTGTAAAATTCCAATTTTACATTCTCATTAATAAGTATCACCAGTTCTTTTCAGATGGGTGGCTAATTTATGATTTTTATATTTGATGTTCTGTATTTAAGTTTGAGATGTGATGCTTGAGGATATTTATGATTTCCAATTTACTTTATAATTTTTAAACTACGCCAAGATGGCCAATCTCCATTATACATAATGCAACCATCTTGGCGATATTTCTTGTTATAAATACAATAGATTTTATTATATATTTTTCTATAAATCTAAATTTAAAAATTGAATTGTGTTTAAAGTATTAGGAAAGTTTTATTAAATTATTTCTGCTAATTTATCATTATGAAATTTCCCAATTCAAATTTAAGTTATATTTCTCAATTTCAGTTCATTTTTTTAACATTCCTATTACTAACAATGAAAATTTGTATTTGATATTTTCATAAAAATGATTTGGTATATTTTCTAAGTATTTTAAGGCTTATAGGTTATAAGTTTTGAAATAATATTATGCATTTATTTTATCTTTTTGTATTGAATATAAAATGTAATCTTGATTAGAAGATAAAATTGCTTTATTTAAACCTAATTTTTATGTACCCTATACATTTCTAGTATAATGGATAATTAAAGACTATAAATATACTTGTGTGATAAATAACCAAATAAATTTTTGTATATATATATGTTCTAAAGACTTTAATTTGCCAAATAATAATTTTACTTATTTGCAGTTTACAAATTAAAATGTGTGTTTATATCTGTTTGAGTTCTAAGAATGTTGTTGGTTTTATTACTTTTGATAAGTTTTTTTAGATTGCTTTAATTTAAAAATATATAGGGAAGTTGACTTGATTTTATTGCTATTGTATTGAAATTTGTATTAAAGTATCTAGTTAGTTCATTTTTGTCTTTGACTAACATTTCTGATTGAAAGGTTACTTTAATATTAATATAGTAACAAAAGAAATAGGCTTGATTAAATTTGCATGAAATTCTTTAAGTATTGGCTTCTCCCATCTAACTGTTTCTAATATAAGTTCATTTATTTGTTTAAGAAAAAAAAATTTTTTTTAGTACAGTCATACCTGTTTTTGCAATTCTTTTCTGTATGATTTTTTTTTGTAGTATATGATTGTTAACAGTGTTGGCATTATAACATCATTATAATGTTTGCTCTCTGTGTACATATGTACATTAAAACAATGTATGTACTTATTGTATCAACTAATTCCAATATTCCAAAATAAATATGTTCCAAAAATAAATCAATTCTAATATCTTCAAATGATCAATGCAATTTTGAACCAATTCACCCCAAAAAGATGCTTGTTTTAGATTACACTGAGTAGTGTTGAATTATGTACATTTTGAAAATTTCTCCATCTTTAAAATGAGAGATTAATTAAAAAAATGTTTTCATGTGTAATTTAATTATTTATCTCATTTGAAAAACACTTCATCATTATTCCTTAGATCTTCAATAGATTAAGTGAGACTTTATGCTGTCCCTCTCTACAGCATATTTTTTTCTTCAATATATTGTAAAAAATTATTTGTTATTGCTATTCATTTTCTGTGCAATTATTATTTTGTTATTGCTGAATATTTTTTGTACAATTTCTTATATATGGTCCCTATCTATTGCACAAATCATGTTTGACTGTATTAAAGAAAAGTATTTAAGCTTTTACTTGCCATAAGAAATTTTTAATTTTCTTTCATATGTCTAAATATTTAAATAAAATTATTGAAATTTGGAGGGGTTTTTTTTTTTTAGATGCATAGCTAAATATAATTAAGGGAATTTGAAAAGCCAGGAAAAATTTAAGAATTTTTTATTTTTAATATGTCAATGGCCATAAATTATTCTATTCATTGCATATCCATTTTAAATATATGTAAATAAATTATTTTTATTTCCTGCATCGAACTTTAGTTATCTGATTTACTATTTTTCTTTTTCAAAGTTAGTTGCCCGATTAAAATTGAAATATTTATAATATATATGTTGAAAAATTAAATTTATGAGCATTATGTTGGATATTATGCCTTATAATTAAATATGCTAGTATATGTGAAGTTTTTTTGGACCAAATTCAAATCTCAGTATAGTATTGATGCAAATTGACAGCTTCTTATCAGATTGACTGACAAACTGCCATAGAAGCAAATGATAATAATTATTTCTATCAATTTTCATTGTGTGCACATTTTTCATTTTTTTTATACAAATGTCTTTTTAGAAATTTCATTCCTGTAAATAAATAAATAATAATAATAAAAAACAGGTGGTAAACTAATTTATCATTTTCAATTAGGAAAGTGATATACATCAAATCTTTGGACAATTATCTGAACTGAATTTTTCTAAATTAAATCTTGTTTTTATTTTGTGGGGGGAAAAAAAGCAAATTGGACAACTAAATTTGGACATAGAGATTATCTCCTTTAAAAAGAAAAAAAGCAAATATATGTTAATAAATTTTGAGTTGCAAAAGTTGGTTATTTTAAACTTCTGATATTAAAAAAAAGAATAAGAATTATACTACAAAAGTAAATTTGTCTCGGAAAAGATATTATTTGTGATGAAGATTTTATTTGTGAAATTTAAAAGACTGTTAAAAGAGCCACTTATTTTTGTTAGTTAATGCAGTTCATTTTTTAAAATTGGCTAATATAAATATCTAAATTTGATTTTATTGCATTGGAGAGATTTAAACATGTTTGTGTATTCTGTTTTGCAGTTCCTATTATGTTTTAATCTTTTGTTCTTTAATACTAGTTTTATTTTCATCTCATGGTATTTTGATATCTAAACAAATCAATAACTAAGCATAAAGTTTTTAATTCATGTAATATCAAATGTAATTAATCTAATTTAAGTTTCATGAAATTTTAATCGGAACTTTATAGTAGTGCTTTGTAAATAAAAGCTGACTGAAAATATCTTTTCTTTACATTTACTCCAAGTTTTTTAAAGCATTTATAAATTTACTAGTCTTCTTCAGTGAGCAGAAGTTCACTCATTTACATATTAAATTGGCAAAACAAAAAGTACCAGCCTTCCTGGTCCTAATCACTTTACTGATTTTGCTGATTTTTTTTTTTTTTTTTTCATACGGAAGTTAATGGTACCAAGATATATCAACAAAGCTCTCTAACATTCTCTCTTTTTGAGAGAAATCAGAAATAAAATACTGTATTTACATTAACTGCACATTTTCTTGAGTTCCTAAGTAACAATCACCAAATAAAATAACTAATATAGCATTTTCAGCAATTTTTATCTTATGGATACTTCATTAAATTTTGGTCACTCTCTCTATTTCTATTTCTGAAAGGTATTAAAATATTAAAGTACTATCCGAATCTCTGCAATGGGGATCCATGCTGTCAGTTTTTAGTGCAGTTAATTTTGTGACTTTGCAAGCATGATCAATTGGAATGCTCTATTAACATGCTATAATAATTTAAATTAGTGCTTTTATTTTGATAAAATACATTTCAGTAAAAAGACTTGGTATGACTATATTAATACCATTAATATGCTCCTTGAAAGTGATTATAAATAAAATTTACTCATGCTGGATAATTTTGATTAATTGTATCTTACGGTAATAAAAGAAAGTATTATTTTAAATTATATTTGAGCTATAATAATGGAGCATTCTATTAGCTATGCATTGAAGGAATAAAATCAAACCAGTTATTAATGTTGAAAACTCTGTCGAAGTTTATTTTGCAATATTTTCCAAAATAGAGAGGAAGAAGGTAGATTTATGTGTTTGAGGTCATGTATTTTCATATGAAATAAAAAATTTTGAAATCAATTCAGTGATTGTTGGAGAACCCTGTTGCAAGATTTCTTGTAGAATGCATTGTTTTTATAATTTCTTTCAAAGATTGGAGTTGATGTTTGAGTATATATGTAGCTGATATATATAGGGGCCCTAAATTGTCATATGAAACTAAAATTAACAAAATCAAACTATAATCTGTGTATTTTCTGTAGGCAGTTCAAAGTCACATTTTCAACTGCGTTACTGGTACCAGACTACCAATAATGTAGAAAATGTGACCTTGAGCCGCCTATAGAAAATACACATACTATAGTGGAGGCTTGTGCTGGATAACTTATTTTTCTTTTGGTTTCCTTTATTAGTTTAAATATATAGTTATTCTCTAGAACATTTATGTATTGAGAGAATTCATTTTCTGAGGATGATTGGCAAATCATGAATGTAAAATTAATTTTTGGGATAACTTTCTTTTCTTCAGTTTCATGTTCATTAAATTTGTTCCATTTTGAACATTAAATTTGTTCAAAATATGAACAAGTTGTTTATATTTTGTATTTGTTAGAATGCTTAAACAACATATATTTAGGAATAAAATATTCATTATTAATTTGTAACAAATATTTTTTTAGTTATTTTTTCTTTCAATATTAAATTGCAGTATCTAGATGTACTTTAATTGCAATAATGCAACAGTTAATAAAATATTGCACTTTAATAAGCCTTTAAATCTATAATTGCTTATTTAAATTTTAAATGATTTGTATAAATGGTCTGCTATATTATATTAAATTGAAAAGTAAGTTTCATTAAGATTCTTTATTGCATGTGATTATGCTTACAATTTAAAAATGTCATATAAATTCTTATCATTATTCTTGCGCAATTTCAATCACAGTGTTTTATATGAAGGATAATTTATTTGAAGTAAGATAGCATGAATGTAACATTAAGCATTTATTTTTGTTTTATAAATATGTATATTTTCTTCTTTTAGACAGTACAATTTGTACAAGGCATCTTTGTGGAAAAGTATGACCCAACCATTGAAGATAGCTACCGAAAGGTTTGTATTTTAGTCTGATTTATTATTTTTTAAAATTCTTTTTGTGTTATATTTAAATATTGTTTAATTTAAGTACTTTTTCTTTTATCTGTGTTTTAGTGAATGTATGTTGTCAGCTGATGAAATAACAATTATATTAGAACATAAAAGTGTGTTTTACTGAAAGTATAAAATATTGCCTGTCATTCTAAATTGTAGTATTATTTATCTTAAGCAAAATATTATAAAAAAATTTGTCCCTGAATTAAAAACCAAATAACATTTAAAAAAAATTATTAATGTAACACAAAATTATTAATGTAAATTGTTCTGATTTTAATATTCTGCTGAAGCCACTTTTAAAATTAAATTTTTCTGTTATTCTGTCACTAGGTTTCTCATACAGCTTAAATGATTAAATTGAAAATTTATAATTTCTTTATTCTAAATTCCTGTTTTAACAATTTATAAAAATTATTTCAAACATAACAAATGTTTTGCTTTTTAAGTAAATTTGTAAAATATGTATTAAAGCATTTTTTAGATAACAATTGATATTTTTTCATTATTTTTCTGCTTATTGTATTGAATCCCATTTAACCAGATAAATTCTGCTTTATAAAATAATTGTTTTAGTATTACACAAAACAATATCTCTATTCTAAATTTTTATATTATCTTAACGGAACAACATGAATTATGAAACAAACTGTTTTAAAAATAGATATAATTGGTGATTAAGCATTATTTATTCATCTTCTATCTTAGTACATGCTTGTTTGAAGAATTATATGAAATTATTAGTACTGAAATACCTAGGAAAAAAAAGGCAACTTGAGTGTTTTTGAGTTAAAAGCTAAATATTATATAAAACTGAAAAAATTGATTTTAGAGCTCAATTTTTAATTCTCAAGATTTTTCTATTTTATGTACTTGGTAATTTATAGTTGTGCTAAATTTCAATTTATTTCTTTTACTTTTTGCCATTTTTTAAATTTTATGAATTGCCTATAAATATTTTCATTTTTTTCTGTTTTGTAAGTTTATCCTTTAAAAAAAACAGGTTTTGAAAAATAAGTGGAAGTTTCAAAGTTTTAGTATAGCATAGCATTTATGATTGTCGGGCATAATTATAGAATGGAGAACTATATTTAAAGCTGTTGGTTTATTTCTGGTTTATAAAAAGCAGAAATCTTAATTTTGTGCATAAAAAATTTATTACTGCCTTTTGTGATCAAATTGGCATATGCATAACTTAACACCATTTGTGAATGTAAAGTTATTGCATAGCATCAATCCATGATTTTTATTTTATATTCACTTTAAAAAGGATACTTTTGGGATAAAACATTTTTCATATTTGGTGTTTAGTAAGAATATTGGAGTTTTGACTAGGTACAGTATAAAATAAATTGCCAATGAAATTAAGGAGTGCGATTAGCTTCAATTATTGCTTAAAATTAGTTTTGAAATCTTGATAAAATGATAATAATTGCTAATCAGTTTTGAAATAGTTTGCTATGCAATTGAATGCTTTTTTAGAATGCAAAAATGCCCATTAAAAATTTGTTTCCCCATTAATGTTTTTGTAATATGTACATACAAGGTGATAGGTAAAATCTATCAAAACAGCATCTTGTATAGCTAGGGAAGTAACATGTATACTTATAATTAAGTGACTATACTTATTTATTGAGACAGTGTATAACGTCCCTGTCAAAGAGTAAGGAAGTTTAAAAAAAATAACTAAAAAGAGTAAAGGAGATATTTTCTAATTGGACTATAAAGTCCAATTAGAAAAATGTCCCTCAAGTACGTATTTCAGATTTTTCTGATTACTTTTATTTACTTGCTTCTTTTCTTAAATTTCACTTCACATTTCTTAACTAAAATAAACTCTAATAATACCAGAGTATGCATTTTTCAATTTTAGGACAAATTCTTTTTCAAACCACAAAAAAGTTGCAATTTTAGACAAATATCTGCTAATTTTACAAGTAATTCTATAAAACTTTTTCTGATGTTTTTATATGGTATGTACACTTTCAAATATGACTTTTTTTGGCTTGTCTCATTTATCTTTTGTAATTTCTTTATTTTACCACTGAGGGTGCAGTAATCTGTCTCAATGAATTCCACATAGTTGCTTTACTTTTGGTGCATTACTTCCCTGACTATATAAGACACTGTTTTGATATTAGAGGACTTAAAAGGACTTTACCAATCACCCTCCCTGTCTAACATATAGTTGATTATCAACCTGTTATTGAAAGTTCTTTTGTAATAACATTGTAATTTTTTAATGAATTTTCAAGTTTTCAACCTGAAATAATTTTTTACCAATGGTTAGATTTGTCATTAGCATTTATATTAAATTCTCTTTAAATTTCCAACAAAAATATTTATTTTTAATTCTGCTTGAATCCTTTAAGCTTTAAATTGCTGTTAAAAATTTGCATATTTTATTGACATAGCTAAGTAAATGACTTTTTACTGGAATTGTGACCAGCATTTACAAAATTTCTGTGTGTATTTGAAATCTTACTTAAAGTTTTTAATGTTACAGGTGTTTTTAGAATTTAATGCAAGGAATTGAATGTAACTTGTTTCTGAAATTTAATGTATTATAGTTTATATATATATAATATATATAATTTTATTCTTACTATGTATCATCTATACTAATAATAATTATAATCTACATTTTTTTAGCAAGTGGAAGTAGATGGGCAGCAATGTATGCTAGAAATCCTTGATACTGCTGGAACAGTAAGTAATTTATTATTCGAGAAAATTTGTAATATTTTTGACATTCCCAATAATATTTGAGTTGACATTCAAGTCCCAGTGTAAGGAATTAAATACTGTGTATTTAATTGCCAAAGAACTTCTTTCTGGCATAAATTACATTCAGTACTATAATGCACTTAAACAGCTTATTTTCTTTTTTTGATATTGTCACAAACTGTTATAAATTTCTTCATTAATTATGAAGTAATTATAAACTTTGTGAAACTTGCTATTCAGTATATCCATATGCATAAAGAAGTATTTCTGCAAGAGAATTACTGCTAATTATGCAATATTTATAGGATTTTTGATATTTTATGTAAATTTCCTCCCATATTTCAATTATATTTGAATTTATGTGATAGTTCATATTTCTCTACATGATATAAAATCTTTCTTTTAGACGATGTCATGTCTTTATATATTATTCTATCTTTTTAATTTTGTGGGTATTAATTCTTTTCTATTTCATGTAAATATATTTCATATTCTTGTAAAGTTATGTTGCAGGAAACCTAATCTGAAGACTAAATTTAACTTCTGAGTAAAATTAAAAACATATGCTTGAAAAAATTGACTGTATGGATCAAAGATGCATAGTAATGTATAGCATACTATGTATAGGACAGTTACATTTCACTTCTATGACTAAACTAATGCATTCCATTGATTTTTTTTTTTATTTTCGGAGTACTTATTGACTCAAATTCCCAAGGACATTTCTAGTGCCATTTACTATTCCTTATTTTGAGTTTGAATGTCAAAGTGTTATTTTAAATTTTTGCTTTGTGGTAATGCAAGGAATTCTAAATAAATCTTTTGTTTTCTACTATATTAATTTTATATTATATTTGACTATATTAATTTTTTGATAGGTGTCTAATAATCTATAAGAAATTTTTGTTAAAATGACTTTTTCCATTTTTTTTATAGAATAAAATTTTTAAAAAACTAGGTTAATTTTGTTTTAGAATTTAATTTCAATCTCAGTGTTTTTAATATAGGCTGTTTCAATCAAAAATGCATGCAGCCAAGCATTTTTGAGTAATATAATTTAAAATAATTCTTTGATTTAAATTAAGTTGGAGTTAATAGATTGATGGATTATGCAAGGAATTAAGCCTTTTGTTGCTTTTCAGACATGATTGTTCAATTGAAAAAATTTATTGGTATTCTACTCTATATTAGTTTCTGCAGTCAGTATATTATAAATGTACATTGCCAATAAAATAATTCTGCAATTATACTCAATGCAAAACTTTTATCGTATTAAAGCATTTTTCAATTTAAGAATTCTGAATTTCATCTTTACCATGAATTTACATCTGTGATAGGCTAAAAAAGTAACACTAATGGTTTAGCTGTGTTTTCAGTTTTCTCTTTATTTCAAATAGTTTAATATTTTAGAAACTCTTAAAAATATGAAGATTGAAAATTGGTGTTATAAACTGATTTAAATAACAAATAGAATTAATTGATAATTTTGCTGTTTTAGTTTAATTTGGATATAGCTTACTTTCATTGAAATTTGTAATTAAAATGAATTAACATTGAATTAATGAAATATCTAAATTTGTTATCCCCAATTGTTACTTTTCTAATGAGTAACTTTTTTAAAATTATAGCAAAATTAAAATTTCAATGGGTCATTTTTTTAACAACCGTTAATTTTATTTTTTAATATAGCAAATATAGTATTTTAATGTATTAAAACATTATTTAATTATCTTAATATTTTTATGTATGAACGATCATAAGTTTGAATTATTTCATTATAAAGATTAATACAAACTTTTTAAAACTGATATTTCTTAGCAGAGATTTTATAATTGTCGTCTTTTTAGGAACAATTCACTGCTATGCGAGATCTATATATGAAAAATGGCCAAGGCTTTGTTCTTGTGTATTCCATAACAGCTCAATCCACATTCAATGACTTGCAAGATTTAAGGGAACAAATATTAAGAGTAAAGGATACAGATGATGTAAGTGTATTTTGTTTCATTTCTTTTATTCTGCAAAAGACTTCTAAAAATATTCTGTAATATTTTATTTCTGATTTTTTATTTTAAAATTAAATGATATCACTTCTATTTTCATCAATGATACAGTCAAAACAAGCATTTGCGTAGTTGAAATCTACAGAAATCTGACAACAAGCAATACCCTTATTGGATGAATTGCTGAATTTGAAATCGAACTGTTTTTCAAGGTCTTCATTGTAGTGGTTCATAAACTGTCATAGTGCAATTGAGTTATATGATTCGAATGATAAAAGAAGATAAATATTAGAATTTATTTCATTGCAACTTGCATCTTTTTTATATAGCTCTAACTGGATTTTTTAAATTTTTACTTATGATTTGAATCTTTATCTCTTTGGATTTCCTATTTATATAATTTTAAAATATCTGTAATTCAGATTTATTTTACTTAATGTTAAGTCAAGATGAAATATTTGTATGGTTGAATGTTTTCTTCAGTTTAATATCTCCTTAGCTTGTATCCTCATTAAGCATGAATTTTAAGTCCTTAGGCCTTTGGAGGAATTTATTGCTTTAGAATTTTTAAGGCTATTTACTAAAAATTGTTAAATGTTAAGTCTTAATTGACATTTTCTTCTGATAAACTAATTTTTTTCAAGACTTAACTTTTTTTTCTTTATTTAAATTTTTGGATAAATCAAATCATTTATTATAGTCCTGTGAACTTCAAACTAGCCATTTTTTTTTCTGTAAATCACTTTTTAAGGGTTATAATATACTGTTTTGTTGTAATTATTGTTAAAGACTATATACTGTTAAATTGCTCTTTCCATAGTCACAACATAAGTAATTTGCAAACATTTCAGTAATTTTTATTTGCTAATATCAAGCTCAAGAGGTTGGCATTTCCCAGTTCCCAGGGGAGGAAAAAACTATGGTACAATTAATAAGAAAATATATAATTATTTTTTCAGCTGAGAAACAAAATGCATGCATCTTTCTAGATGGAACACTCAACAGAAATATAACTAAAATTAAAGCATTAATTAATAGATACATTTTTTCATAAAAATGTATTGATTTTCTAACTGCAAAATAGTACTATTTCTGTATGAGGTGTAAAAAACATCCTAAAATTGGTTTTCAAAGTTTATTCTACTATAAAGATTATCTCCAAAATTTGGGCATTATTCTATCTTTTTATTCTCGTATATTGGCATTCATTTTATTCTTCCATTTTTATTTCCCAATAAAAACAAACAAGAGAATAAGTATTTAAATAAATTGATAATTCTCATTTAGGAGATTTAATGAATGAGACAGTGAAAAATCATAGATCTCATTTGTCCCTATTGTTAAGAAAACAGTCTGTATTAATTTAACAAAGATTAATTATTTGCATAACTATTCCAAAAAACTATTATCCTTTCCCAAAAAAGTGTGCTAGTATTATATTGTAAAGGACAGAGGGCATAATTTCAGTAGGAGATCAAAACAAAAAATGGTTACTAAGTAGATGGAATTACTTTTTTTTTTTTTTTTGTTAGTGTATTTAGAGTTTGCTATAGAATGTTAAAGCGGCGGGGGAGCTTTTGAAGTAGTACGAAAACAACTTTCATTATTTTTTTTTATTTCTCATTTTTAATTTTTTGTAATTAAATTGTTGTAAATTTAATGGTTGTTAGCTGTGTTATTTCAATAAAGGGATTTCGCAAAATGTATTAGAGAGATTTAAAAATAATTAATACGCAAACCTTAATTTTTATTTTATGTGTTAAAATAAATACTGCTTCTGTCTTACCTAACAAACAAGAAGTTACTAAACAAAAACAAACAAAACCCTAATATATTTGTTTTCAGAACATAAAATACTTGCAAAACCAGTTTTAAAAAAACCCATGGTTATGAAACAGCTTGGATAATTTATATGAGCAAATATCCGTATTTTGATCAATCTATAAATATCTGTAATCAATCTGTAATTTGAATTGGATGATTGGTATGATTGTTTATTTCCCACCTAATCATGAATTTTTTTCATAAAATTCTTATCAGCGAAAAATCAATTATCTACTCTCATAATTTACTTCGCATACATTTTCAAAATTTTGTCATTGATATATTTGTATATTTTAAAATTATGTATTAAGTTTTATTCCATCATTTAAGGGAGTTCATAACCAGACTGCTTAAAAATTTTCTAGGTATATGAGTATATTAACCTGAACTGTTTTAGGTGCCGATGATTTTAGTGGGTAACAAATGCGATTTGGAAGATGAGCGTGTAGTTGGTAAAGATCAAGGTGCTAACTTAGCCAGGTCATTCAATAATTGTGCTTTCTTGGAATCATCTGCTAAAGCAAAGATAAATGTCAGTGAGGTAAGTTGGATTATATGGTTTTTGTAACATAAAAAAAAAATCATCACAATTTTTAAATCATTTCTCTCTATCATAATATAAAGTTTTTTCAGTCATTCATAACATTACAACTGTAGAATATAGGCTTTAGAAAATTTAAACGTTCTTTTAAAATTGAAATTTATTTCTATTTTAAAATGCTCTGGATTATATGGTTTGGAAATTGCTCTTTCATCTTTTAAAGTAATTTAAAGATAAGGTTTAAGTTCTTCAAAGTTTAATTAATTTACTAATTAGCAATCTATAAATCTTATACTAGATGAATGAGTTGGAAATTAAGTGAAATAGTCTGTTAAGTGATTAATTCAATGGAGGACATAAAATATTAATTCAACAGCAATTGTGTCAATCTATCAGCTAAAAAATAATTTTGCTAATACAGCATCTGTATCATATAAAAGGAATGAAAATAATTTGGGTATTTCCTGATTTTTGACTGAGCAATTTACTGTTTTTCATATTAGTCTGCTGTAAGTTTGTCTGTGAATGAAGTTTTTATGTAATTAGCTAAATTGCAGTATTCATTTTAAGTATATGTTGAAACCAGGATAAATTTATCTCTTCCATTAACCTTATATTTTTTTTTTAGATCAATGGTTTTTTATTAACGTAGCATTACTTGTTTATTATATTTAGTTAGTTCAAATTATTCTGATATTGGCTTTGATGTGCTTTATATTTTGTTCTTGTTAAAATGTTTTATTACAGTGTTTCAAACTAATTGATTTTGATGTTTTCTCATAAATAATTTTGTTATTTTTAGTTACTAAATTATAAAATATAAACATACTGTTAACTATTTCAATAAATATTGATAAAATAGTTAGGTACTAATTAATAGCTGAGAATTTTAGCAAATATTTTGAAACATTGTAAAATAAGATTGTAAGCTCTTTTATAATTAAATATTTCAAAAAAACATTTAAAAACATTTCATGCATTTAACTTGTTAAATGCATGAAAAAGTATGCTTAACAACAAATTTGTCAAAAAAAAAAGTTATTTATTTTTCTATAATTCAACACCACCACCACCCTCCTCCCCCAAATCCTCTTTTAAAAAGATTATTCTGCTATCTTAGATAGTAGATTATAATAGTTTATTTTCAGAAGAGAGTGGTGAAAAGTACATTTGAAATTAGTGTTTGATTTCTTAATTGTTAAGCCTGTATTTTTTCCATGTCCATTATGATCACAAAATCTACTATGTAATGTTTTTTGAAATGCATTCATCACAAACTAAGATTCTTTTTCTCTTTTAAATTTAATTTTCACCACTTTTTTGAAAACAGACCTTCATAATGCTACCTGAAATAATAAAATAGCATTGTGAGAATAAGATTTTTTTTTTTTTTTTTTTTTTTTGTTCACGAGTTTGAATGGATAAAAAAAAAGTACTAAGACATTTTTTAACAATTTTGTTTTACCTTGACCAAGTTAAACTTTTTGAAAATAATGTTGCTCTGGAATTCTTACTGGCAATTTAAATTGATTTACAAAAGAGGGAAAAGAAACTTTTTGAATATTTACCCTCTACCTATTTAAACTTTTTTAATATTCAACAGCTCATTGTTTAAGTCTCTTTAATTCTTATGACTTTCCTCTTCAAACTTTTCCTTTCAAAATTAATACCCTTTATTTAAATGCAAGAAAATGTTGTTACAGACATCTCCCACCACCTCCTCCTTACCAAGAGCTAACAGTGGCCTGTTATGATAGGCTAATCCACTGAACTAATAGAATTATTTTTTGCAGATTTTCATATTTTTCATTACAATTTGACAGGATTAGGCAACATCAGGATATAATGTGGTACTTAATTTGCTAATTATGTACTAGAATATTGTGTAGTATAATTAAACAATAAATCATGTAATGGTGACTTTTTTGAAAAGATATATTACAAAAATAAATAAATAAATAAAAATAAAGAAACTTCTTATGAACACAATTGCATGGATGTTATTTGGTAAATTGCGATTTTAACAAAGTAATCTCTAATGAGAATACTTTTATTGCTTTTGTATTATTACTTTTTATTTTTACAGAAGTGACATAAAGTTACTTTTGTGTACGCTTAGTTTTTTTTATTATTATTTATGTTATTGAATATTTTTCAGATTTTTTATGATCTGGTACGGCAAATCAATAGAAAAAATCCAGAAAAAAAGCCTCATATGAAAAAGAAAACTAAGTGTTCAATTTTGTAAATATGTAAGTATTATTGATACTTATCATAATATAAAATTTTGCTCATCTAATTGAGTGGAGATCTAATTATAAATTTTATGCAAATAAAGTAAAATTAAAAGTTTATTGTAAAAGTAAATTAAAAATTAGAATATTTGAATACAATTTCTAAAATGTTTAAATCCTTTCAATTTTAAATATTGAGGGAACATGATAGAATAAATTTTTAATTACATGTTGATGATTCAAATAATTTTATAAAAATATTGTTTTTAGATAATGTTTGAGAAAGCTATAAAATAGATTTAAAACATTCTTCTTTTCAAAATAAATCGTATAAAAATAAAATAATCATATAAATCAAAATAATCATATAAAGTTGGGGTTGGAATGCATTTGAAATGTATTGTTTAGAACAACGTAGAGGAAGCAAGATTATATTTAGAAAAGGTGTTACATTTTGATACAAAACATATACATATATTGATACAAAACAAAAAGATTTTACAAAAGCATACTCAAATTCATTAATTTTTTTTATATTTCTGTTAAATGAATATTTCTGTTAGTCACATTTACTAATTACATGAATATTGTTTACAGTATTGTTTGAAACAGACATTGTATACAATTTAACATCCTTAAATTTAAACTCGCATTGCATCATTTAAAAAATTTGTTTTTGCAAATATTTTCTCCTTTTTTTAAGCTTTTGGTAGTTTATTTTAATTTTCACAGACAGCATAAATGTAGCAAAACTTACTTATTCTGTAATTTTTAAAATTTTCCCTCAATTTAAGTTTTTCTCCTTAATAAACTTTTAATAACTTATTTTCTGAATGAAGGCCTGGTTTAGGAACTCAAATTCAAAAATGGAAAGGATTAGAAAGATTTTTTTGGGGGGGAGGGAGGGAGAGTGCAATTGAGTTCTTGCATTGACTTTGCAAATCGCATGCCTTTTAATCCTATAAGAGTATCAGCATAGCACATTGTGTGCTGTTTGTTACTTAAATCAGAAAAATTTGATATTTATGTTTGATAAAAGTTGTTAGGTCACAAGTACAGATTCAATAAAATGTAAATTTTTTCTTGATATTTCAAAACTGTGAAAGAAAGAAAAGCAAATTTAGTATAATGTGAAATAACATTTACCACATTAAATTACTTCTTGTGAAATTTGTTTAAATATTGCATATTTTCTGCAGTTAATGTATTTTTATCACTGTATTTTTACAAAATATACAAGAAATAATTGGATGTAATTTGTGATTTATTACATCAAATAATATTAATACATTGTTTTTTTTTCCAGAAGTTCTGTTTTTATGATTAAGATATATGTCATTTGTATTTAAGAAATTAGTTGCATATTTTCGTTTTTAAATAACATATATATAGATTTGAAATGCACGACTTTAAAAAAAGTATTATTTTATGTAGTTTTGAATTAAAAGAAAATGGTATAGTGTTCCAATTTCATTTAAATTTTTGGTTTTTACTATGCCATTTGAAAGGTCTTAGACTAATTTCTATTTATACTTGAGTTTTTTTATAATTGTGATATGTAAATTTTATAGAAAGTGAAAGATTTGAGGATTTTATTTCAAACAATGATCTGATTCTGCAATTCTTTTCAATTAATATTTTCAGTTACATTGATCATTTCATTTAGAAGAGAATGTTGTATCTTTGTCCAATTTCAATAATTCTTTTATTGGCTTCTTATGCAAGTTCACAGTTCTATTGCAAATGTTGATCTTAACTCTTAGTTTTATGTTTATTATATATTTTTAAAAACCAAAATTTTCAATTGTAACTTTAAAAATAAATCTTATGCAGTGTCAAAGATACAATATAGTATTGCACCTTTGATGAGAAATGTTGTACTTTTGACTTACATTATAAAACAAACTTAAATGGGGAAAAGACTGAATCTCAAATTTTTATACATAAAAACAAGTTATTTGTAAGAGTTCATAGTTTTTAAAGGGTTCATTATTACAAATATATTCATTGTGTTCCAGTATTAGTTTGTTAGAATTATTAAATGCTATCGTAAAAGACATGAAATGGATTTTGTGCAATATTGTTAAGTGTATCCAAGTTTTATGAATTATTTAGTCAACTTCAATTTTTTACTGACTATATTGACTCCATATAGCTGCTAAATAGAACTTTATGTTATATACATTTAACTTATCTTGCAAAAAGTGTTAACCTGAATTAAGGAATGTACAGTTTAAGTCTTGTTGGTTTTAGATATAATTGTTAACTTATTTATGTTATGTGGCTTATATTTCGATTATGAGCAGAATTTGAGATACATTTTTACATATAACTTGATTAATTGACCATGAGTGCAACATAAAACTTTTTAATGTTTTTTGTGCTGTTTTTATGGTTTTTTTACACTTGTCCCTTAATTATTAAATTATTGACAGTCTTGATTGAATAAATTGTTTAATTCCTTTGAATTTGAAATCAAGATTTAGTAGAGTCAGTTGGAAGTGAGCCATTACAAACCCATGTTGCCAGTTTTTATTACTCATTGGTTAAAATTTTCAGCTAAATGATAGTTTTTTTCTTTCCTTCCATAACTTATCAGCCATATTCATACATAATTATAACTTGCTAGGAATATTGGTTGAGTTTATTTTACTTTCATGAGATTATAACAATGTCAACTCAAATTAAGAACATAAGGGAAAGCAATAAGCTTTGTCATATTTGCAGTTTGACAATTCTGAATATCATGGCTAAGAATGTAAACCTAATTAATGTACTTCAATAGATCTAAAACTTTAAAACCAACATTAGATAATCTTTGAATAGAAATGTCTCATTTCACATCTCTTCAGAATCTACAAAATACATAGAAACATGTATCCTTTGCCAGGTATTGATTATTTTGTAATTTTCTGTGCTTTGTTGATTGTGAGTAAAGTTTTGATAATTTACTCACAACTTTAATTAATTTAAATGAACGAATTTTTTTTTCTCTTTCAGGTAGCGATTGATTGGTAGTGATGCTGTACAGGCCCCCTTCAATTTATGTCTTGGAAGTGATTTCACTACAGAAAATTGTTTTGATCACATTGTGGAGCATGTGTATTGCGAAGAATTTTGTACATTCTGTTCAAGCATTATTACTACAAATACTGGGGTCCAGGCTGCATATATTACCAGAATAATAATTATGAATACCATGTTCCTCCATTCGCAGCATTTTTACATTCTTCAGGAAAAAGATAAAAATGTTTCCCCTAATTTTTGATTTTTCTCCCCCACCCCATAATTAAAACCAATAAAAAGCCTGAAATGTTTGAATCAGCTGTTATTTCATTGGAGCGCGGGCCGGAATGACAGATGGTTACCAGACTTTATGTGAAACTGTGTAATTAATCTGTGGGATAATAATATAGTATAGTTCAAAAGCTATTTCGTATTTTCATATAAATTTCAAATCACATTTATTAGAATGAGAATTTTCATGTGGGGGAGGGGGTCAACTGCAATTATTATCAAAATGTTTGTATAGACTGTGCTTATTGTTATCCCCCCCCCCTTTGTACTTGGATATACTTCAATGTATAGGTGTATAAAAAATAAACTAATTCTGACTAAATGTCTATACCCTTGAAGCTGATGTTTTGTGTAATACTTGTTTCCCCCAAATAGGTTTATATGTAATATATATATATATATAATATACGGCCCCTCGATTTTGATGGATTTTGAAACAGTTGAAATTTGGGTGTGCTCTCTCCCAAAAAGTGTTTTGAAAGTTATTGCTGTTCCCCCTCCAACTCTTCATATACTTATATATGCACAGTTTTTGTAACTTATTATTTCATCTTTCACCATTGATTTTTACTCAAACCTAGCATAGTTTTCAAAGATGTATGTTGTGTAAATTGCAGCGTTATTTTGGCCAATGCTTCCAAGTTCAGAGAAGTTTTTAACTTGTCTCTAAAGTCAAGCAGAGCTTTTAAACTGACGTAATAACTTTTTTACATCTGTATTTCTAATTGTGTTGAGGTGCCTATGCTTGTAAGTCCAAATTCTCATCATGTAACCTCTCAAAGTTGAACATTCTTTCCCTGATGATAAAATGGCATTTTATGATAATTCATAATTGAAATAAGATCATTTAATCAATGAAGGAAATTTTTTCAATGTTTACCCTCATTCAGTTGTATGAAATGGATGAAATTTATCTTGTTGGATGTCTTCATTTTAAAATAAATGTGTTAAATTAACATTCATATAGTTGTTTTGTCTCATTTTGTTTTGTTTCATGTACATGTTTTGTATGTTTAGTATACATAAGAAGTATTGTAATCTTCAAAAAATTCGAAATAAGATTTTAATGAATCTGGATGGAGGAAAAACATTTATTGAATTATATCTGTTTGCAAACAGTATAAGCTGGAAGTGTAAAATTTGTTGTTTGTTGTTTATATAAAAATTTTAAAGTTGTCTATGTCTGAGGAAATTCATCAAAAGGATGAATAATGCATGTGAAGAAGATAATGCAGTGATATAGACATATGAAATTTGGCATATTGTTTTATTGCCGTAATTGTAATTGTGTGTATGCCAAATCTATTATGTGTCTATTTGTGTTTGAATGTGATAACTTAAAAATTCTGTCAAGTTAAATTCAGAAATTTAGTGTATGTGCTCAATTTGATCAATAGGGAACAGGTGGAAAAATTCTTATTTAATTCTTTACACTATATGATAAGAAAATTGTGTGTAAAAAATCACTGGGACTACTTCACATCTGTTTTATTTCAATGACAAAGGTTATATATATGTATATATATATGCCCAGCTTATGATTATAAAGATATGTGCACAATAATTTGTCCATTTCCAGAGCATGCTTGATAAATAGTTGCCAACGTCTACTGTTTTGGTCAGATAATACAGTAGCTCATATATATTTATCAGTACTAAGTGACAAAGCATGTATGCCATATCATATACTCAGAAATAGACCACAGCCTTTTGAATGAGGTGATAGCTACCTTGATATTCTTCTTTTTACCTGTCTTCTGTTATAGGTATTTGTAAATTTTCAGGAAAAAGGAGGTTGAATTCTTCCCAATAGAATTTAAAATTTGAACTTTTTTCTTATTAAAATTGTTTTTAAAACATTTATTAATCGTTGAAGATTATTTATTTTTATTCTTAAAAAATATTAGTAAGTTTTGAAGCTGCCGATAAATTTTATATGATGCTATAAAAATTGGCACTAATTTTAGCCAATTCCACATGTAATGTAATCTTATATAAATATAGTTTTTGAATTAGGAATTCATTGTATGCTGAATGTCTAATTTACAATCATGCAAAGTGATTGTAAATTGGGCTGGTCCAGCATTATCTTTGGCAACTAGCTTATTAGCTCAGAATTAGTTTTTTGTGTCTATAAAATTATCAAATGGGCCACATCCTTCAAGCATTCATGGGATAAAAAATGTCAATTTTTTTAGAAATATTTAAAATATTTTTAGTATAAAAATATTATGAAATATAAAAACCTTTTTGCATCCATGGCTTAATTTTTTAAAGTGAGGATATCAATTGCACTGAACACTTAAAAAAAATATCATAATTTTTTTTTAAACTTCTGAGAGTTAATTTTTTTTATTGGTTGTAAATAACTTTTAAAGAAATGATAAGTGGTACTCAAAGATTGCTAATGTTATGAATTAAAATATTTATAATGTTTTCTTTGAATGGGAATGGTATTATTGAGAATCTTCTTTGTACACAAAAGTATTTTTTTAGTAAAAAAAGTATTAAGTATATGGAATTTAAAGGTATTCATTTTTAACATTGAATTTCAGTCATTATCTGCTATTAAAAGCTAATAGTCAAGTTTCAATTTTATTTTTAAATTATGACAAATCTCAAAACAATTTTTTTAAATAAAAAAATATTTCTTTATCAATGAGGAAAAGAAAATCATTATTAGATTTGCCTTTGTGTATGTGCCTCCATGTTTGTATCAGCAATGGGGATGCATAGATTAACAAGAAATTAAGTATTCAATTATTTGTTGTGAAACCTTCACCAAAACCTTCCTTGTATTTCATAGTATTGTGGGTGTTATGAGATTAAATAACTCTTTTCACTTCTTTAAATTAGTTTATTTTACGAATATACAGAGAATATTTAATTTACATTTGAAGGTTCAATGATGAAGTAAGTAGAATTGTTTGTAAGTAGAATTTGTAGTGACGTGGATGCTTTAGCAACATTCCAAGAATTAGCTTGCGTCTTGCATGCAGTTTGTCTTTGAATTTTGTTGATAATTTCTGCCAAGAATTCCAATTCAGATTAGGCTTTCTTAGATCCCCCCCCTTCTTAAGATTTTCAGTATTGAAAGTTGGCTATTGGTGACATCGCATCAAAAAGTGGGAGTACAGAATTTTGTGAATTGGGGATCAATTCCGTCAGTATTTAAGAGCAATTTTTTGAGAATTTATTGATTTCGTTTTCTATCGAGAGAAAAAAAAGAGTTTTAGATTTATTTATTTAGATTTTAAAAAAAAGACGACTTTTCTTATAAATCGAATGCATTCTTTAACCACTTCTGCGTGCCTTCATGTTCTGTGACATTAAAGAACATTGACTTTTCCTGGAGGAGGAACATTGTCTGCATATCCTGACTAATTATGCCGTGAAAATTAGTTAAGGCACCTTTTTTAGATTAAAAAAAAAAAATACTGAAAAAGAGAAAATTTGTACGTGAATTTTAAATGACAGTATGAGAAAAAAATAAAGCAAAATTATATTTTTTAAAATTTTATTTAAGATGATTAAAACGAAAAAAAAAGGGGGGTGGGGTGAAGGAGGAGTACCGATTCACGAAAAGTAAACTATCATGACAATGGGAGTGAGAAAAGGAGGGACGGGGGGAGGTAAGAAATCGAATTGCTCATATACAGACTTGTTAACCAAACCGTTTTGGAGTTATTAGAGCAGAATAACAAAAAACTTTAAAAACCGGGCCGTTTGATAGTAATGTGGATGCTTATATCCGATACATTTATGTAATGAAAAAAATGTATTAATTCATAGTAACTATGGTAAAGATTTGAAGGAAATGTGTAAAATATTTTGGATATCTAAAGCGTTCAGAATATTTTATATTTCAAGTTTTATTTTTAAAAGGCTCATCTATAAAAAAAATTTTAATTTAGGCAGAAATGTTTTTTAAAATATCGAAAAACGAAACAAAATATTATCAAAGATAAATACAGGCAAGCAGTTGAGGGAGGAGGGCAATACATATGGTCAACTTTTTCACTCCACAATAATCATGTTTTCATATACCTCTTTTGCAATCTATAAACAATTTGTTCTCCAGCTGACTGCAATAAGTTAACATTCATCAGTATATCTTATAATGAATGTAATGATTGAAATGAGAAAGTTAGTATTTTATACTAGGTAAACGATCTTTCGAAGGTTAGAAGTCGCATCGGATAAGAGCAAATAAGTGAGAAGATCAAGGAATTGAGAAAGGACGCAGTGTTCTTCACAAACATAAATTCCGTTTCTTTCTGAAACGTTGCATTTGATGAGTCTAATAAAAGAGGAAAAATGATTTTAAAGATCGTGCTGATCAAAAGGCACTAAACCAAGATGAGTTTGAAAAACAACTCTGTTAATCATATTTTCTTCCAGAACAGAGTTTACCAATCTGTCAGTCGCAATCCACTGATGAGTCTGGACCCAATTTTTGGTAGGTCGCGGCAAGATTTTGAATGTATGTATTGCTCTGATTAAAATGAATGTATCTCTCAGATTTGCAAAAGCATTACACGGGCTTAAAATCTTTATCGAATCACAGATAGCAACGGTTGGAAAATTGTACAATACGTAAGCAAACAACTCGGGGTCGAATGACGAGAAATAAAGAAAAAAAGTATCTTTTCAACGTGCGGGTGATGTATATCGGCCTTTTGCAGACGATGCATCAGTTGCGCTGCCTGTTGCTGCATTCTGCAGCTTCTCTTAGGCTACTTTTCCAATCAGTACTCATAGTCCTTCCAACCAACTGTCGATACTGCTTCGTTCAGTGGTGGCGGGGGGGGGGGGGTCGGCTGTACACAAGAAGTCCTTCCAACCAATGAGGAACTAATTTTCGTTGGGAAAGTTCAACTCAATTTGCTTGCATATATTAATTTCTAAGCAATTCATTATCTTTTGTGTAAACATTATATTTAATATTAAATATTTTTTTCCTTCATAGAAGTTTTTCTTTAGCTTATACAATTTCTTCTGGAAGGAACGTGAGTTGTTTGACTGGAAAAGTAGGTTGCTATAGATTCAATTTGTAAAAATGGGACGCAATGTTTAAAAATGTGGGAAACCTTGTTCTAAAAAAAGAATATTTCTCTTTTTTTCCTTGATTTCTTTTGCAGATAGTGCCTTCATATAAAGTCAGAATATAATTTAATTCATGGACTGATAATTAAATAAAGTACTTTGAATCGAGAATTCACAAATGTCATGATGAAGTTGGAAATAGATTACAAAATTCCTTCTTTACAAATATGAAACAAGTCAAATTAAATAAAAGTATGGGATAAAATTAAGTAAAAATGGAAATTCTGCATTTTATTCAAAATTACATATGACAATAAAAGTAGTCTTCTGCTATAAAGAAGTATTGATCCAAATTTCAGTTGTAAATACTCGCACTTAAAATAAATAATATGCATAACAATACCATTACAGTAAACAATAATGAACTCCGGATATACTAATTGGTGATATTGCGTCTAGTTGCTGACACAATTCAGTAATGCATGTGCTTCTGTAGGATTGATCTAGACATAAGCAGCTTATAAAAAATAAATCTGTAAAAGTTTATAAAAAATATTTCTGTTAAATATATGTATGTCGTAAATTTATTACTAAACATTACCTATCCTAAAATTATTTTTAGATACCTCATTAACGCTTCTGGAAGCAGAAAACTAACCTAAAAAAAATACTTTAGTTATTCGCAAACAATCCATTAAAAAAAATGTTGAATAAAACATTGATTTTTTTTCCTTAATAAATTTCTCGGTCAGTAAGTTTCTGCGTAGGTTGAAAATTGTTTCAGTCAAACAATGCACCAAAGTCTCTCCTCCTTTTAGCAGTTCTAATGAGCAGTTTAAAAATAGATTTCTAACTAAAAATCGATACTTGAATGTTTATATTGGTGCTTAAAATATTCCAGTGCTTGGCTGAAATATTTTTAGTCTAAGTATCTTTTCATAAAAATAGAAATTTATATGATGGCGCAACCATCTCAAAGGTTTGTTAGTAGACATCCAAAAGAACTAAAACTGTAATGGGATATGGCGTTTGCAAATAAAATTTTAATTGGTGAAAATTAAGAAAATATGTACCTAAAAATATTCAAATTTAGAAAAAAAAAAAATCCAAAATTTCTTTAGTGATATCATTAGTTATTCATATAATAATTTTTAATGATATGTTGAATAATTATTTTCTCGCATACTTAGTATAGAGAAAGCATAGTAATCGTCGAAAAATTCGAACTGAAGATTTTGATAAATCTCCACGTTTTAGGCCTTCCTGAATTCGGAAAAAACATTTTTGGAACTATGTCTATCTGTCTGCATATCTGTGACAAATATCACAAAAATTCTTTCAGCTAGACGGTTGAAAATTGATATACGATTGCAGCAGCTTTACTTATACTTTACAGCAAATTTGCAGATTTCTGTCAAATTTTGTGTAAAATCTGTTCAGAGGAACATCTGTTTGAATATAAGATAACATGATGATTACAAAACGAAAAGAGCTAGATACATAAAATTCAGTACTCAGATTTAACACCTATAATGTAGACACCTATCAAATTTTGATCCAAATCCAGCTACAAGTTGTCTGTGGGCCTGTCCGACTGAGAAAGAGGCTTCTAAAACAAATTCGATTTTTGGATACTAATAACGCATGCCAGGGATTTATCGCCACGTAATTCGTCAAAAATGACACGATTGTTTCAGTGAAATTGCTAAATTCATGGCAAATGTTAATATTTCGTAACTGTGACACTCCAATGCCATGTAAGGCGTTCTCTGGTATGAAAAGTTGATTAGAGAGTATGTGAGAAAGTTTTGGGGAGACCACCTCCGCTGGTTCTTACTGGAACCAATCGTTTAGCCCCTATTTCTTGAGGAGATCTATAGGTTGTGATTTCATCTGAAGTAAACGTTCTCTATAACATAATTTTTTTTGTAAACATTATTATTTTTGGTTTTGATTCTTCGATGGAATTTATTTTATGAGTCTTCTTATTATTGCATCTGTAATATTGTTTCTTTGCGCAGTTCATCACTTTGTAAGTAAGTAGGGCTACAGAAATTTTTAATGGATGCTGAATGAATATCAAGTCAATGATGCCTGACTTTGGCAACAAATGGCGATAAACATGGTTTTGGCTAATACAAGAATCATGGCTATGTATCTATAAAGAAACCGAGATCCGAAGATTCTTCAAGACAATTCTACGTCATGTTGTAAAAGGCTAAAGCGAGCCAGTCAAGTGCATTTTAGTATTAATCAAGGAGCGAACTCTCTGTTTGGATTCTGAATGCTATTGTGCTGCTTTTAATAACGATTTGCTGTTTTTCCTGTGTTGTTGATTAGTGCTCGTGTTGTTTTTGTGCACGCTTTGTCTGTTTTGTGTTGCCTGTGTTTCGTATTTTCTCATGAAATAAGGCTTCGTTATCCGCAGAAATTTGTGGACTACTTATACCAAACACCAAAGCATGCAAAGTTTCTGTAAAAGTTTGCTACCCCCTTAATTATCTGTAAATATCTGATTTTTTTTCTTCAGAATTTGAATTTTTGGAAAAGCGCATCAATATTACTACTTTTATCGTTGACAGCAAGTCGTTTGTGAATCGGATTCCATTACAGTTTTGCTTCTTTACATAATTACTTACTAACAACCGTTTTAGTTTGTCAGTTGAGTATCTGAGCATCTTGTATAATTGGCAAAAAAAAAAAAAAAAAAAAAAAAAAATCGAATCAAAGGGGATATTTTCATATTGTGAATTTGATTATCATATTTGTCTTGGTAAGGAAAGATACTGTATGTTAATTCTCTGGTTGAAAATTAATTTATAGACTAATTTTTAGATTGTAGAAAAGATCAGAATTAATGTGTTTTTTTAATAGTGAATCTGAAAGGTTACAGGGATGTTATTATGAAAACATTTCTAAGTTTGTCTAAATTACAAAGGAGAAAAAAATATTTTTTGAAAAAATGTAAGTCTATTTCAAAACAAATCGCTTTTGGTGATCCTTTAGTTATGTCGCTTTTTAATCAGAATAGACTTAATTAAAAAAATTTACGTCTGCTTAAAATATAGAGTAGTTATAAGATTACTTTTATGAGGCATATGCAGGAAAAACTAAGAAAAGGAAGGATTTAGTTTCAGCTTTAATTATATTAACGTCCCTTTTTAAATCAACACTAGGGCTATTTTGGGATGGATCTCGTAATTTTGAACCACAGTCAGATGACGAGGACAACAACTGAGCTGGCACCCGCTCTTCAAACTTCCGCATCATACCAATAAGGAATATAATATTATAAGGAAAGAAATAAAGCAAAATTTTATTTTTAAACTTTTAAATGGCATAGAGAGATGATGTGAACGAAAATAAATTAATTCTCAAAAATAAATTAATGTGCTCGAAAATAAATTAACATCAAAAGTCATCAAAGAGGAGAGTTTGGTAACGTTGAAATAGGGGAAAAAAATCAAATATTTTCATTCAACATTAACAAAATGAATTACGCAACACTTTTTGTACCATTGTTGATATACCAGCGTCACAGATTTTCCTTGAAAAATGTTTCAGAAACATTCGAGTAAATAATTCGTATGATTGAATCATTTTTATCACGACGCGTCTGTGTATGTTTACAGTTCAATTTTTATTTATTTGTTCGCTAGCTATCTTTGGGGACCAGTTAGATCGCTGGGATGAATTATTTAGTAACATTTTACATTAAATATTTTAGATAATTTGATTTTAATGGTTTCTTCAACAAATTATTTTTAAGCTTCTAATTTTGTTAGATATATAACTCATTGAATTTAGAAGCCTTACGCCATTGTGTTCATTTTACTATACAGGGTGTCTCAAAAACCTTGACCGCAGCCTTAATATTGATCCCAGACATATACTGTAAATTACAAAGTTGTGTAAAAAGAGGTACAAAATGTTATGAAACCGATTAAAATTTTCAGGGATTAAACTTTAAAAAATAAAAGATTTAAATTTTTATACGGACCCCGTACAAAAAAAAAAAAAATTACAGTGAGTAAAATGTGCCTCATCTTCTAATAAGGTCATGTACAAAATTTCAGAATTTTATCATGAAAACTCTCAAAGATATTTTAAAACCAAGTTGGTGAAGGGTCAATGACAAATTAAAATGCAAATGTTTACAGCTTCAAGGCAGATGACGCGACGAGGAATGCATCATAAGGAAATAAAATATTCTTTTTATCTTTAGTTTTAAATACAAATTTTAAAATCTATGCTTCCTGAAAAATACTTTAAAATTTTATATCATGAATTACAGAATTTAACTTAAAAATAGCACAATCAATGAACGTGTAAAAAAAAAAAAAAAAAACGTATGCAATCTTTCTTTTAAGTAGTCTTTCCTTATGTAATCTTTCCTTTATGTAATCTTTAATTTAAGTTATTATTTCTACACATTTTTTATACTTTTGAACCAATAAATAGCAAAATTTATTATTTATTTGCGCAATCATTACTTTCTTTATTAATTTGTGTACGACCCCTAAAACACGAACATCCGACATGATTTTTCCCCTTTGAGAACTCATATCCAGACATCGAAACGTGGTTTAAGTCAGCATTTATGTAGTTTCATATCTTTGAGACTTTATGTGATAAATTGCTGAAATTTTGTACACGACCTTATTAGAGGATGGGGCACATTTTACCCAGTGGGAATTTTTTTGTACGGAGTCAGTATAAAAATTTAAATTTTGTGTTTTTTAAAGTTTAATACCCTGAAAATTTTAATCGATTTCATAACATTTTGCACCTTTTTTTACGCAACTTTATAATTTACAGTATATGTATATGAACAATATTTAAGGAATAAAAGTCGTGGTCAAGGTTTTTGAGACACTCTGTATATTTCCCGAGTTTTTTATCAGCTCTCCTAAAATTTGAATTTGAAGTGGAAATGATTAAATTTCAACTAAAACAAAAACTTTTTTGCTGAAACCAAACAAGTTCTGGAAAAAAAAATATATGAGTACAGAAATTAGAATCGTTAAGCATTGTGTTCTACAGAATATTTTTTATAATTTGTGCAACAATTGAAAGGATTATTCAATAAAAAATTTTCTGATTCACCATAAAAATAAGTGTTGAGTTTTATTTTCGAAAGTGTTTAAATGTCATAAATAATAATTATTTATTGCGTTTCAGTCAATAAATATATTTTTGAAAAAAATTAAGAAGCCAGAATTTTATACAGCCCTTCGGTTCTTAAAAAATCACATATAATAAAATACACTTGACACATTAACTTTTAAATCAAAAAACGTTTCAATGTTTTTTTTAAATAAATTTGACCTAGTTATGAATAATTACATATCACTACTTTAAGGCAATCAATAATTCCATTATTTTAGGTCGCTCAGCCTTATAGAAACTCCGGATACTGATTGGGACATTTTCTTTGAGATGCTGAATGGGTTTTTTTCAAACTCGATTGTGTTTATAAAATAATACTATTCAAATTTTCATAATACAGTTTTAATCACAAAAGCTTGAATCACTTCTTTTTATTTATAAGTATCATTATCTCAAGAATATTTTATTAAATATGACTCATAGAACAGAGGGTCCGAATAAAAATTTAAAATTCGCTATTCATCAGAACATTTACTGTTTCAAACTAAATAAAATATTTTCTTTACTTTATTTCGATTATTTTTTCAATTAGATGCATATACCTAATTGTTTAGAAATTAGCTGTTGGGATCCAATTACAGTGGATATCGTTAATATATATATGTCATGTTTGCCTTGGTTATTATAGAATAATTGAATTAATAATGTAAAAAGTTCAGAGTAAACTTGTTTTGCTTTTTTTTTCCCTAGAAAATATGCTTCATGTTTATTTCATTTCATACAGGCACATGTTGAAAATTAGTCTTTTCTGCGTTTAGTTTGCAGTACGAGTTAACTTTATCTTAAGAGTTAACTTGAGCTTTCGGAAACGTGATTATAACACGTTGATAAAAACTAATTTTCCCATTTAAAGCGCAACGTGCTCGTGCAGGTTAAATTTCATTTTTATTTTTTGTGAAACATATTGTAAGAAAATATGACTAAGATATTTTTTAAAAAATTGATTAAAAATAGAAATAAATTTAAGGTAAAAAAAACTGTCATATTTTAAAAAATATATATATTTTTTAAAATTTAAAGATGTCATAAAAATTATTTTAAGTATTGCAAAAGATGAAGTTGTGGTGGGAAGCGACAAGATTGTGCCTTTATTTTTAATTTAAAAAAATTGCTCCGAGGTGCACATTCCCGCTTTCCAAAGTATATATGAATATATATGTGTAGAATTTAGTAATTCTATGTCACACTATTTAGCCTGTGATATACATACGCACGTACACTTTTATTATAAGTAAAGATTTATTCTTTGCGTTTTAAATATTGCAACGCCTTTAAAGTTGTTTCGGAATTTAGAAATCTTCAGAAGCTGCATATAGATGCTATAGTAGAATTATGATTAAGAAAATTGTACTGCATGCATATCAGCAATAATTAGACTGAGCAAAATAAATAAATAAAATTAAAAAAAAAATGAAGATATTCGATGCAGGTTGAACCAGCAAAATTATGTCTACTTCTTTGCTCATTAACCACTATGCTACTAAGCTACCAACTTTCACGTTGTTATTCCGGTTTTATAGCCAAAACAGTGAAGAGAAGTGAAAGGAAAAAGCTGCGCGGGAAACTACTAGTGAAAGACACTAGTAGGAGTTTCAAAGAGAACATCGAAATACGAATTTTAAACTTGAATCTTAATTGTATGTAATTAAATAGTCATTATTTACCTGAGATGATTATTAACTGATGTCAAATAAAGTGTGATTACTAGCACCCAAAATTCAAGACAATACTCTCCATCATAAGAAAACCAGAAATTGAACCGGATTGGAAATGTTAGATTACCAGCGAAGGTGAGCTTTATAAGATTTTATTATGTATCTATATTATATAAATACAATAAGTTGATTTTGTGAAGCAAAGTGTATTCATGGTTTCCAAGACATACGGCATCGTGTTTGGTGATATTTAATCATTGTCCAAGTATCCGTATAGTAACACTCAAGTCGTTGTGTTAAAGCCTGTATCCACAAAAGATACTGTTTTATTATTTTTCTTTTATTCCTATTTTAATAGTGTAAAGCTTGATGCAGGTCGGCGAGAAGAAATCAGTCATTTGCAATTACTAACTATAAGTTATACTTCGCGATAACATTTCTTGACCAAATGGGGATATTGGAAATGGGAAAAGTGGGAAGATAATTTCTATTTGAATGAGTTCAGTTAGCGCTCATAACTGTAAAATTTGAGCATCTAATTGAGGCCCCCAAGTGCACACCAAATTTTTCATTTTATTTTTGGCATTTGTTTCTAGATGCAGTTACAGAAGCATTTATAATTGAATCTGTTGAATAATATGAGATCAGACTTAAAATTTAAACTTTTAAATCTATCTAGAGATAAGTTTCACCAAAAATGGGACAGAAAAAATAATCAATTAATGCGGTGAATTACAGAGCTAAAATGTATGCTTTGCCAGAAATACAATGTAGATAATATTGTATTTCGTAGGGTCATGAAAATGGAGCAATACCACACATTCACCGTTCAGTAAAGAATCATCTATACCAACCTTAGTTAACAGCCATTTCTTTCCCAATGGCTAGACATAAGATATTGGATATGTATCCGATTTGAAATTTCAATATGACACTCCTGGAAAAAAAACCCTATGAAATGTTATTCTATAAACATCTATTCATTAGGCTTAGCAGTAGAGCATGCAATGAAATCGGGAGCATACAATAACCACTATGCCTTTCTAAAATCAGTGTGATCAAAAATTTATTAATGTGTAATTTTTTCTTAAAAGTACAATGACTAAATTCCTTTCTTTTTATCGGGATTTATTTTTTATTGTTATTATGGTATTCATAACTAGCTGGACTATGCATCTAGCATTCATTTGTGTCATGAAAAGTTAGAATAATTCATCTTAGTGGCTTTGAATACAGTGGAAATGTAACTGATTACTTTCTGCTGCAGGGATGATTCAACCATATCTGATTTTGATACTCTTTTTCCGAAGAACTTATCTCTGTCTTGAGTCTAAACGTAACATTTGGCCTCATACTATTCAATAGAAATCTAAGCAAACCGTTTCACAAAAATCTAGTTGTTTTTGTACTGTTTTATTGATTATAAACTGGTTAGTCTGAAATTCTAGTTGTACTTATTTTCAAGAAAATCTTTTAACTTTGATGTTTATTGATATCGCAACTTTGATGTTTGTTGATATCGCAACTTTGATGTTTATTGATATCGCAACTTTGATGTTTATTGATATCGCAACTTTGATGTTTATTGATATCGCAGCTTTTGATGTTTATTGATATCGCAGCTTTTGATGTTTATTGATATTACAGCTTTTGATGTTTATTGATATTACAGCTTTTGATGTTTATTGATATCACAGCTTTTGATGTTTATTGATATCACAGCTTTTGATGTTTATTGATATCACAGCTTTTGATGTTTATTGATATCACAGCTTTTGATGTTTATTGATATCACAGCTTTTGATGTTTATTGATATCACAGCTTTTGATGTTCATTGATATCATACATCCTATTAGGTGATTGAAAAAGGGCACAAAGATTTCATGTACGAATTAAATGTTTTCTTTAAATAGAACAGAAGATCGCATATTCAAATACCACCAGTAAATGGAACTAGTAAATCTTAACGTTCTGATAGTTCTGTTAGAAGGTGGTAGCGTTGATAAATACATGATCGGCAATTGAAGTGCGAAGTGTCACAAGGTTTTTAATCTTAAAGAAAGTACCTTCATCCGGAATGCATGGCGAACCATTGAATGGGGCGAATGTATTGCCAGGAAAAAAGGTGTAGCTTTAAGCAAGGAATTCAAGCTATGCAGAACAGATATGAGAGATCAATAAAGATGAGAGCGGTGGCGAGGGTCTGATTAGAGCCAGTCGTCGCATCCACATTAAAAAGATGACACACAAATTCAATCTCTCTATTGGCAGTACGCTGAACTGCCAAAAAAATTTGTCAAACGGAAAACGCGTGTTTGCTGATTAGAGCAGTAGTTATCGGACATCTATAAAGCGACGTGGAAGGGATTGTCGTGTCAGCATTTAATGCGATATCAGGCGGAAAAGGAAAAACACATTTCAGAACCAATGTCAAAATTCAGGAAGCTGTCAATTTATTCAGAGATGTACACACTTTTTTATTTCTTTCAATACAGGTATAGATAGATTGGCGTACCGATCACGCAAATAATCTGTACAATGGGGAAAGAAATATGTACTAATGCTTTCTATTTTTGTCTATCTTATTTAATTTCATTCCCTCAGAGGATTTACTATCTTACTTTTTGAATCACTGTTGCATTTTTAAGTATCTAATTCTGATAGACATGAAAGCTATGTCATTTTAATAGCTTTACACTTGTTCCTAATGGATTAACGGCATCATAATGTCCTTAAAAACTTAATTGTCTTGACAATTTATCTTCTAATGGCATATTGTCTTTCGCTGTACTGTGGTTCGCTTAGTTATCTGCGGTTATATTCATTGATTATGCTAATAAAGTTGGTGTTTGCTTTCGATTTTACTATCACGTCAGATAACTATGAGATGTCAGACAATGAATTGACATATGTATTCATTTTCTATAAAAAAAAGTGATGATTAGAATGATAAAATAGACATGATACAATTAGTGAAATAAAATTTTTTTTTAAGAAGGTTTACTTTACAAAATAATGAATTGCGCCTAACATAAATGCTGAGAAATAAGATGCCTAGTCGAAAAAAATGGCTAAGTTTATATAGAAAATGCTTGATATATTAAAAAGTTGTAATATTATATAAACAGAAAATAACAGACCTCAAGAATGATAAAATTCAATTCTAAAAACGCGAAATTCGTCTTTGCACGGAAAAGTGTCATGTTCGTAATGTTATGTTGTGAGACCTATTTGTTTTCATTTTCAAGCTGCTAATAAATGTTTTGATTTAAAAGGTTACATTATATTTACATGGATACTATACCAACAAAGAATGTGTATGTATAGTATCCATGTGTACTATGGGCTTATAAATGCTCAAATTTTATAAAGATAAAATTCTGCTACTTTGAAAATACATATGCTACTGAAAGAGCCGTTTTTGTCTTTCCTAAACTAAGAGATTTTAACTATGCGAGCTGAAAAACTGATATGAAAAATCCTTTTAATGGATTATCAGTGAAACTTTATAAATGGAACAGCAAAACCATTCCTAATAGAAATAATCAACAAAAATAAATTGATAGACGAACTTCGAAAGTAAGGGTCCTACATGACAATCTACGGTGAAGTTAAAAGGAAATATCAAATCCTTACTGACACTGAAGATGGGATACTGGCTTGAGATATCCTGTGGAAGAATTTTGAATCCATTTTAAGGGCTAGACTCTTGCAAATATGCCTGATGAATTTTTCTCAGTAGCATACTGTATGTTACTAAAGAAATACTGGAATATGTAGCAAGAAAATCATCGAAAAGAATCAACAAACAAAAGATGCAAGATTTTAAATATTTGAAATTTTATTGCATTTTCAATTTATACGTTAATTACTGCCCGAATATAACAACTTAGCGCAAGTTCTTTACAGAGTTAATAATGATGGATGTTCACAGTTAATAAAATTGCAAAACAGCTGTTTATAAAATCTGAGAAAATAAAGTCCAAATTAAAAGATAGAAACAAGTTCAAGCAGGTACTGATGCCAACACTTAATAGTTAATAAATCTGTAAAGATCTCCAAGAGCGAAAGAGGTGAGATTATTCATGGCTGTGGAATTGCAATGAATCCTCATTGAAAATGAAAGGTTAATCCACGGTCACTTCGTTTCAACTGTTGCAAGTATCGTGGAAGAAAAATTCATTCTGCCGATATATGCTTCAAGAAAAATGACCCACAAAATAATTTTTTCTTCGCGGAGAGTTCAAGTTTAAACTGTTTCTAGGAAGAATCAAGTCTTTGAGCGTAATTAGGGTTATCGCAGGATGATTGTAGAGTTCCTGATTGATTTGACAGGTATAATTCACATTTGTAACCACAAAAAAACTGGTTTCGAATTTGAAGCCGATAAGTTCAGTCTAGTTACTCGTTGGAGAAAAAGACAGTTTCTGTTGAAACCGTAAATGCTGTTGATATTGATCTTACTATTTTGGACATAGTCGAAATAGTTTTGTTGAAGTCGAAATCAATTAAAGTCTATTACATGAATCAAATATGAGATAGAACTAAAAATACGGTGTTGAAATGAGTATTGTGGATAATTTTATTGAATGAATTCGTGGTAAAATGATTGTATATAATTCATGTAATGAATATGTTTTTTGCTGTAAATAGACAAACTTAGATTATTAATGATTATCTAACTATGATAACGGTATTTCATTGGTTTCAAATTTAAAGTTAGATTTTGTTCATGGACAATATTGTCAAATTTTCTTTAATGAAAAGTGCGAGTAAAAATAATTCGATTAAAGATATTTAAAACTTAAATGAGCATGAAATTGAAAACTAATGGTTGTGAAATTATTAAATCTACCTATCCTTCTTTCTTTAGATAAAGTTCATTGTATTTTATGCAGTCCTGTCCCAGTAACTTCAATGGGCGATAGTAAATATTTTCTTTCATAGACGATTGATCACAAAAATTATTTGTATATTTAATCAAGTGTTTGAATGTTTGATAAAGTACCTAGATAAAGCAAAAAGGGAATTGGATTTGAAATTATGTATGCAAGGAAACAACAATGGTCTTGAATTTTGTCGCAAAGAATTTGAAAAGTTCTTAAATATTAGGTTTGGAAGAATAAGTATTTATATTTCCTAACAAAATGGGATTACTGAAAGATTTAATAGAACTGCAGTGGATGATGTACAAGATTTGCTCCATGATAATACTTTACGGTCGGAATTTTGGATTGAAGTCTTTTTGTAAATACTAAAAATAGATGTGAACATAAGTTAAGAAAGGTTTTAACTCCGCTCTTAATATGGTCAGATCCCAAATTCTCAGTAAGACATTTCAAATTATACGGTTCTTTAGCCAACTTAACAAAAGTTACCGTTTAAGGTATTCTTTCTAAAAGAAAGATAGTTTTTGAAATTATTTTATGCATATATTGATGAAAATAAAATTAGAGTATGAATACCGTATACAAAAATATACCGTATGAATATGCCAAATTAATTTCGGAAATGAATTTGAAAATCTGGAAAAGCATTTATTTTGTAATTATAATATCAAACAGTTAAGTCCTCTTAAAATTGCAAACTGAAAAAGACTGCCCGAAGAAGTAAAAATAAATTAATAAATATTTTTTATTATCCCCCCTGTGTTAAATTAGATCCTTAAACTATGTTAGAAAGTACTATTTGACAAATAAAACTGTATCTGAACTGGCAAAGTTTTCTTTTAAAGCAAAGACTAAACATCCGGATCCCACTAACCGCCACGTAGTTATTTCGGCCGCACAACCAAAGGATGTGAAGTGAAGTGAGGAACAGTTTCGCGAGAGATGAGTGTGTGCCTTAGCAGAAGCTCCAGTGGGAATTCCGAGATATACTGTTAAGATTGAGATTTAAAATTCGCATATGAAAATAGTCATTATTTATTCGATAAATTAGTGTTGCAATGCAAAGTGTAATCGCTCGTGTCAAAGTATGTGATAAGAGCATTAATCAAAGTTTGATATTGGTACGAGCAAAGAATATTCGGATGATATTTTTTAAGATTTTAGATCATAGATATTACCAGTTTGAACTATACCACTTTTGAAAGTACGCAATGAAAGGGGGATATAGCTGTAAAAGAAGAGTTTAAATGATGGAAAATCGCAAGTTTTGTGAATTAGCAGATCCACATGATAATAAAATAACTTGAATTAAATAGATTTATAATATTAAGTGTGATGGAAAAAAATAAGAAGTACAAAACTCGATTAGTTTTTTTAAGTTAAAAACAAAAAGTTGGGATTGCGGGAAAATATTTCCTTCGATTGTAAATTTCGATTTACAACTGGAGCCAAGCAATTTTTTTTATTTGTTAAACTGCTGTTTATTTTATTAGTATCGTTGTTAAAATAATACCTTCAGTTTGACGTGAAATCAGCATATTTATATAATAAGATAAAAGAATTAACATATCTTAGACAACTATCGGGATGAATCTTTAATCAAGAAAGTATTTTTGCATGAAACATTATACGGCTTACATTAAGTAGCCGATATTAAAAACAACAAATTAAATCGCACCTTTAAAAAATAAGTCCTTATAAATTGTCTTGGTGTATCTCAAATTGTACGCTGAGAATAAAGATTGATTTTGTAATTTAAGTAGATATTTGGAAAAACTACAAATGATTTAAATAAAATGACAGCTCTTGTTAAAAAATAAATTAGATTTAACCGAACTAAGTCTGGTAAAGGATATGTCTGGAGTAAATTTAAAGATGCATGATAATTCTTTATCTATATCTTAAAAACTGTATATAGAGACTAAAATATAAAGAATTTCCGAAATCTCTCCGAAAGCTTATCTTCCAATTAAACTTAGGAGTCGACTTCTGGATAAAATAGAGGGAAAGAATATTAAAGAAAATGAATGATGAAAAAATGTTCATATAGAACCTTAGTTGCCCATTTTTTCTTTTTCGCTTAAGAGGACAAAATCTGATATTAGCTTTTTTTTTTCTGTATATTTTATGCTTTAATTCTCGAATGGTCACAAATTAGTATTGTACTTGATATAATGAATTACGCATTCAAAACTAAGGATTATAAAATAGTCGAATATTAGAAATTCAAATTTGACTAGTCATACGGACGCTGATTGTAGAAATGAATACCAATGATCCAATTTCCCTTTTCAACCAAGAATTTTAAATCGAACAATAGTAACCAACTATTATGAATTTCATGACTAAAAAAATGACAGATAAAATTTATAATTAGACTCTAATTTTTGTTTGGCAATAGTTAATTGTGAATAATTAAAATATAATATATGGAATCAATGACAATTTTCTTTTTAGATTGGCAATATCAGAGGAAATCATTTTAATTCTCAGTAAGTGAATATAATCGTCGATTTCAGGCTGTAGATAGTGTATCCACATTAATAACCACGGATTTGTTTCATTTATCGATAAATTCCATCACTGTTAAGGGGACAATGGACTCGAGTAGACACCTTTTGAATTATTCAGCTAGGGTTATGAAATATTTTATGCATATATATTAAAATATAAAGACGTCAAATTTCTTAAACATTTTAAAACGAAATATATTATTTAAAAAAATTCAAAAGGTATATATTTTAAAAAATTTTAAAATATTTCAAACGACTTAATTGTTAATTTTTTTTTCTATTTTTTTCTTATTACCCAATGTAAATTTATTTGGAACAAAACTACGAATTATTTTGCAATTCTAATTAAATGCTAATTTTTAAGAAATATTTTTTTGCACACTTACTGAATTTTCATAGGAATTTTATGTTTTTCCTGAACTAAAACTGATTTCTAACGAGCTCAAAAAACTCGAAATATAAAATGCATACCCCATTTCTTTTTAATATTTAACCGAAATCTTTATTATCAATTTCATTTAATTTTTAAAAAAATTATGACGCCTGGAACATTTCAAAGATATGTAAATCTAATTACAATATCATTTTGAGAAAAGTCATTAAGATATATTTTTTCCCTTCTTAATCCTTCAAATATTTATTTTATTTAACAATACATTTTATAACATTATTTTAGTTGAATATAAATATATATTTTGGTAATGAAGTGATAAGAATAAAATTGCACGTTTTCGTCCATTTTTGCTTATTTCAAATTCCACTGTCTCCTAAACATGCCTATTTTGCTGTTTTATGTGAACATTCCGACTAGATTTACATTTCTATTTAGTTGATATTTTTTTATAGAATGATGATGTCCTCCTAAGTGTCATGATAATTTTTGTAACAGGTGTGGTGAAGTAACACTTTTTAGTCAGAACACAAATGGTCATGCAACTGACTAAAGCCACGGATTACCATTCTTTTACTGTTTGAATCGTAGAATGGAGTTAATAGGCAACACATATTGTTTCAGCACTTGTCACAGTAGTTTTCGAAATTGGATTAATAGTAAAAATCCTTCAAAGCACTTCGCAATACTCATGATTTCTAGAAAATCCACAGCCATCCAACAGATTATTTCTGTGATGGAACAAAAAGTGATATCTGTAAGTGTTCTTTAAATTACCCTGACTTTTCCTGTGAATGACAGTACTAAAAAAATCGTCACTCAGATCTGAGTGAATTGATAAGATATTTAGGCCTTCCTAAAAACAAATCAGAAATGTTAGTTTCAAGATTAAATCAGTGGATAAACATTCATTGAGCGTATCAGTCTAGGTAGCTATAAATTTTAGCTACCTATTTGGATTTAAAAGTAAAATTTTCTAATGGAAAAACTTTGGTAGGTGTTTAAGATTAATGGAAAAAATTTAACTTCAAAGTAATCAAACGTAGTAATTACCATTCTAATTTAAAGTCTAAAGTTTTCCAAGATTTGATTTTTCTCGCAATTTAACAGGATTATAAAAAAGTAATAACAAAATTTCTTATATTGAAGCAACAAATCGCATTAAAGACTTTTACTGATTTTTCCCAAAACTATTACAATATAGAAGTTTTAATAAGAGAAGATTTAGCTGTTTTCTAACCAATATTCTATTTTCACAGCTAAACATATACTTCCTAGTTCATTCTTTTTTTTTTTCAACTCAATAGATGGCGCTGAGATTATCCAATTTAGTTCGTATGATGATGAGGTACCCTGACCAAGTGTTGTAGGCATATTCTGTTTTAAGCGCAGTAAAGTTGAATTTAGTTTAATAAAAATGTCTGCAGCGTTAAGTTTTATTTTCTTCAAAAATCGTTTGGAATATTATTATATTCAACTGGTATGTTCTTTTCTTTTATATCTTATTTACGTTTTTGGTTTGATAGTAGTCTTATAGTGGTTTGAATCAATTTTGCGGTGTTTTGTTTAGATGTGAGTTTAGAAATAATATTTTGTTTATTATTATTGTGCAATTTATTGCCGTTGCTTTGTTGATATTCTTGTCTTCAAAAACCTCAATTTCTTGGGATTTTCGGGCCACGAAGGGTCAATACTTCGATGATTCTGCAAGTTTTTCTTTCTGTATTATGAATTATATGAAAATAAATTCTTGATGTAATGCTGTCGTGTCATTGTCACCAGAAATTGTAAAATGCTGAGAAGTTTGAGAAAGTACGATAATAGGACAACCCCCACCTTCTCCAAATCTTACTGCCGTTTATCAAATCGAGAGACATACATACTCAGGTGAATTTTATCAACTTTATATCAGCAATTCAGTTTATCTGACTGACTCAAATGTTTCTTAATAATTCTACATAATTGAAGCAGATGCAGTTTGAAATGAGGTTCTCCATTCATCTTGTGCCAATGTTTTGCGAAACTTTATCATATTTCAGACATCCTTTAAAGTTAAATATTTAGAAGTGGATCAATGTAATTGATTTTAGAGTAGAACAACGAATTGTATTAATGTCAATTACAAATGTCTTTTTAATCTTTTGACTATTAAGAGGCATATATGTCCCACTTGTAGTTAAAATTAGCCATCAAAGGATTAAAATAGGGAAATGTTTGCTCATGTTATGAGATTCATAGTATTCTAAACTGCTTTCGACTGAAAAATCCAAGGATTGCTAAAAATTCAATATCCAAAAATATCACAGTAATTTACAAAATTGTTTAAAAACATCTGAAAAAAGTAAATATGTATATAGGGTGCCTCCCAAAAGTGGAATTTTTTATTTCCTAAATTTTGCTTTTAGATATTTCTAATTAAAAAATTTGATTAGATAAAGCGGGCGATTACATGCAAAGCTTACTTCTGTGGAAGCTAATAGTAAAATATTGTCGTTAATAATAGTAAAAATAAAAAAAATAATTAACTTTTTTTTACTGACTTTATACTGTAAAAGTGTCAGTTTAGTAAAATACTTCTCTTACTCTAAATTAAAGGCGCACAAAGAATCATATTTCTATCTAAAATTTGCAGAAATGTTTATTCTGAAATTTAAAGGAATAGTTCACAAATTTATATGAAAATATTTTTTTCACAAACGGAAATTCATTCAATACAATAAAACTTTCAAATGAAGGTATTTGTCTAATGCTATATCAACCAATCATTATACTTTAAAAAAAATTTGCTAATCACATATTTTGTAATTCACTTTCATTGATCGATAGTTAAAACATTGACTTAATAAAGAAGGGGAGAGAAATTTGAAAAACTAAACATTTAAGATATCTCAGAAAAGAACTGGAATGCCAAGCAAGAAGATAAAATTCTTTACTCGCATTTGTGTTTTCTAAAAGAATATTTCAATAATAAGAAACTTTTCTATATGTTGACGATTTATGCTGCATGTAATCATAATGCCACCTTTTGTTATAGAAGAATAAAAATTTGTTATAGTTTCCCAAATGTTCAGAAATTTTCAAGGAAATGTGTTTACAGAACAGCAGTTGAACTATAACGATCTATAAATCTTTACTTATAGATTTACTAATCTTTACTCATAGGCAAGATGTATGGATGACGGAGGGGAATATTAGGTGTTAAACATTTGATGCAGAAACATTTTATGATTTTCCAAGTTACCCTTATGCTAGTACACGAACAGTCAATGCAGAATTCTACATCCTATCCCTGACAATATAGAGAATAAAACACATTAATTAACATCACTGCGGTAAATAATTAATTACACAATCGAAGATTAGAATGTTACATTTGGGTACTACCTTTGGTATAATCAAATCCTGTTCTAAGAAATGAAATTTAAACAGATGAAAGTTGCTTTAATCGATATAGAAACCTAATTTTCAAAACTGTCGCTTTTGGGGCTGTAAAAATTCATTATTAGTTTAAAAAGCTTATCATCAATGTCCATAATATGTTTAGACAAAAGTATTCGATGAGAGTGGATTATTAAATATGTTTATATGTGCGATGCGTGTAATGTGATTATGGTGATAATGATAGTAGGTTCTAATTATGGTCCAACATTACCTTTCAAATAATATCTAACTGTTAAATTTCATTTACTAAGAAAGGTGTCAATTTATGTGATTTTATTATTTGTAATTTTTATTTATATTTAATTATTTTATTTTTTATCCTTTGTATAGTTATTCATGTAGTAAATATTAATTAATACTGAACATAGATGGTGCAGTATGCTCTAAACCATATGTATATTTGGAATGTGAGTGAAGCACACTTAAGCTTTTCAGCTCTTTTTGTAAACACTTCAACTTGAGAGTTGATGTGAAACTGGTGCAAGGAGGCACCGCTTGCTCTTTGTTAGTGGCCTTATAAATTAGTGTTATCTTATAAATGTGTGATCATCGTCCCATATGTGTTATGTATGTGTGTGTGCTGAAATAAGAAAAAGACAAGAAGGCATCTTTCCTTGGATTAAATACACACACCTAGCTACAGTATCTCTAAGGTGACGAGAAACAGACAACACGGGAATAAAAATACATTTTCAAAGCAATAACATTTGATAAAACAACAATTAGATTACTCAAAAATTAAAATAGATTTCAAATTAATTCAAAAATTAAAAAAAAAGTATTAAGCGTAGTATACATCAATTCAGGCATTATACATAACAAACAGTTAGAAAGATATCCAGATGATTCTTCGCCATTGGCCTATAGATGAAAAAAATGGACTGAATACACATGAATACAAATATGGTTAACGTAATACAGCTGACGATAATACCGCAAATGCATTATTAAAATCTGTTATATTGTAAAGAAATGCTGATTATGATAGGTTTCTCGTTTCTATCATAAAAATAAGTAGTCTTTGAAAGCAATCTTTATATCGCATTTCAGAAAATTGCAAATAGAGTTAATTCAGGTTCACTTTACACATATTAAAATCATTGTATAAGTTTAATTCTAGGAACTATTTTGCAACGCCTCTTATAGAAAGAATAAAAATGTGATGTTGGAGACCACAGTAAAACAACATGTAGCTATTTGTTAAGTAGCAAGTCATCTATTAAGACAGTAAAACAACATGCAGCCATTTGTTAAGTAGCAAGTCATGTATTAAGCACAGAAGCAACTTTCTATTGCTATTTGGCGAATAAGATGAAGTGATTCGAAGTAGATAATTTTCTGGAAGTCTAAGCATTGCACAGAAAGAAAATCATCCTGCATTTTTCGCCAAGACTTTATTTATCTTCTGAAATCCACCGCTGTCAATTTCCATTCTTGTTCTTTTTCTCAGAAGTTGTGAATGAATTCTTTAGCATCTTTAATTTCTAGTTTGCAGTTCTGAAGATGTTCTGAACTGTTCAGCAGAATAATTTAGGAAACGTTCTTATTCTCTGAAGGAAAGATAACATTCTGCAGCTGCTTACACACTTGGTCTTAAATTTTAATTTATTAATACTCATCACATTACAATACACTAGTAGACAATCTGCAAAAATTCTTCTTTAGGGCTCCGATGCCTCATCGAAGAATTCTGACTGGACAAGATTGGAGTCATTTTTTTTTCCAAAGTTCTGTTCTAGAAACATCGAATTATACTGTAAAAGGTTTGAAATGAATCTTACTCTTCACAAATGTGAGTCAAAGAATATGAACAATAAACTTAAGCAAACTCAATAAATTCTGTGATCATTCTAAATTCCATCCGTGTTGCCAGATGAGTAAATTAGAAATCCTAGTATCATAGATATTGCCAGACTTAAAAGAATAAATTTTAACCAACCAAGCGCAAACGATTTGCTAGCAAATTTAGTTTTTAAGATTTAATTCCTTTTCTCCTCAAAATTCTTAAAGAAAGTTCACGAATCTTGTTTAATAATGGAAACAGACAATTAAAAAAAATTAAAACATATTACTTATCCTTTTTGATCCTATTTTGTTGTTCGTTGATATTCCAACTTGAACAAATGACTACTTTCTTTCGTTTTCAAACAATAAGTAATTTTCTCCGTTTCTTCTTTAACTTCCATTTAAAAATGGCAAGAATGTTGCCACTACACAGCCATCCGACAATTTGTTCAATATCAAAAGAATATCTTTTGAGATTTCTAACAAATATCGAATCAAAAAGCGATGTTGAGAGGAAAAAAACTGTGGGGAAAAGATCTAGTGTGATAAATAGGAACTTCAAAATCACACCACCACAGGTCATGACAAAGTACACGAGGTTGTTGAAAAAGAAAATATAAATAAGAATAATAATAATAAAAAAAAATACTAACCGAAAACGATATGATCGTCGCTTCCCTCTCAAAGTATATAACCTCTTCTTATTTCCCCGCTGTCCTGAGGGCACTATTTCAAATACTAAACGTCGTTTCGCCGCGAATTTAGCGGTTCGTGGTCGTAGGACATCCATCATTATGTTGTGCAGTCATCTGAAGAGAAATCGGCTCACTTCGACTGTTGCTATTCGGAGTATGTGTATCTCCCACTCTCTCCAGGTAATTGTCGATAGCCGAGTTGAGCTGTCGGTGTTCTGCCTCAGGCAAGAAGCTCTTCGTCTGGAATAAAATATCGTTTGGCGCAGAACGGCGTTTAAATAAGGAAGGGAAGAAGATGTAAGTAAATAAATAAATAAGTAAAAAAAGAAAAGGTGGAAAGGAATTAAACTACTGGAGCGCGGAACGAGTAATACGATTTGGCAATGTTTAATAGATTTCGTTGGATGATGATTTAATTATGAGCCACACGAAAGAATTACTTCTCCGATTAAAGCGAAGTAAATAAAAGCAGGTTTTCCCGAAGTCTAGGGGAACTGAGAAGATTTCGCTCTGAGGCAATTGATTACCAAGGAGTGCAACTGGATGCGAGTTTAATTACAGTCAGAACCTTAACCACTAAATCATTTTCCCGCAAACGAGGGGAAATGTCTGAGGTGCATTCCAAGCAGTGCTTAGTTGAGGAATATTCTTGTTAAATAGTGACCAGACTATATCTAATCAGATATAGATTTAAATTCTAGTAGTTTCTGTGGATTTCAAATATGATATATTATCAAATAACTTTGCGATACATTTGTTTTTAAAAAGTATTTTTAGTATTTTAAACACCAAAAGTTATATTTACGATGTGTAATTCTTAATTCTTCTAGATATTATTTTTGTTGGAGAAGTAAAGTGGGCATAACAAGTATAATTACCTATTATTAAACATAAATGCTCTATTTTAAAAATAAAGAAGAAAATATAATAAAAATAGAATTGCAACTTAATAAAAAGGTAAAAAAAAATTGATAAAATGGCCTGACTAAACATGAATATATTGCATAATGAGTTTGTATCGCAAACCAATTTCACATAGAAGTCATGTTGAAGTTGTGGATATAAGTCTTAGCAGATTCGATTGTAACCATCTCTTCTATTTAGGGTGCTATTATCATAGGAATTTACTGAATGGTTCGCAGTCATAAAAATTGTAACGATACTTGAAGTGTCATTTAATATTTCTGTATATTAATAAGATTATTGTTAAAATTTTGTATGTTTTGTCTCCTAATTATTCAGGTATGCGAAAATTTTTGTTTTAGTGTACCACTAAATTAATGAATTGATGCCATTAAATTTTCTGTTCTGATTTAGATTTTGCAAGTGCTGCCTATATTTCTATGAAATGTTATGTATTTATTCGATCTCAATATGTTCTTCTCTTGTTATTCAATTTTGATTAGAAATTCGAAGGCATTTCTTACTCATGAAAATCTATTAAATTCTCATTTCCATACCACACTAGTGAGAGATATTTGATTTATTACATTGTATGTACTAGGCTCATATATTCAATATACATATTGAGTCAAATTCAGTGAAATTAAGATTCGATCTGCTGTTTTTCTGTAACAATATACAACAACTAAATTATATGTTGAACTTAATTCTATCTGTTAAACTCTATAACAATATTCAATGACAACTTAAAATTATTGAGTTTCATTTATTTTGAACTCTATATAGTTTTAGTGTAATTTTTGAAGCAGTAGAAATATTTGACGCAATAGCAAGTATTCGAAAGAAATCTAATCTCTAATCTAATCTTCTGCATTAAGTGTTAATGCAAAAGTTAAATTTTCATACGATCCCTTAAAAGCATCTTGAGACCACGGATTCTGTATGCTAATAAAAAATATATACAACTGCGAATATAACCTAAAAGAGTAATTTTCAATGTTCACAACTCGTAATTGCAGTAGAGTGCACTTTTTTTTAAAATTAAAAGTTTTAATGTATCGAGAATATTTTATTAAATATAACTAGTTGAGGGTACAGTATAAAAATTTAGATTTCCTAATTTTTTCAACATTACATTTATGAATTCAGACAACATAAATTATCATTCTATTCTTAATTTAAAGCATTTTTTTTTTCTGATTGGGATATATATCTAATTCTTATGGTTTGAAAATTAGCTTTTGAACCACGATTAGAGGGGATACATTTATTGACTCAATCAACATAAATTATCATTTTTTTACATAATTTAAAGCATTTTTTTTCCGCTGTAGATATATGTCTAACTCTAGTTAGGACAATTCCAGTTAGGCTATGAGACTTTTATTTCATATAACAAACGGACTGACCGACATGAAATTTAATGTGCATGTTTGATTTCTTCGAAATAAAGGAAATGATGATGTATCTCTTCTAATAAATCTCTTACGATGATGGATATCCAGTTCATTCCTTTCCAAGTATGTAAGAAAATTCTTTTCAGAATGGTCGGAGTAATTTTGATGAAATTTTGCATACCTGTTTTTTTTTATCGTCCCATTAAAAATACTGCAATAATTAACTTTTCGCGCCCTTCGAATCAAATATATTTGCAAAAATGTATTGGCTGTCGCGAAATTTTCATGTTCAAGTTCATAAAAGAAACATTCCCCAAAAATTTTCATAAAAATTATATAAGAAATATATAGAATGCAATATATTGCATAATAATATCAAAAAGAGTTATATTTTAAATTTGTAAAATATTTTATATGCATCAAAAATATTTATTAACATGATGTTATTTTTGTAACAACGCTCTGCTTTTTTTTTTCCTTTCACAAGATTTTGATAAGAAAAAAATCAGTGCATCGTGGATTCTGTTAATTATTAATTTGATATTAGAATTCAGACATTTCATATAATCATATCCTGAAGAATGACTTGTTATTTCCTTAATTAGCATTCATTAGTAAATTAAAAATTCCGAAATTAATTTATGAATGAAAAGGGATAATCTAAGAAAAGAGTTGCCATGCATTTTATTTATGGAGTATTTTGACTGAATAATATATTTTTTGCTTACTAAATAATGTTAAAGTAGAATAAATAACCTCAAATCTTTAAAAAAAATAGTATATTTCTTGTCAGCGTATGATGTATAAATTCTGCCACATTTTTTTTCATGACAACAGAAAAAAAAACTATTTTCTAATTATGTATTCATTTTAAAACATTTTCAACGATCTGTACCGATTTTTAGGAAGGTTCATTAAAATGGCATCATTATGCAATTCATTTTGCTCAGTTTCCATTCGTTTCTTAATGAGGCTGTTCTGTCAAAAACAGCCGGAAATAAAATAAAAGCTTATAGAATAATGAATTCGTAAAAAATGCCTCAAAAGTTTCAAAGGAGTGGAAAAAAAACCTAGACATCTTTTTATGTTTCTTGTAGCTTATTGTATAGGCGTCAAACTGGAACTCATATCACATGTACGAAAGCTTGTCTTTCATTTATTTCTAAGTCTAATTTTGTCCTTTACATTTTAAATAAAAAAGAGTATTCTAGAAAAAAAATAACATATTCGAAATAAAATGGTTGCATTAAATTTTTTTTTAAAATCTTTAATAGATTGGTGCTATGTTTTTAAAATGAATAATGTAATTATTGAAGCACTCTTTCTGAGAATGTATTTGAGACTTTTATCATTGATTTTTTGATAAGAGGCTTTTTTTAACCTCTTTTCCTTAAAAATTTCTTTTCTTTGATTTTTTTTTACTGTTTTTTCTTTTTTCACTCTTTATTTAAAGTGGCGAAAGAATTTTTTAAAAACACGAATCGAAAAGGGAATACTTTACAATTTAGATAAAGAACGAAAGATCAGTTAACTATCAGACGATTCGACCAAAATGAATTAGTGTTCGAAAAAAAATCATTTTTAACTAGTAAGAGAATATATTACTAAAGCTAGACTGAATTTTAATTATAAATTATTATGAAAAATTCAATTAATCTCACAATTTAATTACTCTGCATATTATTTATTATAAAGTTTTTATAATAATACTAAATACGAAAAAAAGCTCGAAAAAAATGCATGAAGATAAGAATATAAATGATCATTGAATTTTGTAATGCGAAAATCAATTGAAATTAACACTTGAGATAATTAAATTGCTTCTTAGTATGTTATATGGTAACATAAAATAAAGAAACAAAACTTGTTTCCGCTTGATATAAATAAGCTCTTATTTTTTAGGAGTTAAAATAATAACAATTGGAGTGAAAGAGAAAATATAACTAATAATATTCTGACTGTTAAAATATTAGTTCTAATGATAAATAAGAAATATCTGTTTAAAAATAATTTTTTATATTGCATAGAGTATATGTTTGTGCCTATTTTTGTAACATACAGATAGTATTCCGGTCTGTTATTGGACATTATATGATTTCTAAATGTATAAATTTTAAATTGGAAAATAGAAAATGAAATCTATTTTTTCTTAGAAATTTCTTTTCTTCGTGTCATGAAAACCATTGCAATAGGTAGTTTTCCTGTATGAATCTACCTTAAATATTTCTAAAATCTGTCAAAATTCAGCAAAAAGTTGCACGACGATGAAGTGGGCATCATTTAAAAGGTAATGCTTTAAAGTTTTAACGTGGTATAAAAATGAGTGTTATGCAAAAATATTTTCCTCAATTATCGCAAAAAACGCCAAAATCTCACTAAATTTTCAATTAATCGAAATTTGAAAAAAATGCGCAGAGGTGCACATTTCCACTCTCTAAAGTATTTTTATGCTAAATTTGGTAGCTTTAGATTTAATGTTCTGTTCTGTTAAACGGCAATATATAAATGCACGCATTCTCCTTTAATATTAGTAGTAAGGATTGGCAACAGAAATGTTTTTTTCTTCTTTTTCCTAAGTTAACGAACAACTTATAATTTGATAATGATTTAAATAAGACTAACCAATTTCAATTGAACCATAATTAATAAAATATAGATATGTCTATAAAAATTAATTAATTCTATATCGCAAACTATTTTGTAGAATTCAGATCTTTCCTACAGACAAAAACGTCTTTTTGATCAATATTCGAGCTGTCTTTTGAAGTCTTTTAAACATAATTTATCGTCCTGTTGCCATCTTTCATTAAAAAAGTTTTCGACTTAATATTTATTTAGAGAGACTCATTAAAGCACATCGCTACAGAAAAGGGGAGAAACCGGATTAATGAAAGTCTACGTATTTCAAAAAGATTTTTTTCTTTTTGGTTATGGTAACTTAAAGTATTTAATATTTTACTCCAACTTTAATTAAAGTTAATTTATTCGAAAAAGGTCTCTCAGAGGGAAAAAGAACTGCATTAAAATCTTTAGAGGAATTAAGTATAAAAGAGTGAATTTTGAAGAAGAAAAATGTTCTAGGAATATATGGAATAAATATATATATGCATATTAATTTTGCGAGAAAAACATTTTCTTGTTCAAAGTAAGATTTATCTAACCTTCCATTTAATTTAATTGACAGAATAATTATTGGTAATTCAATTTCATACTTGATGTAAAAATTGTGTTTAAATTAAGCAATCGTACAATAAATAAAGAGATTATAACTTTAATCATCAGTTTTGGTAGAGGTAAAAGAATGCTTACTGATGCTTCAGGATGAATCATTTATATTAATAATTATACTGAATAATTTGGAATTTTTCGATTTTTTCCCCCGGTTTTGGATTGATATCTTTGAAAACTTAACTATCAATAGAATTAAAAATTGTAAAGGTGATTGCAATGCTCAAATTTCCTAAACATTAAATGAATAATAATTATCTACAGAGTGGTTATAATTAAACTTCCTCTATAAATAGCATCATACAGCGCAAACGAATCAACGAATTGCAATGAAATTTGGTGTATAGACTATACACGAGATGCGCTCACGGAATTTCGAAAAAAAAAAGTTCCAAAATGTCCACCAGTGGGTGCCTTTTAAGAAAAACATTAATTTTAACACAATAAAGACCAAAACGGAATACAGAAACTATTTTAACATTTATTGACTAGTTTCTGATCACCTTGCCATCGAACCACATTAACTGAAGGTAAGGAAAAAACAACAGTACGCTGCTTGAGTGTGAGTGTGTGTGTGTGAGAGAGTGTGTGTGTGTGAGAGAGTGTGTGTGTGTGTGAGAGAGTGTGTGTGTGTGAGAGAGTGTGTGTGTGTGAGAGAGTGTGTGTGTGTGAGAGAGTGTGTGTGTGTGAGAGAGTGTGTGTGTGTGTGAGAGAGTGTGTGTGTGTGAGAGAGAGAGAGAGAGAGAGCGCACAGTTCAGTTTACAGAAACAAGAACAGATTAGGACGAATTTGCACAAGAGGAGCAGTTGTTAATCATGTCCATGATGATGTAGGGGAAGGTGCTCCATGTGACCACCCTCATTCACCTCCAAAATTGCAAGTCGATGGGCAGTGGGTTCAACAGCAGATCGTAACTGATTAGTTGTGATGCTTCGCACATGAAGCGTTATGGAGTTCTTTAAGCCATTCAATGTCACAACACCGTCGCAACAAGATACCGTCATCATTGTAGCCGGATACATCGACATAAAACATGAAAACGACTGCAATCGTTTCTTACCCTAAACTATTTTGCATAAAGCTTCCTTTTCTTCGCACGCATGCAAATCTCGCCATTTTTTTCCTAGAATTGACAGCTTTTCCCTGTTTCACATTTTATTGCTCATAATTTTTGTTCCAGATTGTTAATATTGTTTCTGTATTCAGTTTTGGTCTCTTGTTGTGTTAAATTTAATGTTTTTCCGGAAACCACCTGGTGGACATTTTGGAACTAATTTTTTTTTTTGAAATTCCATGAGCGCATCTCGTGTATAATCTGTGCACCAGATTTCGTAGCAATTCGTTCATTCGTTTGCATTGCATGATGCTGTTTATAGAGGAGGTTTAATTATAACCAACTTGTATTTGACTCATATTTTAATGTAATAATTTTCCTTGAAACCTTTTATTTTTTACTATTTCGAATACGAAGTGTATAAATGGATATTAATAGTGAAATCTTATTCAATTCGATATCAATATTTTGATGTATCTTCACATTTAAAACTTCTCGAGTTTGAAAAAAGAAACATTTTCGAAGTCACATTTAATAATATTGAATATAATGATTCAAAAATGTAATGAGCTAAACGATTGAAATTCGATATGTATATATATATCTTTACATAATTACTATAAATTTTTAATGAAAGTAATGCGTCCGTGTCTTCTGAAAATTATTATCCAAAATATATTCTCTAGACAGTTGAAAATTATAATATGGTTAAATTGCTGGAATTGTAGATTTATATCAAATTTTAGACCAACGGGTGCGAAATAATTAAAACACACAATAAACTACATAGATGAAGTATGGAAGCTTCACATCAAAATTGTAAATCTATGCATGATTTTAAACTAAATTTGTTGAACTATAAAAACTATGAGTTTTTCTAACTTATGTGTATATGATAATTCAAAAACACAAAACCTAAATAAAGTTTAGCTCGTAACCACAGCACTAAAATTTCAGATCTGATGAAGTCAAATTTTGAACTTCATCAGAGAACGAGGAAAACGTCTAAAATTGCGTACTCGATTCTCTTGACTGTCTTACGAAGTTAAACTCAAATTTCTGCATTGTGAAATTATAAGAGAAAGTTGAGTGAGACTTTCAGATTTGGTTTAATTAATAATTCAGAATTATTTGATTGATATCCGTTTTGAAACTGATTTTGAAATTCAAAATTACTCTGTATTGTTACAGAAATTGTCCAAAATGAAACCTGACAATCTGAATAATACCAAATGAGTTATCTCCGCCTTTCCTGGGTATTCAGAGTGAAATAATGCCCAAGTCACCACGAAAATCAATATTGTAGTGAGATTACAGAAACGGGATAGACGAAAACGTTTTTTATTCTACGAGTATGCCAAAAATACAGAAGACGGGTAATAAAAATGCACTATATGAAATAAAATATAGCAGTTGTAGACACTAACAACACAAGCAGGCAGCAAATCACTTATTAAAAAGCAGTAATAGTGCTCATGCGAAAACAACTAAAGAGTTATTACATAATTTTCTGACATGGCATGGCATCATATTAAAGTGTCAATAAAAATATCTGGATCTCGATTTCTAACAGAGATAGGGCCATAATTCTTGCATTTTCCAGAACCTTCATTTTTATTTTTGAAATTACTATTTTGTTTCCAAATTCTTAGCTAAAATTGATAGTTAGCGATCTGGCATCCATTTAGTGTTTAAATGGATGCTAGAAGAATCATGGATTCACTATCTATTAAATGATGGCTGGTTTTCGAATGAATGAATAATCGTATTCATCTGAACGCTCTAGTGGAGGATTTAGGAATTGTGTAGTCACAGCAGTGCGTACTATGATGTTCAGTTTTTAATGATTGTTCAATTCAGTTTCTCCTTTCAACTTAATCAGCATTTCAGTTTAATTTTTTTTGTTGTTTTAATAGTTTTTGAAAATGTGTTTATTTTGACTTGTGACTGCTCACAATATTGTTTCTTTATAAACACTGTAACAACGCTTTTTATTTGTAACATTACTTGGAATATTTATTTAATTTTTCCCTACTGTATGCGGGGCTCACGTGTCGACTTAGGCAAGCGAATCTTGGGTACCTTTGACAGGTATGTGTAAGTGTTACAGATTTTTATCCTTTCATTCCTGATGTAGGAACCACGGAGTTCTGCAATTTCATCAAGCGCGTGTTGGAAATAATTGAATAAAAAGCGAAATTGGATCAGGAAATAAGGAAACATTTCAGAATGAAATCAAGAAGGGCTCAGTTAAGATAAAAATTTTGAAATTAAATTAGATTAAAATTAAATTTAAATAATATTGAATTATATATAATATCTGCTGTTAAAATTGATTAAAAGTCTAGCATTTTTCTTAGCATATAAATAAAAACATGTAATTATTATGAGGGATTATAAAGGAATAATAAATTTCAAGCAAATATAACATCAAAATTATTTCACAGAACCTATCATGCTATAAAAACATAACCAATTAAATGGATAGTAAATGTTATGCTATAAAAATAATGAATTGCACCTTAATATATTTGGTAATGATTGTAATAATTCCATGAAAATATAAATTGCAGTTTTAATATATTATAAATCTTAATCCGTATTTTTTTATATATTTATATATATTAACACTTTGAATAATAACATTCTTTAATAGAATTGTCAGTTCCCCTCCCTTTCTTCGTCAGTTTTAAGCCGGAAGTCCACCCATGGAATATTCTAAATCGATACCTAAAAGAATGAGGTCACCTAAATATTAATTTATTCGAATTTGAATTCCTCATTCCATTTCTGCAGACGATTTCCTTTTTTCTTCGGTATCAAAAGTGAGCATTAATTAAAAAGATGAGCTCGCGATTCCCATGATGCCTCGCGACTTGTATTGCATGTTGCCTAGGAGCACAAAGCAAATGGGTCGCTGACCAAAAAGTTCTCTCACACACTCTATTGATTTTGAGAGTTATTATTTTTATTTTCATAGCGTGCCTTTGTTCCGTACTCTTACCTACTTCTTCATCTTCTATCTACTCTGCCCGACTCTTAGTGCGGTCGTCGAAAAGCAGCAAAAAGCAGAGGGGGCAAAGTGAAAGGGTAATTGCATCGGGGACGAAATTTCTGTCAATCACTTCGCAAAAGCGATGAAGAACGACGGGGAAGCGAAGCGGTAAAAATCACGTTTCGCTGCGGAAGCAGAAGGGAAAAAAGAGGAAAAAGCACCAGCAGCAGACGACTCTCTAACCCAGAGTTCTTTATTTTTATTTAGTCCTTTTATTTTTATCGTTTGGTTCCTTTTTTTTTTCTCTTCGTAGCCACAGAGGAAGAATGCGAAAAGTAAAATGAAAGATAGAGCGAGAAGAATGAAAAGAAAATAGAAGAGAAAAAAAAATTATATGACCAAATTTTTCGAAGAGAAATGGAACGGTCTCGCCTTTTATGGCGCAGAGTTTTAGACCGATAGCATAAAATTCGCCAATATTGTAACAGGTAGACCAAATGGTCTGCGACTTAAAAGAAAAAGAAAGAAGAAAAGTTACTTTGAAACCGAAAAAGTTGGATGGACGGTTTTTACTTTTTTCTTTCTTTCTCAATTTGCTGTTTGAAAGGAGAGTCATTTATTAAAGACCGTCTAATAAGACAAAGAACAAAGGAGGAAGCAGGATATTCCTTTTGTTTGAAATCCATACAAAAAATAAAGTAAAATAATTGAAATAGCCAAGTTAAATGAAATATTGATTTAATTAGACAACTGTGTGCTCTTTCTAAAAATATGTGTATATAATATGAATGGACGCACTATGCCAGCGTCTTGGCCTAGGGGTAGCGAGACTTCCTCGTGATCTGGGCATCCCGGGTTCGGGCATGGTTGCTCTCTACCATGTGTTCTATCTATGAGGTGTGTGAAAGAGTCCCCCCCCCCCGGTAAAAAGGGGTTGTGCAAGCGAGTGTGTGAGTGTCATCTTCATATAAGCTAAAGTCAGACTTCTAAGTTAAAGTAGACTAAATTCAGACAAAAGGGCCCTCGGGTGCTCAGGGGTCTTCAGAAGCTACTGCACCCCTCTTTCACCGATTTCTTACTTGGTTTGAATTGGAGCTCAATCCAAAGGGGATAACCAACAATAACATGGACGTACAATCAAAACTACATTTATTTTGCATGATGAAAATCCTATCAATTTGTTTGGAAGTATAGCAAAGGAAAACCAGCGAAAGTGAGCTCCACAAAACTTTCTCGCATACTCTCTAATAAAGGTGATATCTCAGAGAACGCTATGATCAGAATTGGCCTACAATAGTTAGGAAATATTAACCCTTGAGGTGAAATCAGCATTTTTACTGGATTTATCGTACAGTCAACCCTCCTATACCGCGGTATATGGAAACCGAGCTATAAGAAACTCGGATTTAACCATACAAACCAGGCTAATTCGTAGCGCGTTCTATGGAAACCGCGCTATAAGAAACTCAGAATTAGTACAAATCACCTCATTCGTATCGCGTTATATGGAGACCAATAAATACAAAAGACAAGCGATATAAACTTTCTTTTTAATCCTTTCCTTGTTTCTTTTGTGTTTGACATGATGCAAATCTAGGGTTAATAATTACTTTATTATTATTATTATTATATTATAACAATTGAAGAATATTACTTACAGTATTGTATAATGTTGTCCAATTATAAACCACAAATTAAGCAGCAAAAAGCTAAACGGATGGACGGTGCAGACAAAATTTTAGAAAGAATGGGTCACCAACGAGACGTACTGTGAAAGAGCTCTGAGACGACTAAAGCCGATGCCGTAAACGGCTAAGAGATAAGCTTGATTGTTTATATAAACATATCCAGTTAAAACCATTCATTGGGTGCATGGAAAGAACTGATGGGACGTTGTTGAACTGAAACCGCGCTGTAAGAGTACCGCGTTATAGGAGGGCTGTCGCAATTTCAGCTCCGCGTCATATGGAAACCGCGTTCTGAGAGTACCCCGTTATAGGAGGGTTGACTGTATCATCCTTGGCGAGTTATTTGGCGATTAATCCCTTTACAAGCGCTATAGTACCCGAAAAACGAATTTCTGTTTTAGACGCGTTTTTCCCAACCGATTGAAACAAAAATTTGACACAAAGCTACACCTGTAGTCAAACAATCACATACCAAATTTGATATATTTAAGCCATTGCGATTTTGAGTTGTCACGTTTACTTGTTTCTAAGAGAGCAGACCGACAGACGGTCAAGGCTTATTCAGATTTGGCCAAAAATTTGTTAGGTGTTTACACTATAGATGTTAATTCTGTGTATAGAATTTTATCTATCTACTTGTTGTCTTTCGGTAGTTATCGTGTTAAATTATATTCGAACAGTTGGGCAGACATTCTCCGAGAGATTTTTTTGCTCAAAATATGACAAACTTACAAATTTGATATAAAGACTGTATATCAAATGTCATCTGCCTAGATCAAAGTGGTTCTGAGTTTTCTTTGTCGCAGACAGATATTTTCTAAAAATGTGTTTTTCGGAATCAGGGAGAACTAAAATGTCAAAATCTCGAGTTCTAACTTTTTGACGATTACTTTCTCTATACTAATATACAAGAAAATAAAAATACACAAGAGCAGCATTTTTTGCGAACTAATATATTTCGGGATTAGCGGTCACATCTGCAATACAACAATTAAACAAGATGCACACCAAAATGAGAGGAACAAGAATCTGCAAAATGAGTGAGATCGAAAGCTTAAAAACTATGAAATAAAATTTTCGGTCTTCATATATTTTCATAGTATTAGATTGAAATATCTGTATGTCTGTTAAAAAACAGAACTGGTATTGTTTGCGCCGTATCAAAAGCGGTATCTGGAAGATATCGTTAATCTCCTTAAATTGCTGATATGTTACTTTAGTGCATATATCACTGTTTTATATTTCCTGATATACCATCAGTCAACATAATGGTAATGTCAATCGCTATCCATCACATTACCTCGACGCCAATGTCATTCACAGACGATTCTTTTTCGGCTTGAACAAGACTCGGTGGATACATTATTCTGCAGAATAAAAGAATTGCTGTTGGAAGCATTTTGAAATTTAAGGGTAGATGTAAGTTGTACAAATGATAGAAATTTTCCGGTTGACTTCAGGAAGGGAAGAAGAGGTCAAACGAATTTGACGAGGGGAAAAAAGTAATCAATTGGAGTTCATCATTTCGGCATAATCTTAAATATAACATTTTTAATTGGATGATGGTGAATATATTTTGATGAAGAATGTATATGATATTATACTTGGCATTCTGAAGTGTCTAATCTTAATTTCAAGCATGGTGTCAGCAAAATGATATATTGATTATTTGATGCAACTCATTTCTAAAGTATGTCATAAATCACACTCCAAAACCGAGATATGTGGAGGAACATGTACGGGAAAATTGATATTTCACATTGTTCCAAATAAAATATGTTTAAATCGTTTAAAGGGAATAAAAAACAAAATTTTTTTAAATATTTAATTTATTTTGATTTTTCTGAATTTATTATACATATAAATATTTATTTTGATTTTTCTTTTTCTAAATTCATCATATACACATATATGTTACATTCTGGCAAGCTGCTCAAGTTTAGGGATTACTGCAATTATCATATCGTTAATTATTATAAATTAGCTGCTTTAAATCAACACTATCCGCCGAGGGATGTTGCAGATAGGGTACAAATATATTTTTACTCTTTCATATTTTCGCATTGTGAAGAGTTGGAATGGGCGAGGATAGAACCTAGGACCTTGTGGTTCGCAGACCAGTAACATGACCATGATACAAAAGCTATTGCTCGGGTAGCGTAGTTGTTAACTGGCTTATAAACTAATCATCAAAGTATAATTTTTCTGAATTCAGTAAAATATTTATTAAAAACGATAGCTCTAAAGTGTAGAACTCCAACTTCCAGTGTATATTTCTGACTAATTGGACGGATTTAGGATCAATAATTTTAACTTTAGAGCAACATCAGAATACATTCGATTTTATTATACTTGATTTTTTAGCAAAAATTTTTAAAATATTTTTATTGAATACTATGAAATTATGAGTCGCATTCTTTATAAAAACCTATTGAATCTTGTTCCTGTTCTTATTCTTTTAGAAATTACTTTGAATTTTATACTTTCATAACTTACGTTTCACTATTATAATTTTAAATGTTATTTTTCCAAATTCTAAATCTTGAAAAAGAAAAATCTTCTCACAAAAAATCTGGTAAATTAAAATTTAATTCAATCTTTCTGTTCAATTTTGGTATAGCAATTCTTTAATATTCAATAATTTTGCAGTTTTTATACATGATACGCAATTTGTTCACTAAAAAAAAGACTGCAGTTATTTTAATGTTTCATGATATGAAAAGAGTTGAATAATTCATATTAATTGTCAGTCGAATTCCAATGTTTAAAGATTGGATAGAAATACGGTATGTTTCTCAGTTCAGGAACTAAGAAACATATTTCTTATTAAATTATTAACTCAATTAACTTATTAATTTACCTTTCTTATTTACTTTCAATTTGAACTAATTAGCTGATACATTCTAAATTAGAAAGTTTTTGCTTTCTACCAGTTTTTGACAAAGAAAAAAAAATAATCAAACGATTAAAACAAAAATGTAACACATTTTTATCTTGTAGGTTTTTTTTGTAATCCATTTTATGCAAAAAAGTAAATTATATAGGAACAAATAACTTTGGAATAAGTTACTTAGAAATAAATATTTGACAGAAATATTTTGTGAATTATATCATTTTACTAAAGAATCATTTTTAAAAGACGCGTTGAGATTTCATGGAATTTAAATAATATATATATTTTTTCTTCTTATCATAATATATTTACAATATATTGCCTTCAGAAAACTGATTTTATGTCAGGAATAAAGACATCCAAAAGCATCTTAGCATCGCAACCTTGAAGGATTTCCACTATCAACAGGATTCTTTGAAAAAAAAAATCAACAAAAGCGATAGCATCGCAATTGAAGAAATAGAAAATTGTCAATTTTTCCTTACCAAGAAACGTTAAGAGACCTTCTGACACTCTCCTAAAATCGGCAAATGTTCAACTGATAGCTTTAATAAGATGATAATGATAAACTGATAGGCAAATGATAACTTTAACCTTTGCTATTAATATTTGTTGTCATATTTCAATTTTTCACACAAAAATTGGAAATCAGCGGAAATATTCTTTCAAAACTTTTTTTTTTTACAATATCTAATAAAGATGTTATTACTTTTTCAATTCCCACATAAAATCATAGATTGTAGGCAAAGGCCTACAAGTCATGATCGCTCAAATTTTTATTTTCTGTATTCCGCACAAGAGAATCGGGTACTTCGTATTATAGTAAAGAAAAGATACTTATGGGTTATTATCTGTATGTCATTAGCGAAACACTGGTTACAAAGGTGTAAACAATGTCGGATATTTGGCGATTTTTTTGGCAATTAATTGCAGGAATTGACGCAAAAATTACAACTGTAATTATGAGATCAAATATAAGATTTCATTTATTTAAGCCATTTCGTTTCTGAGTTATCATGTTTACATTCATGAATAGTATAGACAGACAGACAGAAGACCAACCTTTTGATTTAGTTCAAAACTTGGTTCAGATGCAAAAGTGTGTATCAAAGATTATCCATATAACTCTCTTCGTTTTGTTGTTGTTGTTGTTGTATTAACTCATTTTCGGACAACCGACAGACAAACAAGCTTAAATTGAATGTATTACGTTCAAAATTTGATAGAAATTTACAGATAGTAAATACCACATACCAAAATTCATCCTTCCAGCTCAAAGCGTTTTCGAGATCTTATTTACAGACAGACAGATGGGCGGACATAATTCTAAAAATGTGTTTTGGATTCAAGGAGTTCTGAATGTAAAGATTCGTCAAAATCCAAAGTTCGAATTTTTTGAAAATTATAATACTTGTCGTAATACTTTCTTGTATATTTCGTGTTCGAGAAAGTAAATTGCAAGATTTTCGAAAAATAAATTAATAATTAATTTTTCATTAGTAAAAAATTTACCGAAAGAGTTTTAAAATACAATATTTGTAAAATTTTAAAATGCTTTGTCTAATTCCAGTGCTTTATCACGAAACAGACTTTCCCTTTAGAAAACTTTTTCAACGATATCGAACACTTTGGAATCAGCACACGCATGGGGGAAAATACATAAAATTTTCTCGTTTCTTGAAACATACTCTGAATACTGAGCTGCATAAGTTATGCAAAAAAAATCTATAATTTCGTAGAACAGATTTGATATTTGAATATCTTTCTGCTGCGAAAACATTAGAATGTTATCCATATTTAATAATATAATGACGTTCAAGTATTGAATTTTCTGGGAGGAAAAAATTATACTTAAGAGAATTTTGATTTTTCTGATACGTAATTCTGTCACGCAACAAAAATGATTTACTTTCATAATACGATAAAAAAAGTTTGAATGAAAAATTGCCCTTTTTGAATTAAGATTCAGAAGTGTACAAATTGATCAATACCAGATTAAATATATTGATTTTCTTGTTTATTTACTTTCTGGCATAGTGCCGGTTGGTATTTTGTTTTGTTTTCAAACATTTGTATTTGAATAAAATAATAATAGCAGATATTGTTATGAAAATTCATCTGGTAAATGTTTGGTAAAATGAATCCAAAAAACTCTATAGCAGATAAGAATCCTTTATTCTACAAGAAAACACGAACGGAAACTTGCAGAAATCGTCAACACATACATAAATAGAAAATCATTGATTAGATCACATCTGCAGGTTAGTAACACTCAGTACAACATTCTTAACTACGATAAAATTCCAAACAATCAATGATTCCTTGTATGTGAACGTCGATTTTTTAAAATCTCCCAACAGGGTGTGGAATTTTCTAGGAGGATCTTCAGATCTCGGCTCTTGATAGAAATCTCGCCATAATTCCTGTGTTTTTTTAAAATTTTATGTATGCCATTGAGGTTTGAAGCCAATGAATTAATCATTTATTCGGAATCGACTCAGAATATTTATAAATCTCTTTTCAAGAATGAGACTAAAATTGCAGGAAAGTAATATTACAAATTCGTAAAAATATATAGAGTATCTACCTTAATTAAATTTTAAATCTTGAGGGATAGGCATATATTTTCAATTGAAAAAATGCTATAAATGAAGTAAAGAATTATAGTTTATGCTGTTTGCGTAAATATGCATAACACAAAAATTTATAATGTCTAAATTTCTATGTGGCCCTCGATGATATAAATCTTGTTTTGTAAAACATTTTTGACACACTCGTATCTTAAACAACATACTCTGCAATTAAAAGCAAACCGATCTATAAAACTAAAAATTTCTTGAAATATTTAGTAATTTTAATGTAGTGCTTCTTAATTTTAATGCAATACAATGCTTTGCTATTCTAATGTCATCTATAATGTAAGTTTAGTATAATTTGGCCGAAAACTCTATATGTTATATAAACTCTATAGAAATATTCATTATTTAATTATATATTAAGCAATATATTATCAAATAATCAATATATAATCAAATATTAAGCAGTATATAATCAAATAATCACTACAAATAGTAAGAAAATCTGCATTCATTCCTAAGGATTTTTATCGGTTTAATAATTTATGCTTATGAGATCAATGAATTTCATTCGCTTTTAGAGTTTAGAGCAATTCAAGAAATCTTGGTTAATATTGAACGAAAGAATTGATCCATGACTGAGGCAGAATCTGATATGAATAGCAAAAGCATATTTTTTTGGAATAAATTTTAACCGAAATCATTATTAATTCATGGCGCCAAAAGGAAATGTTATCTTAGTTTTATTTTTCAATGAAAATTAAACGATTAAGAAAGCTGTTTTTAAACTACCGAACTGAACTTAAAATTTAGAACAATATTTAAATAAATTAATTTGAAAAAAACCACTAAGAAGAAATTAAGATCTATTTAGAAATTAAGTGTTTGAGATAAGAGGGAAATAAACGAAAACTTTACACTATTAGGATATCCCCTTGAGTTCTTTCACATAAAAATAAATTTAGTCACAACAAAATATAGTTGCTAAAGTTACAGTTATAATTCAAACTACTTGTAAATAAGCTACCTAAAGAATATTTTCCATTTAATTATCTTGAGTAGTTAAAAGGATGCGTTAAAAATTAGGAGATATTTTAAACCTAAGTAATATTGTGTACTGTTCTATTTTAGTCATAAGATTCTATCAATAACACTAGTAGCTCCGTGCTATGTGTCCTTTCTAATCGTGGCCTAATAGCTAATTTCAAACATTTTAGAAATAGCTGCATATTTCCAATGGAAAAGGGTTTCTAAATGGTGTTCAAAGCGTTTTTGAATTAAACGGAAAAACATACATCATTCCAAAAATGTTTTTCGGACTCGTAGAGGTATATAGTGTTACGAATCTGTGATGCTGCTTCCCAGCATAGTTGGTTCCATCATCAGAAAGAGCGTTTTACAGTCATCTGTGTTGGACGGAATCCGGGTGTCGCGTCGGTAGTCCCAAAGCTTGGCGACAAACTTGGCGACTTGGCGATGAATTTGGCGACTTTGGCGCCAAAATAGATTATACCCGAAACATCGAGAATTTTCCCGATCCGTTTCCATTAGGAACCGAGATACGCCTCGAAAGTTCCTGATTGGTTGAGATGCTTCTAGCCCCGCCTCCTGAGACCTATAAAAGGAGGCAGTCTGCAGCTGCCAGAGTAGTGGTGAGAGTAGTCGGATTCGAAGGTAAAGAACTGGCCTTCCAGAGATTAGCAGAGCAGCGACGGAGTCAAGCTAGTGCTGAACTAAGCTGTGCGCTACTGTCTGTAGAAGTCTCGTTGTATGCTACTGTGTCACGTCTCGGCTGAAGATAATTGTCTTCTATGCTGTAAATAGTTGTCGTCTTTGTGCTGTCCTGTGTGTCTTCGTGTAAATAAAAGTCGTTGCTATTTTTCTACTGCCGCCTGCTGACTGAGCGTTCTCCACACCATATCACTTCCACTATCCAAACGAACCCCGGAAATTTCGTAACAATAGAAATCTCGATTATGAATATTTTGGAGTACTGGAATGCTTTTTACTTTGTATTTTTCTAGACGAGGAATTAATAAAGAATTCAAGGTTAAGAAAGTGTTTAAAATCGAAAACCCTAATTCAGGCATTGATTAACAATATATATATTCTATAAGGAAAAAAAAATATTTCAAACAACAAAGTATTTGTTATGTATTATGAGTAATAGTTGCAAGATACATAATGCATTGAAAATTTGAATTGGTGTAATTTTTCTATCTGTATTATGTAAATTCTCTCTATCTATGTAAATGAGGATGTTGTAAGGGATGTAACACCTATTTACGTAAGGGATGTAACAAAAACATGTTCTGGTCCATTTCTTTTAGATGTGTTCGCTGCATTAATCTGACATTTCTCTATCTCTACAATGTGCAGTTTTCAGAAGAGAATTATTTGACTATATCATACGAACAATAAATCAATATATTTTTTTTTAAGCACGCGATGAGTTTGACATAAATCTGTTTTTCTTTTTGTAACTTCATTACCTTGTCAGTTCATGACAAATTGCACCTCCGAATGCTGTCTATAAAAGTTCGATTTAGAAGAATAGTTTCCAGAGTTTTTATTTATATTGTCTGTCTGAGTTTTTGTTTTGACGTCTACTAACAGAATATTTAATAAAAATAACGAGTTTTCCCCCATTTTGATTGTTGTTTATCTGAATAAGTTCAGCGAGAATTGACGGAATATGTTTATGAAATCGAAAACAAGCTGTAATTTTATTGCTGATTAAAATTGTAGCTTAGTGCACGTTCTATCGCGCACAAATATATATTATTCTATCTTTTACACAAAAACTGCTTTAAAAGACTAATCAATTTTGTATAAGTTATAATTTTTCTTTAAAGTTTATGTGAGAACCTTTTCATTCAAAAGTGCGTAACAGATTACTGCTGCTTCCATTTGTAAACTACTAGGAAGTTGCATTTGCTTAAATTAATGTTCAGTACTTCACAGATACAACCATATTTTTTGACGCAGTAAACAAAATATAATTTCATAAAATTATGTAAGGGACTTAGAATTCAGATTTCCGACTCATGTCTTCAGATATTTCGCTTTAAACGGTATTATATTTTATTAGATACAAATATGATATTTCAAAACATGTGAAACATTTCAGACAAATTATAATATTACATTAGCTCATTTTGTAACTTAATTATTGAGTAATTTTAAGGGTTATACATTCGTGATTTTTATGCTTGCCAGACCAGGAACACAAATTGCGCGCACAGGGTAATAGGAACATAAATTGTTCCTTTGGAAATTTTAAATTTTTACAATTTTGAAGAAAGAGAATTATGTATGCTTTAATTATTTATTCTATAATCATCTTATAATTCCACAAATTTTGTCATGCAAGTAAATTTTTTAATAAAAACTCATTGAAACGTGTTTTTTAGTCGTAACTGAATACATCCCCCCCCCTTCCCTAAAAAAAGAGAGAATTTGGTGATAATTTGTTCCATCCGGTATCTCATTCAATTGTAACTTATTTATTTTATTTAGTATTGATTAATTTATGTTTGAAATTCAGGAATATTGTAAATGAATGAGTGAAATTCTCGAGTGAATGCATACTCTTATAGCAAAAATGAAATTTATCGGTCAATTCGTATTATGAAAGAATTATTGAAACGCGATTGAACGAATATCATAAATGAATAAATGGAATTCTTGACTGAATGCCTATTCTGATTGGAAGAATGAAATTTATAGATCAATTCGTATTATGAAAAAATTGTTGAAACAGGAATGAACGAATATTATAAATGAATGAGGGAAATTGAGTGAATGCAAATTCTGAAGGGAAGAATGAAATTTATAGATCAATTCGTATTATGAAAAAATTATTGAAACAGGAATAAACGAATATTATAAATGAATGAGTGAAATTGAGTGAATGCAAATTCTGATAGGAAGAATGAAATTCGTGGATCAATTCATATTATGAAAGAATTGTTGGGACACAAATGAAAGAATATTATAAATGAACAAATGAAATTCTTGAGTGAATGCATATTCCGAAAGGAAGAGTGAAATTCACGGATCAATACATATTTGAAAGAAAAGTTTAAACTCACGAATGAGTGAATATTATGAATGAATAAGTGAAATTCGCGGATGAATATCAGTGATCTAGTGACAAATTTGGCCACCCATTTCACTGATCACTAAATCTATCGTACATTAAAGTGATGTACTTCTTCAATTCATCGGATTGACAATCTTCTTTAAGTGAGGTGTGAAAATATGAAGAGGTGGATGCTGAAGCATGCATTGTAAACACTATGTTGTCTCGTTTCAGAATTACGAGATTGGTCCCAAAATTGTTATGCATAGATTCGAAATGGATTGTTACTCTAAATAAAGTAAAGCGTAATTTTTTTGTTCATATATTTTTTAAGAGAATAAGCGAAATTTTTGATTAAATATTTATTATGAATAACATAATGTACGAATAATAACGTGACGTTCTTATCAATATATGTATAAATAACAATTATTATTATTCCGTGAGTTTTTTGAAATTGTTGTTTTAGGTTCCAAACTTTTCTACAGTAGCTTTATGCCAAGCAACTTAAAAACTGAATATATTGTCCTAATATCATTAATTCACATTTGGCTACCACAATGACAGATTCATTGTAAGAATTTATCTCCTCAAATTATATAAAAATGTCTTAAGTCCATTTTTAAATAGTCATTAAGTAAATAACGATTTAGACACAGCTTAAAAATGATTCTTTTTAATTTTCTAATATCCAACAGTATAAATGCTTGCAATTTTAACCATTTATAAAATTTTCTTTCAATACTTAGGGTTTTTTAAACTTAAATAAAACCCTATCACAGTAAAGAAATATTTCATTAAAAATAGTTTTTTCAGAAAGCGCTAAAAGCAAAATATTTAAATGAGGGGAAAAAAAAAGAAAAAGAAATTAAAATACGTCACAGTAAAAAGATCAGTTTCCCATTTAAATATTTTCACATACACACACAAAGAATGATTCTATTTCGCATTTGCCGTATAAATTGAATAACGGTTGCTAGGAAACCATCCGTTGGCAAAATGAATTTTATAGACAATTTTATGAAAGGTTGACCTTTTCAATAAAAGGCATTCTTTAACTTAAAAGCTCTAGAATATTCTCAAAAGAATATTTGTCTAAATTTTTTAGATAAATATACAATTGCTAGAACTGCAGAAAAATAACCACTGCTCTTTATAAATTATATTTTTAATAAGTAATATTCCTTGCTAATGTGCAGTTTTTATACTAAGTGCAAAATAAACTTTCCCGTTGATTACCCTATTTTTTTTTAAAGTTTGCAGTAAAAGAAATACAAGAATTTTTTTGTTTGCTTTCTTTAAATTATAAAGTATCCATTTTAGAGATATTTATTCGGCGTATCAACATTACATCAATCATAAATGAGTTCACATTTTATAAAGGATCGTAATAAGTAAAGAATCTCATTCGGAAAAACAAACCCCTTTTTAGTTCTATTTAAGAAGATTTAGTTGAAGTTGAAACAATTTAAAAGAAATTTAAAAACTTTAAAGACTATTAATTTAATGAATTTTTTTCGCTAAGTTTTAAGAAATTTTAAGAAAAATTTCATTTCAATTTATATTAATTAATGTAATTTAGAACATCAGGAAAACAGTTTTGGGATGAATGGAGTCATTTTGAAAGATGATCAGAAAACGAGGACAAAACGTGAGCTGGCAGCTCACTCCCTTATTTTCCATCCAACTATTGTGGAAGAATGTTAGAACTTCGACATCAGATTGAGTATGAACTTTGATGACTGATATCCGAAGGAATCAAGTTTTGAATTCAGAACTCTTTTGGTCACTAAGTCTAAATTTTACCATCTAAATTGTCATAGATTAATTGCTTTCAAATGCGCGCATATAGACTGACTGATAAAGAGCAACAGATATTTAGACAGATTTGATTTAAAATTTCATTTAAACCTACAATCGCAGTGTAAGAAACGTTTGCAAAATTTCATCTACTTAGCTTGTATTTCTCTTTGATTTATTGCATTCAGTTAGCAGAAATAGACTGGTCATGCGATAGTTGACATTTTGACGCATTTGGTAAAAAATTTTTAGACCAATCTACCCACGTAGTGTAAAAATTATCCACCAAATTTCATCTATCCAGCTGGTTTTTATTTTTGAGTTATCGTGTTCCAAAACATACCAAAAGCCAAAAAATTTGCGGAAATGTTTATTTTGGGACTCGAAAAGAATGAACCCAAAAAATTGTAATAAATAGTTAATCTCAGAGAAAAGAAATTTCATCAACTTTCGATATCTGCGTAATCTAATCATATTTTTTTTTTTTTAGTAAAAATGCATCAAATCGTGTTTAAGCAATCTAGAAATACAAAATAAGGATTTTTCAAATTTTCTTGCATACGAAATATACGTTGAATTATTGCAGCTACAAAAAAAAAAAAAAAAAAAAAAAATCAAAGTGAAGAGTCTTGAGAATTTCCACATTTCAGATTTTCCTTCATTCGTAAATACCATATTTGGTGTAATTTCTGTGAACAAAATAAAACAAAAACGCAAGGAGCGAAAGGCATGAAATTTGACAGGTGGTTTTTAAACTTAAGTTATAGACTTCCATCAAATTCTGAGGCCGCTGTGGCCTGGTGATAAGGTCTCGGCTTCGGAACCGGAGGGTTACAGGTTCGTGACCCGATTCCACCGAAGAACCATCGTGTAAGGGGGTCTGTTGCACGTTAAATCCGTCATGACCAAACGTCCTCCCGCTGGTGGTGTGGTGTGGAGAGGGGGATGCCAGCTCAGGTGTCGTCCTCGTCATCTGACCGCGGTTCAAAATTACGAGGTCCGTCCCAAAATAGCCCTAGTGTTGCTTTAAAAAGGGAAGTTAATATAACTAAACTTAAACTTAAATTTCCATCAAATTCTGGAAGAAATTCATCAGCAATAAGTCTGTCTGTTTGTCCGTGCATGACCACGTAAATTCGATAACTCAAAAAGATAAAGAGCTAGATGAATGAAATTTTGTGTTTAGTTTTGTGATCGAAATTTTATATGTATATTAAATTTTTAAGGATATCAGTCTATTGGTTAACCTCTGTTAGTTCACTCCTATGTGGTCCATAACTTGAAAACTCGGCGATCTAGTTTAATGAAATTTGGTATATGATCTCCTCAAATTCTAGATCTGCTTCAAATATTTGAATCCAATCGTTGGTAAGAAGCAGATTCAAATTCCACACTCATTTGGCTTTATTACTGAACTAGCCGCCTTTGATGATTAGTTGATCCACTAACTGCTAAAGTTTTCAATAAAATATTTTAAGTCGGTTGTTCTGAATGGCTTTATTTCTGCAAAACATTTTTAAACATTGATAGAAATATAATACTTACAATTTTGGAAATCTTACTTTGATTTGTTAATCGTGCTGTTCACTTTCTTAACATTCTATCATCCCAAACAAAATTTGAGTTTTCATTTGAACTTCAGCCAATACATGAAATTTTCGGACCGAAATGATTTAAAAAGGGACGCAGTTAAAAAATATCCATCAGGCCTTATTTGTGAAGTTAAATCTCAATTGTAAGTATAAAAATATTTCAAAAATTGTATTATAAGCATGCTTAAAACAGAAATTTACACATTTTGACAAAATAAGCTGTATCTTCATATCTTCATCATCAAAAGTGGGTGAAGATTCCAAGATGTACTATTAGTAGTAACAATGAAAACGATTCGAGTTTCTTTACGACAATGAAATAGGTTAACTGACTGTTAAGTGACTGTGAAATCTGAGTACCAAATTTTATCAATCTAGCTCACTTAGTTTTGTAATTATAGGCTAAACTCATATTCGAATGACTGGACAGATGGACTTCCTCTGAATGGAGTTTCCTCAAAATTTGATTGGAATGAACAAATTTGGTGTGAGAACCACATACCAAATTTCATCCGTCGAGCTCAAAGCATTTTTGAGTTCTTTGCCACAGACAGATAGACAGACATTTCCCAAAAATGTGTTTTTCGAACCCAGGGAGGTCTAAAACATGGAGATCTGTCGAAATTTTTCGACGATTACTATGCTTTCTCTATATTACGTATACAAAAAAAAGTAAAAAAAAAAAAAAATAATAATAATAAATCTTCAGTTACGTTGTACTAACTTGTCTTATTCTTTAGTACTAAAACTCTATGAAGTTTTTTTTTTTTTCACTTTGCGCTTTATTTAAGAAATACAGCTCATTCGACTAAGTCAATAGCTTTTTTACGGCTTTTAGAATAAGGTGTTTAATTAGTAGAGTAATAAAGAGTTAGTGTAAAGTTACATTCAGTTAAATAAACTAACAATAAAATTTTAAGTGTTCACACAAGTGTTTTTTACTTGTGCCATATTGACTTTATCGAGATTTCCCGAAGTTAGAACGCTTTATGAGAGTTTTCTCTCATTTTTGAACTATAGTTCATTGAAACAATATTATCGAAGATTTATCCGATATGAGAACTTTCTCGATCCTCGAACAGTAAATGTGAGAATGAGTTATATAAATTCTGTATTGCTCAAGGATTTTTAGCAATCCTTGAGCCGCATAAAAGTGAAATTTTGTTATTGAAGTCCTCATACTATATGAGGTCCCCCCCCCCTCCAAACCTCAGCGATGATCCTCCTTTTCTGTGTTTGAGACCGTGTTATTAAAGCTGCATGTTATTGGGGTCTTTAGGGATCCTTGAAATGAATCGCAGATAGATAATGTCATAGAAGCCGCATCTGTATGAAGGTTTATGTTTGCTTATATGAGATAAGCAAGAAAATCCTCAATTATACGAGCTCCTTTAAAAATCGTTCTATTGTCTTTGTTTTTGAAATTAGATTCAGGCTTTTACTAAAATGATGTTATGGAAATGGAAATCAGAATTACATCATTAAATAAATAGAAAAAATAAATTTTTCGAAAAGTACTTATATTACTCTTGAAATTTTTCGATTATAGTTTGTTTTTGGCGAGTTGTCGGCTGATCCTTGGCTATCAAACAGACAAGTACTTTTTCTCAGAGGCAAAAAGGTATAAAACGTAGAGTGAACAGCAGATAAATGTTAAGACTGCGATAAATATTATTTTATTTAACTCGACTCATTTTTTTCCTACTTATATTATTCCATTATGCGTCTTCAATTGCGTGTTATGTTGAAGCGAAACTCAATCTTATCTGCATTCATCATTCATCTTTCATGATGAAATTTGATTTATGTATTTCTCCTAAATTTACCAAAATTGGATATTCTGATGATATCGTGTTTTATACCCTCTATCACATTCTCTCTTCTAAGTTAACAAAACTTTTCTCAAGTGCCATAAGAAAATTAAAACATTTAATGTTGAATGAAATTAGTTTCAATAGGCAACTGTTCAACAAACAAACGATCAGCATGACCTTATCTGATAAAATTTGAATTCATTAAATAACTAGACGGAGGGGGTGAGTGTCTCTGAAATTTTCTAGCACATTCTTCAATAATAGGAGTTATATCCTCCTCTGTTCTGCATAGAAATTGTGCAGCAGAAATTAAGATTAGGAAGTCATTATTATATTCTAAGACTAGAGATATATATTTAATAACCAGGTTTTTCAATATTTTTTTTTTTAAGACTTTGGTTTTAAGTCTAATTTTTCTTTGTGTAGTTCGGAATTTTCTCTCTTGCTGTACCATATCATTATATTATTGAAAATTATAAATTGATTTTAGGAATATTTAACGATATAGGCAAAATATTATCGGTGCGTCTTAAAAATCAACCTATTAATCAATATTGGAGAGAATAATTGTATAGGCGGAGTAGATAATTGTCTAAGGGCTAAACAACTTTAGGGGAAGATTTCGAGGATTTTTTTGTGGTAGTTTGAAAGTCATACTCATTTTAATTAAAAAGATCATATAATTGATTTTAATAAATTAAAATCAAGCATTTTTGAATTATTTCTGTAACATTTTTCTAGTTACCTTCCTAATTAATTACCATATGCAAGCATTACATTAGATTATTTTATAATTAAAAAATTTTCGCTTTATAGTTCAGAAAGATGCAGGCACTTAGTATTAAATATTATTGATAATGTATTAAGAAAAGTTTTGCTCTTTTTACTACTACTTAGTTTATACTTAATTTCAAAATTCAGTTGTGCATATTTTTATGCGCGATATACTGAAACCACTTTTTATAAAGTGATCTGTTATTTTCTGATTACTGTGGTTCTTTGATCATCTATTCGGTTATCTGCATCTGGTTATTTCATTTCATCAAAGCTTGATTCTTAAAACTGCTTACATAAAAAATAAAATAAAATCGATGAAAATATTTGGTTGGGCAGGTTTGGAGAAAAGAGGCCTAACATCCCCTAGAAGGCTTAGTCGGGCCTGAAGCAATCAATATCGATTTACCGGGATTTTCTAATAATTGTATGAAAGAGAAAGTTTTATTTCGATTTATATTTTTTCGTATTATTTCTACTTTTATGTATCTGTTTTCTGAACAGTTAATTTCATAAGTCTAATTTTATTTTCGGATAATATTTTAATCTAATAAATTAATTCTGAACATTTGATGGAAAAAAACCCCCCATTAGTTGACGAATGCTTTTATTTCCTCTTTCATATCAATATAAATCCTATAATTTAATTCTAATGTAAAGCCTAGCATTGGTGACTTCATCATAGTGTAAGAATATGTGCAGATAAGAATGTTAGAAATGTTGTTCAAAATTGTTGAGGAATCGTCCGATAGATGGCAGTGTGTGAAGGCAACCACTGCATCGCACAGGCACCGAAAGAAGCTTTAACATTCTCACAAGACCAGACGCCGTCGAATGCGCCGAAAGTGTACGGACAGACTCAGACTCACCGAAAAAAAAAAGAAAGAAAAAAGTTCCAAATATTGCTTTTCCCCCCTCTCCACCTGCAAAATGACTATAAGACATTGGAGGTGAAATTTTTCTTTTTTTTTTCCACTTTTGCGTCCAACTTGAATTTAAAGCACTTGCGCCTAGAACTTAAGTCGAACATATTGTTTGTATGCCATCTAATGCACGTGTATGTATCAGGAAAGAGAAAAAAAAGAAGCCCTCACAGGTGGAACGGATCGAAATATTGACACAGGGAAAGTAAAACGATGTGAGGAGTGAGTTGAAAGGCCTGTACTTGCGAACTGGAATCATAGTTTTCAAATCCTCGAGTTTCCAGGTACGTGGATTATTTTTATTTTGCTTTCAGAGTGATATGAAGCATTTTATATTTCTGAAAAATCAATGGAAGTTTCATTATGTTATATGGCAGCTTTCTTGCACTCATAGCAACATGCGTTGAGATGTTTATTTACTTCTGTACGAACGCGGGACAGGTGAATGCGTAGACTACGCGTTGCCAAGCTCGAATAAGAAATCGATAACATTTCCAGATTATTATTTTAATTTTTGAATAGTTTTTTTTTTTAATGTTTGATGCGTTCTGGTAATTTCTTAACTTTTGATATATTAGTTTTTGTAATTTTGATTAATGCAATGTAATTACTTAATTTTGTTTGTTTAGGCTTAGAATTGCTTTTGAACAACAATTTTGTTTCGTTTTTATTCGGTCATTTTTTTAAAAAACGGAGTTCGAATAATGAATAAATGTATTTATTTTCTTCTTATTTATTTTAAATTTATTTTGATATTTATGGAACTGGATTATAAATTGTTTTATTTTTCAGTATTCATAAATTAAGTAATTTTTTCAGTTTTATTCTTTTTTATGGAACCTTTCATCTTAATATAATTAAAAAAATTATACTCTGTTAAATTTTTTTAAATTAAATCTACTTACAAGAAATTTTTCTAACAGAATTAATGAAAGCATTATTTTTGTAGTTGTTTTACAGAAGATGGCGAGAAAAAGTTGCTTTAAAATTAAAAGAAATACTTCAATTTATTTGGAATAAATATTATGAATAGTATCTTATATTAAAAGTGTAAAGATTTTGCTACATTTAACTCATGATTCAATTTTATTATGAGTTAAAGTATTAAGATTACTGAGTGTTTTGAGTTCCATTTTACCCATAAGTATAATGCTTGAAATGAAATTTTAGAAATTTATGCAGTTCGTTTAGATAATAATTTAAGTTTTGTAATTTGCTATTTTTTTAGTTATTGAAAATAATATTATCTATGATTCTCTTTATAACGACATAAATCCTGCCTATAGATAAGTAATTTAAAATTATTTGCAGTGTCCCAATTCGGTAAATATCGATCCAATTATTGTAGAATGGATTGGTACGTTTAACCAAGTACTCTGTCAAGAGAAACCCTTGGACTAATTCCAGGCTTATTCGCCTGTGTCCTTAGGATAACATACTGCATAATCTCTTGGGAATTTAATGGAGAACCATATTTACTCTGATCAATTTATTCAGAGGAATTGTTATGGAAATCAGGAGAGAGTTAATGGAAAGTTATTGTTTGAAAGTTATGCTAGTGGAATAAAGACAGAATTAAATTTCTTGTTATAAACTATGTTAACTGATATTTGTGGTTTAGAGAATTGGGATATATTTTAGAACTGTTTTTGAATTGGAATGAAAAAGGACGATTTTTTTTATTTAGAATTTCCAATGAAAAGTTTGTAAATTAAGAAGGTTTCAAGAAGGAGTTAAAGAAGTTACAGAAATATGGAACTAAAATTTTCAACAATTTCATCCGCTGAAACGATATCTTTTGGATGATAAAGTTTAAAAAAAAAACTTTTCTGCCTACGGAGTAATTAAGAAAAAATTCACCCATTAAAATTAAATATAATTATATAGTATTTTAGATGTATTTTATTTGTAATCAATCTGCTGCTCAAAAATATTCTTTAAATTTGTTTCTTAATGTATATAACATATTTTTAGATTAGTTTAAGAAAAATAAAATGTTATTTAGATTTGTTTCATGCAAAATTTTAAATATTTTTCGTAGTTTATAGAAAAGGGATTGTTGCAATAATTTTCATTGATGGAAGCTGGGATTGAGAATTGGTTAAAGAGCTGGAACAATTAATGTATTTATTTCTAAAGAAGTAGAACAAACAAATGTTAGAGAAATGCAGCAGCATTAAGTATTATATTACTTTTCTTACTTTTTTTTTCTTTAGACAGAATCATCCATAATGTCTATAAATAGTGTGCATATTCTGTGCAGTAAATGCTGATGAATCTTTAGGAGTTTGATTTATTTTTTATTAAATTAATATTTTTTTAATATGATATATTTTTTTAAATAAAAAAAAATCGATGTAAATAGGCCCAAGTTTAAAATCGTTGTGAATTGGGAGCATTTTTTTTTTTGGACGAGAGAAAGAGAGACAGAGAAATAAAGAAATTTTCAACTGTGAACTGCTTCGGTTAATTTCAATTTTGGGCTGCCAATTTTAATATACCATTCTTACATATTTAAATTCGAATGCTTTTCATATTTTTTAAGGGGAATAGATATTAATAGATCATGACAAAGCAGTGAAGTATTAGGCTGACTTTAAGAAATCTTACTATATCACGCGCTGAAATCTAGGCAATAAGTTTTGTACAAATCTTATTTACAGGTGTATTATTTGATTTTTCACTATATTATAAATTACACAACCTATATGTTTTAACATCACATGCAATTCCATCGCCAATACCCTAACTATTAACTTCCATTGCATTAAGAAGCAAGAGTCGACTTATAACAGCATTCCAGCCATTTTGATGTTCTTCAACCGTGATTTATTGCACGAGTGGCTTCAATTGAGCGCCAAATCCTCGCCAAAAGCAACCAGGTAATCCCAAATTCTCATCGGCGAAAAAACCAACATTACCTAAAGAGTGTGTTGGGCGATTAGCACAGTATCAAACAGAAGTCAAGGTCAATGGAGCTGCCAGAGCCGCGCGCTGCCTTGACCTTTCCTTATGGCAGCGGAATAATGGTGGATTTTTTTTATACCTCCAGTGCAAGGATTGACTGACTACCTTTACTCTTGACTCCCGTCTCATGTACATTTTTTTTTATGTAGATTCGTCTTGGTCAATTACTCTCGTTTTCATTGTCCCTTTTATTTGATAGTTCGTCTGAATATCGCCATAATTTTTTCAGCGCATGCTTGTAGGTACCTGAGATATTTATGGAAAGGTTACACATTAAAAGAATCATCCAAGTCAGAATCTTATGATTTGATTTCTGCATTTTTTGAAGGAATTTTTTTGTCGTGATGCTTTAATTAACCCTTTAAAGGGCCATATTTTCTAGTCAAAATATTTTTAGGCTTGAAATTAGAATAAGAAAAGGGATTCATTTAGCTTATTAGATAAATTTAATTTGGTTAATTAATAATTAAGTGACAAACCAAGACGCATCATTTTCTGTGAGATAAAGAACTGAAGCATCTAAGTTTCTGACTTACTAAAAAAATGTGTCGGAACTTATGCCAACCTACATAATTTTATACAAAGATTGATAAATTTGGTGGGAAGCATACTTCCCACGGCCCTAGAAAGGGTTAATGTATAGGTATCTAGCTGTATCCTTTCAACAGCAAAAGTTAACATTTACGATCAGATCAAATTAAGTCCTCAAGTGGCCTTAAGGCATTGTCAGTCTGGGGACCCTTTTTATCCCCCCCCCCCCAATTTAAAAAACTTGATGTTTTTTTATTGATTTTTTTTATTTAATCTGTATCGATTTTTAATTTATACAGATATATATCTGTATTATCTGTACTGATTTTTAATTTATACAGATATATATCTGTATTATCTGTACTGATTTTTAATTTAATCTGTCGATTTTAATTAATCTGGATGTATATAAGTAGTTTTAGGTAGCAAATTTTGACGAATTGCAATAATAAAAAATTAAATTGTGGATTATTTGTAAAAGAGTGGTTTCAGTATATCGTGTATAAAAATAATGCAAAATTGAATTTAAAAATAATTTTTATATAAAATACTAAAACAAAGTATACAAGTCAGAAACTTTTAACTACAATTTTAATTTTATTTAATTACACAATTGGATTTTTTTTAAAATTCTAAGGTATCATAATAAAAAAAATATTTAAATGGGATCGTTGTTTGAATTATGTTCCAACATTTTGTGAATTCAATGAAAGTACGAAATTAAATTACTCCAAAAGTATCGAAAAAAAGAAAAACTGGACGCTTGAGGTCCTTTCTTGCCCCAAATTGCGGGGGCTTCTAGTCAGATTCCTACTCTGCCTATTTAATAATCCGGTTGTAGTCGTGGAAGTAATATTTATCGTAATAACTTATTCTTCAACGTTCATTTTGTTATCAACTGATGTGAGTCTAATAGTGATACTTCTCTGGTGAATCTTGAAAATTAAAGAGTTTTATTAAAAAATATATGAAACGGTGAGAATAAGTCACATGCAAAACTATATAGTGTCACCAATTTAACACCGATTAAGGTGCTCTACATATGTCAAAAATTTAAATAAATAACAATAATATGACCACTTAGTATTCATATTATTTTAATTACTATTGTGAAATAATTCAAGGACATTATTTCATGTTTCCACTTTTTATAATATATTCTAGTGTTCTTCAAGTTTTGTATTAAAATGTTAATTTTATTAATTTATTTGCATACTTCAGCAAATTCATTCATTCTTTGGGTGATATAGTCTATAGTATAGTATATTTTGCGTAATATGACGAAATACTACTGGCAGAGATTTCAGGGCTTTTAATTAAGTAATAGATGAATGTAGAGAGTTATTTTGTACCTAACTGATGATCTAAATTTTTGGAACTGATTTATCTTTGCTATCTGAAATAAGAATAAAATTAGTACATAATTAATAACTATATCTTGGGAATAAAATTACTTATTTAAAAGCGCGCGGCTAAAAGTACTTAATACGTGGGAATTTATAACAACAACAACAAAAAAAAAACTGTATCCGTAACTTTTTTTATTAGGGAAGGGAGGAAACCCCCCACACACTATTTAAGATATATCTATATACCCTATAAACATCGGCACGAAGTAAAAATACCATGATCTTTCGAAAGCTGTTGTGTTAAATAGGAAAATTGATTGTTTTATCCTTAGCAAAATAATTTGGATCACGAATTAATTAAGCTGTTGCTATTTCAAAATAACTTAAGTTATTATTTTTTGAAAGCGAATATTAAACACCATTTAAAAGTAGCATAAGAGACTTTCAATACTTTATTTTGAGCACTATTTGCAACCTGTGCTATGTTCTATTCTTGTAACACGATCTTTTGCTGCCTGAATACCAAAATTGAAACTAGACATGAATTTGTAGTGGAAAGGATTTTTTAATTTACTTAGCTTTTATTTTTTATTTCATTCCATTGCTGCTATAACAGCTATTTGAGGGAAAATTCTTTTAACATCATCATTTATGAATGATTCAAACGGTTCATCTAAAAAAATGTTGATTATTTTAAACTGTTCAGTTCGTTAAAAAAAATGAACAAAAAGACATTTTGACCAAAGCTCTCTAAGTCGATATTTAAATTAAAAATTAATAACGAAGTATTATAATTCATAAGAAAGCAGTGAGAAATTTGCGTTTTATTAATGCATTGTACTTGGGCAAAGTTTTAATTTCTATTACCAGTAATTTTTTTAAAAATAACTTGATAAAATAACATTTGGAGATTCAGTTTATTTTTTTATTCATTTTTTAACAAACAGAACAGTTTAAAATAAAAAAATCTAAAATTATTCATAAATTTGTGTAAAAATGCTTTATTTTAATCCCTTAATCGCCATGCATATGAACATCAAATTATCACTTCACAAGCTTATAAGATAATCTTAAATAGTTTTAACATGCTATAATACGACATGCAAATTATGCGTAATTTACAAACATCTCTAATATTGTATAGATTTTAATAAATAAATAATAGAGCATTCCCAAAATGATAGGTTACATGTAATTGGATAATAAAAGTGCAAAATATTTAGGGGTTTAAAAATATATGAACCAGTGATCTTTCGTACTGATAATTTTCTTTTATCATTGTCTGTATGTATTAGTTATATTTATAGAAATTAAAAATAGAATTTAGAGAATAATTTAAAATATTCTAATTATTCATTTCTTTTGATTAAAGAAAATAATAAAATGATTTAAAGAATCTCAGTGTAATTTAATATGATTCTCAAGTAATTTAATATAAATATTGTGTATGTTTTGAAATCAATATTGTGATTATTAATTTATATTTAATAAATTTCTTAAACTGTTAGTTATTTTTTTAAGAATTTTGCGGACTAAATCAATAATCGCTTAAAAAATCAAATAATATATTGAAAAGAAAAATTTCCAATGAAATTTAATTACATATTTATAAAGAAGTTTCTGTATGCAATTTATTTGGTTAAATCAAAAATATTTCGAATTTACATCATGACAAACATAACTTTTTTTTAAATGCTTTTCAACCATTTTTCTCTTGGTGTGAAATTCTATACGTTTCATTCTTGAAGTAATTGCATAATATGCAACCTCACTGTCGGTAATGAAACAACAACTCCATTAGATCCGACTTAATAGACTGAAAATATCAACAAAATGGCTTTTTCTGTAACTCTTACGACAGAAACCAGAATAGATGCATTATTAAGCGAGAGCGAAGTGGCAACGGCAAACGACTGCCGCTTGTTATTCCTTTGTACACTCATTTGATTGCTAAAAGAATCTTCATTAATGCTCGCTCTTTATAGCGAAGATTACAACGTTAATACAGGAGGCGCCCGCGATACGAAGAAATAAATGTTTAAACGCATTTAATTGCTGTTTGATTGCAAAGTGCAGTCAATGAACATCCATTACTGAAGATCAATAAAAGTTAACTGGAAGATTTAGCATTGTTTTGTATCTTTGGCCGAAAAAAAAAAAGAATTTCGAACGACGAGAGGCTTTTGAGTTAGAGAGCGCGGGAAAAAAATGTAATTAAGTTATACATAGGCGAATGAGTTTTCTGGTTGCTTTCTCTCTTAGATAGAATTCGAATTAATGAAAATGGTAATCACATTCATGGCTTGTTCGAGTCTCAAATTCATTTTGAAAAGTTATTTCTATCATTTCTCTCCTAAGCTTTGGTTTTCAGAATAAGGATTAAAGGCATTATCTGTTATTTATTTGAATTTCGATTTTTACTTAGATTTTGAAGTTAATTAACGATGTATGCGATTCTTTTATGGTATTCCTGCGATTTCATGTGCTGGATAAAAAATTTTGAAATTAGTAATAGGGAAACTTATCTCTAGGGGTTTTCAATATATAATTTTTGTATGTGTACTTTTAAAGCATTAAAAGATTTTATGCTTTATTAATGAAATTAAAATTAGAATTATATAGAAATATATAATTGCAATTGAATAATTAGTTTTCGAGTAAGGGGCAAAGGTCATTGATTAAATGAAGTTATGTGATCCTTTTTTATAACTACGTACACACTGCTTATTACTGCTATGTAATCAGAAGACTATTTTTAATAAAAACATCGTATTTTGAATGTTAACCCTACAGTACATGATTTTTTATATCTTTTTTACAGAAAAAAATGTGTGTGTTTTGAATAGTTGTATATAATTCGAGAAAGTTATTTACAAAATTTTTAAAGTATTTTTTTCTTGAAATTAAAAAAAAACGTAATATACCCAAATGATTACATTATAAATTAAACAATGTTCTAACGATACAATACACATTATAACAATTCTGCAATAAAAATGAAAATCTCTTTTTACGGATATATTTTTTACGAAGCAAAAAAATGTATTCTGATAGTATTTTTAATGGTATAATTATTCGTACAACATTCGTCCTAGTATTTCCCCAAGCTTCAAGTTTAAATCTAATTCTAGTACCGTTATTTTCAAATATTGGTCTTTTTTACAAATGTTTATCAAAAAGTATTTAAAAAAGATTTCCAAACACTCATCGTTACCCTTGGGAACAATCATATGATGCTTATATGTGGAAATAAAAATGCATGGCCAATTGAATATACGATGCACTAAAGGTTATGCACTAATTGTAGCATAAAAACAGTTGAAGTTAATAAATTTTTCTCTTATTAGTATCAATTTAATGAAATAAATTTTCATGCTCTAGGCTTCTATCAAATTATACTTATATAAAGATTACTGAAATACCCAGATAACAAATTTTTAGGATAATTAGTAAACTTCAGCAGTAATAAGAATTTTTATGGAACATAATATCACAAATAATATTTAATCGGTGAAAATTACAAAAATTGACTTGAAAATCCTGACATCATGCCTAAATCATGATAACTGAACTATTTATTGCAAAAAAATTTATTATGCGTTATAGTTATAGCATACCTCGTTGTGCAAGATATAATGCTGGAGAGAAAAAGAATCTAAATGATGTGAATGAAATTAATGCAGACGTTGTTTGAATGAATGGCTGCTAATTTCACTGCGCGCTAAAACGTAAAAATAATTTTTAGACGCGCTCAAAAATATTATGTTAGTTAATAAAAATAGTTGGACAAACATTGGTTAAAAAATACCCGAGGTATTTTTCGGGACATATTTGGTAATTTTATAGAATCGTCAGATGACGAAGGTAACGTCCTGCGTTGACAAAAATTCTACACCACATTATTTGATTTACGATAAAATTAAGATCGGTTAATTTAATGAAGAAAAGCAAAATATCCATTTATTTTGATTTAGCAAATTATTTTGGCCTTATTAGACTATCTCTACCAGTATTATATGAAAATTAACTGTCTTCTTAGATTCTGTCATTTCTTGAGTTAATGAGACTCTAATTTGACTTATGGCTAGTATAAAATCATTTTAATATAAATAAAAGTCGTTGTAATTTTGCATTAAATATCCTATATACTTTCCTAAGCAACTGGACCGAATTCCAATAACCTAATTAAAGAACGTGTTTCTTAAATTATGAATTATTTAATTAAATATTCAATTAATTAAAAATAAACTGAGATTTTGTTGCTTTTCCGAATTTATTTCGGAGCAAATATTCTTATATCGTCTTAAAATGTAAAATTTTACTTTTTCAATGATATTATTTTCATTTTCAGGTAATTTTCCCATGAACTTTTATTTATTTTTCAAAATATAATAAATAATTGAATAGATGCAGGGGAATTTGAAACAAACAAATTAATAAATATGTTCCTTGATAGTGACTTTACTTTAAACTACTTTACCTTCATTTTTTTAATATCTTTATTTCATTTTCTAATATATTTTTAGCAACGCTTTTTACTAGTTTTAAAAGATAATCTGTGCAATATTTGTAACAATATATTTTACTGACGAACAAAAATACAAACGAAAATTTTTTTGCCAAAATACATTAACAGAATTCTGGGAGAACACTAAATGAATATTTTAAAAGCAGAAGATAAATAATTACATCAGAAATAAATATTAATTTTGTTTATTGCTGTGGAGAAATTTAGTTATCAGAAGTTTTTTTTTCTAAAATCGTCTGGTTTAACCAATATTCTCATTTTAATTGAAAAATGTTTCAGACTATTAAAAGATTTCACGGATTATAGAATTTTATACGAAACTAATTTCTATGTTAAAAATATTAAATATAAAATTATTTTAATCTTAAGAAATGCTAATTGTATTAATATAAAATAATATATTTACATTGTTTTATATTAATATATCATTTTATGTTAATATTTAAATCCTGGAATCAAATTTGAAAGATCAATATGTTTTTTATTAATTTCAGACGAATAAACAGAATAAACTCGTATACCAAGATTATTCAAGAAAAGTTAACACACAGATTTTTTTTATCTGTGACATGGAAAAGTAATACAAGTTGAAAGTAAAATAACTTGTTGAGTTCCATAAAGATTTAAAAGTATATGCGGAAATACTGTTATGGAAATATTTTCCTATGAAAACTAAATATATCGTAAAGAATGTTTCGAATGGATTTTTTTTCTATATTTTTCTCATGCATTTTAGGAATGTTTTCACATTCTGAAAAATTCGTTTCTATTTTTGAAGTATATCTCAGATATATCTGAATATCGTATTTTGAGAGATAAAATATTTAAAACTGCACAGTTTTAAAAACTTTTACTTTCACAAATCTTTTTTTAAAAATTATAAATAATTTGTGTAAAATACTTTAAGCCTAAAGTTCGATTCTAAAGTATGTATTAAATATTCGTTTGGAATAAGAATAATAATAAATATTAATAATAATTTGTAAATCATTAAATCGTTTTTATACAAGTAAAGAGTTGATATTTAAGTTTAGAATAAGTAAAAATGAATTTGAGTTATAACATAAAACGCATTTATATAAATATCTATTCTAAATAAATATATTATGCTGAATATTTGCCTAAGTTGTGTAGAATATAAATTTTTAAAAATGATAAAAATGAATTAAAAATTAAAAAGGATCTATGGTTATATTATTTTGTGATTATTTTTTGAAGGAAATGTTTGAGAGATTAAATTCCGTATTTATTTCTTATATTCTTTATGATGCAAATGTATTACTTAAATATATTTATGTAAAAAAATATTCTACGCTATTTTATTAAATGTATGATAAAGAAATATGGAAACTTTTAAAACAGTTTTTTTAAATTTTATTCCAGCATATTTGAAATTACAATATTTGAAGCATATTTTAACATTTTTGAAATGTTCTAAAGCTAGATAATGGACATAGATAGAACGGAAATGTGATTTAATTTTTTTAAAATGATAACATTTATATATTGCTAGTGATTAAATTGGGTCATGTTACTTAGATGATTCAAAAGTTGTTCAAAGCATTCTACACGGCAAGCAGGTGGATCTATAGATATCAAACCTAACATGTTTCTGCTTTATAATTAGTTTAATTGCTCACTATGGAAAGATTTTTTTCAATTTTTCAAATTATTTATGTTGTTCCTCAATAACTTCGGAATATATTATTGCACGAAAGCCATTTTTACACCGCTTTAAATTTCAAAATAAAAATAACATTATTAATTTTATTTCAGTATAATTTTAAAGGAGAGCAGTAGGAAACTTTATATAAGAGCAACAGAAAAATATTATATAATGCTTTATGGGATTGAATAAAGAACAATTTAACAATTTTATATAATATCGAGCAAAATTGTAAAATATCTTGCATCATATTAAGTTTCCAGAGAAAGTATATATTTATCAAAAAACAAAATAATTTCCGCTTATAAATTTATCCATTTCCTTTAATGGTAAAAAAATTTGAATAACTTCCATTTGTGAATATTGTTTATTAAACAATATTCATAATATTATACAATGAAGGGCAATATAATGTTACATTAAACTATATTTCATATCATGTTAGGAAAATATAATTCAATAATCATAACATAACCCATTTATAAATTTATCCATTTTTTTCTAACCCTTTGTACTCGGATGGTGCCTCTCACTTATCATTTAAGACGGTGCATCATTTTGACATTTTATTTATTTTTCAATTTGAATTGTTAAAAATACCTGCAAATGATAAAAAAATGTAGATTAATTTTACTGGGAAATTCCACTTAGAACTATTATAAAAAAACTATTATATATTATATATGTATAATCTATTATATATGTATAAACTATTATATATGTATTTATTATTTGGATATAAGCCCTTGTATTAAGTGAATAATTATGCATCGAATCACTTTTCCGAGTGCAAAAGGTTAGAAGTAAAATTTTATCAACTTCTAGTTGTGAATATGGCACAATATTTACTAGAACACACACAGAGAGATAGAAAATGTAGAATTGAAAATATTCACACCATTGTATATTGTTATACACTATAGTGAATGAGACATTTTCACACCATTGTATATTGTTATACACTATAGTGAATGAGACATTTTCACACCATTGTATATTGTTATACACTATAGTGAATGAGACATTGAGAATATTCACAACATTGTATATTGTTATACACTATAGTGAATGAGACATTTTCACACCATTGTATATTGTTATACACTATAATGAATGAGACATTTTCACACCATTGTATATTGTTATACACTATAGTGAAGGAGACATTGAAAATATTCACACCATTGTATATTATTATACAATATACATGAAACTATTATATAATATTGAAAAATATTGTACATTGGTATTAATAATTCAATATTATTCATAAGTTATTTCAACAATATTGAACATCATGTAATTATAACAATATTGTGTATCATTTTGAAAGTATTTATAATTGAATGAACATAACATACTACATTTGTAAATTTATCCATTTCATTTAACGGACGAAATTTTAGAAAATTGTTTCTTCCTCTCTATTATATAATTGCCCTGTCAGTTAATTCCTGATCAATTGATGCAAACCCGCCACTTTGTATCGAGACGATGTCCTTGGGAAGCAATTATAGCCTCGGCTTTGTAACCGAGATTTTCTTCCCGGACTCATGCAGGCGTAATTCAGCGAACGGTGAGTGACTGACACGATCTATCGTTCCGGCAGCAGCCGGATTTCCAATCCAAATGTGTCCGGGCTGTCTGGCCGGCCGAATCGATAGCGCGCGGCTCCGTGCCAGATTCGCGTCTAGGGGTCCCCCGTTGCCAGGACGATGTCCTGCCTCTTAGCCGACCCCACAATCATAAATAAGGACAATGGCGTGCAATCATCAAGTCGCATTGCTACAGAGGGCATAGTAACAGACTCGTCCGCTGGAGCGGTTTTCGAAATTTATAAGGGACGTTAGCGCTGACACTTTCATCATGCATCGTCACTGAAATGGAGTGTGAGCTTGCCTTACTTATGGAGTTGTTTGGTTGTAACACCTAAGAGATCCAGGGAAACGATGAGGTTATGTTGGTAATTGATTGCTAAGTCGCAAAAGTTTGAACTAGAAGGACTCACAATTCTATTATTAAATACATAGATCTATCTAGTAAAAATACTAGCAGATAAATTTTTATGTAGGAAATAAATGATTTATAATCTATTTTAGTAAATCGAAATAGTTTTTTTTTAAAAAAATCTTTCCATAGCTGGCAATTTGAATTATTTCTATTAAATGATTAATTCCGTCTGTTGTGAAAACTTATTATGAGCTAATTTCTTAAAAAAATCAAGAAGAATTTTTTGTTTTGCTGCTGCGATAAAAAGAGTTCTTCCTTGGTTTTAATATTAACGAGAACAGGGGGAGATCGAGAGAAACTAATTTTGTTGACTAGCGGAATTCTACTCTATGCATACTCTATATATTCTGTATATACATACTATAGAGTATAGTATAGCTACACAGCATATATTATACTCTTTCTTTCTCTCTCTCTCTCTCTCTCTATATATATATATATAATAGCAGTGAAAAGACATTCTACATTTTTAAATTAATTTTAAGATCCCTTTCGATTAAAGCATAATTATTTACAAGCAGAGACACAGATAAGGCACGTCCGCCACAGTGCGGCACAAAAGCAGAAGTCGGGAAGATGAGCGAAATAAATTATCCCTCGTCTTATATAATCTTAGATTTTGATAAGGAAAATATTTCTTCACAGTGCTAATATATTAATAAGATTCTGATGGGGATTTCTGACTCACCTCAATTACAAGTAAGGGAAACACAGGGATCTTTTAAAAAGAATGTGCTTACTGGACATTTTTTCATCCCTTCACGCGGGCGTGAGAATGTGTCGGCGTTTAGTCGATTCAGCAATTTTACAAAGCTAATCTTGAATTAATTAAGTAGAGAAAGTGGAACTGGATCACGAAATAAGAGAATGAACTTATTATGGACTAAATTTCCTACACACGCACACACACACGCACACACACACACACGCACACACACACGCACACACGCACACACGCACACACACACTCTATACATATGATATATGCTGTAGTATATGCTGTATATAGATACATATGTACTACTCTGTATATGTATCTATATACAGCGACGTTAATTACTGCTAATTGCTACTTCTATTATAAATAAATCAATCGAAATACGATTATAGATAGATATCTGTGTGTAGGGAATAAATTAAACTTTACTGTAATTTATAATAACTTATAGCCAAACTTTATCAAATGATTTCAGTTATTATTGTAAAGTTTTCTTTCAGTTTTAAACCCTAAGAAAAATGGGTGAGATTTGGAAAGACAATGCGCTGTTGGCTACCTAATTACTACATTTAAAGTATCTAGACTTGGGCAAAGTTAGTCATTTCTTTATATCATCAATATATACATAAATTATTCTAGTTAAGAATTGTTAAATAATTTTATATGTAATAAATAAATATTGCTAGGAGCAAATATTTTTTCGACGGAAATTTCCTTTGGTTTAAACATTTTAGAAAAAGGATGAGATCGTTAAAGATAAAACGTAACATAAAACGATTAAAAATATATTGTGTATAAAGGATTTTTTTAAAATATTTTTACTGCTTAGCTGTCGCAATGTATAAAAACTCAGATATGCGATCAGGATTCAAAATAAAAGAAAAATAGAATTTTTGATATTTGTTCTTTATGAGTGACAATTGATATTTGTATTAAAATGTGGCTGTTTAGTCTGTCATTTCCAACATTCAATTTGTTTCTGTGCTTCAAAACAACAATAACAATTATATTTTAGAAAACTCGCTCACACAGTTAAATGGTTGAGAACCTTATCAAATATCTTAAGAATTCGCGAATATTTATCCAGAACGGGAGTAATGACGTAGTTCTAAAAAATGGTTTTATCTTTTCATGATAATTTTCCGTTAACTAGCCTTATTAATTTGATGGTACTTCCACTTTCTTTATGTAGTAATATTTTTGAAAAGGATTTCTGATTCATTTGTTTTCGTCTTCAATTTTTGAAAAGAGTACTTAAATTAATTATGAAAATGGTGTTCCGCTGTCCATATGTTGACAATTTCTAAACTAGGATGATGTCCTCTACGTTCTGAATATAAAAGTAGTGAATAATTCTTGTTAGAAAATTCAGGGATGATTTGATGTGTACGGAATGAATTATTTCGGTTGGAGTTGTCCTAGTTTTTAATAATAATAATAAGAAGAAGAATGGGTGAGATTTGGAAAGATGAAGTTATTAGAGTGGCCATATTATTATTAAAAAATTGTTAAACTTGTCTCTGTCATTGATATATACGCAGATCATTCTTAAAACATTCATTGATAAATTTTTGTGTGTGCAAGAAATTAATTATTTACATATAAATGTTATGAGGATTTAATTTCCTTTTCTCCATTATTTTGGAAATTTCAGTATCCAGCATTTTAGAAAACTTTTGTTGAAAGGTGAAGTCAATGCGTAACTGACATATTTTAAGACACTAAAATATCTCTCCTTTTCAGTCTTTGCCAATTGCTGTTTTACCAGTGTGCTTCGAGATGTATCTAGCTTATGTATTGAAATTATATCATATTAATTTACACAAGCTCGGAGCTACCTTAGATTGTTTCAAATTATTTATGCTATCTCTGATCTCCCATAAATTATTTCATATCGAATTTATAAAATCTCTATCTTCGATGATGATATAAACATGTGTTTATAAGATATGTATGCGTACCTTTTTAAATACATGTTTTAATTAAATTTTTGATAAAAATTGCTTGATTAAAAAAAGGTACATTAAAAGAAATTTTGAATACACATTCGATCAATAATTTCAGCTAGTTTCGTCAAAATCCCATAAGGAAGACGATAATTCTCGTGTAACGTACGCTAAAACAACTACCCTACATGCACAAAGGACATACTATATCATCATATTCTTAACGTTTCTAAAAAAAAAATTTGTTCTCTCTCCGTGTATTTTTTTGGATTGAACACAAATTATCTTACATCATTCCATCAACATTTATATCATAATGATTAATTTTTTACTTATCTATCCTGTTTTTCAGAATTTTTTAAAGATATTTCTTTATGGAAGACAAAAAAATTTTGTGTTTAAAACAACTAACTTTCAATTGAATCATTTAATTATTCAGATTGAGCTATAAGAATAAAAGTAGAAATGCTTCAGTCATGTCATTTCATGAAATTGAAGAGTAAAAGGAGGGATGAATTTATTGATTTCTTTAAGGTGTTATGGGATCTTTAAAACATACCTCGAAATGTGGTGAAATGTGACTCTCCCTAAAGCAAAAAATAAATAAATAAGTAAATAAAATAAAATAAAAAATATAAACTTAATAGATTATTTTACCACAGTTTTATAAGATATTCAATCTAATAATAATGAATTTTTAAGTGAGTGAAATAATTTTCATTAATTAAAAAGTATGTGGAAAACAAAAAAAAAGTGTTCCGTAAAAATTGTCGAAGACAGAATTTGCTTCCGTGCAAAGTCTTTCAGAAATTAAGCAGCTTGTTTTATCAAATGTTGCATCAATCTACTTCAAAAGAATATAGATAATCATGCAAAGTGATAAATATTTACTGGAATTATTCTATTTTTTATGTTGTCAAAAAGGATAACGCTTTAAAAAAACATCTTTAGAATATCAGCAAGTACTGAAAAAATAGTATACATAATAATGCTTTTATTTTACACGGTTTTCTTCATCATGTGTGTGTGAGCATACCTGGAAAATTTCATACTGATACGATGGACCAATTTTGTTTGATCCTGTGTGCAAGCTCTGAAAATGTAGTATTGAGAAAAATGATTTTAGAGTAAATATTTCTGAGTGAACAGTCAACAGTGACCTTCATCATGTATCTTTTAACTAATTAATGTACATACATGTACAATACCAAAAAATGTCCAGAATTGTTTCGGTTATTAAATGAAATCATAAAATCTTTTATGAAAAATTAAAGGGTCAAAAGTCTTTTAGCCCCTTATGACATTTAAAACATATGACAGTTATTAATATGATATTTAATATTTCTGTCTCTCTCTCTCTCTATATATATATATAGTGATAAAATATTGAATGAGTTAAAATAGACTCTCGATGCAAATATAGTAAATAACATGCAAATCATTGTCATAATATAACGAATATACTTTGAAGTAGAATTGAATTATCACTGCTAGTTATTCAGACACAAGTCAAATAATATATTTGAAAAGCTCTACTAATATTATTATTTAGTTAGTGAATTTGATTATGAAATTTACTGACAATACTGAGTGGTATCTAAAGCTGAACAATGCATGTCTGTTTCATAACTATTTAAAACTGAAATTTGATATTACTTTAGTTGTGAAGAGACTGGTGAAATGTAAAAGATATGGTTGCATGGGATAGAAATTTTGGGTTGCATGAGGAACAGATTGAATAGCAATACAAAGTTTATTTGAATTTAAAACGTTTTCAACCTGGAAACCGATTGAATACTAGTTGATATTTTGATTACTTTTTTCTGTACATAGTATAGAAAAAATATAGTAATCGTCAAAAAATTCGATATCGAGATTTTGACGCATCTCCACAATTTTGACCTCCCTAAGTTCTAAAAATACATTTTTGGGAAATGTCCATCTGTCTGTCTGTGATAAAAGTAACTCAAAAACGCTTTAAGCTAGACGGTTGAAATTTGGTATACGGTTTTTATACAAATTTAGATTTCTATCAAATTTTGAGAAAAATACGTGCAGTGCAAATCCATCTGTCCATCAGTTCAAATATAAGTTAACTCGTAAGTGCAAAACGAAGAGAGCTAAATACATAAGATTCGGTACACAGATTTAATATCTATAGACACCTGTCAAAATTTATGCAAAATCCAAATACGGTTTGACCGTCTGTTGGTCTGTACTTTCAGAAACATGTAGTACACGCGATAGTTGAAAAGTGCAAGGATTTAAATATTAAAGGATTTATATATTTAGGTATGGAATTTTTACTCCAAAAGTGCAGTTTTTAGCCAAATTTTTGTTTCAATTTGTTGAGAAAAACGGATCTAAAACACAAATTCGGTTTTTGGATACTATTTATCAATGCCAAGGATGAATCGCGAAATAATTCGCCTAGGATGACATGATAGATTCAGTAAAAATGCTAAATTCTCGCCAAAAATTAATAATATTAAAACTAAATTAGCACACAGTGTCTTAATTATTTTGAAGTTTTAATAACTATTAATTAATACTTTCAATTTTTTATATCCTGCCTTGATGTTGCGCCGTCTATTTTAAATACTTTAAACCAGAGTTTATAAAAATAAGTTATAATAAATTAATACTTTAAAATATTAAAATTATTTTTTAAGTTTATAAAGTTGGTATTAAAACCCAAATTTTGTAATTTTATGTGTAATGCAAAGCAAAGTAATTATTATTATTTTTAGTAAAATATTTAAACTAGATGTGATTTTCTATCATCATCAACAATAACAAAAAAGGGAGAACTCATTTATCGGATAAACTTAACTACCCGTGTCATCTAGCATCATCTCATGTACAAAATAAAAAAAAAATAAAATTCCTTAATGCTTTGACGTAACTTCTTTTTCCGATGCACAATTGGTCACAAAATAAAGGGGTTCTGCCATCTTGACGTGTTTTACGTGAGCATGATCTTCTTATAAACTCATTCAGTTACAAAAGTATTCGAATACCAATTAAACACTTCTGTAAAATTGTTATTACCGCACAATAAATTAAATCATTATCATGTGATTATTTTTTAAATTATGTATTTTCTCAGAATGAAATAAATTATGCCAAACGATCTAAATTACAGGTCTTAAAGTGAAAACTGAAGTGAAATCAGTTGCAAGAATTTTTTTTTGCAATATTTGTGTTTGTTTTCTCACCTTCACTCGAAAAAAGGGTTTCAGAAAATAAAAATTCTTTGATACCTGTGTTTGCAGATGGATCTAAAACTTTGAATTGGAGATGTTTGTGGTTTGGGGAAGCAGATGGTTTCGAATAAAAGAAAAGATTCTTTTTCGCATCTTTTATTTTTGCAGCACTTAAGAGCTGAGAAAGGCTTTTTGACAGCCGAAGGCTAAAACTAAATCTCTGGATTTTAAACTGTCTTCTTCTCTATCGTTTTCCCTCCAACTGGAATTGCTAGGTATTTTTAGAGCCGAATGGCAACGGTTGTTGTTTTTTGCTTTTTCAGATTGGCAAACTATAAATGGGCTCTTATATATCGCTTTTGATTGGAACTCATCCATTTTTTAGGAGGCCGGTAATGGTGAGAGTTTTATGAGTTTTTGTAGTGTTTATTTTTTTCTAGTTATGAATTATGTGTCAATATTTCACGCGACTTTTTCTTAAAGACAAATAATTGTTCAAGGAAACCTGCTGTAGATTAAATCGGCTGTATCATTTGTCATTTTTTTTTCTCCCGATAGTAAAATATCACGCTACTAGGGAATTTTTATGTTTTTGAGGTTCCAGTAAATTATAAAGTCTTTTTTTTTCTTTTCGAACACGTCTCTTGTAATTTGAAGCAACTGTATGAAACAGTGTGTATCATTTCTTTTTCGTACATCTTAATCCGCGAATCACCAGAGTTAATTGTTCCTCAAAAAGCGCAATAAAAATTCTTATATTTATTTATATCATGAAGTTGCAATTTCCAAATGAAATATGTGATGAAATTGACAAATTAATTTAATATTTCCTGATCAGCTGTACATTTCTTGCCGTAAATTAATGTAAAAGTTTTTTTTCGTCAATGTAATTCCTTTATTTATGTGGTTTCTTCTTTTTGGTTTTTGGCTGATTTTTTTTTCTATATACATACAAAATCTTGAAATGTTTAATGTTTTTTATTTGTATCTATAAAGTGAAGAAAGCAAAGAAAATATTGTAATCGTCAGAAGTTGTATCTTCAGATTACGATAATTTGCCAGTTTTTTTAGACTTTGAGTCCGGAAAATGGCTGTTTTTGTAATTATATTCGTCTTCCTGGGTACAATTTAGAAAGACGAACAAAACGAGATTTGCTCAATTTAGTAATTTAAATTATGCATATAATAAATTTTGTGCCAAATAACGTTTGACCGCTAGTCAGTCCTTCTGTCAGTGTGTTTATATATTTGATAAATTCAGAGCATATTAGAGGAGAGGATTATAATATAACACATTAATTTTATTTTGTAAAACAGTAATTTTGCTTTTAATTTAGGGCTAAATATATCAAAAACCATCTATTTGATCGTTTCACATGTTTAAGATCATGGCTCCTTAAACGTACTACAAAATAAAGGAAAACAAAAATACAGAACAAAAATTTCATATGAAACTATGATACCAAAAATTGTAGATTGGAATTTGAACTGTAGATCAAATTTTGGACTGAAATTTATGTAAAAATCAAAGGGTGAAAAACCCGATTCCATTGGTTGAAGTGGACATCTTATTAAATGTTGTTTGCTGTTTTAAATCAAGGTACTCTGTTGGAAAAAAATCTATTTTATGTTTCGGGGGCAATAAATGCTAAAAGATCGTTATTATTTAAGATTCACTGTAACTCATTTTCTTTATAAGGATGATCTGGAAAATTACTGAAAATCCTGGTCCTGAAATCCTAATTGTAAAATGAGCCCCAGCACGAGTTTTTGTGATGTTCGAAATATGAGTTCTACCCACAAAATGAGCCCAAGAAAACATCATCAACCAGATAGTTTGCAGGCTTGTTAATTTGACACTTGACTGAATTTTTGATCCTTAAATCAGATGACTACAAAAAAAAATCCATCAAATGCAAGAAAAGAACCGCTGTAGATTCCCAGAGTATCTTAGGATCTTGAAACATTCTGCAAAAAAGCACGCACACACACATCATACACACTTTTTTTCCCAATTTTTTTTATAAATTCTGATTTTAATGCTGTTTTATTTCTTTCAAGAAAAGGCCTCGACTCTATTGAGTGCTACGCTCATTTCTTTTATATTGAAATGCTGTATAGTTTGAAGGGTGTTTGCCCAATATAATATATAGAGCAAACTTTCGTGCACACCTAAACATAACGACCCACTTCATCCTCGGCGCATTGAATTTTTGCAGCGACAAACGGTACTCATTCATTTTCAAAATACATTTTATAGGTTTAAAAAAAATTGGGATGAAAAATAAAACATTTATTATTAAATATAGTTTAAAAGTATTCTTTAAGCATGGCTTGTTGAAGATATTAAGCCTAAGTTACATTTTTTGCAAATTATGAAAAGATACATATATATATATAAACAAAATATTCCCACGACATGTCAAGAAATTGCCTCAGGATCCATTAGAGGTTCATCACCCATAATTTGGAAAATTCTGATAGAGTATTTGACATAAAAAGTGTCTCTATTATTCGATATTTTCGCGTATCCGAACATCGACAATCATCATTATTTCGGACTACTGTCTTGTCATTCACTTGAATCAAATCGCTGCTGCTCGATCAAAGTTGCTTTTTCATCCCCCCTCCCGAATCGGCCATCATTATCGCATCTACGTGCTGTGCGGTCGCAGGGAAGCTATGCAATCACCTAATCTATTCCTCCAGAGCATTTCTATAAAACGAGTGACCAACTCAGACCTCTCTCCCTAATTAAAAGGCCCTAACCAGCCGGAATGTCATGACACCTCTGGGAAGGCTTTCGAACCACATCGCCATGGAAACGAGGAATTTTCTCCCTTTACATCAATCGCCCCGCAGCCTTCTTTTCATCTTGGCCTCCACTCACAAGTTTGCTTGGGGTGGAGGTGACGGAATAGTAATGGACAAATAAAGCATTCTTAAAAACTCTGTAATTAAGAATGGCCATCATTGAAATGATGACATCGAATTTGGGAATACATGTATCCCCCCCCCTAAAAAAGAGACACTTTACCTTTTGTTGATTGATTGGATTTTTATGGCATCAACGCCAGGTTTGGTCATTCTGAGTCAAGAGTAGGATACATTATTTGGTCAAATTAAGTGTTACTTTAATAAAAGTATTTATATTGTTATTCAGAAATCATGAAAAATAACTAAACCATTTACAATAAAGACGTCCAAGACAGTAAGTTCAATTCAAACAAGATTAATAAAACCGATTTTGGCAATAAAATCCAATATTCCCACATTCAGAGTATCTGCCAGGTTAAAATAAGCAGTGTTAAAGAATTTCTTATTTAAATTTTTAAAAATGATGTATTCAGTTAGATTAACAGATAAAATTTTATTACTTGACAGATAAACGGGTGGGGTTTGGTTTTCAATAGATGATTGTGGCTAAAACATTTACAATAAAGAAGTCCAAGATAGAAAGTTAATTCAAACAAGATTAAAAAAAAAACAGTTTAGGCAATAAAATTAAATATTCCCACATTTGGAATATCTCCCAATAAATCTTTCGGGTTAGATTGGGCAATGTTAAAATATTTCGTTTAAAAATTTTTTAAATTGATGCATTTAATTACATTAACAGATCAAATTGTATTACACGACATGCAAGCTGGTAATGGTGATACAGCTTTAAATAACTGATTATGTGTAAAATGTATATGAGAAATCATTAGTCTTGAGAATTTTAAAGTATTTTTACTGTAAATAGTGGTTTATTGGAACCACACAATCGATGGCTGTAGACAGCGCAATTTAAAATGGGCATGATTTTTCCACACTATTGTCAATACTAAATTTTTGATTATAACTATCATCGGATAAAACATATTAGATTATGGTAATTAAATTTTAAATTGTGATAGAAATCGTTTAAAGGGGCGAAGCAATTTTTCATGTTTCCCTTAAATATTTCATAAAATTCTCCCATTTATTTAACTTTTTTTTTTTAATTTCGGATTCAAACTTTCAATATCAATTTATAACAAAGTCCTTTTCCTTTAATTTTGTTTGAATTGTGCAATCTCTTGAATGTGTTTGTAATTTTAATTTGTAGTTTCGGTATGCCGTATATTTGCTGTAAAATGGCCTGTTACAATGCTATACATATACTGTATATATTCAGTGCATTTGTCTTGGGTATAGCCGTAAGATTTTTGTCAAGTAGCTGCTGATAAATACTAAGATGAATAATAATAAAGATTTTTTGTCAAGTAGCTGCTGATAAATACTAAGATGAATAATAATAAAGATTTTTTGTCAAGTAGCTGCTGATAAATACTAAGATGAATAATAATAAAGATTTTTTGTCAAGTAGCTGCTGATAAATACCAAGATGAATAATAATAAAGATTTTTTGTCAAGTAGCTGCTGATAAACACTAAGATGAATAATAATAAAGATTTTTTGTCAAGTAGCTGCTGATAAAATACTAAGATGAATAATAATAAAAAAAAATTGACCATATTATTGATTAAAAACTGTTCATGGGTTTGAGTAGGAAAACTGAAAGACCCAAATGACCAATTAATGAATATTTAAAAAAAACTTTTATGAATTTAATTTCTTTTTAAAAGGAAAGCCCTATATTTAATTTATTATAGGTTTTTCAATTACCTGTTTAAAATTTTGTCTTAAAAATAACTAGTTGCAAATGGCACTACCAGTGACAAAGTTACTACTTTTCAATGACAGTATTGGTGAGATATTCCTTACTAGTAACAATAAACACTATTTGACAGTTTGATGACTCTGTGTCTGATCTGCGTTAAATTCTGAACATACCATATAAAAAGTATGTTAGTCTGAAAATATATTAAAATTCTAACAAAGATAATATAAATGACATCAGACTAAATCAGAATACTGGTGAAATAAACAATAAATTAATGCATAGTTCAGGAACCAATGATTTCCGTTTTAAAATATGAAAACTACGTTCGAGATGAATTTTTTTTCAAAAATGTTCGAAAATGGTTATATTTTTAAACATTTGAATTAAAAAGATTGAAAAAACATTTATGAAACCCAAATATTCCAATTAAGTGGTAAACGGTTTTTAAAAAATGGAAGAAAGGCCTATTTTTGTCTTGAAAAGCAAAAATCTTCTAATTTCGAGATTCATTAAATGATTTGCTTAAAATTTTGCCGATAACTGAAGAAATATATTATCTAGTTCCTGAACTAAAAAATAGAATGTATTTTTTAGCTTCTATCTATTCTGAATACCATATGCTCTATCTATACGCTGTAAGTTTCTATCCATTTTTTAAATATTGAGTTTGGACTGATAAATAACACGAAATTTTCAATTTTCTTCACATTGTGAAACACTAAAACAACTATAAAATATTTCTAAATGAATAGAGTTTTTTATTCTCTTGTTAGGAACTGCAGAACATATTGAAAAATTATTATACCAAATTTGAACAAAAGAAAATACACTTTAGATTTTATTTTATAAGGTTTTTCGCAAGAAAAATCCTATCATATTCTGTATTTGAGAAAATAGCATCTAATGATGTAAAATAGCTATCAAATGTGTATAAATTCAAATATAAAAAGCAGTGTAACTTCTCAAAAAATAGACAGAAACAAAATACTAATAGCTTTATAAAGAAACCATGCAAATATTAAAAATATTAAATAAAAAAATTCATAATTTCACACAAAAAAGATCGATTTTTTTAACATAGTCATCTACCTTTTAAAATACTTTTATATGTATATTGCACTGCTCTTATTTGATTCCAATAACATTATTTTAAGCAGCTCGTGGGGAAAAAATTAAAATATTTCATCAAAATAAACTCCAATTCTGTCTTGATTGCTAAGTTTTCTCTTTTATTTATTTCTTTTGAGTACAGGTCATTGAAGTTTGAAAATACTTCAAGGGGAAAAAGAGCTCTTTTTAAAATTTTTTTAGAAAACTAAATTAGTGCTGTAGTCGCATAAGTCTGAAGATTGCGAAAATAATCTTTTTACGAGAAGAATTGTGATGATTAATTGTGCAGATTTTTTTTCTTTGCAAAAGAAAACATTTTCGAATTAAGGATCTTGTATTGTGTGAAAGAAACTGAAATCGATTCTTAAGTATTTAATAAAACAAGTTTTTTTCAGTAATAAAAATGTTCAAAGAAGCTTATAATGCGTATTTGTTTCAAAAAGTGTTTTTAAGTTCATATAATTGATCTTATTTGTTTTTTTAAAGAGTGTGATTATTTAAGTGTGTACAAAAATAAAGAATGAGTTAAGTGAGATGCTTTCTTAAGTATTTTTTAAATTCATTTTCGATCACAGGCATTTTTGAAATTGAATTGAAATTGTTCTTTCTCTTTTATATTTTTTATTAAGCCCTTCAGAATAAAAGAATTCGCTATATTTTATTGACGAAATCAATGAATATTTTAGATATTTAAAAAAATGCTTCAGAAATTTTTTTAAAAATCTTATTATTTGGCTGTAAATAAAAATAAAAATGTCAGAATAAAGTTGAAATTATAATAAATTAAAGATAAAAAAGAAATAAAATTTAATACAGCTCATGTGTTTGTTCATGTACTGCTGTTTAGATTGATGATCAGTTTTTTACATGCCAATTCAGAATTTTGTTTTAAATGAAAAATGCTTGTTGGTACTGTTAGTGATAAATTTATTACTTACATCTCAATTCTAAAAAAAAAGGAAGCAATTTTTTTTCCCTATCAGACTGCAAACGATTATTAAAAATGGAATAAATTCTTTAAGATTGCTTAATTATAAATTCTTTTTGTGAGAACGAAAACAACTGTAAATTAAAAATTTAAACTACTATTTAAATCAATAAAGATAGTTTTTTTATTAATTATTTTGCTTTTCATTCAACTGAAGATATTTCTGACCATTTAAATGAATTCGAATTTAAAACGAATCCGTGATTTTTTTTAACAGTGTTATTTAAATGAGATTTAAAAGTATATGGTGTAGAGAGAACTGTATTGATTCAATGTGAGAGCTAACAGCTGGTTATTTAACGTTGAACTTGGTTTTAATTAACAGTAACATTTTCGACGTTGTCGTTGTAAAATATTCGTTCAATAAATGTATTTGTAGACACTGCGGGAGTGGCATGCTTTTATTTTCTCAAATCCTTTCATGTTTGTAAAGATGGAATAATGTATTCGATTTCTTAGTCCTATTCTTGATGTGTATTAGTATTCTGAAATTTTGAGCAATTGCGTATTCACAATGACAGTTCAATATTTTAAAGTTTTCCTCGCCTTTATATCAGTCAATCGATAAATTTTCATTAAATTTCGACTCCGCATGAGAGGAACTATCTTATAGTGAAGTTTTAGAACACTTGATTAAAAATCCATAATATTTATCATTATGAATTGTGGAATATATGAGGAACCTGGCTGGTCGTGCTTATTAAATGTTATTAAAGATGAATGGCAAAAAGTATTGGACTGTCGTTAAGTATATAACTTGCTTTTAGCTGCAGATATATGTGTACCGAGTGTATCCTCGATATCTGGCGATAAGAGTTGTATCTGCTCAAATGGTGTAGATGACAATAGTTAATTACAATTCTAATTCGCAAGGATTTCTGTAAATATTTCCTTGGAATGCCCCTTCTCCACCGCCTTCGTTCGTAATTTTGTAAATAATCTTTCTTACATATATAAAAATGTCTAATTAAATGATGATTAATTCTTACACTAGTTGATTATAGCATTTAATCTTAATCTCCAACACTTAAATCTAAATTTCAACATATATTTAAAGTTTAAAGGTAGCAAAAACAAGAAAACATTTTAAAAATATCTTTCTATTACAATAATAAAAAATGGATAATAAGCAATTGTAAAGAAAATGATTAAACATTCACCAAATCGTGAGAATATATTTGGTTTCTGATTAAAATGCCTTTTTGATAAAATCATTTCTCTCATTATCTCATGTTTTTAGAATTTTGTTTCGACATCCATAATTTTGATGGCCTGTCTTACCATTTATGGTAAGACAGGCGAGTCTACCTCGACCTGTCTTACCATAGGGTAAACTACATGGTCATGAAAACTAAGATTGAATACCAATGTCCAAAAGTGATTTTGGCACAATCCCTTCCCTAAGAAGTAAGGTCCTTCCGTTGGCTTCAAGTTCGTCCAGCCATTGGAATGATGTTAGCTAGACTCAATACGATATTCACGAGAAAAGCATATTTTTCATAGTTGCAAAAGGTTACCCCTTTTGCTGTAGAGCTCGGAGCGAACTTAACCATCGTCGTCATGAAAGAATTCTAGAAGGAACTATAATTGAGTCCTACTGGCCATACAGTACAAACCGTATCAGTAAGATACATATTCCGTCATCGGTATAGAGATAGCCATCGCTAAACCAATACTTTACCCACCAGCAAGGGATCCATCAGCCACCAAACTGAAATTTTCTCATGCACGTCTTTTGGGTTGTCCTCCAGTCAGTGGCGAATTTATATATTTTACTGTCTGCTGTAGTTTCCGGAACGATCAATCATCATCGTTATGGCAGTACTCTAGATGGAGCTATTTTTGAGTACTAATGGCTATCAGAGTCCACGGTATAATCCCACCCATAGGATACATGCCCCGCCATATACAGAGTAGTATAGAGATAGCTGTCACTACACATTTCCTTTACCACCAGCATCAGCCACCAAACCGAAAGTTTCTCATGCACGTCTTTTGGGTTGTCCTGCAGTCAGTGGCGAATTTATATATTTTACTATCTGCTGTAGTTTCCGGAACGATCAATAATCATCGTTATGGCAGTACTCTAGCTGGAACTATTTTTGAGTACTAATGGCCATCAGAGTCCACGGTACAATCCCATAGGATACATGTCCCGTCATATATAGAGTAGTATAGAGATAGCTATCACTACACCGTTCCTTTACCCACTAGCAAGCCATCAGCCACCAAACTAGAAGTTTCTCATGCCCGTCTTCTGGAATTGCCCTCTAGTCAGTGGCGGTTTTATAGATTTTGCGGCCCAAAGTAATACACATTAAGGGACTGTTGTTTTAATAAGATGGTGAATTTAGTTTTGCATTTCAGCGCATTTTAATGATTTGTTTTCAGGTGCATATTTTTTAAACTTTATGTATTTATTTTATTTATATATTATGATTCTGGATTATACCAGGCATCTGTATTTGCACATAATATTATTGAAGCATTTGCAATTTTATTTACTAGTTGGAAAAAAAACTTAATGAAGCCTTAAGGAACTTGATCAATTAAAATTGAGAAAATGTTAATATCATAATATTTTATTATTCGTAGAATTTGAATTTTTTTCAAACTTATTTATTTATTAACTAAGAAAATAAAGTTTTTTACTCCGATTGCTTGTGGACCCCGTCTCCACCTAAGGGCTCTTGGCAGCAGTCTATTCTATTTAGCTGGAAATTCGCCACCTCACCGGCTGATGAAACATATTTTTCACAAAGAGAGTTTCTTTGTCATTTGGTGAATAAAGTTCTCTTTATCTATTTTAATAGTTCCGCTGCTTTATTATATTTATTTTCTTTGCAAATCTCGAAACCACATAAAACTTCGGTATAAATTACAGAAAAACAACTCGAATTAAAATCAGGACGATGAAAGACGACGTGATATCTTTTTTTACCTCCATCAAAAACACACCAAGCCTTTTCTCTTCCTTAACCTTCCATAAAATCTCCATCCCCGGCCTCATTTATTGAATGAATAATCATTCCTAAGACAGCGGGCTCCTAATACTTTTGTCCGCATCTCGAAAACAGTCCAGAAAATGAGGATCCCTGTTAATCCTCCTTTACGGATTACGTTATAAAGTAGTTGGGAGCAGGCCGGCCCGTTAATCTCGGGTAAGCCGCTTGTGTCTGCGCCGCGCAATAAGAGCTAATGTTTGTGTTCGCGGTGGCCAAGCCCTGATATTTTTCATCTTTGCTTTTCTGTGGGAACACTCCATCAGACAGGGGCGCTAATCTAATGCTGTTTCTTGAATCGGAAAACAGGAAATTTCGCGCCCTTTAATATCCACAGACGAGAAACGGAAAGTTGAAAATTAGATCGCATCCTCCAGTGATTTGTTATGTTTATTGCATTTTCTATATTATAGAATTCTCTCTTTAATGGCTATTTTTTAAATTTATAGGCGTAGCGTATAAATTTTTATGACGTCATACTAATTATTTATTGTTAGATTAAACAGAAAAAACAATTGCAAAAAAATTGTCATAAATATTTTATTATCGCTAATAATGTCCACTCTAATGGAAGTCCACTAATATCTAAACCATTAGAGATAGGTTTACACCTCCAATTAAAAAAAAATCTTTTAGATCAAGGTTTCCCAAATTTTTAAGCAGTGCCACATATTTTTTTAGAAACCAGATTTATAACAACCCACTACATCCACTGTGCATTGAATTTTTTCCGAAGGAGTAGCACAAATTTCTGGAAAAAGTTTGTAAAAAAAATATTATTAAATGTAATGGATGTTTACAGAAATGATAACGAACCGAATACACAAATAACACATACACGCATCAATTTCGGAACTATTCGAGATTAATGCATAAGCAAATTGAAACGCATATGAAAACTTCCATAGCTATAATTTGTGGGTGAAGTCTGAAGTAAAGCAGGGAAACGTAACTTTAAGCAAAACCGTGAATTGAAGTAACTAGCGGTGTGACAGATGTGTCGTGTGCGAAAAGAACAAATCTCCTTTATATAGGTCATCCGTCATGCGTGTCATTGAAAGGATACCTGCTTATATATATATATATATATATATATATATATAAATTTCTTATCATTTGACACGAGTCGCTTGGTTGAGTATTGCGCTGATATTTTTTTTTTTTTTTTTTTTGCATTCTATATGTAATTTTGATAATGTACCAGATTTCAACCAACTAGTTTGTTGTGTTTTCAGCTGTTACATTCACATGTATATGAGTATAACTATTCGTTGCCGTATTTCATTTACGTATGCCAAAAAAATAATCTATTTTTTTATGTAAAGTATTCACATAGATACGAAATGGCAAACATAATTCCAAAAAAAAAAGAAATTCTTTCAGATTCGATGCACTTTTTAAGTTCTCCAGAAATGTGTTGCTGATTACAAGGCTTTTTTCGTAACAACAACAACAAAAGAAAAAAAAATTAAATAGCAATTTTTTAAAAGATTAGAACAGAAAAGGATTTTTAAGAATTTTATACAAAATTTTAACATCGATTTTATACAAGAATAGTCACTTTTGGTGGTGGTCTTGTTTGTCTAGAATATTAACTCCTCCAGCAGTTAAGCTATTAATATTGAATGCATTTATTTAAAATTTCACCTTTGCCATTTGATAAGATTGAAAAGTAATAAATTTAAAGTAAAGTTTTAAGTACTATAAATTACTGTAGGTGCAAATTAAAAAGGATTGAAAAGCGTAAATTTAAAGTAATACGTCTACTATAAATGACTTTAGGTGCAAATTAAAAAGGATTGAAAAGCGTAAATTTAAAGTAATAAGTCTACTATAAATTACTGTAGGTGCAAATTAAAAAGGATTGAAAAGTGTAAATTTGAAATAATAAGTCTACTATAAATTATTGGAGGTGCGAATTAAAATGGATTTAAAAGTGTAAATTTAAAATAATAAGTCTAATTTAAATTACTGTAGGTGCAAATTAAAAAGGATTGAAAAGTGTAAATTTGAAATAATAAGTCTACGATAAATTACTGTAGGTGCAAATTAAAAAGGATTGAAAAGTGTAAATTTGAAATAATAAGTCTACGATAAATTACTGGAGGTGCAAATTAAAAAGGATTGAAAAGTGTAAATTTGAAATAATAAGTCTACTATAAATTACTGGAGGTGCGAATTAAAATGGATTTAAAAGTGTAAATTTAAAATAATAAGTCTAATTTAAATTACTGTAGGTGCAAATTAAAAAGGATTGAAAAGTGTAAATTTGAAATAATAAGTCTACGATAAATTACTGGAGGTGCAAATTAAAAAGAATTGAAAAGTGTAAATTTAAAGTAATAAGTCTACTATAAATTACTATAGGTGCAAATTAAAAAGGATTGAAAAGTGTAAATTTAAAGTAATAAGTCTACTATAAATTACTGGAGGTGCGAATTAAAAAGGATTGAAAAGTGTAAATTTAAAATAATAAGTCTACTATAAATCACTGTACGTGTAAACTGAAAAAAAATGAATACTATAGAAATTAAAATCGTACTTCTGAATTAAAAGTTCAAAGAAAATAATTTATGTTAACTTTGACATTGGAAAAAGCTGAGATTGAACAGTTAAACGAAACAATGATATTGATTTAAATTTTCATCTTAACAATAAAAACGTTGTAATAGATTTTGTATCAAATTTAAATTTAAAAAAATGATAAAAGTTATAAATGAAATTCTACGGAAACAATTAATATCAGTTAATTTAAAATGTCAATTAATTTTAAAGTTTTAAAGTAGGGTAAAAATTATTTTTGTAAAGTAATATTTTCGGAAGATATTGATAGAAAAATCATTTTAACTTTTGGGTTTTGAAAAACTGAATGAAACTTTTCTCTTGTCTTGCAGAGCGCATGTGTTAAATTTTATCAAGATTTGATAAAAATAGGCGATATCTATAAAATACGAACACACATTCAAATATGTGTATATAGGTTACAAATGTGAAATTTTCTTTATTGATCTCATTAAAAAAAGTAGACACATTTTATTAAAATGTTTCATTCTATGAATGGGGCTGTCTATTTCTTGACAATCCAAGTGAATGGAAAAAAAGCATCTGTTTTCCCGATGATTGCTTTCGTCCTTTGTTGACTCACCTGCCTTCAAATACTTGGCATATTTCCATCAGACGGAAGATAATGCCGTGTTCTTCATTTTTGCTCATTCTTTAATGGTCTGTATCTCATCGACATTGTTCTATTTTTTTTGTGTTTTCATTCTCAAACTTGTTAACTTTTCGTATATGAAGGAAGAAGAAAAAGAAAATATTGTGAAAGTATCGGTAAAAAAAATTCGAATTTGGACAATTTATGTTTTACACTTGCCAGAATCCGAAAAACATATTTTTAGATTTAAGTTTGTGAGAACTCAAAAACACTTTGAGCTAGACAGATGAAATTCGTTTTTTTTTTCACTAAATTTGTAGATTCCTATTACACTTTGAATGAAATCCATTTTGGGGATGTCTGTCTGTCTAATTTAGAAGATGAAAACGCAAAGACATGAGTAAATGAAATTTAGCACATAGTTTTAGCATCTTAAATGTAGATCCCTGCTGGTGTAGCGTGGAAGATTGGAGAGGGGAGGGTGGTAGCAGATCAAGTGTCGTCCTCGTAATCTGACCGTGATTCAAAATTACTAGGTCCGTCCCAAAATAACCCTAGTGTTGCCTTAAAACGAAGCGGTTAATAAAATTAAACTAAACTTAAATACAGATCTTTATCAAATTGCGCATCAAATTCTTCAAAGAGTTGACTTTCTCTGGTCTGTACATTTCAATGCATATAAACGCGATATTTGAAAAAACACAACGTCTCAGATAAATGAAATTTGTTTTGTCATCTTATAACTAAAATCTTGCTTCTGTTTCGAATTTTGTTGCCGATTCATTGAAAGAATGACTTACAGAATGTATTTTAAGATGAGTTAAAAAAATTGATTAAAAGTGGGACTTCGGAAATAAAAATCTGAACATTTGTAATATTTATAGTTTTGCTCATAGTACATGCTTATATAATATAAACCTTGGTGAAAGAGAACACTTTTATTAGGAAGTATGCAAGACAGTTTTAAGGAGACCACTCTCACTGCTTTATTTTCCTTCATTCGTGAGTGGTACTCAAAAGAAATGGGAAATATTTCTTATTTTCTAGTGCATAAAAAAATTGAAACGAGAAGCTATTATTTGATTTCAGAAATAATGAATCTTTACACTTACAAAGTAAAAAAAAAAAAAAAAAAAAATATCAACCGATGTATTTAAGAACACGAGACCTCAAAGTAGAAACAGGTAGCCAGCGGCAATTTGGTATGTGGCCATAAACACCAAATTTGCTTATCTTCATAAAATTCGAACCAATTCATTCAACGGGAAAACTTTGTTATTTTATGTAAACATTTATAGCTTAAGAATGCCATTAGATGAATATAACATGAGAAAAATCTAGCTCTTTATTTCTTGAAATATATATTAATAAGATGCTTGTAAAGTGGCTATAGTCTATCGCTACTTTACAGGTTAATTTGTTTAATCCAGATCAAGCAAATTTCTCATAAGTATACTTTGCAAAATGGGAAAAGTACCCCTCAAAGCGAGTAGTATTAAGTCTGAAATAATAAGTCTAATTGAAATAATAATAATAAGTCTGAAGTAATCATAAGTCTGAACTTAGATTTTGGAGTTTTCCCATGATAATTGTAGAAACGTTATTGCGCAAAATTAATTTTTGAATCTATACATTTTTAATTTTTATTTATCGTTTAAAATTATTTATTTAGATGTCGATGAAAAACATGTCTTAAAATAATTGTAGTGGTTTTGAAAGTTTCAATACTTATTTAAAGGGCTTATTATTATTTTGATGCATTATTTCAATAGATAAAACATGGAGGAGGAACAGAATAGTCCGAAACGATATTAGCATTGAAACTTTTATTGGTCACTTGCTGAGAAGCCTATTTTACCGGAAAAAATAATTTTACCCTTAAGATATTCATTATTTTGAAATATTATAGCCATTACATGACGTAATTAAGAAGCACTTCATTTGCTTAAAAGGTTCTTTTTTTTTTTTTTTTTTTTGCACTTGAATCAAAATTTAAAATTCTATGCGAAGTCCGCTGTGCATGATGCCCTTTTTAATAGTAAATTAATTTACCTTGTAGATTTCATTTTGCTTCATTCTTTTTCTATTATGGATTGACGTGATGAGCATTGAAATCTGAAAATGGATCCTTATCTGTTTCAATTACATTTCAATTACGGTATAAGATTCTTTTTTTTCAGAATTCTATCAGATTTCTAAGAAAGCATCCAAGCCAGGATGATGTATACGCAATAGAAGTTATTTAAGATTAATAAAAAATGATAATAATAATAACAATAATAAGAGATTGAAATCTAGAATCTGGTACACTCGTTCCGTCTAGGCATAAAAGTCGATTAATCGCCAACACGATTATATTGGCGTTGTATTGGCGAAAAAGCAATTTGGCATTCTTTAGCAGAGCGAGTGTACCAGATTCTAGATTTTTTTTAATAGAGAAAAGAATTGCTTTTTTTATTTTTCCGAATTAATTTTTTTTTTCTGTTTTCTGATTCGAATTATTTAAAATCAATAAAAACCTTAAATTTTTCATCTCACTTTAAAAAAAAAAATATTTTCAATTTAAAATGCATTAAAGTAATCGAAATATTCTACAGGAAATCTCACAAATATAAAAAGAAAAGAGTGAAGAACCGAAAATCAAATTTAACTTCCCACTTCTCTGCTCTTAACGGATCTCTTCATGTACTGCGCATAAGTGGAATAACTTTATTAAGACAGTCATTCTCCTCCCTTTGCATTTTATTAGAACCATCTAACCTATTACTGTTCCTTTAAATTAATCACCGGAATCACGAATGTCGCCAACAGATCCCATTTTATTTGGAATATCTATTTTTTTTATACCATCCCGCTCCTTTCCCAAATTGAAGAATAATTATTTTGCTTCGGTCCGTAATGGGAAATAGGGGGAGGGATAGAAGACCCCTCAAATTCTCTGATCAATAAATGGAGCGGTGATGCCTAATGTGCAACGTGTGTTGAAGAGAAGTCTTCCTGCTTCTCACATACCCCAGGGGGAACATCTCATTTGTATTAATAAATCACGTGCATCGACAATGCATTAAGAATTCCCAGTAATTAAATTCTAAGAATCGATGATGATGGCGAAAAAAAAATCTTAATTTTTTTCCTTCGCTCTCCATCGTCTAGTAAGTGACCGGCTGCTGATAATTTTTGAGTTTTTGAATCTTCTGTGATTGTGTGTGTGTGTGTGTGTGTGTCTTTTGTTGGCGGTGTTTTGGCATCGCGAGAAATGTGTGTGAAAGAAGGAGGTTTTTAATTAAAGTGAGATAATTCTCCAAGATCGTGATGTGCATCAAAAACTAACTAAAAGGGCTTCCGTCTCTCAGAGTTTTATTTTTTTATGGGATGTGTTTATGTGTTAAAGTGAGACTGTCCTTTAATCATGATAGCCAAAGGGGGTGATTAGTTCTCTGAAAAAAAATATTTATTTTAATTTGGATGATTTAATTGGATCGCTTTAGAGAAGTGTCTTTGGACCTATGGTCGTCTTTGTGGTAATTAAGATGAAAAATATTTGAAGTATTTTTCAGAATTATAATGTTGGAGGTTTAGTAAATAAGAATCATAATACTGAAGAAAATTTGTTAGAATTAATATTTTGTTATTAAAATGCTGAAAAAATGAAAATATATATAAAAATTCTTTAAAAAAATTGATATACTAACCCAAAAAGAAATTTGCAATAAATTATCAAAAGTATCATATTTTTGGATTTCGTTATTTGCTTATTTTCGAACTCCATATTTTGTTTATTAAAATTTGAAAAAATGGAATCAAAATTCATTCTCCTCCCTTAAAGGCCTATCAATTAGTTAGTAAGCTGTTGAAGGTGATTTTTAAAATTTAGGTTTTAAAGCTTTTATTTTATTGTGTAACTCTTTATTCAAGAGTATTATTTCTTATTATATATTAAATTAGATGTTAAATAAGGTGATTTAACTAATACACTTTCGAAAAATATTGTTATTTTTAGGGTAATTAATTAAATCAAAAAAGAATATAATGGATTTTCGAGACCATAAGCTTTAGAAGTTGAATATTACAATTTAGATGACATTTATTAAAATTCAATAGAAAGTTCTGATAGTTAATAAAATATTCTTTTCAGAATTCAGAAGAATAAATTGAAAAAAAGTATTCAGAGAAACACGAACCTAAAATCTTATTCAAATATTAGCATACGAACTTAAAAGAAATATTCTAAATATTATCAGAAATAAAATCGAAAAAAAAAATGTATACATTTTGTATACATTCAATCCTCATAATTATTTATTAAGGAAAAATTATATAAAAATGAACCATCTCTCCTCTCAAGTATCCATCTCCTAGAAGTAAGGAGTTGATACTGATTTTTTTTAAACTGAGCTTTTGCATCTTCTTTAATTGCGCATGCCTTATTTGTTGGTGTTTTCTGGCGTGTCGAAAAATGCGAATGAAAGAAGGGTTTCGTGATGGGCATCAAAAACTGGCGAGAAAGATCTCTTTTTCCCTCTCTCTTTTGTGAGCTGTGTCTGAAAGTGAGGGAATTATTTAATCATGCTATCTAAAGGGTGGTTAGATATCTTTAAAAAAATATTTATTTTGGAATCTAAAGAGAATGATTTAATTGAAAGGAAATAGAATGATCAAGGAATGATTGTTGGATTGTTACTTTTATAGCGATTCATTTTATAAGAAATCTTAAAATATTTTTTTCAAAGATCAGAATTATAAAAAAATATATATATATATATATTGGATTTTGTTAATATTCTTAAGATTTTTTTTTCACATCAAAATAATGCATAATAAAAATTTTATGAAAAATACAGTGAAATGTTTTGAGAATCAGTATGGAAGCTTAGAAAAAGTTTTGTTGATTATTTTACTATGGAAAATTTTTTCATTTCATTAAAAATCTTATAATAATGGCACTTTTGAAAGCATGGTCTTCAAAATTTGAAATTTAGACATGAGATTAAACTTGCGTACACAGTGAAGAGCAGGCATTGACTTAAGTGGATTTAGAAAATTCTGTTGTCATCACTGTCTATCTTGCCGATATTGTAACTAAGTGATCGAATATTAATTAAGGAAGAGGAAGGATGGTTAAAGATCGACTAAAAAGAGGATGAAGATGGATGATACACAGTCCAAGAAAATTGTATGGAAGAAGGTAGTGAAACGATTACAGATTTTTATAAAATTCTTTGTCCACATGGTGTTAAAAAGCTTCATTGTATATTGATATGAATTTTTAATATTGGTTTCCTACCAAATTAATATCATCGTTGAAATAGATATATATATGTCACCGTTAAAGTATGAAATCCATTATTTTATAGAATACCTAGTTATTCCATAAAATAACTGATCGTGTCCGTTAAAGTGTAAAACTCTCTTGTATTTCATGGTTTAACTAGTTATTTCATAGAATAACGATCTGCAGCCCGTTAAAGTGTAAAATAATCTATATCGTATATCTCGCACGACAAATACATTTACCTTCCACCCCTGCTGCATTTATGTTTTTGTTTGTTTGTTTTAGAAATAAAAAAATGTTTTTGTTTTAGAAATAATGTTCTTTGTAATTCCAAGTGTCATTTTAGTAATCCTTGTTGTAACAAATGATTTTATGGTACGTTTCCATAAATACCATTTATACGCTGCATAAATGAGATAAATTGCTTTTTTTTTCATTTTAATTGTCTATCATTAATTTAATTGCATTTTAGATAAATTGTTTATTTTACACTTTAACTGCCTCTCATTAGTTAATTTATAGAATACCTAGTTATTTCATAGAATAACTAGTTAAAGTGTCAAATTAATAACATATTACACACTTTAACGGACACGATCAGTTATTTCATGGAATAACTAGGTATTCTATGAAATAACTGCATTATATACTTTAACGGTAACATACATACCGATTCTTAACAGGTGCTGAATGAATGTGAGATCAATGACCCTCGACCACAACAACAGACATGGCGACGAAATATGCAACAAAAATTAAGATTCTAACCCCCCCCCCCCCAAAAAAAAAAACATGAATTTTGGCTCTTCTCTATTAGGAACCGAGATCTGAAGATTCTCTTGGAAAATTCCACGCATTTTCAGAAAGCTCATATAAACACGAAGGGTTGAAGCTATTTAATAGATTCGCTTTTTTGGAGTGTTGATTGAATTGTGAGCTGATGACGACAAATTCTGTTGATAGTGATATTGCTCTTGTTTAACGAATGATTTGCTGTTTGCATGTGTTATAAATTTTTGTTACTTTTTGGTTACACTGCAACCGGGTTTCTGTTATCTGTGATTTGTATTTTCTTTTGGAATAAAGTTAGTTATCTGTTATTGAGTACGTTGGAATTCTCGCATTATACACTCACTAGAAGATTTCTACAACATTATACCCAGTGAATTTTTAAAACTCTGGTAGTAATCCGGTATGGCAACAAACAAGCAAGCATTTGAAGTTGTATGTCACCAAACTAAAAAAAAAAAATGTATTACTTTCTTGTTATTTGTTTGGTTATTTTAAGATGGTTTTTAATTTTATTTTTCAACAATATAAAATTACGCGTATGTGTTTAACTTTTAAACAATCTTTGCGACTTTCGATATTATTTATTTAATTTAAACCGATATGTCGTCAAACATGACCAACATTTCAGATGCTATAATTTGTATATATATATATATATATATATATATATATATATATATAGCATCTAAACGTGAGCAGGATTTAGAATTAAATTATCCGGAAGAGTCTCTTATCCGTCATCATCGAGGTCACAGTGTTTCCGGATAAGAGATTCTACTGTGTAGCGGTTACATAACTCTACTACCTTCTCTTTTGGTACAACAGATGGCGTTACCTTATTAACATCAAGATATATTTCCTCATGATCCTTCTTAGGGGTTATTATTAGATTATTTTCAATGTGATTATCGGGTATTTTCGTGTTCGTGTTTGTTTTGTCTTGTGAAATGTGGAATTTAGAAAATAATTAAATAATTACTGTTCCTGAATTCCGTTCTATCTTCTTCTTCCATTCCGTCTATTGTTTTCATCTGCCTCATACTGAAATTATAAAGAGCCTCGTCCCTCTATGACTGTAATAAAAAGAAAAATATTAAGAAATTTCCAAAAAAAAACCCGATTGGTAATTAATATATCAATTAATATATCAATATATATATATAATAATATTCTATTATCAACATATAAATTATTCAATGTTCCAGTCCTAATTTAAATTACCTTCCAAGTTAATAATTTTAATTCTAAAAGAAAATCACAAATAATGACTAATAATAAAAATATCGTTGATGAAAGGAAATAATTTTAAAAATGCCACAAATAAATGGAAAATAACCGAATAAGAAAGAAATGCAATGTTTTCATAAAAATAACGTAATTTTCTAAAGAAAAATGAACGAACTTAACAATAAATTGTTTTGCAAACTTAAATAATTATGGTTTCGAAGAATTCCGAACGTTCAAACGACATTATTCATTGGGATAATCTTTTTTCCTTTGTTGTAATTATTATTGCAGAAAAACATTAAAAAAATGTGAGCGTTGTGATTAAAATTCGTTTCTTTTCTTATACATTCAAAAATTATTATTGATTGCAAGGACATCTAGACTAGAGTATAATTAAAAATTCTAATATTTACTTCGTGTTTTATTTACGATTTAATCTCAACGTTAGCGCAAAGACTATGAATGACTATTGCTATTTCTATTTTTTTTTCCTCAGACGAAATAACTGGAAATTTTCTTGTTGATCGAAAATGAAAAGAATTCTATATAAATTTATTTCCCTGAAATAATTATTTGTAGGCTAAAATGGGGAGTAAATCAATTTAAATCAAAGAATTGATTTCAACTCGCCTCTGACCATGAGATTTATTTAAGTACTAGCCGCCTTTGGCGACCAGCCGGTTCGCCAATCTTAATGTTCGTTAAAATTTTAATAATTAAATATTTTATGCAATTCCTACTTTAATAGCTTCTTCATCAAAATATTTTAAAACTTCAAATTTTGATTGTCATATAATTCATTCATAATATTATAAAGGCCTTCAGTTATAACGTAATATGTATCTCTCTAATTTTCTGTTAGTTCCCGTAGAATTTATACTATAAATTAAAGTGGAAAGAATTCATCTTCAATTAATATAATAATATTTTTTACTGAAACAAAGCATTTTTTTTATAATCTGATTACTGAAAATAGAGTCACTCAGCGTTTAAACTTTATGGGCACTAAAGAATATCTTTTTAAATTTATGTAATATCTCAAGAGTTGGTCAACAAAATTTTCTTAGATTCATTATGAGCAGATCGACTCATTAACAATGTTCAAATTTAAATGCATCAAACACTAAGAAAATAAAACGAATCGTTTAAAATAAAACATGTTTTAAAAAAACTACTTAAAAAACGATGTACTTAAAACTATAAGCATATACAAAAAATATATAACTAACATAAATACATTTTAATTACAAAAGCATACAATGAACCTAAAAATAATTTAAATCAAGTCCGCATCCGTTGATAATAATTGTCAACACAATGCGGAATTCAGAACACAATGCGCATGCGTGAATTTTCAACGCCAGTTACGTAACACAAATACGTGATTTTTTCTACGCCAGTTGGGGTAACACTATGCGGATTAGAAATTTTTAATTTCCTTTATTCTGTGTTATTTTAATTCAAAAGTACTTCAGAATGAATCTGAAAGATTGATTCATTAAAAATGTTTAATTTTAAATGCATCAAACATTAAGAAAATAAACAGAATCGTTTGAAATAATCCGCCAAAAAATATTAACCCTAGCCTCATTACTGTTGGGAGAAAAAAACCGAACCCTTACTCATTTGGCGGTGGGGAAAATGGAAGATTTTTTTTGGCGGAAAAGTTAGTTTTTAATTAATAATTAAAATTCTAATTAAAAATTCGAAAAAAAAGAACCCCAGGTGCAAATTCCCAACCTCCAAGGTATACATGTACCGAATTTGATAGCAGTAGGTCAAACGATCTGGCCTGTAGAGCGGCAACACACACACACACACACACACACACACACACACACACACACACACACACACACACACACACACACACACACACACACACACATTGAGCTTTATTATAAGTATAGATAGATAAACGGGTTTTTATTTTTAATGTTTTTTTTCACTAATATACTATTATAGAAAAAAAAACAATTCCTGTACTTATGTTAGTTATTTATGATTAATAACGATGCAGGTATTTCAGTCGTTGCCTAATTATAATTCATTTGGGTATAACCATCATAATGAGCTTCTAATAATCAATAGATACCGTGCATAATCCTTCATATTCACTTACATGATCCTAGATGGCATCAAGATCTGGATAGAACTGAATAATGGATGAATTCTAAATTAATTAATCTAGATAAAGTTAATTATTTTACTAATATGGAGGAAACAGATAATTTTACCATGAAGTGCTTCTGAATTATGTTTTTTCAGAATTTAATTATCTTTATTATCGTGGAGTTTGGAGAATTCAAGGTTTACGGAACAGTGAAAATTCAGTATATCGATTAATGTGAACTAAAGATGAATAAATCAAGAGTAATCGATTATATACACATTAAAAACGGTAATAAAAATTATTTTTAATATATCTTAACTATCTTAATAAATAATACATAATTAATAAAAAAAGCCATGAGTAATTTTTAATAAATGCAGTTTTATTTAATAATTTTTAAAACACTAATTCCGATAAATAAGTAGATGATTTTAATCGATAGAGAGTGTGAATACATCATGAGTAATCGATTATTTTTAATGTCTGAACTGTATTAATAAATAATATAGAATTAATAAATAAGCCATGAGTAATTTTATAAACAATTATATTAAATGATTTTAATAATTTTTGAAACACTAATTTCGATGAATAAGTATGTGATTTTAATAGATAGGCTGTGTGAAACAGTTATACAATACAAATTCAAAATAAATAGGGCAATTCATATTTAATGCTTTCACATTTTTTTAAACTGCGAAATTTTTTTATTGTTTTTTGGTCAAATACACTGTAATGCAGTGAAGTTCTTAATCATAAAATTATTTATTTGAAACTATTGTGGCACCATGTATGAACTTGGTGAACTAACAATCGCCATTTAGAAGCAGAATTTTATTTGTAATTTTTAACTTTAACTTGTAATTAACTCGGATAAAAAGAGATGCATTAATAGGATTTTCAGATCTATTTTTTGTGCGGAAAATAGGGATTGCGTAGAAGAAAACGATTAAAAAAATTCTCTGAAAATTCGTAAATAATTATAAAATACATTGTTTGCAATACATAAAAAAATGTACGTAGTGAATATTGACTACATAAAAATATCATATAGAAAGACTTCGAAAATTTACGATGTAGGTAAAAATTGGTTTTCCAAACAAGGCAAAAATAATTTTTACATGAGAATGTTTTTGAATATTTTATTTACTTATATATTAAATATTACATATACGAAAATTTCAAAATGTACATATAAAAACTATTTCTTATATATGTAATAAAACTGGTGATGCAATATGAGCATGTCTTCTTTAATGTGATGATGTAATATAGTATGGAAAACCTTATATTTCATCTTTAAATTATTTTTTTATTACTTTTTAATCATTTTGATGGGCCTTTTTTAAATACCGCTTGAAAATCATACAGAAAAAAATAAGCGCATAAATATAGGTTTGGATAATAATAAATAATAGGGACCAGATAAAAAAAATTATTTTTTTATTAAATCGAAATAAAATCGCTGAATTATCCATGCTTTATTGTATAATTATCATTGTGAGAAAAATGTTAGGTTTAAAAATGTGCAACCACAACTAGAATGGAAGCCAAATCAAAAAAATTAATGTTTTACGAATTAATGTTGAATGAATGAATGCCATTTATTTAAATAAATTAAAGTGATACGAAATTAATGTTGAAACACAACGAATTAATGTTGAAATTGAAATGAAATCTTTTGAATTGCCCACTGTCCATTGTTTCATTATTATAGTGAGAAAAGCAATACTAGAATTAAAAACGTGGAATTTATAGTTTAGGAAACCAAACTTAATCACAATCAATCTAAATAAAAACAAAGTGCATTATAATGGAAAACTAAATTAAAAATGTCGCAATGTATCATACATACATACATCATCTTCATTTTATTCTTTTCACTAAAAAAAACACAGCATTCATTGATTGCAACTATATATCGAATGGCATATAATTAAAAGTTCAAATATTTATTTCACGTTTTATCCATGAGATTTCTGGAGAAACATTTACACAAGTGAGATGACGAAACAGATATTTCAACCCAATAACCCCAGAACAAAGACAGGGAGAGTGAGCCCAGAGGGTGATCATGGTCGATTCGCGAATTTTTCTCCTCTGAAAATAAAGAAAAGGGAGTAAAAAAAAAAAAAATAGTCTAATGGAAAATAAAAAGAATTCCGAAACTCACTGAGACGGAAATTCCAATTTCTACTTTCACACTAAAATGCGAGGTAATAAAAAAAATAAAGCAAAGAGAAAATAGGGAATGAGGAAAAATAAGAAGAAAGAGGTGGAAAGCATTGTACTTTATTGCCTGAAGCGATGAGATGCACTTTCTTAATTTTATTTCAACCTATACTTCTCTCAGCCTTGATATATCTTATAAGTTTGTTAAGACTTATTTTTCTGTTAGAAAATAAAACAGACGAATTAAATATTTTGAACAAAATTCAAGGCTGAATTTATTCATTGTTTATTGAGATTTCTATTGCTGGTTAGATACCCGCATGCATAATTCTAGAAGAATAACAATATTGACTCAGAGTAACGAAAATCACTAATAACTCGGTGATTCAATAGTTTTATTTTTAATAGTTTTATCATCTAAATTTAAGATACATATCAAATTTTGAATCAAATCCGTTAAGGGGTTGACCATATGTCGGAACTGTACATTCCAATGTGTGCAAATGCTGTAACTCAAAAGTCCAGCTACTTAGATAATTAAATTTGGTTATATCATTTTAAGATTATAGTTCTGTCTCAATTTTTTTTTCAATCGACTGTATAAAAAGAATACTCAATTTTTTCATAGTACTGCAAATCAGAAAATGCTCATTTTGCAGAACTCTAAAAATAATAATAATAATAATAATAAACAAAAAAAACATGAGTACTCGTAATGTTCATGTTTCTTACTCAAGGTCCACATTTTTATTGCGGTGGCTAGTTGATAGTAAGTTTGTTAAAGATTATCCGAAAAAGTTTCGAGGTAATCATTATTTCTGGTAATAATTTCATTTGTCTTTTCTTATGATGTTTTTAGATGTTAGTAAATTGCAAGAAAATTTTTGCAATGTTTTTAGGGAGACAAAAACTTTCTCCTAAATTTTTGTTCCACTCATAGTTTTACACTTTTATCAAATGTCTATTGTTATAGAGATAAAATTTCATATTTTTTATAAATAATATATCCATGCATAAATCTGCGGTTATGAATAGTTGAACATCTACGAACTGGCTTGATATGCACAGAAATCTTTTAAGACTTTATTCTGGTTTGTTTGTTTTCAATTCTTTGTTAGGGATTTGATAGATTTTATGAGGCTATTATAGTTTATAAAGTTTTTCATAAGAATATTTTATCAAAAATTTCTGAAAAAATAACATTAAAACTTAAATTTCGTAAATTTAATAATCAATGTAAATTCTTCCCAAAACAAAATTCTAATGTCTTATAAAGAAAAACTGTTCAGAATTTAAGAATATTAAGTACAAAATAAATTGATATTTTTCCCAAATACATATTTGGTTTTTGGATACTTGTATATTAACAACATACCAGAAATGAATCGCCCAAAACTCCCTAGAGATCGCATGATAGATTCATTAAAAACGCCAGATTTACGCCGAAGATCTATATTTCGCAATTATTGTACGCCATTTAAGGCATTTCTGGCTTTACCCAAAGTTCACAGTTTTAGACGTGGGGAGGAAGATGCATCTTTATTGGAGAATACGCGGAAATGTTTTAAGGAGACCTTTTCTTCTGGTTTTTAATGCTATTAGATTGCTTTTATGCATTTATGCTACCTAAAACATTTTATAATGGTCTTGTCATTTACTCTCTATTGTTCTTATTTTGTGTTTTTGTCGTTCATTCTCGCTCGATTGCATTTTTTTCTATAAATGTATTTTTTTTAAATATGTGAACACAAATTTTATGATTGTTGTCAGGCTTTTAAAAATTAGAACTTCAATAATTCTTGTCCATTTCAAATTATGAAAAGTCGAATCAAAATAATCCCTTTGGGGCAATAAAAGGGGTGTTTTCCTCTTCATTACAAATCATTTAGATTAACAGTGGGTAATTGGAAACAGATAGTTTGTGACAACATTTTCGAATTCAGCAGTGCAAATGATTTTGTTCGTAACCACCGACAAACAGAAATCATAATTATCACACAAATTAACCCATTCGATTGTTGAAATAAATTAAACTGCGGTCACGATTTTCCATAGACCGAATGGAAAATTGGAAACCTCGAAACACAATACCTGAAGAATTGCAGGTAAAACTTCCGCACTAAATGGAAAATCGCTGGTTACAAATTGAAACCTCTGAGGCTTTTGGAGTGCTAATATTCATGTAAACAGGTTTAGATGCCCTGCCTTTATAATGAATATTTCTGTAGTTTGAAATAGGAAACGATTATTAAGAATGAAGTAAGTAAATTATGAATCTGGAATAGAATAGTTATTCAAGTTTCATTCATGTCTGGGATATTATTAACAGTTGTTGGGCGTCATGTACAGCTTCGATTTCATTTTATTAAAACAATATATGTAGAATATATACTTATAAAGATTCTTTTATGTTATTTTCTTTATAACTATTTTTAACTGAGGAACAAACTTAATGTCTTCAAAATTTATTAAAATATTTCTGTCTATTGGTTAAATTTTATTAAAAAGTTATATGAAAAGATATTTTATATATTTTTTTTGAATGAAAATAAATAATTTTTCTTGAAATGGTGAATTTATGAATTATTGCATAATTAATAATTTTTAATATTCAATTATTAATTAATAAATTAATATTTTTTTGGCTGGTCTTTCTATTTGTTTGATTTGATTTCTCTTCTGATTCTCACACTTGTATTACAATTGTTTGCAAACTGGTTTCGTCTGATAATTTTTGTAAAAAGACTGATAAATTTTTATGATATGAAAAATTCTAGATGGAAAGCAACTTTTCCAAATTAATACTTTTCATGGAATTTTAAAAATTCTGAGTTACCAAGGTTGGAAATTTAATAGTGACAAAACAATATAATTCCCTATAGTTCTTCGATGTAGTTATGAAAATTCTGTGCAACCGGTTTCCAGCGATGTGGAGTCAATGGAATATGATTCAGTATTAGTTCTCTTGATATTTTGAATTGAAAGATGTATTGATTTAAGAATCTCTGGAATAGTTTAGTACCAATCTATAACATCTAATATCTGAAGCGAATCAAGACCAATCCGTATATCTATTGATTGAGGAATATATCTATTGCTGGAGCAATTTGGTACCAATCCATATACCTATTGACTAAGGACTTTCTGAAGAAATTCGGTACCCGTCCAAAAAATCTAATCGCCACCAAACTATAACATCTAATCTCTGAAGCGATCGAGACCCATCCATATATCTATTGATTGAGGAGTCTTTGGAGCAATTCAGTACCAATCCGTATATCTATTGATTTTAAAATCTCTGGAGTAGTTCGGAACTAATCCATAACATCTAATCTCTGATGCGTTTCGATTCCAATCCATAACATCTAATCTCTGATGCGTTTCGATTCCAATCCACAACATCTAATCTCTGATGCGTTTTGATTCCAATCCATAACATCTAATCTCGGATGGATTCGGTACCAATACATAACATCTAATCTCTGATGGATTCGGTACCAATACATAACATCTAATCTCTGATGGATTCGGTACCAATACATAACATCTAATCTCTGATGGATTCGGTACCAATACATAGCATTTAATCTTTGATGGATTCGGTACCAATACATAAAATCTAATCTCTGATGGAATCTAATCTGAAGTAGTTAGGTACCAATAATGTATTTATGGATCTAGTAATCTCTGGAGAAGTTCAGTACCAATCAATAACATCTAATCTCTGAAGCAGTTCGATACCAATCCATGATAGATTGTTTTCATTCACTGGTGTTAGAACTTGCTGTACTCTGATTTAAGCCCATTCGAATATGATTAGATTTTGAGAAGAAGGAACCGCTTCGTGGCATTCGCTATCGAATTACTCCAGACATTCTTAAATCTCTAGATTGTTCCATCCGATGCATCTGAAGAACTGATACGGAATCTGGTGTTCCACTAATTTCTTGCTTTTTGAAAAAAGTTACAAGAACGCTGATGACTACATCAAAGAACTGGAATCATTTCAAAGTAGTACCTGTGTTTATCAGAAGTAATTATGTTGTTGCCACTATTAACTTTTCGACCTACAAGGAATTTGACGCTTTAGATTTAGAATGAGATTTCTAAAATATTGGAATTGCATCGATAGTTGTTAATTAAGAAATAGCTTTCTAAAATTTTTTATTTATTTCCTAAAAAGCTGTTGAGATTTCTAAGAAACTCTATTTGCTAGAAAGCATGTTTTATTCAAATAATCACTAGAGAAACCGGAGACTGAAAATTTCTGTCAATGCATCTGAGAGAGAAAGATAAGACTGTGAATTGTTCTATCGTTATCTTTTAATCCCTTGACAATATTTCCTAAAAATGTGCAATTGTGATTATCTTCTAATTGTATGAACTTTTGAAACATAATGTAAATGTTTTTAATTTATAACGTAAATGATTCTACCAGAATTCCTGCCGAATTTGTTCAAGAGAAGTCTTTTTAGGCATAAAGCTTGATAATTTATGATAAATGATCTTTCCACAAATTTCGAATACCGAATTTCTTTGAACTCTGTCACTTTATGCTGCAGGATATCACTTAAATTTTTAAAGGAGGGAACAAATATTATATTCCTTCAATTGGAATAGATTTTTTTTTCCAAATTGAATATTTTTAATTCATAGAAGCATCAGGATAGAACAGAAAGAAACAATGAAATAGATACAGGAAATTAATGAATAAATGAATGAAACTGGAATGAACAGATAATATGAAAGCAGAAGCATACTGGATAAATACAATTAAACAAAATTAATCAGTTTAAAATGATTAATTTTTTACTTCATTCCATTCCATAAAAATTTTCTAAGAATAACTATAGACTTTCGTCTTCGGAAATTTGTACTGAAGAAGATGGCCGATAAGGATAAAGTCTAAGAATTTGAAGTTAGAGGAAATTTCAATTATATTATAAAAGAAATAAACAAATTCGAAATGAGTAACTTAGCAACGAATAATTTTCTATGTTGAAATTTTTGTAATAAACCAAAATTTATTTTTAATACAGGATTATATAATTTATTAGTTTTTTTTTTTTTTTTTAAAGTGGTTTTATTTGAGGATTTTGAAAAACGGAAAATAAATTTGAATAGATATTATGATTTTAAGCAGGTTTTACACGATGCTACGAACAACGTTGGATGCTTGATAATTTGTAGCATCATTTGGTGGGACATCTACCAACGAATTTCCAATAGTCAGCGTCGACCATTAGCGTTGGATATCCGGCGATTGGCCGTCACTCAAGTCAACACTCAAATGAAACACTACTAGTCACACACTCAAGTCAAAAGACGGGCCAATGTTTTCCATCCGAGCATTTGAAGCAAGCCATTCATTTTTATTGGGTCACGCCATTTTGCTACCGTTAATTAGAAAGATAACCATTTTTCAATGCATATGTCATTTTTTAAGTTTATACACAAGTTCTGCACAATAGTAACAACTTCTTCCACCGTAAGAAGCTAATTCAATTTCTTCAGGTTTAATTGCGTCAAACATTCTTCACATTGTTCAACAGAGACATTTGTCTTATATAGCTAATGAATTATTTGATTCAAAATGTTGGATCTAACGTTTGAGGCAAGGTTCGAAGAACTGTGTTGCGCCGCCTTTATAATAGCGTCCAATCTATAAACAAGATGATGGTCCCCCGATTTATAGCTGATGGTCGACCTACTAAAAGAAAATATAATTTCAAATTCCTAAAACCATTATCTTCCTTATTTATGTTTTCCAAAACCATTTATTTCAAATTTCAGCTTGATAGATAAAAATTGTCAAAAGTTAATTCGCGACTGCATGCCGACCAGCGAGCCGACGCGACAACTTTGACAATTTTACAACCACACCTATCGGCCAATCGATTCAGACAAAACGGATTGCCCGTTTGGACGGCCTTTCCCGGCAGTTATTTTCATTTTTTTTTTTGAATCAAAGCGGGAAGAAGATAGATGCCATGATACATTGAGTCGTCTTTTGGCGGGGAAAATGCGATCTGAATTATACATAACGTCGCGCCGATTTGGCGACTCAGAAAATCCGGGATGTTTTTATTGTGAGATTATCCTTTCCGGTTTGGATGTGTCGAAGCATATGCGAGAGCACATTTCGCTAGATTTAAGGGAACGGATCCATAAAATTCTAAAATACAAGTGAATAAAAAAAAGGTACAAAGTCTCCGTTGGGCGCGCGGAATAACAGATTTCGGCTCGATGCCGAAGTTTTATTCGACTTTTATTTAAGCTTAGCTATAGATGAAAGAGTGGAAACGGAGATGCAGTGTTTCGGAGATTCAATGATCTGCAGTAAAAGAGGTTCAAGTGAGTCAGCAGGTGGATCAAAAATGGATCAAAAATTTTTCTATGAAATCAGTTGAATAGACGAAAATAAATTTATCTATAAATAGACAAATTTAGCAATGAAATTAGTTGAAATACTGAGAACGTTTTCACCTCGACTTTTTCATTAATATACTTATATAATAAACAGATATTTTGTGTTTATATTCGTTGTATAACTATAATAAAATCTGCATTTTGATTTTTTTTTTCTCTGTCACTGGGGAGGGGAATAAAAAATACCGTTTTGGACAAGCGCTATGTCCAGGACAGACTGCCTTTGTGAAGGATGCATTGTTTCCACATTTTTATTGAATGATGATTTTTATACAACACATTCACATTAATTTTTACTTTCTTATGGACGTAGTATAGAAAAAGTATTGCAATCGTCAAAAATCTCGAAGTCGAAATTTTGTCGAATTTCCATGTTTTAGATCTTCCTGAGTTTGAAAAACATATTATTGGAAAATGTCCGCCTGCCTGTCTACGATAAAGATAACTCAGAAACGTTTTGAGCTAGACGGTTGAAATTTGGTATGCGGTCTTTATATCAAATTCGTAGATTTCTGTTACTTTTTTGTGCAAACTCAGGTTAAAGGAAGTCTGTCATCCGGCTATTCGAATATAAGTTAAAGCTAAAGTAAAATCATAGCAAAAGAAAAAGGAAAAAAAGCTAGAGAGATCAAATTTGGTGCACAGATTCAACATTTATAGTGTAGACAACTATCAAATTTTGAGCTAAATTCTACAACGGGTTGAATGTCTGTCGGTCCGTTCTTTCAGAAACATGTAAACACTATAACTGAAAAACGGAATGATTTAAATATATCGAATTTGGTATGGCATTTTTTGACTGCAAGTGCATTTTGTGTCAAATTTTTGTTTCAATCTATTGGAAAAAAAGCATCTAAAACACAAATTCAATTTTTTTTTTATTTTGTTAACCGCATGCCAGAACTTAATCATAAAAAAAAAACTCGTCTAGGATGACACGATAGATTCAGTAAAGATACTAAATTCACGCCAAAGTCGCCATTTGGCGACTATGCCATGCTAGGCATTCTTTGGGATAATACCTATATTAGGGAGCATGCTAGAAAGTTTTTGAGGAAATCACTGTTGCTAGTTATGAATTATAACAAACCTACAACTATTTCTGAGATTTCCCAGCCCCAAATGAAAACACTATACTCACATATATATAATAATGCATCTTCTGAATTCTTTTAAATACTGATCTTCAATTCTGATGTCAAAACCACATTGCAAATTTCATCTATGTAGCTTATTTTAGTGTTGCCACTCACACAACTACGAATGGAGACATCTACAGACAATCAAACTTTTGTCAGATTGCAACAAAATTCGATTCTCATTTGTAATTATAGTGATAAAATTGCATGCTAGTTGACATGGCTGGTTAGTTTTTGAGTTATAGTATGCAAGTGGACGAATAAGCTATCCCGTTGATTGATTTCGTCTAAAATTTGATAGAAGCCTACAACCCTGATACAATGGACACGAAATTTCGTACCGAATTTTATACTTCTAGCCCATTATGTTTTTGCTTTAACTTGTATTAACGCAAGAGAACTTATTCTAAATTTAAAAATAACACTTTTTTTTTAAATAGCAACAATTTTTTTATTGTCTATATTGATATTTTATTATTTTACAATATTAAAATGCTGGCTTCATGTCTAATGAATAATTTTTTTTATTACATTTGCAAGTGAATTAGTCGCTGACTTCTGTAACAAACTGAAAAAGTCTCAATTTCTGTCTTCTGATTTGGAATGATTTCATTTATTTAACCTTTTCTAAGCCCGTTTGAAGTATGCCTCCCACCAAATTTATCAATCTTTGTATGAAATTATGTAGGTTGGCATAAGTTCTGACACATTTTTTTAGTAAGTCAGAAACTTAGATGCTTCAGTTCTTTATCTCAGACAAAATGATGCGCCTTAATTTGTTACTTAATTATTAATTAACCAAATTAATTAATGAATCAAATCAAATTTATCTAATCAGCTAAATGAATCCCTTTTCTTATTCTAATTTCAAGTCTAAAAATATTTTAACATAATATGACTAGAAAAAAATGGCCCTTTAAAGGGTTAATCCGATATAATCTGTTTCTGATAACAAAATCGGTAAAATAATTTTCAAAGCTAAGTTGAGCAGTAAAATATTTAAAATACATTTTTTATGCTATGTTATAAGTTAAGTAAATTCGTTATTGGGAAATTGGAGCATGATTTTTACAGGTAATGGTTAATGCTTGAATATTTAATAATACTGATTGATCACCGGGTTTACGACTGATTTTAAACGAGTTAAATATAAACATTTTTCGGGAAGTTTAATTTTTCAGCTTAAAAGACATTACTAATATATTTGTAATGAAAATAATTCGAGTTCATCATGTTTATTAATCTGTTTTGGAAACACTCGTATCCAAGATTCAGAAGGCAGACAGATACAATTCTAAAAACAGTAGTTTAAAAATAGGAGATCTATCAAAATCTGGAAGTCGAATATTTGAGCGATTTCAGTACTGTCTTTTATGTATTTCATACCCGAGAAAAATATTCTCAGCGTTCTAGTAATTTGCCTTCTAGCTTCATGGTGTATTCACTTTAGCATCATTTGTTAGAAATACGCTAAGTTTTACTTTAAAAGGAATCGACTGTCACCAGGTTTTTATTCTACAAAAATAAGCCTCCAATCCTCAATAGTGACTGGAATTTTTATACCACGGTTACGGTCTCACTTGCAAGGGGAAAAAAGCAGAGAGGAAAGGTATTCTGAGCTCACGGTCTTTCAGCAAGTCTATATATCACTCTTTGAAAAGCAATCTTTGAAATGGCTTGAAAATGAGGTTAAGATATAGCATAGAAAATCATGTGCAGCGTCATCCGTCAGCGTCATCTTGAACGCTTTTTGTGAGTAGCGTTTTATTTGAGTTAACACAAAAATTTGATATAAAAAGCATTTGTCAGAAATGGTTTTATTGCATATGACTTAATATCGAAAGGAAAGTTGAATTAAGTGATTGAGAAGTACATGCTGTCAGTAGTTTTTTCTAATAGATGCCAAAACAGGATATATTAAAACAGACTTTATAAAGAAGAATGGGTTGTTTTTGAAGTATCACCTGAATTTCTGAAATAAAAATATGTAAATCATATGCTCATTTTATTAGTTTTTGTCGTCTTATAGATATAGCCCATGGCGCTTTTGATCGAAAGATGCCTAAAAATTTATTATATTTATTTTAATTTTGGACACATTTATTTAATATTTATTATTATATTCTAATTATTATATTTTTTAATTTTTAATTCTATTCTAATTTATTTTAATTTTAATCAAACTTATTCTAGTTTTTTATTCTATTCTATTTTATTCTAATTTTAAGCATGCTAAAAGTTTAATTATAACTGGCTACTAGACAGCCATCCATTTTGTAATGTTTCATAACTATGCATATCCATTAAAAAAAAAAAAAGTTGTTACAAATATGTATGATTGCTTTCCTGCAATGCGATTCTCATCTTTGAAAAAAAGGGATATACGGATTCTCTTTAAAGATGCCAAATAAAAGACCAACGACCTTGGCGATAACCATTTGTAGACGAACTCGTAGACACTTAGAGAACATTTGTAGACAAATTTGTCGACTTGGTGAAAAAAATAAGTTTTGGAAAATACAGAAATATTAGCTTGATTTTTATAAGAATTACTAGGACCCGAGAGCTAGAGATCCTTATTGAAAATTCCATATCCTGTTGGGAGAATATAAAAGGCGAAGGTTTCAGACAAGAAGGAAATTCACTCTTTGGAATATTGATTGCGGAACGAGTTTTTTTACATCACTCTGTGCGTTACTGCTGGTTTCCGTTTGCTTGTGTTGTGGCTTTCTATTGGTGCTATTTTTTTGTGTGCGCCTCGACTGTGTTTTTGTTGCCCATACTTCATATTTTTCGAGGAATTAAAAAAAAAACACCATTTTGTTATTATCTAGTTTTTAAAAAAATTACCGTACATCCACTGAATTATTTCCTTAATAGTATTCATACTAAATTATCAGTGAGAAAATCTGACTCTGTGCATGTGATGGGAATCATCCCCATTAATAATGATTGGTAATTGGATGTTTTTGTCTGCTATCGTAAAGCATAAGGTTAATAATAATCAGGAATATTTTCATATGAAACAAATAATTTATAAATGTCAAAATAATGCAAGTTGTTTATTATGGAAGGAAATATTACGGCTTGATGTTACTTAAAACTCTTTTCAAAATTCAGAAAAATGTGGATTTGGCAACTTCAATGGCATGAATTAATGTAATTTTAGCGTGCTTCTTCTGCTAAAAGGAATATATCTAAGTGTTTCAAGTTTTCCTTCATAATCTTTGCGTTAATGTTCTCAATTGTTTTCAAATAATCAACATTAGCACAAGATTCATCTAGGCAATTATTTTTACTTAGGTAATTATTAACACGTTTCCAAATTCTTGATTTGTTCCACTTAAATTATTTTGCAGCTAATGTAATTCCAGTTTTCTGCAATGTTTCATTTTTCTTTTGATGCATCAAAAAATGAACATAGCAACTCGATCTTTTCTAAAAACTCTTTTTTTCCCACTTTTTCAACAAAGTCGATATTCAACTGAGATGAAACAACTGATTTCAATCAACAGATGAAATTAGAAAAAAAAAAAAAATTCTTAAAAATAAGCCAACCAAAGAATTGAAAATTGAGTCAAAATAAATGACAGATGGTATTGAATTTTGATTTTGATTGGTGGCGTCACAATTTTCCGCTACAACATAACTTATAAATGCTTTCACCACTAATTCCGTTGAAATATTTACTTGCTACAATTATTATGGGAGAGGGGAGGGGGTATGAAATTGATTTGTATATTTCTATCCGTCATAATGAAATTATAATACGATGAAAACTTTCGGATGAACTCTTTAGTATGATAAAAAACCTTTAAGATTTCTCTATATATTTTTAAGAATGATTGAAGCGATTTTAATTAATTTAGAAAGAAATTTTTAATTATTCAATTAAAAATATTTTAATGGAAAATGATTTCTGTCTCATTCGCTTGTGAGTCATTGTAAAGCGATGAGTCATTATAATTAGCATGAAATTTTTGGAAGCTTTACTTTTGAAATGAAAGAAATGAATTTAACTGTATAAGAAAAATAATAAATACAATGTAACGTATAACCAAATGAAAGAAAATTATAAATTTTTATAAATAAGAGATTATAAATAAAAGAATATAATAAATTTATCATTAATTATAAATAAGAGATTATAAATAAAAAAAATAATAAATTTATCATTAATTATAAATAAGAGATTATAAATAAAAGAAAATAATAAATTTATCATTAATTATAAATAAAAGAAAATAATAAATTTATCAGTAATTATAAATAAGAGCTTATAAATAAAAGAAAATAATAAATTTGTCATTAATTATAAATAAGAGATTATAAATAAAAGAAAATAATAAATTTGTCATTAATTATAAATAAGAGATTATAAATAAAAGAAAATAATAAATTTGTCATTAATTATAAATAAGAGATTATAAATAAAAGAAAATATATTATTTTATCATTAATTATAAATTATAAATAACAGATTATAAATAAAAGAAAATAATAAATTTATCATTACTTAATCATTTAATTAAAATTAGTGCATTATTCCAACAACAAAATAATTTTAATAAATTTTATATTATTAAAATAGCATTCTCTCCATTAGTTTTGCTAAGAAAAAGACGGGGAACGCCGGATATTTTATTAGGTTAAAATAAACACATCGTTGATAGTGATTGTTTAGTATATTTCATTAACCGCTTTATCACACTGGATTGGTTAAAATTCTCTTCACGTTTAATTCCCATTTGTCGGAATTTATGAACCAAAAACCAAACCTTATCATGTAATTTTAACGAGTTGCTATAAATTTACAGAGTGGATGCTTAGTAAATGGAATAGTCTGATTTTTAAACAATCTCAAAAACTTCCTCAGAACTAATTAATTCAAAATTCTGCCGCCGCAAGTGCGAATTTTAAAACTAGGTTATTATTTTAACGCGGTAAAATGGACGTCGTATCTAGAGGTAACGAGCCTAGCAGAGGTATGATAAACACTTCCATTGTTCGTACAAGTTCCACAACTCCATGTAAATGAAAATTACGCCTCAAATGCAAGAATTAATTTGCACTCGAGTCAGGCAGAATAATAATCTGAATATTAAAGAGAAAACTGTGCGATTCAAGAAATGACAAATGTTGAGCAAATTAAGTTAGAATTCTCAAAGTTCTGCATGAGGTTTTCTTAATTGATGCCATTGAAATAATATTGAATGAATTTTCATACAAATGAAAATATTTCATCGTCGTGGCTCGGACAGCCCCCGGCGATTGCAAATCCACAGAAAAATGAAGACAATTGCTTAGAAAGTGAATCCGCCGCGGCAAATGACGGGAATTGTTTGATGAAGACGCTCAATTACCATACATAAAATAGATTACTTCAACTACAAAGAAGTGAAAGAGTGAATGGATATGAAAGTGCTAAACGTTTTTGTGTGCAATAAATATATAAAATAGAAGACATTGTAGGGACTGCAAAAATGTCTAAGCTGAAGATTATTGATGGTAATTTTTATTTAACTTTTATGAATGATGAACAGAAAATTATAACATGATTGGTAACAAAGTAATGATATATATGACGCATGAATAATGAGTATTGGATGATGAAGACTTGTTATAACCCTACTTAAAAAAGGAATACTTCAACTGCAAAGAGAAAAATATAAATGACGTCAGATCTTTTGTGCAATAAATAATTATATAAAATAGAAGAAATTATAGGACTTCAAAAAAATTTAAGTCAGGTTTTTGCGCAGTAGCTTCTGAGGGTAAAGACTCCTGAGCACCCGAGAGCAGAAGTCTGACTTCTAGCTCAAATGAAGATGGCACACACATACTCGCTTGCACAAACCCTTTTTACATGGGGGGGAGGGCTCATTCACGCACCTCACAGAAAGAACACAAGAAAGAGAACAACCATGCCCGAACCAGGAATCGAACCCGGGACGCCTAGACCACGGGGAAGACGTGCTACCCCTAGGCCAGGAAACCTGCATTCTATGATGTGAAGATTATTTATGGTAATTTTAATATTTATTAATAGTGGAAAGAAAATCATGAAATAATTGATAAGAAAAGAATGATTTTTTACAAAAGAAGCATAAATGATGGGCATTATTTTATACTCGTTACAATACATAGACAATGGGCGTTGTCTCCCTAAAACTTTCTCGCATATTCTAATAAACTTGCCTTGCCAGAAAACGCCTGGCTGACAATAATTACGAAATATTGTCAGCCAGGCAAAATACGTCAACCTTTGACGCGAATTTAACATTTTTATTGAATCTTTCGTGTCATCTTTAGTGATTTATTTGGCTATTAATCCATGACGTGCTGTTAATAGTATCCAAAAATCAAATTTGTGTTTTAAATATGTTTTCCTCAACAGATTGAAACAAAAATTCGATACAAAACTGCACTTTTAGTTATAAAACTCCATACCAAATTTGATAGATTTATGGTTTTAAATTATCGCGTTTACATGTTTCTGAGAGTACAGACCGACAGACAGTCAACCCGTAGTTGGATTTGGCTCTAAATTTGATAGGTGATACACTATAGATGTTTAAATCTATGTACCAAATTTCATATATCTAGCTCATTTCGTTTTGTAATTATCATGTTAACTTATATTCCTCTGAACGGATTTTACTCAAAATTTGACAACAGTCTGCAAATTTGAGATAAAAAAAAGCATTAAATACATGTTGTAAAATGATGGAAAAGAAAAAGAGATAGACTTTTTTACTCCTATTTCCTGAATAAAACACATTCTATATAAACAAGATCAACTTCATGCTGAATAAGTTTTAAAAAAAATTTAATCTGCAGTCAAATATAAAAAAGTTGTATAAAAAACCCTGTAAAATTATTCAAATAAATTTATAATTTCACATGAATCACATATAGCCTGACCAAAAAATCCACAGAAAATAAATCGTGCATTGCTCCTGAGAAAAACATATCACGCCATGCTATTGTTTTACATAAATCAATAAAACATAATGGCATCGTTTAATCTTCTGTCCTTACAGTAATTACACGATGTTTTTCAAACTGTGAAAAGTGAGTTCCATTAACTAAGGAGTTGTCACGGCAACGAGCATAATTTTCTTGTCTGAAAAATGATTCGCTTGAAATCAAAGGATACAACGAAAAGGCAGTATTTTGCTGCTCGATTAGAATATTTTTGGTATATCTTAGGAAACCAAATACTAGAAGCATGTAAGAAATTGGAAGGGATTTTTTTTCGGTTTTCAAATTACTTATGTTTTTATTTCTAAAACTAATTTTGTTTGTATTTATAATTTATGTAGGGGAAAAAATACAAAATCGATTGCAATAATATCGTGATATGTAAAGGAATTATTTTCTTTTCTAAAAAATTTTGATTGGAGTTAATTCATATAACAAAAACACAAATGACAAACGTAACTGCCGAATAACATCTTACTGCATGATGTCTTACATTGTACAATTACAACTTTTCCCCTTTTTTATAAGGCTCGCAATGTATTCCAAAATTGAAGTGAAGCTATCCATTTGATTACCATTATTAACATTAACTGATACTTAATTTGAAGATGCAAAGTAGTAATATGCACCAAGATCTTATTTGCTAGAAATCTCACAATGGATAAATATTTACTATTCATAAGGATAAATGAATGTGTGTCTATATGGGCACTCTACAGATCAGAATTTCTCACCCACAGTTACGAAATTTGGAACACATATTCCTTGGAGGGTGGAAATGTCCATCTCAGAGGAGATTTTTGAAATTTTAATTTTTAAAAATTAAGCTGAACTTCAGCGTTTTCCCACGACAGTTTGATTGAATCATGGAAACGAAACTGTGTCTGAAAGATTTAACTGAAATTAAATATAGCCAATAGCCCTGAGTGGAAAAATGAGTGAAAGTGGAAAAAAATGTTGATTTGCTCGATTTCTAAAATATTAGAATAGAAGCGAAAAAGGCTTAATTTCTTAATTTTTAAAAATCGAAGGAAATTGCGATACATGTTATAAAGAGCATAACATTTTGTTAGAATATCTCATTTAAACGAAGCTTGTAATATAAAACCTTTAAGGTTTAATAATGCAAATAATAAAAGGATCCCATGAAAAAAATAAAGATTACAAAATAAGATCCATATTCTTGGATTTCAGTGACTTAGTCATTATGTGATGATATTCTGTTACTGAAAAATTGCAACATGTTTATTATGCAATAGAATCCATATTACCTCACGTTTTTTTCAAAAAAAAAGTTATCATTATTTGCACCAATACAAGAAATAGATATTTCGAAATGCTGTTTTAACATCTTGTCAAGTCATTTTCTAATTAAACAGCAGCTGAAAATATAGAACATGATTGAAACAAAGGCAGACAATTCAGAAAATAATGAATCAAACGATTTGCAAACTTCCATTCAATATATTTGCATAAATTTTTCACGACATGTCAGCTGCCTTTATAAGTATTCTATTGGTTGCGGTAGTGAAATACAAATCGAGATAACCGAAAGTTGAGAATACAGTTCAATTAGGAAAGAAATATTTTTCTATGCTTTTAGGGTTTAAAATCCTAAAATCCTATCCTAAATTTAAAATCCTCTTTTCATTTAAAATTCCTAAATCTGGATGTTAAATGTCTGAAAAAAATAACTTGAAATATCAAATGAAAAATTGATATCCTGAAGAATGAATCAGTATATATTTTTAATTAATCATCTTAATTTTCAGTTAAGAAGTTTCAGCAAATACTTCGTATTAGCTTTTATGTATATTTTATAGCATACTACAAAAAGTAAAATTAGGAGGAAAAAAAACAACAACAACCAAATGTTTAGAACGAACCATTTCTTATATTAATCGAAAAAATTTTTAATCTCTGAAGGAGGTATAAAGTACAAAATGTCTGTCTAATTTGCGTTCTGAAAATCGGCCTTTTCTGAGCAGATGCGTTTTAATGCTTTTTAATTGATCATAAATATTATTTATTAGCAGCCTTCTGAGAGCAGCTGGTGCTCTAAGATTGATGGTTGCTAAAATTTTCAAATATTTTATATAACTTTACTTCTTTAGCGGAATATTTTTAAACTTCACATTTTGATTGACATTATCAAAAGTGAAAAAAAAATCAAATTTTATTTTGAAACATTTAAACAGAAATGAAAAAGAATTGAATTTCTTTACTTTGCAATAAAATTAGATTACATTGTTGTAAAGCAAGATTAAAAATATTTTTGAAAACAAATTGAAAAAGACAAACACTTTAAGGCCATTTAATTTAGATCACCTAAAGCAAAATTTTTTTAAATCTTAAAATGGTACAATTTTTTTTTTATTTTTTTTTGTGCAATAATATTTTCTGCAATTATGGAGGGAAAACATCAATACTTCATCAATTTTTAATTTATCCCACTCTTTAAAGTATATTAATCTCAAATTTGGTAGTTCTAAGCCTAACTACGTGTCTTGTAGAGAGCGAACACATATATTATTAGTGGTATTTTTTTGAAGTGCAATGACTTAACTTCAAATGTTATACAGGCAATCTTGTAACTTCCTGTTATTAGATTTGCCTGCATACATAATAAACTAAAACAGAGTAAACATATTGAGTTAATTTTGTTCCTGTAAGTTCAAGAAAAATAAGCATAATGTAAACGGGCAATACATTCCAAATAATATTTTAAATATATAATATGCATAATATTGGGAAGTAAATATTTTTTTCCCTTGAGAGAAGTTCGTTTATTGTTTGCCAATGGATTCTAAATCCCTCCGTGCTTTTGTGCATGCATTAGAATAGGCTTAATTCGGCAAAATAGGGGTGAGAGGAAAGAGAAAAAGAGATGTTTACATTTAACAATAAATTAAATTTCAGAAATGAGCACATCCTTCCGCGCGTCACCCCTTAATCAGATAAAATCACCGAAAAGTTGTCTCAGAATATTGAAACGAACAATGCGTTTTTTGAAACAGGACAAAAATCGAACAGTAGAAATGTTTGTTAATCATGAACTTATTTTAAATAAATTGCTTTTGGGACCTTTCCAATTTTATAAAAATTAGTTAAAACGTCCTTTAGTATAAAGAATAATGTATTCTATTAATCAAAAGAAAAATTCATTAGTGACAATTATTAATAAAATGTGCTCAATTTTTTTCTGGTAATCTTCTGTTATTTACTTAAAAAGTTATTATGTAGATTTTTACAAACATTTCCCCGAAATTTAATGCTTATTTTCTCAACTTTTTTTCCTAACTATACTATTGGCCTACAAAGAATTTTTTAATGCTGATAAAAATATTCTTACTTCTTATATTGATTTTTTTAAAAAAACCTTGAATTTTAATAAAAATCTCATTTTTTTTTTTCATTTGCAAAAATTTCGATAAATTACTTAAAAAAATCTATATTATGATTTCTCTTTTTTTCAAAAATTAATATTTAATAATAATTAGATTTTGTTAATAGTGCGTAAAATTATTTTTTCATTAATTAACTACAAAAGTTTCTCGAAAACTTTACATTTAAATAATTTCCGCAGCATTGTATTTTCAAAAAAAAAAAAAAAAAAAAAAATTTCTCATTATAGTCATCATGATTAAAGGATTACTTATACTATAAAGGATTACTTTAAAGATATCAAAACGTCTTAACATCGACGAAATTAGTTTCTTTAGCAAAGCAATGAATAAAAGAGATTTTAATGAACATCACGATCCTGCGGAATAATTTCATTTTAATTAAACATACTTCTTTTTAAAACAAGCTGCACACATTCCAAAATATCTTTTCAACACACAGAGAACAATTCCAAAATAATAATTAATAATTCAGCGGGTCATAAAGGTTGCCCCAAAATTAACGCAAGATTTGAATTTACCCCCATTCGTGCAGTAAAGTGTTGGCAGACTATTTAAAAACTCATTTGACAGCTGATAGTTTAGTGTCAGTAAAAATGGAATGTTACTCGATAGAACAACGTGCTAAAGCAAGATTAGAATCAAATAAAAAAAACAGTGTTTTTCCTTTTAAATTGTTATATTTTTTGAATATTAAAATACACAAGATACAGTTATATATGGCATAACGCATAGAGCAAATAACCTTCATGGCTTTTCTGGCACATATGCACTCTTTTGTCGAAATTTTCCCTGACCAATTTGCATAAATGTGGCTGAATTTGATGATTTCTTCTTCAATGCATGCGTGCTTGCGGGCTTGTTGGAATAACCTTTGGCCTCAAATAATCCCATAAAAAAGGAATCCAATGGTGTTAAATCCCACGATCTAGGGGGCCAATTCTCAAATTTTTGAAATGTGACCTCCATACTTTCATTATTTTTGAAATATTGTTCGACAATGAAAACACGCTGTTCTATCTGTAATGTTCCATTTTTATTAATCCTAAACTATTAGTTGTCAAATGGTTTTTTTAAACAGAGCTGCCAACATTTTACTATACGAATATTAGCAAATTCAAACCTTGGATTAATTTTGGGATGCCCTTTATAATGAAATATTTTTGCGTGATGTTGTTTATTGATTAGCATTCTATCTGCCAATTGCGTCATCATGAAGAAGTTACAAAAATGCTCTGCAAGATAGACCTTTGGACATTGAACACACAAATTTAGCATGTGGTTACTTCTTAGTTTGTAGATGCTCACTAGGGGCAGAAAATTTTTGCTAACAAGTCATATGATGAATAGCATTTTTTTACATGTTTTACCAATTTATTAGTTTTATCATATTCATCATTTAATATGAACAGTTGTTTTTACAATTTTGTCATATATATTCCGATTCCCTTTGAAAGATTTTCGAAGAATATTCGAAGAATAATTACAGTTTTATTCCAAATATAATCTATTTTGTTCCATGACATGAAGAAGCTCTAAGGAGGTGTCTGAGGGACTTATTTCCTTTCATCAAAATGTGAATGACCCACATACCATGGGCGAATGCGCGAAGTCATTCATCAAATTGTCTTCGGGTCAGTTGATCAAATTTGTCATTTTGGTCTAACTCTAATGGTCTCTACGAATTCTTCAGAACTTGTTTAATCTTTTTATGATATTATTACTAAATGTTGAATAAAATCTGATATTTTTAGAATTTGATTTTTTCAATTCCTATCTGAAAGAGATTATCCTAAGTTGTTTAAATCTATTCCAAATATTTATTTATTACATATTAATAATTATTATACATAATAATTATTATATATGTTTATTAATAATTAATATTTATTATATATGTTTATTAATAATTAATATTTATTATATATTAAATTATTATATTTCTTTATTGTGCATGGATAATTATTATGTGTTTGAATAAATCAATCCGATATCTTTAGGAATAAAAAAGACGATTTTTTTGTAATTTTTTTTTTAAATGTACTGATGTTTTAACCAAAAATAACTCAGTTTTTTTTTAAGTTTATAAAGTTTGAATTTTGAGAAATGGATTCTGAAGATTTTGAAATAATCATTAATTATTCCTCAATTAGTTATTTCATATTCAATTTTATATTAATATAATATTCAATTTTAGGTTCACATACATTTTTAACTAAATAAACATACTTATAATTTATTTCATAATTTTTAATTAGATTAATAAAATTATTAAAGTATAATTTATTTATTTCATTATTTTTATTTATATTTTAATGCATATATTATGAAAATAAGACTAAAGTAATATAAATCTTAAGAAATCAACATCATTATTAATTAATAATTTCCTTACTAATAAATAAAGACATTTTATAATTATGGTAGATTATGAAGAAATAATAAATTTCAATGGAATATAATATTAAAAAAATACTAATAAAAATAAATTTCAATGAAATATAATATTAAAAAAATACTAATAAAAAGAAATTTCGATGGAATATAATATTAAAAAAATACTAATAAAAATAAATTTCGATGGAATATAATATTAAAAAAATACTAATAAAAATAAATTTCGATGGAATATAACATTAAAAAAATACTAATAAAAATAAATTTCAATGGAATATAATATTAAAAAAATGCCAATAAAAATAAATTTCAATGGAATATAATATTAAAAAAAATACTAATAAAAATAAATTTCAATGGAATATAATATTAAAAAAAATATTAATAAAAATAAATTTCAATGGAATATAATATTAAAAAAATGCCAATAAAAATAAATTTCGATGGAATATAATATTAAAAAAATACTAATAAAAATAAATTTCAATGGAATATAATATTAAAAAAAATACTAATAAAAATAAATTTCAATGGAGTATAATATTAAAAAAAATACTAATAAAAATAAATTTCAATGGAGTATAATATTAAAAAAATATTAATAAAAATAAATTTCAATGGAATATAATATTAAAAAAATATTAATAAAAATAAATTTCAATGGAATATAATATTAAAAAAATACTAAATAAATTTCAATGGAATATAATATTAAAAAAATACTAAATAAATTTCAATGGAATATAATATTTAAAAAATACTAAAAAATAAATTTCAATGGAATATAATATTTAAAAAATACTAAAAAATAAATTTCAATGGAATATAATATTTAAAAAATACTAAAAAATAAATTTCAATGGAATATAATATTTAAAAAATACTAAAAAATAAATTTCAGTGGAATATAATATTTAAAAAATACTAAAAAATAAATTTCAATGGAATATAATATTTAAAAAATACTATTTACAGGATCTGCAACGTGAAATTTAATTTAATCAATTACATATTTAATATCCCAGTAAATGAAAAATAAACAATGAATTATACTTTAATGTCTTTTAAAATACGCCTGAAGATTATGTAAAAATACATTGCAGTTGTAATGGAACCATTGTATAATTTGAACGGCAATAGAATTTTAATTTTTAAAAAATTATTTATTAGGCAACTAGGCTAGGTATTTTTTTAAAAATCTGCCACCTGCGAACCCTTTTTTTCTCCGCTGTCTTAGGTAGGTAGTTGACCTATACTGCTTATTCAAAAATCCGTAAATGATGGGCTGTGTTAACTAATCCAACCCTAACTACCTTTAGAAAAATCTACAAATTTCATCCACGTAACTCAAAGCGTTTTTGAGTTATCGTGTTCACAGATATTATTCCAAAGATGTATTTTTCGAATTCAGAGAGATTTGAAATGTGTTAATGCGTCAACATCTCGAGTTAGAATTTCCGACGATTATAATACTTTATCTTTGTGACTTCGAATACAAGAAAATTAAGATGTGTTGTTATAAATTGTATTTAAATTAATTAATTTTGTGAAATATCTTAAAATCTTTTTAAAAAAACTGTATGGAAACAAAATTTGTTTCTCTTAAAACCTTTTTTTTTTTTTTTTTTAATAAACTGTGAAGTGGTATAAAAATGATTTTGTATGATAATAAGCTCTGATATTATTAACAAAAAAGCATAAATATTCCAAATAATTTTGATTAATTAAAAACCTAAATGAATTTTTGCTATCCAACGATTGATAACATACAACACTTGGCAATTTTGATAACTGAAGATATGTGAGTTCGGGATGAATTTTTTTGAAAGACGTTCAAAAATAGTTATATTTTTGAATATTTGCATAAAAAAATTTTAAAATAAAACATCTATATACGAGTTAAGTGACAAAAGTTTAAAAAAAAATTCGAAAAAGACTTTTTTGGCTAAATGTTGGTATCAAGCAAAAATCTTCTAGTTTAGAGGTTTTTTTTCAAATGATTTCTTTAAAATTTTGCAGATAGCTTAAGATATATATTATCTAGTTCCTGAACTAAAAAATAAGCTGTATTTATTTCTATTCATTCTTTAAATATTAGGGTTCGATTGTAACTCGAAATTTCCATTTTTTTTTTTTACATTGTGAAGCATAAAAACAGCTATAAAATATTTTTAAATGAATAGATTACTTATTCTCCTGTTCAGAAACTGCTGAACATATTGAGAAATCATTATACAAAATTTGAACAAAAAATGTGCATTAGATTTTAATTTATGAAGTTTTTCGTAAGAAAATTCTATCAAAGGTTAGAATTTCAGAAAATAGCATCTAAAGACATTAAAATAGCGTTAAACGTATGTAAATACAAATATAAAAATGAATATAACTTTCCAAAAAGTAGATAAAAGGGCTAATGGTTTAATAAAGAAAAAACTGTTCAAACTTTAAGAATATTAAATAAATTTTTTTTCATAACTTCGCAAAAAATAAACTTCTTAACGTAATCTCCTATCTGTTCTGTAGAAAGTTGTTAATCTAATGAATGCTCAGGATTATATCTTGCAATTTGCAGAGAGTATGTTATTACCTGTAACGTTAAAATAACTTTAATGATATTGTTCAATTTCTCATACATAATGAAATTCCAAAAGTTATTATTAATTAAAGTATCAATTTATTTTCTAACTCAGTGGTTTCAATAAAGATTAAATCGAGCAAAAAACATTTGTTCATCACGGAACAAGTCGTGAATCCTTATTGTATGCAATATTATTCGCAGTATGTGTGCATCTTTTGGGACATCTAGTGTTATTTTATATCTGTTTCTAGTTGTAAATCAAAATATTTTTGTATTGGCCAAATTCTGCTTGTAACTGTTGCGACTTGTCGTGCCTGCTGTGTTGATGAAAAGTCAGATGAACAGGCCATTTGTCGAAATCCAGAGCTCTGTGACACTCGCCGTTCTTCCTCGTGCAATGATCAGGCAGCCGTTCGTGTCAACTAAGTGGTCCCATAAACAACGTGGCGAGCTGTGCAATTGTGTCCTCCATTGGATAGAAGGCGTGTGCAGGTGGGCATGAAATGGTCTCTGTTTTCGTCTCTGGGTAATAGTCTCGGAACGACCCTCTGCCATTGATTCCAGAAGTGGGCCTGCCTTGCTGGGACCCGAGTATGGAAAAAGAAGAAAATATTCATTTCGCTCTGACTTTTACTTTTTTTCGCCCCCCCCTCCCTCTTTTTCTCCTCCATCGAGATGATATCAAAGGAAAATGACTTTCGCGAGGAAAATAAATTTGCAATTTATGCACTGGTTGGAGTTTTGAGTGAGTTAGGGTAGGATTCGAACAAAAGTTGTTTTTTCTGGTTCTCTCTCGCGCTCTTTTTTTTTTTTTACTGCCTTTTCGAAATGAACAATAAAGGCGTTGGCCTACATATTAAATCCAAAATAAGGTGGAGGGGAAAGGGAAAAAAGGAAATTTCGGAATAGGTAGGCATATTTTTTTTGTAAGTTTATTTATTTTTGTTGTTCTTGTTGTTGAGATGGGAAGAAAAAAAAAAAAAAAAAGAAACACCGACTGATTTTTTGGAAGATTTGATCCATTTTTCAGTTTTGTGGGATCAGTGTTTTCTTTAAAACAACAATGGTGAAATTTTTCACTGTGATCTAGCTTAAGATAGTGTATGTGCTTTATAAATGATGATGTGTCTGTTTAAAATATATTATTCAAGCTAAAGGTTTGTTTCTTTTTTCTGTTTTAGGTAAGCCGTTTTCCATACTTACTCTACTTGTGTGTGATCTTGAAGTTTGAGCTCTGAGGTTGGTATAAATCTTTCCGGTTGACTTTCAAAAGCCGATCTGGCATCATTTATTTAAACCATGATATTTATTTATTTGCTGTATACATTGAGTGAAATTTATCGGCTCAACAGTGCTGAAACTTTATTAATAATTCTTTCAGTTAGTTTAATTAAATTTCCTATCGGTTTGGAAAAAACAGATAATTCTTTTGAAAAAAGTTCGTGTGTTTTGAATTGTCTAGACAAATAGCTACGTGTCATCCTTCATCTTCTAACTATTTAACAAATTTTTGTTTGAACCTGCTGCAGAATTTTCTGTCCCGACGAATTCAAATTTCTGTAGCCCGCTTACACGACATTTGAATTAGATCTCTCACCCGCGATTCTCTAAATTGAAGTTCATTTACTCAACTGTCTAGGTATTTCAGGCCTCCTTGTTCGTCTATAAATTTCATTCATTTTTTCATACTATGTATTATTATATGCATTATCATACTATGTATTATTATTTCCGATATTTATTCATTCGGAAATTCCATTCTATTTTTTTCATATTATACATTCATTTATCAGTTCACGCATTAATCATCATATTTGTAAAATTCTTTCCTTCGTATTATGTTTTAATTTATTCATTTACACATTATTCATCATATTTGTAAATTCCATTCTTTCTTTCATACTATGCATTAATTTATGAATGTATCTATTATCCCATTTATTCATTCGTAAATTCTATCCTGTCTTTTCATATTATGCATTCATTTATCAGATCACTCATTATTCATCATATCTGTGAATTGCATTCTTTTTTTGCTACCTATTCATTTATAGATTCATTCATTATTCACTGTATTGCTTAATTCTTAATTTTATTATTTCTTTTATTACATACATTAATTTATGAATTCACTCATTCCTTCATATATGAATTTCGTTCATTCTTTCATAGTATATATTCATTTATGAATGTATTTATTATTTATCATATTTAGTCATTCGTAAATTCTATCCTGTCATTTCATATTATGCACTCATTTATCAGTTCACTCATTATTCATCATAATTGTGAATTGCATTCTTTCTTTTTTGCTACCTATTCATTTATAGATTCACTCATTATTCACTGCATTGTTTTATTCTGAATTTCATTATTTCTTTTATTACATACATTAATTTATGAATTCACTCATTCCTTCATATATGAATTTCGTTCATTCTTTCATAGTATATATTCATTTATGAATGTATTTATTATTTATCATATTTAGTCATTCGTAAATTCTATCCTGTCATTTCATATTATGCACTCATTTATCAGTTCACTCATTATTCATCATAATTGTGAATTGCATTCTTTCTTTTTTGCTACCTATTCATTTATAGATTCACTCATTATTCACTGCATTGTTTTATTCTGAATTTCATTATTTCTTTTATTACATACATTAATTTATGAATTCACTCATTCCTTCATATATGAATTTCGTTCATTCTTTCATAGTATATATTCATTTATGAATGTATCTATTATTTTTCATATTTAGTCATTCGTAAATTCTATCCTAACTTTTCATATTATGTACTCATTTATCAGTTCATTCATTATTCATTCCCTCATTATTCATCATAATTGTGAATGTCATTCTTTCTTTCATACTATGCATTCATTTATAGATTCACTCAATATTGAGTGTATCGTTCAATTTTTAATTTCATTCTTTCGTTCATAATATTCATTAATTCATGAATTCACTCATTCATTCATCTTATTTGATCAGTAGTGAATTCTTTTAAATAAATACGTTTAGAGGATACTTATTTAATATATTTAAATGAGTTGTTTTAAGAAAGTTATAGTAATAGATTATTTTTGACCTTAAATGCAAGTATTAAATTTTATATCAGTAGCTTTGTTGTTGTTGTGAGTTCCGAGACAAACCAACAAAATTCTAACAATGCTGTTTTTCGAATTTAGGATGGTCTGTATTTTAAAATTCCTTTCAAATCTCGAAATTTTATATTAGTAACTTAGTTATTATTATGAGTTCAGAAACAGACCGACAAAATTCTAACAATGCTGTTTTTTGAATTCGGGATGATCTGAATTTTAAAACTCCTTCCAAATCTCGAAATTTTATATCAATAGCTTTGTTGTTGTTATTATGAGTTCAGAGATAAACCAACAAAATTCTAACAATGCTGTTTTTCGAATTTAGGAGGGTCTAAATTGTAAAAATCCTTCCAAATCTTCACATTTTATATCAGTAGCTTTGTTGTTGTTACGAGTTCAGAAACAGACCAACAAAATTCTGACAATGCTGTTTTTTGAATTCAGGATGATCTAAATTGTAAAATTCCTTCCAAATGACGAAATTTTATATCAGTAGCTTTTTTGTTATTATGAGTTCAGAGACGGACCAACAAAATTCTAAGAAATTTTTTTGAATTCAGGCACAGACCAACAAAATTCTAACAATGCTGTTTATTGAATTTGGGATAGTCTGAATTGTAAAAATTCTTCCAAATCTCGAGATTGAATTTTTTTTTTCAACTTTTATAATTCCTCTTTGACTATCTCTTAAAATAAAAACCTGAGACTAAAGTTTAGCGACAAAATGATATGCAGCCAATTTACTATACAATAGCGAACTGTTTAGTTTTTCATTCTTTGTTTAATTCTCGCTTAATTTCGGAAGGATTCGTTAAAATAGCCTAACTAATTGAATAAAACTTCTTCATGTTCCAAAAATAACTAAATATTAAATAATGACTGAAAAAATTTCAATATTAATTCAATTTCAGTATTAATTAGTTCACTGAATCTCCTATTTCTTTTACTATTTTTCCTTCTTTTTATATTATTAAAGCTCTTTTTACTTATTACAACTAACTACAATTAATAGTATACCACTATGTAGTTTCAGAAGGAATGATATTTTGTTTAGAATATCGTTAACAAAGGTATTATTTTTTTCCAACCGATGCGAACACTCTATGCACACAAAAAGTTAATTAATTAACATTTTGTATTTGGTGAGTAAGCTGATACCTCTTCCATTTATTATGCATCCGTAATTAATTAGCATTTCCTGCTAAGTACGATAGCTATTTTTATTGGACAAAAATAAAGCGTGTATTGTAAATTCCTTAATTAATTATAGGGTCGAACGTTTTCTTGTTTATTTTTCACTTGACTTGCATACATTGTCTGAATTTAACCTTGAAAGTTTCTTTCGTTGAATAATAAAATAATTTAAAAAATCTTTAATTAATAAACTATATCTTTAAAGAATAAAACTAAAAACTGCATATCGGTGTTATTTATAAATTTGTTGTGCTTCCTCCCACGGATAAGAGTTGCAAATATTTATTTAAATTGTGAATTTTTTTAATAATTTTAATGCTTCCGGATTTTGGCTGATGATTTTAAAATGTTCTAAAGTTTTGAAATTCCAACTAAAGCACATTAAAGAAGGTTGAATTCGGAAAAGAATAGGGCTCTCATATGAATAGTATTTAAAATAACTATAGCTTTTATTTAAAGGGTAAAAGATACTGGTTTATCTTTTTATATATATTAAGTCGATTCTTTTCAATGCTCTCTGTTTGATCAAGCGATCTTTGGTATCCTTTCTTTCTACTTCGTTCAGTAAACTAATGAAAATCCTGCGCTATACAAGCAAGAATAAAAAACATACCTAGATATAAAATAGCAATTGTCAAATCAATGAATGGTGGAATGATATCAGGAATTTTATCTTTTATCGCAAATACTCATCAATTGATAATTCTCTAAAAGAACAGTCGGATTTTTTACGACTAAATATCGAATTAATCTTCCAATTTTTAAGATCCCGATGGTTTTATTTCAGTTATATTTATTGATACATTAGGGTCTAAAAAACTTTATTTTTTAAATATTAAATGGCAGAGGGCAGTATTTTTTGGTTTATGTTTATCTCAATTGTATTCTCCATTTTCTTATCAAAGAAGTTTTAACATTTTGTTATTCAATGTAGTTAATAAATGTTTTTAATTTAATACATGTTTTTAATTTAATAAATGTTTTTAATTTAAATAAACTGTGCGTTTTTTAATAAAATATGTTGCATAATAGAATCAAAAAGTAATAAATTATTAATTAAATTTTAGAAATAATTTATTATTATTGCTTGGCTATTCTACTAGATCTCAACCGCGAAACATTTTTCTTGATAGTCTGGAACTAATGATATGGTGTGTCATCCATGCATTTGAAATTTTGGATGCTATTTTGCATTTAAATTAAATATCATGAAAGGTATGAATAGTCCCCAGATTTTTTTAATAAATTAAATCATAGAAATAACTCTGATTTACAACCACAAAGGTTCAGAAACTAAAAGAGAATATTGCTAATTCAGAGTTGCCAAACAAGAGACTAAAATTAATTTAAAAAAATTCCAAAATTAAATGTTCTCTACCTACATATAATTTCATGTTTTCATGTATTATTTGCTGTTTATCTGGTCTTAAAGTTTCTTTTTTCTTTGTTCCTATTCACAAATCATTGTCAGTTAAGGGTTGTTCCTACTACCCTCTTATAGGTCAGAAAATAATTGTCACATTTCAATAGAAATTCTGCGTTGGTATCGTCAATTATTCCTTTGAAATACGATATTATAAACATATAAACGATTTGGGTTATTAAGATTAACAATAAATTGTATATTCTTAGGAGAAAATGCCTGAAAATTTGTGAATAATGTTGGGAAGTTTTATTACAATTTATGGAAAAATCTCATAACTGCTTCGCAAAAGCGAACACCATTCCATTTGTAAGAACTATACTTTGATTGTTCTCGTTACACGAAGACACTTTTGAAATGCTTAAACTTCGATTTATTTCACCACGGGAGGCATAATTTACGTACAAAGTATAAGCAACAAGAAATACGTCAGTCTACAGCTCGGCAAAAGAACAGAAAAGACAGAAATTTTATGCTCTGTGACTTTATAATGAGAATTAGATAAGGACTTTTTTGACGCGTGTAGTCTTAGGAAAGGAAAATTTAGGCATCTTTAACAGAATATGGTAAAACAGTGAGAAATTTTACTATACCTTCACACAGAGCGTAAGAACTTGCTGAGATATGCAGTTTTCTAGAGCGCGTGTTAAAAGTAATTAAATAAGAAGTGGAATTGAAGCAGAGAATAAGAGAACATTTTGTGTGTGTATATGTGTAAGCATAATATTTTAAGCGGAGGCCGAAGAGAGAGAAAACACTTTTAATTTTAACTTCACTTTTATTCTATCCCGAGAGGCATGATTTATGTATAAGCAGAAGCACATCACACAGACACAAGAGCGAAAAGAAGAAAAGCTAACGAAATATTTATCCCTGTGATTATATACTGTGAGATTTTGATAAGAATTTCTTTACACGTGTCGATTTTGGTAAAGGAATTATATGGATCTTATAAAAGAATGCCTTAAATCGACAAATTTTTATCTCTTCACTCTGAATATTTGTACTTGTCGATGTCAGCAATTTTACGGAGCTTCTGTTGCATTAATTAAATTTTAAAAAATGTGGAATTAGATAAGGAAATAAGAGAACTTTTTAGAATGAAGTGAAGTTAATATGGGCTGAATTAAGATAATTAGGATTAAATTATATATATAATACAATTATATAATATATAATATTAAAATTGCATAATAAGGAACGTAGATTTCATGCATATGGAAACAAAATAATTTAAATTAGAATAAAATACTTACGGGATTTATTTCGTCGTCGATAGAATCATAAAAATTATAAAACTTCCTGGCGAACACTTCGAATTTTTTTTTAATATTAAGCTAATATGTTTATTTTAATTTCTTACATTATAATTATAATATGTTCTGCATTAAAGTCAATAGTCTTCGCACCTTATAATTTCTTTATCATTTGAGCGGAGATCTATTAAATTTTTAAATGCCATTTGCTTTTCTAGATGTAAAGGATTAATTTCTGAATAGTACAGACTGACAAGATTTCTGTGACTTAAGGATTTTCTCACTTTTTGTTACGTAAGGAAATCAATCAATTTCTGATGTTGTTTCTGAATCAGTTTTCAAAAAGATGAATATTTCTTCTTATTTCTGAATTTGCCAATTGTATTATATTCTGAAATGAGAAATATTCGAAATGGGATAAAAAAAATGTAGAACCGTTTTAAAGTTTCCGAATAGGTTGAAAACATGAATTTGGATGAAAATTCACATTATTATCATTATTTTGCAGTTTAAACAGATAAGTACATTTCTGTTTCCAGTAATATCTTTATTTTGTCTCTTGTCAATTAGAAGAAAAAGTTATAGTAAACTATTGACATGCAAATGATGCTTATTTATAAGTATTTAAAAACTTTAAATGCATTTTTTTGAAGAATGAGTTTTTTTCATAACTCTATTGTACAAGTATTGTCATATTTCAAAAAATAATCAATATATCTTAATAAAATTTATAATTAGTGCTCGTTATGTTATGCAGAATGTAATGAACTATGGATTTGACGTTGAAGGCTTTAGAAGTGGATTTATGATTGTTTAATGCAAATATAGCTGAAAAAATTCCAAAATTTCATAGATGGTTTCATATATTGTACACAAAATTTTATTCTTGAATGTAATTCTTAGATAACAGTTATTTATACTTTAAGATATGTTATACCTGTAATTTTAAAAGGAAAAATGAAAAACTGCAACAATTTTTTTGGACAATTCTAGATTTTGTAAATAAATTCTAAAATTTACATAAAAATATGCTTTTTTCTTCAAAAGCTATTTATATATTTAAATGAATCTATTTTTATTCATCCTTTTTAATCTTACATTAATTAAAAAAACATAATTTAAGCATTAAAATATTTGTTGTTTTTTTTTTATCCTCTCCGAATCTTGTCGGATACCTTAATTGTAAATTCATGGAAGTCGGGGTATCTTAAGTTAGTTTTGTAATACCGTTGCGAATGGCAAAGATTTTTTTTATGTCGACCCTCCTTAAATGTTTGCAGTAAATGATATTAACTCTACCTTTTATACCTTACCCCCCCCCATTTCAGCATCTTACGAAACTTTTACCTTTATAAAGTTTTTTCCCTTCCCTAAGTATTGAAATCTTTACGAAATAAGGTGTTTCCATTACTAATTTAGGATTTTATTCATGCGGATGAAATTTAGCCTCACTAATAATCTCTAAAACTCTATTATTATTATTAGGTAAACAACTGCATAAGCGGAAACTGTGGTATAATAACGAATTTGTCTTTCATTCAATTAGAACCTTTATGTTTGCCTTGACCTACTGCTCTACTGTAACTCTCGACCCATCTAGGAAAGTGCTGGTGGAAATAGAGCCTCACAATTTCTCTGAGATCCATTTTCCTTTTTAAATCAATAGGTGTCCTTGTCGTGGCTCCTTTGTGAGGTGCCTAAATGATTTTTGACGTCTGACACACTTTCTCGGGTAGAGACGTTTCCTTGTCAATTCTGTCACAGAACTCGTCCTGAAGTTGTTACCTGATTTTTATGAGAGAGATAAGGAAGTGGTGTTCTATGATTGAAGGGGTTATTCAGTTTTACAGGTGTTTCAAAAGCGCTCTAATTTGCATTTGAATTGGTGGGGTGCTTTTTCTCTGCAGCTGATTAAGGATCGTGGCCTAGATTAGCATTTATGTTGTAGAGACTGAAAAATGTGAGTGGAAACTTTGATGTGCTGTTCGTGTTGGATTTGTCAAAGTGTCCAGATGATGGCAATAAAATCAGATGAGTTTTTTGAATATAGAAAGTGTGGAATAAAAAGAAATCACAAATTTGTATTTCTCAAGATATGTATAAATTGTAACGCCAAAATTATATTTAGAATCCTACTTATTTTAAAGTTAATATCAAAAGTTTCAACAAACCGAATGGGTACTGTTTTGAACCTTTGGGTCTGTCAAGAAATATTGATTAGCATAAAAATGTTCATTAGTTAGAAGTTGAAAATAGAACATTAATCCAAAGAAATTACTGTCAATAAAATGATGTAATATTATGAATAGACACCTTGATAATATATTCTATTTCAAACACAAAATATTAGAAAATATAAATATTTCATATAATGCATTTTTTTTAAATTTATGCATTTAAGAATTACGAATATTATTTAATAAATTTAATTAAAAAAAGTTTTTAAAAAGCACTTGTATTAGCGCGCTGAAAAGCAAAATTCTTTCTAATAAAAAATGTATGTCCTATTGCTTAATTTGATATGTCCTATTGCTTATTTGATATCTATTATTTCTCATTTTCTTTATTAGGTGGCACCACGTGTACGGAATCAAAATTTAATTAAATTAGTGATTAATAGATATTTAAATTCTAAAATATTAAAATATTGTATTAATCGAGTATACATAAAAAATCGAGTATAATCGAGTATACACATGTAAATACATGTATATACATGTGTAAAATCGAGTATACACAAATGTATAAAATTTCAATTCTCTAATATGTGAAGAAGTGGGTGAGGCGTCGATTATAAAAACCACTCTTTGAAAATATAAAACAAATTAAATGAATGAACCAATTCAAAAATATCATGTAGAAACTCATAATAGCCTGTACTAGCTTCATATAGAAATAAACCATTTATCATTTGTGGTGGCACCGAAAGCCTTTTTGCTTTCTTGTAAAAGAAGAATACAAAGATGAAGAATTGTACCTCTCAAAACAGTTGAACTCGAGATTTTGATGCTTCTTCTCGTCACGGATCTCCCAGAGACTGAAAAAGGCATTTTTAAAATTATGTCTGCCTGCCTATAGAAACGTTAACTCAAAGCTGCTTTGAGTTATTATGGTCTTTACATAAAATTTTATATGGTCTTCTCACAAAACTTTTAGATTTTCATCAAATTTTTAACAATTTATTGAGGGAAAGTGCGCCTGCTCGGCTGTTTAAATATACTTAACTTGATAGCTACAAAACGAAGAGAGCTAAATGTATTAAATTTGATACATTTTCTGACTCCAGATTTCATTCACTTCATTTGTGGGGAAAATGATAATTTGTGTATGCCATCTTTAATTGCCCATGGTCGTATGTTCTATCGCAATAAATTTCCCTTACAATTTTTTTAAAAACCATTATGATGGTGGAAATTAAATATCTTTTGTGAATCAGAAGTGAATTGACTTTTTTGATTTCCCTGTGGACTGGTAGTTTACTTTTAAAGGAAAGATTAGTGAATATTTCTAAGCATATTTCATTTACAGTTTGGTGTACGATATTTAACAATATCTTAATTTTAATAAATATAATCTTTAGATTACTTTTTAAGACCACTTTTCTTTAATGATTTCATCACGTTACCGATCATATCGAAAAAAGTCTACCTTATCACTCCTTGATAGCTATTAAATTCATGTAACTGTTTTTGTTATTGAGATGACAAAAAAGAAGAAGAAAGAAAAGAATAGTGTCATTATTACGATCATTCGTCCTCACAAGAATAATGGAATGTATTCATTTGATGAGGATGTATTTGGCCCATTCAACCAGACAATAAACAAATAGCTGGATATTAACTCCAAGCAATAATGGTAAACCTGTTATCATATATGATATGGCTAAATTAGTTTTCTAAATAAATGACTCCAAATAATATCATATATGGGTTCAATGTTATAAGTTTTGTTGCCTTTACTAACAATGTTTTTACAGACGATCAGTTTTTCCCCTTCATTTGTGACTAATAGATCGATGACTTGTCCCGATCTCATGCATAATTCAGTCATTACAGATTCGTAAACACAGATTCTGACTTCTAGTCCCGCCTGTCTAAATGCAACGCTGACCTCCTCGGTTATATTTCCTGAAAATGTGAAGGCTTTTCCGAAGGCTCGGTGAAGAATAGGATCAAGTAAATGTGGAACTAAAGATTATCCCATACAATCCTGAAAAATTATTCTTAGAGGCAATGAAATCAAATGATGCCACTAAAACTGAAAACTAAAACTTAAAAATGAACACTAAAGAAAGAGAAAGAAAAAAGGACACACATACATTCATACATAAACATAAACCAGCGTAGAGTAAACGCTGGTTTATGAATGCTGGTATGTGAATGCTATGCTATAGATGAATCTGTGGTGAAAGCTTATAAGCCAGTTAACAACTACGCTACCCGAGCAATTGCTTTTGTATCATGGTCATGTTACTGGACTGCGAACCACAAGGTACCAGGTTCTATCTTCACTCATTCCAATCCGTCACATTGGTGACCTCGGACAATGAACCTTCAACATTCGTACAGCTGTTGTGGCGCCATCTACCCATAGCAAACCAAAGTCGTCAGAGTCACTTGACGTAGCAACAGCAACGACTCGCCCACACACGCTCGCCATAACTCTTGGTGCTACTTAAATGGATACAGGCGCATTAGAAGCAACAGCTAATACATCAGCACTCAACAGCCATATCGTTCGTCTCACCTCCGACTCACTGGAGGGAGAGTCTGTGGTGAATAGCTTGTAATCCAGATAACAGCTATGCTACCCGAGCAATTGCTTTTGTATCGTGGTCATGTTACTGGGCTGCGAACCACAATGTCCCAGTTTCCATCCTCGCTCATTCCAATTCGCTACAAATCTAACGAGAATGATCTCCTCAGAACTTTCTCGCATACCTCTAACAATATATTTGTGTATTATTAACTGTATGCCATTGGCGAACAATATTAACGAATGAACTATTAGTGTGCAATCTTTGGCGATTATTTTTTTAGTGATTAAGTGATTTTAGTGATTCGCTGTCTTGGGTTAAAACAAAAGCACCGAAAAACCAAATGTGTTTTTTGAATACCTTTATTTTCTGGTTGATTGACACCGACAATTTAGTCACAAAATTACATACTGAATTTCATATACTATTTAAATTATTGAATTTTTGAGTTATCGCTTTTAAATGCTTGCGAAAGTATTGATCGACAGGTGGCCAAGCTTTTGACTGATTCGTTTCTACATTTGATAAAAATTGCTACTTTAGATGTTAAATCTGTGTGTCAAATTTTATTCATCTAATTCTTAACGTTTTGTATTTTTGACGCTTACTTATATTAAAACATATGAAGTGATTTCCGTTCTCTGAATTTTTCGATGTCATTGATAGTTATTACGCCAACCTAGCGCCAATCTCCTCGCCAATCCAAAGTATGGCAGTACGATGCTAGCTGCAAGACTGTGAGCATATAAACATTACCGACCTCGAGAATTAATTATGTTAAGCTGTAAATTTAATTATTGGCTAAATGTAAAATTGTTGTCATGTAATTGTAAGTGTAATATATTGTATAATCAGTTGTCTATTAAATTCTTTTAAATGTTAGAGTCAGTTTTCATGCATTGCTTTTACAACCTTTAATAATCTTATAATTTTTAAAAAATTATTCAATTTTTTTTTTACTTAAGCAATTTAATCAATAGATCAAATCAACCAGTCTTAATATCTTCTTCACAAAACTTTCTCAATTTTAGCTTCGTAAATATTTAAAATATCCATTCCTCCCCTTCTTTATTTTCAGTTCTTTATGGCTTTTTTTTTGCCCCACTTAATTCGTAGCGTGCAACGAAGCGAAATTTTTCCACGACAAGTTAAAAATTTATTTAAAACAGCAAGCAGGTAAAAAAAAACATTTCATTCAAAGTAGAAAATAAATTAATAAAAATATCAGGTTATGCAGAATCTCGTGTGTTAATAGAAGCCCCCCAAACCTGAGCGAGAACAGTTTGGAATGCTTTAATAAATGCACGCAAACCTTGTATTTTCTTTAAAATTTCCCTCTTTTCATGCATGCGTTTTTAATGCACGCAAAGATGCTCATTTAAACGCATAAAAAAGGCATGCATATAAAGGGAATATTGGAAGCGAAAGAAGATAAGAAAAATGTGGAGAAAAGAGAAGTTCTTGAGCAAATGAAACGCAAATTCATCCAGCAGATATCCTGTGTATTATTTTATGCCGGAATTAATTCTTAATATTTTCTTGACGATAAGTTTAATTGATTTCTTCTTTTATATTTCTTATTTCCCATTTCGAGACGTTTGTTAAATGCTTTGCTTTTTGATTAAAGCATTTTTTTTTTGTTACCGCTTCAAGAAGGGGAACTAAATTAATTTATAAATGGTTAAAGTAACTTCATCATTTTCTAATGAATAATTTCGTTGTTTGGACTAGATTCGGTAATCTTTTTATCAAATCTACAGAAAAGGCAGAAATGAATAGAAATAAAACTAGCAAAAATGTGTTTTTTTTCCACCACTGCTTTAGCTTTCAGATGGATTAAATTTACAAGAAAAATTGGAAATGTTACTTTCAGTTTGAATGTTTAATCGGTCTGGTAAAAAAAATGAATACTTTTATTTGTAAATGCAAAAATAAAAATTTCGTCGTTTCTCGAAGACTGATTAAAAGGTAAATTTTGAGCAAACAGTATTCTACTAATAAAAATGCATAAACATCGCATCAATAATTAGATAATTTAAGTTACCAATTGTATTTGTTTAAATAATTCTTGAATAATTTTTCAGTGTAATTAAATAATGAATTATAATTAGTGGAAGTGGTCTCTTTGAGACTTTTGCTCATTTTCTGTAATAAATTTGCTATCCTCTATTCTTGTAAGAAATTTTGGACCTCGGGTAAGGCTATGAATATCGCAAGTGCTCAAATTTTTATTTTCAGAGAACCGCATATGAGCATTTTGTACTTCGTAATATAGAGAAAAGAATCGAGTATGCTTTTTGGACGCCATTTTTTGACTGATTGAAAAACCAAAATATTATACAAAACTGTAATTGTAGTAAGAACATACAACAAATTTCAATTATCTAAATTTTTGAATGTTTGAATTATCTCATTTATTTGCATACAGATGTACAGACCGAAAAATAGGCAATTCGCTATTCTCTGTTGGTTTTAGTTATTTTATTTAAATAGTTATTTTTAATAGTTTAGTTATTTTAATTATTAAATATTTAGTTATTTTAATAGTTTAGTTATTTTAAAATTTAATCCTTCTTCTCTTTTATGTTTTGTTATCATCGTGCTCGCTTGCTGAACAGAAATGTTTATTTCTTGCGAATGGATTTTGTTCAAAATTTAATAAAAATCTACAAATTTGGTGTAAAGACTGTATACCAAGTTTCATTCATCTAGCTCAAAGCGATTTAGAATTATCATGTTCACACGCAGACAAAAAGACATAATTCTAAAAATGTGTTTTTTTAATAATCAAAGATATCTGAAACGAGTAGATTCGTAATAATCTGTATTTCGAAATTTTTGAAATGATTTACAATACGTTTGAGATTGTGAAGATTGTGAAAAACAATGTTTAAATTTTTAAACTTCAAAAAAAAAAAAGAAAAACATTCTTAAATATATGAGTATTTCATATTTATTTGTAGTTCGATACATTAACTACAACTTGAATCAAGCATAGTATTTCGGTGCATTGTAGTTGTATAAAATTTGTTTAAAGCTTTTTTGGAAATTGTAAAGTACTTTAATAATTATCAGTCCTTTAGATAGTTAGGATGGATCGGTCTGTTGCTGAAGGAAGATTGTTACGAATCTGTCCCCTCCCCTAACTAGTTAGTTTCATAGAATGTAAGAGAAATTTACTGTTATTTTTAATCCATACTAAGCGGATGTCACGACGTGCTCCCCTATTTTGGTTACAAACTTGGTGATCATTTGGCGACAAAAATGAAGGTTTTGTAAAAACAAGAATTTCGGTTTTATTCCAATTAGAAACCGAGTTCAGAGATTCTTTTAGAAAATTTTATGTCTTGTCAGAAAATCTATATAAATTCTCTACCTGTATTTTATTATTGCTGTTTACGGTCTGCTTTTGTTGCGAGTTTCTGCAAATGCTGTTGTTTGTGTATGGTTCGACTGTGCTTTTATTATTTTTTCCTACATATTTTCTTGTGCAATAACGCATCTGTTCGCATCATATAGTATATCAGATTTCTTCCACCTTGCATTCAACCGAAAATTTTCCTTAACAATATCTTGAACAGCCCAGTAACCATCCATGCTTGATTTTTTTCTTTTCTTACCATGGGTCTGGAATTCCTTTGATACGAATTCAGATCCTTATGATTTTGATTTGATTTCAGAGAAAGGATGACTTCGTTGGCATTTCCTACCGAGATGTTTAAGAAAATCTCGAAGCAACAAGAGATCTATCCAAAGCCACAATTTTAACTAGTATTTATTCCACGACTTCCATATCGCTGCAACAATTTGTATACAAAACTGCTGTCTGAATCTAAGAAATATTATTGTTTCAAATTAGAACTAAAATCGCATTTGTGTAAATTGTATTATTGTCACTATTAATTTCCAACTTTCGTAGTTAAACCTTAATGCATAGGATGTTCCAAAACAAGTCAAAAGCTCTTGTAGTTCCTAATAATTCCACCAGGCGAACATATATTTATATTTCTTTATTTTTATTATTACTTTTGCCCAAAATCATTTAAGACCAGCTGAAGTGACCTCCATACATACTCCTTAATAAAAACGATACCCCCCCCCTCCCCCACTTCCAGATAAGCATCTTAAACCTTGAGAATTTCGCCAAAAGTGCTGATCATTTACTATCAGAATTCTGCATATAAGCATTTTGTGCTTCGTTGTATAGTGAAGAAAACCTAGTTTGCGGTTTGAACACTTTTTGTTGAAAGAACAATTGAAACCAAAATTTGTGACAGCTTTTGTTAGCTACGCATATTAAATTTTATTTGTCTAATTTATTCATTTTTAAGTGATAGCTTTTATATGAGTTAAAATGCACAGTCCGACATAAAATCAATTCTTTGATGAATTTGATTCAAAATTTGGTATGGTTCTAAGCTTTAGATGCTAAAATTGAGACCAAAATTTTATTTATCTAATTTTTTACGTTTAGTAGTTATCCTACTCGTTTGTATTCGGAAGGCTAGATATAGGGTTTCGTCCAAAATTTAAGAGAAATCTGCAAATTTGGTGTAAAAGTCACAACCAAATTTCACTCACAAAGTTCAAAGAATTTTTGAATCATCGTATTTATAGACAGACAGACAGACATAATTCCAAAAACTGTTTTTCGGTCTCAAATCTGGAGAATCAACAAATTTCAATTTCAAATGTTTTTACGAATACAATATATTTTTTCACTTAGTATACTTTGTAGGCGTGAAAGTGAAAGAATGTTGATCAAAAATCGAATGAAACTCTAATTACCAAATCATATTAAAATAAAATATAAAATTTTTTGTCGTTTAGAAATTTGCATTATTGCCACAATATGTTAAAGCGAGTTATCTATCGATTTATTTAAAGTGCATCGAAAAACGAAAATTTATTATCTGATTAATTAATTTCTATATGTAATAATATACTTTTTAATTGCCGTTTTGTCAGAATTAGTTCAATTTACTTAGTTATAGGTAAAAAATGCTATGCGATACAATACTGATTTAAATTTATAACCTGTATAATTTAAAGTAGTGTGCAAAAATTTAAACAGTATAATGAAACACAGGTTGATTTAAGAATACATTAATTGTTCTACATTTCGCTAAAATGTATCTATTTTAATTCATTTACGAATATTCACAAATAAAAGGAACCTAAATGGTTTTTGTCGTGAAAATTTATCTCAAAATTATGCACTAAAAAGCAAATAACCTCTTCTCTTTGGAATGCAGGAGTAATGGGGAAAAAAAAAAAAGATAAATAAATAAATAAAAATCCTCATAATCAAAAGCATTTTTTATAACTACTTCTCAATTCTTCATACAAAAAAAAATTACCTCAATTCACCGCTCGCTGCATGTCAATGAGCGAACGTTTAAAACCGCACTCCGGCACATCATAATAGGTATCATTGAGTCAGCGGCTCGTTAGAACACATGGCATTGAAGCGATTACGCTCCACGCACGCATGCGCTGTGAGCGCCGTTATTAAAATCGTCTGCGAAATCTGGTCACGTTCAGTGGTCGTAGCTGGGGCATATCCAGTTTTCGAGCCAGAAGGCCAGTTGCTTTGTTGACGTAATGCAAATAGAGTTTTCGCTTGAATCCCGGAGAGAAAGGGTTGGGGGCGGTTTCTCCTTTTTCGAGTTATCCGCCACCCCCTCCTAACGAATTTTGGATTGTTTTCTTGCAATTAGTATTCAAATAGCGCTCCTGGCTGTGTTGCTCGTCATGAACTGAAATTGGGTAAACAAACGATGCTTTGGAGAATGGTAAGCTACACACTGAACTTATAATAAATGAAATCGATTTAGGTATTTTTAAATTTGGAGGACGGTTTCTACATTTAACATTTCTAGTCATTTATTTGTACTTTCTCGTATATTTAGTAAAGAGAAAATATACTAATAATTATTTAAAAAATTGGAACTCGAGATTTTGACGAATCCCTACTCTTTATACTTCCATGAATTCAAAAAACACATTTTTGGAAAATGCCCGTCTGTACAAAGGTAACTCAGAAACGATTTGAGCTAGATGTTTGAAATTTGGTATACGGTTTTTACACGAAATTTGCAGATTCCTTTCAGATTTTGAGTAAAATCTGTTTAGAGAAAGTCCGTCTATTCGGCTGTTCATGATAAATACAAAACGAAGAAAGCTATATAGATGAAATTGGTGCACAAAGTTAACATCTATAATGGAGAAGCATCAAATTGAACCAAATCCATGGGTTGATTGGCTGTTATCCTGTACTTTCAGATATAAATAAAAGCGACAATTTAAAAAATGCAATAACTTATGTATATCAAATTTGGTGTGATAATTTGTGACTACAAGTGCAGTTTTGTCAAATTTTTGTTTCAATTGGTTGAGAAAAACATGTCTTAAAACACAAATTCGGTTTTTGAATATTATTAATGCATGCCAGGGATTAACCGCCAAATAACTCGCCAAGTATTCGTAATTATTGTATGCCAATACCATGTAAGGCGTTGCCTGAGACGATAAATTTGCTAACCCTTTGACTACGGATTTTTAAAAATCTTTTTCTCTGCAATCGCATAGAAAATGAAGATATTAGCTTAGACAAATCTGTTCAATTTTTTTCGGCTCCAGGGGCTGGGACATGATGGCAAAATATACCTTCCCCACCACCACTAAAGAAACTACTTTTAATTAGAATTATTTAAATAAATTTTAAAAGGTTAGTGGGATGTATATGTCAAAGGGTTAAAAGTATGTGAAAAAGTTTTGGGGCCACCACACCGGCGGGTTTAAAAAGTAATATAGTAGGCAAAGGGTAAAAAATGAATTAAGCGTGTTAAAATTGCCATGGTAGTATTTTTACTTTATCGTATACGAAATATGCAAAGAGAAAGTACGGTAATATTCGAAAAATTCAAACTTGAGATGTTGACGAAATCCCACATTTTAAACGTTCATGGAAAAAAAAAATAGTTTTTGCAATTATATCCGGATAAAAACACATTTCCTTGAGTGCGAAAACTCTTTTTTGGAATCCATCAAAGAGTTGACTGTGTGTCTGTCTATGAACAAGCCGATAACTCAAAGACGCTTTGAGTTACAGGGATTAAATTTTATTTATTGTCCCTGCATCAAATATGTAAATGTTTGTAAAATTCTGATCGAAATCTGAAGTAAACCATCAAGAAATTGAAAAATGGGAAATTAAATGGACTACTTTCATTTAAAGGAGCGTCCTCAGTAGAACCGAATTTTCATTTAATTAATTAGGCGAAATAGATAATTGCCTAGGGGCTCCAAAACTTTAGGAAACCTTGAACCTTAGAGATTGTTATAGCACTAACTTTAAATATGTTTAATTACAAAGGTCATGCAATGCAAATTATTAAAATTATTATCTAATTTTGAACGTTAATCTTGAAATATTCCCAATAATTACCATTTCCAAGTTTTATATTGTTATTTTTAAATTCTAAAAAAAAAAGAGAAATATGATACGTTATATTATTTAAAAAATGTTCATTTTTTTTGTTGCTATTTTTTAAAAAAATTACTTCTAAATTTAAATTTTGCATTTTTTTTTTTTTTTTTTTTTTATACACGGCATACTAAAACCAGCTTTTTTGAAACTACAGTTTCCAAAATTTACTTTTTATAATTACTTTTATAAAAATTAATTAAAATCGACAAAAAAGAAAATGGTTTTGAATGTTTTGTAAGGGAAAAGGGGTCCCGAGATTTGTATTCTGTAAAGACTCTTAGAAGGTTTAACTCTTTGACTAGGGCTCAATATACCAAAATCCACCCCCCTATGCGTTAGTTTCAACCCTCTTCTTCTGTACTTTCGCCTTCATTACTGCTGTCCAACCTCAAATGACTGTAATGAAGCGTTTCTACAGTCGCTATAATGAGGCAATCAGATATGACAAACACAACGGTCCGGCACTAATTCTCTCGATAAATACAATTGCATGTACCAAGTGTGTGTGCTGTTATTCCATTTTAAAACATGGTACTTTTGCTACCTGTGCCTTCTACTGCTACCTATGCGTGATGAAGATAAAGACGAGGAAAAAACAAATCCTACCGCTGCATCGGCGTGGAGGGTGGGGGGGATGAATAAATAAAATGCTATATTAAAAAAAATACTTGTGGGGGGGGAGGGAAATCTCTGGCAAACGTGTAATAGAATCACGTGATCCAAGGCCTTCCCTACCCAAGGTCAGCGTGTGCTGTGACGTCAAGAGTTGCTAATGGTCGGACTGTACGAGGGTCGGGCGGAGGGAAATTGCATGTAGAGGAAACTGACTGACTGTTAGATTTTTGATACGTTTGTGGGTCACAAATTTTTGTCTTTGCTTTCGCTAGTTGGGGTAGGCGGTGTGTTCAAATCCTGTTCGAGTTTAAAGATCAGTAATTATCATCTAGAAAAAGAATCATTGGAATGTAATAGGATTTTATTATGGAGGAAAAGGTGTTGGATTCTTTTATTATTTTCGAGATGGGTTTTTCAGGAAAAGGTAATAATAATAAATACCCTAGAAGTGAGATGTAATTTTTAAGAAGGTCATTCGGAAAAATATATGCCTGAACTTGGAACTTCGTTATATCAAAGCCGATGCGCCTTGAATAAAAACCCGATTTAATAAAGAGTCCCGATAACGAGAGGTTGGGTAGAGAGAGAGAAGGACACGTAAAATTTTTAATTAAAATTGGCAGAAAAAATGTATTTTTTATTTTTAACAATTTTAATAAATAAAGAGTAAATAGTTGAAATAATGATTTAAAAAATAATTTCAATAAATAATTTTAAAATTCTAATAATTAAAACATGTAAACCATTATTAAATAAAACTAAAATAAACAGTAAAATTTGCATTTTATGTGTTCATTTAATAAAAACAGATGTTATTTAATCAATGAATGTAAACAAAAATAATTAAGAAGAGAAAACAGTTTTTGTAGTTTTTAATTTTACCTTGGAATTAACCAGAATAAATTTTAATTATAGTTATAGTCATAGTCATAGTTTATATAGTTAATTTTAATTATAATCATTTTGATAGTATGTCAATTGGAAAATATAGGGACTAATTAAAAAAAATGTTTCATTAACGAATTCAGCAAATTTCAGTTCGTTATCTTTTTTTAAGCGAACTACAAACCTAAATTCGATGGTAAATATAATTTATTTATCTGTATACTTCTAACAATCTCCTGCTTATTTGGTGAAAAAGTTTCCAGAGTGAGCTCAAGTGCCATCCTCGCCATCTGATCACGATTCAAAATGACGAGTTCCGTCCCAAGTTAGCCTTTGTGTTGCTTCGTAACAGCATGTAAATGTAATTAAATTAAGCTATAATATCGCCCATTCTTGTGAGGAAGGAGTGGAGAAAATTCGTGAACATTTTATATAAAGATATTTTATGTTGTAACAAAGTTTGAAAAGAGAATGCCAATGTTTTTTTTTAAATATTAGTTTGTTGTGATACTAAGCCATAGTTATAGCCCAAGTTCTTTTTGATATAAAGATCGCTGTTAGAACTAGCAAATTGTAAACATAATTTTTTTAAAAATTCAATAGAAATATATTTTTTTTACACCTTCCTTTTTAAAAAGTATATAAGATATTCCACAAGAGTTCTCAAAAAACAATGGGTGAAAAGTGAAGTTGGGATGGGAGAAAATTCAGAATAGGGAGGGAAAAAAACCTGGACAAATGGGAAATTATAATCAGATTTCCCAAAAATAATGACAGATTATATTTTGATTGATATCATATACATTTTTGTTTTTTTCAATATAATTTTATTATTTATTTTATTTTGATGTCAAAGCCTAGACTATAGAAGATATTTTAGTGTGATTTCAGAAACTCTACTCATTAATTATATCCTTGAATAGAGCCTTATCTGAATTCCAACTCAGTACAATGTTTTTTCGTCGATTCTATAACCACTTTCGTCCTACGCAGTCATATATATTTTTCATTTGTACAATGCTTGTAATGCATGATGGATCAATAATGTATTAAAAACAATTTTTTTTCGTCCGAAATTAACTATCACGTTATCTTTTTGTCTTGGCTAAGTGATTTAATATTCTTTGAACTGAGTGGAATTTTTTTGTATCATAGACATTGTAGGCAAAGCATCTCAATATCTAATAATTTTTTTAAGAAAAAAAAAAAAGGATTTTTTATTAGTTTTTACGATCCCCAAATCTTTTTTACTATTTTATTTAAGATCTCAATCTATTATCTATGATGTGCTGAATTACAACAATTACTGTTACACCAATCCTATTTTATTTTATACTGGTTCCACTTGATGCAAAGCATATCAAAGCCCAGTGAAATTATTTTTAAATCAAGGAAAATTTTTAAAAAGAGTTTCAAAAATATCTGAATTTTCCTGTATGCCCTCATTCAGGATGATGTATTGATCTATTATCCTGATCCTATATATCCAAGATGTCCTGATCTATAATTTTCAGGATACTGTACCTTTTATACTATAAATACTACCTTATTTTTGTTTACTGTACATTGTTTATATATTATATTTATTCCACTATATGAAAAGCATCTCAACATTTATTGAATATTTTCTTTAAAAAAATTACTATTGATAACATTTTTTATTCTTAGCGGTGGCCTGGTGGTAAGGTTTCAGTTTTGGAACCAGAGAATTACAGGTTCGAGACCTGATTACACCGTTGTGCAAGCTGCCGTGATGCACGTTAAATCCATCGGGGCCAAACGTCCTCCCTCTGGTATGTTGTGGAAGTTTGGTGAGGGGGTGCTAGATCAGGTGTCGTCCTCGTCATCTGACCGCGGTTCAAAATTAGGAGGTCCATCCCAAAATATCCCTAAGGTTGCTTTAAAACTCGACGTTAATATAATTAAACTAAACTAACTTCCCCTTTTTAGAATTCCTGCCTATTTAGGATCGCAACCCATTATTTAAGATTTCTTGAAATGTCTTAGCTGTTTCTACTACCCCACTTTTATTTACAACCATTCCACTTTCTGAAAAAAGCTTCGAAATCAAATATTGCTGTTTTTTACTTATTCTTGTGAGAGGCTTATACCCTTCAATTCAACCCTATTTAAGGCTTTGGTCCATAGTTCAAGATAATTTAGAACACCTATTCGTTTTCCCATTACCCCATTTCAATTGCACAGATTCCTTTGAGTGAAAACCATCAACGGTATTTTAACACCTTCCACAGATTTGCAAACTTTGGCCCTTTCTCCCACTCCAAACCACACACTCGTTTTCCCATATCTTCTCAACAATTCCTTCAGTTAACTCAAGAAGGCGTTTTCTCATCTCTTATTCATGGAGCCAACACCACACTACATAAATATCTAACACTCAAGAAGAATTCGCGAAATATTTAAAAACGACGTCCAAATTATCCTTCAACCAAATTTAACTCATTTCTATTTGCTCTCCAAATACTTCTCACTGTTATCATTCTTTAAATATTTACATATCATTAGATCGCAGTCGTTTACAGTCGACTCGTTGGAGATTTAAGTAAATTTGACTGCAGTGAAATTGCAAAGGTCCTCCATGGAGCAGACATGTGCCGTTCGATAGACAGGATTAGTGATTAATGTTTACGGAACTCTGGAGAAGAGACGTTATTATTCGCATAAAGTAATTTATGGATAAACTGATGAATTTTTCAAGCTTTCTTTTCAGGTAAAAATAATGAAGTGAAAAAAAGGAAATGAAATGTTATATGAAAGGTAATTTTTCTCTTTCTTTTTGTCGTTTGTTAAATAGTGATTTCATTTGCTACGTTTTGGAAACTAATTCAAATTATTGAAGGAAGTATGAAAATATTAGATGATACCAGATAGAACCTGTATGTACCGGTATACAAATTCCGGTACATTACATTACATTAATTTTTGTATGTTACAACCGGTATTACATACATTACATTAATTTTTGTATGTTACAACCGGTATTACATACATTACATTAATTTTTGTATGGTACAACCGGTATTACATACATTGCATTAATTTTTGTATGTAACAACCGGTATTACATACATTGCATTAATTTTTGTATGTAACAACCGGTATTACATACATTGCATTAATTTGTGTATGTAACAACCGGTATTACATACATTGCATTAATTTTTGTATGTAACAACCGGTATTACATACATTGCATTAATTTGTGTATGTAACAACCGGTATTACATACATTGCATTAATTTTTGTATGTTACAACCGGTATTACAAACAAAAATTAATGCAATGTATGTTACAACCGGTATTACATTACAGAATCTGTATAAATCTGTCTGTACAAATTTTCAGATTTTAGATCTCCCTGATTTCGAAAAACACATTTTTGGAAAATATCCATCTGTCTGTCTGAAACAGATGACTAAAAAGCATTGAGCTAGATCGTTGAAATATGGTATACTGTCTTTATACCAAATGTGTAGATTTTAATCAAATCAGGAATCTACCTTTGTCTTCCAGCTTTCCAAAGGAATTTTTTTGATGTTTGCAGTACTTCTACCTTGTATAGAAAAAAAGTAAAAACTTAGACAATAGATATATCTCGAACCAAAAAGCTACAAATACATTTTTCAGAATCTTACTCCAAAAGCAATCCTTAGATGTTTAAGAGTTCTCAATTCTTGTGACGTTTTACATTCTGATTTCCTTTTGCCTTTAGTTGCTGTTCTTGTCTGGCAGCCTTCTGATATCTCTTTATTTTGCCTGTATAAAAATGTTACACATGCAGTTGTCAAAAGAGTACTTCAAAAGTATTCATAGATCTACAGAAGATTTGTTTTGATTTCTATTATCCTTGAGAATTCTCTGCTGTTTTTTGAAAGCTTTTAGCAGTCTGGCATCATTTTATTTTTCTTCTGTGTCCGCATCAACAGACGGCTGTTAGATGCCGTTCTGCTAATCTTATTCACGTGGGACCTTATTTTGTCCTGTGAAGTATTAGTTTTCTGAATATAAATCCCGAGATATCCGTTGTCCGATTTGTTCATATTCCATCGGACAACGGATCATTTTTCTGATTTTCACTATATTATAGATATTTTGTAGATTTCCAAAATGAAATATCGGATTCTGACATTCTCAGATTCAGATAAGAAGGTTATGCGCCATTTTATATGTTATCAGAAATGCCGTCTATTATCATACTTTACCGTTCGTTTTAGGATCCCTAGATTAACACTTTCGAACGATTGTACTTGGCTAAGGGATGATAGACAGAAAGATGAGTTATTACACCTACTAATTTTGCGAATTATCTGTTGCTCAACTAATTACTAAATGGGAAAAAACTCCTCCTCTCTTCTTCACCCCCTTTTTTTTCACGAAATAAACGCCTCCTGGCGCATGCGTAAAAGTGTGGAAAGTTTCCAAATTCGAGAATGAGCAATATTTGTCATACTTTGAATTTAAAATTCTTGATTTATTATTGAAGTCATTGATTTCATTCATATCTCTAAAAAACATGTATATTAATCTGTGTAAACGATTATTTTAATATCGCGTATGACTATTAGTATGTATGCTGTTATTGCATTTTAAATATTTTTTTTCTGATATACGAAGTAAGTAAAAATAAAGTATTGTCACTGTCAAAAAAGTATAACTCAAGACATTTCTGATCTCACTGAGTCTGAAAAAACATATTTTTGTAACTACACCCTTTTATCTGCCTGTGAACATTTTTTTTTTGTCGTGTGACTGTTTTAAGCCAGGTTTTTTGCACAGTAGCTTCTGAGGGTAAAGACTCCTGAGCACCCGAGGGCAGAAGTCTGACTTCTAGCTCATATGAAGATGGCACACACACTCGCTTGCACAACCCCTTTTCACAGGGGCGCTCATTCACGCACCTCACAGATAGAACACAGGGTAGAGAACAACCATGCCCGAACCAGGACTCGAACCCGGGACGCCTAGATCACGGGGAAAACGCGATACCCCTAGGCCAGGACGCCGGTGCCGGTGAACCTGATATTCCTAATACACTTTAAAATATATGGATATGTCATTCGATGTAAGATCTTTGCTCCAAATTTTTATATTTCCTTCAAACTTTGAATAGCATCCATTCTCAGGGAGTTTGTCTGTCTGTCCAGTTGCAAGAGGACATTATAAATTTGTCTCTGTAACATAGTATTCTGTAAGCTATATAACTTTGAGTTTTCAAGATCATAAGGTTAAAATATTGGCCAGAAGAACTATTTCAAGTGAGAAACAGAAACACATTAATCATTAATAATTCCTGTTGTCGCCACGATTTTGGATGCATGCAGTGTATCGTATATCTGCCATTTATTTTTTAAGGGATATATCTCCATGCTTGTTTCACATGATCAGTCAAATCAGCAATTATGCTTGGTGGTCATTGAAGTAGCTCAATTCGTCATCAAATAATGTCACATAAATATTCGATGGGAAAGAGATATGGGGATCTTATAAGACAAGAACAACATATTGCACTATGTAGAGATATATTGGATGACGGCTGCGCTGTGGTGACAATCGTTGTTCTACAGGAAAATGCTTTTTGTTATAAAGATAAAAGAAGGAGGTGGTAACGACCCAATCTAGCATTCAAATTTGCTTTCAAAGTGCATTGATTAGCGGCGGGAGTTCTGTTGATATCATTTGAAGTTGCCCCCGTGGCCATAATTCTTGGTTTCTCTTAATCCAGTATACCACAAACTACTTGGTTCCAAGCGCTCACTTGATCTAATTTATGGCCATCATCATCCTCCATTTGAAATCAGAATGTCTCTCATTTGAGAGCTCATCACATCTCCATTCCATTCCATTCTCCCATGAACTCCAGCTCACACCATTAAAATCGTAGTTGATGGTGATTTAGAGTTAATGGCAAGAACAGTGGCTACAGGATATTTGGATAAGAGTTGTCACTCAAGAAATCGATTTTTTTTATCGTTTGCTGTATCACTCTGTTGCCCACAGAAACTTGAATTTCTTCTGCAGATGTGAACATTTCGATCTTCTATGACGGTAGTGACCCATGTGTGATCAGCTCTCCTGGGGTTATTTAAGATAATACTTTTATGTGATCGCTGCTGTCAATAATCATGCGCGGTGAACGACACACAATGGTATATATTTCTGCAGTATCTCGGAAAGAAAATCCATCTTCTCATAGCCCTGTTTCACAACCTTTTTCAAATTCAGTAAGCTGCTGATGCTGTTCCCTTCGTCTCTTTTAAAAGCATTCTCAATTTAAATTTTGTTCACAATACCCAATTTATAGGGAATTATTTTTTACCAATTTAAAGATAAATAACGTTCCCGAAAGTTACACCGCTTAATTTACATTTTCATTGTAGCGGTAATAGCACCTCTGTTATTCGGCTAGCAAGAAATTCGAACAGACATCATCTTTTAAATGTGCAAGCATGCCTTGCAATTTTCATTTGTTTACCATAACTACTTCATGGTGTTTAGATTTTGTTATACGCTATTATATATTGCTGTATCTTGCAAATGAAGTCGCAAGAAAATGTGAGAGGAATTAAATTGAAATGTTGTGCAGTTTCCTATTGTTACATCATTGCGTTTCGAAACCCACTTGGTCTATTTAGCCAAGAACTTACAACAGGAAAAGTTTAGCATCTTCTTCCTGGATTACACGAATTTAGCTTCTGCCTTTAGAAAACTCTCAGGATCAGTAGTGTTTGTTAGGAGAAACCCTGAAGTAGTCATCCCAATCAATTTATAGCTAAAATTCACATCTGCCTGTCTTTAAATAATGCTAATAAAGAGTACAACCAAAGGGCAGAACTTTCAACTTTCCTTCGATTAGTTTCCTGATTAGTTCCTCTGTTATGCCTTGCAAGAGCTTTATATCATAAATAAGCATAAGCCACTAATGGGTTTGCTGTTAGCTCATAATATTCTTAAGAAGGGCGATGCTCTTTTCATGTTACGAATGATATGATATATGTGATTCATATGACTTTTTCTCAGTAGAAAATGTAGATATTATACTTTAATATCAAAGAAAACTTTTTTAAAGTTTGGAATGTTTTGCTTAAGAACAAATGATTAGAACAAATGATTTTTTTTTTTCAAAATGAATTGGTGGTAGACTCCTGCAGTTCTTAAATCCAAAGGTAAAAATACGAAGTAGATTTTGAGGACATTGAATACCTAGATATCATAGATTTTGTTTATGCCTGGGATCTTTAAAACTAAAAAAGATATTTTGTCTTATAGCTCGAAAATACATTTTGTTTTGACTTGCAGGAAACTTCTTCTCCTTGGTACTTATCTCAGATGAAGTTGCTTTATTTTTGTAGAAATTATCAGATTTTTTTAAAACTTCATTTCAGTGAATTAGCTGGTGAAGAGAAAAAAAAATAATGGACAAAATAAAAGAAAATTCTGATAAAATAAAATTAATTGTTGATTTAAAAATAATAAATAAAAGATAATTAAATAATATACAACATACAACTATTTTTATTAGTTTTACAGCTTTTTGGTTCAGTTACAATGTCCATATTAAGGGGACTCTATTCTCTGTATGGTAAAAATTGGAAAAAAAAAAACTTTTAAAAACATTTTGAAAAATTGTTTAGTCTAGAACTAAGCAATTCTCCATTCTAAGCGATATTTTTTAAAAAAATTGTTTAGTATAGAACCGAACAATTTTTTTCTAAGCAATATTTTTGAAAAATTGTTTCTTCTGGAATTAAACTATTCTAACAAACTAATGTAGAACAACAGTTTTAATATGGAGAAAATCCTAGACAATCCAGACCATTTAATTCGAATTTGGGAAATAACCAGGATACTTTTTCACTCTAGGACAGCGTCTTGAAATTCAGGACTTCACTGGTTAATCCATTCTAGCTATCATTCATGTCTTGTGTAGCACTGATATTTACCAAAATATTGATATTTCAATGTGCATGTAGCGGATCTGAATCTGGAAACTTCCTCTGTGTCCACGGTATTCGCAAAGACATAATTGAATCGAGGATAACTAAGGTTAAGGGCCTTATGAATTCGCGGAACGATTCGTCCTGTGATGGCGAGCATTAATCACGTTATTAATCATGCCTGGCGGTACGCGGAAGAGTTTCCTAGGGGGACTTGACACGGCCCTCCAACGTCCATTGATGAGCAATTTGCATAAGCAGAGATGGGATGATAACCGGACCAGCACGTGCAACCCCCTGCTTTCCCGCGGCAAGACCGTGTCTCTTTGCCTCTACTAATTTCTGGCTTCTGGAATGCTGAGCTGGGTTCATTGCCATAGAGTCTTCGGATAGCTATATTGGTTTACCTACTCTGTTGTGAAGTATACATCTGCAGAAACTGATCCATTTGGCGACTGCTTAATCAAGATGTCATTCGAATTCTATTGCAATGATTTTGTAATAAATAACATGCATCTTGGAAAAGGGTGATAATAGCAAGTGGAATGGCTTGCAGTATTTTACAGGTATGTGTTTTATAGTCTTTAAGTAAAGTGCAGCAATGGCCATCCACCGTTCCGAAGCTCGGTCACTGTAGTTAAGAGATAAATGAAGTAGAAAAATGTGTAAAAAGTTGTGTCGCCATCCATTTTTTTAAGTAAGCTCGCAAAAGCATTTTAAATACTCATCACCAGTGGTTGCATTTCAGTGCATTGTTATGAAAAATGTCACAGGAGAAATTAGATTAAAAATATTCTATTTATAGTTCCAATTGTGCAGATATTCCGTTCCAAGTGCCTGCTATTCCATGTAATGCATTCATTTAAATAACATTCTTTGTTATTCGAACTATGCAGGCATTTTTTTCTCTAATATTTGCATCTGCAGTTATTAATGCTTTAATGGTATACAGCGTACAGCTTTGATGGTAATTGCTATTTTACGTGCCAAAAAACTCTTACTAGGTGTAATGAAATTTATTTGCACACTTTCGTAAATTTAAAATTATATCCAATTACAAATCTTTAAAGTACTAAAACTTTCTTCTATTTGAGAATGATTTTTTAAGATTTCAATTGAAATTGATATTTTCTCTAAGTAGGTTTTATAAAATTTTCTGAAGATCTTGATATTTTTAGTATATTGTTTTCAACTTTTTAAAATTAAATTATATTAACGTCCCATTTTAAACCAACATTAGGGCTATTTTGGTATGGACCTCGTTATTTTGAATCACGATCAGATGACGCGAACGGCATCTGAGCTGGCATCCCTCTCTCCTAGCTTTCGCAGTATATCAGCGATACGATGTTCGGCTCCAACGGATTTGGAGTGCACCAGGCCCACTTACATGACGGTTCTTAAGTGGAATCAGGTCTCGAACCTGAATCCCTCCGGTTCCGACGCCGAGACCTTACCATCAGGCCACCATGGTTCCTCAATTTTTTTAAAGATTAAGTATTTAAAACCTCTGAATCATTTGTTTGATTGAGGCTGCGCTGTATCAACTTCTAAAATTCATTGCATTTCTTTTAAATAAATAAACACTGAGCTTATTAAATTACTTTTCCTTTTATATATACTTTGTATACACGAAAGCAAATGCTCACCAGATGCGAGTGTTTCAAGAAAAATAACATAACAAATGCAGTTATCACAATTATCTAATTACTCATTTGTATTCAAATATCTCACTAATTGCATTTAGCATACAAATAACTTATCATACTAATATTATCAAAGTAATTACATTAGCTTAAAATAATGCATATACTAATACAGAATGTTAGACTGATTTCTCGTTTATTCCATTCCGTTCATTCACAAATTACTATTTTATTAGAGTGTTGATCCAATTCAACCACTCGATTTCCTTTTCTTAATATCTCTTATTATTTGCATTTATCCACTCTAAATATTCATGACGAATACTTAAACTTTTCTGCACGGTCATAAATTCTCTCATAATCATCACAACTCTCATTAACGATAAATGTTTACGCTATCATCATCACAGATGAGAAGAAATTAGAGATCATAAATGCTCACTCTTTCCTCTTTGCCATAGAATATTTTTAATAGATTGAGTCGAATTTTCTGACAAATTATGACTGATGGCTAAAGTATTGAATAATTTTGATTTATAGACAAAAGGTGTCATCCTCATCGGAGACATGTTGGAATTAATTTTAAAACTTTATTCTTCTAATATTAAAATTACAGTCCATTTTTCAAAAATTGCCCGTAAATGAAATCAAAGTTTTAATGGAAGTTTTGAAATCTTCTAATAGTTCAATTCTTTCCTGGGAAAACTATGCCGAAGTTTGCATTTTGTTATCTTTTAAGGATAAATAAAGGCATAGATCGAAAACAAATCAGTAATGCCAGTATTTTTAAAATGATTTAATTTTTTTAATGATTAATCATTAAACTTTCATAAGAAATGTATTCTTTTATGTGAATAGGGACATATTGGTATATTTCGATAAATTTGTTTCATTGAAAAGTTTGGAAACTTTCGTTTATTTTCGATCGGTCTAATGAAACGAAATCAATATCAGTCCATTTCTCAGCTGTTAAGTGTCACTAATTCTAATCATGTTCTGTTTAGTTTAAATCTGGTGATTCAATGGGCCATTCCAATCGTTAATTGCAGTCATCACATTATGATGTGTAAACATTGTTATGTTTTTAGTCCCCCCCCCAAAAAAAATAATTTAAGTAACTTGAAACGTAATCTGTTATTTTCTCTATAATTTTATTTCACGTTTGTAAAATTTCTTAGCAATTTTTTAAACGTTTCCTAGTATGGAAAAGTTTTCAAATTTTGTACATTTATTTATTCTTGACAGCAGTACATTATTGAAATATTTTCAAAACTTATAATTAAATCGATATATTTATTTAAATTTGGATCCCAAATTTGTGGCTTAGTTGAAAAATAATTATTTTAAGGTTCCTATTATTTTTAATGATATCGGTAAATATAATTGTCCAATGTCGTCTGTAACACTCGGTGAAGTTTGTAATTATTCCCGCCGCTTCAAAATTCAAAATTCTGTATTCATGTTTCTATATTTATTTCTTCATGTGTACGATTAAAGCGAAGTATGAATTATTATTAGTTATGACATGCTAAACTTCACTATTATTTATGTTGACAGGGTTAACAAAAATCTTTAAGATGAAGTCTGCAATTTCCATTATATTCTGGCTTTATGAGTCAGTTGGTTGTTATTTCTTTCTTTTATTCTATTCAGAATTTTTTTTTAATTTTGTATTTTTGAAGCGGTTTTTTTTTTTCTGTTTGTTGAGCACCAATCCGATTTAATGATTAGTTTTGATTTAAATGTCCGTGAATATTATTTATAGAGAAGATCTCACAGCAAAGATACAAAGTCTTCAAGATGCAAAATTGCACGATGAGGACGAGTCAGTCAAATGAATAAAAATTGGTTTCTGGAATCGCAAACTTAACGTTATTTTATACTGCATTGTATCGATGGTTAATAAGCTGAGATCTCCTGATTCATAATTTTCTATCTTCAGTTACAGATTATTGCTATATTTTCTTTTAGTATTATTTTTACTTTGCATCTAGCTTTGGTTTTTTTTTCTGTTAGTGGATTGCACTTTGTTTCAAACCGATTTTAGTCAATAATTTTGATTTGAATGTTCGTTAACATTATAGACAGATAAAATTCCACTGTAAAGAAACAAAACTTTTAATGTAACCATTTATTGACATCTGAAGTGTTCTGCGAATAATGTATTTTTAATATTTCTTAAGAATTCTGCTAAAGTTAATATTTTTTCTAATACAAGTTTCGTTAATTAATTTGTGACAATCATATCCGACATATCTTTAATATAATAACAGTCCATCTAAATGGTCATATTTTCTAACTGATGCAAGAATAATAATTTATAAATTATTTTTTAAAAGAGAACAAAATAATTTAAATAAAGATTTATACTTTTCAACACTTTTTTATCTATTGCGACACTTATATCTATTTCACTAATAAAATTGTGCTTTTACAAAACCGTTTTTATTAAATTTATCTCTTATGCAACCGGTTGGAATTAATTAGATCCACTTAAATGTAAAATTTATTATTGCTTCGTGGTAAAATTCAACGAGAGATATGCATTATCAAACGCAATTCAAGATTACGTAGGAAGTTACTTTTTTTTTTTTTTTTATCTTTGATGCGCTTTTCTTGAAAAATCCCTTAAGCCTTTGGCGGAGGGAAAAAAACAGGTAAAAGAGGGAAGAAAAGGTAAGAAAATGCTCCCTCGCTCGATAGGGGATCTTGGTGAAGAAATAGTTTTGGAAACTTGACTAGACACAGTCTAGACGTCTTGTGAATGGATAAAAAAACACATAGAGGCCTATTTAACTTCTGTTTAAAGAATTTTTTTTCCTTTTCCATTTTTATACTTTGTAATACCTTTTACAGTTTTGCTTTGTAAAAAAAAGAAAGAAAAAAAATGTAGATTTTTTTTTGAAATCAGTAAGATGTATAGATACTATTATCCACTTGTAATTATTTGTCTAACTTTGGTTTCTTGTAACAAAGATTTAAAAGCAAGAAAAAATGTATTGAATTCACAAATAAATTAGCTGTTCAAGAAACAGGAAAATTACAAAATAATCATCGGGTATTTAAACTTACTATCATTATGAAGCGTCTTATATTTACCATGAAAATCCATATATCGACTAATAAAAAAGAAAGTATGCAAGTGCATATTGGCCTCTACAGGTTAGACTATTTGAACTATAGCTTCAAAAGATGATATAAATGTGCATCTTGGCAATATTTTTTTAAAAATTATTAATTCGTTGTTTATCCATGATAAATTCGGAAAATATTTTAGCACAAAAATAATTTTTGCAATGCTTTAAAGATTAAAAAAATAGTTTAAACATATCCATTTATACATAGTGCAATTTTTTTCTGAATATTGACATTTAAATATAATTTTTTTACTTGATTTTCCACAATGTATTTCAGTTCTAAGATGAAATTGAAATCTTCGTCATTTTTGCATAAAATATTTAATCACGTTATGTTCTTCCGTTTTTGAAATTCTGTTTAATAACAGTGTATATGAAAAATCTGAAAATCAAGTGAAAGAACTGCCAAAGACAATATTCAAATAGAAGAAGCGTTACTCGGATGCATTTTTAATTGCACAATGGTAAAATAACGCAACTTTAAAGACTTTTGCATTTTTATACTTAAACCTACTTTGTTGCAGAAATCATACAGACCAAGCTATGCATAAAACGTTTGATAGAAATTAAACGCAATCAATATTTTCTGCAATCAATTGGTCACCAAAGGCGGCTAGAAACAGAATGAAACAGAAATTGATTGAAACAGAAACAGACTGATTTCCTTTTTTAAAAATGAAATCAGAAATACTTTAAAACAGAATGAAAACAGAAATATTTCAATTTTTTTAAATTGTTGGTAAATTTTTAATTGTTTGTTAGGCTATGCAGTGCATATATATAATATAATATAATATAATATAATATAATATAATATAATATAATATAATATAATATAATATAATATAATATAATATGCACTGTCTACCAATAAGTAATTGGACCCCTGTGACGAAACAGATAAACACAATTTACTGCTATTCAGTAGTTGCTGGAACTTCCACCTGAGGCAATTGCAGCCTTAACTCTCCGAGGCATGCTTTCCACAAGTTTTTGGATGATGGACTGGAGTATTTTCTTCCACTCAGCTTGGAGAAGACATGTAAGTCCTTTCATCGATTTTGTATAGTTGCTGCATCCCTTAATTCGGCGATCTAACTAGTCTCAGAGGTTTTCTGAAAATTTCAAGTTTGGACTCTGTGCAGGCCAGTCCAGTCGGTTCACCCCATTGTCAACATACCAATCCTGATGGACCTCGCAACATGACACGTGGCGTTGCCATTCTGGAAATGGCAATGACCCAACCCGTGAAATGGCCACAACGTAAGAAGCACATTGTTGTCTAGAATAGTCGAGTAGTAGTTGGCGTTGAGCTTACCAAGAGTTGGTATTAAGGATCCCAGACCATGCACGAGAAATATCCCTATACCATAATTCCACCTCCGCCAAACTTTACTGTTGGCACAATGCAGTCTGGCAAAAGCGGCTCCTTGCTTACGCCAAAACAATACTCTTCCATCTGATTGGTCGAGATTGAACCTTGAACCTGTTTCCACTCATTTATAGTCCAATGTTTGTTTCCTTTGCACCACTTCAACCGAGCAGCGCTGTTGAATTTTGTAATCAAAGGCTTATGGGCGGCAACACGACCATTGAAGCCCTGCAAATGAGCTTCCTTATGGGTGGTATTTATCGAAACAACAGTCCCGGATGCTTGTTGGAATTCCTGGAGTATGTGGGCTATAGGTTTGGTGCATTTTTGCGAATTTCTTCAGACAGCACTCGTCGGTCTCTATCTCTTAGTTTCGTGGATCTGCCGGATAGGAGCACATTCCGACAATCATCACTCACCTTCCAATTCTTAATCACAAAAGCGACTAGGGATTTTAGATAGTTTAACTCATTAGATATGTCTCTTAATGGATTGGTCATTTCTATGGTATCCAACAACTATGCCTTTATCGAAGTCAGACAGCTCTGAATTTCGTGGCATCTTTCATGCGACCAATGTCAGTTTTCCTGCACGATATTTAAGTACAGAAGTTGAGATGTAGATCAGGACAGCAGTTTGCATGGGTGTCCAAATACTTATTGGTAGATAGTGTATATATACGGTAATCCAGTTTTTTCGAAGTTATTTCAATATGTTATTGCTAATCATTTGTTAAGACTTTGATTTCAAGGTTATGGAGCTCATTGAAAGTAACTGATCATAGTGATATTCACTCACAGTCTTTAAAGTAGTTCTAAGAGAAGAAAGTTTAAACCATGAAATCTGGAGAGCAGCAACTTTCGGACTACTCAAAAAGGAGCATTCCCTTACGTCGTCGAATCCAATGTCTCTTGGTTTTAAAATGAACTCTATCTTTCATTTTACTCGGTAAACGTAATAAGTAAAATGCGAGAATGCATTTACTTTGTATTTTCCTCATATTATTTTTACAAAGTATTTTATTAGTATCTGTTTCTTCATTCACATCTTCATTGCATTGAAGACTTTAATCGATAGAGTTACGTCATTTCAAAATCTGGTTACTGTAATATATATATTATTGATAAAATATTGATGTAATTCTGGAAATGTCAGCACTAATCCGTCAACGTGAGTGCTAGAAACATTGGGAAACATTCGGACAATGGAGGGAAAACATTACCCCCATTGTCCGAATGTCTAGATCATTTCATTTCAGTTTTATGTCTGAGTGATTCAGTATTATTTCTGAGTGGTTATGTCATTTCAATTCAGTCTTATGTTCAGTATTTTATCTGAATTGCTTTGTCAGGTTAAGTTTCTTTACCTTAAGCTATATATATATATAATATAATATGCTTTTTTGGATGTATGATTTTTTAGAAATGTCTGCATCTTTGCAGTCAATATTGTTGAGAATCTTTTCGTACATCGTTTGAGTGCTGCATTATATTTTTTTGAAAGTATTTTATTTTTATTACGTTATATTTTGACAAGCAGAAAAAGAATATTACTATTCAGTATGATAAGATAAATAGTCAGCGTTTTGTTATTTTTAAAACCAGATTAAATAGTATTGTTGAGCGCTTCACCATCCTAATAAAATGAAGGAAAGAAGAAAGAAAAACAAATGTACTAAAATATGTATGCACATATAACTTTTAATAATGGTGAGTGCTTCTCTTGTCTTCAAATGATGAGGACATAATGCAGAAATCTATACTTATAGTAACTCTTATGACATTAACAATAACTGACAGCCCAAAGCATCTTCAGTAGCGCCCTCTGGAGCAGCAAATATTTCGTAAGAGTCAAGCGAATATTTGATACTGGCTATTAAACATTTCTCTGCTCTAAGATTGTTGAATTCATTTGAAATGAATGTTGCAAATATAACTTTGCTTGAAATAAATGTTGCTTTTTTTGTACAAAGTAACCGTAATAAATAATCATTACGTAGTTTGAGTCATTCACTGAACCCTAACTGATTCCTGCAGCTAGGAAGGGAAATTGTACCCACCATTTGAAGGTTAAGAATTTTAAAATGATGCTTTTTTTTAGAAAATCTATTACATTCCATGATAAATTTTTCTGCCAGTCGGCCTGATTCATTTCAAATTTAAAAAAAAAATAACATGCATATTTTCTGGGAATTAAGAAAGTAAATATAAGGCGAGTGATATTTCGTTAATTATTCCGTAATGTTTTTCCCCTTGGGAAGATCTACAAAAAATAATAATTTAAGCCAAAGGCAATCAATTCTATTAAATCGTCTTAAAATCGGACACACCAGATTAACACACAAACATCTTCTCAATTCAGAACCAGCGCCTACATGCTCCTCCTGTCATTGTCTTTTAACCATTAAGCATATTCTGGTGCAATGCCCTAGCTTTAATACATTTAGACGAAACCATTTTGGTAAAAATAACGTTCAATTAAAAGACTTGATGGGAGATAATTCCCATCCAAATTTGCTTTTGTTTTTACATCACATAGGAATTGATAAGCTCCTCTGAGTTTGTTTTGTATTTTTTTTTTTTTTGTATGTGTGTGTCTTACTTGAAACATTGTATATTAAGATAAGTCATGCGTTTGGCGCAGCATGGCCAAATATGGCTTTTGCGCCACTGAAACAAAACAAACCAAACCAAACCGTAATGTTTTTCTTTTAAGTGAGAGGTGGTTTAACAATTTAATTTTTCGACAAATTGACCTGTCAAGTACTATATTCGTTTTAAATTTTACAAAATATTTCCTTGTATAATTTTAAGAAATTAAGCTCTTAAAAGGATGTGCGAGTTTTGATCCATAATGTTTATTTTTTAAATTTGTTTACTTTTAAAAAAGTTAAAATTTTTGGGGTATTTCATCTATCTATAAAATCAAAGTTTATGCAGGATCTCCGGCATAAGACCCTCAAAATCATGAAAGTAAATGTCAGAAAAACGACTTTTCACTGGTTAATCTGTTCTGCCAACTATGTTTTCTCACTTACGGCCGTCATGGCTCAGTCGTTCCAAAAGCCGTTACTTTGTCCTTGTCCATTTTTTTTTCCATTGGACTGCAGAGCATTTTTGTGAAGCCAAAGATCCTGTGTCTAATTATCCGTGAAGTTCATCTCTTCTACTTTGCTTTTTCTGTACCGTAGTGGTTATTTGCCCGCAGCTTTTCACAAAGTGTTTTGTTGAAAAATTTATTTGGCGTCCATTGGTCTGAACTGTAGATTTGTTTTTGTTGCTGAAATGTTAATATTATGTTGAGATTAAACTTGTTTTTCCTCATGATTACGAAAAAGAGTTCAATTTGTTGATGTTATGATTATTTTTTTTGTTCGAGCCATGATCTAGCAGTGGCGCATTTCGAATAAAAAAAAAAGTCGTGAGAAGGCATTCAGAACTTATATATCTGTTGATGGGAATATAGCTGAGACGACATTTTGCTTTCTGTTTAGACTCGCCGTGGTAATATAATAACCCTGCAACTTAGTTGTTAAAGTGAATCCTGAGTTCAATTTATTAGAGAATAGTTGTTTTTAGAACGCGAATAAATTGAAATTATTACATATATATGTAAAAGGATTCATCCAGGCAGCAGCAAAGAAAAATGCCCCCATTTTTTTGTAAAGTGCAATTACAGTTCAGCAAATATGAAGTGGTTTTGAAGGCTATCAAACAATATATTTAAATAAAAAGGAAACTTTATGAACAAATAACATTATTTATTAAACACAAAATGGACAGTTTATACCGGGGGGAATAAATATATTCATAAAAATAAGTATTTGAGACGTAGTTCAATTACATTAGATAGTTAATAGGTGACTAAACCAAATAATTTTTGAAGTTTACAATTATACTCAAATACAATACTTAAATGCATTTTTATAATATTACAGATATACAATATCCGTTGTGTGGGACTCTGAAAATAAAGATTTGCGCAGTTGTGAAGTTCAAGAGCTTGACCAAAATCTATAACTTTTGTGCAGAAGGAGGGATAACGGCTTTATCTGGAAATATGCGAGAAACCACTTCCGCTGGTTAAATGTTGATTTTTAGAATTAGACAACTGAAATACCAAAAAGTTTATTCTAATAGCTAAAAGTAAAAGCTAAGTTAGATATTTAACTAATTTATTTTTGCTTGGTGTAAATAAATGAGAATTGTGACGGTCGTTGTCTTCATTTTAGACACATAGAGTTCAGTCAACGTGGGCTTTTCTTGTTCCTAGATATTGAAGGAGAAGTATTTGTCTAAGAAGTAATATAGAGTCTAAAAGTCAAAATTGAGAATTGTCCTGGTTAATCTAGGAGCGCTAATTATGCGTTTTACTACGCCGATGCATTTTCTCCATTTCTAGCTTACACTGGGTTAAAATAACGCTGGCATTGAATTATTTAATTTTGCTTTCCTTCTATGAAATTAAACATTTCGACATCTGGTTTAAATCATCGGTCAAACATTCCTAAGAATTTGGATCTTGACCAATAATTAAATGCCTGTTTGGATAATCTAATGCTAATTCTTATGTTATGGTCAATGTGATTAAGAAGCTATATTATGATTATCAATGATAAACGTGATTAGAATTATTATTTATTACATTATTCACTGGCTAATTTAAGTGTAATTTGGATTTCCACTAATTGTAAATTGCATTCTGTAATTTGCACTAATTACTAATGTACATTTAATGTACTTTAATTACTAATGTAAATTGTACTAATTGTAAATTGCATTTTGGTGTAATTTGGAGAATTTGGTCTTTAAGTGTAATTTGGATCTTGACCAATAATTTAATGCCTGCTTGGATAATCTAATGCTAATTCCTATGTTATGGTCAATGTGATTAAGGAGCTATAATATGATTATCAATGATAAATGCGATTAGAATTATTATTTATTACATTATTCACTCGCGTACTTTCCCCAGTGTTAAAGTTTTTGATTTAAACAAAAACTTATATTATGAAAAACACGGAAATTAATGTCAAGTTTTAACATCGGATAATTTGGTAAAATAATCATTAACATCGGATAACCGGGAGTCATATTCATTAACATCTGATAATCAGAAAAATTTGATAGAATAATAAAATGGATCGGTATTTCTACACAATTATTAAAATCTTTTTTAAAAAATGTATTTAAAATTGATTTTAAGTTTCTTTTAAAAAGGTGAAGAAAAAATTTAATAGCCATGGAAAAAAGCGATATGAAATTTCTGTAATTGAAAAACTTTCTCTTGCATTTGAAGATGGTGTAAAAATAATTTGTTAAATAGCTTCAAAATTATTGCAAAAAAGAAAAAAAAATGGTGAAAATTTCTATTAATTTTTAATTAATAAAATTCTTTATCAAATTTTATAAAACCCTTTTCTTAATGAGTACCTGTTTTCCAAGAAGTAATTAAATGTCAAATTTGAAAGTTTGAAATCCAACGGTTTGTCTTGTGTTGCATTCATAAGATTTTTTTTTTATTACTCAGTATATAAAATTCATGCCAGCCTAAAATCATTATAATCTTTAAAAAAAAAAAAACGTTTTTATTTACCAAACGTAATCAACAGAATAATAGAAGTCTTGTAATAAATATTGAGAAACCATTTCAGTTCAGGAAATCTTGCGTTATATGATTATTGTGAAAGTCTCGGTGTTACCACAGCGAGGTAAAATCTGTGACTTCTTTCGTTACATCATTCTCTCTTAGGTAACGAGATGCGAGCGAAAAAACGCGAGCCATCCTTTCAAGGTCACCGTAATGAAGAAAGCGTTAAGAAATGGAAAGCAGGAAAATTTCATTCATTAATTACATCAAAAAGAGGAAAAACAAACGCAGTGGATTCTATTTTTCATTCTTCCAAAGCGAGGCCTTGAACACTTTCCGGAATTGTAGGTCTGGGACCGATGAAGGTCTCTCTAAAATGGTGCAGGCAGCGGCATTTCTAAATGATTCATATTTATTTGGAAATGAGCTATATTTTTCCTGTTCTCTTGAGATATTGTCTTTTAATAAAAGATTTAGTTCCTTCAAAAAATCATTAGCTTCATATATAAACCAGTGCTTTTTGTTATCAAAATGTTTTGGTAAGCAAAATGCATGAGTAATAAATTCTATGAATTTTTTTTTCAAATTTTAATGGTATTTTTTTCAGAAATATATACATTTTTTATTGCTGTTTCTTCAAAATTATCTTTAATTTAATTTAAAACAAAGATTTAAAACTAGCTAATAATACCATTAATACAAATCTAAGGATACCTACCATTAATAAAAATGATATCATTTTCAATCGAAAATATATTGAAAATAAAAATTTTTAAAAGTTCGATTTGGAATCGGTCCTCGAATCTATCCTGTAGTCTAGAATCTGACACTAGGTGATAAATGATTAGGTCTCTACTGTCCCTCATTTTAAAATAAAATTTAATATATAGATGATTTGAGATATTGCAATTTTGAAAGCTGAGTTGTAATTCCAAAATAATCTCACTGTTGCTATGATAATAAACTGAAAACACCAAAAATAAATGAAAATCTTGAAAGTTTTTTCTGTAAAAACTGTGCTAAGAACAATTTAATTTATTTAAGTATTTTATCTCTTAATTAAGTTTGTAGAAAGTTTACTCAATAAAATGTATTGATTTAATTTTTGACATACCTCGCGATTCATAAGTCCGTAAACATTTGAAAATCCAATAATTTGCTGAATAATGCCGGTAGAGAGGTAAAAATTGACGCACTTGCTTGAAATGGCATGAGGTTTTATTGAAAAAAAATGCTAACAATGGGGGTGGGAGACAACGATTGTTTGTGTAACGTGTTGTGGATCTACGATCCCCATTTCACATTCCGAGGGTCTGTCGACTCCCACATCTGCAAAATTTAGGCTATCGAAAATCCTAGAAGTGTCACGGAAACCCCATTCTATCATGTTGGTTGTGAGGTTACCTGAAGTCGCAAGTTTACCGCAATCGTCAACTTCATTAGGAATGCTAAAAAACAACATTCGATGGCAATTTCTCACCACACCTACAGATATGCTGTGGTGCACTGTTTACAATATTGTTGTACATGTATTGTTGGCGAATGACGATCGACATGTTGAACACTTGTTACAGAGAACATCATCTTTGCTAAAAATCAATTATTATGCTAATTATTGCTTTTATTATCAGATTGGCCGTTTTTAAGCGTTTTAATTGTGTGTGTGTGTGTGTGTGTGTGTGTGTGTGTGTGTGTGTGTGTGTGTGTGTGTGTGTGTGTGTGTGTGTGTTTCAATAAAACCCCATGCGATTTCAAGCATGTGTGTCAATTTTTACCTCCAACCAACATTATTCCGTAAACTATTTAAATGTTAATGGACTTTTGAATCACCCTGTATATTATAAATGTGCAAAACAGGGTTCTATTTCTGTAATAGAGATATCCTTCAAGAGAGTTACAGTCGATGAGGAAATGCAAATAATATGTTCTCGTTTCACGTAATGTATTAACAGATGAAATATTATTAGAGAATTTAAGGAGGAACATTTAATTTAATCTCGGATAGTATTTAAGGTGGATTCCAATCAAAATAATTTTCAAGGCAAATGCAGAGCGCATACTCTCCGAAAAGGAAATAATTAAAAACCAGCGGATGTGGTCTCTCCAAAATTTTCTTGCATACTTTCTCATAAAGGTATCATCCTTAAAAATGCCTTACATGACATTGGCGTACATAGTTACGAAATATTAACTTTTTTCGTGAATTTAGCATTTTTACTGAATATTTCGTGTCATCCTTGGCGAGTTATTTGGCGATTAATTTCTGACATGCGCTTAATAATATCTAAAAATCGAATGTGTGTTTTAGACATGGTTTTCTTAACCGATTGATACCAAAATTTGGCGCAAAATTGTACCCACAGTCACAAAATCCCGCGCCAAATTTGGAGTTATCGTGTTTGCAGGTTTCTGAAAGCTCAGACCGACAGACGGTCAATTGTTTGTTGGATTTGGCATGAAATTTGGTAGATGTCTACACTATAGGTGTTAAACTGTCTACCGAATCTTATCTATCTAGTTCTTTTCGTTTTATAATAATTGTGTTAACGTATATTCGAGCAGTTAAACAAACGGACTTCCTCTGGTCAGATTTTATACAAAAAATGATAGAAATCTGCAAATTTGTTTTAACGACCATACACTGAATTTCAACTGTCTAGATCATAGCGGTTTTAAGTATCTTTATCACAGGTAGACAGACGGATATTTTCTAAAAATGTATTTTTCGTAATCAGGGAGTTCTAAAACGAGGCGATTCGTCAAAATCTAGAATTCGAATTTTTTGACGATTACAATATTTTCTTTACGTACTCGAGAAAGTAAAATGAGCGATGTTTTTATCATTTAAGAAAGGGAATCCACCTCTAGGTCAGCGACTTTATGTGCTTGATAAATTTAACGGCTAAAATAGTTTTATCTCAAAATAGTTGAAGTACAAACTTGAATATTTAAAAAAAAATTTTCAGAAGATTATATTAACTGCAATTTTGTTAAAATTCCTGGAGACAACAATTCTTTCATGTTTTAAATCGCAATAAGCAAATTTTTAGAGGAATAACATTAAGTAGTTAATTATTCGTATATAACGCCAAAGATTCAAAATAAACAGCCGAACTTCAAAGTGCTTTGAGGCCGTCTCTTGCAACAGAAGTTCTTGATGCCTTCATATTTAAATTTCGCCCCCCCAGGATTAAATAGCTAATTAATCCAGCTCCGTTAGAATTATTTAGAGCTTCAGCTTAACTTTCAGTAGCGAAACATAAAGACACTTTTCCTGGGCAGACGACACATTTCATAACTTGAGAGGCATTTACTCTGCAGATGTTCAGCATTATCTTAACTGTCAGACGGAGACCTTAAAATGAAATTGATGTTTAACTAGAACTGCGCAAATTATAAAACATTACAAACATTTACCTTTAAAAGCGTCGATGCTTTTAACCGAAAGTTTTGTGTAAATTCTTTTTGCTAATGAAGAGCAGCTAGAATATTTTGTTCTTATTCGTAATTTAAAACGTATTATTTTATTTATATGCCGTGAAAACGTATAATTTTATTTTACAATGCATTCTTTTTATTATTTATTGTTATTCTTTATATAAATTAATGTTGTTTCAAAAGTACAACAATATTAAGTTATTTGTTTAATACGTATACATCATTTCCAGTTATAATTTATTTATTCTTATTTTTATATAAGGTTTTTTATTTTAATAACATATTTTCTTTTTCATATAAATATATTTATTTATACAAAAAAAAAAAAATGTAAATTTTTAAATCCCATGTTTTCTATTTTGTTATTCTATTTCATCTATATACAGATTGTAACAGAGCTTGTTATATATATAATTATATTTTAAAATCTAATTTAAACTTAATTAATTTCCTAATTTTTTTAGCTTAATTTACCCCATATTAGCTTCCTTTTAAAATGTTCTCTTATTTTTTGATCCGATTCCACCTTTTTTTATTTAATTAATGCAACGGAAGCTCTATAAAATTGCTGAGATCGACAAGTTCCCACACTAAGAGTGAAGAGATAAAAAAATGTCAAGCATAGCACACTCTTTTAAAAGATCCTATAATTCCCTTACCTGGCTTGACACGTGTAGAGAAATTCCTATCAAAATCTCACAGCATATAATCACAGTGATAAATTTTTCATTAGCTTTTCCTCATTTCTTTTTTGTGTCTTTCGGTGTTGGTGTGCTCGTCACTTCTATTTGTACGTAAATCATGCCTCCCGGGATGGAATAAAACGAAGTTAAAAATTCAAAGTGTATATATATATAAATTTTGAAACTATGATTTATTTCATCCGAGAGGCATATTACTTACAAAAAGCGACGATGAAACTGCCGCCGTCCGTTTACATTGCGATACAAGTGCAGAAGAAACAGAAATTTTTCCCTTTGATTATTTTACTATGAAATTTTTATAGGGATTTTTTTGTCACGTGTAGTTTTAGGCAAGGGAAATTTAGGTATCTTTGAAAGAATGTTGTAAGCAGTAGGAATTCTTATCCCTTCACTCAGAGCGTGAGAAAATACTGAAGTGAGCAATTTTATAGAGCATGTGTATAATTAATTAAATAAAAAATGGGAACTGGGTCAGGAAATAAGAGACCATTTTAGAAAAAAGTTAATACGAGTTAATTAAGATAAAAATTTGGAAATTAATTAAGACTTAAATTAGATTAAGAGATATCATAACATATACATATACGTAGAATTATTTTATTATATACAGAAATTATTCATTTTCATTACATACATCAAATTTTTTTCCTTACATGTTCATTCTTACTCTTTATATAGCTCATTTTGTTATCTATAAATTATATGCCTGAAGAAATAATTTTATAGATATTAATTTTTAAATGAGTCTATTAACTAAATGTTATCTTTCAAATTAAATATGATATTTTACGTCTAGACCATAAGTGTTAAGGTTATTCTTAAAGAAAATATACTGAGACCCATAATTTTGGAAATAATTTTCTTTTATCACAGACATACATCATGACTTTTACAGACAGGTGACATTTCAGATTCATTGGCTGTCACACGTTGGAAAACTGTTGGAAATCACATGACAATGATTGTACGTTCTGGTAATTATTAAGTTAGTAATTGTATCCATTAGAAGCATCCATTTCACTCATTATTACAGAGCAAACATTTAGTTCAAATTGGTAGGTTATAATGGCTGTATGCTCGGAAAATTACTAAATCGGTAATTGTATCCATTAGAGGCATCATTGAACTCATTGGTATAAAGTATATATTAAATTCTAGTTAACATGTTTAAATCTCACCTGAATGTCTGTTTATTTCAAATGCCTCATGTTTTATTTAGAATAATTCTGGTTTCACTCAATTTTTACAAAAATGGTGGACCATTTTAGTAAACACTGTGTAAAATTATTCTAAATCCATATCAAAAGTATGGATTAGTCATCATATGCATCGGCTCTTGATTAAGATATCATCTTCCTATGAAATCAATTAAAAGATAAGTGTAGCATATAGAAGATAATAATTCACGAACTTTTTGTCTGACCTGAAGGTTTATTTCAAATGCCGCATGTTTTATTTAGAATAATTCTGGTTTCACTAAATTTTTACAAAAATGGTGGACCATTTTAGTAAACACTGTGTAAAATTATTCTAAATCCATATCAAAAGTATGGATTAGTCATCATATGCATCGGCTCTTAATTAAGATATCATCTTCCTATGAAATCAATTAAAAGATAAGTGTAGCATATAGAAGATAAAAATTCAAGAACTTTTTGTCTGACCTGAAGGTTTATTTCAAATGCCTCATGTTTTATTTAGAATAATTCTGGTTTCACTCAATTTTTACAAAAATGGTGGACCATTTTAGTAAACACTGTGTAAAATTATTCTAAATCCATATCAAAAGTATGGATTAGTCATCATATGCATCGGCTCTTAATTAAGATATCATCTTCCTATGAAATCAATTAAAAGATAAGTGTAGCATATAGAAGATAATAATTCACGAACTTTTTGTCTGACCTGAATGTCTGTTTATTTCAAATGCCCCATGTTTTATTTAGAATAATTCTGGTTTCACTAAATTTTTACAAAAATGGTGGACCATTTTAGTAAACACTGTGTTAAATTATTCTAAATCCATATCAAAAGTATGGATTAGTCATCATATGCATCGGCTCTTGATTAAGATATCATCTTCCTATGAAATCAATTAAAAGATAAGTGTAGCATATAGAAGATAATAATTCACGAACTTTTTGTCTGACCTGAAGGTTTATTTCAAATGCCGCATGTTTTATTTAGAATAATTCTGGTTTCACTAAATTTTTACAAAAATGGTGGACCATTTTAGTAAACACTGTGTAAAATTATTCTAAATCCATATCAAAAGTATGGATTAGTCATCATATGCATCGGCTCTTAATTAAGATATCATCTTCCTATGAAATCAATTAAAAGATAAGTGTAGCATATAGAAGATAATAATTCAAGAACTTTTTGTCTGACCTGAAGGTTTATTTCAAATGCCTCATGTTTTATTTAGAATAATTCTGGTTTCACTAAATTTTTACAAAAATGGTGGACCATTTTAATAAACACTGTGTTAAATTATTCTACATCCATAACAAAAGTATGGATTAGTCATCATATTCATCGGCTCTTGATTAAGATATCATCTTCCTATGAAATCAATTAAAAGCTGTGTAACATGTAAAAGAGGATAATTCACGAACTCTTTGGAACTGAAATAAATTAACATCATTATCATTCATCCACTCCATCAGTGACATTGCACAAGGTTGCCGCTAATTTTGTACATCGCACGTGAAATGGGAATGGAGAAAATTTTTAAGAATGTTGTTACGCCGTGATATGTACACGAGGAAACATTGTATCAAATATTTTTGTAGATTAATTTTAAACCAAAAAGTCATCAATAACTGTTGCCATTTACTCATTATTAAATTTCAAAAGTAGCTATCTGTTTCGGGCATCTTTTATATTCAGCTGATAGCATTCACACTTACAAAATAAAAATCGATTATTTGATTCTTATAATGTAAAGAAAGAATCAAATAATCGATTACATTATTCTTTAATTTTAATTTAACGTTGAATCTTCTGTTAATTGTAAGTTAATATTTTTAAAGTGTAAATGAAAGTCATTTTTTTAATTTTTGATTTTAGACTAGTTGTCTTAGGCGACCAGTTCGTACATCGAGAATATTGTTATATTTGATTTTAATCGTATATCGATAATCGTATCGATATAACTTCATGTCCACGATTCCGCCAAATTGTTAGACGCTAAAGCTGTATAATTTAATTGTCTTTAATTGTTCTATTTATTGTGTATATGGAGGCAATCTCCTAACATCATAACTCTATTAAAATCGTAAATATCCGTTTACCTATTTTCTAAATTTTGCGATGTTGTAACATTTCTTATATCTATGTCTTGAAATAACATAGATATTAAACAAAATTCTTTTCTAATTTTCAATAATCAATTGAAAATCAAGCTGTTAAATATTTAATAGAACAATGAAAACAGTTTGAATTCCAAGGCAACAATTTAATCTATTGTTTCAAATCTAACCAAAGATATATTTAAAAAAAATCCCAAAATTCAGGATAAATTCGTGCAACTATTTAATTTTTGTTATTAAAAATTTAATTTTTAAAATTTAGAAACGGTGCTAAATTTTATTTATTTTTGTGAAATAATATCTTTGGAAGTTATTGTTGGAAAAATGTCAAAATTCAGCTCAGTTTTTAATTAATTAAAATTTCGAAAAAATCGCTCCGAGATGTACATTTTTACCCTCCAAAGTATATATGTGGCAAGTTTGGTATCTCTAGGACAAACGATATGGCCTTTAGAATGGCAATGCAGACATTGGCACACACATGCACGCACGCACACACGCACACACACACACACACACACACACACACTCACGCACGCACACGTACGCACACGCGCACACACTTTCATCTTCATTACTAGAATAGACAATGCTTATATTAAGATTCCATATCTTTCTCTTTATCTAACTTCTTTCAATAGTCACTTTGAAAGAAAGAATTTTTCACGAACCTTGAAAATTCTTACATCGATAATAAAGCTACCCACTTTTCGAGAAATTTCACTAATCGCTAATTATTCGAGAATCGCACCAAAGATTTAAAATAAACAGCTAAACTTCAAAGTATTTTGTCTGCCTCGGAAGCCGTCTCATGCAGCAGTGATTACTGATGCCTTAATATTTAAATTTCGTCTCCGAGGATTAAATAGCTAATTAATCCAGCTCCGTTAGATTTATTTGGAGAGCTATTGCCGTGGGCTACGCCTTGGCTTTCAGTGGCGGAACTAAAGGCAACATTTTCAGTGCAGACGACGGTTCATAAGTGGAGAGACATAAACTCGGCACCAGTCAAGCATTATCTTCATTTTCAGACAGAGAACCTAAAATTTAATTGATGTTTGACTAGTCCTGAAAACACTTAAACCATTTTCCAATATTTCTTCCATGTTATGTCTTAAGAATGTTGTGATCATTCTTGTGAAATTTAGTTATGCTGAATACTTTTAATTCTTCTTTTGATTTATGAAACGGATATTTTTTGTCTATAAAGTTTGACTTTATTTACATGAATCAGAATTTTTTTTCTGAAATGAAGTGTTCATTTCATCTGATCACATTATTTTTTTTCTTTAAATCGCATTATTTTTATTATGTATAGATAAATTAGGCTTTATATTTTCAAACAATGTTTTTTTATAATGTTTATCAGTTTTTGTTCAGCCTTTGTTTACTAATCTTTTTCTTGGCGTGGGATTTTTAAAATTTACATACAATGTATTCATTCGGTTTTTTTCTGTTCTTCTTACATGCAAGATTTATTAATTATTTAATTATCATATTCACGTTTTGTTTTATGTTCTTGCAGCATTTATTTGCAGTTCTATCAGATTTTACTTCCGATATGCAATATTTATTTGTTAATATTCTTTTATTTGGAAGTAATTTTCAGAGTTCTATCGTTCTTAATAGGATGGAAATTTTTAGTGGAGTATTTTGACTGTACAGCAGAATAATTGTGCATTTTTAAGCAGAGATCTGAAGGTTTTACTGTAATTTGAAAGGCCATTTATTATTTAACTCTTATTCATCTGAAACTACTCTAGAATTACTTTATCTCGTAAACATCTAATCCAGTGAGAATAACCGTTATTATAATAATATATTCCATAAATACACTAAATAATAAACAAAAAAGTAATTATTATTTTTATTTTAATTTAATTCCGCGAATTTGAAGTTTTTTTTAAAATTTAATTTTTTGTTTTATTTCTCCAATGGCAGCTCGTGTATCATTACCATATAGATGCTGTAACTCATGATGAAGTGATCCTTTTCTGCAAGAGTATATTTTTGTCTATTTTAGAGAATTTTGAATAATTTACTAATTAATAAATGTAAATAATATTTACATTTTTTTTTGCCTTAATGAAGATAAATTTTCAATAAAGATACTGGAATTAAGCAGTCTCTAATTTTTAATTAATTTTAATCAGAAATGGACTTTAAAATAAATTTCGTAATTATTTTTCCTGCAGTTCATATTCCCAGAGTTAATCATAGATTTATAAACTAAAAATCATCCTTTTTTTATTTATATCAATTTATATTATTTATATAATTTATATTAAATATAAAATTTATATTATCTTATTTATTCTTCATTCAAATGTGCTTATTTAACATGACGTACGCATGCACACACACACACGCACACACACAGACACACGCGCACACGCACACACACACACGCGTGCACACACACACACAATAAATTCAATTTATCCAAAAATCTTTCATATTTTTACTTATATCAATTCATCTTATTTATAAAATGAGTTTATTTATTCTTCATTCACACGCACGCGTGTGCGTGCACACACAGACACTAAATTCAATTTATCCACTTCTTAAAATTAATTCCTTTTTAACCACATAAATTCAGACTTAAAAAAACAATTTAATTCTTAAATTGTTTTAGCATCTAGTTTTCCTTGCTTCTCAGAGGCTCATTTTTGTAACTAACTGATTAGCGTACTTTGCAACATCACCAATCTAAAACAAATGCTTGATCAGTTGCCTTTCGATGAGTTCTCTTTCTGGAACTTGTGTAAGTTCTGAGCATGGTCCCACAGGCATTTTTATAGACGCTTTCAGGTTACTACTGTTCTTCCATATATTATTGTTGACCAAGAACATTTAAAAGCCTTTAAAAGAAAAATACTTTGTATAATAATGAGGATTCTAAGAGAATAAAAAATTATACGGCAGTCTTCTATGCTTATTAACCGAAAAGTTATATTTCCTGTATACTCCTAATTGAATTTATACGGTTCTATGGGCATTTTTCATCGACGTTGCCAGGAGGCTACTGTGCTTCCATATAATGGTGTTGACCTTGAACATTTAAAAGCCTTTAAAAGAGAAATAGTTTGCATAATAATAAAGATAAGTAAGAGAATAAAAAATTATACGATAGTCTTCTATACTTATTAGCCAAAAAGTAATATTTCCTATGCATTAAATGTTACGATTTCATCTATATCTAATTTATCATTTTTACTATATTTATTTATTATTTACATATAACTGTATATTAATTTTAGTATTATTTCCACATTTTTTATGTTTTTTCTACTATATTTTTTCTTTATTTTTATAATATTTTTATCTGCGTTTAAATTTATTATAATTGTTATTATTTAAGTTTATTATTGCGATCTAAAATTATGCTAAAAATCTTAAAGGCCATGTAAATAATTTTTTTAATAAGCACTTAGATGAGTAAATTGGTTCAGCGGGCTTAGCAGTCTCTGGAAGCTTGATACCATTGGAGAAAAAATCATTCCTTTTCACACATGTCCATCTAAAATGGAGCGAAAAGGTCCTTTTAGGATTTCCGGTATTATGGTCGGAAAAAAATCCAAAAATTGGAAAATCCATTCTATTGTTTATAATGTTCAACGATAAAAATTATGAAATTGAGAGTTAAAATTAATACACATAAAAGATAATTATTTTCTTATTTACTTACCAGAACAATTTGATGGTGTGTTATATTTATTGGTGTTTCTTTAAAATTATTTATAATTCATTTTCTAATTTTTGAGATGCGTAGTATTTTTTTCACAGGAAAAAAAAGTTTAAAACCCTGTATCTAACGTTTGGTACTACATTTTTCTACAATAGATTCTTCCTACCAAACTATATATAAACCTTGTGCCTTGTTACTACGCATGCGCAGCAAAAATAAATCAAGACTGGGCTAAACTGCAATTTTTCAAGAATTCGCTTCGGTGAATTCTTCGTTTGTGCTTTTCCAGAAAACTGAGAGCTCTAAAGGAGAAATTGCGTTAGACAGTTAATAATAGATTTAAATACTGCATGCCAAATAAAATAAATTAAATATTAAATTTTATACACAAAAAAAGGTAAAAATTGTGCGAATACACAGAGCTTATAAAATGAGCCGTCTTCAAGTATTTATAATCAAATATTTAAAAAATGAAAGGGCAAATATTTTTTAAATGCATGCTGCAATAAATAGTTGAAAAACAAATTTATGAAATTTCCTTCAAAAAACAACTTAAAAAGAAATTTGCATAAAACTTTAAAAATGTACTGAAAATGTAACAAACTCTTCTAGTAATTACGCGAAATGCTAATTATTCCAAAATAATGCCTAAGATTTAAAATAAACAGCTAAATATCAAATGTCTAACCTTGAGGTCGTCTTTTGCAGCAGCGGTTTTTGATGCCGTAATATTTAAATTTCGTCCCCGGGGCTTAAATAACTAATTAATCCAGCTCCGTAAGATTTATTTGGCGAACCATTACTGCGGGTTGCAATTTAGCTTTTAGTGATGGAACTTAAAGCAACAATTTCTGGGTAGACGACGTATTTCGTAAAGCGGAAGACATGCACTCATCAGTGAAGTTTTCATTTTCAGAACCGAGAACTTAAAATTAAATTGATGTTTTGCTGGGTCTACGTATATTTCTGGGAAGCTTTCTAGCTATTTTTTTTAAAAGCTTCGATGTTTTAACTGAACTGTGATGTGTATTTTTTCTTTGAATGTAGGTTTTATAAAATCATTTACTTTATTTTCACGCATTTTGATTAAAACGTGTTTTATTCTGTAAGTAAAACAAATTTTTTATTTTTATAAAATATTTCCTTATGTTTATTGATTTTTTTAAACACTTTTGCAGGGTACTTTATTTTTTTCAGTTTTTGTGCATATTTCTCATATTTTTCATACATATAATATTTGTTTGTTTTCTGTTTATATTTTCTTTGAACGTAGGTTTTATAAAATGTATTATTGCATTTTTTTGTTTTTCAATCACAGTTGGTTGCAACATGCTTTCTTATTCTATATTCAAAACAAATTTTGTAATTTTTTAAATTTTTTTGCATTTTGCTAGGTATTTTATTTTTTTCTGTTTTTGCACATATATCACATATTTTTCTTGCAAACAAAATTCCTTATTTTTTTGGCTTGATCGAATATTTTTACATAAGTATAACGAAAAAAAAATCAGATTTATAATTATGTGTAATTACCGACAGTCAAAGGAAAAATAATATTGTATTTGTTTCTTTTTTCTCGAATGTATGAAATATGCAAAGAGAAAATTTCTTCACAAAATTTTAAGGAATTTATATATTTTTGACTTCCTTGAGTTCGGAAAACAAATTTTGGATTTATGTCTATGAACATGATTAATTAAAAAAATGAATGGCTTTACAAATTTATAACATTTTAACTTATCTGAGTTCGTAAAACAAATTTTTGATTTATGTCTATGAACATGATTAATTAAAAAAAATGAATGGCTTTACAAATTTATAACATTTTAATTTATCTGAGTTCAGAAAAAAAATTTGGATTTATGTCTATGAACATGATTAATTAAAAAAAAATGAATGACTTTACAAATTTATAACATTTTAATTTATCTGAGTTCGGAAAAAAAATTTGGATTTATGTCTATGAACATGATTAATTAAAAAAAATGAATGGCTTTACAAATTTATAACATTTTAATTTATCTGAGTTCGGAAAAAAAATTTGGATTTATGTCTATGAACATGATTAATAAAAAAAATGAATGTCTTTATAAATTTGTAACATTTTAACTTATCTGAGTTCGGAAAACAAATTTTAAATTTATGTCTATGAACACGATTAATTAAAAAAATGAACGACTTTACAAATTTATAACATGCTAGCGAAATACATTTTGCAGCACTGTTAACTTCTGAGTTAATAAATCACAGCTGTCTTCAAAACAAATTGTTGATTTTTATCACGTTGTGGATCCAATTCGTCAGCTGAAAGGCAAATTTTTCTGCAGTTTTCTTACCTGTACTAGGAAACGAAACAAACAAATGCCATATTTACAAATCACGCGTGTTGACATGTGCAAAAGTCTTATGCGCATATTTTAACAATTGCATTCATTTATCTCAGCATTGCCACTTACGTCCAAAGAAAATATTTGTTGTAGCATTTGTTTACATTCGTGCTGTCATTTCAGCTACGAAATGGTGATTGTACATTTCGATTCAATGAAAAGACTGTACATTTATTCTTGTATGAACTATTATTGTTGTAATTAAAAATAATTTTAGAAATAGCAGGAATCATAATGACAGAGCTCATTAATTAACTATAAAGTATTTAATAGATAATTGTTAATTAGAAATAACGAATTTTAAGATTTTTAAATAGAGGAAAAATGTTTTTTTTATAATACTTTTTAAATATATATTTGATAATACCTTTTATCGCTAATGTCTACTTTTTGAATCGTAATCTATAAAAATTATTTTTAATATTCTTTCTTATTTACAATAACAAAAGTTATTTTAAAGAAATCATTGCAGTTTATTACTGTTTGACAAAATAAGAATTTTCAAAAATAAATAAATAAAAGTAACAGTTTATTTGAATTTAGAAATTGTATTCCGAAAGTAAATGACTTTCATTTGAAATAGTTTAAGAATTTGTTCTATTTTTATGTTGTGTTTTTTCTTTACATGCATTATCGAAATGAAAAAAAAAAAAAAAGGGGGGGGGGAATATATTTTGAAAATTTTTCTTTTCTTTTCTTTTAACTGTAATAACCAAACGACTATTATTTTTTTTAGTTAAATCGTTGAGTAGATTTTATATTTATTTATTTTAATCTCTATATCAGTTTGGAAACATATATTTGTTTCGTTTTACCGTCTTTTATTTTATTTTTTGCACAATCGATTTTGTTGTGGCATGGCTTCTAATACCATTGTTTTCATTTAGCTTAACTGGATAAACATTGAGTTTTTTTAATTTTTTTTTTCTGACACGAATGTTTTTATCACATTATTTTAAGACGATGTTTATCATAGTAAAGAAGTAACATATTTTAAGAAGTTGTATGCATTTTATTTTAATCAAATTTCATTTTTAAATAGTCTTACATTTTAAAGTAGTACAAGACATTTAAATACTGTAAAAATGATAAAATGGTAAAATTGAATGCTAAAGGCTTCTTTATTTTTACAGCAAGTATTAGTACTAATTTTTTAGTTCCTGACTGTATAATACCTAGTGCAAATTAAACACATTCAAGACTCCTGTCTTCGGGTACGTTTGTGATGGTAATTCTAATTCAACTTGCCAAATATATCCAGTCAAATTCATCCAAGTAAAAGACTAATAATAAAGAGAAATATAGCAATTAAAGGGGATTTTAATATATCATCATAGGAAGCAGAAGGCTAACCGCTCTAGTATACGGAGACAAAATAAATTACTTTCGTAGGAAACTGGTCCGAATTTGTGATTCCATGGGGGTGAAAACTAGGAAAAGTTCCATCCCCTCTATTATCTGGAAGAGTCAATTCAACCCACTAGTTCTAAAGATTTTTAAAGAAAAAGAAAAATCCCCCGAAGATATCCGAACTCGGGAAACAAATTTTGATAACTCACTCATCGGTCTACCAGTTTTTGAATGTTTCTAGATAAAAATACAGCTATGGGATACAATTTATGTTTTTATACTATTTATGGGCCTCAGCTACTAGAGTGATTACTCTCTTTATTAAGTAGACTATTTGAATACGATTTGAGACTACTAAGAGATCTTCTAACAGCCCCCGTTTATATCTAAAAGAAATAATCTTTTACTAGTTCCCATAAGATTACTATTTTATACATAATTTAATCCTTAACCATTTAACGTTTACTTAAATTACTGCAATGGTTCATAAAAGTAATTTTTTCATTCTACAAAACATTTATATTTGATTAATTAAATGAAAATTTAGACAAGGGAACTTTTATATCGGTGCAGTATCACATGTTCTGGTTTTCCACGAAAAAGAATGATCGACAAGATAAATGTTTATGTATCTTCAATAGAAGCTTTATCACAGAGATCAAGGACTTTCAAGATTAAGAGGCGGTCATTCACTTGAAGTAATTTGGTCAACGACAAGAATTTATTAATTTGTGAGTCTTGCTTATTATTTACTTATACGATAGAACCCAATTCGAGGCTGAGAGAACTACAATAGAAAATTTATCTAACTAAAAGATATGATCATTCGTTTGAGATATTTTTGTCAAGGACGTCATTTATTAGTTTGAGAAATTTTTTACTTTTTTATTTATATATAAGGTAGGGTTTGATTAATTCGAAAGTGACAGGATTATAGTTTATAACAGATACTTCCATCGAAATATTCAGCAAAATTGAGTTTAAAATTGGATACAAAATTAAAAAAAATTATTTTTTAATCCTTTGACAATTAATTCTTACTTAAAAACATTGTATCCCCCGAAATCACACAAATCTTCGTTATAGGGTTAAATTAAATTCTTTGTAAAAATCTACTTTTAGTATTTAAAAATATTAATAGTTATTTATTAATCTTCAAAAATATTAATAATTATTTATTAATCTTTAAAAATATTTATAATTATGCATTAATATTTAAAAACATTAATTTTTAAAAATATTAATAACATTTTAAATTATTCTTAAATAATAATAAGCTATTTTAATTATTTAAATAACTATAAATATAAATTTCAATAAATAAGCAATTTTATTATAAAAAACAATATACAACTCTTTGAATATAAACATTTTTATGAATATTTAAATTATTAATATTTAAAAATATTAATAACATTTTAAATAATTAATAAGCTATCTTTATTATTTAAATAATTATAAATTTCAATAAATAAGCAATTTGATTTTTTTTTAAAAATGTGCAACTCTTTGAATACAAAAATTGTTCTGTAAAATTTCAAAATTAGAAATAAATTTAAAATTTGATGTTATAATTTTTGAAAAAGTGAAAAAGAAATTTTCTTAGTTATTGTGCAGCATATGTATACATTAATTTTTAAAATTATTTATTCTCAATTTCCGATAACACAAATTATTGACGTATTTCAGTAAAGGAAGCAGTTCATTAGAATGAATTGTTCCTGGAAATTTTAATTCTAACTGAATTCTAATTAGAGATGATATTTTAAAATTAAACTAATAGGAAAATCAAAGTATCAGTAAAAAAAATTTAAATATCGATGCATCGAATTTAAAAATGTTCGAATTAACTGCATTTGCAATGCATTTTTATCAAAGACAATAATTTTATTAGCTAATAAATCTTCTGCTTATCGTTTACAGCTGTAACATTAAATTTTAAGTTTTCGGAATATTTCAATATCCAGACTAAAAAATGAAACTAATATTACGAGATAAAAATTCTTAGAAATTTTCACTAGAGATAAACAATACGCGACAGTATTCTGTTTATTCAGTTGTTTTAAATTAAGGAATGCTTGTTTGCTCAATGCAATCATTAGGGAAGGCTTAATAAATTCCGAATATTATATATTTTATAAATGTTTGTATAGCTAATATGTAGTTGTGAAATTTTAAACATTTGATTTGTTTTAAGTAAATGTTTATTTTAATATCGAATTATTCAACATACGTAAATCTTTTATCAGTTTTTAGTAGTTAATCTGTCGAAGTTAAACAAAGTAATTTCACAATTATTTAATTATATGAAACAAAACGAACTGCTTATAGAAGCATGTTTAAAGATATTTTAAATTCTAATACTTGTTGATTACGATTGTATAATCACAGTTTAAAATCCAAGCTAAAATAGAATCGTCTGCCTCATAAGTTACATGGAAGTAATTTCGAAATTACTGTTATCACAATTCAGTAATTTATAATATTTTTAATTAATTTTAAAACAACGACTTAAAAATTATCGCTATAATTTCTTTCAATTTTTTAATTAATGCGGTCTAAAAGATATGCAAAAGGATTTATATTATTTTAGCTACCTTTTGATGATAAATTAAATTTTCAACGCATCTAATTTCTTTACAGAATTCTCCATTCTTATTTGGAGCTTATATATTGAATTAATTGAAGACATTATTCTTAGGCTTAAACTAATTTATGGTTAAAATGAATGCGAAGGATTAACATTAAGCTGGTGCAAGTTATCTTTGTAATTAATGTATTGATGCAATGAATGCATCTCTTCAATTATTCATTGCAATTCATGGCCAGATGGTTGCAGTTTTAATCCAAAAAGTTATGCTTGCGTTTGTACATATTAAATTACCATAAACAAATCGGTCATGTACTGAATGTATACACGATTGGAACTAGTTTACTTAATTTTGCACGTATCACGCAATTCAAAAGCACGTAATGAACCGTAACGATTATTATTATAAGCTGAGTTAGTTAAGGTCGGATGCTTTTCCTAATTAGTTAAAATGGAGATGAGACAATATTGCCATATTGCATTTTGGATTTTAAGACGAATTTTATATTTATATTCTAAAATTAATGTCGAACAGCGTCTTATCTATTTATTATAGTGGAATAAAAGGTATCTGTTTTTATTGTTCAGTGAGCTAATGGAAGAAAGAATAATAAGATTCTTAAAACGCACTTTTTATAAGACATGGATAATCTTTATAGGGGTAAAAATAAAATCGTAGAAGTGTGGCACTATTGACAATACTGTAAATAGGCTGGAATTTGAATCGCATTTATAATAATTTTCTATAGGAAGTTCTGAACGCTTTCTTTTGTTTTAAGAACGTTTTTTCCTACTTTATTATAAATTAATTTTTTAACAAAAAATTTCGAGTGTCTTAACCTTTTATTCACAGAGTTTTAATAGAAGAATTGTTTAAACCTTTTCATACACTAATAAAAACAAGAGCGTAATTTAAAAAACTTTTCTGTTTTTATTTTCTACTTTGTATTTATTAATATATTTCATAATTATTAGGTATATGTTATTATTATATAAATTATAGAATCTTATTATCAATTTTTTTTTCTCAAATTTGTTACCAAATTTAGGATTTTTGCAATTTAGAAAATTTCAACATTGATTAAAGTCATCATATTTTCTGAAATTCTTTCCTGCATATTGTTCTAATCTAATGCAGAATTCGGAATGATTTTTTGAGAGGTAAAAAAAAGTATGTATTTGGAAAAATTAAAAAAAAAAAAAAATTCGAATCACTAAATATTAATTTAAAAAAAAGAAAGATAAATAAAATATTTTGATATTATTTTTACTACTTTTCCTACAATTTGATGTATTTATATTTTTCATATCAATCTGGTCATATTAGTATATAGTAAAGATTTCGAGAGAAAAATGTTTCAAAAATTAAATTTTAAGTCTTGATAAACTTTTTTTAGTATAAAATATTTCTTTAATGAATGAACATTTGAGAAATACGGACATTGAATTCAAATCGAGATAAATCCAAGACAAAATGTCGAAATTTAGGTTTGCGTGTTTTGAGCGAGACATTAAATGACTTATTAATGACTACATGCAATAAATAACATGAACAAAAAAAAACTGATTAGTGTAATTGATTAGTCAAATAGCATCTCCTATTATCACATATATTAAATTGCCAAACATAATCTTAAGTGACGTAGGAGAAGATCAAAATGGACAATGTGTCAAATTTCGGTCCTGTTATGATTAATCTGATCATCTGCAGATTTCAATAATGAATAGATCCAATTAATAATGGCTAAAGAATCTAATAGCTATAATTAACTAAATTTCTCTTTCGAATAAACAATTAATATATATTAAATTACCAAACTTAATATGTGATAAAGAATCAAAAATACAAAGCGACATAATTTGGTCTGCCCTTTTAAATCCGAGATGTTTGGTGCCTTCAGTAATGGTTGAACTTAACCAATGATACGCTGAGAAATTAAACTTTCGAATAAACATTTTACATCTATTAAATTTCCAAATATGCTCTTAAGTGACATGGAGAAGAACCAAAAAGGATAAAATGATGAAATTTGTTCAGCACTTTTAAATCCGGGATGCCTGGTGATTTCAATAATAGCTGAACTCAACCAATGATACGCTGAGAAATTAAACTTTCGAATAAACATTTTGCATCTATTAAATTTCCAAATATGCTCTTAAGTGACATGGAGAAGAACCAAAAAGGATAAAATGATGAAATTTGTTCAGCACTTTTAAATCCGGGATGCCTGGTGATTTCAATAATAGCTGAACTCAACCAATGATACGCTGAGAAATTAAACTTTCGAATAAACATTTTGCATCTATTAAATTTCCAAATACGCTCTTAAGTGACATGGAGAAGAACCAAAAAGGATAAAATGATGAAATTTGTTCAGCACTTTTAAATCCGGGATGCCTGGTGATTTCAATAATAGCTGAACTCAACCAATGATACGTTGATAAATTAAACTTCCAAATAAAATTTCACGTCTATTAAATTACCAAACATAATCTTAAGTGACTTTTCAAAGGACCAAAAATGATAAAGTGACGAAATTAAATCTGTCCTGTATAATCCGAGATGTCTTATGACTTTTAGTAATGGTTAGACATAACCAATAACATGGGTTACAAAACTGGCCTCTGTAAATTACACTACCCCATAAACATTTTACATATTATTTTCAAGCAGAATCTTCAATGACTTGACCCTTCCCCCCCCCATCTCCGATCCCGTTAGCATTTTCCAACCTTCACAAAAGCCAGCCACTAATAAATAATTTCACTCCAAGTCCTCCCTGAAGAGAAAGATTTTAATTCACTTTAGCGGCACCCCCTCTACCCTTGACGTATCATTCTATCAGCTTAGCCAAGAATCCTTCCAACTTCTCTCGATATACCTTTCCGTCCAAACGGATTAGTTGAAACCTTCCTTGTGCCCGTAATCTCTCCCCTGCTCTGCGGGTTAAGCATGTCAGACCTACCAGGGTGGAAGTGGGGGTGGAGCAGCTCTTCTTCCTAGGGTTTCCTTTTTAAAGTTAAGGAGATTATTTCCTCTCGTGAAAAAGTGAAACCTGAGGCTTGCAGAATAGGTTTTTGTTTCTCTGTATCTCTCCGGTGTGTGTGTGGAGTGTTTTTATTCGCTTCCCCGATCTCATCACCTCATCCTGAAATCTTTTGGTCTTTTTCTTCTTCAGGGCTGGCTCTTCTGTAAGGTTTCTAGATGAAACGCGGGTGATTGAGTCACTGAAGAATGCCAGCTTTCGACGGCCCTCTCTACGTTTTAGGAGAATCTTTTTCGTTTCTTTTATTTTGTATGAATTCGGCTGGTGAGCTTATGGTTTGCTGCGTTTTAAAGGATATTTCTAAAGGACGTTTAGTTTTAATTAGTTTTAGCTGGTTGCGGCTTTTGGCGACTATTTAATTCACTTGGATTAATGGTTGGTAAAAATTTGAATTAAATATTTTGTATAGTTTGATTTATTGGCTCACTCAACAAAGTATTTTTGAAATTCAAATTTTGACAGACATATACTATTTTTTTTTCATGGCGATATGCATTTCCCTTATTTTCTGTCTGAAACTTTATACATCCAATGCATCACAGAAAAAGGCAGAATTTTTTTAAAAAAATGCATACTTAAAAAAATTTTCGGCATTGCTTGATTCTGAACCTAAGCCTTAATTGTAAACACACACACACAAAAAAAAAATCTGAAATTTTGTTAAAACCCCATTTTATATGTATGTTTGGCTTATTTTTTCATGTTGATATAAACATGAAAAAATAAGCCAAATCTTCGAGTTAATTGTCAACAAGGAAAAATGCAAGCTGAAATATTAATAGTATTAGTTTAAGTTTCGTTTCAACAATAAAATATATTGTAAAATGTGCACAAAAAAATTTTTTTTAATTTACTAAAAATAAAAAAAAAAATAATACAGCAGAAAACTGGTATTTTTAAAAAGACAATATTTTTTAATTTTATAGTGTTTCAAAAATTATTTTTATGCTGTAATATTTTAGGAAGTTATCACGGGTAAACACCTGAATTTTACGTAATTTTTAATTAATTAAAATATCAAATTCTAATTAAATTATCAAAAAAATATTTCCGAGATACACATTCTCGCCCTTCAAATATATATATATATATATATATATATATGCCAAGTTTGGCAACTCTTGGTCAAATGATCTAGTCTGTAGAGCACTAACATATGTATACAGGAGCGCATTATATTATCTATATTATTAGCAGACATTTTGCATGCGTTTAAAGGATATAAAACTAAAAGAGTCTCCCTTAAACTGGTACCAAAGGAATCTCATTGATCCCAGAAAATAGATTTTTGCAGATAATTGAATATTTCTAATGAAGTTAATTACCTGTTCATTCCTTGAATTTAACTATTTTCGTTTTGGGATGCCATTAGCAATAATCACGGCGGTACGCAGTGGCTGTTGATCATGCTTTTTGGTCAATTAATCATAGTCATAATTAACTCACTAGAATGAAACAGACTGGTTATCTTGTATATGCAGGTAATTTTAAATTCCAGAGCAAAATTGAGTAGTATTTTAACATTTCCAAACCTATTATTGCATACAAGATGTACATTGAACAACTTGTATATTATGACATGCTAAATATTGTGCAACTTGTATATTATCACATGCAATATGTCCATTTTTAATTCCTTGTATACGTAGTATCAAGAAAGTCTAGTAATCGTCAAAAAAAAAAATCAAATTCGAAATTTTGAGTTTGAAAAACACATTTTCAAAAATTTTCGTCTGTCTATCTGTTACATAAATAACTCAAAAACGGTTTGAACTAAACGGTTGAAATTCAGTATATTATCTTTATAGCAAATTTCTATCACATTTTGAGTTAAAATCTATTCAGAGAAAGTCTATCTGTATGACTGTTCGAATATAAGTTAATACGATTAAAACGAATCGAAAAACGCTAGACAGTCTTATGAGATTATAAATCTGTATGATGCAATGAAAAATCATTTTACACTTTTGAGAGTTTCAAAAACGTAATTTATTATTTTTATAATTAATTTTTTTAATGCACTGCACTAGTTTAGTGGCTGCCTCATATTCAAGAAAGGTATATCACGTACATGGATGTTTTTTTTTTCATTTATTAAGTCAAACATCCTATAAATAAGTAATGTTGAAGTTTAGAGAGTAAAAACTTCTGCTGAGGTTCCGTCTTTTTCTTTCGATGAAGGCGCAAAATGAGAAATTATGACTTAAAGTAATCATTTCTTATTTGCTTCAAATGAGATCTTAATTTAACAAAATCTAATAAATGCATCTACAACAGAATAACCAAAATAAATACAGTTTGTCATTATTATTCGATATAGCATGTTATTTTTTTTAATAAATCAAAATTGAAAAAAAAAAGCATGAAATGAATTTGAAAACAATTAAATAAAAGAATAAAACAATTAAATTTCTTTCAAATATTTCATGTTTTTACGTATATTATTTTATAAGCAACAGATCCCATCAAAGTTTCAATATGTCGACTCTGTTTCTTCCAATCTTAGATACAATCTCTTGCTGCAGATAAACTGAAATCTTCAAATGGAGAAAAACCATCGGCTTCTTACGGATGAATAAAATTGCAGATGGATTGGTCAGAAACCATTCGAATCTGCAGAGACCAGTTTTATTTGTCATCATGTATAACTTTCCGCATTTTCGAACCATTATTGAGCTATTCGATTCTTTTTTTTTCCGGATTCGGAATTTTTTTTATATTTTATTTTATTTCATTACTTTATTATTATTTTTTTGTTTCCTTTTTGCAGAGTCGAAACTCGCGGTAGGATTACAGACGGCTGGGGAAAAGATGGCGTTGTCTACCGTCTGGAATGAAATTGGCCGAGAATTCGGCTTCTTTTTTCGTTTCTTTCTCATTTTTTTTTTCATATTTTCTTGTCTCCCTCCTTTTTGGAGAAGCGAAATGATAATTGAATAAAAAGGCGGAGGAGGGGGGGGGGTAGAGCCGCCATCTTTCTTTTTGAATCAACTTCTGTTTGCGAATGGGCGGGCAACTTTTAAAAAGTGTGGCTTTTGATCGAATGACAATTCATTTTTTTATGGACGTTCGAGAGTAGGTTTTGAAGTACATTTGTTCGATCAGCGTTTAACCTTTTCATTTTAGATAATATAAATATTGTGCCAGTAGATTCTCTCCAGTGGTAAAATGATTACTACAAATGTTTCGTCTCTGAAATCTAATGGGTTTATCTCCTTAGAGAAATAATTTGCATATTTTCGAATCAACCTGTAGACTTATGTAACCTGTAAATATTTTTTAAAACCTGTAGAAAGCACCCTCCCCCCTGAGGTACGTGAAATGGTCTCAGCAAATATGCAAGTAAGAAAAGGCGGAAAGAGATACTACTGTAGACAATTTTATTTTCCTGTTATCATCCAAATATCAAGAACATCATTATCAGCCCCACATCAGTCTAATAAACTTGTAGACAATTTTGCTTTCTTGTCCTATTGCATTACCCAAATAGTAGGTCACTATTGGGTCTAATAAACTTGTAGACGGTTTTTCTGTCTGTGTTCTATTGCATCACCCCAAATGGTAGGTCACTATTGGGTCTAATAAACTTGTAGACGCTTTTACTGTCTGTGTCCTATTGCATCACCCAAATGTTATTTCCACCAAACCCAAATTAGGTGTAATGATTCTTTAGAAAAATTTTATTTTCTTATTTTACATACAGTTAATTTTTATTTTCCTATTCTACCCATAGATAAATGTCCGTTCGTATTATCCAAGTGAGATATACCAAGGGTCCATATCAGAGCTAATAAACTTTTAGACAGTTTTACTTTCTTGTCCTATTATCCAAATGGCTAGCTCTCTAACAGGTCCATATGAAGTCTAATAAACTTACAGGCAATTTTACTTTCTGTTCTGTTGCATCATCTAGATGCTATACCATAAACCCGAATTAGGTCTAATAAGCCCGTAAATAATTTTTTTTATTCTGCCGTAGATAATTTTTCGTTTATATCATCTAAGTGGAAACTTCACCGTCATATACACATCAAGGCTATTAAATGAATAGACAATTTTAATATCCTGTTTTATTGTATCGCTCAAATGCTAGCCACCATTAGGTCATGGTCAAGACCGAAGGTCTGGTTTCAAATTAGACTTTCTGAGAAATTTGCAGTGCTCAAGAGCTTATTACACGTTATATTTGATGTTGAGAGTCAAACAGTTCTTCGCTAGTGTGGTGTAGAAGTTTGGAGAAGGTGAATGCCGTTTTATCTGATCAAGGTTCAGAAAGATGAGGTTTGTCTGTAGCTGTCTTATTGCTTCAAAGGGGAACACATGTCTAAATGAACTAAACGCTTACTTGTACAATGAGACAGCTTATATAAAGATGCTTACATTGCAATGAAAGACCTAAATTAAAGAATGTCAGTATTCTCTTATGAATATCAACATATATCAAGTAGGTCGGTGAAACACTGAATATTTGGCTATATTCTTATCCATTTAAATTATTGTCTGTCTTAGTCGACAAGCACAGATAAGTTCTGATAGGAGGCAAAACGAGAGGTTAGGAAGACACAGCCAGAGAGGCGGACATAATAGTTTTTGTTACAATAAATTAAGTTATATGACATTAATTATATAATTTTAATTAATTACATAATTATTATTAGCATTAATTTTTCTCTCATTTAGAATGTATTGTTTGTGTTAGGCTCAAAAATGTATTAATGCATTATTACTTAAGCTTTTTTTTTCTTCTATATATATTTTGATATGCATCATCATATATTTTAATAATGGAAGATGATTTATAGAAGTTGAAAATTTTTGTCTTAAGATAACTAAAGCAGTTTTGTTCAACATCTTAGGAGAGGCTGCTTTTAACTTTCTTGATATTAGTTTCTTATATAATTTGTACCGCCTTAAAATATGTTTTTTTACGATGCTCTTGGGAGTTGCACATATGAGATTTTTTGCATCTTCCAAAGATTTGCTTTCTGTTTTGGCGCAGTATCAATTTATTGGCACAGTGTCAATATGATAATGTTTGAAGAAAATGACAATGACTGATAAGAATTTCTCTTGGGTGAATTCTAGCAACAAACTTGAATAATTGGGAGATATCTTTCTTAGTCCGATTAAGTGTTAAGAAAATGAAACTAATTTTATTCAAAAGTGCACGGAACAAGAAGGCTTAGTTACTGAAATTCTCATTTTTTTTTTTTTTGAAATCTATTTAATTTTTCTTTGAGTTTATAGTCAATATGGTAGCCGAAATAAGCAGTCAGTGTAGTTTTTCTTACAATCCTATGCACGATATTGTTTACCGTGTCAGTCATCTCAATTTTTGACTCAGGCGATATGGCATTTTAATCTGTTTTTTTAAATTAGGAGGAAAATAATTTTAAGGTATTGCCAAAATTCAGGAAAAATTTGCCATTAAAATTAAGATAATTAAAAATTAGTATAATATCCTTAAAATGACAATTTTGAAACGATATAAAGTTTATTTTTGTGCGATAATATATATATTTTAAGCTATCGCGGGGAAACGCCAGAATTCTGCTTAACATTTAATTAATTAAAATCGTATCGAAGTGCACATACCCCCCCCCCTCTCAGGTGTTGAGATTTTTCATCCAATTTCGGAACTTTAAGTGAAACTGTCAGGATTAGAAGGTCAAAACAAATATACAAGTTCAAATATTTATCTTTATTTTTAGTAGAAATAAAAGAATGTGTTTTTTTATATAAATGTATCTTTATTCCGATCTGAAATTTCATATATTAATGTGAAATTCTAAAGATTTTTCTGAAATTAACATTGTTTGTCAATATATTTCAATATATTTCTATTTTTATAATATTTACGAGCTGGATGCTATCTGTAGATTGCGTAATGCGCCCTGTATAATGCGATAATCTTTCAAAATATTCTACTTGGAAGGAAGTTGTACTTAAAGATATTTGGGCACATAATTATTTCTTGGGTATTAGATCCTCCATAACAATACATTAAAAAAAATTTAATAATTAGATTATTAATTACTTAAACACTAATTAAACTGTCATTGTTTTTTCTCAATAACTTTGGAGACGCACACATAAAAAAAATTATTTCTTTTAACTTTTTTCGTCTAATTTTAATACTTTAAAAAAAAAAACATTTTTAAAATATTACTGACATTTTACTATTTTTCAATGTTTCAATCATTAAATTTATATGCACGCTCTTTGGACGATATTAAATGCATTTTTTGTGGGTGCATTCTATCATAACTATGCTTAATACTAATTTTTTTTAAATACTATAAGGACAGATGAATAAAATCTAAATCATTATCATGCTTCGATTATCCGTAATAGAGGCTAGTGTTTTTTAAACATTTTTTCGTTGATTTAATGCGTAAATGTCCACTCATTCACAAAAAGCGAATATGTACTTTTTACTTCGAATCATAAATTATCTAATTTTCAAACAAATACAGTGCGAAAATTGTTTGAGAGAATGCTATTTATTGTGTTAAATTAAAGCATTAAAAATAAAGGTCAATTAACGTGATTTCATTTCCTTTCCAAAATATTTATAATTTCTTTACTTTCTGGTACACGATTTTACTTTCTGGCATTTCTGGGATTTCCTTGAGCTCGAAAAACACATGTCTGAAAAAATATCCGCTTGTTTATCTGTGGCAAGAGTAACTCAAAAACATTTTGAACTAGATGGATGAGATTTGGTATACGGTTTTTATACCAAATTTGTAGAATTTATTAAATTTTGAGTGAAATCCATTCAGAGAAATTCTGTTTGTTCAGATGTCAGAATATAAATTAACACAATAACTACAAAACGAAGAGAGCTAGTTGGTTGGAATTTAGTGCACAGATTTAACATCTAAAATATAGATACTTATCAAATTTCAAATCAAATACGCCAAGGGTTTGACCGTTCATTGGTCTGTATTTTCAGAAGTCTGTAGACACGTTAATGGAGAAATGCAGCGCCTTAATTATACGGAATTTAATATGTGATTTTGTGACTACGACTGTAGTTCTGTGCTAAATTTTGATTCGAATCGTATGGGGAAAACGTGTTTAAAGCACAAATTTGGTTTTTAGGTACTATAAATCGCATTTAAGGGATTAAAGTCGTCAAAGATCACACGACAAATTTAGTAAAAATGCTAAATTCACAAAAAAGATTAATATTTCTTATCTGTTGTTCTCTGATGATATGCTAAGCTTCAGACCCATTTTGTACAGAGGTAAGGGGAAGACGGAGATAAGCACCTTTATCAGAAAGTATGCGAGAAAGTTTTAGGGAGACCCCTCATGTTGGTTTAACATATCTTTTCTACCAGAATGTAATTGATGGAAAAAATATGACTCAAAGATATGTGCACTCTTTTAGGATTTGCAATGTTTTAAAAAAATGTGATGATTTTTATTGTATCGGTTTGATTTTTTATGTATTAGATAGACTATCTATCGAATTTTATGTATTATCTATACTTTTTCTGTCGGAATCTAATTACTATTTTTTCTCTTTACAGGACTTTTGAGAATTTTCATGATGCTTTGAAAATGTTCAACAGACTAATTGGAAAATCCATAATATTTGTAGAGAGACTTCTTATCAGCATAAACATAACAACCAGAGAAGTTCCATCATGATATTTTCTAGGTAAGATTAATATTTTATGTTGTATTTTTTTTATTCAGATTTAATAAAAAATGTATGAAAAATTAATTTTATTTTCAATTTGCCTCAAACATTCTGTTTTAAATTTAACTATTTTGTTCTAATTTTGTCTTAAAAAGAATATTTAGAAATTAAAGTTTCTAAATGGTTTTTAATGTTTAATTGGAAAAAAATTAAACATCTGAAACCATTTAATTATTTATATTATATTAAATGAAACCATCATTTCATGCATAATGTATAAAATGATGATTTCTTGAAAAGATTTTGCCCATGAAAAGCAATTTAATTTTAAAATACTACGCAAATTTTTTTTGGAAAAAGTTTTCCAAAAAATTGTATATTGTATGTGATTTAACATATCATTTTGGCATTTGATTCTTGCATTTCATTTCTTTAAAACATGTATTCTTTGCTGCAAACTTTGATGTCTATTGGAATTTCAGAAATTTTATTCAGTGTCAATATTATTATTCAAACTAATAATGATGAGATCATACAAAATTTCATTATACTTTGCCTTATTTATCGTTAGTAACTTTTCGGGACCAGCTGGTTCTCTAAGAATATTGATTATATTTAATTTCAATTTTAAACTCTTAGATATAACTTCACATGCATGATTCTGTTAAATTCTCAGACATTAAAGCCATGTTAGTTTAATTGTTTGACATACGTTCTGTACGTTACGTACAATAATTTTTCTAACAGAGACTGATTGTATGACATAATGGCGATAATATTTTAACATAATATTTACAAGCTGAATATTATTACTACTTCTACTACTAATAAGTTTGAATGTGTGTTTCTGTGACTGTATGTACATTAGTGCTTTACAAGCAAGACCTTTTGACCAACTTTGTCACGTATAAATTTTTGAGAGTGGAAATACGCACTTCGGAATCATATTTCCAATAACCTACTAAATTGTTTGTCGGAAATTAAAATAGATTTCATTATTTCATGAAATATTTAATCGCGTGGGTTAGATTTATTGTTGAGAGTTAAAGAAACAGGATTTTGTTTAATATCTTTGTAGTTTACAAGGCAGATAAGAAGTGAAGTTAAAAAATCGTGTCTAACTTGGAGATACGATTGGAATAATACGTATCTAAACTTGGTGGGTTTTCTTTTTCATGCCACTTAATAGCAAAAAAGAAAAGAAAAAGTTTGTTTTTTTCGGTGAAGACTTTGCAATCGATTAAAAACTTTTACTACTGGCAGATGGCGCCATGTCTAGTTATTAGCTCATCGAGAAGCTAGTGTAAAATCCATTACAAAATTTCAGATGTACCAGACTAAAAAACAGAAAATAAGTATTTAAATAAAAAAAATAAGGAACACGTTTTTAAAATGTATTAAAAAGTATAAAATAATATCAGCTAGGTCCTTACAGATTTATACCTCCATACAAATTGCCGTGAAAATAAAATTCGCAATCTGAAATTTTTCGAACAATCTGTATGGGGCAAGGAGAAATCATTTTATACTTTTTTTTATGTTTTAAAAACGTATTTTTTAATTTTATTTTATTTAAATAATTATTTAATTGTAGCAGACTTTTGTTTCATAGGTATTTTTTTTAGTATATTTTTTGCAAAAATTTCAAATAAATAAATATTTGGCAATTTTTTTTAAAATTTTTCTCGAGTGCATACCTTAATTTTTTTTAAATAAAATATATCACTAAAATCTATTTAATTACAGCCTGAGTAAAAACTTTAAGGCCAGTAAAAATTTTTGAGAAAATGGAAACATATAAACTGAGGAATTGAAATACCATTTGATTGATAATTATTGGGCTTAAATAAAAGTGAAAAAAGTAGAAAAATTAATTTGCAAATATTTTATTATTAGAAAATATAACAGAACACACAGATGAATATTTGAGCCTGAGTAAAAACTTTAAGGCCAACATAGAAAATAAAATATAAGAAAAGAATTACAAATTCGTAGAAGGTTGTGTAGGAGCCATTTCTTCGAATTACTTCAAATATTCTTGTTTTCATGGATGAAACGAGTTTTTGACAAAGGGTGGGGTCGGATTTATACCAATCATCTTCGATAGTAGATTTCAGCTCTGTTGTTGATGTAAAATGTCTCCCATTTGCATAAACTCTTCTTGCTAAGTCACCCCAAAGGTTCTCGATTGGGTTGCGGGCAGATGATCTAGCTGGCCATTTCACAGTTTCAACATTGCTGACTTGGAACCAATTTTTTGTGCTGTTACTCGAATGGGTCGATGCATTGTCTTGCTGATATTTCCAATTTTCTCCAGCAAGACATTCAGCATTTGGCAAAAGATTATTTGTTAGGACATTTTGGTATCCTTGTGAATTCATTCTACCTGAAACGAATGCAATTGAGCCCACAACATTGTAAGCAAAACAGCCCTAAGTCATGACAGACCCTTCACCTAATTGGCGATTGGTGAATATTTCTTTTTCATTTCTTATATCATGCCAGTAAAAATTCCAGCCATCTGGTCCATCCAAATTCCATTTTTTTCGTCAGAAAAAATAATTTGTATCCATTGGTTGTCCCAGGTCATGATTTTATGGCCAAAGTTCAAATGATCTATTTTGTGTCTCTGCAGTAACTTAGGCTTAGTCAATTTTGCTGTATAAGTGACCCTTCCAGACCTTCTAATTGTGTTATAAATCGTTTTTTGACAAACTTTTAAACCTGTCGTCAGAATCAGTTTCCTGGTTGAGTACTTTCCAGTAGATGCAAGTTGGCAAACTCTTCTTTCATCAAGCGAGGACAAAGCTTTAGGTCTTCCCCCAGTATTCTTTTTACCATAATTATCTTTCAATTTAAAAAAAATGTTGACTACAGTCTTTGATCTTCCTATCCTTATCGCAATAGCACGACTACTCAGTCCTGTTGAAGACAAAGCTTCGATCTGTCCTCTTTCACGATCAGTTAACTTCTTACCCTTCGCCATCTTCACAAAGATCACCAATACTTCGAAGCAACGTATGACAAATATGAAAATTGCAGTGTTGTCACAAGCTAGTAGTTACAATGGTAATTACACGATTATATTATATTTATTTTTAAAAAATGACTGGTGGCCTTAAAGTTTTTACTCAGGCAGAAATACTAACTTTGTAAATAACCACATGTTTCTCATAATTATGTACTTACAAATTATGTTTATGCCATTTATTTCTTATCAATGAACTTTAATAATTAATATTATTTGAATTCCTTTTATTTCATTTTACATTTTCTCAAAAATTTTTACTGGCCTTAAAGTTTTTACTCAGGCTGTATTATTTCATGTTGCATTATTTCATGGAGTTTAAATATTGTGTAGAAACTACTTCGTATTTATTATTAAATATGGATTAATCTTTCTTGTTACTCTCCAATTTTAAAATTTTTAGTAACAATTTCTGACATATATATATATATATATATATATATATATATATATATATATATATATATATATATATATATATATATATATATATATATATATATAATATATATATATATATATATAATAAGAATGAAGAAAGTTGTCTTTCTTAAAAAGGAGGGGGGGGGCAATGAAAAAAATGGAAAGTGGGAATAATTGTAGATTCCAAATCCTCAAACAAAAGATCCCAATCTCACATCACCTACCCTCCGATCACCAAGTTTCCTTTTCTTCTATAACAATAGCATCGCTTTAGCAGGTAACTCAAACCCACCTCCAGAACCCAATCCGCCCCCGTATAGTTACACGTCTTAATTCCGCTGAAGTCAATAATACCTCGCCGAGAAAAAGTGACGTCCCGGCTCATGCTAATCGGCCGTCACTGTCTCGCGTTACCCTCGTCCCGAGCCGCGGATTGGGTGACTCTTGGAAGCAGAAGAGAGCGGAATTGAATCCTCCGCTTCCGGTGCGGATCGGATGCGACCGCTGCCTGGAGCAGTTCCGGTTCCCCCTTTCTCACCCCTAGCACAGGTGATGCGTCGGCCCTGACCATCCTTTGGGGACGTTTCCTTGGCTGAGAGTATAGAGTGGAACGGGCGGATCCTTCTGCAGGTGGTTTGGAATTTTGTAGTAAAATGTGAATCTTTGCTTGTAGTTGGAATTCAAATTGGTGTTTGCCAAGATTGATTTGGTAGTGAATGCTGTTTATATATATATATATATATATATATATATATATATATATATATATATATATATATATATATATATATTATATAATATAATATAATATAAACCCATAAAATGATTATGAAGAAAAAATCTGGCTTGATTTCAAATAATTTATTGTATTATTGCGATACATAAATATATTTGTGTTTGCAATGGTTGATTTAATTGTGTGTTATACAAAAACCTTGAAAATGGCTCAGCTGTAAATCCGTATTAATGCGATATATATGCATATTTTTAAGCAATTTCTTTAATGAAATAAAAAAAAGATAATTAAAAAATTATTTTTAACTGCATCATTTCAAAAATATATGAATCGTTTTTAATTTTTCGACATGGAATAGACAATTTCTAAGAATACCTTGCAGGTTTTTTTGGGGAGAAAGGGAGAGGGGATGCGTCTGAATTTAAATTAACAGCTGCATTTATATTATTTTTTATTACTAAGAAAATTCTATATTATCAAGAATGGGAAGATGTATTTTCTGTCTTAATGGAGAAAATATATATTGAGTAAAGTGAAAACAAGTTTTTTTTAAAAAAAATGTCTTTTTGACTTGTTTAGCTTTTTGTTGAGAATTTCTGTATATTAAAACCAATCTATTTGCCATTAATATTGCCTCCTACATCTAAATGCTTTTTATTTTGAATGTGACAGAAAAAAAAAGAGAGAAAACGGTAAAAAAGTAATTAAACTATTTTAACTGTGTCATGTAATTTTTACTAATCATGTAACGCTTTCTATAAAATGGTTTAAAGCTTTTGTATAAAAACTTTTTAAAAAAAGAACCGAGCAGGTGAATGACATTTTTTAACTTATATTTATGAAATACATTATAGTAAAACCGAAGGACTGTGTGAATATGTTTCAAAATAACTAGCAAAAAAGTAAAATAAAAATGAATTGATTTCAGTTTTTGTTTAGAGCAACCGAAAAAGTTTTAAAACTGAAAGTTCTTTTTCATTATTACAAAATAATTGAATATTTTAATAAAAATGAAAAAAAATAAATTCATTTGTTAAAAATAATAAACGATTAAAAACACTATTAGAAAAAAGGGATCGATATTCATTGAATCAGCAGTAAGCACTATTTATATCCTCCAGTAATAAAGATAAGTGTGTATATTGGTGGTCTATAGGCTAGAACATTTGATGCATTGCTACCTGCATCATATATATTTTGAAGATTGAATATGCACACCTTGGAGCGAGTTTCTAAAATTTTTAATTAGTGTCTTCCCGCTGTAATTCCAGAAGATATTATTCTACAAAAAAATATTCTTACACACTTTTGGAATTAAAATATTTATCTTTTCAATAACTTAGTGTAATTTTCAGGTATAGATATCATTGTTGAACTGACATTTAAATCGTTTTCGTTGTTCCTCTCTTTAATCGTGTTATAAGCAATCATTTTTCGGATAACTAAAATGATCAGAGAAAAAAGACCACAGAGATCATAATAAATAAATACAAAACTGTACACTGAAATAATCTTGGAATAATAAAATTACTGATAGCTTTCGGCCAAGAAATTAAATTATTTCATTCCAGGAAAATCGAATACCCTATAAGCCCTTTTAACTAAAACGGAATCCATTTTAAATGAAAAGTGGATCGATCCCGCCAGCTTTCTTAGAGAAGACTTAACTATACTAACCACAAGAATGCTGCCGAACTCTCTTCCCCAGAACTCCAAGTCTAGTGACACCAGTCAAAAAAGAAGTGCGACTTTTCAACCAGGATCGATCAGCCCTATTTCTTCTTGGTTAAACTCCCGATCTCCAAGCGCAGATTAACATATACCCGACGGTTTACCTTATTTATTTCAACTCCCGAGTTAAAAGCATGTGTTTCTTAACCCCTTACTTCTCGTCACAATAACTCCTGGCTGGCGAGTAAGCCGTGTGGAAAAAGCTGGGTATATTCGAGATAACAATGATGACAAACCCAGAAGGAAAGAATGACAGCAAGAAAGAATTGAACCAAAAATAAAACTAAACTAAAACCTAAAAAATTTCGACTACTTCATATTCTATTCGGAATAAAAACGAAATGGAAGGTAGAAGTGAAGGGGTGGGGGAAGGACTAGAAGGTGCTTTTCGAACGGGGAGATAGGAAAGCAGGCATTTATTGATTGAAGGGAGGCGGAGAGAAGGTACAAAAGCTTCGAGGAGGCACAGGGGTTGACGAAGAGGGGGGGAAGGAGGGCTGACGTAGAGTTCGGAAATCGATTTTGCTGAGTCATCTGCGTGTAAAGAGAGACGGACGGACAGATTCTGAAGGCCCCCAATCGCTTTTTAAGCACGTACCATCCGCAAACACATTCGAACCTGGATTTTTTTTGTCTTCCACCCCTTCTTTTTTTTTTATTTTGAAGTTAGAAGAATGAGCCCACCTCCCCCTCCCCTCTCTAAGAGCTGTTGTTTTGTATTAATGATGCCGAGCGGTAACTGTGCGTCTTAAAAAGGTGATGGATTGTTAAAAACAGTGGATTTCATTCTCTTGTTTTGTTTTGTTTTTTGTTCGTTTGAAGGTGAAGATGAATCCTTGGGGAGGATCCACCGATCTTCGTGCGGATCCCAGTGGAGTCCCCCGCAAGGAATTCGGTAATCGAAAATACTTTTCTTCCTGTCAGAAATCGGAAGAAAATGGATTTCTTTTATCAGGTTTTGGGTAATATTTTTTCTCAGAAGTTAAGAAGTAATATATCCCAATCAATGGCAAAAAATGACGGCCAATTTTTTTTTCATTTATTAAAAAAAACAGTGAGATAAAGACATACTTGTATTCCGATTTAACGAAACTCCATATGTCGATATCTTCAATTTAATGAGATTTTAAGTACATTTAGAACTTCTTGAATTAGTTGTTGACAGGACCAGAATAACACTTTGATTTATCTAGATTCTGAATTCGAAAAAATTGGGTCTAAAAATAATTACAGCGAAAGATTAGGACAGCTTTTAACCGAAAAAAAGGCTAAAGTATCAAGGGAAGAAGGGGTAAAATTTTAAAACTTCAGAAATTTATTCTGGACTTAAATTTTTTCTTGGCAACTATAATTTTTCTCATTTTTTTATTCTGATTTTCTAATATATATGTATAATATTCAGTAGAAGTTACTTTTAAAACTGGCGTAAAGAACTTCTTGAACTAGTAATTTATTTTAGTCTACAAAAATAATTTAGTCACAGATATGTAGTCACAGGTACACATTTCCCAGTCTGGACAGGTTTATTGTGCAACTTTTTCCCGAAATTTAGAAAATACCTCGATAATGTTAAGATATAGAGTGACCTTATTATCAGATAGTTTAAAGACGGTATTTTTATCCTTATCCTCTAGCACAATAATGCAGGAAAGAAAAAAACTTTTTACTCAGTCTCTCTTATGTTCAATTAAAATGGATTGAAGCACATGTGAGCCCAATGAAACGTGCCAGCTGATTCCTTAACCAAGATAGCTATATTTGTATGATTCCCCGCATAATGTCCAATAAGTAATGTCCAGTTTCCTTAAAAGTTCATTAAAAAACTTTAGTCTTCAGTAATTTCAAGATGAATGGGACAGTATATAAATAAGAAGAATAATTCGCCGTTCCCAAAATTATACCCAAAGTCCCACTTAACTCAGAATTGGGACAGGCAAGAAATAATCTTTTTAACCGGTCGCTGTCCTTCGAGTGGTTCCACATCAAAAATTCTGACCACTGTGGGCTACGGGAAAATGGGCAATCCATTTCAATATGTCATTAGCTGCCCACTTACCATGACTTTTCACTTTAGCAAATCCACGTAGTATGTCGAACCAATCTGGTAGAAAAGAGTGATGAAAAACAACCTGTCCAAGATCAAAATCAGTTAAGTTCCTCCAGGATAACGAAGACCTGTTCTTCCCAGTCCAATGCCAGAATTATTTATTTCATTGATATTTCCAATCAAACCTTTTGTAAACAAATTACATTTTGCATCAAATTTCATAATTCATAGTTTCTCATCAAACACAGTCTGTTTTGTATTGTTTCATTGTGTATTTTGTCTTCATAGATTGCGTATTATAACGTAATCTTTAAAATGAGTGTGTGTATGTTTCGATAAATCTTTCCGAGAATACTATTCAACAGACATTGAACCCTAATAATTCCTAGTCCAGTGGAGGGATATATAATAAAAAGTAAATAAAAATTGATCTTGGAAATTGGAAGATAGAGGAATTAGATAATTACGTTTCTAATAGCGTTATGATGATTGTATTAGAATGTTTCATGTACACAATGGACTTAATAGGTATAAGGCTACTAAAATAAGACGATTTTAGTTTATAGCACAATTTGATGCTTAAAAATATTTTCTTGAGGGAATAATGAATATTAAGTTAATATAAATACAGGGTGTTCATTAATTATTGTCGGGGTTTCCGTACCTCATAACTTTCGAATAAAAAATATTACGCAAAAACCGATTACGTATTCGTAAATTACAACTCAAAGAATTTTATTAATGATATTAAAGTGTAAAGCTTGTACAATTCGCACTTTGTAGGTATTCAGATGAAGGCGATTCTTTGAGTTGTACTTTACGAATACATAATTCTTTGAGTTGTAATTTACGAATATATAATTCTTTGAGTTGTAATTTACGAATATATAATTCTTTGAGTTGTAATTTACGTATTCATAATTCTTTGAGTTGTAATTTACGTATTCATAATTCTTTGAGTTGTAATTTACGTATTCATAATTCTTTGAGTTGTAATTTACGAATACATAATAGCCTTCAACTGAATGCCTACAAAGTGCAAATTGTACAAGCTTTACACTTTAATACCATTAATAAAATTCTTTGAGTTGTAATTTACGAATACGTAACCAGTTTTTGCGTAATATTTTTTATTCGAAAGTTATGAGGTACGGAAACCCCGACAATAATTAATGAACACCCTGTATATTTAGTAAAACATAACACTACCAAAGTTCCTGGTGAATCAGTTGATCGCCATAGACAGCTAGTTTAGTAATATTTAAGCATTAATTTTGCAGTAAAAAATAAACAATAGCATATCTACTAAAGTTGCAAATGAGAAGTGGTACCTCTGCAGTAGAATAATTGACTTCGTTGCTTAATTTACAATGTCTAACCGTTTTTAATACATAAGTTTAAATCAATTAATTAATTATAATTATTGTAATTATTAATACAATAAAAAATTAAAAAATTAAAAAAAATTGATAAATAAATAATTTTTTGTAAAAATTGTTTGTGCAATATTATGAATTATGATAAATAAGTATCATTATTAACTACTATTTTATAAGTAATCCCCAAATAATTAATAATTCTGCAATTAATCTTAAAAAATTATGATATAATTCAATTCTAATTTGTACATAATCTTCTTTATATAAAAGAAATTCTTCACGTCTTTTTTTTATTGAATATATTGTAAGAAAGAGTCTTCGAATAGAAGAATGATGGACTTTAAAAATTAATTACTGACAATCACTAAGAACACAAGATAAGAATGTGTTGAATTCACGATCTTTTTTTGCATTTTTTTTAGCTTAGACTTGGAATTAACCGAAGTGAATTTTAATTATAGTCGATATTTTAAATTACTTTAACATAAAATTTCAGGAATATATATATATATATATATATAAAATAAGAAATGTCCAGTTTAGGTTAGTTGTACAATGTAAGCGTTCATAAAATTAATTTAAAAACCGACCACAGGAGTTAAATTATTATTTCCAGTTCCTTTTCTGTATTATTATTCATTCTTATCTCTATTTTTAATCATTTTGCCAAATTTAACTCAAAATTGGAGTTTTTTTTAATTAAAAAAAAGAATCTTATCTCATTTAGAAAATTTATAAACTCGCCAATTAATCATGGCTCTTTGATTCTGATTTGTGGTGATAAATCTTAATTTTGTTTATGTCCAATTGAAATTTGAAAGTATAATTTAATCAACCGATATTTTTGAAAAAAAATAAAAATGGATCGAAACTTTAGTCTGTTTATTTATAAAGCTTATTTTTCTTACTAATAATAATAATAAATAATGAAAAACATGTTTTTCTTTCTCTGATACGAAATATTTAAAAAGAAAGCATAATAGTTGTGGAAAAAGAATTCGAATTTTGATGAATCTTCCAAGTTTTAGACTTGTATAAAGCTGGAAAATACATTACTGTAATTAAGTTTGAATGTCTATAAACACAATAACTTGAATTTGCTAGGGGATAAACTTGAATGTGCCATCTTTATTCCAAAATTACAGCTGTCTATTGATGTCTGTTTGTTCATCAACGTGTAATTGACTATATAATTGAATGGTTTTTAATTTTTACATAGAAATTGCAAGTTAAATCTTTTGATTTACAACCTTCGGATGTACAATTGTTGTACAAGAAATCATTTATTATGCATTTGAAACATTTTCCTAAATTATGGTATGAATACTTATTAAAATTATGAAATAAAAAAAGAGATTTATTAATCTTAGTTAAAAATCTACAGAATGAATGATATTCAGAGATTTTTACAATTTTTCACTTTTATCCCTAATATTATTTCCTTTTTTTTATTTAACAAAAGGTATACTTTCTGCCTGTTTTTATTTCACGCCTATTTGCCGATGTGACGCTGGCAGATAATTGATTATTTTCTTCAAGACCTGGAAATACCATTCTTCTAATAAATTTGCTGTCTTCAGATGGCCGTCAGGGATGTCATCCAGATATATTGCGTCTCATCTTAAAAATTCCGTGCTATTTTTATATTTGCAGCATTTGCAAAGAAAAATACTTATAAAAATTGTAGGACAGCGAAAAGATTTATATTTTCTTTGAGTTCTTTCATTTTAATCCATAAATGTCTGATCTTTTAAAAATTGATTTAAAAATGTTCCTTGACTTTCTTTCCTGAAATAAAAGATTGGAAAAATTATTTTATAAAAATTATATTTCGTTCTAAGCTTACTTATAGATAAAAAGATAGTTTATAATCACTAGCAAACTTTAGTTGAGTGAAAAAATAGTGAATAATGGCAAATATAAACTGAAATCATTGAAATTGAAATGATGAAATCTTTTTTATTTTCATTTGATTAAAAAAAACTTTTTTTTGGTTTAAAGGTTTGTGAATATTAATCGTTCTAGTTGTTAACGTTCAGTCTATTTTATATATATATATTTATTTGCAATAAAAAGTTAATAACTAATAAGGAAATTGTTTTTATATGAAAAAATATTTTTTCGTACATTTTAATAAAATAATATTAATTTTTTCGTATATTTGTAATGAAAAATATATCTTCAGATTCTCCCCCTTCCTCGAGTACGTTTTTCAGATTTTTTTCATTTTATTCGTTGCTAAAATTTCATTTAGTCGTTGAATAACTCAGAATGCATCAGAAATTGCATGATGATATAGGATAATACATTTTTCATTTTTAGCATAATCAAGGAAAGTTTATAATTTTAAACGCAAATGTCGCCACCAATTTTACAGAAAACTGCATAAAATTTTTTTCAATGCTTTTATTATGGTATATTGTGCATTTTCTAATTCGACTTTTGTCCGATATAATACAAATTTTAGTTATTTTTTGTAACTTCTTTATTTTGCCGCTAGGGATGCTGTAATTTGTCTCAATAAATTCCGTGCCGTTACTTTACTATAGGCATATAGGAACTCATTACTTCCTAACTTTACGAGAAGCCCTTTTGAATTAAAGAATTTTTACCGATTACTCTGTATGTATATATATATATATATATATATATATATATCGATAAAATAATGATATAAAAGAAATTAGTTTGAACTAGCGGTTGAATAATATAGTATTAGTTTCTAATATAGAAACAGAGATTTTTGTTTCTGAGTCCATTCTTTCTAAACCCCAAGAATTTTGAAATTAATTTCATCCAAAAAATTTTCATAAAATCTATAATTTATGTGTAAAGATCTATCATATTTTGAAATTACAATTATTTAGAATGTCCTTAAAATATTTTGGAGTTGATAGTTTTATTTTTTTTTATTTCTTATGTTGAAAGTTTCTTTTGATTTATACAGTAGTTTTATTTGATTAATGTTATCGTTTTGAAAATATATGTAAAAGTTCCAATTTTTTTATTGCAGAAAAAAATTATATTATGAAATTTAATGATGAGAAATAATTGTTAACAGTAGATTTGTCTTTTTGGTAACACAAATTTCTATCGTTTATATTTCCAAAATACGCCTGAATGGTTGATATCCAAAATTGAATATGTTGAAAATTATATTTATAAAAATGTATATTGTTTATTTGGAAGTTGAAAACAATAAATCGTATTAAAATTTAGTTTCGAAATAACCAATTAAAAATAATCCATTGATATTTATTTATGTGCATATGCATGTATTTCCAAAACAATAACATTAATAAAAAAAACTACTGTCTAAATAAAAGAAAGAATATTCAACATAAAAAAAATTAAGAAAGAAAAAAAAAACATCCAATTATTAATAGAATGTTTCAAAGTCAGAGAGTTACATTTTAAACCAAAGAAAAAATATTCGTTATACAACAAAAACATTTATTTTAAGTGTAACTTTGCATAAATGTGACGTTACTTAAAAATTCCAAACTGGAAACAAAGCTGTGAATCATTATGCAAGCTGGAATAAACGTTTTTCGCAACACTCACTTTATAAAAATAGAAGCAAAAATAAAATTACAATTTTATTTTTTCCCCTTCCGACTACTCTAACTGTTGACCGTCAGCTGCATTGCAGTTCTGATTCGATTGAATGCGTTTGTTTGCGCAGCTGATAGTGTCATGCCATGCGAGAACGAGGTGTTGAGTGTTCTTCCTTTTCAGGTATTATTCCAAAAAAAAAAAAAAAAAAAAAAGAGAGAGAGAGAGAGAATGAAATAGGAGAGCGAAATGCTGTGGCGTTTGTCCAGTATAAATTTATTGGTTTGCAAACTGCGGTTTTAATGGTGCGTCATCGTAAAACCTTCTACACTCTTCTTTTTTTTATGAAAATATAGTATATTATTTTGCTTTTTATATCTTTTATGACTTTTCTTGTTTGCATTCTAATATGCGTATTGTAATATATATATATATATATATATATATATATATATATATATATATATATATATATATATATATATATATATATATATATATATATATTACAATTAAACCTTACACTTCAGTTATTTCATAGAGTATTTAATTATTTCATGAAACGACATATTCTGAGAAATAACGAAATTCATATTAACTGATCCTGACTTATCAGTTTTTTCATAGATTATCTAGTTATTTCATGAAACGACATATTCTGAGAAATAAAGAATTTCATATTAACTGATCATGACTTATCAGTTTTTTCATAGATTATCTAGTTATTTCATGAAACGACATATTCTGAGAAATAACGAAATTCATATTAACTGATCATGACTTATCAGTTATTTCATAGTTTATTTAGTTATTTCATGAAATTACATCCTATTTTAAGAAATAACGAAATTTCATATTTTAACGATAACATTCTTTATACATTTAAGAACATCTGCAAATTATTTTATTAAAGAAGCATGCAATAACTTTGCATGATTAAATATATATGAAAAATCTAATAAGATATTGTGATCTAAACATTTATCAAACCTGGTTTTTTAAAAAAATTCATTAATTAATATCATATACTTTTTAAATTAGAAATTCCAATATTAATATTTAATTAATTCTGTGGATTGTTTATTGAGATCTCTTTAGATTATTGATTGATGAATTCATCTTCGCACAAATTTAATTCGAGAATCAAATTTCATTATTTTTTCAAACGATTGTACACAAAATTATTAATTTTTAATTCAATAATATTATGTAATAGCATTTGATGACATATAATATTTTGATTTTGTCTAGTAGAAACTATGATTTTTTCTTTGTATCATCTTTCCTTTTACAGGCTGCATTGTAAAAAATATTCAATTCATAAGGTATTTTTCTAGTAGTTGAAATAATATGCTGAAGTAAAATAAACATTTACTGGCAAGATTTTATCAACATTTTAATATATTAATGTTTACATATATACATGTTTTCATTTTAATTTAAACCATTAATGGCTAATTAAAAAATTAAATGCTTATGGTAATATTTAATTTTTATTATATTGTTAATTTTAGAAGATATAAATATGACTTTAACGCTTAGTTAAAACGTCTGTTTCTTTTTTATGTGCGGTCTATTTTATATGATTCAAATAGATTTTAATGCATTCCAAGGGAATCAGTATCTTACTGATATATTAAACATAATAAATGCAATGATGTAAAATATTTAAGTGTTTTCATGCAGCGTAAATGTAAAATTGTATGCAATACCTTTTTTTGGTAATTTCATTTTTCATAAAATTTCGCATAATGCTCTATTGTGTAACTCGAATTCATAAAAAAGATGTTAGTAGCTGTCATACAATGTGATTAAAAATGCGTATTTTGGCAAGATAATTTTAAATTTTTTGCATGTTTTTTGTTATTTGTTTATGAAAACAAATGTGCACTCTTACATATTTATAGATAAACGACAATTAGCCATCATATGGTTCGCCTGGATTAATGGTTGCCAAAAATTTCAATTAAATACTTTGTGTAATAATGTTTTAATGGCTTCCACAGCAAAATGTTGCAATTTCCACAAATATTTTCAAAATTTGATAGACTTATAACCCATACTATTTTAGAAACCTTACACCTTTGTGCTAGCATTTCACTAATTTTCTATCTATTTTTTTTAATACATCCTATTATATCGCAAAAAAAAAAAAAAAAAAAAAAAAAATCAGGAGTGTTTAAAAATGAGCGCATTTAAGAAAATGTTGCCATTACTTGATTTTAAAGTTAAATATCAGTTGTAAATATTACAAAATTTCAATTTTTATTTTTATCAAAACATGTATTATTAGAAGTCATTAGAAGCGATGGTGAACGATTATATATGCTGGTTATAACAAAATGTTATGCCTACCTCTCTATTGTAGATTTTTATTTCGTTTACGCCATAGTGCTTGTATGCTTATTTACATACACAGGTTCAATGATATAAGAATATTCAGAATACCCGGAGTCTTGGCATAGTAGTAGCGCATCTTCTCCGTGATCTGGGAGTCCCGGTTTGGGCATGGTTGCTCTTCCTGTTATATCTGTGAGATGTATGAATGCGCCCTCCTGTAAAAAGGTGTTGTGCAAGCGAATGAGTGATGCGTGAGTAGTCAAGTCGTACTCTTGGCCCTAGTTGGCTCTACGATAAAAACAAGAGGCGCTCCCCTTTAGGCTTAAATCTGCTGTCTTTGAACCGTGGCAAGTGCCATGAGAAACAACAACAACAAGAATATTCAGAAGCTTTCGGTCTTCCACCGCAACATATTAGATGAATATGTTTGAATATTTTTCAGATATATTTTTTTTTATATAGGATCACTTAATATGTCTTTTTAATTCTCTAATTTTAATTTTATCATTCTACCAATTCACTGACATTCTACCGGTATTGAAATCAAAAACTGTTTAACGCTTTTGATTGGAGTGGATTAAAATCTATCTCATTTTTTGCTTAGACTTTTATCAAGGGTGAAATATATTATAAACTATCTGTAGAAATTGAAGTTACTCAATCATGCAATTTAATATTGTATATAATTTTTTCATTCAGTTTGCAAAGCTATAAACCAAAAGATAAATACGTAAATAAGTATAAATAAAAATTTGTACAAGTCAAAAAGCTATAGACACTGTTGTGGTTAAAGATGGGGAATTGTTTGATTCAGTTAATTTTGTCTTTCGGAACAGTCTCTTTCTTAAAATTTATTGTGAGTAAATAAATTGTTTTATAATAAAACAAAACATAGTATTTGATGTTTTGTATTAATTTTGAAGTTCAATAAACTATATTGCATATATTTCATTTTTATAGCTATCGAAAATATAAAAAAAAATATTATTTAAAATTCATTAATTTATAAATGCATTATTTACTGGTTACATAAAATTCCTTACGTTTGGATTTTAAATACATGAAGTGAAATTTATTATCTAAAAGTGATACTGAATTAGTACTGAGACAGTATAATTAAAATGTTTTTATTTTTTTTATTTATTTTGAATATTAGTCTATGTTAAGTATTTGAAATGAATGTTTTCCCCCCATTTTTTTATGTCAAAATATGTGAAATTTTGATTCTTATTTTCGTTTTAATTCTCTTATTTCTTATTATTTTCTTATTCTTAATTTCTTATTATTTTCTTATTAATTTTTTAAAATTATGTGTTTTAAAGAATCAAATTATTTATGAGAATTCTTTCTAAAATAATCAACATATTTTTTAAGAATTTCGGTGGTGTTCTGATGCAGAAATCAAAAGCTATTTATTTAAACTTTCCTCTAGCCAATATAATTAAGCATATTCTTCATTATCTAAGTTGAAATGATGGATAAAATATGGTCCATTTTATTGCTTTCTTATCTGCCAAACTCCATGTAAAGCCATTTTATTACATGTCTCGTGTAATTAATACTAAAGCCAGACTCATGGTTTTAAGAATTCCCCTGGTGTTCGTGTGGGTTATCAATATCATCTTCCACTTATCTGCGATGAATATTCTCTGCAGAATTCTAAATTAAAAAGGACCAAATCATATTTCAAAAGCAGTTTCTGGGTCGTGATTAGTTCTGGCTATGAACCGTAATTAGTTATAAAACTTCTCAACTCCATTCCACAGAATGTCGTTTGCTGGCAGCATTCCAAAGTGAAGTGAAGTGAAGTGCTTCCAATACTCTGGGATATTCTGCACGTTTCTTTCCCGCCGAAAAGATATTTTTCTAAATCCTTGATTATTCCACCATATCTGATTAGAAGGTTTTGAATGAAAGAAAAAAAAATATATCAGCAACATCTCCAAATCTGTTCTTGAAATGCTTTTTATGGTGAAAAACTGTTCTATGCTATTTATTTATTTTTGAATTGAAACCTAGTATATCCATTTGTTTTCTCATATTGTGAATTCTTTTTGTCTAGTTAAAAATTGAGCCATTCGACTTACTGCGTTTGTTTTCCGACTTACTGCTTGTTATTTTGCAAACAATAACCCTATTAGCACGAAATGCCCAACAACATTGGTACGGTATCGTCACAATATTGTGGAGATATTCATAATATCGAAGAATATTGTGGAGATATCGGAAAATATTTTGTGCTAATAGAGAAGTCGCAAACAAACAAATTCTGATGAAACACATTCTTATGAAAACTCACGAAATCTTACAATATAATGCTAGTTGTGAGTGTAACAAAATGCAGAGATTACATAGAAAATGTAAGTGAAACATTTTATTTATTAATTCTTTTTCTCTGAAAAAAAACGTAAATTTTTTAAATTATTTTAAACTTTTTAATATCAATTTACACAGAAGCCAAAGTATTTTCATAAAATTTCTGACTTTATTTCAGAAAACATTGTTATTAGAAGTGTATACAGTGTCTCACAAAAGTGATGGGACACTTATGCTTTACAAAAGGAAACTGTAATAAAATAAATAAATAAACATGTACAAAAATTTTTTGGGTGTGTTTCATATTTAAAGTTAGTAACAATTATTACATAACATACATTTTGTCAAAATATTAAAATATTTATTTAATAAAAATACAATTGTTTAGAACGGAGCAAAAAATGGCTCACATAAGCGATGGGACTTACTTACTTTTCCATCAAATATTTATCTAAAAATTTTACTTTTTAAAAGGTTTTAATATTTTGTTGGATTTCCTTTTACTTTTAAAACATGATTTAATCTTCTTGGGATGGATTCGACTAATTTTTTTGTGATTTCTGGAGTGATTTTACCTCATTCTTCTTGAAGCACCGATTTTAATTGTTGTTTTGAAGAAATGGTGTGTTTGCGAATTTGTTATTCCAATTCTTGCCAAATATTCTCTATGGGATTTAAGTCTGGACATTGTGGTGGTGTTTTTATTATTTCAGGACAGTTATACAGTAACCAGAGTCTAACGATCAAAGCAGTGTGCTTGGGGTCATTGTCCTGGTAGAATTTTAAATCGTTATGAAGGTTCAATTTTCGTGATGAAGATTTCAAATTTTGCTTTAAAATGACAATATACTTGTACTGATCCATTATACTGTCAATAAAAACAAGATTACCAACTTCAGCGGACGACATACACCCCCATACCATAACTCCTCCTCCACCATGTTTTACTGTTGGCACTAAGTTCTGTTTGCGAAATTCTTCTCTGGGTTTTCTCCACACCAAAATTCTACCGTCAGAACCAAATATATTAAAATTTATTCTCATCAGCAAATATAACTTTATTCCAGTAATCAGAATTCTTATTTATGTTGGATTTTGCGAAAGCTACTCTGAGTTTTCTATTCTTTTCACTTACGAAGAATTTTTTCCTGGCTACTCTACCGTGATATCCAGCAGATCGAATTACCCTTCTAATAGTCTCAGGATTAACAATTATTCCATATAATGCTTGTAAATCAGCAGCAACTTTAGGAGCACTCTTTCTTGGATTTTTATTAATATTTCGAACGATAATTCGCTTTATTCCATTGGATAGCTTTGATGGTTGGCCAGGTCTTCTTTTATCCTGAATAATATGATTCTTTTTATATCGTTTAATGATATTGAAAACTGTTGAATGACTCAAGTTAACTGTTTCAGCTGTTTTTCTAATAGATTTTCCACGTTCAATATGCAAATTAATAACTAATTTTCGAATTTCGGGCGAAGTTTCTTTTCGTTTAGCATTCATGGCTGCACAGAGCTAAAAAATACAAAAATTCCAAAACAAACTGTAGAGAAATACTGCAGACGATTTTATAAATTATTGCCAATTACTTTTGGGTAAAAATAAAACCACCAAAAATATTTTTATTGCTTATTTCAGACGATTTTTGTTGCATATCTAATGGTGTCCCATCACTTATGTGACCTATTTTTTGCTCCGCTTTAAACAATTGTATTTTTATTAAATTAATATTTTAATATTTTGACAAAATGTATGTTATGTAAAAATTGTTACTAAATTTAAGTATGAAACACACCCACAAAAAATCTGTACATGTTTTTTTAATTTATTTTATTACAGTTTCCTTTTGTAAAGCACAAGTGTCCCATCACTTTTGTGAGACACTGTATATGGATGCAACATTTAGGGAAATAAATACTTAACCACTATTCTGGGACACCTTGTATATATAAATAATGATATCTCTTAATTTAAATCGTAATTTCTTAATTTTTTTCTTAAATTAGCCCATTTCAAATTCATTCTAAAATGTTCTCTTATTTCCTGATCCAATTCCTGCTTTTTTTATTTCATTATTTCTAAACGCACTTAACAAAATTGCTGATTCCGTGGTTCCCACACCAGGAATGAAGCGATAAATTTTTTTAATACTTAGACATACCTGTCAAAGATACCGAAGATTTCCTTGCCTAAGTCGACACGTGGCAAAGAAATACCTATCAGAATCTCATAGTAAATTCATCTAAGGGAAAAAATCTTCTCCCTTTTTGTTCTTGTGTCGCGATGTGGACTGATGCATCGCGTATCGTTTTTTCTCTGCACAAATTATGACTTCCTTGGTGCAATAAATCGAAGTTAACATTTCAAAGTCCCTTCGGCCACGAATCAACAAAATTATGTTTATATTGTGATTGTTTGTGCGTGGTTTCATTTTTACTCGAGCTTTTGTTTTGCGAAACTTTTGTTTTCGAACATGATCATCGTATCATGAACAGACACTAGCGACTCGTAGTTTTGAAATGCATTTAACTAAATAATTATATTTTTCACATTTGGCAACTTTTAATGCTCCTTGTAAAACATTTCTTACATTGATAAAAATATGTTTTAACGTGATTTCTGGATTAGAAAATTAAACCTCAGTTCCTTCTAAGTCAAATAAATACCCGACAAATTTCTTTTGAAGGCATTCAGTACTCCCCCGACGGACAGAAACTCTCAGAAACGTTTTCATTAAAAATTACTCCCAATCCCCGTTCACCGTTCAAGCCCAGGGGAATCGCTGGTAAAATTCGAGAACGCATTCAGAACGGTTCGAAAGCAAATATTAATTTCTCACCAGTAAAGATTTTCTTTCTGGCTACGCCAAGCAGGAAAAAGAATTAGGAAGAAGGAGAGAGTTTTCACTCAAATTTCCCATTGTTGTTTCTCAACCGGGAATATTCCCAGGAAAAATCTCCAAATCGCCTATTCCCGGATCTATTCCCTGGGAATATTACCATCAATAAAATAACTGCCGTTCCTATTCATAGCCAGTGGCTGGATGAATCGCCGTTCTACGACGATATAATGGGAACTGTCCGCTTTAATACGTGATTGAAACTGATAAATGGAAAATTTTTCCATGGGAAAAAATGTGAATTTCTTTCTTTTTTAGTTTCTGCCGAAGAAATAAAGATATGATACCTGGACGGGTGAAAAATATCATTCCATCAAAGTTTATGTGCATCCATCCTCGTCTCGCGCTGGTGGGTGGGAAGAAAAATCTGTTTGCAATATTTGCCGACAAGGAAGTTTTCAATCGAATGAAATACTTTCTTTAAATTTGTTTTCCTTTCAAGAAAGTTGTCTTTGAAGAAAGAGGGAGAAGTGAAATGAAGTAAATCTTTCCCTCTCAATTTACAATTTAAAGAAGATGTTTTATTTTTTCGTTTGGGCTTTCCTGTTTGTTTGTTATGTTACTTTCTCAATTTTACTTCCTCGCAAATAACAACTTGGTAACGAAAGTTTCTTCAGAGTTTTGCAAGATTTTAAAAAATTTTCTTGTTTTTTTTTTATAAATATATATATATATATGTATAAATATAAAAATAAAGATTTTTTTTTTTAATTTTCAAATGCGAACAGTTCAAATTCGAAGCGCTTAGTTTATTTTTTAAGTGAAAACCAATCTGACTATTTCTTTATCGTCTTTGTTGGTTTTCCCTTAAATAGAAAGCTAATATTACAGTTGTTTTCGACACTTAGGGGGGAAAAAAGTATTGTTTTGAAAGAATCTCGAGGAAATCATTTTCTAAAGAGGAATAAATACATTTCTTGAGGGGAAAAAAATCTTCACTTTGGGAAACAGTAGCAGGTGCGAAAATTGAATTCGAAACAGTGTTTTTTTTCAATTCCATTTTTTTTCTGGAGGGATGTAATACCATGTAATTTTATATAAAAGAAAGGAAATAAGCCGATGCATTTTGTTGTTTAGGCAATCTTAGAAATTTAATTTTTGATGCGAAAATTCAATCTTGATTTTTGAAAAGAAAATATGCTTTCATATTCCAGCTTTTGAAACTTTTAAAATTAAATTCATGTAATAGAATTTTTAACCCATTAACATCCGTTAAATTAATGTAAATCTTAATTAATAAATAACAATTGATAATTATTCAAAACAATTTCAAAGACATTTTAACCCATTAGCAATTAATACAATTCTAATTAATAAATAACAATTGAAATTATATAATTCTAATTTATAAATAACAACTGAGATTGATGCAATTCTAATTAATAGATAACAATTGAAAATAATATAATTCTAATTTATAAATAACAATTGAGATTGATACAGTTCTAATTAATAAATAACAATTGAGAGTTTTCAAAACAGTTTAAAATGATTATACCTTCCTTGTAAGCAGGGAAAGGAAGAAAATATTTCAACAAAATATTGAATGAAAGATAAAGATACTGGACTGAATGTATTCATCGAGGATGCATGACATAGTAAGGAAATTTACGAATAGTACCCGTGTAACCAGGGGAAGTCACATATGGCAATTATTGCATATCTAAATAAAGCTTTAAACCATTTTTTATATTATACTTTTTATATATTCTTGAATACAAAGAGAGAAGATGCATTAAATAACATACACAAACTAGTTGACCATCTATTGAGACTTACAGATTACAAAAATTATGGACCAGTACATTTGATTGTTATTAATTAAACTGATTATTTATTAACTGACTAATAACAAAATGTTCCTGTTGGAAAGCTGAAAATCATAGAAAAATACGCGCACTCTGCGCGCACACGCACGCACACGCACGCACGCACGCACGCACACGCACACGCACGCACGCACGCACGCACACACACACACACACACACACACACACACACACACACACACACACACACACACACACAAAATGATTTTGAGATGTCTCTGAATGACTTCAATCCGAAAAACACATTTTAAAAATTATATCTGTGAGCATGATATCTCAAAAGCGCATTCAGCTAGATAGATGAAATTTGATATATGGACTTTTTTGAAGATATCAATTCATATAGAGTTGCCAGTTTGAGAGAAGGTGAACGCGATACCTACAAACATAAAGAAAAGCTGGTGCAGTAATTTGATGTATAGTTTTAGAATCTAACGAAAAAAATTCGTCAAATTTTGGTTACTTTTCATCAATGTATCGACCATCTGTCAATTAATTCATTCATATGAATGCAAACACGATTACACAAAAATTCGATGATGTAGATTAATGAAATTTGGTGTGTAATCTTGGGACTGAAATTGTCAAATTTTAATTTCAGTTTGTGATCGAGAAAAAATGCCGTTTTAAAAGCGTATTGGACTTTCTTGATTATACTACAATGCCCAAAATGATCATCTGCGGTACTCTGAAAATAAAAATCTGTGCACTCGGGGTGTTCATGCCCTTGCCCGAGGTTCACAAATTCCCCTCAAAATCTATAGATTTTATGTAGAAGTGGTGAGCTACCTTATCTTTAACGGGCTACTCTGACCCTCCAGGTGGCACATGGAAAAATCAGAATGTGTGGACCGCCGAGACAGCAATACTGCCGGAAGTTATGGTTAAGTCCTAAGGGCCATCACCGGTCTCAGCACAACCTTTCCCGTAGGAAGCACGTCCCGTCATCGATAGAAAGTAGCCGACCTCTATCGATAGAAAGTAGCCAGTTCTGTGGCGAGAGCCGACCACCATACAGACAGCTTCTCATCTTCATTTCTGAGGTGAACCCAGTAGGAGAGGGAGGGAGGGAAGGAAGGAAGATAACACCTTTATAAGGGTGTATACGAGAAATTTTGGGAACAGTGTTCTTGCTGGTTAGGGAAATTGTAAATTAATATTGGAATGTTTATAATTTTTTGATTAACCCTGCATTTTTTAATTAATATTGCTTCATAATAAAAGTTTTCTTATACATATATAATTATATATAAATAAAAGAAAAATCCAATAAAATATAACAACAAAAGAAAGTTATGAGGGAACCGAAAGTAAACTGGGAAAACGGAGAAACGTGCCTAAAACAAGAATTAAAGAAGAGAAAAAAATATAAAACCCATTCTGTTATGCATTTTTTTCCCCAGTCTTATTATTGATTTATGATATATCTAATGTTTAGGGTGATATAAATTTCATGTTCCTTAAAATATGATTTATCTCAAAATATAAACCGTATTTTTTATTCGAATATCTAATATCAGTTATCAAAATTGATGCTTTATTTTTAATTTTGAAAATAAAAGCCAGTTGTGTAAATTTTAACATTTTAATTTTTTTATGTACGCTGCTATAGAAAAGAAATAATTGAAAGCTATTTATTTATCTGCATGGCAACAGTTCTAGACAAGACGTTTTTCTCTTTTTTTTGTCATTATTCGAATAGTAATTATTCTCATTAATGCTACAATAGTTTTCACGAATGTATTTAATCATAAAATGTGATCTTAATAATTGTTCGAAAACAGAATAATTTGAATATAATAACAGTTCTGAATATTTTTATAATCTAAACCTAATAAATTTCTTTTTAATTGTAAAGTGCATTTAAAATTCATAAAAAATTTAAGATAGTTTATCTGCTTTAAAATTGGGCTTTTATATCTTACAATCCTATTAATCTCTAACATGCGGTTAATACACAACAACCAGGAAACTGAATATGTTCGAATCCTTTATCCTGACCAAAATTTGATATGAAACTGCAGTTGTAATTGTAATCGTAAAGTTTCATACCAAGTTTTACCAAGTATTTAAGCTATCGCATTTGTGAATTAATGTTTTAACATGCATGCAAAATTACAATTAGACCGGAATATTCAGTTCTGTTCCTTTCATTTGAGTTTTAAACTGAACCCATTCCTAGTCAAATCTGATAAAGGGAAAGCAGTTAAAAATTTCTTGTTTACAACCCAAGATAGTCTTAATTTTTGAAGTCTGAACTCTTGGTTTCCATTTCTGTATTTTACATTTAATTCTACGATCATTGTAACTTCAACGAGTTCCTCTTTAAAATTTGAGGATTCTGTATTTGTGAAAGGGTCTAAAATTCAATTCGGTACATTCATGTAATCGCAGTTTACATGCAAATCTACCAGGTTAGGTAGGTTGCCCATTTAGAATTTTAATATAACAAATACGAACATCGTCATCTTAATGCCACCATTGCCCCTGGAACTAGTACTATCACTATAGAAGATTCCATAGCCCACTAGCAGAGGATGGTGCGATATTGTTTCTTCTGGGAACCTACGATATAAACAATAAAAAACAGATAAAGACGTTGTCAGTATTTATAGAGCTCCAAAATTTCAGCATCACATTTGGGTTTTTGTCCATATTTTAAAGGTCTGTGCTTTAAAATTTAACAGTCATTCATTTCAGGTCTTTTCTTTTGATTCTTTGATTCAGGCTCTAAAATTTGGCGAATTCCTAATGTATTTAAACTTTTCAGAAAAATTGTATGAAATTCACGATATTGTGGTTTGCATTGAGTATTTTTGCTCTTGGCATATTTTGCATTGCATTTGCTTTTAATCTGTCGAAGGAAGAGAGATAAATGTCTGAATCACCCCGGCCAATAATTACGGTAGCAGACGAATGCTTAATGTACAATGGGCAGCATGTCCCAGACGTCTGACCCATTTAGGAATTCAAGGGCAATTAGTGCGTAACAGTGAAAGTGCTTTGCTTTTCTCATTCGCTTAAGGATGACAGAAAAATTGTTAATGGGAAATGCTTAAATAAATATCGTCTTTCCTATTGACTAAGTAAGGATCTTAAATCACTTTCCTTTCTGCTCTCTCTTACATAACAAAGTATATGGAAAGTACTGCAAATGAATCGAATGGAGAATCACCTCGTTTTACTCCTCCCTAAATCCGAAAAATGTGCATTTGAAATTACGTCTATCTGTGTAAACAATAAATCAAAATGATTTCAGCTAGACAGATGAAATTTCGTTTATGGCTTTTATACTAAATTTATAATTTTCTGTCAAATTTTGGTATCAAGGGAAATCCGTCTTAAGGTTGCCGGGATACTAATGAACAAAGTGTTAAGATCTAGATAGATGAAATTAAGAACACAAATATAGTATATAAAATATGGTTCTGTATCCAGTTTTGAATTAAATGTATTAGATGGTAGATTGTTTGTCGATCTGCTTTTTTTTCTTTCATGCATGTAAACAGGGTATCTCGATAACGCAACGATTTGCACAAATAAAATTTGGCAAGTTTTTTTAATATCTAATGAGTAGATTTTTGTCAAACTTTGAATCAAATCTGTCAAAAGGTTGATATTTGATTCTCTATACTTTCGCATGCTTAACTCAAGTGCCATAACTCAAAAATGCAACTTCTTAAATCAATGAAATTTGATAGGATATTTTGCTTATTTGTAATTCTATGTCAAATTTTGGTCTCAGCTCGTTGAAACAGAATGTCACACAGAATGCGTACTCGGTCCCCCCCCCCCTCCTTTATTATGAAGTCTACATTACGATATCTTACAGTATGATAACGATATTTTCATACGTTACGATTCGTAACTTTCATGGTCTTTTCCAAGATCTACAACTTTTGTTGGGTAGAGAGGTTGTATAATACCTTTAACCCTTTAAAAGGCCATTTTTTTCTAGTCATATTATGCTAAAATATTTTTAGGCTTGAAATTAGAATAAGAAGGGATTCATTTAGCCTATTAGATAAATTTAATATGATTAACTAATGAATTTGGTTAATTAATAGTTAAGTAACAAATCAAGACGCATCCTTTTGTGTGATATAAGGAACTGAAGCATCTAAGTTTCTGTCTTTTTAAAAAAATTTGTCAGAACTGATGCCAACCTACATAATTTTATACAAAGATTGATAAATTTGGTGGAAAGCATACTTCCCACGGCCCTAGAAAGGGTTAATAGATATATGAGAAAAAGTGTTGGCCGGATCACTCATTATTTTCTAGTACATTTAAAAAAATAAAATATTGTAATTACGCCGAATTTATTAGAATTATTGAATTACACTTATCTTTTTCGCCTTTGTGTATTTAAATACATTAATTGGAACCGAACAAACTGGACAAATGAAATTTGGTATGGTATCTTGATACCCAAATTGTTAATCTATGTCAATTTTGCTGTAAATCTTAATACGAAGAGATGTATGCGTATTTAGATATTTTGCAGTCTTGGTGCATATTTTGAGATCCTTTTTTAATAGCTGGCCAATTTCTTTTCACATTTTAATACATTTTTAGTATGTTATCGATTTGGGATTAATATTTTTAAAAATTTCATTAGCCTTGTGAAAATTTATTTATTTTTCTTTATTCATCATTTAATACTAGATATTCAGTATCCATATGTGTGCACAATGTTATTGAAACGGATCTTCCGTTCCATTGGTATTTTAATAACAGCGTATGTATATAATGAAATGTATAAAAGCCTAGACAATTATATTTGATAAATATTTATTATTATTATCATTTGTTATTATTCATAGAATGAGTACTGTACAAATACTTTATTTTTTTTAACAATTTTTCCCAACTAGGAAAAGAAAATTTTTTAACCGATTTGCTGGCTAGACGCTCTAGGCAGCTGCCTAGTTTGTTTAGTAGGAAATTTGATAATGATTGTGATCCCTCTTTCTTTCTATATTTGATCTTTATATAAAATATATTTAAATATTTATTATTATTAACATTTGTTATTATTCATAGAATGAGTACTGTACAAATACTTTATTTTTTTAACAATTTTTCCCAACTAGGAAAAGAAATTTTTTTAACCGATTTGCTGGCTAGAGGCTCTAGGCAGCTGCATAGTTTATTTAGTAGGAAATTTGATAATGATTGTGATCCCTCTTTCTTTCTATATTTGATCTTAAATATATTTAGTGATTATATAAGGGATCATGAGATGAATTTTGATAAGCGGTCTTCGCATTTAAATTATATATATATATCAAATTTTGAAATAAATCTTATTATATCACGGTAGAAGAAAGCCGAGAATTCTAATGATTATTTAAAAACGAATTTTCTTTCATATTTATAAAATAAAATGGATATCTTCGTGAAGTTCACTGATCGAAAAATTATTATGCACATTGGAATTTTGATCATGTTTAAATTTTTAATAGTAAATCTAGAACTTTTCTTTTTTATGGCTTTAATTGAGGCTCTTTTAATTTCTCGCATACATAGTAAAGAGAAAGCATAGTAATCGTCAAAAAATTCGAATTCGAGATTTTGACGCATCTCTACGTTTTAGACCTCCCTCAGTTCGAGAAACGCATTTTTGCAAGAAGTCTGTCTGTCTGAGACAAAGATAACCAGAAAAAACGCTTTGAGCTAGACAGGTGCAATTTTTTATACGGTCTTTACACCAAATTTACAGATTTCTATCAAATTTTAATTCTTCCGAGAAAAGATTAATAATTAATTCAATAATTAATTGTCCAGAGGAAGTCCGGTGCTATGACTGTTCGAATATAAATTAAGATGATAATTCCAAAACAAAGACAGCTAGACTGATAAAATTCAGTATACAGGTTTAACATGTATAGTGTAGATATCTGTGAAATTTTGAGCCAAATTCAACTACGGATTGACTGTCTGTCGGTCTGTAATTTCAGAAACATGTAAACGCGATAATTCCAAACCCGAATTATTTAAATACATAAAATTTGGTGAAGAATTTTGTGACTACAAGTGCAGTTTTGTGTCAAATTTTTGTTTCAATCGGTTGAGAAAAACGTGTCTAAGCCTCAAATTCGATTTTTGGATACATTTAATGCATGCCAGAGATGAATCGCCAAATAACTCGCCAAGATGGCGCGATATATTCAGTAAAAATGCTAAATTCATTCCAAAAGGTAATATTTCGTAACTATTGTACAACAATGCCATATAAGGCGTTCTCTGTCATAACAAATTTATTAGAGAATATTCGAGAAAGTTTTAGGGCGATCACTCCCATTGGTTGCTTATTGTTTGTTTCAATTCCTTCGATACTGAAGCGCCCAGAATGCCCTTTCAATTAAGTACGGCTGTCATCCGAAACGCCTGAATAACTCTACGAAATTCCCTCCGCGTTAAATGTGATTGATTGAATAGCGGCACGTGTTTTTTGTTCTTTAGAGTGGCTCACCTCGAATTTTGCGGGATCGATCAGGAGTTGAAAGCATCGCCTTCCTCAAATCTTCCGAATGATTATTGGTTAAATGAAGAACTTTTTTTGTATTTCAACATATCAAGAATATGGGATATTTTTGTGGTAGGCGATGCTAGGAATGCCTCTAATTTTGGAAAAAAGAATTTGAGCCTAAGCTTTTAGGAATCAGATAATTAACGACTCATGTTTTATACGGGCTATTTTTGTTTGTTTTTCACCACACTTTTTTTTATATATAAAATCTGTTTTCTGCATCTTGGTTAACTAATAAAAGTACGCTTTCAATTCTTTTCATTTTATTCATTATTTTATTTCTATATTCCATTCTTTAATATATTTCCTAATTTATTATTATAGTTATTGAGTTTTGTATTCAGTTTTCTCACAAATTTTCTTCTATATATCGCCTTTCTTAAAGAATAAAATTTAATTAAAATCACTCTTTTATATGAAGATTACGTTCTGAAATTATTGAAGTATTCTATTGGGAAATAGACCTCTATATTAAATTTCAGAAATTTATCTTATAAAGAAATGGTAGAAAATTAATTGTACAATTCTGTCTTTAGAAGTATAAAAGAAGCTAAATTAAATAAAAGCATGAATCAGCATTATTGTTGTTTATATTAGTTAACATATTGTATTATAATAAAAACTTTGCATATATAATTAATTCACATCACTTTATAAACTGAAATTCCAGAAAAGCAAATTCTGCACTGTTCTTTAAAAAAATTCTGATTATTAGCCTTTAGTATAATTCGAAGCTGATCTCGCAGATCTCGTACGATTTGTAATTTAAAGTGTAGCAATTTTTAATTTTTATTTTTAAATATTTGTAATGCATTTATTTATTATTTTATTTCCATTTTGTTGCAGAAATATTGCGAGATTTCCGTACAATTTTTTGCAGAATGTATGCCTATTTTCATAAAAATTTCACTTTTAAGAAACCATTGTGAAGTATTACAAAATAAAATTTACCACTCATCTTGCTTGCATCAATCAAATTTCTGTATATCATTCAAAATTTCCAACTAGAATTTATTTATCATGTTACGTCTGGGTTTTACTTTATTGTATACTTAGTATATAGAAAGTATAGTAATTGTCAAAAAATTCAAAGGGACCGGGATAGCAGCCTGGTTGGTAGAGCGTTGGATTCGCGTCCCTTAGGTTGCGAGTTCGAACCCCGCCGGCCAAAGATTCCCCGCGTGCTTGGTGGCTGACTCGCGTATAAATCTGTCTTGGTCCCAAAGTCCTCCATGTCGAGAGTAATACCACTGGGGGTACTGGATCAAGGGTGATCGTTCTCTGATTCAGACCTTAATTACGATCTGTGGATGAGTGAATGAAATGCGTGAATGAAGTCCGCCCCGTAAAAAGGGTTGTGACGCATGTGTAGCTAAGTCGTTTTCTTGGCCCTAGATGGTGCTACTATAAAAAACAAGAGACGCTCCCCCACCGGCTTAAAATCACTGCCTTCGTAACAGTGGGCTTGTCCATGGCAAATGCCATAAGAAACAACAACAAAAATTCGAAATCGAGGTTTTAATGAATCTCCACGTTTCAGACCTCCCGAATTCGAAAAACACATTTTTGGAAAATGTCCGTCTGTCTGTGGGAAAGATGACTCAGAAATTCTTTGAGTTAAACGGATGAAATTTGGCGTGTGGTATTCACACCAAATTTCTAGATTTCTATCAAATTTTAAGCTCAATCCATTCAGAGAAAGCCTGTCTGTCCGATAGTTCGAATATGTTAACTTGATTATTGCAAAACAAAATGCTGGATGGATAAAATTTGGTACACACTTTTACAATCTATAGCATAGATATCTATCAAATTTTGGGCCGAATCCAATGAGGGGGTGGGGGGATTATTTGTCGGTTTGTTCTTTCAGAAACATATAAACGAGATAATTAAAAAACGCAATGGTTAAATATATCAAATTTGGTATCGGATTTTGTGACTACAAATGTTTTTTTGTTTCAATCAACTGAGAAAAATATGTCTGAAACACATATTCGATTTTCGTATGTCGTTAATGGCAAGGAAGGGTTTAATCAAAAAATAATTGCCAAGAGTGACAAGATAGATTCAGTAAAAAAGCTAAATTCATATTATTCATTAACAAATATTTCGTATTATTGTAAGGCGATGCCATGCAAGAGATTCTTTGGTATAACACCTTTATTAGAGAGTATGCAAGAAATTTTTTGTAGACCACACCAGCTGTTTATTAAATAATTACAAAATACGTAAGTCTAAACTATGTTGAAAAATACAAAAGAAAAAAAATGACCTGAGACTTTAATCAAGGCGAACTACATATCGGTATTGTCTTTTTTTAAATCTTCATATATGGGTGATTGAAGTTGAAGATTCAATAATTCCTACTTTTTCAAAGTCTATCAAGATAGCTTAAGGGCCATGAAGCCATCTTCTACTGATTTCAAATAGGAGCTCAAAATATACTCTAGTGAACCAAGAGATCGTTTTTCCAAATTGGTATTTAGCCTTTGGATCACTAATTCGATCAAACAGTGTATTATATACTTCTCTAAACATGATCTTTTCCCTTTCAACCTTTTTAATAATGATCATTGGTGAGATTGGTACAACATTTAATTATGTTACAGAGTGCACCCTCTCAGTTTCATTTCCAGTCAAGAAATCTTGGCTAAGTCTCAAACAAGAGTGTCTGAAAAAGTCGCCAACAATTTCTTCTGGCGAAAAATTGATTGCATAATTAAAATCATCTGTTAAAATAGAGATGTCTTCCTGCTTTCATTACATCAAGGATCTCATTTTCCTTGATTAAGGAAAGAATAGTATTACAAATTCATCGCACATTATATTTAAAATTATCTTTTTTAAAAAATTATTATTTTTGGAAATACTAATCGAATTAATATTCAGATGCTGATTAGGTACAGCTTTTTATTTCACAATTTTATAATAATAAGTTCAATAAGCATTGTAATATTTATTTTTTTTACATTCATGGCATATATCTACTTATTATTATTTCAGATATATTCCTTGTTACTTTTACAATCAATTACATTGATTGATTGAAATTTTTTTGTTATATATGTTTGTAATTTCTGTAAACATTGTTATCTGTAATTTTATCTGCAAATATTCTGTTTAAAACAAAATTCCCTTGTCACAACCCTTCAGTAACTGGAATGAAGAGGGTTATGGGGTGAATATGAGGCGGCATTCTCTTTTGTGCCTAACTCAGTATTAACAAACAGAGAAAATGGAATTTGTATTAAATGTTCAAATTATAAAAATTATCGAAAATTTGCACTATCAACTAAACCGTTTTCTCAAATCTAATCTTTTGATTAAGAAAAACTTGATTCATCAAAAATCTTCTCAACGAATTAAATCAGAACCAAAATTCCTTAAAAGCGCGTTTCTAACGAGCAGCTCCCACATCTCAACTTTTCATTTTACAAAAACCCCTTCCCTCTCTCGTTTCATTTACCCAACAAGGGAACCCGAGGACATCATTTACTTTCCTCGAAGAATAATCCTAATCCTGACGACCTCGATCTCCCAGGATCGATCCGGGCCTTTATTGCTCTTCCGGAGCCCGCTTTTCATATTCAGATTCTTCGCGGAAGCCCCCGTTATTATAATCATTATTAAGACTTTCGCTGTACCGGCTATTATTGAGTTCGGCGGGGTGGCCCGCACACACACACACTTGCGCGCGAAAGAATGCAAAATCGATTAGAAAGTAAAATTGTTCCCAAGCGCTGCAGAATATTAACGCCCGTATTACAATCGCTGCCCCCTTTTAACACTGGCGAGCGTCCTGTTAATCGTCGCTTTTTGTCTAATGAAAATACATGTCTTTCGATGGACTTTGCCGCACGCTTGGTTTTAATTAAGAATTTTGCCCCCTCGCCACTTTCTGCAGCGGTTTCTTTATTTGAGAGAAGGGAAGGGAGGAGGGTATCTGCTGCGAGTGAGGTTTGAGATGTAACGACATAATCATTCTAATTTCCCTGCTTTTCTCTGAGGGTTGTTCTTTGGTCTGGAGACGAGCGCTCACTGTGATTTCCAGGATCATTTTCTTGTAAGGGTTCAGGTAAACCAAATTAAGGTTGATTTGATATCTGTTCTAAACACTTGTTCTATAGCTGTTCTATCTAATACAACTTTTTTTTTAGTTGAAGGCGCATTTGAGATAGATGACTATGTTGAAAGGTATATTTTTTGGCGAAGATATCGAAAATATTTTTGTTCAATAATTTTACTCTTTCCACAGTTTTTTTTAATAAAAAGTATTTGAATTTTGTTTCGTAATTGATTGATTATTTCGAAAGCTAAAATTCATTCTTTTTATTTGCATATTGTTCTTATTAATGTTATTTTCACGTCTTTCAATATTATTGTCTTTAATTCTAAATTTTGGTAAAAAACTTCTTCAGAAAAACTTTATGAATTCAAATCCAATACATATTTTTGATTCAAATCTCATGTCGTAGTTTCTAAACATGCTTTGTATTTCTTGACTTATATGATAATCAAACTATTCATTTAAAAAGATTTTATACTTTTTTGAATGTTTCATTATGCGAAAAAAAAAATGAAAATTTCTTATTAATTATCAGTTTTAGCTCAGTATTTAAAGTATACATAGAAATTCACCCTATTTCTTAATTTCAGGAATTAGGTAAGAAATTTCTTACTTAAAAATTTTGAACAAATCATCTATTAAATTTCTAAGCCAGAACATTTTTTCTCTACATCTTATTAGCTTCCACCCCCTCTAAAAAAATCGTATTTTTTCTAATTCTGAAAGTGTTTTTAGCATAGTTTCATATGTATTTTTACATGTTTTTCACAAAAAATAAATAAATAAAAACATTTTATGGGATTTTTTTCATATCTTTATCCCGAAAATCGTCATATACCTTAATAAATAAAGTTAAACGTGTGTGTTACGACTACAGCATTGATATGGTAATAATAATGCAAATGATGGATTTTTCTAAAATGCTTTAATTTTCTCGTATTTGATGTACACTGAAGGAAAATATTGTAATTAAAAAAAATTGCCTCGAGATTTTGATGAATCTATCCATTTTAAATCCTCTATAAGTTAAGTTCATAATAATAATTAAAAAATGGCCATCAACTTGATATCTACAAAACTCAATGAGTTAACTCTTCATGGAGGGTCGTTTCTGTTTAATTAATGGTATATTGAGATGTTTTTGAAATCGAGATTAACTTAAAGAAAAAAATTCATTCAGATATTTCGAAAAATTAATTTTATTAGCACATTAGTTTGATTATTTAATAGATGATTTTAAAAAATTACGAAAGTTCGCCATAATTTGAAAAACAAAATAGAAATCTCAGATTTTTTTTTTATTGCAAAATTTGGCAAGAATTCATCTTTAGTCTTTTCAGTGTTAGATAATGGTACATTATTAATGCAATAATAATTAATTAGTAATTAATTTGACTGTTAAAGTCACTTTGATTTTAATATTTTTTTGTTTTTTTTTTAAATTTAGAAATAATAATTATAAAGAAATGTAGTGAAATACTTTTCATGGGCATTTAAAAAGTAATAAATTGACTTTGAGTTCGTTTCACACAGCCTTAGAATGAATTATAGAAATGAAATTTCATATATACGTCTATTAAAGGTGTAAATGTGTATTTATTGTAGATAAAATTCTTCTACAAGAAGTTTCTCAGTCTATATGCTTGCATATAAATGCAGTACTTAAAATTGTCTCGAGCTAAACTGACTAAATTTGGTCTGTGATTATATCGACAGAATCGTAGAATAGATTCGTCTAGACTTGAAAAAAAAAATGTAGATTAAAATTAGATCTAGATGGACTTTTAAAAAAATCCATCTAGATTTAAATCTCTCAAAAAAGCTCTAACTAAATAAATAAAATTCGTCATATGGTTTTTGTGCCAAAATTGTAGACTAATATCAGATTTTGAGTCATTTGTCAAAGACAAAAGACTTCATTCTAAGATGTATATTCTTTTTTTCTTTACTCCTCTTGAAAGAAAAAAATAAAACAATATTTTGTAAGTGCGAAAGAAAATCCAGCGAAAAAGAGTTTTCCTTTTGCCAGTTATTTCTAAGTTCGGCAAGTAACTCTACGCAGAAAGGCAAAAAAAATGAGAAATCAATTAATAAAATTGATTTGTCTCGTGTACAGGAATAAGTCAGAGAAGTTTTGGGCCGGAGATACGATTAACAAATGACTATAAGTACTGGAATTTTGTGAGTGCTTCATCAAATAAAATATATATAAATAATACAAAATAGTAGATGGGAAAAAAGACTTACTGAATTTTATTAACAATTCAAAAAATTTTATATTAATACGCTTCAGTATCAGCATCATCATTTATTTTCATGCTATCAAGTATCTTTATTTTTTTACAAATGATATTGTTACGAATCTGTGATGCGGCTTCCCAGCATAGTTGGTTCCATAGGAGGTCCTAGAGCAGCTTGGCAGAAAACTTGGCGACGAATTTGGCGACTTTGGCGCCAAAATAGATTATACCCGAAACATCGAGAATTTTCCCGATCCGTCCAGTAGGAACCGAGTTACGCATTGAACTTTCCTGATTGATTGATTGAGAGGCTTCTATCCCCGCCTCCTGAGACCTATAAAAGGAGCAGCCTGCGCCTGCGAGTTGTCGTGAACCTGTGGAGTGCGAGAATAGTCGAAAGCGACAGAGAGGAGAGTAGTCGGAATCGACGGTAAAGAATTGGCCTTCCAGAGATAAGTGGAGCAGCGACGGAGTGAAGCTAGTGCTGAACTAAGCTGTGCGCTACTGTCTGCAGTAGAGTCTTGTTATATGCTGCAGTGTATGCTGTTGTTGCTGCACGTCTCGGCTGAAGATAATCGTCTTCTGTGCTGTATATAGTTGTCGTCTTTGTGCTGTCCTGTGTATCTTCGTGTAAATAAACGTCTTTGTTTTATTTTCTACTGACGCCTGGTGATTGAGCGTTTTTCACACCATATAACTTCCACTATCCAAACGAACCTCGGAAATTTCGTAACAATATTAAAAAGTACTTGCACATACTTATAATAGCTGTTTCTGTGGTGATTCGAATTCTAAATTCTGTGACTCTGCAACCTTGTGCAGCATAATGTTTCAACTCAATCAACTTTCAATCAACTCAATTCAAAATTAGAAAGAGAAATTAAGTGGTTTGATACTGGAAGATATCTCTACCAAGCACCCGCGGAATGTTTGAACAAGAAAATCATATAAACGCCTTCTGTGCTCTAAACATGGTCAGTCTCTCTAAACTATTTTAACTATCTTTTAATTGATTGTTCCGTTGGTGGCCATTTATGAAATTCATGTTCTGGATTATCTTTCAACTGCTCTCAGAAATTTCGTCTTAGTTTAAATACCTTTTTCAATGCATAATTCCTTTTTCTCTGTAAATAAACAGGTTTCCGTATTATCGCTTGTAAAAATGAGATGAAGTGAAATTCTTTGAGTTTAATATTAATTATATCGATGCAAATAATTTCCTTGAAATTCACAAAATTACGTTTCAGTTTAATTCTTTTATTTAGGGTATGATAGATGGCACTTTATATAGACTAAGACTACAACAGTAATGGCTTAAAAATGAAAAAGATCGAAGAGTTTAAGATTTAGATATTAGTCTTGTTCCTCATGTAGGAAAGGAGAAAACATAAGAGTTATCAAAATATTTAATTTCATGATTTTAATTAATGTCATCATTTAGATCTTCCTAAGCAGTAAAAAAACATTTTTGCATCCTCGTAGATCCAATATTTAAAGAGAAATGATTGTAGTTGCTAAAAATTCATTTGGCGATTTAGCGATGAATTTGGTAAAACCGAAGGTCCAAGAAAAGTCTATCTCTTTTGGGATCTGAGATCTTATGTAAAATTACATGTGACGTCATGCTTTTCTAGAAGACTATTTAAGGCTAAGTCACATGAGAATAAATTCTGTCTTTGGAGTGTTGATCACAGAGCGAGCTCTAGTTCTTTTTGCTCTGAGCGTTACTATATTTTTTCCTATTTTCTGCCACTTATGTTCCGCTACTTATAGTCACTTATTATCTGTTATCGTGATGTTCTTTGAGAGCATCTTGGTGGTGTTTTTGTTACCTGTGTTTCCTACTTTCGTAAATATTCAGAAAATAAATCTTCTTTTCCCCTTATCCAGCTCGTTGGATTTAATTCAAGGCCATCCATTGGATGATTTTGATTGGATGAAGCCATTGATTGGATGATTCAATATTATAAAATAGCTATTTTATGTAACAGAATGAATATATTGTGTTTTGATGAGTTTTCTTAACAGTAAGAGATTTTACAGATACAAGTTGTTCAAAAGGAATTTCTTATACGTTCTCTGGGTAGTTCAAGCATGCTGAAACATATCTTTTTTACTCTAGAAAATGGAATCGCAAACGCAAATGGCGACAGTTGTAAGGAACTCTTTGTTAGTGAAATAAATTTTTAAAAAATAAGGGATGCATCAGATAAAATATGCAACATAGGTTTGATGACATTAAAATTCATAAAGACATTATATCGCATTTATATGAATGTTATTACACATTAACATCGCAGAAAGCATGAACAATGCAACTGTAATTAACCCTTTCTTGGGCCGTGGGAAGTATGCTTCCCACCAAATTTATCAATCTTTGTATGAAATTATGTAGGTTGGCATAAGTTCTGACAAATTGTTTTAGTAAGTCAGAAACTTAGATGCTTCAGTTCCTTATCTCAGACAAAATGATGTGTCTTGGTTTGTTACTTAATTATTAATTAACCAAATTAATTAATTAGTCACATTAAATTTATCTAATAAGCTAAATGAATCCCTTTTCTTATTCTAATTTCAAGCCTAAAAATATTTTAACATAATATGTCTAGAAAAAAATGGCCCTTTGAAGGGCTAAAAAGTAGTCAAATATTTAGAACCCTTAAAGATAATGTTCGAAAGATGTGCTATCTAAAGCTATACACGTTTTACTTGTCGTTAGTTTTGTTAATATGCTATTGTGATATTCGAAGGTCATATTTTATTAAATCGATGTTATATGAGTTTCAACCTGAAAGATGTAATTTAAATATTTAATAAAATAAAAGTATTTCATATAAAGTTATTTGTTTTGATGTATTAAATCCATAAGTTTTATCAGTATTGCCTAATTGAGTATATAAAAAATGGAGGATGTAATTGTTAAAATCAAAATTTAAAAAACTTTTCTCCCTGTAAAATAACTAACGAAACCCAACTAATACTTTAGTTGAAATAATAGTTAAAATTCTTTTGCTGATTAAAAGCTTTCGAAGAGCTATTTTGTAAACTGAATAACTTTTTCACTTCCAAACAAACAATGGAATAAAAAAATCCTAATAATGAGCAACTGAGAAACTTTAAACACATTTTAGGCAGACAGATAAATTAAATAAACAATGCTGAGCAAACCGTCCATCTTTCTATTTCACACAAAATCGTTTGTTTAGAAAAGAACCGAAGCTTTGATAGATTATCGTTTGGTTGTGGCTATCAAACGAAGTAATCCGCTTTATTTGACATGTTTTATGGTTTTCCAACTCGGGAAAAAGAAGTGAGTGAATTGTACTGTTAAACTTTTCAAGAGTTGCTAAAAGTTCCAATACGCTTCGCTTTCTTTTTTATATATATGTTTATGAAGATATATATTATTTGAAAGATGGAAAAATGATTGCATGATATTTGAAGATTATTTCATCATGAATAGGATTTGAAATAAAACATGAAGTTTTATCTAATAGTAATAAGGGATTATATTTTATACTTTTAAAATACTTTTATGTCTGTAGTAAAATTTTAAAATCGTCTTTTAACATAATATTTCTAAATTGGCGTATGAATTGCTGGACACAAAACTCTTTATGCACAGAATGCAACTAACTCTTCTTTGAACTTAGAATATCAAATTCGGCACATATTTACTTCTTGAGTAGTGTATGCTTTCAAAAAAAGGCTTTTTAAATTTAATTATTTAAAAATTAATCGAAATATTAAAGTTTTTCCTCAGTTCAGCCTATTGTCGCTTAAAAATTAAGTTCACATTATCTTAAAATTAAAAAGTAGTTACGGGGTTAGATTCAGCGTAAGTGTTACCAAGATAAATCACATAAAATAACTGTTACATAAGTAAACATAACATTAAGATTACTTCTTTATTGCATTTAAAAGTTAGTAATATTACTCCCTTATGCAATTAGTTTTCTTGTAAGGAAGACAGTTTTACAGATATCTTTAACAGATGCTGAATGAATGCCGGGTCAGTGGTCCCCAGCACTGGCGACAAAAATGAAGGACCCAGAATATTCAAGAATCTTGGCTATAATTCCATTCGGACTCCATTTCCGATGTTTCTTCTAGAACATTCGTAACTCTGTCACGGGAGCTATAAAAAAGAATAGTCGAGTCGAGGGACTTTGTTGGCGAGAGATGTCTCTCTTTGGAATTTTGATCACCAGCTAATTCACTCTGCGTGCTTTGGGCTGTAGCAATTATTTAACGATTTCTTGCTTGTGTTCGTTATTAACTTCTGCAAGTGTTGCTTTGTATACACTTCATCCATGTTTCGTTAAGTGAGATTCGTTGAGAATAAAGTATAGTTAAGTGTCGTTATTCGTTATTAAGCTTGTTAGAATCTCCAAACTTATGGATTTCTCTGTAAAAATGCCGTTGTTTGCAAGAAAGTTATAACCTGTTCTGTTGTGTATCTCCTGTACCTGTTCTATATCTAATCAAAGTGGCGGAAAGAAAGAATTTCAAACTGTATATTTGATTCTCATGCACAACATGCATCGTATCATGTATACAAACGAAAAAATTCAGAATAAAACACTCATGCAGATTAATTGCTGGTTATCTTTTTTTCTGCTGGTAACAAAGAAAAACGGCTCAAGTGTTTTTTCCGAAATTTTATTCAAACTCTTTAATAAAGATGTTATCCCCTTCTCACTTAGATAAAATTTATGGACTTCGAACAAAGCCATGAACGCCAGATCTTTATTTTCAGAATACTGCACATGAACGTTTCGTGCTTATTAGAAAAACAGAGTTTATAAAGAGATTATAAAGAAAAACAGAGTCTGCATTTAGGACATCTTTTTGTATATTGAGTGAAAACCAAAATATGACTTGGATTTATAATTTTAGCAACGAGATCGCTGGCCAAATTTCATTTATTTTACAACCATGCAAATGTACAGGTGGACAGACATGTTTTGACGAGTTTGGCTTAAAATATGATTCGAATCTGTACTTTAGATGCTAAACACGTGTACCGAATTTCTTTTTATCAAGCATTTTAAGTTTTGTATTTATAATGTTCACTTGGTCTCAGACAGACGAACAGACAAAGTTCCTGTGAAAGAAAATCGTTCAAATAGTGATGTCACCTTGAAAGAAATATGCAAATATTATGTTAAGACCACGTATCAAATTTCGTACTCTTCATACAATGTGTTTTTGAGTTATTGTGTTCAAAGACAAAAAAATGTAATTCCAAATTGTGTTTTCCGAACTGTGGAAGATCGAAACATGGAAATTCATCAAAATCTCGTTAAAATTTTTTAATGATCACAATACTTTTATCATGGTTACTTCGTATACGAGTAAAATAAAATAAATATTTATAACAACTTACTAAATGTGTAAAAACATTCTTCAATAATTTTTATTAAAAATTTTACAATTTTGTGTAATTTGTTTAAATTATTATTCCATCTTTCGAAATATTTATTACCAGATAAATGCTTTTGCTAAAAAGAATTATTTAAAAAGAAAAAAAAATACTCAGACTTGATTCGTTTATTATGCAATCGTCTGTCTTTATTGCATCTGCTGATATTTTCAGTGCAAAACGATTTTTATATTACACAATTTACAGAAAGAATATCATACTTGTCGTATACCCGCGTGACTCCGTATCATAATGTTACCAGACATAATTATATTGCATTCTGTTCTGTCTGCTCGTCTGTCTTACATTTGTAATAGTATTTTCTTCGTTTTTATTCCACGTTAAGATTTTAACATTACATTCTACAACATTTACAGATAGCATGCAATCCTAAAAACATAATAATGCTAAAAATTTTATTTTAAAGTTCCAGACAGTCCTTTTTATAATTGTTTCCTTGAAAATTTTTTATTTCTAAGAAAAATAAATTCATATATAATTGCAGAAATATAATTTATTAAATATTTTTTCAAACATTTAATAGTTATTTTACAATTTAAGTATTAAATATTATTTATGCGAAATTTTTTAGATATTCTATTTCTAACTTTTTATTCTATCGCGTGATAACTGTTGCAAAAACATTAATATTAATGTTTCAGACAATTGTTTAATCTTTTAATTTCAGAGTTTACTTAAGATGGAAAATCCAAATTAATAACCACTATAACCGTTCCCCCCCCCCTTTCAAAGAAAAGACTAATTTTCTCTCTTGTAAATAAAATCAATGAATCTGCGTTTTTCAAATAGTTAATGCGAACGGTCTTTTTTTGTTGTGATATTTTATTCATTCTTTTGTTCCCCAAGATTTATTTTATTCTGATTTTTAATTAAAAAGATTAGAAGCAATAAAAAAATAAAGGCAAGAACTTTTCCTAGAAGGTTAAAAATCGATGGAGATAATGCGCAATCTGTGTTGCAAAAACAGCCTACTTTGTTACTTTTGCTTGAATGGATTTTGAATTATTACAAGTGGTGAGTCGTTTGGGGATTTACTTTGTTCAATTTTATTTTTGTACGATTTATTTAATTTTCAAAATAAAAAAAAAATTAACTGTGATTTTTATTTTTATTCATAATATTATGAAAATAATCTTAAAAAATAAAAAACCTTTTTTATCTAACTGAGAGAGGCCAAATGCTTCTATGCGTTTCTTTTCTATCCAATTGAAAACGATGAATAAATAAATAAATAAACATAAAAACTATAAATTGATAAAAATTAAAATGAAAATGCTATTAAAAATTGAATAAAGTACATTTTCCTTTTTTGTTGTTGTTGTTGTTCAAGAATTATTGAAGTTTCAGTTCAATCAATGCATCGTCTGATTAACTGATTGAACTCGTCGGTCTCTGAACGATATCTTATTCTAATTAAAATAAGGACTAATTTTATTTTTCACTGATAGTTCCATTTTAATTAAAAGAAGTCCATCATTTAAACTACATTATTTCCATTTTGCCACGGTATATTTCAATTTAAAATTAATAGTTCTAATTAATGCATTTGTTCTAAATATTTTAAATAAAATAATGCCTTTATTTGAATTTCTCTGAAAAAAACGAAACAAACAATTGTTCGTGCATAGACCTGAATCTTTAATAATGATTAAAGGTTCAGGTCTATGCACTAACAGCAGTCATTTCAAAAAACATTATTCAATATATTTTCTTCCTAAAAATTTCAAAATATAATATAAAAATGCATCCTATTGTCTACCAATCATAACCTGTAATCGGTTCTTACAAGCTTGAAAATCAACCATCATTACGCCGAAGATTGGACCGTAGTGGCCTGAGGGTTTCTGGCCCGGAGGATTCCAGATTCGAAGCCAAATTTCATCCGAAAATCGTTCTGTAAGCTGGTAGGGGACACGTCAAATCTCCTGGAGCCAAATGTCCTCCCGCTGATGTGGTGCGGAAATTTGAGGAGGGAATGGCAATACAGATTTCGTCCTCGTCATCTGACATCCTCTTTCCTTTATTATCTTCCTTCCTTTCCCCGTCCAAAAATTGTGAACCTTGAGCAAATCCTTGAGCGTTCATAAATACATTAATTTTTATTTTCAGAACCTTACAGATGTCGAAGATAGGTAATATATTGAAGAAAATCAAATATGCATTTGTAAAAATTTTTGCGCCAAAATATCAGTTTAATATCAAGATCACATACTGAGTTTCATTTATCTTGAATGACTGCGAATGTATAGACAGACGGACGGCCAAACCGCTGATGAATTTTGGTGCAAAATTTGATGTAGATCTGAATTTTGTATAAGGAATTTTATCTATCTAGTTTTTTACATTTTTTAAGTTATCGTGTTCACCTGTCGGACAGACAGACAGGCAAATTTACAGTGAATAGATTTCGTTCAAACTTTAGTAGAAATTTACAAATTTGATGTTAAGAACACGTGCCAAATTTTACTCACTCAAAGCGTTTTTGAGTTGAATTGTTCACAGAACGGTAGACAGATAGACATAATTCCAAAAATTTGCTTCACAGACTCTAAAAGGTTTAAAGTGTTGAGATTTGTCAAAATCTCGAAATTGAATTTTCTGACGATTACGATACTTTCTATCGATTATATTGAAACTAAGGTATCAAGATTCGTTTTCTGTCTTCCTACTTCTGACCGAAATCATTTGACGCTCTTGGCAAAAATAAATTTATTGAACTGTTAGATACTTATCAGCAAAGCAAGGAAAGATTGTATCATTTTAACATTCAATTTTTCACATATACTATTTGTTTTTAATTTTGTGAAAGCGTTTCACTTTAATAATCAACCAATGGGAAGAGCTAACATTAGGGTTAGTTAAACTTCTCTAGTTCCGTGATACCTTCAAATGTTTTGAACTTAATGTTATGATGCCTATTTTTTTTTTTTTTTTTTTTTTTTGCTGTGTTTGCGGTATAATGAAATTAAAATTGATTCATAATAAAGGGTGTCCCAAAATTAATGCAAGAATTGAATTTGCAAACATTTATGCAGTAAAGCGTTGAGAACCCTATTTAAAAACCCGTTTGACAGCTGATAGTTTAAGGTTACACGATAGAACAACGTGTTAACACAAGATTTGAATTAAATGAAAAAGCACAGGTTTTTTTGAAAAAAATTGCTGTATTTTTATTGAATTGTAAAGTGCACATGATAGGGTTATGTATGGAAAAACACATAGGATAAATAGCCTCCATGGCTTTCCCGGCAAATACACACTTTTTTCTCGAAATTTCCCTTGACTGGTTTGCATAAAAGTGGCTAAAGGTTCGTTCAGGTTGAATTTCCTTCTTTAATGCACGCGTACTTGTGGGCTTGTTGGCGTAGACCTTTGACTTCAAATAACCCCATTAAAAGAAATCCAATATTGTTACATCACACGATCTAGGGGGTTAATTCTCAAATTTTTGAACTGTGGCCGTCAAACTTTCATTATTTTTGAAATATTGTTCAACAATGAAAACACGTTATTCAATCGTGTAAGCTTCATTTATACTAAACCTAAACTATCAACTGTCAAATGGTTTTTTTAATAAAGTTGCCAACACTTTACTGCACGAACAGTAGGAAGTTTTAATTTTTGGCCACCTTTTATATTCAGATTAATGTTATTTTCTGAATTCATCCTAGAACAAAATTATTTTCAGGACTTGTATCATAATGAAATTAAATTAGCAGCCTCTGTTTGCTCTGTAATGAAATCAAAATAAACCTTAGCATATGTGTTATAATCAAAATATAACACAAGTATTGACTGTATTTGTGAGATAATTATATAAGAACCACTGTAAATTCTGAGATGCATTTATAATTATAGTAGATATTTAAACTAAAACTAAAATTATTAAATTAAATCTGGAAATACTACATAATATATTGCAACGTCATGCAACAACAACAAAAAAAATCCAAACGGTGACAAAACACGACATTCCTCTATAAATATTGTTTAGATGAAAGACTGAGCGGATAAAGGATTCAGAAGGAAATAAAGTAAGAATAAATAAACGCTTGACGCTGCCTGTTCGCACATTTAAATAGAAATATTTTCCTTTGTCATGTAATACCCCGTCTTCCCGGGAGGATCCCATATAAAATGGAAATAAATTTATCCCTCCTATTGCAGACGGTTATTTACTATATAAATAAAAATGATACCCTTTTTCCATTTGCTGGTGATGAATTTATCTGTGTGCCAGTTACTGGCCGGGACAACTTGGGTTGTTTCCAATGCGCAAAATTATACAGCCACAGGATGTGTGTTATTGAATTTGGCATCGTTCTCTCTTTTATGAATAAGAGTTTGGAAATGAAATGTCGTTTGGGGAATGTATATGGGAAAATTCTGTTCTGTTTATTGCATATTACATTACATTACTAAGTTGTCGATGATGGATGTAATAACAATGAGTGTTATGCAATTGTATTCTGTCTGACAGTGAGATATTGACTGGATTTAAATGCTTTATTGGAAGATTTATTTAAAAGGTAAAGAGTTTCTATGAAGAATCTTTAAATACAAATGACGAAACTGGGAATCGCTTTAATTAATTGTTTAAATCGTTTAATTATATTTACTTTCTGTTTTGAATTAACTCGAGAGCTTTATAGGGACGACTTCATAACTTTGAAATGTGACCAATGGAAAAAACACTTCAGCTGGAACCTTTCTCTAAATTTCTAAGCACATCATTAGAAGACTCCGAACTCAGATTTAGCTCTCACCGGTGTAACCCTTCAGTGCATCGTGTAGATATTTGGCTGCGGGTTTTTATTTCCATTTATAAATTTCACATGACTATACCAAACAATGCGTGTTTGATACAAACAATATGTAAATAATAAATGTTTGGGCATCCTTTTTTAAATGCTTTTTAATAAAAATTTGGAAGAAAGACCTATATATTAGCATAGCTCTACTACAATTAGATTAAAACAGGAAACTTGAAAAAAATATCAGGATGGCTGTCGTATGAATAGTTTTATCGTTGAAAATATAGCCTATATATATATATATATATATATATATATATATAATATAATATAATATAATTTGCTTCGTAAAAATATATTGGTAAAAAAAAAGATGCTTTTATTTTTGTTAGAGAATTGTTATATGATTTGTATCACAGGGATATTGTTTAATTTATAATGTAACCGTTAGGTACATTTAACTTTTTTTGAAATTTCCCTCAAAAGATACTTAAATTTTAAAAAATAATTTTCTAGAATTTTATGCAACTATTCAAAGCACACATATATTTTTATAAAAAAATAATAAATCATGCATAGTAGAGTTAAGATTTTTCGGTGGAATCAAATTTCAAACATAGAACCCTCCAGCTTCGAACTAAAGCTTTACAACTAGGCCGCCACGGCTCCACTTAATGTTTACAATTAGTAGTGTCTTAAACTTTTATTTCTATTTGCGGTATTATAAATGAAAAAAAAATAACACATTTATGTCATCCAATTTCTTAAAACCATAAAATTTTGAGATATGTAGAAATTGCGAAAAGTACATGCTACTTCTGAAGTCTTTCTTATAAAGTGTGTTGATTCTAGTCGAATAGAAGATTTATTGTTTCAAAGCGGAATGTTAGTCTAATATTTGAACAAAGAATCAAAATAATTTTTACTTATAATAAAGATGTGTGTGTATCTGTCTGATTGTTTGTTGAAACTCTGCAGACAAGATCATGTGATATAAAGATACCAAATTTCGAACATATATAGCGTGGAAGGTGAAAATATACTTTGAAATCTTAATTAGAATATTAATGAAAAATCTTTTTTGAAATTTTAATTAGAATATTAATTAATTAAAAATTGATCGAAATTTTGGAAAATTTCTGCGATAACATTCGAAAATATGACAGTATAAAATTGATTTTTTCATTATCCTAAAATTTAAACAAAATATTTTTTCAATGGTGCAATGTTTTTTTTTGCATTGATTTTTTTTTATTTTTATATAAATTAAAAATAAAATTTAACCTGGTCAAGCAGGTTGCGCGTGCATGAGAAAAATTAAATTTTATCAGTGCGTTGCCATCGCATTGATAAAAATTCTAATAACAAGATTATTTTAACTCTTATTCTAAACTAAACCTAGAAAACTGTAATTTTAAGCACGATGAAATGAATTAAATAGGAAACGTGATGTTTTCTAGAAAAATAAACACAAGAAAAAGCTTTCTGTCACCTTTTAAAATATCTATATTATTAATTCAAGAATTCTGTATTATTTCAAACAAACAGGATTTTTATATACAGGATATTTACTCTAATAATGGGCCAACAGCTAATTTATAAGCTGTTAGTAATATGAAAATAATCTAATAAAAAATTGTTTAAATGATGTAAAGTATTATATTTTATGTAATTTGAGTCAATAAGTCTATGATGGATTACAAACTTTATTCTGATCTTTGGTTCTGCGAGTCATATTTAATAAAACATTTTTGATGCGCTAGCATTTTAAATTAAAAAAAAAATCTTCTGAGACTACTATTCAAAAGATAATCTTTTCAATGACTCAATGTAATTTTTGTTCAAATTTTTTAAATCTATTTTTACATAATTTAAAATATTTTGCAGCAATATATTCACTATTTTGTATGCAGTCACTCTTTTAAAGAAACACAAATCGTTTTTATTTGCCTACAAATATTCTGTAGTTAAAGATAAAAGGTTGAAAACATGGCATATTCTTCCATAATGAGTAGGTATTTGTTTAAAATGGGTTTTTATTATACTTTTTGAAATTTTGTTAAACTTATAACTGGACTTTAACTTCTCTAATAAGTCATGAAGAAAAAAGTTTTAAGCGCTTTCATATTTAAAGATTACTGTTCTTTTCTACCGTATAATTGACAGTATAAAACTATATTATCGCTTTTATCGCTTGAAAATTGCTTTTCTATTGCAATAGATTGAATTTTATGTTGAGCCAGAAAAATGTTATTGAATAATCTTCTTAGATAGTGCATATATTATAAAAACGAATATTCTGTAATAAAAGTAAAACTGCAATGCTGAGCAATTTTATTTTCTTTACTCATTTATTTTTAAAACATTTGTGCTTTCAGCTAAAAATTGTTTTGTATTATTTGAACTTTAATGTCTTACTTTTCAAATTAAAGTTGTAATTTTATGGGAGATGGTTAAAAACAGGGAAGTGTATGGTACAGTGAGTAGAACAATAAAAGGCTTCTAAAATAGTGTGTTTTATATAACTATCAAAATTGAAGCACAAAAAGATTTTACTGAAGAAGTTATGAAGATGAAGTTACATAAAACATTTAATTGAACATTTGAGTGGCCGTTAATCCCATCTGGTCACCAAAGGCAGCAAGTAAAATAATACAGGAGTTGTTGTTGCCATGTGTTATGATCTTTAAAAGGCAAATTCTCTGTTTTTCTTTTCATCTGTATAAAATTGTTCTTATTTTTTTATGTAAAATTTATCACAAAAAAGAATAGCAATCATTATTTGAAACAATGTATTTTTCTTTTATCGGAAAATAATACTATTCTTATAGATTTAATTTCTTTTAGTGACAATCTTCATTTTGTTCACCTGTGAAAGATGGTATTTCATTTTTAGATTTTTGTAAACTTCGTTTTTATTTTATTTCCATCAGCAAATCATGACATGAAAAAAAACTGATTTGGCACTTAGTTCTGTTACAAGAATTTTTGTCGTTAAAGTGTCAGATGTGAAACGAAAATAAAAGTCTGCGCTTTTAAATTTTCTAAAATAAAATGGTATGTTTTAAAATTTGATGACGGTAGTCTTGCCTCTTCGGAAAATTATTCATTGAAGTATTGCATGATGAACGGAATGAAATACCATTGTAAAAATTCTATTGAGCCAAATTCAACCAAATTTATGTTACTTGCTATTCCGACCATAGGATTTCTATTTATACTAAAAATGTTCACTTTTTTTGCCACCAGCTGCTATATGCCAGTCAACATGTTATTGGCCTAGATAATTAGCTGAAAGAATCACTAAAAAGTTTTAAACCTAAAGGACTTCAATTAAAAAATTTATTTTAGCATGGTTGGTAATTATGTTCAATAAGTTAGATTCTCAAATATTTCAAAATGTGCCTTCCTTTGGATTGCCTGTTCTAAGCAGAACGTAAGAATTGAACGTTGTTTTGTTAAAAAGTGCAGCAATATGTAAACCTTTACTGTTGCTAACTTATCAACTTTCCCTTGTTAAGTAAAGCTCTTCAAATGACTTCTCATCCAAAAATCACAAGGAGTGAAATCTTAAGAACGTGGTGGTATTAGAACATAACAATTGAATTATCAAACGTGAGGAACTGCCTCATCTTGCATGCATAAAGTACATTGCTTGCTTCTGCTCTGCGGGACCGCTGTGGCCTGGTTGTAAGGTCTTGGCTTCGAAAGTGGTGGGTCTCAGGCTCGAAACCCGATTCCACAGAAGAACCGTCTTGTAAGCGGGTCTAGTTCATGCTAAATCCGTCGAGTCAAACGTCATATCGCTGGCGAGGGCGCGGAAATCAGGAGAGAGGGGTGCCAGCTCAGGTGTCATTCTCGTCATCCGGCAGTAGTTCAAAATTACAAAATCTGTCCCAAAATAGCCCTAGTATTTCTTTAAAAAGGGACTTTAATATAAATGAACTGAACTGCACCTAATGTGCTTATTTTAAGGAATAACACACTTTAGAAATATTGCTCATTATTTCTACGTTGTTACATCAATTAGGACACCTGTTTGCATAGTAGCGTCATCTTATGCATTATGAATAAGCCCAGATCCAGGTGTAACTGCTCATGAAAATGTCGCCATTATGAATGTGAATAACGGCAAACAAAGTATTAGGAAATATATTTTTTTGTAATTGTTGCGGCTTCTGTATAAATAGTGTCATATTACAGTAGTTAGCAAAACTTGGTACATTTTTTTCTTCGCAAGTAGAAATCTTATGATCGAATAGTATACCAATCAGATAGTGTTATATTTGGCTGAACAACTGCAATTCATTTGAAGTGCAAGCATCTCATATTATTTTATGATGAATTTGTATATTATTCGTAGAATTCATGCATTTGAATTTTCATGTTCTTCAAATTACTAACTTGTAAAATAATGTTTCTTTCTTTATAGAGTACAATACCCTCGCCTCCGGGGAGGGCTCAAATTTCGAGGGCACGTGGATACGTTTGGATAGATAGACCTCTTATAGGGTTCAGCAGTAGAGGGACCTTCTAACAGACAGAGTTTCTATAATTTCTGATTCTATTACAGAGTCAGTTTTCCTTGGAGTGAAGATTAATGTAAGTAAAGTAAATGAATATATATTTAAAAATCTTAAAATTTGTTTTTGTTCTTCTGTTATATAAATAATAAATTTAATAAACATTTTAATATTTCAAGAATTTTTATTTTTGAAATTTTATTTATTTGTTCATATATTTTTTTACTTTCTCATATATGAAGTATAAAAAGAGAAAATAGTGCAATCGGCAAAAAATTAGAACTCTGGATTTCGATGAATCTTTACGTTTCAGTCTTTCCTGAGTTTGAAGAAAAAGTACTTTTATAATTATGTCTGTCTGTGAACATAATAATTCAGAAACAATTTCAGCTAGGCGGATGAAATTTGTGGTATGGACTTTATGCTCAATTTGTACATATCTGTCAAATTTTGAATGGAATCTTCTCGTTTTAAGTTTTTTTGGGTCTGTAAAAAACATATTTAGAAATATCTCTTTTCTGTCAACACGATAATTCAGAAACTATTTAAGCTAGATAGATGAAATTTGATTTATGGATTTTACACTAAATTTGTACATTCCTGTCAAATTTTGAATGAAATCCATTGAGAGAAAATCTGGCTGGCTGTCCGAATGAAAATGAACACAATTACTAAAAAATGAAAAAAGAGTTGAATTAAATTTGGTATACAAGTTTATAATAAAAAAAATGTAGATGTATATAAAATTCAGAACCAAATCTGTCAAAGAGTTTACCTTCTGTTAGTTTTCATATTCTCGTGCTCGTAAATGCGATGACTCCAAAACTCAGTGATTTAAATAAATGAAAATTAATATGTCATCTTGTGATTGCAATTGTAGTTCTATGTCATTTCGTTTTCAATTGGTTGGAAAAAAGGCGCCAAAAATGCATATCCGATATATTTGTACTTGGGCCAGTGATTTATTGTCAAGGACCATATATTATATTTAGTAAAAACACTCGATTCACCCCATAGATCCATCTTTTGTAATTATTGCTCATCAATTAATACACTAATGTTAATTTTCTTTACTAGACAAATCACGCAACTGTCATGTGTGAAAATAAAATCTGTGTATTTTTAGATTTACGACTCTGTCTGATACTTCTTAGAAAGTATGCAAGAAAGTTTCGCGGAGACCACTACCGCTGATTTTATTTTATCTGGTTCCCTGTACTCTATTAGCTAGGGTTCCGGATTTTAACTGAGTCTCTATAGAAGTCCGAAACGAAGTTCAAAAAATCCGATCACTTTGGCATTAGGCACCTAATTTTTTTATATAGTTTCAACTGAACACCCATCCATTTATTTTATTTAGATTTTAGAGCTTTTAATAATTATTAATAAAATGCTATTGTTGAAACCATTACAAGCAGAAAGTTCTTGATTTTTTAAAACTTTTTCACATGAAACTAATTACGCTTTTTCCCATAGAAGAAGTGAAACATATCTTGTGATCAACAAGTCATAACAGTCCTCATCCAAATGAAATCCGTACAGCGGAATCCTTATAGCTCACGATTGCAGGCATTTAAAACTTCCCATTTATTGGAGAGACCAAGATGTAGATGCTGCATTATGATAAGCTCTCGAGATTTTTGGAATTGTCAAAATGCTTGCCGCCGTCTTGGAAAGCGATAAGAAAAAAAAAGTAATTATTGAAAAATATTAAAAAGTATTCAGATGAATGTATTCCTAGAGTTTATCACCAATATGATAACCCAAACAAAGAAATGGGATAGTTCTTTTAATAACCATATCATGATCTGTCTACTATTGTTTTGCATTGTTGAGTTGCACTCCTCCTACTATGGCAACTTGCCAATATTGGCACCCCTGGCAATGCGAATGAGTCCATTAAAGTATATTTAATCAAATATTCAATTTTTAATTCGAAGGGTTGTAAATGAAATTTTGTGGATTTTCACATTGGCGAGTTATTTCTCGAGGAAAAAAATATATAATTTGAGGATCTTACTGTTGTGTGGATTGGTTAGACATTGGGACTAATGTTAATGCACATATTTTATAATTAAGATTTAACAGACTTTAATCATGATTTTATGTAATTTAGCAGCATTTTGAGAATAGCAACTATGAATTTATTGTATATTGAAATATCTTAATATTATTTTTTAATTAACATTGTGTATAAAATATATTAATAAAAATTTCTTTTTTTTAAGGTAGGCCTAGAAATTTACATTTTTTAAAGTCATCGTTTAATGTGTGATGTTTTACATAAAAGTATGTTCCCTTTTTTTTCTACCGTTATTAACCGGCAATTTCACTAACTTTATCTCATTATTCCGTAATTCTGTGGGAAATTGGGATTGTATTGAATGTTAAAATAAAGTAACTATACACCAAAGACATTTCACCTTATTCTTTTTACTGGGCACTTTTTAAAATGTAACATTAATACATTAAAGTGTTGTATTTTGTGTATTTAATAAAAGAAATAAAGCGTTCTCGGACTGTTTTTCATTCCCGTCTTAAAAGTTACTTAAAAATATAGTCAGAAGAAAGTTTAATCGCACCGAATAAAACATTTTCACGGAGACTAAGCTTTGTAGTTCATTATTCCAAGAACTCCGAGTATTAAATTAAAACTAAACTATTTAGGAAGCTGCGTGCTCTTTTGGGGTTTCCTTTATATTGCCGAAATGCGACTCTAACTAACGGTTTTTGGAATTAAGCCTTATTTATGGCGGAAGGAGAGTAAAACCTTAATTGAGAAATTTTACTCCTAATTTAATTGGCAAGTTTATTTGCTGGAGAATTATTTTAGAATGAGAAAATGAGGCACAATTTTCATGTTGGGGTTCGCCTTTTTAACGTCATTTCTCAGAATTTGTGACGTGAATTTCTTTCGAAAAACCTTTTTGTGTGAAACAAGATGTTCAGAAATGTTAATGAACATTTATGCATATTTTTATAAAAATAAAACCATCTACACTTAATCTTTGTTGAATTAACTTTATATGAACAGTAATAGCAAGTTTTATATTCTTAGTAAAATTAGTTGGGGAAATCATTAACGCTCTAAAATGAAATTGTTATTTATCCAATATTCTAGCCTGTAGATTTGTTAATGTAAGTTAAATATTTCAGCAAATTATCTTCAAATGATATGCATAATAGACAAACAAACTTAATTATTAAATTAAAAAAACCAGTGGGGTTATTCTTTTCTTAACGTTTAATATGTTTAATTAATGTGAATATTTTTGGACTCTATTTTGTCAGATAATTAGGAGAATCAAATTTTTAATTTAAATTATTCCCTTTTACAAATGACATTAAAAATATGGTGTAGAAAATTAATTTTGCAGTCGAGATGAGATACTTATTTATTTTGCATAGCTTGTGTTTTTGAGTGCTATATTCTCACGAATAGAAAGACATGAAATAGCCAACTTGTTGGTAGAATTAGTTTTGATTTTGACACATATTTACAAGTCTGGTGATGAAATCATGCACCAAATTTCATCCATCCAGAGGTGTGAAGTTATCACTTTCCCATGTGCATAGATGGACAGAAAGATACGGATTCACTTTGACGAAACTTATCGCAAAATTTGGTACTGATTTACAATTTTAATGTAAAAATCAACTTAAATTCCATTCGTGTTGGTCTTTACTTTTTTTTAGGTTATGTTAATCCCGGATAGACAGACATAACTCCAACATGAACACTTTGGATTCTCGGATTTTCTGAAATATGGAGATACTTCAAAAATTTGAGAGCAAATTTTTTGAGAATTGCTATGATTCCTAGAAACTACTTTTTTTTTCATTTAAAAACGACAGAAATATGCTTATGCAACAGAAGTAAAATGCAAAACTAAAGTGTTCTAATCTATCATGTGTCTTGAATTACTTATTTATATAAACTGTATTCCATAATGTAAGATTATAAATAATAATAAAATAAACATAATAAGTAATGAAATAAATAATACTACAAGTTACATTAATTCTATTTTTAAAGTAAAAACAACTATTACTATTATTATAAATCTGACTTTCCAAACATCAGTTATTGTTAATGTGTCCAAATTCTCTGTTTTCAGAAATGTTTTGAATTTTCAGAAATTCAAGAAGTTGGAAACTTTGTAAAATTGAAGAGTGGCGATTGGTGCCTGCCCAATGTTATTAGTGAAACACCGACTTGCTCAAATTAATTTGGCATGTCTGATTGTTTTGCGTAAATAGTGATATTGATATGCGTAAATAGTCCCCTGATATTTTGCTTCTTGAAGCATTTTTTTTTTCTTTTTCAATTTTGGTTACCATTCTCAAGTTCCGTGGAAGTGCAGCAATAAAGGCATTGAAGGGTATGGCAAAAGGAGACTTGTAATCAGCTTTAATACATATGTATAAATGATGACAAATAACAGAGTTTTACTATACAATTATTTTGAAAGAAATATCAAACAAATAGATTTTTATCTGTACTCATTTTTTTGTCTAAAATATATCCTTTTGATATTTTTAGCATGATTAATTATCAATTAGTTGAAAAAGTTGGAAAATGCTGGATTTAATTTATATAAGAATGGAGTATCGAAAATCGGAACTGGCTCGTCCAATACGTGACATCCTGTTAATTGAGATTAGGAACTAAGAAGAATTCATCTAATAGATAGCAATTTGATTCACTTGTGAATTTAACAAATTAACAAGCTAAGAAGCTCTTCCAAGTTCTCAGCTGCAAAATTTGAATGAATTATTGTGAATTGCATTACATCTAACTAATTTCTTCTGACACTAGAACCCAATCTCCACTCAAGCATCACGAATTACTTGCTAAAGATGTGTAATAAATTACTCCCTAAATAAAAACCAATGCTAAGAAGTAAGTCGACAACAAAGTAATAAATAATGGTAATTGGTAATAATGAAAAACTCACTTCGAGGACAGCTGCAGGATCATTACCATTACAGTCTTGTTCTATATAGTTGAGAAATAGATGCATCTTACTAAATGTTCGAATGTTCGAACTCGACAACATAGAAAAAAAAGTAATAGGTTCTTTTAAAGAACACTCTTCGAAGACAGCTTTAGGGTCACGACTATCAGAGTTTTATTCAATATATATGAGGAATAGAGGCATCTCCTTAAAAGTTCAAATGTTCGAAGCAGACAACATAAAATTAAAAAAGTAATAGGTGCTATTGAAGAACACACTTCAAAAATAACTTCAGGGTCACTACCATCGCAAGTCTGTTCCTTATAAATAAGAAAATGAGGCGTCTCTCTAAAAGTTTGAACTTTTATTTGAAAACCATGTCGAGGATAATGGAATGTAAATTCAGCCGAACTTCATTTGTACCTGGACTAACTGGGATCTACAGAAGAAACTCCGTAGAACTGTCCTTGAGAACAAATTCCAGGAAACGGAAGAACGATGAAGACACTCATGTATAGAATGTAAGAACATCATTTAGGCTTCTGTAAGAGAATATGCCTTTTCAAGCCGCAAAGTGCATGCATTATCACCATTCTGAAAACATGCAAGCTGAGGAAATCCATCTGCTCATCACAAGTATAAGAATTTTATTCTATGCCTCATTTAATTTGAAATGGATTAAAATGAATGCATTTTCTTTTGGGGTGAGAAGAAGAAAATTAAATTGAAATCACGATATCTGTCAATAACTTATGATATCATCAACAAGCCAGTCAATCCCGTAATTGCTACATCGATCGGGATTCTCCGGATCGGATCATTTTACCGTTAACCGATATTGTAAAGAATATCGGCCATTACAAACCTTCTGGAAATTCAATATGAGCGATAATGAGTGAATAATCTTCGGTTTTAATACCGATTTTTGCTTCGAATGGGTGTTGGATTTCGACTATCGGTATCTTTGATAGAATGAATAAATGAAAAATTTCTCTGTTTTTATTGTGGCTTTAACTTAAACAATTTTCAAAAAATGATATTGTTAACATATTTAAATCAATCTATATGTGAGATTTATTTCTGTCTATAGCAAACCTTTTACTTGAAGCAAAATATTATGAACTTTGGGATTAGTTTTGTCGTAGCGGAGCATTTTTACTTTTTCGTACACGAAGTATAGAGAGAGTATTGTAATCGTCAAAAAATTCGAACTCGAGATTTTGACGAATCTTTACGTTTTAGACCCCCCCCCCTACCTGAGCTTGATAAATACATTTTTGAAAAATGTCCGTCTGTCTATGACAAAGATAACTCAAAAAAGCTTTGAGCTAGATGATTGAAATTTGGCATGCGGTCTTTACATTACATTTGCAAATTTTTGTCAAATTTTGAGTAAAATTTGCTCAGAGGAAGACTATCTGTCCAGCTGTTCAAATATAATTTAATATGATAACTACAAAACGAAGAAAGCTAGATAGATAAAATTCGTGCCATTTTTGTGCCAAATGCAACTACGGTGACTGACTGGTCTCTAATTTCAGAAACTAATAAATGCGATAGTTAAAAAATGCAGTAATTTAAATATATCAAATAGGTATTGTATTATGTGACTGCAAGGACGTACAATAGTTTGGCATCAATTTTTTTCCAATTGATTACAAAAAACGCATTTAATGCACAAATTTGATTTTCAGATACTATTAACCGCATGCCAAGGATTAATCGCCAAATAACTCGCCAAGAATGAGATGATAGATTCAATAAAAATGCTACATTCACTCGAAGAGCTAATATTTCTTAACTATTGTACGCCAAAGCCATTTAAGTCGTTATCTGACATGACAAGTTTTAATAGAGAGTATGCAAGAAAGTTTTGGGGAGACCATACAAGCTGTTTTTTTTATCGTCTTCTTTTCTGGACAATTCTAGGGATATTTTCTTTTCGGACAAAATTGCAAATAGGGCTCTGATTATATATGATGACGAAAGGATCAGATGAAATCGAAGTGACTGACTTTTAGATGATTTTCAAATATGTTTGAGTGGACTTGATTAGCTGCATTAATTTCTACATCTGTCATCGAGTGTTTCGTTTTAAAAGAGAAATGATAATCTTCTCGCCCAGCCAGTGTGTGCGTAATATTTTTTTTTGATTGGCCGTTGTTTTTATTAAGCCGGGAATTAACGATCATTTCACTCCAAACTTGGTCATCAGCGAGAAAATGCATTAGAATTGGCATGGTGTAGAATCTAAGACTGGATGTCCAATTCTTCTGAATTTGAAGCGCGTCATTTGGAATGGTCACTATAAATCCAAGTAAGAAAGAAGAGGCTTGGGATGCGTGGGAGAAGTAAATACGAGATATTCTAACAGATTTTCACCAGGAAGTGCGGAGAGGGGAGGGGTAGCGTGGAGTGGTGATAAATTGGTCCAAATAGATGGGAAAATATATAAATAAATAAATAAAGTGACGTGAAGTGGAGATAAAAAGTTATGAATGAACAGTTTTATAGTATATAATGCTAACCGAGCATGTACTTATCACAATTTGAAGATACTTGAGGACTAGTTAGGGGTGTAAAGATAGTGAGAATAACAAGTAAATCGCCTCTACCTCTTTTACTCCGTTTCCAATAAAATTTAAAAAGTTCTCATTCATTCACCTTCAACTCATGTTGAATAAAAACCTTCAACTTTCTTCTATCCAATGTAGTACAATATGTGTCTATATCTATTGTTCATTAGAAATAAATAATTCAAATCAGCTCCTTCTTCTTTTCGAAAAACTTTGCAGATCAGGCTATAACCATTACGTTATTTTGTTTTTATTTAGAAAATATAAATGAATAAAAAGTTTTGGCTATTTATTCCAGACTGATCAATAATACACAGTAATTGTGGAATTAAATTAAATTTTCTCAAAATAAAGTAAACGAATTTTGGAAGAACGATTGGAGAAACTGACGTCCTCTTATATGACGGCCAACAACAACTCGATGATCAGTTAACATTATGTCGGAGTGTTTCGACTATTTATTACACTGATATCCGAAACATTATATTCAAACAAACAGTTAAATAGAATGAAACAATTAAGTATATGTTCAAGGCACGTTATACTCCAGATTATAATCATTAGATCATGTCGCTTTTATTCTTACAATGAAAGTGACTGAAGATTTTGCCTATTTGTATCTTGTTGACCAACAATTCATAACGGTTATGGAATTAAATTGCATTCTTCTGAAGCGAAATGTGAAAGAACCACCGAGGAAACTGAAAATCCTCTCACATGATGGCTACCAATAATTCGATGATCAGTTGGCATTTTATCTGGGTATTTCGATGATTTATTACACACGAAATGATTTGTAGAACGTTATATTCATATAAACAATTAAATAAAATGAAACAATTAAGTATATATTCAAGACACACTATATTCCAAATTATAATATATCATGCCGCTTTTATTCTAACAATGCAAATAAGTGAAGATTTTGCTTATTAATATCTTGTTGACCAATAATTCATTGCGATTATAGAATTAAATTGTATTTTACCAAAATAAAGTAAGCGAAATGTGGATGAAGGGAACTAAAAATCCCCTCACATGGTGACCAGCAACAACTCTATGATCAGTTGACATTGTGTCTGGGTATTCCGATGATTTATTACACACGAAATGATTTGCGGAACGTTATATTCAAATAAACAGTTAAATAAAATGAAACAATTAAGTATACATTCAAGACACACTATATTCCAAATTATAATATATCATGCCGCTTTTATTCTAACAATGCAAATAAATGAAGATTTTGCCTATTAATATCTTGTTGACCAATAATTCATTGCGATTATGGAATTAAATTGTATTTTACCAAAATAAAGTTAGCGAAATGTGGAAGAACCATGAAGGGAACTAATAATCCTCTCACATGGTGACCAACAACAACTCTATGATCAGTTGACATTGTGTCTGGGTATTTCGATGATTTATTACACACGAAATGATTTGTGGGACATTGTATTCAAATAATGGATGACGCAGGTAAAGGCTGCACCATCCATCTGCGGGTTCTCTTTCATGCTATTAGGGACCATTAATCACGAATTTATACGTGTTTAAACCGTTTTCCATCCGTTTAATCCGTTTTATTGGAAAAGAGATTCAAAAGGGAGATGGAAGTGCTAGAAAATTTGGGATCTTTAAAAATGTGAAAAGATGGCGGTAATGATGTGACGCACCGCCGATGAAGTTAAATTCTAAATAATGTCATCTGAAGGCGCTGAGATGACAAGCCAGAAGTGATGATGGTTTGTTATGGTAATTAAGATATTAAAGATGCGCCGTCATTTTTAAATATTAGGCTTTTATTTGTTTTAAACGCCGTTATCATGTATAAACACGATGTCGTTTGAAAATTAGATGGATATAGGTCAAAAGGTTTCCTAATTTGCCTTTCATACAAGGTGGAAGTTTCTGTTTTGGGAGTTGCCTTTCATTATTTCTGTTTCTAGACTTTTTAATTTATATAAATGATATGCTTAAAAATTTTATGAAATATTTTGGCAAAACTGAATACGTATTTGTTTTTCTTATCTTTCACCTTTATTCACACTCATTTTCTAACTTTAATTTACTTAGGTAGTGATGGCACTTGGCACTGGTGGTATCAATTAGGTTGCGCCTTGATGAAGCCCTAAGTTGTCTGAGATAATGTAATTTTAATATGAGATAAAAATAATATATATATATATATATATATATATATATATACTTAATTTTTTAACAGAGTCGTGGCCGAAAACGGTGAAGACACTTTGAATTTTTAACTTCGTTTTATTTCATCCCGGGAGGCATGATTTATGTACAATAAACACAATAATTAAGGTCTATCCATCAGCAATACAAGAGCAGAAGAGCGTGAAAGAGGGAGAAATTATTTATCCTTGGTCTTGTATACCATAAGATTCTGATAAGTATTTCTCTATGTATGTCGACCCAGGCAAGGGAATCAAAGGGATCCTTTTAAAAAGAATTCGCTTGGCTGACAGTTTTTTATCCCTTCACTAAGAGTTGGGAACCGCTGAACTAAGTATTTTTACAGATATTTAGGTGCATTAATTAAATAGAAAAAGTGGAATGAAATCAGAAAATAAGAGAATATTTTAGAATGAAATTAATATAGGCTAAATTAAGATAAAACTTTGGAAATTAATTAGGGTTTAATTTAGATTTTAAAAAATCATTACACACACACACACGGAGAGAGAGAGAGAGAGAGAGAGAAGAGAGAGAGAGATTTAAATAGTACATTTAACATGTATGACAGTTGCTCATTTGGTTAATTTGGCGGGGTTCCCTAGAAAATGGGTCCTTTAGCTACAATTTATATAGGTTATAGTAAATCCAGCACTGATGCCTGATTTCGGGAGTAATAATTTGTTTTATTGTGGTTATAAATTTAGGGAGATGTTAAAATAAGGAAAATACAACACAAGGTGTGTGTTATTGCAATTTACGAGTCAGAACACATTAATACAAACAAACGCAACTTTTGTATTTAATTTAATACTCGCCATTAATACAAGGGATAGTTTTCACCAAGCAACATAATTAAATTTATATTTTTTGTTCCATTATCGACACTACAAAGAAGTGTATGAAACGCTACCGAATAAGTAAGCTGGTTCTCACTTCCTTATTGGTTGTTGCGTTAATATGGAATCGAGCCATCCCTAATCCAATGGTGGGATACGTTTATTACGGAAAGAGTTAGAACGTGGGAGTGAAAACTGCCATTTCAATCAGTTGTTTTTAGAATTCCAGTCTACTACTGTTGCGACGATAGACACTCATATCACGCCGGGTACGAAACCACTTTTGGTATTCATAAATGCTTTCTAAAAATGTTTGCTGTAACATTAGTAAATGATACAAAAAAAAAGATAGCGAAAATCAACAAGCAGTAGTATCTATATGTAAGCAGCAAATTTTGTTTATCTAAACGGTTTGACTGTTAAGGAAAATAATTAACGAATTAGTTGAGAATACAAACTTAGAATTTTATATGTATCCTCCATACTTGAAGGGAGGGAAAAGAAGTGCATCATAGAGTTTTTGGCTTCAAAAATGAATTATAAAGTTTCTGTTTGATTCCATCATTCTTTATATATACGAAAGAGTTATTTTTGTTTTAGATATAAACGCGTTGCTGTTCAAGAGTTATTAGATGTTGTTTATTTGCTGTCTAATTTTAAAATCCAGTTATACATTCGTAAATAATTTCGGTTTAATTTTTATGTTTCATTTACGAAAAAATTAGTTTTTATTTTCTCTTATATATATATATTGGACCGAAATACTGCTCTAACACTGAATACTATTACAATGTATAATATGTAAAAAAATTTCAACTATTAAAAAAACACTGTTTTTTTTCCAACCAAACTAATTTTTTTTGGAAAAAAAAAGAAAGGATAATTTAGAGGCTGTTTTCTGCTACAAAAAAAAAAAAGAAAAAGAAATTTATGGTTTTTTTAAAACAAAATTTTGTTGATACTATTTAATTGCAAATTTTGTAGATTCTTAATTTACAGCATGGGAAAGAGTTAAAATGGTGATCACTTAATAGTGTCTGATCTTTTCAATTTATTTTTATCAACTAATCAAAAATCTTCCTCTAAAGCTTTTGAATGAATAATTTACTTTCAGAATTTAATTAAAATACTGGAAAAGTATTTTAGATCTTTGTATTCCTATTTGTCAAAATATGTTAATTAAAAAAGCGTAATAACATAAAAGTTCATTTTAGTAATGAGCAGCCCTAAAATTACATTCTAAGAAACAATCGAGATATTAACACACAACAAAATCAGTTGTTTTCGGGGGTTAGTTATTTTCAACGAATAGTTCTTTTATATTTTTCTAGATAACGAAAATCATTCATCGATAACTGTAATATTAACAGCATAAAAGATCAAATAAATTGTAAAAACTTCTAAAAACAGACACAAAAATAAAATAAAATAACTCATGTGAGAAACGAACCGTATTAAGAAAACCCTAAAAAAAAACGAGGGATAATAGATATCAAAACGAACAATAATGATATTTTCCAAATGGTTACTATTAAATAATTTACAACTAATAAATACTATTTATTGTAATATTAACAAAGTTAGATATCATGTGAATTTTCTTTTTATGAACGGCTATTACTGTTCTTCGAAAATAGTATAAACATCTATCTTTAACTGTTTTATTTATAAGTAATAATTATTTTCATTGAAAGGTTCATTTTCCTATTCAATAAATAATGAAAGCATTTTCTATTAATTACAATATTAACGAAATTCGATATTATTGGTTGATAATCAATTTCAATGAACAGTTCGTTCCCATTTTCCGAAAATAACCAATACATCCTCTACTGATTGTAATATGTAAATATCTACCCAGTTTGATATTTTCAAATGTTAATTACTTGCAATGTACGGTTCGTTTTCGTTTTTCGAAAATAATCTAACCATCCATTATTGTTACCATACTTAGATATTTTTTACTTTCTGTTTACAAAATTAGATATTTTCTACTTTCTGTTACCAAAATTAGATATTTTCTACTTTCTCTTACTAAAATTAGATATTTTCTACTTTCTATTACCAAACTTAGATATTTTCTACTTTCTCTTACTAAAATTAGATATTTTCTACTTTTTGTTACCAAAATTTGATATTTTCTACTTTCTGTTACCAAGCTTAGATATTTTCTACTTTCTCTTACTAAAGTTAGATATTTTCTACTCTCTGTTACCAAGCTTAGATATTTTTTACTTTTTGTTACCAAAATTAGTTATTTTCAAGTGATAATTAAATTTAAGAAATGGTTCATATACATTTTTTGAAAACAGTAGAAGCATTTACTTATTGTAAAGTTAGCAGCGCAGAAAGTAAATGGAGAATTTTAAGAGAGCACTCACTCTGCAAACAATGGATACAGAGTTTACGGAAGCAGACGCCACTAAAGTCTAAATCTGCACGGATAAGGCTTCTGGAATCCCAGAAAAGCTATTATTACCTTCTACAACAGCTGCGGCCAACAGAAGGCTGATCCCACAGACTCGGCCCTGTCAGATCGCCGGCGGACCTCTGGGAAATTCGATCTGATGATAACAGGCTACTATCAAGTCTCCTAATTGAAAAGATGCAGTTCAAAATGTGCTGGATGTCCATTATAATGGAGCCAATTCATGCTTTTGTAACGGACATGAAACGAACTTCGCCAATATAAATTTGGAATGCATTTCGTGTCTACAGTTGCTTTTCGTCGGTCTTAGAACTGTCCCTGGAATGCGTTCTGTTTAAAATTTATTATTACTTTTTAAATTTATGTTCTTTTTGTTATTATAACTCTTTTTGTATCATTTGAGCTACGATAATATTTTTATCAACTCTTAAACTTTTATTTTCTCATATATGAAGTAGAGAAGTATTGTAATCGTCAAAAAATTCGAATTTGAGATTTTAACGAGTTTCCATATTTCAAAACGTCCTGAATTCGAAAAACACATTTTTTGGAATTATATTTGTCTGTCTGCCCATCTGTCTGTGAACATAATCACTCAAAAACTTTTTGAGTTAGACAAATGAAATTTGGTATATGGAATTTAGACCACATATGTATATTTCTATCAAACCAGAATTCATTATTCAAAACAAGTATGAGTGTTCGAGTGCAAGTGAGCTTGATAACTACATTACATTAAGTGCTGGATTGATGAAATTTGGTAAGCAGATTTAGTTTCAGAAATGTAGATTTTTATAAAATTTTGAACGAAATCTATTTAAGGGATGACCGTCTGTCTGTCTGCCTGTACTTTCACAAGCATGTAAATGTCATAAGAGAGGTGCCTAAAATCAATTAAATTCGATATGTCACCTTATGATTACAATTTTTTTTTTCTGTTTCAAATTTTGATTTCAATCATTCGGTAAAAAGTCTTCATCAATACATATTCATACGATTGATTTAATAAAAATGCTATATTCACTCCAAATATTTATATTTCTTAACTATTTTTCCTCTAAATTTAAACAAGTCCTTTGCAGCCTTATTACAATTTTATGCGGGCCGAGTGGAGTAAGGTTTTTATTGAAGAGAATGCAAGAGAGTTTCGAGGAAACCACTTTCGTTGATTATTTAAAATTCATTAAATGTTTTCCAATTTTATACAAATTATTCTTATTCATGGGAATGTTAGAAAAAATTAAATTGTAGGCTCATTATGGATTTTTATATTAATAGTTTTATTAACATTCGTGATATTTTTTTATAATTAGTTATATTTCAGACTGTATATTTTTGTTTAATCTATTATAAATATTTATTACTAAGATTCTAGTTTTGAATGTAGTTTTATTGATAGTTTTATTGTATAATTGTTATTTCGTAGATGGCAAAACCAAAGTGATACTTACTTCCCTCGATGTTTTATGTCTGATTAGATTTTGAGCATCATATGATAGATATTCTTAACATGTCCTGACAATAAATTTGATTAACGCTCACAGGATACAAATATACTGATTGAATATTATAGAGATGAAGAAATGTGATGAACAGCTTAACCCACGACTCCATGCAATAAGAAATATTAAATAGGAAAATCGTATAATTTTTTTGTTACATGGATTTTACAGAATTATCGGCATTTTGATGCAAGAAAATAGGTAACGAGAAACTACGTGGTATGGCTTATGACAGTGATGACCTGTGAAATAATCCAATAGAATTAAACAACTTATTGACATTTTTCATATTGCTTCATCATTTTGCAATCATCAATCCTTTTTATGCCATTTTCTGTTTAGTCTATTTTATTACTTTTTAAAACATCTCCATTTATCTTTGTACTCTATGTTTTTCTCCGCTTTTATGCATTCAGCAAAAACTAGAAATTTCAAAACAGCGTGCCAGGCGAGGCTGCTTGTGATAAAAATATGGCATAGGCATATGACCGTGACGTCACTTAAATTGATCCAATGAAATCCAAAATATTATTGGCATTTTTCATGCCATTTTATTATTTTACAATTACCAATCCTTCTTATGCTGTCTCAGTTTGTTTTATTTTTTTAAAATCATCTTCATTTATCTCTAACTTCTATGTTTTTGTCCAACTTCAGACATTCACAAAATTAGAAATCCCACAGCAACATGCTAGACTCGGCTGGTTATGATGAATATGTCATGCCCATATGTCAGTGACGTCACTTGAATTTATCCAATGGAATTGAAAATATTATTGACATTTTTCATACCATTTTATTATTTTGCAACTATCAATCCTTCTTATGCCAAATTCCTACACAATTTGTATGATTACTTTTTAAAAATAATTTCTATTTATTTCTATCTTCCACTTTTTTGTTTGCCTTCAGACATTCAACAATGTTTAGAAATCTCAGAGAAGCGTGTGAGGCTCTCTAGTTGTAATAAAATATGTCATTCGCATATGTCAGTGACGTCACTTGAATTTATCCAATGGAATTGAAAATATTATTGATATTTTTCATACCGTTTTATTATTTTGCAATTATCAATCCCTCTTATGCCATTTCCTGTATACTTTGTTTTATTATTTTTTAAAATCATATCCATTTATCTCTACCTTCCACGTTTTTTTCCCCCTTCAGACATTCAACAATAATTAGAAATCTCACAGCAGCGTGCCAGACTCGGCTGGTTGTGATGAATTATCTCTCTTTCAAAACGAGTCAATAAAGAACAATTTAAATAAGAAAGCTTCTGTGAATATTTAATTGTGGCATCATCTGCAATCCAAAGAAATCCATGTGCTGTGAATGATTGATGAATGCTTCATTCTTTTTACTTGGCTGCGCTTAATTGAATGCAATAAAAAACTTGCACATATTTCTCTACCGTTCTGGTTTTTGAGGTACTAATTAAGTTCTAGATCGCTTATTTCGGGTTGTTGTGTTTGTTTTGTAAACATATGCTTACCGTGTCTGTCAACATTTGTGTTAAATGCTGTGTTTTCTTTTCCACTTTTTTAATTGAACCGCTTCGTTCGTTTAATTTTTCGTAACTGTTCCTGGAAACACTGTTTTGCTAAACGAACCGAATCTATTCGCAGCTCAGTTTTAAATTCCAGCTCGTTTTATTTATTTATTTTCAATGTTTTGTTTTTATACCAAATTGGATTGTTGTTAAATGCTCGAGTAAACATAATAGAGCTATACAGTTGATCTTTCATTTAGAAATAAAAATGGTAAACCATAAGGTATTTTAAGCATTGAACCATAAGACATTATTATAAAATTTAACTTTTTAAAGGTTAAATTTTATAATAATATAAATAATGTTTTATACAATTTTAGATAATATTCTAGTTGCCATTTTTATTACAAATAGTTGATACCTTGTTTCTCTTTTCTTGTATATTGCATAGAGTAAATAATACTGGCTTGTATAGTTTGCTATTTAACCTGTATTCTTCTGTTTTTCTTTAAAATAAATTGCTATTCACATTTCTTTGAAAAGAATACTGCAGAGGTTGGGCAATTTCTATTTTTGCTAGTTTTGATAATATTTTATTAAAGTTCTGTTGTTACAATAAATATTATGTTTGTTGTAGCTGTTTAGAATTCAAATTATTTGTTATTGCTTATTTACTATTGAAATAATTCAGTTCTATTTAATGACTTTGAAGAAGATTTTTAATTGATTTTATTTTTTAAAGAAAAAAAAACCTTACTTTAAAAATATTCACAGAAATTGGTTTATTTGTATATATGCATTTCACGTGAATTCTTTCATTGTTCGATTTGTAATTTTTGTTTTTCCATTATTATCATATTTATTCAATTTTAAGTATTTTGGTTTCTTAGTTTTTAAAGTTTTTTTAAATAAAAAATATTTTTTCCAGAAAAAAATAGAATCATAATATCTATTATTTATTTATAAAAGCCATTTTGAAACGAAGGATTTATTGTTTTGAGTGTCTTTTTGCATCAAATTTTATTTATATATTCTGTTATAAGTGCTGAAGAAGTAGGTAAATTGCCTGTGTTCTTACAAAACCAAGATAGAAGTTCTCATTCTTCCATCTGGAAAGTTAATTTAAGCCCCTTTTAACTTATAAGAAAAAAAAATTATTGAAAATATTAGAAAATAAATAAATATTTCTAAATATATATTTTTTCATTTATTGCACTAATTCTTTTAACAGCAATTATTTTTCATAATTTGATAATTTTCACATTATTTGCTCATAAACATCTTGAATGAAAACTTGTCTATAAAATTTTCTTTAGTATTGAAATTACAATTTAAATTATCGTAAAATGTTAAAGGATAATTATAATTAGGTAAAATATTACTAAAAACACTCTTTTTCTTTTTTTTCTTAATATGAAAGTTACTAAAGAATTTCTAAATATGTGCTGTAATCTATATCAAAGAGTTTCTTTCGTTTTAATGCTTTTTAATGAAAATTTTATTTTGCATGCTTCGATAGAAATCTTCCTGGAGCAATTAATTACTCTTTTGATAATTATAATTAGCTGAAGTTCAGTTTTCAGTTTTTTTTTTCTACGGGCTGATATATTTTTTAATTTGAAACTTACCTCTTTAATAACATTTTATTTTTTATTTTTAAAAATAAAATTACTTGTTATTTTGTACGCTTTGCTGATAGTTTTCCTGGTGTAACTAATAACTCTTTTGATACACTGAATATCATGTAACCCTTATTACAGAAATGTTATATTGACTCTTCTGAATATCAAGACGTACCACTTAACAGTTAAGTGTTCGGAGTTCTTGATTTATGGCACTTATCTCCCAGCTTCCAGTGGCCACCGCGTTCTTTTCTCCCAAACTTGATTTCATTGAGCCCTTTTCCCATTCTCCCAGGCATTCAACTTTTCGGGAAAAGCTTTGCTGCTTCCCCCTTCTATCGATCCTACCCCCGCTAGATGGCGCTAAATGGCAAAAAGATAAATTACCATTCTACCTGAAGAAGATATTATACCAAAGTTAGCTGGAAAAATCCTTTCGAACCAACCGTTAGGGATAGGAAGGTAAATCTGGATTGCGCATGTGCAGAAGTACCCGACATGTCTCATCAACTTATATAGCTTTTTGTGAACGAAAAGAAAAGATCGCAAAATGTATTATATTGTTTTTTTGTTGTTGTTGTTCCTTTTCTTTCTTTGCTGTGTATACTTTTCTTTGAGCGGTGAAAAATTTCTTGGTGCCGTATGGGGTGCGTGAGTGGTAGCATTTTAGACTGATGATTAAGTGACGGTAGAGACGTACGTTGAGAAAAAAAAAAGAGCCACCAGTTTCCCTTGCGTCTTTCCTAAGAGCAAGTAAATGGAAGGCGACGTCCCAAAATGAAATTTATTTGGTATTTAGCCCGGATGAGATCGGATGGAGTGGTTTCCACGGAGGCCTTTTATGTGCAGCGGAAAAAGAAGAGTTTCTTAAGGGCGCCCATGCATTTCTGTAAATGTACATATTGACTTTGAGTGAGTGGACCTGAATTGCTGACGCCAGGGCAACGCTTTTTTTCTTGCGTCCTGTTTATTCACCGAGGCTTCTGTATACGGAAACGAATAATAAGAAATTTAAGAAATTTCTATATAGAACAAAGAAAAGTATTAAAGGTGCACTATTTAAATCAATTCATTTAACTAATTTGGGTTTTTTATTTAACAGATTGCAATTTGATCATTACTCTGGTAGCACACGAATATTTTACAATATTGCGTGACACTGAACAATATTCGCAATATTGTTTAATATTGTAGAATATTAATTAATATCATATAATATCTCACAATATTGTGCAATATGGTGATATAGGTTGTGCTACGTGGGATTAGTTTTTTTTTCCTTATTCCACGCAATATTCTGCAATATTGTTTAATATTGTAGAATATAATTAATATCATATAATATCTCACAATATTGTGTAATATGGTGATATAGGGTGTGCTACGTGGGATTAGTTTTGTTTTCCTTATTCCACGTATACTATATGCAAATTCTGAAGGTAGTATTGCTAAATTTTATACTCTTATAAGAGATGGGTGCATATGTTGTATCATTAAGCCACCAATTTTTAAAAGGGAGATAAGTGGAATCTTTGAATACTGAAAGAAATTCTGACACAGAATTTTTTCCTCCTTTTTCCAAGTCATTAGAAAATAAGATATGTGTCCACTCATGGGGATTCTTCACTGTCTACGTTATTAGTAAATTTAGCCAACGCAATCGCAATACTATTAGTTAATAATTCTTGATTAATTTTTTAGGTATTTTTTTTACTCTAATATTCATTATAGTTTAATTTTGAAGTCACACAATTTATCTTTCCTATTGTTGCACTTTTGTACTCAGAATTCGGATTGAAAGAATAACACATCACTTTTTAATTCATTTATTAATCCATGTTTTTAATTTTTTTAAATGTATTATTTTCTAATTTTAATCGCATATAATTTATAATTCTTTATTAAAATATTATGAAATCTTGTTATAAATTTCTTTTCAACTTTATTCAGTACCGGGTTTATGTTTTTTTATGACCCTTGAGTACGCATTTTATGAGGCCTCTCTTTTAATAAACGATCAATTTAGATACATATTTCATTATTTATTCAATATACTAATTATTCTCTTTAACTATTGTACATTCAAATTTCAAATATTTTTGATAAAAGACTTAAAACTTCAATAAATCTATATGTTTTATAATCATTAGTTTTATGATTAGTTAGTTTTATAAACAAAACTAATTTTTGTTTGCCTCCAATCATCAGGAAATGAATTCGTTTTTCAAAAAAAAAAAAAAAAAAGGTTACATAAAATTAGGGGAGCATAAATCAACAATTCTGATTATTTTTTTAATTATGAAAGTATATATACTTTTGATTCTAACAATTATTTCACTTTCATAATTGCCCCAACTATATTTTCACAAATATTGGCATGAATTTTGTCTCAATCACCGAAGCAGCTGTCGATGACGTCATCATTTCTTTCTCAAAGCAAATCAGTAAGAAATCAGTAAAAATGTTAATAATATCCCTATCATTTTCACAGTCAGCAAAATTGTTAAATACTTTACTATGAAAGAATATTTTTTTAAAAAAAATAGAGGCAAAAGATTTGCAGATTTAGAAATCATCTTGCTCATCTTATTTTCAGCTCTCACAATTATTCATCAATTAAATTTATCTTACATAATTGAAAATTAATTTATTAATACCTGTGTTTTAAATTAAATTGGGCGTTAAGCAATTAACTGAGCTCTAGTTAAATAAGATTTGATTACAAAGAAACAACAAGACATGTAATGAAAATATTTTTTTTACTGTCCTTATAATAACAGGTTTAGGCATTTTTATATACTTTTAACATAGAATGTCCTCTTTTAAGAAAATGAAAGAAATAATCTTTTAATTAAATCACATGCGACAAATGTAATTTGCATAAAATTTCAATAAATTATTGATTTTTATACTGCTTTGAAATTATTAATAAATGCATTTTTAATTCATACCAAATATTTTTCTTTCTTAAGTCTTGTCTGTATTTTGAACATAGTGTAGTTGCAACACTTGTTACGTGATTAGTTGAACGCCGGATTGAATCATAAAAGGATAAAGTTAATGGAATAATGTGTTTTCAAATCTAGCGCCGTACTTCCGCATTGCAAAGTCTATTTGTTTCAATTATCATAGAAAAATGCTAATAGAACATTTTTTTTTCTTGTGTATTAACCAACACGAATTATCTAAACTGATTTTTACTAACAATCTTTATATCTAACTGAAGGGGAAAAAAAACCCTTTTTTTATCGTATCGTTTTATTCTTTTTAAGAACATATCGTTTGATTCTTTTTTTTAGATATATGTAATTATAGGGAGGAAATGAGCCTCTTGATAGAAAAGGGACATAAAAATTAGCACTTTCTCACAAAAATTATAGTATTTCGATTTTATTAAATTTAAAAAAAAAATTAATTACAAATTTTCATTTAATTAAAATGTACAATTCTTAAACAAAAAAAAAGAATAAAAAAGAAATGTTCATTAAATGTGAGATAATTTTAAAGTAAAAATATGCATTTTTTTTAAAGAAATTTATTACAAGAGATAAAATTAAAAACATTCATTGGTGTGTATTTTCAATAAACTATTAAAAAAAATTTATTTCAATTGATTGAATTCAACAGTACTTTTTAATATCATGAATTATAAATTCTCTTTCTATTCCTTGATATAATTCTTAATGTTCTGTTGTGTTTCTTATAAAGAATATTTTGCAATTCAAAGTTTGATTTAATCTTAAAATAAAATGATAAAAATATTCGCTGAAAAAGAAATTCACAAAAGTATTGTATTTAAAATTTGTGTATCGTCGACTAAAATATAATTTGCATTTTGCAGACGATAAATATGCCGGAAATATTTTGGTTTGTTTTGGAATATTACTTTCATATTCTGTTTTAAAAATTTTGTGTAGGAATGTTTTTTTTATTTAATTCAATAAACATTTAATTATGCTGAAAATCTTCTTTTTAAACATATTCTAATGAAACAAAAGTGCATATTCTCCCATTATTTGAACATGAAAATTAATTGTACAATTGTTTTGTTCGAATTGAGAGAATTTCATTAGAATTAATTTTAAGGAAAGATTATGAGAATGTTTTCAGATTAAATATTTTCGAAAATATGTTTTGAGATAATTGATTATTTGATGGAATGTAACGTTATCATTAAAATATGAAATCTGTTATTTCGTAGAATACTTAGCAATTTCTTAAAATAATCTATGAAGTCATTTAAACAGTAAAACTAACTTGCATTTTATTTCTTATTTCATAGAATAATAATTTATACTCCATTAAAGTATAATGTGTAAGAAGATAGCTGAAATAGTTTACTTCGCTTGTTGGTTTGGACTATTTATTAGAATATAATTTTAAGTATTTTATTACAATAACAGGATAATTTAAAACAAAGTTCCGAATTCAAAAAGCTATAAAATTAAGCATCTAATAAATATTTAAGTGAAATTATAGTGTTTAAATATATATTTTAGTTCTTTGAAATTCAAAGTGCTGTTCTAATAATTTCTTTTGTAACAAATGATTTTATTGTGTCTTTTATATAAATAATATTTTCTATACTGTATATTTCAAATTATTTGATTTACTCTTTACATAACACATAATATAAATATTGTTGTGTTTATTTATAGAATAGTTAATTATTTTGTAGAATAAATAAGTAAATTTTGGAATTATCAATTTATTACATATTTTAACTGATTTGATCAGTTATTTTATAAAAGAACAACAAGTTATATGAAATAATTTGACATATTCTTTAATGTCAATTAATACAATATTAAAAACTGCTATTATTGTAAAAATATTAAATTTATTTTTAAGATTGGATATTTTTAGAAATATACAAATAATTTTATTTTATTTCTCATTTTTGTAAATATACTCCCTTCTAATATTATTTTATTTTACTATTTATATTCTTATACTATTCCTTCGGTTCTTTGTGCTAAAATTCGAAATCCCAGACATCCCGCATGTTTTTGAAAGGAAGGGAAAAACATACTTTCGCTTCAAATCCGGCTGAAAAGGTTTGAAGAAATGTATAAGGGCTCCCCTTTTTCGAAAACGAAGTGACCATTACTGATAAAGTATACTATCCGAATTGAATCAGCTCTTTCGCCGAAAGAAACGGAATTCTGCTTATTCATAGAAATTTCAGCAGTTTAGAATTTAAATCTGCTTCTGCATTATAACTTATTCGTCTATTTCTCCGATAAATTCTTTCTTGGTACAGAGAAAACAAACAACTCTACCAGATCCACGTTTTATACTAAAAATGTTTTCCATTTAAAAAATAAAGCATCATCCGTATTCAGTAGAACTTCAATTATCCGAACTGCAGTTATTTGGTTGCAGTTACTTGATAGCTTAACCTGTTGACTGGGTGTGCCAAAATATTTTAATGCAAAACGAATTGAATATAAGTGTTAATTACCTGGTGAGCAGATTAAATTAAAGAAATTCATGAGCAAGCGGCGATTAATATAGTATACAACAAACAATATTGCATACAAAATGCAAATAACATTGTTTTTCTAGTTATTAAATTAATAAACCATAACTAAATATTGTAATTTTTCTCGCTAAGAAAGAAAGCAACCCTACCAGATCTACGTTTTGTATTAAAAATATTTTTGGATGCATTTCATTGAAAGAACAAATTAAGGAAATCCACAAACAAGCTGTAATTAATATGATAATCAATATTGAATACAAAATGTAAATAATATTATTTTCGTAGTTATTAAATTAATAAACCATAAATAAATTTTGTAACTTTCCTCGCTAAGAAATAACTTTTAAAAAAATCCAACTGTACAGCTTGTTCATTATCCGGGCCAAATAAGGTACCTAAATGGCATATATAATTAAAAAATACAGTTTCTATTATTCTTTTATTAGTGCATTAATTTTTTATTTAAAGAAGTAGAAAGAAGATTTTTAAAAGTTAATTTATCTTTATAGTATGATGGAATATTATAGATATAATAATACCTTGAAATCAGTATCTTTTCAAATTCACAACAATGTGATACCACGTATATGGAATCAAAATGAATGAAATGAATCGATATATATTTAAAATATGAGAGTGGTGTATTGTCATCAAGAGTATATAAAAATACAAAATTTAAAAACTTCAGCATGTCAGGAAGTGAATGAATATGGAATCAAAATGAATGAAATGAATCGATATATATTTAAAATATGAGAGTGGTGTATTGTCATCAAGAGTATATAAAAATACAAATTTAAAAACTTCAGCATGTCAGGAAGTGAATGAATATGGAATCAAAATGAATGAAATGAATCGATATATATTTAAAATATGAGAGTGGTGTATTGTCATCAAGAGTATATAAAAATACAAAATTTAAAAACTTCAGCATGTCAGGAAGTGAATGAATATGGAATCAAAATGAATGAAATGAATCGATATATATTTAAAATATGAGAGTGGTGTATTGTCATCAAGAGTATATAAAAATACAAAATTTAAAAACTTCAGCATGTCAGGAAGTGAATGAATATGGAATCAAAATGAATGAAATGAATCGATATATATTTAAAATATGAGAGTGGTGTATTGTCATCAAGAGTATATAAAAATACAAAATTTAAAAACTTCAGCATGTCAGGAAGTGAATGAATAATTGATTAAAAACTAATAGAAATAAGAATTTCAGAAAATCAAGGATGCATTATGGTTTTGTCGTTTAAACGATTATACCATAAACTTATCATAGATCTGCATATATCAAATTTCATGTGCAGTGCATATTGGGTAATTAATGTGTAGAAATAAATAAAAATAGAATCCCGTGAGACAATCAGGCAATCGTTGGATTTGGTCAAGTATACGATGACGATTTTAAATTTTGATTGTAAAACAATGCACAAAATTTCTTCCATTTTCCTCATTGGTCTTTTTTTTTACAACATTGTCCTTTTTTTATACAACAGCACATATGTGATTGTTGTAAAAAAATCACATGTGTGTTTCACATGCGCACACTAATTTTAATAAAATTGTTTAAATTTTTAAATAGAAATAAGAATTTTTCTGCATCATTTGTCCCACATTATACAACGTATAGACTAAATTGCTATTAACGAAATATTTCATAACAGCTAGTCACAGTAATCCCTGTTTATACAGCTTAGTTCTGTGGTAACTGAGTGACTGGCTGTAATTAAAAAATTAAATATTTAAATAAATATTTTAAAAGTCATCAATATATATATATATATATATATATATATATATATATATATATGTAATGATATTTTAAATTTTAATTTAATTAATTTCCATGATTTTATCTTAATTTAGCCCATAGTAACTTCATTCTAAAAATATTTTCTTATTTCGTGATCTAATTCCACTTTCTCTACTTAATTAATTCAAGATAAGCTTTATAAAACTGCTGAATCGGCTAAACGCTGACACTTTCACGCGCTCGGCGTAAAGGGGTAAAAAATGTCCAGTAAGCACATTTTTTTAAAAAGATTCCTGTGTTTCCCTTACTTGTGATTGACATGCGTCAGAAATCCCTATCAGAATCTTAATAATAAATTAGCACTGTAAAGAAATATTTTCCCTTTCAATTTCGCAGGTTATATAAGACCAGGGATAAAATGTCCAAGAGCTTTTTCCCTCATTCCTTTTCTGTGCCGTTCTGTGTGCTCATCGCTTGTACATATGCCTGCTTCTTCAAAATGAAATAAAACGACGTCACGAAATTAAAAGTATCTTCACTATCTTCAAACACTGCATTCTGCGTCACAACAAATAATGTTATAAAATATGATTATACCACACCTATTATAATTCTGGGCAGAGTTTTAAAATATCTCAGCCGTTGCGAAACCCAAATTTCTGTTTTGGCATCCAGCAACACACATAGTGTTGCTGGATATAGTGTTGCAACACAAATAGTGTTTCTTTGTGTGTGCAAAAGTAACTAAGCATGAATAAAAATTAATTAGAGATTGTAAACTTCACATTTTATTTACAGGTTTTTTTATGTTGGATTGTAGCAAAGATCCATGAACTGCGATCTTTATTATGCCGAATCATTATAATCTCACTTCATATATTCTTCTATAATTTTCTTTAAGCAATTTTTTAAATTTTGAATTTGACAACGAATTTTTTTTTGTTAATAGGTATAATACAATGACTTTAAATATATGATATTTGGTAAGTGATTTTGTGCACCGTTTTTTTAAAATTTAATCTATCGAATAAAAATTTCCGAAATGCATATTTAATTTTCTCTACTATATTACGAAGTACAAAAAACTCATGTGGGGAGCTGAAAATTAAAATTTGAGCTTTTCTGTAATAGGAGATGCCGGCGAAAGTTTCAGGGCGAAGCTTCATTATGTTATCATGAAGTATCCATTGTTTTAAAATGGAAACAAGATTTCTGTTCATTATTTTTTTCGTCATCTACATTTCTTGAAAGAAGTAAATGAAAAAAAATTTTAAACAACATGTAAAGAATAACTCACCAAATTTAAATAAGATTAATACGAACAAATCAGAAATACGAAGAAAAAAATTTTTGTTCTTCTCTTTCTGTAATGAAAAGGCACTAAATTCTCTTTAAAGAAGAATATGTTTTGCTTTTGAAACACTCTGTATTACATTTTTTTTTTCTTATATTTAAATTCCTCCTATTTCTTTCTTTAATTTTAACTTTCCAAAAAGAAAGACATTATCAAATTACATTTAATTTGAATCCTTAAATTGAGTACGCGACTGGTATTCATTACATTCTTGACGCAAGAGTCCAACGCAAGTTAAATACTTCTTTATTCAACAGCTATAACGAGTGGTTCTCGCTAAAAATTTCATAAAAGTGATTTTAGTCTCTGAGTGGCGCGTGAAGTTTCTATTTGGGGTGATATTTTAGATCTTGAACGTTGAACAAAAGTAGTTAGTTTCGTCTTCGCTTTGAAATAATCGAAAAAGATTAGCCCTTGCGTTCAGTAAGTGGTTCGTTTTAATGGCTTTTACATTTTTTTTTCAAAACATTTCCCTCGGTTTTCTCCAAAGCGAATCTTGTTGAAGATAATTGATAACTTGAGTGAATTTTTCTCGGAGTGAAGAATTAATTTAATCGAAGGAGGGAAGAGAACTTCTCTAGTAATTATTCTGGATTATGGATGGGGTTACGCTCTCTCGTTTTCAAAAGGCGACGATTGTCTTTATTTTTCGCCATTTTTCAAAAATGCCGAAAGCTACGTTTGAAGTTTAAACAAATTAAGTCTGAATTGTTGAGGAATTATAGTTCCTGCCGTGTATTTGCTTTTAAGAATTTAACCTTAGTAATATAAAACTTTTCTCCCACGTCTTCTTTCTTTCTTGAACATATTTATTCTAATTGAGAATAGAATTTTGCCGTCGTCTGGATTCAGGATGAATTTGCAGTTCGAATTGATAGCCAATTAAATAATATCAGTGTGAAATTAAACTTTGAATAAATATATTTTATATGTTTGAATATAATATTTTATGGTTCAAAAGGAATAGAAATAATTCATTTTTTAATAAAAAGAAAAATTTCTTTATCTTAATAGTATATAAAAAAATTTCCCGTCTCCCTTATTTTTTGAACATATTTATTCTAATTGTAAATAGAATTTTATCTTTATCTAACTTCGGGCTTGGTTAGAATTATTAACCAGTTAAATAATAGCAGTGTGAAATTAAACTTTAAATAAATATATTTTCAAATATTTGAATATAATATTTTATGGCTCAAAATGAATGGAAATAATTTATTTTTTAATAAAAAGAAGGATTTCTTAACCTCAATAATATAAAAAAATAACTTCGTCTTCTTTCTTTTTGAATACATTTCTTCTCATTGAGAATAAAATGTTGACATCATTTGAATTCGCGATGACTTTATAGTTCGAATTGATATCAGTGTAAAATTAAACTTTGAATAAATATGTTTTATAAGTTTTCAATCTTTGAATATAATATTTTATGGCCCAAAAGTTGTAGAAATATTTTAATTTTTAATAAAAAGAAGAATTTTTTAACCTCAATAATACAAAAAAATAATTCCCCGTCTTCTTTCTATTTAAACATATTTATTCTGATTGAGAATAGAATTTTTCCGTCGTCTGAATTCGGGATGACTTTACAGATCGAATTAATCCAATCCAATAATATCAGTGTCAATTAAACTTTGATAAATATGTTTTGTATGTTTTCAATACTTAAATATAATATTTTATGGCTCAAAAAGAATAGAAATAATTAATTTTTGAATAAAACGAACAATTTTTTAACCTCAATAATATAAAAAAATCCGCCGTCTTTTTCTTTTTTTTATATTTATTTTAATTGAGAATAGAATTTTATAGTCGTCTGAATTCGGGATGACTTTATAGTTCGAAGTAATAGCCAATTAAATAAAATCAATGTGAAATCAAACTTTGTATAAACATATTTTATATGATTTCAATCTTTAAATATAATATTTTATGGCCCAAAAGAAATAAAAAATAATTTATGTTTTAATAAAATGAAGAAGAATTTCTTAACATCAATAATACTTTTTTAAATTTCCTTCGTTTTCTACATTTTTGGTAGCATTTATTCTTAGAAAGAATTATGTTGTAACCTAATTTTGAGATGATTTTACAATTTGAATTAATATTTAATGTTTAAATATGGGTACGAAATAAATATGTTCCATATGCTTTCACTTTATGAATATGATATTTTATGACCAAATAATAAAAAATAACATTTATATTTTTAGTAATAAGAATAATGATTACTTAACCACAATAATTTTAAAATTTTACCACTGGTCTTCTTTCGTTTTTGGCAACATTAATTTTAATTCAGAATAAAATTTGGTTGTCATTTAATTTTGAGAAGATATTATAGTTCGAATTAACAGCCAATTAAATAATATGAATTTGAAAAAAAAATAGGAAAATAGGCATGTTTAAATTGTTGTCTTTGATTATGATATTTCGCATATAAATATTGGATATAAAAACTTTACTAATAAGAATGATAAATGTAAAAATAAAAAAGTATTAAAATCATGTCTTTTAAATATAATAAAATGCAGATTTCAAAATTCTGCAATTTTAAGGAAAAATAAATGAAGAATGAGGTACAGAATAAATATTTTAAGAAATTCGTGCATTTAATCACATTCATAATATGATGTGAGTGATATGAAATGACCAATCTAATCTGTCTAATTATTTATATATATGAAATTTTTATTTTATACTTATATATACAAAAGTGTCCATGTATTTTTAACCTTTAATGAATGTAAAATTTTCCGTATTTTGATATTTCATTGTAGTTTAACCTGTTACAAATATTAAAATGGTTTTTAGATGATGAATGGAATTAATAATTAAATGGAATGGGGATTTTTGGATTCGAATTTTTTTAATATAATTATTGCCAGTACGGAATATGGAATGGAATAATTAATATTGTGGAATAATTCGAAATTGGTGTAATTATTTACAATTATACCAATTGTAAATAATTTTTAAAAGAATTTTTCTTTTATTCAAAATTATTTTTTCAAAAATTATTTTTTCTTTTATTCAAAAAATGTGTGAGTGTGAACTTTTACTTACAATTATTGAATGCCTGAATGGAAGTATTTTTTTTTAAATTTTTACAACCCCAATGCTATTCTGCACGATCCTATTTAAGATTGTGAATTAGAAGCTTCGGTTTAAGAAAAAAGACACACTGGTAGATTCAAACAATAAGAAAATCAAATACGATTATTCCAGTGGTATATGTTGTGTTATCCATTCATAATCAGATGTGGGGAGCTTGAGCGTATACAATTTCTTAAAAAGCATTAGCAAAAGCAATCATATCGAAAATTACCTATAAATAGGTTACCTATAATTACCTATAAATAGGTTTGGGTTAATTCCAAAACCTCTGTATCAAGTTCATCTTGATACTGATACTCGACTGTGCCTGATACTTATGTACTTAATTCAGCCATCGGAATAAAAGCGGGTTCCATAGCATTCATAGCCTAGGCTAATTCAGTAATTTTATGCGAAGGAATTGCATTTTTATTAAGGAATATGTAAAAAGTTTTGGGGGGACTACACCCTTTTGTTTTTCAATAACTCAAAACTACTTTTATAGGTTAATATCGGCGTAAATATGAGAAACATCCCTTATATTATAAATTTATTATTGTTGTGTGAGGCGTTCTTATCAGAATATATTTGAATTGCCGTTAACCACTCATTCACTATGTAGAAATAACCTCTAACACAACCGAAAAAGATTGGCGCAGATTTTAATAAGGAAAATATCCATTCCTTTGTACACATTTACTGCCCATTCTCATCAAGCACATGCAATAAACTCCCACCGAAAGGGAAACCCTATCTTCCCCCAATGGAATGAACCGGTGGATCCTGCGAGAACCGCGCGTGTTTGCTGAAGACAGTGTTCTTAAGCGTCCCTTTTATCGACCTGAATGCCAAGTTAATTGGGGTCCTCCGACAGTTTTGAGAGTGTGGCTTTGTCGAAATCCTCCCTTCCTTGCAGTTTGATGGATGATCCGCTGTTGCGAAGATACATTGTTAACGTAATGGGATAATTCTCTGTCTTGTAAGATGGCTCAGGTTGCGGGGAAATTTTATGCAGGATCTTGTGCTGAAGACCCGGAGTTGCTTGAAGAGCGTCTGTTCATATTATACATTCAGTTTTGTTATGGTTTTCAATCTTTTGGAGTTGGAGGAGGATGGGTTGGTTAGAGTGTTCTTGGCACAAATGCCAACTTCTGCTAAATTGTGCCATTTGCATATTGAAATATGAAATCTGTGAGGTTAGCAGAAGATTTTAAGATAAACAAACCAGTGGTATATATAAGACTTGATGAAAACGCGAATGATAAGAAAATTTTTAATAAGGGCAAATTATAATGCAGGTAGAAAACATGGGATGTTAAATGCATGTAAAAATATATGTAATTATCTATTTAAAAAATTTAAGATATTTGGATGTTACCTTCCTCCCGCCAATGTAAAATTAAAGACAATGAACAAAAATAATGATCACGATGAGATTTAAAAAAAAAAGGTCAATCAATTAAAATGTGATTCACAGCAAAATTTGCATGATACATGGGGCGTATTAATGTTTTCTCTCTAAAATAGGATGCCTGTGGTGTCTATACCCATGCAAGACACTTTAGCTTCGAATTTTCTTATACGAAGAACAATTTTTGAAAAGGCGTTAAGATGTTGCAGAGATTTGACATTTCCGTTAATTGTTGAATGCTAACTTTAAATTTTCTTTTTATGTTTATTATAAAAATATAATGACAAAACTGTTTTCATGTAGATAGGCTCAAGCATATGAGTTAACCCTTTAAAGGGCCATTTTTTTCTAGGCATATTATGTTAAAATATTTTTAGGCTTGAAATTAGAATAAGAAAAGGAATTCATTTAGCTTATTAGATAAATTTAATTTGATTCAGTAATTAATTTTGTTCATTAATAATTAAGTAACAAATCAAGACACATCATTTTGTGTGAGATAAAGAACTGAAGCTTCTAAGTTTCTGACTTACTAAAAAAATGTGTCAGAACTTATGCCAACCTACATCATTTCGTATAAAGATTGATAAATTTAGTGGGAAGCATACTCCCCACTGGCCCTAGAAAGGGTTAATGAGAAAAGTTTAAAATATTTAAATTATACAGCATATTTTCCTACATTCCTTGACATTTACGTATATCTAATCATTTATCATTCGAATAATTTATCTAATTAGATGCCTTTTTCTTTTCAGTCCCATAATTATAGTAGCAAAAGAGTCAACCGATTAAAAAGTACGTGTGAATCACAGGTGATTCAAGCAGCAGTCAGCATGTTAATAGCAGAAAAAGTTCAAACGTCATAAGCCAATCGTAAAGAATAAGCACAGATTTTTTTTTTTGGAACAAAGAATGGTTTGTTATTCATAGTTATTCAGCTAAATTCGAAATTACACATGATTAATTGCAAGGCAGTGAAATATATGTCTTTTCCACAAATATTCGACGAAAGCTGCCTTTTATTTCTTTCAAAAAATCAGATTTGCAAAGGAGCCCTTCCACATGTTTACGAGTAATGCGTATGTTCATGTCTATCAAAACCCAGTGCAAGTAGGGTTTCTTTTCAAGGCACTTTTCTAGAATTCTTGCTACACTTCCTTCGACATTTGTCGCATCTGCAGAGTGGTATAAGTTTCATATATAGTTTCGCTCTTTTTTTTTTTTTTTTATCTGAATTCTTTAAGTTTTCAATCATTCTGGGAGCCGAAAAAGAATGATGAACAATTATGACTCAGATATTACTTTAAAAGATCTAGAACGATCTGTCTTGTAAAATTATGACACAAATTACTAATCTGATATTAAGCTGTATCTGACACCTAATTTTACGTAACTTTTTAAATTATAAAATTGTCCAATCGTTTTGTGTCAATCCTGTACTAAACCGGAATTTCTTTATTTCTGCTAATTTAATCGCTCCTTCTATACAGGGGCTGTTAATATATTCATTTGAAACAAAGTAGGGAATAACATAAATAAACTGCTATTCATACCTCACAGGTTCTGTTAGAGATGCTGATTTTACTGCAAATCAATCGTTGAAAAGAATGAAGTATTTGTTCCGAATGAGGCTTCCTTTTTAAAGCTACGCCTTCTACTTGTAAGGTATACCTTTCCTCAAGTATAAAAAAACAATACTAATTGGCAATGGTTTTTCATAAATAAGTTAAAAAATTAGACCGTGGACTCATTAAAATAATCATTTGTGCATAAGGCGTTCTCTTGGGTAGCATAACCCTACAAAGCAAACATAAGACATGACACCGTATGCAAGATTTATTAAATTACATTATTTAAAACTTTTTTGATTCAGTCTCAAGAGGGATCAACCGACAAAAGTAGCAAACACAAGGGTTCATGGCAGTATCAGTGAACTCAAAAGGCGAACAGGGTAAAAAATAAAAATCCCAAATAAAATGTAAATTCAAAATGATAAGTGTAAAAACAAGTATACAAATTTTTGTAAACTTGTAAAGCAAAGTACAAGCAAGTGTACAAAAGTGTACTTTAAGTCTGATAGTTATATGCATTATCTTCGTGTGCAGGCGTCAGGCATAGGGGTAGTGCATCTTCCCCGTGATCTGGACGTTTCAGGTTCGAGTCCCGGTTCGGGCATGGATGTTCCCTTATTTTCTATCTGTGAGGTGTGTGAATGTGCCCCCTGTAGAAAAGGGTTGTGCAAGCGAATGTGACGTATGAAGTAGCTAAGTCGTACTCTTAGCCCTGATTGGCACTACTGAAAAAAAAAGACTCTCTCGGTTTAAATCGCTGACAGGTAACAGACAGTGGGCTTGTAAAGTCCCAAAAGTCACAACAATAGCATCTTCGTGTACTCTACATAATTAGTTTCAGTTCTTTGTATTTTCTCAAAAGTTGCGCCGAATTTTTCATTGAAATAAATTTATTCCGTTGAAAAGAAATACTATTTACCATAAAAGATTAAGTAAAAACATGTAAGTAAACTTATTAAGAAATACCATTTTCATTTATTTTGAAATCTTCAGAAAAAAATTAATTAAAATCGATGATCGAATAACGAACAATTCATGAAGCGAATGTATTGTTTCAAGTCTTTAAACAGGTAATCTTCATTAATCAATCACTCACTCTTTTAACACGTTAGCTACAGCGTGACTCACCTATGGTTCACACCTACCATCTAATTAGCTCATACCTGCTATCTAATTAAATGACCTTTTCTCTGTTACAGTTGAGAAAAAGAAAAGACGCATTTAATTAGATAAATGGCCTGGATTACCATGGTAGCAAGCGTGTTAATTTACAACATGTAGGTTAAGATTATCTAACCTCTTGATAATTTTAATGTACCTGTTGTAGAGAAGTCGTTTAGTGATAATAATACTGAATCATTTAAAAATAAAACAAAAAAAAATGTGGTAGAATTGTTGCAGTTTAATCATGTTCAAAAACAATTTAACCTTGAAATACTCTTTAAACTGAAAAAAATAGCAGAAAATTTGTACCATCGATTAAGCAATATGATTTTCTAGATTGAAAGATTGATTTTCCAAACTGGTTGATCAATTTCTTTTAGCACAATTAAACTAAAAGTAGTTTTTGATTCTCGAATTCATGCCAATGTAAAATGTATGAATTCAAGTATGACGTTTTTATATGTTAATTTTTGGTATCCTTCTATTTCCTCAAGTATGATCCGAAATCATAGAGCCTTAATTTATATTCTAAACAACATTTGGTGTTTTCAATGTCTTTTTTTCTTTTCTCTGTCCTGTTCCACTTCCAGTTAATGAGGACAAATGATAAATTATAGCTTTTTATGAGGTATTCCTCTAATTGAAGTTTAAAGTCCCATGGGTTCAACTCAAGCATTTATTTGAAATCTAACCTGTGGATCTTTTAGACAATAATAAAAAATCTTATTTTGAAACTATTTTTTTAGTAAATTGTAGGTACACAATCTTTTTCTTTGAGCTAATATTAACATATTTTGCTCCTTACATGCAGTGTAAGGATAATTAGCCCTTTATTAAAAAATTTTAATTAGCAATATCTGAATATAAACACTTGTTCTTTAATTGCAGAGGGGTAGAGATTTCTCTAAAAATTGAATCCATTGATCACTTTTACTCGTTGCAAATTGTTTGTTTAACTGCTCAAATTTTTGATAGATTTGAATTCTGATTCTAGTCCAATCTAGGTAATTCTATTTATATTCAGCATTCATTCTCTGTTTTTAAAAATATAATAAAAGAATAAGTTTTTATCTTGCATTATTATGAATATAATACTGTGGATTGTAACTCAATTCAATGTGAAATGTAAGTGAACTTACTGCAATTTTGCTTTCCATTTTTAAAAATTTCTTTATATAAAATAATTATAGTAAATTGGGGTTTTAATAAAAAAATTGTGTTGATTGAGTCCTTTTATTATTTCATTTTATACAATTCTTATTATTCATGTGCTTATATTTTTACTTCATTTTGTTCATTTATAAAAGTTAGCTGAGTTAAAACTCTCGAAAGATAAATAAAATATTATCTAAAGAATCCTAACTATTCTGAAGTCAGAATTCTTATTTTATCAAGCAATTCCCTTGGTTAATCTCTAGTGTATTAGTTTCTTCATTTTATGCGCCATTTTTTTTTCAAGATAAAATTCTTCGTTCGAAATTCTATCCTATCACTCTTCTCGCAGGACGCAAGTGGTGTGGGAAAAAAAATATTGAAAACCATTTGTCTCGATCATTTGCATTCCAATGAAAGTGGGTTTTATTGAGAGCATTTTTTGTTAAAATTTAACTTTCAATATAGAGGCACTTTAAGAAGTCAATGTTCTTTAAATAACTAAAATGCATCCAACATTTTTCTTTTCTAAAACTTTGGAGGGCTTTCTATTTATTATGCATTTGATTTCATTTCGAGCTAGGAAATTACTTTTTGTTCTTTCCTTTTCCAAATGAAATAAACATTCAGGAACTTTTTTAAAGCGTCCCATTTTAATTAAAAGACTACTTTCACTATCTCGAGGTAATTTGACTAATGAGGATTTACAGACGTGTGTGCGAGGTAATTGAAGACCATTTCTACTCAAGTGTCTTCTATTTTATGCCTGAAAAGAATTATCTAGTAGACTTATCCATCAGTTTTATAGTATTGTTCGTTTGATAAAGTGAATAGTTAGTGAAGTATTATTATCTGGTACTAACATGATGTTGTCTTGGGTAAAACTGCGTTCTTAAAATCTATCTTTTTGCGACTTTTCAGTTGAAAAAGATCTTCAATCCCGAATAATCCACAAAAGGTTTATTGGACGAAAACGACAATAAGGAAAATCGTGCTTTAAATTTTTATGATACATATTATTCTTTGTAGTATATTTCTTTTTTTTTTTTAAGTTATGTATGTTACATGAAAAAAAGAGCGATTTTTTATTAATGAAATATTGTCTAATTTAAAAATATTTAAAAGTGTTGACTGTTGTCAACTATTTGCTGTTTTGTACATTCGTGATTAAGAAAATTGTTGATTAAATCAACAAAATCATTACCCTGATTTTAAAAGATGTATAATAAAATATAATAGAAAATAATAACGGAATTTTGCAATATAAGAAACACACTCATCAGTGCAGTAGATTTTTGTGATAATATATTTGCAATTAGTCTAATTAAATGGAAATTTGTAAAATTATTGGTATTAATCTTTACTAGTTTGTACTTTCTACAAGCAGTTATGAATGTAACACTAATTATTAGTTAATTTAATACTCATTTTTATTATTGTGACTTTTTTATCAATTATAAATCGTCCAAAATCAATTTTCAAAATTTTTTTGGGTTTTCTTTTAAAAAGTTTTCTCGAATATAAAATTAATATTTGAAAAGAGTGAGAACTAAAAAAAAATCATGTGAAACCGAAACATAATTTTGAACAGTTTAATGAATTTATTGAATTAAGTACTTCTCAAAATGCATACAATACGCATAAAATTGTAGTCCTTGGAAATGGCCACGAATGCTCTGTATAAAATTATCGAAAAATATTTATGAAATATAAATTTTTGGCATGAATGGAGCTTTCATACAGAATCTTTATTTTCCGAATTAGATTCTAGACCCCTTTTTCCCGACTGACAAACCAAAATTTGAGTGGGAAAACTACCATTTAGTCACAAGATTACACACCGAATTTCATTGATTTAATTCGCGTTTATAAGTTGTTGCATAGTCAACTCTTTGACAGAACAGATTCAAAATTTGATAAGTATATACATTTTAAATTCTAAACCTGTGTACTGAATTTTATTTATATATATGTATGCATTTTGTAATTATCAAGTACAGTTGTATTTGAAAAATTAGACCGATTTTTTTCAAAACTTAATAGAAATCTACAAATTCGACCTAAATTGCATATACTAGATTTGAACCCTTTAACTCAAAGCGTTTCAGAATCTCGATGTCGAATTTTTTTGTCGTTTAGAAGAATTTCTAAATACTTTGTATACGAAAAAGCAAAAAATAACTTTAATATCAGTTCAGTCATACGTTTAATCAGAGATTAAATGTAAATTAAAAATGTAAGAAAATGTAAATTTAAAACTTTCTAATATATTGTGTGCGAGAAAATGTAAATTAAAAATGTAAGAAAATGTAAATTTAAAACTTTCTAATATTTTGTGTGCGAGAAAATAAAAAATAATTTTAGTATCAGTTCAATCATACGTTTAATCAGAGATTAAAATGTAAATTTAAAATGTAATAAAATGTAAATTTAAAACTTTATAAATATTTTGTATGCAAGAAAATAAAAAATAATTTTAGTATCAGTTCAGCCATACGGTTAATCAGAGATTAAATGTAAATTTAAAATGTAAGAAAATGTAAATTTAAAACTTTCTAAATATTTTGTGTGCAAGAAAATAAAAAATAATTTTAGAATAAATTCAGTCATACGTTTAATCAGAGATTAAATGTAAATTTAAAATGTAAGAAAATGTAAATTTAAAACTTTCTAAATATTTTGTGTGCAAGAAAATAAAAAATAATTTTAGAATAAATTCAGTCATACGTTTAATCAGAGATTAAATGTAAATTTAAAATGTAAGAAAATGTAAATTTAAAACTTTCTAAATATTTTGTGTGCAAGAAAATAAAAAATAATTTTAGAATAAATTCAGTCATATGTTTAATCAGAGATTAAATGTAAATTTAAAATGTAAGAAAATGTAAATTTAAAACTTTCTAAATACTTTGTATACGAGAAAATGAAAAATAATTTTAATATCAGTTCAGTCATACGTTTAATCAGAGATTAAATGTAAATTTATATTTAAGTATGCAAATAAAAACTCAATTTTATAAATAGAAAATATAATTAATAGAATTATATGGACTCAGTCCTGATACATCAACATTTGGTACATAATTATGCATAAAGTAATTATATCACATAATATGTACACTGCTGACAATGGCTGAATATATCGTATTATGAAACTTGATCAATAGAGAGACTAGTTTACTATTACTGCATAATTCCGATATTTCCGCCCGGATTTAGTTAGCCAAATGAAACTCCACGTTTATGGAATTTGATTTCATTAGAAAGCTGTATAGAAAACCACTTCTTTATTTAAGTTATTGTTGATGAATTTATACTTTCCATCAGATCAAACTACATATGCAAGATAAATAGACAAGTCAAAGAAATCTATAAATGTTATTTGCTGTATCATCACGTTGGCGAGGATAATCGTCTGAACTCATAAATTCTAACTTCAACACAACTATTCTCTAGAGATATTCCAATATTGCTTTTAGATATCTACAACACGCTTTTGGTGACTAGTTGATTCACTTGGAATATAATTCATGATTTCTTTAGCAAAGTATGTTTATACTTCAATTTGAAATGGAAATGTAAGTAATATTATTTCAGTTACTTTACACCTATACTGATGTCTCTATAAATGAATCTTATATGTGAAGTCGGGTCAAATATCAAAACCACATAAAGAGCTTAATTATTGTTTGAATTATGTAACATCTAGTTGCGCGTTGTCTTCGATTTTGCTGTAAACTCCACTGTCGGTTTTTCCATGTGCCATTAATTTCCATATTTAATTGGCAAGGCTCAGTTGGCATGTTTTATTGTGAGTATACCTAAAACATGATAGCTGGAAATAAATATGTTGGCTAAATAATTAAAGAAAAGCTAATTCCATTTTATACTGTATAGGCTTATTTTTTACTTAATTTCTTAATATATATCTATACTTTTATATAAAGATCAATGTGTGTGTGTGTGTGTTTGTGTGTGTGTGTGTGTTGGCGCTCTACAGAAAAGACCATTTGACCTACAGCTACCAAATTTGGTACGTGTATACCTTGGAGGTCGGGAATGTGCAGTTGGATCCCTTTTTTTGAAATTTTAATTATTAATTAAAAACTAACATTCCCGCCAAAAAAATCCTTTCATTTTCCCCACCGCCAAATGAGTGAAGCTAAAGTCCCCCCCCCCCAACAGCAATGAGACTAGGGCTAACATTTTTCAGCAGATTGTTTCAAACGATTCTGTTTATTTTTTTAATGTTTTATGCATTTAAAATTAAATATTGTTAATGAATCGATCTTTCAGATTCATTCTGAAGTACTTTTGAATTAAAATAAAACAGATTAAAGGAAATTAAAAATTTCTAATCTACATAGCGTTACCCCAACTGGCGTAGAAAAACTCGCGCATTTGCGTTACCGTAACTGGAGTTGAAAATTCACGCATGCGCATTGTATTCTGATTGTTTACATTTCAACGGAAGCGGACTCGATTTAAATTATTTTTAGGTTAGTTGTATGCTTTTGTTGTAATTAAATTATATTTATGCTAGTATATATATATATATATATATATATATATATATATATATATATATATATATATATATATATATATATATATATAAAGAAATTAAATAAAAAATAATCCAATACAGTATAACGAAAAATCATTATGATATTATCAAAGAATATGAAAATATTAGAAAATTTTCATCCCTTTTTTTAACAATCACGGAAACGTAAATAAATAGTTTGTGAAATAATGAAAATAGTTTCAATTTCGTTATAACAATGGAAAATATTTAAAAAAAGTTTTCATTAAAATATTTTCAAAAATTTATTACAGTTAGCACAAAATTGCGAGAAAATAAAGTTAGGAACATTAAAAAGATGTTTTATGTTGAAAGATGCAAATTTTCATTTTTAAATTTTGTAAGTCTCTCTTTTTTTACAATTATATTTTTGAAATTATCAGGGAAAAACTCAATTTCGCTTAATTTTTAATTGATTTTTTTTAAAAACAGCTTTTGATTATACTTTCTTACTCTGCAAAGTATATTTGTATCAAATTTGGCAGTTCTTTTTCAAATTGCTTGCCTCGTAGAACGAACACACATGTGTGCGCGTACATACACACATTATCTTTTATTATTAGAAGAGATCAAGGCAAAGAGGTTCTCGATTAAATTTGTAGATTCACGACATTTGGCAATCTTGGAAGAAGCATATATTTGTGTAATCCGGGTTTTGATATTAAATTTGGCATGAAATTGTTAAAGAACATAAGGCTATGAATGTTAAATGGTGTTTCGGTTTTCTTTTCAGAAATTATATCTATTGAAAGCATTCATAAATTTGTAAAAATTGCTTCCTAGCAGTTGCTTCTTCATTGCCGCGGGCCGCGGTGGCCTGGTGGTAAGGTCTCGGCGTCGGAACCGGAGGGTTTCAGGTTCGTGACCCGATTCCACCGAAGAACCATCGTGTAAGGGGGGTCTGTTGCACGTTAAATCCGTCATGACCAAACGTCCTCCCGCTGGTGTGGTGTGGAGAGGGGGGTGCCAGCTCAGGTGTCGTCCTCGTCATCTGACCGCGGTTCAAGATTACGAGGTCCGTCCCAAAATAGCCCTAGTGTTGCTTCAAACGGGTCGTTAATATAATCAAATCAAATCAAATCTTCATTGCCGCCAAAATTTGTTAATGGAGCCAGTGCATTGCGACCATGGCGCGCATTACATGAATGGCGTCACACCATGATGATCATCACTGCTCTTTAGAGAAATATGTTTTAAATTGAACTGTGATTTTTATAATGATTAGGGGAAAATTATTTAAAATTTGAAAATTGATATATTTGAAATACTATTGATTATAAAAATAATTAATCACTAATATTTCCAATTAAAATATTTCGCGCTTGTATATAATATAACAAGGAAATTAATATCAATCTCAAATTGCTACATCAAAAAAGACATTTATTAAAATCACAGCCAAAGACGGTACATTGAAAAAAAATACGAATCTGACTGTAGAAAGAGTTTAATATTACATCTATAAATATTAATTAATATTTATAATTATATTATATCTATTAATTAAAGGTATATTTACAGGAAATAATGAAGAAAGAATCAACATTATCAATTAATTTAACGAAATTCAAAGTGGCTTTTCCCAATTTTAGTGCGTTTCAAAAAAGACGAATTCTGTTAAACATGTTTTGCTCTTAAAATGCTATTTCTGTAAATCCTGCGCTCTGTCAGGCTGATTTAGTTTCTTCCAATGCACCGAAATATATTTCTGGATTAACTTTTGACTGAGCGCATTTTCACTGCAAAAATCTGTCGGGTGGTCCATAAAACGAAAACATCCAAATGAACGTTTTGAAATATTTCCTGTCCGTATTAAATTCTGAAATATATTTCTTCTCCATCAAGTTTTCCATCGCGTCCTCCGTGCTGCCTTTGCCGCTTGATTATGAATCACGGGGGGCTTCCACATATATTTTTCTCCCTCTTCTTTTTAATGAATGGTTCCTCGGTACCTGTAGGGAGAGGAGTATGCCCTCGTAAGTCACGTGACACCCGCCCTTGCATCGCATTAATAACCGCCCTAACATTTCCATCCAACATTTCATAATTCAGCGCCCTAAGAAAATCCTGGAGCAGAGTTAAGAAATCTCTCACAGTGCAAAAGAGGATTCGGAAACGCATTAATGCAAATATCAACTTACCGCCCCTTTTGCCGGGGCTGCTCCCAATAGTCCCGGCTGCTTATCAACATCATAAGAAAGAGAGCGCCCCGAAAGAACAGTAATTTTCGAGGAGTAAACGCTTCAAAGCGCACCGCCATTTGTTTTATGAAGAGAAAATGTCTTTGAACTTCTGGAGGTTCCTGCAAATAAATGGTTTTTCTGTCTCGTTCGGATTTCTCAAGCTTCGGCCATCCATTAGGAATGAGTCGCTGCTGAATTGTGGGACATTCTTTTGTTTTGTTTTTTCCCGCCAATAGGAGACCTTGGCAATCCGTGGGAGGGGTGAAAATTCAATATCCTGCATTTCGATGAACTGCTTGCCGCTGCTAAGATAAACTTTAACGTGTGTTTTGTTTTTAGATGTCTGTTCCGTTTATTTGTGTATGAGTTTTATTTAGGGATTGAACTTTTAGAAAGAAATAATTTCGTCGATCAGAAGTTTATTTGTATTTAATTCCGTGTCTTCTTGATTGGAATTTCGGCTACCCATTTCCGGTTCTTCTCGCAATCGAAAAAGAGCTTTTGTCAACAGTGAAATAAATATTTTTTGCGACTTGGTCAATTGAAGTTATCTAACAAGTTTGATGTCTTATCTTAAAAATCTTCTTTGTATTTACAGTAATATTTGTAATATTAATTGTATGCATTTTTTTAGTAGAATAAAAGTTTTTAAGAAATAATTCATTGATAATTTTCTTTGTTTAATTAGTTTATTTATTCATAAAAATAACTAACTTTTAAAAAATGTAGTTTAATTTAATGTCAGAAATAGAAACTTTATCTTACTGTAATAGAGATTTGACAGGCCATTTAAGATTTTAAAAAAAATTATTCTTTCACTAAATTTATTTTTGTTGTAACTCAATCTTTTTCTGTATTTTATTAAAAAAAATCATCAATTCAATAATTCTTATGATTGATGTAAATGTTTGCGGAAGTCAATAAATTATTCTTTGTATGATTGACGACATATAATTTGTATGCTAATAATTGTATTATAACTGCATGCTAATTTATATTACCTATTAAGAATCCATTCTACTCAATAAAATGAGTAGATATGTATTACGTAAAACTATTTGCTCGAGATTATTAAATTATATCATATTATTAAATAGGTAAAATAAGCAACTTCATAGAGGCCCTATAACTTTGCAGGGGCCCAAGCCATGATAATTTTATCTAATTTTGTGTTTACTTTTGTTTTATGACACTCATCTATTTGATCATATTCAAATTAAAATGATATGTTATTTAAATTTTAGAATAATATTCTTGGGAATTTTTTTTTTCACATTTTCACATTCGCCTTTCAATTATAGTTTATTTATTTATTTGCAATTGGCCAACTGACTTAACGGTCCTTTAATTTTGTATTAAAGGTTTTAGAATACTTTCAAAACATTTAGATCTTTTATAATGTTTTGTTTTAATCTTGTTTATCGCATCTTTTTTGTATTTATTTGCATGTGAGGTATTAGAATCAACTCTGAAATAATCTAAATATTGTATTGCTTCACTTTGTGGTAATATATATAATTTAAAAAAAACATATAAATTACTTAAGATCAGTAAAATATATATAAATTAAACTAAGATTATATAAATCATATTAAGATCAATAAAAATACATGATTTCGAGGTTTGAAGGGAGAAAAATAACTCTTGAATCCTTTATTGCCTAGGATCCCTGTGGATTTACACCGATCCTGCAGTCAGTAAACATGGTCAACAATCGAATAATTATTCTGATATGAACTATCTTTAAATCTTATTTTTAAAGATATTATTTAAAGCGCAAGTATTTCTCTTGTCCTATAAATTGCTATACAACTTTTAAATTTGATACTCATTTTGGGTTTTTATAAAATTAAAATATCAGCATAAAATATAAATGAGAATTAGACCGATTTTTTTTATTTGAGTGTATTGAAATCTTTTAGTTTTGGAAGCTTACTTTATTTTCTTTCTTGTAATGATTGGTCATCAGCAGTTTCATTGTAAATACGAATAAGCATTAATAATCAAAAGTTATTTTAAAAAAATACACAAATTAATTATATCAATATTTCTCCGATGATACATTTTAAAAGAAGCATTAACTTGTACTTAAGCATTACTATCTTATACGCCATTATTAGAAGATTGCTATGAAATAAAATATCGATTACACAATTTTGATCGATTTTTCCGTCTGTCTTTTAAAATTCCACATAAAATGTCACTTGACATTAATATAATATAATTTAATGTTAAGAGACATTAATGTATTTTATTACATTATCTGGCATGATTAATGCATATAATCTATTCAAAATTAATCGATCGTTTATAATATTCAATTAAAATTTATTTTTAATTTGGGCTAAAAGATCGTTTTCTTTTAATATAAACGAATATGTAAGAATACTTCCTTTTTTATTTTTTTAATTTAAAATAAAGGTACTAATGAAATAATAGTAAAAATGAATTATTAACCAGCTGACTGTTTCGACCTCTTTGGAAAATGCATAAATAAATTGTGTCGCAAAAAGTTAGCGATGACGAGTGTACTCGTCAGACACAGAGTATGTGTAATATGAAATTGCGTTGTAAAGAAACGACTTTTATTTTTTTTATTTCAATAATCACATTTATTTATTTAAATTAACATACATTTTTTGCTTATGAACGAAAAGAAACATAAAAAAATTAATTTATTATTTTAACTTGCTGTTAGAGAATGATATTAAGCAAAGCATGGTACAACGCATAATAATCTTTTATTTGTTCCTTTGGTTTCAACTTGGCCCACAAAATATTTTAAACATCTTGAATTTTACGGATATGTTTAAGTTTTTACTAAAATTGTAATTCAAACTGCAAATTGTCACTACTTATTACTCCTGACGAATGAACTTGTCATAACGAAAAAAATTGTACTTCTTCCATGACGAGTCAAAAACAGTTAATTTATATTATTTTAGTTAATGAGTTTTTTAAAAGATATTTTGTTGATTTGAAGTATAATGAAATTACTTAAAGATTATTTTAGAGAAATATGAAATAAATCAAATTAAAAGTAATTGTTCGTATATCCGAACATAAAATAAGCTAAGCAATTTAAAATATTACATTTATTTATTTCTGTTTTTATTATGTGCTGATTTAGTATTTATTTTAAATATTCAGTTGCAAGATGTCTGTTGGTCATTAAAAAAAATTAAGTTGAATTCATTAACTACCAAATTATTTTTAAACGACTTTTTGAAGTTACTTCAAAAAGCTTCCATTAATGTTTCTTTTTTTCTTGATATTTCAACAGTAAAAAAAGTTTAGTTTGGTGAAGACAATAAGAACATCTCCTCACGCGATATCACAAGCATTATAATATTTTTCACACATGCATGCGATCCATCAAGTAATTGGACAATTTTTTTCTCTCTCTAGTTCATAATCCTCCTCTTAAAAATAAAATAAAAACATTTTCCTTTTATTTTTGGAGTCTCCAAAAGTTAATGAATCCTTGAAAATAAAATAAAAATATTTCGAACCATCATACAAATTTACACAAGGAAAGTCGTCGTCATCAGAGTTACCGTTAATTACCGTCTAAAATAAATTCTTCTAGTAAGACTTAACGCTTTGAAAAGGAGGCGTATAATAATGCTTTTATAAAAAGAAAAAGTTCGTTCCGGTCTCCTTTCAGAGTCCAACGTCTAAGCCTCATCCGATACGGAACGAGTTGTGCGGACTAATTACTTCCCGATGCGGCGTAGGAAAAATAGTTCCTCTCATTTTAATAAATTTTTGATTGTCCTTTGGTTCTGAATCGTAGGAACTATTGCTAATTAAGACAGAAACTAGACGAGGAAGCTTTTCGAATTCAAATGGGGTAAGTCGGCGTGTCTTTCTCTTTTATTAAGTTTCGAACAATTTTGAAAAGCGCCATTTCCAATGCCGCTCTTCAAAATGGATGAAATGGGTAAAAGCTGAGTTTTGTCATGCGTTGCTTTCAATTGCATCCGAAGTTGCATGAAAGAACACATTTTTTTAAAAAATTTTTATGCTTTAATTGGGGTTCATAATAATACTCTCTATTCTTGTTTTATATTCAATATAATTTATGTATATTCAATTTTTTTATATATAATTGATTGGTAGGGCCGGATCTCTAAGGGCTTCATTTTTATTCGATATTTTGAAAATTACTCAATTTTGTGCTTTTATACAATTATAAAAACAGTGCAATTAAATTTATTCAAATTCAAATCAAGTATAATTTAAATTAATTTTGAAGCTTTATTCCAACAATATTTTCTTACTAAAAATTCTTACCATTTGCTGGTTTTACGTTACGTTGTTTTATAATTCTAGAAAATGTCATGTTTTATAATTTATATATCCTATTATTAAATAACATTTTGATCGTATAAAAAATGTCTTTTTTTACTGTTGTGCTTAAATTTTAGTTGGACAAATTTTTTTTATATATATTATGCACTAAAGCCAACTTAGAAAACTACTCTGCAAACTGATCCACAATTAAACTTTTTGCCATTTCAATTTGTCCAAATTTTCTTCTCAAAATTATTTATATAAAGATTGAATTAAAGTTGATAAAAAAAATCTTTCATTTTAAAAATTTAACAAGAAAAAAAATTCACCGATATTTACATTGTTTAAAGGCCCCTAGAAAATTTAAACCGGGTCTCTCGTTTGGTGGGTTGAAATTACTTATTTATTAAAATTGCTACAAAGTTTGCTTGGCATATAGAACGAATTAAATATTACAAAATTAATATGATTTTACGAATGCATATATTACAAAATAATATGCAACAAGAATTAAGAACTTGATGTATCTGTGGTTCCAGCCTTTTTTTTTACGATTCAAATCAACATAACTTTCCCAAATATAGATATAAGACCAGCATAGACCGATGAGAAAACTTTACCTTCATTGTCCTTGACAGAGGGAGTAAAAAAAGTATACAAATTGAAAATAAATAAAAAGGCATCTACTCGATCACACCAGCGTCGATAATAGATGGTAACAAAAATTATGACTACTTAATGTAATGAGTACTTATTTACAAAGTACTTACGTTAAAAAAATCCATTCAAAAAATTGACAAGCAATAAAATAGTAAAATATAAAATTTGCAGTATAATAAGATTATAATAATTAAGAAAATCTGGTCACTCAAATGTTGAGTCTAAGTTTAAACCGACGAATAGTTAAAAATCCGTATATATTCGAAACATTTTTAAAATCTGGGCGCCCCTAAGCAGGTCAGAGTACCTTAGAATGTCTCACTAATTTTGAAAAACCTCTGTAATTTTTGATTGACACAAAATTTTTATTTAAATTTTCGAACCTCGTTTTCCTCTTCACCAGTTATTTTTTTAAAGATGGCAGCTGTTATTTAAGATTGTGTTTTATAATATGTATGCTAGTAATATATACATTAAAGCATATACATTTATTTTCGCTTTTTAATATGTAATCTTAGAAATTTTTTACTTTTCTAAATCTTGTTGAATTATCTGCGTTATTTCAACTCCTAGCATAGTAGATAAATTTCGCTTTCCAGAGTGATTTAAAAAAAATCGAGAACGAGAAATATAAGTTTTTCATGGTTCATAGAAAAGATTCCAGAACTCTGAATTTCCATATATTATTTTATATAAACATTCTTTCGAAGAGCGATTCAAGAGGAATAACGTCGTAAGGAAAGTTTTTTATATTCATAAGTCTCCTTTCAAAGTTTCATTTCATTTTTTTTTTTTCTTTTTTTCTTTTTTTTTGCTCTGAAAGAACACATATTGCCTTTTTTTACTGTCTAGTTGTTTGTTTCCATGATTTTCAATTCACCTGAGAGCTAAATAATAATATTTTTACTAGATATTTTTTCATATATTATATGCTATTCTTTTTTTTCTTGCAAATTTTCAAAACGCTTTTTTTTATACTTTTGCCTAACACTTGCACCTACACACACGTTCACGCTAATGCACCTACTGTCCAAGAAATAACTCTGCTTTGTAGAGAATGCTGAAAGATTTTTTTTCCATGATGCGTGTGGTATCTCCCTTGTTAAAATTTACAGATAAATGTTAAAATTTAACGAGTTATGCAAACTTTTAGCTGATTCAAATCCATGATCCTTTTGGAAATATTGGGCTTGAAGTATACCAAAGTTAATATATCCTTAATTTCGATTGTATCATAATTACAATCCATATTATATTATTTAAGAAAAAAAAACACGATTAGGTCCTTAATAACGGTTCCTTTTTTTTCGAGATCATTGAAACCTGCATATATTTATTTGGATCATTATGCCCTTATCTAAGTATCTCGACAAAGACTGTTGAAAATTATATTTTACAAGCAGTTATTATTATTATTTTGCTTTTGAAATTTTACTGCTTACTTTTTCAAACCATAGAGACATGAATATGTTTGAAATCAATCGACATATCGATTTGATTTCTTGTTATATTGAGGTTATATTAAAGCCTTGACAAATTATTCTTCGAGTCTTGATCCTCTATTTACTACTGCAGAAATAGATGGAGTGATTAACTACCTTAAGCTTAATAAATATCCTGGTCCTGATTGCATTCAAAATGAAACTTTGAAACGCATTCACTTGATGTTCCCATGTTTCTTTTCAAAACTTTTTAATGCTTGCTTACAGCTAAGTACCTTTCCGCGAAGCTGGAAGAGAGCAAACATCTTTTTAATTCCGAAAACGAATGACCTTCGTGGTTCACATCTGGACAATTTGAGATGTAACAGCCTCCTACCAACTATTGGAGAATGTCTTGAAATGCTGATTGTTAACAGAATTTCCTGGTTTTTGCACAGTACAAAAATTGTTAAACGAGACCCAGTTTGGTTTCACTCCATAAAAATGTTGTGAAGAAGAAAAAATCTGCTTACAATTTTAATTTTTCTTGACATCAAAGGAGCTTTTGATCATGCTTGGTGGCCAGGTATTCTCGTTTTGCTCAAAAATTTCGCTATTCCAAGTAACATATTTCATCTGGTCAGAGATTTCTTTAATGATAGGTCTGTTTCAGTTTCCCTTCCTTGAAAAAGGGGCTGTCCCTAAAGCTCCGTCTCTGGTCCACTTCTTTGGAATTTAATTATGAACAGCCTTCTTGCTAGGCTTTCGAAGCTCTCCGGATGTGATACTATAGCCTTCGCGGACGATCTGCTCACCTGCTTTCAGGGAAAATGTCTTGATGATATTTTTGGACTTGCTGAAAGCACATTAAATGATATTTTAAACCGCGCAAGAGATTACAAAATGGAATTCAACCCGAATAAATCGAAGGTTATAGCAATTAAGAAAAAGAACATGGAGTTTTCTAACAAGCAACTCTTTTGATAACATACGGCTTGAAATGGGGAATGAAATCAAATATCTAGGGGTAATGCTTGATGACAAATTCTGTTGGAAAAATCACATTGTATATCTCTCCAAAAAATGTGAAAACATTTTTAAAGGACTAAATCATGTCTCTTGCGACACCTTTGGATGGAAATCCAATGTTATTGGTATGATTTATAAACAAGGAATTGTACCTTTTGTCTGCTATGCTTCTAGTGTTTGGGATAATGCTTTAAAAAAAGACCAACTGTCGTAATCTACGTACAATTCAAAGAAGAATATTACTCAGAATTATACGTGGCTACAAGACTGTAAGTTACGAAGTCTGCTTTGTAATTGCGGGGTTTCCCCCAATTGACCATTTCGTCCTGCAAAATAAAGATTTTAAAGATAATATTGTAAATATTACCCAAGATTCCAAAGTGTTTTTGTTTCTGATCTTCCACATCCTGCTGAACGTGTTCCTATCGAAATTTTCGATTACCATTACAATGTAATCAATGTGTTAGCAATTTTCCTGTAGTGTGTTTTACTGATGCCAGTAAACTCAACCACCGTGTTCGACGTGCTCTTGTTGTGTTTCAAGACACCGCCGAAATGGAACACTTTATGCTTAGAATTCCTGATTAGTGTAGTGTGTTCCAAGCAGAATTGCTGTGCCTCAGTAACTCTCTCAAATGTATCATGAACCACTGTACTTTGCCATCCAGGTTTCTTATTTGTACTGATTCTCTTTTATCCCTATTTTTGCTTAGTAATATTTCTTCCTGCAACAAAAGCTAGAGGAATTAGTGTCTGACATGTCCGAAGTCATTCTGGCATTTTAGAGAATGAAAGAACCGATTGGCTTGCAAAGCAAGCTACAAATCTAAACATCATTGATCCTGTGAGATCCCCAAATCTCAAATTCGTAATGAGAATCACAAAACGATCATTCTCTTATGGAATGAATTATACCAAAATTCATCAACTGCCTCTTTAACTAAATTATTTTTCCCCACAATTTCTCATAGGTAAAATAACAAGCATTTCTTCAGTGATTTTCACTTAACAAAATTTCTTACTGGCCACGGTAATTTCAATTACTATCTCAAGAAATTTGGATTATTGGACACTGATCTGTGCTCTTGTAGCGTGGGTGGAGTTCAAAATGTCGAACACTTCCTTTTTGACTGCACCAAACTTACTGAAAGGAGAAGGTATTTTATTGTGGATTTCGACGCCTGTAATATTAAGTTTCCACCTCCGCTTCATGTTTTGGCCGACCATAAAATGGCCTTTTTCTCATTCTGTAAATTTATTGCCTTTGCTACTTCAGTTTTTAATTAGTCTTTATTTATTTTTATCCATTTTTATCTATGTATGTAGTTGTTTCTACTTAATTCTGTAAGCCTTGTGCTGTACTTTTTGGTGCACAAAGATTGCCTTATTACTAATAAAAATAACTAGAATGTGAAAACACTAGTGCTCAGATTTTTTTTCACTCACAAGAATTACGTGCCTCATTAAATAATAAAGAAAAACCAATATTTGCGTATTAATGACAAGACACTGGCGGACAATAGACACGAAATATCCATCGTTAATGATTTTTCGGCAATTAATCGCAAACACGGTATTGCTAAATAAGCACCTAAAAGCCGAATATATATTTGTCCGACTAATTGAAACCAAAAGTTGAATTCGAACTACCAATGTAGTCATGAGATCTCATATCAAATTAAATTCATTTAGTTCATTCATTTTTTTTTCAATAATTGCGTTCTCATGAGAAAGTACTAGCTTACAGACGCTCAAATCCTCGGCACATTCGGTTCCAATACGGATCAATATTATATATGATATACCTATATGCTAAATTTTATTCATCTGCCACTTTATATTTTCTAGTTAGCATGTTCTAATAATCACTTGTTCTTGAACAGTCGGACTGTCAGACGTTTTCTGAATGGATTTAGTTAAAAATTTGGTAGAAATCAGTGAATTTCGTGTAAGGATCATAAACCAAATTTCATCATTCCAGCTCAGTGTTGTTGAATTAACGTATCGCAGACAGACAGACAACATAATTCTGAAGTGGTCTTAAAAAATTGAAATTGGAAATTTGTCAAAATTTCGATTTTGGTTAGGATTGTTTTATCGATTACAGTTTTTTGCATGCTAGAAAGGTAAAAAAAAATACTTTCGAAAATTAAGGTTTAGTTTGATTGATGATCTCATCAATCCAGTGATCTAAAAATTCGCAAAAAATAAATAAAACTAAAAATAATCTAGGATAATTGTTTTGTCGAACATTAAATTCTCTTTCATATGGTATAAAAAATTTTGCCAATGCGTTTACTTTTTTGCGTGTACATGAATTTATTGCTTAAATCAATGTATAACCATATTCTATTGCATACCATATCTTTTATTATAAAATGGTATTTTCCTGTCTGTTTCCTTATCTCGTATTGCTCTTTTTAAAATCGCTTTTCTGTTTCCAAATTTTTGATGATTTTTATTTTACAATAGTACCATTCAGTTTATAAAAACATGACGGTATTCTTGTAGTTATACGGAATATTCTAAATTTGTTTTTCATTTCGTATTTTGAATTTCACTTTAAAAAAAAGCTGAAATAATTTTACTTTTTGTTTTTTATCATATTCTTTCACATTTTCGAAATGTCAAAAGTTTAAATTATATTTTATAACTCCAATAACATATATTATATAATGTTCTGTAAGATGTTCTTTATTCACAAAATAGATAACGGAATGTAAATATTCTTATATTATCCTGAATAATCTTTTCCTATTGTATCAGCTTTTCAAATAAGCATCGAGAAGAAAATAACTTCATATATTCAGTCTTTTTGTGTAAAACTTTAGTTTGTGAATCAAAAAAGTATTCTTATAATGCTGCATCTTCCACTTTACTTTAAGCAAATAACTTTTCTGTCTATCAAAAATAACAATCGAATGGAATTCCTCGACATTGTTTTAAAAATATCCTGAGAGTTTTATGAGTCATCTTCTCATCGTTCGCGTTTTATCTCATGTCATTTGCATCAGCATTTCAATTGCCGAGGAAAGGATTTACTTTGATGTTATTTTTTCCTTGAAAAATAGGGTTCGTTATGTCTCTTTGAAGAATTCACTGAAGAAATATTAGTATTTTGTTTAAATCATGATGTTTAACATTAGTTCGCTTTTTCGCGATAAAATTTTTTATGGGCCTTGTATTTTTGTTCTTGGTGTAGCCAACGATCAATTGTAATATTACCAAACTAAAAGCAGTCATTTACTTTATGATATTTGGCATCAGTTTTTTTTTTTTTTTTACATTCAAATAATAATTTTCTAGTATATTGTCTTGGAGAAATCAAACCGACTGAAATCATAGTAAACTAATGTAAATTAATATCGCAATTATCTTTGAATTCTTAGAATTTTTCTTGGACATATATATTTATTTTGTTTCATAAAATTTTCATCCCTGCATGGTATGTCTGTTAATGCTGTCAACAATTAACAATTCTCTTTTCAAGCAACAAATAATTATTTTCCATACCATTTTTTGCTGAAATTCGTCATTTTGTAGGTTTTTAGTGAATTACCTTGGATTCATTGATATAGTAATAAACTAATAGCAATTTCAATCGCAAATAACTATAGAATTCTTTAATTCACTATTATCTTTACTGAGTCATGTGCCTTGAAAGTGTGAAAAGAAAAATCATTGCTGCCATCAAAACATGTTAATACATTTTTAAGATATTATTAATTTTTAAAAAAATTTTTTAGAAATTATATTTTTGTGTATATTTTTCTTCTAATATCTATTAAAATTTATTTACGCAAAAACTCTACGTGTTACATGGAATTCAGCATGTGATGCTTACATCAGAATTTATGATATAAATCAAATTTAGGTTAAAACCCGCCGATTGAAAGAATTTTGTGCTGTCATTTCGTCAATATTAAGAGCGTTTACTTAAATGCACGTTACTGCAGCCATAATTCAAAATAATTTTGAGAAAATTGTAGAGAATAGAAAAAAATCACACTCAAATTTTATTAACATATTGATTAGATTATTTTTGATTTTAAGATAATGTTAAAAACAATTTCTTTGAATCATAGCTACCGAGGTTATATATGAAAACCAAAATATATGAAAATTGTCAAGTAAAAAAAATTAGAAACCAACTATGAAAAAGGTAACTTTGGATATTTTTTTGGCTAGTCATTGATGCCAGTCGATAACGTTTGGTTTTAAAACATTATAAGCCGGAACATTTTTGACTATATGGTATAATTAACTTATTTGTGCGAGAAAGTCGAAAACATATTACTTTTAACTCTTTGCACTCACATGTGAAGTCTGACTCGCCATTCTGAAGGACTGATTTTAGATTATGATTATTATAAAAACCATGTAATAACCAACATTTTAACATCAATTTTTAAGAACTATAGTAAATCTTACACTCACACAAGTATAATTATGTATATTGTTACTTTCCAGAGTGTAAAGAGTTCATTGTAGGTAAAGAGTTGAAAAGAAAAAATGTGATTTTTTTTCTTTTACACAATTTTATGGCGTTCACATTCTCTACTGCATACATAATTGGACCATTTTCATATTTGTTTGTTTAATTCCGGTTCCCAGTAATGGACCTGTGGTTTAAGACATGGCCGAGATGATTAAACGAAATAAGATTATGTGTTGCGCCTTTTGTTCTTTATTAGCCTTATTCAAAACTGTTTGACTGTTATGCACTTTAGTAGCGGCTGCTTGATGCGGTAGGGCAAGCTGTTGAATTTTTTTTCCTCCAAATAAAACACAAATGTTGATTAGTTAACTCTTATAGCCCGTCAAAAAGGCTATCTTGCCCAATATATAGGAGACAAGCCGAACGTATACTTCAGTTGTATACTGCAAGATCATTTCTAAAAGGAGAAGGTGCGATAATACCCATTTATCAGAAGTTCTTGCATCATGTCAAAGGGAATTAGAACGATCGCCATGATCAAACACATTTGAAAGTTTAGGAATCTGATTAAAAAAAGATATTTTAACTTTTTCTTTGATACGTAGCATTTTACTTTTTCCTAAACTCTTGTTATCATTGATATCGTGGCCATAACTATTTCTTATCCTCAAGCTGCTGTAAAGAACGTGACAATGTGTGCAAAAAAATGGAATCAACTTGTATTATTGTTCCTATATTTCTTTTTCTTTTTGTATACCAGTTATTTTGATTGATGCATTAAGTTAAGGTCCCTTTCAAAACTGCACCGTGCCATTCATTCAGTAGAAGAAATAAAAATAGTTATTCTAATTCTACTACGGATTGCTTTAAAATTCGGAAAAAAAGAAGAAAACTATCACAAATATATGTCGATTGAATCTACAGTTCGCAATCATTTCCGAATAAAAATTACAAAATATACCTGTTAAACAATAAATAATATTGTGTACATTTTCTTTAAAAGCAAATGATTTTCAAGATTGTCCGTATTTCGTATAAACTGTTTATAATAGAACTTTAATGAGTTTACATTTGTGCCAGGAAGAAGAATTTTTTTAATTTATGGATCCTTATTCCATATTTGTAAATATTGACGTAATACGGGTAAAGAAGATACAGATGTCTTGAACAAAATTTAGAGGTTGTCATAGCGACAAAATATTTTGTCGTTTGTTTCATTTAACAGTAGAATTGCTGGCATTAAATGAATACATATTTTTAACTCAATACATTATTTATAGGATATTAAAGAAAACATTTTTATCGTGTGAGAACATGATTTTGTTTTGTTTTGATGTTTTTGAAGCCTCAAAATGTGTTGGCAGCAAATTGTTGAAGCCTCAAAATGCGTAGGCAACAAATTGGCGATTTATCGCTTTTGAGGCATCCATTTTTCGTTTTCAGGGTTATTAGAAAATAATGCAGAAGGTTGTCATATTTGGCGATTTATCGTCAACTAAAGTTACAACATGATTTCCAAATTATTGATTCTCTGAATTCTTTTGAATTGTCTTAATTAGTTTAAGTCCTTAACCAGTTTAAACTGGTTTCAAACAATCACGAGACTATCAGATTACGCATGCGTCGATATTTAGAAAAAACGATTTTTTTTTCTCCCCCATCTCAAAATCGATGGAACTCCAAAACTTTGTTTACCAGCTAGAAAAATTGGAAATGAAAGTTTAAAAAAATTATATATATGTTACCGTTAAAGTATGAAATCCGTTATTTTATAGAATACCTAGTTATTCCATGAAATAACTGATCGTGTCCGTTAAAGTGTAAAACTCTCTTGTATTTCATGTTTAACTAGTTATTTCATAGAATAGTTAACTAGTTATTTCATAGTTAACTAGTTATTTCATAGAATTCATTTATACGATGCATAAATTAGATAAATTGCTTCTTTTTCATTTTAATTGTCTATCATTAGTTTAATTTCATTTTAGATAAATTGTTTATTTTACACTTTAACTGTCTCTCATTAGTTAATTTATAGAATACTTATTTCATAGAATAACTAGTTAAAGTGTCAAATTAATAACATATTACACACTTTAACGGATACGATCAGTTATTTCATAGAATAACTAGGTATTCTATGAAATAACTGCATTATATACTTTAACGGTAACATATATACAGGAATAGAGACCGGTAGAGAAGTCTCGTGATTGTTTTAAACCGGTTTAAACTCGTTAATGACTTAAATTCATTAAGTCAATGAAAGACTTAAAAAATAATAATGTTCTCAAATGATAAGTTGAAATTTCCGATTGTAGATTTCATTTTTTTATATATTAAATATTAAAGTTCATAAATGATAAAAATAACCGACACATACAAATCTTTTAAATCTAATGCAATTTTTTCCCGATTCCTATGGATAAATGTATTTTAGTATTTCCTTCAAATAGATTCCATTTCACGTTTGCCTTTTCCATGGATACATTTTTATAATGATTCTAAATATTGCTAGATCTGTTTTCATTGCAATACCAATTTGATATTTATTACATTTATTGGATGTTTGGTTCGAAAGTTTTGATATTTCCAATTTCTGCGACTGAAAGCAACTTCTATTTCTTTCATCAAGATTTTACAGCAAATGATACCACTTGCTGTTTCTTAGAACAGTAATAATTATACTATAATGTAAAAGTTGTTGTGTAGAGTGGTCATTGTAAAAAAAGAGACAATCATTAAAATACTAAAATATAATCATTAGATCATCTTTGCATGTTATTAATTCTTTGCACTCGGATGGTGCCTCTCACTCACCATTCAAGACGGAGCATCATTCTGACATTTATTTATTTATTTTTAAATTTTGATTGTTGAAAATGCCTACAGAGTTGTAAGTAAATGTAAATTACTTTTTCGGAGAAATTCAACTTAAAACAAATATATTTTTTTAAATTTTTCGGCGCACTAAACAAGTTAAGTATTAGGGGAAATAACTATGCATCAAATTATTTTCTCGAGTTCAAAGAGTTAAGGAAGCATGCGAGTTTAGTTTAAGGTTTTCAAGAACCTAAGGCATGGATATTCTTAGGAAATCGAACATAAAGTGAGTTGGATCACAGAGAAGTATCAAATATAAAAATAGAAAATGAGAAGCAGTGCCACCATGTTTTAAGATTTCAAAGCGAGAATTTCCCAGATTTTTATTAGCTTAATAAATTTATAAGTATTGGTGATACCAACATTCAAAAGACCTTTTTTTACCTTCAGACTATGAAAATTACCGTAAATTTTGAGAAGCCATGAAAGAATGGATGAAATTACTCATTAATTTTAATTTCAGAATCAATATGAAATATATAAATTTTTGAATGTTCCCATGTTTCATTAGGAATTGAATTGGGAATTGAATTAAACTCTCAATAAATAAAGCAACATTCTGAAAGACTAAATTCTTCTTTTACTCAAAATCTCTGGTCATTACATCTATTTTCATTCGTTTTTGTTAGCGTAAGTCTTCATATAATTGGACAGCTTTGAAGCATTTGTATGAAAATAAAATAAAGAAAACTTTAAATCATCCAAGTTTAAAAACTCGAGCCTAGTGTCCAGTGTCTTAAATAAATCCAAAACCAACAGCAAAAACGCGAAACAAAACAGAGTTACTCCCTGAAACCACAGAACAAAAAGAACCGCAATCTGCGGGGGATCTCAAAGTAATCCGAAGTACTTTATTTTAAGCGATGAAAATCTTCCCTTAAATTCCTTGACTCCACCGCAGGCTTTCCTGCTACTAAATCCGAGAGAAATACGTTGCTTCTTCGTCCAATCCGCTATGCTTATTAAAATCCAATGGCCAAAATAATCGCCGGCATTAACTCCGTACAAGACACATCTCCGGAAGCCCCGCACGGATGGCATCTCATTAATGACCCGTCCATTAGCATCGTAATGAAACGACCTTACGCTCCCGTCCAATCAACGATATTCATAACGACTTCATCCTTTTCTTTGGCCGGGGCTTAACAAAACGAGGGCGCTGCCTTTCTTTTCAGGTTGTTATTTGAATTTTGTTCTTTGCATCTCTCTCTATCTTGCCATGGATGCATGGATCTCTTTTGAGAGTCACAGTGATGCGAGTCCACCTGTAGCGACATAGAATAAGCATTCTAAGGGTCTTTAAGCAATATGTAAATATGCCCCCCCCCTATTCCCCTTCAAATTTTAAGAACCACAGTACTACATTTTTTTTTATCGATTTTATTTAAGCTTTATATAAGTAGTTGTAAGTAGCAAATATTGACAAACTGCAAAAGCAAAATATTTAACTTCAGATTACCTTCTAAAAAGCTGTTTTAATATATTGCAGAAAAAAAATGCTATACTGAAATTTGAAAATAATTATAATAGTGAAAATTAAAAATAATAATAATAGTGAAAAAATGACAAAATATTGCTTAAAGCAATTTAAATAATTTTTAATTTAGATTGGGACATTTTTAAAAAATTACAAAGTATAGATTTTTTTGAAAATTATGAAATTACATAGTATGGAAACTTGCAAATTAAATTATTAATCAATCAGGAATTTTACTAGAATAATGTTTCAAAATTTATATAAGCAATATTTGATTATAATTTGAATAAGCACGATTGCAGAATCTTTATAATTAAACGAAAGCTCAAAATGAAACAACTTTCAGAATTTCGTAAAAATTAAATATTGTGGTCGAGGGCTTATGAAGTTGTGGAGTCCCTACGCAATTGGATACTGTGGAAATTTAATAATCCAACCTTGAGTGGCAACATCTCAGCGAAGTTGTAACAAATTAACTGTTCAGCAAAATATATATATATATATATTTATCAAGAGGTTGCAGTCTCATTTAAAGTTACTTTATTCATATGAAATTCATTGCATTTTAAATAAACTGTGCATGATATAAATTCCTTGCAGACTCATCTATAGAAATTTTTATGAATCTCGTTGTGATGATTTATCATATAAAAGTATCAGAGATTCTCTCCTACACACATACTTATATTTTCGTCCATTCATCTCGATAATGTTCCTTTAATAATGAATAATAATTACGTTGTGTAATAAATGATCTGCAACATTCATCGTCTTTTCCATGTGATAATTAATAATTGTCCCTTCTAATAAAAAATAATTATGCATTTTAGAAAATAATTCATTTTAATTTCCATTCCCCCCCCCGAAGATTATCTTCTAACAATATAAAATGCATATTCAATAAACCAAATGTGTTTCTGCCATGGCAACAAGAGTCGAAACCAAAACTCATAAACAGCCAATGAGAGAAAAAGGACGGATATTGTATAGTGGCATTATATTATATATTTATGGTATTATATTATATATTAATGGTATTATATTATATATTTATAGATATAATAATTTAGATGGCAGCAAAAAAAATCAGCCAGGTTTGCTCTGATTGCAGCTCTAAAGGTTCTTAATTTAAAGGGAGAAAGAGTTGCTTTTGTTCTTTACTTGCATAGTACATGTGCAGCTCGTCGAACAGCCCATGATCTATATTCATCTTGCTGATTGGTTCGTTTTCTTTTTGCTTTCATGGTTTTTTTTTTTTTTTTGCTTTATTTATTTATTGACCATCGAACTTTTAGAGTAGAAAATTAAACATAATAAATTTTAAAAAAAGAGAATGTAATTTTAAAAGGCAATTTCGGAAAGTAGTGAAACTTTGCATCCTTAATAAGCGAGTCGCTGCTTGTTTTTACACAATTTTTTAACCCGTTTGCATACAATGACGAGTCTGATTCGGACATCGATTTACTGAATTTTTAATTTTAAATCTGCAATTGAGCGAAAGTATTAAGTAATTTAAAATGCAAAAATTACTTTAAAACGGTACAGTATCTTATATGCTTTTATTTTTATAGGAATTAAAAGAATAATAAAAGTCTCAGATACAAGTATCATCTTATTAGAAAAGTTTAATAAAATCTTAAATCGAGACGTCAATCTGCTTTTTATCTAACGACTGGTTGCGTATTTGTAAAGATGGAAATTTGCAATTTAATGTGTAAAATAATGCAAAATGCGATTCAAAAGATTCACAAAGTGTGGAAAAGAAAAAAGTAAAATGTGATTTTGTAAAAATATTAATCAAAAACAAGACAATCGGAAAATAGAGCCTCCCGTTTAAACTAAACCACATTTTATTTCAAATATTTTATTTTCCTCTTTATTATTAATAGAGTCTTTTCTTCTAGCTTCAGTTTTTATATTTTGGGGATTAAGAAAGTCGAAATAATAGACCAAAGAAATAATCTTTAAAATTTTTTGTTAACTTTAAGCATAAGAATAAAAATTTTCTAACCTTTGCTGTTTTATTAGTAAATGCTTTTTTATGTGTTTAATACTGTTTGAATTTTTAAATTATTTGTTTACCAGCATGTTAACAAAATAAGATTTGTAAATATTGGAGAAGGATTAACTTAGATATAAACTATATGAGAGTAAATGCCTTTAGAAGGAAAATTAAACACCAAGCCTTCATCCCAAAACAACTTTTTGTTGCGAATATATTGGGTACAATTTAATTATTTAGTATTAATTTATAATTTTTTCTCTGAACCATTTGCTGGTTTGAAATAGAATAAAATTGAGATAAAAAAAACTATAACGATTAACAAAGACGATTATTTTTTTTTAATTTTAAACTCATTTTTTTACTGATTTTTTTCATGTTCGTAAAAATGAAATCGCTCATTTTCTTATTGAATTTTCACTAGATTTCTGATGTGCTAGAGTTCGGAACTTTTTACATTTGAGTATTCTTGATCACATTACATTATTTTAATATTTTAAGAATTTTATTACCAATGAAATAATTAATTCCTATTGCATTTTTATTTCTCCATTACTTGGGATACCTGTAAAGAAGCTCTGAAAAAATAGGTCACAATATTCTATACGATTTGTAATAATAAATTGTACATTAAAGACTAAAAGATAAAAAAATGATTAAAAAAAGTTTTAAAAAACAAGGTTTCATTAGTGCGCTAAAAAGTAGAAAATTATTTATTTTAATCGAAATTCTGGAGATGCAGATAAAAAAACTTTAATTTCGAAATTCTAGTCCGAAAACTTGATAACACGATAATTGATATGTCTTATTTTCTTGATTACGTTAACGTTTGCATTCTGTGCGTAAAGATTTTTACATTACGAAATTTGCAGAAAGAGTGCTAGTCTAAAAATAATACGACGCTAGTAACAGCGAAAGGAAATTCTGCTCTGGAATTTATGTTGCAAGAATGCAATTTTACAGTGATATTTTTAAAGCTGTCAGACGATCGCATGTGAAAAAAAAATGATGAGACAATAAAATTCGTTTGAATTTCACTACAACAATAAAAAAATATATTACAAATTATGCTTGGAATTAACTTTAAAAATTGTTAATTATTATTAAAATTAACGAAAAAATAGATATCGCTTCTAATCAGGCTAATTCTTTGAATATTAAAATGCTGTAGAATGATTTCTGTGCGATGATATGTGAAATTATTTAGAAACTTTAAAATTTTCATTAATAAAAATTTAAATAATATTTTGAAACTTTCAGAGTTTCGATGCCTGCTAAGAAGTGTAGCTTTCTTACTCTGCTTAATAGAGTGCTAATTTTGGTATTTCTCGACACAATAATATACTTCGTTTTTCATGGAATTCTGTGCCTATCGCATACGGCTACATCTCTAAATTTACAGAAAGAGTGCCAATCTGTAAATATTATCGTGTTAAAGTACAAAAACGCAAACTGTAAGGGAACAGTAAGGACCGTAAGCCATCAGTATGTATAATCGTCTACCTCCGTCTGTAACACCGGATGGAGTTAAAAATATTCCTGCTCGTTTGGTCTGTGTCATTATCGAATGCGAAATTTCGAATTTTGCTTAGCAACTGAGACAGGTTCCGTTTATGTTTAAACTGGCTGATTTGTCCTTGTGCGCCACGCATGAATAAAAATTAATTATGGGATCTTAAACTTCACATTTTATTCATTTTTTTTGCTAGGTTGTAACAAAGGTTAATGAGCTGAGGTCTGCAATTAATTTAAAATTTAGTTTAGTGACTAATTTTAATTTGAGTATTTTTTAACAAAACAATAAAAGAAGGTCCTATTTGCAAGGAAATTATCTGTTACTGTTGTTATATATTTACGTTTGAATTATTGTTTGTTTCTTATGGCACTTGCCACTGACAAGCCCGCTGTTAGAAGACAGCGATTTAAGCCTGAGGGGGAACGTCTCTTATTTTTATAGCAGCGCCAACTAGGGCCAAGAGTACGACTTTGCCACTCACGCATCATTCATTCGCTTGCACAACCCCTTTTTACAGGAGGGCACATTCACACATCTCACAGATAGAACAACAGAAAAACAACCATGCCCAAACCGGGACTCGAACCCGGGACGCCCAGATCACGGGGAAGACGCGCTACCCCTATGCCAGGACGCCGGCACGTTTGAATTATTTTATTTTATAATTATTATAATATTATTTTATATTATTTATAATTTATTATGATATTATTTTATATTATTTATAATTTATCATAATATTATTTTATATTATTTATAATTTATTATAATTGTATTTATTTCTTAAGAACATTCCAATGTGCCTCATATTTTCTACTACGTCTTTCGTTAGTTTATCTATGACAATAATCTCCGAGACATTGCATCCGTCAAGACGGACTATTAACTTGTTAACATTTTCTTGTTATATAACAAATAAATTAAGCTTTCATGACTATTATAAGAAAGCAAATAACTAAAAATTCTTAAAAAATTAACAAATATTATAGATAAGATTATAATTCTATTTGAAAATAATAACGAAATTAAGTTACAATGAATATTATGAAGAAGAAGACATAGGAATGATTTAAAAATTAAACATATTATAAATATAATTAAAATTCCAATTGACTGAAAGTATATCCATCAGAACTTTACACTTGTATGTTTTTGCTTTGATCCTTAAATTTTTTATTAAAAAACATTTTACTTTTTATTATATTTATAGAAAAATATTATTAAATCCATTTCTTTTTAAATTTTATAATTTTGAATAAAGGACATATTTTAATAAATATTAGGGAAACTTGAATTTACCTAAACATTTATTACAAGAAATATTGGGTCTAATTATAAATTAATTTTAAAATGAAATAGTTGAATTTATAATTTAAGTATATATCGAGTATTAAGCAGCTTTAATGAATAGCAGAAAATTATTAAATAAGCAGTGATTTGTTTTAATAGAGTTGTGATAATAATAATTTATTAAAAAATTATTTCAATAAAAAAAATCTTTCCTTCAACCTGGATGGAAATATTTGATGACTAATTTTTTTTTTCCAAAAGTGCAATGAAAAGAAAATTTCTCAACACTGTACATTTCTACCTCTAATTTCATGAGGTTAGAAATATAAGAAAGGAAGATGACACAATTGAGATTGAACACAGCCGTTAGCAGGGCACAAATGTTGCCAATTGTGAACCAAACGCGAATTTGACGTAAGAAATTTGGCGATATTCTTCATTATTTGGCGATTTTTCGCTTGCGCCTGGCTAACGGAAAAGTACCTGATTTTCAGTAAAATGGATTCACTCGTAAAGAATTTTAACATATTGATATTTTAGATCATACATTTTGATTATTACATTTGTCTAAATTCTCTATTTAGGGAGTTCACGGTTTCCATTATGTAACATAAATACTGTTTAGAGAGCTGCCATTCCGTTTCGCTAAATTACTCAAGAGCCTCGTTGTCCCGCACTAATTGGGGGATTTTCGATTAGTTGATTGTTGGATAATCCAAAATGCACTCGGAAGATTTACCATTACTAGCATTTACGTTACAAATGCCTCGTTTCGAGTGAATTAAAGCTGGTTTACCCATAGATCGTCTGGCAGTGGTTAAATGTATTGACAGAACTGGCACGACAGCAGCTCAATGGCCCTCTAGTTGTTAAAACACAAATTTTTTTTAAAAAATAAAATCTGAAAATAGTATTTAGAGGAATTAATTATTTTAAATAATATTTTTGCTATATAGTCCACAATGCCACTCACGAATTTCCAGGAATACAATATTACATGGGTCGAAATGCACAAGTCGGCCGTTCTATTAATTTTATTGCCATTGAATTATGTGAAAGAAAAGGATGAATTTGGGAAAAAATATTTCATAAAATACAAATTCATAATAGCATTGCATTATATTTGAATGAATATCATCTGAAGCCTCGATTAATTTTTTTTATATATAATTAACATTGCAAGTCATTTTATTGTTTATTTTAAGCATTTCAAAGATTTATTGCTGATCTCGCTTTTACTTAGCGTATCTCTCACGAGTTGGTGGCTGAACTTCTACTTCAGACGGACGAGCGCATTTCTTGAGAGGGTGAGAAATATGGAACTGAAAACGAATCACCAAGAAATTATAGGCTTATGACAAATAGAAATATGCTAAGTTAAGCGCAATTTTTTTCTCTGCTTCTCATTTATGATATATTTCATTCCGCGTTGTAAAAGAATAAAATACAGGCAGATTTGGTAAAGTTTTAATCAAGTCCGGCTCCTAAAGTATCAAAATAGACTCGCCTGATATTACAGAATTTTGAGCATTATTTGCATACTCATACTCATTTGCATACTATGTTGTGCATTGTATTTGATATGTTGTGCACGACATGTAATTGTTGTTAAGTTTGCAATTGTGTTATGATGTCAGTTTGTATTCCATTCAACTTACGTTGTAACTTTATTTGATGTATCCATTTCTTTGGTTTAATTCATTGGTAAGAATCACTTTATCTAGTATTACTCTTGGCATTTGTGAGTACATTTGTTTCTGTAAACCAGCAAATGTTTACAGAAGCAAATAATGCTAAAAATTAAAAGTTTTCGCATACTCTCTAATTAATTTGTTATGCCAGGAACGTATTACATAGCCTTGGCGTTCAATAGTTATGCAATTTTTAACTTTTGGCTTGAATTTAGCATTTTTACTGAAACCATCGTGTTATCCTTGGAGAGATTTTCGCAGATTAATCATTGACATGAATTAATAGTAACCAAAAATTGACTTTGTGTTTTAGATAAGTTTTTCTGAACCGATTGAAACAAAAGTTTGACTCAAAACTTCACTTGTCATAAAATTTCTTACCGAATTTTATATATTTAAGTCATTGCGTTTTTCAATTATCCTGTTTCGTGTTTCTGAAAGTACAGACAGGCAGACAGTCAACCCGAGTTGGATTTGGCTGAAAAATTGGCAGGCATCTACGCTATTGATTTTAAATGTGTGTTCCGAATTTTATCAATCCAGCTCTCTTCATTTTATAATTATCGTGTTAACTTATATTCGAACAGCGGGACAGCAGGACTACTGTACACATTTTACTCAAAATTTGGTAAAAATTAGAAAATTTGGTATAAAGACTGTATACCAAATTTCATCCGTCTAGCTCAAAGCGTTTTTGAGTTATCTTTGTCACAGACGGTCAGACAGACATTTTCCAAAAATGTGTTTTTCGAACTCATGGAGCCTAAATTGTGGAGATTCGTCAAAATTTCGAGTTCTAATTTTTTGACGATTGCTATACTTTCTCTATACTACATGTACGAGAAAGTAAAATGATTTACTTCTGTATGGTTGGCCTACCTTTAAAATTTTTTTAACAAAACCATTTTTAGGGATATTCTGTATACGGTATTTTTTTATTTTGACAGTTTTTTAATGTTGATTTATGTTGCTTTTTGACATTTAGATAATGCAATGCACTTATCATCATTATTATTTACGTCGGGTCTCATTGATTTTTCGAATTCTTACTAACGATATTCACTACCGGAGATTTTATCAAAGTGAGATATTTTGTCCGCAATGTCTTTGATGAATTGAAAGTCAATATATTTGAGAAAGAAAATATTCCGATCTTATCGCCTCATTTTCTAACTGCGCCACGAATCAATAGCTCGAAGCGGCGTAAATAATTCGCAAAATAGTTGAGCGTTTCTGTATTATCCAGTAGATTCCATTGGGAATTCATCGATTATCTTTCAAAATTGTGAAAACTTTAACTATTTCGATGCGTTATAATAGAGCGTTTCTAGATTTTATTATTCAAAATATCTATCGTCTTAGGGAAAAGCATTTAAATGCATAATTTTCCACTTATTAGAATATATAATATCATAAACTTAAAATGTTGCCGATACAATGTTATTCAACCAATGTATCTACGAATCTTTGGATTTCTGATTGTTGATTTCCTATTCTATTTATGCGTGTACTGTTCATTCACAGATCCCTAAACCCACCTCGCTTTTGCGCATGCGCCAGGATGCGTTTATTTAATCAAAATAGGGGCGGGAGGAAAGATGAAAAGGGATGTTTACATTTAACAATAAGGTAAACTCGGACTATACGTGATTTTAGAAAACGAAAAAATTGCCGATAACTCCTAGTATTATGGGAAAGAGACTCTATAATTCACAATAAAATACTTTAGAACAATTTTTATTTACTGTAAGGGGCCTAAATATTAAATTGTGATGAATAAATGGAAGATTTCTCTTCTTAAAATTGAATAGCTCACATTTTTTTCAAATAATGCAGAATACAATGAAAATAACAAAATTTAGAACTGTATCAATAGAATAATAATGGAATGAAAATAATGTAGAATTTATTAAATTTTGGACTCAACGTACGAAAGGCAATAATGCCAAAAAATTTATAAATAAATAAAAAACGCCTGATGATCACATGACAGAATCTGTAAAAACGCTGAATTTGCATCAAAGATCTACTTTTCGTAGTTGTTCGTTAATTCTGTTCAACGCAATCGCGGTCACAATTTTATGGTGGGGAAAAAGAGGAGACAGCATGAGAAATTTTTCGGTAGACCACACCAGCTGTAACTTTTTTTTTCTGATTGGTTTTTATTGGTGTGTGTGTGTGTGTAGATTTTTATTATTAAAAATGGAATTTGGTTTAATTCCACTCATTAGTTTTAATTGCAGATACTTTTTAAAATCTTGTGTATTGCAGATACTTTTGCAGAAAATTGTTGCAGATACTTTTTATAATCCAGTATTGCAGTATATCCTGTGTATTGAATATTGATATTGCTAAAATGCATCCTGTATATTTTAACATTATCAATATTCAAAATATTGCATAAATCGTAAAACCAGCGTAATATTGTACACCGTAACAGAAAATATAAGCTTTTTAAAAAAAACAAAAATGCCTAATGTCTATTTTAAGCAGATTTAAATTATTTAAGGATTTCAGCGGGAAATTTATTTTGTCCAATATTTGCTGCACACATGCTCATTAATATATGTTGTCACATTTTTCACTAACACAGATACAATGGAAAAGCAAAGATATAAACAGTGGAATAAATTTCATTTCACTGTAACGCATATTGAGCGAAAAATCGAACACATCAAAAGCAGAACTGGAAAAGGATAAATCGTTGTTGTGCATTCTGTAATGGCTTGGCCACGTGCCGACATTCGTTATATAACTGGCTGCTGTAACCACTTATCTCAAAATGGATGCTTTCCGACGGTTTAATGGCAAGTAACAGACTTTTTTGCTAATCCAACTACATGCTTCCACCTCATTTACTTTTTTTTAAAAAAATATATTTCTTTACGGTGTTTATATCACTCATATTTTTTTTACGGTTAAAGTTACATATGTTCAAGTCACGTTAACAAAACTAGTCCCGTGGGTGTTGTATGTTGTATCTTGAATTTTTTTTTCCTTTTACTGCCTTTTGCGCTGATTGATGAAAATTCTTATGGACTATTGTTTATATTAATTCTTTTGTTATGAAATTGTTTATTGTTTTTTGATAAATATTTCCATAAGAGAGTTTATCTTTTATAAATTCTTTATAAGAGACTTCCTCTGAATAGATATTAGTCAAAATTTGATAGAAATCTAGCTCTGCATGGAATTGGGAAATAGTATTTACAAGATACAGATCTTTGACGGGAATTTGGCATTTTTGCTAAATCTGTCATGCGCTATTTGTGATTAATCTCTGCTGTGCCTTTCTAGGGCCGTGGGAAGTATACTTCCCACCCAATTTATCAAACTTTGTATGAAATTATGTAGGTTGGCATAAGTTCTGACACATTTTTTTAGTAAATCAGAAACTTGGATGCTTCAGTTCTTTATTTCAGACAAAATGATGTGTCTTGATTTGTTACTTAATTATTAATTAACCAAATTAATTAATTAGTCAAATAATCTAAATGAATCCCTTTTCTTATTCTAATTTCAAGCCTAAAAATATTTTAACATAATATGACTAGAAAAAAATGGCCTTTAAAGGGTTAATATACATGTACATGAAAATCGAATATGTATTTTGAACGCCGTTTCGCCCGATCGCTTGAAAACAAACCATAATTATATGTACATAAATTATAACTATAATAAAACATATTGTATGTACATAAAACTATAATTATATGTACAAGATCACATATTAAATTTATTTACTCGATGCGTTTTTGAATTGTTGCTCTTATATGCATTCGAAAGTATAATCAGATAGATGATCAATTCTTTGATATATTTAGTTCCAATGTTCCAGATGTTTAACCGGTTTACTAAATTTTATTTATTTAGCTTTTTATGGTTTGAAGTTATTGCATCCAATGGGACAGAACACAAACTTTCTCAGAAGGGATTTCGCTGAAAATTTGATAGATATTTGCAAATTTAGGTTTAACCCATACTCGAAATTTCATCCGTTTAACTCAAACCATTTTTGAGGTATCGTGTTCACAGACAGAAGAACATAATTCTGGAAATCTATTTTTTTGGATTCAAAGATATCAGAAAGCTGGATTTTCATCATAATATCGAGTTCGGCTTTTTTATGACTACAATGTTTTCTCTTTGCATGCATCGTTTACAAGAAAATAAAAGAACCTCTTGAAAATTTGAAAAATTTAATTAAGGATTATTTTAACTCTATAAACTCGAAAGTCAATCTCCTTTCAGGGACTATTCAAAGCGGTGCATCATTTTGACGTTTTATTTATTTATTTTTAATTTTAATTTTTAAAATGCCTACAGAGTGAAGAGAAGATGATTAATTTTTCGAGGAAATTCATCTTTAAACAATCATACATTTTTATTTTGCGAAACAGCCGGCATCCTGGTATAGGGGTAGAGAGTCTTCCCCGTGACCTGGGCGTCCTGGGTTCGAGTCTCGGTTCGGGCATGGTTGTTCTACATCTGTTCTATTTGTGAGATGTGTGAATGTGCCCCCCTGTAAAAGAGGGTTGTGCAAGCGAATGTGATGCGTGAGTAGCTAAGACGTACTCTTGGCCCTAGTTGGCACTACTAAAACAAGAGACGCTCCCTTGGCTTAAAATCGCTGACTTGTCAGCGAGCTTGTCCATGACAAGTGCCGTTATAAACAACAACAACAACAACAATTTCTCGAAACAATAAACAAGTCTTTGTATAAGATAAATACTTATTCATTAAACTACTTTCATGGGTTCAAAGAGTCAAATCTGGCTTTAGAAGTACCTTAGAATAAATTTTACGAGAGTAAGTATTCAGAAATGTAAAGAGAACAGGCTCCATGATATCTACTGATACATACGGAATATCTATTCGTGCTTTCCATTTCGTGCAACTCTGTCATGATTAGATTCGCTTTCTAGATCTGCCCGGGTTAGTGAATCAACCTTATCCGGAACATGCATTCTGGAGGTCTGATAGATGAGTGTAAGACATCACGATCTCATTATGCGACCTTTGGGCTTCCATCCACCTGTCAGGCATCATGTCCGCTAATTTAATCGATGGCGATGCAGGGGCCGCCGGCTACCGATTTTCATGATCATTTGTTTGGGGTATACATACGATGACGCCTTTAAGATATTTCCGGAATTCAACATTGTTAAATTGTATAGCAGCGGCATTTGTCGATTGGAAGCTGTGATTTTTACTAAAGTAAAAAATTGTTTACTCCTTAATAATTATGATTTAAATTTCTCATTTCAATTATGTTAAATGGAAAGATGGAAAAAATTCCTCTCGGCAGGCTAGGAGGCAAAGAGGTACACTCCTTTACATCTATGCTATTCTCTGGCAATATAAATTGTTGATGTTAGAAACATTTAAAATTAGAGCTTGAAAATCACTTGTCAGTCCCTAACATCTAAGATATTGCAATTATCGAAAACCTTTAAATACAATAAATAAATTGATCTTCAATTGCTAAATAAATTGTTGTCTTAATGAGGCATTGATTTGGCTAATTGGTTTTATTTTTCTATCTTCAATATTAAGTAAGTTATAGTGAAATGAAAATTTATACCTCCCCACCCCCTCCTTGAACTAGATGAGTCATTTAGGAAGTCGTCCGAGATTTTTACTTTTCTAACAACATATTTCAAGCCAGTTAAAATCTAAAAAAATTAGTCTAGTTATGCTGTTCACAAGGTAGCAGGGGAAAAGCGTTATACGCATATATATAAACTTTTGAGTGAAGGTTGGTTTGGGGTTCTAAGAACTACGATTATTAAAGAACTGAATACATTTTCCCGAAGTCTTGCCATGAGAACAATTCGATAAGTAGTCTTCCTATAGGAATCTACCTTACAAAAGGTAATTGCAAATTCTCCTAAAAAATACAAAATAGAGAGAATCGGTTTTCATTTTTATTTATTTCGAACTTAAAGCTAATGGTCATTTTTAAAACATTCACCATCATGATTTATGCCTCTGATTCGCATCAGAGGTAATGTGCTCACTTCTTTGCTATTTCTTAAATGAAGTCGAAAAGAGAATATCTAAATAGGTAATAGATGGGATTAGATTTAGGATTCAAGGCTGTTACATATGTGAGTCACATGTGATTCAAGGTTGTTACATATGTGAGTCGCATGTGATTCAAGGTTGTTCACTATGTGAGCCACAAGTGATTCAAGGTTGTTCACTATGTGAGCCACAAGTGATTCAAGGTTGTTCATTATGTGAATCACAGATGATTCAAGGTTGTTCATTATGTGAATCACAGATGATTCAAGGTTGTTCATTATGTGAATCATAGGTACTTCAGGGCTGTTCACTATGTAAATCACTGGTGATGCAAGGTTGTTCACTATGTGAATCACTGGTGATTCAAAGTTGTTCACTATGTGAATCACAAGTGATTCAAGGCTGTTCACTATGTGAATCACAAGTAATTCAAGGTTGTTCACTATGTGAATCATAGGTGATTCACGTGTTGAACAACGTTTTAAAACTAGAAGATATAAACAAAACATAGGTATGCTCTACTCGCATCAAATTCTATACTGAAAAAGAACTTTTGTTATCACTCGAATATAAGTAACATGGCAATCAACGTGTTAAGCAATTTGATTGTATCGGTTGATTGACATCCAGTCTTAAAGCTTTCCGATGGGTTTTTAAGGCAGACCTTATCATTTTAAAACCCTTGCTGGAACCCGAGTTCAAACTTTTGTATACCATCAGCGGAAAAACGATTGACTAGATGTATTTCACAAGCGCTACGGCATATAGGATTCAGTGTGCATTAAATTGGTCGAATGTCGTATGTCCTTTCGCTCATAAGGAAAGTTCCAGCGGAGTGTATAATTTATGTGTCGTCCTCGTCGTCACGTATACATCAAATCGTAGGTGAAATCAAACTTTGAACTCATCTACGATTCCATTTCGGAAATTTGGTCTTTAAACTAGTTTTCTACGACATCGTTAAATGCTTCAGAATCCACAGATTGACCAACATACTACAGATTTGATTAAATCAGACAGTCTTCAAAATGATGTAGTGGCAGTCTCGCTTTCATAGCTAGAAGTGCAAGGTTTTAGATAGTAAATTTGATTTTGATTTTCAGTATCTTTCAAAATCTACGGTGTGTATGGACATGCTGCAAGTAGAATCCATTGAAACTTCCTCTTGCTAATGTGGATTGAATTTTTGAAAGTTGTCGTTATCTGATCACGACTTATAATGACAAATTCCGACTTTAAAAAGAAAACCTTCATGTAGTTTTAATTCCTTAATGATCACTCGCTCATGTGTATGATAGTTGGAACAAATGTAGTGTCCGCTCACACAATATATGTGTGATGGTTATACGTGTCATAGGTTATTGGCCAGTAACACTCTGTGTGATGATTGAAGAATGCAAATTCTTTTAAAAAATTAATTCCTTAAAAATATTGCCGATTCCTGGCAACGTAAAGTGCTAATAAGAAGTGTAAATGTCATGAATCTAAGTTAGCACTGAACATGTCTTATTCATGAATCGAAAGGTTGAAATAAAATTAAAATAAAAAGTCATGGCGTAGCTGTTTAACAAATAAATTAGACAGCAAATATGCCAGAAAATAATCAGCAAACAATCATATTGTCATGCCTTCCAATGCATCTTTCATTAAAATTATTAAGTAAGCAAATTTGAAGTAAATTTGAATTAACGACCATTTTGTTGAATATTTAATATTATTAAAAATTCAGTAATATATTATTTCGGTCACAAATTAAATATAAAAACAGAATTAGTAAAACTAAACTTTAAAAAAACTAATAATAGCGTTAATAAGTGGAATAAGTTAGAATACTATATGGAACTAATTATTTTAGATTCATTTTAACTTATTACTGAAAAATAATTTCTAAGCGAAACATGCTTTTTTATTTGCTAAAATTCACGCCTTTTATTATATTAGCATTCATTTATTACATTAGCGTTTTAATCATGAAAAAAACTGATTTTATAAACAACGTAATTATTCCATTTCAGTCAAGCGCTTGATATCGTTTTTAATAACTTTTTTTTTATTTTTACAATTTATAATTTTTGATATTTTTAGAAGTTATTTTTAAAAATTGCTTTTTATACCCTTCTTGAGAAGCCTTACATAATTTTATAGCTTTTATAAATCCGTGACAAATTTATTTAACATAAAATTTAATTTCGAAAATATAATGTTTTTTATCATCTGATCGATATTTCATTTACTTTTTCATTTTAAATAATTAATTAAATGTCTTAATTTTTAATATGTTCTATACAGATGAGTAGTTTAATTCTAAATCATTAAAGATATCAGTTTTTTTAAGCTTATCAAAAATTTAAATGTCTATGAATGTAACAGTGATTTTTTTTTTGAATGAGTAGCAATTATGTTTTTAATTTTTAAAAGCTAAATTAATTGGCTTAAGTATTCGCAATTATTTATGCTCTTATTTAATTAATTATTTTTTCGTATCAGTTTGTTGCTTATAGTAAGGAATTTTTCTTCATTTACACTGCAGTCTTTTGTTGTATTTTTAAGCAACCCGAATTCAAAAGTTTTGTTAGCTTAATAGTTGCTATAGAAGAAAATTTCCAATTTTAATGATCTTATATAATAAATAAAAAAATAATTAATGCTGTTTTAAAAACATACTTTTATCAGTGCACAGAACAGTTAGCGTCTCAATATACATATTTTTTTAATTAGCTTCTACTTTTTAATATTAAAATCTGCCATTTCACAAATTCACCATCAGATGGCGCTACAAGTACGGATATTTATATTAAACTAAATTTATGACTTTGTATTTTCTAGAACATGTAACTTCAAATTTCTAGCAAATCGGGGATTGAATGAGAAGTAAGTTATGAAATTACATCTTTACAAACTTGAAGCAACTCAATAAAAGCTTTTATAAAGTACAGATAATTAATTTCATATTTACTTATATCGTTAATGTTTGCCCCCCCCCCTTTTTTTTGAGACAATATTTACTTTATATTATTTATTGCAAGAGCAAGACTCTATAAAATTAGGATCTGAGCCCTAATGGGGTTATACAAAATTATTTCGTTTTTGTGAAACTTATAGCAGTTGGTACTTCTTCCTAAGGCTTTACTAATGCGTTCGTGGGCCGCGGCAACTGTTGGTAAGGTATCGGTTTCGGAGGATTTCAGGTTCGAGACCCTATTCCATCTAAAAACCGTCGTGTAAGTGGATCTAATGTACATTAAATCCTTCGGGATCGAAACGTCCTCCTGGTGGTGTCGTGGGGAAGTTTGAAGAGTTGGATGCCAGTTCAAGTGTCGCTCTTGTCATCTGACTGTGGTTCAAAATTACGAAGTCCGTCCCAAAATAGCCCCAGTGTTGCTTTGAAACGGAACGTTAATATAACTGAAACACTTTGGCTTCTGAAGTATTATGTGTGCGAATGGGGTCATTTTTTAATTAAATGCTCTCTTCTTTGTTACATCTTAACTGTAATAGAGACATGGTCCTTTAATTAGATAGTAGATGTGAATTACAAGCGTGTCACAGTGCATCCAAAGTATTAATTACATAACAATTAAGCAATTAAATGGGTAGTGTAATTAAGAAGATAATAATCATAATTAAAAAAATATTTAAATATAAAAAGTTATGTATGTTTAGTGTGTTCTTTTCTTAGTATCAAGAGGTGTTTAGTGTTTTAGGATAATGAGGAAAATAGAGTCTCAATATTTGAACCTATAAATCTATAACATTTTGGGTGCAAAATTTCTTAAAGCTCTACAAAGTTGGTGAAAGAAATATGTATCGAATTTCATATAGATAGCTCGTCGCATATTTTAGTTGCCTCAAAAATACAAAAAAAGTTTAGGTGACACAAAAAAGGAGAAAAATAATCAATACTTTTAGTTATTTATTTCAAAATTTGTTGTTAATAAAACCATTCCAAATTGGTTGGGATTTTTTTTTCAACTGATAAAAACCGAAGAACTACAAATTTAGTAACAAGAACACACACTGAATTTCATTTTTATAACTCCTTGTATTTTAAAGTAATCTCGTTTACATTTCGGATATAAAGTCCAACAGACAGTCAACCTGTGAACGGATTTGGATCGAAATTTGTTACAAATTTAAAATTAGATGCTAAAACTGTATACCAATTGTTATTTACTTAACTCTTTGCGTTTCGTAGATATTTGCAATGTAGTCGGACAGGCAGACAATCAGATTTCCTGTGAATAAATTTTTGTCTAAAATTTGATAGAAATCTACTAATGTAAAGGTAATATACCAAATTCTATCCGTCTAGCTTAAAGCGTTTTTCATTTAAAATGTTCACAGGCACACAAATCGAGATGTTTTCAAGAATGTATTTTGTTAGACTCAGGGCTATTTGAAACGTGGAAAAAAATGTCAAGGTCATCTTTTCTGACAGTTACAGTTACAGATTTTTTTATATTTCGTATAAGAGTATTTTCCGGATCCTGAGAGATGCTGAAAGAGGAGAATCATTCAAAAATTTGGAGTCTTATATCGTCTACGATTACAATGTTTTATTTTTCTCATTGCTTTATGCATGAGAATGTAAAAAAACACAAGATTAGTTTAAAAAATGTTATACGTATATTTTTAAACATCACCCGTTTTGTTCACGTGCATTTGTACCAAATAACTTATTGTGCTATTTCTTGTCATTTTTTTTTTCTTCGGGGGAGAGAGACACTTTGTAGACTAAAAAATTATCCCTGTTTCTAATCTGAATTCAATACTGATACTCTAAGTTGTTCATTTTTCTAATCTGAATTCAGTTTTGGAAGACAATGCGCTATGATCTACCATAGAAACGACTCGCAGAAATATATTCCCTAAATTGTCTGTTCTTTTGCTTTGTTGAATATAAATTAAGCATAGAATGCATCTCTTTTTTTTATATTTATTTTCTGAATTTATTCATTTCGTACGTATGAAGAGAGAAAGTGAAAGTTTCCTATTCAAGAATTCGTAGGGATGGTGGCGCAGGGGGTGGAAAAGAAGGCGATACGCGTCGGAAATACTCTTGTCACGTCTAACATGAAGAATTGCAATAAGAGAAAAAAAGCCGGTTTCCGAGATATTTCTTTTCATAAGCTAAGCTTAAATAAATAAAAGCGGCCATATTTGCTTGTTGGGCAGTTTTGGGAACGATGTTTGAATAAATATCTTTTATTGAAAGATAAGGAAGATACTATTTTCCAAAGTTTTTTTTGTTCGGGATGCGTTTTGTGTTAGGATATCGCCGTAAGATACCTTGTGAAGGATTTTTCTTGCAATGTATTATACCCTTTCGTTATTGATGGTTATTCTTGAAAGAGTATGGTATATATTGACAAAATATCTTCAAAAAAATTTCTTAATTTTCTTTGTGAAGTATTTCACAATGTGGAACATAATATTATAGAATAATGCGATCTTATGTTGATATAGAAGACTATTAATTTCATGAAACAAGCATTGATTTCTTTCACATTTAAGATTTTCAAGTAGCTGTAAATTAATTTAAAAAGATTTTTTTTTCAGTTCTAAATTAAGTTTCCATTGTTTAAATTAAGTTTCCATTGTTAACTATAAATTAAACAAGTTAAGTTATATTAATTTATTATAACTTTATAAATAAATATAACTTGTTAGCAGCATTTAAGAACATAAAATACTTGCAATTTTTTTCCAATTTTTTTTATGGTGCTTTTATTCGATTTTTGATTTTTTAGGTAATGTTCTCGAATTGTTTTATTAATCTACTATTGTTATTATATTCATTATAAAATTAATAAGAATTCAAAGTCTAAGTTTATGTGTGTGTATGGGTGTGTTATTGATTTAAAGAAAAGCTGGTGCAAAGTCTTTGCTAATAATTTTTCGTCTTCATGAAGTTATGGAGTTATCCATTACCAAGATTTCTTTGTGAGAGCTATGACCAAGCTGGAGACGCAATCCAAAGACAGAAAGCAGGAGAAAAAAACCGTTGGAAAGTATTTTGCACTTATAAAGTTTCATAAAAGAATTTAGTGATATCGCGTTTTGGTTTGGTATGTGGTAGAGTTATTGTGGGAAAATAAGACACACAACTCCGAAGCTCAAGTGATTAGGGAATAATTATTTTTAGAACGTAGTTAAATTGAAATTATCACACACACACACACACACACACACACACACACACACACACACACACACACACACACACACACACACACACACTCACAACACACATACATACACAAACACTCACAACACACACAACATGCACACACAAGCACACATACATACACAAACACTCACAACATGCACACACAAGCACACATACATACACAAACACTCACAACATGCACACACAAGCACACAACACACACACAAGCACTCACAACACAAACACTCACAACATACATACACACACAAACACTCACAATATACACACATCTATTATGCTTAGTTTTATTATTTTTTGAAGTGTTCAATATGTTCTGAAATATACTTTCGAAATATTGAATTTCTTTTAAAGATTCTTTTTATTATAATATATTGTGCAAAATTTTAATAAAAATATGAGAGAGGGAAAAGAAAGATGTTTATGCCATTAAATCAGTAAATTTCTCCTTAAAATGTTTCCAAAATAGCCACTATATATTTTTAAATAATTCAAATTGCAATTGTTCATCGTTCTTGTTTCTGATACAGTTAAATAAATTATCGTTTGCTTGGTCATATTTGGATCTTGTGCTGTATAACTTCAAACATTCATTCATTTTTTGATCCCTACTAAAACTTTCTGAGAAATTTGAACTTACTCATATATGCCGATTTAAAGAGATCTTGAAATATTGTGTAAAATCAGCAAATGTATAATGTTTTTAGCGTTTATTTACAATATACCAGTATGCAAACACTAGATTACATTATTGGCATTTTCTAGATTTTATTCTCAATCAAACATAATAAAGGTTCCAATATCTCTAAGACCTTGAAAAGAATATGATTTTTTAAAACTAAAACTTTTTTATTTATAAATTTTTTTCCGAATTTATTTTTAAATAACCACAAAAACACCTCAGTCTTGTTAGTGGTGGATTTAGAATTTTCTGATTTTAGATACTGGGTATCATGAAGTCCTTCTTTTAATAAATAAGCCAGATTAACTTCACATTTCAGCATTTTTAAAAAAAATTTAATTCATTTGTTTTTGGTGTATTTTAATTCATCTTTTATTTTGGTGAAGTTTTTAAATGTGTGCTATTTTTTCTTTATTTATTATGTTTTATCGTATTCGCTTTTATACACAATGTTATTTAAATAAATGCTCAATGTCTATTAACCAAGTACGATCTATTAAGTGCGTTACGTGTCAATCCGCGTATACATGGCGAGATTGATGTGTAATTTTTTAATTTAATAATAATGAAATCTTATTCACTTTATTATGATTTATTTTTTCAAAATTTATTTTGCAACCAATTGAATTGCGTTCGACGCATATATGCGTCATTGCTTGACGACCAGGTCACTACTTGTGAGGGAATGGATTGATTCCTCCACTCAAAAGTTCAAGTCCTTCAAAAAACGCTACGGCATTTTAACAAGAATAGGAGTATTTTTTTTTTAAATATAAAAGAACAAGTAAAAGTAGCTCTTTCGAGTTGAGAAAAAAAAATATTAAATTCTTGCCGGCCAGATAACATAAAGGATAGTGATAAGCATTCCCCACTAACTGAAAAAAGAGGGGACTCCATGGGTTTTAAAAATAAATTCTGCAGTTAACTTCTTAATAATGTAATTACAAACTGGTCTCAATGAATTAAATAAACCATGACATTAATATTATCCTAATATTTCGGAATTCAAATAAATTTGTATTTCTACATATTGCCCTATTTGAAAATAGGCCAATAATATTATTTTAATCTGCCATCTTATGGCCTCCTAGGTTGCCTAGTTTAGACCCCGCCTTTGAGTGATACAAAATTTACTCGAGTACATATCAGAGTTTATTTTAACTTTAACATTACTTTCCAACGCTACTTTCAATTTCAAATTCAACTTAAGAACCAACCCTCTTTTTTTTTTTTTTTCTTTTTCTTTTTCTTTTTTTTTTTTTTTTTTTTTTTTTTTGCTCCTTCACCCTCCAATACCAGCTTCTATCCTTTATCACATCTTCAAATCCACCAAGTAAACTACTACAGCACCACTTTCATTCATTCCCGCATCTCATCACACACACCCTCCCTAGTTAGTAAAACAAATAAAACCCTGGCAACACACACTCTCTGGAGCTGTTTATCCATCCGAAAACGAAATCACCGTGTGTTACTTTAAAAGACAAACCTTATTTCCATGCAAATGTGCGGCGGGATCCATACTCGCCTACCCATTTAATACCCCATCGCCTTTAAAACATGAGTAATCCGCCTTCACTGTGACTGTGACCCTGCCCTGGTGACGACGTGGGGTTCTCTGGCTCCTCCCGCTGCAATTATCGGAAGAAGAACCACCACCTGCTGTTTGGGATGGATGTCGGATCATGTGGGTATCCGATCACCCTCCTCGCCTTCGCTCCATCCTCTTTTTTCACTCCTGCGGCCTTTAATTCTCTTCCAGTCAATAGAGATTGCGGAATATCTGGTAAGAGTTAAGGTGAATTGATTATTTCTTTCTTATCCCGTGGGCCCTGTTTTTTTCTTTGGCTCTCAGGTGGTTGCTCAGGTATGTGAAAGGGATGGGGACAATTTTGGAAAGTTTTCATCGATTAGGATGGTTAGGAATGGTATAATTGATCCTGGTTTGGCTTTTTTCTTTTTTTTTCTTTCATAATTTCTGTGGTATTCTTCGTTTCATTTGTTCCTCTTTGTACAACTGAATTTGAAGATAATTGTAATGGTAATCCGGAAAGAAGAAGCTTTTGCTTAAACTTTTTTATTATACTTTCTTGTAATTCTAATTCACATTTGTATCATTTTTTATTTGGCTTTAATATTACGTTATATAATATTTCGAATACTTCTTTGTATATATGAAAATTATGAAAGGCATCGAGATTTTTGTTACATATGAAAGATAAAAAGTTTGATACTGCATTCTTCTTACTTTATATTAGTTATTTATGCATTTCTAATCTTCGAATTCAAAAATTAAAGAGCATTTATAATAATCAATTTTTTTAATAATTTTTAATCAATCAGTGGAGATTGCGAAGTAATGTGCAAAATTTCAGGTGAATCTTTTTTTCCGCTTATCATATGGATTCCCCATTCCCTGTTTCTAGGTTGTCTCACTTTAATGCTCTCACTTTTATATATGCTTTCTGAAAGAGCATAACATTTTCTGGAAGGCTTATAGACCATAAGTGCTAATAGAGATATTACCATAATTCTTGTACTTTCGAGAATCTTTATTTTTTGGGCAAGTTTATTGCTAAGTTGTATCCGTTCAGTATTCATTAAAAAAATCCGTAAATATCTCCTCCTTTATATGAAACAGACTGATCATGCCAACAATATTTCAGATTTATTACTGAAAATATAATTTAGATTAAACTGGAAAATTTTGATTTGAGGTTGGATAAATCAGTTGCACATAAATTCATTTCGACTTATGTATCAATATTTTAGCGCAACCAAAAAAAAATTGGATAAATTATTTTCAGATGCATTTTTAAAATTTTCATATTAAATATGGGTTTCAGCAAATTTACCTTGAGTTGTTTATTTTCTTTATTTATTTCATAGCCATCAGACTTTTTCCGCATCAAAAAAGAAACTCACTCTTTTGTTTTAAATGTTTAGTGTGTTTTCAACTTTTCTTTCTGTATATTGCATTTTATTTTTGGTTTTTGTCATCGTTCATTTATTTACTTCTTTGCGGTTAGCATTCGTTATTTCATTAAAAAGATTCTTTTATTTGGATAACATGATTTTAAGAACAAGTATGCTGTTTTATAGGAGGAAAAAAACACAACCTTATTCTATTTATTTTCTCCACAAAAATATACTTTTCTATCTTTTAAACAACACTAAAAGTCTCTTTTAAAATGGGTTGCAATACATTAATTTCTTGATAAAATTATTTTGGAATGCAAAATTAGTGTGAATATTTAATGAAATAAGTTTAGTATGCAACTTGTATTCCGAATGCTCATTAACAATCAGTTGAATTTAAGCAATTTCCCATAAAAATTTATTGCAATTCTCTGAATAGATAATGAATGGATTATATTCTTCAACCATTCACTTACTGTAGTTACTATTTATATCCAAGAAAACAGTTTAGAAATATTATTGAAATTAAAATTTCCATAACACTCTACTTTTTTGAATCAAATATTTTAGAATTTAATTTGAAATCATATAAGATACATATTTAAAATTCTGTGAAATCATTTGTATAAATATTCAAATTTAATCGAAGTTCGTGCGTATTTAAATTTTATTCCACGCAAAATAGAGATCGAAAATATTATTCAGAAGCCATGTAAAGTTTTAGATAATTAGGTTTATGGAATAATACTTCCTATAAAATATTTTTATCGTCTGACGAAAAGATTAAAAACGGAACTGAAAATCTATCTCGTTTTTATCTGTACCGGACGATGTTTTTATTTGAAAAAATTAATGAAATATATAATAATACCCATATATGTAATGTATAAATGATTTATTATCAAATTCTTTGTGATCTGAGATTCAGTCTTAGAAATTTTCCTAATTTTATAACTTTTCATGTAAAAAAAGTTGTTATTGTTAAGAATATTTCATTATGTAAATTGGCAAAGTTAATCTTGCTTGAAAACGAATGAAATTTTGTTTTTTGAATTACGATACAATACTTAATTCCATTCTTATACAAACTTATGCAATAATCTAGATAGAATGATGGAATAGATTATATTTCAATGATAACATTCTTTGTAGTTGTAAAAACTATGTATTAAATATCTAGAATGTTATATTTGCATTTATTTTCAAAGACTGAATTTTCCTATTTTCTATTTTGTTTTTTGTGAAAATGAAATATGTGGTGTCTGATAAATTATCATTTATGTTATGGGTATATAAAATCGTGAAATGTTTTTTCGAAGAGGTAATTATAGTAGAGTAACAGGAACGTACTTTCCTGATATTGTTATTAGAGCATATGATTATTTTTAGATCACTGATCATATGCTCTAATACGGAGTTTGTAGTACTTATTTACTCCCTTTAAAGATAAATTTAATGACTACGCATGGTATAACGCAAACGGAAAAGTATGTAAACTTATCTTCAGGGTTATTAGCGAACAGACACATTAGTTATCTGCGGGGATGCAAATTCACATGATTTAATTGAAACATTACTCGATGATATGCAAAGGAGCTTATATTATCGATACATAATTTAAAGTTAAAATGTGTGTTTTTAAGAACTAGTAATATGATTTCACACTTAAATTAAATTAATTCTAATGCACTATCCAAAATGATTACAAGAATATTTTCTTTGTCAAAGTGGCAATACGCACGTAAATTAACCCTTTCGCCATCCTCTCCTGTCCGCTAAAATTTCTGTTTTTCCTCTGTTTTTCGTCACATTAGAACAAGTAAACAAACAAGTAAACATTTATAAAACGTTTTAGACATTTAAAAGTTTTAACCCTTAACTGGGGAGGTGAAATTTTAGGACTTAACTGGGGAGATGCAGTCTAAGATTCTGTATATATATCTCTTGGTATATTAATATATTTTATAAATCTTTCAAAATACATTATCACTAGAAAAATTAATTATGTTTGAACATACATATCAGAATCAGTTGAATGCGAACTTTCATCGAAAAACTCTTCTGTACAATTATCCTTATCACTAAAATCACTTTCTGCTTCATTTAAAAGTGTCGGGAGCACTTCTTCATAATAGGATCAGTAAATTGGATGATATTTCGGGACCCAAATTTTAGCGCCATCTGCTAAGCCTTGTTTGTCACTGGAACACTAACAGGGAGGTGTGGTCTTAGAGACCACGCTCAAAGAAATAACTGAATTATTTTAAAAAGCATCCGCTGAAATCGGTTGAAAAAGTGCACGTGTATCGAAGGTCACAAAATAGGAAGCTACAGGGTCAGTCCCTTCAATTGAGCTAAAAATAGAATAGGGGTGACCGAAAATCCATCGCTAGCGGTCTCACAGACCGCACGCCCTCCAGTTAAGGGTTAAAATGTAGAAGAATACTTGAAGTGTTTTACGGCCGCCCTGCAGAAGTTTCACTTGAACGCGCTAGACGTGTTGCGGATGACGAAAAGGTTAAACAATAACTAAAAATGTATAAATTTTTTACCGTCACCGTGAATGACTGTCTTTTATCCACCGTGAATGAATGTGTTTTATAAATATAGATATCTTATTCAAGATGATTGAAAATTGCCAATTCAAACACATAGTCTCAAATATGAGGCTTTTCATTCCTGAAACTATGTGCTTTTAGTCTGAATTTTTTTCTTCTCTCAACAGAAAAAGGAAATCCGATGGGGGGGGGCGACAAATAACGACGCATTATTCTACACGCGAATTCAGAGTCACAAAACAAAGTCGAAGCATACACAAAACAGCACTTGCAATAAGCAGTGGCACATAAGCAGCAAATCGATTATAAACAAAAATAATAACACAAAGCGTCTAAAGAGAACTCGCAAGAAATCAATACACCAAAGAGATATTTCGCTCAACTACTCGCTTAAGCTCAACTCAATTGACTACTACTCTCTCAATTCGTCTACTCGCTTTGTTATAACCTCCGAGACAAGGCAACAAGGCTTGATGTTGAAATCAAGTCCAAGTCAATCGTCACAATTCAAGACCTAATGGAGCTGTCGCCAAGTTTCTCAAATAGTCTGTATCCTTCATTTTTGTCTCCAAATTCGTCACTAAATCGACCAATGATCACCAAGGCCGGTGGTCATTAACATGGTCATATCTTCTTTATCAGGAGACGACAGAAGCAATATTGCAAAATTCATGACAATAATAATATGTGCAAATAAATGCCAATGTATTACTTTTTTTTAATAATGCATTGGCATTTGTTTTTGCATATTTGTATTGTTTTAATGCATTTTTTCTAATGCCTCACTTTTTTTAGTAATAGTCATTTCTTAATAGGGACTTATAAAGTGTCCATAATGTGTATGTGTACTTCCTGATCCGCTAAAATTTCTGTTTTTCCTCTGTTTTTCGTCACATTAGAACAAGTAAACAAACAAGTAAACATTTATAAAACGTTTTAGACATTTAAAAGTTTTAACCCTTAACTGGGGAGGTGAAATTTTAGGACTTAACTGGGGAGATGCAGTCTAAGATTCTGTATATATATCTCTTGGTATATTAATATATTTTATAAATCTTTCAAAATACATTATCACTAGAAAAATTAATTATGTTTGAACATACATATCAGAATCAGTTGAATGCGAACTTTCATCGAAAAACTCTTCTGTACAATTATCCTTATCACTAAAATCACTTTCTGCTTCATTTAAAAGTGTCGGGAGCACTTCTTCATAATAGGATCAGTAAATTGGATGATATTTCGGGACCCAAATTTTAGCGCCATCTGCTAAGCCTTGTTTGTCACTGGAACACTAACAGGGAGGTGTGGTCTTAGAGACCACGCTCAAAGAAATAACTGAATTATTTTAAAAAGCATCCGCTGAAATCGGTTGAAAAAGTGCACGTGTATCGAAGGTCACAAAATAGGAAGCTACAGGGTCAGTCCCTTCAATTGAGCTAAAAATAGAATAGGGGTGACCGAAAATCCATCGCTAGCGGTCTCACAGACCGCACGCCCTCCAGTTAAGGGTTAAAATGTAGAAGAATACTTGAAGTGTTTTACGGCCGCCCTGCAGAAGTTTCACTTGAACGCGCTAGACGTGTTGCGGATGACGAAAAGGTTAAACAATAACTAAAAATGTATAAATTTTTTACCGTCACCGTGAATGACTGTCTTTTATCCACCGTGAATGAATGTGTTTTATAAATATAGATATCTTATTCAAGATGATTGAAAATTGCCAATTCAAACACATAGTCTCAAATATGAGGCTTTTCATTCCTGAAACTATGTGCTTTTAGTCTGAATTTTTTTCTTCTCTCAACAGAAAAAGGAAATCCGATGGGGGGGGGGCGACAAATAACGACGCATTATTCTACACGCGAATTCAGAGTCACAAAACAAAGTCGAAGCATACACAAAACAGCACTTGCAATAAGCAGTGGCACATAAGCAGCAAATCGATTATAAACAAAAATAATAACACAAAGCGTCTAAAGAGAACTCGCAAGAAATCAATACACCAAAGAGATATTTCGCTCAACTACTCGCTTAAGCTCAACTCAATTGACTACTACTCTCTCAATTCGTCTACTCGCTTTGTTATAACCTCCGAGACAAGGCAACAAGGCTTGATGTTGAAATCAAGTCCAAGTCAATCGTCACAATTCAAGACCTAATGGAGCTGTCGCCAAGTTTCTCAAATAGTCTGTATCCTTCATTTTTGTCTCCAAATTCGTCACTAAATCGACCAATGATCACCAAGGCCGGTGGTCATTAACATGGTCATATCTTCTTTATCAGGAGACGACAGAAGCAATATTGCAAAATTCATGACAATAATAATATGTGCAAATAAATGCCAATGTATTACTTTTTTTTAATAATGCATTGGCATTTGTTTTTGCATATTTGTATTGTTTTAATGCATTTTTTCTAATGCCTCACTTTTTTTAGTAATAGTCATTTCTTAATAGGGACTTATAAAGTGTCCATAATGTGTATGTGTCTTTCAATTCTTGCTAATGTTTGAGGTCTGAAGTATCGATATGAAATTTGATTATTACAATGCTTTCTTCATACATATTTCAGTATCTGAGAAGAAATAAGATTAAAAATTTCAATTTTTTTGCAATTTCAATTAAAAAATTCATTAATAACATTTTAGTCCTTTACCAAACTGAATTAAAATGTCCCAAAAAATGTTACATTTCTGAAATTACAATTATTTTAGGAATAGAATATGAAGAAAAAAAATGGAAACAATTTGAGCTGTAAAATAAATTTAAATAAGAGCAAGAATACATAAAAAATACATTTGCTTGATTAAAAAAATGTGCTTAGCGAAACAATCAGATTGAATTAAAGTTTTTAAGAAGCATTGGTGCATTAAAATGCATGTTTTCGAAATAAAAAAATTATATTTTTTTTTTTTGAAGAAATTCAATTCTTTTATGGAGAAAAAAATATTCGTGTATTAAATCTATTTATGAAGAACAATAGAGGACATCTTAAAACTATTTTCGAGTTAATTCGTTTTGCATACTTTCTAATTATTTTACGAAATTTCTTTCGGAAATTTTGTATTTATTTTGTATTTTCAACGCTTTGTTCGAGGTTCTAAGAATAACTTTATTCATTTTTTTTCTACAGTTTCTCGTTTGGTAAAATATTCTCGTTTTCTTAAAAACGTTAACGACGAAAAAAATTGAAAGTCGAGTTTAAAATTCTTAAAAGAATTGTTTTATGTATATGTATTCCAAAATAATTCCTGTTAACATTAGAATATTATTTCCTTCTAATCTTATGAAATAAACGTTGGCTCTTTAAAATTTGAAATATATATTCATTTATGATAAAAAGTTCCTTAAAATAATATTTAGTACATTTAAATTTTGTTCAATATAAATTTATACTTTTCCTATTAAAAATAAAAATGTATGTGATGAGGGTTTTGATTATATTTTCCTATAATATTTCTAACAAATGCATTGATTTTAATTTGTATTTGATAGAAAAATGTATTTAAGAACGAATGGTGTTTTAATAACTTTGATTAAATTTTGCATTGCGATTTTACTTTTCTTTCTTGAAATCACTGTGTTATTAGCGCAAAAGAAAATTTAAAAAGCACAAACGAAATAATATGAAAAACTTTTGGCAGGTAATTGAATCTTTTTAATAATTATACTTTAAAGAATCTTATTAAATATTACGGTGAAATGCAAGAATAATTTAAAGAAGATATTAGTGTAAAGACTGAATGGATGTTAGTTACATTGTGTATCATTTAAATAATTTAACTATACGAAATAGGGCTTAAACACAACCACTAAAGATAAAAGATATTTATATACAGGTATGCGTGTGTATTATATATATATGTGTGTGTGTGTGTGTGTGTTTATAATATATATATATGTGTGTGTGTGTATATATATATGAGTGTGTGTTTATAATATATATATGTGTGTGTGTGTGTATATATATATATATATATGAGTGTGTGTAATAATGGGTGTGTGTTTATAATATATATATATGTATATATGTATGAGTGTGTAATAATGTGTGTGTGTTTATAATATATATATGTATATATGTATGAGTGTGTGTAATAATGTGTGTGTGTTTATAATATATATATGTATATATGTATGAGTGTGTGTAATAATGTGTGTGTGTTTATAATATATATATGTATATATGTATGAGTGTGTGTAATAATGTGTGTTTATAATATATATATGTATATATGTATGAGTGTGTGTAATAATGTGTGTTTATAATATATATATGTATATATGTATGAGTGTGTGTAATAATGTGTGTTTATAATATATATATGTATATATGTATGAGTGTGTGTAATAATGTGTGTGTGTTTATAATATATATATGTATATATGTATGAGTGGGTGTAATAATGTGTGTGTGTTTATAATATATATATGTATATATGTATGAGTTTGTGTGTTTATAATATATATATATATATATATATATATGTATGAGTGTGTGTAATAATGTGTGTGTGTTTATAATATATATATGTATATATGTATGAGTGTGTGTAATAATGTGTGTGTGTTTATGATATATATATGTATATATGTATGAGTGTGTGTAATAATGTGTGTGTGTTTATAATATATATATGTATATATGTATGAGTGTGTGTAATAATATGTGTGTGTTTATAATATATATATGTATATATGTATATGTGTGTGTAATAATATGTGTGTATGTGTATAATATACATGTATGTGTGTATAATATATTTATGTGTATTTTATAGATATATGCAAGTGTATGATATATAATCTTTTTGCGACGGATTTAAAAAATGTTTGCAATTCTAAAATTGGTTTTAGGATATATTTATATTAAGTTATTATAATATATAATAAAACTTTGAATTGCAACTGTAGTTTACAATAAATTTCAATTAAATGAAAGTTTTTAAAGCACATTCTTGCAATTATACGAAGTAGCAGAAACTGTTTTACCTTAACTATTTTGTAATTTTTATCCTTAAATTCTTCTGTCCTTTTCTTTCTGTTTCTTTCTTCTCTTATTCTTAAATTCTTCTGATTCTCTATCTAATTTTTATTCTGAAATTCTTCTGTATTTTTCTTTATGTTTCTTCCTTCTTTTATTCCTAAATTCTTCTGTCTTTTTCTTTCTCTTTCTTTCTTCTTTAATTTTTAAATTCTTCTGTTTCTCTCTCTAATTTTTATTCTTTTATTCTTAAATTTTTCTGTTCCTTTCTCTAATTTTTATTCTTAAATTCTTTATTATAAACTGACGCTATTGGCATAAAACAAAAGTTTAATATTTTATTAAATGCTTGGCGAATTCTGAAAATATTAAAATAATATGAACAGAAGCACGCATGTGTAAAAAAAAATCCAAACTCTAGTATTTCAAGATGTCAATAAAAATTCGACTACAAAATTGCAATTTTATACGAAACAAGTATGATGCAAAGAAAATGTTTTAAAGTATTTTTCTATCTTTCTAGGCTTGACGTCTTATTTCGCTCTGGGCATTGTTCTCCCCGAAGTCCTGCTGCCTGAGGTCTTACGGAAATGAATCCGAGTCTGGTTGGATATTTTCCTGCAACAACTGGAGAGTAAGTACTTGAAAACTTAAGGATAAAATTTATCCAGAATTACTGAAAAAAACACTGCACAAATCTACTACAGTTATTGTAAAATTGCTTTTAATTTTTAATGTATATTTGAATATAATGTTATTGATATTCAATTAACAACTCTATCGATATTATTGATATTGCAAAAGCTTTCTAAGAGGGCCGGGTTTTTTTTTCCCCTTCCTTTCAGTTTTTGATAGAATTCATAAAAGTAGAGAATAAAATGAATTTATTACCAAGAAATAATTACAAAAAAAAAACATGCAAAAGTGCAAATTGATACAAGGTCAACTCTTTGAAGAATCTGCATTTTAGATGCTGAATCTGTGTACCAAACTTCATTTATCTAGCTCTCTATATTTTATGATTATCGTTTTTAATGACACTCGGACAGCCAAGCGAAAAGACTTTTTCTGCATTGAGTTCATTTAAATTTTGATAGAAATCTAGAAATTGAGCTTAAAGAACAAATACCAAATTTCAACCATCTCTTTGAAAACATTTTTGAGTTATCCAGTTAACTCAGATAGAGTGACAGACAGACAGACAGCTATAATTACCATAAAAGTGTTTCGGTAATTCCACCAAGAACCGTCGTCTAAGCGGGTCTGGTGCACGTTAAATCCATCCGCATCCTGTTGGTGTGGTGTGGCAGTTTGGAGAGATGGGTACCAACTCAAGTGTCGCCCTCGTCTTCTGACCGCGGTTTGAAATTTCTAGGTCCATCCCAAAATAGCCCTAGTGTTTTGCTTCAAAACGGGGTGTTAATATAACTAAACTAAAACCCTTCTGTATTCTTCTGTACGAAGCATACGAGAAAGTAAAAAATAATAAATATTTATTGTTTTGTTCATTGTTGAGAAAACGAGAGAAGATTCAATTTAACCATTTTTTTTACAGAAAAGGGAAATAAAAATTTTTAACTTTTTTTTTTTTTTTTTTTTTGTACAAAGCTTTAATTAATTTTTATACAAAATTGAAGTGAATATTTCTCTTACGGACAAACTCTTATCATGAGGAAATGAATGTTATCTGATATAATTTGTCATTACTAAACCTAATTATTTCCATATCCGCCGAAACTTTTGTTTAATTGCTATGCAAACTTTGAGATAAAAGCTATGATAAGCCGGTAATTATACATTCCTGACAAATGTGTTTGAATGTTTTAACTGCAAGATGAATGCACGAATTCGGGATTAAATCATACATGTAAAATGTCCATATTCAAATATATAATTTCTAAACTATTTGAAGTATACAAATGTGTCCAAATGATTTAAATTATATTATATTGGTATGATTTATTATATCATTATTATATTATTTATTTATATCTTTATTATATTATTTATTTATATCTTTATTACATTATTTATTTATATCATATTAATATTACATTAACATGATATAAATTATGTAAATATTAATCTGATTTAAATTATATAACGAGGTATACATTGCCTTATTTGAGTTTATAATTGCATGCATTTTTGAAAAAAAAAATGTATGATATTTATGTACGACCTCGAGTCTCTATTAGTTCGATTTAGCAAAATATTTTTTGACTTGTATACATTTTAAATCGAATCCTTCCCACTCTTCTGCGACTAAAACTTACCGAATTAGGAAACTTTGATTCTAGACGATTCTATTTCACTTCAGCAAATTTAATGTGTCCTCGATTCACCCATTGATTTTGAAATTAAGTTAAGACACGATTTGTAATAATGCTTTTTATTGCTGCAATGAAATCCAAAACAATATTTTTACTATTGTTTTTTCAAATGCAAATGTACCAAATCACACACACACGCACACTTTCTTTCTTTCAACTTTAATTTCAAAATAGAATTTTCACTTCCGTTTTAATTAACAGGTGATGTTTTTAGGTTTGCATGCCTTCTGTTTTTGCGTAATGCATTTAAGCATAGAATGTAGCGGCTGTTGCAATCAAGCCAGATGAACGAATCCTAAAACGTTTTATATTTCAGACTAAGATTCAAATTTCCTTTCAAAATTTCATTTTCCATTTCAGTGTATTTAAAATGAAAATGAAAGTTTTATATCAGACTTGTTTTTACTTTCATGCAAGAATTTGCTATTTATTGTTACAAATTATTAAATTAAACAATTGTGTATTAACATATCTGCCGAACTTAAAATACCAAAAATGAAGATCATTTTGGATCGTTAGGTTTTTGATGACTTGCTGTTGAAATTTGAAGATATATTGTGAAAAAAAAAAAAAAAAAAAAAAAAGGACTGCAGTGATTATAGGAAAGGAAAAAAAAATACTTTGTCTCTTTTTTCAAAAGAAAAGATTTATTTCCCTCTCTGAGACTTTTATTCTATAGGGACTAAAAAGATAAAGTTATACTTCAAAGGATATTCTGAAGTTTTTCTCCTACCTCTAGCCACCATTTCACTTCTATAAAATAATGAAGTAACACTATCTAAGAGATAATTAGAAATCCTCATAGATTTTCTAAATAAAAGGGATTGTACGTCAAATACCATCATGAAACGATAGCTGTACTAATAAAAGAAAGAAGATTTTCCGACACTGCATTTGCATTATCTATAAAAATAAAATGATTTTCTCAGTATCTATAATGATTATACATAAAGGGAAAAAAATCTTGTACAACATCTTTAATAACCACAAGAAAACGGTTAAAATGATTGTTTCGACGTTTGTGTGAGTTGTTAGTATATGAAGCGGGAGAAAAATGAACCTAGCATCTGTGCCAGTGTTAAGAAAAAGATTAAAACAATATATTTTGATATATAAGCCAACATAAAGGGGTAATATGTTGGTTTATTGGAAAGGAATGAGTTAAAACAGTATCTAGACATCTACACCAATCTATATAAATGAAAGTGAAACACTTAAATATTTTGTTAACTCGAGCTGCTAAAAGATTTTTTTTTCTTCAAATTTAGCTCGCAAAAAAAGAAATTTGGTGACAACTAATTAGATAATTTATTTTCTCTGTTAATTAAAAACTATGATGGATATAATAAGGCGGCACGCACAAAGTAGTCCTACACTCCTTGTATTACGATCTTTCACACGGCGTACATGTGGCTTTGCCATCAACAGCGCTGTTTTCACAATCTATGTTTGAAGCGTTTTTATGTTCTGGTCAGGAAATTATACAAATTTTCGTCAAAATTTTAGAAGTAAAAGGAAGTTTTGTCACAATTAAACAGTTAATTTTCTTATTATAAAAAAAGCCTGAAAATGCTTGCATTCCTAGCAAGCCAAATATATCAGTTAAAAAAGCATTTCTCTTAAAAAACATGAAATAGTCTTAGGGAAATACACGAAAAAAAGATGTAATTTTTGACGTTGATAGATATGTATATGTATGTTAATAATTATACACAAAAGAGTGGGATTTGAATATGTGCAGATGTGATGATAGGCCAAAGTGTCCGCGAGTAAAGAAAAGTTGAGAAATGCTAAGCTTATAAAAGAGGCAGAAAATTTCTTGAAACAGTATTCTTTATCAAACTTAAGAGAATATTTAAAAGCAACGTTTCTAGATAACTATACAGAATATAAAGGAATGATTAAAACAATCTAATAACTATACTAAATATAAGGGAATGTTTAAAATAATGTCTTTATCAGCTATACTGAAATAAGGGAATGGTTAAAACATTGTCTCTATCAACTATATTAAACATAAGGGAATGTTTAAAATAATGTCTCCATATAATTGCACCAAATATTACGGAATTGTTAAAACAATGTGTCTATCAACTATACTAAACGTAAGGGAATGGTTAAAATAATATCTCTAGATAATTGTACTAAATATAAGGGAATGGTTAAATTAATATATCTATCAGCTATATAACATAAAAGGGAATGCTTAGAAACAGTCTCTAGATAATAGTACAAAATATAAAGAAATGATTAAAATAATGTCTCTATCAACTATACTAAATATAAGGGAATGGTTAAGACAATATCTCTATCAACTATACTAAACATAAAGGAATGGTTAAGACAATATCTCTATCAACTATACTAAACATAAGGGAATGGTTAAGACAATGTCTCTATACAACTGTAACAAACATAAGGGAATGGTTAAAACAATATCTCTATCAACTATACTAAACATAAGGAAATGGTTAAGACAATGTCTCTATCAACTATACTAAACATAAGAGAATGGTTAAGACAATATCTCTATCAACTATACTAAACATAAGGGAATGGTTAAGACAATATCTCTATCAACTATACTAAACATAAGGGAATGGTTAAGACAATATCTCTATCAACTATACTAAACATAAGGAAATGGTTAAGACAATATTTCTATCAACTATACTAAACATAAGGGAATGGTTAAGACAATATCTCTATCAACTATACTAAACATAAGGGAATGGTTAAGACAATGTCTCTATACAACTGTAACAAACATAAGGGAATGGTTAAAACAATATCTCTATCAACTATACTAAACATAAGGAAATGGTTAAGACAATGTCTCTATCAACTATACTAAACATAAGGGAATGATTAAGACAATATCTCTATCAACTATACTAAACATAAGGGAATGGTTAAGACAATATCTCTATCAACTATACGAAACATAAGGGAATGGTTAAGACAATATCTCTATCAACTATACTAAACATAAGGAAATGGTTAAGGCAATATTTCTATCAACTATACTAAACATAAGGGAATAGTTAAGACAATATCTCTATCAACTATACTAAACATAAGGGAATGGTTAAGACAATGTCTCTATACTAAACTTAAGGGAATGGTTAAAACAATATCTCTAGTCAATTATATTAAACATAAGGGAATGGTTAAAAAAATGTCTTTAGATAACTGTGCCTGTAGCATATAAAGAGAAACATAATTCATTGGCATAGCAGGTTGATGGCCAGTCTTAAGAAAAGAGTTTTAAACAGGGCATCTTGTTAAAAATTCGCTCAGCCTTTCATACGAGCCCCGAGAAAAGCTTGGCAATTCAAATCCAGACATTCCATCATTGATCGTGACAAACCACTGCTTCAGCTCCCCAACACGTCATTTCATATGCGTTTCCCCAGTTCACTCGAACCAGAACATCTATTTTCCTTTCGAGAACAGAGAGGATTTTACAACAAGCGCCTTTTAAAAGCGTGGGAGGGGGGGGGTAGCTATCGGTCAAGCAGATGACCAATGACCAGGTCCTTCGCCTCACGCCTGGCTGACCACTCCATTCAGGTTGATCCCTGAAGCACTTACCGCTTCGAGTTCTTTCTGATTTTGGTTTTTTTGGCGATATTGATTCCTGCTGAAGGCCTGAGGGGGAGATTGACGAGATCCCACCGCTCCTCTTTGAGTCAACAAAACGCGTTTTTATGGCTCCATTTTCTATCTTTGGAATCGGATAACGGATTGCGCCAAGTTATGTATTTGGCACTTCTCTTTAATTATTATGGATTTCACCAGTAGCTTTAAGAAAGGATGACTTTTATCAAGTGGTGACTTGGTGTTTGATCAGTGGTGGTTTCCCGTGCCAAATAATCAGCCAAATCAGCATATGGCAAAGGTGTTTAATTGTCAAAGGTTATTTTTATTGAATTTATTTCTACTAGTTTGAACTAGATATTCTGATTTTCTTTTTCCTACTCATTATATCATTAAAATTACATAAAATTATCGCTTTTTTTTTACTAAGTATGCCTTTGTTATAATAGCGACTATCTATAAAACGATAAATCTGTTACAATTTATAAAATGCAATATGTTGAATTTATCTTTAATCTCACGTGTCAACCCCGCGGGGTGCACTCGAAATGAGAGTGAGATGCTTCCGCCTCGAATCTCGCGAGCCTGGAGGATACATAAATAGGTGGGGGTCTTTCTCCTTCCATCGATGACGGGATGTACTTCCTTCGGGAAGGGTTGTACCGAGGCCGGTGATGGCCCTTAGGCCTCAGCCACAGTTCTTGCCAATGTTGCTGTTGCGGCAGTCAGGTGATTCAGCATTTATTATTTTTGTGCCTTCGGGCGTTTCGGAGAGTCAGTGATATGACTTAATCTTACATGTCATTAATCCCAATAAAAAAAGTTGTTTTTCACAAATTAAGTGTGATGGAAATTCAGCAGTCAATTCACCATCATATCTCCATTATTTTCGGATTACCAATGCTTGAAAGAAAGAGCGAAATTGGCGACTTGGTGACTTCTGGATTTGAACTAGATTTAATTTTCGAAATCAGGGTTTTTCGAAAATTAAATCGCTCTGTGGTTGACGAATATATTCTTTTGCTTTCTCTGTTTTTTTTTTTCAAAATATTTACTGCAGATATGTAATGTTCTTAAAATTTTAAAATTTTAGTGCTTTTCAACTTATAAATTAATAATTAATCACTCATAAATTAATCATTTTAAAAAACATGCTATATATCTTCGTACATTATAAATTCTTTGAATAAATGTTTTTTTTTTTTTTTTTTTTTTCTGATGATACAACTAACATCTATACATCTCAGATCTTTAGAATAAAGCCTTTTTCAGTTATAACTGAGTGCCATTATGCAAAAGTTTTCTTAAGCTTTATAATATAAAATGAAGACATCCGGAAATTTTACTCCAAAATGTAAAGAAAAAGAATAGGAAGAAGAAAAAAAGCAGCCACTCTGCTGGCATGATAATGCTTCACCTCAGTTTCAGAACTGATATATTTATGGAATCTCAGCAAGTTATCTCAACTTCCAGTTCAGAAGTCGTGAAGGCTTTATCTGAATGTCTTATAAATCAAACAGGTACCTGGAGAAATTCATTGTTGTACGTTTGCTGTTTCTGGGGCAAATGACTTTTTAATGTTTCTCTACTACAGCGTAGGTTGTGTAGATGAAGAAAAAGGATGCGCAAAATATGAATGAAAAGGTGCGAAGTTACTGTATTGAGATAACTGCTTTCTCAATATACGATGAGTCATCTTTTTATTGGAAACACAATACAATTTCTAACATTTTATGAATCTTTGAAAGGAAAAATGTTTTCCCAAGTTAATTTCTAGTTTTTGTTGGCTCAGAATTACGGCCTTTCTTAAATGCTCCTTTTTTATTTATTATTTTATTCGCATTTTTGAAACACGACATTTATAGTTGGGCTTGTGTACATTTTAAAAAATGGACGACGAAACGCTGAAGGAAAAATAAGTAAACGGTAGCAACCATATAATTTTATTTTTATGTGGTTGCATTAACTAAGAACACTGCCTTGCCGAAGATGCAAGGGTACGAAACAAAAATCAAAATATGCAAAAATAATTAAGTGAACTGAAACGAAATTCATAAATAACAAAATTTATACTTATAGAAAAAGCAAAAATGATATCTTTTACGATTCATTTTATTATTTTTTTCCAAGTTGATTCAGTTACCTAGTAATACTGATTAACCCTTTCTAGGGCCGTGGGAAGTATGCTTCCCACCAAATGTATCAATCTTTGTATGAAATTATGTAGGTTGGCATAAGTTCGGACAAATTTTTTTAGTAAGTCAGAAACTTAGATGCTTCAGTTTTTTATCTCAGCCAAAATGATGTGTCTTGGTTTGTCACTTAATTATTAATTAACCAAATTAATTAATCAAATTAAATTTATCTAATAAGCTAAATGAATCCCTTTTCTTATTCTAATTTCAAGCCTAAAAATATTTTAACATAATATGACTAGAAAAAATGGCCCTTTAAAGGGTTAATTAATAATAAAAGCCAGAGTGTACCATTTCCTTTTTGTTGTTGTAGTTGTTGCTGTTCTGTAGTGCAATTTATCTGTCCGAGAATCGATTTTCAAATATATTTTGGCGAATGGGAAAGTATACCTCGAAACGATTTTTCTAATTAAAATTATAAGCTATTAAAAATTATGATATAAATTTTTACAATAATTTTCGTAAATATTATCGCACAAAAATTAATTTTATATTATTTTAAGATTCAAAAATTTCTGAATTTTTCCAGTGATTTTCCTTTAATTTTAACAATTTTACTTATTTAAACTATGCTGTTACAGGTAACGCAAAAGGTACGCATGTTTATGCATTTCGGTTTTGTTGCCGGATAATGTTACATTTAATGACAATTCATATAAATACAAAATGTATATATATAAACACATAATTTTTGAGCAGTTTCGTAACTGAAGAGAGAAGACACTTTTGTAATTTTAAAATGTCGTTTTATTCCATCTCGGGAATCATAATTTATGTAAAAGAAGCGCGAACAAAATTGACGTTCTCTCGCCAGCGATATAAGAGCAGAAGACCGAAATATGTACTTATCCCCAATGATTACATACAAAGAGATTCTGATAGGAATTTCTTTACACGTGCTGATTTAGGTAAGGGAATTATAGGTATCCTTTAAAAGAATCTGTTTAGATCGACATATTTTTATTCCTTCACTCGGAATGGGCGAACTTGTCAGTTTCAGCAATTTTACAAAGCTTCTGTTCCATTAATTAAATAAAAAAGGGTGGAATTGGATCAGGAAATAAGAGAACAATTTAGAATGAAGTTAATGTGGGCTAAATTAAGATAAAAATTAGTGAATTGATTAGGATTTAATTTATATTTAGATTTATTACATATATATATATGGACATATTCTCGAGTATTGCAGCTACTAAACAGAGTTCATGAGTTTATACAGAAAAAAATAGAAAAAAAAGCAGTTCTTAGTTTTACTGCTAAAATTAATTTTATTTCATATGCAAAATATGCAGATATTCAGTATAATAGACCGAATGAATTATATTTATTTTATTTTATACTGACTAAGAAAAAATTAAAAAAAAATGGCAGAATAAACAGACGATTTTTCGTTAAGTTCGTATTTAATATTTCTTGAACAGAAAATAAAAATTCTCTTTGGCTTCTTCATAACATATTTAATTTTCTTTTTAAAAAACATTTGCTCTTTTGAACTTGTTAATTTTCATCCATATACCTTACTTTTTTCCAATATTTACAAAACCCATTTTGTTAACATCTTTCCAAACAAAACTTCCATTCAAGTAATATTAATGCATGGGAAAAAAAAAACCTATTTCTTCAAGAAGCAGAGAAAGTTGAAGCATCTTTATCCGCATGTGTAATGTAAACAAAAAATTTTAAAGGTTATTTCTTCGTTCTTTTATTCCGGCTTTCTTAATCCCCAAGAAATAAACATTGAAGCCAGAGCAAAAGACTCTATTAATAATGGAGCGAAAAAAATATTTGAAATAAAATGTGGTTTGGTTTAATCGCAAGTCTCTTTATTTTCCGATTTTGTTATTTTAGATTAAATATTTTTAAAAATCATATTTTACTCTTTTCTTTTTTTTCCCCCTATTATTTTGCTTCTTTCGAATCTCTTTCTTTTTGTCAAATTTACTTTCTTCTTTAAATTTTTGTTCAAAATATTGTTAAATGCTATCGAAATTATTTTCGAATTTCTTCCGTTTTGAAAAATTTACTTTGTGCTTAATTTTTTATTTCAAAATACTAAGAAATATATCTATGCATTTCGTGGAGAAACGTTATTGTTCAAGGAATTTTATATATTTCTCAAGATATTAATTATTTAAAAATTCCTATAACTAAAATAATGTTAATATATATATATATATATATATATATAAGATCCAAAAATAAAATAATATAATAAATATTAATAAGTTTCTTTAATCCTTTATAACCTTCAGAATATATAAAAGTATCAATTTAATTATTCTTATATCGTAGCAACATGGGAGTTTTTTCTAATGGTATTTACGTGGAAACGAAGATTGTAGTTTCGACAGCAAATAATAGATGGCACTTGATGCCAGATATCGGCATTGTTTAATTAATAAATAAATATTTAAAATTTTAAATAAAACTTTTTTATAATTTTTAAATTTTCAATTAATTAAAATGTTTCTAAATTTTTTGAATATACTAAAATGGTGGAGAAATATATAAGTTGCTTTTGAGTCAATTCGGCTTAGTTAATAAAAAAACTGTAGTGACGCACTAGAGCTTGTTCAATCTTTTAAAGTGATTTACATTTTTGGTTTGATTTTAGATTTTAAATTAAATATGTTTGTTAGTTTTGTTTGTTATATTTGTTAAAATTTGTTTGTCCTTGCATCATATTTGCAGATTTCTAACAAATTTTGAGCAAAATCTATTCAGAGGAAGTCCATCGTTCCAGCTATTTGAATATAAGTTAACACAATAAATATAAAACGAAGAGAGCTGGATAGATAAAATTTGGTACAAGATTTAATATATATAGTGTAAAGGCTTGCCACATTTTAAGCCAAATCCAACTACGGGTTGACTGCCTGTCTGTCTGTGCTTTCAGAAACATACAAACTCAATAATTCAAAAACACAGTGACTTAAATACACCGATTTGTGGATACTGTTAACGTATGCCAAGGATTAATCGCCAAATAACTCGCCAAGGATAATACGATAAATTCCGTAAAAACGTTAAACTCACGCCAAAAACTATTTCGTAATTATTGTTCGTCTATACCATGTGAGGCGTTCTCTAGCATGCCACTCCCGCTGATTTTCAATAAATGTTAAATGAAGTATTGATAGCATTCATCAAAATTTCATAATATAAATTAATTTATAAAATTGTAGAATCATATCAGCAGTGGAAAATAATTGAAATATGTAATTTTATATTGCGTATACTGTTTGAACGATAAATTGATTTTGGAAGCATTCGCTTTCAGTGCTTTCTCGCAGCTCTAGGATTGTAATGGATCTTTAATTATGAACATCATGTTTCGCATCCTAGTGATAAACATATGTTGTACACTATTGTTCAACATTGTATAATATAATGACGCCACTTAATATGATCGCGGTTAATGTTATCATTCGCTTTATATTATCAAAATTCTATGCTTTCGAATCGACATATTCAAATGTACACAAAATATTCATTTAGTGTAATCACTATTTCGTTGAATGTTGCTAGGTTTGAAACAGAGCATTAAACGCTTCTTTATTTCCAGCCAGTATTAAAGGCATTCATGAAGTACCTTTATTCATTTTTAATGAAACATCTGGGAGTAGTTTTTCCATTGCAAAGGAGTTCACACTCTTTTATCTGAATTAGATAGGTCTAGATTGGTTTAAAAGGACAGTTATGCTGCCAATTCTGGCTTGAAATTTTTTGAACATCGTGCCTGTGACTAAATTATAATAACAAAATGCATATAAAAGAACTCATCTGAATGTTAAACACAGAACTGAAATTACGAACAAATATGAAAGTTTGCTTAAAATGTATCAGCGTAATGCTGAAGCACAATTGAACATTTTACAGGTCTTCTGTGTAAAGTTTCGATTAACGGGATTTTTGTGAGCAAAGTCAAGAATTAAATGTTGATGATTCCGACTTGAGCGAATGTTTTAAAGAATACCATTCAACGTACGCCGAAATGAGTCAAGCATTTGTTAATGTGAAACTGGCGTGAAACATCTTTCAGCAAATAATAATTATATATATAAATAAATAAACTATAAAGTGTACGGATAGTATATACGTGGACTGTTAATAAATTGATTTTTTTTCTTTCCCTATAAAAATGTAGTTGTTTTTTATCCAATTCGGTTATTGTTATCAACCAATTAATGTAATCAAAATTTTTCATTTCGAAATGATTATATATAGTAGCAGATTCATTTCATAAATTTTATTTGGAACGTTTGATATTTGATATTTATCTATGTATGTAGTTGTTTCTACTTACTTCTGTAAGCCTTGTGCTGTACATTGTGGTTCACAAGGATTGACTTATTATTAATAAAGGAAAAACAATCAAATAAATAGGCGCCGTGATAGTCAATGAGTGTGTGAGGTACTCAATACTTTCTTTTATCAATTAATTCGTAACTCATATTAATTAGATTAATGATGATAGTGATTTATGTGTTATGTTAAATTATGTAAAATTATGCAAGTTTAAAATGATGTGGAACTTGAAAGGGTTCAGTATCATGATCAGGTAATATAATAGTTAATTGTTATTTCTAGATTATATGAGGAGATATTTAGTTTCAAAGCAAAGCAATGAATGGGAGAAATGTTTCAAAACTTGTATATCGCTCGGCTGCTTGCCTTGAATGATGTTTGTCCCCTCGTTTCGGCTAATTTCTATGGGATATTTCCTACAGACTGGGACAACTAAATGATATCAAATGCTGCAAGTGCGGCTGCAATATGTTATAAATTATTTATGCAATATAATCTTCAATACAGTTATATAGTACAGTCTTTATATGTTTTGGGGTATATAATATAGGTATATATAAAAGGCAAATATAAAAGGTATAGGTATAATAAATTTTACCAATTATGATCAAGCTTGACTGGTCTCACGAATACTTTCTCGCATTACTTCGAAATAAAGATGATATTCTCTCCTTCCCTCCAATAAAATTGTGGACCTTGCTCAGGCGACAAGTGCTTTGGATGACGTAGCAAATAATAATTACGTCATATAGATCTTTGAAACGAATTTGGTATTTTTATCGAATATGACTTGCTATATTTGCGATTAAGCTCTGGCATGATAATACATAAAGTAGAGTAAATCAAAAATATATTTTGGATGCCTTTTTTCCGATCCATTGAAGACAAATTTTGGCATAATGTTTATAGATATTCAAAGACATTAAAAATCTTTTATTTATTCTTCACATTTTTGAGTTATTGCATTTATATACCTTTGCTGTTGTTTATAATGGCACTTACCATGGACAAGCCCGCTGTTACGAAGACAGCGATTTAAGCCGGTGGAGGAGCGTCTCTTGTTTTTATAGTAGCGCCAACTAGGGCCAAGAGTATGACTTTGCTACTCACGCATCACTCATTCGCTTGCACAACCCCTTTTTACAGGAGGGCACATTCATACATCTCGCAGATAGAACAGAGGAAGAACAACCCTGCCCGAACCGGGACTCGAATCCAGGACGCCCAGATCACGGAGAATACACACTACCCCTATGCCAGGATGCCGGCTATATACCTTTGAAAGTACAGAGCGACAGTTAATCAACCCTTTGACATATTTAGCTCCAAATCTACATTTTAGATGTTTAACCTGCTTACCAAACTCGATTTATTTAGGCCTTTAGATTTTGTCATTATAATATCCGTTTGGACAGCCGGAAACACCAACTTCCTCTAAATGGATTTTGTTCAAAATTTGATTTAAAAAACAACGAAAATGTGATGCCATGTCTCTACACCGTATTTCATCTAATTCAAAGTAATTTTGAGTTATTTTATTCATAAATGAAATATTAGACGTAATTAAGCGGTAATTTAAGCTTCAACTGCAAATATCGTTGGATGAATATGATTTTTTTTAAAAGTATATTTCGAACTAGAAGAGACGAAAGAATGAAAATGAAATCAAAAGAAATGAGTCATAGTTTGTGGCTAAATAAAACCAAAACATAGTATTAGTAGTCTTTTTTACTAGTTATCGTTCACTTCAGGAATTTTAGAATTGATGATGATGATGATGTCGTGTCCGCGTTACCATGGAAAAGGGTTGCAGTAGCTTCTGAGGGTAAAGACCCCTGAGCACCAAGGGCTGAAGTCTGAATTCTAGCTCATGAAACTCACACACATTCGCTTGCACAACCCCTTTTTACAGGGGGGGGGCACATTCACACACCTAACAAATAGAACACAGATGAAAAACAACGATGCCCAAACCGGGACTCGAATCCAGGACACCCAGATCACGGAGAATACACACTACCCCTATGCCAGGATGCCGGCTATATACCTTTGAAAGTACAGAGCGACAGTTAATCAACCCTTTGACATATTTAGCTCCAAATCTACATTTTAGATGTTTAACCTGCTTACCAAACTCGATTTATTTAGGCCTTTAGATTTTGTCATTATAATATCCGTTTGGACAGCCGGAAACACCAACTTCCTCTAAATGGATTTTGTTCAAAATTTGATTTAAAAAACAACGAAAATGTGATGCCATGTCTCTACACCGTATTTCATCTAATTCAAAGTAATTTTGAGTTATTTTATTCATAAATGAAATATTAGACGTAATTAAGCGGTAATTTAAGCTTCAACTGCAAATATCGTTGGATGAATATGATTTTTTTTAAAAGTATATTTCGAACTAGAAGAGACGAAAGAATGAAAATGAAATCAAAAGAAATGAGTCATAGTTTGTGGCTAAATAAAACCAAAACATAGTATTAGTAGTCTTTTTTACTAGTTATCGTTCACTTCAGGAATTTTAGAATTGATGATGATGATGATGTCGTGTCCGCGTTACCATGGAAAAGGGTTGCAGTAGCTTCTGAGGGTAAAGACCCCTGAGCACCAAGGGCTGAAGTCTGAATTCTAGCTCATGAAACTCACACACATTCGCTTGCACAACCCCTTTTTACAGGGGGGGGGCACATTCACACACCTAACAAATAGAACACAGATGAAAAACAACGATGCCCAAACCGGGACTCGAATCCAGGACGCCCAGATCACGGAGAATACACACTACCCCTATGCCAGGATGCCGGCTATATACCTTTGAAAGTACAGAGCGACAGTTAATCAACCCTTTGACATATTTAGCTCCAAATCTACATTTTAGATGTTTAACCTGCTTACCAAACTCGATTTATTTAGGCCTTTAGATTTTGTCATTATAATATCCGTTTGGACAGCCGGAAACACCAACTTCCTCTAAATGGATTTTGTTCAAAATTTGATTTAAAAAACAACGAAAATGTGATGCCATGTCTCTACACCGTATTTCATCTAATTCAAAGTAATTTTGAGTTATTTTATTCATAAATGAAATATTAGACGTAATTAAGCGGTAATTTAAGCTTCAACTGCAAATATCGTTGGATGAATATGATTTTTTTTAAAAGTATATTTCGAACTAGAAGAGACGAAAGAATGAAAATGAAATCAAAAGAAATGAGTCATAGTTTGTGGCTAAATAAAACCAAAACATAGTATTAGTAGTCTTTTTTACTAGTTATCGTTCACTTCAGGAATTTTAGAATTGATGATGATGATGATGTCGTGTCCGCGTTACCATGGAAAAGGGTTGCAGTAGCTTCTGAGGGTAAAGACCCCTGAGCACCAAGGGCTGAAGTCTGAATTCTAGCTCATGAAACTCACACACATTCGCTTGCACAACCCCTTTTTACAGGGGGGGGGCACATTCACACACCTAACAAATAGAACACAGATGAAAAACAACGATGCCCAAACCGGGACTCGAATCCAGGACACCCAGATCACTGTTGAAGACGCGCCACCCCGATGCCAGGACGCCGGCGAATTTTAGAATTGCTTCAATTAATTGATTGAATCATAAAAAGATTGAAAAATCTATTATGGTCCGATGTCGTCTGTTAATAATATTCATAATTGCATTAAGTGCCGAATTTTGAATTTTGTATACATTATATCAGAAATTTAATGCTTAATTCCCAATAAATATACTGGTTAAATATCTGGGAGACCAGGCTTCGCTCGGCCATTTTTTGTGGGAAAATCTGGTTTTTTTGAAGAAAATATTTAGATACGAATCACGTACTGATTACATATGAATGTTTTTCTATCTTACCTCATCTTACATCAATCTGCGCCATCTGGCAAAATTTTGAGGTATCAGTAGGTTATCAACCTGTGGTAACAATGCAAATGCATCAAACGTTTACGAGATGGCGCTATATGACATTGTCAGCATGAGAGCAGATAGAAAAAGACTCCAATAGTTAGTTATAAAAAATGTTTGTGTGCGTGTGTAAAATAGCGTTTTTTTTTTAGTAAAGACTCCTATATAGATAAGCTTAAAAAGCAAAACCTCATCTAAATATAAAATTTGATCCAAATCTTTAGAGCCGTTACCGAGATACACGAAATAAATAATAATTATATATATATATACAAGAATTGCTCATTTAAAGTTATAAGATAAGATGAATGAGAAATAATTTGCAATTCATAATCGATCGAAAACATTTTATGAAAAAAAAGCAATTTAAAATTTACTGCAAATAATGATTATTTAAAAACCAAATACATTTAAAATGTTTGCAAACTCTTCTTATTGAAGTTTATCATCTAAATAATATCTTAACTGATGCCACTGCGCAGCCTCTAAACCAAGCCTTAGCTGAACTTTCTCCTCGCCGACGATATAATTACGATTCAGCCGAACCATCCCCTGGCGTGGGTGAGATGATGATGACGACCCCTTTCCATCTCCACAATCGATTGGAGGAAGCTTCTTTCTTGAGGTCTTTGCCGAATTTCCGAGGCACATCATTCCTCACAAAACAATGCGAAGGGCGCTTTTACGAGTCTCATTGAGGAAGATATCTCGAGCCGCACAAGAGGGCAGACGAAAGAAAATAGAAAGGATGGTTATCGAAAAGAAAAAAAAAGAAAAAGAACGGAAGAAAAAAGAGCAGGTAGGAGGGAGTCCAAAGACGAACGGGGTCAGTGGAGTGTTAATTAATTCAGAAAATCCCCCTTCTAGCTTTTCTATCGTGATAAGGGTTATAGGAATGGCTGCCTCTCCATTAAGAAAACCGTTTTCACAGGTGGGTTTTCTTGAGGTGGAAAGAGCGGTTGAGGTCTCTTTTATTCTCTTTGCGTTCGACGGCTATTGTTTTTTGACATTGCGCAGGCTGCTGACGAGATCTTTTTTTTATTATTATTTGCTTGCCTCGAACTTGATGTGTTCTTTCGCAGTGCTTTGCAGAACATTTTGGGTTTAAAGTTTATTTTTTGTTTTATTTTAGATAGATTCCTTATAAGAATATTATGTATTACAGTGCCTTTAATGAAAATTTTTTAGGAAAGAGTTTCTGCATAGTTGTTTTCGAATTTTAGTCCGTCAAAGGTGGTACCGAGGTATCCTTATATTCCTGACAGAATTGCCAAAATTGTGCCCACCAACTGCATGCTGCATTTTTGTTAATTTTTCAACTCTTAAACCATATTCTCTCCACCCTTCCTTATAAAACTACAGTGATGCATGTTTTAAAATCAAATGTAGTAAATTTTATAATTTTGGATATAGGTTTAGTAAAAACGACGTATTTTTGAAGTACAAAATTTAACGAAGCATATTGATAGGAAATGCTGAAAATTACGAATAAAAGGAGCATTCAATAAATAAATAAATAACAAATAATACGTACTTTATATTTTTTTATTTATCACTAATTTTTGAATGATTGTTGAATATTGTGACAAAGTACCATTCTAGCCAACCACAAAAGAATGAGTTATTAGATTTATCATTTTAATAATTCTAACTATATTATCATTTTTGCACCCTCTTGTTCTATCTGCCACCTTGGCGACGAGCAATAGCGCCACACCTTCGTTGCGGCATTGGGTGCATTGAAATTGACACCATCCTATCAACTTTATTAGATAAAAATATCATGTGTCGAATTCTCTAAAATATTTGATGCGGAACACTTGTATACTTTAATTACATCTATTTTCAAAATGCTCTATAAGATATTTATTAACTGTTGAATATTGTGACTAAGTACCACTCCAATGTTCCAGTGGTTGCATCAAATTTTGTTTGTATTTGTTAATTTATATGATTTTCAACACACACGCTCATATATAAAGTTTTATCGCATTTTCTGATTTGGAAGTTTTATCGTATTGCCTTCTTACGTTTTGCCATTGCCATCTTTGCACGTATTGACGATATGAAAAGATAATGATTAGTGGAATGCAAATGCATGAAATTTTAAGATACGACTTTTTGCATTGTAAGCGACGATCTTTGATAGGTATAGCCATGAGATTGGATCTAATTGATACACTGGCATATAAGTTTTATTTTTTTACACTGAAGGTGCATTAAACATCAAAGACGAATTAGTTGACTATCTATTGAGACTACAGATTACAAAAATTACGGACCAATACATTTAATTGTTATTAATAAAAGTAATTATTTATTAACTGACTATTAACAAAATATTCCTGTTGGAAAGCTGAAAGGCATAGAAAAACGCACGCACGCACGCACGCACGCACGCACACACACACACACACACACACACACACACACACACACACACACACACACAAACAGAATACCTATCAAAGATCGTCGCTTATAATGCAAAAAGTCGTATCTTAAAATTTTATGCAATTGCATTTCACTGATAATTATCCGTTCGTCCTTTGTTGTAATGCAACAAAATTACAATATATATATATATATATATATATATATGAAATTATCCATCGTCTTAAGTAATTCTGGGTGCAGTTAAGAATGCTTCCAATTGTTATTGTATTCGAAATCTCAACTTCTGGTTTGGTGTTTAGAAACTGAGGCAGGCCTTTTTATTAACGCTTAAATTGACTTATTTTATGGTGTATGAATAAACTTGAATAAATAGCAAAGGTAAATGAGCTGATGTCTGTAATTTTTATTATTTTATTTATGTTCTGCTTCATGGACCAATTGTAGTTTATTACTAATATTTTCTTTTAAATTCATTTTTTTTAATTTTGTATTCTGCATTGCATACTTTTTATTAGCTAATTGTTTTAATCCAATTTTAGTGATTAATTTTGATTAACATTATGGTCAGAGAAGATCAGATTGCATTGAACCAGAACTTCTTATTTCTTATGTATTTATACCTAATGTGTGTTGGAAATAATAATATTTATTATTATGTATTATTTTTCAACCACTCTGTCTACTTGCATTTTGCTTTCTGCTACTGTTTTTGTTAGTTAATATATGACAGTCAGATCTGAGATATTGTTGACAGATTAACAACCCGTCTAGACGAGTTCATTTTTTCTAGTATTAAAGATAAATATCGCAAAAATTTAAGTTATTTACATTTCTACCAGAGAATGCATTATTTTATTTAATCTTCATAAGCTGTGTTGATATATCTACGAAATATGTCTTTTGAATATTTGGAAGGTCTGATTTTTTCGTTATTCAGAATACAAAATATCATAAGTCGAAAAGTAGGTACTAAAATCTCGATACTAAAATCTCGTATGCTTCAATTATTCTCTTATAAAATATCTTAGTGTTTAAATTTGTGTTCCATGCAGTAATATAAATAAAACTAAGGGGAAAATTTTCATAGAATTAAATACCATAATAGAATCAAATCAGGTAGAAACTTCACTATAGGAAGGCTTGGAAGGTAGATTTTCAAATGAAACTGGTCCGAATCTGTGTATCATTTAGAAGAAAACAAGAAAAACTTGTACAACCAGCGCTACTACAACGATCAATTTATTTCTAAATTGCACATCGATCTACCAGTTTTTGAATAACTAGCACTAACTGAAAGCTCAGTTAGACATTAGAATCCGTACTTTTTTATGGTATATTTTTATTATTATACCATACTCATATGTACCATATTATACCATACTCATATATACCATATTATATCTTACCTTAATCCTTCACTCGTCTGGTAGATTTCTCAAATAAATTATTAATTTTAATGAATAAAATCGTCTTTCGGTCAAAAATATGTTATTTAGGAATATATAAAAAAGATAGAATTTATTTTTATTAACCACGCTGAAATACAGAAAAAACTGCAATATCTATAGAGAATAAATTTAGCTCATTTATAGAAGTTTTCAATATCAACATTTTAAATTTTTCTTGAATGACTTAAAATTACCATAATAGCTCTGTATTTATGCAAGATTAGAATTTAAATATCAAAATAACGTCTTATTTCCATTATCCTCTTATTTTTATATTTGTAAGAAGGTTATGCAAGTACAAGTTTACTAGAAAAAAATTAATAATAGAGCTAATCACTTATTAAAATAGGAGCTAATTTCAAAAGAATTTCATTTTCTTTGTAGTAATCCTTCATTATAATCAGCATGTATTATGTAAATATTGATAAGAAAACCATACCTTTTGAAGGATTTGCTACTTGTAAACAGTCTTGAAAGGTAACTAAATTTTAATTCGGATTTTAAAATGATAACTAAGAAAATACGAAGCATTAACCAAAACATGAAAGAGGAGAAATATTTTTCTTTATTATCAAGTTGCATCTAGACGGAAACACTTTAATAATTTATTATTTCAGACTTACAGCGAGAACGTATTATTATGGTGTTCAGTTTGAGATGTAATCTGTATCAAGTATGCTGTGTTAGCTTTTACTCATTTTTTTTTTTGTTTTTTGTTTTAACTTTCTAGAGTGTACTCTTAGATTAATGTATCTACGGATAGATTCTAGATAAAAAGCATATTTATGGAATGATCATTTTATGTACTTGCGCATATCTACATATTCATTAGTTATATCGGTATTAAAAAAAGATTAAAAAAAGTGGAACTATTTTTAAAAATGGATAAATTTGCAAAATTTAATATGAATCTATTTTGTTCAAAATATTGCAGCATTCATTTTGAATTTAATCTTAGGAGATTTTTTTTGCTTATTTAAGACATAAAACAAAACATATACAAATTACATTTCAGGATTCATTCATTTTTTCTCTCTAGGCTTGCAGTTTTGTTATATTTCCCATTTGTTGTATTTGCTTTTACCAGACATAATAAATGGGAAAAACAAGTAAAAACAAATTTTAAAACGTGCTGTAATTTTTTTTAAATTTCGTTTTATGCTTTAATTAGGTCTACAAAAGGGTATAAGATTTATGTTTATTTACTGAAGAATTTAAAGTTATAACTAGTGGATATATTCAGTATAGCTCAGAATAAAAATATTTTAAGCTCTTATAAAACCGAAAGTTTGATTTTTTTAAATTTTAAGATGGTGCAAAATTTATTTTCGCGCTTTAATAATATTGTGAAATTAGCACTTTAACTCTGAAAAATCAAAATTTCATTTCATTTCAATTAATTAAAATCCTAAATAGAAATTTTAAAAAATCGATAAGAGATGCAAGGTTTTACCTTCTACGGTACAGTTGATTATCTATACTTATATAAAGCTCAATGTGTGTATGTTGACGCTCTACAGTCCAAACCGTTTGACCTACAGCTACCAAATTTGGTACATGTATACCTTGGAGGTCGGGAATGTGCACCTGGGGTCCCTTTTTTGAATTTTTAATTAGAATTTTAATTATTAATTAAAAACTAACTTTCCCCTAAAAACATCTTCCATTTCCCCACCGCCAAATGAGTAAGGCTTCGTTTTTTTTTTTCTTTTTCCAACAGTAATCAGGCTAGGCCATTTTTCGACCGATTATTTCAAATGATTCTGTTTATTTTCTTAATGTCTGATGCATTTAAAATTAAACATTGTTAATGAATCGATCTGTTCATGATGAATCTGAGAAAATTTTGTTGACGAGATATTACATAAATTAAGAAAGATATTCTTTTGTGTCCATAAAGTTTAAAAGCTCAGTGACTCTGTTTTCAGTAATCATATTATTAAAAAAATGCTTTGTTTCAGCAAAAAATATTATTATATTAATTGCAGATTCATCCTTTCCACTTTAATTTAAAGCATAAATTCTACGGGAGCAAAATGAGAGAGATACATATTACGTTATGTCCTTTATAATATTATGAGTGAATTATATGACATTCAAAATTTGAAGTTTTAAAATATTTTGAGGAAGAAGCTATTAAAGTAGGAATTGCATAAAATATTTAATAATTAAAATTTTAATGAGCATTAAGTTTGGCGAACCGGCTGGTCACCAAAGCCGGCTAGTAAATGAATATACCAGCATTGCAGAGCTGTTAAAACAAAACAAAACAAAGTACGACCTTCTTGTTTATAGGAAATTATTAATAACAGTTGAAAGGTTAAAGGTCAACACAGTTTTAAGTGTTCCTTGTGAGTCCCTCCAAAACTGCGGATGATATCAAGATGATATGATAGCTCATCCCAAACTCTTTCCCCATCTTTGATGTGATGCTTTGGTATCAGCGTCAGTTGGTAGCAAACATCTGCTGTTTGAGATAGCTCAATAATAATAATAATAATAAAATATTGCATACACGCATACCTGCATCTTTTCAAAGCTTCACACCAAGCATGCAGCAAAAATTGTTGGAAGAGTTATCGTACCGCTTCGATATTTTTCGCATTTCTGGAAGCGCTCTCATAGAAAGCTTATAATTGTGTTTGAATTTAAGCCTTCGGCTATTATTTTTGATTTCCGATAAACAAAAAGGTTGTACTTTATTTTGTACTCTTTTTAACAGACTTACAAAGTAGTTCAAAAAATCATAGACTTACAAAAAAAGTACTTATAATCACCATGTATGTTTGTGTTAAATTGGTACTTTTAGCTCCTGGGGTCTACCCTATTTTGATCTGAATACACCAACAAACTTACTCGTGATAAAAAAATATGTTAAAACAAAAATTTATATATATATATATATATATATATATATATATATATATATATATTGTCACGTTTATAGGCTTAAGGAAGAGAACACTCGTAGAACAATATTAGTTTATTCAAAGTAAACCAAAGACCTCGGTTACTATAAAGCAAACTCTTATATACAGATACAGAATGTTCTAGAACATTCCTAGAACTAACTGAAGAGGAAATGACGTACAAAGATTCTGACGAAATTATAATAATGGAATATTCCAGAAACTTCTGGAAGAGCTGAAAGGAAAATAAATAAATAAATAACAAATTTATTTGGTGAGGATTGAACCAGCAATCTCTTTGCCCGCAGTCCGATGTCTTATGAACGAGCCACGGAGACATGTGGCTAGCTTCGTTGCATTGCTCCCTCCTTAAGAGAACAGCTTCTCGATGTTATAGACGAAGGTCCTTAGAGCGTGATCTTGTCATGGGTCCGGTATAGGGCGTGGTCGTCTTGTGAAAATCCACTTCGTCTAGATCAGGATTACGTATGTCCTGTCCCACGGTTGTGGAATCTGAAAATATATCCTCTTTGTCTTTTGGAGCGTAGTAGGGCTTCATCCTCAGCACATGAACAATGTCCTTTGACTTACGTCTCCTAGAATTTGGATCAAAGTCCTGAACCTCATAAGTGACCTCCGAAAGTTGACGCAGGACTTCATACGGACCGAAATAATTCTTGAGAAGCTTTTCGGAGCGGCCCACCTTCCGAATAGGAATAAAGATCCATACTAAGTCACCAGGCCGATACAGCACTGCGCGATGTTTTGAATTATAATGACGTCGGTATATATATATCGACGTATAATGATATATATAATATAAACAAATATTTTTTCTCATGTATATTAAAGATACTATGCTTCTGTTGAGTACTTAAAGATACTTGCTAAAGTTGAGTTTGGATACTAAAAGGTGAAAAGCTACTGGTCTAGATTATTTTAGTAAAACTCGGTTTATAAAATGGACTTACGAATTCTCGAAACATATATCCTCCTGCATATGTCTTTAATTAGACCGCCATGGCCTGCTAACTTTAAATAAAAATGTTTAGTTGGAATTTGTTACAAAATAATATTCATTTTGCTGTCGAAAGGCTAAATTCTATATAAATATGTAAAGTAGTGTAAAAATAATTTTTGAAGCGTAATATATTCTTAGATTGTTGGAGAAAACCCCAAAAATTTCTATCAATTTTTATTTAAATAAAATTGAAATTTTGAAAAATTCTTTCATAATGCGTTCTTATTACCCAAGAAGTACTACGCGGCGTATGTAATGTTTCTGAGTCCAACTGTCTATCCCGTAGAGTATTGCATTCTGTACATTATCGCATCACGTAACGCTCACTCTATTTGTATAGTTTTTGCATCATGCGATTTGCTGAAATTATACCAGTCTAAAAGCATTATTATATTAAAATACTTTGAATTTGCTAATTTTCCCCCTTAAAGGTTAATAATTGCTTTGTCCTGTGATTACTAACCGCCTTTGGCGACCAGTCAGACCGCCTTTGACCATCAGAGATTTGCAGGAAAAAAAAGACTTTTTATGCATTGCTTAGTTGTTATTGTCCTCTCAACAAAATATTTTTGATGTTTCATAAGCATATAACTTGCATCATTTTAAGAAGATTTTTATTCAGTTTGTGCTATGCAGCTGCCAATTTTCTCTATTATTTCACCTAAAATTTCAGCATTAATCTAGAGCAAGAAATGATTCAATAAATAACCTACAATCTTGCCTACTGAGTCGAAATATATATATAAGAATACGAATTTAAACCATTGAGGATTGTAACTTTTTAAGTAATACTGAATACGTTCCTTATTTTTTGCTTCAGTTATGTTTACTGATTCGATAAAAAAAAAATGGAATGCAATTGTAACAAGCAAGCAGAACTTCAAGTTTAAAAAGCGATAGTGTATTTTTATATACCCAATTATATTACAGAAAAAGGCAATAGTATTTAGAAAATTTCCAAATTTAAAAAAAAATCACTATTGGTTAGTTTTGAAATCGAAACTTATTTGCATTTGTCTCAGAACAAGAAAAAACAATGAAAACTAATTTTAAAAATAAACCCACCTCCGTGTTTGAAATCAGCTAAATCTTTGTCTTCGATACCTACAATGGATAAGAATCCAAAATAAAATACTGGTGTAAAACTGAAAATAATTTCAGTATAGCAATGAAAAAATATTATAAAACATGCCTAAAAATACTTTTAAATTTAATAAAATTTGAAAAAAAAATAGTGTGCAAATAAAGTGGTGGTGAAAAAGTTTTGAAATTTTCAGTTTCTTTCAATTTTTGTTGTGTGTAATACTTTTCGAAATTATGAAGCAAAACGCCAAAATTCCACTTATTTAGAAATAAATTAAAATTCTGATACAAAAATTTTTCTTTAAAAAAATGGCTTCGAGGTGCGCATTTTTATTTTTCAAATGAAATGTGTGAGGAATTTCATAGCTCTAGATTCAGTAATCTGCTAAGTAGAGCAACACCATACATTGATACATTTTCTATTCTATTAGCAGAAATTTCTGAATACAATTGGGAACTTCTCAACTAATTTACAAATATAAGTTTAACGCAAATTAGTTTTATTTTTATAATACATCCATTGCCACGCAATGTGCTATTATTAAACTCCATATTATTATTTGTTTGCCTTGAATGCTGACTACTGTTGCATACTAATGCATTGCACCTTCTGCATTGCATTTTTGAAAAGTTAAATAATTCGTTCTTTTGTGCATAATATTGAAACCAAATGCCACAAAATAAATTTTTCATTCTGTTTAAAGATTTGCATTTATTTAATCCAACCCCGGAAACTGCGAACACGTGGCAATTATCAACGGAATTACTACTTTTATTGTTTACCACCTCTAAAGTTAATTTGATCTGCATAAGTATTTCATAATTCACAGTAACTCTGCATTTGTTTGGCAGAGTTGCCATGGAAACGTCGTTTCGCTGTTTAAATTTCATTGCACATACATTTTATAGTTGTTATTCACATGTTATTCCTTTGATTCATTCCTTGTATTGATGACTCACTAGGAAAAATAATTAAAGCTATCATGGAGTAATGAAAAATTTTCTTTAACCCTTTCTAGGGCCGTGGGAAGTATGCTTCCCACCAAATTTATCAATCTTTGTATGAAATTATGTAGGTTGGCATAAGTTCTGACAAATTATTTTAGTAAGTCAAACTTAGATGCTTCAGTTTTTTATCTCATACAAAATGATGTGTCTTGATTTGTTACTTAATTATTAATTAACCAAATTAAATTTATCTAATAAGCTAAATGAATCCCTTTTCTTATTCTAATTTCAATCCTAAAAATATTTTAACATAATATGACTAGAAAAAAATGGCCCTTTAAAGGGTTAAGGGTTACTGGAAAGTATTAATTATATGTATTGTTTAATTTAATTATAATGCTAAAAGTCTAATTTAAAATTTTCTTATTTATTTGAAAGCAATTTAACACTAGAACTACCATGACCGTCATTTTGATGGTTATCACATTTTATGCTTAAAAATATTGATATAATTTATGTATTGTTCTAGAACTTTATGATGACTTTTAACGAAATATAAGAACAATTACATATTCCTATTCAATTATATCAGCCATTTTAACTTCCATAATCAGTATGGTCTATACCTATTTATACAATGATCCGTCAAAAATGACGACTTTAGCAATTTCACAGTTTATAATATTTTATGGATCATTTATGCAATGATGGACGTCAGTTTGTATTTACATTCATTTATACATCGCTTTTGGACATTTCCTTGAAAAATTTGAATTGCATTTTTCATAGGAAATTATATTGATTGATCCAAAGTGCCCGGCAGCCGTTATAATGGCATCTATTTTATTCCGATTATGATTCAATTTAGAACTAAAATCTCTGATTGGATATCCTATAAATGCAAATACAAACTGTTTTTCTTAGTTTTTTTAATTAATAATTACTAAAATAGTATATTAAATGTTGTTTTTGGCAAATTATATTCTTTTATTTGTATAAACTGAGCAAAAAATTATATGATTAAAACCCCCTCAATTTGGCGGGTGTGGTAAAACTAGGTATATATTTAACTTCGATAGTTCTAGTAACTATGGAAATAATTATAATTAAATCGTAGGTGATTACTTAAAAAATTTCATTATAACTTCCTAATTGAATGAATTTTCTCTGTTCCATTTTTTTTTGCTGGGTTATTATTCTTATTTAAAAACATTGTAAAATTTAGGGAGTATGCCTCATAATTCTTTAATTTTAAAAATATTTGATTATTTAACATTTTACGATTGTTTAATGATACTTTCAGTCGCTTATACGATATCTGACACCACGAAAGAGCCGCCATTTTGCGGCATTGATACATTTGCGCATTTATTGAGGTGAAATGTCGTTCCACTGGTGTGTTAGTTTAGTATATATAATGCTTCGTTTTGAAACAACATTTAGGCTATATTGCGAAAGATCGTAATTTTGAACCCCTGTCAAATGGTGCCCGTTAACATAAGGTGGAAATCTGAAGACGATTTTTTTTTTCTTGCTTATGTGTTGTTTTTTGTCCTTAGCACATCACTTAAAAGCATTAGGCCCAATCCCAAAGCCACAAAGTGAGATCTTCAGGATTCAAATGATTTAATAAGCCACACACATATATAGGAAATGATTTACTAGGAAAAAGAAAAATAAACATGGAAACCACATTTTCTTCGTGATTAAGAAAAAATTTCAAGATGTATTTAAAAAGTTCTTTCTTAGTGCCATCAACAGGCGTAGACACTGTCTGAACCAAGAGACAGAGAGCAGGAAAGAGAAGCCGAAGCCGTGTGAAACTTTTATTTCTTTAGAATAGAGCTTTTTGGAAAAGCATTTTTGGTGTCGGTACATAAAGAAGAAGCTTGGAAAAATAAGCTTTAGGTAACTCAGAATTTCATGTTAAAGTGAAGTCCGCTTTCGAATGATTGGGTAATAATTATTTTTAGCAGTATATATATATATGTATAATGTCGCAATGCTAAAAAGAGGTATTGCATTCTTTAGATTGAGATAAAAATTAAATGTACAGAATTAAAATTAATCAGAAGTTGAAGCATATGGTAGCAAGTCAACTCATATTAGGAAACAAATTGTGGAAATTTACAAGGCTACTTAGCTTTGCAATCTAGTTAAGAGTCGACTGTCTCCTTTTAACTTTTGGAAGACGATCAAGAAAGCTTCCCAAGATAATATCAGGCCTTTACTTAGAAATAGTTAGATCGTAAACAAAGATAATCTGAAAAACTCTGAGATTTTTTTTTTTGGAAAAAATTTGGGCCAAATACCATTTATTTGGTTCAAAATTGGTTTAGTTTTAAATTCCTTATATAAGGAAAATTTTGCTATGATTTTTTTAAATTCAATTTATAATATTCCATGTAATATACCTCCATTTCTAATATACTACGAAGCATTATACTTCGCATTAACAACTGGTTTTTGGAAAACTTGCAGTTTCATTAGTTCGTAATGTCTACGGATCCCAATATGGAATAGGTTGATTGCTTCATGGATTTATAGAACAATAGCTTGTACTTATCTCTAATAGGCAGTTTGGAGCCCCGTGACTTTGACGAATGCTGATAATCTAGTCTTTGATGCGAACATCAAAGGCCAATTCTGTATCTAATCAGGTTCCTGTATACAGTAATATCAGTTAATGGTGATATACAGTAATACGGTATATATACAGTATACACAGTAATATCAGTTACTGGTCGCCTTACGCCATTTCTTGATAAAAATGAGGACCTCTGATTTATTGATTTTGATTCTCATGTCAACAAGACATAGATGCAACTGAAATAATAAATTTGTCGTGGATTAATTACTGATCGTGGATTGAAATAGTTATCAGCCGTAACATGCTTTTAATTTGAAACGTTAACCTAACTAAACTTAATTAGTTATAAAATATTTGAAAATTATTTCTTTACGAAGACTCTGTACTGTTATTATACCATTTAAGTGTACGAATTTACAGATATCATAAAGTTATTATTTTGTTCGGTTGAGCAACTGTTGAAATTTTAAGCCTGAGTCGAATTCAGAATTTATGTGGCGAATTTTGATTTACTAAAACGTTGTTAGATATGATTTTAGCTTATTTTGGAAATTTCAGTAAATTATATTTACTGTTCGTTTCTGGATCCAGAGACTAACACTTTTCGGCGCAAAGGGGTGATACACAAAAAGAAGAATAGTTATTACATCGTCCAATTCACTAATAATATGAGTTCAACCTATTACTAAATGTAAACATCTCCTCTTTCATCCTTCCTCTCACCCCTTCTTTGACGATATAAACTCCTCCTGACGCATGCGCAAAAGCACTGAAGGTCTATTCAAGAACGAACAGTATGAGAAAATTTTATCATGCAAAGGCTGCAGCGATTTCTGATTCAACTAATTTTTATCATCATTACCTTAGTTTCATTTTATTCATTACAGGAAGTATAAAATGGATGAAAGTATAAATGGGTTCCTGTATAAAATGGATGGTGCTTTCATTTTTATTATTCTGGAATTTAATCGGTGTAAATGTATAAGGAAATGTAAACGTAGCATATTCGATTCAGAATTGAAATGGAAGTCATGTTTTGAGTTTCCGCCGATTATTCTTCGGAAATCAAGGCCAATGTTTTGTACCTTATTATTGAGATATTTCTATTATATTTATCTATAATTATATCTAAATATGTTTAGAGCCATATTTCTGTTAATAAAGTAGTAGATATATTTCTGTTGAAATGTATATCTTATATGTAGATCTTAAAAGAGTTTTTTTTTTTGTTGTTGTTGTTTCGAAATCGTGACTGTGTCTGCTTCGTGCCTTACTTTAAATATTTTTCTATTAAAATATGTTTACTGCTATCTAAATATGTCTTTAGCCATATTTCTATTAATTGTCTATATTATAGACATATTTTGATTATATATGTCTATAGTTCCTCCTCATTTGATTTCTATCTTAAGAAACAGAATATTTTGTTTCAGAAATCATGACCGTCCTTTATTCTCTGCCTTACTATAAATATACTTTTATTAAAGTAAATCTATAGTCATATTTCTGTTAATTGTCCATAGTTCATCACTATTAGATCTCTCTCTTAAAAAAACAGAATGACAAAAACTATATGAGAAAACTTTAAAAAAATAACCAAATTCAAATAAAAAATTAAACACAGATTCTCTTCTCATATTTTTAAAATGCTTGGCAACGAGATTTTACTTTCTTTTGAACGCTACATTTTTTTTCTTTCTAAATATGTATGGAGCAATATATTTTTATTTTAACGAGCTAGTATGTATTTTATTTTATCTGCAAGATTTTTCGTACTTTATGTGAGTTAAAGACATAAATAACCATAATGTATTGAAATGTAATTATATATATATTGTATTCGTAAAACTTTTTCGTATGACTTCACAAGCTTTACGGGATGTAATTCCGCTGATAACGTTGCTGTCCATTAAGCCTTAACTTAATTCAGATTTAAAGCAAGTTAGCGATAGACACGACCCGATCACTTAACTGTTTATCATATTAAACATGTGTTCCAACATGTGTTAAACATGTTAGTTGGTTAAATATATATTGGCAAATATGTTATATAATAATAAGGAATTCTATTCTATGCGATTTAAGCTAACTGTTCCCGTGTTATAGACATTGGCTAGAATCATCATATCCTGACAAACTGTTCACATGATTTAGAAACAGGCTGAAATTAAAATTCTTTTAAGAGTTTTAATTTCAGCCTACTAAGTAAAAAGTCATTGTTTCTATCCTTTATTGTCCTTGTTTGAATTTCATTAAAATCACAAAAGAAAATTGTTGTCCTTAGTGGCAACTGAGAAGCTTTAAATATTCAAAGAATTTTCCCGTTTGTTTGTTGATTATTTGATTAAAAAAAATAATTGGTATTTAATTGTTTTGCTATTGTTCCCGGTACAATAGCAAACTGTCCCGGTACAATATTGTACTGGGACAATAGAATCCACCACTAGCAAATTTAGTTGTATGTGGGCTGTTCCGAGAGTTATTAATTTTGCAATTCCATAGCCCCTGTAATGTTTGCAGTTTGGCAACGTAAGCTTACCGACAGGGAAACTATCTACCTATCGTTATTATTGCTAAAATTGAATAATATAATGAGAGGAAAGCTTCAATTCTATAATTTTGTATTAAAAATATTTATTTTTAATTAATTAATAATAATAAGAAGATTTTTTTAATAAATATAAATAAATAATAATTTTTTTATAAAAATAAATAAATAATTTAAAAATTTTAATTTTTTTCTATTTATTATGTAGTGCTTATTATTTATTGTTTAAAAGTACTCTTTAAAATAAGAGAAAGCGGATTTGAACCTTCTTGACATTTTTAGCTGTGGGCACTCATTCTAGTTCTAAAATCTTATGAGGCAAAACAAGAAAATTAAACTAATTTGTTTAGCATGTCTACACAGTCATAATAGATCTGCCATTCGAAATATCGAAGACAAAATATGAGTGCACTTTTTGCTGCAAATGAGTTAGAAATGACTCAAAGCCAGGACAACATGGAACATATTGGGGTTGAGGAATTGCAACACCTTCAACTTTTTTCACTGTATCAATTTAAGATTTCTTTAAGTGGTTGTTTTGCTTGTAATATTTATATTCATCTATAACCAAATCTTTTGATATTTTCATTTTCAACCGTAAAGCAGGGGAAAAAAAAGACCAAGGTTGTTACTTCAGAGAATTTTCATGATTTGTTGTCTTTCTTCTCAGGGAAGTTTTAACCCTCCTAGTTACTGTCTGCTACGCCTGCGCATTTATAGGCTGTTTTCAAGTTCACTTTTCTCCCTAGCAGAGCTTTTAAGTAAAAAAGTATCCTCTCTGGCTCAGTACCAGCCATATTCACAACTAGATATTAAACGTTTTTCCTTTGCAGAAAAAATTTTCCAATCAAGACAAACGAAGAAATAGTTATTGTGCATAAAAAAATTATTTTAAAAAATTATTGTTGATAAAAGTGAATAATTATTTCATTTCTTATTGACAGTTTTCATTAACAATTTTGGAAAATCTAAATGAGATCGTTTCAAAATGTGTACAACTCTTAATATTACGCTGTACTACCTTATTTAAGATTATACTGAAGAAAGATTTGCTTAAAAACAAAAATTCGTTTAACTTCATATAATACAACTTGTAAAAGAATATCAGATACAGCTGTTTCAGCGTCATATTGTGTCATTGATTAGAAAGGCCATCGGGGTATCACGTTACAATGGTGCCATTTCCATTGAACAGGCCAGTGACTCTTAAACAGATTTTTCAAATCGGCTTCAGTCATTATATCATACTTAATGCATAAAAAATTATTCTCATAATTTCACTTCTTTTTATTTATTCTTTTATCTCATTTTCCCCTCTTATAATTACAAATAAGTTTATTTTATTTCTTAACCAGCCACTTTTGGCAGCTGGTTCACCGAGAATATAGTATGTGTTATTTTCTATTAGATCTTTTGTGCATAAATTTCTGTTCATGATTCCCCCAAGAAAATATGTTAAGCATCAAATTGTGACGATCAAAGCTTCTTATTTTATTGCTTTATTTATTGTGTATATGAACCATTATGAAAGAGTCAAGTCCCATGGCGTCATAGTATTACTAAATGTTTAACTTTTAGGATAATCTATCTTCTAACTGTCAAAGTAATGTGATTTAAATTCCATATTTCTCTTGTAAATTGCACAGAGGAAAGACAATAAAATGGAAATCACATGATTGAAAAGAAAATCACGTGACTAAGCATTTGGCGGAGGAATAAAAAACGATTTGAGCTTCAATTGAATGATGGCATCTGTTGTTAAAATTTTTGTAATATACATATTTTTAAAAAAAAATCAAAATTCAAGAAAAATTTGCTCAGCAAACTAATTAATAACATTAAAAATTCCTTTTGAATTTAAAATGACATGAAATTCAGTTTTGTAAAGTTTAGTAAAGTATCTTTTCAGTCTTAATTAAATATAAATTAAATTTCAATAAAATAAAAAAATCTTCGAGGTGCACATTCCCCATTCTCTAAGGTATATCTGTGCTAAATTTGGTAGCTATAGGTCAAACAGTCTGCCCTATTGAACGCCAACACAATTGCACATACACACTCTACTTTATTTTTAGCATAGGCATATATATTTTTAAAAATGCATTACGAAATTTATTTTCTTATCTAAATGTTTCTGCAAAATAGTTTTTGCTTTTAAACTCTCAAAACTGGTTAATAATATTTTTTACTAAGATCTTTATTATATTAACACCATTTCTTTTGAACAATATTAGAAATAAACCTTAAAATCTTTCTTATTTAACTATCTAAAAAAGTGTTTAAGTTATGAAGAACAAGAAGAAAAAACAGAATGTAAATTTCTTTATCAAAACATATTAATCAAGCGAGATCTTTAAAAAATAAAGAGCTCCTCTTAAAATTTAAGACCCAGAAGTCAGCACTTTCATAATCATAAAACATTTAATTCGTCGCGCAGCTGAAAATTGCTAAGTGAACTTGGAGACATTTTCCACTAATGAAAAACATCTCCCAGATGAATTATTTATTTTCCGTCCAAGAACACGGACAACACGGAAACAGCATGCTATGATCATTTATTTGATTAATCCAGCAGGGCCCACTCTTCCACCGTATGTAATTTATTTTCCCATATTTCTGATTCCATGTCCCCGAAAAACTTTATTTATCGAATCCAAGTTTAAATCTCTCTTTTTCCCGTCACTGTTTTGTCTGGAGCATTGTACCAGAGTATATCACCCGGAGTCGAGCACTCCTTTTGGTTTTGGTGTTTATTTTTTATTTCTTTCCAACGGGGGTTTTCTCATTTGAATAGCTGTATTTTTTGTCCGAAACCTTCTCCTTCTGTTTTGTTTTATGTGGGGTAAGTATTGAATAGCTGGTGGCTGTATTTTAGTTTACTTACTTGCTTGCTTGCTTATTTATTTATTTATTTTTTCAACCATTTTTTGGGGGGTCTCCCTTTTTTTTTCGTCTTCTTTGGAGAAATGTAAAGAATTTTTCTTATTGTTCAATGTTGATGTTGTGTTTTAAAAGAGGTTTTTTATTATTAGTTTTTGCTGAGCAAAAAAAAAAAAAAAAAAAAATTATAGTGTCTGCAGCACTGCACTTCCAGATTGCGGACTATGTCTTGCAATCTTTTCCCCTGCTTAAACAAAAACCTTTTTGCTTCAGGGGCATTGATATATTTTTTTTCTTCTTCTTCTCTTTACTATTGCTTCTTCCGTGCGATTTTTTTTTGTTTTGTTTCAAGAGTCGTGGCGTTTTCACTTATCTGTAGTATCTCTTTCGCTTGTGTACGTTCGTGCATTTGCATATAAAAAGAGTTGGAAGAGATATTGCTGCGGGTGTGGCAAGTGACAGGTTTTGTTGCTTCCGAAGATGTCCCTCAGTTCGTTATTTATCGCGAATGAATGAAGCGAGGAGATAGTGTAGTAACATTTAAGCTGATGAAGTGCTATTTTGAACCATTTGGGAAATGCTCTCACCACACCCCACACAAATATTTTTAACACATTTTGCTTAACTTTATTTTTTTCAATTTTACATTTCTTTCATCTTAACAAAATTATTAAGAGTTGATTGTTCCATTCCACAAATGGTCACGATGTCATCTGACCATTATTTAAAATTACAATATTGAGGACTGGAGAGTGACATGTTCATCCAAGATTAGAAATGTATGTGGGTTTATTGACCATTATTTAAAATTACAATATTGAGGACTGGAGAGTGACATGTTCATCCAAGATTAGAAATGTATGTGGGTTTATTGACCATTATTTAAAATTACAATATTGAGGACTGGAGAGTGACATGTTCATCCAAGATTAGAAATGTATGTGGGTTTATTGACCATTATTTAAAATTACAATATTGAGGACTGGAGAGTGACATGTTCATCCAAGATTAGAAATGTATGTGGGTTTATTGACCATTATTTAAAATTACAATATTGAGGACTGGAGAGTGACATGTTCATCCAAGATTAGAAATGTATGTGGGTTTATTGACCATTATTTAAAATTACAATATTGAGGACTGGAGAGTGACATGTTCATCCAAGATTAGAAATGTATGTGGGTTTATTGACCATTATTTAAAATTACAATATTGAGGACTGGAGAGTGACATGTTCATCCAAGATTAGAAATGTATGTGGGTTTATTGACCATTATTTAAAATTACAATATTGAGGACTGGAGAGTGACATGTTCATCCAAGATTAGAAATGTATGTGGGTTTATTGACCATTATTTAAAATTACAATATTGAGGACTGGAGAGTGACATGTTCATCCAAGATTAGAAATGTATGTGGGTTTATTGACCATTATTTAAAATTACAATATTGAGGACTGGAGAGTGACATGTTCATCCAAGATTAGAAATGTATGTGGGTTTATTGACCATTATTTAAAATTACAATATTGAGGACTGGAGAGTGACATGTTCATCCAAGATTAGAAATGTATGTGGGTTTATTGACCATTATTTAAAATTACAATATTGAGGACTGGAGAGTGACATGTTCATCCAAGATTAGAAATGTATGTGGGTTTATTGACCATTATTTAAAATTACAATATTGAGGACTGGAGAGTGACATGTTCATCCAAGATTAGAAATGTATGTGGGTTTATTGACCATTATTTAAAATTACAATATTGAGGACTGGAGAGTGACATGTTCATCCAAGATTAGAAATGTATGTGGGTTTATTGACCATTATTTAAAATTACAATATTGAGGACTGGAGAGTGACATGTTCATCCAAGATTAGAAATGTATGTGGGTTTATTGACCATTATTTAAAATTACAATATTGAGGACTGGAGAGTGACATGTTCATCCAAGATTAGAAATGTATGTGGGTTTATTGACCATTATTTAAAATTAGAATATTGAGGACTGGAGAGTGACATGTTCATCCAAAATTAGAAATGTATGTGGGTTTATTGACCATTATTTAAAATTACAATATTGAGGACTGGAGAGTTACATGTTCATCCAAGATTAGAAATGTATGTGGGTTTAATGCATATTGTAGCAGTTGAATTACTCTATCTTCTCTTTTGGATAATAGATGGCGATGTCTGATTACGCATCCCATAGTGCATTGCGATTGTAAATAATGAGATGATATGCTGTTCTGTTGAGATGGGCGCGTGAATGTCTTGTCTTTCGTGTTTGTGTTTATTTTGTGTGAAATGTGATCATTAAAGAAATGTTTCCGAAGACATGGGTCCTCTTGCTTCCACTGCACGGATCATAATGATCTTCATTCCACCACAATATAAAATTGGACGCCGAAGGCCAAATATCCTCCCGTTGGTTATAATGTCCCATTAACCATAATGTCTATAGTACTGTGAAAATATAAATTGTTTAAACTAAAATTTTCGGTTGGTATATTAAGAATAAAATACAAAACAAATTAAAGTGTACTTGTTGTAATTCATTCAGTATTTCTTTAAAACAGCAACAAAAACATCAGTGTCTAAACTTTTGTGTCGGAGTGTACCTCTAAGAGACCTTTCAAGATTGCCAATGTGACAAATTTGTAAATTAATCTATTAAATGTTGTCAAAAACTTCATAATCATAGAACATATCGATTGAAATTCTTGGTGGCATATGATAATTAAAATTGTTTGTTATCTTCTTTCATTTAAAAATTTCTTTTACACATTAATCTTATAATATGTCTGCTTTAATCTCTGCTGCTTAGTAACTAAAACTGAAACAGTCAGTGTTGTCTGTGTGTTATATCCTTGAACATATAGAGTTGCTAGGAAACGTAAACTAACAAACTATTTCTATGAATATTCTTAGGAAAAAAGTAGCATTCTGTTAAATCATTTCAACGGAAATCAGTTGCTACAGTAAAAATATTAGAGGAAAAGCTGTTCACATGTTCTAGATTTCCATTTTACACATAGTAGTGGTTGATTATAAATATATTATGCTTAGTTATACATGTTTACACATAGTGGTGATTGATTATAAATATATTATGCTTAGTTATACATGTTTACACATAGTGGTGATTGATTATAAATATATTATGCTTAGTTATACATGTTTACACATAGTGGTGATTGATTATAAATATATTATGCTTAGTTATACATGTTTACACATAGTGGTGATTGATTATAAATATATTATGCTTAGCTATAGATGTTATATTTAAAATACGAGAAAGGTTATATTTAATTTTCAAAATTAAAAACGTTAAGAATTTGGTGTTTGGTTTGGTTATTTAGACAACCAAATTTATTTGTGTTTTTCTTAAAAAAGTAACTACTTTTTATTTATTTTATTACTAACCGCTTTTTACAGCCAGCTGACTCGCCAGAATTATTGCTCGCCAAAATTTGCAATTAAATATTTTATGTAATTTGGTCTATTAATAGTTTTCCAAGTAAAATATTTTTAAGCTTCATATTTTGACAATCATATTACTTATACAATTGTAGAGGTATTGCGCCGTTCTGTTCATTGTACTGTGTATTTGCTTCATTTCCTGCCATCTTCCGTAAAATTTGATTAATATATTTTATACTTTTACCATTGGATTGGATCAGTATAGCCAAATATGGCTCTTGCGCCAATAAACCAGACAAACCAAACAAAAACCGTAAAATTTGAACAATAAAGTAAAGCCTAACTTATTAAATTTTAATTAATATAAAAACTTTTTTGATTGAGCCTAAATTTTTTTCAAAAATATGAGTGTAGAAAACCGAATTTTTAAGTTTTATTTGCATTACAGATTTTTTTAAAATAAATTTATGCAATATATCGCGTAGTTATGAAATAAAAATTTCTCTGATTTATCATAAAATGCAGTATTTAATTTTACTTTCAAAAGGGTATAACATTCTGAATGCTCTAATTTTTTAAAACCATAAAACGTGTGAACCTTCTGCGACCAAATCTGACCGAGTTAGGAGGCTTTTAATATCACTATTTTAGAACGATGAACAATTACATTATTTTAGACCAATCAGCCTTGGAAAAATTCTGCGCTCTAATTGTCGTATCTTCTTCGAAACGGTCAGCGTAGCTTTTTTAAAATTGTGGGCTTTTATTAAACAGTAATATTCAAATTTTCATAACTCACTCAGGTTGAGTCGCAAAAGACTGGATCTTTTCTTGTTTAAAACGTTAGTGTTACAAGATTATTTTATTAAATATGACTTACAGGACCAAGGGTGTGTATAAAAATTTTACATTCGTAATTTGTAAAACATTTACTGACTCATATTGCATAAAAAATTATTCTTTAATTCATTTAGACTATTTTTTTCCAATTAGATGTGTATATCCAATTATAACTCTTTCAAAATTATTTGTTAGGATCCGATTAGAGTAGATATCCTATATATATATATATATATATATATATATATATATATATATATATAATATAAACCAAGTTTGCCCTAAATACTACAGAATTATTGACTTAATGGTATAGATATTATAAAAGTTCACAAAAACTTTCTTTTGACATTTATCTTTCTAGATTGTGTCATGTTTCATATTTATTTTATTCCTAATACACACGTGCTGAAAAGTACTCTTTTCTGGGTAGAGTTTGCAGTTAAATTAAACCTTTAATTTGAGCTTTTGCCAATGCGATGGCAGTATTTTTCTGAAAAGCATTGCTCGTACATGTTAAATTTTATTTTTCTTTTGCGTAAAATGAATTGTTCGAAAATATGTTTAAAATAATTTTGAAGTTAATTAAAAATAGATACTTTATTTATAAATTAAAGAAAATTAGTAGAAAAATATAAAAATAATTAGTGAAGAAAAATGTAAAAATAATTAGTGAAGAAAAATGTAAAATTCATTTTTGTATTGTAAGGCTTTTAGATGTTATTATGAAAAAACACCAAAATGTTATCTTATTTATTATTATTAAAATTTTAACTAGAATTTAAAAAAAAATACTCTAAGGTGTATATCTCTACCCTCCAAAGTATATATGTGTCACATTTGGTAGCTCTGGAACAGACGGTCTGGCCTATAAAGCGCCAACACACACACACACACACACACACACACACACACACACACACACACACACACACACACACACACACACACACACACACACACACACACACACACACACACACACACACACACACACACACACACACACACACACACACACACACACACACACACACACACACACACACACAAAAGCATTAATCTTTCTTGTAAAGTAAATATAAATATTTCAGCAAATAATTTAATAAGTGTATTAAGAAAGCTATTTGAACAGCCTTTCACAAAAAGTTATTTAAATAATGCCTCATTATTTTTATTTTTACAATATGAATAATAATATGGACCATCTCAATTAACAATTTTTCCATCCATTAATTGATTTACTATGTTATATATATGATGCGAGCAACTTAATATATGATAAATATGTATGTATAAGCATATAGAAGTAAGGAAATTTGCCAATTAATGTTATATTTAATAATTTTTGTGATCAATTAGACGGAAATTTTCATCTTAAGAGAAGTTTTTTGAAGTACCCGTAGTCATTAAGCAAATTGACTTGTGCTCTGAAGGGAGGTCACAGACAAAAAGAGATCGCGAGAAATATACTCGTAACTTTTAGCTATTAATATGCAAGTACGGAGAATTGTTATGACCAGTGACTCTAGGGAGATTCTTGATGTTATTATTACTGAAAGTTCGATATCAGTTAAAGTTACAGTAATTAAATTTGAAGAGGCACAAAATGATCCAAAGAATCTCGAGATTTAAAAGTTACATGTTTTTGTTTTTGAATTTTATTGTTGAATAAAAGAAATAATTTTTGCTTCAAAATACCGAATCAGAAATTTCTTATCTATTGTATTCCATTGTTAATTTCGGATACCCCCCCCCGCTTCGAAATATAATAATATTTCCCTAATTTTGAGCTCTTTCTCTGCGATTTAATGTTTTCTTCCTCTGCAAGATCTGCGTGAGCTGAAATTATTTAAATATTTGCTGACATAATCTAATTATATGCATTTAAAACAACACGAGAAAACTATAATAAAGAATTTTTGTACTGACTTCCTTTGTTTATTGTTTATATTGCATTACATTATTCATTTTTTGTGATAAATTATTCCTTTTATTAACACTTTTAAAAAGATAAAGAAGATAAAATTATTATTTGATGTTTTATTTTTTTTTCTAGTATTATTTATTCATCTGTTTTTGTGAACTGCTTTCAGAGGTGTTTTTTTTTTAAATTTTATAATGGTTATATTTTTAATAGCCACAACATTGTAATGAATGCGGGAGTATTTTTACGATTACGTTTCAATTGCAGCTTTTATGAAAAGAAATTTTGAAAAACTAAAATAAATGATTATTTAAATGACGAAATGAAAAATAATTTTGATATAGTTTTATGTTTCAAGATATAGAATATTTTCATTAATATTTATTACATTTATATCATGAGTACAAGATTGTAATTCATCCCATTGTTCAGAATTAAGTGATAGAGACAAAGGATTCTAATTAACTTTATTTTAAGAAAGCGACTGTAATAAATGAGATAAACGCGAGTTTCAATAAATGAATAAAAATAACAAACCTTAATGCTTTTAATTAGATATTTTTACCATGTAACACACTGCTTTTCTTTTCTTTTAACACCACATTCATTCATTACAATAATAAACAGTATCTGAAGAACAGAGATAATCATAAATCTGTAAACATCTCTTTACTAGTTGCTTGCAATTAAATTAACTTTTCAGAATTCATTTAGTAATTGTTATGACAACTTCATCATTCGTTCATGATCCATTGTTATCTTTGGGCAATTATTTTCCCAATTATTTTTGTGTAATAAATAATTGAGATTAAAAATAAAAACTGTCATTCACTCGAGAAAATTTTAGCATATTATTTCGCACCAAGATTTTAAATATTTGTATACTTCTTCTAGGATTAGGAGCTCATTACTTATGATAAATTTACAACCAATGGTATATTATATTACTCTCCCGATGGCCCGATTCTTGTGCGAAAAAATTAAAGAAATATTCAAAATAAATGTAAAATATCACGCTGCCTAACATTTTATTTTAATATTTATCTACTTCTCTATATATTGTGGCGTCGTTTTTGGTTTTCCTATCTGAAATTGTCACCTATGTTGGCAGTCACACTGGTCATATATTAATTACGTTTGCATGTAATAATTGTAATGTTAGGACAACATTAAATTTTAATCATTACGTTAAAGCAAAGCTGGAATGTTTCTCCAAAACTTTCTAGCATACTCTCTAACAAAGATATTATACAGAAAACACTAAGGAAATATTAATATTTGGCGTAAATTTAGCATTTTTACTGTATGTCTCATGTCATCATTGGTGAGTTATTTGGCATGCGGTTAAGAACATCCGGAAATCGAATCTATATTTTAGATGCGTTTTTCCCAATTAATTAAAACTAAAATTTATTAAAAAGCCACACTTGTAGTCACAAAAACCCATGCCAAATTTCATATAGTTAAGTCTTTACGTTTTTGAGTTATCGCGTTTACATGTTTCTGAAAATACAGACCGACAGATGGTCAACCCTTTATTGGATGTGGCTCAAACTTTGATAAGTGTCTACATTGCAGATGTTGAATGTGTTGACCGAATTTTATCTATCTAGCTGTCTTCGTTTTGTAGTTAACATGTTATATTCGAACAGACGGACCAACAGTCTCCCTCTAAACAGATTTTGCTGAAAATTTGAAAGAAATCTACAAATATAGTATAAAGACCTTATACCAAATTTCATATGTTTAGCTCAAAACATTTTTGAGTTACCTTTGTCACAGATAGACATACGGACATTTTCCAAGAATGTGTTTTTCTAATTCAGGGAGGCCTAAAATGTGGAGATTCGTCAAAATCTAGAATTCGAATTTTTTGACGATTATTATACTTTCTCTGTACTACTTATACATGAATGTAAAAAATCTGCTCCATTATAATCATTTGAAGAGTTTCCCCTGGAAAATAATCTTACTGCCACAGCAGTTAATTGATCAACATATAGTAAAAAAAAAAAAAAAAAACTGCATAAGACTTAGCCTTATTTTAATTTTATTGAAAATATCGGAGAATAAAGTTTGGTATGAAAGGCGTAATATTAGTTTAGACAAATTAATGAAACATTTAAACTGTGGGAGAAGGTATAATGCTGCTCCAATTACTGCTGTTCCTTCACATTTGTCAAATAAAAAGTCTTTGATTCGACAAGTTAAAACAATTATGACAAAGGAGGTTTTTTAGGAAGACGAATCAATGTGCAGTTCTTCGCATTCAGAAGAAGAGAGCATGCAAATATTGAAAGAGAAATCTTTAAAAAAAATTAGGAAACGCAATCCATTCTAAAACAAGGGTTCTATATTATTCAACTGGTAATTGCTTTTATTTGAGCAAGAAGTGAAGCAAGAATTGCAGCTATATGACTCAATAGATTATTTACGTGACTCAAAAGTTTCATAATTTATCAATAAATATTTTGAAACAAGGGCGAAATTTTGAAAACAGTTTCTTCTAACATCAGCAGAAGCTGAAAGGCCATTTTCTGCTGCTGGATTGTTTATAATAAAGCTATGAGCTGGCAGAGTAATAAAAACATAGATTTCTTATGTTTCCTTAAAACATACTTTAAAAATAATTAATATATTTTATTTTTGTATCAGTGTCATAATATATGAAGAAATATACATTTTGACATATATGAATATCCTCATTTTTTTACAATTATTATTGATATTAATTAGAAAAATCCAATTAAATAATTTTTTTTTTGAAATTTTGATGCACTTTGGGAATTTCTCGGATGATTATTTTATTCTCGGTATTTTTCGGGGGGGGGATGTCAAAAACCCTAATGCCCATACATAAAATGAGAATTTGTATAATTTTTTAAATACTTCAAGTTTACATTAAATCAATAAATTAAAAAAATGAATTATGTTTGTATATTGCTTATTTAAAAGTGAACCTCTCCTTTTCCATTTTTCACCTCATTCTGATTCATTCGGTCGAGCCAAACCTCACTAAATCGAAAAAACGCATTTTTGGAACTATGCCTGTCTGTGAAGAAGATAACTGAAAAGCGTTTTGAGCTATATGGATGAAAATTGGTATATGCATTTAATATAACATTTTTATGTAGTTTTATATCAAAGTTTGAATAAAATTGATTAAGAGAAGCTTATCTGTCAAGTTGTTCGAGTTCTAGTGAACTCAATAACTATAAAAAATAAAAATTATATAGATTAAATTTGGTGCACAGATTTAACATCCAAAATGTAGATTCTTATCAGATATTGAACAAAATTTATCAAAAGATTTAGCAATTGTCGTTAGGTACTCTTTCACATGCATTTCAATTCAGTGACTCAAAAACACAATGACTTTAATTTAAGAAATTTGGTATGTTACCTTGTGATTACAATTGCAATTCCCTGTCAAATTTTGGTTGAAATTGGTAGAAGTGTCTAAAATACATATTCGATTTTCAGATATTTATGTACTAACCAAATTCCATGAACTGATCGCCTAACATCGCACGATGGATTCAATACAAATACTGAATTTACATCAAAGATTTGCATTTACTAGCTACTAGCTGACTTTAGCCAGTTTGATATTACAGATTATTGACTTTTTAGGTTGCTAAATGATTAATATGGAGTTCGGTGAGAAAAAATTTCATCTTGTTATTTGATTAAACTGCCGGCATCCTGGCATAGGAATACCGCATCTTCCCCGTGATCTGGGCTTCCCGGGTTCGAATCCCAGTTTGGGCGTGGTTGTTCTTCATCTGTGTTCTATCTGTGAGGTGTGTGAATGTGCCCCCCTGTAAAAAGGGGTTGTGCAAACGAATGTGTGTGTGTGTCATCTTCATATGAGCTAGAAGTCAGACTTCTGCCCTCGGGTGCTCAGGGGTCTTTACCCTCAGAAGCTACTGCACCCCCTTTCCGTGGTAACGCGGACACGACATCATCATCATCATTTGATTAAACTGAAAAATGAATTTAATTTAATATGTCTACTGCAAATTAAAAAGTATAAAATTGCAAAATAAAAATGGAAGCGTACATCCCTTCTACGTGTGTTAATGATTGGTAAGAATATGCCATTCAGTGTCTTGATGGGTGAGTTTGAATTCCATCATAGCATTTAAACACATTGCTACAGATAGAGAATCAAACTGAATTAAAAATATTATTAAAATTTAAGAAAAACATTGTATGGAAATTATTATTAAAACAGCAATTTGTTGAATCTTAAGGTAATGAAAATACTATTTTCGTTAGATAGTTATTTTGGAAGATATGAACATCAATTTTCCTGGGCAACACAAAATGATTATTTATCTGGTGATGGTTAAGCCTCTTTTTGCGCTTCATTGAACTTTTTGTTTGACGCCTATTTCTTGATTTCTTTTATATCTTCTTTCCTCTGACTGAATGTATTTTTTTTTGGTAACAAGGCGAACCATTTCCAGAAAATTCTAATAATACTTTGCAGAGCCATTAATTAGTTACGGGAGGCGTTTATTCAATGCAGCTGTGAAAACAAAGAAGCAGTCTGAAATTTGTGTGACGGTTTGTTTACGTTTGTTTGTTGCATTAGAGTATAAGCAATAAGCACGATTTCTGTGCCACCTGCGTCAATCTTTTTTTTATATATATAAATATAGATTGTCCACCAGTGCTGTGCTAAGAATTCGCTGTCACACAAAAGGATTACAATTTAATGCAGGGATAGGGGATAATACTTTTCTTAGTCTGCGAGAAGGTTTTGGAAGATCATTCTTACTATTTTCAGAAATGCTCATAAAAGCGACAATAGTACAAGATACAAATTTTCGGTTGTGGTTCTTCTACATTATCAAATGTCTGTTCAAAAATTCAAAGGTGCTGCCTAAAAAGTATCTGATTGCAGCGTACAGTAATGATGCTAGAGTGGCGCACTGTGCACGGTGGAAGAAGACAACTTAATGCACATGCTGACATTTCTTTCTCTGTATTCGAGTATGTCAGTCATTGCCTGCTGGCCACTGAGTAGGGTGCTGTCATAAGTATTTGTCGGATTTTCGATTTCTCTTAAGATGACTGAACGAGTTGAGAAAAGATGCTGCATGAAATTTCGTCAAAAGTTTGGTTGATTCTGAAAACGAAACAATTTGTAAAATTCAACAAGTATTTGGACACGATGCTATGAGGGTAGCACAAATGAAGAAATGGTTTAACCGATTTAAAAATGGCCAAGACAGAGGAGATGAATACCATTCCAAATGAAGTTTTCCAGGAGTAGGTTAAGTGTGTGAAGGAGCAAGGGGCCTACTTTGAAGGGAATTAGGGTCCCAATGTCGTCACATAAGTAATATATATTTCCTGGTCAAAGGTCCAATACTTTTTAGACAACCCTCATATTATTACTTGCTACTTCAATACTTGCTATGAAAAAATTTGAAGACTTGATTTTTTTTGAAATCTGTGAGGTAAATGGTACTTTTAATGCTTTTCCTTTCAACCATACCCATACATTACAAATCTGGTGATCATGATGCCATAAGAACATAAACATCTTGACCAGTCTAGTAGTTTACAAATTTAAGTCTTCTGCCACATAAAAGCTCCATTTCCTGAATCATATTTCTTGGTAAAAAAAAAGGAAGTCTGTTTCATTTCGCTCTACCGCCCCTTACTATACGGACATATATTTTCCGAGTACTTTTCGGTAGATATTTCTTGTATTGCAGATATTATTTCCTTTTAATGGAAAAGTTTCTTCGAGGACATGAAAGTTTCTGGAAAACCAATTTTATTTTAGAAGATATAAAACTTAGCGGAAATATTTCCTGGATTCCAGCTCGACTAGACAGTTAACCGCTTTTTTGTCCAAATTTTAGATTCAGAAATGTTAATCCATGATGTCGCAATCATATGACAAACAAAACTGCGGTTTTTCTTACGCCATTATGTAGCGTTATATCCTATTTTTATTGAGGAAAATGTTTTGCAGCTTTATCCAAAATAACATTGAGGCAGAAATGCTGTTTTGAATCGAGGCGATTGCTTCTTGGAATAAATGTTATCATTTCGAATCAAAAATACCAAATACCAGATTAAAAGAAATCTTTGAGAGCGTAAAATAGATTATTGAATTTAAAGATTAATAAAATTAATGAATGAATGAACTGAACGAATTTTGAAAATTAACTAAATTGCAATTGTAGCCAAATAATTTATTTTTAACCGTTGGCGGGCCGGATATTTTTCCAATTGGAAAAACGATTTGGAATAATAAAAAGAATTACATCTTTCGTCAGTTCTTTCAATAAATATGTTGATAAAAAAATACAAAATATAAATATACAGTTCTGTGATTCTTTTAATCATATTTATTAAAGTATTCTAGAACACTAACATTTTCAACAAAAAAAGTTCTATTACCATTATTCTGACCGAGTTATCAATCATTTTAGATCGTTCCAACAATTCCCACAAAATGTATCGTCCAATCATAGTACTCCTTTTCCCCAATGATGCCATTTATTGGTTTAAAATAATGAAATTCAAAACTCGGTTAGCCATAATGTTAGTTCTAATCGTGGAAAATTGAAGCCATTTTTTTTTTGTTTAAAATATTACTTTGACAAGAATATGTTATTAAATAAAACAAATAGGATAGGACAATTGTATAAAAATTTAGATATCGTAATTTTTTCAGTACATTTATTGATTAAAACTAGATAAAAATATAATTCTTTACGTTATTTAAATTATTTGTCCAATTGTAAACATCTGACGTTTTAAAAATGAAGTATTGAGTCACAATTCGAATGCATTACTCTGTATATTACACTTAAACAATTAAAACATTGAAAACAGAATTTAAAAAAATTAACTAAACATCAGAAAATGTAAAAAAGTAAAAAGAAATTAGTATTTAAATAACAGTGTAACATAATATAAATGGAATTTAAATTGACCAAAATTACCACGTCATAAACAAAATAAACATTATTAAATCATAAATTCGCTTAATATATATTTTTTATAACTTCTTGGGAGAAAAAGAAATCTCTTCTTTCGTATGTTTACAAGAAAAAAGAATCAAAATGCCATGAAATGTTTTATTTTAATTTATCATTAAAATCTTTTACATCAAACGAAATATTGCTTAAACACAGCATTTTCGTAGATTCAGTCATGACTTTTTTTTATTTCAAATTTTCCCACAAACGCTTTTTATATGCTGTACTTTTTATTCATATTAGTTTCACTCTTTTTTCTAATTACGGTTTTAAATCAAAATAGGACTGTGCTTTTTTTTTTTAAGTTTTTAAACCTCTGGGTGCTGTTTTCAATTACTTTATGGAAATGAGCTATTTTTATAAAACAAGAACTCTTTTTTAATTTCGCTTTTTTTGTTTTAAAATAAAGGAGAATACCACCAAATTTTAAGAGGAGAAAAACGGGAGAAAAAAAAAAAAAAAAAGAACATTTCTTTTAATTTACTTAAGGCTTAATAATTTAAAGTATTTTTTTTTAATTTGGTAGAATAAAATATTCCAGGTCGGTAGTTTTGAGTAAAATGTAGTTTTCTGAGGTAATTCTGCAAAATAATAAATTTACAGGAACTGTTCTTGGAAGGTTGCACTAAAAGGAAGAAAAATTTACCTAGTTTTTTTTTTCAACTGTACACAGCGTTCTAATTATTGCTGAATCAAATCATTAATAGAAAATTTGTTTTTATTCAGAATATTTTTTTAAAAAGATAATTTGGCTTGTTTAATAAGCCATTCAGTATTAATATAAAAATGGACTAAATAGAACTAAATAACAAACACAAATGTATATTTATTATCGCAATTTTTTTAAAAAAATGTACTGCTAAAAATATTCATTTTTTTTCAACCTAACTGCTGCAAAATATATAATTTTAAAATCGAAATATTTGATTAATTTTAATTTTTGTTGATAACCCTTTATTTTGTTCTGTGGCCAGTTGATATTTAAAAGTCAGCTATAAAGCTAATAAAAAATTATTTCTACTTATTCAACTTGACTTATTTTATATTTGTAAAAATAAAAACTTATAAAATCTTTTTCACGCAATTCTTGATATACTATAGTTTTGAAATTTTGTACTGTTTTGTGTTTTTTATAACAGTCCATTATTTTAAAAATTTTCAGATAAGATTCAGATCGTTAATTTAATTTAATCGTCAATTAAGTTAATTTAATTTTGATACTATATACACATAGCGTACAAATAATGATTTCTAATTTTTTTTATATATAATATACTGTTGATTGAATGTTTACTTTTTCTTTTTTTGGCATCATTTCTCTACCAAGTGCAATATAAATACTTACTACGACATAATAATTTCCATTAAATATTTCAAATAATTCTGGTAAAACATACCTCAAATGTCATGAGTGAAGTAACTCGTTAACTACAAATCACAAAGTGAATAAAGAATAAATGTTTACAATTTTTTTTATGTAATAATAGATTAGAATAGATTATCTGCTTTTAAACAAATGTCAAATACATTTCTGTTTTTGTTCTGTAATTGCGTTTATATAATTATGTGCTTTATTTTAATTTTTGTCCCACGCATGAGCTTTTTGTGCTTCGTCGTAGAATGAAGAAAATCATGTATACATATTCGATGCTTTCTTTTTGACAGAATAAAACCAAAATTTGACGCAGAACTACAATTTTAGTGACAAGAGGACATACCAAATTTCATTTATCTTCACCATTAACAAGCATACAAATGTGCAGACCGATGGACAGTAAACCTTCTGACAGATTTAGTTCAGAATCGGTATGGATATGTTTTTTAGATACTAAAACCGTGTACTAAATCATATCTTTCTAGTTCTTTACGTTTTGTAATTATTGTGCTTAGTTTCTCAGATTGATTGAGAGAAATGCTTCCTATGAATGTAATTCTTTCAAAATTTAATAGAAATCTACAGAATTAATATAAAAATTATTTACCAAATTTCATTTTTATAGCTTAAAACATTTTTGAGTTTGTTGGACTCGGGTGTTCTTAAACGTGAAAGTTCGTCAAAATGTTGAGCTCGAATTTTTTTTTTAATGATTATTATACTTTCTCTTGTATTAAAAATGTTTAAAATCGGTACGTATTTCGATAGAAGATGACATGCAAGTTTGATTTCACATGAAATTTATAATGGCAACAATGTTTCAAAAACATATGGTAGTCTCACATTTCGTGGATTTTTCTTTATAAACTTTAAGAATTTTTATTTATAATATTCTCATTCTTTATTTTGTTTCCTGTCTGGTAACTAGTACTAACGCTGACATTTTTCCCATTATTTTTGAATGGAAAAAGCCTGCAAACGATTTACTAATGCTTTCAAAATTCTAGTCTATTTCATTCTACTTTGCAGAAAACAATACATCTAATAATTAAATTTTTTTTAAAAAAAGAAAAAAACAAAAGGGAGGTTTTACTTTGTTGATAAAAGTATTGTCTCAGACTACTGGAATGTATAGAATGTATTTATTCTCTCGAAGTATATATCTCAACGAAACTGAAACTATATGTATTTAATTTCAGTTGAATAAGTCCACTTTTCCTTATTATTAATGTTATTTTTTCTGCGCTAGCATCTGTTTCACTTATTCTTTTTATCTTTTCTGGGAAAACTGGAGAAGCCATTCTTTTAAAGGATAGTTGCTAAAACAATACGAAACTTATTAAAGCTCTTCAAGAGAAAATTGGAGGCTGAAATCGGCCATCTACTGAAAGAAAGATTTGAGATTAAATTATTTTATGTGAAAGAAGATAAGTGCAATTGCTCTTCTTCGACTGACTGCATTTTTTTTAGTGGATGAGTTCTATATATTTTGAATTGATGCAGTATTATTTTGAAGATAGTATTATACCTCCAATATATCTAGATTCTAGGCTGCTTTTCAGTTTGAAACATTTTTACTTTTTTGTCTACGAAGTATGCAAAGAAAATGTATTGAAGTAATCAAAAATTTAGATTAAGAGGTTTGACGATTATCCACGTTTTAGAAACCCCTGTCCGAAAAATTTGTTTTTGGAATTATGTCTGTCTGTGATTTCTGTCTCAAAAACGTTTTGAATTAGAAAAATTAAATTTGATAGGTGGTCTTTACACCAAATTTGCAAATATACATTAAATTTTGAAACGAAATTCATTCAAAGAAAGTCTGTCTGTCCAGGTGAGTCTAATATAATTTAATATGATATCTACAAAACGAAGAGAGCTTCGAGTAAAATTAAGTACACATATTTAGCATCCGAAACATAAATATGTATCAAATTTAGAATCAAATTCGCCAAGAGATGGATCGTCTGTAGTATGCACTTTTACATCCATAGAAACACAATAATTCCAAAGATTAAACAATATTAAATTTGATTCTCAGTTTTTGTATCTAAAATGTAGATTCTTATCGAATTTTGAACCAAATCTATCAAAGAGTTGATCATCTGTCGATCCGCCTTCCGCATGCCTTTAAACGCAATAAATCAGAAATGCATTTACCTAAATAAATGAAATTTGGTATGTGATCTCATGGTTACAATTATAGTTTAATATCAGCTTTTAATTCCAATCGGTTTGTAAAAAAGACGTGCAAAATACATGGTCGATTTTCTGGTGCTTGTGTATGAAAAGTATGGCAGTGATTAATCGCCAAAAGGAAAGAATTTCCCCAAGATCACACGTAGATCGAAAGTTTATTACTACTGCCATGCAATTAATACACATATACCGGTTTTCTTTACTATATTATGAAACACAATACGCTCAAGAACAAACTCTGGAAATAAAAATATAAGTACACGTGACATTTATAGCTTTATCTGTCTACGATATCGGTACGGGGAAACTACGCTGAAATTTTTTTTATAAAATTTCTTTTCCACTTGTGATTAGCTAAAAGTTATTATTTTTAAATTCGAACTGATGAAAAGAATGTGATTTAAATTATGTAACTATTTTTAAATATTAAATTTTAATATTTTATAATATTTTGATATTTTATTTTAATTATTATTTTTATTTATTTTATATGCCGGCGTCCTGGCATAGGGGTAGCGCGTCTTCCCCGTGATCTGGGCGTCCCGGGTTCGAGTCCCGGTTTGGGCATGGTTGTTCTTCCTGTTCTATCTGTGAGATGAGTGAATGTGCCCTCCTGTAAAAAGGGGTTGTGCAAGCGAATGAGTGATGCGTGAGTGGCAAAGTCGTACTCTTGGCCCTAGTTGGCGCTACTATTAAAAATAAGAGACGCTCCCCCTCAGGCTTAAATCGCTGTCTTCGTAACAGCGGGCTTGTCAGTGGCAAGTGCCATAAGAAACAAACAAACAAACAATTTATTTTATATAAATAAATATATTCAAATATATTTCTGCAGCGGTATTATTCTTAAATGAAAACCTAAGAAGGATATAATTTCAAACTTTCATTATAACCTTCAAGCTTTTCATTATGTATGCCCCCCTTCCCCCCCAAAAAATCTTGAATGACTGTTTTTAAGAAATTACTGTCGTTTTAGCTGAACGCTTTATAGCTGGATATATTTATCATATAGATTTTAATATTCAGTTTATTTTCAATTGGCACGCATAAGATATTTTTGCATCTATTTAACTTTGGAATCCTTTACAGGATGGAAAACATTTGATGATACAATTCATGGAGAGTCAGTGTGCATTTGGATAAGAATGGGATGCACATTAAATTCTTTTCCGCAAATTAACTTTGGAATCCTTGCGTGGATTATAGAAGAGAAAATATTTGATGAGTTACAATTCATTGAGAGATAATGAGCGATTAGCCTTTGGGTGGTTTGCGGAATTTATTTATTATGCGACTATGCCATTATTCGAATTAATTCAATTTATGTTTACTCTAGTTTTCACGATTAAACGTAGAATCGAATATTTTTTTATTGTTGTTGCTTGAATACAATTCTTAATATATATACTTTTCGTTTCAGTATCCCGAGATTACCTTCTTTCGACGTTTTTGCCTCGCTAAGGGGAGTTCGAAGTCTGAGCATATTTTCGGAATTCTTCGTTATTCTATGATCTTGATTTCCGCTCCAGTAAATACTTTTACATTCAATTGTCTCCACAGGTATGTGAGTATTGTGTATTTTTTTAACGTACTCTTTTATTTTAACTCAAACTTTTGTATCGATTGCTTGTATGGTTAATTCAAGAGGCGAAAGAAACTTACAAGGGGGGCACGAAAAATATTTGCATTGTTACATTCAAAATGTTATTAAAAAAATTCTATAATAAATAAAAAAAATTATTATTATTATTTTGTTAAAAAGTGAATGAGCATTAGATTAATTAAGAACACAAATCATTGATTTATTCATCAGAATTTAATGTTTAGATCCCTTCCAATAAATAAAAATGGCTATAAAGTATTTTATTGTAAATTACAATCTTTCCTGACAATAATACGAGTTACCCGCAGTGCTTAAACCTCCTAAGTTCGCGTACAATCTAACTTCATCTTACTGATAAATATAAACATCTTTTTATATTTATATTATTTATTATTTTTATATATTTCATCTTTCCTCTCACCCCTATTTTGACTAAATAAACTTATCCTGACTCATGCGCAAAATCGCGGAGGGTTTTTGAATCAGAGAACGAACTGTAACTATATATAATCAGTTCCTTAAATTCATTATTGTATGTGTGCACATTTTTAAATATTTTCGTATCATTAGTATTTTCCCGTCCAATGAAAAAACTTATTGTACCTGAAAGAAGTGAAAGCCATTCATTTTTCTTTAGCTCAGTTATCTGTCGAAAACGAATGTATGCCTAATTTGTAGATATTATTTCAAAAATGTTAATCTCCGATTTGCAGTTAAGTAATAATTATGTCTCGTTCCTTTGTCGGACCGCGGTGGCCTGGTCGTAAGGCCTCGGCACGTGAGCCGTAGGGTTTCAGGTTCGAGACCCGATTCCACGGCAGAACTGTCGTGTAAGGGGGTCTGTTGCACGTGAAATCCGTCAGGTCCCAACGTCCTCCCGCTGGTGTGGTATGGTGTGGAGAAGGAGGTTCCAGCTCAGGTGTCGTCCTCGTCATCTGACCGAGATTCAAAACTACGAGGTCCGTCCCAAAATAGCCCTAGTGTTGCTTTACAACGGGACGTTAATATAACTAAACTAAACTAGACTAAACTCGTTCCTTTGTTTCTCAATAAGTATTTTAAGCCAGTGGAAGTGGTCTCCACAAAATATTCTCGCTTATTCTTAAGTGAAGTTATCTCCTTCTCATAATGTTGTTATCTCCTATACTCACTGTTATCTCCTTCTTCTTCTTCATAATGTTATTGATTTTGTGTAAGACCGCCAATGACTTGCAAAGCATTGATGAACAATAGTTACGAAAATATAGATTTTTGATGTGAATTTAACCTTTTTGTAACTGATCTCTGGTGAATGATTCCCGGCATGCGGTTTATACACAAAAGCCCGAAATTCGATTATGTATTTTGGACACCTTTTTGCTGACAAATGGGAACCAAAATTTAACATAAAACGAAAATTGCAGTTATAAAATCTCCTACATTTATTTATGCTCCTGAATTTTCGAGTTATTACGATTACATATTTGCCAATGTACCGACCGACTGATGGATTTGGGTCAAAACTAATCTATATTTTTGATGACAACCAGTGTACCCCTTTTTATTTATGTAGTTTTTGATATTTTTTAATACTTGTACCCTTGTACTGGAACAGCCGAACAGACAGATTTCCTCTGAATGGATTTATTTCGAAATTTGATAGAAAATCTGCAGATTTGGTGCAAAGTCCATGTAACAAATCTTCATTCATCTATTTCAAAGCGATTTTAGAGTTATTGTGCTCTCAGACAGACAGATATAATTACAAAAATGTATTAAATTTAAATTCGCTCAAAATCTCGATTTCGAATTTTTTGACTATTATATAACTTTCGCTTCATATGGCATCGTATATGAGAAAGTACATTGTAGCTCGCAATGTTTAAAGGTCTGGGAAATCCTAATGTAAAATATTTCTACCAATACATAGTTGTAAAATTTGTTTGTTTTACACTCCAGACTCAAAAGCATTGCAATACATAATTTGACATATTATGTGATTCTTTGTTTATGGTTATATTCATGAAGCGAATGGCATTAGTTTAGCTTAGTATTTTGTGTCCTGTAGAAAATGTCCGTGAGAATGATTCACCCTACCTGAAGGATAGGTAAATAAAGGGGAAGGAGTAGATGGTATGACAGGATGATGAGTGTCCATCATTTTCGTAAACGATTTGCCCAAGTAATAAAACGGAGGAAATTCTCTCTCCGGCCAAACGACGTCAGAGTTTAGGCATATGTCCCTGGAGCGAGATTGAAGTCTTGTTTGGACGTAATATTGGACCTCCTCTGGAGTTAACATTAATTTACCCTCTGCTTTTGCGACGCTTGCAAGTATAGTTTATAATATAGTAATAGAATAAAATTAAATAGATTTATTTTCTGTATTTAGAATTACTTTACTGTTCAAATTAATTGCGAAAAACATGTCTTTCTTTTTTGAGTTGGTAAATGACAACCAGTGATGTCTCGAACCGCCACAAACTGGTTGTATCTGCCTATAGGTAGTGGACATCCAAGGCGACACATCCCACCCATGCCGGCCTAGAGGTACTGTGACGGATCGACCTTGATTATAATTTACTTGTTTGATTGGTTTTAGCATTTCGGTAGTTCAGTTGTGAACCTCTCTGGCAATTAGTGGTTAAAATTTTCCATTCATGTAAAGCCGCGTTCCTACGATCTGTGCGTCTTCAGGCATGGCACACTTTCCCCTGTTTTCCCTCTCTTGTGTTTTCCGGGGTTCTTTGATGTCTGTGGGCGCGATCCGTTCCTTGAAAATTGTTGATAAATTGGACAGATATCAAAGAACCCGGAAAAGTGCAAGAGAGGGGAAACGAGGGAAAGTGTGCCATGTCTGCAAATGCACAGGGCGTAGGAACGCGGCTTAAAACGTGTTACTTTTGCTTGTTCAATGATGGATATTACTCTGAGGAAGCATTCTAAAATAATTGCTATTAAAGAATATATTTCTATGAATGTGAGAGATATAGCTACGGCAGTTGGTGTGGGAAAATCAAGTGTTTCAAGAATTTTAAGAACATTTCAAAATTTCGGATCATCATCTCCAAAAAAGAAAAGGAAAAAAATGTGGGGTAAACGGAAAACTTGTCTAAGAACTGATAAAATTCTATTAAGAAATAGCAAAATAAATCCAAGAAAGACATGTACAAATTTTCGGAGGGATTTGTTAGATTATGGTGTTGAAGTGAGCACTTCAACTGTACGGAAAAGGCTTCTGGAAATTGGTCGTAAGACAACAAGATGGAGGAAAAAACAATGTCTAATTCAGAAAATGATGAAACATGGACCAATAAATACAGATCATGGACTGTTAATGGTTGGAAGAAGGTTATTTTCAGTGATGAAACACATTTTTTTGTGCAGGGATATGAATCAAGACGAAGTGAAGGTGAAATTTTGCGACCAGATTATATTCAACAGATTGTAAAACACTTTTCTAAACGGACATTTTGGGATTTTTTCACAACAAATGGCACTGGAAGTTTACTTCCTCTTAAAAGCATGCGCAATTCTTTCAAATATATAAAAATATTACACAGTAGGATTGCCCTATTCATGGAAACATTTGACGGAACATTTCAACAAGACTTGGCCCTTTAACGCATTTCGAAATTGGTTCAGACTTTTGTGCAGGAAAATAAAATAACAGCACTTAATAGGTCTGGTAATTCACCAGACCTAAATCCCATTGAGAACTTATGGCATATTCTCAAGAATCGTTTAGCTAAGATGAATTGCACGACAACAAAAACATATTTTAAAAAGTGCTATACAATCGGGGTTCCACGATGATGAAGTCAAGAACATGTGTGCTACACTAGCGGAATCAGCGTGTTGAAGAGGTCATTTCTGCTAAAGGAGGACATGCTTCATACTAATATAGAAATTTATCAATCTACTTAAAGTATTTAATGATTAGAAACGACATTGAGAACTTGTGGCATATTCTCAAGAATCGTTTAGCTAAGATGAATTGCACGACAACAAAACATATAATAAAAAGTGCTATACAATCGGGATTCCACGATGATGAAGTCAAGAATATGTGTGCTAAACTAGCGGAATCAGTGCCAAGACGTGTTGAAGAGGTCATTTCTGCTAAAGGAGGACATACTTCATACTAATATAGAAATTTATCAATCTACTTAAAGTATTTAATGATTAGAAACGACATTGAGAACTTGTGGCATATTCTCAAGAATCGTTTAGCTAAGATGAATTGCACGACAACAAAACATATAATAAAAAGTGCTATACAATCGGGATTCCACGATGATGAAGTCAAGAATATGTGTGCTAAACTAGCGGAATCAGTGCCAAGACGTGTTGAAGAGGTCATTTCTGCTAAAGGAGGACATACTTCATACTAATATAGAAATTTATCAATCTACTTAAAATATTTAATGATTAGAAACGAAGATTTTAGAAAAAAAAAACTCGTTTTTTCCCATTTGACCCAATTAATTCGAAAAGTATGGTATAGTAAAATTAATTATTTCAACATTATTATAGGTATCGAGATACAGTGTTGATTATAAAACATTGTTCCATCATCCATTCTTCACTAAAATTTCAGTACTGAAAGAATTACTCTAGCATTAAATAACAAAACAATATTGAATATAAAATCTATTGCATTGCAAAATCTACTTTCTCTCTATATGCCCAATCTATTCTATGAGTATATTTTGTGAAAGAATATTTTTCCTAAAGGAGAAATGCTGGGACACTCTTCTGTATAAGTTGACTGACATGGAGGACTCGGCTCTTTTTGTTTTTCTCTGTGTTTATTCGAATAGTTCCGAGCGTATCTGTCCAAATGGAAAAACACTGTGCTGATTATCTTCCCCGTTCAGGACAGGATACTATTACATCAGCAAAGAAGGTTTAGATTTTTGGGAATTGGAAGGGAAATAGTCTTTTGGGAGAACTTAACTTTGGGAAGAGAGTATTTTTCTTAGATTTAGCACAATCTTTGCATGAATAAGTCTGGTCATTTCGAAGTTAGATTCTGAAAGGTTCCAGTTGAAAGATCTTTAATTAAAAAAATTCACATTCGTGTCGTTTGGTTTTTATGGCTAAAATGGAGTTACGGAATTGACAAAACTGCAGTCTACTAAACTAAAATAAACTTAGCAGAGGTTGTTTCGAAGTGATAAATTACTATTAACCCTTTGGGTTGGGAAAAGTAATTTGATGCATAGTTACTCTCCTTAATACTTACCTTCTTTAATGCTCCTAAAAATAAAAATATATATTTATTTTAAACTAGGCGTCTTTGACGACCAGCCGGTTCGCCAATCTTAATGCTCGTTAAAATTTTAATAATTAACTATTTTATGTAATTCCTACTTTAATAGCTTCTTCATTAAAATATTTTAAAACTTCAAATTTCAATTCACTCAAAAGGGCTTCAGTCATAACGTAATCTGTATCTCTCCAATTTTATGTTAGCTCCCGTAGAATTTATGCTTTAAATTAAAGTGGAAATGATTAACCTGCAATTAATATAATAATATTTTTTATTGAAACAAAGCATTTTTTTTTTGTAATATGATTACTGAAAACAGAGTCACTGAGCATTTAAACCTTATGGGCACTAAAGAATATCTTTCTTAATTTATGTAATATCTCAAGAATTTGTCAACAAAATTTTCTGATTCATCATGAGCAGGCATATTAATTAACAATGTTTAATTTTAAATGCATCAAACACTAAGAAAATAAACAGAATCGTTTAAAATAATCGGTCGAAAACAGGTTAAAAAAATTACTTAAAAAACGATGAACTTAAACAAACATAAATACACTTTAATTACAAAAGCATACAACTAATCTAAAAATAGCTTAAATCGAGCCCGCTTCCGTTGAAATGTAAACAATTAGAATACAATGCGCATGCGTGAATTTTCAACGCCAGTTACGGTAAAGCAAATGCGTGAATTTTTCTATGACAGTTGGGGTAACTCTATGTAGATTAGACATTTTTAATTTCCTTTAATCTGTTTTATTTTAATTCAAAAGTACTTCAGAATGAATCTGAAGGATCGATTCATTAACAATGTTTAATTTTAAATGCATTAAACATTAAGAAAATAAACAGAATCGTTTGAAATAATCGGCCGAAAAATGTTAGCCCTAGCCTCATTGCTGTTGGAAAAAAAACTGAAGCCTTACTCATTTGGCGGTGGGGAAAATGAAATGATTTTTTTGGCGGGAAAGTTAGTTTTTAATTAACAATTAAAATTCTAATTAAAATTTCGAAAAAAGGGACCCCAGGTTTACATTCCCGACCTCCAAGGTATACACGTACCAAATTTGGTAACTGTAGGTCAAATGGTCTATTCTGTAGAGCGCCAACACACACACACATTGAGCTTTATATATAAGTATAGATAGAATTTCCCAGAAAAAGCTATCTACGTCTTCTTACAACTCCGTAGGCTTTTTTAACAATAAAAATTAAAAATAAATAAATAAAACGTTAAAAGGATGCACTGTTATGAATGGAGAGAGAGAAAGAGAGTCACCATCTCAGTGCAAAGGGTTAATATGTTCAGGTCCCTTTTCTTTACACTTGAGTGTTATCTATGTATTCCCATAATAATAAGTAACAGTTGATGAATTTTATTTGTCACATAATAAAAGTAACAATAAAATAAACAAATAAATAAATTTAAAATAAAAATTTTAATTATCAAAGAAATATTATAACTTTAAACGAGCAATTATATAAATATAATTATATTTTATATATCTAATAATATAAATTTATTTCGTGCATCTTGGAAACGACTGTAACGATTTGGATCAAATTTTATATTTAAGTAAGGTTTGTTTTTTAAGTTTATCTATATAGTTGTCTTTCCTGAAAAACGCAATTTATACACACGCGCACGCACGCACAACTATTTCTTTTTATGTCTGTTATCATGCTGGCAATGTCATATAATGCCATTTCTTAAATTTTTCTGATATTTTCATAGTGTTAAAATCCAATTTCAAAATGGTAAAACTGAGTGCAAGTTCAAAAAATGAAGTAATGATAGATAAACGGTAAAATAAATACTGTAATATAGCAGATGGTTTCGAATAAAATGTTGAACTAAGTGCATTCGTGATTTTTTTTTTATTTAAATGGCACGTTCATATGTAGGTAAGATTTAAAAACATTCATAGGTAATCAATATGAGATTCGTATCTAAATATTTCCTCCGAAAAAAATCCCACAATTTTATTAAAAAAAAAGGGAAAAAAGTACTGAGCGTAACTCGGTCTCTCAGGTATTATATTAAATTAAGCAAAAAAATAAAATTATTACTCCAAATTTTTATTTTGAGTGTTCAGATTGTTTCTGGATTTTCCAGATAATTTCTGGAGTGTTCAGATAATTTCATTACTGCATTTTAAACTTGTATAGATTAGATCCTAGATTAAGAAGCTTTGTTTTCTTATTCTTTTCGATAAGTAATGATTTGTTGGCGTTTGAAACTGATTTTATGAATTTGCTTTTTTATTTTTTTCAAAATTCGTAATAATCTGAGATTTGGAAACTTCAACGACTTGAATTACTGATCTTCTGGTGCCTCTTCAGCTGAGGGGAATCTATTTTTTTTATCGGTAATCATTACATTTACGCCCACAATTTTGATTTTTTTAAAGAATCAGCATTAGCATAAGATTCACCTTGATAGTTATTTTCAGAAACACGTTTCCAAATTCTTGGTTTGTAAATCCATTCCACTCTGCTGCACGTTAATTATTTTGCAGCTAACATAGTTGTATTTTCCTGTCCTTATTGTGTTTCTTTTTATGTATCAAGAAATGGGCAATCGCAACTGGATTTGCTTGAAAACTCTCCCCCTCCCATTTTACCTTTACAACGAGTTGATATTCAATTGAAATGAAACGACTTATTTCGATCATTATATGAAATTTAAAAAATATAGCCATAAAATATAGTCAATTTTGTGCTATAAAATAACTTATCACTGCATTTGCCAATAATTCCTTTTTAACCCTCCAACTGCGCATCCCGCGATTACCACGGATTGGCAATCAGTCCATTTTCTGTTGCATCCCGCGTTTTTTTTTCCAGTTTAGAGTGTTTATTTTTACTATTATAGATTTTTATTATGTTATACAGGGTGTTTATAAAGTCCCGGACCCATTTTGATGTTTAATAACTCGCAAAATAATAAAGATAGATTTAAATTAATAACATAAATGGTTAAATAGACTCAAAAAGTTTCATGACCCTTGTCAATGAACTTCCACGTGTGCCCCCTTCGTCGCGCGGAGAATATCAAGTCGATAGTCAATTTTACGCCAGGTAGCGACAAGCATGTCGGCATCCACAGAGCCATTTGCGCACATTATGGCGATTAACAATGCCAGAAACATGAAAGGATGCTTCATCGGAGAACATTATGCTCTTCAGAAAATCAGCAGCATCTTCTATCCTCCTTAGCATATCTGTTGAAAGGCCATCCTCCTAGGCCTATCGTTCGGTTCCAAAACTTGAACAATTTGAACTTTGTATGCATGCAGTCTTAATTTTTTCTTAATAACCTTGTACACCGTCGAAATTGGGATATCCAATTCTGTTGCCGCTGATCTCACAGATATTCTAGGATTGTGTAAAAATGTATCTCTGACACGCTCAACATCAAAATCACTTGTGCAAGGACGTCTGGAACGTTTCTTATCTTCGATACTTCCAATTTCTAGAAAAAAAATTTTCCACCGCAAGATGCTGTTTTTGGATGGAGGATCTTTTTGGTAAATTCTTCTGAAATTTCTCTGTGCTTGCACTATCGATTTCATTTCTATGAACCACCATAAAATCTGTGCTTTCTCTTGTGGTGTATGCACTCTCCTTAATATCCGCTAGAATAAAACATCACATACAAAAGTACTACATAGAACAAGCACATCAAAAGTAAACATAACATTGCAATAGTTGCGAAAATCAAAAGAGAGAAAAATGCAATTAATAATCAGACAATATTTAGAAAAGTACAGATATTTAGACTGGAAAATGAAATTATCTGAAATTAACCACACGTGCAGACGATATTTACAAAAGTAAAAATATTCAAACCTGAAAAGGAAAACATATGAGTTATTCCATCAATAAATGCCATAAGTTTGTTTATATCTTTATTATTTTGCGAGTTATTAAACATCAAAATGGGTCCGGGACTTTATAAACACCCTGTATTATTATCGTGTAACATATAGAATCAGTTGACTCTCTTTGAAAAATATCTGAACTTATTTGAAAACATCGCATCTAAATAGTGATTTTAAAGAATTACGCAGCCAGAGGATTGACTGATGTAGAAGTGAATATTTAAGACATACTTGTTGAATCTGAAATTATATGGAGTACCCCATAATGGATAAACTCTATGAATTACATAAACCTAGCAAGAGTGACCACCACAAAACTTTCTCGCATACTTTGTAATAAACTTGTCACACTAGAGAACACCATTTAGCATTTTTACTGATCCTATCGTCTCAGTCTTGGCGAGTTATTTGGCGAATAATCCCTGGCATGATATTTATAATATCCATAAATTGAATTTGTGTTTTAGATATGTTTTTCTCAACCGATTGAAACGAAAAATGTGTCACAAAACTGCACTCTTAGTCACAAATTCCCATACCAAATTGGATGTATTTAGTTTTTAAATGATTGCGTTTACCTACTTCTGAAATACAGATTGACAAACAGTAAACCCGTAATTGGATTTGGCTCAAAATTTAACAGGTGTCTACGCTATAGATGTTAAATTTATGTACCGAATTACCTACCGAATTACCGAAATACCTAGCTCTCTTTGTTTTGTAGTTATTGTGTTAACTTATATTCGAACAGTCAGATAGGCTTTCTCTGAACAAATTATACTCAAAATTTTATTAAAATCTGCAAATTTGGTACAATTACCGTATACCAAATTTGAACCGTCTAGTTCAAATCGTTTTTGAGTTATCTTTGTCACGGCAGACGACATTTTCTAAAAATCTGTTTTTTGAATTCAGGGAGATTTAAAACGTTGAGACACGACAAAATCTCGAGTTAGAATTTTTTTTTTTTTTTTTTTGACGATCACTATATTATGTACACGAAAAAGTAAAAAAGAATTGCAATCTTTTAGCCTTTTTTCATTGTTCAAATTAGTTTATGCAAATAGCGAAAGGTTGGTCGTTAGTAGCCTGGTATTCCTGATACATCGAATGATGGAACTAGATTGATGAAGAATAGATGGAAGTATTATATAATAATTTGTCATTTGGCTCCTTTTTTTTTAAATCAAATTCTAATTGTTATTGAAGTAATAAATAAAAACTGAAAATGTCAAATGATAAAACTGAAAATGTTTTTATGCATATAATTTGCTTATTGTCTTGCAAAGAACACTCTCTAATCAAGAAATCTTTTAGAGTTACCCGTACATCTGATGAGCGTTCTGCCTGGCCATTATTGCCCACTCATTTCTGGAACGCCAAATGAGGGAACTGAAAACGTTTCTATACATATAATTTGCCATTTTGAAAATTCTCTTGAAACAATTATTATTTCATCGAAGATTCTTACTGATCTTGAGTTAATAAATAAGATATCTTCACAAATAGAAATCTTTTGGAGTTAGATCTGGTATGCATAGGTGAAGTCATGCTAACTTTTCACTCTAAAACTATGGATCTTTCAGGTATGATCATAATAAATTAAATAAATTGAGTCATGGGACTTCATTGCATGTTTTTAATTTAATTCAATTCAATTCAATTTAATGCACAAAGGTTTTCTTTGTTTTGAAACACCCTGTATAATATGTGCTAAAATGATACTTCAAATTTACGATGTTTTTTGCATGTGTGAGTCTTTGTTTTCCCGTGGACCTGAGGGATTGTAAACGCCGTTTTTGCGACACTGTTAATGCCAACAAAATAAGATGATTTACGACCTGCTTAATACTTATGAAGGGGCGAATTTCTTTTATTTCTTTTGCGTTAAAAGCGGTCTTAATATTCGTAATTGCTACATTGTGAGGGAGAAATTCTTTTTGAAGCCGCAAGATCCTTGGAAACCACAGTAATGCGGATCGCTGTGTCATTTATCATTATTATTTTTAGGGGGGTGGAGAAAAGATGGGGGAAGTAAACCACCAAAACTTGGTGGGTCGTGGCGTTCGTATTTCTAGAATGAAGAGTTGGTTGATTTAGAATTTCAAATTTTTTTCTTCTCTTTCGTTCAAAAAAATTATCTACTCTTATCAGTTTTTTTTTATTCATTTTTGTAATTTAACGCATCTCTTTCCAGAGGAAAAAAATATTCAACTTCGTGCAGTTAATTCGCCACGAACTGATGGCATTTTGGCGTTACTGCTTTAAATACGAAAAGTTATTTGATTTCCGTTTTCAATACTTTTTTTTTTGTTTCGATGCTTTATTTTTTTCCCCAGAAAATAACTTATTTGCATCGGATTATTGGTTAAGTTGCTGTTTACAACACCTGCTTCAATAGAGAATTTTCTTTTACATCTTGATGCTGTATATTTTGATCTAATTTATTGCAGAAATTTCAGTTTGGAGAAAAATTAAATTATCTCTTTGGCAATCAGATATTTTATACTTTTTGATTCGATTGAAAATGATGCTACATAATGCTCCATGAAGTTCATGTACAATTTAAAATAATCTTTCCTTTTTAAATGTATGTGTTATCGCTAGAGAAGGAAATTCGTTATTTCATGATATAACGTAATCCGTTATTTCATGATTATGATAATTATTTTGTGAATATTTTTTATGAAATTATTGATAGATCATGATCAGTTATTTTATGAAAGAATTAATGAATTATGTGAAGTTATCTTATGAAATAACGGTTCTATGAATTAAGTGAACAGTTCACTTTAACGGTAACATATGTCATGATCTGTTATTTCGTGTTATAAATATTCACTGATACAACTGGTAAATAATGATCTGTTGCTATTAGCGATAGTGTAATGTGGTGACGCTTTAGTAGCCGAGTAACATGATCACAAGACAAAAGAAATTTCTCATGTCTCGTAGCTGTTATCTGGCTTATAAAGCGTCACCACATTACTCCCCCTCCAGTGCGTCGGAGGTGTGACGAACGATATTTTGTCCTGTTTTTGCTGTTATTGGCTGTTGCGCCTTATCCATTTTTTTTAATTAGCTGATTATTTATCAACTTCATTTATTTATTGGCTGATTATTTATCAGCTTCATTTTTTTTGGCTGATAAATTATCTGGCTGATTATTTATGAGCTTCATTTTTTTTTTTTTTGCTTATTGGCTGATTTTTATCAGCTTATTGATTTTATTTATTTCTGGTAGAGGGCGCCACAACAGTTGTATGAAGGTTGTGTATCACAACCGGGTCACCAATGTTGCTATTAGCGATAGGCGAGGACCGAACTCGAAACCTCTGGGTTAGTAGCCGAGTAACATGACCACAAGATAAAAGAAATTTTTCATGTCTCGTAGCTGTTATCTGGCTTATAAAGCGTCACCACAGATCCATCATTTCACTTAATAAGGCATTTTATAAAATAACTGTCAGATCATGATCAATTATTTCATGAAATAACTGTCATAGTTAATATTATAAAACTTCAATATAGCTATTGTTTAATGAAATAAAAACTATAAAACTTCAATATAGCTATAAAACATTTGAATAATACATTTTAATGGTGACATACAGGATAGAAAAAAAATTCAGACTAAAAACTTAATTTTTTTTTTTTAATTTTAACCTACAAAGTTGCTAACACTTTGAAATGCATTAGGTGCTTTGGTATGCTTATACTTTGAATTGCATGCTACACAAGCAACTTGTATTATGAATGCAAGTTAATCATTTTGTTATTCTTTATTTTGTTGTTTCAAAGCGGTTTATAATTTATCTATTTGATAATTATCTAATATCAGTTTGCACACTCTTTCAGCATTTAAATGATTTAGTGTAAAATCTTAACTGAATTTCTTCTCATTGCATGACATTATATGAATATGCAATAGTACGAATATTTTTTCAATATCGATTAATATAGTTTAATACCTTCGTGTTAACCCTTATCGTGGCAAGATTGCTTTTTTGAAGAAAAGCAAAAAAAAAAAGAAAAAAAAATGTATATGGGTATGTATATATAAAAATGTGTAAGAACAAGCATTTATGCACGTGTATTTTATAATAAACATACATATTTAGGGATACAAACATAAAAATGAAATAAAACTTACCTTAGATAAACCTGAGTGGCGCATCTTGACGGTTATTTTTCACAACTGATTTAAAATTATGACAGATAAACTACTATTTTTATTTTTGAAGTATAAATAAACGTCTATAAATGTCATGTGTTTAATAAAACTAAATTAAAAATTATTTTATAGTGGTAGTATATTCTTATAAAGTTGTATGTATGGTATACTATACAAAATGAACATAAGGGTTTAATGGGATGTAAAACACTTGAATGATAGTAATACATTTGAGCTTTTTCTATCATCTGTACAGTAGAATTTCTCTCTATACACACGGCTTGCAAGGAATGATGTATTAAACATTAAGAATTCCTTATCCCTATGGAACTAATCACAGTGCAAACAATTCTTTCTTGCTCTATTGTATCCTTCCCTCCCAGATTGCAGTTTTATCCTAATTAGAGAAGAAAGAATAATTAATCCCTGTGCGAGTCGAAAAACGTTCATCATCGATTCATTCTTTTTAACTTTCTCGTATACGAAGTTTAGTGAAAGTATTGTAATTGTCAAAAAAATTTAAACTAATCGGCATTAAATTAAACTAATCGTCATTAAAATTAAAACGTCGAGATTTTGACGAATCTCCACGTTTTAGGTCTCCCTGAGTTCGGAAAACACATCTAAATGAAATGTCCGCCTATTTATCTGCATGTCTATGACAAAGATAACTCAAAAATGCTTTGAGCTAGACGGATGAAATTTGTAATGCAGGCTTAAAATCAAATTTGTGGATTTTTATCAAATTTTGAGCAAATTCCGCTCACAGGAAGTTTGTCTGTGCTCGAATATAAGTTAGCACGATAACTTCAAAATGAAGAAAGCTAGATAGATGAAATTTAGTATATAAATTTATCATCTTTAGTATAGATCCCTACCAAATTTTAAACGAAATCCAACAACTTAAGTATATCATATTCGATACCTGATTTTATGATTTTAAGTGTATTTTTATATCAAAATTTTGTTTCAATTTGGTAAGAACCTTTTCGCTTTTTGGATACTTTTATCCGCGTGCCAAGGGATTAATCGCAAAGGATCACTTGATAGATTCAATAAAAATGCTAAATTCACGCCAAAGGTTAATATTTTATACCTATTGTACGCCAATGCTATGAAAGGCATTCACTAGGATAATATCTTTATTAGAGGGTATGCGAGAAAGTTTTAAGGAGACTACTCCCGCTGATTTCTAAGTCTCAATAATTTTTTTAAACAGGAATTTTGTTACTTCACTCATACGCAAAGACGGAACGTATAAACAAGATATCATTAGTTCCCTAATAGTAGTAGATATATTTTTAAAATTATTTTTATCACATTCTTTAATTATTTCAATATTGTACAGAATCTCAAAAATATCGAATCAACATTATAAAGTATCTGTTACTTTCTTTGGAACCCTATTTCTCCTGTTGCCTCATGGATGGGATTTGAAATTAAAAAAAAATATCGAATAATCATAATCATAAATTATTTGATACTTCCTATAAATCGTTTATTTAGTTCAATAATGGGGACATAGAATAATTAATATAAAATTATTCCTTTGAAATAAATATTTTTTTATTTTTTTATTAATAAATAAAAAAAATCTTATTATATGAGTATATTTTTTATTTAGTTGTACAATTCATAGAAGTTTGCTTCATTTCATAGAAATAATTTTTAATTAAAGCGATATGCACAAATAATTGTGTGTTGTATGCTTAAAAAATGATTTGACCGTTAATGTTAGGTTATTTTTAAAATACAATTATTGAATTAGAAAACAATTCTGAAAGAATAATTTTTAGCTCAATAGGTTGTATTTATTATTTTTAACAAATTACAGATATTACTGGAAGTTTTTTTTTGGCAACAATTATTATTATTTTTTTTTTTTTTTACTAATGAAGAAGATGGTGAAAAAAATTCTTTTAAAAAAATTTATTCTGATTATATTCTTAGTGTTTAACAGTTTAGAATTAATGTGTTAATTAACTCTTAACTGCTAAATTCCATAATTAAAATAATAGCAAGAATAAATTAAGAATGAATAATAATAAATGACATAAAAAACAATTTTATCATTTTTCTTATTTTTTGTACTTTTTTTTATATTTAGTAATAAGTTAAATTTAAATTCAATAATATCTTACATCTGAATTTTTATTAGGGAAAAAAGCCTACTGAAATATTAAAAAATGAAAATTAAAGGAAATTTAAATGCTTATATCGAAACATCGTAGCTTATTATTGCTTTAGGCTTAATTTGTCTGTTATCTTCATATGGTTTGATTGGCTAACCCATCATATGTTGCATTTTTTGCATAACCACTTTATATCAACAAAATTGTGGGGGAAAAAATACCAGTCTAAAACAGTATCATGTTATTAAAAACGAAATTGAAAGTTGTGTTTTTGGTTTAACACTGAAAAGAAGCAATTTCTTGGGAAGTAATATAGGTGAAATGAGTTTCACTATAACTTTAAAATTATTATTATAAGACATGTTAAAACTATTTTTGGAAAAAAAAATATTAGTGGAGGGAAAATGCACGATATTAAATCTGTATTAATGCTTTAGGTTTGATTCGTCTGTCTTTAAATTAATTTTTTTTAAAGGAATTTTTATTTATTAACAGCAAAAATATGCATTTAATATCGTCGTATTGCTCGTGATTAAAAACGCAGTTATTATAATATTAAAAAAATATTGTTGTAAAATATATTTAAAAATATTTTTAAAAGTTAAGTAAAATAGAGGGAAAATAAGAAATAAAACTGGTGTCATTGAAAAACTATTCATTTTGAAATTTACAGTAACATAAAAATAGGTGCTATGACACAATATCCTTTGAATTTTTTGAGGTCAAACATTAACATATTTATTAAATCTTAATATATTTATTAATTATATTATTAACATATTTACTAATGAGTATTTTTAAATATTTATTTATTATTAATTATCTAATTAAAATTTTGAAAAATTATTTCTCAAAAAGCACCTATTACTCAAGAGATAACTACATGCCAAATTTGGTAGCGGTAGATCCAATTCTCTGCTCTGTAGGTCGTTGTAAACGATTGTTATATCATGTATTACGTTTATTACAGGAAATCTGTGAGATTAAAATTATTATTATATCAAAGTTTTTTAGATCATGTTAATAATTTTATATATTTTGAAATTTTCACTTTACTATTTCCACTGAAACCTTAAACAAATAGTGATTTTGAGAATAATTATGACATAGAAAGTTATCTTTTCAGGTAAAACATCGTTTATAAATTTCAACAGATTTGATATCAGTTTCCTGTAAACTGTAACACCTTATCTCGGTTTTGTAACTGCAGCTCAGAATGTAATTATCTGTGTTTAAGTTTTTCGTTGCAACTGACAGAATATTTTCGTAAAAGTAATGTTATTATTTTTCTTTTAGGCAAGTTAGTACATTTCAAGTTTCTTCTTCAGTTCTGTAAAAAGCAGATTGCTTTTCACTTTAAAAATGTGAGTTGATAATGAAAGAAAACCAGTATTTTAAAGTTTGTTTCTTCCATTTTTCTTTCTTTTTTTTTCTTCTTCCATTTAGATTACATTTTTTTACTGAAATATTTATTACATTTTTGAAACAGGATAAAAAAAAAACTTTTTTCCCCCATCATCTCATTATGTGCTATTTGTGTATTTATGTTTGTCTTAACTATTCCTTCATATTATTGATTTTTCTTCACAATCTTTGCCTTATTTTTAAAGGTTGTTAAATAACTTTTTCTCACGTTTTGAACTATTATAATTTCTTATAATTTTGTTCACTAACGCACTATAACTTTGAAATTTTTTCTCGAGTTGAATATTATATCATTTTGAAAATATTAAAATAATGTATTGTAGATGGCAGTACAATAGTTTAATATTTTTAAAATATAATTATCAGTAATTCATTAACTTTATTAAATTTTAATTCTATATTTTCTTCAAAATTCTGATAGATATTTAGGTCATGTTATTTTAATAGTCTTGCACTTGTTCTGTTTATTGTGTGCATAAGCTTTTCGTATGTAGTCAAGTTGCATGACGTTACAATGTCTTTAGAAAATTAATTTATGCCCTAATCCGGTGTAATTTATATGTTGCACTTTATTTTTCGTGATTTTGCAGCTTTATATCGTATTCTTCTGATAAAACCATACAATAAATATAAAATCTTTCTTCTTTAACTTTCAACAATGTTAGAAAGTCATGCGATCAAATACTTCATGATAAAGTATTTTTTTTTAATTATTATTTTTTTTCCGCAACAATGAGACGTATTGTTAAAAAATTATGAAATAATTATAAAATTCAGGAGAAGAAAACTGACGAATAATTAAATTTATATTAATAAAAAAAATATTTTCTGAATATTATGATTGTGTAAAATCGATTTTTATTCTGAAATAATTTTGAAAAATAAATTTCGGAAACGTCAAAATTTTGCTTAATTTTGAATTCATTAAAATTCGAATTAAAATAAAATAAATAAGTTATAATAATAAATTATGTTACTTTTCACTCTCCATTCCCGCCTTCCAGTGTTTGTCTGCGACAAATGCGTTAGCTCTTAGTATAATAGTATATTTTGTTGGGCATTGACACATGTGTAATCACATACACTTTCATATTTATTATTAGTAGAAATTTATTATTTCTCAAGTATTCTTTTAGATAGGTATTTTCGAAGGGCCAATATTTATTTCTTCCCTGATTTTTTCCCCCCTGGTTAGTTCTTTTCCCATTCCACTGCTGCTGTTGGCCACGTGTTAGTACACATTTTCTTCTTTTATCTGTATTGGAATGGCAGCGGTAATAGGATAGCAGTAATATGTATTATTAAGAATCTTACACAAGCACTTCTTGTTTTTTTTTCCTTTCTATGTTTGCCCGATTTTTGAGAAAGAATTCACTGGGTGTTGATTTCTTTGCAGCTCGAACCGTTTCTTAATCGATAACTTTATAATTTTAAAAAAAATTCCGCTGCACATAGTTGACTTTCCATTCAGTGCACTTGCCTTTGAACGCATATGTGGTATGATTGCAATTTTACATGTTAATTTATTATATTTTAAAATAAGAATTTTTATTTTAAAATGATTGATTTTTTTTTATTTTAAAATAATTTTTTAAAAGAAACATAAATTTACTCATCCAACTTTCTGATTTGGTTTTAGTGGCTTTAATGATTTTTTTTTTTTTGTGAAACAAAGAGCTTTTTATAATTCTAGAATCTTTTTATACGTTAAAGTGACATAGTTACTTGAATGTTTTATTTCATCTATTTTCTTACAATAAGTATTTATTTATTTCGTATTGTGAAAAAAGTATTCAATGACTGAAAAAAAAAAAAAACCCTCTAGAACCCATAAGATTTTTAATATTAAACCAGAAAATATGTTCTAAAATAATTATATTGATAAAAAATATTACATTTTATATCCATGGCCTAATAAAAAAAAAAAATTTTTTTGTAAGAGATCGAAGATTTCTTACCAAGTTTGAAAATATATATTAACTATTTTATTAACCAAAAGAATTTATACACTTTACAAAGTAACGCAGAAAATAATATTCTGAAAATTATTCTTGCATTAATTATTTCTCCATTTTTCCCTTCAGCTCCCTGTCTAAAGGCATTATTAAAATCTGCCACGACTCCGTAGTGGTAACCCCTCCCGTGCCTCAAGTGCCAATTTTCCACCCGCTTGGCGACTTACCCATGCGTCTTTTCCTTTCCAGAGCTTGGCGACAGTTCATCGCTCCGGCAACCCTACAGTCTTGAAGAGGTAGGCGTGGTCACAGCCAGGTGCGAAGCGTCAGATCCGAAGGAGGTATGCGCTCCGCAGCATTTCCACGTGGTTGAGACGCTGGGAGAGAAGTCGGTGTTAGATGCATTTGTTCCGTATTTCGGCGCCGGATTATTTCACTTCTCGCGGTGGCAGTGGAATTCACTTCTTCAGATTTACGATTTTTCCCGCCGGCGGGGGATTGCATCAAGGTGAGTGTTCCATAAATTTTTCGAATAATTTTTTGTTGTTGAGAACACTAGAAGAAAAGAAATCAGTGGTATATTTGTTTTTAGAAGGGTTGCTGAGTTGAAAGTTATTCGATCGGAGATACTTGCGCGGATTTGTTAGAACGCGTAGCTCTAAGTTCGCATATGGCGAGCAAAATTTTCAAAAATTATGCGCGTTTAAATTTCATTTTAGGACTAGATAATTAAACATTACAATTTCAAACGAAGAATGTAATTAATCTTTAATACGCTATTTGATTTATTTTTTTAACAAACTATTTTCTTTACTTGTAACAGAATATTTTAAAATTATGTTCTACTTTCTTTTTCTTTTTTATTTATTAAATTAAAAATATTATGCAACCACTCGATTTATTGTGATTAATTAATTATTAAAGATAGTTTCATAAAAAATTATGAGGTGTACTTATGTATAAAATATATTGAGTGAAGTTTTCTTATTAATCGACCACTGAGAATGTGAGAAATCGAACATTTTAACAATTAATTTTCCATTATGAAAGATTTGCTTTATTTTTATTATGTCTAATCGGCATTCTCGGAAATTTAAACTCTGACATATGGCATGTTTATTTGATTTGAATTTGAAGATACGAAATCGGCACTGTCTGTCCTAATTGTTTTGATATTTTTTTCCCTTTCAATTGTTAAAGTTACAAAATTATGAAATCATTTTTTTTTCTTTGGTTAACATTTAAATAACTGCATCTAAATAGACGCTTTAAATATATTTAGGTACTTGCTTTGTGCTTAGTTAAGGAAAAAAAAAAAAAAAAAAAATCCAAATCAGCTTCATCTGATTTGAATTAAGTTTAGAAATTTAAGCTATATAACTGTTTTGAATCATATAAATTTATGATTTGGTGTAAATTATCAATACTCCGTAATTTTTCTTTTAAAAAAATGTTTTTTTTTAATTTAAAGTTTTTAATATTTATTCTATATTTCACGGCTTTCTGACATTTATAAAATAATTAATAATAATAAAAAATAATTTAATACTTCTTTTTTGCAATTGTTCATAATACTGATTACTAATTGGAATTTAAAGAGAAATATATCACTGCAACACATGCTATAGATAATATTAGCGTTTTTGAATTGCTTCTTCATTTAAGTGACTTAATTCACTAACACAGTGTGCAAAATTATTTCTTTAAGAATTACTTAATAAGTAGGTTTAATTGTGAATCCAGAGAATAGTTACGATTATCTATTGAGTACTATTAAAATAATCCAATTTTTTAAACCTATTATTAAAGGGATAAAAGCAATTTATGAAACTATTAGTAATAAATTTTCTCTCACTTGGAATTGTAAATTTCCTTGAAAAATGTGTGTTTGCAACTTTTATTTTATTTTGTAATTTATTTTGTATTTTGTAATTTAGTGATTTAGTATAAAATCATTTGTAAAATACGACAGATTTATATTCATAATGATATCTTATTTATTATTTTTGTGTTACATTCGGAGCTCTACCTCCCCCCCTTTCACCCAACTTTATGGTTTAACCAACGATTTTGATGACTTTTCATATCTGATTTTTTTAAATTGTTTTTTTTGTAGTACTTTTGTTTTCTTTTAATTCACGGAGTTATAACCAAATAAAATAAATGAAATTGTTGTAGCATTTTCATAGTGATTTTCTGTACAACTCTAACTTGTGATAAATATTTTTAATAATAAAAAAAGAATTCCTTGAAATTTTCGTATTATTTACTAACTTTTCATATCCTGTGTGCGCAGAAGTTGATGTAATCTATAGGTTTTTGAATATGAAATAGAGTAAACTCCTGATTATTAGTAAATATTGCTTTGCACATTTTGAGATAACACAACTGTAGTGAACGTAATATCTGAAAAAAAGTTAATAAATTGATCACTATAAATAAATCAATTCTGATTATTCCCAGAATTAGCAAGGAAATTCGAAGATCGTATGAAAAATATATATTGACACAAAAATATTTTTAACAATTTTTATTTACGGTGAGGTGCTTACACATACAATTATAATTTAATACACTTTACTCTTTTGCTAAAAAACTGATCAGTTCTAGTTTATTTATATTAAAATCACATTTCTTATTTGTGATTGAAGTTATTTAACAACATTTTGGAATTAACCGTAACATATAATCGAAAGGTAATTATATGGACTTTCATGATGATTCCTCAACTAACTCATTCCCCCCTTTCTCCCGTTGAAAACCTTTCCCTCCCCCCTCCTATTCCGTCTTTTCTGCGCAGCTGCAGTAACCTCTCTTTAAACAGTTCTTTCCGTAGCGGTCGTTCAGACTTGTTTATGGCTGTGTTTACTTTCAGTTTTGAGCTTTTATTTCGTTTTACTGCCGGCGAACTTGGCACACTCGCCAAGTCTGTTTAGTTGAAAAGGAATCATAATAATAAAATGAGCTGTAAATCAGATTTTTCTTTTCCCCGTTTTTATGGTTATCAGCTATCCGCTTTTTACGATCTCGAACTTGCCTGTTATGATAGGTCCGGCGGTTTCGAATTCGGTTTTTGATGCTGGCCCATCCTTTTTCTAATTGTTCACGCGCTCACCGTTGACAGAGATAAAGAAAAGGTCTGCCAAGTGAGGAGTGGACAAAGCAGCAGGCTTTCTTTCGTGCGTTGTTGGCCTGAAGAGCCTTAACGATTTTCGAGCCATGTGGTGTCATCGTTCCGGTCTGTGGCAGACTGAATATTCTTGCAGGGGGAGGGTTGATTGAACTGAAGAATGGTTATTCGCTTCTCGTAGGGTCAGTTTAGATCGATTCATGAAATATTTTCTCTGACCACTAATCTTTTTCTGTCCAAAATATTTTCTTTGGCCCCTGTTCAGGCAGAATTTTATTTTCCTGCAGATATGCATTTGCATTATAAAACTTGGTGCACAAATAAAGCGTTAGTTATTAATGGAGGGATTAATTTAATGAAGTGGCTTGAAAAATCTACAAAAATCGGAGAACAAAAATGAACATGTGAAAAGTTCTACATGCAATTATCGTAATTTCGTTTTAGTAGCTGTTCGTAGATGCATGAATAAAACGAATAAAAAAAATCCAAAGTACATTTTTATTAATGTGTTAAAAAAAGTTTAAAAAAATAAATTTTTTTTTAATTTTTTGACTGCATTTTTGAAATTATAAGTACCGTTCAACCATTAAAACCTTCCGCTTCATGTTTTATAATTTAATACCTTTATTTATTTTTTATAGGAAAAAAAAACATGCTTTCAATTTTCTTATACATTTCATATTATCATACAAATTGAAAATTAAGTAAGAAAAAAGAAAAATGGATGTTCACTTTCATTGTTTTGCTGAATATATCGCATTGCTCAAAATATCAAATTTTAGAAATGGCCTGCAATCGTTTGGTAAATTTTGCACTTTCTGGATTGCGATCTTAAAACAATTCGCAATTAAAACAATTGCCATCTTTAAAAGTTGTTACGAATCCCCACGTTTCAGACTTTCCTGAATTCGAAAAACACATTTTTGGCAATATGGTTCTTTATCTGCGTACACGTTAATTCCAAAACGTTTTCAGTTAAACGAATGAAATTTGGTTTATGGACTTTAGACCAAATTTGTTGATGTCTGTCAAATTTTGGTCAAAATCAATTCACTGAGAGTCTGTCTATCTGGCTGTCCAAATATAAATTTATGTGCTAGCTACAAATCAAAGAGAGAAAGATGAACAATCTTTGGTATACAAATTTAAAATTTGAAGAGTGCCCACATATCAAATTTTAAACCAAAACCGTCAAGGAGTTCTCCGATTGTCGTTCTGATTCACAAGTATGTAAACGGAATGATTTAAATCATTGAAATGCGATGTGTAATTTTGGATTCTATCGGTAAGAAAAAAGACATCCAGAATACATACAAAATTATCCAATAGTTTCTGTAAAAATTCTAGATTTACGCCAAAGATCTGTATTTCGTAACTGTATTTGTAACCATGTAAGACATTCGTGGCCTTAGTTAATATTGAGAGCCAGAATTTTTTTTCGAGGCTGCGGGTTGGGAAGATTCTTATAGGAGAATATGTGGAGCAGTTTTTCATGAGTTGGAACTCTCAGTTGGATGTGTCGAGCTTGTGAACGCAGCTGAGGCGTAGTGAAATTGTGGTGTGAAAATTGTAGTGTGCAGAGAAGTTTCGGAGTGAGCCCTTTCGCAGATTTCTTTCTTTCTTTATTTTTGAACTGCAAAAATATTGTTCTTTAAAAATTAATATTTTGTGCAAAACCTATCTTCTTCAAATATATACGAAAAAAAAAAAAAAAAAAACTTTCAATTTCCTAAAATGCGAAATCAAACATATCTTTCTTTTCTTTCGTGTTTTCTGTATCAAAAAAAAAAAAAAAAGTTAAAAGATTGTGAATTAAAAAAAGGCATTTGAGGATGAAGTTGTATCTTAGTCAATTAATTTCATATTTAAATTTTTGTTATCTTAGGTGCGTGAATAATTGAAGAAATCACTAGTTTAAAGATCGTCTAAAGAAAACTTACTTTTACTTACTTATCTTTGATTTAAAATACTACGTAGTCTTTTATTAAAATATTCTGGAATCATTGCATTAGAGCAATCATATAGAATTTAATATAATATAAATAAATTTCTATTTAGATTCCGCCCGTTATTACATTTAAAATTGGGTATTTTGCAATTTTTGGTTTGCTTGAAATAGTTTTATAACATATTTCAATCCCTATGCAGACATTCGATTAGTTCAGCGCAAGGCGCGGTCCATAACAAATCTGTGTGCCATAAACACACCGCATTAGCATATTTATTGAACGGGTGAAGCATTTTCTCATCATTTCAGCACAACGGTTTGGACCCTAAGATTTTGTATCATTTATCGTTGCCATGGTTATGGAGCGGCCACTCACTTCTTCGAGATGATCAACACTCCCCCATAACTTGTTCAACCAAAAGATGTCTATTATTAAACCGTCTAGACGATTATCGACATCCAATAGTGTTCTCTCTCGAACCATCAGATGCTCATTCGCGGGATACTTGGCGCTTTCGTATTTATGGCGATTAAAGACTCGCGAATGCGATCAGGAACTGGATGAATGAACGAATGCTCACTCATTCCCCTGCCTGTTGGTTAGAGTTCGAAAATAACCAGCATCGAGCACTCATTTACAATCGATGATTATTTTCGAATTTTGTTTAAACTAAACGGTGCTCTCCGTCTGTATGACGATTAAAGATTTCGAATACGGTATATAAAACTGGGTGAATGAATGGATGACCATTTCCCCAATCTGCTGATCAGAATTCGGAAATAACTAACATCCTTTTGTAGCATTCATTTACCATTGTTTTGCAATTGATGCTCATTTATCCTATTTTCAAAAATGTGTTTGAAGTAAATACGTGTTCTCTTCGGTATTACGGTGCTTAAAGACATGAGAATGCGATACATAAAACTAGATAAATGAATGAATGAGCATTAATCCCTCCCCTTTTTTTCTGATTAGAATCCGTAAATAATCAGAATCGAACACTTCTTTACAAATCATAATTATTTTCGAAGTTGTATTTAAATAAATGTGTTGTTCTCTTAATACAAATAAGATTTCACTCTGTCTAAATGTTATATTATGTTCAAATGTTATATATGTTCATACTATGTTCAAATGTCTATGTCTAAAGTAATATATGTACATCACTATGTTCACTATTTCAAAAAGTCACTATGAAGCCAAGTTTCTATTTGGCACTTAAATTTTGTAAGTCTGGGCGTGAAAATTAAAATCAGTGACGATTCAAGTTCGACTCACACCTCAAATACCTTGAATGTCTGTCTTCTATTGAAGTTCTGAAAATTCCTTTTCTTTAATTACGCTGGTTGATCTTATGTTCTATATAGCGATGAATATTTTCAAACAAAACATCTGTGCTAGAGATGTGCAATTATTTTTTAGGATTGATCCAGAAGAAATACAGTTTGAAAAAACTTGAATTTTAAAGTTATTAAATTTAATTATAAAGCTTAACCTAGACTCAGAAAAAATATTATATTAAAGATTCATTTACACTTATGCGATGGAAAAAAAAGTATTTATATAAAAACATTATATTTTTTAGTACACATGAAGCAAATTGCATAGAAATTTGAATATTTCTAAAAAAAAAATAATCACAGCAGTTTCTGGTACGAAAAATAGGATAAATTTTGCATTATGATTATCCACGGTCTTTAAAAACTTCAATTACATTAAACAAGTTATTTTACATTCGTTAAAAATAATCTTCAGTTCTGAAATAACCAATGGAAGTGGTCTCCACAAAGCTTTTTTGCATACTCTCTAATAAACCTGTCATGCCAGAGAACGCTTTACATGGCATTGGCGTACAAAATATACGAAATATTAACTTTTGGCGTGAATTTAGCATCTTTAATAAATTTATCGTGTCATACTTGGCGAGTTATTTGGCGATTAATGCCTTGGATGCATTAATAGTATCCAAAAATTGAAATAGTGTTTTAGACACGTTTCCCCAAACAAAATTTGACATGAAACTGCACTTGTATTCAAAAACTCCCATACCAAATTTGATATATTTAAGTCATTATGTTTTTGAATTATCGCGTTTACATGTTTCTGAAACTGAAGACCGACAGACAGTCAAACTGTAGTTGGATTTAGTTCAAAATTTGACAGGTATCTACATTCTGGATGTCAAATATGTGCAGTGAATTTTATCTGTATAGCTCTCTTCGTTTTGTAATTATCTTGTTAACTTCTATACGGACAGTTGAACACACTTACTTCCACTGATCAAATTTTACTAAAAAATTTAATAGAAATCTGCAAATTTGGTGTAAAGACCGTATTCCAAATTTCAACCATCTAGCTGAAAGCGTTTTTGAGTTATTATTGTCACAGACGAACATTGTCTAAAAATGTGTCTTTTGAACTCAGGGAGATGTAAAATTCGGATCACGAGATTCGTCACGGTCACGAGTTCGAATTTTTTGACGATTACTATACTTTTTCTACACTACGTATACGCGAAAGTAAAAAACAGGGCCTTAACACAAAGAACAACTGAATATGTTTTGATGTAATAAAGAAGTAAATTAACAAATTTATGGGTACAAAAATATTTTAGTATGTAATAATTACATTTCTTACGCCCCTTCATACAAAAATTGCTCTAATGCATTTTTGTGTTGATTTGTGTCGTTTTGTTATTTTTGGATTATCGACAAGTGATCAGGAGATAAATGTCATCAAAATTTTTATATTTGATTTTTTTTGTAGGAATTTTCATGTTCGATATATTGAGGTTTCGCCTGTATGTACTATTATAGGCTGCAAGCTGAATTAAACGACTAAAAGCAGTTGTTATTGATTAATTTATTTTATAGAATCTGTTTGTTTACTCAAATTGTTTTTGGAAATATTTTTTTTTAAAGTTAGTGTTGCTGTTGCGTGTCCAAAAAGTAATCTGATGCTGGTCTAGCGAAGGATCGTGGGTGTACGCTGGTTTCATAAAATTTACAATTCTCGGCGAGCTTAATAGGATATGATTGGCTTAATAAGTGTCTACTGGTTTGACGTTAATGCTTTTAGAAAGATTAATGGCGCCGTTATTAAAGTTGTTTACATTGCTTACAGTCGCTTTAACGCCAGACAAATTTCCGAGCTGCCGTTGGGAAGTCCAATATGAGATCCGAAGTTTTGCAGGAGAAAGTGAAAGATTTTGTTTTACAAATAGTTTTCTTTTTTGGTTCGCTTGTTATTTCAATAATATTTGAAGATGTTATCCTGGCAGGGTAATTTTTTTTCGTGATAAAGCTTTCATGCAAAGACAATTAAAAAAATAAATTAGATTAAATTTTACATGGGGGATAGTATGTTCATTTAAGATGATAAAATTCGAGGATTTGTTTTGGCATCCCGTATTACAAGCTATCTCCTTCTATGTTACATGTATTACATTATGTTTTAGGATACTTAAAAGATTAACTATATAAATGCACTTAATTTCTTGAAATAAATCCTATATTTATATATTATTATATGGTAAAAGCTTTATTTACCAATATATTTTTATAATATCACTGTAATGTATAAATCACTTGTTAGAAACATTTCATTTTAAACGCCGGCGTCCTCGCATAGGGATAGCGCATCTTCCCCGTAATCTGGACGTCCCGGGTTCGAATCCCGGTTCGGGCATGGTTGTTCATCATCTGTATTCTATCTGTGAGGTGTGTAAATGTGCCCCCCTGTAAAAAGGGGTTGTGCAAGCGAATGTGTGAGTTTCATCTTCATATGAGCTAGAAGTCGGACTTCTGCCCTCGGGTGCTCAGGGGTCTTTACCCTCAGGAGTTACTGCACCCCCTTTCGGTGGTAACGCGAACATGACATCATTTCATTTTAAACGCATGTATTTTTACTTTCTCGTATACGTAGTATAGAGAAAGTATAGTAATCGTCAAAAAATACGAACCCGAGATTTCGACGAATATTCTCGTTTTAAACTCTGAATTCGAAAAATACATTTTTAGAAAATGTCTCGTCTGTTTGTCTGTCTATGACAATAACTCAAAAGCGCTTTGAGCCAGACAATTGAAATTTGGTAAACGGTCTTAACACCAAATTCGTAGATTTCTGTCAAATTTTGTGTTAAATCTGCTGAGAGGAAGTCCGCCCGTCCATCTGTTGGATTATAAATTATCACAATAATTACAAAATGAAGAGAGTTATATAGATGAAATTCAATACGCATATTTAACATCTATTGTGTAGACACCTGTCAAATTTTGGTTGACCTACTGGTTGACTGCCTGCCGGTTGCAGAAACATGTAAACACAATAATTCAAAATTGCATTAACTTATATATATAAAATTTGATACGAGGTTTTGAGTCTTGAAGTACAGTTTTGTATGAAATTTTTGTTTCAATCGCTTCAGAAAAACATGTCTAAAATATAAAATCGATTTTTTTTTATACTATGAACTTATATCAGGGATTAGTGTTAACTAATCGCCAAATAATTCTCCAAGTATGATATGACATATTCAATGAAAATGCTAAATTTGTTCAAAAAGTTAGTGTTTCATAACTATTGTACAACAATGACATGCAAGGCGTTCTCTGGCATGACAAGTTCATTAGAGAGTATGCGAGAAAGTTTTGGGGAGACCAGATTCGCTGGTTTTTGTTGGAAAATGCTTTTAAATGTTATAATAATTCTTCTTTATGCGCTACAAACTTTTTAAAATCTGTAAAACTCCTGCCTCAATATATGCTACTATTCTTGACAAAAAAAAAAAAAAAGTCTATTTAAGCAATTTTAAGTACATTATTCTATTAACATGAAGTGAAATACAGTAAAACTTATTTATGAAAGCTTTTAGATAAAAGTAGTTGTGACAACTGTGTTATTTTTTTTTTCTCCCTACTTAGTTCTCTCATTGCCATTCGTTGACAACTGATCTTAAAAACTTAAATTCAACATAAACGTGTTGTCTTCTTGGAAGTTCGAGAAATTGGCACTTGAGACTTCTAAATTCTTTAGTTCACCCCTTGCTGCGCTATTGAGGAGTAGAATAATTATGAAATCACAGATATTTTGCATACCACTCTACAGCAGGAGGAAAGTCACCTATTTATTTAATTTATTAATTTTTACCTTAGGGCACTGTTGCTCCTTGGGGGTCGAAAAATTTACTGTATTGACTTTATTATAATTTTGAACCAAAAAGTGATTAATTATGATTTTAATTATGTTACTTGTAAAAATTTGATTTAGGTTTGCAATTAGATAGCCAACGATTTTATAATGTTGCATCAGTTATACATAAAAATAAAGAAAAACATTATTTTTTCTTCTTCTTTCAATTGCAAATGTTCAATATGCGAGCCTTTCGTAAGATGACAAACATCTAATCTGTAGTCTCCGTTCACATATTATGAAATTTTACATTGTCTATTCAGCTTAATGCAGTAGTGATGTATTCTTTAAATTCATTGACTGTTTTCGGTAATGGAAATTTACAAGCAAGGTCGTGTAACACCATAAACAGAAGTCACATTAGGTACGAACGTAGGATCTTGGTGGATATGTTTGAGATTACACTTTTTCACTTCATTAATTTCGTGGAAATATGTTTTTTTATTATGATTCCATTTTGCTCGGCATTCACTTTTTTACACAATATTATTGAAGCAAGTGTTTCGTGTTTATAAATATTCTAAATGAACGTGATAAAAAATATAGGAAGCTGGGCAATTATACTTGATTAAGATTCGATATCATCCTCTTTATCATTTACAGAATTTGAATTTTTTTACAAACTTATTTATTTGACAACTAGAAAAGTAAAGTTTTAAAATTGAATTGCTGGCTCTGGCCCCTCTCAATCTAGCTCCTCTAGGCAGCTGCCTATCTGGAAATCCGCCACCGGTTGTGGAAGTCCTAAGTCTGCAGGTTTCGTATTTAGCGCCATCTCACCTAACCCAAGCTGTTCAGTCCGCGATCTCGGAATTCCACTCGTGTTTTTTTCCTCCCCAGTCAATTGTTGACGGGGAAAGTGGCTGAAAGGTACCCTCTCCCAGGGGTCGCGAAGATTGGCCTCCCTTGAACTCAGCCGTCGTAAATTTGAGCCCTGCCTTCTGGATGGATGCCTACCGACCCAGATATCTCTCCCCAATAACATGTTTGCCACCGTCGAGTATACAGTTGCCTTCGCTCGCCACCGGAAAAGAGAGCGTAAATTATTTGATCCCGTAGGGAGGGAGAGAGGGGATGCAAGTGATGTATTTTTTTTTTCTTTGGGCGAGCACGATGTTTGAACTTCACTTAGCCCAGATCTATCTTCCGCTTGTTTTAAAATAGGGACAAGAAGATAAAAGATTGGACGAGCACACTGGCACCTACAGTAGAACCAACTTTTGTCAAAAATTTATTATTATTATTACTTTTTAGGGCTGAACTTCTTAAAATTTTCTTTACGGCTAAATTGCTGTACTGGTTAAAGGAAGTATTGCAATCCCAAAACTTAAATTTATTTGACAAGGATTAACCAAATTTCAATAAATTACTGACACAAATTTTAATGAGACTTTTACTTAACCGAGCTCATTTTTAAAATTTCTTTAAAGATATTATGATATTTGAAAATAAGAAATACGAAGATTTTTGTGATTTGTTTACTATTTTGCTTAATTGTAACTGGGATCGTGGTTTGAGAAATTGAATTAAAAGGTTTTTATCCTCAAATTGTTCGTCCTGGTTTGGATACGAAGACTACAAATGAAATAAAATTGTAAATCTTTGTATATACTTATATGACATTACATCAATGAAAGTTTAGAATTTCTTTTTGAAAATATTTTCTAAATGCAAATGAATTATGCTATTTTCCTTTAAACAAGTAAAGAGTGTGGTCGACTAGTCAGTAGATTTTATCCAGTTTAAGTATGTACAACGCATTCTTGGTTAGAGGCATTTAAAACATTTTGCTTTCTTGTAAAAAAAGCATCGGGTTTCCTTTGGTTGTGAGGTTTCACACATTGAATCCCACCAGTATGGTTGAAGAGTCCATAACGAAGAATACACTAATAAAGTTCTAAAACACTTGCTTGATTCTTAGAAAAGCCAATTCTGGCTGGACAGATCTTTAGAAGAATAAGTCACTTTGCTTCATCAGGCTGAAGTGCCGGCTCACAAACCCATTTCTGATGCCGAACATTAAGTCAAAGCTACACTCGGGTATTCCCACAATAAACTTCTTTTCCTGATTTCACCCCCCTCTCCCCTATAAATGTTTGCTCAAATCAGAATTTACTTAAAGGGCAACACTTCTCAAGTTCCAAAGAAGTACAGCAAGAAGCGACGATGATACTGAAGAATGTGACTAAAATAAGATTGGAGCAGTCTGCGTTTATATCTTTGTCTAAAATTGAAAAAAATCCAGTGGTGGAAAAATTGTCTAAAATTTGTCTTATTGGAAAAAATACATAGTTACAATATTTAATTCTAAGGGACACAGATGCTATCTGTATTCATTCATTCGTAATAAAATTTATTCCCGAATGTTTTGAATATAATAATGTATGTCATACACACACACACACACCAAATGCCAAAAGAAATCGATAACTTTTGTATGCATTTATGAAAAAGCTTTTAACAAAATTATATCTATGAACTAATAATGAAATTGATTCTGCTATATTTAATATAAGAGAGAAATCTGATGACCCGAAATACCACGAACCTGCGCATAACATAATATACTAAATTGCCGCATAACCTGTAGCAACGTAGAAAGGAAAAACGATACTTTATTGCGTCTATTCTTTTAAATAAAGTTTCTATACTAAACTCTGTGTATAGTAAAAATTCTGAAGTTTAGCTTGTCAAAGATGGTTTCATAAAAATTAAATCTAGTTAATGTTTAAAAAATTATTTATGTGTATTGTTTACATGAAGAAACTATGAACCCGGGATATTTTATTCAAAATCTGGAAGAAAAAAAAAATCAAAATTTGAGACCATATTGTTTTATTAGGAGTGTCTGGTTATTTTACTGAAACGAACATTTTCAGGAGGGATAAGTTAAACGTTTAAAAAAAGTGTGGCCATATTCAGATGGCAGAGGAAATGCTGAATTATACATGCAGAACTAACTTAGAAGTATGATTTTTTGTCTTATAATGAATATTGATATTTATAAACTGGGTTGTATATTGATATATAGAATATGTATACTGATTTTAGTTCAATGCATTAGCAAGACAACGTACGACAAAATTAGTGTTTATTATTTGTACTTTACAATAATTTCTTTTAAAATTGTTAGCATTGTATGTGGCATGATGCTCATTAAATCAAAAAGTAGCACAAATCTGTAATAGCTAAAATAAACTATCCGCATCGATGGACTCAGAAAAGTGATAAACACGGCTTCCGAACTCTGCGAATGATTTGCACTACTAATTACTTTTCGGAAAGTCATCAGTATTCAGCCTGCTAATTATCGGTTTTGGCTCTGAATCGATCGAATTCGTGCTCTTAGTGCACCATCTCACAGTTTTCTATACATAGGAGATGTTGCAGGACAGCTATTTCTATGTTATGCAGAAAAATGTATTAAAATGTATACTTGAAAGTGACTGTATGATTTTTCCTACAGCAAGGACATGTTATTGCTAAATGACATTTATTTAGATAAAAATCAATGGTTTTTAAAGTGTGTCCCAGAATTGACGCAAGAATTGTATTTGCCACCATTCGTGCAGTAAAGTGTTGGCAACCCCATTAAAAAAACATCTGACAGCTGATAGTTTAGGGTTAATAAGGATGGAGCGTTTACACGATAGAAAAACGTGTTAACGCAAGATTTGAATTAAATAAAAAAAAACACGTGTTTTTTTCTTTAAATTATTATATTTTTATTAAATCGTAAAGTATATAAGATAGGGTTATGCGTGGAATAACACATAGGACAAATGACCTCCATAACTATGCTGGCACATACGCACTTTTTTGTCGAAATTTTCCATCATCATTTTGCATAAATGTGGCTGAATTTTGTTGATGTAGCTTTGAATTTTTTCCTTCAATGCCCGTTTGCATAGACCTTTGACTTCAAATACCCTATAAAAAGAAATCCAAAGATATTAAATCAGACGATCTAATATCTTTGGATTACGATCTAATATCTTTGGAGTTGACGGTCAACTCTCAAATTTTCGAACTTCGGGCTGCCAGACTCATTGTTTTTGAAATATTGCTAACAATGAAAACAAGTTTTTCTATCGAGTAACGCTCCATTTTTACTATTTAAACTATCAGCTGTCAAATTAAAAAAAAAAAAAAATAGGGTTGCCAACACTTTACTGCACGAATGGTGGCAAATTTAAATCTTGCGTTAATTTTGGGGTATCTTTTATTTACAACAAAATTTAGAAGTTGACCCATTTTTTAGATAAATTATGTGCAAATGTTTTATTTGACTATTTAATGCATATTCTTTTATTCTAGTGTTTCATAGACACGCATTTATTCGATAAATGCTGCTATTCTTGAAATGTAAATTAGTTCTAACTTCAATCTGCGTATAATTAAGTCAACTTATATCAAACTTTACATTCTTTACATATGCTGGGTCGGTAGGGAAGCAAATGATCTACTGTACACATTAAAGGAAGGGAATTAACTAGTTTTAAGAACTAAAGTTTGTGACTAAAACGCCTATGATTATTATTGCCGCATGTTAAGGTTGTGCTACTCCAAATATTTTCACATATATGCATGAGTTTAAAAAATAAATTGTTGTTTAATTGAAGAAAAAAAAGCGAGGTATTTTCTATTCTTCTAATTTTAGGCTTTAGTCCTAATTAATAAAATCTGAAGTAAATTTTTTTCGCTTATTTCTTAAAACTATATCTATAATTAAATTTAAAAAAAAAAAAAAAAAAAAAAAAACCCGACAACTTATTTTAGAAGAGTATCATGGAAATACTTGTTTTTAAAAGAAAAGATGTAATTTTATTTGAATTAAACTAATCTTGAATTTTAAATCTTCTTTATTTAGTTCAACGATTTGTTCAAATGTTTCTCTGTAAATTCCTGCAGTTGGACGAAAAATAAATAATAAAGACTTTAATGGCTGTAGGGTAGATTTACAGCAAATGTCAAAAGGAATTAAGAAATATAATTACCGATAATTATTATTAATATAACTTTTTCTTAGTTCTTATGCATTCTGATTTTTTTTTATTTTGGTATACCTCTTAATATAATTTTAAATTTATAAAAATGTGAAGTATATCAATTTGTATACATCCACTTTGGCCATCACACGCATCTTCTTTTTTAATCGAATCGTTTTTCGAATTATTTTAATTAACCGCGACCAAAAGTGCTCTGAATATTAATGAGTGCTTTGCCTAATTAATGTTCTGAACATTTAATTAATGCAAATTTTCCTTCTTGCACTTTATTCGGCATGTTTAGTGGAGATATCGTGTGTTAGAGATAATGATGGGAAAAAATATATAAGATAATCACTGAAAATTTTGAATTATTAAAAGTTAGAGGATAAAAAAAGAAAATGATATGCTATTAATTGACATTAGAAGTAGATTTTTTCGGTCTTCGAAATTTTAATAAATTTTATTAATGGAAATTTATGTGTAGGAGAATGGAATATTCCTCCTCAGACGTTGCCTTATTGTTGAATTTTTTAAAAAGAATTTCTGCATTAGTACCTATTTCTATATGTCCTTTATTGTTTTAAAAATTTCTTTATCCTCCAGTTATTATTGTAATGGTCTGGAACCACTTAGGAGGAAAGCTAATCTCATAGTGGAATTTATTATTGTTTGTTTATATTCTTTTATCTGTTATTATTCATCCCTTGTAAAGTGGTGATTTCATTTAAATTGTCAGAATAAATCTTCCTCTAAAGAATACTAGTGTATTTGATTGGTATGAGTGAGGATAGAACCTGGGACCTTGTGGTTCGCAGCCGAGTAACAAGACCACAAGACAAAAGCAATTGCCCATGTTTCGTAGCTGTTATCTGGCTTATAAGCTTTTCACCACACTAGTTTATGGACTGCAGAATACTAGTTTATGAATTATAGCAAAAGTAATTTATTTTTATATTGAATTAAACAATTTAGATGATTGTGAATGACATAATTTTAGATTATTTGATGAAATTACGAAAATTCGATGCAAAATTCTTGAAATGAAATGCAGAAACGGAAAAGGATATATGATAAAAATATCGCGAAGTATTGTTTGTCCGGAATGAAATTATTCCGTTAATAATTAAATGACATTTCTTTTTATGTAATAGGCAACGAATAACTTTGTGTTAAAATGTAGGCTATTATTCCTCTTCCCGAAGACCACTCACGCACGCACGCACACGCATGTACACACAAACACACAATACACGCACGCACACACACAGACACAAAATTTAATTTACCTGTAAAAAAAAGACAAAGTCATTGATGCCTCACATACATGAAATAAAAAGAGAAATAAGATTATATACGTATATATGGATATTGTATGTGTATATAAATTTTATACGACATAATATGTAAATAATAAAGCTTATGCCTATTATTTTTCTGATGATTTTATTGATTCTGTTATATTTTCAATTATTTATGTTTCCTTTCTTTAAAATTTATTATTATTTATATTATTATTCTTAGTATTCTCTTTAATATAATTAACAATCGCAATGTAAAATTATCTTATCTCATTTAAACATAATGGCTTATTTTGTGATCCGTTTATATCAAAGTATATTTTTAAAAACTTCAAAAAATACTTTTTTCAAGCTTAGAATGGTCTATTTTCTAAAAAAAAACCCCAATTGGTAGGTAGGTTGTAAGTGAGAGTTTAAAAATTGCACCAATTAGTCCTTAATTGATTTGATAAAAGTGAGTCAGGGAATGAACCGAAATCCTTGAAAGAGTTAAAAACACGTTAATTATATACATATTTTTAAATGTGCTTCTAATAATACTAGGAAGAACCGGCGGACATATACAATAAATTGTGTAAACCCTACCATATATATATACCACTCTCAGCTGATAAAGATTTATATTATGTGTATGTGTCAGATGCGGGCCACGATGTAGAATCAAAATATATTGTTATAGAAGATTCTTTTTAATTGTTAAAATAGTTAACACAAGAATAAGTTAGTAATATATATATATATATATATATATATGAGAATCCATATTTATCGGTATTTTTTACCCCTCCAAAATTTTGTGGACGTCTATTTTATCTTTAGTTCTCAGAAACCAATACAGAGGCAATGATATTTCCTCGTAGCCCAAGCAATGTAGTATATTTTTATGTGCCATTGTCTAATCATTTTACTCGGTGTATGCACGCGATTTTCGAAGAAAATCAATTTTCATCTGAATATTCTCATTAAAAGTTGTTCCCCGCTGCCATTTTATTTTCGTTCGAAATGCTGCCTTGGATCGAGTGCATCATGGGTAATAGGAAGAATATTCGATTTGTCATGTATTTTTCGCTTGTAATATTATTATAGTGTTTTGCAATTTCCTTCACTCGATTTGTTTCTATTACTTTTATCTAACTTGACTTGTTTCATGTCTGTAAAGATGTGATTTTATTGAGTACTGGAGTATTCTGGACGACATTATACTAATTAACCCTTTAAAAGGCCATTTTTTTTCTAGTCATTGTATTGTAAAATATTTTTAGGAATGAGACTGGCTTATGGAAAGGGATTCATTTAACTTATCAGATAAATTTTATTTGATTAATTAATTTATTGTGTTAATTAATAATTAAATAACAAATCAAGAAACGCCATTTTGTGCGAGACAAGGAACTGTAACATCTAAGTTTCTGTCTTATTAAAAAATTTGTCAGAACTTAAGCCGATCTACGTAACTTCACCCAAAGATAGATGAATTTGGTGGGAAGCATACTTCCCATGGCCTTACAAAGGGTTAAATCATTTTAGAAGTTAATTTTTAGTTAATCGATTTGTATTATATTGCATATCAGTAGCGCCATTTGATAATGAAGACTTTTTTTTTGGTATTTATTATAATGAATTACAAATTTAAAACTAAAATGTTCCTTATAATTAAAATAAAAATTTCTGTAATTTTAGTACACTAAGAAAAGTGTGTACTTTAAACTTGCTATTGTGTAAATGTATTCAATTTGTTTTTGTAAGTTTATACGTAATAGATATTTAAATGATAAAACTGCTTAGCAAATATTTTATTAAATTTTTGCACGATAAAAATTGTGAAGAAAATAATTTTTTTAGGTATGGAATTCATCAAATATTAAAGTTTTTTAAAAGTATTTTTAATATGAGGAAAATATATTTAGAAACAAGATTTGTAATTTCTCAGCAAACATTTGGTGTATGCTGTACGCATCATTTAACGACAGCCAACGTGAAACGAACTTTTATTCTGATTATCGAGGTAATTAATGGCAACACACAAAGATGAATGCAGTTACTTCATTTACTATATGTATTATTCTGTCACTTTCACTAAATACTATTGAATTTATTATCATATCTCGGCATGGAAATATGAAATACTTTCACAAACTTTCAGTTCTGTAAAAAAAAAACCTACGAATGTTCCATGTCCAAATTATTAGCCATTTTTAGCGTAAGCATATGGTGAATTGATATGTATAAAAGGGAAAGAAAAGATTTTTGTTGCAGTATTACAAATCTTTGAACTCTAGGATTACGATTTGGTTTAATGCTAGCGAAAGCCATTAGGAAATCTCATTTATAGTGCCGATAAATTATATATATGTATATTATATGTATAATTTATCGGCTATATATATAGTAATAATAATTTATAGAACACTTTAGATTATGGTACAAAGCGTCTTGTTCCCTTGCCATTAGATCTTCTCATTTCACAAGGCTCGCTAACATTTAAATCAAATCGAATCACTAAAATCGGATTGAAACAAATAATTATCCACTAACAGAAAAAAAAATGTTATACCAAATACAAAATAAAAGTAAAGCTGAAAGAAAATATTTGCAATAACCTCCATTGAATCAGTAATATAAGACTTTAAATATATGAGTATAAAAATTGCAGATCTCAACTGATTGACTTTTGTTACAATCCACTATAAAAAAATGTAAATAAAATTTGAAGTTTAAGATCTCGTAACTAATTTATATTCATGTTCAAATCTATTCGGATACCGATAAATCGATAAATATAAACAAATCTTGTTTAACTTGCTGGTCGCTAAATAGAAAGGGGGGGTTGACGTATTCGATATTGACGCAGACTAAACTATTAACTTTCGTTTAAACTAACTAGTTAAAGCAGTCTATTTTTAACTCCATCCAGCATTACAGATTTCGCTGGTCTTTTCTATTATAGAAGGGAAAATAATCTTCAGAATTAAAGGTAGAAAGATCCAGAAAATTATAAATTTCCAAATAATCTTTACGACTGCCGTTTAAGAGTAATTTTCTTTAAAGACATCTGGAGAGAGTAAATATCTAATTGCGCTCAATTCATTCAACTAACCACATACATTTTTAACATCTAGCATTAAATGTAGAATTCTAGATTAATTAAAGGCAAATGCGTTTTCCTTTGATATCGAGGCAACATTTCGTCTTATATGCTCACAGTGCTCTCAAATTATTCACCTGGCTGCCAATGGAAGGAAGAAAATACTATATACATTTAAAAGCCATTAAAATTTCAGGTTAACTCACTTGAGCAATAGAAGGGAAACCTGGGAATTGTTGACAATTGCTTAATTTGATTGCGTTTTGTCTTGACTTGGGAGAATAAATGAAGTTTTGCAAATAAGTGGCCTTAAAACGGTGTTTATTCAAGATCTTTATATTTCCCTCCAGATAATGGTTAATTACCTAACGTAAGCTGAACAAATTCTGTAGCATTGAATGTGCTTTTGTTCAATTTCATAACGGTTTTATTTTTCCCTCTTGCATTTTTCTTTCATTTGCGTAAGAAACGAAATACATGAAATAAAAAATTTTTTAATTATAATTCCTGCTTTTAAGATATAAGCAAGAGTTTCGGTTTCTATAAGCTTTAAATTTGTGTTTTAGTATGACATCTTTATTTTATAGATTTTACAAAGCAAGTGTTGCTCTGAAATAGGTAAGAACTTATACAAACAGGAATTTTTTTTAAATGTATAATTAATAAATGTATAATTATTAAATGTATAATTAATAAATGTATAATAAATGTATAATAAATGTATTAAATAAATTTTCGATGTGAAAGGTAATAATTGAAAATGGATATGATATTTTTGTTCAGTGTTAATGCCTATATTTATATTTTGTCGGAAATCAAGTATGCGATTGCGAATTTTAGTGTGAGCACCAAAGCCAATTTTTCGTAATCTAGATCGCTGTATTTATTGAATTACCGTGTTTATACATATGACGGACAGACCGAGAGACAGGGTTGCATGAATGTTTTATTACATTAAATTGGCCTTATGTCAAAAAAAAAAAAAAAGTACCCACATCATACCATTTTATTGGAACTTAGGGGAAACTTAAATATCAAAATTGAGCAAAATTTTTCTGTATACTGGATATACAAAAGTTACAAACTTTTCCTGAACTGTAGCTCAGGTTTACAAACTAAGATGATATGGTAATGGAAGTGCACTAAATCAAATTCCTTCCATTTTTTAAAAATTAATCTAATTTTAATATTGCATTTTTCACAGTAGGGGGATCTCTTTCATTTACTACCGAGTTTACCGAGTTCCGTCCGGAGAGACAACTTGTAAGTGGAACTGATCTTAAATCGAATTTATAATTTTCAATATCATTTTCATTTAAAACTGCTATGAAAATTATCTATAAAAAACGAAAATTCAATCTATGTCAGTATTATTATTATTATATATAAAATGAAAAATATTTTATACTTTGTTATTTAATTATTATAAAAATATTTTATAGTAGTATATTATATATACTACTATACTTTATATTTAAATATTCTATACTTAAATGAAAGTTATTTATATGTGCTGTAACCAAAAATGCAATCTATAATTACGCATTATTGAAATTTTAAATCTATTATTATTATTATTTTGTGATTTATTCGAGAAGAAGGTGTTTATTAAAATTTTGGGAAGTGAATTCTTCAAGGACTAACTTTTTAACACTTAAATGTGGGTTTTCATGCTCTATATTAACTTCTTTAAAAAAAACAAAAAAACATGGACAATTTAAGTTTTAAATCCAAATACCGGATGCTTTTTGGGGCTTTCCTTATTAATCTGGAACAAAGAGAATCGAATTTTCCGGTCTAATATGGGACAAAGAATCGAAATTCGGTATTTTCTCGGCTAATCCGGGAGGATATATAGTAAAATTTGGGAAAATGAATTCTTCAGGAGCTAACTTTTTAAACATTTAAATTTAGGTTATCATGTTTTAATATGACTATTTATTAAAAAAGATAAAAAAAAAGCAAGGACATTCAAATCCTTTTTAATGACTTTTTCAGTTATTATTGAAAAATTGTCAATCTTCAGGACTTTCCGAGATAATCCGGGAAAAAAGATTGGAAATACGTATATTGGTCGGAACAAATAGGCGAAATTTGGAACTTTACCTGTTAATACAGGATAGATTGTCCAAATCTGGACTTACTAAATTAATTTGGGACCTCTGGTCATTTTTAATGACAAATTGGACCAAAGTTATTGGAACTCTTTTGAGCCTTCCAATTGAAATGAAAAGATGTCTAATAGAGGCAGCGATTCCCATGTGTCGGTTCTATTGACACGAAAAGAATGTTAGGCTTTGTGGGGTTTGTTCCGCCCATTCAAGGACCCCTTCCACTGCTGGGGAATCTGGAGAGTCGTTCTCCCGCGTTTTCTCTTGAGCGAGGACAGTTAACTTTTCGGCGGGCTTTTTCGCTCGTCGTTCGGAGAGCCGGTTTCCCCACGAAGCACAAGGGAAATGGGGCTGGAAAAAGCAAGAAATAAACAAAAACGAGCAGCTAATGTCTCATCAGTCCCTCCCTGGTGACCTTGGAGGCACGACTATTACTAGTGGCTCGTGACGGCCAAATTGTGGGCACCGAACACGTATTAAGCAAAAGCTTGCTATAAAAGAATGGCTACCCGCTGTGAATGAAAGTTGGCGATTTCATTTTTACGCAATATGCATATAAATCTTTCATGTTTCTTTATTTCTCTTTTATACTTTTCTTAGGTTATAATATCTGATATTTGACAATGTACACTTTTGGTACCTACTTGGTTTTCGTATAACTATTTTTTAAATTTTAATAAATTTATAAAAACTTTTTCGCTTTTATAGTATAGTAACAAACAACCGGCCTGATAATATAAGATCAGTTTTGACTCATGTGACACACACCAAATTCTCAGCGCCGTTCGATTTGACATATGTTTGTAAGCCAACCGATTTCATTGTATTAGTAATAAAATCTACCCGCCCTTACATTGCGATATATTAAATATATTTTTAATTACTATTTAAATGAGAGTAAAATATTATTAATAATAATAAGACAGACGACCTAAGACTTTATCATTCTGTGATGCTTTGAACTGGAGGCCAGAATCTTCTATCATTTTTTTTTTTCCTTTCTAAATATTGAATGAAAATGATAAATGATAATTTTATTATTCAAGCAAAACACCTCTCCCCACCCCCAATAATCCTTTGCGCTCTGATGTCTTATATCAAGCACCGCCGCCGTCCTGGCCTAAGGATAGCGCGTCTTCGTCTTCCCCGTGATCTGGGCTTCCCGGGTTCGAGTCCTGGTTCGGGCATGGCTGTTCTCTACCCTGCGTTCTATCTGTGAAGTGTGTGAAAAAAACCCCTTGTAAAAAGGATTTGTGCAATCGAGTGTGCGAGTGTCATCTTAATACGAGCTGGAAGTCAGACTTCTGCCCTCGGGTGCTCAGGGCTACTGCACACTAACTCTGCTTAAAATCGCTGAATTCGTCAGCAGGCTTGTCCATAACAAGTGCCATGAGTAACAACAACTATTCAAAACGGTGCATCATTTTGACGTTTCATTTTTTAATTGTTATAAACATCTACTGAGTGATCAGAATATAAAGATTAATTTTTCAAGGAAATTCAACTTTGAAAATTTATATATATTGATTTTTTGAAGCAATAAATAAGTCTTTATATTAGGCAAATAATTATGAATCTAATTACTTTTCCGAGAGCAAAGGGTTAGGTCATATTAAGAATTATAATGCATCTATTTTTAAACAAGAGTTTTGTTGAATTCTGTGTCGTTATGGTGCCGATTAACGGAGCATCGTAATCACATAATAAATGTTGACGTCAAATATTATCTTAATGTGTCCTGTGATGTCACTTCCCTTGATGTTAAATCCCATGGCATCGCAATCATGTCAAATCAAATGACGTTGTGAATTTGACGTTATCACGTAAGCCAAAACTGATCTTATACTATCAGGCCTGATTAAAAGATCAGTCAACAAAATTTCTCTCTCTTTTTTTTTTCATTTCTTTGAAATTCTAATTAAATACAAAAAATATTTTGTAAACATTATAAAAACATTAATTTCTTTTTCTTTCTTTAAACGAATTCAAAAAAAAAAAAAAAAACATCATTTATTTTTTAACACTATTTTTACTTACATTTAAAAAAAAAAATACGTAAAACATTTTTTTTCAACATTGAAAAATAGATAGTCTGATTTATACTTTTGGATTTTTTTTTTCGCTCTTTACCTTAATTTTTTCTTCTTTTTTTCCCTTTTTCCCTTTCAAAGATCTGCGACTCCAGATGAAAGAGCAGTGTTCAAGTAAACTGATTAGCTTCGTTTAGCTTGCAAAAGGGGCAAAATGGAATGAGAAAAGGAAAAGTGGGGGAAAAAAATATGGTTCAAAGAAGGAAGGTTGGAAAAAGAACAAAATTCCATTTTGATTTAACGAGGCGGAACTTGGTTAAAACTTGCGGAGGAAAAAAGGTGTCAGAATGGCCGGGAATGTTTTTAAGAGCAACATTGCTCTTTTCTGATGATATCTGAAAGTAGGCTTTGCTATTGCGTTTATATCTTCTGGCCTTTTCTGTGAAGAGCCAAATGAAGGTTTTGAAAATAAAATGGTGAAGTTATCAACTCTATCTTGCCATTAAATATTTACTAAATGACCTCTCTTTATTTGGCATATTGATATTTAACATTTATAATTTGTTCAGGCTTTAGAATGTGATTTACAGAAGATTGTTTATTGCGAAAGATGTATATAGTGTTGTGTTATAGCTTGTTACCGCAAATAAGACATGATATTGTATTTAATTTTGTCTAAAACATGTTAGGGTTAATTTTTTAGAAGGAAAAATATGATTTTTTTTCCATCGGATATTTATTTATTAAAAGAATTACGTTTATTTATTACTTACAACTTATATTTAATCATATATTTTATATTATATTCAAACGCAAGAATAGCAGGTAATGTTTTTAAGAGCAATATTTTTATTTTTTAAAATTATATCCGAAAGTAGGCATTGTTATTAATTTTATATCTTTTGGTCTTTTCTGGTAGGAACTGGTTTTGAATGACTGACACTTTCATTCAAATACAGCCATTTTCTTTGTTATCGGCCGTCACGGCTTGGATTTCTTACATTTCGTTTTAATTCTGTAAATATCGCTGTTTCATTCTTAACAATTAAATCTGAGATTTAATTCTTAGAAAAATCGATGCCATCAACTAAAGATTTAAAATACAAATACGAGTATAATCACTTCAGTATCTTCCAATAAGAATAGTGCTGTCAGTCTTAGTAATATTAGCTTAAACTGCTGAAGAAAGCCATCCATCCATTATTTTGATTTTTTTTTCTTTTTTGAATACTTCTGGGATATGCTTAACTATAGTGCCATTGCAAAGACAAATTGGTACAAAAAGAAATGCAAAGTTTAGCTGCAGTGCCATTGCAAGAGTAAATTGATATAAAGAGAAATGCAAAAGTTAACTGTAGTGTCATTGCAAGGGCGAATTGGTACAAAGTGGAATGTAAAAGCTAGGTGTAGTGCCGTTGCAAGAGTAGATTAGTACAAAAAGAAATGCAAAGTTTAGCTGCAGTGCCATTGCAAGAGTAAATTGATATAAAGAGAAATGCAAAGGTTAACTGTAGTGTCATTGCAAGGGCGAATTGGCACAAAGTGGAATGTAAAAGCTAGCTGTAGTGCCGTTGCAAGAGTAGATTAGTACAAAGAGGAATGCAAAGGATAATTGTAGTACCATTGCAAGGGCAAATTGGTTTTCAGAGCAATGCAAAAGCAAACAGTTGTCATATTTCAAGGGCTTGGTCGTTATCTTGAATATCAAACCTGTGAACAACCAAACGCTTTGCTCTTCTGCAGATTGTCTGTTCACAGATTATATTTTTTTAAATCAGGAAATAAATAGCTGCTTATGTTTCTTAGCATTTCCTTTATCCGTCTAATCGCTATTGTTGAATTATTCAAATCTCTAGCTTATTCTTTTTGCAGGAAGCTGTAGGTTTCTTACCTTTGGAGTTTTTCACCGTTTGCTTACCAATAACTGCTTTACTGGTTATGTTTTCAAATGGTTTTACAGAAAATTGCAAATATTTTCTGTCTAATTACTTCAGAAATCAGGAAATCTCCGGCATCCAAGAACATTCTGGTATTTAAGAAAACTTGAAAGAGCTGCAGCCACGTATCTAAGAATAAGTTTTTTTTACTACCTTTAAAGGAAGTCCATTAAAGAGGCATTATTTGATCATCATGGGAAAAAAAAAAGTTAAGCATTCGTCTCATTTAATTATGGGACTTGGGAAACCAATGCATGACTCTCTTATTTGGTATTCATACTTTAAATGTTTTCTTGGGCCATGTAACACTTTGCATTGAAACTCGCCAATATTGATACACAGATTTGTCTTTCATTTTTTTTATTACAATTTTTAAACCTATTAGTTTTTTTGAGTGTTCTTGGTAGAGGGAAGGGGTTGCAGTCATAGTATTCTTTTCATTATAACGTTGTATTTAATAAATCTTACTACTATTTATAAAATAGAAAATTATTACTGTGTAGAAGAAAATAATAATAAAATAAAAACGTGCCTAGTATAGTTTGGTGCCATTTAGTTTATTATTAAAATTTCAATCCATGTTCAGAATATAATATTCTTATTCAGAAATATTTCCTTGAAATAAAAAAAAAATGCTTTCACTTTAAAAAAAAGAAAGAACACAAATTTCAAAATTTCCATAGATTAAAAATTTTCATTTGAAGGATTTGAAGAATATCACAGGTTTTGTACTTTAAGAAACAATCATAAAATTAATAATTATATTTTTTTATAAATGTAAAACATTGATTATTTACTTTTCTTCAGGCGGCAATAATATGCACATTTCTTAAGATTTGTTATAAGTTCAAATATTGTGTTTAACTGAAGAAAAATAAGATGAATTTTTGCAGATAAATTTTTACTTTAAACAGCAACAATAATAAAAAGTAAATAAATAAAATTTGTCGATCTCATCTACCGTTCCTGTATCATATTTCATATCAAGAAAGTTATGCTACAGTGCCATCTATTGGGGATTGGCGCAACTTATAATGTCGTAAATGAAATAAATTTGGTATTGATAAATTGTTATAGTTTACTTTGAAAGCTTGGAATTAAAATTATATGTTGATTAAATGTCTGTAAATGTATTATAAGTCGAGCACGATTTGGAGATGAAAAGAAAAAACTGGTTCAAATAAAGCTTATAAAAAATCATATTTCTTAGCTGGAATAGCTGAAAAATAATGATTTACAAGTGTGTTTAATAAGTAGAAATAACCGATGATAAATCTACTAAATGATTTAGTGTGAATGTAGTATCAATAATTGATTACTGAAAAAAAATCATAAAAAGGTGAATTGAGTTTAAGAAAATGGTGAAATAATTCTGGAGGAAAAATACAGTTTGATGCTGTGATGTGCTCTTATGTCAGGGTAACGTCTAGATATTACGAAAATAATTTCAGAATGCTTTTTGAAGTGAGCCATTTCTTAGCCACTGGTGATTCTCAGCTGACTGAGAAACCAGCAATGCTGCAATTAATATTTCTCAGCAGAATAAATTAAGAACTAGTTTTTTTTATATAACAGCTTTATTTTTAAATAGCCCAACATTTTGAAATATAATTATTTGAGTTGTATTTTAGAAAAGTTTTCGCATACTTTTGTGCGAGTAATATTTAATAATAATAATATTAATAAAAACGGATGTGTTTTTAGGCAAATAAATTTTCGTCGGTATTTAAAACTAACTAACAGCGAATACTAAATATAGTATTCGCTGTTAGTATTCTAAACAACAGTAAACCAGAAAATGCGAAAAAAAAAAAAAAAATCCCGAATCAACAGAGCGAAATTAAATTTGGGGCGAAAGAGAGGGAAAAAAAAGCATAGGGGTATCACACTAGTTGCTGTACCCCTTACTTGGGCTGAGGTCTGAAAGCTGAGCTCTGGCACCAAACTCCGTGAGAATAAATTCTGTTTTTCGCCTTCCGATGTATTATTGCTTAGCTGTTAGGTAGTGATTAAACTTTGATGCTGTTCAGGGCCATACAGTAAGCAGCCCCAATTTACGCATCACTTACTTATTGTTTATTTTTGTCTTATCTTTTTCATTTTTGTAATTATAGTTTTTTTTTAAAAAAATTTGAACTTTAAATATACTTAAAATAATGAAATAAAATTACGAATGAAAAAGCGAGCTGTTATAGTAATTGTCAATGGGTAGGGGGGTTGCAACCCTAATGTACGAGTCGCTCTGACCTGGTTGATTTAATTTAACAGAATTTCCTAAATTGAGTTTTATAATTTTGAGATCAATTAATTTTATTTTATATAATAAGTTTAAAATACTTTTAATAACTCAATCACTTTTTATATAAATGTATTCTTGTTATCGTGCATTTAATCAAACTTATTGAATTTCTCGTTTTTTATGTTTTGCACAGTTTATTATTTTATGAAGTTCCTTTTTTTTTTTTTTTAATAAAGATGATTACAGTAGACCAATGGATTGGATAACATGCAACACCATAAGAAATTTCCGATCCAGTTATGATATTCCGAACTAGCGGACTGACAACTGGCCTCTGCAACCTCCCCCCACCACATTATCTCTGATAAGGAATCATTTAAAAAGATTTTAACCAATACGAATAGGTTTATAGATTTAAAAGCAATTTTACATATAAACAAATATGGTGCTAGGTTAAAATAATTTTCAGAAAGTAAAAACCTTAGTCCTGTGATTTTTGATATTAATCTTATTAATTAACATATATATAAATTAAGATCCATAATTGGCAATAGCAAATTCCAACAAAGTGCGTAGGATAGCAATTTATGTCCTCAGCATTTTTAAAATTATCTATTTGTAATTCTATTCTTTTTAATGCATTATTAATGCCAATTTAGAAATGGATATCAACTTATCCTCCAACTGGATACATGTAATTAATTATATTGTAGAGATTATTTGCAGAGGCTAGTAGATTACGTCTGCCGATCTGGATTATCATAATTCTTCGGGAGATTTTATATGTTATTGCATTTTTAAAATAACCAACGGTCACCTATAACTTTGTAATCAGCTTTATAATCATATTATGCTGTCATATTGACTGACGCTTCGATATGCTGTTAGTTTGCTCATTGCCCTTTCCCTTTAGATGTCCCTTTACCCCCTATCGGAAAGATGATCAAGTTGGCCCTATCATGTAATTACTTTAATAACTGCTGGCTATCATTTGGCTAGATGTGGCAATTGTCTCAAATAACCAATATATCAAGCAGGGAAGCTTGTGTAATTTTAAAATTTAACTCTCCACCTTTCTTCCCTTTTCCTCTAAGACGTCTGATTTTTCTCTCGGACGTCTGAAATCATTCCGGCACACGAGATTTCTTTCGAATCGAAATTCCCACGAGGTGGTCTGCACTTCCTGTGATTACCGGCCACTTCATCACTGAAATCTGTCGCGAAAAATTACAATCAATACGGTGGTGCGGGTACATTTTCACGCTTCTGTGGTTCCCTCTACCAGGAAGAAGTCCGTTAATTATATGAGAAAATTAATGATATGCATTCGCTTGCAGCTTCTTTAGTATGCAAAAAACCGCCAGAGGCACTTCTGGTCAGTCTGCCGAAATATGCTGTTCAGTTACAGTTGAGAATACGTTTCTTCAGACAGAAAAATCGTGAAAATGATAAGGTTCGTTATTTTGTCTCTGATTTTAGATTATATGAAAAAGGCTTCAAAATGTGAATATGTTTTCTTTTCTTTCTTTTTTTTTTCTTTTTTCTTTTTTCTTTTTTTTAGTATAGCGCAGGTTAGAAAATATAATTATCGTCCGATGGAAGTTGCTTTACTCAAGTGATACTCCCCGTCCCTCCCCACAGTTAAAAAAAATACATATACAGACTTTTTGGATGATTTTATTTCGCTGTAGAAAATTTATGTGTATGAAATAAATTATTTTCAGAATAATTAAGATTAGTTATTGTCTGTTACCTAAAAGTTTTATTTAAATACAAAATGGCGCTTTGAAAAAAATGAGAATATGGATAGTAGGAATAGAATGTGAATATGGATAGAACGATGGATAGTAGGTTAAGTTTGTTTTTGTTTTTTCAGACAGTTATTCACATAGAAACTTTTTGTTATAACAAATCTAAAGCCTCTGTAAGATATTATTTCTAAGGAAGGAAAAAACACAGTTCTTCGAATCTTGCTTGAATAAAATATTTAATATTTAAAGAAAATCATCAAAAGGGTTGTTGCGAAATTATTAAAGTGCTTAATAACAACCGTAAACAAAATTATTGGTACTAATTTGAATCTTGAAAAAAGTTTAAGAAATTGAAGACTTATCGTCGTGAAATATTGCTGAAAACAAAATACGTTGCAGAATTTTTTATGAAAAATTTCATTGGGAGAAAAATGCTGCGAAAGTTGATGTATATTGGGTCTATTTATATGACTGCAAGAAAAAACACGGCCGAAAAAAAAATCTAAAGAAGGTTTTTCTAAGAGAATTGTAATAGTTGCTTGATTTTCATATAATATCAAAATAAAAGTAAACAGAGTAGAGAAAAATGTTAAGATCAACTCCACATACTAATGGGAACATATTTTATCCTCAGTCTTCAAATATGAAATATCATCGCTTTACCCACAATGCCATCCATCAGAAGAACTGTATCGAGAGAAAGCAAGCAGCCACACGTCACAATCCACCGTTAATCTCTTGGAAAAAGTAAAACAAGAAATAAGTATCAAGACTATACCTTTCATTGATATTCTGGCTTAATCTTTTAATGTTTTGCTCATAGATTTTTTGGACTTTAAAGATCTCATTATCTAAACGTTGTCCCACAAATCTTTGTGGATTTTTTTAAAAACTATTCAAGAGGTGGAGACAAAATATCTCATCCAGCACTTCAAAATGCATTATTGACATGGGAGTTACGACGCAGAAATATTGCGAAGAATAAGAATTGTTAAACTGAGCATTTAAAACACAAATGACTAATATTGATAATATTGTATAGAATGCAATGTCCACAGACAAATGACAAACATAGTGTAAAATAAAAATTTTATATAAAAATCTATAAATATTATAAAATCGTTTAAAAATTGTGCAATTTTTTTTTTTTTTTTGTAGAAAGCCAAAAATTTGTCCAAAAATGACAATATTGCAATTCTTAACAATTTAGTCCATTATGATCCGTTTTTTAAAATTGTGTATGTTTATCTGTATGTGTTGATGAACGCTTATCAAAAACAGGTAAAGATACTTGGATAAAATTTGACATGCGTTCTTCTACTAGAATGCAGATCTGTCATTTTAAGAAGTCTTAATGTCCACTATTGTGTAGGAGACTGCGATGATTTAAGAATAAAACTGTCGCAAATTTTGTGTAGAACGGGTTAATTCGTTTTGCACAAAATTGTGAATTCGCTTTAAATTTTGGATTATGTCCGTTAACGGAAAAAATGCATTTTTCAAAATAATACTCGTTTTTTTTTCTACATATAATGAATCTTGACCCAAAAATGCGCTGTATTTTGGAAGGGATGATAGAACGTCTTGAAAGGGACATGTTTTAGGTGGTTACCGAAACTATTACAGTCATGTCTAATGATTTATTTTACAAAGTATCTCTCTTAAACTCTGGGGGGGGGGGTACCTAGAATTGAGATAAGATGCTTCCAGTATGGTGTTTGGATCTCGCCATCCTGGAGGGTACACAAAAAGGGGGTGTGGATCTGGCTCCTCTGATCGATGACGGGACGCACTTCCTACAGGAAGGGTTGTACCGTGGCCGGTGATGGCCTTTAGGACTCAACCATAGTTACCGCTAGAGTTGTTGTTGCGGCGGTCGGGTCATTCAGTTTTCTTTATCCGCGGGCCTTCTGGCGGGTCGGAGAATCAGTGATATGACTTTACAAAATGTCTCGGTTTTCAAATCTCTAATACTTAATGAAATATATCGTAATTTTTTCCCACACTTTCCGTATCCGATATGAAACAGTTTCGCAACTTCGAGTGTAGATGCTTACTACTATTCTGATGTCGGAATTACGCAGAAAATGAAATATCATTTACTAATAAACAAAACAAATTTTAAAAAATCATTTTGCAAATGTCACAAACAATTCCTTATCTGCCAGAACTGACATTTTTTGAAATTCACGTATTTATTCCGGCTGCCATTAATTAAAATTTCATTTTTCAGAGCTGAACTTTTCAGAACTTTGTGTATAACTAGTAAATAGATGGGAAAAATATTCAGGGAATTAAAAAAAAAAAAAATAGCCCAAAATATGTTCGCCAGAGGACGCATTATTGTGAAAATTCGTTTAGAAAAAGCAAATTCTTTACTACTTCATGCCGTAACAACAATTAGAAATTATAAAACAATTAGGGAGAATTTATTACGAACACTAGTACTGGCCTCTTAACTTCCAGTTCTATCCTTCTTTATTGAATAAAAAACATCCGTGCCAATTTTACATAAACGAGCATGTTTCTTCTTCAAGCATAAGCACACAATAAACATGTTTTTAAATTTCATTATCAAGTTTTGGAATTCCTTGGATGCGAATGGAGTTATTCGAAGACCCTTTAGAATCGGAAATTTTCATAGGGCAACTGTTTCTTGGTCAGTTTTGATAGAGCAATTCAACTAAGAAAGCGTTATTTCATAAGTTCAAAGCCCTCGTGGGTAGCAATCACACTCAAAGCAAGGCCTCCGCTTCTAACAGCAGTATCAATCAATCAATATGCAAAATGAAATAAAAATAAATAAATAAATAAAAATGTGCATGTGTATTATGGGTATCCATGGTAATGGCACTCTGGTGACCATATTTTGAACTAATTTTTAAACTCAATGACTGTTTCCCCCTCTTATTTATGAATATTCGCTCTTTCTGATGAAAGGTTATGGCTGTAAGTCAAGGGTTCTCAGCCTGTGTTATATGCACTATTAGTCATGCGTTGCAATATTTTGGGTGTTGTAGTTTTTAGACAAAAACTTTCTAAGAGCATTCAAAATGAATATAAAATAGCGTTCGTTTCAACATTTTATGTTAATATTTATTATTTAGATACATATATACTTTCCTATTTTTGCGCTTTAAAAACCCGACCTTTGAACTGAAGTATATATTGGCAGCCATATTTGCATATGCTAGGACTAGCTATGTTAAATCCAATTCAAGAAAAGGGCAATTAAAGAAAAGAAAATCTATCTCATACCTGAAAAAAAACAAAAAACCCTTATACATTTTTTTTTACAAAGAAAATATGAATGTACGTTTAAGAATATTACCGAAAAACAATAACATTTGATAATGCCTTTCATCAAACCGTATTATTGCGGGATTTATTTTCAGGTATGATCTTAAATAAAAATAAATATAGGATGGAGTTGCAATTTGAATCAGACTTAAGCTTGAAATGATTGAATATGAAACCCTTTTGCAGAAATTATTTACACGAGAGACATGAGTTTATACATTGAATCGTCCCATTTGTACCATGAGTTATTATCTATAATAAATTATAATATTTGCATTATAATATTTGTATTAATTTTGTATTAATATCAGCAATTTATTACAATTTATAATATAATATATTTCAGTATAATGTAATAATTTTATTACGAAAGTAATTAAATAAAGATCTTTTAATATTATAAATTGTCTTTTTGGAATGCGCCGATTTTCGACTGAAAAACGCTATTATGACTTACATTTTCTTATTTTTGTTGTTGTTTGTTTGTTTGTTTCTTATGGTACTTGCCACTGACAAGCCCACTGTTACGAAGACAGCGATTTAAGCCTGAGGGGAACGTCTCTTATTTTTTTATAGCAGCGCCAACTAGGGCCAAGAGTACGACTTTGCCACTCACGCATCACTCATTCGCTCGCACAACCCCTTTTTACAGGAGGGCCCATTCACGCATCTTACAGATAGAACAGATGAAGATCAACCATGCCCAAACCGGGACTCGAACCCGGGACGCCCAGATCACGGGGAAGACGCGCTACCCCTATGCCAGGACGCCGGCTTTTCTTATTTTTATTTATGTGATGTAAAATGTAAAAAGGTTGAGAAATCTTGCAAGAAGCTGTTCTAATTAAGGAAACTTTAACTATGAATACATTGTATTTTAAAATTTTGATTGCAAATGACTCAGTATTACTTGTTGATTAATTCTAGAAACCCGAACATAACATTTCGACATAATCCAACACAGCATACCAATGGGAAATTCTGTAATATCCTTATTCAATCCATGCTTCAGACAGAACAATACATCTGGAATTTGTTTTTTGTTTAAAGATTCGAAACCCATCTCCCGGTCTCCGGTATGCATGGGCAAGGCGTTAATCGCTTTTCCCGACCAGCTGTTGGAAAGGGATCGGTTTTATCGATCCGGGGATCGAACACACACTCCGCCTGTCCAAACACGCTCATGAAAGCACATTTCAAACGGAAGGTGGCATCACGGCTGGAGGATTGGAAAGGATTCTTGTTAAGGAGCTGCTTTTTCAAAAGGGGGGTTAGCTGCCAACTTTTTGGTCTGTTGTGGCACGAATCGGTGGTTGTAAGGTGGAACAAACTTTTTGCTTTTGAGATCCCTCATTCGATCGAAAAAAGTTTTTTTTCTCTCATGCATTTTTACGAGAAAAATATTTTCCTGCGATGCGAAGTATATTCTATAAGCTGAGAACAGAATATCTCCATGATTACGAACCGTTCGTATGAAAAAATCGCTGAGGATAGCAATGAAAAATTTTTACCATTGTATCAGTTGCGGTTTCTAGCTAGGAGACCACTAGCAGATCGATTAAATAGCACAATTCGCCAAAGAGATAAATTTGTAAAAAGTATATGAATTCTATTAGTGATAAAATATTGGAATAATATTAATACCTATTCAAATATAATTGGTCGAGTTCCTTTATGTTTTATTACGATCACTTGCTTATTTAGAATATTTATGAATTTAAGCATCTGGTCTGGTGGTAAGGTCTCGGCTTCAGAGCCGGAGGGTTTCAGGTTCGTGACCCGATGCCGCCGAAGAACCGTTTTGTAAGCGGTCTGATGTACGTTAAATCCGTCCGAGCCAAACGTCCTCTCGCTAGTGTAGTGTGGTGTGGTGTAGAGAGGGGGAGGTGACAGTTCCGGTGTCGTCTTCGTCATCTGACCGCAGTTCAAAATTGCGAGGTTAGTCCCAAAATAGCCCTAGTGTTGCTTTAAAACGGAACGTTATATAACTAAACTAAACTAAACCAAACCTGTAATAAAAGAAAATTCGCAATAATTTTTTTTATTCCATGAAATGCAGTCAGCTATTTTTTTTTTTCTCAAAAGAAGTTAAGATGTAGTTGTTATGGATGTTTATCACACCGTCTCTTGGTAATCGAGCGCTGAAGGCTAGGACAACATATCTTGTGTCATGTAAGAAATGGTGGATAATCTACGATGAGAATTTGAACAATATCTTGAAATTTCACAAACGATAAAAGAAGCACATGTTAAAATTTGCTAAACTAAATGGTTTAATTATCAATTAAATTAAGGTATTTACAATTTATAAAAAGAAACATGTGTCTAAATATAAAAGTTTTTGTGCCATAAATTTTGACAATCAGGGCTTACCATATTTATTATTACCTTAAAGCTTACCATATTTACCATAAAAAGCTTACCATATTTATTATTACCTTAAAGCATATTTATTATTTACCTTAAAGCTTACCATATTTAATATTTAAAAGTAAGCAAGGCAAATAAATAAATTTTTGTTATTTGGAGTGAAAATTAATATATTTTTGAAAAATTTTGCTGGAGTGTTTTAGAGATCTCTTTTCAAAAACTAATTTGAATATTTTCATAAAAAGTATTTTTTTCTTTCTGTTTGAATGAATAAGGAATTTAGAGCCATGGTTTTTTAAAGCTTCACCGGTGTTTTAAGTTTAGTTTAAAATATTACTTTTGTTCCAATTAATACTAAAACGTAGCAATTCGAGATCAGGTTTACAATAACCAAAATTGCACCGTACATAAATATACAAAGGATTCAGAATACAGGGTGAGAAAAGGCATATCAACTGGGAAAATATATGGAACCAGGTTTGAAATTGAGTTAAAACATTAATTTAGTTATAATTAATACTATTATAAAAGTAAAAATTTAAAATCAGGTTTACAATGATTAAAATAACGTAGAGCATACTTTTGCAAGGAATTCAGAATACATAGAATATCAACTTGTTTATTTGCAATGTGCCATTACGAAGATTATATTTTATGCATTACGATTTTAAACGTGCGTCCACATCTATTAATAAAGGCAGGAGACATGAGTTAGGTAATAACAGGATCTGCAAAAAAACCCAAAAAACTTAAGAATTTATAAAAGAAAAGATAATAAATATGTTAATGCTGCTTAATGAAAATCACGCAAAAAGAAAAGGAAAGAAGAAAAAAAAAACTTTCAACATATTTAATAAAAACTATATGTTTAAAATCGACGTGGTTATGAAACTCTTTTATTTAACTTAAGAATTTATAACAGAAAAGATAATAAATATGTTATATTATTATCTTATGTTATGTTATTATATTATTATATTATGTTTCTTATTTGTAAAAGTGGGGGGGGGCAATGTTAGGTGCTTGGAGGGGGTGTCTTGGGAAGTGCCTTGACTCAGGTATCTTTGATCTTCCATTTTAACTGGAAAGTAATGGTTTGTGTCATAATATTTAACTATATAATATATGACTTGCCCCTAAAGTTAAATATGGTACAACAGTTAACTATAGAAAAAAGAGTTGATACATATTTTAATTTTTCATTTCAATATCTATATCTATATCTATACTTATAATAAAGCTCAATGTGTGTGTGTGTGTGTGTGTGTGTGTGTTGGCGCTCTACAGGCCAGACCGTTTGACATACAGCTACCAAATTTGGTACATGTATACCTTGGAGGTTGGGAATGTGCACCTGGGGTTTCTTTTTTCGAATTTTTAATTAGAATTTTAATTATTAATTAAAAACTAACTTTCCCGCCAAAAAAACCTTCCATTTTCCCCACCGCCAACTTTTCCGCCAAAAAAATCTTCCATTATCCCCAGCGCCAAACGAGAAAGGCTTCAGTTTATTTTTTCTCCCAACAGTAATGAGGCTAGGGTTAAAATTTTTCGGCGGATTATTTCAATCGGTTCTGTTTATTTTCTTAATGTTTGATGCATTTAAAATTAAACATTGTTAATGAATCAATCTTTCAGATTCATTCTGAAGTACTTTTGAATTAAAATAAAACAGAATAAAGGAAATTAAAAATTTCTAATCCGCATAGCGTTACCCCAACTGGCGTAGAAAAAATCACGTATTTGCGTTACGTAACCGGCGAAGAAAATTCACGCATGCGCATTCTGTTCTGATGGTTGCCATGACAACGTTATTAATGGATGATTTAAATTATTTTTGGGTTAGTTGCATGCTTTTGTAAGTAAATTGTATTTATGTTAGTTATATATTTTTTGTATATGCTTATAGTTTTAAGTACATCGTTTTTTAAGTAGTTTTTTTAAGACCTGTTTTCAACCGTTTATTTTAAACGATTCGTTTAATTTTCTTAGTGTTTGATGCATTTAAATTTAAACATTGTTAATTAATCGATCTGCTCATAATGAATCTAAGAAAATTTTGTTGACCAACTCTTGAGATATTACATAAATTTAAAAAGATATTCTTTAGTGCCCATAAAGTTTAAACGCTGAGTGACTCTATTTTCAGTAATCAGATTATAAAAAAATGCTTTGTTTCAGTAAAAAATATTATATTAATTGAAGATAAATTCTTTCCACTTTAATTTAAAGCATAAATTCTACCGTTTTCAACCGTTTATTTTAAACGATTCGTTTAATTTTCTTAGTGTTTGATGCATTTAAATTTAAACATTGTTAATTAATCGATCTGCTCATAATGAATCTAAGAAAATTTTGTTGACCAACTCTTGAGATATTACATAAATTTAAAAAGATATTCTTTAGTGCCCATAAAGTTTAAACGCTGAGTGACTCTATTTTCAGTAATCAGATTATAAAAAAATGCTTTGTTTCAGTAAAAAATATTATTATATTAATTGAAGATAAATTCTTTCCACTTTAATTTAAAGCATAAATTCTACGGCTGCTAACAGAAAATGAGAGAGATACATATTACGTTATGACTGAAGGCCTTTATAATATTATGAATGAATTATATGATAATCAAAATTTGAAGTTTTAAAATATTTTGATGAAGAAGCTATTAAAGTAGAAATTGCATAAAATATTTAATTATTAAAATTTTAACGAACATTAAGATTGGCGAACCGGCTGGTCGCCAAAGGCGGCTAGTATAAGAATATGAAAGAAATGTGGAGAGAGATAATGTGGTATAAATTAAACCTGTTTATTTTAATAAAAACCCTAATATATGTTTGTGAAAACGCTTACAAAATTCCATTTTTACACTCCTTACCTTGTTTCCTAAAGTTTAGAAGCGCCTCCTTGAGATCCCTCTGCGATATTATAATATCTGTCCTAAAATAGCTCAATAAGAGAGGTTAATACTATGCCAGAGGTGACACCACGTTGGTGTCATACGAATTTTTATTTATTTTCTGAAATTTTTTTTATTTTAATTATTTACTATTAATTATTATTTATATTATTAATTTTATGATCTCCGAAAACTCGAAATACCGCCAGGGATGTCTTACCGGCGCCAAACAATTTAAAAGCAGTCTTGCGGACTGCATCGTGTTACTATCATTTAATTAAATGGTCATTTTCAAACTATGGATCCCAGATCCAAATGGTGTTGTATGAAATATCAGTTGGGTATTCTATTAGTTTCTTTTTTTATGCAATCAAAAAGGGCATTAAGTATTGTAAATAAACATATTGCATGATTTTTGTTTTGTTTTGTTTATATTAGTTATTAACTTGTTCTATTTCTCTATGTTTTTTAGGGTTGCGAGTTATTTGTTCGTTCAAGAAAGGAGCAACGGTAAGTTTTTACAGCATATATACATTTTACTTCATTTGTTTGGTCTAAAGAAGGGATTTTACAATCGAATTTTTTCTCTACGTTTTGATTTGCTACTGAAATTTTATATATTTATGCGATTCTTTTCGTTTTAAAAATACACGGTTTTAATATTTTAGAAAGTTATTAGTTATTGAATTAATTTAATTAAGTTTTGATTTTATACGCTTAGCGCCATCTGATAGTATAATCGATAAAATTTGATTTTAAAATTTCTTTTTTTAAAAATAATTATAAATTGTATGCTAAAAGTTAAAAGAAGAATAAGCTTTTTAGTGGTTTAGTAATTAATAAAGGTTTTTTTTTAACTACTTTTTTCTAATTGATTTCAATTAAAATAATATTTTTAATTTCTAAGCTTTAAAATAATCATTAATTTAATTAGTTTAAACATCATTAAATTATTATAAAAAGAGTCAATTACGGAGCGTTAAAATATGTTTTTTTGAAATGCAATATTTTCTTATTTTTTAAATTCAAAAGGAGGGAAAAATCTTAAACGATTTCTTTGCAGTGCGACGCCATCATTTCTTATTTTTATACTATCAAAACAATTTAAAAGCTAGCAACCTTTTGTTACGATTTAGAATCTCAAATTACATAGCTGAAATGTTGTAATTTAACATGAATTTCATTTAAAGTGAGATAGTATAGTGCATTAATCTTCATTAACATGTCTGCTTTGGTTAAAATTGTGTTTTCGTGGATGAAATATTTTAACAAGTTAATTAATTTTTTTCCCCTGTGTCCTTCTTACTTTTTGTTCATTAAAATGTACCTTTTAGGATCTCGTTTGTTTTCTAATTATATAAATATTGTGAAACATAAAAATTATAGTTTAACATTAAATAAAAATTATAATATAAACATTAAAAACTTGCCGAAATAGTGTACATATTAATTGGCAATTTATTGAAACATTTTGTAGATTTGTTTTGTACGTATTGACTAATATATGCCAAAAATAATTCATGACAAATGTATTTCAAGAATAACAAATGACAAATATATTCTAAGAATAACTAAAAATAAATATATTCCAAGAATAACTTGGAATCTATTGGCAAATACATTCCAAGAAAACTGGTGATACTCTTTATTTTTGTAATGATACTATATAATTGTCTGGTTTATAATGATTTTTCCAGTGCCATTTTTACAAAGATTTATGCATTTAAAATGAAACCGAGATTTTACCTCTAGATTTTAAAAATCAATCAGCCAAATATTGACAGATTGTGAATTCTATAAAAAGACAATTATTAAAATTATGTTGTTTGAGGTTGTTATTTCTTTGGATCGCTCCATCTCTGTCTCTTCCGAGTCATGTATCTAATTAAAGATTCGATGATTCGAACTCTAATAATTTGAAACTTTGTTTTAGTTTCATTTATAATGCATACCATTTATATCATCTCACTTTAAATAATCATGTTTGTCAACTCGATTTAGGAGTAAACAAAATTTCTTGACACCATTTTTAATCGGAAAATTACAATCACAAAATGAAAAAAAAAAAATAATAGTAATTAATTAATGATAAATATGAAGATTTAAAATATGAAATAATTATAATAATTTTCTTCAATAATTTTTTTCCTTAAATTCTGAAGAAACTGAAAGAATATGATTACTAATTGTGCTCTATACCTTTTAAAATTAATGATTAATTAAATTTTAAACGCTTTTATTTAATCTGATTGCTTCATTTTGTAAAAATGGAATTTTTAAATCCTGCTTTTTAGTATGATTGAGTATTGGCAATAAACCGAATTATAAAATATTAGCATAATTAGTAACATGCCGGTTTCAGTTATATTTCGATTAACTTTTAGAAATGCAACCATAAGTTTATATTCTCTAGAATTAGTGTTAAAGAATATTTAATAACAGAATTTTTAAAGTAAATTTTAAATAATATTTTATGGTTTTTATGATTTTTTTGAGTTTTGTAATAAATTATATTAGTCAATAATTTCTTTGCCATCCTCTAAAAAATTTATACGTTTCTGTGCCAAAGGATTGAAATTTTGTGCACCTACATTTTCCATGCCAATGTACTATTTTGAAATTTCCGGATTTTAATTATTAGTGAATCCGTAACAAATTAAATTTTATTTCAGTACCTGCAGCGCCATCTTATTTTGAGTTTGAAAAGCAATAAATCTTTTAATGTAGAAAATAAATTAAATGAAAAAATTATTCTGTTTTTAAGTACATTAATGAAATTCATCTTGAAGAACTTTCTATTATATTTATTTTTATATCTGAATTCAATTCAGATATAAAGTCAGAAAATAATATTTTTTCAAATCATTATTTGTTGTTTTAGCTTTTTTCATTCGTAGATTGTTGAGTAATGATTACCAATGGAGTAGGGGTTGGGGGGGGGGGTGGAATCATTTACGTTCAGGGGTCTGTCATGTTTACGATTGCAATGAAAGGTTAGTTCAATAATACATGATAACCAAATTTGCATAAATGAACAAATTTTTATCTAAAATATATTACATATCTTTTCAAGTGATGTCGAGCTAATTAGTTAATGGAAAAAATTGTAAAAGGAATATACACAAATAACTGCATAAAGAAATTTGGCAAAGTTCGCGTCTTCATCATTTAGCTCATATTATTGGGAAAATGAAAAATTTAACTAGTAATATTAATTGAAGTATTTTGTGCTTAGATACATTTCGAGTGCATTTTTAATGAAATTTTTAACATTTTCACTATTTAATCATATCATTAGGGAAAATGAAAAGTTTGAATAGTAATATTAATTGAAATAATATTAATTATTTCAATTAATATTAATTAATATTATTAATTTGTACTTAGGTGCATTTCAAGTGAATTTTCTATGAAATTTTTAACGTTTGTACTATTAGCTCTTATCATTCGGAAAAAGGAAAAGTTTGAGTTGCAATATTAATTGAAATAATTTGTACTTACCCCCATTTAGATTACATTCTTTATGACATTTTTAATATTTGCACAATTGGCTCATATCATTCGGAAAAAGGAAAAGTTTGAGTAGTAATATTAATTGAAATATTTTGTGGTTAAGTTCATTTAAAGTGAATTTTCTATGAAATTGAGGGAAACATGAGTTATTCTTGAAATTGTTCACACAAATTTTGAATAATTATAACGTAAACAGTTAGTTGCTAGATTAATGTTTGATAATTCTAATTAAATAATACAAATTAAAAATTTTATCTGTCACTGAATTATTGACCTTTATTATCCTGGTTCTGCTGATAAAAGAAATGGATAGAAATACTGTCAAATCTTAACTATCAAGAGTTAAGTTGGATAGTTTAGATGTGGACACACGCACTTTCAAGAGTTCATCTATGCTTGATGTTGAGTTATAAACTTTGTGTTTGAAATACTTCGTCAAATAAAATAAAATAAAATCTATAGGGCTAAGATCTGGTGAATGTGAAAAGAATTTAGTGCTACTTCTTTGACTCAACCATTTGTTTGCCAAAATTCCATCAATCCTTCATGTCCTGACAGAAATGCAGAGGTGCTCTATCTTGCTGGAATTACCATTCTTCATTCTGAAACATTCCCTGAATGCTTGTCGTAACGCACTTTTGTCGAAGATTAATCAATCAGATAAATCTGAAAGGAGAAAGATCAAATACTTTCGCACAATGATATTATACAATAGTTAGTGAATTCGCAGTATGTTTCACTTCATGTTGTCAGGTAATTGTAATTTTAACAATTGAATAAACCATTATATATTCAATCGTTTTAATTGTGAAAATGAAAAGTGAAACTTTAATGTGCATTATTGATTATTTATGTAATATTTTTTTTTCAAAATATGCATTTACATTTTTTTAATGTAGCGTGAAAATCTGTAGCAAACCTTTATCTTAGTTCAAACGGCATTTTTCTTATTTACATAAAATAAAATAATGCATATATAAATATAAAATAAATTATATATATTTTTTATTCAATATAATGAATATAAAATAAATTTTATATTTATTTACATGAAAGTTGTATAATTGGCTCAATATAGTTAGTTACCTTAGAAAAATATACAAAACGATTTTATTTTTAACAAGAATAATGTTGAACTGTAACTGTAACCTACACGAAAGCGGGCAAATATATCTTGGAAAGACTTTTCAAAAGAGTTTTCTAAAAATATTTTTAATGTATATTCTTTCAAGAATTTGTGATAACAAAAAAAGACAATTGAATGACAGAGTTTAAAAATAACTTTGCGCGAACATGTTGAAAACTATATTAGATTACTTTAAAAATTGCTCAATGCACAATATCTATTTTAAACTTATTTTATTCATATAGTAGCATATATTTATAAATCATTTTAGTAGTTTTTTTTGTGCTGCGTGGTTACTATCAATATCTTCTTTGAGAAGCATGAGCTATGAATAATATATTCATCCAGCGCTAACTTCAAACATGTGTTTTATTCCAAATTTAAATATTCTTTGAAGCGGACTTTATTTTGAGCTTTCATTCTAAATTTAAATTTTATTAGAAACGAATTTTATTATTATTCTGAATCGCCATTTTGACATTTGATATGTTCTTATAAAGAAAACTGTGATGTTGAAATAAATGTTTTTCTCGATCTTCACGGAAATATTATGCTTTTGATCTCTAAGAAACTTTCATGTTGTTCGGCGAAAAGTTTCAACTTAAGTATTAAACTTAATTACTTAAGTTTCAACTTAAATATTAATTATTGGGAAATCCAAAGAAAATTGATATTATTTGTTCTGGATAATTCATTTTTTTTTCCCAAAGTGAATGGGTTTGAAAGTGCATTTTTAATGTGAAATTATAGATTTTATATACCTAAAAAGATAGTGTAAGCGATAATTCAATAACTGCCTACATTTTAAGAATTTTTTTTTATGAATTTTCTTACATTTGAAGTTCATGAATTTAAAAAAAACTGTGAAGAATTTTGAAAATCATATTAATTTCTTCTCCTGAACAAACATCTGTTGAAAAAAGATTCAGCATTAATTAAAATATTGAAGTGAGAAATTTGAATGAGATATATCATATGTTTCTCAACGTATAGTCTATGACCACATAAAGCAATCTGGTAGAATCTATTCAGTAAACATTATTAAAGAACTGAGGCTGTTAGTAACATCAGCCCTTTCAAAACATTGCATATTTCGGGGGAAAGCAGTAGTTGCCAATAGCATAAAGAATGTTAGACTCTGATATCTTGATTTCTTTACGGGAGAAAAATTTCTCTCAGAAAAGCAAATTGCTGAAATTGAATACATAGCTAATACACTCACTTACTTGCTCGACAAGCTAGAAACTTTTCCTTGCTAACAAAATAAATTAGTTGGGAAAAGTTATTAGCAAAGAAATTGAATGAATTGAAAATGTTTGTAAAAATATCTGAAGAGAAATAATCTTTTGCTTGCATATTTAATAAAATTAGCATTGATTTTTATATTCCAAATTTGTTTACTTAGGTTCTTATTCTTTTTTCGAGAAATTGGAAAGTTAATGAAACATCATTGTAACTTATACTAAAGCATTTATACTTTAGTGTAATTAAATATTTTAAGAAATGCGATGAAAGATATTATGCTTTTAATAAGATTTTTCAAATGAAACTTGCATAAAAAACATTTTAAATAACTTATTTTCAATATTGATGAAAAATACCCAGTAAGTTTTGATAGTAATTTAGGTTTATATTTCTATGAGACTGGACATTTAATACCCACCTTAATTTATTTCATCGACTTGATAGTTCTATAATAAAAAAATACTACACGAAGATTGGTTCTTATTTTGTTTTTCTCTGAAGGTGTATAAAAAGTGCTTACCCTGATAATAATGTTAATAAGCTGACAGTATCTGTAAATTGCTTGATACGCCGTGCATGGTGAATAAATCGTTCAAAACACCATACAGAATGGACCGCTGGACCTAAAGCTCAAATAATTTTTGCTTTAAGACTAGTAGATGCTCATTAAGAAAGATCTTTGCGAAATTTTAATTATATTTTTATTTAAAAATTAATTACAGAATTTTTTTTAAAAAATAAATTAACATTTTTACATTTTTCTTCAGCATCTGTGGCACATATGATTTCACAAAAACGTATTTTTTTCTGTCATTTTAAAATTTAAGAAATAGCCATACTATGTTTTTATTTGTGCACAATTTTTTCCTTAATTTTAATGAATTTTTCTTAAAAATTACGCATGCATTTACAGCAGTATTATTTTACTAACTGAATTTATACTCATGCGCGTTGTGATAATTTTAAATACTTTTACATTTTTCTACGTTATCGCTGCATTATTATTAAAAGCATATTTTAAAAATAAAAATAAAATTTTAGACTTTAGAATCGAATTTCTTTTGATTTATATATATATATATATATATATATATATATATAACATTGCAGATTTGGTGTAAATATCATATGCCAAATTTTCTTAATCTAATTTTTTTTGGTTTTATTTATTCTTTTTGTTCATGGGCCAATTTAATTACAATAATCTTTTTTATTTATTTATTATTTTTATTTTTTTAGTTTGTAAGATTTAAAATGTGGTAACTCATCAACTTCTCAAAATGAAATTTTTTAATGTATTAATACTTTCTCTTTACATATTCGTATTCTAGTAATAAAATAATAATAAATGAAGGTCAACTTTATGGATACTACGCATAAAATTGGCATGTGCGATAATTACACAGTTTCATTTGATATTGTTTGTGTGTAACAGAAATATAAATCGATTTTGTTTAAAAGCTCTCCACTGTTTATCCTCTCTTAACTTAGGCAGCCAACTTTTTTTTTTGAATATATAAATAAGAATCAAAAATATATGTACTGCCATGGCAGCATTTCTCAATTAAGAATTGATACATCATGAAAGAAGTGTTTACAAACAAATGTTAAATTTTTTATTTAGTTACGTATATTAATACAAATTTTACCTCATAAAGAAGCTTAAGAGTACCATTTAAGTATTTTAGGAACATAATAAAAATAATTACAATATTATGCGTTTATTATATATTATTTACTTATTATGGCTTATAACTTTTTCATTGTAATGAGTTTCAATATGTCGAGCTTTTATCTTCATTAATTTCAAGCTTAAATTCCTAATTTATGGTTTATTTAACGGTAAAATTATATCCATATATCCTCATATAAATTTTTTTAATTATTGGCACATATAAGATTCCAGTTTTTGAAAATATATTATATGTTGGGAGACATTAAAAATATTATACCTTAATATTAAACATATTCAGCCTTTTTTTTTTTTCAAATCAAAAATTTTATTACTTATTCCTTTAAAACTCATTTGCAAAATGTATTTATTTGGACTGGAACATTATTTAGCATAGTATTGGAAACTGAAAACAAATTTCTAATTCAACTTCACTTTTTTAAAAAAAATTCTGGGCTTTTAGAAAATACCACTTATTAACAAGTGTCTTATGTAGTGTTTTTTTTTCCCTTTTTTCTATAGCTGTTTCTCAGGCTGTATTTGATTTGAGTACTGATTAGGTAACTCAGCAATTTTCTTTCTTTTGAATTGATCCTACAAGGAATATTGTTCCGCTTTAGCAATAATATCTGGAGCGAAAGTGCTTATTAATTGAGGTTCCACTTTGTACATACACAGAATTATAGAAAAAGGTTAAATATACTGATACATGATACATTCACTAAAAATTTTTTATGCAAAAATTGTATTCCCACAAGTTGCATAATTTACCACCAGTGGTACATATAACATAGTTGAGAACCAGTCTTTCATATACCAATCTTATAATGTTGAGACTTACAGTGACTACCTATCAAGTACATCTTCTATATAAAATGGTCATCACTTCCTCTCCTTGTAATGCCAGAAGACTTAATACCTTAAATGGCTGCAAAATACTTGGGCATTTGTGAAAAAAAGAAGAAGAAGAAAAACCCTTTTTTTTCCCGTGTGATCAGCTCACAAAAAGTTATCCGTCGCGAACAGGTAATCCTAGTGATGGTACTCGCATCTACCACTAGTCCCTCCAGCTTATCACATAAAACGTGATTATTAGCGCATCGGATCCCTCGAGCCGTTTTTCCGAAAGATATAACGCTAAGAAGTCGGAAATAGCTTAGCCGTGTGTAAAACAACGAATCTCAAAGGAGACTCCATCTATACTTCAAAATAAAATATTACTGAAGAAAAACGCTGCTGGTTTATGGCTTTCTTTCTTTTTTTCCCAGCTTTGCTATCTGGGATTTCAACCAGTCGATATTTCTTTCTCCGTATTGTTTCTCTCGCTATTTCTTTCTCCTAGTCGTATCTTAGAAGCCCCCTTTTTTTCCCTTCTATGTATGCAGGTTCGTTCATTGAAAGTTGTGACGCAATTTTTGTAAATTCTGTTAGAATATGTAAATCTTGTAGTTTCTGTTCTGAATAATAAAATACAAAATGTGAATGTATCTGCCCTTTAACTTTTACCTTGAAAGAATTTGTTAGTGTCTTCTAAGGCAATGATTCTCAACAGTTTTTTTTTTTTTTTTTTTGTCTTTTAATGATTTCAAAAATATATATATAAGTTTAAAAGTTGTTTACTTACCTATAATACACTTTGCAAAATAGTTTATGGTAATAATTTTGAATGTAAAATAAAATAATGTAATATGTACTACGAAAACAACAGTACGTTTATTAAGGTGTACGTACACATTTGAAACTTCGAAAATCGTTCAAAATATCGAATAATTTTTTATTGTGTCAAAATATTCTCTGATCCCTTAGCTTTCAAACGATACCAAGATGTTCTCAATATTCGGAATATTTCTCGAGTCATAATTATTTTTATTGAGGTACTTTCACTAAAAACTCTAGTTTTGGTATTTTTAAAACTCACTTTATGAAGAATGATATTTTTCCCCCTATGTTGCTTCATTCAAACAATCATAACTCAACAAAAATTAACCAAATACAATTATTTATACATCAAAATAATCTGTATGAAACAGTGGATGTTTTGTGCCTCAATCAAAGTTATATTTATAGAAATAAATTTTTAATAGCTATTTAAAAGTTAAAATTACAGAAAAAATAATTGATAAAAAAATTGTTAAAAAAACTACATATTTTTATAATTTTATTGAAGCAGACAACATAAAGACTAATATTAGGCATAATTTCCAACTAAAATTGTGTGTCTGTACAAATTAGAATTTAAGATATCATGTTTTAAAAAATATGCTAATTAGCTCATTAAATATTATTTATTTAATTAATTAATTAATAATTAGTGCAATATGGTTTTTTCCTCACTGAAATGAGTTTAAACATATATTAATAACCTACTGGGAAAAAATTGGGCTTTTAAAGTTATAATTAAAAAAAATAAATCTTCTAGTGTGTACGTACACCTTAAGGGATTAATTACAAGGTAATAATAAGAATACTTTTAATGAGAAATTTGAGCTTGATGGTTTTTGATCATTTATATTTGGTCGTAAAGATGATAATGCTACTCTCATATCGTATCATTAAAAACTATTTTTCTAGAAAATAGTTTTTAACTGTTGCAAAAGCAACAGTTTTCTTTTACTGTGTACTTTTCTTTAATTTAAAGAAACTTTACTTGCAATAAAAAAAAAGCATTATAATTTTTACTATATACATTTCTAAAATTTGGTAGCACATTTTAAGAATTTGGCTTCGCACTAAAGAACCGCGGCACAGTGGTTGAGACTATTCTAAGGCAACTAGATAGTTGATATTATTACAGTTTCAAATGTAAATGTGTCAAATTTACCTTATATATAAATAGTTCATATTTTAAAGATAAAATAAATTTTAAAAAGTCAATTAAACTAGTACTTTTTGCTTGAAACTAAATTCTTTCTGCCGACTTGCTTTCTATATAGAGTTAGTTATTCGAATTGGTTTGCGATGATTCTAAACAACTATAGCTTCCTTGCAATTGACGATGAGAAGAAAATTTTTGGACTCAATACGAAAGGAAACTTTTGTTTGGCCACGTGATTTTCGTTTATGTGACTTTCCTTGGTCTCACAGACCACATGCATCCAGTAGCCCATTTATTAACACCTGAAGCATTTACTATGCAGGTCTTTCATTCGTTTACAGTGGTTTACAAAGAATGAATTAAGATAGATTTTATGAACATCCCAATGAAATGCAGAATGCGAAATCCTTTTGTGAAATTGAGACCAGGATTTTCCAAACTTTTAAACATTGCTACTTATTTTTTACACGACTCGGACCTAATCTGTTGTGACTCATTTGATGCTTGGCGCAATGGATCTTTTTTTCGGGATGAGCAACACTTGTTCGCTCCAAAAATGGATTTATGAAATTGTGTAACTGGGATGAAAACACCAGATTTTTATTTTACCTGAATTGCTTGTGTGCCTTTGTTTCGCTCGATAGTTGATCAGCAAGCATTTAATTAATTTAATAGCCGATCCATTAACTATTAGCTCTACAAAACATGCAAGCAAAACCGAGTTGAATGCATTTGAAATAAATGATAGTTCCTTTATAAATAATATCATTATCTGATGTCCAAATGATAAAAACCTTCGTTATCTCATCTAAAGATTCGAACTGCTTCTCCTTTAATTCCTTCCGAATCAAACAGAAACTACCACAGTAGGCATTAACCCAATAAAAAGAAAAGAACAAACAGAAGAAAGCAGAAGACATCACGACCCCTGGCACCCCCGGAGAGTTATCGAGCAGCCTACCCTGGGAGCTCGAGACAGCGTCTTCAGATTCTTCCTTTCTTTCTGGCCCGTGCAGGAGCTAGACAGACGTAATTAGTGCGGTGTGCTGGGCCCTGCGATTATTAGCCTCCCGCCCTCCTGCCTGTAACCATGTCTGATGGACTTAATTTAGCATTCCCGAGAGTTTCGAGTCCGACGTGTTGCAAAATAAAGGGGAATTTAACGCTGTTCTGCTTTTCCGATGTTACCATGGTAATGAGAACTCGAGTTTGTCTATTGCACACCACTCTCTTTTCTTGATTGTCTGCCTGTGTCCTGGATAGGGCCGACTTCGTAATGAGCGTCAGAGAAAAGGGTAATTTCGCATGTGTCACTGGACACGGACGTTATTTCATTACACGGTGGTTGTCAAGGCACATGCCGGTTAACCGGAGAAAGTTTTAAAGTCAGTCAACACGGATCACTTTTATGGACTCCAGTGTGTAATGGATATTTCTTCAAACAAAGATGGATACCCGCTGACTTGTGTGATAATTGCTATATTGAATATTCTTCAAGAGGTAGCTGTATTTTGTTTTTTTCATACTCAAAGTGGAGATTCATTTAAAAACATCATTTTAATAGCAAAATGTGTTTACTGCACAAAATATGTAAAATGGCGCAAAAAATGATACACCAAATACTAAATATTACAAAATATGGCAGCAGCTTACGATGTCCCAAATTCCTTAACATCGACATGTAGTGATTTGTTTTTCATTTAACAATTCCTATTCATTCTTTTGTAAACTCCGAATTATTGGAGAGACTGGATTGGTCATGTGGCGCATTATGGGAAGATCACCATATTAAATTCGTCTAATCATCAGAAAATGCAATTTCTATATTTTCATGATCTCCATATTTCAGATCTCTTTCTGTCCAAAGCAATAGCGTAGCAAAGAAATAATAGCGCCCCGGGCATGATACGATTTTTTGCCCCATCCATCTTTCATGGATGTGGATAGAATCCAGGTCATAATATTATATATCTCCTCCTATTTTAGATTTGATTTTAAAAAGATAACATAAATGCACTAATGCCGGCGTCCTGGCATAGGGATAGTGCATCTTCCCCGTGATCTGGACGTCCCGGGTTCGAGACCCGGTTTGGGCATGGTTGTTCTTCCTGTTCTATCTGTGAGATGTGTGAATGTGCCCTCCTGTAAAAAGGGGTTATGCAAGCGAATGAGTGATGCGTAAGTAGTCAAGTCGTACTCTTGGCCCAAGTTGGTTCTACGATAAAAACAAGAGGCGCTCCCCCTTAGGCTTAAATCGGCTGTCTTTGAACAGCGGGCTTGTCCGTGGCAAGTGCCATAAGAAACAAAACAACAACAACAAATGCACTAATGCTCTTATCACCTTAAAACTGACAGCTTGATTATTTATAAATCTTAAATCTCCAATTTCGAATTTAGGCATTTTGCGGTCATTGTTCTTGCCAATTATTCTTGCTAAACTGATATTATTTTAATTTTTACAATATGTATTTATCAGAAATTTATTTACTTGCCAACTAAGCTAATAACGTTTTTCTATTTTTGTGTGATCTTTCCTCTGCCTAGCAGTCGTAGGTAATTAATTACCCAGTCAGAAATCAGTCGCTGTACTTCACAATCACTCTGTGGCTGATCCGGGAAAAAAAAAAAGTCAGTGTTCGAATTTGGTTTGTTGGTTCGTCTGTGGACATTTTTATTTCATCTGCATGCGGTCTTTCCTTGTCAGTGGTCCTAGGCAGTTACCTTGTCAAAAATCAACCGCTCTTCATCCCAATTACTGTGTTACTGATCCGAAAGATTCAGTTTTCGAATTTGTTTGTTTGTCTCCGAACATGATTACTCAGAATGAAACAAGCTAGATGGATGAAAAGTAGCATAGATTCTTCATCATTCCAAATTAGTGATACCTATTGAATTTTGTTTGAAAAGGAAAGTTAGTATGCACTTCCACGTGCATGTAACATTAATAAATGGAAGATGCAACAGGTTAGAGAAATGATTTTAGCGTATGGTTTTATTACTAAGTATGTAAATCTGCATGCAATTTTGGATTAACTTTGTCAATTTATTTACAAAATTCTGTTAATATTTATATTCGTAGGCATATAAAAGTATGCATATATATTCAACAATAAATAAATAAATAAATAAGCCACATATTATTGATGTGAATTTTATCACTTGATTTTTTTACACCAAAAATCTAGGTTTATATTTTATCTTGGATTAAATCTTTCCTAGAGTGGTATGTGGATTTGCTTTGCGTGTACAGTAGACTCCCGATTATCCGCACCTACCGCACAAAGTTTTTTTTTTGACTGATTTCTTCAAAAAGGTGCAGTTTTACAGTTATGCTTTTGTAATTACATAATGCATTACAGTATTAAAACAGTACATATGTATTAATTTTTTCTGTGTATCCTTAACGCCTCTCGTAAGTACAAAGCACTTTTCTATTTCATTAACAAAATGCATTTTAGGTTAGTTTTGAGTGATATACTAAAATATTAAGCGTTAGTTAAACATTTCCTGCTGTTTATTTTACGTTTTATTGTACATAAAACGATTTTTCAAAGTTGGAATGACTGTTTTCTCTTTTGCTATACCTGTTTTTAGCTTTTTTCGGATTATCCGCGATTTTTGTTATCCGCGGGGGCCGCGCCACCCAATTCCGCGGATAATCGGGAGTGTACTGTATTTGTAAATACTGTAACCTAAAATTCAACGAGCAAAATCTATGAAATTTGGCTTGTGATCTTGCTTAAGCAACTTAAAGCTGAGTGGTTAAAAAATACACTAAAAATATTGTAATGTCTTCGTTTCATGAGAGAGTTTCCATGGAATTTATTTTTAAAAAATTCTGATCTAAAACTGAAAACTTATATCTACATATCCGTTGAACAAAACATTAAAAAATAAATTTACGAATTAATCCATGCGAAACACTTTACTGGAAACTGTCACCATGATTAAATGCTACTGTAGGAGAATCGCGCGTTTACTCTTTCACCGAATTGTTGCTGGATCACAGCAGGCTATTATTATTTGCCAGATGGCGCAGATGTTACAATAATTTGAAATCACTCAAAAATATAAAATAAAATTGGTAGAAAAGAGTTTTATACAAACTTGAGCACTAAGTTTTAGGGCTTTATCATACAAAACTATTACATTAAAAACTGGAATGGTTTAAAAATTTACAAAATATTTCCAGTAATTTTAGTCTTGCTGAAATAGAAGTCAAAACAATAAAGATTTGGACTTTTTCAAATCAAAGATTGCTATTACTTGAATTAATTCAAATAAACTGGATTGTTGCCTGATTTCATTCGAATCAGGGTGTTGCAGAATTTTTAATTCTCTACAGCATCGATAATCTAGAGAACAATTTTTTGATTCCATTTAAACTGCTAAGAAAAAGGATTTCAATTAAACTGACTAAGATCATTTTGCTGATTAAAAGTTTCTTTTCTTGTGTCAAAATTAAAATAGTTTTTGCATTTCCCTCTAATTTTCAAAGAACCAATATTGAATAAAAGAAGGAACAAGCTGCAGGGCGTTTAAAATAAAAACATTCTGAGCTCACAAAAATCTAGTTCTGTAAATTTTTTTCTGTATTTGTCAAAAGAAAAGAATGTCCGGAATAACGGTAACCGTATTTCCATTAACTTAGGCTATTTTGTTAATGATATAAATAATTAGCCTCTAGCTTTTAATGAATTTAAGAACTGATTTAAATAATACAATTTAGAAGAAGCATTAATTAATTGATAATTTTAATAAAACAAAGCAAAAATATCGTTTGCCTACTGCTGAAAATAGTTCACATTTTTGTTGGATAATTTGAAATTAAGTTGTGAAAATAGCTGCTTTTAAATGAATTACATTTTCTAAAAATTATTCAAATATTCAAACTTTATGAAATTTTATTTAACTCATAAAATTTCTATCACTATCCTTAAGGTAACCGTTTGCCTCAAATCTCCTTATGTTTAAATTAACCTGCATTAAAATACAATTTTCTCTATCAAAAGTGCTAATTTATTAGTTTATAAAAATGTTAATAATATAAACAGGGAAAACACAAAATATTAAGTTGGGTATTTCCTAGCGATATAATAAATTGAACCATGATTAATAATGTTCTCATATTCGAACAAAAGACTCTGCTTTGTTTTGGTTTTATTGAATTAAGGAAAGTAAATGAATTGTTTCATAATATTATTTTCTACATTGTCATTGAATTTACAACAGTGGAATTAAATTTCATTGCCTATAAGTTTATTAAATGTTCTTAAATAAATAATTTATTTTCCTATTTGATATGTTTTGCATACTTCGTTTTAAGAATAATTTTAAGTGCGGATTTAATAGAAATGATAAGTATGTTTTCCATTTGCTTTTGTTTTCTTTATAATAATTATTAAATTTCAGTTACCTGTTATTGTTTTTTAATGGAACTCTTTCACCTGAATGAACAAAATTGATTTTTATTTGAGATACGTTTTAGAAAATAATAAATAAAAAAAGCAAGAAAAATATTAGAGAGCAAGTTAAGTAGCAAACTTCATCATTTTATTTTGTACACAAAATGGAATTGTATCTTGCTGATTAACGTTGAAACGCTTTGTCTTTATTTTTTTTTTGTTCAATTTTTTGCGCTTGTTAAGTTTACGTAATTCGATTTGCCAATAATTTTTTTAACCTTAAGAAATCCAGCTCGCTCTTTCGTTCCTTATTGTATTCTTTTTCTTTATTTTCGATGTCTGAAAGCCTCTCCATTTTGGCATTTAGCCCTTAAAAAAAAGAAAAGATTAAAAAAAATGTAAAAGAATATATTCTCTTCATTCTGACTTTCTTCCCACTTTATTTTGTCCCAGTCCTTTCCAGGTATATCCCAGTCTTTCTCCTCGAATATTTTGATGTCCTTCTTTTTCATTTCTGTTTCCTTTTTATCATTTTTTTTTTATTTTATGGAAAAAAAAGGATAAAAAAAAAATAAGGAAACGTTTCTTATGATTTTTCTTCTTTTTTCCCCTTCAATTCTTTCCCTTTGCATCTTATGTGTCGTGTTATAATGCGCGTATGTCCTTGTGAGTATGCACGTTTTTATTTTATTTTAATTTTTTTTTCCAACCCGTTCCTCGTTCTTGGAAGTCTCATTTCGCTTTGGGTCTCGAGTCAGTTTCATAGTTGGTATTTCTTCGCGATTCTTTTCAATTTTTCGCTCCGTTTCTTTTTACAAGCGAATCGACATCGCTTCTTCAAAAATCCAGTGCCTTAGTTTCCCTTGTTTTTTTTTTCTTTTTCTCATCTTTTCTCTATCCGTACATTTCTTTTTCTTAGCCTCACCGTTTGTTATCATTATTTTTGAGGTACGTGTTCTAATGCCATTTTCCATCGTTTCTGCTGTCTGATTCTTTAAGCATGATAGGCATATAAATTTGACCGGTTTCACATTTGTTGCTATGATTTTAAATCTCCAGCAGCAAATCCAACAAATGCATTAAAATAACGTTTTATAACAGACTAACCGCCTTTGGCGAGAAGCTGGTTTGCTGCAAATATTAGTTTTGTTTAATTTTAATTAAATCTCTTATGTATGATTTGATGTTGAAGATTTTTCTCTCAACAAACTTTTATAACATTACAGCTGTGTTGTGTAAGTAATTTTATCTCTTTTCTATTTATTGTGTATATGAACTTTCTAATTGGAGTAGAATCCCATGACATTACAATGCCATTAAAAACATAATTATCTTCTAATTACACATTGTTTTCCGCGATATTGGAACTTCCTTTTATCATCCTGTTTTTAAACTGCCTAGTTATTTCACAAAATATTTATTCCTTAGCTTCCAACAATTAAATTTTCGATAAAAAATAAATGAAAACGGTTTGTATATCATTACAAGAATGAAAGTATTGTTGAAAACTATGTTAAAGTAATTTTTTAAAAATTAAATGTCCAGGAAAAAAATTGCACAATAGCTGAATAACTATCAGAAAAAAAAAACATTTTTGCAAATAATAAGATGATCTAAAAAATACTTTTAAATTTGTTATTGTAATCGCTAAATAATATCAAAAATATCACTTATTTAAAAAATTATAAGATTTTATAAGATTTTAATTAAAATTACGAAAATATCGTTCTGAGTTGCACATTTCCATCTTCCAAAGTTTATATTTAGCAAACGAGCTAGCCTATGAAGCGCCAACAAATACCCATATAGACACGGATTCTCCCTTTTTATTAGCGTATCATCATATTAATTTAGATTTGTTCATAATCATAAATCTTTTATATTAGTATTGTGAAAGATAAATAATGTTTTACCATCGACTTTTTCATATACTTCCGCAATATGTTATATTACGCGTTTAAATTCATTACAATATGAAGAGAATTGAATGTCCAGAGTTTCTCTTTTTGCTATTGATAGGTTCCTCATTCTGCTGAATTTGACATTGTCTACAACTTTGATGTAAAGATCACAAACAGAATTTTACATATTTAGCATTTTGCGCTATCAGGATCACCTACACACTAATAAACAAGTTATAAACTTTTTTCCTAAAATTTGTATAAATTCAGCACTAACAATTTCACTTTGAATTTTACTTCAAAATCATATGAATTTACTCAAAACAAGTGGTTCGCGATCCATAGGTAAAAGTCTTTGAGCTCTTTTTTTTTATTTTCATTTTTCTGGAATTATTCTCTTCTGGCATTCTATTTCTAATAAGTATGTCCCCTTCGTTCCGATTTTTTTTAATTCTTTTGTTTAGCTTAATTTGTTTCATGCGATTGAAGATGCAATTCCGCAATCCATTTTTTCATCAGTTCCTCTTAAAATTAGAATTTTGAAATTTTGCACAATCTTGCGATTTTTATGAGAGAGTATCATTTCAGTATTTTCAGGACTTAATTATCGGTTAATCATATATTAAATTTAATTTTGATTCATTACCAGTGGCGTCATCTGATCGTGAATTTGAGAAACGATCGACTTCAAGATTAAAAGGTGGAATGATGTTTAAAATAAAAGAATTACTTCAGTAACTTTTGTAACTGTATGTTACTGTAACTTCTGTAACTGTATGTAAAAACTTTTTAAAATTTAATTTTTACATTATCTTATCAGATATTTTAAAAGGCGACTTATTTTATTTTATTTATTTATTTCATTTTACATTATCTAATCAGATATTTTAAAGTCGACTTATTTTATTTTATTTTATTTATTTATTTCATTTTACATTCGTACGCCATCTTTTCTTAAAATAAAAATGTAAAAAATGATACTGTAATTAATTTGTATTTATTCCGATTACAGTAGACATTTAATTATTCAACCTAATGGAACAAAAGGGATGGTCCTATAACTACAATACTACAAAAAAAGCGCTATAGGCGTGGAATCTATAAATGAGCACTTCATACGATAATATTAATGGTAATAACACTTTTATAACAAAACCCATTTTTTTTTCTTATTTTCCGACATGGCAAATATTTTATAAATTGTGCTGCTTTAGTGTTGTGTGTTTTACTTATTAACCTATTTATAAATTCATAAAAAAATATTTTATAATATTTTAATGTAATAAGTAATTTTTAATATTTTTAGATGATTTTCACGAATATCGTTCAAGAATTGTTAATTGTACAACACAATGATGTAATTATTTTTTTTTTTTATCATTCGCAATAATTAACATTAACATCCTTAACCGAAAACGTACAAGAAAGTGAAGAAGAAAGCATTCCTTATTTTTTTATTTTAATTTTTCAATTTTCCTGTCTAATCTGCGCTTGACAATCGATCTTCTCTGCTCTAAGTCTAAAAAAAGTTAATAGAAAAAAAGACAGAAATTTAATTAAAAACTTAATTTATGATATCGAATTCGGATAGACTAATTCATAAATTTAGATGGATGCATTTAATCTACGAACTTTTCTTTTTATATCATAAAGATGACAATGATAGTAATTTTGTTTTTTGTTTTTCAGTAACCTTTATGTTATATTCTTATAATTATTATTCAATGTTTTTGTCTAATATATTTACTTTGCTTTTAATCTTTATTTTGTGCTACTAAAATATTATTTTAACGAAATAAATTTAATGGGAGTTTTAATTTTTAATTAATTTCAATATTTTCTTAGTGTTTGCATCTATTTAACTTGTCTTTTTTTTTCTGTGATAACGTTTCTGCTTTTATTACCGATACAAAACTTACATAAAAGAAATATTCGTGCAGGTAATAAAAATATATTGTATTTAGCCTTTATTCGATATGATTACTCAAAAGCAACTTGTTTTTACTGACTGTTATGAGATGTATTAATCCAAAAGCTTTATTTGAGTTTAGTAAGCATGTCTTCATACATAGATTTCTGCAAAATTATTGAAATAAAATTATAAGAATTAATTAAATTAAAATTAATTAAGTTTTAAGAGTTAAAATACGTTTTATTTATAAGAACACTTAAATATATTTGTTTTTTAAATGTTCCCCAATTTTTTTTTTTACTATAACTTTGTACCATTGCCAATTAAAGGATTAAACGATATTTTAACACTTATAATAATTTAAATATTTTTGTTGATTATATTACCGAATAAAGGTTATTTATTCGGTTTTTATAACAGCTACTGAATCTTCTTCAATTTTTGTGGCCCAGGAAAACTTGACGGGTTACAAGGATATTTTGACCGAGTCGCGTTTTGCACTTGATTCTGGTGAAGTGTTCAGACCCTGATCCACTTTAGAGTCCATCATCTTTCCGATGATGTGGTGTGAAACTTCGGAGAAGGAGTGCTGATGAAAGTGTCATCATCTAACATCTCATGGCGAGATTTTTCCCAAAAAAATTTCCCGAATGGCTTCTAAGATACAACAATAATTAACCTTATTGTATAGTTAAATTTTATTTAAATTCTTATGCTTAAAAAAATTATAAATTGGGCTTTCTTATATAGCAGGTAAAATTTCACTTAAATTCTTATTTTTTAAGAAATAGAAGTTGTACTTATCAAACAAAATATTTTTGAATTTTTTTCTAAATTTATATCTTAGATTTTGTTTAGATTACTTGGTTTAGTTTCAAAAAAATAAAAGAAAACTTATAAAAACATTTACCTACCTTCAGAATAACATCCGTGTAAAATAAAATTATAAAGCGTGTTAAAATGGCGCTGATTTATTTTTTTAACTCAATTATACAGACTTCTATTTTTTTTTTTTTTTTTTTTTTTTTAAATCTGGAAATCTTTAAATAGAAATTCGGGAACGATCTTTTCTTGCATGAATAAAGTTGTCTCGTTTTGTTGTTGTTTTATAATTTTTACTTAGTATGCCAGAAAATATAAAAGAAAAAGTTAGGCATAAAAATATCGTTTGATTTTACTGAATAAACGTTTGAGGAACGACGTGAAATTTTTTACTTGAGCTCCCCCAGTGTTGCGGCGTACATCTGCTGAAATCAGATAAGATCGCCTGCGTTCTCTTGGGATGTTTTAACTTTCGAATGCCTGTTATTCATTCGATATTCGAATCGTCGTCAATTTCAATTTGATTTTGGTGACGGAGCGGCTGTTGGTAAACATTAACAGAATTTCGAATTTTCTGCTGTCTTCGATTTCGTCCTTTTATGTTTATCTTCTTCTCTCTTTGTGTGTGCTCTGCCGTGGTAATTCCGGCAAAGAAAATGTATTTTAAGGAGAAAGGGCGCGGTGGCATCGCGCAGAAGTGAAGCGAATTGATCAGAATAAAATATGGAACTCGAAAGCCAGTGTTAAATCGTAGATTGAAACGGAAATTTTTTTGGTTCGGCGCAAGAGACGAGAAATTGCTTTTATGTTCAGAATAAAATGCTTCTCTTCGAATTTTTATTTCATTTTGGTATTGTTTCTCTTTTGAAAAATGGAATTGAAATCCTTTGAAAAAATAAAGAAAGCGAATGAAACGCATTGTAATGCAAATAAAATAGATAAAATCGTTTCAATTTTTGAAACTCTGTGCTCTGGCAAAACTTCGTTATTTATATGTTTTTAACAAACGGGTGTTTTGCTGGATTTTCTTTTACCTGTATTCTGTCAAGATTTATTCCTCATATTACATTTTGAAAAAAATTTGTAGTTGAAGGAAAATAACATTTAGTGTTAATTAAACAACGTACTTTGTAATTTTTTGGTTGAAATAAATATTATTGTTTTGGAAGATTTAAATCCAATATTTTGTTTACATTTTTTTTTCATGCGCCATGATTTTTTAAAAATTCTTTCTTCTCATGAAACCAGTTCTACAAACACGGACACACAAAACAATTCAACAACACGCTCCTCCACTATTGTTCAAAAACTCTTTCATTACAGCAGATTCAATTATCTTCCAAATATGTCATTAACTTTAAAAATATCATCCAAAATTGAAATATTAATTAATAATTATTAATTTGAATTTTTTGAAATATTCTATGGAGATGAAATTTTTTAATTGATATTGATTGATATTCTATGGATTGATGATAAAATTTTTTAATCAATTTTTCATTCCTAATATGCTGATGGTATAAAATTATGTTTATTTGCGTGTTTTTAGGTCAAAGCAGCAATTTAATATTTTCAAAATTTAATTATTGATTAATCGATTCATTTCATTACATTTTTCATATTGGAGCGTGGTGTCACTTGGTTGTGAATTTGAGAAAAATAATTTAAGACTCCATAGTATTTATACTAAAGAAGATATTTAAAAATAATTAAAAGCAAAGTAAAGTAATAAATTAAAAGTAAAAATAAAAATGAGATTAAAAAGGGAAAATTAACTCACTTTTTGGCGAAAAATAACAATTACTTTTTAGTACATTGATAAATTTTGTTTTTGCTTCGTTTTTATTAGATTCCTTTATCAGGTTATTTTATCAATTTAGTGGAATTATTATTTTAATTAAGTTTTCTCTTTTTATTTCATTTCTTTAATATTAATAAGAAATCAAGAAGAAAAACAAGTTCTCCTCTCTCCTATATTTGTTTACTCAACCATATTAAGAGTGGGAAATATTTACGTATCGACTTGAAACTTCTTTCATATTATCGCATCTGCCTCTTTCTGTCATTGTTTTGGTAATATGTTTTTTAAATTATGAAATCTGTTTTTACTTTGAAAACGTTTTATTTTTGCACATTTGCTAGATTTCAGAAAAGATGTGGCTGTTATATCTTATTCCAAATTACGTTTTCATTAATTCATTCATTATATTAAATTAAAATTAATTTGTACACTTGAAAATTCATTGACCTTGTAATTTCGTTAAATGAAATTTTAACAATTGAAATTTTATTTATTATAAATTAATTCTACTTTATTTTTTTTAATTATGTACAAAATTCCACTTAAATTTTTTTTTAATATTTGGGATCAATATTTCCCTGTTAAGTATTCATATTTCAATGAATGTCTTTTTGAATTTTAAATATATTTATTTTTATTTTTTCGTATATAAAATATAGTGACTTATTATAATCGTCGAAAAATTTGAACTTAAGATTTTGATGAACCATTTGGTTTGAGGCCTCTCTCTGCCCGAAAAATTTATTTTTCGCGTTGTGTCTGTCTATCTGCTTGTTTGTGAACATTATGATTCAAAAAAGCTTTGAGCCAGACCGATGAAATATGGCGTACGGACTTCGAATGAAATTTATAGATTTCTGTCAAATTATGAACGAAAGGTTATTATTATTTAGAGGCAGTCCGTCTGCATTGCTGTTCGTGTACAAGTGAATTTGATAATGACAAAATGTAAAGAGCTAGATAGGTGAACTTTGGTACCTAGAGGGGGGATAAGACCTGTATTGAAGAACATGCGAGAAAATTTGGGGAAGACTACTCCGCTGTATTTGAGTAAGAAAAACGTTTGGATTTTTTTTATTGCAATACTAAGATAAAAAGAAGCTATACCCATTTTTTTTAATATATATATATATATAATATTTCAAAGGTATACATCAGCAATTATAAAATATTCTTTGTAAATGAATTTAAAATTTAAACTTTAATTTAAACTTTTTGAAATAATTTTTTTTTGTTATAAACTCTATTTTCAACATATTCACGAAATCGGAGTCATGTAATATTTATTTAGATGTATATAATAATATATTTTAATAAAAAAATTTGTGAGTTAAAAGCAATCTCTTTTTTTTTGTGAACTAAAAATAATAATGAATTTTCTTTACGTTGTTCATTTTTTTTATTTTTCAACAAAAACTATATGAACTAATATAAATTAATGGAGTTTAAAGGTAAAATAATTGAAAAATTGATTTTAAGATTATTTTTCAATTAAAAAAATCAGTTAAAATATTTCAATTTAAAAAGATTTCATTTTTTATCACTTCAAGGATGCCAAGGCGATCTTTGTTGTCTTTCTCGGATACAGAGCGTCTCGGCACGCTTCACTGTCCTTGTAATTAGGTACGCAGAGCGTATCGGGACAAGGACCTGTGCAAATTTCTGTATGAATAGGTTTAAAACAAGCGATGTTTGTTCAAATGAAATTTTCCTAGAAAATAAGCAGGTTATTGCAGAGTGTAGTTAAAATGACTGCCCTAAAGAATGTATCATTTCTTGTATTATTTAAAATTACTTGAAGAGTCAACTGGGATGGTTTCTCCGAAACTTTCTATTTTCTATTAAAATTGTCCCTTGCTCCTCTTCTAGCTCATAAAAAAATTTTAATTATGGGCAAGGTTGTGAGTGATATGAAGCTGAGATATTTATTTTCAATGTCCCATACATGAGCACTTCTGTTTTATAATATTGGGAAGAAATCATAGTATCCATTTTGTCCACCAACAAAAACCAAAATTTGATAATGAATTTAATTTTAGTAATACTATCCCATATCAAAATTTTATTTATGTAATCTTATTCGGATTTGCTTCAAAATTTTATCCGAACTACTGTTTAGGTGCTAAAATTGTATACCAAATGTCATTCCTTCTATCCTTTTCTGTTTTGTAGTCACAATATTCACTTGTATCCGGATTGACAAACAAACAAATTTCGTATGAATAGATTTCTTTCAAAATTTGATAGAAATATAGATATTGAATACCAAATTTCATCTATTTGGTTGAAATGTGTTTTTCGGACTCATATATATTTAAAAAGTAAAGATTCGCCAAAATCTTGAGATTCAATTTTTGAACGATTAGAATACTTTTTTTTTAAGTACATCATATACAAAAAAGTAAAAAGTTCAAAATCTTATTCTGTTAAATCTGAACTATTCCGTATTATGCGGTTATATCTCTAATAATATTATTCTCAAATTAAATTCTAAATTCTAAATGTTAATTTACTTTGTAATTATCAGATACCGCAACTTCCTAAAAATTGCAACGTTATCCAATTCAAATTTCTTGAATATTTTCACCTAATCACCGCTACTAAAAACTATTCTGTTTATAAAAGTAAATTTTAAATGCGCTGGCTCCATATTTTATAAACTTCTCGCCAAGTCTTCGCCTCAAAGTAATCCCTTTGTCTAAAATCCGCATTTACTCAACCGATTAGAGCCAACAGTTCGTCTCCTGCATTCCTGAAAGGCATTTATTTCTCTGATGCAATCGGATTGAGTTGGAGAGAAAGCCGGGCCTTCCTCCCGCTGAGGAACAAAAATAAAGCCGGCGGGGCCCGCTGACAGCTCCTGAAAAGCACGTGCCTTCACCACATGCGAACTCTTCTTCCAACGGGGACTCGTCTCCCACTCGGTTGCCCAGGGCCGGATGGAAAAGACGTTAAAATGACGTTTTTATTATTTAATGGGGACGCCCCCGCAACGCAGGTTTTTTCTATTTTTTCAAAAATAAACCCCCCTTGCGCATTGTTGTGTGTGGCCCACGACGTTGCACAAAGACCTGGGTTTGTTACCTGCCGTTCCTTGGGCTTTGTTGGAGAAAAATGCTTCGGTTTGGTTGTATTATTTCTTTGCTTTTCAGTGCTTTCTTCTGCAGAGAAACGGTGCTTTTTTTTTAAATCGAAGAATGGAGGTATAATGTGTATGATATATATGTGGGTGTATTCAGGAGATTTTTTTTAAAAAAAATGTCTTTGTAATGTTTTTCATTATTGTTAAAGCAAAAGAAAAAAATCCGTTTTCTTTTCTTCTTTTTGTTTATTAAATGTCTTGAAGTTATGCATGTAGGATGTAAAATTGTGGCAATAAAGGAATAAATTTAAAAAAAAGATGGAAGATAGAACAAAGCTCAGTAAAAATAAAGTAAAATACTTAACAATTACTTAATAAAGATTGAAAGCAAAATACTTAATAAAGATTGAAATAAAATCTTAAATGAATTTTTAAATCTTTTTTTTTTAAATATAGAGTTAGTTCCTTTGATTTTATTTGAATATTACATGCATGCTTGTTATGTACTAAGTATGAGAATACGAACTATTCTCAAAAAAGTAATAAAAGTAAAAAAATAGTTGAATTTTATTGTATATACAACATAGCACAGCACTGGTTGGGAGTTTATGAAAATTTCATATCCCACATCAGTTTATTTTATAGTTGAGGTTTGAAAACTGAGATATTAAGTCCATGATACTTCTGGAATCGTTAACCTATCATATAAAAATATTGTGTGAAAGATTCAAATAAAAAAATTATTGTTCAAAATATTCAACTATTTCATATGCTTATTGCTTACTAGTAAGGAAACTGATTGAGATGTTGGTCAATAATTACTACTTCTTTCTTCTGCAATGCAATAATCTACTTCTTTTTTTTTCTTTTGCACTTGTGCTTAATAATCAAACCTTTTATACTTTTTGTTATCTATAAAGTGTTTCAACGAAACTTTTTTACTCTGACAATAAGAGTACTTACAAACACGAATTGTGATCTTATTTTTTGGGTATATTTACTTGCAAGGAACAGAAAAGTGAAGGTTTAAGAAGTCTCGTTCTGCATTATACTTAAAGACTTGAAAGAAGTTCAAAAACTAACATAGGAAGCCTATCCCTCGCCCCCCCCCCACTAATTTCTCAGATTATTTATCCACTCACCAAATTAGTTACTTGAAGAATGTTTAAATTGTACTTTTCGCTGTACAATAACAAGAAAGCTTCAAAACTAGTTATTGTAGAGTTTAGAAAATAAATCTTATGGTTTTTTTCTTGTGTTTATGAAGTACCTAATGATGATAATACATTATTCATGGTATTTTTTGCTTAAGTGTGTAAACAATTATTTTATATCTTAAGGGCTAATTTTGTCAGCATTGTAGGTATGACTCAGTGCCACAGATTCAAGAATGATAAAAATGTGATTCCTAAAATAGGAATCACATTTTTATCATTCTTGAGATCGATTAGTTCTCTACTATGTAATAATTTTACAATATTTTTAATATAACATTTTTGTATAAATTTATTCATTTTATTATTCAATTTAATAATGCTTATTTTACTTCCTAGTGATTCATTATTTTATAAAATTCAACATGTTATAAGTTCCAAACTTAGTCATATTTGAGTTTCTTTAATTAGAAACGAAAGAGTATCAATAGTCTGCTATGAAAATCGAACACAAATTGATTTTTTTTCCTTTATATTTATTATATTTTTGCTACATTACCGTTTCAAGAAGATGCTTATGTAATTTATATTAAATTTTATTTATTTTTTATTCCAGAAGTAACCATTGGAAAGACTCTCCCCTCAACTTTCTCGCTTACTTCATCACTTTCTTTTCTGTTCTCTTATTCTCCCCTGCATCCTCCGAACGTATATTGGTGTTTGGCAATGTAGTCAGAAATATTTCGAGAATAACGGCAGTCTTCAAACGTAAGTGCATTCCTTCTAATTATCCATATACAGTGGCGCAATATGACGCTTTTTCTGCCTCGTTATATAATGGTTAAAACTAAGTATGCATTTTCGATTGAATTCGTAATTTGAAACACGGATCTATAATTTTGACTACAAGAATATGTACCAATTTTTTTAAAATTCAAGTCTGTGTATCTTTGAGTTATCGTATTTGTATACTCTTGAATATATATAGACCAACAAATGCCCAACCCCTTTGACAAATTTGACTGAAAGTTTAGTGCATATTTATACTTTGTGATGATAAATCCGTATTTAAAATTCTGTATGAAATTTCATCCTTATACTCCTTGACTTTTCAAATTATTATATTCTCATGTTTATGGATTTTCCTCCGACGAATGTCGTCTTAAATTGTGGTAGATAGATGCTCAATGCGTTTTTGAGTTATCATGTTTAGAAATAAACATAATTCATAATTAATTAGAATTAGAGATAAACATAATTCATAATTAATTAGAATTAGAGGTAAACATAATTCATAATTAATTAGAATTAGAGATAAACATAATTCATAACTAATTAGAATTAGAGATAAACATAATTCCAAAACTTCGTCTTATCATGTTTAGAGATAAACATAATTCATAATTAATTAGAATTAGAGATAAACATAATTCATAATTAATTAGAATTAGAGATAAACATAATTCCAAAACTGCGTTTTTCCGACCGATAAAGTTTCTGAAATGTGGAGATTCGTCAAGCTTGCTATTGTCTGTCAATTTCTTGACGATTTCATAATTTTATCTTTTCATACATACTTCGATGAGAAGAAAGATAAAAAGAAAGAAAGAAAAAAAAAAAAAAGAAAAGAAAACACATATGCCCCTGATATTAACTGTATGATTAATCATGAGAAGGAAAAATATTGATTGTATTCTGCCATTTTTTTTAAAGTCGCTATTTTTGAGCGTATATTTCCTTTCAGTGCCGAAATTTCTCACGTTAACTTACTTGTGAGTATTATTTTTAATGCCGCCTTTAAAGTGGAGAAGGTTTATGGAAACAAAGAGACCTTTATTGGAATTCTATCCCAAACGAGCGACTCTCCGATTCTGAAGTCGAGATTCTGTCATCAGAATCCTTCGTAAAGTTTAAGATCTTCACTAGTTTTCACGAAGAGAAAATTTGATCCAATCACGCACTGTAGATAAATGTTTAAAACCGAGAAACGTTTTCTCTTTGTTTTTGATAACTTTACTAGTTTCGAAGATTTCTTGAATTTTTTAGTCTTTGCTGCTTTAGAAAGATCTACTGGTGGCATTCCCGCTGGCGAGAATTGATTCATTTGACCCGAGGTATAAATGAAAGAACATTTCACTATCCCCATTCGTCATTTTCTTCTCTAATTTTGTGAGCGTTGGAACCGCGAGGATTAAAGAGGATATACTGAAAAAGATCTTCATAGAGGTATCACATACTTAAATTTAAAAACAAGTGAAAAAAGTTTCAGTTCATTTCACAGCACTTAACTAATAAGCATTTGCAGCTAACGGAATTTTTTAATCCAAAAATTGGTCGTTGGCGACTCTTTCAATTTGAATTATATTTTCATTTTCAATTACAAGAAGTTTAAGAGGAAAAGAAAAGTTCCTCCTCCTTTAAAGGAATTGAATATCCCTCCCCTACAAACTCGGTTGACATTTTCACCTTTCTTGCAACATACTCATATCCGATACAAATCCAGTAAAATTTTCTCAAGTTATGGTAAACACAATATGAATATTTTCGTCATTTTTGATTAAATTATATTTATAATTTAATTGCTTTTTAAAATAATATTTGTGATTCTAGTGTTGGTATCAAAATACATTTAAAACATTTATTTTTGATAGAAAACTTATTGCTTTATTTTGATTTGTAATTATATAAGTCTTATTTGACATGGATTCTTTAAATTATTGCCGAGTTTTTATGTTATTGTAAAATAATAGTAATGGGCGATAATTCTTAACTGTTTTTTTCCTTTTTAATATACAGTTACAAACAAGATCGACCGTTTATTATTATTATTATTTTGTAATTTTATTGTTTTTTACAGCATTTTTTTTGTATTTTGTTCAAAGAAAATTCTGTCTGTTGTCAAATACTTCACATTAAAATGCATATCCCTTTTGTAGTTTTATTGTTTTTTACAGCATTTTTTTTGTATTTTGTTCAAAGAAAATTCTGTCTGTTGTCAAATACTTCACATTAAAGTACATATCCCTGTGTAAATTCTTTCTTAATGTTGTCACGCGTCAGAAAGATGGCGCTTTTTCAAAAATAACTCGTCTGTTGCGATCCCAAATCACGGGCCGAGTTACATTAATATCGCATTTGTTTCCTCCGGAAGTAGTCGAATCTTGATCTTTCAATCGACCTTTCTCACCTCTTATCGATGCCTTCCAAAAATAGAGCTTCAGCAGACTGCAGTGAGGAAACGAGCTCTTTTTGCTCTAAAAGGGCCTCAATCATTCTTAGAAAGAAAATCGTCCCTATCAATCTTCACTTCTTTTCTTAAACTTTACTTTGGGGAAGGAGAAGATGCAACAATATATTTTTCTGGTAGAATTTCGCTCTTTCCTATGGGATATTACAGTATAAACTTATAATGGTGAAAATATGATAAGGCTAATTTGTAAATGTCAGTTTTTTTAATCATAAAAGAATCTTATAATGTGATAATAGAATTAATAATTTTTATTTTAAGTAAATTATAGTGAAAAATATGTTATCCCATATGTTAAATTTTTATAAATCAAAAATTTCTATATATCGAATTTGGTTTAGAAATTTTAGATTTTCAGCAGTTAAGCAATTTCTGTATCTCAAATAAAATTTATATAAATCGAACAAAAAAATTCCACATAGAAAAATATATATATATATTGCAATTAAAAAGCGACCACAGATTTCAATTATAAAAAGGAATATAAATTAAATATAAATACTGTTTCCTGGAAATACTGTTACTGGAAAACATTTGACGATGCAGTTTCTGCTCTATGAACCCCTTTTATAACTTGGAGCCAGATCATAGCCCTAAATTCAGTTTAAATTTCTTATAGTGTGTATTACTCTTAAATAGAAATCTAAAATGTGAAAGCGAAATTTAATTTCAAAGATGTTAAAAAACAGGATGAACATTAAAGACACAGCAAAGGAAACTTCGACAAGTACGATATCACAGTTTTCAAAAACTGTTATTTGTATATTTTTCAAAATAAATATCCTAAAATATTTAAATTATATTAAATTTTTTTTCTTAAAAATCAATTTCCACATAAAAATACATAATAATTACATAAATTATTTAATTATTAAAATTTTAACGAGCATTAAGATTGGCGAACCGGCTGGCCGCCAAATGCGGCTAGTAAGTCTATAAAAGGATGGACGAAATCAGTTTTTTTTAAAATTTATAACAGAAGAAAATCATGTGGGGTGCTAAAATCCATGAATAATAATAATCATGTTTTTAAATAAATTTAAATTTTCATCTCATGGCTTTCAAACTTGCAATTCTATGCGTTAACTATTAATTTTTAATATTCTTTTCATAATCATTTCTTTGTGCTTTACAATATTTATGGATATTGCAAATAGATATTGTGCCTAGCAAAATATATAGTGCTATATTTATTTTGAAATATCTTTTATTGCCGTTTTTGATATTTATGTTGTTTCCAAAGTGTTTTGCGTGATGCCTTGAATACTCTGATATGCCTTCTGATTACAATTCATCTCACACTCTTGTATTTTGTTGCATCCAGTTAAATGGATTTTCTCAGTATAGGAGTTTCTACATGGCTTGTAAACCAGTCGTTATCACTTTTCTCTCTTTCTGTAAATGTTGTTTCGCTGCGGATACTTTAACTCAGTAAGGAAGAGCATCTACAGGGAATAAACCTATTTCTCCCCCTTCTTTTTCGTTGTTCATTATTCAGCAAATAAAGAAATAGAATGGTAATCTATGATTAATAATTTGTTACGTTCGAATCAGTCACAATCAGGGGATCAATATGCCCGCCTCTCTCATTTCTCTTAATCACCTCGGTGATCATATAGACTAATTTCGCATTTTCTAGTAGTTTTCCATCTAAACTGTTGTTTTTAAACAGATAAAAATTTTGAAATATGAGGGTCTGGGGCACATTTTCTGTACCTGCTAAAAGGGGGGGGGGTCTTGCCGTTTTACATTTTCGGAAAAAAAAAGTGCGTCTCAGCCTGTTTGGTATGTTATGACATCTCAGCCGTATTCCCTCTATAATATGCGCAGTGTGCATCAAAATCAAGATGTTAAGGCACAGCCAATGTGCATTGCTTGAGAATGAATTTACTTTTTTGTGAAAAATCTAAACTAACGAATAAACAAAATATGTTCTTATTTTGAAGATCCAGTAATCAATGAATTTTGAAACGGAATGAGGGCTGAATTTTAAAACACACACACACATACACCACACCACACCACACCACACACACACACACACACACACACACACACACACACACACACACACACACACACACTCTTGTAATTAATTTTTATTAGTCTGTTTCGTTTTATATACGTCTCCTTAGATGAAAATTTAAAATAACTTATTTAAAATTAGTAAGAATTTATAATATTTACAATAAGAAGTAAATATATTATTATATACTCAATATATTGTTATATTATATATTATCTCAATATATTATTATTATTACTCAATATTTTATTAAATATTTTTGCCATTAGGAAACTTTAATAGACAGTGATCTTTTTTTTATTCTACTTATAAATATTTGTAATTGTATTATTCTGAAAAAAAAATCATTACACTTTTTTATTCTTCAGTTTTTAATAATATTTTTTAATTGCCTTTAAAAAACTCAAAAAGTCAAGTATCTTTTATGTTTATAAATTCGATTTATCTCCAAACATATCGTTTCTGGATTATTCTGAATTTCGAGCAGTTTCTTCCACTTGAAAGCTGGTTTATTGAGTAATGTTGAAGAACAACGGACGGATTGAGATCGGGCAGGTAGGAAACCCGTTCCCATGGCAACAGCATTCTCCCTTGCGCATGCTCACCACGTTGCCATCGCAACCGATGATGGAAAGCAATGAGGCGGAAGTGGATGCGAAACCGGAAGTCTGTTCAGCAACTGTGATGGTAATGGGTGTAGGGAAAGGGGTGGAATTAGAACCTGATTTGCATATTCTGCAGCAGAGACGAAGGGAATCGAAACAAGTCGTTGTTCTTCCTCTTCAAGTTTGGATGGGGTCTTCAATTCCTCCTTCAAAGTCTTTTTATTTCTCGATAAAAATACACCGTTCCTGTGCCTTTTGCGTCCCACATTTTATTTGAAGACCAAATCAAACTTGTTTAATGTCGCGTTTCACGTGATATAACAGCTTTGAATAAATTTGAATTGATTATGCGATTTTTTTTTGTTTTATTTATTTCCTCTCGTTCTTTCGCCGACGGTTTGTTTTGTTTGACTTCGGTCGAAAGTTTTCGTGTTTGTTTGTCGATTCTTGCGATATTTTTCTTCTTATAAAACACTATTGATTGAATTGCCTCTGGTGTTTACATTGTTGTTTAAAGCAAGAAGTTCATTGATGGAGAATTAAACTTTTGCGGGAATAATAAAAGTTAAACGTGAAAGTATGGAAGCTATAATAGAAAGTAAAAAATTATTCGAACTAAAAAAATATTTTTTTAAAAAGATTTATTTTCTTATCGTCAAATACATGCAATGCAAGGATTTTTTAAGCTTTTGCATTTTAAAACAGAAAAAAATAAAAAATTTATTAAATCTTTTTTTTTTCCTTTTTAAATTGAAATAATTTATTTTCTGCAATTTTAAAAGTTTTATTTTCTTAAAATGTTCGAAATAAATAAGTTCGAGTACAATTCTGAGTGTTCATTATCTATTTATTGTGGCATTTGTACTGCCCTACTAACGTTCATTATTTGTGCAAAAGTTTAAATCTCGTAATCCTCTTAGGTTTGTCTGTCAATTTTATTGTGATATGGATATTTTTAAAATCATTCAAAACACTTTAGAATACCACTGAACTTAAAGCTATCAAATTAAGCTAAGATTTTCTCAGAATTTTAAATAGATTTTGAATTAAAAATGATTACTTCCCCCCCTTTAACTCCGAAGTTTATTATTTCGTTAAAATCAATTTTGCAACACTTATAAAAAGTGAGCTTTTCAGTGAATCTAATTTTATTTCCTTATAATTTTTCCTCTAATTTTAATATATTAAAAAAATTAATTATATTTTGAATAACATAATTCGTTGTTTTAGTGGCTTTGTTTATACGCTCACGTACTGCGACGATATTTAATACCTCCTTCGTGAGCATGTGATTGCTGTTGCAGTTGAAAGCAATTATTTAAAGGTAGATGAATCAGGCCTGAAGTATCATCATGCTAAGAGATTTTAGAATAGACTTTATTTGCACTTTGAATTCCCATGATATTTTAGAGTAAATGTTATTTCGGGGTTTGGATTTCCTTTATTTTTTTTTTCTTTCAAAATTGGGACCAGGGATATTTATGTGTTAGAATTATTAAAATTTCCGTGCCATATGGTACGCACCTTTGGTGCAAAAACTATCATTTTAATAATTATTTCATAAATATTAAGATTTTCAACTTGTATGAAAAGAGTTTAACGATATCTGTATTTATTCAGTGTATAAATAGGATATCACAGACCAGCAATTAATCTAATTTTTAATATTATGTCCATTTTAATTAATTGCTTATTGTTGTACTTTAATTTTTAAATTTTAAACTGTTTTCTCTTAGTAGTACATTTATATGGTAAGATATTTTTCTAATTTTGAATCTGTGCATAAACATAAAAAAAATTAATACTATTTACAAATTTCGCTTGTTAAATATTTTTTTAAATATTAGCAAAATCAGTAGCAAATGCATTTGGGTCTCTAACTACTTTTAAATTCCGTTTAGCAAAATTTTTTATGTAATGGAATTTTTTAAAATAGAAACTTGATTTTGAACAATAATTACATATTATTTACTCTCCATATTGCGAAAAATTGCTTCTGTGCAAAAATGCTTTTTTACGATTTCTTAACTATCCATTAAAATCACTCGAATTAATAAAAATCAACAGTAATGTAAAAAAATATCAACATTTGTAAGATATCTAATTTCTTTCATATTGATGAAGATATTTTAGGATTGCATACTGTTGTACGTAAATTTATAAAATTTGAAGAGATAAATACCATTTTCTTTTCGACAAAAATTTTACGGAATCAAGAATTTGCAAGACAATTAAATCTTATTTATTTTGACTAAGATAATTATCTTATATAAGATAATAACCTTAATTGAGCAGATATCTAATCCCCCCCACACTTTGATAAAGATGGAGTGATTGCTGAATATTTTAAGGATCTTGGCGTTATAAATCCTCTTTTGCACAATACTTTTAGCTTAAAGCACACGATTTTGTATAATTCTTCTTTTATAAAGTTGGGGCAAATAATATAATATTCAGCGACTGTTATAAACAGAAATGTGGTGTAACGAAACAATATACCGCCCAAATGAAAGCTGTTAAAAAGATCCGTTTGCCTCGTGCTGTGAACCACTTCTCTCGTAATGAATAAGTTTGCAGCGCCAACTTTCGACTTCTGAGTTCCGAATCGAGGCGGGATTTTATTTCTTTATTTCAGCTCGTCTTAAAAGTTTCGCCCCAAATACCCCACGTACCGCGTTAAGGGTCTTGCTTATTGCGTGCGCGACAGACATGGATAGTGATTGGACCTGAGTCACGTATAAAACCCCTTCCTAATCCCACCCCACCTCGCAGGTACATCTTTGATCTATGATGACGTCAGGGAATTCGGCTAACGAAGTTAATCACCGAAATGATAGGCTTTCCTCGTGTGTGACGTCACGGAGACGTCATCGATCGGCGGGTTGCGTCACTGGATGAAGGTGCGAGAGGGGCTGAGGTCCAAAACTCGGGGCCCGGGGTAGGCGGTAATGAATGTGATGGGAGTTCAATTAAGTACCAACCCATAATCGATTATCGGGCCGCCTGCCGCTGGCGTTTATAGGCGGAGAGGCCTTCCAGACAGCTGATTTGCAAAGTCACACAGCCTGCTTTAAAGCATTTCTTATTGTTTCTTCGTCCAACCCCTCTCCCTCCCTCCCCAACTCCCCTCAGTCGTAGTCCTTTACTGAGGAGATATGGCAGTGAATTTTGTGGTTGGGAGGATTTTGGGCTTCTAAACTGAAAAGAATTTCCTTTTTATCATTCAATCAATTGAAAAGTTGTTTGTGTATGAACGAATAAGAAATATAAATTTCGATTAATGATTATCTGCAAGAACATTTATATTTCTCTTTCTTGAATTTTAATTACTTTTTTTGTACACAAAGTGATTATAATTAAAATTCAGCTATTTTTCCAAGCACCGAAAAGGGAGAGATTTAATATCATAGCAAATCGTCTGAATATAAAAAGATGAAATAAAACAAAGAGCACTATTGTTAAAATATCTTTTAAAGTTTATCAAAATTAAAAAAAAGTTTTATACAAAAATAAGATTTGTTGCATTAGAAATAATTTTTCTGGAGGTGGGGTTATTAATGTCATGAAAAAATCCATTTCTTTTTAAATAATAAGGATTTGAAATTATCGAGGTTTTTGATTAATTTTTATTACAAATCTATTTATTTTGGAGTTCTTTGTTTTGAAATTTGTTTGGAGTTTATCTATTTCCTTAGCGGACATTCCTTATCTTACAATTAACTACACGCCAAAGTTTGAAGAGCTATGTTTAACTCCCTACTTGTTGCAGCATTTTGCATTTTTTTTATCATGTATTTGGAGTCAAGAAGTTTGCATATAGTATGTGAACCAATGTACATTATATTCTTTAAAAAATATCATTTATAAGCACGCTAAATTTTGGTAGTGTGTATTTTAAAATAAAAATAAATGAATAAGAAGAAAATACCAATAAAGTTCTTAGTTTCAACAAAATTCTTTCAAAGTTGTGATACGTATTGAAGAGGAAATGCAAGTAGTAAAAGGTTGCAATAGATACTAAAAATTCTCATATGGGAACAAATGACGATTTAATTAACGCGTATAAAATATCAAGCTTTAAAATGATGACCTTATTATTCCATTTCTTCTTAATTTGTATTTTTCTTTGCATTATTCTTTTCCTTATAAAATGCATACTCGGAGGTTTGATAATGTTGTGATGACCAATATTTTCACTGCAATTTTCTGGAAGGAAAAAAAAATGTATTCGATTTTATGCATTATGAATATCCTGCTAATTTATTTAACAGAAATTCAAAGCAGTTAAAATTTTATTTGAATAAAGGAAATATTATTTTTCGACTCTTAAATTGCATTCTTTGTAAATATAGATAAATACGGACTCTTAATTAAATATGTACTGGATTTTCGATTTGAAAATTTTAAAAGTGTGATTTTCCCTTTAACATCTGTTAATTACTTTGCAACAACATTTAGTTAAATGTATTTAATATTGCTTGAATAATTAATTAAAATTTAGCATTTTTTTAACTATTACTATCTGTTTATTTTAAATCGATCGAAATGTGAAATTACATATCCATAGAAACTAATTTTCATTGCTGGCGTTTAAAATGTATTTTAATGCGAGTAAGTTGCCACTTATAAAGTTTCAATAGATTTCCAATTCATATAATTCTTATTAAGTGAATAATCAACTTTGAACCTAAATTTTCGGTTTTATTCTATTAGCAATTAGCAATATTCTATTTAAAAAAACAAAAGTAATAAATATAATCATATTTAATTTTGTATCCTTACTTCTAAAATTCCTTATTGAATAATTTTGATTCTTTCAAAGAATTCTGCGTAACTCTCAAATAAATTGGAAGTGGTAATTCTAATATTTATTAAGTACTAAATCCTCATCTAGTTGTTTCATTGTATCTCAACATTTTCATGAACTATATTTAATATTATATCAAAATGGAGTTCAAGATCGTTTTAACATATGTTTTCTTATCCTTAAATTATTATTTAAGACCTTTGCCAGGTTCCTACTTTATGAATTGATTATTAATAAGACGTTTATTTTAATAAATTCTCACTAATGAATATTCTTGATTTGTGATTCATATTCATCGCAGCTTAAGACATTTTTTTAGACAAATAAAGAAATACAATCACTAGATTGATATTTTCAAAGTCATTCTATAAGATGACATAATTATTTTTCTAATTGTAAAAGAACGGATTCATTTGTGGAGTGGCGACATTTTTTCTGATAGAAATCCTTTCGAAAACCTTGCTTACCTGCAAGGTGATTCTTGACCGCCCTCGGACAGGGGAGAGGCCCAATCCGAGAAAAGACGCTTTTTCTCCCAGAGCGACCCTCAACTCGTTCACCTTTACCTGGCGGACGAGCTAAAAATAGCTCTCTCCTCCCTCGCTCGTCCACCCCGGGTGCGCCACGCGGATGCAGGCTCTGCTGTCCCGGGCATCTGCTCCCTCCCAACCAACGACCCCTGCTTCTCCTGGGGGGGGGGGAGAGGTTGCCATTCCTCGTTCCCTCCCTCCTTATCTTGAACAGTTGTGAGAATTGTTAATTTCGGAAGTTTATTTCGGTGGGCTTCTTCGTTTTGCTTTGTTTTAGTGGGATCGATATATGTAGAATTTTCTGGTTTCATTTATTTGGATTACTAACTGTAACCGCAGAAAGAAAAGGTAGTGAACCTTCGTTTTCAAAAGCTGGAGAAGTTTGAAAAATGTCTGCACATTTTATGCACTGCTTTCGATCCGCAAAGCAAAATTTTGGTTTATTTCTAATAAAATAATTTGTCTCCATGCAGGAGTACTTAATATGCTTGCAGCTAAATGTTAGACTTTTATCTTTACTGTACCATCTGAAAAGAGGAAATTTCAAGACAAGATTTATGTAATATGCAGCTATTTTTATTGCAATAATATGTAATTTTATCAATAAATTTATTTATCCATCTTCCATAATCTTTTCTTTTCTTATTATTGATATCATTTTTTGATTCCTGCATCTACCTGTATTGATCTGTCAAAACATCTGTATTGATCTTTTTTGGGAAACAATGGCTGATGCATTTTTTACCAAATAAAGTTTAAAATAGTCAATAAATATTTTGTTTGCAAAACCATGAATTATATATCGTTAAATTTGATTACCACTTGCTGTCGATGCTTTTGTTAATGTATATTAGATGCTATTAATTAACTACAAAAAATATGCATTTTAAGAAATTAAAAAAAAAAAACAAGTTTTCTTAAGTGAATATGAGCTAACAAGTAATGTTCTTTTAGAAAATCATATCAGTTATAGTTCAGAGTATAATGCATAGATTTTCTCTCTTTTCTTCAAACGTGTGTATTAACTTACAGTTCAAATTCATTCATAAAATTATTAATTTCTCCAAATCCATATTTCTAGATATAAGTGATTTGCGATAACAGACATTTAAGATATCAGAATACATGAAATATCACAAATGTTAATTTTCTGCGACAAATTTTAAACTGTGTTACCCCACAGTTTAAAACAGAGCAGAAAAATATTGATTTTGTACACTCATATTGGGTTTTCCTTTTTCTAATTAGACAATATTTCCAAGTAAAAATGATTAAGGAAATCATCTGGACTTAAAAGATTTTGTTTAAACCAATGAATTCATTAATAATTGAGTTAACGATTTATAATCAGTAATTATTGCTTTATTTTCTTATTTATTGTTCAACTTTGGAGTTGCAGCTATATCTTCCTAAAGGATGATATAGCTGCAATTGGGTGTAGAAATCTGGTATATATGTGTAGGTAAGTTGAGAACTATGGTAATGATGCTTTCTTACCTATAATATAGGACGAATTAAGCTTGTTGGAAACCTCTGGCACTGAAATTCTTTGGGACGGCTTCTAATAATATTGCACTTTTGTGCTAATACATTTCGTCTTACCAATTACTGCATTTTAGAATAATATAATTTTCTAACTTCCTCATTTTCAAAATTACTTTTCGCTTACCACTAAAGCACTTTATTTCTTATGGATGAGTCGGTTAACATGAAAAATAATAAATTTGTGTAACTGTGTTTAATTGATATCCCGGTTTTACAATTAGAGCTATTATTAATTTATTAGAATACAAAATGTATGATTTGTTTTATAATAATAAAAACTCCATGTTTGGTATTCAGCTTTGCTTTTTGACTTTATTTTATTTTATATTTTTAATAATCTGCTTTAAATGATGCAAAATTTATAAAATAAATATTTATTTTTTTATTTATACCTGCATATGAAAATTACATTATTAATTTCTTTTGTTAATCATGGTATATTTTTAAGAAATTTTATTATAGAAAAGGGGCACTTAATCCTGGGTGCTGAATTTTAATTAATGAGATATCGAATACTAAGATGTAGCAAATGTTTCCAATTTTGCACAATCATTGTTTGTTGATTTCTATTTCCAAAATAAAAACCTCAGAACTTGAAAAAAAGTATTTATCCTAATATTTTTTTTAAATATTTTCGAGCCCCCTTTCCATTCTGAGCCTACCTTTATTTTATTAGTCTCTGTATTGACTGAAAAGATCGAATATATTTTATTTTAAAATTTCTCTTCAAGAATTGTAAAAATGATTCATTTCAACATTCCCAGAAATTCAAATACACAAACTCATATCAAAACTGACTCAAATAATTTCAACGAAGTTCTTCGTCCATGAAGTATTTTTAATATGAAGTCTATTCAAATATTTGCAATCTAGTGTTCACAGCATTTTAATGCTTTCAGCAACTTATTCGCGAGATGTAGGAATCTGCACATTCCTCATTCCTGGAAACTTTCTTTTCATGGAAGACACGAGCTCATTTAAATACTTTCCTGGATTCCATCTCACCCCCCAAGGTTTTTGAAAGATTATCTGAAATTTAATGCAATGTAAGCAGAAGTATTGTAGAATGTATCTTCATTGCTTTGTGCAATTCTAAAGCTACATCAGTTTTATATTTCATCCGCAAGGATTCACACTCGATGTTTTTCAAAAGACAGTTATTTCTTTTATTATTTTTTAATTTTGTACATTTAACATTATATATAAGAAGTTTAGATATCTTTCTGAGAAGGAATTAATTCAAATTGAGACAAATTTTAGAAAAATGCCCATTTTTCTTGCATTATTCATGGCTTTTGTGTAATGCTTTGCTATAAAATGTACGAATTTCATACTATTTTCATGCGATAATTTAGTGCTTGAAGAATTGTGGTAACTTTTATGTTCAGACTTCCGCTGTGAAATGATGAGATGACTTCATGATGTACACAATGAATGTTCCATGCCTATTTAATTTTGGAATCAATGTACGTCTTGCACGAAGGGAAGGGGGGGGGTTGACCTTACAGCATAAACTAAGACAGTTTTTAGTTGTCATCTTGTAATTTTATTATGTCGACTTATTTTTATCAGATGATGGGTGGTGGTTCACTTATCTATTCATATAATTATAGTTCCTTGAATTCATTCCTTCGGGATTGTTTGACATATTTTCGATTATTTCTGAGGAATTGAAGATAGAAGTAGATAATCCCACGAATTTTATAAAACTAAACTTGCATCATATTCAAATGGGGAAATGTCATATTTCAAAACACAATGGATCGAACGAGTTTAAGGTGTACTAAAATACATTTATTGCATACTTTATGTATAATAACCTATATCTGTAGGAAACAGCATTTCCTATAGGTAATAGTACCCAATATAACATTCCTAATGTTCACTTTTCATGTTTACAATATATACTACCTATCTTCGTTCAACAAAAATTGGGAACTGCTCCATTATCTTAATCAATACAGCATTTATGAAAGTCTCGTTCAAATAAATTCTCTTCCTCCCCCTGCAAAAAAAAAAAAAAAAAAAAAAAAAAAAAAAAATGTTTCTGATTTCCTGGAAATTTTGATCTTCTTAGTTTATTGATAGTTTTTACCTGCATATAATATTATCAAATTTTAACTTTACGCGTTTGTGATAATTGCTGCTTATCTCCGTTTAGCAAAAATTTTTATCTAGTCCACTTTGTTTGTCAAGTCTCATCAACGATTGCTTCCATTAAATAAGCTCCATTTCCTGATTTCCAGGAAAATTCCAGCTTTCTTTATTCATTAACTTCCTGTCTCCAGCCTTTCTCGGACGGTCGTCTCTGAAGGATTATGCACATGTATCTGAAAGCAGTCTGCAAACTATTATAACCTAATATTTACCATTTATCCCTCTCAACTATGCAATTATGACGACAAAAGATTCTAAATCCTGAATTTCTGGAAGATGCTTGACATTCTCTCTTTCCTTCTCATTATTTTGACCATTAAAGGATTAAAGATTCGTTTTCGTAGCCTGTATGAAGTGACGGGCATCGGCTGAAGCTGCTGAAAGCCTCGATCATCCATCACTGAATGCAGCGGTGGACGAACAATAGGTATGATTCCGGGAACGCTAATTTGCTTTTCGCTATTTTAAAGCGAAGTGGACTTCCGGAAGGGATGCCATTTTCCGCAGGAAATATTTCAAAAGGCTAATTACTCCTGGGAAAAAGGAGGACTCTTGGAAAATGTTTAAATTTATTACGTAGTGCGTACCAGAAAATTGTTAAATATATGCGCAGTTAAATTCCAAAACGGGCAGGCTTAATAACTAAACCTTTCTTTAATGTTATTCTTATGGTAATGGGCATTTTGTTCTAGTGTAATTTTCCATTTTCAAACTAGTCTACGTCAAATCGCTTCAATTCATTTTAAACTATTCCTTAATTTTAATTATCATTCAGGGGCACTTTTTTTTTTTTTAAATTCTGTCAGAATATCCCGCCGGAGAGCACCTCAGATATAAGAATGAGAAGCTTACGGTATGGTGGTTGGTTCTCGCCACCCATGTGGATATAGAATTAGTGGGGATGGATCGGCTACCTCCTACCGATGAATTGTTTTTAATACCATATCACTGACGTTACCTAATAATAAATTTAAGAAAAACTGTTTTCTAAATTCTAGAATATTTCTAATATTGGCCCTATAAATCTAAAAATTTGTAAATAAAAAATTATTGAATTAAAAAAAATTATTATTTTTAGTACATTAGATAGATTTAAAATGTATTTTAAATCTAACTTTTTTGAAAAATCTGCAAGGAATTTATTAGATTTCTTTGAACAAAAAGTGAGCACCTACTACAACGATGCAGAAAGGGCCAAATGTATATAGGACTAGATCAAAAGGCCTTAACTGTAAAGTATTTTCATCACAAATTCATAGATAATATACATTTTTATAAACATTATGTTAAAAATATATTTATACAAAGCAGCTTAAGTATTTGAAGCTAAACATTACTGCTGTTTCGAAGAAATATTACAAGTGGAAGTGGCGGACATCAACGCCTGAAATCTGATCGAAACAAACAGACTTTCTTCAAAAAAATCAGCAGGAGTGATCGCCTCAAAACTTTCTTGCATACACTTAAATAAAGGTGCTAACCCCAAAAATGTCTTCCATGGAGCTGGTGTATAATAACTACGAAATATTAACATTTGGCGTGAATTTAGCATTTTTACAGGATCTGTCATATACTCCTTGGCTAGATTTTTGGCGATTAATCCGTGGTATGTGGTTAATAGAATCCGAAAATTGAATTTGTGTTTGAGACACGTTTTTCCGAACCGATTGTAGCAAAACTGTGATCAAAAATTGTAGTCACAAAATTCCATATCAAATTTGATCTATTTGAGTCATTACCTTTTTGAGTTATCACTTTTATACGTTTCTGAAAGTTCAAACCGATAGACAGTCAACCGCTTTTTGGATTTGATTCAAAATCTGACAAACGTCTACAAACTACTACTGAAACTTATCTATCAAGCTCTCTTCTTTTTTAGTTATCCTATTAACTTATGTGTGAACAGCTGGACAGACAGACTTCCTTTGAAAGGATTTAACACAAAATTTAATAGAAATTTTCAAATTTGGACGAAATTCAGTATACGGTATTTATACCATCTAGTTCAAAGCGTTTTTGAGTTATTTTTATCACAGACAGACAGACAGACGGTCATTTAACCCTTTAAATGGCCATTTTTTTCTAGTCATATTATGTTAAAATATTTTTAGGCTTGAAATTAGAATAAGAAAAGGGATTCGTTTAACTTAGTAGATAAATTTAATTTGCTTAATTAATTAATTTGGTTAATTAATAATTAAGTAACAAATCAAGACACATCATTTTGTCTGAGATAAAGGACTGAAGCATCTAAGTTTCTGACTTACTAAAAAAATTTGTCAGAACTTATGCCAACCTACATAATTTCATAAAAAGATTGATAAATTTGGTGGGGAGCATACTTCCCACGACCCTCGAAAGGGTTAACTCAGGGAGATCTGAAATATGGACCTTCGTCAAAATCTCGATTTCAAATTTTTTTGACGATTACTGTTCTTTTTCTGTACTACATATACGAGAAAGTAAAAATCATATGTAATTCAAGAGTCTAAATTTTTATTATTATAATTACGCAAAAATATTTTGACTTTTTAAATCGAATTTATGAAAGTATCTACGAATGAATGATTAATAAAGTATTTTTATGCCTTTGGTTTGCTTTGTCAGTTCCCAAATGATATCTCATTATTTAAAGATGCCTTCGAATGCTGCGTTGAAAAGCGAATATGATTCATTGCCTCTAAATATCCGTAACTTGGTCACAAATCATTGCTTATTTTTCAGCGGAGCATCACTTTCACGGCCGCGATAAAAATATGGAAGAAAGCAACAATTTAAATAGCTGTTATAAATCTGGAGGACAAATTCCCGGTCCTCGATTAGCTCCTGTATTTAGATTAGCGGACCACTGGAAATAATGGACGTGCAACGGGTTAACTTTAATCGGTCGAGTCGATAAGGCGTAAATTTAACGATGATAATGGACATTAGAGCCTCCATTGATCCGATAAGATTAACCAGCGCGGCTCACCTTTTATGACCCCGCTTTCCAAGTAATTGATACGGTCGATACATCCGTGTAACGGGCCACATGGAAAAATTTATTACGCGCATAAGTTACTCCGTCCCTGCAAATGCCGGAATAAACTGCCCTCATCATGCATATGTTGCTCAAGCGATCATAAAAGGATGCTGCAGAATCTGGCGAGGCATTAAAAAAAAGAGAGAAAAAGAAGATTGGCGATATATACGATCCAGCTTGTATGCAAATATGCGCCAAATGACGAATGCAAATTTTTATTTGCCTTTGATGGAAGTTTGCGAAATCGAGATGGATGTTTTGTGAAGGAGGAAGTAATAAATTATAAGCGGTTAATATGAATTGTTTGATTTTGGCTTTTAAGCTGTTTAAAGCAGTAGTCCAGATTAATTTCGGACTTTGATAATGGGTATTTCTTGAAGTTAATAAATTGAACTACAGATGTTTCGAACGAAATACACTTTTTAATTGGCTTCTTTTAACGTTAAATTAAATGCTTGTTTCAATTTATCGATTAAATGGAGCAAATTTCAGAGTAATATATTGTGATAAGAAATTGTTATTGGACTATGAAAGCGAAGCAAAATTGACTATTCTCTGGCTGAAACTATTTAAAACTGATATCATCTGAAATATTGACTTATTCTGCTTTTAACACAATGTTAGAAAAAATGAAACAGAATGTGTTCTGCATGAAATTACCCAAAAGAGATGTTTGAAAATAAATATTCTGCTTTAAAAATAAATATCAGTCAGTTTAAGAAGGCAAGTACACTCTTCTAATTTTTTAGTTGCCCAATATAGTTCAGGTCGAACACTACTAATGCTTTTGCAGGTGTCCAAATGGTGTTTAGTTAAAGAAACTACATAGTAGTACTACTCAAAATATCAAATTGCATACATTTTGCTGATTGGTATACAATCATTTTGATGACGGAAGAAAAATGAAAGAAATTCCTTTTATACAGGTATATTATAGAGCAAATAAATATTTTCCTCGTCCCGTCTAATAATTCATAACATTTTAAATGCTAATAAATTACCAGAGGTATAGTTTTACTTGTAGAGTCATTAATGGTTTCGCATTTAACTTGAGTTATCTGCAAAAGAGGGTAGAGGACGATCCACCTTCGAGAATCTGTCTCATAAGTGCAATCGAAATTTATATGTAATCAAATGTGTTTTTTCAGTATGAGCCGTCACTTATGAGTATCTTTAGCTTGTACACCTGTTCATAATCTTTTTCACCTCTAAATTTCTGTTATCTTTTTTAACTTTAAAAAAATATTAGACAGTTAATTAAATGATGAAAAATGCTTTCCTATTATATAATTGTAATTAGATTATTCACCTTAAATATATCTTACTTCAAATCTTGTAATACTTTAAGAAATGAAGATGATCGGCAAGAAACGGGGAGCTACAGAGGAGTAGTAATTTTATTTAACGTTTCATATTTATATATAAAAATATATTTCCAGCAGTGAATCATTTTAAATAATTATAAAGTGCCTAGAAATGCCATAGAGTAAAAAAAGATTAAAATTAAAATGCTAGTATGTAATTTCCCTTTAAGCAATCCCCTTTAAACAACGGTTTCTTTAGTCTAGCGGAAGTGCGTTTTCTTTAAAAATCCTTTTGTCTGACCACCTGACCACAACCTGCTTTGTTTGCCCTAACCCAATAAAAATAAGTAAAGGAATCCCTTTCACTGCAGAGGAGGTATTTGGAAAATTTTACATTTAAGCAGCCCTTTCCCTCTCCAAAAACACCTCTGTTTTGAAAGGAGAAGAAGTCAACCACTCCTGGGTATATTACATTACCATTTCACGCACACAGATTCCCCCCGCTTCTCCTCCTGGCCGACCCCCAGACTTATTTTCTCGGTCTTCCCATCCCTGCTTAATAAAGCCGTGGCAAACAGATCAATGAAACCGAGAAGACACTGACTGAAAAAGAAACGAGACGCCGAAACAGAATAATAATAATAAAAAAACGGTAAATAAAGAAACGTGGATGCGCATAATTTCGTTTGATTGGAATTGTCTCCGGAGGTTCAGTTCTAATTTTTTTTTTTTTTTTTTTTTTTTAACTTTTGCACGGAAGATACGAGTGGCGACATGGACTTTTTGGTAGAATTTTTCCTAGCATTTCGTTTTCATCGGAGTCGCACCATTTTTAAAAAAGGAAAAAAATATATTTCTTTTTCTTTTGTGTCTTTTAATGCTATGTGTGGATTGCTTTAAACGAATGCAAATGCAATTTTGATCACTTGCTGCTCTGTTGCGAAATGCAAAGCGAAGGAATGGGTTTTATTGTGCCTTTTTATTTGGGTTCTGTAATTTTGGCCTTGAATTCTAGAGCTGGGGAATAAAAGGAATCTACTTTCTTAGGATACAGGGGGATTTTAGTAGATGTTTGTCTCTGATGAAGTTGTTTATTTTATTTAGTTTTAGGAGACATAGAATTTAATTTAGAATATTTTGGTCCTATGTACTTCTTTGGAGTTCCTGTGTACTTTATTTATTATCAATGACTATCGACATTGAAGGGCTGTATCATTGCGTACAATTAAATATTTCAGAATGTAATCCTGATGAATTTTAAGAGTATCTAATGTTTAAGAAAAAGAAAAATCTCTTTAAAACACAGTAGTTATTTTGTGTGAGGGAATTCTATATTTCAAAGAAATGTATCGCTTTATATAGCCCTAAGAACTTACTTGTTCATCATCCACCATTTATGCATGTGGTGGCTCATAAATTTTCATAAACTGTGAATTGGATTTGTTACTGCGTTTCGTAAAAACTGCCTTTAGTATGATTTTTGTTTTTTTTTAGGAGCCAATATTCACAGCGGGTGAACTCATTTAAAAATTTATTACATTCGTGGACACTCATATAATAATTCCCCTTTTTATTACATAGCAATGAAAATGTCGAGTAGAATTGCTAAAACTTTAATACTCATGCAATATTTCCCTTTGCTATTACATAATAGTTAAAATATCTAGTAGAATTGTTAAAACTTTAGTACTCATATAATAATTCCCTTCCCTATTACACCATAGAATTGCTAAAACATTAGTCACGTGTAGTTTCCTCCCTATTACATAGCAGGGAAAATATCTGGCAGAATTGTTAAAACATTAGTTCTCATATAATAATTCCCTTTCCTATTACATCGTAGAATTGCTAGAACATTAGTCTCATATAATAATTCCCTTCTTTATTACATAAAAGCGAAAATATCGAGTACAATTGCTAAAACATTAGTAATATAATAATTCCCTTCCCTATTACATCGTGGAATTGCTAAAACATGTCTCATCTAATAATTCCCTTCCTTATTACATAACAGTGAAAATGTCTCGTAGAATTGCTAAAACATTTGTACTCGTATAATAATTCCCTTCCCTATTACATAACATTGGAAATATCGAGTAGAATTGGTAAAACATTAGTTCTCATATAATAATTCCCTTCCATATTACATAACAACGAAAATGTCTACTAGAATTGCTAAAACATTAGTATTCATATAACAATTCCCGTTTCTATTACAGTGTGGAATTGCTAAACCATGTCTCATGTAATAATTCTCTACCTTATTATATAACAGCGAAAATGTCTTGCGGAATTGCTAAAACATTTGTACTCATATAATAATTCCCTTCCCTGTTACATAACATTGGAAATATCGAGTAGAATTGGTAAAACATTAGTTCTCTTATAATAACTCCCTTCCATATTACATAACAGCGAAAATGTCTGGTAGAATTGCTAAAACATTAGCATTCATGTAATAATTCCCGTTCCTATTACAGTGTGAAATTGCTAAAACATTTTCATGTAATATTCCCCTTCCTTATTACATAAAGTTGAAAATATCGAGTACAATTGTTAAAACATTAGTGCTCATATAATAATTCCCTTTCCTATTACATCGTAGAATTGGTAAAACAGTAGTCTCATGTAATATTCTCCTTCCCTATAATATAACAGCGAAAATGACTGGAAGAATTGCTAAAACATTAGTAATATAATAATTCTCTTCCCTATTACATCGTGGAATTGCTAAAACATATCTCATGTAATAATTCTCTACCTTATTACATAACAGCGAAAGTGTTTTGCAGATTTGCTAAAACATTTGCACTCATAATAATTATCTTCCCTATTACATAACATTGAAGATATCGAGTAGAATTGCTAAAACATTAGTTCTCATATAATAATTCCCTTCCATATTATATGACAGCGAAAATGTCTGGTAGAATTGCTAAAACATTAGTATTTATATAATTCCGGTTCCTATTACTGTGTGGAATTGCTAAAACATTAGTATTCATATAATTCCGGTTCCTATTACAGTGTGGAATTGCTAAAACATTAGTATTCATATAATTCCGGTTCCTATTACAGTGTGGAATTGCTAAAACATTAGTTTCATGTACTAATTCCCTTCCTTATTACATAAAAGCGAAAATATAGAGTACAATTGCTAAAACATTAGTTCTCATATAATAATTCCCTTCCATATGATATGACAGCGAAAATGTCAGGTAGAATTGCTAAAACATTAGTATTCATATAATAATTCCCGTTTCTATTACAGTGTGGAATTGCTAAAATATTAGTCTCGTGTAATAATTCCCTTCCTTATTACATAAAAGCGAAAATATCGAGTAGAATTGCTAAAACATTAGTACTGATATAATAATTCCCCTCTCTGTTACATAACAGTGAAAATTTCGAGTACTATTGCTAAAACATTAATGCTCATATAATAATTCCCTTCTCTATTACATAACAGTGAAAATATCGAGTAGAATTGCTAAAACATTAGTACTAATACAATAATTCCTTTCTCTATTACATAACAGTGAAAATTTCGAGTACAATTGCTAAAACATTAGTGCTCATATAATAATTCCCTTCTCTATTACATAACAGTGAAAATATCGAGTACAATTGCTAAAACATTAGTACTAATACAATAATTCCTTTCTCTATTACATAACAGTGAAAATTTCGAGTACAATTGCTAAAACATTAGTGCTCATATAATAATTCCTTTCTCTATTACATAACAGTGAAAATTTCGAGTAGAATTACTAAAACATTAATACTCTTATAATAATTCTCTTCTCTATCTCATAACCTTGAAAGAAAATTGAGTAGAATTGCTAAAACATTGATGTAATAATTTCGTGCCCTATTATTACAGAATAGCTAAAATATCTTGTAGAATTGCTAAAACATTATTTCTCGTATGTTACTTTCCTTTTCCTCTTCCGTAACAGTTAAAATATCAAATAGAATAGCTTAAATACTACTATTTATTTAATATTTTCCTTTCCTCTTATATAAAATTTAAAATGTGAATTAATAAAACATGAGATCCAAAGCTCAAGTGGAACTTTTTTGAAGATTTACTATATTTTCTTGAAGTATATTTCGCATATAAGAAAATGATATGCACGACATATGTTTTAAGACAAAATGTTTGATTAATGTTTAGATTTTAACTAACCTATATTCACCAGATCTTAACATCCGCCTGACTTTTGATTCTAGACTGATTTATCATACTTGTTCCGGAGATGATTTAATTGCAACCGTATTTATAGAAATGAACTCAGATAAATGTAATCTGTGGATCAAGCGAACGAGCGATAAGATGCATTCACTAATTTAGTAAATGCCGCCACTCTCCAGGAGCGTATAATAATTATTGCATTTAACTCTAACATTATATTCGCGCATTTCAAGTATTTGATCTAAAATTGTAGCTTAAAGCGATGCGACTCAGTTTAATGAAGCAATTTATAACTGATTCCGTTCACTTAAAATCGTACAACATTAAATAGTCTTGACAACCGAACGCTTGTATTGTAGTGTGTACTTCGGAATTGTGTAGGGGAAATAGTCTATTATTGTAGTTGAAATTAAGAGCTACTAAATATATTCCTAATGGAAGGAAATGTTTTCATGTATTTTACAATCACTAAGCACCTCATTTCCATTATATTAATATTTATTTCATATCTGTATAATCTAATATATTGAAACAGATGATGTTCATAAATTTGTAATTGGATAAAGTCTGTTAAGAAAAATGTAGGACAAACTATCCAATAATATCGTACTTGTTTTATTCATTTAGAAATTTTAATTTTTGAAAATTCATTTATTACTTCTTATTTACTTTTTAAGGTTTTATTTATTTATTTATTTATTTTTATCATGTTCTCACATGATAAAAATAAATAAATAAAACCAAAGCTCCAAAACTTGCAAAAAAAGTTTTGGAGCTCAAATGATTTCGAGATGAAAAAAACCATCGCTTTTCTAAATATCGATGCAAGCGTAATCTGATAGTCACGTGATTGTTTCAAACACTTTTAAACTGGTTAATGACATAAATTAATTAAGACAAACAATGACATAAAAAAGATAATAATGTTCTCGTATGCTAACTTGAAATTTGCTATAGTAGATTTCTATGTTATTAATATATTAATCCTTTTCTCTTATTTATTTTTTAAATATTAAAAAAGAAAACCCCTAGTTGTTTAGGAATTATAGCAACATTACTTTTTTTTCTTAGATGATTTTTGTTGTTGTTGTTGTTTCTTAAAGGAGTTTTTTAAATAAATATTGAATTGAAATGCAAATGAACAAAAATCGATATAAAGCTTACAGGGAAAAAAAAAAAAGAAATTAACATTGCATTTAATTAAAAATTTGTGAACACTTTTTTTAATGTCTTGAAAGAGATATAAAATAACTGTATACATTAAATATTTAATTTAAATTGTATTTTAATTATGCTTTATTAAAATAGATTTAACTTTCGAATAATTTTATTTGTAATATTTTGACATTAACAATTGAAGAATTTATGCAAAAACTCAAAATTTTTTCAATAACTCCAAAGAAGAGTGAAACCTTCTTTGTAAATGCATTTTATTTCTGAAAAATCGCATTAGAATATTATAGATTTCTGTTTAAGCAAAATTTATGCTGATTCAGTTGCTAACGATTTCAAAATAAATGGGAGAAAATAATTAATTTTATTAAAACTGACACAATATAAAATTTCGTTTTTTAATTTTTAAGTGTTTTGATTAAGGAAATGTTCATTTTTATTTCAATACTAAATTATAAAATCATAAATCTGTATAGTCAGAAAGAAAATAAATTAAAATTGTCAGAGAGTTTTTTTAATTTTGATTTTTTCTTTGTTTAAAAGAAAAAGAATTATAATAAAAATTTTAAGTTTTATTTAACTACATGGGGAACAGAATTTTTTAGTTTTTATTCTCTATGTTTAAAAATTACTTTCGGAGACATGGAAAGGCTTTTAGCTAATCATATTGTCCAGTTCCTAATCATTAACAGAAAAACTGTTAATTGTTTTATTTTAAATAAAAGCATCTTGATGATTAGGTAACCACCATTTCTCCCCCCTTCAGTTAATTATTCAAGAATGAATATTTTAAAATCGATTCTGTTTTTAATTTAATTGCGTTAAAATTAATTATTTTTGTTCTGCTAGTTTTTAAAGCTGATATAATTGATCTTATTTGATTATTTTAAAGCTGATACATTGATAATTTGTTGCTCATATTGAATAATCGTATTATAGAAGCAGCGTTCTGCATATTTTCTGTCAAAAGTGATTTTAATTTAACATAATTTTCCCACGTGAATACATAATTTACTTTTTTTTTTATAAGTTACTTTTTTTTTCTTTTTTAATCTAATGAGTTTTTCTCAAATTCGAATATTTTTAATTGGTATTATGAAAAAATAATTTTTATGTTGTGAAGAAAAATCCTTTAGTTTGACAAACAATTAATTTTGTTTTGATAATTCTGCTTACTTTGTAGTTCAAATTTCACAATGTATTTAAAACGATTGCAATATGTAGGCATGTAGAATTACAGAACGATATGCATGAATAGGGAATTTTAATGCAAACTATTTATAATACCTTGCAGTAATCGCGATTAAAATACTCTCATGTCTAATATTTTTAATGCGAAAACTATTTTTGCATAAAATGTTATAATTCACAAAATCCTTTTATTGTCTGAGACTGCTTTTCAATTAAAATGAAAATAATAATTGAAAAGAATGAATTTCCTTATTTTAAAATCGTTTGCATCTATTGAGTTATTTATTAAATTTTTGAAAAATGAGTGAAACATTAAAGAAACAATGCCCAACTAGAGCCAACAGTACGACGTAGCTACTCACGTGTCACAACCCTTTTTACGGGCGGACTTCATTCATTCATTTCATTCACTCATCCACAGATCGTAATTTAGACCTGAACCAGAGAACGATCGCCTCTGAACCAATACCCCCAATGGTATTATTCTCGACATGGAGGACTTTGTGATCACGACAGATTTATACGTGCGCTAGCCACCACACACACGGAGAGTCTCCGGCCGGTGGGGTTCGAACTCACAACCTAAGGGATGCGAGTTCAATGCCCTACCAACCAGGCTATTCCGACCTTTTTTTTTTCCTTCTTTCTTTTACTGTCTGTCGTAATCAATATAATATTCATTTTGGATGGAAAAAAAAACATAATTAATTTGATACTTACCATACTTGCCTTGTCTTTCAAGTTAATTCATAAATGTTGTGCATCTTTTTAAATTATTATTATTTCAGTTATTTTTTTTTTTTTTTTTTTTTTTTTACCAGCGCGGTGTCACTGTATCCAGTGGAAACATTTAATTCACTTTTTTTGTGTATACTTTATCATTGGTATGAAAAAAAAATGAATTTTTATGAATATTATTTAGATAAAAAAATATGTTTAATAATGAATCGTCTATTATTGGTTAAATCATAAAAATCGTGTTTGTTCGGATAATAGTCTCTGAAAAACTTGCTGAAATTTATAGAGATTGTGAAATTAAAAAAATAAATAAAATTGCAATGATTTAATAGTGTTTTGTTTTGGATACATATAAATTTTTATTTTCTATGACAACCGAAAATATTTATTTCATAACATCTGGACAAAATCATTTTTGTCTTCACGTTAAGAACATTTTTATGCGAAGGTGGAAGAGAAAGTGGGAGAACATTTGCAATCAATCCCCCCCCCTTTCTGCTTGTGATAACCACACTGCCACTGTGTAATAACTTCTACTATGGATTATGCTGCTATCGTGTTGTTGTAAGACCCCCTTGACCTTCTGGTGATACATCAGAATGATCCCTTTGTTGAATGATGGATATCGTGGGGGTTATGATGTCAGCAGTGTTCGAGAGATAAGTATTATCTTAAAGAAATCTCAATGTCAGTAACACATTCTGCAAGATTTCCGCAACCTTTTAGAGAAATGAATCTTATTACTTCATGTAATGTTAGATTAAAGAAAAAGATTTTTGCTCGGTCGCGAACACATTCAAACAACTTATCTTTTAAGTTATTAAAAGTAAAAAGAATTCCAACTTATCTTTTAAGTTGTTAAAAAGCAAAAAGAAATTTTATTGTAATAACATTTATAGGTTAGATATTTATAATTTTCCTGGTGTGTGGTTCAATTTGTATGATACAAAAATCGATAAACAAGGTAATCGATAAAAAATCGATAATTATTGGAACTTGAGTTAACAAATTTGGCACATAATTATTTCTTGAGTTATAAATGTTCACTGACAAAGAGTTGATTTGTAACAAATAAAAGCTGATCGGAATTTTAACATTTTTTTCGATAACTTTGAAATTTATAAATGCATAATAACTGTTTTTACATCATTTTAATATTTTAAAAAATGGTTTTCCAGTCATTGTGGCTAATCTTAATTATGTGGAATCTTTTTAGATTTAATAAAGTGAAAACACAATTGATTTTAACCATTCATTTGCTACTAAAATGTAATCAGTGCGATTTTCACAATATAATCATCTAATTAAAGAAGATTAAAAATATTTGCATTACAAAAATACTTTATTTTCAAGATTTGATTATTTATTTCTGTTATTTTGTTTGAATATTTACAAATTATGGCAAAATAGTATAATAGAAAACAGGCGATAAAAAAATATTACTTTTTAACATGTCAGTATTAAGGTCATGATATTTCAGTCTGCAATTTCGATTTTCCTTTTTTTTGTATATTTATATTCTTTTCTTTATTTATTTACTTTTTTTTTCTTTGCTATAAGAAAGTTAGTCAAAGTCAGAGTCAAAATGATTCCTTGTGGATGCTTGAAATCTTAATATTTGTTAATGAATTATTAATAACTAGAAAAGAAACCTGTTCTCTGTTGGTGATGATTATAAATATTGGTTTGAAGTTTGTATTTTCTGTTAATAATATTTTCTACTAGGCAAAATAATAAAGTAAAACCAGTTCAAATTTCTTGATTTGAATTAGAATGATCATTGTCCTTATTTTATATTCATTAAAACATATTTAAGCAAATATTCAATATGATTTAATTATTAATAACTAGAAATGAAACCTGTTCTTCGTTGTAATGATTATAAATATTGGTTTCAAGTCTCTGTTTTTTGTTAATAATATTTTTTATTAGGCAAAATAATAAAGTAAAACCAGTTCAAATTTCTTGATTTGAATTAGAATGATCATTGTCCTTATTTTATATTCATTAAAACATATTTAAGCAAATATTCAATATGATTTAATTATTAATAACTAGAAATGAAACCTGTTCTTCGTTGTAATGATTATAAATATTGGTTTCAAGTCTCTGTTTTTTGTTAATAATATTTTTTATTAGGCAAAATAATAAAGTAAAACCAGTTCAAATTTCTTGATTTGAATTAGAATGATCATTGTCCTTATTTTATATTCATTAAAACATATTTAAGCAAATATTCAATATGATTTAATTATTAATAACTAGAAATGAAACCTGTTCTTCGTTGTAATGATTATAAATATTGGTTTCAAGTCTCGGTTTTTTGTTAATAATATTTTTTATTAGGCAAAATAATAAAGTAAAACCAGTTCAAATTTCTTGATTTGAATTAGAATGATCATTGTCCTTATTTTATATTCATTAAAACATATTTAAGCAAATATTCAATATGATTTAATTATTAATAACTAGAAATGGAACCTGTTCTTCGTTGTAATGATTATAAATATTGGTTTCAAGTCTCTGTTTTTTGTTAATAATATTTTTTATTAGGCAAAATAATAAAGTAAAACCAGTTCAAATTTCTTGATTTGAATTAGAATGATCATTGTCCTTATTTTATATTCATTAAAACATATTTAAGCAAATATTCAATATGATTTAATTATTAATAACTAGAAATGAAACCTGTTCTTCGTTGTAATGATTATAAATATTGGTTTCAAGTCTCTGTTTTTTGTTAATAATATTTTTTATTAGGCAAAATAATAAAGTAAAACCAGTTCAAATTTCTTGATTTGAATTAGAATTATCATTTCCCTTATTTTATATTCATTAAAATATATTTAAGCAAATATTCAATATGAAAACCTTATTGAGTGCAACTCAATTTATTTGCATGCCAAAACATTAAAAAGCTAAAGACATGGTTTATTTCTAAGAAGTTATAATATGCAGTATAATTTCACCAAAAAAACAACAACAACAACTTACTGTGTTATCGATATTTGTAATTTGCTGCCTTCAAATGATGTTTTTTTTAGTTTTAATAAATTAATAAAATGTAAATTATTATCAGTTTCTGACGAAACTAGAAGAAATATGCTAGTCTCTGATTTTAATTTAATTTTGAAAACGTTGTGATTCTTTTGATAGAATCTCATTTATAAAGGATATCATTAATATGATCTGTATAGAAAAATCATACATATTTAATCACTTATGATAATTACATATATATGTATATATATTTTGATAGATGATAATTTATCTCTATAAAAAGATTTTTGTGGTAAAGGAAGCAGATGATTGTTTTTTTAAAATGACTTCTTTTAATTTTTTTAGAATTATTAAGGGAAAAGTTCAATTTTTATCAATTATTATTTGCTGGAACCATGACAAAAGAACGATGCAGTCTATGTAAGAAGTCAGAAAGTGGAGAAAAAAATGGCTTTGAAAACACAATCAGAATTTATATTACTTCAGAATTGTTTTTAGCTGAGACGACACTTATTTTAAGCACGTGTAGACTTGTGTGTGGGAAATATAAACTTTCATTAATCATAAATTAAAGTTTGAATTGAAGAGACTAGAAAACAATTTTAGGAACGCATATAAATTATAATTATTACATACAAATATATATTGATATAATATCTTTTTTTTTTATCTAACCTCTTCTGAATAGAAATATAGTTTAACTATAAAGAAACTCACTTGGAAATTATTATAGTGAAATCTATTAATTTCTATAAAAATGAATCTCATTTGTTTTAGTAAAAGGGACTAATTTTTCTGCTATTTCTTTCATGCCATAGACGTGATCTCAGGACATTTTAAAAATCAATAAGAGATTAAAACTGTAGTAACTGTAACTGTAGCGACTGTAGTAATCCAATTCCAGTTAGTATCATTTTCGACGAGTCACGTACGGCTGCAGAGTTGGCGCGTTAATCATTCGTGTCTCCCGGGTCCATAAAACTCTTTACGATACACAAACCTCTGCGGAGGAATATTTCCTTTGATCAAATCAGCGGACAAGATAATTTTTTTTTCTCGGCAAGTAGCTGTTTCTCTGAAATTAGGCGACTTTTCACCTTATAAATTATTTGCTATGTGGGTAGGAATCGTTATTATGAATGCTATGCTTAAGAGGGTCTTGTTGGTGAATATTTGTGTCATATGTTTATTTTCCGTTGAGATTATTGTGAAGAAATTTCTGTAATTTAATGCTTATTGGACTGAAAATATCTCTTTAAGATAAAAATATTATGCGCCAAAACTAGTGATAACTGAGCGTGATAGTTTTGGCAATTCTCCATAATATATTTTCATGTTCTTCTAGAAAATTCTGGACGTGTTCCTATTATATTTAAATTTTTAAACTGGATTTGATATTAAATATCTCTAATCAATATTCTGTGACATAATTTATTATATTTAAAATAATTCTTTTTGTTTTTTTTTAAATTCATATTATTTTTTATGTTCTTACGAAATTTTTCATCTAATTCTCCACTACTACGGCTAAAATTTTTAGAGAAATGGTCCAAACGATTGTGCTTAGACTATGCTCGTTCGATTTCCTTAATAAAGTTTATAAAATGCTTTTATTAATTGGAATGAAACACAAAAGCACCACTTCTGTAAATCTTCATTTGAATGAAAAAGATTCAAAAAGAATGAAATACAAAAAAATTATATTTTGTTTACATTATACGGTGTGTTTTGAAAATATGATCTTTTTGTAAATTCCAACTGTAATATACCTTCAGATAAGCATGCCTCCAAACACTAATAGTTCTATTGCCTTTATATTTTTTTACCTAAGAAGTTATAAGGAAATAATAATTTCTGAAGCTAAACATACTTTTTAAAAATAAAAATTATCGTGATTACGTTTTTTGTTTTTACGTCTGAGGCTCTTTCAATTGGATAATATAAAAAAAAAATCTTTGGAAGGGGGGAATGTTTTCAACCCCCAAAAATTAAAATCGGCTGTTTTTTTTTTTTTTTTTTTTTTTTTTTTTTAAATCTTAGGATACCAGAAAAAAAGGTGCTATCAGTGAATTATTTACCTTTTGCACTTATGCATCGCTTTTAATTTGATTTTTATAGTGCAACAATACATTCATTTATTTCATATTTTATGTGCATATTTTTGAATTATTTTCGTTGTTATTACTCGGCATGATGATAAGAGAAGTAAAATAATTTAAATGTTAGAATATCAGAATTGATAGTTATACAGTTTCAATTCATCTTGGGATCTTTTGAAGTATTCTAATTTTTTCTTGGCATTTATCAAATTGTCTTTTATAAATTTCAAATATCTTTTTATAAATAATAAAATTCTATTAAAACAATATAATTACAATAGTTAATAAAAATATGTTCTTTCTGCAATAATACATTGAAATTTATTTTCTTGTATCAAATATGTCGTACACAAAATAGCTGAAAGGGAATTCGACTTTTAAGATGTCAAAAATTCAATTATAAAACGATTTTTTTTCATCTTTTGAAACAACAGGAAACACCAAGACTTTTATGTCTTTTGAAAAATGTATTATTTTACTTCAGATGATTAGATTCGTGAAATTGCATCAAAATAGTTTTGCTCTGACAACAAGTAGAACTTTATGAGAATCTGCGTTTTTAAAACAAGTCAGCTTATCGTATTTAATTTTAAAATCAATAAAACCATCCTGTTTCTGAAATTTATAGCAGACAGTGAAATTGAAGATTTTATCTTGTTCGCAATAATATCCGGCGTTAGTTATCGTTTGCAAAATCTGTCGGGAATCTGGCAACAGTGTAAATGCTTGGAATCCTTTTCCATTTTATCGGTGGCGCGACATTTTGGCTCGCAAGCCTTGATTAAACGCGACGGCCCCGAGGGCTGCATATGATTAAACTAACTCCTTTGATAAATTATATTTTTGTTGGAGACTTCTCTGTGCCCCAGTTTCTAACGAGCACGCCTTCATTGTCTGTGCCTACTGATTCTATATGCCAAATTAAATCTACTAGAGCTCTACGGTTCCGCTCTTTCCATTTTATAATAAACTATAACTTCGTTATCGAAAGGAAGTAAGATTCTGTTACGGTTATGAAATTTCGAATTTTCAGATGAATTAATGTTTGCATAAATATGATTGGCAAATGAGGCTCTGACTACTCTGAATTAATTTTGACATTTGAATAGATTTTGTGTTAAAATTTCAGCTTTCGTTTGATAAATGTTTAAGTTCTGAAAGTATTTTCTTTTAGAAATAGAACTAATTTATAAAAAGAAATACTTTTTGTTTAAATTGAAACAATGATTTATGATATGAATTCTATATCACCAATTCTTTGTACACGGAATTATAATGTAACCTGTAGCTTCGCAGAGGCTCAAGGTATTGATTGCCCTTATCATCAGGCTATTTTTAAAAATATTCAGGTCTGTACCAAAATAAGTGTGATGTTTCTTCAGAACAAAGTATAAATTTAATTACTTTAAATCTGATAACTCATATTTGAATGAATATCAAATCAATCAATAATCAAACAAATCAAATCAAATGACATGGCAGTCATATTTTAAATGAAGCAACGTATTCCATCTAACATCTAATTCTATCATTCATTTAATATCTTATTGCCCTTATCATCAGGCTATTTTTTAAAATATTCAGGTCTGTACCGAAATAAGTGCCATGTTTCTTCAGAACAGAGTATAAATTTAATTACTTTAAATCTGATAACTCATATTTGAATGAATATCAAATCAATCAATAATCAAACAAATCAAATCAAATGACATGGCAGTCATATTTTAAATGAAGCAACGAATTCCATCTAACATATAATTCCATCATCCAATTAATATCTTAGGCTGGTGGTTTCCAAATCATTTTGCATCCAGTCACCCACTAGCACACATATATTCTGCAGTATTGTATGATATAAATATTCGTAATATTGTTGAAGACTGAATTATATAATGCAATATCGTTATTGTACCATATTTTTAAACATTCTTTTGTATAATCTTGCTATCAAATCTCTTCTCTTTCTTCTAATATTTTACAATATTATCCGATATTGCAAATTTTATAGCTATTTATATTGTATTATTATTTATAGCTATTTATACCGTATTAAAATAGTTTTACTCATACAACAAGTAGAATTGCAAATATAGTATAATATTGTAGAATATTGAATAAAGTAATATCGCTCAATATTGTACAACATTTTGTGTTACCTTGAATTTTGTTTTTGTGCACTCTTATTATCAAATTTCTACCCTTTTTTGCCATTCTTTCGAGGGAAGAAATTATTATTATTATTATTAAGTGTTTTTTGTTAATTAAAGATTCAAATTATTTGAATTGTCTTGATATCGTTAGTCTAACAAAATTTTTACTATGCATTTGATTTAATTTGTAATAGGACAGATTACTTCATTGTCAAAATAAATGTAAAGGACGTCGGAACAATTTCACTTTTACTTATGATTTAAACTTATAATTAGTTAACATTATAATAAAATCTTCAAATGGAAAACGTCTTTTAACTTGTTTCATGGAGCCTAAATTTTATAAAATCTGATATAAACTCATGTCTACATTAATATAACCAAATTACTTTAATTTCTTGAGCTATGCCAGTTTTACTGTAATATATTTGTTCTTAATATACTCGTAAAACTCTTTTTGCAAATTCTGTGTTCATAAAATATATTGATTTGTTTTGCTAATTTATTAGTGCATTTCTTTAACTGTTTTTTAATAGGCTTATGGATTTCAATAACTTCAATTTTTTATAATTATTTTGTTAGCCAAAATTTTATAACATTTTTCACTTTAACCCTTTAACCCCTTTGTGTTTTCCGCTTTAACTAATAGTAGTTATTGGTTTACCAGCAATTGTTTGTTGAAAATCTCTGTCTTAAACTATACGCTGACGAGATGTTTTCTCCATCTAGAAACGCTGTGAATTTCAAAATTAAATTAGTGGCATTTGATGTATATCGATTCAATTCAAAAGTGAATATTCAGTAATAATTATATTAAACTGATTACTTTACTCGGCTGGGTAATCTGTTTACGCTCCATATTCTTTGAAATGTATATGCTGTCTAAAATGTATAAAATTCAAACATCCTATGGAATAACTAGAGAAATGTGAAATATCTCCCCTATTTCCTAAGACAATCTATAGAACAGCTAGATGTGGGATGGCAAACACTTTTTCTTTCGTAAAAAGTATATATTTTAGGTATAAAAGGTATATCTAAATAAAAGAAATATAAATGAAAATATATAATTTTATCCACAAAATGAAAGTAAGATTAACCCAGAAATATTATTTATAAAAGTAGAGGGAAATGGAATTTTGTATTCACTTAAATACCTGGCCATAAATAAAATTGGGTCTTACAGTATTTCTGTACGAATATTACAAATGCCGAGGGAGCATGCTTAGAATATTTAGATAAACCCAGAAATATTATTTATAAAAGTAGAGAGGAATGGAATTTTGTATTCACTGAAATACCTGGCCATAAATAAAATTGGTGTTTACAGTATTTCTGTACGAATATTACAAATGCCAAGGGAGCATGCTTAACCCTTCAACCGGCTGGAACGTAGAAAGTCGCTCCAACGTGTCTCTTGAATACCGGCTGGAACGTAGGAAGTTGCTTTCCGAAAACTGTTTTGAACCCGGCTGGAACGTAGGAAGTTGCTTTCCGCAAACTGCTATTAACCCGGCTCCAACGTAGAAAGTCGTCAATGCTTTCCCCCTTAAATGCAATAAACGGGGTGGGTCATCTGCTTGTTAAGGTCATTTTGTGGTTTTCGCTGACAGTTAGAATTTGGGTGGTCCCTCCAACTAGGGGAACGAACTCCCGAAAAGGAGAAATAACGCTTTTCGTAAGAATTCGCGATTGCAGGATCGATTGGCGATATGAGCTGTATACTTAATTTCTGATTTGGATATTTCATTATTTCGCCACAAATTTAATATCCAAATGAAAACTATTATACTTATTAAAGGTAGGGAATCCCTCATATTTACATGTCATAATCATGTATAACAGTTAATGATTGTGATTAGTTCGCAAAAAAGTACGTTTGAACTTTTAATAATACTTTTATTAAAATGCTGTAAAATATAAAAAAACAAATCCTTATATAAAATTTTTAAATTTATTTTCATCCCAATTATTAAGCGAGACAAATATTTATTTATAAATGCAATTTTAACTATTGTTTAAGCTTTGTATATAGATTTTGGCCAAGCATTTAATACGTAATGAAAGGCAAATTTGAAAATTTTTGGATCTAATTATTTATTTTTTACTGTTTAGAATGAGTTTTTAGTAAAAGCGTTTTTAATTTTTTTTATAGACGTTTTTATTTAAAGTATCTTGATAAATGTAGTTACTATTATTCTCTTATACTGCTTAATATTATTTTTTATTTCACTATTTAAATACAAGCGTTGTTCACTGGTTTTTGCAAATCATATTTGTCTTTCGTTTTTTTTTTGGGGGGGGGAGAGGGCTCAGGTTATTAAAAAAACCGCTTTTTTTATAAATATAAAAAATATTTTTTTAGAAATTATATCTTTAAAATATATAATTATATTATAAATATATATTTAAAATCTCTATAAAAAAATCAAAGCACATTCAAATGGGAGGAAGAGTTGTGTCTTGTGACGGGCTGCGAAAAGCGTAAATGAAAAAAATTACTTGGTAATAATAAGGACTATTAAAAAAAGTTTGGCATATGAAAGAAAGAAAATATATTTAATAAATGGAAAACATTTATTTATATTCTTCAAAATTAGATGATGTGTATGATATTGCTTTGAAGAATAGAATTAATGAATGTATCTGTGCAATTATAATTATTGCTTTGCAATAAAACAGCATTAACTATTTAATGAAATTAAATAAATGCATTAAAGGCTGATACGATTTCTTACTGTTTGAACGTATCACAAGGCTGTGGATTCAGAACTTTTTTTATCTATGGATCTCGGTTCCTTTCAATTGCTAGTATTCGGTAAGAAAATCCATGTGTTTCTCTATGTGAAAGTAGTTTTTCGGCTTGTTCGCATTGTTAAAAGAAGTTTTACGATCAAATCAAGCAGTAAAATGTCGGTAGGTTTAGTGCTTAAAGTTGCCCAAGTTACATTACAAAGAGAAGTGTTACATCTGGTGAACAACAGCCTATTCAAGGAAAATTAGTGTCTCAAAATGGGTTATATAGAACATGCGCCAGGCAGATTGTACAATAGAAGTACTTTTAATACGAATCTTGCATTGAAAGGGAGGATATTTTCCCTTGCTAGGCATTCAGCAAGACAAGAATTAATTCTTGAAAGAGGTTTTGAGTTGTTCTTTTAATCTTTACCATTCTTGAAATTTATGAGTCTTGGATTCAAAAGATTAATTCATCACTCCTGAAAGCGGTGTTCTTTTTATTAAGTTAACGTGGGTATTATGGCAATAATCTATGAAAAAAAGTTTTTAAGCTTTGCTCTTTAATCAGTTTTAGATTTTATGTCAAACAAAGTGTGTGCTCTACTATTTTTGATTTTCATATCCATTAAAGTTTTTTTTCATAGAAGATTTAAAGACGTATTTCTTAATATATTCAATAATAAGTAATGACTAAAAAATAAAATAAAAAATTCGATTTCTCTGTTCACTAATACAATGCAAGTGGGTTTTCTTACTAAATTTGTTTATATTCTGGTTGAAATTCGGCTATTGATCAGATACTACTGAAGATTGTTTCCAATAGAAAAATTGCTTCCTTTAGGAAATTTATTTCTAATGCACTTCCTAAGGGCAATCCTAATAGCAATTTTCAAAAATGAGCTAAAATGTTTCACCAATGCTTGATTCTGCACTTGAACTTTATCTAAAGTATAACAGAATTTTTAACAAAAGCATACCACTGAAAGATACTCAGCATTAAATAATTAGTTGGATCATATCTTGATATCAACAATGGAAAAAAATTAGGTTGAAATGATAGAAGCAACAATGAAGACAATTTAATTTCACTTCCATAATGAAATATATTGATGTAAAATATGCTTAAATTCGATAAATTAATATACAAATGTCAAATTAGTTAATTTACTTTTCTTCGAATTACCACGGAAAAATTTTAATTAAAATTTTTACTATGCTTTAAAAATTCATAATTTACGAAAATAGTAGCGTTTTGATTTTTAAAAAGCTATTTGTGAATATTATTTTTGCTTTGATAAAAAGTAGTTACAGATGATAAGAACATCATGAGACATTTAACATTATGAGAACATTTTAACATCATGAGACCACGATGAGTCATCTGTGACTAGACCACCAATAACTTGCTGCTTTATCACACCAACATGATTCTCCGACCTGTCTTTGCTAATTAATTCTATGATGTAACAATTCACGCTTATCTCTATTTTTCTTAAAAATATAAAATAACTTATATATATATATATTATTTCTGATTTAGCACAACCTTCTTAATATGTAATGCCATTGTTAAGCAAATTTTCTCCCATCCAATTTTTGTGACCGGAGGATAAGATCATTTAAATGAAGAATTTCTGCCCTTCTTGCACAAACTGGAAAAATAAGGAACTGGTAAAATAATAAAATAATTACAGATTCATTAATATCTATAATTTGTTTTATTTTAATGAGTGTGCCAAAATTTGTAGCAAGTATTTTTATTGTTGCAATGAAATAAAAACCTTAATTTTCACTCACTGGTTTTAAACGTTATTGAAGTTATGATTACTTACTCTAGATTGTTTTTCATTTATTTTATTGTGCATCTACCTTTTGAAATTCACATGCAACGAAATACCTTATAAATATTGCCAGTGAAATTCGTTTGAATTGTTCAGAAATGAAGAGTATGGAAGCAAGAGTCTGAAAGGGTAATTCTTAACTGTTGGACACATGCAGCTAAGTCTCATTTTTCGTAAATTATCTACGAGATAATTTACGAATTTTCATAAAAAATCATAATGTTGTAACTTAATAAAATGGGTACAGTTGAAATTTTGATTTCATTGATGGAGTTAGATGAAAGAAAGATTCTTCGCAATATTTGTCAGCAGAGAAATGCTTGGATTTATGAAAATATTTCTGCACTGACTATAAGTCATTTTTACCAAGATTTGTGACAAAATTAGGAATGATATAAGAAATTGACATTCAAAATATTCACTTATTAAAAATATGAATGAAATGATGATTTTTATCAGATATAAGCCTCGTGAGTAAATGGATACACTATGTTTTCTTATTTTAGCATTAAAATTAACTTTAAAAATTTATTATTTCAACTTATTTTTTAATTATTTCAAAATAAGATAATTAGTCAAAAATATTCAAGTTAATAATATTTTCATGAACATATTATCATTAAAATATTCACCTACTATATATTGACAAAAGATTGTTTTATTATTTTTCAAAACTTAAAAAAATGAAATGAAAAACAAAAATAAAAAAATAAACAAAATTTTTTTATAAATTTTTATTTATCATTTTCAATAACAGATTATAACAGATTTATATCCGAAATGAATGTAGTATTTTTAAATTAATAGTAATTTTTTATAATTTATTTCAATCAGGGAGCTATAAATCATGCTATTTTCATTTCGAATACCAAATATGCGAGTAAAAGGCTTACAACTAAAAATTAGAAAAAACTTAAGTAAAATTCACTGAATGTCAGTAAAAAGAATGTATTATATTCCTAATGCAATTTGATGAATGAAAATTCCTTTTAAATAATTTATTAAACAAATTTTTCTATTACTAATAAAAATTTATAAAATCATACTGCGGATTTTTTTTTAAATTTATTTTTGAACAAATTCTATTTTCTGCAAACATTGCAGATTAAAAGAGAAGTTCTTAGTTCTCAGAGCGAAAACCAACTTCTTAGTTGAAAAACCGCATGGCAATTGCCCTGCGTCGACAGATTTATTACTTGATTGATCAGTCAGTCCTATTCAGAATCCCCGGTGTTTAGGGGGTGGCGATGGTCGAGACGCGGGAAAGTTTACCCCCTGTTGTTAATGGTCAGGGGAAAGCAAAAACATACCAGGCCGGTTTAGGAACGTTCTGCCAATTTCTTTTCTAGTAAATTGTGTTCAACCTTTATTTTGACTGCGGCCGTTTTAAGAACATTCTTAAGCGGGACAGCCGACGCTCGATGGGTTAGAATATTTAAATAAACCCAGAAATATTATTTATAAAAGTAGAGATGAATGGAATTTTGTATTCACTGAAATACCTGGCCATAAATAAAAATTGGGTCTTACAGTATTTCTGCACGAATATTACAAATGCCAAGGGAGCATGCTTAGAATATTGAAATAAACCCAGAAATATTATTTATAAAAGTAGAGAGGAATGGAATTTTGTATTCACTGAAATACCTGGCCATAAATAAAATTGGTGTTTACAGTATTTCTGTACGAATATTACAAATGCCAAGGGAGCATGCTTAGAATATTGAAATAAACCCAGAAATATTATTTATAAAAGTAGAGAGGAATGGAATTTTGTATTCACTGAAATACCTGGCCATAAATAAAATTGGTGTTTACAGTATTTCTGTACGAATATTACAAATGCCAAGGGAGCATGCTTAGAATATTTAAATAAACCCAGAAATATTATTTATAAAAGTAGAGATGAATGGAATTTTGTATTCACTGAAATACCTGGCCATAAATAAAAATTGGGTCTTACAATATTTCTGCACGAATATTACAAATGCCAAGGGAGCATGCTTAGAATATTGAAATAAACCCAGAAATATTATTTATAAAAGTAGAGAGGAATGGAATTTTGTATTCACTGAAATACCTGGCCATAAATAAAATTGGTGTTTACAGTATTTCTGTACGAATATTACAAATGCCAAGGGAGCATGCTTAGAATATTTAAATAAACCCAGAAATATTATTTATAAAAGTAGAGATGAATGGAATTTTGTATTCACTGAAATACCTGGCCATAAATAAAAATTATGTCTTACAGTATTTCTGCACGAATATTACAAATGCCAAGGGAGCATGCTTAGAATATTGAAATAAACCCAGAAATATTATTTATAAAAGTAGAGAGGAATGGAATTTTGTATTCACTGAAATACCTGGCCATAAATAAAATTGGGTCTTACAGTATTTCTGTACGAATATTACAAATGCCAAGGGATGCCAACGAATAGTGCAAATGCTTAGAATGTTTAAATAAAACACTTACTAAAGAATACCTTAATTTCGTATGTTGCTAGCCAGATTTTAAATCAGTGCTGTTAGCTATTTATTCTCATCACTAAACGAGCTGCTATTTCATTAATTGTCTTCTTTTTGCATATTAGATTAAGGTGTATGTTCGTTTCTGAACATGTGTAGATTCTGCTAGTGATAGCTATGTTTTTCTAAAAATGAATGTTGAATAGGAGAAAATCTCTTAGCATCTTAATGTATAAGAAGATTGGGGATGAGCAAAACAAAATGAGGAGGTGCCCTTTTATTCAGATTACTTTGACTATGTGATATCTTTCAGTGTTTGGTATACATATATGGCAGGATTTTTTGCTATGTATTTGTGTTGTAATTTTTTCTTATTGTGTTATTTAATGTGTACATATGCGAGGCTAATTTAAAATCAAAGTTATGATCTTTAATCATAGCAAACATTGATATCTTTATTTCCCTTTTATCTTTCATGACAAAAATAATCTTTTTTCAATTTATACAAATATTCTTTTTTCTTAGTAAAGAAAGTACGAGGGATAAATACTCTAAAACAGTAAGTCACATATAGCTGCATTTGTCGGATAACATAAAAATATATTTCTAGCTGAAGTATGTGCTAAAGATCTTCTCCTATCCAGGTATAAATCCATATCCATTTCTTCAAATCGATTCTAGACAAACCAGACCAGATTCTCCCGGCCAGGACAATCTCACCGATAAAGGTGGATACAAATTCAAGTTTGGAAAAAAGCAGGCACAAACAAATAAAATAAAATAAAATGAAAAGAAACCTAACCTTCCTATAAATTTCCTCTAAAAATAGGTCTTAACGTCAAATGATACGAGAGATCTGCTCCATAACATAACATTAACCCCCAATAGACTACCTCTTCGAGGGAGGAATTCCTTCCTACTATTATTTCTTCTCCGATAAGGACCAGTGGCTACTTCTCCCGGTGTCTATTGGTCCGCTAACATCCCGTCGGACAATGGCTACGTCAATGGGAAATATATTTTCTTCTTTTTGTGGAGGGCCTTTAATGTGTGCTCTTGGAAATGACAATGTCATTGTGCGCCACTGGACGCTGCTTTCTTTGGCGACCTCGCGGAGATTGGGGTGGGGTGGACGGAGATTGTTTTTCATTTACTGCGGGCCGAAGAGGCTTTTGATTTTTCGTTTATGTCTCTCATCCGAAGGCATGGAAATAGGCGTCGAGTGGGATTTGGATGAAAAGGAGTTGACGTTAGTGGTAAGGTTGCTTAGTTCTGTCAATTAGGGTGCTTTCAAAAAGGCGGCTCTGGAGTTCCACCAAAAGCTAGTGGCACTTGGCATGTTTTTCTATCGACCTTTTCGACTTCTCAGTATCTACAATTATTATAAGAAATTGAATAAAAACTGATAATTTATAGAAAATTACTGGCAGAATGTATAAAAAATTGCTGGATGGAAAAAAAATGAACTTGCTTTCCTCTCATCATGATGAGGTGCGATTTTTAGCTTGTATTTTGCAATATAACGCAGTATTACTGTGGGGTAAGGATGTTATTTCAAGAAATTAAATTTAAGCGTTAATGTTATGTTTAAAATATTAAATTTAAGTCAACATTTTATAGTGGTTTGAATACCGGTCTCTGTTTGTATAATATGGACAGTTTTTTAAACGGTTGTTGGTAAAACATGCAATTCTATAATGGCTCAAAGATTATTCATATTTGAGAAGCTGGAAGTATCTTTCAGTGTCCAGTTTGGAGGCCATAAGCAGATCGATTGCATAGCAACATTTTTCTAGTCGGCAAATAAATAAATTTATAAAAAAAACATTAATTCTGTTAATGATAAAATACTGATATAATATTAACACTTTATTAAGTCAAAGTTTTTTTTGTGTGTTTCATTACTATCGTTAGGTTATTAGAATATTTATGAAATCAAACATCTGCTTCAATAGTATCTTGTACAAATGTGAATGTTTTGCAATCTGGAGTCATAATAAATAAATAAATGCAAATATGTATGTATTTTTTTTATTAATGGAATAAAAAATACCAACGAAGTTTTTTCTGCATGTTAAACATGTTATAAAATATGAAATTAAATGAACCATCTTATTAAAATATGGGCTTTAAGATCTGCATAACTTTGCTCTTACATTATCACACACACACACACACACACACACACACACACACACACACACACACACACACACCTCAAAATTATAAATGCAACGCCTGTTGATAAAACATGCAATTCTATAATGGTTCAAAGATTATTTATATTTAAGAAGCTGGAAATATAGGGTAATCGTTCATTATTTTCTGTTTACGAAGGACGTCCACGCAAACTAGGAAAAATATATTTTCTAATAAATAAAATCTAATTTGTTTTCATTTGTCATAAAAAGGAGATTTTAAAATATTAAAAAAAATTAGCTTTTGTAGGATGAAATTTTATCAATATTTGCTGTTCGTTAAAATAATAATGGTGATAATACATTTAATTTTTTTGTAGGAAAAAATATCAAATCAAGATTCAGTGCCTAATAGAAAAACTATAATCTTTAATAGAAAAAAAAATGAGATAAGACGCAGGATATCAATAATAATAACAGCAATCAACATCTCATTTAATTTTAGTTGAATAGAATTAAATCAAAATTCGATGGCACAGTAAAAATAATTAATTATTTTCATTTGATTATCATTTGAAGAAATTATGTCACGAATCTTTGCTCCAGTAAGTAAATAATGACAATTCACTGGCTTTTTTAAGTAGCAGTTTCACATTCTTTTGAGGGAAGCATTATTTGCTTACAAATTTTTAAAAAAATATTTTTTAATTTATTAGCCATGCAACTTGCGCACAATTATCCATAAAATGGCCTGCAAAAATTTAGTACTAAATTATGCTTTTCTAAACCGAATGCATAAAGATTTTCTGAAAAAAAAAATCACATGTTCAGGCGACCGTGATATGCTAAAGTTAAGGAACTTCCCGATCCTATTTAGCACTCGCTGCATTCAAAATGTTGATATATAGCGTATTAATTATAATGAATAGTTTGCAGCAGTGAGTATTGCCTTCGGGGGGTGAAACTTTGATTTTTAAATTTTGTTAATGGTGTAATTTTTCAAGTTAATGTTCTGTTGTAAATAAATTTGACGGCTTTTAATAGTTAAACTAAAAGGCAATTAACTATTGCATTGCGGTAGAAAAAGTCTTTTGTATTCTTTTCTTTTATTTTAAGAAATTTCTGATTGTCTTTCCTTTCCCTTTTTTTTTTTTTTTTTTTCCCTTTGAAGTTTTTTTAAAAAGTATTTTCTTTATATTTTAAGCGAATGATTTAAGGCATTGTATATGCAAAAGATGGTTTTTCCAGTAGATTTCAATGGCTTGATGCTAAGATTAAAATACTTTCGCGTTTTCATATACTTTTTTATATGTGTAATCTATGATTGGTGAAAAGCATTTCACGAAAAACAATGTACAAGCTTATGAAATTATTATTTTTAATTTTGTACATATTTAGAAAAAAGTACATTTCTTCTAAATACTCAATTAACTCAAATAGATTTAGTTGATTGAGCAATGTGCATTGGATAGTTATTTTGCTCTCTATAAAATCACTCTATAAATAATAAATTACTCATTTACCGCTACTCTATAAATAATAAATTAATCATTATATAAATAAAATATATATAAAGCCTAAAAATGAAATAAAAAATTAATTGACAATAAAAAGGAAATTTTGTTATTATTTTCTAAGTCAGCGATAAAAATTTGGTTGCATACATAAAATTTTTTGTATCCAACTGCATATTCCTATAATAATTAGTCTTTTAATATTATTTCTGTTTATCTATTTTATATTATTTCTGTTCTGTTTAATATTGTTTCTTTTTATCTGTTTCTATTTATCTGATTTCACTATTATCTGTTTCTCCAATGATTTTTCGCATTATTCTTTTTATTCTACAATATTTTATCCTTTTATTTAATTAATGTTTTGATCACAATCTTATGCTATAAATAATGCAATTTTTTAAAAAAAAATATTGTCGGAGAATTGAATTTAAATTAATTTTTTTAACGTGTGAAGTTGAAATTGTTGCTATTGTCAAATTCATGCGAAATATATCTTTTAAATGCTAAGAGTCTTAAAAAAATTCTTCTAAATACTCTTTAAAATACTTATTAAACACAAATACTTATTCATAATTTAAAACTCCTATTAAAGTTCCGCTTCGGTTGAAGTTAAATAGTTATCTTAGGCTTTAAGAAAGTAAAGAAAATAGATGATTGCGTCTTTCTTTTTCTGGAAATGACGAAATCAATAAAATAAACGTCTGTGATATCATTCGGAAAGAAGAAAATTTTATTTATTTGTAATGAACTATTATAAAATAACCAACAATGATTTTTTTTTAAATGATGAGGAAAACATCGTACTTAAAAAAATTCATCGTTCGTAAACCTTCGAATCAAATCCAAACATCAAAGTATTTTGCATCATATCTTAACATTTAATGTGAAGATGGAGTGTATGTGTGTGGGGGGAGGGGGGATCTTACACTTTTATAACGTTTAAAAAAAATCGATCATATGTTTTCAGTATATCATCCATCTTTATGATGTTTCGAAAACTGTTTCCAAATATTTATTAAAAAAAGTAATAAACAAAGATTATTTTTTTTTATTTAAGAAAATAAAATCTGGCTTTGCAAATGTGAACTAGTCCTTCCAAAAGTTATTTAAAAGTATATTTTTCTTTTAAATTCCAGGTTAACAAGCTTTCAGCTGCAGCAGCGTATCCTTTTCAAGCATTGCGGTTTGTTCGCTGGAGAAAAGTCAATGGATGCTTAGCTTGCTCCCCTCGACAAAGGAATTCTTTTGCCTCTGAGCGTGTTTTAATGAATAGACGACGGAAGAGATTCCGAAAGCTCGCAGTAGAGGGTAAGCAATATATATTACGCCTATTGATTTGTGCATTTATTTTGCCAGAAATTCATTAAATTTCTTTTATGTCTTCGTGCTGTTGGGGGAAAGGGACCTTTGGAATTACTATACTGTCGATGAAATATAGTTTTATAAAGTAGTTTATTTTTCTTCTTGGGAAATTTATGATTTGAGCTCTGCTTGGTCTTGAGTATTTTATGAGAAATAAAGAATATCTCGGGTCGAGTTCACAAAATGCATGAAATGTCCAGTTTTTATTCAATTATTTCTATCGTTATGGTAGATCTTTTTTATTTTATTAACGTCAATTTTAAAGTTTCTTTTATTTAATATTAGCATAAGTTTAGTTAAAGCTTTTTTGTTTTAACCATGTGCTACTTGGCCAATTCTAGTTATTACGTCAGTAAGAAGAATGCGTCCTGTGGCAGATTTTGGTAGCTTGCGGATCCAGACAGTTCACATTATGAGGCCTTCTTTTAATGAGATGGCCAATTTACTTAAGATAGTCAATTTAGGCTACTATTTTTTTAATTATATGAATATGTATTATTTAATTCTGATTTACTACGTCCATGTTTGCACAAAATATTATAGAAGCAATTATTATAAATATTGTAATGAATGAATGGATATAATCAAACATATAGAAACTTTACTGATTATACTTGATAATAATAATATTAAGAAATAATATTATCCTAACATTTTGTCATTCATAGTTTTTATTTATTTTTTATTTTTTACAAACTTTGTAATTCAATTTTGTATAATTTGAAATCATATGTAATTGAAATTTTGTAATTCAGCTGAAGACACAAAAATTGAACTATTCTAAAATGTAGCTAAAATTCTTGATGTTTCAAGACTCTTCATTTGCAGAACCTATAGGCAAATTCCTAGTTTACGAAGTTACCTAGTTTTCATAATCCGAACCCAATAAATAATTCGATTTTTTTTTTTGTTATCTCTGGCTCGTAAAATATAAATGGTATTTTTTTTTTTCATACCCCATTATAATTGGCTTAAAATTTCAAAAATGCACTAATTATTTTGTTGCCATAATGTCTTCTAAAAGAAGCAAATGAGACTATACCATCTTTACCTCCCCACCACCACCAAATTTAACACAATTACAATTTGTAGTCGCAAAATCACATACTAAATTTTATATATTCAAGTCATTACATTTTTAATTTATTTGACTTTCATGCTTGTGAAAATACAGAGCGAGAGATGATCGACTTCTTGACCTATTTGATTCCAAATTTGACACATATCTACACTTAAGATGTTAAGTCTGTGTAACAAATTTTATTCATCTCATTCTCTTTATTTTACAGTCATCTTGTTATCATATATTTGGGGAGATAGACAAATAGACTTTTTCTGAAAGAATTTCGTCCAAAAATAGACTGATATATACAAATTTGGAGTATGTACAACATGACATACTTGATCTGTCTTTACCGCAGAAACATGTAATTGAAAAATGTGCTTTTTGAACTCAGGGTCAAAATATTTAGTTTTAATTCTTTGATGATTAGAATACTTTCTCTTTTTATGACTCGTATATGAAAAATTAATAAATAAAATAAGTAAGAAACACTGGTGTAAACACTCTTTATAATTATAATTCAAAGCTTAATATATTTTTTAAGGCATTCGATTTGAAATTACCTCATTGAAAACGTGAAAAATTCCTATATTGTCATGTCGAAAACAGAATAAATAAAACATTCTAGAAAATACAATTCTCATATGAAAAGCTGATGAAAGCGCATCCATGGCGCCTTATTCCATCCAAAATGACTCGTTCCAATTTAAAGCAGAGATTTCTTTTAGTTTCTAATCGATGGCATCGTCGTGCCCTGGTGAGTGTGTGGAAAAAACAAGTCGGTACAACAGAGACCCGAAGTTAATCATCCGTGGGCACCCTTTCGGACAGCCCTGCCAGCTTCTAAATAAGAGGTTCCATCGAATAAATTCACGCGGCTTCGCGTTAACCTGACGGTCGAACGGATTTATTGGCCGTTAAGTCGGCTTTCATTCGGCCACTTCGTCGCCCCCTCCTTTCCATTATTTGCTGTGGGGTGGGGTGGGGAGAGACTCACTAAAAACAAAACCATCATGGCTGCCTCACCCGCCATGTTGTTCTTTTAACGATTGGCACCGGCGAAATTGTTAACCGGCTGTGAAATTAAGTCTGGCAATGCTCGCGAACTGCATGTCTGGATTCGTACTGGTCTGTTAGGTTCCCGGATTTAATGACGACCAGTTTGAAAGTAAACTGATAAATCGGGGGAAAACTTTAGAATTTTCTTTTCCATTAAAAAAAATGATGGCTTTGCCATCCTTAAAAATTTTATTATTTAAAAATATTTTTAAAATTTTGAGATTATTATTTTAAAGCAAGGCTTTTTCTAATCGTTATTTTTCTTCCAACCAGAGATATTTTCGGTGTCCCCTTCCCTTCTTTCACAAACAGAAAAGAAAAAGCCCCTTTTTAAAAATTTATTTTTAAAATGCGTGTTGTTGTCTTTTTATAATGAAAATGGAAAAAACAGATAATGATGAATAGAAAAATAGATTAATAATGAGCTGACATTTAGCAATTTTTAATGAAAAATTTTCAATCAATATGCTTTAAAATATATAGCCTACAGATTTTAAATATTTAATCCAAGATAAAGTTGTGAAAGCTTTCTAAACCCCATCCTTTTTTTATAAGTCATCCTAAAAAAGTTTGTTATCTATAGCTTAAAAAAATTCTGCCATCTTGAAAGTTAACAGATTATTTATCATGCAAAAATGTAATATTTTGCGAAAAAATTTGAAAGCAAGACTTAAAAAAAAAAAAAAAAAAACTTACAAAAACATGTGATTCAATTATTTTAAGCAAACATTAAATTATCATGTGCTGTGATGAATTTTGGCAATTCATTACTTGGATGCGAAAATAGTTTCAAAGACTAAATGACCCCTTCTCCCCCCCCCCTCCAAAAAAAGTCTCGTTGAATAACATTGAAGTTTCATTTCATGGTAAAATCTCTTATCAATTGTTGATCATATAGTCCTTTTGATTCAATCCCAAGAAATCTTTGGAATCTATCCATGTTACATCGTCCTGGTCATTTTATTTAAGATTTTTTTCTGCTCCCGTTTTAAATTAATCTGAATACAAATATGCACAATTAAATTCTTCTATTTTCTTGGGTTTTTTTCTTATATTTGTGAAATAAATCATTAGAAAGAAATTTGACGAAAATATGTGAAGTAGTAACTTTATTTCGAGAAGAATTGGAAAATATCATTGTTTTGTTAAATGCATCACATTTGTGTTATAAATTGAAAGGTCAAATCGGCTAAACTAGAAATAAAAGAAGGTTTCCAGTTTCCTTCAGTCGCCGATTTGCCAAGAACACCGATACACTGCTTGTTGCTGCACTGTCTATTGTTGCTCAGGCATTACAGACACCACTCTGTACTCAGAACAGCATGTTCCATTAAAAATAAATGGTTTTGCGAAGCTGATTGATATCTTTTACACAGGCACAAGAGATTCAGTTTAAGGAAAGCTCACTTATTGCTATCTGTGTTCCAGGCTTATTTTAACGTGACTTTATTTCTAGGTTTTGACACGCTATCCATAAATTACGCGATACGCGTTTCAACAATCACTCATAACTGTCTATAAGGCAAAATCACGGAACCCAGAACTTTGGCATATATTTACTCTTTTGAAAGTAGATGCTCATTAATAAAAGTTTTAATTTAAAAATCTGATAGAATTTTCAAAAAATTTAATATAAATTTTTTTTCTTCCAATAATTCCGGTGCATGTTATCGCAAAAATTTATTTTTATACTGTATTAAAATTTCGGAAATTGATATTATAATGATTTTAATTTTATGCTATTTTTTCCTTCAAGAGTTGAATAATTTTTTTCAAAATTTAGAATAAAGTACTTACTATGAACTGATTTTTAACGATTCATTCGCAATTGAATCTCTTTGTAGTCTGTATAATTATGAAGTGGACATTCACTAAGTAACTTTTAGTTTAAAAAAAATTATAAATTTGAATTTCAAAACTATTTAATTTTTAGCACTTGCTTTCTTACATTTGTTTCAATATAATGGAAATATCTCGTTTTTTGCATTTATTTGATACAATTTTTTGAATGATAAGGGAATAGCATTTTAAAAAAGCAGATGGTTAAAAAAAAAACGTTTTTTAACATAATTTAATTATACTATGATGTTCTGGACTAGAACTTTATTTCTTTTATTTTTTAAGAGCTGTGATGATATTAAAATTATAATGTATATTACAACTGTTTTTTTTTTCATAGTTTTCTTGAGGTTTCTGAAAGACATTCAAGTTGAGGAAATATTACTGAATGAAAGATCTGACTTCAAAATAATGATTGTTTTTAAACAGTTCATTTTTAAACGTAACTCTAGGTACTGTGTTGTAATCTGTTTTAGACAAGTTAAACGAAGTCGTTTTAAGATACAAAATTGCTGTTAAAGCAAACTCCTGGTCCTGCTTTCACCAGCATTTTGTTTTCCAAATTCGCCTCTGGCAAATGGCAGCGGTGCGCAGTTTATCTTTTTCAAAACATTAGTTTGCAAAGCAGGGATAAAGACTTTTAATTTGACACTTAAATTCGCTTTTCTGAATGAACTTTCTTTTTCCTTTTTCTTAAACTTATATTTACGATAAAAGGTGGATTTTTTGTCCTTTTGTTAATAAGTATGTTTTGCAGTTGTTTTTTATTTCTTGGTTATTGAATTCGTTTTGTGAATGTTTTTTCTCCTATTTTTAAATAAATATTTACTTCCGTTAAATTGCTAAAAAATTGAAATAACCCCCAAACGCTTTTTTTCTATAATTCTATTTATAAATTAAATTGTTAAATAACTTTTATAAATTAATTTAAATAATTTTTAATAAATAAAATTTTATAAATACGAAACTTGATTAAGAAAATTTGAGAAACAAATGTTTTCTGAAAATTTTTTCATTAATTCCCCTTTCTCTGAAATTAGTATTCTTAAAAACCGTTTCGATTAAATTTATTTGTTTTATTTTCTATTATATATGCTATATGTATGTATATTTTTCTAAAGATATCGGAGAACGTATCACAATCGATTATCAAATTCCGGATTTGTGATATTGAATATATGAGAATTTAATAATTCTTTGTTTATACATTTAAAAGCTTCATTTCTGCATTGCATGTTTGGCGCGAGTATTCATTCCTTTAAGCCCTCGATAATTCTTGCCAAACATCTCTTTCATCGATCTCCGATTCAAAATAATAACACGAATGAATGAATGGCCCTCAGAAATATTCAAAAGTCACGCTTGACGGTCGCGTTTCTCTGACACGAGCGAAATATCGAAACTGTTCAAGTATTTGCGATAAGATTTAGATCCGCTTATTATCATTGCAAATGTTTGACAGTAAAAGGAATTAAAGTTACTTGAAATTATTGAAACAGGACGTGAATTGGCCAGAACATTGCGGCGTGCTGGTCAGAATCCGTTCCATTTGCCAGTAATGGGTTGTTTCGAGATGCAGAATAGGTATCTCTTTGAATGGTTATGTTTGATCGAATGCGATCTTTGAGCTAAGGAAGCTTAGATTAAAGGAGAGTTATTTCTTGGTCTGTATATCTGTTGTTAAGTTCAGTTATAACTTTTCTGAACAATCTTAAAACATTTTTAGTGATTCAGCTTTTAAGCAATTGTTTCTCACTTGCATATTATGTTAATATTGTCAGGAAGATGTAAAGAAATACAACGTTGATTTAAACAAACAATTAGATTTATTAGAACGAAACAACTCACAACAACACGAGACTGAGAACCTACCCATCACTGATGGGACTCAGCTTTTATATACATATAGTTTTTTATATTGCATTCATAGTTCTTTTCCTCTAATTTGAATATTCAATGTTTGAGTATTTATAAGTCAAACATTAACGATGATGGCGCAGTATCGCCAAAAGTGGTCTTTGTGCCAAGAAAACCGAAATCTGTCAATCAATCATTGAATATTTAAGAAAGATCTAGAACCTTCCAGATCTTAGATAACAATTTAAGTAAAAGAATACCGTCTTTGGATAAAACACCGTGGCTGGCATTCGAACCACTGACTAACCATTCTTAAACGAGATGTTCCGCTGACTGAGCCACGGCGATTGCTGGTTATTATGGTTCATGCGCCAATATTATTGTTGATTTATACTTTCTCGGATACGAAATATACCAAAAGAAAGCATCATAGCCATCGAAGAATTCGTTCTTGAGAGATTTTAATGAATCCGCACGTTTTAGATCTTTGTGAGAGCGATAAAACTATTTTTAGAATTATATTTATTTGTTGGTCTGTGAGTGATAAATTCGTAAAAGAATCGAAAGGAAGGAATTGAAATGGAATATGTGGTCATAATTGCAGATTTATATTAAACATTGGACGAAATCGTCTAAGAATACTTATTTATACATCCAAACACATAAGAACGCGATAATTCTAAAACAGAAATAGTTTGAGGGGTGAAATAGAACTAATGACGCGTTCAAAATTTGGACAGAAACCATCAAAGAGCTAATCGTCTGTTATTCTATCTATTTGTGGGTTTCTGAATGTGGTTATTAAATGACGCATCAGTTTAGACAAATGAAGCTTTATATGTCGTCTGGTCATCAAAATTGTCGACATTTATTCAATTTTGCAACAAGTCTGTGGAAAGAAAACTATTAAAAAAACGCACCGATTTATTTCCAAACACTTCCACTGGTTTAAATTGATATGCAAATGTTATAGAATAATTAGATAATATGAGTTGGTTGAAATTAAAACATCTGTATTCACTTCTGCAGAAGAGGAACATATAGTGGCTATTAGAAGAAAAAATTTCACTTATGTACATTTCAGAATAAAAGACAGCGAACGAGCCTGAATTTTAATTTAAATAAAAGTTATTATGACCTTATATGTATGTATGTTTCATCTCTCATTCTAAACAAATGGAGTGAATTCAGTCAAATTTTGCACATATGAAGCGCGAGGAAGAATATTATTATCAATTTTTTAAAGTTCAAGAATTACTTGAGTATTAGTTAGAAATCAAGAAAAATGCTCACTTTTAGATTTTGAACTACTCTACCACTGTTTTTAAAATTCTTTTATTTTAAACCTAACTTTGATAATAAATTTATTGGTTTTAAAGTAGGGATTTTTATCATACTATTTTAAAGTCCATTTCTCAAACTTAAACTGAAGTCAATTTCTCAAAAGAAAACAATTTTTTTTATACTTCTTCATTTGGGGGGAAAAAAATATGCAGTTCTTAAATAACAAATATTAATAACTTATGAAGAAAATAATCTATTGATGGTTTTTTAAAAAAATCATCTGGTTCAATTGATATTATAATTTTAATTAAAAGCAGACGATAATGATTTTACACGATAAAAAGATTTTGTATATTATAATATTTTATAAAAAAAGTAGTTTTTATCTTAAAAACATTATGCATGAAAGGATTTCAATCCTGAGCAACAGTGAGCATATCAATTATTACATAAATAATTTTTTCACATTAGAATTTTTGTGTTTAATTTCCTTTTATTATTGTATTAATATATTTTAGTTTATCTTCCCCTCCTCAATTCTCGTTTGCCTTTTCTCTGAAAACGCCTACTATAAAACTTGACTTCTTTTGATCGCCAATGTTTTTCTATTTACAATTTTGCGATTGGAGAAATTTTAATTCTAAGTATTCGATTTATAAAACTATTTCTATTGTAATCTTTCACTTTTTTCTTATAAATTAACTTTTTTTTCTATTATTTAACACTGTAATTATAAATAATATGTCGAAGACTTGTCTAGACAGTGTTTTTCCAGTTAATTACCCAATACAGTTAATTCCGTTAGTTAATGGTTCTCAATATCACTATTTGCATTGCTTTTAAAAAAGCACATATATATACTGTCGCATTTTTAAAGTCTATATGGTTTTATTCTCTTATTTAAACATTATCTGAGTTTAATTATTTACTTTACAACTATATTTCAATCATTTTTAACTTGATAGTTTTTACTCTTAATTAGAGCTCTTGCGCCAAAAGACCTCAAACCAAAACAAATTTTAAGAATATATTTCATAAATGTATGGAATTTGTTTAGTGTTGTATTCTGTGTTTTTTACATAGTTATTAATGTGAACATTATTTGAAATGTATTAGTTTTGGGAAATTTTTCTACTGTTGGAAATAACGAAAGTACATTTTGAAATCATCTTGAAATTATATTATTAAATTATATTACATATATTTTTGTTATATGCGTGCCTTGTAATATCGTTAGTGGTATTACTTATTAAGATTATTTGGTATCTTTTGGGATATTAGAATTGTTGCATAAGAAAAGAGTACATTTCATAATATTTTAACTTTGGAAACGGTGGCTTTTAGAAGTTCCATAAATGCAATTCAGTTTCAGTAATTCAATAATTAAGCTTTCAGTTTTTATTGTTGTATTCTATAGGTATTTATAACAGTATAAGAATCTCCATGCATATTTCAATTAATGTATTGGTGCTAAAAAATTTTCATTATTGTTGATGAACTGGTATAAATCGCACTGTTTTGTATTGGACATTGTACCATATAGGAAATAATTTCTTCAATATATTTTTTAACTTGGCATTCTTCCTGCAAATTTGCATAAATCACACTATTTTATATTTAACATCCGTATACTGACGGAAATTATTTATATAATATGTTTTTAAGTTGATATTTTTTTCTGCAAATTTGCATAAATAACACTGTTTTATATTGCACATCGTGCACTGTTTGTAATGATTTCCTCAATGTGTTTTTAAGCTGGTGTTTTTCTGCAAATTTACCTCATGCTTACTATTTTATATTGGGTATTCTACACTGAGAGAAAATAATTTCCCCTTCATATCTTTTAACCTGTCATTCTTTCTGCAAATTTGAGTGATGTGCACTGTTTTATATTGAACATTGCACACTGTTGGAAATAATTTCTTCAATATATTTTTAATCTGACATTCTTTCTGCAATTGTTATGATGCAAAATCATTATACAACATAATAAGACGAGACAAATAAGCTTAAAACATTATCTACAATGTTTTGGTCTAGTAACTGGGAATTTCCTTTAAAAACAAGTTTAGCAAATAAAAATGTAAAATGCCGCTTAAAAAAACTGTACTTAAGTGTAAATTTCTATACATTTAAAGATTAAAATTTTTTTCAGTTGCAGTTCAAGCATCTGATTCTACTTTAAACATTTTTCTCAGCATCTTATGATAACAATGCTTTTTAGTGAAAGCAGAAGATACTATCATCCGTAATGCACAGTGAAAAAAAGAGAGAGAGTGACAACGAAACACATGCACTTGCAATTTCCCTCTTGCGTTCCATAACCCATTTCCTCTGGATCTTCTGTGGTTCTGCAATACCCTTATGCACAACAGCTATACAAAGAACTCACCGGCAGGGGGGGGGATTCCAGATTTCGTAAAAAACATATAATAAAAAAGTGGTACCACCTGGCAAGGGGATTACAATAACTGTGGACAAGGTAGGGAGAGGGAGGGCTGAGAGTGCAAGGAAGCACACTATTGTATGAGCGAAATATGTCTGTTTCACTCACCGCGCTGTACCAGTACAGCAGATGGCCCTGCCCGCGTAGGACTTCCCTGCGTTTCGTCGCTTATTAGCTCCGGTAAAGGATATGCCCACACCTGCTGGATTTGTGGCGGGCTTCCTCCCGATGGCGTGGACCGAGCGATGGAGACACGCCCTGGGGCTTGTGGTGTCCGGTGGCTGGATGACACTTGGAATGATCAATAGACTTAGTTCTTGTGCGCCCTTCTCTAAATGTGGGTGTTTCAGAGGATAGCGTAAAGCTCCCATCGTAGTGAAAGTTATTCTAATAGCAATCGTTGGATAAGCCTAATTTGGATACTTATCTATGAAGTAATTGTTAATTAAGGATTAATAGATTGACGTATGGTAAGCGGTTTTGTTATCATTTTCATTTGTATTTGATTTTGAATAATAAGCTCCTACAAGTATTTAAGCAAATTATAAGGCGGAATATGTTTCGTTTGGAAACAGTCTTAAAGTGGAAACTTTTTATATTATTATTATTATTATTTGCGTTGAATTTGAAATAATTGAGTTAAATGAAACAAATCCTTTTATTTCCCAACTCTATATTAGAGAAATTATTATTTGTTTTTAAATTGTCTGTAGGATTGCATAAAAAAAAAAAAAACTTTGATTTGTTGGAACAGAAAAGAATCGTGGGAAAATTTCCCTCTTACCTCCTCTTGCATTGGTATTAAAGTGATATCAGTTTTTAAAATTTGAATTATAAAAAACGAAACTATATTATGTTAATTGTCACTATTGCGATTCAGATATGGATAATTGTACTACTGTGAGCGTATGCATTTGATGTGCTGGTATGTTTTGTTATGAATTCTTTCTATTATGATACCATAATATCTGTTTGAAGTTATTCTTGTGAATTCTACGAAGGATCATGAATTCGTACCCAAGCACTCTAAATGATAAAAAGTGATTTTAAAAACGGTTTTAAAGCGTTAAATCCTAGGTGAATTCTTGATAATTATGTTTTACTATTCATTTAATTTTTTAAAGAAAGCTTATTTAAGTTTTCTTTTATATTGCTTGTATTAGAATCTTTTAGAAATTTGAAATGTGTTTATGTTAAATTGACTTAGAAATTTAAAAGGAATTCAAATGTATTTGTTTTTTTTAAAGCATGATAATGTTTTTAGGCTTTCATATTATCTGCAAATTATTATATTCTTGATTGGAAACCATACGGAATATAATATATAAGATAGATATTTAGAATTTTGGAAAACTACTAAATTTTGGAGGAAGTTGCTTCTTGGGTAGTATGGCTCAGGAAGAAAAAGTTTATAACATTTTAAATTAAAAATTAATCAAAATTTTAACATTGTCCCCTCAATAACTTTAGTACACATAATTACTCAAATATAATTTTTACATCATTTTAAAATTAAAATATTAACAACTCTCCAATGATATGTTTTTTTTCTTCCATGCAATATTTTCTGTAATCTCAATAAGTGCTTCAAAATATGTTAAGTATATTTTCCAATAATTCTTTCCATTGCTTGAATGAATAGATTTCTATCCACACGCTATTATGCTTGCTACTGCGATATTAAATGTATTATTTTGAGCATCTTATGTGTTCCGCATAATTAAGAGTAAATTAAAAAAAGAAGTCGATTTTGAATATTATGATGCTGGTATGTTTCTAATTAGAGATTAGAATCTCTTTTTTGTTTAATGGAATTTGCATTAAAATGATTCAATCGCTACTTTTTATAAATCCAAATTAGAATTGTTGACAAATTTGTTTTCATTTATTCTTTTATTTTATGTATGTATGTGATCTGAAGTGAATGAATGACTAAAACACTGAAGATCCCTTATTTATTTGTTTGATATTAAGGATAGTTAAATCTTTACGTTCACTCTTTTTCAGCGCTTAATTGATAATAAATGAATAGAAAGGGAAGTAAATTAAACGAAAAATACAAGAACGACAACTACAATAGGAAAGATAAAAATATAAGCATTATAATAACAAATACTTTATCTTTGGGGATTTTAAAATTTAGAAAAAAATTTCTCATTGAAAATTTCAGAATTAAAGCAATCTGACATTGCTACATTTCTTCGTGAAACAATACATTTCATGCTTAAAAAATGCTTGTAATTCTTTTAAATAACCAACATTTGTATGGCACCCAGCCATTTAAGAGTCTTTTTAGCATTTTAGAACGGGAATTGCAGGTGCTGTTACAAGCGTGATCTGTTTGTATAAACCTTAAAATAGCTAAATTTTTTTTACCTCCGCTTTCTAATTTTGTGCGGTGACTTTTAACATGAAAATCATTTGTTTACTGTAAATGAGGTTGATTATAAATATTTCAGCATTTTAAATTTTCTTTTCCTGTAAGTGCTTTCTGTTTTCAGTTTAATTGCATCGTTCGTGTAGCGAAATGGTTAGTTTGAATATTTATTTTAATAATGATGCATTATTCGTGTTTTAAAATAATAGTTTGTAAGTGATGTCCTTTTTAACTTATAAACAGTATTCTGGAGCGGTGAATATCAGAATTATGTTCAAAAGAAGGTTGCCTTTTCAAAATTTCTTTGTGAGGTTTCGATATAGGCGATTAACGATTAAATTATTAGAATAAATTTTATTATAGTTATTTCAGTGGTTACTATTATTATATTATTGAGTACTATAAATTTAAAATATTTTATTCTTCGATTATATATTTCCTCTTTTCGAAAAAATCGATTTTTAATCGAAACATTCGATAAAATATCTCAATTAATCGATTTTCAATCGGAAAATATTTAAGGGTTGTTAGTGTATTTAATTTCAAAATATTGAAAATTTTTGTTTACTTCGCATGTTAGAAATAGATTTGCCTTGTAATATTTTTAGGATTTAAGAAAAAAACTGATGACATATGATGCTGCTGAATTAATTTAGCAATTATCATACACAAAATTTATCTTCGCTTTGTCTTGAACCTTCCAAATGTGACATATATTATGCTTTTTCTATATAAAACTCTTTTTCGTCAATTTTATTTTGTTCAATTGTTCCATGCAGTGATTGCAGATAATTTCAAATAATCTTGCAACAAAGCGAACTGTTAGAAATATTCTGAGCTATAGTTGTGTTAATCAACAAATTGAATTTTGATTCAACTTACGCAAGCTAGAGAATAGATTGTGATTAAAACTGTCAAATACGGTATACACCATGCTTGAAATTAAAAAAAAAAAGAAAAAAAAAAAAGAAACATTTTTCAGAGAAAATCTTTAATTTTTTAAAATATCGAGTTAAAGAGGATTCTAATGTTAAGTCAAAAATGCTTTTAGTACTTACTCTTAAAGTAAATTATTGTTATATAAAGTTGAAAGATCTCAATAAGTATTTGTAAGAGAAACTCTTTAAATGAATTATGTTTTTCCAGACAGCTGAAAGACAATTTAAATCCTTTAAAGCAACATGCGTAACTTGAATGCAGTTATCAAATCACAAGTTATTTTTTGCCTGAAATGCCAGACTAATCCAATTATAAAAAAGATCCAAACCTTAATTCGTACTCTAAAGCTCTGTCTTCGAAGTAAAGATTATCTGAAGATATTTTGTAAATTAACTGCATTTTAGAGCTTTGAATTTTTTTAGTGAGATTTTATTGTATTAGAAAAATATTTATTAAATTTGTTTTTCTACATAAATTGCATTTTGTATGCTCTTTATAAGATTTTGAATTTATGCTTTTATTTTTGTAAGTGTTCTGGAGTTATAAAATTATTATTTGAAAAGATTCTAACAAAACATTTTTAAAAAGATTTAATTAAAAAATAAACTTTTTTTTAAAGTTCAAAGCTAAGCGCTTTTTCTTGGAATATTTTCTGGTTTTTAAAATATTTGAAGTTATTTTTTCACAGCGTGCATACGTTTATTGTGTGTGTATAAGGGGGGGGGGACGCTGATTTTGTTCAAAAATTGATAAATCAACGCGCATTTCAGCAGTGAATTTATCATTATTGTTGTGTTATTACTGAAGTTTTTCTTCCAGGCGAAACACAAATGTAAATCGATTTTCTCAGAAAGTTCTCCGAATAAGCGATCTGTCTCATATTTGAAGTTAATTCTTCCTTTATTTCAGTATTACCTAGGCGTTTCAAGAACGTTTTGATCAATATAATAGGCTACACTATGCCTTTTTTCAAGATCCTTGATTCATGAGGGATTTGATTAGAATTTCAAGACTTGAGGATTCTCTTTTCATCAACTGCACTGTGAATTTTTTAAAAATATATAAAAATTTATTTTCTGAAAAGCATTATTCAGAAACGAAATTAGACTGCAATAAAGTTCGAACAGTAAAAAAGACTGAACTTACTGACTTCATAAACAACAATAAGATATCATCCTAATCCCACGCGTATAGTTTTCATCCGAAATTCAACGCCCTTCTATGTTACTTTTTCCCTTCTAAAATGAAAAATAAACGACCATAAAAAGAGTAGGGGAATATGCCCGGTAAAGTAAATGCTAGCGAAAGGTTAACACCTGGAATACCGATCCCCTCCCCCTCCTCTCGTGTCCTCTACTACACTACACATCCATTGAAAAAGCTCCCAACTTCAGCGCTTTCTCCGTAACCAATGGGACAGCAATATCCCCCCTCTTCTCCCCCCCTTTTTTTTCACAACATATTATCTTCCGTAAATTTTTTTCAGTTAGACAACTCTCATGGTATTTGCTGCATCATAGAAAATTATTTTTTTTTTTCGCGGGCAAGGAAGACACCCATGTTTTTCAACGTTAAATTGTAAATGATAAACATGGCGTCTGGTGAGTTCTAAAACAGATATTATAGATGACTGTTCAAAGCTACCGGATGCATACCTTATTATGAGAGCAATAAATCAGAGCAGGCCTAAACCGACTAAAACTTTGGTCAACACTTGTATGGAACCGATGTTGACGAAATATTTTTAATTTCTCTTAAACGTATATAAAACGAGGAAAAATTTGCCTTATATTTTGGCGGATCTCGATATTTTAAAATTCTTTGAATCCAAGAAAGATATTTTAAGAATCATTTTAAGTGTCTCCCACCAGGGAGAGCACTCAGAAATGAGGGTGAGAAGCTTCCGCTATGGTGGTTGGTTCTCGCACCCTGATGGCTGCAGAAATGGTGAGGGTAGGCTACTTCCTATCAGTGACGGGACGTACTTCCCACGGAAGGGTTGTACCGTAGCTGGTGATGGCTCTTTGGATTCAACTATAGTAGTTCCTGCTAGTGTTGCTGTTGTGGCGGTCCGGTCATTCAGTTTTTTTTCCGTGTGCTTAAGGGCCAGTTTGAGTAGTCAATTTATGATTTCTATTTAAGTGTCCGTCTGCGTATATGTGGACAGCAATAACTAAATAAACGAATTTTAGTGGATATTTTTCCACTAAAATTCATTAAAAGACCATCAAAATTGCAATTTACATCAAATTTTGTACAAATCCATTAAAAAATATATCTATCCTTCATGTTTTGTACTAAATTCAATAATTACTTGTAATAGCTTATTTGTTGGCAATACATGATCATGAGGTAATCTCATTTAGAATAAATAACCTTTCCAAATAAATAAATGCCATTTTACATTTAAAGGAAGCATGTTTTTTAATTAAGGCAAATAGCTCATAATACTCTTCGTAAATTATCCATTTTTTTTGTGTCTATGTCTCAGACTTTGGATTTAAAAAAAATTGCTTTCAAATGAATATATTCTTACTAATCAACTACATTTCCACAGGACATTAACAACATGCGTAATAATATTAAATACATGTTTATAACTTTTGAAATTTTGTGGAAAAAAAGAGCCATTAAGATATTCTGGAAAGAAAATAAAATGCGTCTCAGTAATATATTTTATAATCAAAATTTAAAAGTATGGGACAACTTTTTTTTAACCCTGATTTAAGAAATCTTTAATTTTCGTCGCAGTTTTAGTTCCAGTGGTTGTTATTTAAATAAGATAGTGTGGGTTTACTTATTTTAGCCGCTGAAAGGATTTTTCTGATTTAAAAATTGTTTCTTATGCTTCATTTGCAGACAAGACAGATAAATTCTAATAATGAGTTTTTTGTTGTAATAATTTTAGGTTGTATTAATTAACGACTTTAATTTACTATTTGCATAATATATAATTTGTTATATGTTCAATTAAAATGTGGTTGGAAATTTTCATTAATCGTGCTTCCAATCTTTGTTTCATTTGAAATTATCGTTTCACCGTTAATTAAAAGTCTTTGAAAATGGAATACATTCATCTTTACTAAATGCTATCTTAATTTTGGAATCTTGATTGTGAAGTTTATATATTTTTTAATCGACAAAGTTGATTTGATTTTTCAAAAGCAAATGAAGATTAAAAACAGTAAAGAATGTTAGTGTTGAAAAAATTCAAGCATTAAATTTTTCAATTTGGCAATTTTTTTATACTAAAGTATCAAATCAGTGGTGCTTTATAATATGGTAAATATAAAAGATACTTTGTAGTCTTCTAAGTTATTCAGAAGAATCTATTTGTTTATTTAGAGTAACATCTCGTTTGGAAAAAACACTTGACTATTTTGATTCGACTATTGTAATTTTGTCAGATGACGAGGTCGATACCTGAGCTGGCTCTTCTAAACTTCCACATCATACCATGATTTTCAAAAATTCTTACCATGTGGAGGATAATGACTCGCGACATTAAATTTAACATGCACTAGGCTTGCTTACATGAAGGATATTTAGTGATATATATAGGATTTCGAAAATGGAACTTTCTGTTCCGAGATTTTAACACCAAGCTAGGCCACCGAGGTCACAGAAAACCATGTAAATAGCACGCAATGTATATAATTCTTTGCTTGTTCATTGTTCTATGATTTCTAAACATCTGCATTATTTTGGATTTACAACATTTGTCATTTTTGGTTCTCAAATTGGACATAAGCTGAAATTGCCATATCAAGTTACTTTTGCTCTTGTTGAAGTACTAAAACTGCTTGGTGAGAGGAGAAGGTGTCGGCTAAGGTGTCGTTATCGTAAGATCTGTTCTTAAAATTACGAGATCTTTTCAGAAATTATCCTTTTATAGCTTCAAAGCAGGCAATAATTATTTTGAATCAAAACATGATTTGGAATCGTTTACAAGCCATATAATTTATATACCGCAAGAGGAATTGAATCCCATCATACTTACTATCTTCGTACACGAGGTGTCGCCCATGTCTTTTCCTGATAAGTAGTTAATCTCAGCAGAAACAGATTTCTAAATTTTGGCATTCCCCTCCCCCCTTCTGGCCAAAAAAGAAGAAGAAAAAAGAATAGGCTTATTTTTTAAATCTGCTTTATGTAGTGAACGAACGTGATTAGTTATGCTTATTTAGCCATAATAAAATAGGTATTCGCTGTATTCACATCTGTATTACCCTAGTGGCCTTTTTATTGCCTCGAAATACCTTAACTTCATTACCTAATGATTTATTTAACCACTAAAGCAAACTAAAGTGAACCGTTTTTCTAAAACGTCCCACTAAGCAAACAGTTGAAAAGTTCTGCGTTTTTGGAAAAGAAAATTAATCCATTTATTCATTAGTTTGGAGGAGGGGGGGGGGGGCTGTCAAGAGAAAAGAAATTTGTCTTGGCAACGTATATCTATTAAAAAAATTTCCAAGTATGTAAATGTTGCGAGCACCCTTTGGAAGAAAATACATGTGAAATTGATACCGAGGACTGGATACGAATTTTAATCGCGCGAATCAAGGGCCTTCTCTCTAAGCGATAGTTAACAGTTTATTTCATTTAAAGCCGTTTCCCACCCTGGGTAAAGGGAGATTGAATCCAGGAGAGAGAAAAGGAGGGAGGGGGGGGTCAAGGAGGGGGGTGCTGAAAAGAAAAAGAAAACGATTCCAGAATCCCAATTTACTTCAAAAGGTTTTGTTATCACTGCCTCTTATTTAATTAGTAGCGTTCCTGGGAGAGAATTAGATGGATTTTTTTCTTTCTTTTACGGAACAATGAAAACCAAAGTGAAAGTGACAATAAATTTGCATGGAATGTAATTTTAAACTGACTCTAAATCGAACAAATGAAGTGTGCAGAGAGAGTAAAATTGTTATTATAAGGAATGTTTTCCTTTTTTGGGTTCAGTCTTTACATCTTTGTTTTCAAAACTTATGGACTTGAAGAATACATTTTCAACGAAATTGATACTAAATATTTTTGTAAATCAAATCTATCGTTTAAAGTTTCTAAATATTTAACGTTTCATTATTTGCGTTACAAATTTATTATTTATAAAGCACATTTATCATTTGTTTTACAAATAATTTTGTTACAAGTTTATTATTTATAGGGGAAATTTATTATTTGTTTTACAAATAATTTTGTTACAAGTTTATTATTTATAGGGGAAATTTATTATTTGTTTTACAAATAATTTTGTTACAAGTTTATTATTTATAGGGGAAATTTATTATTTGTTTTACAAATAATTTTGTTACAAGTTTATTATTTATAGGGGAAATTTATTATTTGTTTTACAAATAATTTTGTTACAAGTTTATTATTTATAGGGGAAATTTATTATTTGTTTTACAAATAATTTTGTTACAAGTTTATTATTTATAGGGGAAATTTATTATTTGTTTTACAAATAATTTTGTTACAAGTTTATTATTTATAGGGGAAATTTATTATTTGTTTTACAAATAATTTTGTTACAAGTTTATTATTTATAGGGGAAATTTATTATTTGTTTTACAAGTTTATTATTTATAGCGGAAATTTATTATTTGTTTTACAAATAATTTTGTTACAAGTTTATTAATTATAACGTAAATTTATTATTTGTTTTACAAATAATTTTGTTACAAGTTTATTAATTATAACGGAAATTTATTATTTGTTTTACAAATAATTTTGTTACAAGTTTATTATTTTATTTAAAATTTAAAATTTGTTTACAAATAATTTTGTTACATATCTATTATTTTATTTAAAATTTAAAATTTGTTTACAAATAATTTTGTTACATGTCTATTATTTTATTTAGAAATGTATTATTATACTTACAAATTTATTATTTGTTTTATTCTTTGCTTTAAAGTGTTTATTTTTCTCTCTCAAATAGGAAGTATGTGTAAAGAAAATACTGAAATCTTCCTAAAATTTTATTTCGAAATTTTAAAAAGATTCAAAATAATAATAAGTAAATAAATTATCAAAAGAAAAAATATTTAACATGAATTCAAAATTCAAATTTTTGTTTATCAAAGAATGCATTTATGTTCATCATTATCTACATAAATTAGTACATTGAAAATAAAAAATATAAATTAAACGGCTCATATAAAAGGAATACTAATTTTGCTTGCCTTTTATAATTTTTTTTTCTTTCTCTTATATGAAATGTACAAAAAGAAAGTATTGTAAATGTAAAAAAAAAAAAAAAAAAAAAAAAAAAAAAAAAAATCGAACTCGAAATTTTAATGAATTTCCACATTTCAGTTCTCTCTGAATTAAAAAAAAAAAAAAAAAATGCTTTTTTGGAATTATATATATCTGTCTGTGAATATAACTAAAAAAATATATGGCCTTTTCACACAAGTGTAGATTTTTTATCAAATTTTGAACAATTTATTTTGAAGAAATTTGTCTGCCCGAATAAAAATTAACAAAATAATTACAAAACGATGAGAGTTAGATAAATAAAATTTGGTACACAATTATAACATTTAAAGTGTAGTTATTTATTAAATTTGGAACTCCCCGGCAAGGATTGAGCACCTGTTAGTTTATACTTTCACAAGTATGTTAAAGTGATAACTCAAATGTGCAATGACTCAAATATATGAAATTTAATACGTGATTTTATGATTACAATTGTAATTCTGTGTCAAAGAGTTAGAATCACCCAAAAGTAAAAGACCCAAGATGTACGTTTGATGTTCTTTACTTGTGTATTAACTGTATCTCATCGATATATCGCCGAAAGATCCCATGCTAATAGGCTTTTTTGCAGCTATTGTTATTCATCGGTATGTGATTAATAATATACGAGTGCATTTATTAGTGAATATACGAGAATATTAAGGGTTGGGCACTCCCGATGATTCTCATTTTAAATTATTTGCTGCTTTACAAGTGTATTTGCGATGATATAAAAATATACAATAAACACCAGTTTAATTTTCTTTTTGGAAATGTTATGTTCGAGGGGATATATATATATGATATGATATAGTAATAAAAACCAAGTTAATGGGAAAAAATCAAAATTAAACCAAATAAAAAAAGAATCCGGCCTGAAGACTTTCTCAAGTGTCACCTTCAGGCAGGGATTTTTTCTGCTGCTTTGTGTCAGCAGCATTCACGGATAAAAAATTACTGACACAATCGTTATGTTATAAAAATCTTAAAAATATATAAAATTTGTGGAAACGGGAAGTGTAAGACATGTCCATTAGCAGGTAAGGCACACATCAATAATGAAATCTCAAAATTACAAGTATTTTCTTACAGAAAAAAATCCCTGCCTTAGGGTGACTCTTGAGAAAGTCTTCAGGCCGGATTCTTTTTTATTTGGTTTAATTTTGAATTTTTTCTGTTTGTTTGTTTGTTTCTTATGGCACTTGCCACTGACAAGCCCGCTGTTACGAAGACAGTGATTTAAGTCTGAGGGGGAACGTCTCTTATTTTTTATAGCAGCGCCAACTAGGGCCAAGAGTACGACTTTGCCACTCACGCATCATTCATTCGCTTGCACAACCCCTTTTTACAGGAGGGCACATTCACACATCTCACAGATAGAACAACAGAAGAACAACCATGCCCAAACCGGGACTCGAACCCGGGACGCCCAGATCACGGGGAAGACGCGCTACCCCTATGCCAGGACGCCGGCGAATTTTTTTCTGTTAACTTGGTTTTTATTACTATTGTCTCCATTCATCTGTGTTTTAGAAGTAGCTGCATTTGCGCTCTCTAAATACTATGGTGTTTTTTTTTGTTCCTTTTTTTGGTTTTAGTTTGAATTAGAAATAATTTTTAGTTGCGTTTCCGAAATTATTTAGTTTTGTTTCCAAAATATTTCTGAATTTAGATATGGTTATATATATTTCAATAAACTGATTGATTTGGGAATTAATCTAGAGTACAGAAACTGCTTGCGTGACAAATAGATCTTTTCGGTCCCTTGTCAAATTTAGTTGTAGCATTTTATAACGGCAATGATCGTTATTTCAAAAAAATCGATGATATCTTAATCATTTGCCACACGGAGCCTGGTACGTAGTTCACTAAACTCTATTCGAACTTATTTCAATGATAGTTTTATGAAGAAAATATGGTTAAAATATTGTCTATTTTAACGTATTTTAAATCGGAATCAAAAACATTCTGTTATGTTTTGCAATGTTGCATGTTGTATATTTCTATTTCAATTAGTTTATATTTAAAATATGATTTGCGACAATGCGATTTCGCTTTGAAAAACAATTTTACTTTATACTCGCTATATACAAACCAATATTCAGAATAATTAAGGCCTTTGCGAGTTCACCTAATGATGTTAAAGCTCTTATTATTATTATTACTCATTATACTATGAAAGATAATCAAATTCAAAGCATATGTTACACAAATATTTTTAATAGCTTACTCCTACTTACTGAGTAAGCAGAATTACAAAGCCGAAGTAGTACAACATTTAATATATATTAGATATTTGTTTAAGATAGGTATTAGAAATAAAGCCGAAATATTCTATAATAATAAAATGCATCTATGAAACGTTTACTCCTTTTTTTTATTTTCTTGCATATGAATTATAGAAGTATTGTGGTTATCAAAAGATTTTAACTCGAGATTTGGACGAATCTCTATGTTTCACACCTTCTCGTGTCTCAAAAACACATTTTTGGCATTACCTCCATCTGTTAAACTGTGAACACGATAGTTCAAAAACGCTTTGAGATGCATGGCTGAAATTTGATACGTAGACTTACGATCAAATCTTTAAATTTCTATCAAATTTTGAACGAAATCCATTTACATGAAGACTTGACTGTTCGAATACAAGTGAAATTGATAACTACAAACCGCAAACGGCTATATATATGTAATTTAGTACACATGCTTAGCATCTAAAATATCAATTCTTATCAAATATTGAACTTAATATGACAAATGATTGACCGTGCGTCTTTCTCTACTTGTGCAAGCATGTAAACGCAATGATTTTAATAAATGAAATTCAACGTATTATTTTGTGACTGTAGTTCTGCACAAAATTTTGATGTCAATCGGTCGGCAAAAAGGCATCAAAAATGCATATTATCTCTATAAATTTAGTAAGTCAACCATCTAACTCTCCGACCCGCCACGAAGGCACACGGATTTAAACTATAAAAACTGAATGACCGGACCGCCGCAACAGCAACATTGGCGGGAAATGTTGTTGAGTCCTAAGGGCCGTCACCGGCGACGGTACAACCCTCCACGAAGGAAGTACGTCCCATCATCGATGGGAGGAGTCAGATCCCCCACCTATTAGTGTACCCTCCAGGGTGGCGAGATCCAACCACCATGCCGGAAGCATCTCATCCTCATTTCGAGGTGCCCCCTCCGGGGGTCTATAAATTCAGTAAAAATGCTTTATTTATAGCAAAGCTATATTTCGTAACTATCGTTTACTAATGCCATGCAAGGTATTCTGCGTCTCCCCAAAGTCCACAATCTTATGCAGGAGAGGGGAGATAAAAGATTGACTGGGAGATACGCGAGAAAGTTTCGAGGAGACCAACTACGTTGCTTTAGTGAGCAATTGTAGCCTACGTTACTGGTTTGCTGTAATTTTTGCTATATTATTTTTCCAATCTCTTTTAAAAGTATAAATCCGAATTATATTGTATGCATTTATAAAATTAAAGGGTTTCTTTAAAATTCCCTTTTGCAAAAGAGGGAAGGAAGGTATCGAGTTATTTTTATTATAATAAACCTTAAGTACGAAACTTTACTTTTAAAATAATCCTTTCAAATCATGAAATCGAATTTCTACTTTCAACCTGAAACAAATGTCTGAGTTTTTATCGTTATCGCACCGAAAACGAAACTTAGCTATTTTCAGTGAAAACCTTTTTTTTTTTTTTTTTTTTTTTTTTTCGTTACTGTGTTGTATGCTCAATGAATTCTAGAATTCTAGAACCGAAATTCTTTAAAGTAATCACATCTTGCAGAACACTTATAAATTGAAGAATGGCGTGGATGTCTTGTTCCGCAGATCACCTTCATCAAGTTTCAAGAAAAACCTTCTCTTTTAGAAGAATTAGTTTATATCTCTCGGTGCAATCTTAATTAACTTCCTTTGATAATTAAAATTTTAAAATAAAGAAATCGCTTATCCTTAGAACTTATCAGCACTGATCTCAAAACTTCTTTTTCACCATAGCTGTTTATACAATTATTTTCACTAAAAGCGAACCGTAGAAATACAAGCTTATTTAAAAGTAATCGCAATCTTGTTTAAAATGGTAATACACAAAATATAACACCGAAAAAAAAATGGCGTAAATTGATTGTCTTTATAAGGGCTGCAAAGAAATATTGATAATTCCTACTTTCAATCAGAATAATATATTAGTAAATAAAATTAAATCAAAAAGCCATTTTCATTTATTGAATAATAAGAATTAATTTCTTTTTATTACCACTAATTTTTATTTTATATGCCGATCGGAATCTCTTACTGGTAAAAGCTCAAAGTGAAATTAATGTGTAAATAAGGGTTATTAAATATGGTGAGCAATTCACCCTTCCGTGAAATATATATATATTACTCTGTAAGCTATTTTTATACACTTTTTTTTTTTTACTTAGCTAAAGATTTTAGTTCACAATTTTCTTAGTTTTAAAATATCGAAACGAGCGATCTGTCATTTGACAAAAAATATACCAGTACAGTTTCAGTGGAATTGAAATTGGAATCTGAAAAGATCTGAAAATTCCCTACCTTTTCAAAGCCAAATAATAGACCTCTGATTTTCATTTAGGCTTAAATGTAAGACAAATATATATTAAACTGCTGTGTCAATATTGTGTCTGAAATTAATACATATATCTGAGCTTAAAATTAGTTAATACTCTAGGCTTCGGTACTGAATACTCATTTATAATACTTATGTATGTAAAAAGAAAATAAAAGAAATTTTAGTAAAAATAATACATATCTCAGTATTATTGTTACCGTACCAGTACTAAGCAATATAATGAAAGTAATCTATAACGCTCTTTCGTAATGTGGTGAAATAATGTGCTATTACGTGTAAAACAAATGTAATACAATTTGTTTTTTCGAAAAACAATGGCTTGCATTTACTTACAGTTGTATATAAATACAAATGATTATTTTTTTTTAAAAACGCAGTTATTTTTAAAAAAATAATCATACTTAAATGTAAAATCCTTCGAACTGATTTGCATATTGCCGAAATATACTCAGTTACAATTTAGAAATTATTTTCAACCAACACATTTATTCGCTAATTTATGTTTCGTGTGTATATATATATATATATTGTTACAAAATTTTTCGTCTACAACAAATACCGCTAATCAATTGCAATAGCGCAGCACATTTAATTGCTATAGTTCAGCAGCTTTCTTGCTGTCTAATCCTCCAAGACCTCTACGTGTCGGCGACTCCGACTCTCTCACACACAACTTCTCTGACTATCCACACACTACTTCTTCCGATACACACGACACGACTTCCGCTTCAGATTGCAGGTCTTTTATAGTTCCGGGAGGCGGGGCTGGAAACTGCAGACCAATCAGGGAGTACCTGGGTGTATCTCTGTTATTACTGGATGGATCATGAAACTTCTCGAACTTTCTGGTATTATCCATTTAGTCGCCAAACTCGCCAAATTCAACGCCAAGTCGCCAAATGATCGCCAAGTTAATCGCCAACCTCTGAGTTCATTGACACGGCACCCGCTCAGCACACACAGGACAGATCGTACAACGGTCTTTCTTAGGATGGCACTATTCGTCTTGCTGGGAAGCAAAATTACAGGTTTGTAACAATATATATATATATATATATATATATATATATATATATATATATATATATATATATATATATATATATATATAATATAAATTCGGAACATTTTTTTCCACGTTGTATGCGAGTCCACAGTTTATTAATTACTTTCCAACTTCAGGTAACTATACATTCACTTAACGATGAATGTTTCATTGTAAATTGATTATAATTTGTCATTTAACACTGGAATGTGTCATTTTCAAAAGCTGATTAAATTTTAAAATTTCTATATCTGGAATAATTGGCAATTTATTTTAAATACGATTTTCCGCTTTAAAAAAAAAAAAAAAAAAGGAAAGGCTTGCTATTAATTGGCAACGATGGATTTTAGGTGAGTAAAAGACATTTGCAAACAATGATACTTTAACTGCCTTACTTTTCAAATAGCACCTTTCGATTCAATATTGAGAATAAAATATGCTATTCTTATCCATGCAAACAAACTAAGGATAAAAATAAAGAAAGAAAAGGAAAGGGGTGGGGGATGGAGGCAGCAAACAGTCTCAACTGAAAAATATAAATTTATTTTTGTTTTTCATCAACACTCGTACTGCAATGTACATCTTGTTAATTGACTCAATAATATTTTCAGTATGTATTCTACTAGCAACAACAGGTATGAGGGCTTCAATCCTATTTTCGTAATATTTTAAGAGACCGAAATAGATAGGTTGCTTAAAAGCATTTAAGTATATCGATTATATCCTTCTATGTGTAAATATAATATCGATATCTTTTCCATTTTTTCCCACTCCGAAATGAAAAAGTTCTTGAGTCCAAACTTTAAAAGCCATATTTCACTTCATATTTCCCGATCAATCACTTTTAACCTAATGCACTATTCATTTCTACTTTCTACCGCGGTGAAGATTATATATATTTTCTGCAACCTTTAAATATTACCGAAAATATTCGGCCATCTTTTAGGAAACTGATCTAGCGTGGAGCGCAAAAACTTCTTTTTTTCTTCCTGGCATAACGCGTAAAAACAAGGCCCGCGATCGGTTTGGTGGGCACAGATGTTATCTAATTAACGCTATAAGTTCGACGGGGAAAAAGTGATTAACAGGACAAATGAGACCTTAATTACGCACTTAATCTCAGTCTCTTTTTGTCGACGAAATGGGGTCCTATCTATTCTCTCGCGGAATACTTAGTGATCACCTCTTCCGACCACCCACCCCTCAACCACCTTCACTTCGATCTTTTTAATTCTCACGCTGCCCCCCGATTTCCCATCGGCGAAAAGAGTTTGATTGCACTTTAAGCGAACCCGATAGGTTCATCCTCCCCCCTTTTTTTGTTCTTTTTACTTTCCATAGAGAAATAAAACATCCGGAGAGCAAAATAAACAGGTGGCAACAGTCTTGAGGCATTCCTTGATAGCCGAAGAGTTTTAATTAAGGGAAATTAAAACATAAGATTTTATGTGGGTTGAAAGGGAAATTTGACTTGGGTAAACAACGCTGTGCAAATTGAGGGGATTGTGGATTGATTCTGCTCCTTTTTCATTATTGACTGAGTCGAATGATATCGCGACCACTGAAAGTGAAGAACAGCTGGTAAATAAATAAAATTTAAAATCAAAAATGTACAGTGGATGATCATTTAACAGTAATAATACTTTCAAATATTATTATTCGAGTTATTCGTTTAACGTTAATCCAATTATTTTTTACTGGTTTAATTTATTTTGAGAACGGAAAAAATGTGGTAGCTCATCCAGTAGGATTGCAGAAGTGCAGAAACCCTTGACACTATTTTTTTTAATAAATTACTCTTTTATTCCTCTCCTCTCCGCCTAATTTCCTTATTTTCCCATTCTGAGGTCCCACGGGTAGAGGGACCTCGTAACTGAAGATGAGAAGCTTCCAGCATAGTGGTTGGTTCTCGTCATCCTTTTGGATATACGAAAAGGGGATGGTTGGCTACCTTCCATCGATGACGGTGTACTTTCCAAGGGAAGGGTTGTACCGTGACCGGTGATGTCCCTTAGGATTCAACCACAGTTCCCACCAGTGTTGCTGTTGCGGCGATCCGATCATTCAAGTTTTTCCCTGAGCCTTCGGGAGAGTCGGAGTAGTCAGTGTATAATTCCCATTCTGAGAGTTATCAACGAAAATTTAAAAAAAAGTAATAAAATGTAAAAATATGACAGAAAATTAATCAACAAGTAAGATAAACGCAGGTCGGGGTTATTCGTGCAGTTCATGAAAGTCATGACACACTCAAGTGATTGATAGATTTGAAGATCAACGCAAAGACGAGCAATAGCTGAAGAAGCGAAGAGATCCCTCTTGGAGTTTGGAGTGTGACCAATTGCTCTCTCTCTCTCTCTCTCTCTCTCACCCACTCACTCACTCACTTACTCACGCACGCACGCACGCGATCTGGTTTTTAGTTTTCTTTTGTTAAGAAAATGTATTATACATACCCACGTAGATAGATAAATATTTGTGGAAATACGTCAAAATCCAAAATAGGTCGTGCTACACAAATACACAGGTTGCAAAACGCAGATGAAACGCACACAAGAATAATATTTATAGTTAACAGCAGTATACAAAGAGCAAATCGTTAATAAATTACATTAACAACATAAAGCACTCTGGGGGAATTCGCTGGAGTGATTATATTCAACTAATCGCTTGAATTCAACTCAGCTGATGTGTAATATTCTCGATTTTTTTTATATAGTTTTTGTAACAGGGCAAAAAAAAAAAAAAAAAAAAAAAATCCTAGATTATTATCTAAATTGGGTCCTAAACAAGATATGATCAAAATTCTCAAATGTTTTGGATTCTTCATTTTGCGTCGAAGTCACCAAATGGTCGCCAAGTTTGTTGTTGCCAAACCTGGGTGTCATTAAACAAGTATTCATTCACCATCCGCCAGAGCTATCTGTAAAACTCTCCCCCTTACCATGAAACTAAATGCGCAGGAAAGCTACATTACATATTCGTAACAATATATAAAACTACTTACTAAGTAATCTCATCGCCATGCCATTACTCTATCCACCCGTTATGTCCAGAGGTTAAGAACATTGAGTTTAAAAACTTAGCAACAGTTCCTTCAAATCGGCAAAAATAACAATATATAATACTTGAGCCGTTTTTTTCCCCCTTCTTTTCTCCATTAAATGAACCCCCAGGGGGCACCTCGAAATGAGGATGAGATGCTTCCGGCATGGTGGTTGGATCTCGCCACCCTGGAGGGTACACAAATAGGTGGGGGATCTGACTCCTCCCATCGATGACGGGACGTATTTCCTTCGGAGAGGGTTGTACCGGAGCCGGTGATGGCCATTAGGACTCAACCACTGTTCCTGCCAGTGTTGCTGTTGCGGCGGTCCGGTCATTCAGTTTTATGGTTTAAATCCGTGTGCCTTCGTGGCGGGTCGGAGAGTCAGATGGCTGACTTTCTCCATTAAATGACGTTGTCAATAAGTGGCATTAAGATTATTTTTTATCATAGCATCATTATTTCTTTTGAGGATTGTTCTTTTACATCTTTTTCTTTGCTTTAAAATATTTATTTATATGCTTTTAGGTAATTCTTGTAACTGCATACAAATAAGCATTCAGTATCGCTTATCATTTATCTCTGCTGTATTCGTTTATCTGTTTTATTGTAAGCTGTTTCAATACCATTTCAGAAATTTGACATAAATTACACAACTGTCTAGCGAAAAGAAATTAATCAAAAATATTTCGTCATAATCTGTTCTTTGTGCAGTCTTTACCTCGGTATATAACTCTCAGATACCGAGTTTGCATTCTGACAGGCATGGAATATTATTAGGTATGCATTATTACAGGTTAATTCCATATCTATATGGAAATTTAAATCCATCTCATTTGAATCTAAATTGAAATTGAACGGGGACTGAATTCTCGTTTAACAAATTTGACTTTACTTGTGTGTAAACGTACATTAATTATTCGGTTATATGAGCTTTACTGTTCTGAAATGTTTTACGTTACGTTTAAGGATTGGAGGAGAAAATGTGAAAATAAAAGATTACAGGCGAAAATAATTGTATTTTACGATGAACAAAAATTGAAAAGAATTCAAAAACGTATAACATGTGCATTAACTTTATTTTTGTGTCGGAAAAACAGTCATACAGTTATGTAAAAATAATGCTCTCTTTCATTATTTTTAATTTAATCAGTTTATATCAGTATTTCTTTAATTTTTTAAAAAAATTTTATAGCCCCTTAACTAACTAACCCCTTACTTACTCTTTCAATTTAGATGACACCTTCCGTTCTGGAAATTTGGAATCGTGAAGATTCAATTAAAAATACATAGGAACACATATGTGACTTATGTATTAAGTTTAACTTTTGAGTTCACAGCATGATTAAATACTTGTGTACATCATTAAATGATTTAGTATTAGCTTATTAGTCTGAGAAGTAATAATTCAAGCATGATGCATTAATTCGACAGTTAAGAAGAAAAATGATAGATTTCGCAATTTACATTTGGAGGGCAATCAAAAAATGACGCATAGATAATTATAAATAAAAAGCAATTAGTTTAATAAAAAGTAATGTCTTGTAATTTTAAATAGTGGTCATATGACGCGGATGACGTCTGATCCTTCAATTCTTTCAATTTTGATTTCGAGGGATTTATTTTGCATCAAGACGGTGAATGTTTGGTGAAATCAAATTTCGAATCCGTCACCCTCCGTTCTCGAAGCCATGTCTTACCATGGCTCTCTGAAGTGTCTGAAAGAAGAGAAACGATATGAGAGTGTTAGTTATGTCAATGAAGTTTCACTATTTAAGAAACCTTGAATTGTTATGTACAAAACGAGAATGAATGCATAAGATCGCTGATTGATAATAGTATTCTTATTGCAGTTTTTCAATAGCATTGTACTTTCTCTTCATTCTGTGTTGCAGTTATCATTACTGCTAATTATCAATATTTTCTGAATGCTTCTCAATAGGCACAAATAAAGAAAACCCATTCATGTCCCAAAGTAAATGCAGTGAATCCCTTTTGACATTTCGGGTTGCATCTGCTTACATCTCTAATTCAAAAAGCATCTTCTCCAGCGAGCAACTGAACCGTTTTGCATCCTTTTGAAGCCCGCCTTCATCAAGGCAGAGGCAGACTTCCTCTCAACTCCAAAAGAAACGGTCACAATAGTTCCGGGAGAGATCTCCAACAATTAAAATACTTTTCCGTGCCATCCTTTTGCGGATGGACAGACAGACTTTTCCATTTCGGAAGGTTCACCTCTTCCCATCTCTACACAATTCTCTTCCATATTCTTCCTCCAAAAAGTCTAATTGCTTCCGGGTACGCGGAAAAGAACCATCTTTATTATCACCGCAGCCACCCCTCCCCCCTCCCCTACACCTTCGTCTGTTCTGTGTTCTGCTGGGCACTTAATAACAGCCTATTCTCTTCTATGCCTTTCCCTTTTTAAAAAGGAAGGAGAATTTTCAAAGAATTTTTTTTCTTCTCCTTCCACGTTTTCCTACCCCCTTTATCAACGAAGAAAACCTGATTTTGAAGTCGACGAGTCTTAATTTTTTTACATGACGGCCCGCCCCCTTTATTATTTATTTTTTTGGTCGCTTGATATGATTTTTGTGGTACCATGTCGGCATTAATGTTTTTAGAGACCTTTTTTTTTTCATTTTTAATTTCTGTGCAAAAATGTTCAAACTAAAGTGGTTTTTAGTTTACAGAGACTATCCTTTTTTTCTCTCTTCTTCTTCTTCTCCTGTTGGCGGTGATTGTTCTGAAAGACACGAGCGTAATAAATTAATGAAAACAGATGAGCGCTGTGAAATAGGGTGATATATGCCTGGCGATGTAATTAGGCGTTTGGCTTTTTTCTTTCTAAACCTTGGCGCTTTTATTATGTAGCATCCTGACCACTAACTTGTCTCATTTATGGATGAAATTATTTTGGTGTTCATCAATTAATATCTCAAAGTTATTATTATTTTTTTATTTTAATGAAAAATTAATTTTAGTTAATATAATCGAATATGTTAAAACGAAATCTATTGATGAAATATATAATGGGATTTTTTTTGAAGACTATATGTTGTTCAGTAAAAATAGGTGTGGCCATTTAACTTTTAACGGTAATATCTATAGTCATAAATATGGTGTTTAGATATAGGCGTCTGTCAGAGCGGTGGTTCAGTCATTCGGATTTGTTCTTGTGCTTCAGGAGGGGTCCGAGTAGTCAATTTGTGATAAGCGTCTATACACAACATAACTGGATCACTTACAACGTTCTTTAGTAGAAAACTCTGGAATTTGTGTTTCTATCTCGAAAATGGTACAAGATGGGGCGGGGAGGGGGGCAAGTTACAAAATTGTAGAGCGTTTTCGATTTAGTGTTAAAAGCTACCTTGTGAATATTAATGCTAAGTACAAAGCATTCAAAATACACATTTGTTTGTTCACGATTTTCAAAACTTTGATGTCATAAAGCGCGTTGAAAAGAGGGTAGGGAAACCAATTCTTTATCACAAAATGTCTTTATTTTCAATGTTCAAACTGTTCACCGTCATCTACATTGCAGATTTAAATTATTGTTTGAATGTCACTTTGCACCATTTTAGCATATCTGTTGACGCGCCAGCTTAAGCAATAGTAATGCAACATTCAGAAATCCTGCAATATTTGTCAGAAAGACTGGTTGTTTCTGTTACTTCTGTAGGAGAAAAAGATTGCAGTCTTTTTTTCGTCCGAAAAACATTTTCTTTTATCCATGATTTGTGATGTCACAAATTAGGAAAATGTAAATAAAGAAATGCGCATTTTAGGTATTTTGTTCTTTCTATTTATTTGCACAAGGCTTTTAGGTGTTTTGTAGATAATATGGCATTAATTTTCACTAAATGTTTTTGCATTAAATTTATAACTTTCTATAACTTAGTTAATATCATTTCCTCCGTTCTTGCACCGGTTTCGATATAGAATTAATTAATTTCAAAATTTTAAGACAGGTGGCGCTATAAATGGTCCCATCGCGTAGTGCATAGTTGTTTTACTATACCTAGACACCACTTTCTTGACTATATATGGTGTCGTTCTGAAGTTAGGGGTCTCTGCATCCAAAGGATTTAAGTGAGGGTACGAATGTTACTTGTTTTATTATTTAGGCCTGTTAATGAATTCCTTTATTATATAATAGCTAATTTCTAAACAGATAAAGAAAGATGTCTCTTTCCAATTGGAAATGATGGAAAAAATTGCATTTGTTTGTGCCATGAAAAAACTTTGTGTCCAAACTCTAACTTTTTATGCGATCCCACGATTTCACATTCAGCAAAAAATTTCCGACGCTCTAAAACATGCAACAAAATAATTCCCATTGTTTTATGATAAAAAATGTACAAATTATAGCTTTTTAACTAAATAAAGGCAATATATAATTTTTTTAAAAAAATTGGAAAATCAACACAAAAGTGCATGATTTTAATTTGCTAATTGATCGCTTCATATTATTTATGAGGCTTCGAATTTATTTGTAAAATTCATGTAAAATAGTGATTTTTAACGTTTCATAAATCGATTAGTTTTAGTCGCAGAACAATGGATTTAAAATAAGTCACAATATGAAGAATATTTTACTAAATATTATTCATAAGACCAGGAGACTATATAAAAATTTAATTTCGTAAATTTTTGAGAGACATATTTTAATACTTTATAACTTAACCTAACTTACAGAACCTAACGCTTTAGAATTCAGCTATCGAGTCATGACAAGAGTGGCCACTATGTATTTTTACGATGGAATATTGATACTCTTGATACCTTTACACATCTCGAAATTCTAGTGAAAAGGAAGACTGGGTTTACAGCCATTAAGCATGTTTTGCTCTTGAAAAATTGTAAAGTATTAAAAATTCTTAACTGCGGCTTTTTTGTACTCTTATTTTTGACAGGAGTTAATCTTTAATGATTGATGATGCAAGTAATTAGAAATATTACAAAAAAACATTAGTTTCTCAGAGTGTTATTTGCAGTTAAAAAAAAGCCATTATATGATTTTTTTTCAGCATATTTTTTTTCTTATTGTGCCAATTACTTGTATTGAATAAATAAAGAAATAGTGTCTTTTTTACTTCGCTAACGAGAAATTCATTGTTCTATCGATTGCTTTAGAATTTTTTTTTTAAATATTCCATGTTTAATATGTTCATTCGTCTGAATTGTTATTTTGCGGGATACTTATAACTGATCCCATTGTAAACCGAATTTCTTGTGCATTATTCAGTTTTTTCCCCTTCCTTTCATGTCCTGATTATCTCAAGAATTCTTTAACCATGGATCGTTGTTCCAAAAGAGTGCTCAGTACAAACTAAGTTTGCGAAACTTTCCACACCTTATTGGTTTAGATTCGTCTGTATTATTCATTGTCTGTGTCATTTTTGTTCGTTAGAGCGTTTCTAATTAGATGATATTTTCTTAATGTGTTGTCATTTTGATAAAACTAAGTGTTCCCAGAACAGAAAACAAACGCAATCTTAGAATGGATAATTCTGTAGTTAAAGGGGAAAAAAATCAAGTGTTTAAAAAAGGTGATGCCGACATTTTTTTTCGGGGGGGGGGATGTGGGTGACTTTAAATGATCATCTTTGGAGCATCAGTTAGAACCGAACCCCGTCCCATATCCTCATATCCGTAACTATTCTGAAGGCCGCGGTGGCCTGGTGGTAAGGTGTCGGCTTCGGAACCGGAGGGTTTCAGGTTCGTGTCCCGATTCCACCGAAGAACCGTCGTGTAAGGGGGTCTGTTGCACGTTAAATTCGTCATGACCAAGCGTCCTCCCGCTGGTGTGGCGTGGTGTGGAGTGGGGGATGCCAGCTCATATGTCGTCCTCGTCATATGACGTAGGTTCAAAATTACGAGGTCCGCCCCAAAATAGCCCTAGTGTTGCTTTAAATGGGACGTTAATATAACTAAACTAAACTAAACCGTAACTATTCTGGTCACTAAACGGTTTGATGGGCATGTTACGAGAATTTTATTAAATACCAAAATATTTATAGTAGAAAAAAAATAACTATGTACAAAATTTACAAGCATATAAGAAATGATAATAAAATAAAACCGTTTACAAAGATTTTCTACTTTGAAATATTATAGAAAAATTATCTGGAATAAAAATATGTCGAAAGATTTTATGTATGCAAAATACATATGAATTCTCTGTTCACTTGTTATCATGACATACTAGATTAGGATGCAGTTATAAAAATCTAATAAAAAATAAATTGGTTAATGGTAACAAAGAAAATCTCTGTTTGGAAGATATTTCTGAATGCAAATGTATATGAAGAAACTCTGGTGCTTTTTTTTTTATCCCCTTCGTCCTTGTCAGTAAGACACTTGATGTTGAAAGCTAGGGAGGCAAAAAGGAGTCAACAATTAAAAAATCATATTGATCCAGTATGTTCATACATGTAATTCGAAAAAAACGCTAAAGTCAATTGTAGGTTAGCTTTCTTCTTTCTTTCATTTTTGCATGACAACACACCGGAACCCATATCCTTCATATTCATCAGAAAATGAATTTTCAGATGTTAGGATATCCTGCATACAGTCCCGATCTCGTCCCGTCTGGTTAACACCTGTTTGGGCCCTTCAACAGGTGAAGGAAGTGGTACATATGCGACTTACCAAGTCGAAAATGTTTTTTTTTTTTTTATTGAAAAGCTTATACAATGAAGGATCGAGTAGACTGAAGAACAACAAGATAATGATATTAAAAATGATAAAATTTTAAAATTTGGCTATTTTTGGGATAAAATATAAAAAATGAGAGAAGATACTTATTTATTTACCATACCATCGAATTTCTCGCAAACGTACAATATGGGAATGTCGGATTTCTAACAGAGTTCGTCCAGAACTGAAATCCAAGTACATACACGCACACACACATACAAACATTGATACTTTCAAGTATGCATTATTTTTAGTGCTCATGATTTTGAATAGAATTGAAAAATGACCGTAAAGAAAACCTTTTCAACAATGCTGTTAATAAAATAAAATCTGTGTAAAATAAAAGTATATTTCTTGTATTTACACCTCGAAGTGCGGTTTGCAACCATACATTTTTGTGCAAAAGAAAAAAAAAATCCTGTAATAAAGTATGTTCTATGCATATTGAAACACCCTATGTATTTTTTTTATTTACATAATATGTCTTATATATGTAAGCTAAATTTTTCAAGATATTTGTTTACGTATTAAGGAGGCCGTGGTGGCCTGGTGGTAAGGTCTCAGCTTGTGAGCCGTAGGGTTTCAGGTTCGAGACCCGATTCCGCCGAAGAACCGTCGGGTAAGGGAATCTGTTGCACGTTAAATCCGTCAGACCAAACGTCCTCCCGCTGGTGTGGTGTGGAGAGAAGGTTGCCAGCTCAGGTGTCGTCCTCGTCATCTGACCGCGGTTTAAAATGACGAGGTCCGTCCCAAAATAACCCTAGTGTTGCTTTACAATGGGACGTTAATACAATTAAAACTAAAATTACGTATTAAAAGCTTTTAAAGTCACAGAATATTTAATTTTTTTTAATTTGTTCTTCTTATTTCACTTAAAGCCAGAACGCGCTCTTTATCTGTATATGACTTTATTTTTTTTTAAAGAAAATTAATGCTTGTTTTAAAAAATTACAGGACTAACATAATATTGTCAATTTTTTTTTCTTGGTGAAAAATTTTCAAAAATGATGGAAAGGATAGTAAATTTACTATTTTAATGTCGTTTATTCTTTTTTTCCTTGTTGTTTTAGAACGGCATTTAATTGTAAATTTAGCATTATAACTTTTTTGTTCATATTTTTTGATTATAATTGAATAGTTTAATAAAGACTTAAAAATTGTGGAATGCTGCTAAAATTCTGAGGAGTTCTAATGCTGATCTTAAAATTCGTAGACACTGCCGAAATTGCTATTATACAGAACCATAGGCAGAACCTCATTTTTCTATTCATTTCCAAGTAAAAAAGTTGTTCCCCGCTTCAAACTGAATTCATTACCATTCAGTAGGTGGTAAATGTTTTATCAGAATTCGCCCCTTCCGTAATGGGTATATTTTTTTCAGTAAAGGAGACCAACTGTCTGCATTGATAATAGCGCAATCTCGAACATCATATCAAATTATTAGATTTCAAACAAAGAATTTTAAATTGAGTCCATAATGCGTTACGTGGATGAAATATCAATCTGGCATATATATTTTTTTTTCCTTCATGGCAACGAAATTGCCACCACCAGTGAAGTGTTGCTTGCAGCAAATTGCACACCTCTGCAGCACGCATGCAGAGCACTCGCCCTCCCCCCTCTCCCCTCTACGAAATTTTCTCGAAGTACATTAATGGAACAAGGGGGGGGGGGGTTGACGAGATCGCGATTTAGCCGTGATCCTGCCCGCCAAGCGTGGAGTCTAACGAGCTCTAAATCGAATTCTAGAGCTCTTGGAATGCATCATTGATTTTGTCAAAACTGCTGTTTCGCTACCTCCTTTTGCTGTCACACCGGAGACAAATTGCGAATGGTTGTTACTCCCAAGGACACACATTTCTGTTTTGTTGCTGCCATTTCCTCCTCTCCGCTGCCGAAATTACGTTTTCGAGAGCTTTTAAATTATGAAAGAGTGCGATTCGAAAATGGTCTCCCCGATGACTGCGAGCCTCTTTAAGAACTAAACCGTGTTGAGGCTTAATTGTGGAATGAGGCTGTTTCGGAGAGAATAGCTGTGAGTTTGATATCTTTTTCGTCGTTTTATGTGGGGGGAAAAAAAAGTAGGTAAATGATAATAATGATAGTGAGAGATAGAAAATGTAGATAGTTTATACAATGCAGAAATTGCCTTTTTGTGCCTGTTTTCTTTTTGGGAATTATTGCTTGTGGAGAGACAAGGATTTGATAACGTGCCAGATTTGTCCCTACTTAGACAAAATAGTTCGCGACATCGTGGAAAGAGCTCCCCCCCCCCAAAGATTCTTATTCCTCTCCCCTCATTTGCGACTGTATTTTTTGTGTAAAATTATTTTGCAATATAATCTATGCATGGAAAAGACTTCACTGAATTTCTTTTTTAAATTAGAAGAAAAAGGTTTTAATTAATTATAAAAGAAAGAAAAACGGTTAAACTTGTTTGTCGAATTTTAATGAAGTTTTGTTGTTGTTGTTTCTTATGGCACTTACCACGGACAAGCCCGCTGTTCAAAGACAGCCGATTTAAGCCTAAGGGGCAGCGCTTCTTGTTTTTATCGTAGAGCCAACTTGGGCCAAGAGTACGACTTGACTACTCACGCATCACTCATTCGCTTGCACAACCCCTTTTTACAGGGGGGCACATTCACACATCTCACAGATAGAACAGGAAGAACAACCATGCCCAAACCGGGACCACCAGATCACGGGGAAGATGCGCTACCCTTAATAAAGTTTTTCACCTTTCAAATAATTTTTATTTTATTTGTGCTAATTGGTATTTTAAAATTTCATATAAGTTTAAGCTTTATTAGATTTTAGAATTATTTACTGTATTTCCTCAATCTCAAAAATCATATTTGCTACCCAGTTTTGACGGTTATTTTAACTCGAGGACTCATCATTGTTATTGGACTCATCATTTAAATAATCCTAATATAATGAATTAATTCCGTGATTTGAATAACTAATGATTAGTGCCAACTCAAGTTGACCAAATGTACGAAGCTGTAAGTAGCATGATGACCTTTAAATGATATAGTAAGTGTTTGGAGTTTGGAGTTTTTCCAAAAATTCTATAAAAGCCCTTTTCATTTTAAATTCAGACGATTATTTTGCTGAATATCGATTTCTCAAATCAAAATCTTATTCATAAGCATAAATTGCTTTTAAATACAATATTGTAACACTAAATCATTTTTCTCATAGTATGGACGTAATTTTCCACTAATTATAGAAGATAACTAGGTGACTGATTGTAATTAAAAAAAATTTTTAAAAATAGAAAAACGATACTTTGTGTTTATAGATTTCATATGATGTTTAAGAAATTATTGCAGTTAAGTGTCAAATATTCATGAATTTGCCAAAATTTAACTGTTCTCAGTTTTAAATCAACCATTTAATTTTCGTTGTCATAAATGTTTTAGATTACAATTTATTAGAAAACATTCCACCGTTTATACAAAAAGAAATCTCAAATCAGAGATATCTTGAAATTCAATCTTAAATGTATTTGAAATATATTTACTATTGTTCTCTGACGTTTATTATGTAAATATTTAATTCCTCTCGTTGTGTTTTTAGAATATAACTTTCATATCCGAAAAGAGGGTAGAGGGAGGGGCTAAATATGTAAATAGTAATTGCAGCACTCTTTTCAGTAAGTGGCGTTTAAGTCTACGAGCAGTTTTTACTTAGACTGTAAAAAAAAAAATGAAATATAACTTGTTTTGCGAACTGCATTTTTCTGGATAATTTTTCGAGGAACCTAAAAAAGTTAATATAAAGGCTGTGTCTTTTTTTAGTGAAATACACAATAGGAAAATCTCATTGTTTTTAATGACATGCTATCCAACTAGCCATGCTGAACTGACTCGTTATGTTGTTGAGGATGATAACTAGTTATGATAGTCAAAAGTTATTGCCGAGTTTGTTTTTTAACTGTTTATGTCTCTGAGTCCAATAAAAGCCTTTGTATCCGCATTAAAATCACAGGATCTGTGAGCAATTTAACGGCAGGACGTATGCATATGCGGAAAGAGAAGAAAATTATGGTGACTAGTTGTTCTCCCTCCCACTTTTCTATTGTCCATAAGGTCATGTGACTTTGTTGGGGTTGCATAGCTTTCTTTTCCCCCTAGCGATTATCCTAGTGTCAACGTACTGCTATGGATATGGAGGCAATGTGTAAATAATCTTGGCAGTAATGTAAATGAAATGATAATGGGGAAGAAAAGGAGGAAAAAGACCATAACGTGGGTGACCGGATTAAATGAAAGGCGATGGCTTCGGTTTAGATGTTTCTATATCAGTTTCATAAATATCGGTATTCATACCAGATATTTTTTAAACTTATTTTATAAAGTGAAATAAATAATAATAATAAAAAACAAAAAAATGCTGATTAACTTAAACTGGTTTGCGTATCTTTCAGATAATGCGACTGATAAGGGGGTGGGATTAAAGAATAATTTGTGTCCAAGACAGATATGTAACCCTTTCTATCGTCTGCATCATGGGTTCTTTCACTGTTGTTTGTGAGAATTCATTAAGCAAAAGCCATTGGGCGGGGGGGGGGGGGGGGGACTGCTTTAAACATATTGTTAATTTGCACATTCGGGAGCTCATTTCGGTGCGGGGACTAAAATTTTCGCAATTCCATTTCTTTGAATTAAGTTTAGCTTTCCCCTTAAATTTGAAAAATAAATAAACATAAAAAAAAGATAAAACATTAATAAATGGTAACTAAAATGACATTGGGTTAAAAATAATTTAAGGAATTATAGTGCTATTCTTTTGTTTTCATTGCTATTCTTGATTTTAAATTATTAAAGAAAGGAGAAAAATCATTAAAAAAATTAACTGGTGCTTATAACCTTCTGCACAAACTTATTTTAGAGAATTAACGCGAAAAAACATCAAATCGTAGCTTAATTTTTAATTAAAATTTCAACAAAAAAGATTGAAATTTGGTCTGAGTCCTGCATATCCACCCTCCAACATATATCATGCCAATTTTGGTAGATTTTGGACAAACGATCTAGCCAGTGGGGTGCCAACAGACACACACACACATCTTTATCATAATTTTAAATATAATCGTTTTAATAAGTTCTCAATATAACAGGAGACCAATATTGAAATTCCATATATTGTCATTTTGTTTTATTATAATTTTCACCAATATCGTTATATAAATATTTTTATTTTAATTTCACAGTTTTAGAGAATTTATCAGTTGTTATTTCTATAATCTTTTTACGATATCTATGTAAAATTGAAAGAATAATTAATAATATCAATAGCTATTCTTTGGATAATCTTAAAATAATAATATCTATGTAAAATAAATTAAATTTATATATATCTACCTATGTATCATATATATTCCAACCTTCAAACGAGCGACTATGAAATTTTATCCACGATAAATTTTCTGTACCAATAAGTAGCCATCCGTACCTTAACATTATATTGCTCTTTTGAAACATTTTAAAAGCATCATATTTAAAACTGAATCCTGCATTTTAAAAATCGTCTACTTTAATACAACAGGTTGTTTTAAATTTGTACTATTCTAATCGATGTCTGCGAGTTTCGAAAGAATGCCAATGCTCTGGGGGGGAGGGGGTTGAATAATAATTTCGGCGCCCATGGTTATATTATGCACTCGTAAGAAAGAAACGCCTCTGCACCTATCGCCGTCATTGTGCAAATAATCGGGGACTAGAAATGCATTACCTGCAACTCAACCGAAAGCGCTCATCCCCTTCCTAAGGAAACCCCACCACGGAACGGTGTCGCGTTCTTGCGGTCCACTGCACCCGTTCCCCAGTCGGCGTTATTAATTGTTCCATCGCCTATTCCAGCGACACGTGGTGGCAGACAGAGGAAAGAAAAAAAAATGTCAGGGAAAAAGAACTACCACCCCAGCAGTGTCTTGTCTGTCTGTCCGTCCCTCCGCCGGAATCCTGCTCGCCGAAGCCGCAGTCATCTTGGAGGACCTTTAATGGAAAGCTTTCGGGGTTGAAGGATTGACATTAATTTTCTTCCTTTTTTTTTTTTTTTTTTTCTTGTCCTTTCTTTTCTTGTTGGTTTCTTTTGTCGACCATATAGAAGATTTAATATCTGCGCCTTCTGTTTCGGCGATGTAAGTATTTCGGACAAGGGGAGGTGGACTACAATCAAGATGCTTGTATTTATTCAGGAATGGAATGGCCTTTGCTGTTGGTGTTATTACTTTGAAAGGTGGGTTTTCTAACAAAAAGTTAACACAGTTTTTTTGTTTTTTGTGCACTATTTATTAAAGAGTAATAATAGCTCTTGGAGCGTTCGAGGACCCATGTTGTTGTTGTTGTAAGTGATTGCAGTTGTAATTTCACGATATCACCGCGCAAAAATATGGAGAGTGAAATGGGTCAAAGTAAAGAAGCAATAAAAGAATGGTTTAATTTAATGCAATTTCATTCTTGTTAACAATTTTGAATAAAAAAACTGGTTTGAGCAGAATTGGATCTTGCAATTTTATGACTTAGCGTTTGATTGTTTTGAATTCAGCATGAAATTATTATTTTTATATTATAGTACTTATGTTTTTAGATAAATGTTATATTTTTAGATATTTAGAAAGATCAGTGCTTTAAAATCGAGTTATTAAGTAAAATTATTGTCATTGGAGTTTTTTCATTGTTATTATTGCTATCAGTATTTAATTTTTCAGACCTTTATCTTCTTTTTTTAAATATATTTTGATTGCCATGCTTATATCTTTAAACATAATCTCCATTAAAAAAATCTTCGTGAACTTATTTACAAACTGAAGAATATTAAAAAAAAAAAAAAAGGATATTTTCTCAACAATTTTTTGAAAATTGTTTTAAATATTCTTGCTAATAATATTTTAACGTAACTTTCAAATATAATCACCACGAAAATAATTTTTTTTTATTTGTCTCTTTAGTTGGTTTTAACTAAGAAAATTGTTTCTACTTTTCAATTATGTTTATTTTGCTTCAAAATATGCATAGCGTGGGTTTCAAAAGACATCTAATATTAAATTTACTACAATGTTTTTACTGTTATAGTGATAATGGGAGAAATTTTGCAATAATTCATTATATATAAATGTGTCTTTATTGCACTCTCACTGTTATTGTGTATGAAAGATGAAAGGAATGTTACACAGAAACTTCTTCTCTAATTTAAGAATATTATCTTAAATTAGAGGGAAAAAAACCCTGATCTAAAAGAATAAAAATGCAGAAAAATCTAAATAAAATGAAGAAAAAAAAACTCATTAAAATATGTATTAAAATATGTAAATATATATAAATTGTGCACGTAATTCATCTGTCACTGTAAATAAAAATATTAGTAAGTTCCGAAATAATAAACATACAGTTTAGATATTTTGGCACAATGAGAAGAAGCGTAAATGCAACGACATTATCCTTTAAAATATGTTTTTTTAAAATGTTGCTTTCTTTTCGATTTGGGGCCCCTTTATCTAACCTAATGGAAAAGAATACATATTTTTGAGCTGCTTTATGCTCTTCAAGGTATAATTAATATTAGGTACTGTATTAATTAACCCTTTCTAGGGCCGTGGGAAGTATGCTTCCCACCAAATTTATCAATCTTTGTATGAATTTATGTAGGTTGGCATAAGTTCTGACACATTTTTTTAGTAAGTCAGAAACTTAGATGCTTCAGTTCTTTACCTCACACAAAATGATGTGTCTTGATTTGTTACTTAATTATAAATTAACCAAATTAATTAATTAATCAAATTAAATTTATCTAATAAGCTAAATGAATCCCTTTTTTATTCTAATTTCAAGCCTAAAAATATTTTAACATAATATGACTAGAAAAAAATGGCCCTTTAAAGGGTTAATAGGGGAAAATGGCCTTTGTTGTTGCAAACGGTCAATGTAGTTTTCAAATTATCAGAGCAATTTCAGATTTATTAATCACTGTGTAAATGACTTTACTTCTTTTCTATTGCTTAGTTGAGTTGAGTCCTATTATGAGATACTATACAAAGTGCACATAAAACTTGACCTCAGTTAAAAATACTGCACTACCCTTCTTTTATGTGATCGTGCTTTAAAAAAACTTCACCTTTGCTTGGTTCTAATGTTAAAGCTTTATTGCAAGTACAATAAAATATAAAACTGAAAGCCAATTGAAGCATTGACTATACTGAAATTTGCTTGAAGAGTGAATCTTCACATCTTGGTCGTAAATATTGTGGGGGGGATGCCTGAGTGAAATATCACCTGCAAACAGTGGAAATGATTAGAGTTTAAATTTAATAATAATAATAATAAATATTTTTGTGAAATGTCTTAAAATATTTTTGAAAAAAAAAATTAAAAATGGGAAAAAGTAAAATCAGTATCATTGAAAGGATAATTTAACATACGAAAAAAATCATATGTGTGTTGTAATATTTCCGGTTATTAGAAAGTTAATTTGAAAGAAACTCTAAATTTCGCTAAAGTTTTAATTAATTAAAATTTTAATTAAATTTCAAAGAAAACACCAGATGCACATTTCTGTCTTCCAAAGTATATATACCCCAAGTTTGGTAGTTCTAGATCAGACGTTCTGGTCATTTTTAATGTTAGTGGATATTGTACGATTATTAGTAGGAATCACACAATTAATTAAAACTTTCTATAAATACTCTTGTTAAAAAATCAAGCCAACAACGAGTGTCATCATTCACTTGGCTGTGCAAGATGGCGATTTCTTGAGGGGCAATGACTGATCTTAACCCACTCCTGCTAAAACTTTCTCTTTTTATTGAAGATTATCGGAGATCGTTCAGACATATATAGGGATAGGTGATCGATGAGGGTGGAATCCAGAATCCATGAAAATACTTGTTTCAAAGCTAAGTTTGAGAAAACGTAGTGGGGGATGATTTTAGGCTCTTTACAATGATGATTTTTACGGTAACAATCTACTAAAGATAGAATTTTCAGTGTTGAAATGTTATTTCATGATCTCATAGCACTCGTGCAGATAAAAAGGAATGATAATGAGTCTGTTCATCTACTATGTTAAAAGATTAAACCTACATTGTCTCCCACCACCTGTGGGGCAAGATAAAATTTAGTTTTCGAAAGAAAAATGTTTTTTTAATTAATTAGTGATAAATAACTTTTGTAGTATCATTATAAACATTATCAATGAACAATAAAATTTAGTTTTTTTTCGAAGATTCCCAGATCAAACATTTGATTTTAAAAATTTCTTCTGAATTATGATTGTATAAATCCAAAGCACTATAACTTGTCGACATACTATCTTGAATATTGCCCTGTACATGAAATTAAATTCGAAATTTCTGTGTGTTGTTTCTTCATACTCTTAATCTCCTTTAAACAGCAAACCACGCAAACAATTCATTTTTTTTCTAGTGAAGTTATGATTCAACAATAATTCTGTGAAAATCAATTTTTTACAATAATAGTTTTGAAAGTTATGGTGGGAAAATCTCAAATTTCAGCTTCATTTTTAGTTAATTGAAATTATAATTAAAAAACTTAAAATATCTCTCCGATGTGTATATTTTCACTTTTCAAAGTAATGCCAAATTTGTAGATCAAATGGGCTGAATTGTAGAGCGCCAACAACAGACACATGAATACATTTTATATTATTATTAGAGATTTAAAAATTTGCGTGCATCGTTCTGTATTTAATGCTAGCTAGATTGCAATATTTAAGTTGCTTTAATTTTTCTTTGAATCTGAACATAGTCTTATGCATACAAAAATACGTCAACATTTATACATGCGTAATTTTGTGCATGATATTTTTATGAGAAAAGATGACATAAATAATTATCTTAAGCTACAAAATAAGTATATTTGTAGCAGTTTGCATTATTCTATCTTCTCTTTTGGATAATAGATGGCGATGACTGATTAGGTACGCATCCCATAGTGCATTTCGATTGTAACTAGAGAGAGAGGTGATGTTGTTAAGGTACACGCGTTAATGTCTTGTCTTGGTGTTTTGTGTTTGTTTTGTGTGAAATGTGATCATTAGAGAAATGTTTTCGAAAACATGGATCCTCTTGCTTCCACTGCACGGATCACAATGATCTTCATTTCAGTACATATACTTTTTTTTTTGGTCGTTTAGTAATTTATAACAGTTCTCATGGATATCAGCTTACTGGCTCTTTAATTCACAGCCTGTTGAACTTTTCTCACTCGTTATCCCAATTCAGTTGCAAAAATATTTTAAATGATCTTGAAATTAATTCAAAATCTCGGATATGCATATGAGTAAGAAAAGAGAGCATCATTATATATATATATATATATATATATATATATATATATATAAAGTATTATTTTATGTAAAGCAGAATGTAGTTTCAAAGACAGAGAAGAAACTCTTTCGATTTTGTGACGTCGTTTTATTTCATCTTGGAGAAGCATGCATTATGTACAAGCAAGAGCGACGAGCAACACACAACACAGAACGAAATAGTAAGAAATGAAGGAATAGCTCTTGAAGATTTTATCCCTGATCTTATATAATCTGAGATATTGATAGGGAAATTATTTCTTCATAGTGCTAATATATTATGACATTTCGATAGGGATTTTTGACGCATGTCAATCACAAGTAAGGGAAACACAGGGATCTTTTAAAAAGAATGTGCTTACTGGACATTTTTCTATCCTGTTACGCGGAGCATGTGAAAGTGCAAATGTAAGCATTTTTACAAAGCTTATCTTGAATTAATTAAGTAGAAACAGTGGAATCGGATAAGAAAATAAGAGAATGAAATTACTATGGGCTAAATTAAAATAAAGCTTTGGATATTAAGTTGGATTAAAATATCATTATAAAGCCAGATTGATGATTATTTTTGATTCCATTCACTATGAACATTATGGATAGAGACAATCCCATTGTAAGGAAATAAATCTAATATTTTTATATATTTGCTTCTAAAGTTTACTTCGAATAATAATTTATATTTATTTATTTCTTAATCTTTCTACCAGTCTGCATGATATTTTCTACTACAACTTTCGCCAATTAATCTGTGACAGTCAAATCTGAGATATTGTTAATTGGATAACCACTCTTTCAGACGGGCATATCTTCTAGTTAATTAAGATTAACAAAAAGAACTGGAAGTTAAATTAATTTGTAAAATTTAAATGAAATATTAAAGCTAAAATGGCCATCTCACTAATTAATAGAAATCTCATCTCTAAGTTTTATTACGACTTCTAAATTTATTTACGTTATATGGATTGGAAACCAACGCTTTTTTTGTATTAAAATAAAAACGACACTGAGGTCGCAATGTCAATCAAATAGTACGTAGTCCAACAAGCAAATTTCACTTGCAACATGGCTCATTTTATTGTCTGGAATAAAGTATTTCATAAGGGAATTCATCTAGATATTTTTAAATGAATTCTTCGGCGATTCATATTTCTTCTGTATTTTAATCTGCGCCTGTATACTTCTGATAAAATTTTCAATCCTTCCTCGGTCATGTTAAATAAACTATGGAAAAGGCAGAGTATTATTATAATAACCGTATCTCCTCGTAAACATCATGAAAGTTTTATGAGGAAGATTATGAAAACAGTTTTATGTGTTTGAAAAAGTTTAACTCTTTTGATGTCGCCCGCTTGACGATTGAATATTATAAATGCCTTTCTTTATAGCAGAAGGTTTTCGTTGAATTGTCTGGCCCCTTTTATGTTGATTTTTCTTCGTTATTTGGTTGACATGACTTTTATTAGACGAAGAGTTTAATAGTGTTACGGACAAATTCATATTCTTCTCTACGCTTGATGTAATGTTTCAGTTTCTCAATATTGAATTATTTGAAATTTTTTCTATAAAGCTGCTGCTGTTTCCCTTTCATTCTGCCAATAATTTTTTTTCTTTCTTTAACTGAATTAAAAATTTAATTTTAATATGCAGAATTTTTAAATTTATTTAAAAGGATGATCTAAATTTGGAAAAATGTTGTATGTTTATTTGTTCACTGACAAATTATATTCACGCCATTTTAACTTAATTCTTGCTAGAATTCTCTTTCTATATTAAAATTGTTGACACAGAGTTTTGGTTTCACATACTTTTAATTTGGTTTATTTTGGTTTGTTGACACATTTTTATTTTAATAACTCAGAAATACATTAAATCTATTGTTAAATATCATTTATATTCAAAAGTGGTAAATAGGCTTGCCACTGCCCGGTCACGATGTAAGTGTTTTCATAGAGACATATAAGTTTCAACTTTTGTCATTAAATTTTACCTCCTTTTTATGAATGTTGAATTTAAATTCAACAGTCATTTAAAAAAATAAACAAAAATTGTTCATGTAGCTGAAATTTCTTAAAATTCGGAATTCTTCCTGTTAATGATTTTATGCATATTCTGACTTTCTTTTATATATACTTATTATTTGAATACTATAATTTGTGACATTTTAGTTTATTTCTTAACGCAAAACGTGGCTAAGATGTTATTAATGCAATTTCATTTTTATGCAATGTAGCGATTCGCCCAGCCAGCCTAACAAATGCAAAATGAGATTTAAACTTTAATGTAAGGCATTACTGAATTTGAATTCCAAACTATTCCATGATTTTAAGTAAAAAAAAAACTGTATAAAGTTATTTTAAATTACCTAAAATGAAGTGGTAAGTATATTTACCATTGAATATTCGTTGACATTTTTTGCCCTTGACGTGAAGTGGTAAATATGCTTGCCACTTTCAGTTTCCTCTGAAAGATCTATGGTAGGCATATTTACCATCCTTTATTTCATAAGTTAAATGACAAATCAAAGAACTTTTGATGTTTTAGTATTTACATCATCAATTTATCATGATATAACCATACAGATTTTTTTTGTCAGTGCCCCGGAATTATGGCCTATAAAGGGTTAATACTCTCAACATATTATCTTATACGTGCTTACAGACAGCAGGTAAAAATAGACTTATATCTCGTGAAAATAGCGTGATCGGAGAATGGGAACTAATGACACACCTTTTTCTCTTCATATAATATAGCAATATTCGGTAGCTTAGTATCTGTTCAAAAAAGTAGTTACAAAATTTGTGATGTTTTATAAAAAAGTATGCAAAAAAAAAGTCTTGTAATCGTCATAAAAAAAAAATATATATTGAGATTTTCTTGAATTTTTATGAGTCCGGAAAAATGATTTTGGAATTATGACTATTTGTCTGTGAACATGCTAAAAATCACTTTAAACTTGATGGATGAAATTTGGTATATGGTTTTCACATGAAATTTGTAAGTTTCCATCATTTTTATAGCGAAATCTGCTCACAAAAATCTGGCTATCTGATTATAGATGAGCACAATAACTATAAAACGGAAAAAGCTAGATGGATTAAATCTGGAACGTGATATTAACATCTAAAGTAAAGATCTGTATAAAATTTTAAACGAAATCCATTGATGGTTAGATTATCTGTCGGTCTGTTCATTTTCATGCATGAAAAAACCTAGAAATTTATATAAATAAAATTTGATACGTGATCTTTTGACTAAGCTTGTAATTATTCGTCAGATTTTGATTTTTAATCTGTCTGCAAAAAGGCGACGAAAAGCTTACTAGATTTTTTTCATTTTATTACGAAGCACGAAGCGCTCATTTGCTGGGTTCTGAAGACAAGAAACTGAGCACCTCGTGACGTTCATGGTTTTGTCCGAAGTTTTCAATATTTAAGCGAGATTTTAATAACACTTTTACCCGAAATTATGTGAAGAAATTTTGTGAAGACCACTCATACTTTAATCACAACAGCGCTTTACTTCTTTGAAAAAGTTAATCCATCCATTCAGTCATTTTGTGTAATAGGATATTCTGACAACACTTTATAACCCATATTTTGGAAACAAAGATACTGACCGCAAACTCAAAATGAATTCAACGTTTGTCAACCAACAACTGTGCCTTGAGAATTTCGTCCTCCTATATGATTTCGATACAACACGAAACGATAACGTTTATAAGAATAATGATTTAAAAAAAAACAACTTACGAGGAATTGCATTTGTATAACTTAACAAATGGTATGATTTTAATTATTTATTTCATTCTTATTCTATTGATAATTTTGTCTACTTTTGCATTTATTTATTCGTTGAAAGCACTTTCTTTACATCCAAGTGAATAAGATATTTACTGGCATTCTTCAGGAGGAGACGAAAATATTAAAATTCGTAATTGTGTAACAAACCGTTGCCAAGAAATACGTTCGAGTTCATTAAAATTCTACAACATCGCAATCTGCTACATTCGGAAAACTGAACTGGCAACACATAACTCATTTTGATTGTGTAATGGTACGAACATTTCTTAAATTTTCAATTTCCTAATGGCATCGCTTTTTAAGTTGCACATTTTCTTATCTGCTACAATTATTCGCTGCCTGGACCTGCCTCTCCTTCTCTAATCTTATTTTCGGAATGAACAAAAGAAGGGCAAAAAAGAAAAGGAGAAGCTCTTCGATATGACGTCACAGTTCTTTTGTTATTAAAAGAATATTTCTTTGGAAGCCATCTTCTGTACAAATTCCTACCTCAAAGAAGAGATCGGCACATATTTGGCATTCTGGCGGTTCACTTTCCCGTGCTTGGCGTCCGGCTTTTAGGAGTTTTTAATTAAAAAGGATTCCCGCAAATTTTTTTCTTGTCCTTTACTGCTTTTCCTGCCGATCCTCTTGGCGATGATTAAAATATTTCTGGATACAGGTGACTTGGAATTAGACACTCCTTATGAATTCAACCGGCACTCTTTCTCCAATTAGATGCACTTCTTTTATTTGTTGCCGAGAAATATATAAAAGCGAAACGATGACTAACATATTCAGATTTTAAAGGTTTTGTTTATTATAAAAACATATTTATTTTTTTACTTTTTCTTGCACGAAAATAAATAAATAGAAAATATTATAATCGTAAAAAATATTTAACCTCCAGATTTTAATATATCTACACATTTTTTTTAACCTCAGTAAGTACGAAAAATATATTTTTGGAATTATGTTTTCTGCCGGTTTGTTTGTCTGTAAGCACGATAGCTCAAAAACGTCACAAGAAAGCTAGACGGATGATCTGCAGTTAATACAAATTTGTTGATTTTATCAGATTTTAAACAAAGCACTTTTATGGAATATTGTATACTTACTTATACACCCATATACATGTAACATTATTTTTGGTTGAAGTAGAATGCAGGTTCGAAGGGGTGAAGAGACTTGGTATTTTTAATTTCGTTTTATTCTATTCCGAGTGGCAGGCATGATTATTCTTCTGTTTTTGTGCAGTGCGGCACAAAAGCAGAAGGCAAAAAGAGCAAAAAAGGGACGAACAAATGATCACTAGTCTTATATAAGATAGGATTTCTCGCCACGCGGCAGTTCAATACACATGTGACCTTTGACACCTTTTTAAGGGCAACGGGAAGTATCACTTTCATTTGAAACGTTCAGTCATTCAGTTCTGATGGCGCATTAGTTTTATAGAGGAATTAATTAAACCGAATGGGGAATTGGATCAAGAAATAAGAGAATATTTTTAGAATGAAGTTACTATGGGCTAAATTAAGATAAAATCTTGGAAATTAATTTGGATTAAATTAAGAGTTTAAAATATCATTACATACATATAAACGCTATAGTTCAGAGACGCCACCTGTTGGATAATGAAATTTGGTAAATGGTTTTAATACCAAAATTACAGGCCTGTACCAAATTTTGGAACATATTTGTAAACGGATTGACTGTTAGTCTGTGGATTCATTTGTATTTGATTGTGATAATTCAAAAAATTAATAAGTATTTTAAAAAGAGTATCGAAATGTGGTCACATCAAATTCCAGATTGATTTCAAAATTTTTTTGACTTTTTTGGATATGGAAAGAAGTCGAAAAGTCATATTCTGTTTTCTTTATCTAGAATCAAAACAAAAAAGTGCGTCTCATTTTCTTGGAAAAAGTCGAATAAGAAAAACATAATTGCTAGTATATTTCGGGCAAGGGCGTTGAACTGAAATACCATCATATGCCAAATAAGTTTTTTTTAAACGTTTCATGTTTGCCAGAATAAAAGAAATGGGTAAAAATTCATTTTTTACAGAAACATTAGTTTATTTTGAAGTCTCGGTATGAAAAAAAAACGGATCTAGATAATATTAATTTTAATGTTTTCTTCTCTGCACTTCGCATCTTTTCTGTGTTACCATTTTTCGTACTGCGAATGATATTTTACTTTCAGTGATAAATTTGGAAACTGATTCAATGTGAATAACTGAAATTTTAAAGATGATAGGAATTATCTAATTCACTAGCGAACTCTCGCTGATTTATATCTCGTAATTTTATTAAATTTATATTTTAATAATCGATTTCAGCTCACATTCCGTCAGTATTATCTTCGGATATTCTTGATGTATGTATGATAAATCTTGGACACATTATGAAGTATTATTTTATCCTAAGAATTTTTTTTGTTTGTTCAGGTCATTTGCTAGATCATAAATATACTCCTTGTGGACCGCGAGTTGATCACCTTTGATATAATATATTGCTGAAGTCGCAGATGTTATATGTTTTTTGATTTGCAATTTTAATTATCCTTTTCTAAAGAAGCCAGATCATGATAATTACACAAAAGCATTTCTAAAGATTTAATTAAAAAAAGAAATATAAAACAGGAATTTGATAGTCTGCTTAACCTTTTATATGGCCGTGGGAAGTATGCTTCCCACCAAATTTATCAATCTTTGTATGGATTTATGTAGGTTGGCATAAGTTCTGACAATTTTTTTTTTTTAGGACAGAAACTTAGATGTTTTAGTTCTTTATTTTACACAAAATGATGTGTCTTGATTTGTCACTTAATTATTAATTAACCAAATTAATTAATGAAGCAAATTAAATTTATCTAATCAGCTAAATGAATCCCTTTTCTTAATTTCAAGCCTAAAAATATTTTATCATAATATGGCTAGAAAAAAATGGCCCTTTAAAGGTTTAAAGACATAGATGGGATGGTGTGAGAATATGTGAATCAATTTATAACCATAAATTTCAAAATTTAATAAATATTAATTGAAGAAGCTTTTTATTTTTCTACATGACAGAACCTTAACGTTGAAGTGTATGTATACACCAATAATTGAATCATGAATGCCATGCAGTTAAATAAGAAAATTTTTAGAAAAAATTTCTCATTTCGATTTAATTATCACTCATTTGCTGTCATGGTTTTGTTTGTATTAAAATGAGCATGAAATCGAATGAATTGAAAATGTATTGTTGCAATTAATGTAGTTTTTATGCTTTTTGTAATCTATATATTTATTTCTAATGTTTTCTGACGAATTATTTTTCATATTTTAGGTTGCGTTAATGAATGAGAGGAAAGAAGAGGAAATAAGTTTGATAGTGATTTTCTCTAAGGTATGTCATCTCATTTTTTGCTTTGTAATGAGCGCAGTAAATGAAAATAATTCCAAAAACACATTGACACGAAGCGTTTGCAAAAGATTAAGTAATCGTTGTACTATACTTATTATAATTTTTTTTCTTCGCATTTCCTAGTTTGCGGCGCTTTCCTGTGTGCTCTTATTTTTATTTTTAATAGTTTTATTTGCTAATATATCGGGTTTCGTATAAATATTTTGCTATAATCTCGAATCACATAATTTTTTTTTTTTTTTTTTTTTTTTTTTTTTGGAAATTTAAAGCATAAAGTCTTTAAAAAAAAGATTAAAAAATAGTTGTTGCATCTTTCATTATGAGTTTTAAAAATGAAACTCAACTTCATTATGTTTTATTATTTTTGTAAGTCAGATTCATTGTTTATTATTTTAATCACGTCTTATTTTTTTACACGTTATTAATCACATGTTACGTTGCATGTTTAATCGCTTGTTATTTTTAAAAATTAAACAAAATTTCATGATATGTTTATAAGTGAGATTTGTTGTTTATTATTTTAATCACACCTTTTTTACATATTAATAACCACATGCTACGTTGCATGTTTAATCACTCGTTATTTTTAAAAACTAAACTCTACTCCGGAACGTTTTATTATACTTATAAGTGAGATTCGTTGTTTATTATTTTAATCATGCCTTACTTTTTTACACTTTATTTATATAATTTTTTTTATTTGTTTATTTAAAAAAAATTAAACTCGACTTTATTACGTTTTATTATGTTATAAGCGAGATTTTTTGCTTATTATTTTAATCTTGCCTTATTTCTTTTTTGCGATAAAATAAAAATTACAAATAAATTATTAATTTATGTTTTTAATGTGAAATAATATTTTATAAAACGGATAAAAAAATGACTATACATTTTCAATCCGATCATCACCGTTATCTCTCATTGTGAAATCGCCATTTATGATTCCAACCATGAGCGATGATGATTTGCCGCCATAACGGTTCCAAAAATAAGCTCCAAAAGTTACGGGTTGAAGAAAGAAGACTACAGTTAAGTATCGGCCCTACCCAGGAATGATTGTTCTCTTTCTTTTTTCCACCACAAAGACACCGAACGGAACGTACCATCTTTTCCTTTCCCCATCGTTAATGCACGAAGGTCAAATCGATAGAGGTGCTCCACCCAAATATTGAATGTAATTCCTGGCTCCATTCCTGCCACACATTCCCATTCCACTCAGCGTGAGCCGGAGTTATTTTGCTGGCTTGTGTCGAGTGCCGGAATGCCGGGCTCGTGGAATCCGTGTTTGCACTTCGCGTTAGAAGTGGCGGGAAGTTACCGAGTACTTACTGCTGCATTGTAACGTGCGGTTCCGCTGGCTGTCGATGGCAGTAGTGAAGTAAGCGATTGAAGTGTAATGTCATTCGGTGACTGGAACTTAAGCCTTGACCATTGACGGCTCCATTCATTTATACCTGATAATTTTTTTACAGCCATTGTTGAATTATTATTAATATTATTATTACATCGTTGTGAAAAATGATTGCATTAATTATTCTAGTGTTCATTAGATATTTTTTTTTATTGCAGACCTAGACACGTTACCTTACACGTTAGACAAAAGCACAGTAAAGATAAAATGGAGATAATTCATATATATATAAATATAGATATAAATTTCATTATATATTATGTGAATATTTTAATATTATATATGTAAATTTCAGATATATAAATTTCAGACAAGATAAAAAAAAACAGTCAATAAGAATTCGTAATAAGCAACCAATATAAACTAGTAATAAGCGAACCAATTAGTTATTTTGAATACCAGTCACATTTGGCAATCAGTCGGTTTGTCAGGAATATTTGTTATATTTAATTTCTTTTTCCAATTAAATCGTTTAGATGTAAGTTCATGTCCATGATTCTGTCGAATTACCATACATTAAAGTCGTATTATTTTAATTACCTGGCGTATGTTCTGTTTAATGTGAAGAAGCTTTCTAATAGAGATTTGTCCCATGACATCATGGCGCTATCAAAAACATAAATGTTCGGTTCATCTGTCTTCTAAATTTCACCATAATGTACTTTTACTTTTGTTATTCCTTCTATAAATTAAACAAATATCAAAACCTATTTTTTAAAGCTTTCATTAGAAAAGTGTGTGACATTTTCTGAAACAAAGAAAATGCTTTGAATTTCAGGGCGACTTTATAATATATTATTACATAAAAACTAGACAAAAGAAATATTTTTTTAAAAATTGCAGAAAGTTTTAGGAAAAATGTGTAAGACTATAAAATTATTATCATTAAAATGATAATGTTTTAAATATCGAAATAGTATCAAATTTATATTGGTGAATATATATTTTTAGAAATTATAACGGAAAAAAAAACATCAAAATCCAGATAAAATTTTAATTAATTAAAATTGTAATCAAAATTTAAAAAAATTGCACCGAAGTGCATATTTTCGCCCTCCAAAGTACATATATGCCAAATTTTGTTTCTCTAAAACAACCCCCCCCACATGCTTATTATTATTATTAGAGACAGAAATGTTATAATTCTGAAACTAAATGGCATAATGTACTTACTAACATATTGCATACACTAACTAGTACATTATTAATTCTACATTAAATAATATTATATATTAGATATAAAGTGTTATTCATAAGATTAAATTCGTTGTAGTTATTTGGAAAATAGAATTGTCGTCTGCTTATGTATGTTGCAGAATTTCAATTTCAATAATACTACCAATCTGCACGCCATCCCCTTAAATGTGCTCCTAAAGTTCTATTTGCTGCTGGGATCCATAGTTTAACACATTCACTGCCATGTTTCACTTTATCTAATCTCGTCTTAATTATATTAGAAAAGGGTACATCTAGATAGATAGTAAGTGTGAATCACAAGCGAGAGTCAAATGGTTTCAGTGACAATTAACGGGTTAAAGATGGTCTAGATTCAGTTACAAATTTTTTTTTCTTTTTTGAAGAATGGCAAGATAATTATTTTTTTTGTTTTAATTGAAGCACCATAAGAAGAATTGCTAATGGCAAATAAAATATAAATGTACTCTTTTCGATTAAGTTCCACTATTTCTTTTCACAAATTAACTAATTTTTTCCTCTTTTTATAACTGATGCTCCAAAGGTCTGCCTTCTTTTCCCGTTTATACCTCCTAGAAATTAACTTTGGAAAACGACAATTTAATGTTCTGAGGATAATTTCTGTCCACCCTGCTTTAATATAAATTTTACCGCAGAGATAATGATGATACGATCGTGCCAGAAAATTATCTCACTAAATGAAAAACTACACATGACCAAGGACGGAAAATTAAAAGATTAATTATTTGAAAAAATCTAGAATTTAATTTTTTAAGCACCATGAAAGCTATTCAAATATCAACAACTATTCAAAACTCTCTTATTTATTTAGTTCTGGTAATATTGTTTAAGAGAATGCATACTCGTTTGTTACGCATGCGTAGAAACTTTCTCAATGATTTCTTTCTGCATAATATTATATAAAAATATTATGTAGAAATATTATGTATGTATAAATATTATGTATGTATCAAAGCCAGAAAGGATTTCGTTTTCGTTTATCTTCGTAAACCATATTTTTCATGTAACCGGCGTGAATTCTGTTTCACTCTCACAGAAGATTGATTGCGAGGTCGATAAAGCTCATCTCATCATAAGTCAGGATCAGAAAGCGACAAGTGTTCTAAATTTATGTTGATAGATTCTTTAATGTTGTTTTTTTTTTTTTTTTCTCTTTCATCCAGAAAAACGTTTTTAAAAATACATTATTAAAATTTTGCATTATTTTTTAAAAATTTATTAATTAGATAATTTTTTTCTTTTATGGAATAAATATTTGCAAAATAGTTCCTATATTGTTATTATTTACAGTACCTTAAAAAACATTCAGACTATATTACAGAATTTACTGGACTTCGCAGTTTAACAATGTGCATTAAAATTCTTTGCATTTAATGGTAACTAATTTTTTTTTTCAATAGTATACTACAATTCCTAGCTTTTAATTCTTTTGAATAATGCACTAATCTTTATTGAGATTTTTAAAAAATGCTTATCATATTATGTGATAGAGATTTTTTTAAAGTTTTTTTTGTGTGCTTTATTTTCTAAAATATAAATTTTTCAACAAAAATGAAATTCTATATTTTTTTTTTCTACGAAATTGATAATCAAAAAATCTTTTTTAAAAAGCTTTTTTATGATATTTTATTTTCTAAAATATAAATAAAAAAAAAATTCAATTCTAATTTTGTTTTAAAACTTTTGCTACGAAAACGATAATTAAAAAATCTTTTTTATAAAAAAGTTTTTTTTTTTTCATGATATTTAATTTTCTAAAATATAAACTTTTCAACAAAAAAAATTAAATTCTTATTTTATTTTTAAGTTTATACTACGAAATCGAAAATTAAAATGATTAAAACTGTTGATGTTTATTTCTTAGCTTTCGAAATAATTATCTTGCATTTTATTACTTTGCACATTGTTTTTTTTTTCAATACTTTTATGCGATTAAAAAACAATAAGCTGAACTATCATTTTAACTTTGAAACGAAATGAAAGTTGAAAATAATGAAATCTTTAGAGAAATGATTGTTAAATACTTAATTTATACCAATTTGACTAATTTGCATACTTTTTATTTTAATTGCTTCATTTATTTTTTTATTTTGTCACTACTGGAACAAGTGTCTTTATCCGACTGTTAAAAGAAATAACGACTAGCAAAACGTATATATTTTTCTTTTTAAGTTAATAGAAATTTTTACTAATGAATAGAATAGCAGCTATTACTAAGCGTTGTTTTCATGAATTTTTTTTTTTATAATTTCCGTCGTTAATTTATCTTGATTAATTATTTAATTGTTTTGACATAAAGTAATTCAAAGTGCTTAGTGAAATTTATATTTTTAAGTGGAATTAGTATGTATTTATCGAGTTTAAGTAGAAATTATTTTCTTAAAAATATAATTTTTTTTTGGAATAATAGATTTTTAAAATTAATATTAATGAAAATAGAAGTTTGACACTGAATTTTTTTTCTTTGGAAAGAATCTTTTAAAGTTTCTGTTATAATCTGCAGAAATAATTCTTTCTTTTATTATTTGTTTATTTTCAGTATATATATTTGTGCTCAGTGTATATATATATATATATATAGAGAGAGAGAGAGAGAGAGAGAATTTCAAATAAATAAATTGGAAATAATATTTTAATCGAAAATTACACTTCGTTTTTCTTTCTCAGTGAATTATGAATTCAGTTAAAAATAAATTTGAGTTAGAAAAGTTTATAATGATACGGAAACGTAATGACATTAACCGACATTCCCTGAAACCGAAAAAAAACTTCATTTTTCAATTATTACCTTGTAATTTTTATAATTATATTTATTTATCTGTGAACGCGATGATATAAACAGATTTGTATAGGCAGATGAAATTTTGTGTGTGGTCTTTAGCCCCATATTGTAAAGTCAAAGTGAGATATAAAATAGATCTATATCAAATCTCTTTTACGTAAAGTATGTTTAACTGTACGCCTGTGTGCATTTGAATACCATAATTCAGAGTTTCTGATTAAGCAGACTCGGTAGAGTCGCAAACAGGTCGATTAAAAATTTTTATTTTTCTAATCGCCAAATAAATAAGTTTATAAAAATTCAACTTCTATTAATTATAAGATAAAAAAAAATAAATTTTAACTCTTTATCAAGTCTGATTGATCAGTTTCCTTTATATATCATTACGTACACTTAGTTTTTAGAATATTTATAAACTTTGGACGTTTTCTTCTATAGTTTACGGAAAAACGCAGATACCGGACGACCTGGAGTCATAGTAGATAAATAAAAACAAACACTTCTTCTCAAAATTAGCAATTAAATAAGATAAATTAAAATAAATCATCAAATGTTAAAAATATTTTGTATTTTTAAACGAATTTACTAATTTGTTAAAACAAGGACTTCATAATGGACTCTGTCAAGGTTCGGAAAATATGAAAATCCGCCATTGTCTGTCGATGTATCTTTGAAAGAGATTACTGAAAAGCACAGCAAGCTAGTTGCTCGTACTTTTTGCATTGAAATTTAGTTCAGTGTTAGATATTGAACAAAATGTATCGGTGTGAATTATATTTAAAAATGGGAATGCAGTTTTCTTCACTGCATTACGAGATTAAATCACAAAGTGTGTCGACACGTTGGAGTATACGATCTGGAATAAACGAATAAGTCGAAGAAAGGACATTCGCTGTATTGCGTTCAAGATTAAAACACAAAGTATGTCTACACGTTGGAGTATACAATCTGGAATAAACGAATAAGTTGAAAGAACATTCGCTGTATTGCGTTCAAGATTAAAACACAAAGTATGTCTACACGTTGGAGTATACAATCTGAAATAAACGAATAAGTTGAAAGAACATTCGCTGTATTGCGTTCAAGATTAAAACACAAAGTATGTCTACACGTTGGAGTATACAATCTGGAATAAACTAATAAATTGAAAGAAGAACATTCGCTGTATTGCGTTCAAGATTAAAACACAAAGTATGTCTACACGTTGGAGTATACAATCTGGAATAAACGAATATGTTGAAAGAAGAACATTCGCTGTATTGCGTTCAAGATTAAAACACAAAGTATGTCTACCCGTTGGAGTATACAATATGGAATAAACGAATAAGTTGAAAGAAGAACATTCGCTGTATTGCGTTCAAGATTAAAACACAAAGTATGTCTACACGTTGGAGTATACAATCTGGAATAAACGAATAAGTTGAAAGAACATTCGCTGTATTGCGTTCAAGATTAAAACACAAAGTATGTCTACACGTTGGAGTATACAATCTGGAATAAACGAATAAGTTGAAAGAACATTCGCTGTATTGCGTTCAAGATTAAAACACAAAGTATGTCTACATATTGGAGGTATACGAGAAAGTTGAGAGAAGAAAATAACTGTATTACGAGATTAAAACACAAAATGTATCTGTCAACATTGTGAAAGTATTCGAGTAAGTCAAGAGAAGAGCATTATTACATTCAAGATTAAAACACAAAGTATGCCTACTTAATGGAGGTATGCGAGAAAATCGAGAAAAGAACAGCCACTATATTACGAGATTAAAACGCGAAATATATCTATCTACGTGGCTGAGGTATGCGAGTAAATCAAGACAAGGGCATTCACTGCATTACGAGATTAAAATACAAAATGTATCTATCAACATGGTGAAGGTAAATAAAATAAGAAATAGAAGTAACGGAGTATATCAATAGAAGAGCATTATTACATTCAAGATTAAAACACAAAGTGTGCCTACTTAATGGAGGAATGCGAGAAAATCGAGAAAAGAACAACCACTATATTACGAGATTAAAACGCGAAATATATCTATCTACATGGCGGAGGTATACGAGTAAATCAAGACAAGAGCATTCATTGTATTGGGAGATTTAAATACAAAATGTATCTATTAACATGGTGAAAATAAGTAAAAGAAGTAATAGAAATAACGAAGTATGTCAATAGAAGAGCATTATTACATTCAAGATTAAAACACTAAGTATGTCTACATGATGGAGGTATACCTGAAGGTCTGGAGAAGAACATTCACAGTATTACGAGATTAAAACACGAAATATATCTGTCTACATGACTGAAGCACTCGAGTAAATTAAGAGAAGAGCATTCACTGTATTGTCTTTGAGATTAAAACACAAAGTTTATTTACATGGTGGGGTATATGAGAAAGCGGAGAGTAGGATATTGACTTGGCTTACTGAGAACTTCAGATGTTTAATGTAAGTTTCGGATTTGGAAAGTTTGAAATCTGATTTCACCGAAGACATACCGTCAATCGGTGTATATTAAATCCGTCGGAATCAAATGTCCTTTCCCTCTTGATGTGATGTTGAATTTTGGAGTGGTGAGAAGTATCGATTCAGTCTTCATTTTCGTAATCTGAAGGCGCTTCACCTTCAAAATTACATTGTTTTTCCAAAATAGGTCTATCTTGCTTAATGAATTTCATGTCAGTATAATTAAGACTAAATTTTCTGATATTTTTAATACATATTAGGATTAATGTTTTGATAATTATTTTTCTCTTTTTCTTGTGAAATGTATAACCACGACCACAAAAAAATGATCCCTTCTCTGATAAATCATCCGGAGTACCTTGAATAAACTATCGACGCGAGTGGGTGGTGAAAAACTGACTTCTCAAGACCAGGCACAACCCCTCTCATTCAGGCATATCCCATCACTGGAATGGAAGTAACTTGACCACACAACATTATTGGGCACAGCAGGGAAGCGCGAATCACGCTTCTTCATATCCTAGGACTCGTGGTGCTACCTGGAGGGGAATCATGAAGTGTAATAAAAAGACTATGAAGTTTAAGTCATAATATTAATTATTTAACATAAAGAATGACTATTTCTTTTCTTTTTTGGGATATTCTATCGATTGGGTTATATAACTAAATTTCAGCTGTAAGCTACACTTCAATTTGACCTGTTAACTGGAGAATAAGGTTTTGTTCAATTAGTTTCACAACGGGGACTTTTTTCTTCATAATTATAAGTAATATAATTGCATACGACAAATTTCCATGCCGAAAAATGTCGTCATGCCTATTGCAATAGTAGTTCGTGTATGATGAAATATTTCGTCATACCCAGTTAGCAAATTAAATTGGTTTTAAATCTCATCTGTTAAGTCCATTGGTTCATAATTGTTAACTATGCTTAAATTAGTATGTTTTCAAGAATGGTACATCCGTTTATATCGTTGTAATTCAGTCCATTCATTCCTTTGAGTTATAGAAGAGAAAATTAAGCAAGAATACATCAATATACAGGCCGAAAGAGAAACGTTTTTGTACTGAGATAAACTCGGAGATCTAATATTTGTTTCCCTGATTCTGGACTGGGCGAGTATTCCACCAGAAGTAAGTGGGAAAAAAAAAAAAAAAAAAAAAAGGATGGAGACAGAAGCAAAAAAAGGTAGAGAGTGCGGATAAACGGTACCAATAAAAAAGTGGCCCAAAATCAAAGACTGGCGGAGAATGAATGAAAAAAAAAATAATAAAAAAAAGGAAAAGAATGGAAGAGGGGAAAGAAAAAAAAAACACAAATCGACGTGGAAACCAAACAACAATTTCCGCTCTAACCTTTCTCTGTAAGAGGGACAAAAAAATACTAACTCAGCGGCGGCTCTAGAAATGGAGTTAAGAGCAATTTAAACAGAAATTAAATGGGAAAAGAAATTTAATTTCCCCTTACAACGAACAAGAGTTAAAGGTGAAGCGCCGAAAAATACTTTTTTTTACCACCCACCCCCTTCTGCAACGACCCTCCACCCCCATCCTGAAATGCAATTACCCACCAGCAAAAATGTAATTTTCCCTCACATTATATAAACCGATAACTTTTATATTTTTTTTATCTCTCTGTATTCATTAATCTATGAATTGGAGCGAATGACACGCCTGTATAAATACAGACGACAGAAAGTGATTGGAGGAGAATGTTGGGGTTGACCCCTCCCTCCGACACCCCCGATGTCCCCTTCTCTCTCTCTCTCTCAGCCGGATTTTTCCGGATTAAGCAAAGCATGAAACGCGTGTTGCTTAACGTGGAAAAAAGGTGTTAAATACCTCAGAGTCAACTCTCCTTGTAAAATAATAAGCTGATGTGATGGGCTCTGTCAAAAGCGTCACTGCTCGTCGAAGTGTTCAACACCGATACATTATGGTTTTTTTTTAATTAATTACGCGAGGGTTTGTTGGTTAAATTGCCTTTAAAGTCCCCCGTTTTTATACTTTTTATTTCTGGCTTAAAATGATGACTTTTGTTAAATATGTTGCGTGGGAAGCGTGATCTGTGCTCGTGCTATCGTTACATCAAGTTCAATTTTTTTTAAATCTGAAAAATGAAATATATATATTTTTTATTAATACTAAAGTTAATAATATTATGTTTTATTATCTTACCTTTTTATTTATCACCGTTGTGATAAATATTGTATAGTTTAATAATGGATAATTTAAATCGATCCAAAAATCTCCTTTAGAATTTATTTTTATTTCAAAAGATACTCGGAGTATTTGACATATGTCTGATTAAAATGTCAATTTGAAGCAAGTCAACAGAAAAATATAATTCAATTAAGAATTTCCATATGTTTCTTATTAATAGGTATAATAGAAATTTAACATTTATATTATTCAATTATAAATTTATCTGATTATAAACATTCCATTTAAGATGAATGAATTCTTAGTTAGAAATTCGCATTAATTAATTCTTAGTTTTACCTTTATGATGATTATATATGTTTGATTCTTATTGGCACAGAAAAAAATAAATTAAGCTTGTGTAATTCTAATATAACACTATCAAGCGACTGAAGTTTAAAGAATCTTTTATTAATTTTATTTGAATTTTCTCCTAAGCTAGATATGTGACATACGAATCAAAGTTAATATATATTAATGTATACATTATTAAAAAAATTACTTCTCTTTAACAATAACATTTCTTCTTTTGTTTCAAATACACTCTTCACAAATTTTATTATGATATTTTAAAAGGAATTGTTTTGAAAGTGTGTTGATAAAAAAAATCATAAAATCTTAAATTTATTTATCTGAATTATTCCATTTGTTAGACTAACGGCCCGTTTTTGATGTACACAAGCACAATTCGTTTGAATAAAAATTCAGGTGTGGATATTTGTTTCGTAATCTCTCATTGTATGGCGTGCGAGACTGTGTCTGTGTTGTATTTGTTCTACATTTCTTATTCCATTAATTGATTTAAAGCCATCATTTATTTTGATTTTTTTTTTATCTGTTTCGGATGGATAACGTTTACAAAGTTGTGAATTTGAGGATGAAAAAAATGCTATTGCTTTCTGAAATACTAGGATAAAACTTTAATATTATCATTTTTATTGAGAAATCTTTAGAATAAGATATAGTTTCTTTTTTTTTAAATGTATACTCATAAATCATTATTTAGTAAAGGAAAATACATGTATGAGAAATGGTTTTTGTATATATTTTTCAATATTATGTTGTACATAAAACTGCGTATTTATCAAATATAACTGTAACCCATAGTAACAACAGAAACAGTTTGATAAAATGAATCATGTACTATAGAGTGATTGTGGTATAATACTTTTCAGGCATAAATACTTTTCGTATCTTTATAAAATAAATAATACTTAAATATGTGGCCTCTAAACACGCTAATTCAAAAAAAAAAAATGTTTTAGAAAAAATCTTGCTTTTGGAGTGGTTTCCTTTACTTAACTGTCGATTGAGCAAGTCTCAGTTACTTAGAATTATTATGAAACCATTGTTCCTAATGGAACCATAGGTTTCATAAGTATAAGCTGTTCAGTCAGTTATTATGAAATAGGCATATAAAAAGATTAGGAAAACTAGGTAGACCTTGCCAAGTTGGCGAAAGTTATTGGTCACTATCATATATGCTGCATTTTTATTTTAAATAAACTAATGCCTCAACAAAAGTATATCAATTACTATCAGGATATATCACATCATATATGCGAAATATGTCCTTGCTTTTGTTAATTACCTTTAATACATCGCGAAATATATTGATTCTTCATAAACTGTACTTTATTGTTTGCATTGTTCAAGATTGAGTTATCTATATTTATTTTAAAAACGAGTATTTTATAATCAGAGTGCTCTAAAAGATATATACTCTGTTTAAATATCTTTTATGTAAATTGTGACGTAAACGAAATTTCGTATTTCAAATGAATTACTGCGAATGTACATCATTGTCAGTTATTGGGATGATACGAATTTTCAGCCTTTATTGCCATGATTCTGCTAATAACGCCGATGATACAAACAACTAGACATATCATTTGGCGTTTTTCTTAAAAAAGATATTCTGAGCTCATCAACTGCAGTTAGTTTGAGCTGATATATGTAAGAAGTTTTTAAATAAATGGATGTGGATGAATATTTAGGGACCTTTCTGTCCTTCCTTTGTACTACCTTGATATTCTAATCATAGTAGTACAATTATTATTACATGGTACCAATGTAATTTCTGACATGCTGATAAATTAAAACCTGAAATAATTTGTTCTTTAAAATTTTGCTAGTATTGATTATGTAGTAGTTATCCGACTCTGGGAATGTTACTTCATGTGAATATTAGAACTCATGCATATATTTCTCTTACAAATAGTATTAAAAGAATTTATTGACTGAAATAATCTATTAAATACTTTCCAGAAATATATTATCTTGATTGATAACTTTATATTTTCGCGAATGCGTATACCGATATCTTCTTTTATATTCTACTACAGTACACTCCCGATTATCCGCGGAATCGGGTGGCGCGGCCGCCGCGGATAACAAAAATCGCGGATAATCCGAAAAAAGCTAAAAACGGGTATAGCAAAAAAGAAAACAGTCATTCCAACTTTGAAAAATCGTTTTATGTACAATAAAACGTAAAATAAACAGCAGGAAATGTCTAACTAACGCTTAATATTTTAGTATCTCACTCAAAACTAACCTAAAATGCATTTTGTTCATGAAAACAGAAAAGTGTTTAGTACTTACGAGAGGCGTCAAGGATATACAGAAAAATGAATACATATGTACTGTTTTAATACTGTAATGTATTATGTAATTACAAAGGCATAACTGTAAAACTGCACCTTTTTGAAAAACTCAGTCAAAAAAGAAAAAAAAAACTTTGTGCGGCAGGCGCGGATATCCCGCCCGCGGATAATCGGGAGTCTACTGTATTTATTTTATTTCAGATTTATTTTAAATGCATATTTATTTTAAGCACTTTAATGTTTATAGATTTGTATATTGTCTGCAAACTGAGATATACAGAATTAAAATTAATGCAAAATAATTTATAGGAGAGATTGTTGGACCTAGAGTTGTAAAATTTCGTGCACAAAAAATATTTTACAAAATTTTATTTGATTTTTGTAAGAAAATTAACCGAAATTTTATAGATTTTCTTCAGTGGTTTCGGAACATATCGCATAAAATCCATATTTGGTCACTTTAAATTTTTTTAAAAATATTTCCAGTGATGCCAATTTTCTTTCTCTCTTTATATATTTTTTTTCTCTAATTGTAATAAATATTTAAAAAAGTATTTTACGTCAACTTTATCACAAGATTTTTCGTAGTTTAGGCAAATGCGTTTTATATATATGCATATTATGATCTTATTAAGTACAATTTTGTAATATTTTTTTGGAATCAGAAATAAATTTTAAGAATAATATAAAAATAGATTAATCAGTCTTAAAACAGTAGGATAGTAGGTCCCTTAATTTTTTTGCGTATTTTGTTTTTCTTAATGTTAACCAAAAGTATGTTAACAACTTGAACATTTTTTTTCCTTCTGTAGATTGTAGCGTATTAGTCTATGTTAAAAGTAAAAGTATCACCTCAAAACTATCCTTTCGCTTGCGGTTATCGCCTCTATTGCTTCGTACTTTCTGAAGAAAAAGAAGAGCGTTGATAAGAAAAGAAAAGAAACTGAACACACTTTACGCTTTGTTTCGAGTTAATAAAAAAGAAAAGCGATTACAATTAAACCTACAGAGGCAAAAAAACATATATTTGCACACTCCGCAACTCGAGGAAGATTAAAACAAAAAAAAAAAACCGAACCCACCCTTATCATTTTGAGGCAGGTTTAAATTCTCCCCTTTAATTTTTGCCTCGCCGCTCGACCACTAGCGGTGCAGTGAGGCCGAATTAACAACACGAGGTGAAATATAAGAGAGCCCTGAAGGGAGGGCAAAAAAACGGACAATTTAATTAAAAGATAATTACTGGGGAGGAAGAATGTGTCAACCTGAAGGGAGTGTATTTGAACATCCCTGGAATTGCCGCCATTTCGATGTCGGGAAGGTCGAGGTGTGAGCGGTCTGTCCATCCGGGTGTGAAGCCGCAACTGGAAATATTTCTATTCCGCCTTGCATTTCTTTTGTATAAATTTAGTGGGTTATTTTTATGTGTTTATAAATGACTGCACCAAATTTGGTCTTGTAGATATTCATTAAAAATCATTTGAGTAATGTTGAGTAACAAATCATAAAATGTTTTTCAAATTTATAGTGCAAAAATTACTCTGGGTTTTCTTGATAAAGGTATATAGTTCATTTTTTTTGTTTTTTTTTTCATATTTAGTATTTTTATTTATTTCTTTTGAAGTGCGAAAAATAATTTCGGCAGTACATTGAATGTCTTGCTGGCTCTTCACTCACAGTCCAAATATTACGTGTAGTTACAATATTCTTAACACGTTGCTTGTATGCAAAAATCAAGTTATCGGTTGTGTTCCCGTGATTTTAATTTTAACAATTTAGAAATGCGCAAACTTCAATACATTATTTAAAAAATCGAAGTGTAAAACTTTAAGGGGCTGTAGGACTTTGAAACCTTTCATTTTTCGAAATTTTTTTTATTATTTAATTTGATAGTCGAAATCTTTCTGAACAGTTTTTGGTATTGCACATGTGTGTATGTTAATTAGTTTAAAATATATAGTCAAAAACGTGAAAGTCACTGTTGATTTTTCATTCAGGAACGTTTACTTTAAAGTCCTTTTTCTCAATGCTGTATTTTCAGAGCTTGCAAAAAGTATTAAACAAAAATAGTCCATCGTATCAGTATGAAACTTTTCAAATATGCTTATACGCACATAACAAAGAAAATCCTGCAAAATCAGAGCGTTATCATGTTTGAACAACATAAAAAATAAAATAACTCCAGTAAATCTTTAAAATATTTATCGCACGATTACCATGTTCTTTGGGAGTAAATTGTTGTAACTTTTGTTAATATAAGTTGCTTATTTTCTGTAAAATTTGGCGCATAAGCAAATTCTGTCTTCGTCAATTTATACATGACATGTTTTTTTTTTTCACATATATTTTAAAGGAAAATTATTTCGCTGACTTAAAAAATTCATAATTATAAAGTTAAATGTCTTATAAAACTATGTTGAAAAGATCTATTAAGTTTTAGAATTTTTCATTACTTTAGAGAGTGTTGCATTTAACTAACTTTTGAGTTCTGTTTTAGCTGTTAAAGTTCCAATAGCCCCTTAAATAAAATTATATTAAATATTTTGACTTCGCGCTTTATTTCTGCATGCATGCTTAGATTTGAAAATAAAAAGCTCGTGGAATTATATTCATTTCATTACGTTCATCTTAAAGATTTCTAATAAGATGCATTTTTAGAGATATTGCAAAGAATTTATTTTATTAAATTAATTAAATTCTGATTTGTTCTAAGAGTAGAAACACTTTGAAATACTATTAAGATTAACGTATTTGAATGCGATAATTTTGATAAATTATTCAATCATTATTAAAATTAACTTATTCATTAATTGTGATGCGTATCTCCATGAGGATCAAATGAAAATAATATTTGAACGAAGAAGAAGTGTTGCGTTTCTTGACCATCCGTTTTACACTTGGCTAGAGCTTGCTTTTGATGGATTTGTTTTTTCGGGTACACCGGAAACATAATGAGTGAAGGGAGAAAATTTTTGTATTGTTTATTGCAGAAACATTCCTATTTATTTTATATCTCTTTGTGCAATTATTCACTAGAAATTGTTTAATTTTTAAGAAGAAATTATTACTAATTTTAAGTTCGAAAGTAAAAATAAATAAAAATCCGGTATCTTGAAAATTATTCTTATTTTTAGTTGCAAAAATATCTTCAATTGCTCTAATACTTTAGTTACTGGCAACACAAATTCTATTATTAGAATCTTTTCCATTTCTAACAGAGCTCGTACAATTTTTATACCATTCAGTCACTTGGATTTCTTTCTTTTCTCCTATTGCATTACCTCATATTCATTCATTGCTAACGAGATATGGCAAATCTGGTAACAAACTCACACTGCCCGTTGGGAGAGGTCATGGTTTCGCCCTCTAATGATACAGAAGTAGAGGAGCCACTTTCTGTTTCTCCTTTCAAATTCTTGGTTAAAAAGGGTGTTTGAGATTTCACTCGTTTTGTATTTAAAAGTTAAATTTTCCAAATGTTCTATAGGTCATTTTATTCATAGTTAACAATGAAATGGGAAACTGGAATCATGGTGAATCCATCATTTATTCTTAATTAAGATCCCACGGTAGTAGGATGGATGAAGTTCTTTTTTCCTGATGTGTTTGCTATCTTTTTCAGAATTTACAGAATATTTAAACTTTTGTGAAGTTGAAAGCATCTATCACATATATGCCGTCCCCAATTCATCTGATAATTTTTCCAACTCTGCGAATTAAACTGATTAGATATACAGGGTGTCCCAAAAAAATGTAAAGACACTTTAAATAATTGTAAATTTCGGGTTTATTATAATTCGAATAATTTTCATCATATAAAAGATTCTACAAATATCATTCTATTGTCTTGTTATCGCATGTTCTCAAACTGAAGTCCGTTCTGCTCCAGACACTGCTGACAACGCGAAGCGATGGAATAGCACACATGATGGAACAAATCCCTTGGGATATTCGTACATTCATGTTCAATGGTTGCCCTCAATTGAACAACTGTTGCAGGTTTATGGACATCCTGAACAGTTCCATCAGCTTCAAACTTATCTCTAATTCGAGTGATGGTAACTCGTGTAGGTGGTTCTTTGTTAAACTCCCTCTTAAATTGTCTTTGCACTTCTACTGCATTTTCATACTTCCAGTAGCATTTTAGAATAAATTTCCTTTCTTCAAATTCAAGTCTGTCTGCCATCACTCGGTTCAATGGGTTCAGTTTGTAAAGAAAGAAGAAATAACTTAGTTATCAGCTGCTAAAATGTGTATACATTTTTTTGGGACACTCTGTATGATTCAGTTTGATTTACAGTAAGTATTTATAATATTCAAGAAACTTGAACATGATTTTTTTGAAAAATGAGCAAATAATAAAATCACCTATGTGTGTTGCATTTGGGAACTAATTTAAGAGTTTTTCTCTCATATTACAGAATATGAATGATGGAAATTTTTATTAATATAATAACAAATAAATTGTAACCATTTGAACCTAACCCAACCAAACTAAAAATATTCAAATAAATAAGTAATAAATTTCCGCATGGGTTGATTTCAGAACTATTCAAATTGTTTCATGTTTCAGAGGAAGGATCACGTCAGTGACGTATCCATTAAAAGATTAAATAGACAGTTTTTTTTTTTTAATTTCTCTGTTAAGTTTGATTATTAAATGAAAGAAGAAAATCAACTATAATCTGAAATATGTTTTTCCCTAGGTTCAGAAACTTATTTTGTGTTCTTTTAATAGAGATACTAGATAGAGACTAGGTTCCCGACACCTTGAACTCTGGCAGCAACACCTTCTAGAAAATTCATAGTCTCCTCTCAGAACTTGACTCTTTTCTTGGCTCAAAAAATAAAAGCGGTGAAGATGTCTTAGAATGAAGCCATCTCCCGGACTCTGACAGGTGCTGGCATCTCAACTCTTGCCACTCACTCCCGGCCCATCACTCCAACTCAACCACCAATCAGGAGGCCGAGAATCTTCGGGAACCGGGATGTGGAGAGCAAACACTGGAGGACGTCGAGGGGGGGGGGCACAAAATAAGAGCACGTGTTTGCTCATCTTTTTGAAGAGCACACACTCACACACAGGCGTACTATCCCCAACAGGGATGTCGTCGGAAAATTTTATTATTATTGAATTTCCTCTTTTCCTAATATGTGTATAAAGATGAGCGCTTATGGAATGTATGTTTTCCCCCTCCCCCACTGGAGTTGAAGGGGGTGCTCGTGGGGGTGGAAGTGGGCGAAGGCAGCACTTCAATTTTCGAAAACCGTTTTCAATTAACGGCGCTGTCGCGTTCGTTTTCGCGAGCGGTTTTAGCTGCGGCAATTTCCGCTTTAATGATTGGACTTTCCTGCCGACGCAGATTGCGAATTTCTGACGCGGTAATTCGGGATTCATGGCAGGAAAATATTACCGGATTTTCAAAGGAGTGCACCCCCTCTTCCTTCCTCTCCCCCAATCCTTTTCATATAACCGAGTTTTCAGAGAAAAGGGATTCGATCTCTTAATCGCCTGAAATGACCAAAATGTACTTCAGACCGGTCTGATATAAGTGTTTTTTTTTAAAATTCTCCTTTAATAAATGGCTAGATTCTGACTGTAGTCATTTGACTATTTCCTATTGGTTTGATTTCCCATTTGCCGTTTAATATTTTGATAATTATCGGCTAAATGTCACTATATTATTGGATAAAATGTTTAGTTAGAATTAATGGCATCAAATCTTTATTATATAATATAATAATTTGTATGCAATTAAAATCCTGTGAGCCCAAACACAAACTGAATTTCATTTATTTAGGGCAGATAAGCAATTGAGAAAATATTTTTCAAAGTGGATCCACCATTTTGTTCCCAGATATGATCTATTCGGTAATTATCCAACTTATATTACTCAACAACATTACATTTCCATCCTACAAACGATGAAAAGTAATAGTTGCATTAAAAATATTATTAAAAATATATAGCTTTCTATACGATGTTAATCTCTCGAGAGCCTTTTTTGACATAAATTTGAAGATAATCTTTTTACTATGTTATGGAAATGCTGATATTAAATTAATTATAAACATCTCAATTTAAACACAACATTCGGTTCGTTTTTTTTCTTTATTAATTAGTGAAATTCTCTCTCATTCTGCATAATTTAACGCAAAGTATTGAACTTATTTTTTTTGGCCAGCGTCCTGGCATAGGGGCAGCACGTCTTCCCCGTGATCTGGGCATCCCGGGTTCGAGTCCCGGCTTGGGCATGGTTATTCTTCCATTGTTCTATCTGTGAGATGTGTGAATGTGCCCTCCTGTTAAAAGGGGTTGTGCAAGCGAATGAGTGATGCGTGAGTAGCAAAGTCGTACTCTTGGCACTAGTTGGCGCTACGCTACTATAAAAACAAGAGACGCTTCCCCTCCGGTTTAAATCGCTGTTTTCGTAACAACGAGCTTATCCGTGGCAAGTGCCATAAGAAACAACAACTTTTTTTGGGTAATTATTACTATATAATTAATTGAGAATTTTGCTCTGAAATAGTAAAACATTTATTGTTGAATATTTTGTAATCAACAGCATATTTTGTGGGATTAAAAGAATCCGGGTTTGTGTGCCTTTCGTGTTACTATCGGAGTGAAACGTCTATCTGCTTGTATCATCCATGTCATCTGAGTGTAGTTTAAATTACGAGGTTTCTCTCTTGTAAACTTAAAAGGGAATATTAATTGAACTGAACTAAACTAACTTAACCAACTCTTGTTTTGAAATTCTTCTTACATATGTATTTCAGACACTTGGCATTTTATATCGGACTTTCAGGAATTTTATAAAACAAGACGATTCCTGAAAAAAAAAATTTTAACCCTTTAAAGGGCCATTTTTTTTCTAGTCATATTATGTTAAAATATTTTTAGGCTTGAAATTAGAATAAGAAAAGGGATTCATTTAGCTTATTAGATAAATTTAATTTGATTAATTAATAATTAAGTAACAAATCAAGACACATCATTTTGTCTCAGATAAAGAACTGAAGCATCTAAGTTTCTGACTTAACTAAAAAAATTTGTCAGAACTTATTCTAACCTACATAATTTCATACAAAGATTGATAAATTTGGTGGGAAGCATACGTCCCACGGCCTTAGACAGGGTTAATCCCACTTTATATAATTATAGAAAAAAATAACATTGGAATCGCTTTCTCTGTATTAACATTAAATGCCACTCATTTAGATTTATGATATGATTTAAGCATACTAATTTTAATTTAATAAATAGGACTTCTGTATTAAGTTAATAAATGGGACAATGTATTCTATAAATGTTCATGTGTAAAACAGGGTATCTTAAATTTTTTTCAGTCGTCAACCTTGTTAAGATTAACAGAATTTTTTTACGATCCAACACAAAAAGATAAATTTAAAAAAAGAATAACTAATTAATAACAAATAAAAAAATTATTATTCCAACATTTTTTATAAATTTTAAATTGAGATAATTTTTTTTAGTTACTGATGATTATAAATATTATAGAATCATGAAGAACTGTTAAAGTCTCCATAATCGACCGTTTGAGTTTCTAAATTTGAAAGAATTACTGTTAATAATTAATCATCATCAACAAAAAAAAATCACTCTGGTAACATTTTTCAGTTTACACAGCGAATAACTTATGCAATAAGAAATATCATTACAATATTCAAGATTTTGAGAACTGCATATCATTAGTTAAGAAAAGACGAAAGTTGATACCAAAAATGTTGCCCATGCTCTCCGTGCCAGCAGGTGAGAATGGAGGTCGAAAGTAAGAGGTTTGATTATTTGTACATCCGAAAATGTTTGTGAGTTGCTTTTAAAATTATAATTAACTGGTAATATCGCATATAATTCTTAATTATTTCATTAAATAACAACAGTTTATGAAACAATAAAATTATATATTTCGATGTTAACACGCATGCACACGTACACGCACTAATATATATTACCTGTTCTTTCCTAATATAATTCATTTCTTTTCTCTGAATTTAAAGCAAAATAAAAACTGATAAACTGTCAATAATTATTATTACTGAATAAATTAATTAATGAATATATGTTATTGTTATTATTTATAAATAATTATAATAATATATTGAATATTTATTTACTTTTTTTTAATTTCTAGAAAGAATTACTGAAATGCCAGTAAAATTGTATCTTTAATCGATTTTGCGTTAGAATACTATTTATTTTATGCTTGGCATTTCAAATAAGCAAACTTTAACATTTAAGATATTTCGTTTTACTCGTACTTTCATTTCATTTTAATCAAAAGCCCATTTGAAGAAAGAAAAAAAAAAGGGGGGGGGCAGAAAAAAAAACCTCAACAAACGCCTGCTTACATTTCAAGACTTTAAATGTTCTCTCCGCGAGCCCTTTTCTTTCCATATAACAGACACTAAAAATCAGTCTTCCCGAAAGAATTTTTTTAAGGACCACCGACACCTTTTCATTCTATTTTCTGTCACTCCGAACGACCCGCGGACAATAACTCCTTTTCCAATGTTAATAAAGTCTGTAAATATCTCCTCTCAGCCCAAACATATTTTACTCGCCCCCCCTCCCCTTCTCCATCCCTTCAAAACGCCATTTCGCCTTCACCCCTTTCCTACCACCCCAAAAGGGGGGAGGGAGGTCAGCGTTATATACCGTCATATACCGGTACCCGAGCTGATTTATGCTACGTGGCGTTAAATCATGGCAGAGGACTGCGTGCCTGGCAGCCGGGAGGAGGCGAGAGGAGGCAAGAGAAAACGATTTCATGCTTATCTGGGGTTCTTATTAATAGCAAGGAGTCTTCATGGATCCATGGCCAGTGTCGTGTGGCGGCGGTATTGCTCCACGCATTATGACGCTATGCGTTTTCCGTAATGAGTTTAGCATGCAAAAGCGGAGAGGATGGGCGGGTATTGGTCGAGATGGTTTTCTTTCTTATGAGTTGCGGGGGGGGGGGTATTCTCTTATGCTCTAAAGTTGAAAGCAGATGGTGGTCGGTTCCTGACAATTGATGCCATAGCACCTCCTTGAATTCGCTAAGTTTCCTTTCATTCCGGCTTCTAAAGTATTTTGATATTCGATATCAAATGTGGTTTTGATAGTGAAGGATTTTTGTCTCAAATTGTTACTAATATAGAAGTTTATTCACAATATTTGAAGTTGTAAGGCATTTTTTTTATGCTATTTCAGGTGTAATACCCGATGGTGAAGTTGTTAAGACTTCATTTTGTATGTTGCCATCGGTTGATGAATTGCATTTCGATGCTAATTTAACTGTTAGAATGTCAACTTCTGAAAGTTACGTTTTTTTATTTGTTTATTTTTTACACTGCTTCTCTGAATTGCAGAACATTCATTCGTTTAATATAATTTCGTTCCTATTACAAGCTGAGCTTTGCAACAGTTGGCACAATATGTTCAGACCTGATTTTAACGTCAAAACCTATCAGTAATATTTAGATTATAAAAGTAATAAAGATGAGTAGATATTAATTTATATGATTTTTTTTTTTTTTGCGATGAAACTATTTTTTTCTATAAACATATTTTTGCATAGTGATATCGAAGTAATGACAATGAAGGAAATCTCCTTGTTGATGCCATTTAGACTTTCATTTTAACTCTTTAACACACACTCTTTCTTTTTCTGTATAATTTTTTTTATGCTTATTGAATATTTTTACATTTTTATTTAATGACTTTTTGCATATTTATAAGGACAGAGTTTGCATTCGATTTTTTTAAAACTTATTTCTAGAGCGTTGAAATTTTATATTTGTTGATACTCGATAAAAATACACTGTTTTTATTCGCAGCACTTGATTATTAAATATTTAATTAACTTGATTTAATTTTCTATCTTTACTAGTACGCCATTACGTTAGTATAAAGATGCATGCGTAATTCTATAAGCGAGTAACGCTATGAATCTTTGGCATAGATAGAGGTGTATATTATCCGATCTCGATCTAAATCCTAGTATTAGTATCCAGCATCGATCCATAAGATAAGAAAATTTATGTCTATAAGGGAATAATCTTTATTGTATATGTTTAACGTCTTTTATTGCACATGTATTAATTTAAAAAATAGAAGCTGTTTATTTATTTCTGGTTATATGTAACTAATAACTATCTTCTGAGTTTCTTACTTGTATTTTCTAAAACTTGGAATAAGCTTTTTCATACAATTTATTGGTATTTATCAAGAAAAAAATTCCAAAGGCAGCTCTTTTGCTGTATTTTAAAGAAAAGTTACATTCACACACAAAAAAAATTCTTCGATTTATTTTAAACATTAAGCTATTCCTTGGTTACACCTTCAGATCATTGAATTTCCACCATCTATAAAAGCCATCTCGTTTATTTGCTTTGCAATGCATTTCGTTGCACTTAATCGAGATAATGGCTTTACCATGTTCTCCTTCTTTGAAAAAAGAATTCGTTGAAAAACTTGTTTGAACGCTACGGAATTTTTCTAGCTCGGTAAGGAATTTTTATATTTATCTTGCACAGACATTTATTCACAATACAGCTTTATTGTGGTTGCGAAGGTCTCTGCCCACAATTAGTTTTAGAGAACAGAATGAAGAACCTTCGAGATGCTGCTGTGCGACGATAACTCAACACGATGCCAGAACCCAAGCTCGTAGCATCAGTACCTTAAACCGTCCACTCCCATCCTTACTAATATGGTTAGTTACCGTTGGTTCAAATCCTTTAGTCTTAATTAAGTGAAATTCTTATCCAATTATCGAGCTGTTGCCATTACTTGTAAGTCAATTATAAGAGCGCGCTTGGAGAAAATTCTATTCTTCCCTTCCATCCTCCTCTTCTTTTTGCGGACATATAGTTGCGGAAAGGAAAGAAAATAAAGGGAAATGTCGTTACCAGCTTAAAATTGGTTAAAACCTATTTGACAGGCATGTGCGCTTTTAATGCGTTTTATCCTGCGTCAATCAGAGACGAGACTGGGTAGTCAGCGTTGAACCTCGGATCAGCACTAGGAACAAGAATGGAGGAGAAAAAAAGGTAAATATATTGTAAGATAACTGATGAAGGAATAATTAATGACACAGTGGGACAGTTCGTGAAGAGCAATGCGTTTCGGGCACTTTTAATTGGAAAAGTAAAAGGTGGTGTGTTGTGTTAGTTTTCGGTTTGCTATAATTACGCTTCGTTTCGAAAGCGAGAAATAAAATAAATGCATCGAACTGGTTTGTGGGAATTTGAGAATGCAATGCGTCATTTGTGCTTTGTTGATTGTGTAAACGTAGTAAGCAGCGTTTAAAATGGAGGGAAAGATTTTGGAATATCATTAAGATTGATATTCTTATAACAAAACAAGCATTTTAAAAATAATAGTGGATGAATTCTGGAATGTTGTAGCCGACAAAGTTAATTTTTTTTATTTATATTATTATTGTAACTAGTCAATTTTTTAAAATGCATTTGATGGTTAATTTTCAATGCATTTGAGTACTGGTATTAAAAATCAATTGCAAAATCCGACGACCTGTGAAATTTACAATTGACATCTTACTGTTTCAAATTGTAAAAGATAAAGATAAAATTTATGAATAAAACTCATCATATTTTTAAAAATTTTAATGTATCACTTCGGAATTTTAAATAGTTTTATTGAAATAACCTATGTTTAATTACAGTATTTAAATAAATGAATTCAAATACATATCATAACTTAATGACAACGCTACGCACAGATCGATATATAGTGGGTATAGAAACACTCAGAATTCCAAAAACATAGGCAGTGGTGTGAAACAAATGGAAAAGTTAATGCATTAACCCTTTGCAGTCGAAAAATGAATCAGATGCATAATTATTTACCTAATATAAAGATTTGTATATTGCTCTGAAAAATAAATATACATAATTGTTTTAAATTGAATTTCTTTGAAAAATTAATCTATATCTTTTTACCATTCGGTAGTCATTTTTAAAAATGAAAATTGAAAAAATAAATAAATAAAACGTCAGAATGATACACCGTCTTGAATGGTGAATAAGAGACACCATCTGAGTGCAAAGGATTTATTAATGTTTCTACGAAGACCACATTAGCAATAATAATAATAAAATTTGATGTTTTGAATTGGTTATTTTTATCGGTTTTGAACTGGTATTAGATTGTATTTCTGATAGATCAACAGATTAAGTTCATTATACAAAAAATGTGCTAAAACCTATTCTTCTTTAATCACACGATTTCTGATTTGGATTATATTGATCGCCAAAACAAAACTTAATTCATTTGTGTTATTTTAAATATCTTTTATTAGAAGATAGCCGTGTTTTGTAATAAAGTCACTGCCAATTATAGCAATTGCTGAAAGTAATTCATTAATGTCATGAAAAGGAAAAATCAATTTTAATAATAGCATTATAAATCAAGATATTTAATTGTATAATTGATGGAAAAGTAGGAAAACTAAATTTTCAATTCAGGCATTGAAATTATAAAACTTATTGAGTGTTTTTGAAAACAGAAGCTGAATTTTACGTATAGCATTCTACTAAACAGATGAAGTTTTAAGTAATTTTTTTAAAAGAAAATATTTATTGCTGAATGAAGTATTGTATTGATTCAGTAGAAAACCACATTTATGAAGAAGGCCTTTCATCGAATATTGAAACTCGCATTGAAACAAGTTTTATTTATCTAGCTCTTGAATGTTTCTTCTTTTTTTACAGAAAGATTTTCAAGTCCGAAGTTCGATAATAGGATTTATTCCTTCAGCTCGCTTTCCACGTGATTTATGACGTAATATTCTTCTTTTCCGCCATGTTTTGTTTCTTGTTGTTCCAGTCTGCTGAGATATTTATTTTGCAGGCGATATTTTCCATCCAAGTGATGAATACCGTAACCTATTTTAGATGGATTTTTCTTATTTCAAATCTTATTATTGAATTAATTCTTTTATCTAAATTTTCTTTATAATTTATGTCTGGAAATGAATTGTTACATATTCATTTATATCTATAGTAGAATACCTTTTAATTATTTTATATCTAGTTATTTTAATATATGGGATGATATCAAATAATTGAAAGAATTAATGTTAAAAGGAATATAATACTATAATTTAGCATTGGATGATAAATAATTGGATTCAATGTATTTGATATCACAGTTAAGTGACAAGCATAACTTTTTCTCATCTAACTCCAGGTTGTGTCATACCATTCTATGACCACCACTTACATGATTCGCAGAGAATTAAAAAATCTCAGCCATATGAAGCGGTCAATTTGATATGCGCTTTGAAATCATGAATTGACAAAATACAAATTTTTGAATCCTTGATGTGGAGATTATAAGTCCTATCTTTACGTTATTTAAGACTCTTCATGTATCTTCTGGTAATGATTTCATATAATAAAAACTTTTCCATTTAATCAACTTTTTAATAATTCGTTCTAATAGTGTTTTGTAAATTTTCTCTAATGTTTTTATCAGTTCTTATGATTGTCAATATTATTGTGAAATATCAAAGCCTCGATTTTGCTTATACCTTCCATTCTTCAAAATTAATTGCATATGCAATATATAATAATTTAAAACCATATGTCATTAATTACTTTGATATCAAGACTGATGTCTTATTGCAGGTGTGTTAAGGTTTTGTTCCTGCAAAGAATGCAATATGAAAGAAAATGGTTAGTGAAAATTTCGTTCTTTTAATTATACAATTATTAATAAAGTAACACAACACGCAATGATTCGAAATAGTGTTTAGTTGATTCACTACTTTCTTCGCCAATGGCAACCGTTATTTTGAAAGCCAGAATAAACATAAGTTTTTTTTCCTTTGATTTTCTTTATAGATATAGAATCAGTTTTTAAACACAGAGATTATAGAGTTTTAATGCAATTCAGGTTTGAAGGTAAATTCAGTAACTTGGGATCTCTAAATATTTCAAATATTTTCCCATCAAGTTCGAAAACACTCGAAAATTGATATATGAAATCATTTTCATGTCTAGAAGTTTTTACAGCGATTATTTTCGCTTATAACGGAAGTAAGTCTCCTATCAGATGCACGATTGCTGATAATCATCTTAAGTCAATTTTGAAAGTAGTCACTGTAAATAACATAGGAAACGATGAGAGAGGAGATGCCAAGTGTCAAGGGAAAAAATTTTTAACTTTGCCTTTGTAGTTCTTCTTCTAAATGAGCCCATTTTTATATAATAATTGAAGTCATTTTTTTTTCTGTTAATATAGCTGTAACTGCTGATATTTTATTTGGTGTTTAACACCCTTATTTTACTAAAAAGAAAATTTAAATAAGCATATGATGCAAAATTTTGAGCTACAAGAATGCATATATATATAAAGAGCCGAAATTTTTCCCTTCAGTGATTTCACTATAAGATTCTGATAGGAATTTCTTCGCTATGTGTGGATTTAGGCAAGGGAATGTTTGGTATCTTCGAAAAATCTGTATGAATTCTACGAATTTTTATCCCTGGTATGGTAACCACGGAATCAGCAGTTTTATTAAGCGCATGTTAGAATTAATTAAATAAAAAAGCGGGAATGGGTCAGGAAATAAGAGAACATTTTAGAATAATGTGAACATGGGCTAAATTAAGATAAAAACTAAGAAATTAATTAGGATTTAAATTAGATTAATAAGTATTATTACATACACATGTATGTATGTATATAGATAAATAGATCGTTGTTGATTTTTGTTGTTAATTTATGTTAATCGCAATACACCTTATAAAAGAAATTGGTAGATTTAATCATTGAGAGGGATTAGAAGTTGATTTTTGTTGTTAATTTATGTAAATCCCAATACACCTTATAAAAGAAATTGGTAAATTTAATCATTGAGAGGGATTAGAATGAAAGCTAAGTTCCAAAAGTAAGCAAAAATAAATAAAAGTACCTTTTTTTATATTACTGTTAGAAAAGATTTACTGTTTTTTTTTTTTTTTCTTCTTTTTCTTTCAGTTGTTTCAAGGAGCATTTTTGTTATTCTTTCATTAATTTAAATTTTATATTCTTAAGCGATGGATCCAAATAGAGTCTCAAAATTTCTCACATGCCTTTTTCTTTCAGACATTTTAACGATTGTACAAAATAAATAAAGTAAAATAAAGAAAAGAAGTCAAGAAAGAGTTCGACTAAAAGACTTCATTTAAATTACATGAAATATTCATTTTCAATCGGATGCCATTTTAATTATATTAAATTGAGTCGCTTCGAAGCCAGTGCCCTAGAACGACTCAATACATTTTTTTTAGTGGAGATCTCTTTCCAGAAGAGGAAAAAAAAAATGGCCTGAATAGTGTATAGACATTAATATATTCTTTTATTATCTTTAAAACTTTTCGATCTTTCAGTGAGCTTCAATATTTCTTATTGTTCCATCCGATACCTTCACAAATCAATGGTAGTCAATGGACACTGAAAAGAAAGAAACCACTTTCCGCGCTTTCAGTTTTTACGGCGCTGACAAAAACCCCTTTTTAGTCAACCTTCGAAACGTGCCTCGTCGCAGAGACGTATTATCAGGAGTCACGTCCAACTCGAGCGAAAAGATCGGAAAATATTCGCCTCTCGCGGTCGCCATTTTCCTGCTTTTCCCGGAGTTTAGGGTTGTTGTCATGACAACACGCCTCCCAACTGACTGACACGAGGTCCTTCCCTCCCCATGTTATTGTTTTTATGGAGAAGATACTTTTTTGAAGAGGAGGAACGCAGTATCAATATTTCACATGCGAATGTGCCTTGAAATTCAGGGACGAAATGTGTGTTTTTCCGCAGAGGAAACAAGATTCCAGCGTGAGGATGTTTTCCCTCTTCAGGTTAATGCGGTAAATCGTGCCAGTGGATCGGTGTATTTTACCCGAAACCGAATGCATTTCAAACAGATATCTCTTATCGGGCTCCTTCTTTACGGTTTAGAATAGTCAGCGTTATTTTAGATGGGCTCCATTTAGATTTTTCGTTACTTTAGGGTACTAAAGAAGAAAAAAAATATATCTTTCTTCATCCAGTCTGTAAATATTCTCAAATCGTGCCCGTGGAATGATTTTTTTTCTTTGTGAATGCTTATTAAATTCTGATAAATCATATTTTTGAAATAAGTTGTTCTTAAAGTTAGTCATTTCTTATACACGATATCTATTCTAATTGTTCAGTATAGTCATCTATGGCTCTTGCGCCTTTAAATCCTACAGTCCAATCCATCCAATCCTATTCTAATTGTTGCCAATAATTAATTTCTTTTAATGTCTAATGTGTTCTAATGCTTTAGGCATATGCTTCCATTTTGAAGGATACTTTAAATTCAATAACTAATTATATTTTATATCATTTGTGTCAATAAATATCATGCTAAAAATTTGCAAATTAAAAATTTTTCTACATTTATCTGTTCTTGTAAAGAATATTTAGTAAAATATTCTTTTCACATAAATATTGAAACAAAAAAAAAACCTTCGTTCTTGTGTAACACAGCATTGGCCGAATTATGAAACTTTAATTTTTATTATGTTAAGCCAAACAATGTTAAATATGTTTTCAGCCAAAAAGTTAAGTATTGATTGGCGGATCTTTCTTCAGACTTAAACTAAAATTGTCTAAAATATTGATATTTAATACATTATAACTTGGTAAATTTTAGCTGCAGAAATGCAGCACTTCTTTCACTTAAAATGTTAAGAATGTTCACCATATACATCTAATAGGACCGTTAAACAGTATAAAAATTTTGATTTTTATTTTTTTCTCTGAAGTATATTTGCTGATACAAATGATATATAATACTTTACACCATTTGCTGTATATTTTCATTTGGACTACATGTTTATCATTAATGGCTTAGTCATTGGTTAGAGTAGACTCCCTTTATATATTTCTAATAGTTTATATGCTTTTTTTTGCATAAATTTGTTACAGTACTTAGAATTATAATACTTGAATTTAATTCTGTCAGATAGAGGGGGGGGGATAAAATGGGGAAAGTCCACTTATTGAAAAATTCATTTAACAAATTTTCCGATTAAATCAAATTTTTGAATAAAGTTTTCCATTTTCTCCATCTTTGAATCGGCATTTAAATGCCTTGTCATAAAGTTGCATAATTATGTCATGAATAATTTTGGTACAAATCATACAATCATTTTCAATCCCACATAATACGTTTTCTAATCAAATGGTAACGGATATTTGCCGATTTCCGTATATACGAATATTTTATCTTTCTTAGTAAATTATCTTAGTAAAATCTGCATAAATGCTTTCTCAACAAATAAAGCGTGTTGTGTGTGTGTGTGTGTGTGTGTGTGTGTGTGTGTGTGTGTGTGTGTGTGTGTGTGTGTGTGTGTGTGTGTGTGTGTGTGTGTGTGTGTGTGTGTGTGTAATAGTCTATTTGCCTATATAATTCTAGAGGATTGATAATGATTCGTTATTTATCAAGAAAACATGAAGCATGCGTAACAAACACACAGCCTAATCATACACAAAAACAGCATTTGCAGAAATCATCAATACAAATATAAACAGCAAATCATTATTATGCAACAGCACTATAGCTTTCAGAATGCAAATAGAAAACTAGCTTCAAAGAGAGAATTCACTCCTCGTATGATCGTTCACCTTTTTTTTTTTTTTTACTTCGCAACAGCCAGTGCAATTTTCTAGAAGGATCTCGAATCTTGTCTTCTAATAAAGATATTGCCCCGGTTCTACTATTTCCCAGAATTTTCATTTTTGTCATCAAAGGCGGGAATCATTGATCTTCATCTTTTCAATATCCGTTAAAAAAATCTGTAGTTTTCTCTTTCTTTCTGACTGTGCAGAGAAACAATAATGCAAATTTATTACAATAAATCTCTGATATAATAACTGCATCATCTAATATTTTTATCCAACAATATTTATCTGAATATTCTCTTTTTACCTAAATACAAGCGTTACATGTTATTTTCATGGCAATTCTACATTTATTCACTCATCGCAGCATCATTTATGTATTTATTATGTTGTGTATATAAAAGTGTTTTTGGTTTCTTGCTTTTCTATTCAACTCGCCACCTGTTTCCAGTGTTATCCAAGTGGTGCCTTTGGCTGGACTCGATTCTATCGAAAAGACCAGACTTTACTCCCCAGATCAACAAAAGAAACGACCCTTGTTGTTTTGCTATTACTTTTTTTTTCTCGATAAACAACAAATAGGTATCGGATGCTTCAGAGATCAAAGCAGATACTGTGTTTTATTAACAAGGGATTTATTCTTTGTCTACTGTTTTTGGAGAAAGGGGCGTTCTCTTTCTTTCTCTCCCTCTCTGCTGTTGTGTTCTGTATGTTTATTTCCGTTTTAGGTACTTTACTAGATTCTTTTTCTTGTTATTTAAAGATAGTTACCGTTTTCCAATTGTAAAGGGCGGAGAAAATGTGCGTATTGTATTGGTCTTAGGTTTGTAGTCAATTTTTCATAAGGGGAGAGCTCTGCAGAGCGACCTAGTAAAAAAAGAATTGATTTCGCGGAAAGATTTCTTAGATATAAAAAAGAAATCATCAATGCTATGGCAGTGATTTTAATTATTGAATTTTCAGAATCTTTGAAATGAAACCGATTTGATAAGAAGTAACTATTGATCTGATGACGAATATCTGACGCACAGTTTTTTTGAATTAGATGAATAATTAAATGCCTTCTTTTCCCTTATTTTCCTCGTTGACTGCATTTCAGTTTTAAAGCCTCGCTTGTAACAATTCTATTATATCTTGATATGAAAAGGTATTTTAAATATAGATTAGCTAGAATTTATTAACCGGCAAGTACTATCTTAATTTTTTTATATCGATCATTAAGTTTTTTTTCCTACGTGTTTATGCATAGAATTTTTCATATAATAATTATTCATTCGAATATATAATAATTCATTCGAAATATAATTATATTAAGAATTTTTTTCTGCCCAATACGTAATGGGAGTGTGTCCAGACGCGGTCTATTCCATTTTTTTTTACTGTCCTTTTCTATTTCATTCCATTGGAAGTTGTTTCTGCTGAGGTGTAATCAAAGGTAACAAATCATAATTTCAGTTTGAAATTGCTAAAAATGGTCGAGATTAGTTTGCCTTTAATTATTTCTCTGATCACTCTTCTGCTTTTTGAACAGCTATATCTGTGGTTAGGGAATATATATATATAAAATAAGAACATGTATTAATGTGTTTCACTTGTTATTTATAACCTTATGAAAAATTAGGAGAAAAATCTGCATTATTTACATTCAGTAAAAATAATAGAGATTTTTTTTCCTTTTTTTTATAATATAATTCATTATACAAACCATTCCATTGACCTTCTGGTTTTGGACTCTTTAATTGCTGGGGAAAAAAAGAATTAATATAAATCTGTAAACAATAAGATAAGATATATTTCGGGCGAAAATATTCTTCCACTGTGAAGAAAAGAAAAAAAAAAAAAGATCTACAAAATGAAATGAATTGATAGATAGTTTCAATTTTTATTTCTGAAATTTATTTTTGAAATTACTATACATGAATAGCTTTCTGTTACTAACTTGGATTTAAAGATTTAATTTCAGGATTTTTTTCACTATAAAATTTATAATTGAGTCTACTGTTAAAAAACTATTCGAATGAAATATTTTTAATATTTTTTATATGAAATATTTATGTAACGAAATATACATTATTTAATCATTAGTTTCCAGTGAAAACTTTAAGTTCCAATTTTTGCAAAAAAATTTCGTTTTTGAAACATTTTTTTACCTAATTTAAAATGAATGAAATATATTTTATATCCTTTTGTTTGTGCAATAGTGAAATTTTCTTTTCAAAACATTAACATTATAAGTTCAAACACAAAATGAATCTTTTTTTATATAATATTTACTTAAATGAGAGAATGCATCATTTACGCGTAAATATTAAAAATGTTTTCATCGGGTTTTTTGGAATTTGTTTCTCTATGTACCCATTAATCAATACTTGGCAGACTTTCACATTTTTTTTTTTTTCGTATTTTTAGATGAATATTGAACTGAATTTACTTCTTCACTTTCTGCTACTCAGTCTTTTCCCAGTGGTTGTAATGGATATTTGCTTTCTCCACTGGTAAGTCAAGCATTAAAATTCTTTACATCTAATGGTAACTTTGAACTTTTACTTAAATCATTATTCTTTTCATGTAATGGTAACTTCTCTAGACCGGATCCGACTCTAGAAGGGAGTCGCCTAAATGGTTGCTCACTTTTGTTTTCCTGGTTATATGTTCAATATTTTTTCTCCTTTCTCTATTAATTCATTCAAGGTTGTAGGGATAATTTTTGTGCTGTAAATTTTGTGAAAGAGCTAAGTTGTTTTTAGAAATGGCAGAATGAGTATGTTCTTTAATAATAAATTTCTAATTTTCAATAAAACTTGAGCTCGAAAGTTTTATTTAATAAAAAATGTATGGATTATAAAAAATAATAATGTAAGAAATGCAGTTAACCAAAATATAATTTGTAAAATAATAACCCATACAGAATTTTACCCCAATCAAAAATAAATAATAAAAATGTTAAATGATTTAGTTTAAATTTGAATTAAAAATTTGGAGCTCAAATATGTTATTCATATTATATTCTAATAAACAAATTTGTTCATAGAATATAATATATATTGTTCATATAATAGGATAATGAGAACTCTTTATTTCTAAGTTGATGAGAAATTCTTAATTAATTGAAAAAATTAAGATAAAGATTATTCGTTTTTTTTAAATCCAAACTTCACTATTAGTTTATCCCCTTCCCATTCCTAAAATATATGAAAAAATTATTTTAACTAATGAATTCTTTTTCAAAACTATTATATTATACTGAGAACTTTGAATTAAAAGGTTTAGAACTGTCGAATGCACAATTTACATACTCACGAAAAAACGTGAAAAAGTTAGTTTAGAAAAGTTAAAGATTACGTGAAAGTTAAAGATCTTAGAAAATATTATTTTAATTAAAAGAAAAGCCATTGGAAGGTGTGTATATTATTTCAGGTTTTTAAGCAACCTAGAGAAATATGTGTTAGTCGAAATTTTATATATGCTTTTTAATTTGGAAGCCTTGAAAGACTGATAAATCAATACATTTACAATGATTACTCATTTTAAATTACACGACTAGATCAAGAAACTTTTAAAATTTATAGTAACAATTTTTATTATTTTCGTTTTTGTTGTTGTTCCATGAAAAATACATTGCTTTTCTTTAAAATTGTATTTGACTTAAAACTGAAATTTCGAAATCAATTTTTCTCTTAGTTTTTGATATGCTAGTTTATTGAAATTTGAGGAATCGCATATTCTCGATCACAATACATTATTTTAATTAGTTGGTATTTAATTATCAGCTAATCATTAATTTAATTTTAATTTCGTTTAAATGGCGCCATCTGGTAATGTGTTTGATAAACAATAGACCTGAGAATTAAGAACTAGAAAATTATTTAAAAAAACATTCGCTACGAAGTGGGATAATAAAAGTACGTTTCTGAAATTTTTGTGTTGAATTTTATATTGTAATTAGAATTTTTTTTTTTTTTTTTTTTTTTTTTTTGTGAATATTCGATAAAAGTCACGGCTGTTTTATTTGACAGTTCTTAAGCAGAAATAAAATTGTTAAATATTCACTAAATATTAATGATAGGTTCCTTCAACATTACGCAGCAGAATTTATTATAGATAAAATATCGTTTAGATTCTTTATATAAAGTTATTTTTTATTTCTCATTAGCCTTGTTCTATTGATTTGTTCTATTTTACCTTCTTGTATTTGAAGTATACAAAGTATTGTAAGCTTTAAAAGAGAAAAAATATTTAAAAGAGCTTTTGAGGGAATCTTCCCATTTCATATCTCTCTGAGTCCGAAAGACACATATTGAAATTATGTCTGTTTGTATGTCCGCCCATCTGTCTACATGCAAACACGATTACTCAAAATACATTTTAAGCAAGACTAATGAAATTTGGTATATGTTCTCTTTTCCAAATTTGTAGATTTCTCTCAAATTTTATTCGAATACAAAGAAAATGTGTTTGTCCGGCTGTCCAAATATGAATTAACACGGTAACTACAAAAACAAAAACAAGAAATAAAACTAGCTAGATAAAATTTGATGCAGAGTTATAACATCTAGAGTGTATATTCGTTTCGAAGTTGGAACCAAATCCATCTCAGATTTGACTGCATCTTGATGTATACTTTCACAAGCATAGAAATGCTAAGCTTACAAACATGATAACTTAAAAGTATGAAATTCTGTGATGATTTTTCGAATACAATTATAGTTCTATGGAAAATTTTGATTTTAAACAACATTCAAACACAAAATAACATTCGATTTTGTTGGTACTGCCAAAAAAAAAAAATCAAAGAACACGCTAATAGGCTTTTTCGTAAATATTGTTCAAAAATTGTGTACAATTAATAATATACAAGTACATTAGAGAATATGCGAGAAAATTTCAAAGAGACCACTTCTGCTAGTTTTGCTGTTAGTATCTTCTTGCGAACCATTGAAGAAGATTAGTTTCTTTCAGATGATTTTTATATTCATGCAAAAATAAAATTTTTAATTATTTATAAAAAGTTTTAATGGGTAGTATGTAAAGTAGAGAAAAAATTATTAATATAAATATTAATTATGAAAATATACACTGCCTGTTGGATTTTGCACATAAAGATTTTATATCTTATTTCATTTCTGATCAGCTTTCTTTTATAAAAGTTTCCGCAATCATTCTCTTTAATGACGTTCTTCTGACGTTGTTTCCTTGAAGCTAGTGAACAAAATATCTCGTGACATAATTATTTTTCCGCTTTCAGCATATTGTATTAAACTTTTGTGAAGTCACTTTCTAAAGTTTCTACTTTTTAATTTTGGAAAGAAGTCTACACTGAAGAAAATCTTCTGAAAAATAAAATAAATGGATAAATGTGTAAACAGGGAAAAATGGTTCTCTTTTAAAATTTAAATATTTGCTTCAGATAAATTGTTTATTGTCCTGTATTTTCCGTCTGATTTTATATTAAATAATGTTGCAGTCTTGGTTTTTTTAAGGTGCGTTTTTATAAGAATTTATTTACCCTGACTTTTATATACTTTAGTATATTCTCTTTAAAAACAGTACCAAAAAAAGTTGGGGGAGACTCAGATTTACACTTGTAAGAGAAGATACATTCAAATACAAAATACCCTTAAAATAGATACAGTTTACCATAGATAAAATTTACCAATTACCGTTGGAAAACTTTTACTGTAATCATAGAGTCTTAACTTTCTTTTTTAAGATGAAATTTATTAGATAATATTACTTTTTTTATTTGTCAAATTGGCTAATGGTACAACTATTTTGGAAAGCTGGGCGTTATTTCTTAGAAAAGCTAAATCGAAAAAGAGAATCTGAAATCAGTTACGCGACTTTTATAAATTTGAAATGAGGAACGTTTTTATTTTGGAAACTTCTCAGTCGTCTTTATTTCGTTCTTCATTTGAAAGAAGTACCTATTACGTTTTTTATGTGCCCAAATTGTTAATGGTATAACAATTTTGGAGAGTTGGTCGTTGTTTCTTAGAAACGCTAAGTTGTAGAAAGAGAATCTGAAATTAGTTACTCGACTCTTTTATAAATTCGAAATGAGGATCATCTTTATTTTGGAAAATAATGGATAAAAGAACTGGCATTTATTATTATTATTATTATTATTTAAATAGGCTGTCAAAGTTCATTGGAAATAGATGTTTGAACTAAACAATGAGGATTACTCTAATTATACTTTAGAAAATGTAGTTAAAAAAGAATTTATTACATACAAAAAACAATGAAATAATTATTTAAATTCCAAATAATATTGCTATAAACTATTTAAATTCCAAATTTGGTTGACAAAGGACACTTTTAAAACTGATATGGAAAGTTAGGTGCAAAAATGCTAAAATAATTACAACTTCTAACAATTGACATTCCGTTGCAATAGACTTCGACAATAATAAATTCAAAACCAACTCGATAATTCCCTTAATCGATAAAAAAATTATTACAGTTTAATCATGCAATAAATCACATGTTCTTACAAAAAGCTAAAATGTACTGTTTCTATAAATGATTGCGCTGTGTCATTTTCATAGAGATGTTTTGTGAAATTGAAAAGAATGTGGCAGATCTATTCTTGTGCCAGTATGATTACAAGGTAGTATTAAACGACTCGTTTTTATTTTCCTCTCCCCTGTGCTGGTCGTCCTTGTAATGTGTGGCTTCATTAGCACTGTTATTGTGCCAGGCTGCAAAATAATTAGAGGAAGATAGTTAAGCATAAACGCTTCTCTCTGTCTCTCTCCCAACGGAGCTCAACAGAGGGTTGCAGTTCTATTTCCGAAATCGGTTGCTCAACCCTCCTCATGATTACCACAATTCTCCCAGGACTATTCCCTCGCTTCCTTATTCCCAATGATAAACCGCTTCCACCCCCTGCCTGATAGTCCCCCCCTTCCACCCCCTTTCCATCCCGACATCGCTCTGAAAAAGTGTCATTATACGAAGAAAACCGCGCCTTTGGAACTTTGCCACTCCAAATCGAAAGTTTGACAGTTCAAGTCTGCAGCTATAAGAGAACGTCCTTTTTGTGTGCTGGGAAATGTGACAGTGGACGTTTTTAGTGCATGTCCTTTCTCTCTGAGAGATTTTGTTTCTGGGGACTTTTTTTTTCTGTGTCTGTCCTTTTCCTTTTCTCTTTTGCGGTAGCTTTCTCTTCTGTTTTAATCTTTTTTTTTATCTGTCTGTCCGCCCTAGCCTACATTTTACCAAAGTATTAGTTTGCTGAAGGATTTATTCTTTGGTGGCTAGAAATGCGGGTCTTATATATTTGTCTATTGATTCCGGAATATATTTTTGGTATGCCGGAATACAGACAGTGTATTCAGCCTTGCGAAAACTCCGGCGATCGAATTGATACTGTATGTGTACCTAGACAGGGGTTTTTGTAGACAAGCATTTAGTTGTTGTAAGTGCACCTGCTTTGAGAAAAGCAAGTTAAAAGAAAAACGTATTGTATGTATAAAGTCTACTGAAACGCGCGTTACATTCTTCTGAATATGAGTTTTAGCGAATTCTAGGTAACAGAACTACATTATTATTATATATTATTCAAACATCTGCATTTATCTACGAATTTCTAGCTATCTGTTATTTTAGTCTTTCTTATTAGTTTGAATAGTTATTCAAATGTATTAAAATAGTAATTTAATGGCTTTAAGAATGTTAATTATGGATTCCTACGTTTTAAAATGAATATAGTATTTAAGAATATTTCAAAGCACTACTTTTTGAATGTTCCGAAATGATACACTGATTTTTTAAAATAATTTTTTTGAAATCAAAAATTTTCTAAGGATTCTAATAAAATCAAATGTATTATCTTCTCCATTTTTTAAATAAATTAATAATAATCATTCAGTAAATATTAAATCTTAAAAGTTCAAAAAAATTTTGTCTGTGTTTTTGCATTTTTAAATGTTTTTTGGTCATTTTTTCCTACATTTTTTTGTATGCCTATTACATTTTTTCCACTTTTAAATTATATATGATCAAAGAAAATTCTTAATATATCATTTTGTCTGAAACATTCTTCATAAAAGCACCCGTAGGTGCAGGTCTAATATTTTCAGAAAACTTTTCATTTGCAGACGATTATCTTATAATTGAAAAAACCATGCTTATACATCATACTAGAATACTATAGGTATTATGATTTTTAAAATAATTTTGCATCTGGTTTCTTTAGAATTCGAAATAAGGAAAGGGAGGTTCAAAATCTTTAGTTTGGAAGTGAGTTTTGCACAAGGTATTTTGCATTACAAAATAACTTATATTGTAGAATTTGGACTCATTTTTTTTTTAACTTTAACCTTCAATCACCAGTTGCTAGTTCAATCCAGTTTGCTTTTTAATTAAGTTTTACAAAAAAAAATCATTGAATTATTGATTAAAATTTGTTGCTTATTTCATCGCAAACTTCCAAAAACTGATTTACACTCAGAAGCATTTTTTTAATCTTTGATTTCTACCATTTTAATGAAAGCATAATCAAAGCATGTAATCAAATTTTATATCATATTTTCTTAATTTATAAAGTATATTTAAATTTCTCGAATAATTTTAACTGTTATCAGGAGTAAGTTTTATCTTTCATTTAAAAAATGAAGGGTACTCGAAAGTCTAATCATAAACATCGTAATTTAATAATATTTTAGAAAGGATTTTTTTTATTTTTAAAATTTTATTTAAATTAAAACCTTTTATTTTGTTTTTAAGAGTTTTCTCTTAATTATTATTAATATAATGTCCACTCCAAAAAGAAATGTTGCAAAATGTGCATGCATTTATATATATATATAAAGCTAATAAAATTCTATTTTGTAAAATTTAATAAAATATTTTGAAAAGTTTATTATAGTCAAAGAAATATTTTATGGGTATAATATAAATAAAATTGAAAAAAAAATGCTAATATGGTGAAAAATGATTTTTGTCGATAATATGTATCAAAGTTCTAGAAGAAAAATGTTAAATGTTCGATTCACTTTTAATTAAAATTTTGTAAATCCCTTTCTTAGTGAGCATCTATTATCCAAGCAATAATTTCCTGCCAAATATGGTAACTCTTAAGATTCAACATTCTGCTTTACATAACGTTTTGAGCGATTTTTAAATAAGCATATCACAATTCTCATGTAATATGCTATGCTATAAAACATTAATAAAATTTGCCGATTCTAAATCTATAATCGAAACAACTTGAAACTGTTACAAGACATTTATCGAAATATTAATATGAACAATTAATAATTTTCTACGTTTCGCTCAACATATGGCCAAAAAAATTGCTGTATTCATCTAAATTGCGATGGCAACTGGCTCCTTCTCAAAATTCTAGCAACAATTTGAACTGCATAATGTGATACCTAACCCAACTTTATGCTTCCCTCGAGAAAATATATTGTCATACTTAAAGCGCATTATCAGTACTGCGCTCTCTAAAGTGCATTGTTTGTTGTTAACGGGGATTCGCGCGCTGAAAGATGCTCCGATAAACTGAAAAGGTGTTTGTGTAGTTTCTTCCTGCGAAATGCACCTAAATTCCCTTCCGGTTTAATAGAGAAGAAATTCTGAAATTTTGCTGAGCTGGAGCTTTCAGGATCGATAAGCCCTATAGGATTTATTTATTACTTTTCCTATAGTGAGAATGAAATGAAGTTCCTTTTAAGCCGACTTCTTTACGGCGAGCCTCATAAACTCGAGAACTTCCAATTTCTTGTAAGTTGAGTTGCGCTTTTCGTTATTATTGAAGGTGCTTAATTTTTTTTTATTAGTAGTTCGGAGTATATTGAAACTAAAAGCGGGGGAGTATTTTTATTTATGAGTTTTGAATATTTACATTGTTGAAATGTGGGATTGGATAACATTTGTGTGTGTGTGTGTGTGTGTGTGTGTGTGTATTTTTAATGCGTAAAGTATAGTGTTGCTTTTTTAATTTAGTGATTTTTGATTTACGGTGGTTTAAAAAAAAATTTTTCAAAAAGGAAATTTGTGAAATCAGTTTAATTTCTATATTTTTGTGAAAACTGTGGTTTTTTAGTGGCCGATTCGTTCTAATTTATTAAACATCGTAAAAGCGACTATATTTTTATTTTATTGTAAATTTTATGGTATGTTAATTAGGAAAGATACTTACAAAAAAGCAAAGGCGACAAAATTGAAGCCGGTGCATCATTGTGGTGTATAAAATTATTTTGTGAGCATGGTAAATGGAGTAATTTTAATTATATTTCAACCGACATAGGATATATTTTAGGAAGAGTGAAAATCTCTGCCGAGTTTATAGATGAAAAATTCAGTTTCATAAAATGGAAACGGTAGCTGAAGGGGGTAGAATTTCAATTTCCTCTCACCTTCCTTGCGATTAAAGATCGTCTTATTTTAATGAAGAACACCTCACTAAAATCAGGCGATTATTTTGTAATTAACCTATATTTTTATAACCTCTGATATTTTTTTGAAATATATCTTATTTGTTACCTTTGACTAGAATCTAAAATACTTGAAAAAGAAAATTCCACAGGATATTTTTATACAAATTCAAATACAATACAAATTAAAATTTAATGTTTCCGATACGACTTACTTTACAGAATAATAATTGTTTTTAAATGATCTCTGATGATTATTAATGATATTTAAAATCATCTAAACCTAATCTTCATACAAAAATTTAATACGATTTTTTGTATTATGATTAAAGTTATCTTTAATGTTTTTACTGTATTTATATTCCTATAGGGCTTTTCCATATACAACAATCACAGTTTTGTCTCATGGCAAAATTTTTCAGCAATCTATACGGAAGATGCTAGTTCGAATTTAGATTCCATCTGAATACCTGGATTTTATCCCCATACAAATCGGATAATCCATTACGCTCATCGACCCCTCTCTCTCATGTAGAGTGGTTGAAGGGTCGATGGAGATGCATTCACCTCTAACCTAAAGGAGACCCATGAAGAACTGGCAAATATTTCAGAATTTTTGTGTGCAATCTTATATGCCTTCGTGATCCTGTTAATTCATATGTGCTTGGCGTAAAACAGCCAAACATGACTCTTACGCCACTAAACTCCACCAGTCAATTAATTAATACTTGGCTATGAGTTTGATGCTCATTTGATCTTGTGAAAGATATATCAAATTTTAAAACGGCATTAAAGTGTCAAAAATATGACACTAAGTAAAATTCTGATGCAATCGTTACTTACAGTGAGAATTATGGATTTCTCAGAATTTATTAATCCCAAAGGGGACTTGATTTCTTTGTCAAGTGTCGGTTTCAAATCCAGTGGATTCAAAGTTTGAAACCGATTCCTTTACAAGATTTGCCTTTCACGTGAATCTGATGTATATTAAGGTCCATTCCATGCATTTTATTTTTTGTTGAACATTAGTGATTAGTCGCTTGTTGTACATTGATAACGATAAACTGCATTGATGTACTTACTCACCGAGATTTTGTAGTATCAGCCAAGCAATTAGCAACTTCCTATGAGGTCGGTGGGAAAGACAGGTATGTTCGAGAAGAAAAGTTGGGTAGATTTTCTGCCCTACCTAAAAGCTTCAGTCATTTTTACTTGCCACCACTAATAACTTCCACAACATTTTGCCCCAAAGAAGTTACTCGTCAAAAATTATAATTTACTCATCTCATCTAAGTCTGATGCTTTGGCCTAAGTCTGCTTATGTTGATCGAAAATTTGGAGGATGCGAAGAGATGAGTTGCCTCGGATGTCACCTCATTATCTCTCTACGGATCAAAATAACGAGGTTCGTTCTAGAATAGGGATAGATAGAGGTCAAAGTAACGAGATTAGTTCTAGAGTAGGGATGGATAGGTATAGACAGGGATAGATAGGTACATTTGAGTAGAACGGTTGGGTAGAATTTACGTCCTACCTAAAAACTTCAGTCATTTTACTTGCCACCAATAATAATTTTCTCGACATTTTGATCCTAATTAAGTTGCTGATCAAAAATTCTGATCTACGCATCTCATCCAAGCCTAATGTTCTGAACTAAGTCTGCTTGTTCGAAATTTGAAAGAGGCGAGGAGAGGAGCTGTCTCAGATGTCACCTCATTATCTCTCTACGGATCAAAATATCGAGGTTCGTTCCTCGTGTTGCTCCAAAGAAGAAGATAACTTAACTAAACTAATCTTAATCTGGCAGAACGTTTAATAGAAATGCAGTAAATATTTCTTATATTTTTCAATTTAACACAATTCATTTCATCGAAATATGTTAAACATTGTTTATTTTTACTTGATTTATTTCTGAACCACGTAATTCCTCAGAAGCTATTTATTTAAAACTTTCTTATTAATCTTGTCTTAGATTCCTCCTTTGATTGAATGGAACATTCTTGTTGTTTGCGAGGCGCGCTCGTTGCTTGAAATTGATTTCATTGTTGTAACATAGTTGCAACTCCACCGAACGATAGAAAGATGCGGGGTCAATCAATACGGTTTCAACTAATTAATTTCTCCAAGTCGAACGTCTCGGAACAAAGGAAACGAATTGAAATAATTAAAACTGATTAGTGAGCGAAAGTTATTCTAAGCGAGAGTCTTGTTTAAGTTAGCTACAAGAGTCAAAGTTCGTTGAACTCCCTGAACAGAATGAAAAATTACTAGCCCTGAAAATCAGGTCTTTAAAGTGGAAAAATGGGGGAGGGGGGCTAAAAACGTTTATGCAAAGATTAACGTTTTATTTCAAACTATGTATCTTATCGGAAAACGCTTAACTTCCGTTATGTCTTGCGTGACAGCACCGTTATTTGGATAAAGGATGGTGTTTAGGGCGAATGGAGGGGGAGGGGGGGAGGTAGAAGCGACGTCTCAACTGGGAAGATGAGCTGAATATTTATGCATCGGACGAGATTTTATCTTTTCTCGGAACTGGCTTCCTCAAGAAGCAGTCTGAAGAGCAGAAGAATTTCTCAAAAAGCCGTATTTCTATGCCACTTTCTCCGATTTGTGCAGCTGTCTCGAGTGTAGCTCGGCTATCTAGTTTCGAAGAGTTAGCTCGGATTCTAGCTACTGCGGATACCTTTTGACGGAAATGTTTTGCAACCAGTCTAGACGCTTGGTAATTTATATGTATGAATTAGTATCTTGTTTCAGATTCATTATAAGGATTCGCTTTTGTTGAAACTTTATACATCCTTGTATTTAAATGAGTTTAGAAGATTTTTCGCAACAGTTTCCTTATCATAATTAAGCAGAATCTTTCCACAGAGTTGGATGATTCAGTAACAATAAGATCACTCTTAAGATTTCAGGACCACGTATTCTGGACTCTCCTATTTCGAGAATAATTTTATAAATTTCAATGAAAACCTCACTTTTTTTTGTGGAATTTTTTCAATTAAAAGTAGTTTATAATAATTAAACTAAATTTTAAACATAAATTATAATAAAGATCCTTGCTCTTAAAACAACCCTTTACACGCGGATTGGGCCATTCAAGACGGTGCATCATTTTGACACTCTATTTATTTATTTTTCAATTTTGATTTTTAAAAATGCCTACAAAAGGCTAAAAAAATGTAGATTAATTTTTCAAGGAAATTTAATTTAAAACAATTGTATGTATTTATTTTTCGGTGTAATAAACAAGTCCATGTATTAAGTGAATAATTATGCATCGAATTACCTTACCAAATGATTAATTCCGCAGAACCGAAGGGGAAATAACACGGAAATAATTCCCCCCCCCCTCAAAAAATGTGTGTCTGTGTAATCACATCTTTGTTTAGTGCAAAAGAAATTTAACTACCATGTGTGCTGTAATCCTTAGTCGTTCACCCCCTTGGATTAGCCCTGCTAGTCGGTTACTCATTTCTGATCTGTCCATCCTCTGTAGTGCGCTTTTCAGTCTTTTGTTAGCTATACACGCAAAATGACAAATAAAATGGACGAAATCGGTCCATTTGTTCAGGTTGGAGGTTGTATCAAGATATTTATATCATACTTCTAGTATAATCATATCTCTGGTATATTTTCTCGATATCTCTCTCAAAAAAAATTTGGATTTGAAAAATGCGGAGGGTGACAGGCAAATGGACATCATAGTTTTTATGTGTAATAGAAATGGGTTAATTTGGTATGGTAGTTGGGCTCTTGTGATTTTTTTCCCAATAGTGAATGGCCGATTCAGCAAATGGTGTGGAAATTTCTCGCCAAAAATGGAGGAGTACTAAGAAATAAGCGAACATTGATGATATAATTTGGAGTCATTGATTTTCATATGAAGTAAAAATTAGGTAATCGAAATAGTGTTTGGGATTGGGAGACTATTTTGGTTTTCCCAATTATTTTAAATTTAATATTATAAGTATCTAGACAAATGAATGATAGTGAGTGGAATAAGAAAGGCAAAAATAAAAACCGAAAACATTTGTTTTAATGTTTGTATTTTAATTAAAAACTAATTAAAATTAGCAATTGCATATTTAAAGCTTATTTGTTAATTTTAATTACTTTAAATCAAAAATCTAATTTTTATTTTTATTATCGATTAATAATATTGAAAACCACTCAGAAAAAGCAAAAATTTATGATCAATAATTAATATTCTATTAGTTGCATCATTCCAACCTCTATTCTGGGCCGCGGTGGCTTGGTGGTAAGGTCTCGGCTTCGGAACCGAAGGGTTTCATGTTCGAGACCCGATTCCACCGAAGAACCGTCGTGTAAGCGGGTCTGGTGCACGTTAAACGTCCTGGCCAAACGTCCTCTCGTTGGTGTGGAGAGGGGGGATGCCAACTCAGGTGTCGTCCTCGTCATCTGACCGTGTTTCAAAATGACGAGGTCCGTCCCAAAATAGCCTTAGTGTTGCTTTAAAACGGGACGTCAATACAACTAAACTAAATTTAACCAACTTGTATTCTACTTGAATATAAAGGCTGAATATTTTTTTTCGAGAACCCTATTTTTAAGTAAAAACGTATAGATACTACAAGAATAAAATAGTGAATCTATGAATATTAAGAAATAGGAAAAGATCAGAATAACCACATCGTCATGTCATTAACCTCGTTGTCAAAAGAAAATCAATTGTTTTGAGTTCAATACTCAGCACAAATTGTATTTATTAGTTGTCTATTTTCTTTGTCTCTGTATGTGTACAATCGTGTTAACTCATTAAACTAAAGAATGAGAAACGAATTGTTATGATTTATCTGAATACCAATCTTCCATTAAATGTTCAACTTTGTAGAACAGTTAATAGAGATTCCAACGAAAATCGTACATTCTCATACTTTGTTTTCCATTTTATCCTTTTCATAGATTCCCAAAGTATTTAATGTCATACTAAATAATGAAAGATATCTTCACTTCAGCATATTTCCATTTATTATCATATAAATAGGCTTTTCCAAAATATTAACTTCGAGTTTCTTACTGAACAGTTTTGGAGCAGCTGAAACGCAGAAAAGTGTTGTTCTTAAATGAGTTATTTAATGGAATAGCGAACTTATTTCTAATATAATATAATTTTTCACATTGGGTATTAAAGTCAGTTACAAAATCGCCATCACTGACTTATATACCAATCCTTTTCTTAAGAAATGTGATCGGGATATGGCCACTATGATCATGTCACAATTGCTGTACCCTCCAGGCAAGCAGAATGCTATTTACTAATTCAGTGACTTCCCATCCCCATATCTGGGGTGCTCCCAGGAGGGATAACATAATAATAATAATCGTCAATGTAAATATTCATATGTTTAAAGATTATTAAAATATTTGAACATAATTACACCAATTGATTATATTTTGTACAATAAAAATTTTTGTTCTTAAAACGAAATTTATAATTGTAAGATGCTTGATAATATATGTTCTTATTACGTCATTTGTTATTACTTCAATCTCTCGTGGCTTTCTAGAAAGCCATAAGAGATCGAATCACTATACTCTCGTAATGCCATTCTGAATTGTCATTCTTTTTTTCTTTTTTTTCTACTTTTTCTATTCGAACGCAACATCCAACATCAGGTTCTAAACACGTGTATCTTATCGTTTGTATCTGCAGTATTAAATTTCTATTATCAATGATATTATCTTTCTGCTAATTGCAGTTTTCCCTAATGACCAGAACAATGATTGATAAATTGGTCTTATCCATCATACTTAGCCTTTTTTTGTGTGTGCATGACAGCTGAAAGAATATTGAAGTTCATTTCATTCAGTCTCAGTTTCGATTCTCGTGTTTTTTTTAAGTAACGTTAAAAATGCAAAATTTTAAAGTTTAAAATGTGGGGAACAGAATAGTTGTATTCAGCGTACCATGTATTAGAAATTAGCGACGAAACTACGACAAACGTTTTTTAAAACGAAAAGATTTTGTATAGAAGTCCAGGGGAGTGTTGTCACGCGAGTAACGACTTATCCGACTATTTAGCCGGCACCATATTGTCCAAACTGTCACACTTTATCAACACAATAGCATTTGAGGCTTACTATGTAAGGTGAATAAATACCAAATAGTCTAAGAAACATTAATTATCAATTAAATTCACTCATAATGATGATTTTATATTTCCCATTTTTCGAAACAATAAATATGTCAGCACAAATTTTTTTTTCATCGACTGCCTGGTGATTTTTTCAGCGCAAAATTCTTCTTTTTTGTAAGTGATGCTACATTGCTTAAGTACTACTCCTTTGGTTTTCAAAATTCTAGATATTTTTAACAAACTGACTTCTCGGGATTTTATTATTTTATTCTTTTGGGTACCCTCTCATGTAGGAATTCTGGGCAATGAGGAGGCAGACAAGGCTGCTAAATTGGCAAGTATTCCAGCGGTCATATCTATTCCTGTAACCGACTTAAATAAGCACACTAAAAGGCTTCTTTATTCCAAATGGCAAGCTCAATGGGACCTTGAAACTAACAATAAACTACATGCTATTAAACCTCATGTACAACCGTGGTCTTCATTACCTAATCGAAAAGCAGACACAGTATTAACCCGTTTACGCATTGGACATACGAGATTCACCCATCTCCACTTGTTACTAGGTGAACAACCACCTCTATGTTCCCAGCGTGACTGTCAAATGTCTGTCCAACATATATTGTCAGAATATCCAAATTTCAATGCTCAACGTTTGCACTTCTTTCAAAATACGAATACTCCATTATCTTTCTTACTTGGTAAGACACCACATTTTCACATTTTTGCATTTTTGAAATCAATAGGTTTTTATCCACATATTTAAGTTTTCTTCATCTTTCTCAAAAGTTTTCATTTTGTTTTTATAGCTGAAATTTTATAATTTAATCCTGAAAAACACAGTTTGGCGCAGCATAGCCAACATCATGGCTCTTGTGCTAATAAAATCCACAAATCCGCTACATTGTTTCCAGGGCAAGCTGAATGTTAGAGCAGAAACTGGGCAAAACTATAATTAACCTCCAAGTGCGCTGATGTGTCAAAAGTACAATAGACGTTGAAAATGTGAAAAACAACAACAACTATCTATATTTTAATTCTTTTATTTAAATCTTTTAGTAACAAGCAGGTTACCTGTTAGCTAATAAGCGAAGTATTTGATATTTGATAAATGATGTCTGGAAAAAAAGAATTGTTACATTGTCTTTATTTGTTCACTCATGTGTAACCATCTTCGTTGCGGATTCATATATCCATATGCAGACATTTTATATTTTTATTAATTTCTAAAACTGAGGACTAGTGACTCCAGCATATTTATTCGCTGGGAGAGAGAATAAAATACTTATCCTTCCTATAAAATATTCTCCAAATTCTGTTTATCTGTGAAAGAAGACGGGTTATCTTCTTAATCTGAACTTTTACCATTAATTATATATTCTCTTCTTTTCAAAAACTCCTTTCAAAAGGCGGGTAAATTTCGATTTCTGCAATGCCGCCAAAACCAAAAGATCATCGCGCCTGTACTCTAATTGAATATTAAGGTTGAATGATTACACACATCATTAAAGAGTAATTCATAAATGAATTAAAATTCTGGAGAGCACTGGCGTATTCGATAACCAAGCAAACGGTAGACAGAAAGTCAACCCTCATTTTATGATTCACAGTGGAGCTATTTCTAATAAATTCAATCTCTTTTCAATGGGCCAGCCTTAATGTATTCAGTGTTTTGTAAACGTTGTTGAAAAGAACTTTAAATGATAAAAATCTGCCAATTTAATATTTGATATCGCAGCAGGGTGCTTTCAATGATAGAAAAATGGAATGGATATGCTTCTGCGTGTCTTTCACGTAAATGCTCGTTAAAGCATTTATATCGTCTTTGTTTTATTCTACATATTATTATTTATTTAAACCAGTTATTTATTATTTAAACCACTCAGACATTTTCTATCGTGTTTAGAAAACTCTTCTATCGGAAAGATGTTGCTTTTATTTTGTTACAGTGTTTACCGAAATTATATAATTTTTATTCGGATGTGGTTTATTTATATTTTAATAATAATAATAATAATAATAATTAATGGAGTAATTGCTCGTAAAAGTTATATTTCGTAGATATGCACTGTAATTATATTTTGTAAAATTTATTGTCATGTGACAAATATCAAGTGCACCACACTAATTTTAATAGGAAATTATTATGTAAATTGCAAAGAAGGGGGGTGAACGTGACATTGGATTATTACATGAAACAATACTCATTCTATTGATACATTACATACACACTTGTGTTTGTAATGTGAAATGGCTATAAAAATTTTATATAGTTTTATCTAATTTCGTTTCCTCTTTGCAGAGATGAAATTTTGTTATTTTAATTTATTTTCACTTTAGGATGCCCTAAAGTTAGGAAATATTGCATACTTTTGAATATCTTTGAATTTTTAAATTGGATAAACCGTGCTTTTTGACAAGAATTCGAAATTTAATATATGAACAATTATTTACATGGATATTTTTATGAAACTGAAACCAATGAAAATAAATACCTTGAAGCAGGTTGATAAAAGTAGAACGAAAACTGGTTGTTTTGTTCTATTTCATAGAAGGTTAATATTTGATTCTTACTGGCGTGACTATTTTAAACTTGTCCGAGCCTTTGGATTCTGTAATTAAAATATTGTACTCTGTCTACGATGTCGCAAAGTCGATACTGTTTAAAACTGCTTCATTGATTCCTTGTAATTTATCGAAGAAGAATGGTACAGGAGAGTTGCATCGAATACCCTTTCCCGCGGCAAGATCCACTCCATAGTGAATCATATTCATATATACCAAGACCTCTTCAAGACTACACAATAACTGAGACCAAAATGCCACTTGTCAAAATCCAAAATTATTCATTCAAAAGTACTCAAAAGTGCAGTTCTCACGAAGGAAATCAAAACACAGCACCCAGACGGACGCTACAGATTTCTGACTCTACGCCATTTGTTTATATGCTTATACATGTCATACAGATGTTTGCAATGTAATTTATCATTTTTTTTTCCTTTTCAGTTAGTAATCTCATTTTCCTGCAAGTTCAACCCATAGTCACCATTTGTTTAAGTATTCCCTGCATTTAATTATTACTTTACCAAAAATTGAATACAGTCCTGTAGGATTTGACACCGATGGGATTCTCGCTGGAGATCCCCGGTTGGTTTGTCGTCTATTTCTTTCTTTTAACATTTTTTTCCCTTTCTTCTATCTTGTGCTCATCCAACTGATTAGATAACTTAGTGTTATAGGCACAGGAACGCAAGATGGCGTTATGTTATCTAATTTTATCCCTAGGTTGGGTTAGGTTATTTTTGGCCTTATGGCAGGTCTGAATATGCTGTCTTAAACATACGGTAGGCTCAAGCAAATTATTTAATTTGGCCATTTATGCATATTACAAACTGCAATTATTCCCGTTATTGCTTTATTTCACAAAAGTAAAAACTCTTTCTATTACAATTTTTTTTTACAAATATTCATTGTGTAATATGATGTAATAATATAATATGATGTCTTGGAATGATTCGTATGCCTTGTCTTCGTATGGTTTAATTGCATCAGCCGTTGCATTCTGTAGTAGTTGTTGTAGTATCTGTCCACAATAGCGATTTTTACATCTCCCTATTTACAGAACAAATACCATTCTAAAAGCATAATCATAAAAATCGAAAAATAAAACTTCTCTTTAAAGTTAATATTCGAAGAAAACAAGTATTTTAAAACCATAACGTTAACATTGGAAAAATGCGCTTATGAAAAATTTGATGAAAAAAATTAATTTGAGTTTCATTACAATAATAAAAGGCATTTTTACTATTCGTGTTTGAAATTTAAAAAAAAAAAAAAAAAAAAAAAAAAACATTATCTCAATTTAAGAAGAAAAAAAAAGTAACTTTAAAATAAAACTGATATTACTAAAAAAGCTAATTTTTTAATTATTAAGTTGTATAAAAACTATAAAATAAACTCTTTGATGGCCTACGAAGTTTCCAATAAAAAATGTCCAAATATTGATTTTTACTTAAAATTTTGGGAAAGAAATTCTTTACGTAGTGATCACTTACTGTCTTTAAAGTAATTTAATATCACATTTGACAGCTGCAAGTCCAGCTAAATGTTGCATTTTGTGCATAACGATTTTCACATCACGTAATTTGAAATAGAATCATTTCCATCACAGCTAAAAAAAGAACATTATCGTGTTCATATTCTTTCAATTTTCCGCATTATTATTTCATCTTCACGTACTGCTAAAGCAATAATTGTATAAATGATTTTTTAAAAAAAACAAAAAACAAATTGTTTTTTACTCTTTGAGAGCTAAATTTCTGGATCACTTTCTAAATTTATAAATCTAATAAAGCATGTTGTATTGATTCATTAAAATGCATGTCTTGAACTTTAAAACAATCATTACATCAACGAAATCGATCTCTGGAGTTTTAACTATAATCTGATGGTTGGGAAAATAAGAATGAATCGATGTAACATGAAAAACAAGGATTGGACTTTTAAAAAGTTGGCGGAAAGATTGATCTGGTGATTGCAAATCCGCAAAGGGAAAAAAAAGAAAGTGGATGTCTAGACTGGCTAAGTGATTCGGAAACCGTCAAGCGAACAAAATCAATTTAGAACTCGAATTTAATTTAACAGAAGACGGGAATTCATTGTCGGTTGTGCGGCACGCGCTAAGTTATTATGCATAAATGATCGAGGCGAGTTGCATTTGTTTGCCAGTTGAATTCGTTCGCGTTGTTGACACGCATACGGCTATAAAATTCGGCCGAGTTATAGAAAACAATCGAAATTCGCCGCCGTAGTTCGATTCCTTTATTTCAGTCTGCATGCTTTGTGAGAAGGCTTGTATGACTTTGATGCTGGCGATGTAATTAATACTAACGAATTTCCAGTGTCTGGATGAAAGAGAGGAGTATATGATCGCTGTTATCCATGTCTCTTTTACAAAGGAGGGATTGTGTGTTTTAAAATATGGGGAATGAATATTTCCTTACGTTTACAATAGTTTCTGTGTTGTAATTTGTAAAGGTTATAAAAGAATTAATGCAAGATTTGAATTTGTACAACATTCGTTCAGTAAGATGTTGGCAACCCTATTGAAAAAAGCCAATTGATTCCTGATAGTTTAGGATTAGTAAAAAGGGAGCGTGTAATATCAACGTATTAACGCAAAATTTGAATTAAATGAAAAATACTTTTTTTCCCTTCAAATCGTTATATTTTTATTGAATCATAAAACCGGATAGAGTTGTATATAGAATAGCACATACAGCAAATGGCCTAAATGGCTTTATTTGCACATACGCACTCTTTTATCGAAATTTTCAATGGCCATTTTGCATAAATGTGGCTGAATTTCGTTGATGCAGCGCTGAATTATCTCCTTCGGTACACGCGTGCTTGTGGACTTGTTGGCATAGACCTTTGACTTCAAATAAACCCATAAAAAGAAATTAAATGGTGTTAAATCAAACAATCTAGGGGGCCAATTCTCAAATTTTCGAACTGTGGCTACCAGACTTTCATTATTTTTGAAATATTGTTCAACAATGAAAATACATTATTCTATCGTGCAATGCTCCAGTTTTACTAACCCTAAACTATCAGCTGTCAAATGATTTTTTAATAGGGTTGCCAACACTTTACTGCACGAATGGTGGAAAATTCAAATCTTGCGTTAACTTTCGGATACCCTTTATTAGACATTTTTAAAATGGTGATGAATATTCTTTCTCTAAAAGCGACTCATTCACATTTTATTAATGCACAAAAGTAAAACACTTTGTTTTGTCTGACCTCTGAATGGCTAAATTATTTTGACAGCAATAATTTGATGTTAAGTTTGCAATTTGCTGCAATAATGTGATATTTAATAGGATTTAACAAATCTAGCGAAGAGGAATACAAATATGATAGTCGGTACGACACTTGAAAATAAATTTTTGTGAAGGAATTTTGTTTGGAAGAGAATATAAACAAAGTAAAAGAGATTAATTATAGACTGACGAAGAAATGAGTTCGGATTTTTGACTTATATGTTATCAACCTATAAGACCTATCAAAGGGAATGAAAAAGAAAAAATGGAAAGAAATAATATAAATTGTTTATGATAAGGGATGGTACAAAATTATCTAATAGAAAACAAATAATTATTTAAATAAAAAATATTAATATACCATATTTTTAAAGCGGACTAAAAGGTATGAAATAGTTTCTCCAAGCACTATAATCCCATACAGATTGTTTTGCAAATCGATAATCTATCTCTACAGGGTTATAAATTTATATGGACCCAGGAGAACAGACAAAACAGTATAAAATAATTTATGCTTTCTAGTCAGTTTTCAAAACGTGATATATTAATTTTTTTTATTTAAGTAAATATTTTCTACATTTTAGTTTTGTGTGTGTAAAATTTTTCAGTTGATTTCAAACTAACTTCCTGATAAGGTAATGATTTATCGTGGCATTATCTGTCGGTAATGAATTTTTTTTTTTTTTATTCGATTGCAGAATTTTTATACCGAACACTCATGTAAATAAATAGACGGATAAGAAATCGAATTAATATTACGTTGTCATCCACTTCTCAGTTATGTTTAATGTTTTGAATTTTTAGCTCATTGAGAAGTCAGTTTAAAATCGCTTGCAAAATTTCTACCGAAGCAGACAAACAAATATAGATGACAGGGAGTTAATAACAAAATGTGTTAGAAAAGACAAAAACTTTTAAAATTAAACGAAAACTTTAAAACATTTTTGAACTAAAAAAAACTTCTAATGTTGATGTTAACTTTAATCTTTGATGTTGAATTCTTTTTTAAAAAACCCTTTAAAAAAACTTTGAGAGTAGGTCTCTTTTTCTCTTCATGGGATCTGAATTCAGGGCGAAACAAAAATATCAATACTGCAGAAACCAGTTTGATCCAAGTAACAACATCTGTCAAGGATTATCTTGAATACAATTAAGATTTTTTTTAAAATTAATCTTATTTATCTTACTATTTATTGACAGTGAAAACTAAAGCTGAAGGAATTCTACATAAAATAAAATGTATATAATTGAAATTAAAATATTAATTGTCAATTTTTCGTTCTATAATGCAAAAATTTACCCAACATTCAGCAATCTCCTTTATTAATTCTTTACTTGAAAATTTATTTATTATCTTTCGTAGTATAGAGAAGAAATCAAGTATAGATTTTATGCCACCATTATTTGATTATTCCAAAATTTCTTACATAAGTATGATTTTGATATAGTATAATTTTGGTATTTTTTTCATTTATATAGTAGTTTGGTATATATATATATATATATATATATATATATATATATATATATATATATATATATATATATATATATACATATATAATTTTAACAGAAATTTTCCTTTCTGTTAAAATTGAAGCATCAAACAACCTCATTAAAAAAATTAATTAAAAATGAATTTCCTAGAAATTACTGCAATGTCAATTTTTTAATTAAACAAGGTATAGTTTGGGATTAATCCTTTGGCTTAAATAAAAATAGAACTTTCCTTGCATATTGCATCACTCAATAGATGGCACTGGGAGCCTGCAATTTTTTACCTAATTTACCGTTAGTGTTTTTAAAAAGCGAGAATCACAATCGATAGCTTAAAATTTCCTTGACTGCTGATGGTATATGCTTGCCTTTTGGTTTTCCTTTAGTGCTATTTTTGTTTTTATTGTTATTGTAATTTTACTTAGTAGTGGTTATTTTCTTCTAATTTGTTGTTTTGTATTTTCCTTTCTGTTAAAATGGTATATCTCTTGGGCCTAATTTCAGGGGATTTTCGGGTCACGAGGAATCATTATTAGACTAATGTCTGCATTTACTTCACAGAAAAAATCCCTTTCTTTGAATCCCTGCCTGAGGGTGACCCTTGAAAAAGTCTTCAGGCCGAATTCTTTTTTATATATATTTTTGGTTTAATTTTTATTTGGTTTTCCTATTAACTTGATTTTAATACTTTTGTGTGTGTATATATATATATATATATATATATATATATATATATATATATATATATATATATATATATATATATATATATATATATATACATATATATATAATATAAAATTCTTGCTCTCTTATGCGTGAGTAGGTGAGTCTACAAAATTCTAGTCAAAAACTAAAACCATTTGCCGAAATTCATCCATCTGAGTTGTTGCGTCGTTGAGTTGTCTGTTCATATAGCACATTCAATGTTTGATAGAAATTTCCAATTTTCGTATAGAGAATATAAAAGAAATTTCATTCTTCTATATTATCTTGTTTTTTATTTATTACATTCCCAGACTCATATAATCAGGAAAATGTTTTTTTATTTCGGTCTCAATCATTGTTCAAAAAGGTGAAGATTCGTCTAAATCTAGAGGTCCAATTTCTCTTTGTGTGCACTTCCTACACGAGAAAATAAAAATCCGGTTTAAAATAAATAAAAGATTGCCGGAGCTTAATACTTTTGCACAATACAATCTCCCGGAGAGCTCCAAAGGTACGTCGAAAATTAACTTCTGAGCAATATTTTTTAAAAAGATCGGGAACGACGGAAGAAATGATGGGGTGATAATTCAGTTCCGTTTTCATATTGCAAAATCTCAGAACTCCACTCTGGCGATAAAATATTAAAAAAAAAAAAAAAAGTATATTCCACAGATAAAATTGAGTCATTTTTTGAGAAATGTTATAAAGTAGACAGTACATTTTTTTTTTCTGAGTTAGATTATCTCAGCCGATTTTCTAATATTTCGGGGATGGCGGAAGGAGGCGTCTGCACATTTTTTTTTCAAAGGGGGGGGGGCTACGAAAAAACATAACACAAATGTTCTTTCCAATAAAGAAATTGAAGTAAGCAGTAGGGGAAAAAAAAGTGGTCGAAAAATATACATCTATATATTTATGCTAAAGCGGAAGAAATACATTTTGCTGGGAGGTTGGGTGGGTGACGGACGGGGGGGGGGTGGAGTGTGGAGAATTCTCATGAGCGGAATTTTTACTTTCTTTAGAGAAAACAAGAAATGAAAAATTTAAAAAGAAAAAAAAATTGGTCCCAAGAAAACGTTTTTCCCTTCTCCTTTTGATTGATGAACGATCATCGGAACCGAGGGGTTTTGCTTTTTTATGAATGGTTCGGAAGGAATTTAAAACTGGAGTTTAGTGGTGTTTGTGGTTATCGCCATGACATGTGAGAGAGCGAGAAATACATCTCTTATTTCGCGAATGTTAAGTTATTTCGTTAAAGAGGGGAAACAGATTTTTTATAAGTGTAAGAGCGGGCTCTGAGATCTATTGGGCTTATTCGTGAGGTGAATCAGATATGAAAATTGGCTGCTCGGAAACAGAAGATGCTAAGTAAATAGCAACTATTTTATTTAATAAATAAAGGAAATAGAATTATTTCTTAGATTTACGTGTTGTTGGCTAAGATCAGGAGTTTCTTGTTAACGTTGAGTATTAATATTATTAAATAAAATTTGGTTGAATAATAATTTATGAGCGTTTTTTTTATATTTAAAAATGCATTGCCAAAATATTCTATGTCATTTGTCAAAATATTCTATGTCTTATATTCTAAAACATAATGTATTTCGATTTTTTTAATTAATTTCATCTATATTTAGATCCACAGCAATAATGAATGAGCATTCGTTGTTTTTAATTCAAATTTTAAAATGCATGTAGAAATAAAATGCTTTGCCAAAGTATTTTATGTCATTTGAAAAAGAATTTAATATTTTAGAAGATAATGTATTTCGATTTTTATTTTTATTTTGTTGATTTTTATCTGTATTTAGATCTATAGTAATAATTGTATGAGCGGTACTTTTTTTTATTCAAATTTAAAAATGAATGTCAAAAAACAAAATGCATTACCAAAATGTTTTATGTTATTTGAAAGAAACTTTAAGGGTCTGCGATATAATGTGTCTTAAATTTCTTTAAATATTATTGATTTTTTACTTTATTCTGACCAAAAGTAATATAATTTATGAGCTTCCTTTCGCCATCACCACCTTTCAAATTTAAAGTTGCATCAGAAATAAATGCAACGACAAGATTTTTTATGTCATTTGAAAGAAAATGTAATGTTCTGAGAGATAATGTATTAGGATATTTTCAAATTTTTTTTTATCCATGGATGATGGATTAAAAAAAGTTTGTCCTTATTTTCAATTAAAATAATATTTAATTACCGTTTTTTCTTTTAATTTTGTATTTCAAATGGCATACAGAAATGAAGTGAATTGCTAAAATATGTATCATTTAAAAGAAATTTTAATGTTATAGAATTAGAGTATTAAATGCTTCTGCAAAAAATTTCATTACTTTTTGCCTAATGTGCAATCCTTTTTTATTCAAATTTTAAAATATAATTAGAAATAAAATACATTTCTAAAATACTTTATGTCACTTGAAACAATATTTTATTATCTGAAAAATAACATTTTATGTTTTTAAAAACCATTTTATTGGTTTTTATCCACAATCGGACCAAAAGTAATAATTTTTCAGTTTTTATCCCCCAAAATTTAAAGCAACAATTGCAAAATTAAAATGCATTGCCAAAATATCTTATGCCATTTGAAAGAGAATTTAATACTCTACAAAATAACGTGTTTAGATATTTTTTTAGTTTTATTGATTTTGTCAATATTCAGATCATTAAAATAGAATGCGATTTTGTCAAAATTGGCAATTTTCGACGCCATTTGACTTTTGAATTTCATCGAAAAGGTCGTGCTCGAAGAGATCGTATCGAAGCCAGTGGTGAGATTTGCTTTCTCTTTGCAGCAAAAGCAATGCTTCAGTATACTGGTTGCCATTGATTTTCGTGCTTCAAAATGGATCAATTTCTTCGAATGATTAAAAAATTAAACTGATAATAATACGTTTTAAGAACTATATATAAAAGAAAATATAATGAGATGGGACCAATAAATATATGTTTAAGTCATCTGTAAAGTGATAAGTCGTCTTATCACTTTACAAAATTTTCGACATATTTTTACTAATTTATTGATTGTATGTGTGTGCGTGCGTGCATGCAGAAACTTTGTTTTATAATAAAAATTTCAAAATTCAGATGTTACTGCTGATCATCACGCCTTAACTATTGCTTCTCTCGTTTTGTTTCCATTTTCTCAATTATTTTCTTCAATCATGCGCCTATTCGCGATTCGCTCGAATTTGACAATGATAATAACTTCTCAGCTCCTCCCATTCTTTTTATTCTGCCGAATTCCTATGCAAACTCGTAACTTAGGACAGCAAGAACAACAAACATACCAAAAACATTAGGAAAGCTTTTCTTGCATTTGCCTAAATCTAAAACTAGACTTCAAATCGTATGAGAGAGTGGTGGGAGAGGTGAGGAAAGCTGCCGTCGAACACAGAATCCTGCCCTCCCCCTATCTCCAGTCTTTTGCACCTCCTGTGCGCATTGCCTCCATCCCAGAACACTTCCATCCCCCACTGCGAAAAACGTCTCTGTTTGAGCTTTTAGCTCAGACGATGTCACGGTGGCTGCCATCGCTTTATATATTTTTTCCCTTCTTTTTATTCCATCGCAGGTGGCAACAGCGTTATGCATGCTAACACCACCTCCTCTCCCTCCCCGATGACTTGGTGACTTTTTCTGGCGATGCCTTCCGTTCGCTCTCTCTACGACAAAAATTTACATGCATTGCAGACTTTTCCCTGTATATGCAGAGTTCAGGCCGTGATCACGCCGGCGGATAATCATGTGATCAGGACTTGTCCCTCGTATTGATAGATGACACAAAAGGGAAAGGGGGGAATGGCGACAGGGGAAGGAAGAGTGTACCCCCTCAACCTTCCAAATTCTACATTTCGGAAATTTTCTTTTCTTTCGTCGGTTGCTACTAAATCTCTTTTTTTTAGAGTATTTTTAAAGGCGATGGATTATCTCTTTTGTAGTGAGAAACAGAATCCCCTTTTGTGTGTTTTAGTGGAAGTGGGAGTTTTTTTCGAGACTACCCCATGTAACTCTGTAGAGCATTTTAAAAGTTCTTTTTAAATTTTTTAACCTCAAATATGCTGCACACAGTATGACTATATTATTGCACAGTGGTTTATTAAAGTAAAAGCCAATGATAATGTCAAAAATTTTATATATTCTTATTTATTAGAGAATGTTTTAAAGAATGAAAAACAGATTGTAGACTCATAAAATGTTATTACTTTTTTTATAGGACAAAACCGAAGATAAAATGAAGTGATATCGAAATTATATGACAAATGCAACAGATTATGTCTTCTGCCATCTATTTGTCCGTTGACGCTTAGCAGTAAGGTAAGGATCTATCCCCCTCTCCCCTCTCGTAAGATGTCAACCGATTTTAAAATTTGCTGGCGAGATGCTTTTGAGAGATAACACATGATTATTTATTGGCACAAATTTAAGCAATAAACATTATATATATATATATATATATATATATATATATATATATATATATATATATATATATATATATATTCGGTTTTATGTCTTGCTCGTAATAGATTTTTAAATATTTTTTTTAGAATTAATATTTAGAAAAGCTTAATTATCTTACAATATCTTCATTTAATCTTGAAATACGTTTTTCGCTTAAAAATAATGTATTGGATATCATTTCTGGCGGATTTTTTTTTCTTTTTGTCTAAAGTTTTTAGAAAATAGATGACCTTTTTGCTGATAAATATAAATATAAATTCTCCATCTGATTCTTCTGCTACGTTATGTATTGCTTCGATTCTTATGAAAAATAAACCAAATTCAGGTTAATGCCAAGTATCAGTTATAAAAGTAAAACGATAGAATCTCTTAAATAAAATCGATAGAATCTCTTAATAATTTTACTTGTCACCTATTCTTCAGATTCTGTCATAAGAATGCTTCAGTAAGCCTCAAAAGTGTAAGCACTATAAAATAAAGGAAGCCCACCAAAACTAAATTTTCTTCTTCCTTACCATTGAATAATTAAGGAAGGGGGGGATTAACTTAATCCTTTAATAAGTCATAGGACTTAACTTAGTCTTTTGATAATTCATTGGAAGTGTACTTCTCTCTAAATTCATCCTTATTAAATATATTTGGTGAGTTGTTTTACATTCTTTGATTTGGGGACAAAACAGAACGCCGTCTCATATCCCTATATACGTAACCATTCTGATCACGGAATAGTTTGATGGTCATGTCACGGGAATTTTATTAAATATCAGAATATTTACATTAGCTAATACAGAAATAAGTATGTATAGAATTTACAAGCATATAGGAAATGATAATAATATAAAACCGTTAACTACGGTTTTTTTTTCTTTGAAATAGCATAGAAAAATTATCTGGAGTAATAATATGCAGAATGTTATTGTGAATTTAAAACACACATATACGATTTGTATGATCATTGCACTTGTTGTAACACTGTAGATGAAGATGCAGTGAAAAAAATCAAATTTAATATAATTCGGGAGTTTCAAAGGAAATCTTTATTAAAAAGATATTTATGGACGATTATAAATGTGAAGAAACTGTAGTGCTGGGTTTTTTCCCCTTGGTCATTAAGCGTAGATTTGAAGATATAACCTCAAAGACCAAATAACTAGTCATAAAGCGTTGACCACATAATTTGGTCTGAACAGTAAATCTAATCGGGGACAAGAAAAATGGAAGATAATCTTTGGCAAGTTTACTTTTAAAGCCAACTTATGTGGCCAAAGCATTGTGATAATGTATATTGCTTCTGATATAATGTTTCCTAATCAGAAACTATAAAATTATTTGCGAGATTATTTAATAATATAAAATAATTTGGTTATAAGAAAAATATAAAATAATTTGATTTATAGTTACAAAGGATATCTCTATTAAAAAGTTATTTACGGAAGCATACGTGAAGAAATAATGGTGAGGATTTTTTCCCCTTCATCCTTGAGTGTTGATTTGGGGACATAACCTCAAAGACCAAAAAAATAGTCATAAAATTGTGTCCACTTAATTTGGTCTGAACAGTAAATCTAATATTAGTCAAGAAAAAAGAAACTTTGCCAAGATTAGTTATATTGTTAAAACCAAATTATGTGGCCAAAGAGTTTTGATTGTACCTGAGATAGCGCTTCCAAACCAGAGACTGTAAAATTGTTAACAGGTTATTTAATGATGAATTTAATGGGAAATATACTTCCCGCGGTCTACCAAATAGTTTAAGTAGTCCAACATTTCTTAATTATTCATATTAGATATTCAGATATAATTTCTTTTAGTTGTAGACGTCCATAACTACTACAGATGTCCCCAGTTCTCCCCAACAGATAATTTTGAATTGAAAACTCTGTGGAAGCGCAGCAAAACTCATTGAAGTTTCACCTCATTACCGCAGGAGAGGGTTGTCTCTCGCTTTTAACTCCCTGGCCTACACTCAATTTCCCTCCTATAAATGAGGGTGCTCACTCCTCCCTGCTTGGAGCATCGCTTTGTTGTGACTCCTACAATATATCGGGGGGTTGAGGGGGTGAAAGTCATGTCATATTTGTCATCGTGTTCTTCCCCTCCGCCACCGACCAATCCCTCTCGTAGGATTAAATGAATTTCTCTTCCAATAAAGGACCTTTCGGACTCTTTAAGCACCGTTTTAGTCCCGATCGAGGAATCCGCAGGAAAGGGTGGTTGTGTGGGTTCAGCATCAAGCTGCTGTTGCACGTGGATGGTAGGATTTTGGGACCTCCTGGGGACATCCCAGAAAGGTACGTTTCCTTTTAGCTTCTAATCCTCGTTATTGAAGATAGTGGTTTCTGAAACCACAACTGATTTTGATATTGTAGATCATCTTAGAGCTAAAATTTGGTTAAGAATGATTATGAGCTTTTAATTTCAAAAATATTTAGAATGATATATGTTAAGAAGGCGACTTTGATTTACCTTTGGTTACTTACATAATTTTAGCATACGATTATTTTAAATGATAACTTTTAAAATAGCTTTTGAAAGTATAGTAAATTTGAATTTCAGCGGTATTTTAAAAAAAGGACTACAAATGCTGTAGTTTATTAGAAGAATTAAGATTAATTCTTAATTTAACCTGAATGCTTGTGAAGCTTGGAAAGCGTATATTGATACTGGAGATCCTGTTTCTAGATTTAGATACCTTAATCACAAAGTTTCTCTTATAATATACAAACTGCAATTTATGCACATTTTATTTTTAACTAATCATTTATTTATAAAACGACTATGATGCTTTGTAATAGTATAATGCGGCCCATTTAATCTAATCTCTTTATAAAGAAGGCCGCAATATCGTATTTAAATAACTGAGACTTGATTCTTATCTTTACCCCAGGGAAAGATGGGGAGAAGCGAAACGTGTGGAAAGTTAGACTTAAATTAACTGCATAAACTGGCTATCATCGAATAAGGGTATTATTTCTTATAATTGCATGTATTACCTTGTATAGATACAGAATTTTGTGTAGCATGTTTATTCTTGTAGCCGATATTTTTGTGCTGGAATGTTAGTACTTTATATTAATCGAATAGAAAGTCAATTTAAAAAAAGGATACAAGGGAAATTCTGAGTGGTTTATTTGACATTACATATGTATTATACTAGTTGATATATATATGACATTGCTTGGGATTAAAACACTTTCATATATAATATTTTCTACATTAAAAATATTTTTGTATAAAATATTATAATATACAAAATCCTTTTATCGTCTAAAATATTTTTTAATTTTAATAACCATATCAATTAAACTATATGATTTTTAAAATCTACTGATTGCTGATTTTCTTAAATATTTATTAATATATATTATGTTAGTACTCTACATTTTCTTCACAAATGCTGAAGTATAAGAAAGATTTTAATGATAATTCTGAGGTAGTTCATTAAATTATTAATTTTCATTGTTAATATTATTCATTTCATTACTATTAAACAACAAAATGAAAATAAATCAAATCAGTAGTTGTATCAGTTACAAATAGTTGATAGTCTGCTTTAAAATTCTCTTTTAGAATTGTGCTGATGTATTCTAACAACAGCTTATCTTAAGTATTCTTTTTCTTCAACAATAAAAATTTGTTCAATTCAAAGTCTTAATGTTACTTAGCAGAGAAGTGCCTATTAATTTTCTTATTTCAAATTCGTCGGCATTAATTAAAAAAAAATTAATAATAATTGAAGGAAATTTGTCCCAAAGCGAAACTGGTATCGTAGTAAAGGTAAAATTTTGAATTTTAAGGTGAAAAACATTTTTCCTTGTGTTACAAGAAAAAAAAATATCAACCACACTAAGCCAACAAGCGATTTGTGTAGACAAATACGAATACAAAATAAACGTCTTTTCAATTTTGTGGGTGATGCATATAAAGAAATGTCTTTTTCTCTCATAAAGCCTGTGTCTTATCACTTATTATTTCAGTCTGTGTCTTCACTTTACCCACCCATCCAATTCAAAAATGTCTTGCGCATCTATGAATATACATATGAATTAATGTGCATGTATGAATGTGCATTTGTCTAAACACTTATTATCTTTATTATTAAAGGAATTTTGTAATTCTGAAGTTTCTTTTGTCACTAGAATTATATTATATTATTAATTTTATGTATTGCTACCATTTATACAGTATAATACAACACCCCAATCACCAGTGGCTTAACAAACAATAGTCTACTAATAACAATCGTTTTGCCTACTTTCAATATTGTGAAATTTAAATGTTTTAATTGCGTTTTAATGAATTAAATGTCTAGCTTTGATCATTATTTCCTGGCTACTCGGGCTTCAAAATTATTTTGTTCTCAAATCTCGAAATAGTTTGAATTATTTCACCGGTCACAATGTTTAACTTTTGTAAATACTGTTTATTATTAATATTATTATTACTTCCTTTCAATTATATGTTTTATTTAAACTCGAAATTCAATTGTTTGTGTAAAATATACTAAAATACAATTGCTTTATATTTTTGCTGAATAAAATCCAACAATTCTAGAAAAGAATTGAAAATGATTTATATATGTATTTGAAAAATTGGAACTGGGCATTTTAATGGTATTGCTTCATGTTGACTGTTCGTTGCAGAATGTTATTTATGTGAATAGTTTCTCAAAAAGAATCATTCTCAAACATTGTTTTGTAAAATTTGGAAAGAAAGGTATGCCCTGATTTCTATACTCTCTTAAACAAAACAAAGTTCGCATAAAATGCAGAACAAAACTCAAAAACTAAAATCCATCTTTAGTTGTCGAATATATTTTGGATTCTAGATTAAACTTTATAAAAGTTATTTTTCTAATGATAGTATACAACATAAATATCGAATGAAAAAATACATTTTATTTGTAGAAGTTCTTATTAAACGTATTTGAAACAAGCACATTTTAATTCGTATTATACAGCGCGAGCAACTGTATAATCTTAGAGAATTAGATTTCGCCTTAACTATTGCTTTTTCGAATTTTAACCGAAATGATAAATTTAACGAAAAGGAACTTCGTTACCTTTACGGTTGAAACTAATGATACATTCGACGCTGATAAAGACAAATAATGTTTCTGTTCAAATGGAGTTTTCTTAGAAAGTTCCATTAACGAGTTACTCATTTAAAGATTACGATTATATTGGAAAATGCGATGCTTTGGTATGAAATGTATAAATTTATCTTATTTAAATTTAAGTTGTATTTTTTTAATAAAATTATGTGCTTTTTATATTATTGTAAATTGAATATTCACTTGCTTTATTTTAAATCTAATTTATAAAACTTGATTTTTTTCCTATAAATTTTCACATTTTATTACATTATTTTAAAAAATATTATATATCATATGGATTATTTGATTGTTTGATTTCAAACTACATTAGTTATGTCTTATGCTGACTCCGTAAAGGATTTTATTTTTGTTTATTTTTGATATTTATCTTATAATAATTATTTTCATACTGATTTTTGAAAGAGTCTAATTTTTGATATTTATCGGGGTGATTTGGACGATTTTAATCAATAAAGAATCAACTCCTAGAAACATTTTGAAATCAAACTACAGAACATTACAAAAGAAAAATTCTAATGTTACACCCACTCCCCTAAATTTACTGATGAATTCGAAATATTTAACGAAACAGCGTTGTACAACAGACTGTAATTATTTCAAATTTTGATGATGCGCATTAGGAAGAATTTTTTAATCCAATCCATGTACTTAAATCCATGTACCTAATTCTTCTGTCTGACCAATAAAGGGCAGGGTCGTGAGAAGTTATCGCCCGAAGCAGCACATAGAAGAAAATGGAATATATATATATATATATATATATATATATATATATATATATATATATATATATATATATATATATATATATATATATATATATATATATATTTGTATCCATGGTGTGTATTAGTTTTCTTCTTGATTTTATTAATAATATCTTAATTGTTATCATATGGTTTTGTAAATGTATAAATTTAAGCTTTATACAGCGTTTTCTTCATAGAGTCTCTTATATAATGAACAGTGAATTTAATACACTCTGTATTTTACTTGTTAAATTTCAGAATCTATTTAAAGAAAAATCTTTTTTTAGTGATAAGTCCTAGTATTTGACATATTATCAGTATGGATTTTAAGCATTTCTTTCGTATTCCTTTTTTGTATTATAAGTTTTTTTCTTTCTGTAAAAAGAAGGAAATTCAGAAAAATATCTTCTTCTACACACCCATTAAAGTATAAAAAAGTCTAGAAGCATTAACCGATTTTTTTTTCTCTATCGAATTCGAAGATACCATTTTTCCTTATCGTTCGTAAGCGCAGCAGCCATTTTACTAAATCCAAAATGGTTATTCCTCTCTAACAAGTGTCAAACATTATTTCCGAAACATTTGCTCAGACGATTATTTCATGCCCAGCTGCCAGTTAACTCCATTATTTAGTTATTAAATGTTGGCAGCTGTTTGATCCTCTTTCCGTCGCACTGAATGTCACAGAAAATTTGCAATTTGAACTTACCGAACCGTTATCGGAACAGTTAAACCTTTTAGTGAGAGCTTGCTGCCGTCCTAATCAGCTTAGTACACTTTTCAGAAAATAATAGTCGTGACAAAGTTCCTTTAATCGCTGTAAAAGAATGCATTTTGATTGGATTCTTTAACATCTCGCACTCGAACCGATGGCTGCCATTTGAATTTATTGATGCGTTACATTCAAAGAAATTCTTAGGGACTTGTGTTTGCTTGCTCTAAGTTTCTCTGAATTCTTTATCGCCGTCTAAGATGCTCATTAGTTCCTAAATTCTTCAGTATGGGTAAACAAGATGGGTTCTACATTTTGTAAAATAATGTGCTAAATTCAGCAGGATTGATTATTAACATTGTTTGTGAAGTTAAGTTACAAATCCATTTTCGACTCGTTTAGATAAAAGATTTGCTTCATTTTAATTCTTAACAATTTTTGTAACTCTTTAATTCTGAACGATTCTTGTTAATAGTTTATCATTATTATTATTACGTGATATATAATAATATTGGATATTTAACGAACGTGACGATTGATACTTCAAATTCTATTGTGCATTCAAAATATTTACATGATATCCAAATCGTACATTTACAGACAAATAATTGCTTAGTAAGAAATTTGCTACTTTCTTATTATTCTGGATATACATGGTTTGTACTGAATATAACTATTAATGAAATTTTTTTATTCTGAAATGTTTCTTTCATAATCCATTAAACTTTTTTTTTTCTGAAAAATGATTAAATGTTGAAAAAAACTTTTATTATTATTATTTATAAATTGGAATTTTATTAAACAAAATTCTGCATTGTTTCATTCATAAATGAGGACTGCTATATGATTTATTGATACGTTTCGTTGCAAAGTAATTCTTAAGAATTGATATAAAGTACCTATTAGTTCCAATGCTCTTTCTTGAGAATAAATTATTCGAATATTCTATTTATATGAAATAATTGTTGAAGTTTAAAATAATTTTGGAGGTTAATTGAATTGGATGCTTTTTAAAGAATTTAACACGCAAGATTTGTTTCAGTTTTATTTCTTGTGGTTGAAGCCAATTTGGCAAAATATTATTGTTATATTGAAATATATATACATATTGTGATTATTACCTTTGGCTCAAGATTTTTGAAATCAAGTTGATTTATATTTCTTTAATGCATTTTATGATTCTTATGGTATTCATTATAATATTATATTTATATTATTACCATCTTGTAAATATAATAATATATAGAGAGAGAGGACAACATACGATCAAAATGTAATAAGTACTTTTCTGTATCAAAATGTACTTATTACATTTTACCATTCTATGTTTTTTAATTATTTTAGACCCCTAATAAAACCGAAAATAATATGTAATCGTTAATGATTATTTCTTGGTTCTTATTTATGTTAAAAACTATGACTTATGAAAGAAACATTAGCTTACTTCGTTAAGAAATAAGGAAAATCAATTTATATATAAAAAAGTTATTTAGATATTTATTCAGCGCTTCCTTATATGTTTTAAAAATGAGCAGTAATGTTATTCTCTCTAGTATACTGTTTTTAGAAATACAGATGCTAGGAAACCAAATTTAGATAACTATTTATCATTATTTAGATAAATATATTATACTATAATTATTAAATTATTTTGGTATATTAAATTAGATACATTAACTTATTTTTGATAAATATGTATTCAAAATTAATCCATAGTAACGAATTGATGTTTTTTAATTTCGTCCCTGGGTTTTTTTTTTTTTTTTTGTATTAAAATCAAATGATAACTAGAAACATATTATTTTCCTTTTAAATTATTGAAAAAGGATAATGCACCCTTTCTGTATTATCACGTTTATATCATTTTGACCTTTAAAAATAAGGATCTTTATCAAGGATATCATTAATAGAGAGTTCTATGAAAACAAATGAAACTTCTTTAATCGGCTGGTTTTTCAGCTTGATGCATAGCATGGCGGAAGAAACACTTTTACAGACACAGAAACACTTTTACAGTTTGCTCCTTAAAGGAAATGATTATTTTGAAAATGACTTGATAATTTTTGACGTATTCTATGGAAGTGTTTATAATCAGAATGATTCTTGCTTCCATTTATTTTTTATTTAGTTTTATACACTGTATTTATAAAATTTAATTTCACTTGTAGGCATGTCAGTTAAGCATATTTACTTTTATATTCCGATCAATAATTTTCATTTGAATTAATTTGGAACTAAGGGATTTGATTCATTCTATTAGATTTTTACTACATTTAATTGCTTATTTTTTCAGATTTTTTATTTAATTGTTATGTTACATTTCCTCCTCTTTCTTGATTTACAAAGCGGTTTTCTGCGTAGATATTAGAGGTAGGGATATTAATAATATTAATTGTCAGGTTTTTATAACACACCAGTAATGAATGTTTTGAACGGAGCTCCTGGACTCTGTGGCGCTACATCTCCGAGAGCTGATAGTTATTTTATTTAGACCTAGTTAAAAATATTGCTTTAAGCATGGATATCGTTGGTGCCTTTGTTTTCTTTTATCTGTAAGGGAATTATTATTTAGTGACGTATTCAGTCATCCTTTCGTTTAACATTCATACACGCACTCATACATTAATAACGGTATTACCAAGGTCCAACTTTTTATACGATTAATTACATTTTTTGGTTTTATTATTATATTAGATTTCTACATCTTTAAGTTTTTATTATTCATTTCTTCGATACGTTTTGTAAGTTATAAAATCTAAACAAACCAACAACCGAAGCTCAAAATAAATGGAAAAATCATAAGGGACCTCTTCTCTGATAAATGACTTAACGTGTATTTCTATTCTGTGCTATAAAAAAATTAAAATTTAATATATAAAAGAGTCTGAATATTCTTTCACTGAGTTTAAAACAAATTCTGTTCAAATATTTCAATTACTTTTAAATAAAAACCATATTTCTAACTATTTTACTTGGCATATTGAAACAAAACTTTTCTATACTGTCAACGATCAAGTGGTTTTCAGTCTACGGCCTCAATTTTGATGATACTGCATTTCGGCTATTAAACTGGTCCTTGAGAAGCTGAGTTATTACTTTTTTTTTACATAAATAGTTAACATTCGGTGTTAATATTTTTTTAACTAATGGTCAAAATAGTTAGAAAAATATTCTTTCATTTCAACTGGAAGAGTTCTCAAACGCAGACGAAATCGGGAAAATTTCATCTTCAATAGTATTCTATGCGCTCCATAAAAATTTTCTGCTAAACCAAACACTTAAAACTTGGTACACGAAGATTACAAAACCATCACTTTGGAAGAAACTTTTCATAGCTTCTCCATTCAAGCTATTGGTTAATATAGCGGGCGCAGCTTAACTTCTCCGACTTGTCTTCTTTTCAAAAAGTCGCGAAAAGCAAATACTCCTTGCCTGTACAAGAAAGCACTTGACGCTGACGTCAGCGCCCTCTGTTGGAAGAGCGTTTTATTACTTGGAGAATTTGCGGGAGTGCTTAAGCCTACTTAGGCCGAGAAAGGCGACGAAAGGCGGGTTGAAAGTAAGGAAAAGGACGTAGAAAGTAAAGAGAAAAGAAGAAGAAAGAGTGAACACTGCATTCTCTGCTTTTTTTGTTTTTTATTCTCTGCTTCCTTTTCTTTTATTTTGCCTTTATTTCTCGTCATTCTTGAGATAGATTTATCTTTTTGAAAAGGGGGAGAATTTTGTAATATGCATTTAGTTCGTTTTCCGATCCAGTGTATGTATGTGTGGTGTATAAAATTTTAGGAATATTCAGGTTTTGTGGAGCATATTTGTGCTTTTTTTTTTTATATGGTGGAATGGAATGACGTGAAAATGACGGAGAATGTCTGTCGCTAACGTAGCGTAGGAAATCAGAGATTACAGGCGCTCATATTTTGCATTTTTTTATTTGTTTTTATTTCGTCTTCTATTCCCTCCTCTTTATATTAAATAATTTTTCGTTCTGTTCATTCAATAGAATAACTGAGTTTGCTTTAATGTAAATAATTAGTGCAACAATTTCGTTTTGTACCCAATGTTTTGTTTCAATATGAGGCAATATATGGTTTTAAAAAATTCCAGAAAATTGTTACCATTGTTGCTATCTAGAAAAATATTATTACCTAGAATTACCAAGTGCAGGTAATTATTAAATTTACCACCATTCTAGAAAATTGTTGATGCGATTTACCATTAACTGATAATTCTGATGTGAAAATCTAACTTACCAATAATATATTCACTTTATAGATTGAACTATCCAAAATTGTATGTTAAAACTTTTGATTTTGGAGGGGGAAAAAACAGATGTCAGATTCTCCTACATTTTGAAATTTTGAATAGAAACGATTTAGACACGTTTTCTGAAATCTACCTGAGCAAATATTTTATTACATTTAGGAAATAATTGGTCTAAAAGGAGATAACCTGAAATATTGCAATTTATTATTTTTATTTAGAACAAGAGTTTATTTGTGTTGTTGTTGTTATCCCATTAAATTATCTAATTTTTATAAAGTGATTTAAATAATAATTTAATTTTTTAAAATTAAAAAAAAATAACAATATGCTCTCAATTGTATCACATAATAGCATGATATACACATAACTTACATGCATATGGATATTTAAAGAGATTTTAATTTTTGTAATAGCATGCAATTAGTCATACGGAAAAGGGGAAGGTGCTTACGAGAAAGGAATTTTTCTTATAAAGAAGCTGATCTCGCTTCCTTGAGGGGTATAATAAAAGTGGTTCACGGCCCCATCGCTGATGATGGGTCTGACCTCATTCATGAAAAGTCATCACAGATGCTACTTATGCGTTAGCCGTTCGTTTCGAGATTTTTTTTGTTCATTTAATTCATTTAGAATGGTTAAACATAGTGGAGGAGGGAGGAGTTCCGTTAAAGATAATTATATAGTTTCAAGCAATTAAAAGTGTATGTTATAGAAAGGAGAAAAAGCATTGAATATAAGTTAATGTTGTTATTTTGTTTACTAAATATACATCAGTGCTTTAATCGATTAACTTTATATTCAGTACAATCAAAAATTAAAACTCTTTGAAATTAGAACTCTTCTTTAAAAACGATCGGAAATTTTCTTGAACGTGATTTGGCTGTTTTTATCCATTGAAGCGAATTTAAAATGCCTCGAAACACTGAAAGCTGTCATTTCAAATAAAATAAAAAATCGATCTCTTTTGTTTCCGATCAAATGAGTCAGAGAAGAAATATTTAAACTTTTTAGTTTACTCAACTTATCTCCAAAAATATCCCCACACTCTTTTCGTCACCAATTCACATCACCTCATCTGTTTGGATTAATCTTCAAAACAAGTCTTTTCTTTTCCACTGCGGTTATTATCAACAGTCATTCCGAGTGCAGACAAGCTTTGTAAGAGGCCCTCTACAACCCTCTTCATGATTTTAGAGTTTTCGCTGTTCCCTCCACCCCTTCCTAAAACCCTTCAGTCTCGACCTTTATCTACATTCTGCCATTCCCTCTCTTCAAAAGTTGCAAAGGAAGGGGGTAAAAAGAGCTACTAATTTTAGAGGGGGCCATTTCATTGTAGTCTGGTAACCCCCTTCAAAAATTAAAGCGCGTCGAAAACACGTCATCGGATTCCTTTCTTGTCTAAAATCAGCATCCCCTTCCAGCCCTAAAGGCTTTTGGTGCTTTGTCTTCCGTCCCCAACTGTCCCTAAGATCTCTTGAAGAGCTTGGAACGGAAGTTTTTGGGGCCATGCTATCGGCCCTCTTCATCTCTGCAGTCGTTGCTAGGACAACGGAAGGGACGGTCTGCTAATTGGTGGCCCGAAGTTGAAGAACACTTGTGCCTCACAATAGACGGTGGCGTGCCTTATCTTGATGGTCCTTGGGGCTGGCGGCACGTTCACTTGTATTGCAACCATTGTGTTGGGACGAACCACGCTCTTTAATCAAGCTTTTAATTTTTGCTCGAGACGTTCAGGAATCGAGAGAGTGACTTTTTTTTGTTTTCCTTTAAAAAACTGCTCAGTTTCGTTTTTATAAATTCCCAAGTGATTTTCCTAGTTTAAATTTGGGTGACCGTCGAATGAATAATTGGTGTTTATCAAAGAATACAATGGATGCCGTGTTCGGCCCTGGACAGTTTTGTAGCTTTCGCTTTCTCGAGTAGTTTCATTAAAACTTAATTTTTTTTTTCTGTGTTGGATTTTTCAAAGAATTTTCTTATGAAGTACTTTCGGTTTCCCATATATCATTATGACATATATTTCCGAATGGTGGATTTCTTATTGTGTTAAATACAATTTTTTTTAAAAAATTTATCGTTTTAGTTCATTTTAAGACATTATGTGAGATCTTATTATAAGAAATAAAAAAAAATCAACTTAATATACTTCATAACGGATTGCTATTTCTGTTCAACTCTATATTTCAAAGTTTTGAAGTTTATTTTCTATATTTAATGTTTTTCAAATTCCTTACTCTGACTTTTTCTCTCTGTCTGAAAAAGGATCAATAAAAAATTAACTTCATGTGCTATTGTACTCATTTCATTCAAGATAGATGAGATAGTTTTTTTATTTTTTTTTATTGCGTAAACAATTCGATTTTTTGATAATTTTTTGGTTCAATTATATGGCAGTTTCGAAATGCAATTAAATTCAGAATAATTCTTTTTTTCCAATTCAGCTCTGCTTTAATTATTTTTGCTTTATTTACTGTCATACATATGCACAAGAAAATATTTTTTTAAAAAATACTAAGTAAAAAATATGAAAAAAATACTTTAATATAATCTTATTAAGTTTAATAAGATATATTAAATTTCATAATTAATATTAAATTACGATTTTATATATCTTATTATAAAATTAAAGATCTATAAAGAAGCCGAGCCATTTATGAAACTTTGATTGATTCTTATTTGATACTGCAGAAGTAAATAAAAATGTTTGTAAAGGCCAATTATTTTAATTTATTTTCATGTCTATTAATTTCGAAGATAAATATTTACGTTTGTGTATGTGTGTGTGTGTTTTGGCAGTGTTCAGAACCACCAAATTTGTTTATAGGTCAAAACAAAAAGAATCCGGTTGATGTCTTTATATTTTAATAATCCATAGAAAAAAAAGTCTCTTAGCAATACGTCTATTAGTGATATTAGGCAAAATTGGCAGCTCAATTCTTATATATCGGAATTCTTATTTATATATTCTTAAGGCTGCATTTGCTGTGGAGATGCTCTATCCTATCAACAATGAATATGAATTTTTCAGATCAAGTACCATTTTATTTAAGCAACTAAAGGAGCACAGTTGCACAATTTAAGGTTCAAAGTTTTGTACACAAGTTAAGCATCTAAAATGTGGATGCATATAAAGTTTGGAACCAAATCCCTCTGAGGATCGACTGTCTGTCGATCTGATTTTTTGCATGCAGTTAAGCGGGATTATTCAAAAGTTCAATGATTTAGATAAATGAAATTCGGTAGCTGCAGCTGTTTCAAATTTTGATTTCAATCGGATTGAAAAATTTGCGTCCAAAATATATAGTCGATTTTTCTTGTACTTGGGAAAGAAAAATAAATGGTCAAATATACTCTAGATTCACGCCAAAGTTTCGAAACTTATTTTTCTCCTATGGTGTGTAGTTTTACATTATTGCCTACTTTCTTTACTGTACTATAAAGCACACAATTCTCATGTGTTGGCTCTGAAAATTAAAATCATTGTAATGCTGGCTTCCAAGGTCTTGCTCGAGGTTCTCAAATTTATGCGTGTGCATGAGGAATTAAAATCATTGTACTACTGGCTTCCAAGGTCTTGCTCGAGGTTCTCAAATTTATGCGTGTGCATGAGGAATTAAAATCATTGTACTACTGGCTTCCAAGGTCTTGCTCGAGGTTCTCAAATTTATGCGTGTGCATGAGGAATTAAAATCATTGTACTGCTGGCTTCCAAGGTCTTGCTCGAGGTTCTCAAATTTATGCGTGTGCATGAGGAATTAAAATCATTGTACTGCTGGCTTCCAAGGTCTTGCTCGAGGTTCTCAAATTTATGCGTGTGCATGAGGAATTAAAATCATTGTACTGCTGGCTTCCAAGGTCTTGCTCGAGGTTCTCAAATTTATGCGTGTGCATGAGGAATTAAAATCATTGTACTGCTGGCTTCCAAGGTCTTGCTCGAGGTTCTCAAATTTATGCGTGTGCATGAGGAATAATATATTTATTAGAAAGCATGTAAGAAAATTTTTAGGAAAACATTACCGCTGATGTTATTTTAATTTAAGTTTTTGTACTAGACTGATATGTCAGTTATTTAATGCAGAAAAAGATGAAGTAGCTCTTAATTTAAAAGACATAATTCATTCAGAAATTTTGAAATATAGCTTGCATCCTCTCCAATCTTACTTGGATAGAATTAATAATAAATATCTAAAATATAGAATCTTTTTAGAAGTTTATATAAACTCTCTGTTTAAGAGGCTAAGTATTAAAAAAAAGCATTCTTTTTTTTTCTTTCTTTACTTTAAATGATTATTGCATATTTTCAGATGCAATAATCCATTCAGATGCAATTTCCATTTTCAATTTTTCTTTTAAACAGAAATGAAATCCAACAGATTAAACTAAGCTTTTGTAGGGGTTTTTTTTATATGCGAATCGTTTAAAATGGATCTAAATAAATCGAGACACACCTTTAAGTCTTATGAAAAATGGAATTCGATGCAATTTTTAGAATTTTAAAATCTCTTTGATTTTACAATTTTATTGCTATAAAAATCTAGAAGATGCGAAAAACAAACTTCAGAATGTCCATATGCATGCGAATTTGGACGCGCGCCTTTGTTGTTCTAAAAATAGCCCCCATGCACTCTATTTCCCATTATGCAAATAATATTAGCAAAAGTCTTTTTACTTTAAGGTTTCGGCAGAAAGGCTGTGCAACTGAAGTGAAAAAAAAAATCGAGACCACATTTTCATAAAATAAAAAAAGCTCTAAAGAAGAAAAATTGTTTTCCAAGGTTCCATTTTTGAATTCTCAGAAAAATCTTCACAGCTGAATATTTTCAGGCTTTAAATTTCTTTTAGCCGGGCGATGTCAAAGCCTAAACAATTTCAAAAGGGTTATAGAAATTTTAAAGACCAGATGCAAAAACACAGCTTCACATTCATTTCAATTCATATTGCTTTGTCTTATTTTATTTTATATGATTTAAACTTTTAAATGCTTTACTCATCATAGCCAAATTATGCTCTTAGGATTTGAAACCCATACTAAATAATATTTTTTTTTCTTTTGTCATTTCAGAATGAACTTCGAGAGGGCCTTCATCTTCTTGTGTACAGTCAACCACACCACTACTACTACACGAAGCAGTTGTTGTTGCCTATTGCTATCTTTAACCGTCCATAACGCCGGCCGATTCACCGAACTGACAACCTCTTCGAGATGGTTGGCCTCCAGCCACTTCGAAAGAACCATTGGGAGTTTCTTAATCAAGAAGAAATCTATCTTCATATCCTTGGATGACCGCAAGTGAACCCAAAGTAATATGACTCTCTTTTAATGATCCGTTGCATGTTTATATTTTTCTGATATACGCTTGTGTCAGAAATCACCTGCTATGAATCTTCATGTCTACCATGAATCTATGTCTGCTATGAATCTTCATATCTTTGGATGACCACAAGTGAATGTAAAGTAATATGAATTTCTTTTAATTATCCGCTGCATGTTTGAATATTTTGATATACACTTGTGTCAGAAATCACCTGCTATGAATCTTCATGTCTACCATGAATCTTGTGTCTGTTATGAATCTTCATATCTTTGGATGACCACAAGTGAATGTAAAGTAAGATTAATCTCTTTTAATTATCCGTTGCATGTTTGTTTTATTTTGATATACGCTTGTGTCAGAAACCACCGATGTCTTCTACGAATCTTCATGCCAGTCGTCCCTGAATGTGAATCCATGGCTCCATCAGAAGACATTCCTCATTTTGGCTTGATTGATTGATCCGCACTTCCTGAAACCTGATCTCAGATGGTGGATAGATGGAATGGTAAAATGTCTAGCACCATTTGAAATCAGCGCTTCTGGGAGCTTTCCACTCCTCATCCCAGCTGTGGCTTTCATAGTCTTTGGGCTACCGAGTTCGGATGGTGGATAGATGTATAAGAAACTCTAGCACCATTTGAATTCAGTTCATCCAAAGAGACTGGCAGCTACCCAAGAAGATGAATCTCTCTGATGTCTCATAGGATGGCAACAAAAGAAGATTCACTTGATGTCATTCAAGACGTGTGTGTTTTGCATGAGTGAGTGGGCTGAGTTTTATTAATTTGCTGCTGTTGTTAAATTAAACGTTTATATTATTGATGTGCTGATACATTTTGATATTTTATAATGCTAATATGTTTTCTATTTATTTATACGTCATGTTTTTATTAGTGCTTTTGTTCAGTAAGATTCGAATTATCAGAACTATAATTATTTAGATGATAGTGAATTGTACAAAAAAATTCTCAAATAAGTTCTTCCTAGATAAAAACACAAACATGACACATTTCTATAAAAACGCATTCAGCATTTTCGTTATCAAATTTTATCATTTTTTAAAGTTTTTTTTTCGTTATAATCCTACAATATTTTTAATATCTGAAGCACTTTTTGTATAAATTTGTTGATTATATTGTTTATATAAACATATTTTTCTTCTTTATATTTATCACTGTTACGTTTATACTTGTCACTGTTCATTATTTTATGAAAATCAGCATCTTTTGTTCCAAACCTCTGTCATTTTAGAAAAAAGGGAAAGAATAGACTTTGAATATGCTCAAGCAGGGGTATTTTAATATAATATACAAAATGTAAACAACACTATTTTTGTGATAAGTAAACCAATATGTTACAAGCAAATTCTAGGAAATTTTACCCTTCCTTTTAAAAAAAATTATTTTCGTCAAATATCCAGATAATCGATTATCAGGAAAATAATTCATGCCATTCGAGCTGTATTATAATTGTTTTTGGTCTCTGTAGGAATCTTAACAGTCTTTAATTTAACTTATTTTGGATTTCCTATAATTTAAAACTAAAATGCATGATATATTAATAATGATCTTAGAACAGAGAACAAAATGTTCTGCTGTGTGCCCTGATTTACCAAATATTCATAATCGATCTTTACTGATAAACAAACCCACCGCTTATTTCATTCTTCTTTTGACCTGTTTATTTCTGTTCATTTCAGTTTAAAATCAGAGAACCTTTGCTGAACATTCTGTATTATTTTGAAGAACATGACAACGACCTTGAGATTTCTCTTTTTTTAGACTCTCCATTCCCGAAGAAAACCTTTTTTGGAATTCTGCCCACTTGTTTGTGTGTGAATTGAACACAGATAGAGAATGTAGTGAGTTGGGTGGATGAAATTTGGAATAAAATATGTCGACAATTGTCAAATTTCGGAACAATTATATAAAAAGATTGTCTGTCTGTCTCCGTATTTAGGAGTAAGATAATTCTGTAATGTAATACGAGATGTGTTCCTCTCTTCATAATTATTTTCTGTATAAAATGTCGGTGGCAAACTTCTTTGGAAACAACTTCGTTTCCACAGTACTTAGTTTTCCCCCTTATTTTACAAAGTTAAATATAGGTTAAAATGAACCAAACTTAACTTAAATTAAATTGAGAAGATTTAGAATTGGCTGGAAATTGGAGTTAATTCAAGCTTTCATGCGTTTGCATGTATTTTGATATAGATGCATTTGAACTGTAAAATAAATAAGAATAAGCTACTAAAAAATCCGAATGGTGAATTTGGGGCACGGTGAAAAGGTCAATAGTAATGGGTAACGATTTTTTATTCTACACGAAATTACAAGTACACAGTAACAAAACTTAGTCTAAGCATTTACATAAACAGCACTTTCATAAATACGAAATCATTATTAAAGAGTCGCTTATAGCATACACAAAGAATCAGAGAGAACTATCTCATACGCTCCGCCTTTTATAATTCCCGTGACAAAGCATAGAATGTTCTAGAACATAGGTTCCCAAAGTGGTCCAGGTGGACTCCCAGGGATCCATAGGAGACCACATGGGGGTCCACGCAGACGTGAAAAGAAAACAGGGGTTCACACGTTGTAAGTGGGGGTCCATGAAAAATTTTCTGGTTTTTCATAATAAAGAACAAAAATTTTGGCTTGGATTTACCTATCAACGTAGGCAGGTAGCATCATTCACTAGGTAGGTACTCAAAAATTTTCGAGACTCTGTTCAAACACAGAATTGAATAGAACAATAGATAATAGTACAAGTACACATGTCGAGACTTGCAAAGTGCCGCCCATGCGCCCGCTCGTCCGGGATGCTTGTTTAGACCTGCAAAGGGATGAAATGCGACTTGCGCTGTGCTTGCAATCTACATTAGTATAAATACGAATGCCAAGAACAAAACGTTACTCATTTGTTTCCGGGATTTTGAACATAAAAGTGTGACTGTGAGTGAATCGATGTCAGTGTTTGCAGTGCCGGAAAAAGTAAGTATCTGCCTATTTGTTATACATATTTTTATTGTATATTGCAATTTATCAATTATATTTGTTTTACTATTTGAGTGTAGTTGGTAGTTATGTAGTAAAAATTAAATATTAATCTACTTTGCCTGGTAATGAAGCATTATTATTGGCATATGTTCGATTTGTTATGGACGAAGAAATCCATGAATCCAAAAACTTTGAAGTCGGACCCTAAAGGCGAATCGATATTGAATGTCCTGAGTGATTTTTTTAACAGAAAAATCTATTCCATTTACAAACATTATTTCAGTGGCAGCAGATGGAGCTCCTGCCATGTTCGGGCGGTATCGTGGGTTTATAAGCCATCTTAAAAGAATAAGACTAGGACTAATTGCAATTCACTGTGTCATCCACCGACAACACCTTGTAGCGAAAAATTTGAGAGATAGATTGCATCAATCGCTTCAATCTGTAATATACGCAGTTAATAAAATAAGAAGCAATGCTTTGAATACGCGTTTATTTGCACTATTGTGGAATGAAAATGATGAAGATTTCCAACGACTGCTCTTACATACTGAAGTACGCTGGTTGTCGAAAGGTGCATGCTTATCGAGATTTTACTCACTTTTCGAATCAGTGATAGAGTGTCTGGAAACTAAAGCACCAGATTTAAAAGAAAATCTGATCAAATATAAAGCGGGCATTGCGTACTTTACAGATTTGTTCATAAAATTCAATGACGTTAACTTGCAGTTACAAGGGGACAGCTTTAATTTAATAAAAACAAAGGGTGTAATTTCGACTTTTCTTGGCAAATTGAAATTAATGAAGCAAAATATTAGTCGGCGCGAATTCTCCCAGTTTCCACACTTGTCACAGATAGAATGTCTTGATGAGAATATTCAGACATAGCTCAACATTTAAATACCTTGCAAGATGACTTCAAAAATAGATTTGAAGATATTCTGATGATGGAAATACCACCATGTATCATAACCCCATTTGATGAAAAGGAAGAGGCGGATGTGGTATTACAAGAGGAGCTACTTGAGCTCAGCACCAACGAGGAACTGAAGGTGAAATTTAAAAAAGGCTATCAAACATTTTGGCTGCAGGCAGAAATCCCCGAAAAATATCCTGGGCTGTGGGAAATTGCGACAAAATTTTTGATAGCGTTTCCCTCGTCATAACTTGTCGAAAGAAGTTTTAGTGCCGTTACCAACCTATTAACAACAACAAAAAAAAAAAAAAAGGAGCAGATTGAACATCACAGAACGGGGAGATTTGAGACAAAACTTCTTACAAAACTGAAGCCAAATATTAATAATTTGCTGTCAATTCATCAAGTACATCCGTCTCATTAAAAGTATGACTATTTTTTATTGTTGATTTACATTTCAGAGTTCATTGTTGATTTTTTTGTCAATTGTTGATTGTTTGTAATAATAAATGTTTATAATTTTGTATAACCACAAGTATTATTTTAATAAATAGGACACAAGAAAATATGCTACTTTTTTTTTCTTCTTTACACCTCCAATTTAGGGTGATATTTTTTTAGGAGTTTTGGGAATACAGTAGAAATGTAGCAGCAGGGGGTCTACCGAAAATAGTAAAACTTTGAAAGTGGTCCACGAGAAAAAAAAGTTTGGGAACCTCTGTTCTAGAAGGTTGTCGAATATTTTCTAAAATCGATGCATCGCCAAAATTCCAGATGTTTCAGGAATTTTCGTTTTGTCGCCAAGGCCGATTATGATTGACCCGGTATCCATTAGATGTATCTGTAAAATTATCTTTCTTACTATGGAACTAACTGCACAGGGAAGCAATATTACAAAAAGCAAAAATGCGTAAAATAAATAAATTTTTAATACATGTTGGATTATTTTGATGTAAATGTTGGCTTTTAATGTAGCGAAAGACATCCATAAAATAATTGGTAATTCAGAATTTCTTTTTAATTTCCGACTATAAGTTTATGTTGTTATAAATTTTGAATATTGTCTTTAAAGTTCGTTAGATTCTAAAGAAAAATGTATAAAACAGGAGAGACCATACGAAGACTCTATGTTTGATTCTATTGCATCTTTTTTACCCTTCTAAAACTGATAGTAGGCTATGGGTCAATTATTTCCCGAATAGGATTTATTATCCTGAAGTATACACTTTTAAAGTTTTTATTTTTGCAATATGCTATTCATTTTCCCTGAATGATATAATTTATAAAGACTAGACCTGAGTTCAGCTATCCTGTTAAATTAGTCTTAATTTAATTAAATCCATTTATTTTTGTTAGCTTCCATTTTACGTTATTTTATTTTTCATTGCGTTCAATATTATTTGATCCTTAAAAACATCTCGATTTTGGAATTAAATTAAATAATTCCGCAATAAAGTCAAAAGATAAGCCTAAATTTTGAATTCCAGCAAATAACATATTCCTTCTGCGCTATCAATAGTTGCTTAAATACTTTTTCTTCGCCTGTGGAGTTCTTCCTACGCAAGCCGTCTCCTTAATCTATACCGGCGATGGAGCTTAAACTTTCGAATCTCTGTCACTGGGGGGGGGGGGTGAAATCCCTCTTTAAACAGACCGATAAGTGCCCTTAAGTCCAAAGGTACACAGAATCGTGAATGGAGTGCTAAATCCTAAATTGCAACGCGGTTGCTAGTGGATTCCAGGAGCAGGTTATTTTGAAAAATAGAGCGGATATTTTGGACTTCCGAGTTAACCGTTTGGATCTTAAGTGCGTCTCTTTGGATTGAATTCAGATTTTAAAATTTATATCAGAGCTTCTTAAGGATTTTACGTTTATGATCCCTCATCACTTGCGAGGGATTTTTCAAGATCTCATTCACTAAAAATTTAAATTTCTTTCTTTTTAACGACGCTGTCCAAAAAAGATCTGATTTTCGCTCAGGTATTTATGCTACGATTCCAAAATTAAAAAAAGTAAAATAAAAATTTGCCATTTTTTTTTTCTAATCCGTATAAAAGTGTGTGTTTTTTAATAGTTTTCCTGTAAATTTTAATTTAAAGTATTCATCTATGATAAAAATTCATTTTTGATCGAAAATCACTTGTTCTCTTGTCTTCTTATAGCCGTTTTTATTATATGCCTCTGATAAATAGAAATGGAATTAAGAACATTTTTAAACTGAAAAGCTGAAAATGGAAGTGTGAACAATACTATAATGAAATCTTTTTTTCTTGTTATATTTATTTAATTTATTTTTAAAATATTGTATTTTTCTGTCTCATTCTTTTTACCATGTACTAGATATCTGGAAAATTTTAATACTGATTTCTTTAGTTTCAACAACATTGTTGCAAATTCGGATAATTTTGGACTATTAAAATATCATGATTTTCCACTGCTGCTGTAATATCTGACAAGAAAGGCATGAAAAGCATTTAAATCTTAATTATGACAAATATTAATTAATAACATTATTAATTAATATGTAATTTCAACTTAGAAAATTAAAAAATTATTGAAATACGCTTATACTATTTGCATAGCAGGTCACCATATATTCTCATTAGAGAAAAAAATATTAATAGAATTCTGGGTTTGGAAAAAGAAGAAATGATCTGCCAATCGTGGGAGTTTTGATAAGAAAAGAGCCTTTTTTTCATCTCGTTGAAAAATACAAGAAAAAAAATCTTGGTTTAATCAAGTTTTAAAAAAAAAATGGTTTTGGAAAATTAAAAAAAATATATGCATGGTTTTCAAAAAATGTTCATTTTTCAAACACAGGTACTAAAATTCTATTAAAAAATATCAAACCGAAATTTTGCTCTAAAAAATCATTCGAAATAGTATATTTGGTTTATAATACTATAAAGGGAATGAATTAAAATATAAATGCAGTGATTAATCATTTTAAAGTTAGGGGATGGGGGAAACCAATTTCCCAAAAAATATTATGATTTTTATTAAAAGTCTTATAATTTTCAAGAATTGTGGGTTATTTCTGAAATCTCACTTAGACAATATATAAATGTTTGCGTATATAACGAAGAATGTACCATTCCAGTCGTTTGTTTTAATTTGAAAATATTTGCAAAAGCTGAAATTCGAGGCAGAGAAAGTTTTATCAAATATTTAAAAAATAATAAAATTATAGAGTATTTTATATGATATATTAAGTTGTGGCATAAATGTCATTTGGAAATAGAAAAATATTGCTTCAGATATCATTATTTTTTTAAAAAAAACTTACAAAATATAGTCAGACATTTTAAAATGATTTTTTTTAATGTCTTTGCCAACAAATACTGACGCTTAAACAAAAAGATATTGTACAGATATGTGGAAATCCCAATTAATTAAGTATTGTTCTATTGGAATTAATTAAAATCATATAAACATTATCAAACATTATGATACAAGTATGTTTGATACTGTTACCATTATGTTATGATACCAGTATGTTTAATGTCAATCATTTAATAATTAATTGTTACAATCATTATGATACCAGTTTAATTACTGTGCTATTCTTTTCCCGGAATTTTGATAACTTTTAAAAATATTTCCTTTATATAATTTTCTAGAATAGTTTTTTTTTCTCATTTTTTGCAATGGTATCCTAGTATTTTTTATTCTTTTATTGAATATTTAATCTCATTACTCTCATATTTTTGAAAGCGAAAGAAGAATAATTTTGTTTTTTATCTATTATGTTTACAAGAGAAAAAAAAGTCAATTTAAAATTTCACGAAAGTCGACGTGCAGTTAGAAAATAAATGACACGAGCACAGTTGTACTTGTCATGGTACAATAGCGACATGGGAATTGACTCTAATAGCCCTTGTTCTTGTGCACAATTAACAGAACAGGTGCAAGGTAAATGAATTGACACACCTCTACGTCTATCACTAATTAATGCTTAAAAATACATTGCCAAGGGAATCACAGTCTAACATTAGTGAAAGAGATCTTTGGGTAACGTTGACTAAAATCTCATACTAAACTCTTAGAAAGGAAATTTTAACGGAGAAAGATATAAAAACCCTCACCCCTCCAAGTCATTCGAAGATAAAATTAATCAAACTTTCCGAGTGTTCTTGCATGTTAAATTAACTATTTTTGTGTATCATGACTAGCAATGATTTCCGATGCCACATTTAAATATATAGTGTTTGTGTTTAAAAACATGCAGTAGCCTAACTTGCTCGCTTATTATTTAATAAATAATCTCTAATCTCTTCTGTATGAAAAACTTGGCAAAGTCGTGAACGCTCCGAGTGCTTTCAGATGAGAACATGAGCATTTTTATGCTTTGTAGTATAGAGGAGAAAAACTGAGTATGTATTTCTCTTAACTGAGTATGCTGCTTTTTTTAACTAATAGAAACTAAAATTACAAATCTTATTTTTTCTCTATAGTATAGAGCTTATGGTTTGTAGTATGGTAAATAGTATAGAGGAGAAAACTATATATTTCTTTTAACTGAGTATGTCGTTGTTTCAACTAATAGAAACTAAATTACACATCTTACTTTTCTTTATAGTAAAGAGCTTATGTTTTGTATTATAGAGGAGAAAATTGAGTATGTATTTCTTTTAATTGAGTATGTTGGTTTTTAACGAATGAAAACTAAAATTACTCATCTTGCTTTTCTCTAACCTGTAAAGCTTATTCTTTGTAATATAGAGGAGAAAACTGAGTATATATTTCTTTTGACTGAGTGGAAAATAATAGAAATCACCAATAGAAACTTAAACTACGAATCTTATTTTTCTCTATAATATAGAAGAGAGAAGTGAGTTTGTACTTCTTTTAACTGAGTATGTCGGGTTTTTTTTATAAATAGAAACTAAAGTTACAAATCTTCTTTTTCTCTATAGTGTAGAACTTATGTTTTATGGTATAGAGGAGAAAACTAAGTGTTTCTTTTAACTGAGTATGTCGTTTTTTAATCAATAAAATTGTAAATCTTACTTTTCTCTATAGTAGTGTTGGTAATATAATAAATAGATAATATTCAATAATAAATAATGTTTTTTTCTGTACTATTTTTAAATTTTTCTTTAACAATACTATTTTTAAATTTTTCTTTAACAATACTATTTTTAAATTTTTCTTTAACAACAGTTGTATTATTATCTTGTTCTAAATGCCAGTAATAAAAGATTTAACATTTTTATGGCTACCGTGTTTTTCCTCTTACTTTCTATAACTTTCTGTTTAATGGAACTTCAATTCTAAGCGCTCAATTTATAAAACTTTTTACTATTCTAATTTTTTCTTACTTTTTTCCTTTTCACATTATCAAATACATTTTTTATTATTTAAAAATATACTTATAAATAATATTTCGAAGCCTGGTCTAGACAAAATTATTTCAATTAATTACTCAGTTCGTTTCATCCTTTTAATTAATAGTTCTCAATACCAGTATTTAAATTTAAAACAGGGTGTTTATTTTGTAACATCTTAAAAGAATATATGGTTTTATTCTCTTATTTAAATATTGTAAAAGTTTAATTAGATACTTTAGAACTGTATTTAAATCATTTTTAATTTGATACAGTTTACACTTATTGGCGCTTTAATTAGAGCTCCTATGCCAAAAGATCTCCAACGAGCACAAATATTAAAACTGCATTGCAGAAGTATTTACAATTTGTTAAGGTATTTTTAACTGCTTATTAATATGAGCATTATTTATAATGTATTAATTACCGTAAGTTCATCTAATGCTGAAATTAATGTAAGTAAATTTTGAAATAGTCTGGTAATTATATTATTAAGACTTTGTTATGTATATTTGTGTTTTATGCATGTATTAGAATCCTATTAATAGTATTATTAAAACCTTTATTAGTTATATCTTGAAATATGAGAATTACTATATTACTATTGAGCGGATTCGGAATATTTTTTGCTTTTATTTTTAGAAACATCTTGAAATTGGAAATTAAGAAAAATGATTTCCGATAAACTTTCTCACAATTCTCTAATAAAAGTGTTTTTCATCCTCCCGCTCATAAAATTATGAATCTTCAGCAAGGCCTGAATACGATTATTATACGCACATGTTAGATTTGTATGCCGTTAATTCATTTGGGGCTCTTTTTTTGGTCAGCATTTTTGACACAATATTACTATTTTAGTCACAAAATCGCGTACCAAATTTCATTTATCTGAGTCGTTGGGTTCGCGAATTATCAAACCGACATGTATATAAATAAATAGACTGACAGACGATTGGTTAAATTTTTTTTATAAATCTAGCTCTTTGCTGAGTGTAATTATCATTTCCATTTCCACTCCGCTTGACGGACAGACAAATTTCTTGTGATTGGACTGCGAGTTCGTAAATTGTACAGACTAAGTCTATGGCAAAGGATACCGACGTGCTCTGATTGGTTTATTATTTAAGTCTTGGCATCATTTTGGCAATGTTTTGCTCTCATAATAGCGTAGTTTTCGCTTATTTGGCTCAAACCTTGTACCTTTCATTAGTTTTATGGAATATGCGAGTGAATATCAACACGATCTAATTATTATTAATATGACTGTTTTCTCTGAATATTACTAGTAATACTACTAATACTAATTAATAATAATGATTATAAATATTACTAATAATACTAGTAATACAAGTAACTAATTTGTTTATGCACAGAAGTATAAAAACTATATGAAAGAAATTACTCAATATATAATGCAGCAATTAAATAATTCTTATTTTTCTATGATTTTCGTGCCTTTATTGGATAATTTATGCAGTCATTGAAACTTGTTGCTGAATGTTTGTTACTTTCCCATCAACTACATATGGGGATATGATTACTTAATGCCCAAAACGTATAAATATGTAAGCTTTAACGTAATATGTGATTTCGTAGATAATTTTTTAGTTGTATCAAAATAATATTAAGAAGAAACACACACAAAAAATATTTTTAATAAATTGTAATTTTTATATTTCCTGAATTTAGGTTTCAGGATTTGATCTTTTCTGCTGTATATGTGTTCCAGATTAATATTACATAAAAACCGTAAAAAAGGGAGGGGATTCAAAGGGGGGGGGCAAAGATGCCAAGACAAAACATTGCCAAAAAGATGCCAAGGCTTAAACCAATCAGAGCACGTCGGTATCCTTTGCCATAGACTTAGTCTGTACAATTTGCGAACTCGCCTATATTTCCAGTAAAGAAAGCATTTGGATGATGTTTTGTCATCCTGAAAAGAGATAAAGCTTTAAAAAAGCTTTTTATATTTTGTGATTAAATGTCATATTATTTTAATAAAGTTTTCACATTATTGAGACTTTTTAACTATCGAACCGTTTACAATGTTATTACAAACTTTATAATTTCTAAAGGTATCCATTGGATTTCATGTTATACTTTGAAGATCAATATATCCTCTAGCTGATTTCAATTTTTTAATTTGAATTTCCAGCTTAATATTCTCAAAAAGCCTTATGATGACTAGCATAAATCAAATCGTGTTCTACTCTTTATTAAATGGCACCAACGAAATCTGCTTAAAAGATAGTTTAAAGCACTTCCCCATATACTTTCATCATCGAGTTTCTACTGTTTCTAGATCTCTGAGTTCATTCCAATAAATTAAACTTGTTCTCTGGAGGGCATTTTAAAAGTGTACTTAAAATTATTCTAGAATCATTCTACTACAGTGTTTATTCTCTCATCGTGGATATTTCACTGGAATAGTTTATGAAGTGTACTTGCGAGATGAAGTCTGCATTTTTATTGGATATAAACTGGAACATTCTAGCTTCTCGTTTTGGTTCGTTGGCTTAATCACGTCAGTAAATAAGTATTATACCCCAGGACTAAAAATTCGAAATTAAGTTTGAGTTCACTTTCCAATCGCGATCTCAAAATTGTAATCTTCAATTTTCGTTCATTACATTTAATAATTATAGAATTATATGATTAGCAAATTATAACGTTGAACCGAAGATACCGGAGTTTATAAACACACTCTTTTCGTCGTATCTTCATTTTTATTTTCTCGTTTAAGTAGTATAAAGAAATATAGTCATCATCAAAAAAAAAAAAAAGTCGTGATTTTGACGAATCTCCACGTTTTAGACCCTGAATTCGAAAATCACATTTTACGAAAATGTTCATCTGTCTATCTGTGATAAAGGAAACTCAAAAACACTTTGAGCTAGAGGGTGAAATATAGTATACAGTCTTTACATCAAATTTGCAGATTTCTGTCATATTTTGAGTAAAATCTGTTCAGAGGAAATCCCTCTGCCCGGTTGTTCGAATATATTTTCAAACGATAATTACAAAACAAAGAGAGCTAAATTGATAAAATTCAGTAAACAGATTAAGCATCTGTAATGTAGTAGAGAACTGTCAAGTTTTGAGCTTAATCCAACAAGGAATTGGCCGTCTGTTGGTCTGTGTTCCAGAAGCATGTAAACGCCGATAACTCAAAAACGCAATGACATAAATATATGAAATTTGGTATGGGATTTTGTGACTACAAGTGCAGTTTTCTGCCAAATTTATGTTTTAATCGGTTGAGAAAAACGTGTTTAAAATCCAAATTCGGTTTTTGGATGCTATAAACCTCATGTCATGGATTCATTACCAAAAATCTCGCCAAGGATGACGCGAAACATTCAGTCAAAATACTGAATTCACGCCAAAAGTAAATATTTCGTAACTATTGCACACCAATGCCATGTAAGACGTTTGTCAGGGATGACACTTTTAAGAGAGAGTATGCGAGAAAGTTTTAGAAGAAACCATTATCGATTTCTTTCATCATCGATTTATAAATTCGACTTAAAATGTAACTTCGATCAATCACATTTTTGTATAAAATATTGGAAATCAAACAAATTCGAAGTCTGTTTCGAAACATCGTAGTATTCAACGTAGTTTCAGGCTTGATTTTCATCTGGATTGATTACATCAGCCGTTACAATCTCTGTGTGTTGAATTTTGTATTATACCATTTACAGGTAAAATACCAGCCTGAAATCTTAATCATGTTAAAGAAAATATCCAATGATTTAAAACATCTTAAGATATTAGTTATTAATAAATTGAAAAAATAATTATTGTGTTATACTCGGTTATACAAGAAAAGTTTGCATGCCTATCTGCCATGGAACATGCCTGTCTGTCTGCCTATGCTTTTGGAACATGCATATCTGTCTGTCTGTGGCAAAGATAACTCAAACATGCTTTGAGCTAGACAGATGAAATTTGGTATACGGTCTTTGCACTAAATGTTCAAATCTCAATCAAATTTTGTGTAAAATCTGTTCAGAGGAAGTACGTCTGTCCGCCTATTTGAATATAAATTAATACGATAATTACTAAACGAAGAGAAGTAGATAGATAAGATTCGGTACAGATTTAATATCTAGAATGTAGACATCATCAAGTTTTGAGCTAAATCCAATAAGCAGTTGATTGTCTATCGGTCTGTACTTTCACAAATACGTAAACGCGATAAATTAAAAACGATATCACTTAAATATATAAAAATGGGTGAGTGATTTTGAGACAGCAATTGTAGCCATCTGCTAAATTTTTGTTTCAATCGGCTAGAAAAAATGCGTTTAAAACAGAAATTCGATTTTCGGATACTATTAACAATCTGTTTGAGACTAATCGCCAAAGAACTCACACAAGATGACATGATAGATTCAGTAAAAATGCTAAATTCACTTCAAAAGTTAATATTTCGTAACTATTATACGTCAATGTCATGCAATACGTTCTGTGAAATAATTCTTTTATTAGAGAGTTTGCGAGAAATTTTTGGGGTGGACACTCCTTCTTCTTTCAATTTCTAAGTTGAGAATATTTTAAGATATTTTAAAAGATTGGATATTTTTTAACGTGAAAAAGAATTTTGGCTGATATTTCTCTTATAAACTGCATGATATAAAATTCATCATGCACAGAATGCAACGGCTGGCGGAAATCAAGCTAGATGAAGACAAGACAAGCGAATTAAACTTGAAACAATGGTCATGCCACAATGTTTCAAACGAAGTTCGTATTTATTTTTATTTTACTACCCAAAATCTTTTATTTTCTATGAACATAAATAAGTCCTCAAAAGACAAGAAAATTAAGTGACACATTACACGTACATTTTATAATTTAACTAGTTAACCCGGCAAACGTTGCTCTGCCATATAAATTATTTCAATTGAATATTTTGGTTGTTAAATAAAAAATAACAAATGTATTGTAAGTGTGTGGGGATGGGATCTATGGCAGAAAGATGAATGGAGTGCTGTAGACGATGATCGCCGATAAAAATGCCAACCATTCATTTCACAATACAATGTATTTCCTTAACGTAACGAACATATACATTGTTTGATCTCTAATAAGTTAACCGTAAAGTGAAAAAGTAATATATTTTTTATCCTAAAATATAAAAATGAAATAAAGAAAATCAATATTCATTTCGAAGAGCAATGGAGTGTACGATATTTTTTGTCAGTCCGTCTTTAGCCAACACAAATATGCTCGATGATTTGCCCACGCGAGAACATGCCACGTATAATTGTCAGTGTGAAAAACATGGTGTGCCCAAATCTAGGCCGCAAATAGACATCGTTTGGCCTTGCGACTTATTGATTGTCATTGCGAATAGGAAATTGAACACATTTAAATTCAATTGGCACGTCTGTAAAAATCATTGAAATTCGTGGCAGCAAAACATTTTAGGCTCGAAATTTTCCATTTAAAATGCTGGCGTCGATAACCTTTTTCATCAATTTTTTAATGACCAATCGCGTGCCATTGCACAGACGTGGTGGGTTCAAATTCCGAAGTAAAATAACCGCAGATCCAACTTTCAGTCGTAGAAGGTGTGGCAACATGCCTGGCAAATCCAATGAGTTCAAAAACTCTGTTGAATAATTTACAGCTTCGTTAGAATAGCAAACTGTATGATACCAAGTCACCTGGCAACGACTGCTGTATCTTGGAATTTAAATTGCCGACGACCACAATTTTTGCTGCGAAAATGGCTCTTTGTGCCAGCCACGCATGATTTATGCATTGTGTGCGTACATCGGGAAATACGCGGTCAATGAGAGCATTTTGCGAATCAACGATAGTGCAGAAATTAGTGGGCAATTTTATGCATCCAGTATTTTTATAGATAGCAACTTTTCCATCGCCAATATCTAACAATTGGTTCGAGAATGTGTCAGCACATGGATCTTGTAATATTTGGACGCGCATGTTTATTTTTTGCTGGACTTTTTCAACATTACGCCACAGTGGCGATGATTTCAAGCAAGCGTTGATCTCATCAGCGTACGTTGAAAGTGGAATGACGGGATAGGGACACTGTAATTACTTAGCGTTATGAAATATACTTTACGACCTATTCTCATACCTACCAAATACAATGACACGAGATTTTTATATATTAGATTTAATCGAATAGTCTTTATAAAAAGCTTCATTAAAATACTATGGTTTATATATAAAAAAATAATAACTGTAATTTATATACAGAAATTTGAAACAAAGTAAGGCAAACATGAACCATTTTTTCAAACTTATGCCGAGTTTACACACGGCCAGCTATAAGACGGCAAATAGGCAGCGCATGAGTGGAAACGGACTGATTTATGTTTGCCACAATTTCATAGCATAGATTCAAGCATTCCATGCTTGGCTATAAATTACCGTTTTGGCGTCCCTGAATTTTACTTTTTCACTGCGTATCGAAATAAAATGATGGATATTTACACAAAGAAACATGGTAAAATAAAAAGGTCAATATACTTAAATCTGGAAACCTATAGAAAAGAAATGGCAAATAAAATGAAAAAAGAACACAACCTCTCATCAGAAAGTGCAAAAATGTCGGAATTATCTATGATAAGTGATCCATTTTTTCACGCCAAAAAACCCGCCAAATTCTACAAACGCATGCACGGTAAGAAAAATACAATACAGCGGCTTGTAGTTGTCCCGCAGAGACTTGCACTATACTTGCCATCGACCAAATAGCATTTTTCAGTCTTTGTACGCATGCGCTGCCTACTTGCCATCTTATAACTGACCGAGTGTAAACCCAGCATAAAGCTGAAGTTCCAAAAACATTTTTTTATATGCGCCTGAGTTGCATCGGGGAATTATTTGTTGCCAGCTAAAGAACAAAAACTTCGCTTCGGATTATCAATAGAAAAAATAAAGCTAAAGAATAAATATAAATGACGTAAATTTTTGGGGTTCAGACAGACATGATTTTTTTCCCCTTTTGAAAAGAAAGGGGGGCAGTTTGAAAAATTTATGTGGATATGATATGGTGAAAGCAGACTTCAAAAAATAAAATTTCGCATTTATTCTCATTCATATTATTATTATTATTATTGAGCTTTGAGTTACTATATTAAAGAAAGTAGAATTGTGACGGTGGTTTTCTAAAAATGAAAGAATGGTAAAAAGATACCGAAGTATTCTTGCTTATAATCAACTTATAGCTATGAAAGTAGTACAGCTACTTAATTATCAAAAAAAATTGCAATTTAATTAAAGTATCTCAGACGAATAATTTCTTTATTCATTCCAAAAAATAGAACTCTTTAATTCTTGGGTTTACTTAATGTACATTTTATAGTTTTATTGCAATTAGCGTTGGGAAATTTGCATTCTAATTAAACCTAGTGAAAATTCAAAATATTTGAAGAAAAATCATTTTAACATTTTCAGACTCAAAGAAAGCCGGAATTCTTTCAATCTTTTTTTTTAAATAAAAGATGCATGAAAAGAAATTGCAAAATGAATATTAGCCACTTTTTTTCGAAGCGTTTCGAAAACGTATTTTCAGTTATCTTTTTGACTTAAAAAGAATTCAAAAAAATTGCATCCATGACATTTATCATTTTGCCAAGGTTTTTATTCTAAAGCTATTTTAAAAATCACATATAAAGGAATACAATACGCTACTTCCTGTCAGTGCTTAAAAAAAAGCTTTTGAAATATTATTGTACAGTTTCGAATTCTGAAACTTCTGCAATAATATATTGATCGGAAATTCCAGGTATTGAAATATCTTATACTTAGTAAAATGTCTACATCAATAAATTCGTGGAATGTTCTAATATTAAAGTGCTTTTATATGTTTAGTATTAATGTCATAGTTTTATTTTAAAGTCCTCCTTATCTTGAAAAAGGCTGTTATTTTACAAAGCATCAGACGAACTTTGTAAATTAATTATTGCTTTTCAATCATTTTATATTATTTAGAATTCTTTTATTGAACTTATATGATTTTATGATAGTTATAAATTGTGTTTCTGCTAAAACAGACTTGTTTTTCCCACGTTTATTGTAACCAGCAAGAGTGGTCTCCCCGAAACTTTCTCGCAATAAAGATAAGCTGAGAATGCTTTGTATAACACTTGCTTACAATGGTTAGGAAATATTAACCTTTGATGCGAATTTAAAATTTTTACGGAATCTATGATGCCATTTTTTGTCTATCTATCGTATTAGCCAAGTTTATTGTAACCAGAAAGTGTGGTCTCCCCGAAACTTTCTCGCAATAAAGATGTTATCCCGAGAATGCTTTGTGTAACACTTGCTTACAATGGTTAGGAAATATTACCCTTTGATGCGAATTTAACATTTTTCCGGAATCTATGATGCCATTTTTTGTCTATCTATCGTATTATCCTTGGCGAGTTATTTGGCGATTAATCCCTGCTTCCAGTTGATAATATCCGAAAATAAAATTTATGTTATTTAATACGTTTTTCCCAACAGATTGAAACAAAATTTTGACCCAAAACTACCCTTGTAGTTATAAAATCCCATACCGCGTATTTAAATATTCCTATTTTTGAGTTGTCGCGTTTATATGTTTCTAAAAATACAGACCGATAGGCAGTCAACCTCTTGCTGGATTTCGCTCAAAATTTAGTAGTGTCTATACGAAACATGTTAAATCTGTGCACTGAATTTTATTCTTCTAGCTCTCTACGTTGTGTAGTTATCGCGTTATTTTTATTCGGACAGCCGGACAGACAGACTCTCTCTCTCTCTCTCTCTCTCTCTCTCTCTCTATATATATATATATATATATATATATATATATATATATATATATATATATATATATATATATATATATATATATATATATATATATATATATATATATATATATATATATTGCATATATCACTCGTAAAATGACTACACACATCTTCAAAAATCATATGCAAATTGCAGGAAGCCACCAGATGACATTAATAGCATGTCACAATGACGAGAGTGTAAGAGAGTGATGTATAAGGAATACAGGCAAAGAAGTAAAATTGTTCGCAAACGCTTTATAAAGCTTTGAATGCAAACCGCATAGTTATGAAACAAAGGATGCATTTGGACTATTTTTTACGTGGTAGAATTATCGGCCGTCTGGAATGTAGGCGTACCCAGCTGGAAGTATCCGAGGAACTTGGAATCGCCCAGAGTGTCATCTCCAGGCTTTGGTAAAGATTCCAAGATGATGATAATGTGAGTGGACATTACAGCACAGGTCGCCCCCGAGTTACAACGTTGAATGAGGGCCAGTATTTGGCAATTACTGCCAAAAGAAACAGACGGAGCACAACATCAGACCGGTCTCGTCAGCTTTCTTCAGCCACTGGTACAACAGTTTCAAGGCAGACTGAGTACAGACGCTTACGGCATATTATTCTATATGCTCGTAGGCCTGTCAGATGTGTTCCACTTACGGCAACTCACTGTCGCCTGCGGTTAGCCTAGAGTAGAGAGCATGGATTGTGGACACCGCAACAGTGGGCTTGTGTGATGTTTTCCGACGAGTCCAGTCTGATTATCGACGGACTTTCATACGGAGAGCATGAGCTACCCATTACCACCAAGACAGTATCACTGAACGACACCTTTACGGTGGTGCAGGATTGCTCGTTTGGGGAGGAATTATTCTGGGTTCCATAACTGACCTGCTTGTTCAAATTGGAGTCATGACAGGCCAAATTCTGGAACTACATGTACGTTTGTTTCGAGGCGCCATGGGTGCAATATTCGTGTTTATGGATGACAGCGCCTGTCCTCATCGTGCGAACATCGTAAAAGAATGCCTTCGATCGGAGGATATCACCCGTATGGACTGGCCAGTATTCTCACCGGACTGGAATCCAGTAGAGCATGTGTGGGACATGCTTGGCCGACGAGTTGAAGCCCGTCAACCACCTCCTACATTTCAACCGGAACTTCGGAGAGCATTGCTTGATGAGCAGTGTAATATTCCCCAAGATTAGATCAATAATTTGATACTCAGCATGCCTAGGTGTTGTACGGACTGTATTTCATCGTCTGGGAGACATACTATGTATTAACTATCATACCAATCATGTAATATCGGTTTTTGTGAATACGTTTATATATATATATTTATATATTTGCTTCAGGGAGCAAAAAATCGTAATTTTTATTAATGATATCACACATATAGCATTTTTTTTTTCTCTTTACCTTTTGTTTAATAAATAGGCTTTACAAATAAGTCACATTTGTTTTGCTTCTGACTCTTTCTTTTCCTGAACTTGCATTATCCTTAATTTATAGACATGAGTGGTGTATATATATAATTGATTATAAAATACCATCTTTACAAACAAGACTGAAATAAAGTCGTGATTCGGAGCTGATACTCATATGATTCCAAGCAATAATTTCGTTTCTTTAGAAGAGGTTTTATTGACGATGCGCCGGTGATGTTGGTTTTGACTGTGATTGATGGATGGACGAGAAGAGGAAAGGAAACATTTTGATGATTTAATAATATAGAAGAAGGCGAGGATTCATCAGTGATATGGACATCATTACCTAGGGATGAAATATGTATAATTGAACAAAGCATCACTCATGCTGAACTCCAAAATTTATCAACCTAATACTTTGTATTAGATTGATACAGTATCACCCGACAGATAACGAATGACGCCGAAGAGATTATCAATCGTATCAGTCGAGTACAAAAATTGATATCTAGTAGGTTTCAGTACCTTATATATTTGCGTACATCATACCGAGTATTAAGTTTATAGAGTGGCAATTAGTTCTCTGTTAGAATCTACTGATTGTTCTCAGATTCAGAAACCGTCCACGTTTTGAATATTGGTTTTGATTTCATTAGAATAGATGAGATATGAAAGAAGATGAACGTTCCTTTTAATGAACTCCAGAAATATTCTACTCTGTGCATATCGCCCCTCTGTGGAGTAAAATCGTCCAAAAGAGATAAGTAAAAAGTTTTGTAAAGAACTGCATTTCCATCTAATCTAATAAGCATATCAAGCATGCACGATAATAATAAACAAAATTATGGCTCTATTAAAGCGTAGCGTATTTATTGCTAGAAGACAGAATTCCTTCCGACAGATTAAATTTTTGTAAAAAATATTAAAATTACGGAAAGATTGAAAATTTATCAACTCTGGCATTATTTCATTTCCTTGCAAGTTTTAATTGCGATATTGTTTATAAATAACAACAAAAAATTTACTATGTTAGTTTTTAAAGTCATTTTTTTTTAAATCGGCGTAGTTAAAACTTTTACATAAAGGTGATCTTCGACGAGGGCGGATTGGGCATAGTGAGAACACTGGCGCTAAAATTTTTGTGAATGTTCTAAAAAATCCCACATATGAGCTTATAAAATTTGGACTTCTAAGATATAATGTTTTAAATTGATTTCGCTTGTTTTAATTCATAATAACTATTTCTATGAATATTAATCTATTGTTTTATCTAATTACATAGTTGATTAAATGGCTTAATCTGTATTAATATTAAATATATTTTTAAATCAATGGATGAATTTTAAAATTTGTCATATATATAAATATTTAATAATAATTATAAATTAATAATTAATCCGCGTATATAAATGTTTATTTAAGTATTATCTAAACAACTTGTTATTTATTGTATAAAGGAAAGATTTTCCCTAACAAAATTACTTTGATTATGATTTTGAAATAAATGAATATTATATTCAGAGAGTAATTAAGATTAAAACAATAATAATTGATTTAATTCTAAAAAATGAAATTTGATAACGTGATAATGCTAAAAACAAGAATTGCAAGAATGAAATTTTTAGGCCTAGTAAAACTGATGTGTGTTTTCTATTGTTCTTCTTAATATGTCCCAATCTATTGTAATTTTTCATAATCTATTGGCATAATCTAAAAGCAATAAGTTTCCAAAGAAACAACAATTTTATGTGCAAAATTCAGTTAAAAATCATATCAATGATTTTTAAAAAAGAGAGAATTTGTTAACATTTTGTTCAGGTACCTTGCGAAACAATCATTCCTGTCAATCTAGAAAATTCTGAAGCAGAAATAAAGCGACATGGAATTTATTTCTTTCCAATGCAATAAAGATAGCAGAAAGCATGAAAGCAAGGGAAGGGCGAAAAAGAAAAACGCCACACTCAGGTTGAATGTCCCACCGTCTCTGCTATCACAATATGTCAACTATGATAGATATTAATTACTTGGTTCCTTGTCCCATGTATATCCGCGTCCTGATTCTCGGAAAAGTGCTTCTCTCATGGACCAATCAGATATAATACGGCGAATACCTGAGATTTCGGTTCAAGGACCTTTCTATAAGCCCTATCTAATGGCTCTTAGCAGCAGCGGTGACTTATGATATTAATTAAGAGACTTCCGAACAGCAGTGTATTTTGAAACTGAGTTCTGTAACGCAGCATATAATGATTTTTTTTTTTTTTTGTAACAGTAATACAATCTGCAGTGTCTTTTTTATAAATACCGTCTCTGAAATATAAAACGGATAAATTTATGATTGCTCTATGTCTCTCTAAAAATGGTTATTGCAAGATACCAAATTTTGAAGTTATATAATTCAAAACATTGGTAAACAAACATTACAAATTACTTTTAAGTAATAGAACGATAGAAGTAAATGAAAAATCCAAAGAGTGGACATAATTTAACTGTCGTCATATTCTTGGCCGATATGTATCATGATACAAACTAATTACTAATTATTAATAGTACCAAGTTTCTTTCAACAGAGTTTTTTTTTTTTTTTTTTGGAAAATCGTAAGTAAAATTCTATTCTATGGCCCGTTTAAACATATAAAAGAAATCTAAGAAGAAATGAATTGCAAAAACGGGATCGAAGAAATAGAAGCCATAACCACTATTCCACCTTTGATATACTTATGCGTCATGTATCAAGCGCACATGTCAATATTTAGTTATAAAAAAAAATGTGTGTGTGTGCGTGCGTGTGTGTGTGTGTGTGCTTGTGCGTGTATGTGAAAATAACGTTTTTTTCTGAAAAGACATCTGTATAGATAAATTTTTTAAAAAAACTTTATCTAAATATAACATTTGATCCAAATCATTAGAGCCGTTTCCGAGCTACACGAAATAATTTTACACATATACGAGAATGGATCGTTTAACCTTCCGTCGGGCGCAATGCAAATCCTAACACGATCGGGCGCAATTCATCTAAGAGATTAATGTACTCAATTAATGCAATTTTTGAATGTATGTTAAAAAGACATATTAAACAGAACTTTTCACTTACATTTGAGTATATTTAGTATGAATATTTGAGTATATATGAGTACTCGATTAATGTGACTTCATCTCACAGATTAGTTGCGTCCAATGGAAGGTTAAAGTTATAAGATGATAGAAATGTAGAATATATCTTGAACATGTAAGACAAATAACCTCTAGCTTAAAAATAATTCAATTGACTGTAGATACTAATTCTATCATATTCGTTAGTCTCGAAGCAATATTTTTGAAAAACTGCATTTTTTTAAAACTATTTATGGTTTTTAGATGTATTGTCAATTATAAACACTATATATACAAAAAAATTATTTGGAAATATAATATATTTTGAGAAATAGGAAAATTTGTAGTAAATTTTAATGAAATTTAACCTAAACGGTTAACACTCTACACACAATTGTAATGCAGCAATCCCATTTTTCTTTGTACACAAGTTATAGAATATAATGATGAATGAAATGAACCAAAATCTAAGAAACATTTTGAGATGTAAAGAAATTATGGGTAAAAACGTACGTATATATACATTTTTTCCATAAATTTACAACTTCATTTTTCTAAAAACACCTATAAATGAAAAAGTATTTCACCAACAATAAAACTTTTGGTTCATTTCATTACCCATATTATTTAAAACACACGCTGAAATTTTTATGTAAATACTTCTATTAGTTTTTGAGATATCATGTTAGCGGTGGAGAATTTTTATGAAAATTAAAGTTTGAGAAAATTGAAGTTAAAGAAATATTTTGGAAAGAGGAAAGCCTGAACTACAAGAAATAATAATAAAAGAAGAATTCGCCAATGTGGTCGAAAACCAGTGTTTTTAACGTAGTCGGATACCTTTTATTTAGAATTATATAAGTGGGATGGATTTGCAAAATATTCTAAACATAATAATGTTTATTTCGATCACGCAAATTGAATAAAGAGTTCTGAAGTAAAATGCAGAAGATACCGCTTAAAGCATCTTAATGAATTAAAATATTTCAGAATTTTGATAACCTTAATCGATTGTTAACAATAACCGAATTGGATAAAATCTATTATATTTCTATTACGTCAAAGATATAGAATAAAAGCACTTACCTCAGGGCTGTAATTTGTTGTAAAAATTCCAATAAATCAAATTCATTCATTATTGATCGTCGACAATTATTCCTTAAAATTTACTTATATACTATTCATACTTGTATTTTTTAAAATAAAAAAATATTTTTGAGCGATATTGCATGCCGCTTTTTAAAATATGGAAAACTAGACTCATTTCGGCATTCGTTGGAGGATTTTTTTAATGCAACCGTTCCCGTCAGAAATATAAACGTTTATTATCTGGTCTTACTCACTAAAGTCTAATGATTTGTCGCAATTTTATAAAGAAGAAGCTCTAAAATTTTCAGATTTGTAATAGCATTGCATTTGTTCATTTTAAGTAAGCTTTCATACATGTTAAGAATTTCTATTTTACATACTTTCGTTTTCATAAGCATTTCCTTTATAGCATACATTTTGCTTTTGTAATTCAATCGCAGTTGAAAGTTCTTAATGGATATTAAGATTTTTACCCACACCTAACTGCTTAGCTATTTTTTTTAAACTAATACAGACCACAAATAGGGCCGCGGTGGCCTGATGATAAGGTCTCGGCGTTGGAACATGAGGGTTTCAGGTTCGAGACCCAATTCCACCGAAGAACTGTCTTGTAAGTGAGTCTGGCTCACGTTAAATGTCCTGGCCAACCGACCTCCCTGTGGTGTGGAGAGGGGGATGCCGTCTCAGGTGTCGTCCCCGTCATCTGACCGCGGTTCAAAATGACGAGGTCCGTCCCAAAATAACTTTAGTGTTGCTTTAAAACGGGATATTAATATAACTAAACTAGACCGCTATTGACCAGATAAAAGAATATGAACACTATACCATGGGGATTTAATTTTTTTTTTTTAATTTCAAAGAAAAAAAGGAAATTTTGATAAATTGAGCTGAACTAATTATGGGAATTTGAACCTATTAAAAAACTTAACACATAGGCTGTTTTTTATTATTATTTTCTACTACGTTTTGAGAGTTAGGCAACTAAATCTGCTGTAGTTTCATAGAGCTTAGGAAGAAACCATTTAGAGGAAGTCTATCTGTCTGGCAGTAGTTTTGTCTGATACAATAACTACAAAAAGCAAAAGCTAAATAAATGAAATTCGGCACACATTCAATTCTAATTTATATGCGTGTCAAATTTTTAACCAGACTGACATGGTTGAGCGTCTGTCGGTCTGTGCACTCGTATGCATGTAAACAAGATAACTCAAATAGTCAATGCTTGAATGACATTTGCTATGTGGTCTTTTTATTATGATAGTAGTATTCTGTGTTATTTTGGTTTCAATCGATTGGTCATGGGAAAAACTCTGAACATAAAAATCTGAGCATTGGTGGCATTCATGCCTCAAGGAAGAAATTTCATGCTCTAAGGAGGGAGGGAGTAAAGAAGGACTTAGAAGAGTAAGCGAACTGAATTTGAAATCACTGTAAATAATTTTATACAATAAATAGCTTTATGTGAAAACTTTATTGGTATTTTATGCTCTTAGCACCGTACATTGCATATCTACTAGAGTTATGAGACATTATATATATATATATATATATATATATATATATATATATATATATATATATATATATATATATAAAGGCCGAAAAGACGAGTCAGAAGATTCTCATGGATTTGAACATCAATTTGTACGCCTCATATTGAATACAACAGAAAACAGCTTGACAAATCCTTCAAACAAACTTCGAATCCAATTGTAGAGCACAAATACCAAGCTTAATCGATGAATTTTATGAATTGACATTTAACGAAAATAAATAAATTGTTGGAATATTTTGTATTTGAATATTTGTTGTAGATTTGTAGTTGAATATTTGTTGGAGTATAGAATTAAAAACAGCTTACTAGCGAAACCGTTTTTTAGGTAAATGAAAAAAGAAAATATTGAATGTCAAAAAAAAAAGATAATAATCAACCGTTTTTGAGGTTTTATAATGCAAACTCATGAATAGTAGCCGAATTCTTCGTTGCGAATGCTACATACATTGCAAAATAAAATAGTCTTTTATCTGTAATGCAACCGCACTAAGCCAGCCGAAAGAACTTAAATTTGATAATTCAAATTGGCAATACTATAACTTCTGCAAACGTCATGGAGACGGAATCAACACCTGCTGCAGATGGTAGGATGAATACAGATATAAAATTGTCAGTGTCCCTCATTATCAAGATCCTCGGCGAACTTTCTACAAAGATGTTCAGAAACAAACGAAATAGTGCTATTGTATTACCACTCTAGAGAAAAATGATTAGCTGGTGGACTCTGATGCAAAATCATACTTTTATAAAGAATGTACGTGGTTCGACCGCCACCATCCGAAGCATTATAAATCAAAGACATGAGACAAGGATTGTAAGTCTAAGATTAGCAGAATATGTAATATAACTTTCTATACCCATAATGATGATAAATTTTATTAACTTATATTAACCCCTTCGCATACAATGACGTGTCTGACACGCGCATCGAATTGCTGAATTTTTAATTTTAAACCTGAAATTGAGTGAAAGTGTTAAGTGATTTAAAATGCAAAAATCTCTCAGAAACGTTTCAGTGTCTCAAAGCTCTTTATATCTGTATAGCAATTAATAATAAATGTCCCAGATAGGGTGCGTCATCTAATTAGGTATTTAAATAAATTCGATTGTTATATGGTTAAAGAATTTAATTTTAATTATTGATGCAAAGTTTGATATACAGGAATTTTAAATTATTTCGCATAATAAACTATTATGTATGATAATGAAAGTAAGTAAATTATAGAAATTCCGAGAGTTGAAAAGGGATTCCCTACTGAAAGTTGTGAAAGTAATAATGTGTATAAATCTAGTAAAAGGATTAATACCGATATAATTCGTCAACGGTATGGACACGTAAATGATTTAATATCAAAAATAAAAGTCAATATATTAATATATTAATTTTTAAGTAAAAATATATTCATTTCTTTGTAAGTAAAAATAAACATATTCTTGAGTAAAATTTTAAATGTAAAAACATGCATCGCATATAATTTAATAAAAATATCTATAGCATCTTTAACGATCTATAGCCAATAATGATGATGTCGTGTCCGCGTTACCACGGAAAGGGGGTGCAGTAGTTTCTGAGGGTAAAGACCACTGAGCACCCAAGGGCAGAAGTCTGACTTCTAGCTCATAAGATGAAACTCACACATTTGCTTGCACAACCCCTTTTTACAGGGGACACATTCACACACCTCACAGATAGAACACAGGAGAAGAACAACCATGCCCGAACCGGGATTGGAACCCGGGACGCCCAGATCACGGGGAAGATGCGCTACCCCTATGCAAGGACGCCGGCTATAGCCTACTTAAATATTCCAAATAGTTTAGAAAAGTTCACATGGAATAATGGAAATCAGCCCCAACAAATTCTTTCTTTAAGATTAAATTTCCATTCCTTGGTAATAACTCATGTTGTGCTACTGTATATGCTATTAAAAACAAATCTGATGTATTTACTGCTTTAGAGAATATCTTATCAATTCATAGAGGCAACTGGGTCAAAGTTGAAATGTGTAAGAACAGATAATGGACTCAAACTCTGTCACAAACAATTCTAAAACTATCTAAAATCTTTAAAAATTAAAAGGGAGAAAACTGCTGTGTACAATCTAAAACACAATACATAAGTAAAAGATTTAACCGCTCAGTAATTCAGGGTGTTAAGAGTAATGCACGAAGATAGTGATCTTGTACCAAATTCTGGTAAGAAACTCCAAAATGTGATTGATATGAAACTTTATTCAAATTTCGGCTGATATTTGCAAACAGATGCGAGAACAAAGTGACGAAAAAAGTGAAGCATGTGGAAATTTGAATAATGAGAAAACTATCGTTACATTTCAAAATGTTTGGTTCAATTATCTATGCATATACGCCCAGTCCAAACATAATAAACTTCTAAACAAAGCATATACAGTGGACATCACTTTATATAATCGTGGTTAATGTTATTATTTATTTTATATTATTAAAATTCACTTTTCTTGGATTGTTATTTTCAAATGTGTTCAAAAATATTCGTTTAGCGTGATCATTACACCGATTAATGTTATCGGTTTTAATGTAGAGAATTGACTGGTCTTTCATTTTCAACCAGCGACTGACATTCGTGGAATTTCTAACTCCATTTCTAAAGGTGGGTTCACACGAAGCCAACTATTGCGCGCAATAGAAGATCACGCCTACTTCAGAAAAATCACGTGACTGCAACAGGATAATGGCAAATGGTTGTCCCGTCGGGACAACTTTTAGCCATTGTCCCATCGACGTTGTCTCTACTGTTCACACGGGGACAATACAGGGACAAGAGCAGAGAGACAACAATTGCGCGCAACTGTTAGCCTCGTGTGAACCCACCTTAAGGTAAAGCAGCTTTCACATGTGGCCAACTATTGTACGCAATGGAAGATCACGCCTATCTTAGTATGATCACGTGACCGCAATGGGACAGTGGCATTTGTTGCCCCGATGAGAGAACCATTGATCTATTGGGGTCACGTGATGTTCCATGATGACTTCCATTGCACGCAATAATTAACTTCGTTTGAATGCTGGTTAACATTTGAGAGCCATTTTCACATTCTTCTGTATACAGTAAAGTGACTTGGACAAGTTTTAAGGAACAACTATGTTGCCAGAACTCTGCTGAATTATACACTGCTATGATCTATGAATTGATATGAACTGTTTTATACAAAGGCAAAAAGGATTTTTAAAAAATTGATTTCAGCTTTTAAGACAAATTTGTAATTCTAAATAGATATGAATGCTTACCTAAAATGAGTGAACGCAGCAACGCTGTGGCGTCTTTTAACACTAAACCAACCGGCGTTTCACTGATGCATTGGAACTGTCATTGGAAAACAGTCATTTGACCGCTCGCGGCAGTTTTAGTGTTGAAATTTTAAAAGAATCTTGAGCCATTTGTGAACTAGATTTTACTAAGATTGGATTACAAACCAATTTTTGATGATCCTGTGGTAAGTGCTTTTTTTATTTTTCTTCATGTAATAAAAATATAGCTAATTTTATTCAATTCTATCATGTTATCAAATTTCTTAAGCCTTGAAATGCTTATATTGAGCGGCAACTTGTGAATTCATATTTTTATAAGTTATGTAATGTCTTATATTTTTTAAACCTAAAAAGCGGGAAGTTGTCGAAACTGTTAAAGCAGAAAAAAAAAGGAAAGAAAAAATGGTTTAATGACTTCATTTTGATGAATCGAATAAACATATTCAAATTCCATTATCACTGAAATAATGTCCAGAATTTTTTACAAACGATCAGTTTTCTGAAGTAAAAATTTTGAAGAGCAGAACAAAAATGAAAATTTAAAATATTATTAGTAAGCGGTAAAGGATTGATAATGTCATTTATTAGAATGAAAGCATATTCAGTTAGATTTAAAATCGCTATACCTACGAAAATATCTTAATTTTATACTTGCTTTTTCCTCGGATTGGAAGTTATTGTATTTTCTGCTGCATTTCACGATTTTTATGGACCAATCCATTTATCTTTTATTATCTTCACCATTGAATTATATTCTGCTATTACAAAGTAGTAAACACACTACAGTTCGCTTTCTTTTTAACCCTATTCACTTGTAAAAGTAATTCGATGCATAATTATTCACCTAATACAAGTACTTGTTTATTGTTCCTAATATATAAGCATAATTTTTTAGTCGTAGTCGAAGACATAGAAGAAGACTTTGAATTATTAAGTTCGCTTTATTTCCGTCCCGGGAGGCATGATTTATGAACAGGCAGAAGCGACGAAGCAAAACACAGAACGACACAACACAAAATGTGGAAAAGCTTATGAAAATTTTATCCCTGTGAATATATACAGTGAGATTTTAATATGGGTTTCTAACACGTCTACACCACAAGTAAGGGAATCATAGAGATCTTTTAAAAGAATATGCTTAGCTGGACAATATTTTATCCCTTCACTCGAAGTGTGGGAAACGATGACTAAAGCAGTTTCACAGAGCTATTAATTTGTTGCATTAAGAAAAAGTTGAATGGGATCGGGAAATAAGGGAATATTTTAGAATGAAGTTAATATGAGCTAATTTAAGATAAAACTTTGGAAATTAAGTTTAAATTAGATTTTAAAATATCATTACATATATACATGTTTGTCTTAAGTTGAATTTCCCTCAAAAATTAATGTACATCTTCTTACTATCTTATAGGTATTTTTAAAATCAAAATTTAAAAAATAAATAAAACGTCAAAATGATGCACCTTTTTGAATGGTGCATATATGGAGATATCCGAGCTTTAGGTTTAAATATTTGAAATTCTTTGCAAACATTGCATATAAATAATTTTTAAAAACACGAAAATATCGAAGGGAAAAGGGAAAATTTCAAACAGCCAGCAGAATATTCAAAGTCAAATTACGATATGAAGTTTGTTTAAATCAGAAATCTATTTATGGACTCATCGTTCCAGTGGTAAAGTTTGGAACGATGAGTTAAATACCGTTCTTAAATCAATTAGATTTCGAAATATAAGGTATTGTTATTTTTATGAATTTAAAATTGATGCATTTCTATTCGTTCACTTGAATAAACTGTTATTTTTGTAAGTTATAAAATAATACAAACAATATATTTAAATGAAAACGAAAATTGGATCTAATATTGGTAAAAAATGTTATTTTTCGGTGTGAATTTTGAATTTAAAAAGAGAATTGTGATTTCGTCAACTAACATACGTTAACAAGGTGAAATTTAAAATGTTACCTAAAACCATTATAAGTTGTTTCCCCAAAGGAATTTTTCCTTACTTTTTTTTTAGCTTTAGATACAAGGAAGGAAATAAATTATTAATGTAAAATTATCCCTACTTATCATTTTTATACAGCATTACTTATTTTTTTATACTTATTTTATGCAACTGATGTCGACTTGATATTTCTTGAGTATGAATACTGTGCTTCGATTTCGCAATATTTTTTCAACATATCAACAAAGTAATTGATATGTTGAATTATGAATGCAAACTTGATTTATCGGATGTAAATCAAGTTTGCTGACGTCATTGTAAATGATAGTAATTGTATTGCATATTCGGCGGAAACGGGGATGCAGGCTGACAAATCCTCATTCAACAAGGGAACAAGTTATACATGTAAATAAAACTTCAATCATGCGGGAAGCAAATTAACAGGAATAGATTGCATTCTGTTTTATAGAATCGGAATTTGAAGTTAAAACAGGAACTGTGAAAGATATGTAAAAATGTAATGAATGACATCAATGCAATGTTATCTAAAACCAATCTTGCGTTCTGAGGATAAATCTAACATATATTTGAGAGATTAGAATTGGAAATATCAAAACGAAGCATATTGATATTCATTAACATTTTATCAGGAAATTGTTGGGGGAGAAAAATTTATTGCAAATAAATCAAACTTTGTAGATTTATTGATTAAATTGAAACATAAGATCGCATTTGAATCGAATGTGGAATTTTTTTCTTTTTTCAATTTTTGACATGAACTATGCATTTTAAAAATCTAAATTTTGGATCTGCTGACGTCATTGTATATCATTGGTTGTGATTACGATCTGTTCAAGGTGGACATCTGTGACGTCATTGATTTTGATCATTGAATCTTGAACTAAGAACAATATTGATAGTCGAGTAAGAAAAATAATTGAACAGATATCCGAAATAAATAGAAAGCTCGGATGATGTTCCTTAAATAATAGAGAGTTTAAAAAGAATGTTTTTGGTGGTGGAAATATATAAGTTATTGATCAGATTTAATTGATTTCTCAGAGTTTATTGCTGTATTTAACAGATAAATTATCTTTCTTTTAGGAAAATCCCAAATAAATAAGTTTATTAATTTTTGTATAGCATTTACGTGAAACAGTTTACTAATTAAAATGTATAACTATAGTTGAAAAGTTTTCATAACTGATCGTAAATGTATGAAATTCATACTTATGATTTGTGATCAAACCATAAGTGACGGGATTTTTTAACCCTCTGTATTCGGAAAAGTAATTTGATCCTTAGTTATTCATCTAATTCAAATATTTGTTTATTGCTCTCAAAATAAATAAATATAATTGTTTTAAGTTATCCGACTATGTTCAAAGGAATATTTTTTGAAAAATTATATTTTTTAAAAACTATTTAGGGCTTTTAGATGTATTGTCAATTATAAACACTATAAATACAAAAAAATTATTTGAAAATATAAGGAAAATTTGTAGTAAATGTTAATGAAATTTAACCTAAACGGTTAACACTCTACACAAAATTGTAATGCAGCAATCCTATTTTTCTTTGAACACAATTTATAGATTATAGTGATTAATGAAATGAACGAATATCTAAGAAACATTTTGAGATTCGAAGAACTTATGGGTAAAAATATACATATATATACATTTTTTCCATAAATTTGCAACTTAATTTTTCTAAAAACACCCATAAATGAAAAAGTATTTCACCAACAATAAAATTTTTGATTCATTTCATCGCCCATATTATTTAAAACACACGCTGAAATTTCTATGTAAATACCTCTATTAGTTTTTGAGATATCATGTTAACGGTGGAGAATTTTTATGAAAATTAAAGTTTTGAGAAAATTGAAGTTAACGACAAATTTTAACTAAAAAAAAATGTTTAAAATTTTCCTGTATGGTAGATCAGACCTTCCTTTTCCTAGAAAAAATACTATTTCGGAAAGAGGAAAGTCTGAACTACTAGAAATAATAATAATAAAAAAAAAGAATTCGCCAATATGGTCGATAACCAGTGTTTTTAAAGTAGTCGGATACCTTAAGTCGAATTTCTTTGAAAAATGAATCTACGTTTTTTAACATTCTGCCGGCGTTTTTAACAATCAAAATTGAAAAATAAGTTAAACGTCTAAATGACGCATCGTCTTGAATGGTAAGAGGCACCATCCGATTGCAAAAGGTTAATTTTTCTGCAATTATCATGCACAGCATTATCAGTATTATCTGATCCAAAATATCATGACATTTGATTCATTTGCTTTACCTCGAGAAACCATCGGTTTAAATAGGATATGTTTCTACTCAATTTATATTTCATTTGAAAAACCGTTTTAATAAAAGCTGCTAAAATATAAAATACGAAATTGGAATTAGTTTCTAAAGTTTTAAAGAATGTTTTTTTTTAATTCAAAATTATGAGAATGATTTTTTTTAAATTTTACAAATGAAATTATGACAGCTTTATTTTAAACTTTTATTCGTTCTTCGATATATTTATACTCAAAGAACCAGGCATTTTGCCTATCCCTGCTTTTAAATCTGCAGTTAGGTTTTAAAATATACAACTTTTATACGAAAAATTTTTTATTATATGAAAAAATATTCATGACATAATTCAAAAAATTATGCTAATTTAGTAACTTATTTTAACTGACTGTTGTAGCATTCTATTAATATCGCAATATTCGATTTGCTTCTTTCTTCGATTTTTTTTTTCTTTACTTGTTTTGAGTCACATAATCGAATAACCAGTTCGATAATCCCAAATGAAATATAATTCTTTTTTGAAGCTGAAGTAGCATGTCCCAATGGAACTAATCAAATCATTCATTTTAAGCACCGTTTTCATGCATTTTTAAAGCAAATAATAGAAGTTATTAACGTTTTTTAAAAATAAATCTTCAGTTTTTGCCCTGATCGTTTTGTATTGGAAATATCTCCCGTCTTTATTATAAATATGTGTGTGTGTGTAAAAGGTTGGCTGGTATTTCCGATTCAAAACTGAAATCTCTTCTAAAATAAACTAAGTTTTCCGAACCTAATCGCTGCGCTGCTGTAATAAGAAGAAAGAGCAAAAGTTGAAAAACTTTAATACCATTTCATTTTTGAAACCAGATTAGAAATAATTCGTCTACGAAAAAGTTCATGTTATCCAAACGAGCATATGTCGGAGAATAAAAAAATTTATTATTTTTGTTAGAAAAAAAACCCTGCAGTCTTTCTGCAGTTCAGCATTAATTGAATTTTCCAAAATCGATTCATCCGTGAAATTCGAATCTCATAAAAATCCTTCGCCAATTCGTCGAATATTTTAATCTTAACCGTATTCGCCGAGGCGCGCATGCGTATCGCCCCCCATCTGTCTTCCATAAGGGAAAAGTATGGCTGCTAACGAGATTTAAAATCATTGCCGCCGAAAAGATCCTTTTAGAAAGCGTCTTCTTATCTCTGCAACGCAAATTTCTGAGCTTCTTGGAAAAATCTTTCAGAGTGGAAAATCCCATTATAACTTAAGTTGCTGCTCTTCGCTTCAAACTCTTGATTCGATTTGAAAGGTGCCTTTGTTGTTTGGTGGGCATTTTTTAATGCGTCTTCGTAATGGGTTAGTGCTTAACGGAATTAAGGATTCCTTCGCTTTGATGGACGGAGAAATTTTTTGGTGTGAACTTGGCTATTGTTTTTATTGGACGGCGACGTTTATTGATCAGTGCGGAGCGTTCTGCGTTCACTTAAATATTCAATCAGTCGCTCTGCCGGCCGATTTGTTGACGATTAATCGATTCCAGAATCCGAATTCTTCAGCTGAACTCTCACTCTTTTCTGTATTTACGATTCACCCACTGAAATTTGTTAATGTGGGAACCAACACTATTTTGCTCAATTTGTAACATTCCTAGGTCTGTTTTACACATTCGTGTGGACTGTCCACAGTTTGATCCACAGACTGTCCACAGAAATATCAGCTTGATTTGGGCGAGTTGCTTTTCAAGACTCCGCATTTTTTTAACCCTTTGCTCTCGGAAAAGTAATTCGATGCATAATTATTCACCTAATACAAAGACTTGTTTACTGCTCTGAAAAAATATATTTTATTATTTAAAGCTGAATTCTCCTGTTTAATTAATTTGCATCTTATTATTCTGCAGGTGTTTTTAAGAATCAAAATTAAATAAATAAATAAAAAGTCAAAATGACGCACCGTCTTGAATGGTGAGTGGGAGTGACATCAGAGGGTGCTAAGGGTTAAAAACTATTGGTTTTAATAATTATATATGAACATTAGCCACGCTTTTCAGTACTGTATCATACCTTGCATCATTGTTGCGTTTTTTAATGATTCATATTTTTACTTTTAGTCTTTTGGATTTTGTAGACATGCCATGTTTCGATTTTATTATAAACTGATACAAATATTTTAATTCTATGAATGTGGCGTAGCTCAGCCAAAGTTAGCTTTTGTGCCATAAAACAAAAACTCAAACTTTTCTGTGTCTTAAAGCGACACGTTAGTTGCATAGGGCTCTTGCAACACTAAATCTGTAAAATGTTTTGAGAATTGCATTTATTACTATTAAAGGCTCATTTTAAAAGCATTTCAAGACTGTTATTCCCAGAATGAATAATTTACCTTATTCACATCCGTAAGCGAGATAATTCTCGAGTAATTTGTATTGGTTATCATCAGACGCGTAATCAAACTCCTGATCAGAACCGGGCTATCAAATAGGCAGCTGCCTAAAATATTCAAACTTTAGAGAGCTGCACATTTTTTTCGAAGATATTTCTCTTTCTAATAGAGCATTTTTGTGTTACAAGGGCTTATGCTCGAATTTATACAAGTTAACCTTGACGCTCACATTGAAATCGGAAATGGACTGCAAAAACTTGCAATTAGTGGATTTTAGGGGAATTCGACAAAGATTTCATGTTTACAGAATAATATTATTCTATCAGATAGTCCTAAAAATTGGTGCAATTATTATCTGATAGCATAATATTATTCTATCAGATAGTCCTAAAAATTGGTGCAATTATTATCTGATAGCATAATATTATTCTATCAGATATTCCTAAAAATTGGTGCAATTATTATCTGATAGCATAATATTCTATCAGATAGTCCTAAAAATTGGTGCAATTATTATCTGATAGCATAATATTCTATCAGATAGTCCTAAAAATTGGTGCAATTATTATCTGATAGCATAATATTATTCTATGAGATAGTCCTAAAAATTGGCGGAATTATTATCTAACAGAATAATATTATTCTATCAGATAGTCCTAAAAATTGGTGGAATTATCTGATAGCATAATATTATTCTATCAGATAGTCCTAAAAATTGGTGGAATTATTATCTGATAGCATAATATTATTCTATCAGATAGTCCTAAAAATTGGCGGAATTATTATCTAACAGAATAATATTATTCTATCAGATAGTTCTAAAAATTGGTGGAATTATTATCTAACAGAATAATATTATTCTATCAGATAGTTCTAAAAATTGGTGGAATTATTATCTGGTAGAATAATATTATTCTATCGGATAATCCTATAGCCGTAATCTATTTTTAATAATTCTATTTCTCTGACACATAGCTGAATGTTGCAGATATTTGCCATATAGGCTTGAAATTGCCATATTTTTTACAATAATTTCGAAAGTTTCTATAAAAAGTGAAGTACTAGGTTTATGTGGGCCATAAATGCGTGGTCATAATAAACTTAGACCCTGTTTATTTGCCTCTTACTAGAATTTGAGTTTGGCATTTTGGCGTAGATCATTCACTGTTTAGAAGCTTAAACAAAATGTATTCCTCTTTTCAATGTTTGGTTAATTTCTCGAAAAAGGTCAGCGCCGATTTAAAAGGGATTCTTAGACATATATTGAATATTATTCATAGTATATTTATTATGATGATGTAGAAGATTTTACATGCTTCATCTCGCAATTGCACGAAGTCGATACAGGAGCAGCCAATAAAGAAACCAAAATTAATATATGATAATAGGATACAGTAAAACTTCTGAATGAAAAGTCAACATTAAAACTCACATTTGTGCTATGATTATGTATGATTGTGGTGAGCATAGTTTTTCGAAATTGAGGCAACTGAAAAAAAAAAAAAAATACTGATTTTCAATCTGATCAGAACATCGAAATTTAGTGGCTTTAATGACAGCGAATGTGGCGTATTAAAAAAATTTATTTTCAAAATATTATGTAAGAGTTTGTATAAAGAGAACTCAACAAAAATGAATACTAGACAATTTTTTTAAAGATTTTTAATAATTAACCTTCTGTAATTTTCTTAATGTTATGTTTTATAATTTAAAAAATACACCGTAATGGATGCTTAAGGTTCATTTAAATCTTCTATAAAAGCTTAATTCTTTTATTATTTGGTTTAAAACGCTTTGTAAATTTTATTTATTTTTATTTAATTTTTATTTTATTTCCAGGATATTGAAAACAATTTTTTTTTCAAGGTGACTCGCATTTAAATGTTTTTTTTTTTTTTTTTGTAATTTATATCAATTATATCTTACTTAAAAACAACTTATAACGGGTTTTATTAAAATCTGTAAAAAAAAAAATCTGGTTTTAGAATTTGATTGAGAGAGCGTGGGTTCAGAACACTTGCTGCCCAGTACTGCTATGTTTACAATATTCATTTATGAATAATTTTGGAATATTTCATTTTTTTCACAAAAATTTATAATAATTTATCTCTAATTATTTTCTCATTTTGTATTTGTGAAAGTATCCATATTTAATGAATACTTGAATTTCTAAGCCATTTTTATTTTAAACTTTCCGTGAGCATCCGTATGCATTTAATTTTCACTTGCATAATAATATGGAAATTATAATAATTTAATTATAAGTTTTACTCTGATTATACTTATTATAGAGGAGCTATAATTTTACTTATCGCTATTAATAATATAAGAGAATGTGTATCTGTTTGCTGGTGTTTTGCAGACAAAACCGTTAAACCAAGAGTGCAAACCAAAGTATAGCCATTTTTTTGTGAGTATTGCAAAACATATTATCGTATGAAAATTACTTTCACGTCTTCCAAAATTTTTTTTTTAAAAATCTTCTTTTCGATTATATTAATTGTCATGCAATTTTTTTTCTTCTTAAATTTGACGATTTTTTAAAAGTATTTTTAAGGCTTATTTTCAAAAAATACTTGTATGCAAAAAAAATTGTATTGTATATGTATTGCAAAGAAAACTAAATAATTTTCATTGTCGCTAAAAGTATTAATTACGTGTAGTTCTTATATTATTCAGATATATTTATTGAGAAATCTGTTATTTCTTTCATATTATCTGACAATTTAATGAGTTTTTATTTTCCTATTTTGTTAAATTTTAATTTTTCTATTTCATTTTGCTTAATTTTTCTATTTCATTTTGTTTAATTTCTGTAATTTCATTTTTTTTCTCTAAAAATTAAATATATTGAAAATATATCTGATATGCTCGAAGTTTGTACCTTTTTGATTTGATATCGGGATATTTTAATCCAATTAATATTTTGATTGGCATGCATAAGTATTTTATTAGAAATCAACTGCTAATTTTAGAATATTTTTTTTTTTAATATACAATTTTTACACTGCTTGCAACAATGTTCAGTCAGATCGCAGAAGAAAATGTATCACACTTTTGAAATTTAATTCAGAGGAGCCATGGATAAAATGAGGCATAAAAGGTTTTATTGAAATTAAGCTAGCGTTTTGATTAATAAGCATAATGTAATTGTTGAATGTAAGCTTAACTGAGTCAATGCAATCTTTTAAGGCGAGAGATGAAAATAAATCTAAACTTTCGAAACGAAATTTTTTCCAATTATTTTTTTTTTTAAAAATAGAACAAAAAGTTTATTTGCTTACCGATCAATGTAATTAAAATTTAAAAATTTAATCATCACACACTAAAATATTCATCTTAAACGATAACTGTCTTGCAGATAAATAGGGAAATACCTTTGATTTTATGAAATCAGTGAACAATAAAATGTGTGGTCTCTTTCTAACTCTAATGAAATCGCAAATACCTTCTCAAGAGCGATAGATTTAACCATAGCACATAGAATTATGCAAAAGAAGAGGAGGAAAGCTATCTTTGTGAAAATACAAAGAGCAGATCAGTTTTAAGAGGGAAATGAAATGCATGTCTTTATAGAACGACAATTGCATCACTCGCAAAGAAAAAATTCTTAAGTATTTTAAATAAATCTTTTTAAAAAAAATATTGCATTATTATAAGTCAAAATGTATATTAAACTTTGTTGTTCCGGGATATGGTTTTGTGTATGAGTTTTATTCCTAATTTCAAATATTAATCAGTGCCAGTTGTATTAATTTAGTTTACTTAATAAGAAGCTATTTGACGTCAAATAAATCTTTAAAAATTCAGAATTATAATTCCGCAAGTTTAATAATATTAGTCTTTAAATGCTTTCAGGAAAACATGAGACCAGCAAATGTTTAAGCCATCTTTAAATGCAACAATCTTTAAAATAAAAATATTAATTTATATGAAAGAAGGGGGCAAAAAACCCATTTAGTCGTTGTATAAACGTTCATGTTATTTTTAATCCAACTTTTAAATAAATATTTTTATTATCCTTTTATATTAATAAATATTTTTATTATCCTTTTTAAATAAATATGATTTTATTTACAAAAACATTGCTTATAAGAGAGAAAAATATCGTACTTTATCATCTGCAAAAATTTAAAATTCTTTTTTTCATTGGCTTTAAAATACTCAGGTGAAAAATTGAATAATTCTGAGATTCAAACACAGATGGCGCTACCATCTGTAAAAAATTTATTCTTAATTTTTGTTGCTGTTTGCAGCCGCCTGTTTTTCTTTTTATTACGCTATTTAGTATCATAAATCACTTTGAAATCATTAAATAATCTTCGGGCCTTTTTTATGTTATTCTTCTGCTTTCAGCGATGAAATTTTCCATAGAGGAAGTCTTAACTTTTTTGCTCCAGCCTTACGGAGATTTATGATTTCGTTGCCTATTTTACACAATAAATAAAAGAGTATTGCATCTTTTTTTGAATTTTTATAAATTATTAGTAATAAAAAAAGATAATGTTTATAATGAAATATAAAAAGTTATATTTGTTAAGGAATAATTAAAAATGGTAAAAATAAATATTCCTTTTTTATTTTGATGATAAATCCAAAGAAATAATTTCATGCAATAAATCTTTGTCTGAATTTTTTTTTTTACATTGAATGAGTATAAATATAAATTAAAACTTATTTTAAATCTTTTATGTTATAAATTCGTCCCTTTTTTTTATCTTTTATTTAAGGAATCGACATTAAAACTTCGTGGCTGGTGATTTAGACTTCTTTAATATGTAAATAAGAACTTACTTTTAGAAAATGCTGTCGAGTGTCTATCTCTCTAGCTGTGACCTGATATCTCATAAACTCAGAAGACTAGATGGATGGAATGTGTCATGTAGTCCTAATATATATCGCAAGCAAATTTGGAAGAAAATGAACCAAGCAAAAGTCGCACTACTCTGAAACGCTTATTCAATTTTCTTTATAATATGAAGTTAAACAAAACAATAAAAAATGATTTACAAAGTCGTTTTTATGCACATAACTAAATCGGGCAACTGGAATCGGAAACTAAATCGGGCAACTGGAATGAGGGAAATTCTTACGAAGAATACTAATTATTTTTATATCATTATATTGTCACGTAGGTTCTTTAGTGTGGAACTCAGTCGCACACACAAGATGTAGAGCTAAAGCACTTTATTAACTCAACTCTGAACTGAGAACACAGTGACTGACAGATCTTCTGCTTTTATATTAGCAGGGAAAGTTCCAGAATACTTTTCTGGAGACAGTAAGAAAAGTACAGAACACTTATCTGGTAAACTAAAGAAATGTCCAGAATCTTCTGGAACATGAAATAAAGGAAAACATAAAATCAAGGAATAAAATATTTACACAAACTGTGAATCGCATTGTCTCTAGCGGGATTCGAACTTCTGATTTCTTGATTACGAGATCAGTGCTATGACCATTCGACCATGGAGAGTCGACTTCCTCTTTTCAATGCGGCAATATTCTTCTTAATAAGGATGTTGCGTATTATTTCATGGAATTGCCATTCGTTTGAATTTACTATATTTAGGAAGCGAATATTAAATTATTTTTATAGTTATTATCTGAATATATAATAAAGGAATCTATAGTATTGAAAATCAATATCTGTGTTTAAATGCATTTAAATTGAAGTAAGATCGATACATTTTTGTAAGTACTTAATTCATGACTTCCATATTAAAACTACTGTACACAAGTTCTTTTACGCTTTTTTACTTTTTTGTGTGGCGAATTGTGATGAGCGAGGATAGAACCTGGGACCTTGTGGTTCGAAGCCCAGTCACATGACCACAATACAAAAGCAATTGCTCAGGTAGCGTAGCTGTTAACTGGCTTATAAGCTTTCACCACACTTGTATAGGAAGTATAAAAAAAGTATTGCAATCGTCAAAATTCGAGCTCGAGGTTTCGACGAATTTCCACCCCTGCCGTTCTAGATACATATTTTTGGTATTATGTCTGTCTGTGATAAAGATAACTCAAAAGCACTTCAAGCTAGACGAATAAAATTTGGTATACGATTTTTACACCAAATTTGTAGTTTTTCTTTTAATTTTAAGCAAAGTCTGTTTCAAGGGAAGTTTGTCTGTCTGGCTGTTCGATCATAATTTAACACGATAACTACAAAATGAAAAGAGCTAAATAGATATTTGGTACACATATGTAACATCCTCAGTCTAGATACTTATCAAATTTTGAGCCAGATTCCACAAAAGGTGACTGTCTGTCGGTCTGTACTTTCAGATATGTATAGACGCGATAACTCAAAAGCATAGTGACTTAAATAAATCAAATTTGGTATGAATTTGTGAGGCTATAAATGCAGTTCGGCATCAAATTTTTATTTTAATTGGTTGGGGGAAAACGCACAAATTCGTTTTTCGGATGCTATTAACCGCTTGCCATGGATTAATCGCCAAAAAACTCGCCAAGATTCTGTAAAAATGTTAAATTCATGCCAAAGGTTGATATATTGTAATTACTGTACACCAACGCCATGAAAGCCGTTCTCTGGAGTAACATGTTTATTAGAGAGTATGCGGAAAAATTTGCTTCAGTGAAATATTTTTGTTGCCCGCAAATTTTCATCTTTATTTGAGAAAAAGAACTCTTTATTCAAAAGCGTGGTTTGTTTTCTTTGTGCTTTTGTAATAATTAAGTTTAGCTGTTGACATAATGGAGAAGAAATTAATTTTACGCAGCAGTGGAATTTATTTAATGCTTAAAATTACCTTGAATTTTGTGTATTCACTTTAACTAAATTATTTTCTATGTCTGCATAAAATTCAGTTAAATTTGATTCTAGTTCCTTTTTATGTGTATGTTATCGCTTTTCCAAGCAGTTGACTGTTTTGTAGTCTAAAATAAGGTGCATTCTTGTTACTAAACAAGCATTCTTTCAGCTTTGAATGGCGGGAATAAATTATAGCAATTTCTATTCATTTTCTAACAATTTACACTACCTTTAAAAAATGTAATCTTTTTTTTTTTTAAATCTCACTTTCATTTCTAAAATCATTTGAATTCAATCCCGGAGAATATTGAAAACCCGAGTTTCTTTTTCAAAGATTTAAAAAAAAAAAAAGTCCTGTCCCCATCAATAATGCGATCAAGATCTGTTCTTAGAGGGGTAGGTATATAAAAGGAAGATCTGCGACAGCTAATAGCTACTAACAAATGTATACTCTGATATTGGTTGAGGAAGAAAAAATCTTTTTGCCTCTCTCCCCCCCAAAAAAATATCTGGACGTGCATCTCTAACGAACAAAGCAACCGTCGTGTAAGGGGGTGTGTTGCACGTTAAATCCGTCATGCCAAACGTCCTTCCACTGGTGTGGTGTGGTTTGGAGAGGAGGTGCCAGCTCAGGTGTCGTCCTCGTCATCTGACCATGGTTCAAAATTACGAGATCCGTCCCAAAATAGCCCTAGTGTCGTTTTACAACGGGACGTTTATATAACTAAACTAAACTAACAAAGCTTGCGCCATCAATCGCACTTAATGAAAGAGAAAGGAAATTATACAGTGCTATCCAATATAACATCAGTGTAATATCCAGATACAGTAAGATTTCGGGCGATCGCATTGATTTCATTGAAAGTGCTTTTAGGGTTTTTCGGTACTGATAGAGTTAATTTGAGGATTCAGTCACTCGCTTTAACAACAAATCCCTAATTTTAAGATTATTGAATTGATTTTGTTTGTCTTTTGCAATTAATTAATCATATAAGAGCTGGTTTGTCTTATTTGCGCTACTAATTGGCAAATCTGTCAAAATTTATACATGCAATATGTATATATAAATTTATATATAAAGATTACATATATTACGAAAATTATATATACGATAAATGAAATTCTTCGGAAAGGAAAACAATACATCAGAAATGATTCAAATACCGGTCGAAGCATTCTTTCTTCGGCTTTCTCATTACTAATACACTATAGCACTTTTTTTTTTCTGTTCTTTTAAAAGTTTTCATCCCCTGACTGTTACATGGGTGGCAGGAATGGGGTGGGAGGTAGCAAACTTTTGAAGTATTGAAAATCCTACAACTGTGCGTCCCATTCGGTTCCCGACTTAATATGCAGTGTTTTGTTTTTCATCGGATAGTGACGGAAATTGAGTATGAATTTTGTGCATCTTTATTTCGAATTTTTTTGGAGGCAATTTTAAAACAAGGATGTCGTTGGAGTCGGCTGCATTATCTTAATACTCCTGAAGCACACCAGCAAAAGAATGTTTGTTCCTCGGATGAATTAAGTTCATATACTGAGTAATCAGCCGGGGAATCAGGGTTCGAATCCATAAATCATGGGATCATGAAGCTAAAGCTTTGTCAACCTGCCATGAAGGCCCCACACAGCATTGAGTAAGACATCGTGCAGTCTAAGTGCAACCTAAAATGTGAAGATATGTTTGTCATGTGGTCTTGACGTCAGGGAGTTGCTTCTATAGTTTCCGAGATTATTGTTTCGTAGTTTACATTGAATAAAATTATTATTAAATAATTCATTTAAAGCATTCCATTGCAAGCACCTAGGGGAATTTTTAAAGATAACCCGAATTTGGTGTGGGTTGGGAAAAGACAAATAATTGATTCTGTGTACAAAATTCCCGCAAAAACATTTATGGCACTTTATTAAGTTATAAATTCAACCGAGTGCGATGGAGACAATCGCCCTTTTAAAATAAAAAAAAGAAGTGAAATCTGTAAATAAAATAACGATTGAATTTATGTTCCATACTTTTATGAAAAAATGAAACATACGGAATTTCCATCTTTTTCAATTTTTTTAGGAACCCCTAATACCCCCGTTACAAAATCCACCCGCTATTTGGGGCGTACGTGATGTTGCCAGATATTGCCAGCGAATATGAAGCTCCCGATTTTATTTACTGTTTCACTCTCCCACCCCCTCCTTCCACCCCCCTTATCAATGAAGATGTTCGAAGAGTGGAGTTTCTAAAGAATTTGATGAAACCTGGGAAAAAGTGCTGAGCTTTTAATTTCGGTCCCTCCTACCTCCCATATCTTGATTTTACATTTTCTTCCAATTTTTTTCATTATTTTTTTTTTCAGTTGGAACAGAAACGGAAAAGTCCAAGCTATTGAAGAGAAAAGATGGAAGACAAATTTGTTCCAAAAGACGTAAAAAGAAAGTGAAGTGAAGGGAAGGGAAGGAGGAGTGAAAGATTTTGAGATTCATTTTTCATTCAACTTGCTTGAAATATTTAGAAATATTTATTTGCTCCTTTAAGTATTGAGGAAATTTTCGCCTGTTCGTATTATTTTTTTTCCTTCTCTTCAGTTCGTTTTGTTGAAATTTTATTTCAATATTTGAAAACGATGAGTATGCATATTGAATTCGAGGTTTTTCAGAGGCGAGCCCGCATTTCGAAAAGGGTTGGAGTGGAGGTTGGAGAGTTCTCTGTAACCCTGTTCGTGAGCTATTTAAGTCGTATTTTGTTTCTTCCAAGCGAGAAATGTAATATATAAATGTAAGTAAGCGAGAACGAACTGCTGAGTGTGCAAATGTTTCCTTTTCAAAATCTGGATCTCTTAGAAATGTAAGCACAAGTTGTATTACGAGGTTCCTTCTTCGGTGAATTTTTTTTTCCTTTCATAAGTTTCTTCCCTTCTTTTTTTTATAATTAGCAAAATTTTCCAGCTGTATTTATATTTTTGAATGGCCCTCTGAAATTTGAGTGATTTTAAAAGAAATAATCATTAAGAATAAGGTTTTGTGATTCAGTAGAATATGTATAACTTAATTATGTTAATCCAAAAAAGCTGTTTAGTCTTGCTAGCTTTGATATTAAATTATTTCTTTTGCATTTCTCCAAACTTTACTCATGGCCGCGGTGGCCTGGTGGTAAGGTCTCGGCTTCGGAACCGGAGAGTTTCAGGTTCGAGACCCGATTCCACCGAAAAACCGTCAGGTAAGGGGGTCTGTTGCACGTTAAATCCGTCATGACCAAACGTCCTCCCGCTGGTGTGGTGCGGTGTGGAGAGGGGGGTGCCAGCTCAGGTGTCGTCATCTGACCGCGGTTCAAAATGACGAGGTCCGTCCCAAAATAGCCCTAGTGTTGCTTCAAACGGGACGTTAATATAACTAAACTAAACTAAACTAAACCAAATTTTACTCAATGTACTATCTGCATTGCGTGGAAACTTTTCGTGAAAATAAACATCTCTCGAAAACAAATTAAAGAAATGAACAATACATGAATTACACAGAAAAAATATTACTAACGATTAAAAATAACTATTTAGAGTCAATTAAAGTAAATGAAAATGAATTTTGCGGCTTTCTCATTTCTTTAGGTTTGAAATGATCACATGAACTGGAAATGACTTATAATTTATGTGTGTGCATAATTACATACTTAAGGGCTCGCTCATTGAACAATGGCTTTTTTTAATAAATTTATTAAATAACCTACTGATTTTTCAGCGGTAATCACAATTACTACGGTATATTCCAATTACCCCAGAAACTATGGGATAATTTGGGAATATCTGTTTTGACTTCGGATTACAATAACGAAAAGATTTGAATGTATTTGGAAAGGCAAGAAACTGCTACATTTTACGACTAATAATTTAGTTTCGCGTTATTCCAAATAACGCCGAAATATGACTCCTTTATTATTTTTCATTAAAAATGTATTCTATTTCATGAAATATTACGTATAAACTATCATAAATATTTAATGCCTTTAGTCTTAAGTAATTTATAAACAGTATCGGGAAAAATAAAAATGATTGAATTTTATGAGACACGAGAAGGAAATATCTAAGTCATTAAAATAAATAAGGCCTAGAAGTTCAATTTTAAGCAAAACTTTCAATTTGAACAGATCTCATTTCAAGCAGAACATATCTCCTATTCAGCTCATTTTTTTCTGACTTCACAGCATCCGAAAAAACTAATTAAGAGAAAAAGTCTGAAAGAATAACTTTCTTCTGAATCTCGAAAATCACAAACTATAGTTAATCATCAAACCAAATTTTGATTTCGTCAGATTAGGAATTTTCGAACTTTTCACGTTCAGTTGACCGCCATCGATCTTTCAAACTTGTAAATAACCGATATTTTTTTACATAATCGATCAAAATCAACAATCCTTAAATGCTTGCTTAAAAATAAACAATGGATAATTCAATACAAGTTACTTCTTCTATCTTCACAACTTCCATTTCTTTTTGAAAAGAATTAAAATCGCATTTCTTCTCACAGCATCATATTCCTTTCTTCCTCAACTTGGCTTTTCTTGTTTTCTTTTATATTTTACATCATATAGTAGCAAACCAACAGTCATTCGTGTAAGGTAATATGTATATAGACCACATGATAGATTTGTTAAAAATGTCAGTTGTTAATTTCACTTAAAATAATTAACTTTATTGGCGGGATAACTTTATTTCTAGATCTTTTCCTTTCATACAATAAATTACTAAAAATGTATACATTTTTATTGTATAACAAGATTTTTTTTACTTTAAAAGTCTGTTCCTAATTACCCTTCAATAAAAATTATTGAAAATAACTGATAATTCTCTCCTTTTTCTTAAGAGAAAGTAAAAAAAAAAAAAAAAAAAAACGTTTAATCGTACTCGTAACCGTTATAGCCTACAGTTACAAACAATGTAAGAAGGATCGGTAAATCCTTTGAAGCCTTATGAATTCAAAACGGCGTCTCGTGTAGATAGGGAAGAAAAGTGTACCTACAGTTAAGTGACTAGGCTGAGTTTATGGAGATAGACTACAGCGTCCCTAGCGGCAAAATAAGAAAATTACGCAATATAATTCAAAAACGAAGGAAATCGGCCAAAAAGTCCAATTAAAAAAAGTGTATGTTATACCATAATTAAAACACAGGGAAAAGGTATTATCCTGTATTATCATACAATTTTTCAATCAATCAAGCAAAAATGAAGAACATATTAGACAACAGAAAAAGTAAACAGAAATAATAATAAAAAAATAATAAAAAAAATAAAATAAAAATTCTGGGTAGGCGTTTGTAGATGGGGGATACCGGAGAATACATTTTTCTACTTAGGACGAGTCTTTTTTTTCAGCCGCGTCAAGTTTATAAGCTTAATCTCAGACATATCCGCTGATTTTACAGATAATGCAACGAACCTTTTCCTATGTTTTTATTATGATAAAGCGTACATTTTTCTAATTGAACTATTTGGCCAGTCTCCTTTATTTTTTGAGTTATCATTTGTAGCTTCCTTATTTCGCCACTAGGGGTGCAGTAACCTGTCTCAACAAATTCAGCATAGTCGCTTTACTATAGGTAAACGTTACTTCCCTGACTATACAAGATGTTGTTTTGAATTAACCCTTTCTAGGGCCGTGGGAAGTATGCTTCCCACCCAAATTTATCAATCTTCGTATGAATTTTTTTAGTTTGGCATAAGTTCTGACAAATTGTTTTTACGAAGACAGGAATTTAGATGCTTCAGTTCTTTATCTCAATCAAAATTATGTATTTTGATTTGTTACTTAATTATTAATTAACCAAATTAATTAATCAAATTAAATTTATCTTATAAGCTAAATGAATCTCTTTTCTTATTCTAATTTCAAACCTAAAAATATTTTAACATATGACTAGAAAAAAATGGTTCTTTAAAGGGTTAAAAAGGCTTAAATGGATCTTTACCGATCATCCTGTATAACTTTGCTACTTGCAAATGACAAATGAATAATAAATTAGACAGTGAAGAAAAATTCCATTTAATATTCTTTTACGCAATTACAAAAAATAAGTTTTTAAACATTAGATAATATACACTGTAGATGAAACACTTTATCCATCCTTCTCTAGAGTGCCTTAAAATAGGTACTTTTCCAGGCTACTAAGTCTTCACTGGTTCATATTATGAGTATCATTTCCAATGACTCCCCTTGGTCCTATTTAAAATTACAAAATTACCTAAAATAGCTACATGCTCAAATTTAGAAAGCTACTTAGTATAATTAAAATTACAGAATTATAAAATAACTACTAACTTGAAATTACAAAACTTTTAAAAATAGCTTTATATTAAAATTACATAATTACTTAAAGCAACTATTTATTTAAAATGACAAAACTATTTAAAACAACAAAATAATTAAATAAGAAAACTATATAAAGTGGCTACCTAACTTAAAATTATTGCGTATTAAGGTGCTACATAACTTAAACTATTTTAAGTATTTGAATACTAAAATTGCAGAAGTATTTTAAATAATTCCATACTAAAGCTGTTTAAAGTGACTAGATACTTAAAATTACAAAATAATTTTAAGTAAGTACTAAATTACATAAATTTAGTATTTACTTAAAGCAACTACTTATTAAAAAATAAGTAAGCAACTACTTATTTACTAAGCTAACTACTTATTTAAAATTACAAAACAGTTTACTAAATTAAAATATTGTATGAATACTTAAGTTGGACTGGAAGGATCTAAAACTGGAATTTAATTCACAGGAAGAAAAAATTTTTTGTCCTTTGCATACTACACTCATAAATTTCTTTCTCGCACTTTTTAAATTTCGAAATTTAATTCGAATTATCAAAGTGCAATGTTTAGACTAAATTCGGAGCTCAGATTTGATTTGATTTTATGAATAACTTATTATGCAATTCACAGAAAGAATGTAACCTTAAACTTATTATGCTAATAGAAACGCCAGAGAAAAGTCTGTTAAAAATTAATGTCCAAAGAATTTTCATTGTTCAAAAAATATAACATGAACATTGGAAAAATCGAGTAAATGAAAGATCTGTTCAAACAAAATAAATGGTTTGAATTTCATCGTAAATTAATTAATAGAACTTTTTTGGTTTACAAAAATAGTGTATAGTAAATATAGCATTAGAAAAATACACACGCACGCATATATATATATATAATAGCAAATTTGCATAATAATTCGAAATAAAAGTAAAATTTACAAATTTTGTTATATGTTTGAAATCTGGAAGAGCACCAGTTCTAACATGTTTCTCAGCACAAACAAGCAACACTATACAAAATAAATTACTAAATTAAACAAAATAAACAAAAAGCATTTTAAATGCACGTTGTAATAAAAAAAATACAAGTCTTATTAAAAGAACTCAATTATTAATAAAAATGAATAGATAATGCTAAATACCTTTATTATAGATACTTTTTATTATAGATGTTTAAAAAATAGTTAAATAGCTCGCAACATTATTGTTTAGAGAATTTTTTAAATAAACATTATGCTATGAAAAAGAGATCGTAGATTAATTTGCTATTTCTTAGAAATATTTGTTACAAATATTACTAGCGATTTTAAAAGCCTCTCGGAACAAACAAGATGTTTTTTAATTAAAGCATTTTTTTATTTGTATACTAACATTAAGACACCTTTTAATGTAATTATTTTTAATTTATTATAAATATATAATGTTCAAAATCAGTAAGTCGAAATTCCATCCTTAAAAACATGAAAAAAGTTCCAAATTATTTACAACTATACACAAATTTTAAAAAAAAAACAAAAAAACTAAGCAGTTATGTAAAAATTTTCAGTTGTTTTTGTTCGTATTAGTTTTCTGTAGTAAAATATCTTGCAAATATAATTGTAAAATGTGTCGTTATACGAACGAATCCAGCAGCGAATAATAATGATATATAATATCCTCAGGAAATAATCAATACATTATGACTGGATGATATCATTTTTTATCAAGTATGAAAATTTACCTAATGGCTCAGTTACGTCAAATACTAGATTCAACACGTTTTTTTATACTTAAAAAAACGATATGTATTTTCTGTAAATTTTTTGTTTTTCGAAACTAACTAAACCGCCTTCGACTGGTCTAGACGTCTAGAAAGCCAACTATATACATACATATATAAACCAAAGATAATATTATTACTTGAGTGGTGTTTTGAATATCGTCTAAATTGTTCTAATGCTATATCGCTTTGTGTATTATTATCTTTAACTTTGCTAAGTTTGGTTTTTCGAGAATGGAAAAAGAGCTTTTGAAGAAATTAATAGAACGATCTAAAGTTCAGTCGATGAGTTATTGTAAAACGTTTCTACAAATTTTATTATGAATTGTGAAGCATTTATTTAAAGTTATTTTCATTTTAATCGTATTCGTTTATTGTAGTAGATAACTTAAAGGCTTTTGTTATAGTAGTCTGGACAAATATGATGAAATATTTAATATTCTAATTACTTTTAAACACAGTACACTTGAAAAATTCATTTTTATATTCTTGTTTTATTTATTGTTGTTTAAATAGTTCAATAAGGAATCCAATAGTCGAACAAAAATTGTTTTTAAAGCTGTGCACTAAGGAAAACACAATTAGTTATAATGTTTAACTGAAAGAAAAATATATTTTTGAACACCTATTAAAATACTTTCCATATAAATAAAAAATGTTATTATTAAACTTAACAACTCCATGTTAAAAATAATTTCTACTGATCCTTTTGTCAATTTATTTTCTTTCACTTTTATTTTGAAAATCGTTTTCTAACAAATTCCATAATATTTCAAATCTTTTTATTTATTCATTTACTAGCCGCCTTTGGCGACCAGCCGGTTCGCCAATCAATGATCGTTAAAATTTTCATAATTAAATATCTTATGCAGTTCCTACTTTAATAGCTTCTTCATCAAAATATTTTAAAACTTCAAATTTTGATAGACATATAATTCACTTATAATATTATAAACGCCTTCAGTCATAACATAATATGTATCTCTCTCATTTTCTGTTGGCTCCCATAGAATTCATACTTTAAATTAAGGTGGAAAGGATTAATCTGCAATTAATATAATAATATTTTTTACTGAAACAAAATATTTTTTTTGTAATATGATTATTGAAAACAGTCACTGAGTGTTTAAATTTTATGGGCACTAAAGAATATCTTTCTTAATTTATGTAATATTTCAAAAATTTGTCAACAAAATTTTCTCAGATTCATCATGACCAGATTGATTCATTAACAATGTTTAATATTAAATGCATCAAACACTAAAAAAAAAAAAAACGAATCGTTTAAAATAATCGGTTGAAAACAGGTTAAAAAAAACTACTTAAAAGACGATGGTCTTAAAACTATAAGCATACACAAAAAATATATAACTAACATAAATACACTTTAATTACAAAAGCATGCAACTAATCTAAAAATAATTTAAATCGTCCGTTGATATTGGTTGTCATGTCCACAATCAGAACACAATGCGCATGCGTGAATTTACAACGCTAGTTACGGTAACGCAAATGCGTGAGTTTTTCTAAGCCAGTTGGGGTAACACAATGCAGATTAGAAATTTTTATTTCCTTTATTCTGTTTTATTTTAATTCAAAAGTATTTCAGAATTAATCTGAAAGATCGATTAATTAACAATGTTTAATTTTAAATGCATCAAACATTACGAAAATAAACAGAATCCTTTGAAATAATCAGCCGAAAAATCTTAAGCCTAGCCTCATTACTGTTGGGGAAAAAAAAAACTGAACTGTTACTCATTTAGTGGTAGGGAAAATGAATAATTTTTTGTCGAGAAAGTTAGCTTTTAATTAATAATTAAAATTCTAATTAAAAATTCAAAAAAAGGGACCCCAGGTGCACATTCTCGACCTTTAAGATACATGTACCAAATTTGGTAGCTGTAGGTCAAATGGTCTTTTCTGTGGAGCGCCAACACACACACACACACACACATTGAACTTTATATATAAGTATAGATGTTTTTTTAAAGCAAGCGAAGAGGGGGAAAAAAACTATTCTAAAAAATTGGGTAAAGCAGGTGTTCTGTGTTAGAAACTTCTTTTCCTTTCCCAGCTGTATAGCCATAGAAACCGGCGCACAGCTGTTTACTCGTTTATGTTTATCTATTCAGATTTTATAACATCTAATCAGAGTAACGGTGAATATCAGTGTGTTCGTGTTCGTCAATAAATGTTAATTTTTTTAATAACATGATTAACGAAAACAGAGTCACTGAGCATTTAAACCTTATGGGAACTAAAAAATATCTTAATTTATGTAATATCTCAAGAATTTGTCGACCAGCCGGTTCGCCAATCTTAATGTTCGTTAAAATTTTTATATTTAAATATTTCATGCAATTCCTACTTTAATAGCTTCTTTATCAAAATATTTTAAAACTTCAAATTTTGATAGTCATATAATTCACTCATAATATTATAAAGGCCTTCAGTCATAACATAATATGTATCTCTCTCATTTTCTGTTAGCACTCGTAGAATTTATGCTTTAAATTAAAGTGGAAAGAATTAATCTGCAATTAATATAATAATATTTTTTACTGAAACAAAGAATTTTTTTATAATCTGATTAATGAAAATAGAGTCACTCAGCGTTTAAACTTTATAGGCACTAAAGAATATTTTTTTCAATTTACGTATTATCTCAAGAATTTGTCAACAAAATTTTCTTAGATTCATCATGAGCAGATCGATTAATTAACAATGTTTACTTTTAAATGCATTAAACACTAAGAAAATGAAACGAATCGTTTAAAATAGACGGTTTAAAACAGGTTTTAAAAAAACTACTTAAAAAACGATGACTTAAAACTATAAGCATATACAAAAAATATATAACTAACATAAATACATTTTAATTACAAAAGCATGCAACGAACCTAAAAAGAATTTAAATCCAGTCCAAATCCGTTGATTCCAAATTCGTCAACACAATGCGGAATTCAGAACACAAAGCGCATGCGTGAATTTTCAACGCCAGTTACGTAACGCAAATACGTGATTTTTTTTCTACGCCAGTTGGGGTAACGCTATGCGGATTAGAAATTTTTAATTTCCTTTATTCTGTTTTATTTTAATTCAAAAGTACTTCAGAATGAATCTGAAGGATCGATTCATTAACAATGTTTAATTTTAAATGCATCAAACATTAAGAAAATAAACAGAATCGTTTGAAATAATCCGCCGAAAAATACTAACCCTAGCCTCATTACTGTTGGGAGAAAAAAACAACGAAAGCCTTACTTATTTTTGCGGTGGCGAAAATGGAAGATTTTTTTGGCGGAAAAGTTGGCGGTGGGGAAAATGGAAGATTTTTTTGGCGGGAAAGTTAGTTTTTAATTAATAATTAAAATTCTAATTAAAATTTCAAAAAAAGGGACCCCAGGTGCACATTCCCGACATCTAAGGTATACATGTACCAAATTTGATAGCTGTATGTCAAATAACCTGGCCTGTAGAGCGCCAACACACACACACACACACACATTGAGCTTTATTATAAGTATAGATTATTATTATTGCTTTTCTAAATTAATTATGTTATTATATGTTATTGAGAAAAAAAACTTGAAGAAAAGTTCTATAACTTTTTCAGCTCATTTTGTACATTTTTTAATTGCTTTTTAGTTTTTACCTGTACACTTAAATTGTGAATTTTATGTGTAAAATATAGGCACTCGATGAAAAAAATTATTCTGGATGCAGCTATGACTATAAATAAAAATTTAATTTGTCACACAAAATCTATTGTGAAAATTAACAAATTGCTAAAGATAATTACATATATTAATTACGAATATTAAAAATAGAGGTAATTAAATAATGAGTTTAAAGAAACAAAAAAAAATGCAACTAATGAGGAACAAAAAAAAATTCCTTTCAGTGCTTATGTAGTTTTTGGAAAAAAACTTATTTCTACGTTAATTAAGTTATATTTAACAGTTGGTACGGCCTCTTTTGGCTTAAATTATTTTTTTCAAACGTTGTGGTATGACTCTCACGAGATTTTTATTTCTTGTTGTTGTTTTAGGCGAGTTGTTGTTCCAAATTAATAATAAGACTAATAATAATACTAAATAACGGAAGTATTTTTTACTTGAATGTTGTTTTCTGTATCATATTTTTTGAGTTCACTGCCAATTTTTCTCCCCACATATTCGATGGGGTTTAAAGGGAGAAACTGAAGTGTACTGAGTTGCTGTTCAGCATGAAATAACTCTATTCATGACAAATTTGGACGTGTATGTAAGATTGTTATCTAGCTGGAAAGTAAAATTTCATTTTTCTGCTCTGATTAGAGAAGACATTTTAAAACATGAACAAACATTCAATATTTGGTCTAGAAAAACATTCATACAACCTTACACCATGATGGTTCCGCCATCATATTTGGCTATATCATCTAAATTCTTAGTTAGAATTTGTTGATTTGAATTTTTTCACGCTATAATTCGGCCATCCGAGCCAAGGAAATTGAATTTCGATTCATCCCACTAAAGATAAAGGCTTCCCAGAAATAAAAAGTTTTATGTGCACTTTTCTTTTTAAACTGAAAGAGTTTTTTTTTTAAATTTTATAATGACTTATAAAAGGCTTTTTTTTATTGTCAGTACATCCATTATAACCTGCTTTTTTAATATCATTTCTCGCCATTATTATTTCAATGATGTTATCAGTTTTTAAATCACTTACTAGATTTGGGATGCACTTTTTGGAGTTTTTTCTTGAACTTCACTTATAATCGTTCTGTTACTTAAAGTTTAGTATCGAAAGTCTTCAGGATCGATTTCTTCCTCAGAAATTTAAAAATCATAATATTTTTTCAATAATGCATTATAATATAAACTTCATTTTACAAACGTTTTCTACTATTTTTTTCTTAGATATTCCATTATTTCATAACTGAATTACCAATTTGCAAATAGTTTTAGGAACTTTCGTTTTAAGATGATCCCTTGCGAGACTAGAATTTAAGTTACTGTTGCTATTATACTTTCGTAATTTTTGAATTATGAATATGATAGCACTTTGAAATTCGGCATGCTATTCTTTATTTTGTGTTGATGTTACAGGAAAATTAAAAGCTTTGAGTTATCAGAAAAAAAGGAGTTTCGAAGACCCGTTTTGAAAAAAGTGCTATGCTATATTTGGTCCATGTATTAGATATTTACTGATTTCATCGTAAACATTAGGCCTTGTTCTATACATAATAATAAATCCATGATTCTGACAAATGCATTCCTTATCGCCTGACAGGAAAAAATCCCTTTTAATTCAAGTCTTGCTCAGATAGTTTTTATTCTAATTTAATCATCTGTCGAATGCACAACTGAGCAGATTTTACTTGGGAACAAGTCTCTAGTATCAGGGAAATAGTAAGACATTTTATGGAATTAGGCAAGCATTTGAATGGCTGTAACTATCTGTCTTCGGATTTTTGTGCAAAAACAAATCTAGGAATTCTGTGCACTAATTACTGGATATTCAACTCTTCAGAAGAAATTTAGGTTAGATTAAATTTAGATTGGAAAATTAGATTCAAATTTAGTGGTACAATGGGTATTCAACTGTAAGATTTCCGACATATAATTTTTAAATATGTTGAAATCATTCGTGGGAATTTAATATAATCATATATAAGATATAAATATTTATTTATTTATTTATTGTTATATAAATGAGTATGCTCAATATTTCCCACATAATCTCTGCGTGCTACAAGAATAGCTGCATTGCACGCCTAAATCTCTTGCCTAATATTAGCACATGATCAAATGAAGTATTTAAGTACATTAAAAATAATAAGCTTTTATAGGAATTGATTAATAGGCAAATAAAATATAAATTAATCAAAAGTTTGAAAGAAGCTTACTTTTTCCATTTATATTTTAGATTCATAAAAAAAAACCATAGTAAACTTAATAAAACATAAATTCATAAATTTTATTTTACGTAAAGATGAAGAGAACCATTTTTGAAGTCTTTTTTAATAATGAATAAAATATAGAAATAAATATTAACTTGGGCCGATCGTTAGTTATAGAAATTGTGGTGCCGACGCCCTGGCATAGGGCTAGCGCGCCTTCCCCTTGATCTGGGCGTCATGGGTTCAAGTCCCGGTTCGGGCATGGTTGTTCTTCATCTGTTCTATCTGTGAGATGTGTGAATGTGCTCCCCTTTAAAAAGTGGTTGTACAAGCATATGTGATGCGTGAGTAGCTAAGACGCACTCTTGGCCCTAGTTGGCGCTACTAAAACAAGAGACGCTCCCTTGGCTTAAAATCATTGACATCGTCAGCGAGCTTGTCCATGGCAAGTGCCATTAGAAACAACAACAGAAATTGTGACTGTTCCGTAAATAGTGTCATTTTGAGCTTTAAAGTAAGCACCAAGCAGATTTTTGATTTTTATAAAAAATGCTTTTCTGGAAATGGGTTACTGGTGGGGCAAAATTCAGCTCGAATCCAATTATTTCCGAAATTGTATGAGATCTTCATTGATTGGGTTATTTAATTTACAGTGAAATTTCATTGTATCGACAATATACATCTGTTGTGAAAATTGTTAAAACATATTTCTTGTAATAAATTAATCATAATAGAATAGAATAGAATAATAATAATAATAATAATAAATTCTATGCAAATTTATTTACTTGAATTTTCCAGACTAGATCAGGATCTATTTCTTAAGAGTGTAAATTTGTGTAAATACCTCCTAATCCCTTCTCTTTAAAAATCCTGTATCCTCGTAACATGCATTTGTTAAACATGCCTTAACAAATGCATTCCACACAGCTAAAGAGGCCGCGGTGGCCTGGTGGTAAGGTCTCGGCTCGTGAGCCGTAGTATATCAGGTTGAAACCCGATTCCACCGAAGAACCGTCGTGTAAGGGGGTCTGTTCCACGTTAAATCCGTCATGACCAAACGTCCTCCCGCTGGTGTGGTGCGGTGTGGAGAGGGGGGTGCCAGCTCAGGTGTCGTCATCTGACCGCGGTTCAAAATGACGAGGTCCGTCCCAAAATAGCCCTAGTGTTGCTTCAAACGGGACGTTAATATAACTAAACTAAACTAAACCAAATTTTACTCAATGTACTTTCTGCATTGCGTGGAAACTTTTCGTGAAAATAAACATCTCTCGAAAACAAATTAAAGAAATGAACAATACATGAATTACACAGAAAAAATATTACTAACGATTAAAAATAATTATTTGGAGTCAATTAAAGTAAATGAAAATGAATTTTGCGGCTTTCTCATATTTTTAGGTTTGAATTGATCACATGGACTGGAAATGAGACTTATAATTTATATGTGTGCATAATTACATACTTAAGGACTCGCTTCTTGAACAATGGCTTTTTTTTATAAATTTATTAAATAACCTGCTGATTTTTCAGCGGCAATCACAATTACTACGGTATATTCCAATTACCCCAGAAACTATGGGATAATTGGGAATATCTGTTTTGACTTCGGATTACAATAACGAAACGATTTGAATGCATTTGGAAAGGTGAGAAACTGCTACATTTTACGATTTACTACACGTTAAATCCGTCATGCCAAACGTCTTCCCGCTGGTGTGGTGTGGTGTGGTGTGGAGAGGGGGTGCAGCTCAGGTGTCGTCCTCGCCATCTGACCGCGGTTCAAAATGACGAGGTCCGTCCCAAAATAGCCCTAGTGTTGCTTTACAACGGATCGTTAATATAACTAAACTTAACTCTACGCGACTAAAATAAATTTCATGGCTTCAACAATATTTTAGAATTCATTTTCTATGTTTCTTATGGAATCGTAGATGAAAATGGTGCGACAATTATGTTTTATCCATTTTAAAAATGTCCATTGTCATTTGAATCCCTCGTGGATCTACTCACGAGGGATTCAAAGTAGTTCTCATCTACTTTCAAATGAATTGATTCCTATTTGCTACCTATCATTTGATGTAGAGAAAGGGTCATACAGCCTGAGTAAAAATTTTAAGGCCAGTAAAAATTTTTGAGAAAATGGAAACATAAACTGAAGAATTAAAATATCACTTGATTGATAATTATTGAGCTTAAAATAAAAGTAAAAAAAGTAGAAAAATTAATTTGCAAATATTTTATTATTAGAAAATATTACAGAACACACAAATGAATATTTGAGCCTGATTAAAAACTTTAAGGGCAACATAGAAAATAACATATAAGAAAAAAATTACAAATTCTTAGAAGGTTGTGTAGGAGCCATTTCTTCGAATTACTTCAAATATTTTTGTTTTCATGGATGAAACGAGTTTTTGACAAAGGGCGGGGTCGGTTTTATACCATTCATCTTCGATAGTAGATTTCAGCTATATTGTTGATGTAAAATGTCACTCATTTGCATAAACTCTTCTTGCTAAGTCACCCCAAAGGTTCTCGATTGGGTTGCGGTCAGGTGATCTAGCTGGCCATTTCACAGTTTCAACATTGTTGACTTGGAACCAATTTTTTGTGCTGTTACTCGAATGGATCGATGCATTGTCTTGCTGATATTTCCAATTTTCTCCAGCAAGACATTCAGCATTTGGCAAAAGATGATTTGTTAGGACATTTTGGTATCCTTGTGAATTCATTCTGCATGAAACGAATGCAATTGAGCCCACACCATTGTAAGCAAAACAGCCCCAAGTCATGACAGACCCTCCACCTAATTGGCGCTTGGAGAATATTTCTTTTTCATTTCTTATATCATGCCAGTAGAAATTCCAGCCATCTGGTCCATCCAAATTCCATTTTTTTTCATCAGAAAAAATAATTTCTATCCATTGGTTGTCCCAGGTCATGACTTTCTGACCAAAGTTCAAACGCTCTATTTTGTGTCTCTGCAGTAACTGAGGCTTAGTCAATTTTGCTGTATAAGTGAACCTTCCAGACATTCTAACTGTGTTATAAATCGTTTTCTGACAAACTTTTAAACCTGTCGTCGGAATCAGTTTCCTGGTTGAGTACTTTCCAGTAGATGCAAGTTGGCAAACTCTTCTTTCATCACGCGAGGACAAAGCTTTAGGTCTTCCCCCAGTATTCTTTTTACCATAATTGTCTTTCAATTTTAAAAAAATTGTTGACTACAGTCTTTGATCTTCCTATCTTTATCGCAATAGCACGACTACTCATTCCTGTTGAAGACAAAGCTTCGATCTGTCCTCTTTCACGATCAGTTAACTTCTTACCCTTCGCCATCTTCACAAAGATTACCAATACTTCGAAGAAACGTATGACAAATATGAAAAGTGCAGCGTTGTCACAAGCTAGTAGTTGCAATAGTAATAATATTTATTATATTACACGATTATATTATATTTATTTTTAAAAAATGACTGGTGGCCTTAAAGTTTTTACTCAGGCAGAAATACTAACTTTGTAAATAACCACATGTTTCCCATAATTATGTATTTACAAATTATGTTTATGGCATTTATTTCTTATCAATGAACTTTAATAATTAATATTATTTGTATCCCTTTTATTTCATTTTACATTTTCTCAAAAATTTTTACTGGCCTTAAAGTTTTTACTCAGGATGTATAATTTGATTAATGGTTCGAATTGTCAGCTTGAATCGTTACAAAAAAAACAACTTAAAACTCAGAGTATAGTAAAAGCTTACTTCATTTTCATTTAATATAAAGGCATGCGTTTTGTATCTTTAGTTCGTTGACGATTATTGCAATTCATAATAACATGATTCTCATTATAAAATTCTCAATATAACTTTTATTGCTATTCCTTAATTTATTTAAGTGAAAGTGCGTAATTGTTTCTCCTACATTTTTACTTTCTCTTATACTTAGTATAGAGAAAATGTAGAAATCGTCAAAAATTCGAACTCAAGATTTTGAGGAAGTCCATGCTTTAGATCCCCCCTGAATTCAAAAAACACATTTTTGGAAAATGTTCGCCTGTCTTTAACAAAGATAACTCAAAACCGCTTTGTGCTAAGTGAAATTTGGTATACGGTTTTTACTCCAAATTTGCAGATATCTGTCAGAAGTTGAATAAAATCCACTCAGAGGAAGTCCATCTGTCCGGCTGTTCGAATATAGGTTAAAACGATAATTACAAAGAGAGAAGAGCTAGATGGATAAAATTCGGCACACAAATTCAATATCTATAGTTTAAACAGCTGTCAAATTTTGAGCTAAATCCAACAACGAGTTGACCGTCTGTCGGTCTGTACTTTCAGAAATATGCAAACGTGGTTACTCAAAAACGCTATGACTTAAATTTTTCAAATTTGGTATGTGATTTTGTGACTACTGGTGATTTTTGGTTAAATTTTGGCTTGAATCGGTTGAGAAAAATGGTGTTAAAACACACGTGAGATTTACGGATAGATACTGTTAACACATGTTAGGAATGAATCGCCAAATAATTCGCCAAGAATGACACGATTAGGGATTGCAATACCGGACCAAAATTTCAATACCGGTATTCGGTATTTTTTAAATCTTAATACCGGGATACGGGTTTTAATACCGGTATTAGAAATTTTGGAAAAAGAAAGAAAACACAGGTGTTTCTAATAAAACCAGTTTTATTAAAGAGTGTAAATATCACAAAAAAAAATAATTTGTAACTTATAAATTATAACAATATATAAGGAATCACAAAAAAGTAAGGAATTTCTTATTTATTTAAATCACAAAAAAAGTGTGAATATCACTATTCAGTCTGGGCTACTATTACAAATTTTTGAATGTGATCTTAAAAAGCATAATGCATCAATGGTACTGTCATTAAGCCTGAAAAGTAATTTTGTGTAAAAATGACCAGCTGTCGAAAACGCTCTTTCGGCATCTACGCTAGTTGGTGGTACTGTTAGCAATGCATGATATACTTTTTCCAAGTATTTACTTCTAAATCCCTCATCTTCAAATAAATCGATTTCTCGTCAGATGGCTTTGGATATAGCTGATTTCTGTATTTTATTTTGGTTCGTTGAATTTTTTTTTTGTTTGTTTGTTTATCGCTCATTCTAATTTTTGATCAAAAGACAATTCCTTTTCACTATCGACAGTAGTGTCATCATAATCTTCGATAACTGAACCGAATTCTTCTGAATGTGGATAGATTTATGGGTAAAAAATTTTAAGAAAATTTAATCTAAACTTAATCAGGTTTGAATTGGTTATTTTCTTTTCTTCTTTTTCATTTTCATTTTTAAAATTATTATAATTATGTAAATACCATAGGACATTTTCTATTTCGGTATGCCTTTCTTCTGTGCGATTTTTCAATGTAATATTTAATTCTTCAGATAGTGATGTGTGCTGTTCTTTCAGTGACTGCAACATGAAATTTATTGTTGCATTAGCTGTTATTAAAATCTCTCCGACATAATGCCTCAATAGTCAGTTTTATTGGAAGTAGAGCTGATATAGTTCTGGATATTAAGTCCGATTCACTATCTGAAAAAATAATTTACTGGTTAAAGTCGATTATTGCTTTTTGGATTGGATTTCGCAGTTTCAAAAATCGTTCCATCATTAGGAGTAAACTGTTCCAACGTATTTTAGAATCTAATATTAACATACATTCTGATTTATTTTTAGTCAGTATATATTTTAGTAATATATCCTTCTTTATAGGGGAACGTTTAAATATCTTAACAATTTTTCGAACTTTATAAATTATAGGAAGCAATTCTTGATAGATTAATATTTCATCGTCATTAGCAATATCTTCTTCAACAATTACATTGTCATTATCTTCATTGCCAATATCACTCTCACTTTTACTCTCTTCAAAGTTGGAATCCGAAGTTTTTATATCCACAGTATTTGGATTCTTCTTTTCTTTATTTTTTTTTGGTATAATACAACTATTACTCCTAATTGAATTCCATGTTCATAGCACAACTGCTGATTTACACCAATCAACTTTCCAACTTTTTTCATAACTGTTTCTCCATCAGTCGTTATGGATACAATATCCTCTTTCGGGGATAATCCATGTTTCACTAATTTAGATTTAAGCAATTAATTAAGCCATTAATTAGCTAATTAATTTCACCCGTTAGGGAGACATAAAAACAAAAACGTATACTATTTTGCTATGTTTGCGATCCCTAAACATATAGTGAAGACAATTTAAAAAATTTTTTAGTAAATACCGAAAAACCGGTATTTAAACTTGTGAATACCGGTATTACAAAATTGTACAAATGGCTCAAAATACCGGTATTCGGTATCCCGGTATACCGGTATTGCAATCCCTAGACACGATAGATTCAGTAAAAATGTTAAATTCACGCCAAAAATTAATATTTCGTGACTATTGTACCCTAGTGTTGAATAAGGCCTTCTCTGGCACGAAAAGTGTATTAGAGAGTATGCGAGAAAATTTTAGGGAGACCAATCCTGCATGTTTATTTATCTTTTTAAATAAACGCTTTAAAATACATACTGCAATTGTGTAGCGATTTGATACTGTAATTGTACTTCGGCGTTTAACCCAGGGCTGTCCAATTTCGAAATGGGATCCGTTTCCAATTGCTTCCCGCAACCCGATGCCAAGCGCACAGTCCTGAAGATTAAGATGGAATGCCCTGGGAAGCACGTTGAAATCACTGTCATGTCCTCGGTAACTATTGTGTTGGGACAATATCCGATTGCTTCTGATACTGCGTTTGGGTTCAATAGCTGGGGCCTAGCGCTGGCTGTTTCTAATGGCTTTAATCACAATATCAGTCGAAACAGTTTATGGTAATTGGCTTAACCGGCGACAGTTAGCGGGGAATGCATGCAGATCTCAGAAAGTGCACACAATAGGCCGCGTTGCAATACCTAAGTTATTTTCTCTTCTCTATGGGATCCAATTGGCATAGCTATCTTTAGGCTTATCAAAAACGGTATTTTTCACCTTTGAAGCTTAGCGTATTATATTCTCATCATTGGTTTGTATCTCGGTAAAGGTACAAACGCCTTTGTATCTTTTGTTGGACAGCCTTCCTAACTGCCGCTCTTTCTTGTATTATAAACATGAATAACTTGAAAAGATTTCATAAAGCTCTCCTCTTTTAACCCTTTGTAAGGCCATGGGAAGTATGCTTCCCACCAAATTCATATATCTTTGGGTGAAGTTATGCAGATTGGTTTAAGTTCTGACAAATTTTTCAATAAGACAGAAACTTAGATGCTACAGTTCCTTGTCTCACACAAAATGGTGTGTCTTGATTTGTTACTTATTAATTAACACAATAAATTAATTAATCAAATAAAATGTATCTGATAAGTTAAATGAATCACTTTCCTTAAGCCAGTCTCATTCCTAAAAATATTTTACTATATTATGACTAGAAAAAAATGGCCTTTTAAAGGGTTAATATAGATTAATCCTAAGCGGTTTGACGCCCTAATGATCTGCCCTATTTGGAAACAAAGTCATTGAAACCTAATGTGGCTGCGGAATTATTTTCAGATTTTACTATAAGGTATGTAACTATGCTCAGGATGGAATTTTTTAAAAAACATTGGAAAATAGTTGTGATTTTGAATATTTGCACGAAAAATATTGAAAAAATATCTATAAAACCAAATAATACATGTTAATTTTTTTTTCTTAAAAAAGTTGAAGAAAAGGGCTTTTTTTGTTAACTAATTAACTGTTTTGACCCCTTCGGAAAATGCACATCTAAACTGTGTCACAAAAATGTAACAATAGTGAGTGTACTCATCCTACACAAGGTATTGTCATATAAAATTATGGTGTAATGAAATGACTTGTATTTTCTATTTCAATAATCACATTTATTTATGTACTTAATTTACTTAAACTGACATTACATTTTTTGCTTATCAAGGAAGAGAAACATAAATTAATCTGTTATTTTAAATTGCTCTTAGAGAATCTTATTGAAAAAATCATGGTACAACACAATAATCTTTTATTTGTTCCTTTGATTTCGACTTGACATCAAAAGATTTTAAAGATCTTGAAATTTATCGATATATTTGAGTTTTTACTAAAATTGTAATTAAAGCTGTAAATTGTTCACAACTTATTACTGCTGATCAATTAACTCGTCATAACGGAAAATGTTGTACTTTTCCCATGACTAGTAAACTAGTCAAAAACAGTTAACTGGCTAGAGGTATAAAGCAAAATATATATAATTTTGAGATTTTTAAAATGGTTTGCTTAAAATTGTGCAGTTACCTTAAGAAATATATTATCTAGTTTCTGAGCTAGAAAAAATAAGCTGTATTTCTAACCAATCTTTAATCTACTGATAAATAATGCGAAATTTTCAATTTTTTTTCTATTTATGTAGCACTGAAATAACTATAAAATATTACTAAATGAATAGATTATTTATTCTCTAATTGAGGAACTGCAAAATATATTGAGAAATTATCAAACCAAGTTTTTATTTTAAAAAATAGGCTTTAGATTTTAATTAATGAGATTTTTCTTAAGAAAATTCTATCAAAAATTAAAATTGGAGAAAATAGAATAAAAACGTATTTAACTTAAAATATAAAAAAAGTGTAAGTTACTAAACAAATAGAACTTAGAAACAAAATTCTGAAGGCTTTATAAAAAAAAAACATGTTCAAACATTAAGAATATCAATTTTTTTTAAAAAATCACAATTCCACAAAAAATCGATTTTTTTTTTCAAAATAGTCGTCTACCTTAATTATATAGCTGGCGAGTAATGAACGCCATGCTCAAAGAGAAAATGTTAAAATTTCTCTTAATCTTTTAAGGAATTAAAAATCAAGTAAATTTTATAATAATTCATCACTATTATCAGTATTATTGGGGGAAAAGGTATATCTACGTTCAACGTAATTTCTAGTAAAACGTCCAGTAGACAGAATGCGCATACATATATCCTCTTTTGTTAGTATTGAAGAAAACATCTCGCTAAAAATTATTTAGATAATATTAAAAAGATCTTATCATCAAGAAGTGATTTGTGGCAAAGAAATTTCATTTTTGGAATCGAAGATCTCGGGTTTGAGACTCGATGCCACTGGAGATCTTCCGTGAATGTGGTCTTTTTGTACATTGATGTATCTAAGGTTTTTTTTTCCCTTCAAATCTGACCAAGATTTAAGAAGACAAAGTCCGATTTAAAACCTAAATGCATATTAACATTTGTATTGAATCAGTTCAGTTTTTAAATCAGTTGCCTCATTTAGTTAAATTGTGAAGGCAGATTATTGTGTTGGTAGGGGAGATCTTCCTTGGATTCCGGCAATTATTCAGTTTTTTTTTTAAATTTAATTTTGAAATATATTTTTTCTAAAATATCTTCAAATTGTATTAAAAATCTAAATCGCTGCATTGTTGGACTGCATGTCATAAAATAAGATGTGTGTTATTAGATTATTTCTTATAAAATATATTTAGAAATTGCGTGTGTACATTAATGTATAGTAAGTAGTATTTCAATAAAAAGAAGTTTTTATTTTATTTTTTTTTCTAAAATCTTATTAAAATATTTTAGAACACAGCAGAAAGAAATTTCAAAACGTACCTTTCATGGATATCGGATACATATAAAATGATAACATTATGAACTAAGAATGAGGTAATAAAAACGTGAACTAAAATTTCTATTGAAACGCCACAAAAGATTTTTAATTATATCTTGGAAAAAAGAAATTATAATTTCACGGTGATTGAAACTGGGTTTAAATAATTTAAATCTATAAGTGGTACTTATAAATTTACGATAACAATTATTCATGATATAACTGTTAGAAGATACACTTATTTTTTTAAATTTAATTTATATAGTTTCAGGAAATATATATCTTTTAATACAAATCTTTAAGATTCTCATGTTCAACAAATATAAATCATTACAATAAAAAAAAATCGACCCAATTATATTGATAAATCGTCTTTTTTTAAATCTCTTAAAATGTTTCGGGAATTAAATAAGCACTTTGAAAAAGGAAGCAAAATCCAATAAATCGGAGTCTGTTTTCTTACGTAAAATGTCTGATCACCGTTAGCTGCAAAACAGCTATGTAAAACCAATAAGTAAATCACTAATGTAAAGAATCTTATATAAAAAAATTGAGTTTAAACGACAATGATCTAGAAAAAATAGGAAATTTTGTTTTATTTCCCTTGAAAATTGTTTTATTTTTCATTCTCTTTCTCAAATGGACTGTTCAATAATGCATACCTATTTGTTTGTGAATGACATAAACTTTACTTATGAGAAGAGTGAAATTGGGTCGACGATTCGTCGACGGGAAATACATTTATTTGTCCTTTAGTATGTGCATGAACATAATAAACGCGGTGACCTAGATGGATGAAATGTTGCATGTCTTACAATTATCCCTATAATTGTAAGATAAAACCATATGTCCAACGTTTGGACTAAATCCACAGACAAATTGCATATCTGGGAGTCTGTCTATTCTTTTGTATATGAAGAAGATAATTCGAAGAGTTACATAAATAAAGTTTGACTAGCCACCTTCGGCGATCAACTCTTCACTCAGGATGTTAATAGTATTAAATTAATAATGTCAAGCCGCTTTGATGAACTATATCTTACCGTACCAAATGTAAGTACTATTTTAAATCAGACTGGCACAATAATTGTTGAGATTCCTGATTTGTTTTTTATGCATTCAAAATAGCGAATTTAATTGGCGAAATAGATCCAATTGTGAGACTGGGGAATACTGCCAAATTTTAATTTACAATATATATAAGATGGAGGACAGAAGATGGCGTAGATAAAAGAGATGAACTTTCAAATGAACTAAAAAATTGCTGATATCAGTGAAGTGACATTCGATCTTTAAGGGGAGGAGGAGGAGGTTATGGTTTTTTCCACTTCGTGGGGAATGCGTATGGGAATAGAGGTTTTGAGATTTCTTTCAAAAAGGAGGGTAATGAGGGACAGGGAAACATTGACTTATCTAGAGGGTCATAAGATTTCGTATGAAATAACGATTAACAAAATGACATCTGCGTTTAGAATGTAGGATTTGGTTTTTAGATTTTTCCTAATTATTTTGTAACTAATTTTTATTTTCCCTAATTATTTATATAATGTGAATTTTACACAAAATTCGAATTCCTCTTTTAAATCTTGAATCCAATTGATAAAAGAGAAGACGAACTATTTCGTTATTCAATCGTTGCAATTAATATTTATAAAAGGAAGTGTTTGTCTGTATGTATATCTGCGCTATCTTAACGAATTTATTGTATTCGTAGCCATAAAATTTAGTGCATATTTAGTTGCAGTGATGAATAACGGGATAATAATTTAAATTTTAACATTTTGTGTGATTTTCCGCATGTATTTGCGCATAAACTCCGTTGAAGGTGGTGGTAGTGGGCAATCGATGCACTATTGAATAGAACAAAAAATTTTTGCTCAATAGAAACTTGTTTTTGACGTTGTAAACGAATTTTACGAAATTCTTGAAATATTACTTGAAAAACTAAATATGCAAAACTCTAATTCATTATCTTTTTCAATTTTTTAAACGTTTATCCTTTCAAACAAAAACGAACGAAATATATTTTATTGATTTTTAGTTGTATTTCGCTGAACGCTTTGTAAATTTTTGGCGCACATTTTTTGTTCTCTTTTTTGCTGCATATTTGATGGTTTAACTTGCTACGTGTTTGCAAGCTATAACTTTTGCAAAGAGCTAAATCAAAATGAATGCCTCAAAAATCATGAAAATTATTATTATTACATAATCTCATTTTCCCAGAAAAAAAGTTCTATTTCAACAGAATTTTAAGAAATATATTAAAAATACTAACTTAATACCAGAAATACCACTTCTACCAATTCTAGAAAATCATAATAAAAGATTCCACTTCTGTAAAAAGAAAAATCAATATTAATAAAAGAATGTTGTAGAAGTCTCTAATATAATAGAAATATTGACAAATCCTTCAAAAATTGCTCTAATTTGGAAAAAAAAGGAAGGGGAAACTTCAAAAATGTGTACAGTATATCTCATCCGATGAACTTAAAAGCATACTTTGCGACTCCACTTTCTTAGAAAGCCGCCAACCCTTTAATGAATTGACGGCTTCCTTGGAAAATTCCATGCGACTACGGGTAGGGAGGGTTGAGGGGGCTATCAGTGGCCGGGGAAATGACGCCATGGAGGAAGATTGCCACCACAAAATGCATAGGAAAGCCCCGATAGCACTATCGCAAAGAGGGATGAAAAAGGGAAAAATGGAAATGTGAAGTCTGGAGGATAAAAGACATTGTAAAGACGAGCAATGTTAAATAAAGATTCATTCATTGGTGAATTTCTTTTATAAACAGTATTTCTTTAATATCTTGGAAGGCTGATACGTGTCTTGTGAATTCATAATTTAATAAAATGATTAAGCTGTTGAAAAAATTATATTTAGTAGTAAATATAGTCAGAATTGCTAGTAAAATGATTTAGTTAATTTTTTAGCTTGTAAATGCCCAACTTGGCAAAGAGCCAAATTAAAATTAATGCCAAAAGAATCAAGAGAACTATTTTTAAACAATCAAAATTCTAGTAGATTTTTTTCAGCCACCTTTTTATTTTCAATGTCCCGTTCTTAATTTATTTAGTTTTAACTTATATCATCTACAGCGCAGCATGATATATCATTATGACAAAGAAAAATATGTATAAAAAATCAGTTCTACTTTTATTATGTGAGAACATGTTATTTGGGGGGGGGGGGTTGAAGCTGGAAACCGCATAGGCAATGAATATTGAAGCTCGAAATCGCGTAGGCAATGAATAAAGCATAAATGGTAATTTTCATCATTATCTTTTAATTGTATATATTTTTTACCTGCTTTTACCAATATTGTATTATTATTATTATGTATACTTCTTTGACAGCAGATGCGTTTTTAAAAGGTTGACGTAGAACTATGACATCATAACTGTTATTTCATTTCAAATCATAGAAAAATTCAAAAAAGAATGTTTAAAAAACTGTCTTTATATATATAATATACAGAGAGAGTGAGAGAGAGAAACCGATAGAGAAGTCTCTTGATTTTTCCAAACCGATTTAAACTGGTTAATGACTTAATTAAGACAAATAATGACTTAAAAAATAATAATGTTCTCGCATGATAACTTGAAATTTGCGATCGTAGATTACATTTTAATTTTCTGTAATTTATCTTGAATAATTAATTCTGAAGTATATTAAATAAGTTTTATTATTTTTGATTTCTTTGCCATAATTTTATTTTAATATATATTATTGCAGCTTTGATTTTTTTTTTTCTTCTATGCATTGTGTGACATCCAACGCCGAGCGAGTACTGCTAATTATTGATATCATTACACACCATTTTAGTTCAACCAGCTTTATTTCCAGTAAAAAAAAATTCATCCAATAACATACAACAAATCACTGATTTTTCGACTTTTAAAATATTTATATCTTTGTGCCTTCTTATGTTTAATAAATATTCCTGAATTAGGAGCCACTTATAAATAAAAATTTAACATGTAAAAACTTAATATAAACTGAAATTGTACTTTTTTTTATTTCTTATTTGTTTTTCTCTAAAATCAATACAGAAACAAATATTTTACTTACATGATATATATATAATGTATTTTACCAATAATTTTATTCACGAGTTTTACATATTTGATATATATAATTTCTGTTTAAGGAACTGTAAGGAAAAAAATGGTTTTCATTAAAAAATTAGTTTTTTGTGATTAACTTTTCGCATTTAGAAGAGAAAAAAACGAAAGCTATACATAAAAACAACTAAAAATTTAAAGGGAAAAGAAGTATGAATTAAAAATTATCATTTTTTAATATTTGAACTTTTTATCTTAATTTGTTTTAAATGAACCAGAATAATCGACATTTACTTGATTATGATGATTGACAATATCAGAGACATCGTGTCATTTATTACTCATCATTTATATATATATATCTTGATTATCAAATTTAATATATGATGAATGATTGCATTCTGTTCATACCAATGGTATATTTTTTTATCCTTATCATATCTTTCATTTCCGGAAATTTCTTGTATGATTCCTATCCCCATACTTTTAATTGCAACAAGGCTTTGTGTAGTTATGGCCACTTTTATTTCTGTGTTTAGTCCAAATAATGATGTTAAATTCTAACTACCCAGTATGTTTCCCAGTCTAAACTGCCGACTTCATAAATTAAATTCAGTGTTGTTCCATCATAAAGTGATGTTGAAACTCTGTCTCTGTTTTATCTGTCAAAAGATATAACAAGAGACTAGAGAAAATCAATACTGAAGGTCATTTTTAAAAGCAGTTTTTAAATTTTTGGAGATGATTGACATATTTTTAATGAAGCATTGAAACTATTGTTACATTTATTCATCTAATTCTATATATTTCTTAATCAATAAAAAGTTTATTATAAAGCGAGTCTAGACTATATTGCTTCCGGAAAAACAATTTATTAAGGATTCGATCCTTAGTTAAAAAAAAAAATAATCATTTATGCATCGTCTAATTCCGTTCTTGGAAATTTCGTATTCAACACAATTTTAAAAATTAGCTTAGATTCTTTGAAAACCAGCGGTTAGTTAATTCCGAATGAAATTAAAAATTTTAAGGATTTGGATTATAAGGATAACCAATACTATTCTCTCAAAGATTTTTTATTTATTTAAGATCGTCCCTTTCGCATCTGATACAAGAATAAAATTCCTTATATAAACAATTAACATCAGAAACAAATAGATCATTACAATTGAAGGCACTAAATAACATTTTATAAAAAAAATTGTCGATATTGTACCTGAAGTATAAAACTGCAATTTAATACATATAAACACTTCAGATGTAAAATTCTTCAAAATTATAAAGACTTATTTTAAAAAAGAAACATGACCTTTCCCATTGTGATTTCTTCTTGTTATTTTGTTTATATGTTTCAAAAATATATGTTCAATATAAAGAACATATCTTCACAATTAATCCTGACATATAGTGATTACAATTTTTAAGTTTGTCAGTTCGTGGAAGTACTTGAATTTACAGTTTCTTTTGCTGAAAACATTACAAAATCCAGAATTCTATAGCTTTACATTTTTATTTTGTAGAAACATAAGTTATATTTAAAAGTGTCTCATACTGGAAAGTTCAGTATTTAGTATCTTCGAAAGTTTTTCGAACGTTTAGAACTGGAAAAATTTTCTTTCATGTCATCAGTATTTTTAATTCTAGAGTTTGACAGTACAATTTTATTTCATTTTCTGTTTGTTGAAAAAAATTTCAATTACAGAAAATGTAGATATCTACATCTTATGTAAGTCTTCATCGAAATAATAGTAATATCAATGACACATTGATTATCTACAAAGAAAATCATATACATGCAAATGTTTCAAGTTTGGAAAATTTTCATCCATTTCCATCAAATTCCTTTATTCCTTCTGTAGTTTACGAAAATATATGATTAGCTAAAATATTTTTCAATTGTAAAAAAACCCATTATATAGATTGGTTGAAACAGCACTGAAGTCACTTTCACATTGGATATTTACATTAGAAATCCTCAATCATACCGATGTCGCCAAAGGATGACTTTATTAAGTTCCAAAATAGGGCAACTTTATTAAGCTAACAATTTGATAATATTTTTTCTTAACTTCCTAAGCCCATTTTTAAAACATTTTCCTAGCCTTGAATATTTCTAAGCCTCTTCAAGGATCAAACAGTGCGTGGCGATCTCTGATGGCCTTTGCAATTTCCCGATGTATCATTCCGTCTAAGCTGCTACCCAACTGGGATGGTGGTCTCTGTTGAGGAGGTGGCAATTTCTTATTCCACAGCTTGTTGTTGCCGCTGTATTTCACATTCTCAGGTGGCAGTGGGAAATTCGAGGCAGACCCTACCATCGTCAAATTTCCGGTACTGCTGCTGGTCCTGGCCTTACTCTGGGCACTTTGCAGAGATCGAGGCAATAAGGACTTCCCTTTTTCTTTGTTCTTGTCTCGTGAAGATGAGAAAGATCTCTTTTTGTGAGACTTCTTTTGGTTCGCTTTGGGTGGTGTGTTGGGTCGCTGAGGCAGGGGTGGAGGAGGAATGTTCTGGATTCCCAAGATGTCAGCGCATTTGGTTCTGTTTTGTCCTGGATGTAGGACTACTGTGCCAGGAGGAACGTCTAAGGAAAAAAAAAATATTCAATTAAAGGTGATATGAATGCGAAATATATTTCGAAAATTCTCAGTTGTAAAAGAGGCATAGATTATCCCAAAATATGTTGAAATAAAATTCAGATTTATCGTTACTGCGTGGACTTTTCAATTAACAATCAGCTTTTATTATTTAAGAAAATTAGTTAAGTAAAAATAATCCAAAATTTTAGATAATTTTTTGTTCCGTTAATTGTTTCCAGAAGTATTGTTCCATAGGTGTAATTTTTAAATTTTCTCAAAATTAAAAATATATTTTAATGATAATAAACTTATTGCACAATATTTTCCGGAAATTTTATAATTTTTAAAATGTTTTATTCAAAAAAGTTTTTCTAATTATTTTCTTATTATAACAAGGAAGCTTGAACCATTTTCATTGTTTCTATAAATATATCAATGCTTATTTCTCTTCCATTGTTAAGGAATGAAGAATTTTGCTTATTTTTTCATAATCTTTGTCAATGTCGTAATGGAATTTTACTTTCTTACTTTATTTTTACAAATTATTTAGGTAATGAATAGGGATTGCAATACCGGTATACCGGGATACCGATATTTTGAGCCATTTGTACAATTTTGTAATACCGGTATTCACAAGTTTAAATACCGGTTTTTCGGTATTTACTAGAAAATTTTAAAATGGTCTCAACTATATGTTCAGGGATCGCGAACATAGCAAAATAGTATGCATTTTTGTTTTTATGTCTCCTTAACGGGCGAAATTATTTAGCTAATTAATGGCTTAATTAATTGCTTAAATCTAAATTAGCGAAACATGGATTATCCCTGAAAGAAAATATTGTATCCATAACGACTGATGGAGCAACAATTATGAAAAAAGTTGGAAAGTTGATTGGTGCAAATCAGCAGTTGTGCTATGCACATGGAATTCAATTAGGAGTAATAGATGTATTATACTAAAAAAATAAAGAGCAGAAGAATCCAAATACTGTGGATATAGAAACTTCGGATTCCAACTTTGAAGAGAGTAAGAGTGTGAATCATATTGACAATGAAGATAATGACAATATAATTGTTGAAAAAGATATTGCTAATGACGATGAAATATTAATCTATCAAGAATTGCTTCCTATAAAAGCTTGAAAAATTAAGATATTTAAACGTTCCCCTATAAAAAAGGATATATTGCTAAAATATATACTAACTGAAAATAAAACAGAATATATGTTAATATTAGATTCTAAAACACGTTGGAGCAGTTTACTCGTAATGATAGAACGATTTTTGAAACTGAGAAATCCAATCCAAAAAGCAATAGACTTAAACCCGTAAATTATTTTTTAAGATAGTGAATTTGACTTAATATCCAGAACTATATCAGCTCTACTTCCAATAAAACTGACTATTGAGGCATTATGTCAGAGAAGTTCTATTAACAGCTAATGCAACAATAAATTTCATGTTGCAGTCATTGAAAGAACAGCACACATCACTATCTAAAGAATTTTATATTACATTGAAAAATCGCATAGAAGAAAGGCATACCTAAATAGAAAATGTCTTATGGTATTTACATAATTATAATGATTTTAAAAATGAAAATGAAAAAGAAAAGAAAAGAACCAGTTCAAATCTGATTAAGTTTAGAGTAAATTTTCTTAACATTTTTTACCCACAAGCCAATCCACATTCAGAAGAATTCGGTTCAATTATCGAAGATTAAGATGTCACTACTGTCGATAGTGAAAAGGAATTGTCTCTTGAACAAAAATTAGAATTAGCGATAAATAAATATTTCAACGAACCAAAATACAATACAGAAATCAGTTATATCCAAAACCATCCGACGAGAAATCGATTTATTTGAAGATGAGGGATTTAGAGGTAAATCCTTGAAAAAAATATATCTCGCATTGCTAACAGTACCACCAGCTAGCGCAGATGCCGAAAGAGCGTTTTCGACAGCTGGTAATTTTTACACAAAATTACTTTTCAGGCTTAATTACAGTACAATTGATACATTGTGTTTTTTTAAGATCACATTTCAAAAATTTGTAATAATACCAGACTAAATAGTGATATTTATACTTTTTTTGTGATTTAAATAAATAAGATGCTCCTTTACCTTTTTGTGATTATATATACTGTTATAATTTATAATTTACAAATTATTTTTTGTGATATTTAAGCTCTATAACAAAACTGGCAAATAAAACAAAGAAACACATGTGTTTTCTTTCTTTTTCTAACATTTCTAATACCGGTATTAAAACCGGTATCCCGGTATTAAGATTTAAAAAATACCGAATACCGGTATAGAAATTTTGGTTCGGTATTGCAATCCCTAGTAATGAACAAGGCCTTGAAATATTAAGTAAAATATCAAACATACTGAACGGGTTATCCATTAATTTTTTCATTAATATGTTTCAATGTATCTATCTAACGTACTGTTATACGAACTAATATAACAGGAATAAAATGTATTGCTTCACTATTTTTATTATATTATTTTAATCATAGAATTAACTGCATATTTTATTTTAATGAAATAAGAAATTTTAATTAGCACGTCAGATAATATAAAATTAAATGTAGTATGCCGCGGAGAATTATATTTGCATGAACTTGACTTTATTATAGAAATTCATGTATAGAATGGACAGAACAAGTGTAAGGCTTCTAAAATAGCACAACTCAATCAAAATGTGACGTGTGAAATTACATTGTTGCGGGAATATGAATATTAAGATGAGAAATTTATCTAAAATTAAACGCAATCAATATTCCTCGATAACTTATTTGTCGTCGTTGTGCATTTACACATTAATACAAATATATAATATGTGTGTGTACTTATTGGCGCTCAATTGGTCAAACCACTGAAGTTTAAATCTACCGATTTTGGCATACGTATACTTTGGTGGATTGAAAAGTGCATCTTGGAGATGACCTTTTGAAACTTTAATTGAAAACCTGATGAATATAAAATAAAGCAAGTTCTTGGTTTTTTTATTAATAAATTTTTAAAATATTACCACGCAAAATTAATTTTTAAGCCGCCTAAGTGTTTATATAATTATCTTTACTACGATATCTATTTAGTTGTCCTATAATTTTTTGCCCTTGATATCGGAAATTTTTCAAATGCATTTTTATCTGTATTTTTCAACAACTCATTTCACTGTAATAATAAAATTCCAAACATTTTCTATGTCGGATTTTTTTTTCAAATCTTTAATGGGGTCTTCTTCAGTTTTTAAGAGCTAAGGAATATGAGGGTATTGTGCATTTTTTTCATATTCTTTGATAATGATGTCGTGAATTTTTACTTCCTTATTTTATTTCGCAGAAGCTTTTGTGAAATCTATAAACAAATCCATTCCACTATGTACTTTAGAAAAAAATAACTGCTTAGTTAAGTATTATTATTTTATTTTAGTCAGCATATTTCAATGCAGCTAGCATGCTCACATTATGCGTGTAAATTTAACGTTATTGCATCTTTTGAAACGAAGTGTAAGAAAATGTTCAGTTAAAAGATGACTGTTATATTTGTAAGAGGCTGTGTTTCATTTATACATGACGTACATAGTAGACATAAGATTACTAAAACCACCTCTTAAGGAGGTCCGGAACACATTTTGAAAATTTTTTTATTAATTAATTTAAAATTTTGAAATTTTTTGTACTGATCAACCATTTTATTAATAAGCAAAATCACAACACAAAAGTTTTCAAAATTTTTTTTAAACTTAAAATTTAAATTTTTTTTTTTTTAAAAAGTGACGTTGTTTTAAATCGATATAACTCAAAATATTTTTGATCAATTTTCAAAATTTTTTCATTAAATCAAACACAAATATATATTCTTTCATTTTGATTCGGCAATTTAAAAAATATTAATTTTTAAAAAAAAATTTAAAAAATTTGAATGAAAATTTTGAAAAATTCTTGGGTACTTTTTTTAAAAAAAATTCATATCTTTAAAAGTAAATTTTTTTTTAATTTGCTGAATCAAAATTAAAGTAAACAGTTTGAAAAGTATGTGTTTCAAATTTCAGACCTCTATCTTTATATGATCTGGACTTATATCAATTTGATCACAGCAAATAATGAAAAAACGCAACATGGTTAAAAATGCGTTTAAAGTTTAAAAATAAAATTTATAAGAATTAAAACTATTTAAATACCTTTAAAAGCTTCCAGATGCATAAGAGACACCTCCCTTCCTCACAAGTGTTTGGTTTAATTAAAAATTTATTTCCAAAAAATCAAAAATTACGCTAAAACAATGCTAGGAAATGTCGGTTTACATTTAAAGAGATGAAGTTACCATGGCAACGCCTTTTTGACAATTAGAATTTCAAAGCAGTGGTCAACAAAAATAGAAACATGATTTGAATGTTATTTTAAGCAGAAAAGCATGCAGGAATTTTTTTCAGCTAAAAAAAATTTTTTTGAAAATTTGACGATTTATGTGTCCCGGACCCCCTTAAATGTATAACACAATTTGAAATTTAAAAATATTTCATAGAAAAAAACCTTTAAATAAAAGATTAAATTGACATGAAACCAAACGATATTGCCAATGAACAATCTGGTCTTCAAAAAAGAATCTAATACATATTTTTATATAAATTTTGTTTAAATCGAGAATTATAATATTATATGCCCGTGTGCATCGAATACAAAAGAAGATGAATTTTTAAAAATAATATTTGAACCAAAGTGTGCAGCAAGATGTGAAATATTATTGTGGAATGTAATTATGAAGCTAGTGAGACAATAACCTATTTTCCTGAAATGAAATGCAGAGCGGGCCAGTCAACAATATTTGCTGACCCGAGACAAACCCTTATTGAAATGGAAAACATGCCTGCATTGAAAGCTAGAGCGGATCGAGATACTTGTAATTACTCTGTAATTGACAACAAAAATTGTTAAGAGTTCAGTTTCAATGTTTATGAAATACCATGACTAGTTCAGTGCAGCGAAAATTGTGGATTGATGCACTTTGACTCTCAACGCCTGAAGTAATGTAATAAAAAAAATTGTTTTGTTGAGATCTTTATTATCTGTGTAAATCAAATTAAATCATAAAGTATATATTGCTCTGATTACATATGACTAGCAAATTGTTTTTCATTCTTTTAACCCTTCTTTGCATGATGATGGAGATTTCCATCATAACATTTAGTGAACAAAAAATTGTACTCAAAACAGGTGTACTGTAAATTGGTAGTTGCTGGCAGCTTATTTCATGACTATTGCGTAATAAGAAACGTAGCTGTTAAAAAAATCAAATGTCATAATCTTTATAGCGATTTGAAATTGTCATTCCGCTGTTTGTTGTAGTTGAAAGAAACGTGCAATTTCTTGAATATTTTTTTGCTAATAAGAAAGATAATAAGTAGAGGAATTTTGGAGAGAGGGACATTGAAGATTTTGTGCTGAGTTCAACATGTAAATTTGCATGATGATAGTTATTTCCATCATACTATTTTTTTAATTATTGTATATTATATATTTATACTAGGATTTTTGAAACATTTTTCCTTTAATCTAGATCATGAATTATCAGTCTGATTTATTTCACACACACAAAAAAAAATCATGCAAAGAGGGGTTAACAATTTAAATCCAATTTTCCATATCGTTCTTTAATTGCACTTTTGTGTCAATGACTGCTATTAAAATGAATTTTTAAATTTTAAATAATAATTCTGAATTATTTTTAAAGATTTGTGAATATTATTATTTTTATATATATTTTCGTAATGTTTCCGCAATTTAAACGCCCAAATGCAAATAAAATAGAACAGCACGTTAAAATAATAAAAACCAAAAAAAATTATCTAAAAGATGCAATATGTTAATCCTTTAAACAAAATTATTTAACTATTATTAAATAAGGATCAAATAATAAACGATATTTAAAGATAGTTAATTTTTATCTTTAAATATAATCATTATTTTTATTAAAACTCAAAGGGCGAATTATATTTCTTTGAACTGTAACAACTGCATTAAAATGCAGCTAGCAATTTCCTTTAATTGCTTTTGTTCGTAGAACTATTTCTTTGGAAAGCAGTTTCGCTAAAACAAGACTTTCAGTTTTTTTACAAGTCTACTTTAAAATTATTAAAAGCATTCTTCCTGCAAATAAGAAAAAAATATTTTTATAAAATTATTTGAGGAAAATTTTATAAAAATCATTACATAGAACTTTTTTTATATCTAGTTTAGTTAATAATTAATGGGTGTGTTTTTTTCAGTGATATGTTGGTTTTTCGTACAATCTTTTTTTCCCCCATAAGCGATTTTTTTTTTCGAGTCTGGCCTTATTTTATAGCTAATCTTTCATTAAAATTATAACAATTTTTTAATTATTTCAATATAGCAAAGAATTTTTTATTTAGTTTTTTAAAATTTCAGCTCGAGTTACAAATTATGTCACAAATTCTTACTACGTAATCTTACTATTTGAAGATAAATTAGTTTGGAAAATGATTAAAATAGATTTATCTGAATTTTTATAAATGAAATTAATATATTCTTAAGGAAAATCGTCGAATTTGTGCGGTGCATTATATGGTAGAAAGTTCAACAAGCTTAATAACAAATAACAATGCTTTATTCTAGATGAAAATACGAACATACAGATAACAAAATACCAGACGACATTAGTAACAAATCGGTAGTAAATAAGCGTAACTGTATAAAGCTTTCAGAGAAACCTTACTGAATGAAGGTTGAACTTCGCTCAACTAGTCGCTTGAACTCTACTCAAAAGACTACTGTCTCCACTACTGACTGATTTCAGCTCAGTCGCTGGCTTTTTATTGTTTCAGTGATTGGTGAAAGAAACTTCTAGAAAGATATCGTATCTTCGATCCTAATCAAAATATCTCCCAAATTCTCGAATATTCTGAATTTTTCATTTTTGTCGCTAAAGTCGCCGCATTCGTTTCCAAGTCTTCACTTGTAGCGAAGGCAGAGGTTGTCATTGATTCTACAAAATTACTTTGACTGTAAAAATATCAGTCTTATCAATAGTCGTATTTTAAACGGCCGCGATTTTAAAAATTCGTTACAATATCCTGATTTCGCGTCTTTTCATTGCATACGAAATCCCATTGCATTGTGTATGAAAATAAAAGAAGGTATTTTGAAACTATATAAGTTCTTTCATTCGTTATATGATCTATTCAAAGGTTTTCTTATTTTATTCGTACATTTATTATTTGCATCTCGTTATCAGAGTTTGTTATTTGAAATTAAGTTTATTTTTATATGTTATGTGATTTTATTTTAAATGCGAAGGTCAGTTATCTGTAAATGGTTTTTTTCTAAATACATAATAATAGATTATATAATAGTATAAATAGTGCAGCCTCCTATCGAATTTTGTGTCAAATTCAACTGTGTTGACTGTCTGTCAGTCTGTATTTTCAGAAACATGTCAATACGATCATTCAAAAATGCAAAGATTTAAAAATATTAAATTTGATACGAGATTTTGTAACTGCAAATATAGTTTTGTGCCAAATCTTTTGCTTCAGTCGGTTAAGGAAAACGTATTTAAAACACAAATTCGATTTTTGGATGCTGTTAATTGCATACCAAGGATTAATCGCCAAATAACTCGCCAAGGATCACACGATAGATTCTGCAAAAGTGTTAAATTCGCACCAAAAGTTAATATTTCGTAACTATTGTACGCCAAAGTCAGGAAAGGCGTTCTCTGGCATGAAAAATTTGTGAGAAAATGGGAAAAAATTTTAAGGAGATAATTCCCGGTGTTATTTTTTTTATTACAACAGATTTAACATGACACAGTTGATAATTTTTTTTTATCACAACAAACTTAGCATAAAACAGTTAATCCTACCTGACACAGCACCACTGGAAATGGACCTTCTACCCACGGTTGCTTCAGAAAATCTCACCCTGACACTGTTGTGCCTCTTTTCCAACCGGACACCTGGTACGTCCGGATAGTGCCAGTCATTGGTATCTAGTTCTGAGTCCGGAGCCGAATTGCTGCTGATTCCAGAATCGGACAGTTTGGGATGGTTAGGGGGCAAAGGAGGGGGCGTGTCAGGGATTCTGAGTCCCGGATTGCCCGAGCTGTGGACATCCAGAATAGATCCGGCTGGAATGGTCGGAATATCGATGAGAATCTCATCCAACTCCGAGTCGTGGATGTCCGGCTGGATCGTTTCCGGCTTCAGGGTGTATCGTTGCATTTGGGATGGATTGCCAGCGCACTCTTCGTCGGATGAGGAAGTGGATGGGGTCGACATCACTCTAGACTGATGAGATTGAAAAATAAAAAATTAAAATCAGCTGAATAAATGTTGAATATAAAGTTTTTTTTATGAAGAAGAGAGATACCCCCCCCCATTTCCAGTGAAAATGCAAGGGATTTTTATATTATTTTTTATGATCTAATTTTAATTTCAGCATTTTATAAATTTTTACTGTTTTATTTTCTCTTTTTCCCCATTATATGATTTCAAAAGTCCATGAAAATATGGGCTTCCAAGGAACAAACTTTCTGTTAAGTGACAATAAATAATAAGAGTGTCATCGTTTTCCGATATTCAGTTGCATTTATTGCGATAGTAACATTTTAAAGGTATTGAATGAATAACTGAAAAATGCAACTTGTTTTCTAACATAGCGTTTTCAATCATTTTACTCAATTACAGAGAATCCCACCGAGTGCCCCTGAGACCCGGTATAGTGGTTGCTTTTCGCTACCCGGATATGTACAGAAATGGTGTGGGGTCGTTTACCCCTACTGATGATGAAACTTGCTTCCAACGGCAAAAGTATTTTTTTAAAAATACCTAAGATTCCCTTGCCTAAGTCATCACATGTCGAAGAAATACCAAATAGAATCTCATAGCAAAATCATTGAATGGACAAATTTCTCTTCTTTGTGCTCTGGTGTCGCGATGTGGACTGATCGTTGTCTAATCGCTTTTTCCCTGTCTCAAGAGTTTTGGTCACGAATCTGTAAAATTGGGCAAGGGAATCTTAGGTAACTTTTAAAAAGATGCGTAGGATTCTTTTCCCTTCTGTCACAGTATAGGAACCATGGAGTCAACATTCATTTTTAAGCGCCTGATAGAAATAATTAAATAAAAAAGTGAGAATTGAATCAGGAAATAAGAGAAAAATATTAGAATGAATGTTAACATGGACTAATTTAAGATTAAAATTAAGAATAATTGTTATATATATTAAGAGATGTCATGACATAAATATATTTCTTAACCAATCTTCCAATGTGTGTGATATTTTCATTATGATTTTTATTGGTTAATCTATGACAATTATATCCTAGATACTGTAAACAGGATAAAAGCCCGTCTAGACGGAAGCATCTTCTCGTTACTTTAATATTTATATTATAGATGATATCAATTAATTAGCAAATCTTTGAGTCTTTTATACCACTTAATAATCTTCTATTGAAAAGCATTTGAAATGATTATTCAATTAAGTTTGTGATAAACGTTGAATTATTTAATATCCCGAATCTATTTCCATTAATATCTACGAAAAACGGAAAAAAATTTATTTCATTTCATTACATTCTATATCGCAAATTAACTCATAAATAAATGAATTAATGCACAATTAAAGAAAGAAAACAATCATTTCGAGTTTCTTGTTTTTCAATTCCAATGCTTTATAATTTCAATATTTATTAATAAATGTATAATCCAATCGGTGTTGCTTTTATCTTTTTTTTAAGTGATGACTATCATTCCATTTTAAAAGAAATATGTCTCCTAGACAGATTTAAATTTGATAAACTCATTTTATTTTTCTTAAATACTGTTTTTGGTGAAGATTTCTAACGAATTTGAATCCAGAATTCTACGATACATTCAATTAGGAAATTTCTTTTTATTGCCTCGTATACAAAATGTAAAAGAAAATGCAATTTAATCATCAAATATAAATATCGAGATTTTAATAAGTTGGAATATTTTGTATGTCCCTGAAAAAAAATTTTGTCGGTGAATATGATATATTCGAATAAATTGTAATAGTTTTTCTAATATATTAATAATTTCTATATTAATATATTAATTTAATATAGAAATTATTCTTCTTTTCTAAGATATTAATAATTATAAGTCGCAATAAAAATTTAAACGGAATTGATCGGCGAGGAGTTAGTGTGTATCTTCCAATTTTTAAGAATGTAAGCAGGATGTCGCCCCCTGTGACCCCTGTTAAGTTACAAGGTCAGATCCAAAATAAAGCTCAATGTTTCTTCGAACAGCGATGTAAAAATAACTAAATGAAATTTAACTTCATTAAACTTGAGACAGTAAATAGAGTAATTCAAAAACACGAAAAGCTAGATAAATGTAATTAGGTGCATGGTTTTATCGCCAGAGCTATAGATGTGCAACAAGTATCAATGTAAACTTGTCAATAGATTGTCTATCGGTCTTTCTATTTGTATATAAAAAAAAATTAAAAAAAAAACTAAACTCAATAACCGAGAAAATAAAATTTGGTTTTTCAGTCTTTAACTGCACAAATTATACATTTGTATCAACTTTTGAACTCAAATGATCATAGAATGTTGGTACAAAATACATATACGATTATATTTATGGAATTAAGTTATACGCAAGTAAATATTGGGAATGTAGTAAAAGTTTAAAAGCCTAAATTAATAAAAGATTCGAAATTTTGACGCATGAACATTTGGGGAATTGTAAACCGAATTTCGCAAAGATATTTGTTGAAGATTGAGCAAATACTAATGAAATTTAAAGGTGTCAATTCTATTTATTCTTCTAAGCTTCATATGTCGTATAGAAATTTAACTATACATCTACAGCATTTTACAGCAAAATTGCAAATATCCGAATTAATTAGAATTAAAATCAATTCTCATAATTGAAATCGGAAAAGTTGGATTATTGATCGAAAAAAATTCAGCGGAAAAAATAAGATTGTTGATAGAATATTAATTTATTTGCTACTAAAAATGTCGTATACATTAAATACTAAATTAAATTTTCATTATTTGAATATAACAGTCAAAGACAATTACTCATATTTGCTTGATTTTACGCTCGCAATCTTTACATGTTTTTACTTGCAAAGATTTTCTTTTCGGATTCTTCTTTCTTGAAACCTTCTTGAGTGTTTTTTACACCTTATACTAATTTTTAAAATATCTCGTCAACAAAAATTGTTTTTGCGAAAAGATAGTATAGATAAGAAAACAAGAAGATTAATTCATTAAAGATAATAAAGAAATAAATGAAATGTAAATCTAATAAAGAATGAGTTAGATTGTAAATAAATAGAAATTAAAAAAGAATAAATAAGACAACAAATAAATGAAACTGCCATATCAAAATGGATAAGTAAGGAAATAGTAAATGGAAAAAAGATTTAAAGCGAATAAACAAGTAAATAAATAAATGAATGGAATATATATTAAAATAAACAAATAAGCACTGAAAAAGTGAAAATAAAATTTTAAAACGAATAAGTAAATAAATAAGATTGAAAATAATCTATTAAATATCATATAAGAGAAAATAAACATTTCTTTTCATGAAAAATTTGCACATTTATAGAATTTAAAAATGAAAAATTTTCCCAATAATTTTAAGAAAATACGATCTACTATCACATATTTTAATATAACAATGTAGAAAATATTTTATTTTAGTGAAATGAAGATGAAATTAAGGCATTCTTTTAAATATTTGAGGTAATCCCTATCACAATAAAGATGAAAATTGTGCAGCAATAATCAATCCAAAAGTAAATTTCAAATATTTTTCAAATAAAATCTCCTTTCTTATGGTTATATGTATGTCATTAAGTGTTTTCTCTGAGCAAAGTGAGTTTTCTTAAAAATAATTCTTTACATAAATATTTCTCATTTGCTCCGCGGCGTTGAATATTGATCACACCAAACGAATACTCAAACACTTCTTTGCTTGCATTAGTTCTTTATCAAGCAAAATTCTAACCAATATTTTCGCCTTGCTTAAAAATAAAATATTAATAGCAAAACTTTTAAGTGCTATGCGGAAGTAAACTATCGTTTGGGCAAAAGATTTTTTTCCAACATTTTCAACGTTAAAATCGAAGCAACTTTTAAGATTTGAATTTATATTTTAGATTAGAGTCGATGAAGCAAAATCAACAAACACAGAACGGCTTAAAAGTTTTACGTTTTCTTTCTTATATTTTTTTCCAGACAAAGAAAAATCAGAAAGAATCTCGCCCAGACATGTCTAGCGTAAGAGAAGATTTATATTATTTGGATATGAGTTTATTAAAAGAGTTATGAAATACTTAAAGTTTTAAAATGAAGTTCTCTTTCAATTTTGAAGCTCCTGTATTTACCTTTAGAGCTATGTCTTGAAGTCTCTGTTCCATGCTATTCCACTGGCCTTTCAGCTAAATTAAAAAAGAAAAAAAAAAACTTTAAAAAATATTGTAATTTGGTAATGTTTTTCTGGAAGCATTTTTCTTTAAAATCTGGAATGGAAACACATCAATGAAATCAATGGAGCTGATTTCATTCCTGCTCTTTGATTATTCCATTTGGAAATATTGGCCTATTATATGAGCACAGGAACTAAATAAGAATAAAATTTATTAAAGTATTAGAATTGAAAAATACCTCGTATTAATTGAATTTGAGTTCAAATAGCAATTAACTCCTTATTTTCCAGCTGCAATTTGAAATGAATATGCATAAACCCTATTATCAGGTATTCTTACATCATGTACTCTTATTTGACTCAATTATTTTTACAGCTTTTTTGAAGCTATATATATTCTGTTGGCAAATCTTATGTAGTGCTAACAAACTCAAGATATAGTAGTTCAATTTAATTCACAGGGGGTATCTAACTCGTAGGTTTTGAAAAAATTTAAACCAGCTTCATTTTTTATATTCCTGTTAGACTTCATTATTGTTTCAATTAATTTATAAACACAAAAAATTCTGCTGACAATTCTTGAAGTGTTCAATGCCAAGGTTTTCAAAATCCTATGTCTTAATTTGACTTATTTGAGGGATCCAATATATATATTTTCATGAAGCAACCAATTTTATGTAGACAGCATTTGATTCTTATCTCGCTCAAAATTGATATACAACATAACTAGCTGGAGAGAGTTTTGTTTTTCTAAATTGGGAGTAGTTATGGATTTTCAGTTAGGCAAATTAGATAGCTTTCTTGAGCCGCTGGTTTGCTGGGGATTGCATAATTAAAGTAGATAAAAAAATTAACCTAGTTGTCAAATAAATATATTTTAAGAAATACAATTTTTTGAATTATAAAGCATTAGGACGACAGTGAATTTAATTAAAGATTTTAATAATTCAATGAGTGAATAAATGCCTTTTATTCAACTAATGTATTGAAATATTAGTTATTCAATAGCTAGTTATGATATATTCGTCTAGAGAGAACCATAAAATAATTTCAATTTGAAATTATAATTTCTATATAAACTTTCATAATAATTAAATGCTTATAATATTTAAAAGATCATTAATTAATAATTATGGCTAATTTTTCAAGAATCCTAATCATTTTTTTTCTACTATATGATTATTAAAAAGTATATAAACACATACATTTTCACATTCCCTTAAATAAAGCGAATTGAAACAAGGCATTAACATGCTGATTAAGTTAAAAACTGAAACCAAGTTGAATCATTAAAAGAGGGGTCTCATAATGTGCACTGCATGGGATCTTAAAATACCTAAACCAACACTGAAGGGAATTGTGTTGTTTCCATTCCAGGGTTAAGTGATTTTTTCGACTAGTTAAGAGTGTTGTTACCTGCTTGTGGATATTGAGAATTCCTTTTCGCTCATCCCGTAATCTCTGTGGAAGAAAAAGAATACAATATAAGCCTTCTCAAAAAAAAAAAAAAAAAAAAAAAAAAATCGTAGATTTGGAGATTTATGAAGTAGTGAATTTTATATTGATCCGACATTCGTTTTATTTCGAATGCATAAACGAATCGCATTCTCAAATTAGGTGGAATTCGTAATAATGCATCAGTGATTCGACAATTGCATGTAAATATATAAAAAAAATTGTTTCGTTTCTTATATGCAAAACATAATACTTTTGTTATTATTAAATTAATCCAATACAAGGCAATTCTTTTTAACTCTGAGAAATTATTTTTATTTCCGTCAGTATTCTGGGTAATCTGGTCATCTGAATAATCTGGGTAAAATTATCCAAATTAAAATCCAATCATATCCAATTAAAATCCAGTCATATCCAACTAATCCACATGATCGGAGTTCTACTACAATATACATTGCACGCATGAAAAAAAAATGTATGAAATAAAAATTGTAAAACTTAAAAAGTTATGAAAAATATGCTTTTATGAATATATAAAAAGTCAAAAATAATTTTTAAATCAAAACATGTATATCAAAACAAAATCATGAAAGTATGAGAAACATATAAAAATATTCTAAGAATATTAAAATTTTAATCTCATTTGCAATGTATATTCATTTTTAATGAATGTTTTAAAATTTTCTCTTACATTATTCATTGAAAATTTATTTATTTTTAAATATCGTTTTCAGCGATTTATATACTTGTGCTGTTGCTTTAACTCAATTATTGATATAAAAAATATTTTTACGCTTTAATGAACAAATAAAAGCATGTTTTAAAAATCCTTTTATTTTTATTATTTTCTCTACTTTAGTCTTTTATATACTTTATACTGTTATAAATATTATACGAGTATAAATATTATGGAAATTTATATTCCATTTTTTTTCTCCAACATATTATCAGCTGACATTCAAATGGAATCAAAATTTAATTATCTATAAAATAATTAATAATTAAGTTCTGAAAATATTAAGTGTTCAAAAGGCAGACACACTGTCGAAAATTTCAGAGTTTTCATATTGTCGAAAGAAGAAAAACTGAAATGTCGGTTATAATATACCATCGCTAAAAAAAATCAACAAATCAAGTAAAAATATGTAAAAAAATGAAAATAGTCTGAAAATTAATATTTTTGTTAATACATATGATATTTAGATGTTAATAAAACCTTGTATTTATTACCTTCCTGTTATAATTGTTGTTATAGCTTTCTAATAATGTGTATCTAATATTTTACAATAGGATTGACACATTCTCGTTCGAAAAACGACTTATTTAAGAATATAAAATGTATAAGTTAGTGGAATAAAAAAAAAATGAGAAATTGATGAGAAATTGCGAAAAAACAATTCGACCAACCCTCAAAGATGTAACATTATCTCATAACATGCTCTTTAGAGCTAGTTAGAAGATAATGAAACAGTTTTCTTGTTTAACGCATTATACATCGCAGCTCATTTGACATTTTAAATTTATGTTTGCTCTTAAATCATTTACTATTTCGAGTTGTCCTTTGAACTTAGGCTTTATTTTCCTTTAAGAAAACATAAGCAATACATAAAAGTAATAAGTCATTTTTAGCGTAAAAGAAAAAGATCTGCATTGAAATTATTCATTTGTTTTAGTTTTATATAAAGTTGGAGTCATTTCAACGCAACAATATTATTGAAAACTATAAAATCCAGTCGTAATCTTAATAAAAATTTTCGAAATTTTTTTCTCAATTACTTTCAAAAGAAATTATTTCTCTTTCAGAGAGCCATTATTAATAGGGTTTTAATCTCGGACAATTCATTTCCCCTTTTGGCAAAAAACGACCTTGAATTGTTAATGGTTTTCCGAAATAATACTTTTTTTACTATCATAAAAGGTTCTGAAAGATTCAGGTTTCTTGCTTGTAAAATCTTTTACAGTGCGCTAATTATTAATATTTTTACTAAAAATATTTCTAAAAAATATATATTTATTTTTTCCTTATTTTTTTTTTTTCATTTTTGCTGTTTTAAAACAAACAATAAGCAATTAAATCTGTGATAATTAATGCACGTTATAATCACTAAACGGTCTGCGAATAGCAAAATAAACTTTGACATCGCTAGTTAAAAATTGCCTTTAAAGAATTCATTGAAAATAAATTGTTCAAGAATGTTCACTTTTCCTATGAAAAAAAGTTTAAATTAAGCATTCTTCTTGAACAATTTTTTTGGGGGGAGGAGGGGAAGAGCGTTTTAATTCTTTCAAAAATGTAAACCTCTTTTATACACTTTTATTAAAAATGTATTTTTCTTTTTTAAAAAAATGAAAGAATGGAAATGGTATGGTATTCTACAATTCGTTATGCGCATAAAATTATTCTGTATTCAGAAAAATGGAAGTTGAAATTCTATAATTGATGATTTTTCTCGTTTTCTGATATGACAAAGCTTTTGTACAATTGTGTACCTCGATATCAGTGCATTATATTAATATTTTCAATACTGAATCATCATTTGATTATTAATTTAATTAAAATTGATTTCAGGCAAATGATGCCACATGGTAAAGAATTTGGACAAAAATAAGTTGATTCAAGATATTATAATTTTTATATTAATAAATTATCAGCAAAGACTAAAAAAAAAAAAAAAATAGAAAAAAATTAAACAGAAAATTCGATTTTCTAGTGCATTAATAATTATAAATTGATTACTCCCTTCTGGTATGAGGCACATGAAATAAAACTGAATAACCAGACTGCCGCGACAGCAGAACCGGTGAGAACTATGGTTGAGCCGGTGTAACCCTTTCCTTGGAAAATACGTCCTGTCATCGATAGAAGGTAGCCAACCCCCACCATTTCTGTACCCACCTGGGTAACAAGAACCAAGCACCATACCGGAAAGCACATCCTTATTTCTGAGGTGTGCCCTTCAGGTGGGAGCTAATGCATTAATAAAGGTTGCCCATTTTTATTTGCAAAAATATCAGGATAGTTGGAGAAGAATAGGTGCATCATAAGTCGATTACAAACTTCATTTAATGTCCAGAAATGTGTAAGCACAAAATGCGTCCAAATGCACAAAAATCTAATGTGCAAAATCCATTTAAATATAAGCAGATTAATGTTGCTTTGTAGGACACAATGCAAATGCACCTACATTTACATCCAGCACTGTGTCATAACGCCCCTTTCAAAATTAGTGTGATTCGTAACTAGTTGCTTATGGAAATTCGTATACAGGAGCTTATCGTGACTCGGATACAGGAGCTTATCGTGACTCGGATACAGGAGCTTATCGTGACTCGGATACAGGAGCTGAGCTTATCGTGACTCGGATACAGGAGCTGAGCTTATCGTGACTCGGATACAGGAGCTGAGCTTATCGTGACTCGGATACAGGAGCTGAGCTTATCGTGACTCGGATGCAGGAGCTGAGCTTAATCGTGACTCGGATGCAGGAGCTGAGCTTAATCGTGACTCGGATGCAGGAGCTGAGCTTATCGTGACTCGGATGCAGGAGCTGAGCTTATCGTGACTCGGATGCAGGAGCTGAGCTTATCGTGACTCGGATGCAGGAGCTGAGCTTAATCGTGACTCGGATACAGGAGCTGAGCTTAATCGTGACTCGGATACAGGAGCTGAGCTTAATCGTGACTCGGATGCAGGAGCTGAGCTTAATCGTGACTCGGATACAGGAGCTGAGCTTAATCGTGACTCGGATACAGGAGCTGAGCTTAATCGTGACTCGGATACAGGAGCTGAGCTTAAACGTGACTCGGATACAGGAGCTGAGCTTAATCGTGACTCGTAAAAGTAGATTTCATGTACATTGCCCTTTTCTTTAAATGACGAACAAGTCTAGATAAATATAATTGAAGTTCGTAAATAGTTTATAGATTTGTGATACAGCGGTATTCTCGGTGTGTGTGTGTGTGTGTGTGTGTGTGTGTGTGTGTGTGTGTGTGTGTGTGTGTGTGTGTGTGTGTGTGTGGAAAGGCAACGACCAGCCTTAATGTCTCACTTTCCAACTCTCGTCTGCCAATAATGGCGGGAAAGCATCATGTGATGCATGACGCAACATGGCCCCATTCAAGATACGAGATCTGTTAACAGTTCCCACATACATGTAATTAGATATTAATGGATTAATTATTAAAGTTTTAAAACGTGCATAGATTATTTTTAGAAAGTATTGCATCTCTTTTACTTTTTTGCTCTCAAAATTATCTCGTCATTTGCAATCGGAGCTTACAATTTATTTTTATTTTAATTGAAATTAAAATTGCAGACGATAATAAGATTTTTATGTAAAATAAAATTTTATATTAAAATATTTTTTACATTAAAAATATTACATGCATTCTAAAAAATGCGTTTATTTATCTACGCGTTGCCATTCCTTCGACTGCTGATAGTAAAAAAAAATATTTATTTTCTCGAATATGATGTTGACACTATAAAGCCATCACTAGCTGATTTAATGTGATAAATATAACTTTTATCATGTTATTAAGAAAATTCAAATTCCTCGTACAAATATTGAAACTTACGGAAGAATTTAGTAAACATGCATACAAAAATTAGTTATATCAATAGTTAAAATTTTTTATTAATAAAAGACATGAAAGTATCTACACCCTGAGCAATGTTGGAAGTACCAGATTTGTATATAAATAATGTCTTTATGAAGAAAACAAACATTGAGTGGGATGCACAGTACGAATTGGTTTCTAAGAGTAATTTATTTATTTAATCACACGTAAATTTTATTAACATGTGCAAAAAATGAGTTTGAACAGCCAAGATAATAGTTCTCGAGCAAAAATAAATATTAGACTTTCCAATTTATTACTCTCTCTTCCTTAATTCTTATCTTTATTTCCCCTTTGTTGTAAGAAAGAAAAATTATTTGCATTATCTTCCTTTTCATTTTGTGGAAACATGATTGCATTTTTATTTCTTAATTTCTGCTGTGTAATTTCTGTAAAATGTGAAATAGAATTAAAAAAAAATCAATATATTTTTCAGAACTAACCTCTGGATGGAATATAAGAAAAAATATTAGGAGATAATAACCTTTATTTGAAGGCTTGATTTAAAACAGAAGAGAAACGTCCTTTAATTCCTGAAAACATAATATTAAAGGTGTCCCAAAATTAACGCAAGATTTCAATTTGCCACCAATCGCGCAGTAAAGTGTTGATAACCCTATTAAAAAAATCATTTGACATCGGATGTCGGCGTCCTGGCATAGGGGTAGCGCGTCTCCCCCGTGACCTGGGTGTCCTGGGTTCAAGTCCCGGTTCGGGCATGGTTGTTACTGTGTTCTATCTGTGAGGTATGTGAATGTGCCGCCCTGTAAAAAGGGGTTGTACAAGCGAATGTGTGTGTTTCATCTTCATATAAGCTAGAAGTCAGACTTCTGCCCTCGGGTGCTCAGGGGTCTTTACCCTCAGAAGCTACTGCACTCCCTTTCCGTGGTAACGCGGACACATCATCATCATCATCATCATTTGACATCTGATAGTTTAGGGTTAGTAGAAAGGAAGCGTTACACAATAGAACAACTTATTTGTTGGCGTTCTAGCTTAGGGACATCTTCTCGGTGATCTGGGCGTACCGGGTTCGAGTCCCCGTTCGGGCATGGTTATTATATCTGTGAGGTGTGTGAAAGAGACCCCTGTAAAAAGGTGTATAAGTGAGTGTGTGAGTGTCATCTTCATCAACTAGTCAGACTTCTGCCCTCAGGTGCTCAGGGGTCCTTACCCTCAGAAGCTACTGCACCCCTCTTTCTCCGACCTCTTGCACTTGGTTTGAACTTGAGTTCATTCCAGGGGGCATAAGCAACAACAACGTGTTTTCATTGTTAAAAAATATTTCAAAAATAATGAAAATCTGGGGGCCACAATTCGAAAACTTGAGAATTGGCCCCTTATTAACAACACCATTGGAATTCTTTTTATTGGGTTATTTGAAATCAAAGATCTATGGCAACAAGTCCACAAGCACGCTGCATTCAAGGGGGAAATTCAACGCTGCATCAACGAAATTCAGCCACTTTTATGCAAAATGATCATGGAAAAATTCTGCAAAAGAGCAAGTATGTGAGAGCAAAGCCGTGGAGGCCATTTACCCTATGTCTTATTCCGTACATAACCCTATCCTGTATACTTTACAATCCAACAATAATATAACTATTGAAGGAAAAGAAAAACATGTTTTTTATTTAATTCATATCTTTCCTTAAGACGTTGTTTCTATCTTGTAACGTTTCATTTTTACTAAACTTAAACTATCGGCTGCCAAATTCAAATCTTGCGTAATTTTGGGACATCTTTATATATAATATAATATATTCCTACTATTGTTTGCATACCCCGATGGAAAAATAGGCGGACTAGATTATATTTTGTGACTCAACGTCTATACTTATTTATAAATTCTTTGATAAAAAGGAAATGTTTCAAATGTTGAAAAAATTATTCTAATATTCATGAAATGCTTGTATTTAATTTATTTTGAGTTTTAAGTCTACATTATGTTCCTTTATATGCTTTTAAATAATAATTTTCATACAGAGGGTACCACTGCAAAATGCATAAGCATAAAACATTAGATTTTGCTGACTTGTAATTTAACATATATGATTATAATACTTCGGATTAATATTAAATTAATAATAAATTATGCATTTAAAATTAAATCATAATTACTTTTGAGTATTTAAAATTGCTTTTCATTCATATAATTTACTATCAAATTAAATTTACTTACTTTAAAACTCATTTGGAATGACGCTTTTATTATTATTAAATTAATCAAATTATTGAGCTTGAGTAGTAATTAATTATCTATTATTTAAAGCTGCGCACTTTTTTTTAAAAAAAAGTTTTATTCATATAATAGTCTTTTAAAAAGTATGACGATAATTGCCAGATTATCATTAGAAAACAGTCATAAAAATAATCCAGTTAAATAAACTGCATGAGATATATCTTTTACCATCGAAGTACTTCGAAAATAAATTACTTTTGCTCTTGTATGTAAAAAATTAGAAGTACTTCATTTAATTTTAATTTTGAATAAGAGAAAGCTTATTTTTCATTCAAATTTGCTTTTTAAATCTTGTTACCAATTGATATTAGTAACGATTTAATGCATCGATGGGGGGAAAAAATCTTATTCGTTTAAATTCCAACTTTCCGGAACATTCAATTATTACTTTATTCAAAACGTTTCTTTTTCCAGATAAAACGTGATCAATTAATTACCATCATAGCAATGCGTTATAATTAACATTCTTTATTTAGGAAAGCTCTTTTCTCCTCAAAGCCAACGTTTAGTACATAAAAATAAATGTCTAGCATACTTGAAAATGTAATAAGAAATGCGAATGAAAGTTTATGTAAAGAATCTAGTATGTAAACAATCGTCTGAGTTTCATGCAAGAACGATTTTTATTTCAATCAACATTTTGAGGTTTGTGAGTTTATTCGAAAGGGGCATGAAAGAATAAATACAATTTCGATTTAATTTCCTTTACGAAGGCATAAACAAATAAAGATTCAAAATTCTTTATATTTATTTTGAAAAATGATTTAAAATATTCACTAAATTTGCTAAATGATGGCTTAAAAAGAAAAAAATGATTCATTTATGTTTTGAAATAATTTTATCCAAAGGTAATGAAACGTTTTACATATATAAAAGAAATCAAAAGAATTTATTTATGTTGAACGAAAGACAAGTTATGGAATTCTGTTTATTTATTCATAAATAAATTAATGTAGCAAACAAGATAATTTTCTTGGGATAAAAAGAAAAAGGATCATGAATTAATAAGCTGATTGGAACTTTAAAAATTTAAGACAATGCTTTTCTGCTATATTTACATCATCCAGAAACGTGGAATATTTTTCTTTGTTTGCATTTGTTTCGAATTTGATTTTCAAAAATCTGTTTTGGGGGAAATAGAAAAAAATTGATATTTCCTTCAATGACATTAATATATCATTTCGAATTAACAGGAAGACAATTTTTTGGACAAATCTGAACAACTGTAAGTGTGGTTAGATAACGTGGTGAATCCTGAATCGACTTTCCTTCGCCAAACTTTCAAGCCACACCAACTGGAGAACATTAAACTTTGTGTCCCAATTTACACATGCAATTTTTTTTTCAAACAATTGATTACTGACAAAATTTCGTACACATTGTGATGCGTTGATAATATTTGGGCAGTAAACATATACTTCCCACGCTGCTGTTTTGTCGTATAAGTCATTAGCGACCATTTTGCTTAATATTTCCCACAAAAATCGGAGAACAATCGGATCTGTTGTTGGTGTATACGGAGTGATCGTTTTGACGCATCAATTATGTATTATCAATCGATATGGGTTGCAATGTAGTTCACACATACCTCCAACAATGCACTGTCGATGTCCGATAGATATTAAACACTTTATTAAAGAGATATTATCTTTATATGTAGAAATTTGATTTATATATAGTAGATATATAGGAATTTATTACTATTCATAAATATTTTTAGAGACACTAAATAAAAGAAAATTAAAGCATTCCTAAGAAATTTCTGACGTTTTCTTATATCTAAATAAATTTAGTATCGGCATTTGATTGAGAATTGTATCTTCGCCTTTTTAAAAAGGAGGAACTTTCTTCACGAGGTATTGCCAAGCAGATAAGTACAAATAAATGCAGTAATTTCTTAGTTTTCTTTATAATTAGCTATTCATCATTTGAATTCATTAATTTGAAAATGGCCTGTAAAAGTTTTAAATGAGCGCGTTAAACTGTATCAAAGATCAAACTGCCAAATAATCTGCATTTAGATTTAGAGAGAATTGTAGCTCCAAGGTAATAGGATGATGGTAAGCGTTCATATATATTATATCCGCGGCTTGCAGGTTTGATAATAGCATAATTAAATAGCTGTTGCGGATCTTTAATTGCATTATAATGAGGTATAATGTATAAGTGGCATATTCTGATATTAGAGATGCATGGATAATTTATGAGTTAATCGAAATGCTGCTTTCATTTAATAAGAAACTTTCTAGTAATAAAGATGTAGTTTAGTAAAAAAAATTCTCACAAATTATATTTGTCAAATTGTAATTTATAAATCATATTTTTTATTGTATACTGGGTTGTATTTTATTAATCAATTGTATTTTTAATAACTACACATTCAATTAAAGAACGTTTGAAATTTGGTAGGCAAGAGACAAGGGTTAACTCTCCGGTATGCCAAAGTATTAAAGAAATCTGAAGAGAGGAAAAAATTCAATTGTGGGGTTGGAGGAGACTACTTTTCAGTTAAAATTAAATCTTAGAGGAAAATTGATCCTCCCGCTGGTGTGGTGTGGAAGTTTGGAGAGAGGCATTCCAGCTCAAATGCCGTCCTCGGCATCTGACCGCGATTCAAAATTGCATCGGCCCCAATATAGCCCTAGAGTTGAAGTGGGACTTTAATATAATTAAATTAAACTAGAGTGTAATTGCTTGGTTAATGCTTTTTTATATGTCTATGTTCCAAAATGTTTTCGTATGTACTACAACTTACAAGCCGCTTTTGGTGACCATCTGGTTTTCAGAGAAAAGTGATTATATTTCATCATACGTAGTTTGATGATCATGATTCTTTCAAAAAGTGAGTTTAAGAAGCAAATTAATAATTAAGTAGCAAATAGCGTTATGAAATTCCATGTTATTTTTATAGTCTTATACTTATGCTTATTGCCTCTAAAAACTTATAATGGAATCGACTACGAAAGCGTCATAACGCGGATTAACTGTTCATTCAAGATATTGGAAAATCACTTTTTTATTCCGCATATAAACTACGCAGACAATGAAAATTAATGTTTAGATTTTGATAACGGAAGAAAATTACTCTATTAAATTTCCTATTCAACAATGAAGTACTCTTGAAAAAAATGCCAAAGCACGGGAAAGATAACATAATTAAATTAGTATAATTAAATATACAGCATTTTGAATTTTTAAATTATGTAAAAATTGTTCATGTGCAATAACATTAACAAAAGATATCATCAAAAGTTTATTTAGACCAAATTCGGCAATTCTAGGTCAAACGGTTTGGTCAGTAAAGCACCAACAAGCACCAAACAGAAACACTCATTCTCTACCGAACATAGCATAATTGTCCAAATTAAAAAATGATGAATATCCACTTACTTTCAAAGCATCTCGTAACAACTGAACCTGGAAAATAATAAATATCAAAATTAGAAAAGCTGTATTCTTATGCAAATAATTATAAAATAGCATTCAAAACTTTTACATGAAAATATATGTGAGATTATGATAATGAAGAAGAAAGTTTTCAGAATGTCAAAGGCGAAACATATGCGAGAAACATAGACAAGGCAAGAAAATTCCTCATGTTCAGAGAGAAATTACAGTGTGTGTGTGTGTGTGTGTGTGTGTGTGTGTGTGTGTGTGTGTGTGTGTGTAAGCACAGATAGGGTGTCTACGTATACATAGCGTATCCACTAAAATCTTTTTATTCCTCGTTCTAAAGTTAATGGTAATTGAGAACTGCGGTAACTATTGCCACAAACTAGAAGTCTTGATACAGTAAGATAGTCATACGCTTCATATTGAGGTCAATTACAGCGGCACCTGACGGAAAACAACGGAATTAGTATTCTTATCTCAAAAAGGGCGCAGGGCATGGGAAAAGTCAATTACAAAATGAACTTCTACGATTTATCACGGGAAAAAAACACATTTAGTGTAATAATGCTAAGAAAAAAATGTGGTAAATGCGCATTCGTTTGATCATGGTTTCGAACACTGTTATATCAGAAAGGTACTAGAAATTAGACAGAATAATCTGTGCAGGTACTTTTTTTTTCAGTGTTCGAAATACTCTGTCAACTAAAATGTACATTTGGAATCTTTTTTTATCGGCAACAATTGTTTCCCTGTTGTCGGGAAATTTGGAATATCACTACCACAATCGCTCTTTTTATATATTTTGCTCTTAGTATTCTTGCGCTCAAGGTGTTTTTTTCTTACTAAATCGAAGACGATCTAGATCGGACAGTCCTGTACCGTTTTCTATGTACGATCTCTAACTCCATTGTTTGTCGTCATATGGCGCTGTAATATATATATATATATATATATATATATAATATAATGTGTTTCACACTTACTCAACTTAAATAAAGGGTATGAAATTTGACACGGAATGACCAGAAAGAATGGAACTTTGTTTCGGCAGGCGAAACAATTCCAACAGAATTTCGAGGAAATCCGTAATATTGCAAAATTAACGTTATTCACCAAAGCCGGAATTATATAAAATAGCTCAATGAGATTTGCCTATGGAAAAATAGTTACAATTTTGAATTGATCTAAAAGATCTAGAAAAATCTCGAAAATGATTTATTGTGACGACAACGTAGGAAAAGGGGATAAGGAATAAGGATTTTACTAAATTAATTTGATCTGATGCTACTACTCATTTGATGGATTTTTCGAAATTAATTTTCTGGCGCAAGGGCCATGATGTTACTACGCTGTGTGAATAATAAGTAAAATTATATTTTAAAACAGCCATCGAATGGAATGTGAGAAAATAAACTTTATGAACTTTAAAAATACAAATAGTTGAAGATGTGCTATAAAATCAAGGAAGATAATGGAGTTCTGGACTTGAAAAAATTGCTTACACTGGGCAATGAAATATGGACAATCTGACAATACACGTTGGATTGATATTTGTCAATAATATTGAGAACACAGTGGTGGTTGTTCACCTAGCAACAAGTTGATATGGGTGAATCTAGTGTTCCCAATGCTTAAGCGAGTTATTTTAAACATTATCTACTTTTCTCTTCGCTAATGAGGGCCAAAGTTGCTCATAGGGTTTTATTATTACATGAGACATATGGGGTCGCCCAAATTAAGAACATCATCGAAGAGGAAGGAAAGAGTCCTTTCTCTATTGGCATGAGTCGTTTGACCTATTCGAGACTCTCAGTGCATCTTCGTTAACAAAGTTCAATTATTTCAAAGAATGGGTTATTAGAAAGCATTAATTAAATTATTGTATTGCTTAGCAAGATCCCCGACGTACCAAGTGCCCATAACAGTCGAATTTGCAAATAATCAGAGTCCACGTGCATGATGTAAGGAAGAGTTGGGGCATTAGCATAAAGGATCGATGAGCGAAAAAATAAGATGACATTTTGCCTAGTCAGTATTCTGAAGGTGGAAAACTAAGTTTTTAGGCTGTGATATCTTATTCTGCCGTGGAGTTAAGATAAGCCCGAAGGAAGAATTTCTCTTCTGGAAAAATGAGTCTTAATTATATCCAAGAATTCCTTTAGTTGAGAGTTTCTTAGGACAAATAAAATGTAGATTTTTTTTTAGACTTTAATAAAATAAAACTGGTATTATGTTTAAATTCTCATTTTTCTTTTTCTATTTTTAAAGAGATACTTTTGTTAAAGCAAAACAAATATTTATTACATAATAATTGTTTTCAATTTCACAGAGATCAACATTTTTTATCATTTAATTTAATTTTAAAAATAGTTTAGCTAACAAAATATTAGGGGGAAAATAACTAAGATTTTTTCGACAAATTCAAAATTCTAAAAGTGTTACTGCAAAAATGAACTTTTGAGTATTGACTGAGTAAGAATAGAATTAGTTGGTAAGACGAAATACAGGTAGACAACTAAATTTAGAAAATCTTCGAAGTTAATGTTTAAGATGTGTACACCAGCATCATCTTAATGAATATGAATTATTTAATAATCTTATATAGCTTTTAAATCCTTTTTTATAACTTTTTTAAGACATATTTTCTTCCTTTATTCAATTGTAAGAAAGGAAGGTTCGAAGAGAAATATTGCTTCTTATCAATGGATCTTTGAATCATTAATTAACTTTCAAATTATCTTTAAAATCACAAACAGTAGGGGCATTTTTGGAAAAATAATTTCAAATATGTGATTTATACACTGAAATAATTTACTCAAGCATTTACGCATATCAGCAAAAATCTACTTAATAGAGTGATATTTAAAAAAGAATTCTTGATAGCTATAATGTAAAGTATAAATTTCTATTTTTACTTATTTGTGTTGTGTTAATTAGAAATACTCACTTTTTGAATTTTAAATGCATACTAAATGCGCACAATTATTGCTTTATACTTAAGATAAGAATCAATATTATACATTTCACCATTGCCTTAGTGTGTTATGGCAAAACATGGCTGAAAAACACAAATCAGAGTGGAAAGACCATGGCTATCTAACTTCTGTGATCTTTCCGAAATCCTTAAAACCTATGTTCATTTTGGCAATGAATTGCTCACTGCTTACTGGAGATTGTTTCCTATTGAAGCGAAACACAAATTATGGCCAACTTCCCTTAAAAGTCTCATAGGAAAGCAAGATAAAGGTACATCTTGAAGCAGTGTCACATTTTACATCACGCTCTATTTATTATTTCCATGATCGCTTAAGTCAGAAGAGAACGTCGCGCTTTCCCTTATCAGATATGGTTAATTTATGGGTGAGTGTATAGTATAAGTTTAAGTGTGCGTCAAATAATGAAAATTAAGATATAATTGTCATAGGGTTGAATTGAATTCTTTTGAATATTTTTCGGTCAATTCCTCTCTAAATTAGCTTCACTTCAAAAAAATCCTCAACTTGCTTTTAAGAAAAAGCTTTTTTCAATTTATAATTTCCGTTTATGCTTATGCCTTCCTTAGTTTATTTAAATTGATTTTTTCATGATTAACTAATGGGATTTTTAAATGATTTTTTAGTTCAATTCTTGAGTTTCGAAATTTTGCTAAAGTTTCGAAATTTTGTATACTTTTATGTTTTTTAAATCATAATGCAATTCCTGCTATATTTTCGGAATTTAATTAATCATTAATTAAGATTTAGATATATTACCAGTGGCACCATCTAGCTGGGATTTTGGAAAACACTATATCTTAATATTTAAAAAAAAATAATCAAAGCAAAAAAAATCTGATTTTTATATACTTACAAAGGGGTATTTTTAAAAACTTTTTTGTGCAGCAAATAAACCATGTCTACAGATTATTACACATCAAACTTTCGGTTAACTTCGAAAAATTTCAAGAGGTACTACTAAATAACTTAAATCAGTTTAGAAGACAAAATAAGGACTTGTAAATATCTTTTCCCTTAATAATGACTAGGCGTTAGTCAACTGATTAATCCGAAACATTCCATGTATCTTCATTATCAAAGCTCAATCGTTTCGAAGAATGATAGCGATTATTAGACGGAATTAATTAAATTATTGTACTGCCTAACAAGATCCCTGATCTGTCAGAATCCATAATAGCCGAATTTGCATATGATTAAAGCTTGTTAACATGAGCATATTGGTTTGGAGTGAAAAGCATTAACATAAAAGATCGCTGGAGGGTGAAAAAATGAAATGGCTCGAAGTCAATACTCTGGAGATGAAGATTTCGTTTTTAGACGGCGATACCTCGTTTCCTCGCTTAGTTTAAGTGGAGGTAATATATGAGTTAAAGATAAGCCTAAAGGAAGAACACCTCTTTTGAGAAATGATTAATTAAGTGAACCTTGAAATCCATTAATTCTGAGTTTTCTTTAGACAAATAAGAAGATTTTAAATCCTTTCTGGAATTAAAGCGGATGTTATTTTTGAATTATTATTTCATTGTTTTTATCATTTTAAACAAATTGTTTCATTTCTTTTTGTTTCATCTTATAACTTTAAACGAGCAATTCTTGTATATATATATAAATTTATTTTGTATATCTCGTAAACGGCTCTAGCAATCTGGATCAAATTTTATATTTGGAATAAGATTTCGCTTTTTAAGTTATTTATATAGTTAAGCTATAAGTTATATTTATGTATATAAGTGTCTTTCCTGAAAAAATGCGATTTTACTCAAAAAACATTTTTTAACTAATTATTAGAGCCTTTTTCTATCTGTTTTCATGCTAACAATGTCTTATAGCGTCATCTCGTAAATTTTTGTAGTATTTATATTGTTGCCACAGGATCTACTAGTACATCAAAATTTCGTGCGATTGCGGCATATGACAACGCGTTCGGCTCGCATCCAATAGCAACAATGCAATTCTTGTGTTAACCAATACCAAATGAGTAACATTACTGAATTTAGGCATCAAATCAATGTTAGATATGTTTTTCTTAAGTTAGACAATGGAACTCGTACGATTTACTTACGTGTATCTGTAGCCAATCTATGTACTTCACAATGTCTAGGAAACCTTTGAGGAAAGCATTTAATTTAAATATAATCAATATGTGATTCGTATCTAAATATCAGTTTTTAAGGTACTTGTAACAAAGAATAAATCATTATATGTACCGAGCTGTTTTGCAGTAAATTCTTAGTACTTTAAAGATAACTTTAAAATTACCTTTAAATGCATAATGTCATGCTTTTATATCGAATAATTCAAGTGTTTATCTTTATTGTTACTTCGATATTAATTTATTCTACATTAATATAAATTTTATGGCAATTTGAAAACGTTTCTCTGACTCATTTATAGATGGCGCCAATAGCACGGAATCAAAATTTAACTAAGCTGAAAGATTAACTGATTGAGCTCTAACTAATAACTGATTAGTTAGTTCTAACTATTAACTAATTGAGTTCTAAAAATGGTGAAATAGCATATTGCCATCAAGATTAAGCAAATATTCAAAATTTCAGAATTCTGAGAAATCAAGATTCCATTTACTCATGAATAAAATAAATCAAATTAAATAAAAAAAAGTATAATAAACTGATATCCAACAGCTATTTTTTTTCAATCTTATTTAATACCCTATCTCTTTTTGGCATATCTTAAGCTGTTTAATTCACTCTTAAAGGAAAAAAATCTTAAAAATTAAAAAAAAAAAAAATTATTTGTTGAAACCAAAAAAATTAATGATACATTCTTTTAGTTCAAACATGAACTCGTAAATGTAAATAAAATAAAAAATCTGATCTTAAATGCTTAAAATTCAGATATTCGTTGGGAAAGAATGTCAAAATTCGAACGAATTAATTACAAGGGCAAATGAAATCGAAATTAGCATAGAAATGCTTGTTTTAAATGCAGAAAGTTTGCGAAAACTGATAGCGCTTCATTCTGATTCTAGTCACAGATTTCTCACATAGTAATTCTCTAATGGCGTTTCATTTTATTCTTATGAAATTCGTTTTATTCTTATGAAAAAATTATATCTAGTTTGTGATTCAATAATAGTCTCTTTATTTAGGATTTGCTTTTACTTTCTCGCATATAAAAGAAAGATTGTTACAATCTCCGAAAACTCGTCTCCCTGAGATTGTAATAAAATTGTTCGGAATTTTGACAAATCTCCCTATTTCAGATCTTCTGAGTGCGAAAAATAATTTTTGAGATTTTATATGTATCTCTATTCCTTTGCCAGAGAACATAATACAAAATGGAGCAAGTTAAAAACTGAAATTTGGTATGCCGTCGGTAGAATTGTAAGAAGAATAGCAAAAGTAGTAGAATAGTAAAATAAACAAAATCTGTAGAATTGAAATCTGTTTTAGTCCTCCCCCCCCATTTGCATATGAAAATGATTAGTTAAAAAAATTGAGTGAACTAAATGAATGAAATTTGGCATATGGTTTTAACTCATTAATGCCTGTGTTCCATTTTTAAGATTATATTATTTGGGATATAAATATATTATGAAAATTAAATGCCTTCCATAGTCTCTTCATTTTATTTGTCTAATAAATGATTATGTTTTCCCAAATTTCTAAACAATTTTAAATTGGCATATATTTGTAACTTTAGCCAGATTCTAAAGTGTTGTTATTTTATTTTTTTAAATTATGTTTTACTTTTATTTAATTTTTGAGATACTTGAACCCTTTAAAGGGCCATTTTTTTCTAGTCATATGTTAAAATATTTTTAGGCTTGAAATTAGAATAAGAAAAAGGATTCATTTAGCTTATTGGATAAATTTAATTTGATTAACTAATTAATTTGGTTAATTAATAATTAAGTATCAAATCAAGACACATCATTTTGTGTAAAATAAAGAACTAAAGCATCTAAGTTTCTGTCTTTTAAAAAAAAATTTGTCAGAACTTATGCCAACCTACATAAATTCATACAAAGATTGATAAATTTGGTGGGAAGCATACTTCCCACAGCGCTAGAAAGGGTTAAGGAATTCGAAAATATATATTTTGATAATTTACAATATTTTGAAAATCTTTTAATATATATGTTGAAATGCATCAATGGCAGTAGTGTGTGAAGGCAGCATTCTACGGAACATCTAAGCATTGTATAGAATGCCAAAAACTGGTCGGCAGTGTATGAAGCGATTAAATGTTTTACATATTTCCTAGAAATTCTATGGAAAAACCAAATATCAAACCAGCAAATTATGAAATACATATCCGATACAAGAAACGGAGCCTGCTACGAAAATGCACGAATGTGATATTATTCGATAATGGGTTGAATTAACATTGTGAAAACATTCTTAACAAATGGATTTCTGTTTCTGCCACCTGTTGAGCGTGTTTAAAAGAAGTTAATGATGCGCACACACACACAAAGTGTCGTTGGAGAAATCTTACCTCCTGTAAATATGCTAATCAAAATGAAGATATTTTGTGCGCTTTCTTTTAAAATTAATAAAATGTTTAAATATTATTGTTATAATGACACTTTTTCATACTTTGCCTGAATAGTATATCATTCTGTAGAAAGCCTAAGTGCATGATGATTCTCCCATTTCATGCTTAGCCTATAACTGCTTGGCTCTCTATAAAATGCGCAGGTATTCAATAGAATGCTGGATTTTCGTACTAACACACACACACACACATACAAACATATATATAAAATGTGATCAAATTTTTCTACTGATTTATAGATAATTTTTCGTAATTTCTTTCCGCAATTTCAGTCTACGTCACAATTATTTTAAGCTTGGTATTTTGAACATTATTTAAAAGTTATTTCTTAAAATCTATGTTTTAAAATAAGAGTGCTTTATCGGATTAATCATCAGAGTTGTATATCGAATTTTGACCCAAGTACATCAACTAATTAACTATTATTTGTTGGTTAGTCTATTCATGTGTACGTAATTGCGATAGCTACTAAATGCTAGATCGACACATTTTAGTACTTAATTTTTACACCTAAATTATATAAATGAATGCGTATCCCCTTTTTCGATAAATTACCACAGAGTAAAATGTTTTTCTGTCTAAATGTATGTAAATATAAATGAATGAACAAAAATGCAACTAATGAGATGGATATGATCTTAACATCAAAACTGGTGGTAACAAATTTAAGATTCGATTATCAACACAATACCACGAAAATAAACACACAATTGGAACTGAATAAGTGCATGGTTAAGAATAAATCAGAACAATACCGTTAGGGTGTTTAGTCCCCCGACAAATTTGTTACACCTATAGGTAGTTATACACGAAGTATTCGGTTACCTTACAAGAATTTGAAGATAACTATCAAATTAAGTACATCATTACAAACGACAAAGTGAGGCCAATAAAGACTCGCACCATCATAATAAGAAGGCGCAATTCTACTGATTAATTCGAGACGCTCAATGTATCTTCGTTAGCAAAGTGCAATCGTTTCGAAGAATGACAGCGATTATTAGATGGCGTTAATTAAATTATTGTACTGCTTAACAAGATTTCTGATGTGTCAGGGCCCATAATAGCCGAATTTGCATATGATTAGAACATGTTAACAAGAGCACGATTTGTAGAAGAGTTGGAGCATTAGCATAAGGGATCGATAGAACAAAACAAAAAAAAAAAAGGAAATAGAATGGAATTTTGCATAGACAATAAATACTCTGGAGGTAGAAGACTCGGTTTTTATTTGTGATATCCCGTTCTGCCACCGAGTTAAGATAAGACCGGAGGAAGAATTCCTCTTTCAGAAGAAAGATTCATTAATTCGATCCAGAAATACTGTTAATTGAAAGGTTTCTCTAGACAAATAAAATGTAGGTTTTTGAATTCTTAATCAAAATAAAACTCGTTTTATATTTAATCTGAATTATGACTGAATTCTTCTTTTTATTTATTTTAAAATGGTAATTTCTTCTCCTAATGAATCAGAATAAAATTTCATTCCATAATAATTTTCCTACTTTTTTTCTACTTATTTTTAAATGATATTTTCTTCATCTAATGAATCACAATGAAATTTTATTCCATAATATTTTTCCTTCTTCTTTTCTATTTATTTTAAAATAATTTCTTCTAATGAATCAGAATAAAGTTTTATTCCATAATAATTTTCCTAGTACTTCTTTTCTTCTTCTACATTACTTACTTCTACTTACTTCTTTTCTTTTCCATTTATACTTCTTTTCCATTACTTCTTTTAATGAAAACTTCTTTTCCATTTATTTTAAAATGATATTTTCTTTTTATACTGAATCACAATAAAATTCATTTCATAATTATTTTGTGCAGGATATTCTTTGCTATTTAGTTTAAAATGATAATTTATTCTAATGAATCACAATAAAATTTTATTCCATAATTATTTCCCCCCTTCTTTGCAATTTATTTTATAATAATTTCTTATAATGAATCACAATAAAATTTTATTCCATAATTATTTTCTCCCTTCGTTGCTATTTATTTTAAAATGATATTTTCTTTTTATACTGAATCACAATAAAATTCATTTCATAATTATTTTATGCAGGATATTCTTTGCTATTTAGTTTAAAATGATAATTTCTTCTAATGAATCACAATAAAATTTTACTCCATAATTATTTTCTCCCTTCTTTGCTATTTATTTTAAAATGACAATTGCTTCTTCTAATGAAGCACGATAAAATTTTATTCCGTACTAATTTTCTTGTATGTCATAGAATTTATCATTTTTTTTAATTTTAAAATATATGCAAAAGAGTTTACGAGGCAAAAGAGAATAATGCCTTGGATATAATTTCTTTTAAAATATAATGGCTATCTACTCTTTTATATTGAAAAAATATATAACTTTTACTCAAATTCAACTAGTCGCAACTTGTTTAGCACATTATTTTAAACAAATTTTGTAATATATTTCTTCTGAATGGAAATATTTATATTTTTCATGCTCGTGTCTTTTTTTTATAATTTGCTGAAGACTTAATTAAATCGTGGCAGGATTAATTTATTATAACGTTTCCGAATAAATTATAATAAAAAATATTTTTTCATGAGTAAATGAAATTGTTTCTTAGAGTATTAAATAGCTTTACATATCGCTTGTTAAAACTTCCTAAATTTAATTGTTTAGTTGCGCTTTCCTTTGTGAATACAGATTGCAACTCATTTTATATTTATTTTTTTCCTTATTTGTCACCTATTTTTTCACTGCATAAAAATATCTTCATAATAAAGTATTTTAGAAAACACAATGATTTAATTGAATAATTTATTAAAAGTATGTTTCTTATTCTTCCAATATAGATACAGAAACACAAGAGATATATATTTTTAGGTACATTCCTACAGGAAAACTACTATATTTTGCAATGGTTCTCATGATAAATTTCCTCATGTTCTCATGACTTCAGAAAAATTTCCTCAGATCTTCACAGATATATATATATAAATTTTGGACGAAGGGTGGCTTGGAATATATTGTTAGAAATATAAAAATCTTGGACGAGTTCGCAAATGGCCCATCTAGGGGTGGAAATAATGGGAGAGGGGGTTGGAAATTTTCATTTCGTTATAACTTTCTTAATGTTGAAGATAGAAAAATAAACACAATTAGCCAAATTAGCACCTCATTAAGCCGGACAAATTTTGTATTTAAGATTTTTCGAGAATTGCAATATGTAAGAAGTTAAGAGTTGAACAGTGATTTTCAGATCCTAATTTTTTTTTTTTTTTTTTTGTTTCTAACATCAACAGTTTGTATTTAGGGATAATAACTTAGATGTAAAGGAATCTGCCTTTGTCTTCTAGCTTGCCGAAATGAATTTTTTAATTGAGAAAATCACAAAAGAAAAACAGTGTTGTAATCAAATGGGACTATCTATATTTTAAGTTTAAAATGGTATAAAATCATTTTCATCAGATAATAGTTTCTAAATTTGTACCCAAGAGACTTCAAGATTCAAAATTCAAATTCTGTATTCTTTTAGAAATTTTTTGTTTTGTCTTCCGTTGATTCGTTTAGTCGAATAACACTAACAAAATTAATGTCAAAGCCACAGTTATATGAAGTGTTTTTTTTTTTTGAAGGAATATGGAAGAAAGGGGATCAAGAAAGACTCTTGAATTTTTAAATTTAATTATTACCAGTTATATTAATTAGAAATATAAAATTATTCATTATTGAAGGATTATTTTTATTAATAATGTGATAAAAGCGCATGCATTCAAACAATCTACACTTGCAGTAGAAAGAAGTCATGTCTATCACTTGTAGTAGAAAGAAGCGGACTATAAAAAAGAGCTGTGATAGTCAAAAATAAATAAACGCCACAACCGAAAATTTAAAAAAAAATCTTTGTGAATACTTATTTATTAATTTAAATGTTTGTTTTTGTTATTTATACGGTAGTGTTTTATGAAGACCATGAACTTAAATCATTTAAAGATATAGTTAGTGGCATAGTTATCCAAAAAAAGACTGGATTTCAGTTCATTCAAGTTAAAATAATAATTGTCTTGGTTCTTTTTACATGCAGGGCCAGCAGTAACATTTTCTTTCTCGTACTTTGATGCCCATTTATGTCATTCGCTAGAATTACGTTTTCAAATTGCAAACTCTTAATAACTTCAATTTAAAATTACGCACCAGGAAATAGTATCAGTGTCATAATGAAATCCTTTGGGCACTATAATTGCTATTTATGCATTGCCTCAAATTATGAGAAAGATAATCACCTCACATTTTCCCCCAATCTTCTTCCAAGCGTGCTTATTTGATTGAATTTTGTGAATCACAAAACATTTTGTAGCGGCAATCAACAGTAATCAACGAATATGATCATAAAATTTATCCCCAATGGACCATGACGGTTCAGTTCAGTAAATAAAAATTCACATCGAAACTTGATAATCGGAAATGTACAGCCAAATTGCTGAGCTTATTGAATTGCAAAACAGAAGATTTTACCTATTGATTTAATCGCATCAATTAAATAACCAGGTCAGATTTATGAAAAACTGAAAGGCTTAAAATTGAGGCTTACACGTGCTCATTTATTTAATATTATTCAAAAAGACAGGGTTGGTAAGACAGAAGCAGAAGTTGTTCGTTCCAAGTTATTCTTATTAGAGTTATGAATGTTTTTAGACATAAACATGTAACACGAATTTTGCTATTAAGCCCGAGAGGTCTTTCCTCGTCTTTCTCGTATGTTTACTCAATAGTGTATGTATCATGCTTCATCGAATAGTGGTGAAAATTGCATATATGTGAACCTCGGGCAGCAATTGAATCCAAAGTACGTTAAACAGGGTTTCCTGAATTGGGCATTTACAAATTTTAATCAGGAACACAAAAACAAATTATTTTTGTAACAGAATAAAGTGTCAGTAAAGCAAAAGAAAACTGCTGTAGGAAGTCTCTTTATCAATGAATCAAATAACAGGAAATAGTTCACCAGACACAGTTGATAAAGCAGGCTTAACAAAATATATATTCACAAAAACAAAACAGTATAACTGCAAGAATAACAGCAATTCAAGTCCGCACATCGTGACAGATATAATGGTATATAAATGCAGTATCAACTACAAACTTTTAAGATACTTGAGATAATTGCTGCCTGCATATTTTGTTTATTTTTACAAATAAATCTGTGCTGTTGTATGATCTAGAATATTATTATAAATTTGTTATATAACTTTGTTGATCAGTTAGTCTGTGCTTCGAAAGCGGGATTTATAGCGATTCTTAATGTTTTCTAGGTGAATGATTCCTAACTTTGCTACCATTTGGCAATTTTGGTGAAAAAGAGAAGTTTCTAGAAAATACAATAATTATGGCTCTATCTCTATTAGAGCCCTAGATCTATAGATTCTTCTGGAAAATTCCATACCTTTCCCCAAAACTAAAAAAAGATGAAGTTTTCAAATGGGGAGTAATTCTTTCTTTAGAGTGTTGATCGCATTGCAAACTAGTCCCACAATAGGATTCATATTTTACATTCAAATAATAAAGCGATGCAACGCACCTAACTACACATTAACCTAACTTGCTGCATTTTCAACTTCGAATTCACATGACTGTAGATAAATATGTTTCCCTTATCTAAATAGATATCGATTGTGTACGCATCTTTGTATCATATTATATCAAAATATTATTAAATAATAATGAATTAATATGAAAAAAAACACATACCAAATTTCATCCATTTAGGCTGTTAAGCTTTTCATTTATTGCAATTATAGACAAAAAAAAATTCGGAGCCATTGCAAGAATGAAATGTGTAGATTTATGAAAATCTCGATTCTTATGAAATTTTTATAATTACAAAACAATCTCTTCGCACAACAGAGAATAAAAAGCATCTGAAAATGTTAGTAAAAATGTTTAAGTAGAATAAATAATAAATCATTTCACTGCAAAAAATCAAGGCAAAATTTTGAACAGTAATTCGCTCAAAGCAATAAATTAAAATTAATCTCTTAAATGGAACAATAAATTTCAGTCTGAAATGATTTCATTTTCAAATGCATTCTTTCAAATAAACTTAATCTTTCAGCCATTTCTTTTTCATTTGCCATTATTCCAGTTATTTAGATTTTAATTCACTTTCTTTAGAAAATTTCCACCAAAAGATTTTTTTTTAAATGCAAAGTATATTAAAAACTTCAGCATCACGAACAATAGAGTTGATAATATATTGCCTGAAGTTTATAAAATTTAACTTTTATGAATTCTTTTTAAACTGTATTTTTCACAAATGTTTTTAAAAGGAAAATAATTCCAAGTAATTTTGTCTCGATTATTTAATATTTTTACTTCCTTATTCAAACAAGTATAATCTTAGGAAAATATTAAATTCCATATGAATAACAAAGAATCAAATTGATTTTTTTTTAATTGTTAGGAGATTTTAATCGCTTTTCAAATTGGTATTTCAAAAATGCTTTATCGTCTATTAAAAGGCTGTTATGATACTGAAAGTTATTGTTTTAATTATGTTTGTGAAAAGTGTTTTTATCCATTTTTTTCTTGCAAAGATTACTTTGTATGCTTGAAATGTTATTTTCCCTAATCGATTTTTACACCACGCAAAATTTTACAATCGATGATTGAAACAATTCTTTTGATTTTGGTCATTTCATATTTTTATACTCGCAATATTCATCGCTATTTAAAAGAAATAATAGAACTACAGTTTTTTTTCCCTGTCTTCTTTGTGATTTAATTGTCTAACGACTTTTTGCATTGTTGACTGACTTTCAAAGTTCGTGTGAAAGATTTAATTTATTTTCTATTGTTTAAATATTCATTGAAAAGACAATTCTTAAGCATTCTGAATGGAAAGACTTGAGGAAGAAAAATGTTATCTCTGCTTCCTCGAAATTTATTCATTTCCCTTTTTTTTTCTCTTCCATTTCCTTTAGATGCCGTCAACCTTTTAATATATTCATCATAGAAAATTTAAAGGAATTGCCAGAAAGTGAATGAGCTTTTGAACTTTGTTTCGTATCTTTCAAAAGAATTTCACTTCGCAATTTAGAAGGAGTTTCAATATATAAATTTATAAATTTCATTCATTTTGTAGGAATATAGTTATATATTTAAAAGGATAAATAATATCGATGCGTAAATAATGAAAAAGGGGAATTGGAATATACATCTTGCATTTTCGTAAAATTTCTGTTTAAATAACAAGCTTTTTACAAAAGTTTCAAATATTAAAATTTTCTTCAACAATAAAGTTTATTGAAAATTTTATGATTACAATTTCTCTTTGAGAAAAATTATTATATCTAGAAAGTACAATGGGCCTCAAAAATCTAGCGCAAATTTAAAATCATCATTTCACGGACAAATGAACTATGAGTTAAAGTTCATAGAGTTATTGAATTCGATGGTTTTTAAGACATTGCTATTGTTTGGAGAAAATGACATTACAATATGCAAATACTAAACAAAAATGGAAATGCCTTTAAAATAATATATTCATAAATGCGATAAGAGTATTAACTATAATGCTATTTGGTTGTTATTTAATAAAAACGATAGGCCATTTTGTTTTTAGAGAATCATATTTGGTGCAATGTACAAGAAACTTGTTACAAGTCGTTCAAGGAGTTAATTCAAAGCAATAAGTTTGGTTTTTTTTTTCGAATTTAATATGTCTAGGGCTGTAAATTTCAATTTCTTTAATAGCAACATTTTCAATTTAATTTAATTTCTTAAAGAAGCTCATTAAAAATTTCTCAGATAAGCTTTTAAAGGTAGGTAGTTGTAAATATTTTTTTTTATTTAATGCATCGAATAAATCAAGGAATAGTATTGTTTTGCCTTGTTGTTTTTACTTATGGCACTTGTCATAGACAAGCCACTGACGAATGAGTCAGCAATTTAAGCCGAGTTTGTCCTGTAGCTTCTAAGGGTAAAGGCCTCTGAGCACCCGAGGGCAGAAGTTTGACTTCTAGTTCATATGAAAATGACACTCACTCACTCGCTTGTACAACCCCTTTTTACAGGCAGGTTCTTTCACACACCTCACAGATAGAACACAGGATAAAGAACAACCATGTCCGAAACAGGACTCGAACCCGGGACGCCCAGATCATGGGGAAGACATGCTACCCTACGCTAGGACACCGTTATTTGCCTTGTAACTTAAATTTTGGAGGTTTTATAATTTTAGCTTCAATTTCTCAGATGGAAGATGCATATAAGATGCAGATACATAAACAGCTTATTCTTCCCTTATAATGTAAAATCTGAATTTATATTAGAATAACATCATTAAAATTATGAACAAGTGAAGACACATAGATACAATTTGAACAGAAAGGATATAAATGAAACAAGGATTTTTCATGTTTCCTCCAGATATAGAAATCCATTATTAAAAAATGAACCACACTTTTAGCAGCATTAAATTCAATTTTTTTTATATGACAGAACATAAGCAGCTTAAATGTTGCTTACCTGCTATAAAAGTAATAAAAAGTAAAATTTTCTTGTTTTAAAACTGCGTTCCTGAATGGAAGGTGGCCCATTGAACATTTGTAAGCCATAATACAATCTAGTGTCTTATGTAATGCGTCTCTCTAAGGAGTTATCTAAAGGCTAATAAATAAGCCATGTTAGCAATAAATATTGTTTCTGTGTTGGAGAAGGTGAATTGGTTCCCTTTGCATCCATTCTGTGCAAACTCCAGTTTTCTATTTTCTGAATACGAGTTATGATTTTTTAGACTTGTTGCAGATATCTTAAGCGTCCCGAATTTGGTATCAGTTTTATATTTTAATAATGCAAAATTCATAAACCAGATCTGAATCTGTTTTTATTACTATAGCGATACTTTGAATTATCTTTTCATTCACTTACCTCTTTGCGAAGTTTCATGTTTTCGTGTTGCTTTTGCAAGGAATCTTGCAGGTCAATCTGAAGCTCTCGCCATTTTTGAATTTCGCTCCAAATTCGGTGTGTACTGTTGCCATACTTCTGTCTGAGTTGCTGTAATTGTAAATAAAAATATTGAGAGTTCATGTCGATCTGATAATAGATGTTAAAATTAAAATATTAATTAATCATTTCACATCAATGTTAAATTTTTATTTAAAAATGTTAATCATAAAATTTTGCAATGCTTCAAAAATTTATTTGGATTTATCTAATGGTTTATAATTCTTGACAAGATTAAAATATTCAGCTAGAAAAATCAGTGTTTTAATGCGTCGGTAAATATTAAGAAACTTTCATTAGATAATCAAATGTTCGATATTTGGCTAGGGCAGTTTAAAATTTTCTCTGTTTTCCCCAAATTGAAAAAGTATCCGAGATTTATCTCGTGTTGTTTTATTTTTTACTAATAAATAAATAATTCATTTTTAAAAACGCTAATCATAAATTAAAAAAATTTCAGCTCCTAAAGAACTTTTTTCTCCAATTTTTACTATGTATAGTATTATGATTGATCATCATCATGATAAAACCAGTGTGATATTTTGTTTCTTGAAATCTCTTTTTGCCTTTTTTTAAATTAATCATTGTTTTCTTTGAATCAGTATTTAACCTATTTTTTCCTATTTTTCCCTATTCCAAATATTTTAATTTTATGTTTTTATTTCTTGAATAAGTTTTTACATAGGCAAGAAAGTTCTTGTAAGTTTACTTGTATACATTTGATAAAGTTGTTTATAAAGTTTATTAATAAAATAATAAGTTTAAAATATAAAGTTTTGCCTATAAATTCCAAGCATTAATTTTAAAGTTAATATGCATTGAATGGGAAATTAATTTTAATTTTTATGTTTATATATATCTTGAAATAAATAATAGATTCCTTTTTTTAAATCAAACTATCGATTAAAGACGAGAGAAGATGGCGATCAAATGACAAAAATTAATGTAGGGAATGCTATTATTTTCATTGAAATTCCAGAATTGTACCTATATATTCCTGGAAAATTCTCTAGAAATATTTTCACTTGGAATGTGACTTGCAATTTTAAGTTTCCTCATTTCAGGTCAAACAACTCTATTATCTTCAGTATAATCTAGTGAATAAACGATGAAGAAAATTTCCTCTTTTTTTGTAATATGATATGTGTGAAAAGCTAAATGGCTTCATAAATGATTTGAATACTCAAAAAGAATTTTCTGTAAATTTGTATTGTATAATAATTTTAATGAAAAAAAATACTTTTTGGATAATTTGTTTCTTTTTTTCGATGAATTTCTACATTTTTTTTAACGAAAATTCTCGCATTGCCTACTAATCTGCTTTATCAGAGGATGACCGATAACTTAAAAAACATCTTGTAATGGAATTTTCTTTTCTAATCTGTGAGAATTAATTTTTTCGAATTGTATATTTATGCAAACGATTCCTAATCGTAATTCAAATGCCACGATTAAGTATGGCAGTGCGTATTCGGTAGCACTCATTGCATACATTTTATTTTTATCTTCAATCGAAACATCTCATTTCATCCAATGTTGACAAAGATAACAGAAAGTTTAAAAACCTCCTGAACAACTGGAATTTCGTCAAGCTTGAAGAACTAATGTTCCAGTTCTTCATTTTCTTTCTCTCTCTGCCTCAAACATTGTACAAGCGTTGAGCATTCCTTCCTGCTGCCGCCAAAGTTATACAACGCAGAAGACAAATAAATTATTTTTGAGAAGCAGGTGATATAACAACATGAGTTTGCACTCTGCTCTTTCCCAAAAAGAAAGCAGTGTTGCCAGATCTCTATCGTAAACATTTACACTTTCTTAAAACGATATAACTTTCAGAGTTCTTTTTTTATCTTTTCTTTTTTGGCAACTCTATTATTTAAAAGCTAAGTTTTCGCTTAGTAAAGTGATGGTTGCATGCTAATGAAGATAAGTTTTGCTACGAATTGCTTGAAGTAAAATGGTTACTTTTCTGCTTTTGCTTAATCTTGAGTTAAGATTTCCTAGTTATTGTATTCAGCGCATTATAGTATCATCAGCTGTTTAAAAATACTAATCTGGAATATTCATTAAATTGCTATACATTTATAAAAGATTATTTTTTAATATGAATTTTTTTAACCTATTCATTTCTAAAAAATACACATTTGCATCACTTCATTTTATTCTTTTACAAAAATTAAATTCAGTTTTATTTTAGGTTATTTCCTACCTTTTAAGGAATAACTGCTTTTCGCATCATAATAATAATTTTAATTTCCTAATGTCCACTATCTTAAATTTAACTGTCCAACAGATTTTAATTTATGATAAGAACTGATCGAAAATATACATTTCTATGAAAAACATTCAAGAAATGTATTTAAAATATAGCAAAAAAAGTATTCAAAAATTGCATTGGTATTTGAATAAAATTTGTTGTATAAAGGAAATAAATTTGTTTGTTTTAAGAGATGCATAGTTTGTGGTACATAGAAAAACAAAGGTCATTATTATCGGTCTAAAAAACAAAACAAATGTGTATCGAATGATTTGGATTTAATAAAGCAAATGATTTAATTCAAATTCAGGTGTTAAAAATTTTTTTGGCAGCATTATTCTCTAAAAATCTGCGATTTAATAAAGAACGTTTTTTATTATGTTAATACATAATTCTATTTTGAAATATAATAATTAAATATTATTTAGGTAATTATAAATACATATTTAAAGTACCTGCATAAATGAATAAATCTCCATAATTTAATAATTAATTAATTAATAAATAATAAATTTACTTCAATTCTGATATGGAGACAGAATTTTAATTAATAAATGTTAATTAAATAAGTAATACTTTATTTAGTTAATTTCATTATTAAATTTTTAAACCATTTTTAATGCATCTTATGTGCTAATATATATATATATATATATATATATATATATAATATTAGCACAACTTTTAAATGTTAAAAATGTAAATTCACTCGATTTAGGCTTAATTATTCTTTTGAGTAAGCTGTATTTATTTGTCATGTTTGTAAAGTCATATATTTTTATAATATTTTTATTATCTATGCTCCTCGTATTGCATTTATTATTTAAAGAGGGAATTTAATTTTTCATCAACAAATAGTCAGTTCTTATTATGTATGTATAAGAATTATTAAAATATAATTTAAATATATTTAATTTGAAACATCATTTTTATATATTTAAGAAGTGATATTAAATTTGAAATTAGTTATATATGAAATTATTAGTTAGTTCCATTTTTTATTTAACGGATTTAGATACTGTAAATAAATAATTAAAATTCTAACTAATAAATAATTAAAAAATATCAGTATAATTAAAACTGTGAATTTTTTTTCTATATAGTTCATGTTTCTATTAGCACTAATTATCTCACATATAATTTATTTAACCAAGAGTTATTTTAATTTTGAGAAATGACAAAGAAATATAAAATTATTTATAAATAAATAAAGTGTCACTATGTTTCACTTTTTTTGAAAGACAAATAATTGGATTTTCTAAAAGTAACTGAGAGAGAAATGTAGATGCATTTTTTCATTCATTACTTCAATTTTGTTTCATTTACGAAATAACTTAAGGTCCATGTGTTTGGCAATTTTTAATTCATTTAAGTGTTTAATTTTATAATAAATTAATCGGGTATAATTATAGAAGGAATCTTATTTGATGAATTTTTTTCTGATTTAAATATTAGTTTTACTCTGACACTCTAACGTTCTTCAATATTTTTTCGAGCATTCCTATTTTTATTTTTAACTATGTGTTTTAACATTTGAAGATTTTTCAAAGTTTTATGTTTTTAAAAACGATCTCGACTTCTTCGTGTATTCTGTATCCAAATGTAACTTAAAAATTATCAAAAATGATTTTTTGTAAAGAATTTTTAAGCAAACGATCTTGATTTGCTCCAGTAGAATGCTCTAAAGCATACGGCATTTACTTTCTTACTAACATTGCTTTTTGTTTTCATAATTTTTATATTTTCCCGCCATAACTTTAGAAAATATTATTAGGCAAAAATTATTTTTGCGCAATCTTCAAAACTTAAAGGATTAGGTTTTTCATTGATTTTAGTGTGATTTACGTATTTTTTCTTTGTTATTCCACAATTTTTAGGTATTATTTTCATTTTGGTCCCAACATCTTGCAATCAGAAAAATAGCTTATGATATGCTTCTCACTGGAGAAATGAGGCACCGCAAGAACATTGATGAAAAACTGCCAGATAAGTAAATAGGTTATCGCTTCCCAATAGGCATGACAATGATGTAGGGTCGAATTAACCTCATTCAAATTATGGAATGAGGCACTTTCGGGAGGATCAGACCAATGCAATGATTTCTGTTATATCAAAGTGGTCAAGATGTTCCAATCTCATGTTTCACACCTTTTGCTGTCGCAACAATGTTCCTTCAATTACCCTGGATATATTAGCGTGAGGCCGGAATTCCAATATGTTTAACATTTTCTCTGGATAAAACGATCATTTATAAGAATTTTCTGTATTTTCACAATCCTGTTAGAGATGTTTTGAGGTGAAGTATCTTTTTCCATTGTTAACTTTTATCCAAAATTTATATTCTAAATAATTTTTTAAAGTGTGTTATCTTCGTCGTTTAAAAATATCTCGAAATCACTTGAATCGTTTTCAAATAAACTCACATATAGATTTAGAAGCATCACACTTAGGTAATAAAATTAAACTGTAAACTTCTTACAGAACCGTTTTCAGTGGCATATTGATACTCTTACTGGAGGCTGAATAAGGATTGAATACATGTTGTCCGAAAAGCAACATTACTCTTTTTAAATCATTAAGAAATAACGAAGATGCAAACTTTCGGTTTTTCTTTATTTATTAGATGCAGAATCAAATTATGTTTAATTATTTTTTTTCGCTGAATGACATCAGAGTATTTTCATTTCAGCATGATCTAATTGCAGGAAATGGTGCAAGTTATACTGAGTTTACAAGTTAAGCTGAGTTAAGCTAACACATATATGAAGCAAATTTCATATTGCATAGAACTGAAATCTGTAATGCCAAAAACTTTTAATTAATATAATATATTAATGTCTGTAGGTAGAGTAGTGTTACCAAGGCCGAATTCCAGTCAGCTTAGCAAAACTTTGACTTTGAAATAATATAATGCGCACATTGAAATGTTCTAATATATATATATATAAAAGCTTCATCTAATTGTGAAAAAAAAAAATTCTTTCTTTATTGAATGCAAAAAAAAGTCATAAATGCATATCTTTGCATCTCCATTTCTACTTTTTTTAAAAGTAACTTTCCAAGAGTAAAAATAACTTTTCAGACACTCTGTACTTTATCTGCAAACTCTAAGCTAACAAAAAACATGAGTCATGAAATATTGAATATGACCTCATTTTTGCCATAGTTCAGAAAAAAAAGTTGTTAATAATAAAATAAAGTTTTAATGATTTTTTTCACCATCGATTGTATGATAGATACTTTTTTCTCAAAAAGATAATTGTCAACGAAAAAAATTATAAAAAAGCATTTTTTTCTTAAAATTATTTTGACGCTATTAAAAAAATCCCATGAAATATGATATCACAAGAAAACATTGTCATATTTTTAATAGAAAAAGAATACTTATTGAAAGTTAAATTCATTATTTTATTTCCTTTTCTTTGGCATTTAAGTATTTTTTTCTCTCTATTATCGATTCTTCGTGAATTTTTCTGTTGTAAAAATATCTTAAGTAATAATTTTTCTCAGGTGACCGATGGGTATCTGCTTTTAATGCTTATAGCTGTAAACTAATTAACGTGTTTTTTTCACCTTATCTGCTGTTATTGCATAAAAATGAAAGAATTTTTTTGACTTCATTTTGCAATTAATCAAATTATATATAATAAAAAGTGTGTCTAATTTTATTCATTAATTTATTTTTAAAATTTTATTTTTGGTAGATGTCGAAATTGATTTTAAGCACTTTTTTTTGTCATTTTTTGAGCGTACTTTTCCCCTGATAATAACGTAATATTATAAATATTTTATATTATGATAATTAATAAGTAAAAACGAATTCATTACTATTTTATTAACTATTTAGTTATTTCCAATTGAATTTTGTGTTCTATGCATAAACTCATCGGTTAAATTTACGAACAATGTTGAAGAAAAGCTAATCCGTTGACGGTTGCAGTTGAAAAACTTGATATCAATTGCAAAAGTTGGAAATTTAAATGTAGCATCCACACAATTGAAGCTGATTCAACATTAGTATTAACTTGAATATTTATAGTTATTTGATGAAGTTACTAGATTTCTGCGAAGCTTATTTCCAATCATTTGAAAGTCTTAGAACATCCGAAGTAGTACCAGCTCTATTAATGATCTATCGCTTTAAAAAATCTTTATAGCATTTCAATAGCGGATGGCTCTAAATGGAATGAAATTATATGAATCTTAAATAAGACGGGAGAAATTTCCAATCCCAGGTAGCAAAAAGGAAATCAGTCACATGTATCTGACAAACTGTTCAAGACATTACTTTAGAGAAAGACCGCTCCATACAAACCATCAGCAGAAATGATACTGATTCAAATATTTTGCTATTTCCACATTTCTGCAAACAAGTTGTACTGAGAGGTGGTGAATACATCAAAAGATTACACACGTTTCATGCTTGTACCACTATTGTATCAACTACAAATAAATATATGATTCATCATTACATTTCCAATCAATGCAAATTTAGCGTTTAGAAATTAATGTCTCCTACCGTTATTTAATGTGAGAGAAGTGAAAATCGGGTACAATCAGAATCAGATTAGTCAACTTCTAGAACCGCTTGAATATTAGGGATCACAAACAGGTCAATTTAATAAATTACTATTAATTTAGTTGGCAAATAATGTAATGTAGTGGATTTGAAAAAAATATAAATATTTATAAATTAAAAACTATAAGAAGCATAAAAAAAATTGTGGAGCATAAAAAAAAACTGTTCAATTTTATTCATTCATTTATTTTTGCAATTTTATTTCCGGTACATGTAGAAATCGATTTTAAGCACTTTTTTCTTAATTATCAGTATCTGCCTAGGATTTCCAAACAGACAGATTAATCAACTGCCTAGAATTGCTTGAATGCTGTGAGCAGCAAGCAGATGAATTTAATGAATTCTTGTTAATCTAGCTGCCAAATAATGCAGTGGATTTGATGAAAAGCATAAATTTTATGAATTAAAAACTATAAAGAGCATAAAAAACTATAAGCAAAAACTAAAGAAAAGAATTATAAGAACTTTGCCAAAGATAATCAATAAGGTTCCTATTTATTTCATTGCGGTCACTTAATTATTAAAGTATTTATAACCACCAGATATCTAGTTAAATAATAATGCAAAATAAGCATAGATGCTACTCAGTCAGGAGTAAAATAAAGTAAATAAAAGCATATGCATTTTTGTATAGTTACTGAAATAAAAATTTAAATAAATCATAAATATATTAAGTTAAAACGGTGTACAAATGTTAAACTAAATTCGCCAAAAGGAAGGGACTTGTAATGTGCATTGTCTAGAGCTGCAAAATGCCTGAAACCACCACTAAATATCATCAGTTCTCGTAGTAAAACTTAAATTATCAGCGTAATGTACAAACCAATGCGCCATGATTCGACGTTTCCAATCTCGGGTTCATTAACGATAAGCAATAAGTTATAATATTTAGTTATAATATTTTTTTATTTTAATAATCAACATATTTGTTTAATACGTTGTATTTAAAACAACGTTTCGAATCAGTACAAGTTTTTTCAACCATTTTATTTTAAGAAATTTTTTGGCATAAGCTTCCTTTTTTCCATCAAAGTTCTCTGCGTAAGAAATTCTAGTTTCATGATATATCATTTGTATCATGCCGTATTAAGAAAAATACTATTAAGTCTTACAGCATCTTGCATCCGGAATTAAGAAAACGTAGTGATTTTAGGAACGAGTATTGTATACCTCTGAATAAAATAAACCAAAATTCTACTCCCTAATATTTGAATTAACAATGATCATTTATGAAAAATATAATCGAACATGTTTTCCTACCTTTTCTAAGGCATCCACGTCCAGACCAGCTTCTTCTAACTCGCTTTGAATCCTGACACGATCCGACAACTTCGTGCATTGGTCCAGCATCGTGTTCAGGAAGACGAAGGTCACGGTCTAGAAAAGAGATCGAAATTCCATCAAAAAAACTAACATTACAATGACATAATAGGAAAAACAATTTAATAGAAACCTTGTAATGAGTGTGAAATAATCATGATTAAATATCTTCGTATATTAACGTATATTATTAATCATCTTCGTATATTATTATTCGTAATATATTCGTATATTAGTGTGGGGGAAAAAAATAAAAATGAGCCGAATAATGATTGTGAAATTATCATCACTAAATATCATCTATATTAATATAGTTGAGAAAGATAATATAAAAAATATATTTAGGGTAATGAGTGGGAAATAATCGCCATTAAATATCCTCTTATATTAATAAAGCAGAAAGGATGGAAAAAGATAATAAAAAGTATGTACAGAATTATGAGAATGTAACTATTAATACAGGAACCTAATTTGAATAATTTATTAGAAGTTTTGTTAAATAATCATGATTAAATAACTCGTATATTAGTGCACCTGGAAGGTTGGGAGAAAAGTGTTAAATATGTTCAGAATAATGATTGTGAAATTATCAACAGTAAATATCATCTATATTAACTTAATCATGAAAGGTAATAAAAAGTCTCTTTAGGATAATGAGTGGGAAATTATCGCCATTTAATAACGTCATGTATTTGCATAGCAGAAAGAATGGAAAAAGCTAATAAAAAGTCTGTGTAGAATTATGAAAAGGAAACTATTATCGTTTAAAATACTCGTACATAAAAAAAAAAAAGAAATAGTTCGACATTCATGCTGCATCCGATTGAAGATTTGATGTGTATGTTAGCTTGTTTTGCATTAAATGTGAATAAAAATCATTTTATTGAAGCGGTGCGGAAGTTTGGAGAGGGGGATATCAGATCAAGTGTCATCCTTCTCGTCTAACCTGTTCAAAATGGCGAGGTTTTTCCCAAAATAGCATTAATTTGCTTTGTTAACGTTTGGATTCAAACGTTGTTAACTGAATGGGATTCACTTAAAAAATTAATTAATTGGGGTAGCTAATAAATTAGTGGGTTAAATTTATTCAACATCGATGAAAACAATAAATGTTTCACGTGACAACGAAATCGAATAATGAACGCAACTGCCCATAACTGTATTTTGATGTCAAATGATGTCCTTAAACATGTAGTAGAGAATCCAGAATTAAAATGCTGCTATGCATTTGAGGCAATCATATGATCATAAATTGATTGCAATAATGTATCCTTTTGTTTCTGGTCATAACTTTTCAACGAATTTTTTATCTCTTAAATACAAATCTTTTTTTCAAAACACGAAAATAATAATAGTATTATAAATAATGATAATAGTTTTTGCAACTGCTATAACACTAGTTTTCATTTGTATAACGATTTCTGAACGACTTTATACAGAATGAAGTCGATTTATGGGTACGTAAAATCAAGTGGGCGGAGCCAATTCAATGTTTTAATCTATCTCATAAATCACAGAGTGAAGAGAGCGTAACGTCATGGCTCACCGTAACGCGGCATGCAGTTAAGGGTTCGATGATATGTGCAGCTCGTTTCTCAAATGTATAGCCTTCACTATGGTCATTTGCTGGGATGCTTTATTCGATTGCAAGTCATCCTTTATCGCTATATATTGATGAGTAGTTGTATCTATATTGACTCTTCCTTGCATGATGATGGAAATTTCCATCATAACATTTAGTGAACAAAAAATTGTACTTAAAACAGATGTACTGTAAATTGGTTCTTGCTGGAAAATTTTTTCTCGACTATTGCGTAATAAAGAACTTAGGTGTTAAAAAAATCAAAAGTGGGTGTAAATACCTTAAATGCAAAGGGTATTCTACAATCTCATGCAGTAAATGTGGAATTATTTTGTGTCTAAGCACGAATAATAATTGTTTTTTAATTATCATCAGGAATAAAAATGATAGAAAAATGTCATTTTATTATTTATTTTGTTCTGAGCTTAACTTGTAAATTCGCATGATGATGGATATTTACATCATATTGTTTTAAAATTATTTTATACAATATATTTATACTATGATTTTTCTTTTAATCTAGAACATGAATTATATCACTCTCATTTATTTCACACACACACAAAAAAAAAAATGCAAAGAAGAGTTAAAGTTTGAAAACACACTTTATTTTTTTATAATTCAGTGAATAACTGGTTTAAATTGAATTTTATTTCATCCTTCACTTGCATACACATTTTTCTTTTTTTAGAACCAATGCAAATTTTTTGATGAAAACAAAAGTGAGATTCTCTCTTTGCAACCCCTCTTTCTTGAAAAGGATTCAAATCGAATAGTAATTTAATAAGTACTGTTCTAGAACCTGCTCTTTTGAGTTTTTCCTACATATATTCTAAAGTCATTTTAAATTGTTTATATCTTATTTCAAAACTGATATTTTAATATGAAAAAAAAATTTACAATCAAAAGATTAAGAAAATTAAATTTTAATGCTCTATAACTATGCAAATCTTTCCAAAAAAATTTCATCTATTTGAAACTTTAGTAATAAAAATAAAAACAACTACAAAATAGTAAAGAAAATATTCAAAAATGCATAAAGCAAACTGAAGAAAGAATATCCAAAGATGTAAAAATAAAGATTGCGTCTGATTTTCATATCCATAATGTAATGGAAATTTAATCCAAAATTTAATGTAATATAACATTTATTTCATTTTTACGATGTAGATTTTTTTCTTTATCTCAACTCTACTTTATTTGACAGAAAGAGTGCGTAATCTTGTTTCTAATACAGGTTACATACTGAATATATTAATAATTATTTAGTTCATTCGATGCAAAATTTAGTTTATACGATTTGTACCCCTATTTTATATGTATTTGACGCGCAATATGTTTTCCATAGGTCCAATAACCATAACCGTAAACGTTAGAATTATTACTCAATCTTATTGACTTTCAGGGGAAAAATATATCACAGGGAACGTGACAAAATTGCGAAGTAGGCGAAAAAAGGAAGTTTGCCGAGCAATTATTTTATTGAATTTCTTCGATTCTTTAGAATCGGGGCACTTATTTTTTTATTAGTATTCACAGCGTCGGGCGAAAGCAGAAAATGATTAAAAAATAAAAATAAAAATCTCCCGTTGCCCTGCTTTCGTAAATGAGCATCCAACAATGAGAATTTCCATTTAATAACTGAAAACATACAGGGAAAACTTCCATTTCCCTGTACATGGTCCTGCATATCAATATCGTCGATAAAAAGCAGTGAGCCGTGACCGCGCCATCTATTGACAGGAAAAGGCGTTAACAAAGGGATTCGCACAGTTGAAATATCAAGATGTGCGACTTCGTGCATATTAGATGGGACCATTTATGCTGATAAAAATACTTATTTTTATGATAAATTTTCATATAATTATGATAAGTTGAAATAGAGAAAGTGTTCGTGTGGGTAAATATAATTGGCTATTGGCAAAATCCGATGTAAAAAAATGGGACAAATGCTTTTAAATAGAATGTGAAGTTTGCGTGGGCCAAGTCCCATTTCTGTCGTCTTTCTGTTGGTTGTTTTATGTATAGCCTATTGTGTTTTATTTTCGTTACTTTATTACAGATAGTATTCTTGATAATTTTTTAACACTCTGCAAATTTCTGTGAGAATAAGCTATCAATATATCACATCGGTTTAAAATATAGCTAATTGCGTAGCATAAATAATGACCTCTATTGTTTCGAAAATGTTGTTATATTTGTAACGAAGTAATGGGATTCCTCACGTAGATTATAGCAAACCTAGAAACTTATTTATATATATTATCACAAATAATGATACACACAAAATTTAGTATCAAATGAAACTTTTTTAAATAAATGTTAAATAAATTTTAAATTCTCGTGTTATTTAATAGAGTTACGTTTTCATCCTATAAGGTTTTTTTGTTTTAGTTTATTCAGATACAAATGAAATTTACATAATGCTCACTGAAAATGTGGTACATAAATATCTTCACATAGTTTTTGATTTTCCTTTTAATTATTTTGTAAATTTTAATATTCTTTCAAAAACATTTCTATATTACGATTATTATTTCCATTTATTTACGAATATTCAACATAACACAACATGGTTTTCATTTATATTTTGATATAATAGAAATATTTTATATCACAAAATGAATATTTTTCAAAAATAAAAATTTTACATTTATTCTACTTTGTTAATGCTACACATTTATATTGTTATATGGATTTGTAAATATATTTTATTTAAATTTAATTGAAAGAAAAACTGTTGAAAGAAGTCTATCCATTATTTAAACAGTTGCTTCTTTTTGTTATTTCTTTCTTAATAATACAAAAGTATCGGATATTTAGAGTTAAAGTACTTTTCCTTTTTTTAAAGAAAAAAACAATGGATATAAGGAAAACAATCTTAGTGATATGCATTTCAAGATATGACTAAAAGAATGCTGTAAAAAAAAAGAATATAAATAAAATAAGTTTTCAAAAATTAAGAAGAAATTTAAGTTTCAAAATTAAGGTAATCAATTAAGAAATGTTTTTCAAAATTAATTAGAAATTAATTTAGTAGAAATTTTAAAAAATTAAAGTAATTAAAAAATTTCAAAAATTAAAATTCGATTAAAAGTAAAAAGAATCTGTTAAGGAGAAATTGTATTTTCGTTGCATTTTAATTCATTCATAGTCATGATACATATATTAATTATGAATTGTACTTAATACAATAGATATTAACAATAGCAATAAATGCTTGCTTAATTAAGGTATAGAAGAAAAATAAGAATAAAGACAAAGTAAGGCAGCGGGAATAGTTTCCCCAAAACTTTCTCGCAATAAATGTAGATGTGTAGTTTTAACACTTGTGTTTGGCGAATAATAGTTACGAAAGAGTCTATCTGAGTATAGCCTTTGGCGATTTTTTGGCGAGTGAACGCTGAGATCCGGTTAATTCAAATCACCAGAAAATCGAGTTTATATTTTGGCATTTTTTTTATGATCGATTAAAATGAAAATTTGACACTGAATAGCAGCTATTGTCACAAAATCACATACCAAATTTCATATATTTCTTTATTGAATTATCTCGTTTACATATATGTGGAAGTACAGACAGATAGACTGACAGTCAATCGATTGTCAAATTTGAACTTTAAGACAGACTTTAAACTCCTTGATGAATTTGATTCCAAATTTGGTACGCATTTACAATTCACATGCTAAACTTGGGAAACCAAATTTTATTAATCTAGCTCTTTACATTTTGAGGTAATCGGGATTTTCTTCAACTCAAATGAATCAAATAGACTTCCAATGAATGGATTTCGTTCGAAATTTGATAAAAAACTACTAATTTGGTATAAAATCCATATGTGAAATACATGCTACTAGCTCAAAAGGTTTTGTAATTTTTGGGTTCACAGACAGACAGACTTAATTCCAAAAATGTGTTCTTTGGGGGGTTTGAAGTGTGGAGATTCGTGGAAATTTCAAAATCGAATTTTTCGATGATTATAATAATTTCTTTTTGTATACTTCTTATAGGAGAAAGGAGAAAAAAAAAATTGCTCATTTGCAGTAATTCTTTTTCTTTTCTTTATTTCTTTCTTTGTATATTATTTGTTTTCCTTGTATTCTGAAATGCACACTACTGAGAAATAAGCATTCTTTTCTCCCCAATAGGTATATTTTACTTTTAAATCCTCCTGCTTTTGATATCCGACTAATTAATATTTAAACTGACATCGAATAACTTTGAATTTATATCCTTGCTAGAGATACGGATAACATTCCTCACGTACTAGCTGCAAAACAACTAGTACTAGTATTAATTTTTAGACAAATAAGGCTGCAGTTGTTGTTGTTGTTTTCTTTTGAACGAATAGTGTCATTGATGAACTGCGACATGTTCACACTTTGTCGATACACATCGTGCTTCCGCGAGAGGCTCGGAAGTAGGCTAATTGATGAAAGTGTTTCAAGGTCTTATGTTCCATCTGCCTCGGTGTCAATGCCTTGTAGAACACGGTCATCAATAGGTATCGTTCGTTAACACACCCGAAAGACGTAATGCTTGAGCTTTCGAACAGGTAATGGATGAATTGTTATTAGTATATTTGCTTGATTTAGTAAGGTAAGGTCGTTGCTCTGTTGAAATTAATTGAGTCATTAAACGGATAGTCATTTTTCAATTTGTGCATTCGTCTTCATATTAGACAAGTGATCTACTTTATCTGTTTATCATATTTTGTTTATCAAATATAGATAGCCTTAAATGCCAGAAGGAGAAATTATCATTTGAAGATAGAAATAGAGTTTTTATCCGAACACGATAAAGGTAAATGATCTTTTTTACATATAGCCTAAAAATCTGATTTTGAAAATAATGTTTTTTTTTTTTATCAAGTTGGTAATTTTTTGACTACTTTATTTTTATTTTTATAAAAAATAGTTTTAAAAACCATTCTTCTGAAAAAAAAATACGTCAGTGAAAAATCTCACCTCTAGTAATTATGCATTTGGTAAAAGTATAAAATTTATCTGCAATGTATCATAATGGTAAATGCTGTATCTCTTGAAAAGCGAGGCCATCCATCATACAATGGTTATTTAATTTTTTTAGATATTGACTACAGACATAAAATATTACGTAGTTATTTTTCTAAAGATAATTTAATTGCAAAATCGATGCATTTTCAATAATTTCTTTGCACATTTCCATCATAAAGAATACAAAAATAATCATTAAGTAAATTCAGATTTTTGAATAAAGGCTGTAAACACATTACCATCGCATTTGCATTGAAAAAGCAACACAGAAACAAAAAAAATTCTCTTAGTATTTTTAAAGGATAAAAAAAAAACGTTAATCATATTTTTAACTGAGAATAGTCAATGATAATTATAAGCTGTTTTAAATAATCAAACAATTCTCATCAATTGCCGATTTATTTTGCTCTTATTGATTAAGAATGTTATTATTATGTACAAAAAAGTATGTATAAATACCTCTAGGCCAGACGAGCTGGTGATGTTACTATTAAGGACGGACACAAGAAACTTGAATCGGACCGATTCTCCAAAAAGAATCCGAATGGTTGTCATCGCTTCCAAGACGCGACTGTTGCCAAATTCGGGAGCTCGGCAGACAACAGTTAGAAGCTGGAAAAAAGAAATTGCTTGGATTTATTTTTTGACATAACTATATTTGATCGGCAAGAAATAGATTCAGTAGTATTATTATCTTTTAGTGGAATTATAGAGCAACATTTTACTAGTTTCAGATAATTTAATGATACTTTCTATTATTATATGATTATGTTTAATTAAATATGAAATCGTATTTGATTTCCAAAATTACAAAAGTAATCGTTAGTCATGCCTCTAACCACCAGGTACGGCTGAAAGGAGATGAAATGAACATACAAGAAGAGTTGACTGCGGGGGGGGGGATGCTAAAATCGCTAAGTTGTGTTAGTAGTTCCGATGGGAACACTGAGAAATGATTTTAAAACTCAGTAGGAATTTAAGTATTTATGTATAAATAATTATCGATATAATTTAATCCTTGAAATATAGTAAACTTGTGATGCCAAGAGAAGTGCCATCACTTGTGTCAAGACATGCGACACGTTCTTTTTATAGGATATTTTTATCCGTTCATTTTATTTTCATAAAGAATCTGTAATGAAAACAATCCTTTCATTATAAGATCCATTCATGATAATTTCCTAATTCTGACTCAAGACTTTATTTTCGTCAGGGCAAAATAACACATTAAAAAAAGACAGTAGGAATTCTCTACCCTAGACACTCTTATTCACTTCAACAGTATGATGGATTTTGTGTTCAACTTCGTTGAATAATGAAATAATTGGATATTTACTTTGGACTAGAAATTATTTTCAAGTTCAGATTCAGATTTATCTCTGATCAATAAATCTGATAGATGAGGTTGTGCGGGTTGAGGTTTGAACTCGCAACGTTAGGGTTCATAGCCGAGTAACAAAGCCACTAGACAAAAGTGTACACTCTTCTCCGGAAGTTGTTATCTGGCTTATAATGTTACCACCACAATAGTCCCCCACCAGTGAGTCGGTGGAGTTTATCGCGCCAGTTATGGCGAGCGACGAACGTTGTTATCGCGCCAAGTGTTATGGCGGGCGACGGCGAGCGTGTGTGAGTGGTTGCTGCCGGTAGATGGAGCCACGACAACTGAATGAAGGATGCGGTTGTTCAGAACCAGGGTCACCAATGTGCGGGTTGAGGTTCGAACTCGCAACGTTAGGGTTCATAGCCGAGTAACAAAGCCACTAGACAAAAGTGTACACTCTTCTCCGGAAGTTATCTGGCTTAGAATGTTACCACCACAAGGTCATTTGCCAATACTGATACCTTTATCGTGTTGCAATATTGTGTTCCCGTACATACGAAAAGACATACTGACAGACCACGATGGGTTTGAAAAATATATGAATATAACCTTTAAAATTCGACACATTTTTGTAATCCTCATGATCATACCATATACTTGATATCATTCCTTTATTCTGAAATATCGAATGACATGTTTACATACATACAGATAGAATGCACTTTCATGAATTTCTTCCAAAATGTAATAAATATTGATAATTTTCCTATAAAAGTCATATCCTTTATTTCCTCATTCTATCAATTTCTGTCTTGAGTTATTATGTTTATTGACAGGTATATAAATATAATATAAAAATGTTTTGTTTTTTATTTTTTCTTTTTGAAAGTTATAACGTGATGATTCGTTAAAAATCTGGAGATCAAAATTTTCAATAATTATTGTAGTTTTTTTTTCCTAAGCTTGGTATTACAGAAAGTAAAAAGAAAGTACATTTTCACGTTATTAATTAACAAATAATAAATTATCTGCGAAAAAAGAATTGAGATATTTCAACGACTTTCGTAATTAAGGCGAAAAAAATGGGTGGTATATTTAATTTTAATTCCCAGCTTTTCAATATTTTCAGTTCCCAACTCGATGAAAAATCGATTTTAAATTTAATTCAGCACTTCATAAAGGCCGATCTTAAAAGTTTAGTATCTAATTATGAAAAGATTAAAGGATTGCTTCAAATATACTTAATGTCTTAATTCCTTTTATGATTAATTAAGATTCGATTAATAATAAAATGACAATTCTCTTTCTTTCAAAAAGAATATTTGATAAATGCTTTTTTTCATTCTTTTCTGTCTTATTATCTTCTGAATATTTGATAATAATTCCTTTTTGAAGAATAAAATTTTGAAGTATTATTGTATTTAATTTTCTTCATGGCAACTTACCTCGATGGCAACTATTCTGGATTTCATGTGAGAACTTGTGATGCAGGATGCTATTGTTGAAAGACCCGTCTTGTGGTAAGATATCTTTTCGACAGCACCCTATAAACAAACCGTTATATTTAGCATTCTACGAACAATTGAATTAAATTCTAGTTTATTTAACTTCCTGGAAACATCATACATTTATTAATTCTTTTTTGAATAGCAAACGCTGCAATGAATACAAAATTAAAGCATTATTTTTATGAAGAAAATTAGCAACTCTTTTACTTAATCATTTTTTTAAAAACTCTCTCTCTCTCTCTTTATATATATATATATATATATATATATATATATATATATATATATATATATATATATATAATATAGAAAGAAATACAATGTTGATGTAATAAAAATTTATTTCGCGCTAATAATTTCGACTAAGCCTGATTCAGATTCTGCAACTAGCCAGTTAGTTCAGTCATATCAGATATTTCAATTTCTTTATTCATTTTTAATTCAAAAGATTTTATTTGATTTTTTTTCATATTCTTAAATATTTCTTCTTATTCCGTTAAGTGCAGTTCGTGCATTTGCACTCAACTAAGATACATTTTTTATTTTAAATTCACTCGTATGTACCATAGTAGAATTCTCTGAAAGAGTGATTATTTAAATAATTTGTACAAAATTTCGATTAAATTAAAGTGGAGACAATACATAATGCATTTCAGTTGTATAAAAAAATGTAATTTCGACTGTCATGTAATATTTAACGGCATATCATTTTAAATTTTTTTCTTACTCTCAATCCGCCATGGATTAAAAAATCGAATCTGCAAGACATGTATATGTGGGCAAAAATTTCATTTCCGAATAACAGAAAGCATAAATCAAGAATTTCTATCTAATTTATTTATCATATAAATAATTTATATTTCATACAAATAATGATTATTATTTTTGAAAAATAAGTGGTCATTGCTTTTTAAAACACACATATTCTACTAAGAACTCAAAGTGAAAACGTATAACACATAGACATAATTCAGGATTACAGGATTTCAAAACTTCCCTTTGTGGAGAAACGAAATTCGTGTGTTCTCCAACATGAGCAGTTGAGAGTTTAGTTGACAGATGTGAAACTGCCTATCAACATAGTATACACAATCAGTATCAGAAAAATTTGCTTATGGAGAACGATTCTCAAGTTCCAAAAAAGTGCATCGGGAATAGCTGACAAAAGAAGACTTGTAATTCCATATTTATCTTTTTATTCAATTTTTATATGAATGTTTATATCTTTATACGAATGATATTAAAAACTCAGTTACACACGGTGGTTATATAGAAGGAAAATGTCTTATCTGTAGTTATTCTTCTGCAATAAAGTAACTTTATTAACATAGTGATACTTGCTTATGGAGCAGGACTTTCAAATTAAGTTAAAGTAGTTTCCAGAAAAAATGCCATTTTTCGGTAAAATGCTTTAATCTGCTTGCTAAAAGTGCAGAATAAAGCATCTTTCTGTAGTGCAGTGTTCAACGTTAATAGAAGAGATGGCAAAAGAAGGCTTGTAATCTATAGTTATCTTTTTTAAATTTTTATATCAACGTTTGTATCTTTACACGAATGATAGTAAAAACGCGTAGTCACATACTGTGAACATATAGCAAAAAAATCGAATGAAAGTTTTCTATCTGTATCTCTGTTAAAATAAATTCTAGAACCTTTTGTGTGCAGTAATATTTTTTGAAGTATCATAAAAGATAATGTCATATATTTTTGGGATTTTCGATAATAAGTAATAATATTTTTTGCTGCCATGAAATAATTTCTATAAATTTGCTTCTAATAAGTCTGAAAAGCATTATTTACTTACCGAGCTCTTTGAACAAGCTTTTAAACATAGCAAGCAGTAAAATTCATCGATCTGAAAAAATATAAACAATTATTAATATTTATATCATATGGTAAAGAATGCATAACTTAAACTTACATGAAATCAGAATAGATATGTAAAAATACAAGTTGTACCAAAAGTGCACACACATTTCGAATAGATAACATACAAGAAATTAAGTATATCAAAGTTTAAACATTCATAATAAGAAAGAGAAAGCCAGCAAAATTTCTTAAAAAATTAAAATTTCGCCAGCAATTTCAAGTATTCTAAATGTTGATCTTTATTATCATTATTAACCATTATCGATGAACTGCTGGAGGTACAAAGTTTCTGGTGCTTAAAATTTGATTAATAACCATTTTAAATGTAATTTCCTTTAATGAACTTTAATTAATGCTTTATTTTCCAACTTATTACATTTTTTGATCGCAGCAACTTTTCTCCCAATGATATTATGAACAGGAAAATTATTTTCTGCCAAAATAAGGTCAATACAGTTGAATAGTTCTAAAATTCCAATATTAAAACATGTTTTTTTTTCTCTGACAGTGTATATATATATATATATATATATATATATATATATATATATATATATATATATATATACTGACTCTAAAACTCTAAAGAAAAAACTCTAAAGAGTGAAAGATGAAATAAATAATTTATAATTTATTAATAATATATCTTTTAAATAACCCATGATAAAAAATATTTAATTTTGATACAGCTTGAAATTTTGAATATGAGGAAAAGTAAATGTATAAATTATTATATGAGCTGCGACATTTACGAAATATAGGATTTTGATGAATGCTACTGAGAAATAGAAACAAAGAAAGTATTGAACTGAGAAAAGTATTTTTCTGAAATTTTTTAAGATTCCTCATATCAGTCTGGCAAAATTTCGCTGTGAGAGACTATTATATTAAGGGGACGAAATTAACGACTGACCTTCGATCTCAAAAGACGAATATATTTATGAAAGAAAGAGATGTATGAAACTAATAAATGATTAATGAGAATAAAAAAAGCACTATTCTGTTGAAAGCATATTTTTTTTTCCTGTTTTTCATTATTGATATGTCTTAAATCACGTGTTATGAAGTTGCGAAACGCAGTTAGATTTGACTACTTAAATCAATCTATTTCCCAAGCTATTGAAATAGACTTGTCTAATATCTCATGCATCATATCCGCCAACTCATTAAAGGCAATGTATACCAAATAATTTAGCAAATATTCAAGAAGCTCTAAATAAGATCTTTACTTTAATTTTTAAAATGGTATTTATGTATTACCAACAATAAATTTGGCCTTAGTAGTTAATGTTGCAATCATTTGTAAAATGCCTGTCGTAAAATCGGAGAAATATCAACTAAAGTATTATCAAAGTAAAGTATAAGAAATATCAGACAAGTATACCATTTTTTCGAATAAAGGAAGATTTTAGTGTATGTACGGTATTTATTTAACTTTCTAAAAGAAACTATTTCCTCTATGTTTCTTCTCTGTTTAAAATCTTCAATTAAGTTAAAGGGGTAGAAAAAACTTTTACAAAGATCGAAATATTAAAAGAAAAAAAAATTAACAAATAATTTCTTCATAGTCAATGGCGATTTAACTCAAGAAATCTTGGAAGACGAGTTTAAAATAAAACGTTACTTGTCATTCTGCAGAAAAATCTCTGCTATTTAGAAACTCATGCATAAAATATCTCTTTAAGGATGGAGTAAATTAAATGAGAAACATCGAGAGATTACAGGAAAATTCCCATTTAGGACATATTTTTCTTGAAAGTTCTTCAAGCGCCATCCCGTCAAAAGTAATCCCCGGTCTATTAAAGATTTATACTTTGCTTTTTACGATCAGCAATAAAGCGAAAAAATGGGAGAAAAAAACATAAACCTACATAAAAATCTAGATTTATTTCGAGTTAGTTTTTCCGATAATGTAAGTACGGAAAGGTGCACTCATCTTGGAAAAGCAATAATGCGACTGATACCAATAAATCATCAAAGAGTGAGATTTCGCAATGATTCGATATTCTAAAGCAATTCAATAGTTTTCTGTCAGTAAATCTTTGAATTGGAATATACAGGATTGGAAAGTTTATGGCATATTGGGAATGCGTAGGTGTTTTTGTCGATTTTTAATATATTTTTGTATTTATTGACAAAAATTTTATATTGAATAGTTTTTAAAAGAATAGCAAGTTTTTGTATATTGTTTTTAGCCGCGATTGTGTCTTGATTATCAGGCTTGGGATCACAAGATCTTTTTCAGTTAGAAAATCGATGCTAAGTGCCTAAAAGATGCGTATCAAGAAAATCTGCATAATCTCAATAATTTATAAGTGATGCGATTTATTAGTATGGTTAAGCCAAATTTCTTTTAAAATTTAAGATACAGTAAATCTTTTAAAGTACAATTACAGAAACATGTCAATAATACATATAAGTTATAGCTTCGAGACCCGATTCCTTGTATGCCGGCTCTGTGCATAATAAACCAGTTTTGAACTAGACGTCTTCTCATAGTTGCCATTTAAAAATTCGAAGAGAGGATAATAACTTTGATCATCCGACCAAAATTTCAAAATCAAAACGCCACTTTAATGTGATCAAACGAAACAAAATCTTCAAGTCATGAAAATTTCACATAGTAACTTTTTTGTTATTAGTAAATACTTTTATTTAACTTGATTTATTCCGTGTTTCGAAAGAAGGTATTTTATAATCAAATTTTCCTTCTCTTTCTAATATGTTAGAAATTTGATATTTTATACGCTTGGGTATACTTGATAATAATATATTATTTAAAAAATTATAATTTAATTATCAGTTTATTAATAATTTAATTAAAATATGGTTCCGTACCAATAACGCCATCTGATGATGATTTTGAGAAATAATAGATTTTATATTAAAAGTAGAAAATAATTAAAATGAAAAAAATTCTGCCAATAAAAGCGTTTCTTAAAAACTTATCTTTATTAATTTATTTGTTCTTGAATAAATTTATCCAAATTTATTCTTGTAAATTTAGTTGGTAGTCCTTCTTAATAAAAAGAAATGCCACTGTGACAATATATGTATTTATGTATGTTCCATATCTTCTAAAAAAAAATTGGACTGTTTTCAACCAAACTATTATTTACGACAAAATAAAGAATACTATGGTCGTGGTTACAATGAAGATCCTTCATAAATATATAGACTTAATGCACATATTAAATTTGCCATCGCAGAATAAATGTGTTCACATGAGTAAAGAATTTGAGTAATAGATCATGTGCTGTCGTCATCTGATCTTGACTCAAAATATTACAGATATTGCATAATCTCCAAACATTAACTAAACTTTAGTTCTAACAGAATAATTGCCACCAGAAGTAATGGAAAAACACGCGCAACTATGACAATTTCTGTTCGTCATAAATTTTATGCAAACAGTTAAGCAATCTACATTTCAAAACATCTGGGCACTTCAAATACTGATACATGTAAACAATCATGCTAACCGCTATAGCTATCTATCTCCTACTCCAAGCACGTGTGATTATGAGGTATAAATACATATATTTTTATGACGAGTATACGTGAGGTCACGTATACATGCGTGACATCACATATACTATATTCTTTTGTAACAATGCATTTGGTACAATATAACATAAATCTGACCTCAGTATTATATAAACCCCTTAAGCGTAGTGACTTTAGCAGACTTTTGTTTATTGTTTGTTATACTATGTTGTTCTAATTTTTGATTAAATGGGGGCAAAATAAAAATAAGACTTTTAATAGAGTTTCTTAGTAGGATCTTTAAATTATTTTAGGCCATATTTATTATGCCAGACTTGCCTTCATGTGGTTTTCTTTCGACCTTTTCCGTAGAAAAAGCAGCTTATAGATTCCATACACGCATTCCTGGACCTTAACTTTGAACTCGGTTAACCTTATTCGATTACCGAATCGGAGTATTTATTTTTATTTTATTTTTTCTTCCTCTTGGCTTATGGGCAAGCCGTAACTCGGCAGATTCGACAATCTAGAAATGCTGCCATTTAGCTCCTTTGCTAAACCGAAAGTGGTTTGATTAAGTTATTAAGAAACGTGAAGCTTGGGTGGAAGATCTGCTTTTTCCTTGGTGGGCTTCATTTGCGGAAGTTTGTTTTGGCATTGAAAGTGCAGCTTCGATGTGGTCGTGGGAATTTAATACAAGGAAGAACTCTTAATAAAACTATTGGCACTTTGTTTAATCTGATACATCTTTAGAGGAGATTTGAATGTAATCTTTTAGGGCTTCTTGAAAGGGTCGATCCGGTTCGAAGAGCAGGTGATCTTTAAATCATGCCGGAACTGATCTCAAAACATTTTTTTTAGCTTCCAGTTTTAAATATGAGATTGTTTCGAGATAGGCATTAAATATATTTAACCTTTGGATGATTCCTTAGTAACCTTCAGTAGTCTGCTTATGTGGTAATAAAAAAAGAAAACGGTTTAATTCCACGTCCCAGTTTGAATTTATCGTGAACTATCGAGAACAAAATCCTAAATTCGAATTTCAAAGCCAAAAGATATAGAACACTTTGGCAGTAGTTCAATCGCAATAAATTTACCACTGATAGATTTATTTTCTGTTTGGAAATTGATTTCGAATGAAATCCAGATTGCGGATGCAATACTTGCAGAAAATATTCTAAAGCTACTAAACTAACAAGAAAAACAAGTAATAGCATAAAATTTATATAAAATAGATCTTTGAACGTTCGTTTGTAACACTCATTTTCATTTGAATATAAATATAAAATTAATGCACTAATTATACAAAACTGCCAAATTTCTTCAATTGTTATAGCCTATCGGAAGTTCAATCCATGGAAGACTGTCATTACTCGTGTAATATTCTTTGTGTCAGTGGCGAAGTAAAGGTTATTGCCACCTGATGAATATCGTTTTCAGCGCCGCATTCATGGTATGCGAGTTTAACATGCTAAATGAATATAATAGAGTTTTGTCACTCCGGTATTACTTCCAAGAGATAAGGTCACTATCTTTCTTCTAGCTAGCTGATAAACAAAACTACGAAAGCAAAATAGTTCGAGTCCCGGTTTGGGCATGGTTGTTCTTCCGTTGTTCTATCTGTGAGATGTATGAATGTTCTCTCCTGTAAAAAGGGGTTGTACAAGCGAATGAGGGATGCGTGAGTAGCTAAGTCGTACTCTTGGCCCTAGTTGGCGCTACTAAACAAACAAACAAAAGACGCTCCCCCACAGGCTTAAATCGCTGTCTTCGTAACAGCGGGTTTGTCCATGGCAAGTGTCATAAGAAACAACAACAACAACACGTCACTGTTTTTCTGATCGTTCAAAAAGCATAAAAGCTGACAAATACTGTATTTTCAAAAGGTGAATCTAATTTTTTATGCATAAATTTTCTATAAGTCAATCATTTTCTCACAAACTGCTGTATAAGATTCAAAGAATAATAAAAACATTTTGTCGCCATTTTCTTCAAAGAAAGGTATTTAAATCTCTATCCGCTCTTCACCGGCTCGTTTGTCCAATCGTCCTCCTGACTCTTTTGATAACACTGTTCCTCCAATATTTACTGCGCGGGTACAAGTATATCAATTCATTACCAACAAGTCACATAACCTTAGGCAGTCGCATGTCTGCAATAATTTAATAGTGAGCTCTTCTCATTACGCGGAGAACACGTCAAATTTGCACAAAACTGCTTGCTTAACTGTAACTGCAATCGACTGGGTGACAGCTTTTCACTCGGCGCTGTCAGGGATGGTGGAGTATAAAGTCTAGGATGTTTAATTAAACATTGAATCAGGTGAGTAATTCTTAATCGCACAATAACTCCATGATTGCATTAACGCGAGATCAAATAATGACAGCTATGACCGTCGAACGTTAATAATGCAGTAAAAGAGGTATTTTAAGACCCGTTGGTTAAATTTAAGCATTCTTTATTAGTAAAAGTTGTCAGGTAATCATCTGATATGTAATCAATATATTTCGAAAAATTTTGTTTATTTTATTTTAAAATTAAATTTTTGATGTTTACTCTCATATAAGCAAGATTTGGCTAATTCTAACCTGATGGTATCACAATGAAAAGACCATTTATCCAAAATTCGAATTAAAAAATACCGAGTTTAAAAATTCATAGCCAAAAAAAATGAGAATTTTTAAGCTAAAAATTGAAGCAAAGAGTTATTTTTGATATTTAATAGTTTTAAAAATGAATTAATAAGAAATAAGTAATTTTAATGAATTATAATTAAAAATATAACATAAATTAATTATAAAAAGTCAATCATTTTTTAGAAATAATTTCAATAAAGAGTAATTTTAATAAATAAATTGTATATAGTTATCTCATTTGTATATAACGAAATTTTTTAATATAACAAATACACAATTTAATTTCAATATGGATAGTACAATTCATGTTTAGCGTGTATTTTTTTAATAAGTGGAAAGAGTGAATGAAAAAACATAATGGTAAATGAAAAACTTTGAAAAAAAATTAAAACTCAAATTTTACAAAATAAATCTGGATTGCAGCACATTTTATGTTATCGAAATATTACCAATATACAGTAGGTGCAATATAAATAATATAACATACAAGCGTTACTTTCTTTACAATTGAATTGTGTTATATATACAAATGAATTGTACAATTTTCCGTCAACAAAATTTCATTTCGTTGTATGCAAATAAACTATATAGAATCTGATTCTTGAAATTATTTACTTATTTATTGAAATTCTCTTTTTAATTATTACCTTTTAATTAGAATATATAAGTTATCATATTTTAATTATGATTATTTTTATATCTTAATTATAATTTATTAAATTACTTACTTTTTATTTGTTATTTACTAAAACAATTAAATATCACAAATAAATCTTTTCTGCAATTTTTAGCCAGAAAAATTTCTTCTAAAAATTACCTCTTTTTCCGTATAAAATAATATATTCACATTGTGGCCAATATATAATTCGTAAGCTGTTGGAAATAGGTGTATATTTTTGCGTAGAAAAAGGCTCTAAATGACGTAAAGAATAATATTTTATGCCGTTTGAATTAATGTTCTTCTGAGAAAATTGTAACGTTTAAATTTTTATATAATCTCTCTTATTAATTATTTAATAAACTATTCTTGGCACACTAATATTTTAAATTTTAAAAAAAATGTTACAGTCGTCTGCGATCGAAACTGATCAAGTTATAAAGATTTGTATATCGCTATTTTAGATGGAAACATCGAGGAGAATTCTTTGAGGCGATCGTTAATTGGAATGAAATAATGAAATTTAAAATTACATCCATCAATCAATTTTGGTCGAAGAGATGTCCCACTTTTTTTTAAATATTAGTGTAGCACAAACATAATAAATATGGTTAAAAGAAACAAGAGATTATATAAAAGAATCATCACTTTATGAAGAAAAGAAATGAAAAAATGCATGCATATCGATTAAAATACAGTTTAAAACCGATTTATTTTCGTAGAGTAATCCTAAAAGATAAAAATTATTCAAATTAAGAGCACCAATTTTTCAGGCAATTGTAATGGAAAAGGAAAGAAAATTCAGAAAAGCAGTCAGTTAAAAACCAAAAGCAGACAAACTGTAATAAATTTTTCTGGCTTGTATCTAAAAAATAAACCGTTAAGCTGTCTAGTTCCTTGAAAAATTGAACCTGTTGAGAGTATCAACTTAAAAGTTTTCAAACGAAGAATGAGATAAGAAGGTTAAGAATACCTCGACCTTCTTCTTTTTCAGGTTAAAAAAAATTCTAAAGATTAAAACAAAGAGTGAGAGAAGAGAATTGGAAAGAATGATTGAGATCCTTATACAGCATTTAAATGAGAAAACAAACACATTTTATATTTTTACGTGTTTAAAACATAAATCACATCGAGATTACAGCCTTCTTTTAGGAAATTTACCATCATCTAATTTTTAATGTAATTGTAAATACAAGTTTGAAAGCTGATATTTCAAAATAGAAACAAAAAAAATTAATTTTAATTTTGAGAAGAAAAATTCTTGTTTTTAAAATCTTGAAATGCATAGATAATAAGTAGGAAATTTAAAAATAATTTTTCATCTTAATTAAAGATTTAATTAAGATGAAAAACATTTCGTCTTTAAAACATAAAGTGTTTATTATTAAGAGATGCAGATTTCAAACAGATAATTTATACATTGGCGTTATGACTAGCTCAATTTTTAAAAAATTTGAATTAATCGGTAATTTGATTTTTTTTTCTGAAATCTCTTGAATTGCTTGTTAATGTAATGAAGATATATTACTTATAATTCACATTTATTTTTGCTTATTCAAAATCAAAACTCAAAAAGGCTTTAAATTTACTGGATGACTTTACGGCTGTGTAATACATTCATTTCAAAAAGGAATAGAAAAATCCCCCTCCCTTTTTTTTTTCTTTTCAATATGTTTTAGTGTACAACGATTGCATTCAAAGGACTGATAATATAACTAAAATATAATACTACATATACTTTCATTGAAGTTATTATTTTTTAAATTAAAACTTTTAACTTGTAATTATTATTACTATATTCGAATTTATTACTGCTTATTTATTAAATATATATTATTCATTTAAAGTTAATTATTAAAATTTTATCTGTATGATAATTTTATTTTAAAATTACCGCTTTTTCTTATGGTACTCATTTCAAGTCCAGTCTTTCTTAATCGAACTTCTTTGATATGTTAAAATTGGGTTGACATTCTCATTTGCCGTTAATTTCGAGTTAACCAGACCTTACTTAATGTGTTTTACAATATCCAGATTGACAGAAAATACAATTTTACCTAATGAATTACTTTCTCTGCTATTATTAACATAAATTTGTGTATTTCGATTGTAACTGATATTAAGAACCATTTTAAACTTCTTTTCAAATGCGAGAACGATTATTTTTCCTATCCATCTCTATCATAAAAGCTCTCATTGTCCATCATAATAAAAATGAGAGCTAGCCTTACTACTTAGTATGTATAACCCATAAAATAATTCACACGCTAAAAAACTCAAACTTTAATTGATAAACTGAAGAAACCACTGCAAGAACTAATTAAAGAATTGTTAACATGCGTTTCCCGAGGCACCTACCCCTCCCAAAGTTACACAATTTTATCACAATACCCAACTATAAACTATAAACATTTGAAAAAAAAAGGTTATGTTAATTCTCAACCACAACTTCATCAGATTTCTTCAGTTGCCTCATGCAATTAAAAATGTGATCTCTTTTTATGTAACAAGGATCACGTGTCTTGTACAACAATTAGCTTGCTAAGCCGCACCCAAGCATGAGAGCCGAGACGGGATTTTCACCCAGAGCACGGTTGCCAGTTCCGGTGAAAGAAAGATCGTTGGAAGAAAATAAAAATAAAAAAGGGTCAAATTGCGGGAATGTCAGCAATTGTTCGCACCAATCATTAGCTCTGGTACGCCCCACATTCGCCAGGTTTCTCACATTGTTCTCCTGGATACGGCTGAAATTTCCTGGTGTCATCTTTCAAATCGCTTAGTTTTCTTTTTGCCAATTAGGAACGAACCGTTGCGCAAACCTTTCTGCAAGTTCTGGTTTCGTTTTCTTTTCTTCTGACGATCATTTCCGATTTTTCACTCGAAATTGGATTGATAAGATCGGGTTTTATTTTTTTTAAAAACTTTTCACGCCAAGATGTTGAAAAAAAAGACTATATATCTTTTTGTCTTCATTGCATAACAGTTACTAACTCTTTCTCTAAACAATGAGTGTTGCCTGATTATTACTTCTGTAATTAAAATTTTAAAAAAATAACCGATATGAGTTTTTTTTTACTTTTTCTTATACGAAGTTCTCCAAGCGTTTCACTATAAAACGTTTTTTGCAACTACAGTTCTTTTTTTCGTATCTATGCACGAAATCAAAATGTGATTTTTACTATGTGATCTGGACATCAAAGCTGTAAATCTGAATCAAATTTTGGACAAAAGGTGAAAAAGTGAACTTCATCTGCCTATCCATCTTGATGCTTATGAGCATGATAATCAAATCCTCATCTAGTTATGTAGATAAAATTTTTCTGATGATTTTATCGTTAAATTTAGAGAGTTGTGTCATATAAATGGCCAAATTCGTCAATGAGTTAGATATTCATTGGTATCTCTATTCATGTGCAATAATTAAACAGATGAAATTTTTATTGGTATTTGCACTCAAATTATAAATCAGCCTCAAGTATTGTTCTAAAATCTTTAAAGAATAAGGTGTCAAAAAATTACACTATTTTTCTCATCATAAAATGAGGATAAATGCAAAATAACTCTTATCTTGGAAATAAGTGAAAAACAGCGCTAGTCGGTCTCCCCAAAAAAACTTTCTCGCATATTGTAATAAACTTCTCATGCCAGAGAATTCCTTGCATGTCATTGGCGTACAATAGTGACGAAATATTAACTTTTGGCATGAATTTAGCATTTTTACTGTTATCGTATTATCCTTGGCGATTACTCCCTGGTATACGTTAATAGTATCCACAAATTGAATTTGTATTTTAGACACGTTTTTCGCAACCAATTGATACAAAATCTTGACACAAAACTTCGCTTGTAGTCACAAATTTCCATACAAAATTTGATATATTTAAGTCAATGTGTTTTTGAATTATCGCGTATATTTATGTTGTGAAAAGCTTATAAGCCAGTTAACAGCTACGCTGCTCGAGCAATTGCTTTTGTATCATGGTCATGTTACTGGACTGCGAACCATAAGGTCCCGGGTTCTATCCTCGCGCATCGCAACCCGCCAAACTTATTTCTAAAAGTACATATCGACAGACAGTCAACCCACAGTTCGATTTGGCTCACAGTTTTATAGATGTCTAAGATATAGATGTTAAATGAGTATACCAAATTTTATCCATCTGGCTCTCTTCGTTTTGTAATTTTCGTGTTGACTTATATTCGAACAGCCGGACTAACTAAAATATTTTTTGAGTTATCTGAATAGTTTTCGAAAATGTGTTTTTCAAACTCAGGGAGAACTAGATTCGTCAAAATCTCGAATTCGAATTTTTGTTGATTACTATACTTTCTCTTTACTACGTTTACGAGAAAGTAAAAAGTCAAGGTGATGAACATTCCTGATTTTTTTTATTTTCAAAGGTTGGAAATTTAGCAATCTAAAAAAAAAAATTACGTCTGATGTAACATCAGTATACTAGCTTCTAATGCCTATAGGCATTCGATGCATCATCAACGTTCCGTAAAACTTGCTTTCACTGACATAGAATTAGTGGAATAAATATTTAAATATATCAGTTCTGTTGATGTTTCAGATGGAACAATTCTACCGATTAATGACTTAAGAATGTCCAGAGTTATTCGATAACAAACTTCACTAGATGTTTTTTTTCCTTCTCTGAATTAATTCATGGTCAGATGGGCTCGAATCCGAATAAGGTAGATTACAATATACGCGAACAAAAACTCTGTTTTCGAATAATACCTTTCTTCTCTGAATCAATTAAGTTTTTTTCAATTCAGTCAATTTCAATTTCTTCAGTCATTTTTAAACAAAAAGATCAGTAGAGCAAATACTGATTCAGATATTTTAGTAATTTCACGTCTTTGGAAGCAAATTATACAAAACGCTGATAAATGCAGCGAAGGATTATAAGCATTACAAGTCAACATTGTGTTTTTTCACATGCGATTTTATTTTCGTCGCTATTAAATCTCCAACTCTTATCATATTTGAAAAATTAAAAGTCAACTCTGATATATAAATATATATTTTTTTAACTAAAACCCTATATTCAGAATTGGAGTAAATAAGTAAAATAAAGAATCTATTCTCATTTCTAAAACACATTAATTATACAAAAAGTCTATCAGTTGTTTGACATCTAGAAAGAAAATTTTGAGACCAAATATTCATTTTAAATATCTTAAAGTGAAACAATAAATGGAAAATAAGCAATAAACCAAAGTTTTAATTAGTAAAAAAAATTATTATTGAATGATTACTATATAGATATCAATAAAACTTAATTTCATAAATTTTGCTTATCACTTTTTTTATTTTATGGTAAAAATTTTAAATTTATATATTCATTATTGTTCTGTATCAAATTTTGTGACCCAAAACGAATATCTATGAAAGCTAACAGTTTTTAAAGAAATTTTACCTGGTTTTCATTGCTTAAGAAGAGTTCCCTGCTTTCTCAAGTGAATATTCATGCTTATTTTGCTATACCAAAGTTAAAATTCAGTGGAAATATTTGACAACCAGGTTTAAAAACACTCAAAAATTGTTAAATGAAATTATTTCCATTAAAAGTACTTATTGATATTTATCATGTGTTACTGAAATTCATTTAAGGGATCAATTTTAAATAAATCACTAGGAACAATATGTCTCTCAAGAAAAGAAATATAACAAAGAAAAAAAGCGTCTCAGTGAGGAAACAGTTACTTTCTCTTTGAGACCCATATACAATTAAATGATATTTATTTGGTTAGTACTAGCCAATTAATTCTATTTAATCATATTACTGATTTTTTTTAAATAAATTTTAAAATCGGGAAAAAGATGCTTTAAAGAATTACATTTTGTTTTAGATATGATTTATGGTTAAAAAACAGTCTTTTGCCAATCGGCAACACTGGATTTTAGACGAGTAAAAAAATGTGTGGACATTATAAATATATAATTTAATACTTTACTTTTCAAACATTAATTTTTATTTCAACTTTGCAAAATAATCTATGGTATTCAGAATCGTGCAAACAAAGTGAAAAATATGAACATTCAGAAACTAAAAACGCTCATCTAATGTTCATTAACACTAGTACTGCTATGCGCATGTAGTAAATTAATTTTATAACATTCTCTGTATGTATCTTATTAGAAATGCTTCAGTTTTATTCTTATAATAATTAGAAGATAAAACTTTGCATGCTTCTAAAAGGCAACACTCCCCATTTCTGAGTTAAGACGGGAATTCACAGTTTAAGAAGCCTTGTAGTAATTCATTCAAATAAAAATATTTTACAATGATAGTTTCCAAGAATTTCTATGAATTTTTTTTTCTGACTTCTTTAACATATAAAAATAAAAACCCAGTTGATGCTCAATATTTCTCATTTAAACGACTCGGATGATCATGTGAAGAGAAATCAAAATGACAAATCTCTCCGAGATCGATCGTCTTCAAAATCTGCCATCAGCATCTAGAAATAATCATAATAATGCTCACAGTTTAAGCGTTTCGACCCTACTACTAAATTTTTTATATAGCTCAAACAATAGTTTCCAAGATTTTCTACGAAATCCTTTCTAACTTCTTTAACATATAAAAATAAAAACGCAGTTAATGCTCAGTATTACTCTTTTAAATGCCACGGACGATCGTATGAAGAAAAAAAAATGGCAAATATTTCTACGATCGATCGCCATCAGAACTTTCCATTAGCATCTTGAAAAAAATCATAATAATGCTCACAGTTTAAGAAATCCAGTTCCACTACTTGTAATTCTTGTACTTCAAGCTCTACTGCAATAGTTTCCAAGATTTTCTACGAAATCCTTTCTGACTTCTTTAACATATAAAAATAAAAACGCAGTTAATGCTCAGTATTACTCTTTTAAATGCCACGGACGATCGTATGAAGAAAAAAAAATGGCAAATCTTTCTACGATCGATCGCCATCAGAACTTTCCATCAGCATCTTGAAAAAAATCATAATAATGCTCACAGTTTAAGAAATCCAATTCCACTACTTGTAATTCTTGTACTTCAAGCTCTACTGCAATAGTTTCCAAGATTTTCTACGAAATCCTTTCTGACTTTTTTAGCATATAAAAAGAGAAACCCCAGTTAATGCTCAATATTTCTCATTTAAATGACACGGGCGATCATATGGAGAGAAATCAAAATGACATATCCCTCTTCGGTTGATCGCCTTCACAACCTTCCATCAGCGTCTTGGATCGGCCGTTATAAAAGCCTGGCCAATCGTTAATTCTTCGCTCAGCCTGAGAACAAAGCACCGGCCGGTCATCAGAAGACGCGCTGGTCTACTCCATTTGGCGGGCAGGAGAAGGGCAGGAATCAGACAAAATGAAGCATGATATCAAAGGGGACGTGTGCGAACATTCCGGAGGGTATTAGACTTCATCGGTTGGAGGTGAGGAATCGATTGTTCGCGTGTTCTATTAATGGTAATCCGATAAGTTAAAGGGGAGAGTTACAGGGATCGTGTAATAACTGCATAATTAATTTCCTTCCAATACGCCCACCTGTGCTGCTAGTGGCGTGATTTTACTTTCAAATCCCTCGGCTCCTTCTCTGTATTATTTATTGCGGTAGGGAAATGAAGATGCCTTGTTTTCTCGAAACTCTGCTTGATTGTGTTTAGTTGCAGGTTAATGGATGGTAAGAGAGGTTAAAAAGTATTAGATTTCGATGCGTGGAAGCCTCTTGTTGCTGAAATAAACGAAAATTTCACTAGTTTTCGTTGGAAGAGAAATGGTTTCCTTCACATTTTTATAAGATAGCAATTGATGACTTGGTTTATTAGATCAATGGATTTCAACTTGAAGGTAGTCGTATACTTCAGGGATTCAAGCAAGATCTCTTTATGTTGATTCTATTTTTAACTGAACCTGGTTGTTTTGCAAACTTGCAGTACATTGCAGTGTTATAGTGTTTATGCGCAAACTCCACCAACAATTATTTAACGTTCAAGCTGAAATTCAAATATAAAAAGTTTTTTTTTTAAAAAAAAAACGCCATTGTCACTTATTTATAATTTCTTATATTAATTATTTATCTCATATTTGAGCATCGCATGGCTTATGTTAAGGTTTTCTAATTTCTAACTAAAAGGTCAAAAGTTGCTTCATTTATTTGATTTTTCAATCGTAAAATCATTGCTCTTAACAGCAAATTTCTACCAGAAGTGGTAAAATAAATAAATTTTATAACTTTAACCCTTTCTAGGGCCGTGGGAAGTATGCTTCCCACCAAATTTATCAATCTTTGTATGAAATGATGTAGGTTGGCATAAGTCCTGACAAATTTTTTTAGTAAGTCAGAAACTTTGATGCTTCAGTTCTTTATTTTACACAAAATGATGTGTCTTGATTTGTTACTTAATTATTAATGAACCAAATGAATGAATTAATTAATCAAATCAAATTAAATTTATCTAATAAGTTAAATGAATCCCTTTTCTTATTCTAATTTCAAGCCTAAAAATATTTTAACATAATATGACTAGAAAAAAATGGCCCTTTAAAGGGTTAAACAACCAATTCTTGTATATATATAAATTTATTTCATGTGTATTGGAAACCGCTCTAACGATTTGGTTCAAATTTTATATTTAGATAAGATTTTGCTTTTTAAGTTTATCAATATAGGTATCTTTCCTGAAAAACGTCATATAGCGCCATCTCGCACATTCTTATGGTACTTGCTTTGTGTTAAGATCCGATTTCACCATGGTACAACTGTATGTCAATTCAAAAACGAAAGTAATTATAGATAAAACGTAAAATGAATACTCTAATATATCAGATTTTTTTCGAATAACATGTTAAACTAAGTGCATTCATTATTTTTTTTTTATTTAAATAAGTTTATATGCAGGTAAGACAGAAAAATATTCATATGTTATTAGTATGTGATTCGTATCTAAACATTTTCTCAAAAAAAAAAAAAAAAAAGCCGAGCAAATCTTGGTTTCCCAGATACTAAGCACTAATATATATCGTACAGTCAAAAATTATATCAGATCTGTTGCTATTTTTTTAAAAAAATTTTTTAATTTAGTGACATATTGAAAATTATGAACATTTGTTATGCTTTCTCTCAGTACTTTAAGAATGTTATATTTTGCCGAGACTTTGTCCACAGATTGTACAATCTCACTTTTAGAAGTTTGCCGTGCCGGCGTCCTGGCATAGGGGCAGCGCGTCTTCCCCGTGATCTGGGCGTCCCGGGTTCGAGTCCCGGTTTGGGCATGGTTGTTCTTCTGTTGTTCTATCTGTGAGATGTGTGAATGTGCCCTCCTGTAAAAAGGGGTTGTGGAAGCGAATGAATGATGCGTGAGCGGCAAAGTCGTACTCTTGGCCCTAGTTGGCGCTGCTATAAAAAATAAGAGACGTTCCCCCTCAGGCTTAAATCGCTGTCTTCGTAACAGCGGGCTTGTCAGTGGCAAGTGCCATAAGAAACAAACAAACAGAAGTTTGCCGTATTGAATGCTTATCTCACTCTAAAACTCCTTCGGTTAGATATTATTATTTAATGGTAAAACCGTGATTGCTTTTTAGATAGTCTATGAAAATTCATGAGGGCCATCTAAAATTGGCATGCTTGTATGTTAATAGACCCCATTCAATAAAACACCGCAGTATAATTACTGTGTTTCTCTATCGCTTATTTTGGTCATGAGGTAATAATTTTCGAAAATGAATATTTTTGGTCTGTAATGGTGGCTTATGAATATTGGTTCTAGTAATAACCATCGTCATGACATCCGCTTGGGACCAAGCTTTTCAAACATGGAGTTTCACTGTCTTTCAAAGTTCTTTCAAGGTTTCATAAGTCAAGGTCAAAATGATATTTTTGCGAAACTGAATAATGAATTTTTTTTCGCTGTAATAAATAAAGATATACGTTGCTACTTTTATGTCCTCGAAAATGTTGGAATTACTTTAAGAACTCTTTGTTTTGCTTCAAAATATTTCTTCATGGGTATTAAATCATTCCATAAAACACAAAAAATAAATAATTAATTAATTTTTTTTTAAAAAATTAGATTTTGGAAATAAATTAGACAATTTTTAATTGAATTTAGTTAAATATTTGACGGATTTTAATAATGATCCATTCAATGTTTCTTTACAAATATGCTTGTTTTTACGCCAAATATCGCCAAATATCTCATTTAAAAGCTCAATCTGTCATCAGTATTAGGGCTTTACCAAAATTATTGAAAAAAAATTATCAATATCTCCACTAATGATGAAGATGAATTTGTGCGTTGGTGCTCTATAGAACATACACAGAATTACCAAATTTAGCAAAGATATACTTTAGAAAATTAAAATGGGCACCTCGGGATGTATTTTTAAAAATTTCAATTACTATTTTAATTAATTAAAAATTAAACAAATTTTTGATGATTTTCCCGGAACAATACAAAATATTACAACACAAAAATTACTTTTATGCCATTTTAAAACTCAAATTATCTTTTTAATGGTACCTATTTAATATAAGAGTCATTCAATTTTTTTTTCTTCTGAATTTTGGAAATTTTTTAGCTTATTGTTTATCTAACTTTCATCATTGTATTAGATTATTACACTGAAGTTCTAATCATTATCACTGTTTCAACAAATATTTAATAGTATAATTTCATGCATTACTGAACGCTAAGGAATAATTTTTTTTAATTCCTTCATTATTTACATAACGAAAAAAAAAAGTGAAGTTGCATAAACTCGGCAATTAGAAATAGATGTACCGGACAATTACGTTTTTGAACGCTCTGATGTCAATGGATTTAAATGTATTAGAAAATGGTTCATTTACGCAATGAATAGAACAAGTGTAAGGTTATTAAACTAACATGATTTTTATTTCTGCCGCAATTTGATGCTTAAAAATATTTTCGTGTGGAAACCACTAATATCGCCAAAAGTGGCTAGTTTAAAATAATTATACTAACAAGAATAACTCTCCAAACCAATATGATATTCAATGCATCGTAAAATTTAGGTATAAAAAAAATCTTCAGGAACTAATTTTTAAAAATTTAATTCAATTTTTTTAAAGTTTTAACATGAGTTATTAATTTAAATCTCATATGTTGATTTAAATGGTAATGAGATAGTCGATAACTCAATTCCAACATGGCCGGAAGATCTTTGTTGAATGTCCTTGTTTCAAGACAGATCAAGCCTCTTTCTAGACATATTCTTGAATGTTTAAATTTTATTATTTTTGAGATTTTAAGGGATCCGCTTTTGTTTGTGGACTATTTAGAAATCTTTGGTTTCATGGAGGGGGTGTAGTGCAGCTAGACCACCTGGGATCACAAACAACAAAAACATTAATTTAAATGAAAAAGTTTCTTCTCTTCATAGGCTCACCTTCTTTAGGTGAGTACGGGTGTCCCAACCCCGAGGTACTCAGGGATCTTTACTCCCTTTCAATTCAATCTCCCCTACGCCTTCTTTCTAACGTCGACTTTTGTTCTTACTAAAGTTTTATTAGAAAAATTATTTGTTAACCATATGTCTGGCGCAGTATAGCCTATTCTGGCTCTTGTGCCAATAAAATAACCAACTAAGCAAGCAAGCAAGCTAAAGTTTCTTCTATTTCTCATTTCATTTTCATTTTTCAAAAATTTCTTTTTTTAAGAAAATCGGAGCAGTTACTTTTTTTCAGCCAGTCATGAAAAAATAAATATCCAGCCATTTCGTAATATCGATTCATTTTATAAACCTTAAATACTTAATAAATCATCGATATATCAAACTACTATTTAAAAGATACGAATGTTCTTCTAGATTCATTTGTACAGAAATGAATGCCTCAGATATTCACAGAAAGTGCACGATTCGAAAAACCATCCTCTCGAGTGTGCGGCATGTACCATGATAAATGCAATCCACTACCTTCCATATTAATTATAACTTAGCAGCAACTGTCTGCCTAAAATGATGGCATCACGATCGTTTGTTTGAAATTCAATCCACTGTTGACTCTCCTGATTAAATTTCTTTTTAATTCGTATTTAATCTTAACTCGAGCCATCTCTGCGGTTGCCGCTTCGAAGATGTTTTGATATCGGTTTAGCCGCCATTTCATGTGCCGCCTGCGTCTATTGACATTTCCTACTTTGGTGTGCAAAGATAGTCTTTCTCAAGGCGGAGGATTAGATTTTATTTTGTTTTACCAATCTGCTCCTTTAAATTCACTTCTATAAACATTTACCATTGGAAATGTGGAAGAGTGTAAATTAATTTTTATTTAATTAATTTGCTTTTGTCTCATGTTTAAATGAATGTGGTTATACGTCACTAGGTAGAGAAAGTGAGACTAGAAAATAAATATAAATTAGAATTTAAGGTTGTTTAAACTTTCATTGTCGGTATCTCTCTACCTTGAAAGTAATTAAAAAGTTTGAATGAGCAGTTATTTGAATAACAGGTCTCACGTTTGGGGGTTGAAAGTGGAAACATTATTCAAGAATGATACGAAATGCCTCATAAATAGTATTTTGTAACTCATGCCTGTAATAATAAAATTGCCGGGAAATGTAAATCCGTAGCAAGATTCGTATACTTGTAGAGTAATTGAGTTGATTCAACTTATAAATCTTGAATAATTGAGTTAATTCAACTTATAAATCTTGAGTCATTGAGTTAGTTCAACTTATAAATGTTGAGTAATCGAGTTGATTCAACTTATAAATGTTGAGTAATCGAGTTGATTCAACTTATAAATGTTGAGTAATCGAGTTGATTCAACTTATAAATGTTGAGTAATCGAGTTGATTCAACTTATAAATGTTGAGTAATCGAGTTGATTCAACTTATAAATGTTGAGTAATCGAGTTGATTCAACTTATAAATGTTGAGTAATCGAGTTGATTCAACTTATAGATGTTGGGTAATTGAGTGTTGATTATCTTGATGTCAAATTTTGAATTGTTTTTCTTTCTTTCTTCCTTTCTTTCATTCATTTTTTGGTAGGTACAAAACATACAAGCAGCAAGTATTATAGGATTCCCCTTCGATTTCTTAATAGATCATATATTAGACCTCCCTCAGCCTTAGAAAACCTTTTTTGTTGTTATGTTTCGTCTGTCTCTTGTGCTGTCTGCCTGTTTACGAACCTGATGTCTTTACCAGTTAACTATTTTTGACGAGTATACTCGTCATGGAAAAGTACAACATTTTGCGTTATGACGAGTTTATTCGTCAAGAGTAATAAGTAGTGACTATTTGTACAATTTTAGTAGAAACTTCAAACATATTCGTAAATTTCAAAATGTTTGAAATATTTTGAGACCAAGTCGAAATCAAAGGAACAAATAATTAAAGACTACGTATCTTTGCTCAATACCCTTCTCTAACAGCAAATTAAAATAATAAATTAATTTTTTATGTTTCTTTTCTTTCATATGCAAAAAATATATGTTAGTTTAAGTAAATAAATAAATGTGATTATTCAGATAAAAAAATAAGTTATTTCAATACAACATTATTTCATATTACACATTTTCTGCGTTTGACGAGTATACTCGTCATCGCTAGATTTTTGCGACACAATTGAGATACGCATTTTCCGAAGAGATCGAGAGGGCCGTGGTGGTTTGGTTGTAAGGTCTCGCCTCAGAACCGGAGGTCTTTGGGTTCGGGACCCTATTCCATCGAAGAACTATCGTGTAAGCTGATCTAGTGCATATTAAATCAATCAACATCCTCCTGTTGGTGTAGTGCGGAAGTTTGGAGAGGGAGATGCCAGCTCAGGTGTCGTCCTCGTCATCTGACTGCGGTTCAAAATTAGGAGGTCCATCTCAAAATAGCTCTAGTGTTGTTTTAAAACGAGGCGTTAATATAACTAAACTAAATTAAAATCCGAAGAGATCGAAATAGTTGACTGATTAAGAGTGGAATGAAGTGGATGAAAGTAATTAAGTATGTTGTTGTCACAACAAAACTCAAAGAGAATTCAGTTTGAATGTCCATCCTGTTTATGAAAACGCAGCAGCTCAAAAACGAAACGATATACAAGAATGAAATTTAGTTATATGTGATATTGTTATATGTGATAAAATTATTGATTTCAGACCCATTAAAACCTATTCATAATTTCATGCATCAGACCCATGCGTAAGAGGAATCTTTTGGAAAAACGGATTTTGGGTCCCAATGTTCCCACTCTAAAGTAGAGATTTTGGCATGAGACTATCATTACTCGAATTCACCACTAATATTTTAATTAATCGCAAAATATACCAATTTTAATCAAGCATTAAAAACATATGAAATATCAGAGAAGGAATGAATAATCTAATTAACATTTTATAATCATTAAAAGGTATAATCAAGTCAAAGTAAATTATTCTAAAACAATGAAATCCTCAATTTGTGTATAACTTATGCAAAATAAAATCATACACAATTTCTTTTCATAAAAGAACATAAACTCTTAAGCACAACTTTTTGTTTAAACGAATCTTTTTTCATCTTATCCTTAATCCTTTGGGCCCCGCCGGAACATATATGACCCGCTGATATTTTTAAATCATCCAAAAGGATGCTTAAGTGGGGAATTTATTGAAAAGCATGTCTCAATGTTTTTCTGTGACTATCTTCATATGTTAGTGTAATTTTTGAATACATCTTAGTAATAAAGTAGTCATAAAGAAACCCGAATGAAAACTGTATGTGCCAGTAAAGCTGCACTCTGCAATATCTGTTTTGCAATGTATCATACATAGAAATGTCATGAATAATGTTGGATATGTAATTGGTAAAAGTTTTCTTTCCGGCGTCAATTGCATAGGGGCAGCGCGTCTTCCCCGTGATCTGGGCATCCCGAATTCGAGTCCTGGTTCGGGCTTGGTTGTTCTTCTCCTGTGTTCTATCTGTGAGGTGTGTGAATGTGTCCCCTGTAAAAAGGGGTTGTGCAAGCAAATGTGTGAGTTTCATCTTCTTATGAGCTAGAAGTCAGACTTCTGCCCTTGGGTGCTCAGTGGTCTTTACCCTCAGAAACTACTGCACCCCCTTTCCGTGGTAACGCGGACACGACATCATCATCAAAAGTTTTCTTGCAATAAAATTGTTTAACAATATATAAAAATCAGAGACTCAACTTTTCATTGTATTTTATAAGGTCACCTCAACCCCAATGGGACAGATGTGTCCCATTAAAAAAGATCACTGGGACACATATGACCAAACTTAAAAATTGCCCCTATAGTTAATTTTGTTTTTATTTTAGCAGAATATAGCTATTTATACTTTATTTGACCCATTACAGCTCTAATTTATCTTAATTTTGGAAAAGAAAAAGTTAGTATTGAAAGGGTTAAATCCTGAACAAGAACAAACAAAAGACATAGAAAGTTTCAACATTTTCGGAAACGTTTTCAATACAAACACGGTAACTCTTTATTCTTGTTCAAAGGCGCAGATAAAAAAAGCTGCAAATTGGAGATAATTATCTCAAATGTCAAAGCATCTTTCTATTTGTAAGAAAAACGTGTATTGGCCAAATTCAATGTCTATAAAATGACACGTATCATGTGATCGTGAATTATCTCCATATGTAAACAATCACATATTTAGAGTTATTGTAATGTAAAAATTTGAGTCAGAACACGAAGGCAAGATCTAGTTCCCAAAGTAAATGTGTAATCTGGCCATTTTTATGTAACCGTTAAAAGAAATCACCAGGTCACCTATAATTTCACGAATAAGACGGAATAAAATCCTCCACCCTTCCATTTGCGTGCACCTAATGCGAAGTGAAATCATAACACGATTTCTTTCCTTTTTCCCACGAAACAAAATAAAAAATTAAATGCAAGTCTTTGTTTAAACAAATCGCTTTCATCTTATCCATTAAATCTTCCATTTAAAAAAAAGCAGTTTTCGAGAACTTATTTAGCAAAACAGTAGCTCTTTCTTTTTACCCAAAGGTGCAGATAACAAGAGCGAGAAAGCCAAGAGCAGAAGAATTACCCAAATGTTAAGGTCTCTCCCTATTAATAAGAAAATCGTGTGTTGGCCAGATTTACCTTCTGTACCTCTGGGGTGCTATTTACTCTGTCAACAAGCCTATTTGTCTTGACGCCGAAAGTGGCACTTTGATGCATCCTCTCTGTAGAAATCGTGCAGGCGGCGATTCCTGTATTAGAAATGGAATAAATCATGCCCCAGCGTGATTTGACGGAAATAACATGATCCCCCAGTTGCCGAAGAAAGACGACAACGGTATTACTGGATCTCGTCGCTCGGAAGATTAAGATTATGTGTACGTGAATTCATCGATACGAACCAGGGGAGAATGCAAATTGCGCGAAAAGCAAATGCAATTTCGATAATTTGCCTCCGAGTGAAAATGATCCGAGCATGCGCGTCTCTTGAAGGATTTTTAAGCGAGATTTTCTCTTTTGTTTTCCTTGACGTTTATTATTTATTGCAGAGTTTGATCAGTTAGAAGTTCATGGTAATATTTATGATGAGACGGAAATGAATGCATTTTTCATTCGTTCAATGCCAGATACTCGTTCAAGTGAAATTCTTATTATTATAATTACAAATGGTTCATCGCTGGTTTATGCGTTACATTTGCATAGTAGATGTTGCTGTCTTGTTGTTTCACCGAATTTTCTGGTCAGTTACTAAATTTATCGGCAACAGATGCAAAGTATTTGATAATTTAAAATAATCTTCTCTCTCCCGGGTGCAACAATTTTTCATTTGTCTAGAAACAGGATAATGTAAGATTATGTGGTTTGAAGCATATGTAAACTGAAGAGAATATTCCCTTTCTCAGTCGTTACGTTTCATGGGTGGTTCGTGATTAACAAAGTAAGAAGAATCTCGTACGTATTTCTAAAAAATTGTTATTAAGAGGGCACAAATTTAATTTATCTTGTTTATTTAATTTCTAAACTATCATTTTCACTTACAAGACATACGCATAGACAGTGAATTGAAATCCATCCTTTAATGAATTTAGCTCAAAATTAGATCTAAACTTTAGATCTAATTAGATCTTTAGTGTAAATATGTAGAGTTATTTATCAGTCTTGTTTGTTATATTTTTTGGTTATTGCATTGACGCACATTTGAATATTTAAAATTGACGTACATTTGAATATTTAAAATAACATGCAACGAATCCTCTGATGTATTTGATCTAAATTCGATGCAATTCTGTAAATCTAGTAATAAAACAATGTACAAAATTTCATATATCTAGCTTTTTGCTTTTTTTCTGGATTTAAAACAAAACATATTCGTATAGAAGGTATGCATATAGACAAGCGAACTGAAGTCCATCGTTTGACGAATTTAGTTCAAAATTAGATAAAAATCTACTACTATTTTAATGTAAATATGTAGAAATTTATCAGTTTATTTTGTTATAATTTTTGTTTATTACCTTGATGTAAATATGAATATTCAGAATAAGAGGCAGCGAATTCTTTTGATGTAATTGATACTAAATTTGATGCTGTTTTATAAATCTAGTAATAAAAAAAATATACGAAATTTCATGTATCTAGCTTTTTATTTTTTCTGAATGATCGGATTCAAATGAAGGCAGATGTATAAACAGAATTACTTTTCTTGAACGGTATTCGTTCAGTTATTGTGTAAAACCCCACTTATACCATTAAATTTCATCCATTCAACTTATTGCGCTTTTGAATTGATAATGTATACAAAAAGAGAAACAGACATAATTCCAAAAAAATATAGGATTTTTTTCACTTTAGTTACTTATAAAGATTGTAGCCAGTAGAGTCTTAGTAACTTATGAAATATATTTAAGATATTTATTTAAGCGAGTTCGCAAATTGTACAGACTAAGTCTATGGCAAAGGATACCGACGTGCTCTGATTGGTTTAAGCCTTGGCATCTTTTTGGCAATGTTTTGCACTCATAATAGTGTCGTTTTCGCTTATTTGGCTCAAACCTTGTACCTTTCATTAGTTTTATGGAAGATACGAGTGAATACCAACACGATCTAATTTTTATTAATGTAATTGTTTTCTCTAAATATTACTAGTAATACTACTAATACTAATTATTATTAATAATAATAAATATTACTAATAATACTAGTAATACAAGTAATTAATGCTGTTTATGCACAGAAGCATAGAAACTAAATGAAAGTAATTACTCAACATATGATGTAGCGATTCAATAATTCTTATTTTTCTATGATTTTTGTGCTTTTATTAGATAATTTATGCAGTCATTGTAACTTGTTACTGAACATTTGTTACTTTCCCATCAAATACATATGGGGAGATGATTCCTTAATGCCCAAAACGTATAAATATGTAAGCTTTAACGGAATATGTGATTTCGTAGCTGACTTTTTTAGTTAAATCAAAATAATATTAAGAAGAAACACACTCAAAAATATTTGTAATAAATTGTAATTTTTATATTTCCTGAATTTAGGTTTCAGGATTTGATCTTTCCCGCTGTATATGTGTTCCAAATTAATATTACATGTAAACCGTAAAAATTAAGGGGGGGGATAAAGAAAATTTGTGAATTTATTTTTATAAAAATATATTTTGGTATGGCATTTTTTTGGCAAAACATTGCCAAAAAGTTGCCGAGGCTTAAACCAATCAGAGCACGTCGGTATCCTTTTCCATAGACTTAGTCTGTACAATTTGCGAACTCGCTTTATTTAAGTCTGGAGGCTGAATCTTTAAACAATTACAATATTGCCTCTTGGCATATTTCGAAAATGGAAAGTTAAAAATTATTTCTTTGAGTCTTAGGTCGTTGTATGAATAAATGTAAGAAACAAAAATATAAATAAAGAAAGTGAAGCTTTTCATTATTAAAATGGAAAATCCGAACACCTTGAACAGTTTCAAATAGATTAAAAAATTTCATTGAGAAATATAAAAAAAAAATTAATTGAAAGAGTTTTCTTTCATGCGAAAAAGAGGAGTTTTATGATCAAGACATCATTCTCCTAACATCATAGGTTTTTCATTTCATCATAATATTCATCATGAGAATAAGTTTAAAGCAATCGCAGTCTGATCTAAATTTTTGATCACATTTTTCACTCATACCATTCTTATTCTCCATATTCCACTGCTATTTTAACACTGAAAAAATAACTTCCAATGTTAATAAATAAATAAATGGCATTTGACACACATCCTTATCAAAATAGCTGTTCCCCGTTACTGCAGATCCAATCCTACTTTGTAATTTACAGCTGATTTAGAGAGTTTGTTCCGTAACTTATTGATATATTTTATCTTCTTACCTAACATAATTTAACCCTTTCTAGGGCCGTGGGAAGTATGCTTCCCACCAAATTTATCAATCTTTGTATGAAATTATGTAGGTTGGCATAAGTTCTGACAAATTTTTTTAGTAAGTCAGAAACTTAGATGCTTCAGTTCTTTATCTCAGACAAAATGATGTGTCTTGATTTGTTACTTAATTATTAATTAACCAAATGAATTAATTAAACAAATTAAATTTATCTAATAAGCTAAATGAATCCTTTTTCTTATTCTAATTTCAAGCCTAAAAATATTTTAATATAATATGACTAAAAAAAATGGCCCTTTAAAGGGTTAAATGAGATAACAAAAAGATCTTTCCAAGGATTACATTTTGAAATGCATTCATCAGTCGAAAGTAGATGAGTAAGCTTACCGTTCCTCGATTGATGAGACTCTGCTTGGCTCGGCTGCAAGTGGCATACGTGAAGAGCCCCGCCCCTTTCTGCCTCTCCTGGCACGTCCTGAGGATGTTGAGGAGGCAGCTGATACCCTCGTGGATGTCTGAGATGAACTCTTCCAGAAAACTGCGGAGAAATATGTAAAATTACAAATATAGTTCTACGCATGCAAATAAAATCTTTCATTTCATTTCATTTGATTTAATAACTTTCTCGTATACGTAGTACAGACAAAGCATAATAATCATCAAAAAATTCAAACCCAAGATTCTTGACAAATATCCTTTCTGAGACAAATAGACCTCTGAGTTCAAAAAACACATTTTTGGAAAATGTCTATTTATCTGTCTATGACAAAGATAACTCAAAAATGCTTTGGGCTAGGCAGTTAAAATTCTGTGTTTGGTTTTTACACCAAATTTGCATATTTCTATCAAATTTTGAGTAAAACTTGTTCAGAAGTCCGTCTGTCCAAATATAAGTTAACACGATAACTACAAAGTGGGAAGAGGTAGGATAAAATTCGGTACATAGATTTAACATCTATGGTGTAGATGTTAAATCTACAGATAGATGTAGATCTACAGAACTGTAATCTACAAATATTATGTAGATGTAGATCTACAGAACTGTAATCTACAAATATTATGTAGATGTAGATCTACAGAACTGTAATCTACAAATATTATGTAGATGTAGATCTACAGATCTTCAATCTACAAATATTATGTAGATGTTAAATCTACAAATATTATGTAGATCTACAGATCTGTAATCTACAAATATTATGTAGATGTAGATCTACAGATCTTTAATCTACAAATATTATGTAGATGTAGATCTACAGATCTGTAATCTACAAATATTATGTAGATGTAGATCTACAGATCTGTAATCTACAACTATTATGTAGATGTAGATCTACAGAACTGTAATCTAGAAATATTATGTAGATGTAGATCTACAGATCTGTAATCTACAAATATTATGTAGATGTTAAATCTGTGTATGGTGTAGATGTTAAATCTACAGATAGATGTGGATCTACAGATCTGTAATCTACAAATATTATGAAGATATTAAATCTGTGTATGGTGTAGATGTTAAATATAAGATAGATGTAGATCTATAGATCTGTAATCTACAAATATTATGTAGATGAAGATCTACAGAACTGTAATCTACAAATATTATGTAGATGTAGATCTACAGATCTGTAATCTACAAATATTATGTAGATGTTAAATCTGTGTATGGTGTAGATGTTAAATCTATAGATCTGTAATCTACAAATATTATGTAGATGTAGATCTACAGAACTGTAATCTACAAATATTATGTAGATGTAGATCTACAGAACTGTAATCTACAAATATTATGTAGATGTAGATCTACAGAACTGTAATCTACAAATATTATGTAGATGTAGATCTACAGAACTGTAATCTACAAATATTATGTAGATGTTAAATCTGTGTATGGTGTAGATGTTAAATCTACAGAACTGTAATCTACAAATATTATGTAGATGTAGATCTACAGAACTGTAATCTACAAATATTATGTAGATGTAGATCTACAGATATGTAATCTACAAATATTATGTAGATGTTAAATCTGTGTATGGTATAGATGTTAAATCTACAGATAGATGTAGATCTACAGAACTGTAATCTACAAATATTATGTAGATATTAAATCTATGTATGGTGTAGATGTTAAATCTATAGATGGAAGGTGATCTACAGATCTGTAATCTACAAATATTATGTAGGTGTTAAATCATCTATTGGTGCAGATGGTCAATCCCTTGTTTGATTTGGCTCAAAATTTGAGCCAAATCAAACAAGGGATTGATCGTCTGTCGATCTATAGTTTCAGAAAACTTGCAAACGTGATAATTCAAAGGCTTAATGTCTTAAATATATCAAATTTGGTATGGGATTTTGTGATTACAAATTCAATTTTTTGTCACCTTTTTATTTCAATCGGACAAATTCGATTGTTGGATTCAATTAACACGTGCCAGGGATTAATCGCCAAAATACTGCCAAAGGTGACACGATAGGTTCTGTAAATATGCTAAATTCACACCAAAAGTGAATAATTTGTAACTATTGTACGTCAGTACCATATAAGGCATTCTCTGGCATAGCAGGTTTATTAGAAAGCATGCAAGGAAATTTTCCCACTGGTTTTTAGGAACCATTGAGAATAGTTTGATTTGAAAATGGTTTTGAATGGTTAAATTCTGAAAATTCTTATCCTCGTGTATTCTCGATGGCAATATATAGTTTGATACTTTCTGTTTGACACTTCTGTACTTTGTCCGATAAATCATATTTCGGACCAATACTTTGGAAGGTGACTGAATTATGAGAACAACGAGAACTGTTGGCATTATTTTTGTTCTGTAAATATTTGATTTACCGTCTGCATCGATATTTCTTCGCTCTTGAAACTCATGTGCTACTCAAAGCAATTTGGATAACTCATGCCAGCATCTCTGTAAACTTGCTGCGTCGCCTGCAGTGTCCTATGGAATATTTGCCAAGTTTCACGCAGAAGTTTACACTAGCTTTCTGCTCTAGGTCAGAGCATATAAGTGGTAAGTCAACCATCTAACTCTCCGACCCGCCCTAAGGCACACGGATTTAAACCATAAAACTGAATGACCGGACCGCCGCAACAGCAATTGGCGGGAACTGTGGTTGAGTCCTAATGGCCTTCACCGGCCACGGTACAACCCTCCCCGAAGGAAGTACGTCCCGTCATCGATGGGAGGAGCCAGATCCCCCACCTATTAGTGTACCCTCCAGGGTGGCGAGATCCAACCACCATGCCGGAAGCATCTCATCCTCATTTCGAGGTGCCCCCCGAGGGTCCATATAAGTGGTAAAAAGTGGTTAGCTTTATAACTAACTAGCTTTGCATATAATACTGTATCTCTTATTATCCATTGACTTATGACATTTCTTTCTGTAACAATGCCTTACTACGCTGTGCTACTATTAGTTGCAGTATTATGATATTAATTTTGAAAACTTTTTGTAACCTAATGACCATTAAATAAGTGCACAATCTTTTTGCATTTCACTAACAACGATTTATTTATATATTTCTAAAGTTTAATTATAAATATGATATCTATATGACTAGTGGGACATTTTGAAGTATCATGTCGATATAGCTATGCATAGACATAATCCAAAGTAAAATTCAGTAATTTTGAAAAATTGCATTACTTTCTGCATACTTTATTGTGTATATTTTATAGTTTTTTCTTTCTCTTGAATTTGTAAAGTTTCGCAATTATAAACTCGTCTTTCTTGTGTCAATTTTAATACATTTTTCCTTTTTAGAAATAAAACTAGACATTCTACTAAAAATAAATGTGCATCATTTCTCACAGTTATTTAAATAACCGAGTAACGGATTAAAAGATATAAAATTGTATGATTTTTTCTACTACATTTACATATTATATATACTATAATATGTAAAAAATAAAGTAAAGAATATAACATAAGTGTAATGTAACAGAAAATAAAATTTTGCATAAACAATTTCTGCTTTTAAATTATAAAAATAGCAAAAGAATATAATTTATTCCTTAAAATAATTTCAATGATTAAAGACTTTAAAAATCCAGCTCTGAATCTAAACACATTTTTATTCACTAATTCAATAGCACTTTTTATTCTTTGATTGACGCCATTACTGGCCCTTGTGCCATAAAAAACAATCAGTGAATTATTTTTTGAAAGTTTTCAAATTATGCAATTAAAAGTTGAAATTTGCATTTGTAAATACACAAACGATTTAAAAATATTTCGCTGAATCTATTCAATCTTTATCATTTTTCGTTATGCAAAATATTCAAGAATTAAAAAAAAAATGTTATTACTTTATTTTATGGAGTAATTTAGTCTTATGGCATGTAGCAATAATCATAAAACTAAAATAAAAATAATTAAACTCTCTAAAATTCCATTATGTCGAAATTTTTCTGTTTATGCTTATTACGGACCAAGCTTTAAAAAAAACCCTACAGAAACATAAAAGCAAATTCCTTTCTTTCAGTTAATAAAACATTCTCTCGTAAAAATACAAAAAAATCCCAGTTTATTTAATGATCAAGTTTTTTTGTTTTTCTTTCAAATTTCATTTCAACGTTTAAAAAAAACAAAAAACAAATATTTTCTATTGGAAATGTATAGTAGTAATTTGTAGAAAATGAACTCAATCAAGAGAATCGTTTTAAAATAAGGAAGCAATTGAGTCTTAAATATTTTTATGGCTCACTCTTTAAATTTGCAATCAACACAAGGGATTTAAAAATATGATTGCAACATTCAGACAAATATACTGAAAATAGACTAGTTATTTTTGCTAAGAAAGATATTCATTCACATGTTATCATTAAATACAAAATCATAAATTCTGTTTTTATACATGCGCTATTAAATTTCTTGTATTATTTTATAGTGAATGTTTGTTTTTATTATTGTTTATTTCGCAACGTTAAGTTTAAGCTGCGATAAACTAATATAAGCTTTAAGCTTATCTTTAGTTTATCGCTAATGATAGACTTATATTTTATATTAGTTAAATTTATAATAACAAATGATAAACTTATAGTTTATATTAGTTATTTAGAATATGATAAACTTATAATAACTAATGATTAAACTTAGTTTATCATTAGTTACTTATAATTAACCAATAGTTTATATTTTAAGTTTATCATTAGTTTCTATTCTAATAGAATGCTCATTTTTTGAAATAAAAACTAAGCGTTCTATTAGAAATAATGGGGACATATTTCATGAGTCATCTCTTTTTTTTTTTTTAAATAGCTGGCTGATGGATTAAAAAGTTTTTAACTGTGCCTATTTTCAACTGTATATGTATATGCTTGTAAAAATGAATATTATAACCGATGAACTGAAGTCCGATGTGTTCCTGAGCTTGCTCCTAATAAGTGCTTATTCGGTTCAAGTGGACAAACAAAGAATCCACCTTTCTAGGTACATTTCCTATAGGATGGCTACTTATTGCAATGGTTCTCATAACAAGACTTCGGGAAAATTTCACCAGTTTCTTATGAGCCTTAAGGATTCAGGTTCGAGACCCCATTCCACCGAAGAACCGTCTGTTGCACGATAAATACATCAGGGCCAAACGTCCTCCCTTTGGTGTGGTGTGGTGTGGTGTGGTGTGGAGAGGGGGTGCCAGATCAGGTGTCGTTCTCGTCATCTGACCGTGGTTCAAAATTACGAGGTCCGTCCCAAAATAGCCCTAATATTGCTTTAAAACGGGACGTCAATATAACTAAACTCCACTTCCTTACCGATCATGGTCCCTAGAACCCAAAACCATCCATCTTTCAAAAGTTTATATCTATATATATGTGTATAGCGCTTTGCCCATGTTATCTTGCGAACTAGATTATTTTTTTGAGGGGGGGGGTTAATAGGCTTGGAATATGTTGTTAGAAATGTAAAAATCTCGGACGAGTCCGTAAATGGTCCATCTAGCACAAAGGGGGTGGAAATAGTGGGGGGATGAAATTTTCCTTTCGCTATAACTTTTTTAATATTGAAGATAGAAAAACAAATCCATTTACCCAAATTAGCGCCTCATTAAGACGAACGACTTTTGTGTTTAAAGCTTTTTCGATAATTGCAATATCTTAGAAGGTAGTGACCGTAAAATGATTTTCAAGTCAAATATTGACTGTTTCTAACATCAGCTATTTATGTTGCCCGATAGTGATTTAGATGTAAAGGAATATACCTTCGCCTTCCAGTCTGCCGAGAAGAATTTTTTTAGTTTGTCTTTTCAGGAATCGTGGAAATACAAATTTATGCGAAACAGCATAATCAAGTGCCATTTTCCGCAAATCCAAATTTAGTAACCGAATTTTTGATACCTTTGAGTCGAGTCTTAAATTAAAGGTGGGTGCATATAAATAGGACACACAGAACTTATCTAAAGAATTGTAAATTCATGCTTTACAGTGCTTACTTTGCTTAAAAATTATTAGAGCAATATTTTTGTATTTTTTTCCTAACTCAATAAATATGTGATCAAAATCGTTATATATAAAATATTATTTTCTTTAAATTTAAGCACATATTTATGTCTTTGGAATAATTTTTTTTATTTATTAGGAGGGACAAATTTTACTTTTTCATTCAAGTTATCCGACCTGTGATTTTAAATAAAATTGTCGGGACTATTCACTCTTTGGCGTTCTAGTAAACTTAAATAAGGAGACAACTATTATACTTCGAATGGTAGTACAGTCGAAAAGGCATTTTTGGAGAACTTCTTATTGACTGATCGGGTCCAAAATATAATGCATTTCTAAAACTTTGGTGAGAAAATAATTTGCCAAATTTCATTTTTCTAGCTTCTTGCGTTTTTCAGTTATTTCTTCGCGCGAGTATGAAAAGGCTAATTGAAAAATAGTCTTTGTTTAAACTGATTTGATCTAAAATTGGACACAGACCGTCATCTTTAATAATAGAGTCAAATATTAAATTTCATACATTAGCTTGTGGTATTTCTGACATTCAAGAATTTTATTAAAATATTGTAAAACGTCAAGTATTTAGTTAATTGCACTTTACAAATGAAACGATAAATGTGCACAAACGCAGAGAAAAAAAATAATTAAAACGTGAAGATTGATCAAAACCTGGAGGTTAAATTTTGTGACGATTATATTATTGTCTATTTCTGTACTATAAAAATATACTGCAAACTGACAGGTTTAGAAAAAAATAATATTTTCTGTTGGAAATAATATTTCAAACGACGGAAAGATTTCTAAGGAAAATTTATTCAAGCTACTTGAAGAGATATCTGAGAACGGTTCGAACGGTCATTATCCAAGGAACAGCCCCTGAATTTCTTTACCTGAGGTAAGAGGACTGGATATCTTCTTCGAGTCTCCTGAGGAGGAATGACAGCCTGGGTATACCGACGGACAGCGTCTCGTCCCCAGGGTGACCTACAGTGGGGTCATTCCTTCGTCGCTCGGCCACCAGGTGTCTGCGGAGATAGAAGACGTAGTCGGCAGCACTCATGAAGCGAGGTCTCAAGATACCCTGAGAGAAAAAGAGAATAAGGATGTTCAAAAATTGGTTTTTATATTTATTCGAATCTTGAAGTAGAACATTGTAACATGTGAAAAGTTTGTAGGGACTCATAGTAAAGGAGATTAATAAGAAAACTAGCCGTCTTCGATGACCAACTGTTTTCCTTCAACATCACTAGGATTAATTTAATCATATTGACCTATGTTGATAACATTCTATAACATTTAATTTTTCTAGTCATTTTAGTTTCATATTAGGATCGAATAGTTTTGGACTCGAAACCTAATTTCATCAAAAAGTATGTATACAATGTACATGTACATACAAGAATGTACAAAATTTAGTGCATATACAGTGTACATGTACATACAAGAATGTACAAAATTATGTATACAGTGTACATGTACATACAAGAATGTACAAAATTATGTATACAGTGTACATGTACATACAAGAATGTACAAAATTATGTATACAGTGTACATGTACATACAAGAATGTACAAAATTATGTATACAGTGTACATGTACATACAAGAATGTACAAAATTATGTATACAGTGTACATGTACATACAAGAATGTACAAAATTATGTATACAGTGTACATGTACATACAAGAATGTACAAAACTATGTATACAGTGTACATGTACATACAAGAATGTACAAAATTATGTATACAGTGTACATGTACATACTTTTGTACATACTTGTATGTATACAGTGTACATGTACATACTTGTATGTATATAGTGCACATGTACATACAAGCATGTACAAAAGTATGTATGTAGTGAACATGTACATACAAGCATGTACAAAAGTATGTATGTAGTGAACATGTACATACAAGCATGTACAAAAGTATGTATATAGTGTACATACAGGCATGTACAAAAGTATGTATATAGTGTACATACAGGCATGTACAAAAGTATTATATAGTGTACATACAGACATGTACAAAAGTATGTATATAGTGTACATACAGGCATGTACAAAAGTATGTATATAGTGTATAACTCGCTAATCTAATCAGCATATGGCAGTGTAATTATAAATATTTCAAAATAATATTTAATTAATTACACTCTTATCAACGTGGAATCGTTTATATATCTTGGAATTTTTTTTTTTTTTTTTTTTTTTTTTTTTTTTTTTTTTTGCATAGAGGAAAAAAAATCCATTCCATTCCATTTCAAGATTTATAAAAATAAATTCTTCACTTTGTTTATTACACACTTTCTTTGCGGCATATAAGCACTCTTAATATCTAATGACCCATTTTGTTTTTTACGTTCTCGAAACCATTTTAAAAGAATATTAAGTCTTAAAACTGGTGGCATTTATACCATATCACATTAACGGGAACACAAAAATTTGTTCCGCCAGAAATAATGATAAAAAAATAAAGCGCCTCATAGAAAAAAATGAAATCTCATAAACCCGATTTATTACGAATTTCTTCTTCGTAAAAAACCCTAAAATCTCCTCCTCCAATAAGTATCTCCTCTATCCAAGAGTCCTGTGGCGCATATGAAGGCACTTTAAATGCGCATTGTTTCGCCGCTCCGTTTTCTAGAGATGAACTAATGAAGAGGGTGAATATTCATTAGAGGAGATATCCCAACAGAAGAATGTGGCTCTGAAAATAAATTCTCGCTCGCCGGCCGATGGCCACAGAGTGCGTGAAAATGACAATCCTATGCAAATGGGTCGACTATAAAGCAGAAAATATGGCGAATGGAAAACAACAAGTCACATTAAAAGGTCTGCTTTCTATATCAAAGCGGAAATTATTAGAGCACTCTATCGCACTATGGACTTGCACAGCGAGGTGAACTCACTCAGTAAGCGATAGAGAAATTATGCCTTTCCTATTATTTTGCCCAGCAGTGGCCACTGTTTAAAGATTTGTGGGACATTAAATAGAATCTGTGCGGAGATAACGCTTTGCAAACATGTCAGCTATAATTTGGGAATTTAAAGTAATGAAATTTGTGATTTTTGTTATGGATATGGATCTGGGCATCTTAGAGGAGTGAGACTGAAGAAATAATGGATAAAATTTTGTTCACTTATAGTATGTGTTTGTAGGGAAGGGAATGTCTACTCACATTATTTATCTTCTAGGTAATTGAGTCATTTAATAGCATGGAAATCATGAAAATATGCACATGATTACAATTTGAGGTAATCTAATATTAATAAAATTTTAATTTGATAGCAATAATTTTAATCATTTATATATAATTTCTTTAAAAAAACTGATTATGAAATAATTAAAATAAATGACAGTGCTGAAAAAAAAAGAAATTTTATTTTTCCTTTTTGTTTATTTATGAAGATTTTAATAACATATACTACCAGAAAGAAAAGCGCCCCCCAGTGGTATGAAAAGTAATTAGACATTCAGAAATCAGATATGAAATTATGAATATGTCCCAAAATTAAAATTTTATTAATGTTTAAATGATAATCTAAATGTTTACTTCCTTTAAGTGTTCTGTGTTTGCGTTTTTCTTATGTCAAATATTAATTTAATAAATTTTATTATTTGAAAATAACGAGTTAATGTAGTAATAAATTCATCATGTATAAAATGTAAAGTCTTTTTCATAGGGGAAAAATGCGTCACTTGATAACTGGAATACCACCGCTGAATTCAAAATATATTCAAAATTCTGGCTTTTGAAATATATTTTAAACAATGACTATGTGTACTTGAGTATCATTATGCCCATTTGAATGAAAAAAGAGATTGGAAATTGCACAAAAAAAAAAAAAAAAAAAAAAAAAAAAAACATTTTAGTCAAATGAGTAATAAATTCGGCAAATGTCTATCTAGTTGGTAACTGTGCACTATTTGAACGAATTTCTGAGTTTGAACTCAAAAAGAAACATGCATGAGTATAGATTATTTAATTAAAACAACAAAATGCATTGTTGTATTATTTATTTGAAAATAAATTTTAATTTATAAAATCATGAGGGAAAACTTAATATTACCCAAAAAGTTTATTTTCTTAATTTCAAAAAACAGCTTTTGACCAAAATGTGCTCCAAAGCTATTTAGAGAAAAACGTAAAAATCTGAATTATTTTTTAATTCTAATTCATTTTAATTTAATTCTAAATGAACTTTTTAACCTATTTCAGAAAACACTTGTCAAATTTGGCATATATTTATTTCATCTCCAGCACTAAAGATCTACGACGTAGAATTTTTCAAACGATTTTTTTTACATCATGATGCATCACTCAGTTTGCAGATAGTATGTAAGCCTATGAAAGTTATCATGATAAAAAAAAGTACACGATTTTCGATTCTTCTATTATCTTCAACTACAATGTATCACAAATTTGCATGATTTGCTACACACACTTGAAAGATCAAACAAAAAGAATGCAATAAAAAGTAAAATAGAATTTTAATCACTCATATGCATTGACACATTCAATCCAAGTGTTATTTGATCAATGTTTTAATCTCCTTGTTAATGTTGTTAAAAGATAAAAAAGAAAGTAAAACGCAATGCAAAAGTTCTCTTAGGTTAGAGCATTAAATAAGATCTTTACTGATAATCAGTTAAAATGAACACTTGGTTTGAAAACCCACGTTTCTACGATCAGTAGCTCTGATGAAAAATACGTGCTATTGCAATCCACCTAAGCATTCTACAATAATTTCAAAGAAATTCGCAGTCATGAACCCGAAAAATATAGGTTTCCATAACAGCTGAATGGTCACGTTCTGTTATCTAAAATCCACTCCGTCTTACTTTCAAAATGATATGTTTAAGAATTCCGGCACTGCGCACTGGAACAGCAAAACTCTTGCTCTCTTCATCAGATTCTCTTGTCTTAGAATTATGATTCGCTTTTCTTCAGCAGCACGTGGACAATCACTTTGGACATCTAAAGGCAGAACATGCATTCATTTGAAGGTGTGATTGATTGGCTGAATTTCTTTGTCTGCCCTCACGCGATGAACCAATCATCGCTGTTTATGTCAACAGGTCTCTCAGAAAAAATGCCAACTGCTCAACAAGGCATGCGAGCGAAATCAAAGCTTCATCGGTTATTTGAATAGGGGTGTGTCACGTTTCTCACACGCATCCGATGGGCTAAACTTATCCATCAATACTGACCATCAGGAAACAACTGAAGAACCCTAGTAACAAATCGAATAACGAAGAAAGAAAAAATATTCTTTGTTTTTTTCTCCCCTGCCACAAATGCTCGAGCTTTGATGATGAATCGGAATTTGATGTGATGAGATTGGACAGATTAATCAATATCATCCAATTTCCTTCTGATTAGGCACCAGATATATTTAGGTGAAATCATTCAAATGATAAAAGAAGTGACGATCGTAAGTGGCAGAATAATAAAATCCTATTCATAAATATCTAAATATTTTAAGATTAGATATTTGTGAAAAATATTTCTTTGTTGTTGTTGTTTCTAATGGCACTTGCCATGAACAAGCTTGTTCTTGTTTTTAGTGGTGCCAACTAGGGCCAAGAGTACATCTTAGCTACCCACGCATCACAATTCGCTTGCACAGCCCCTTTTTACAGAGGGGCACATTCACACATCTCACAGATAGAACAGATGAAGAACAACCATACCTGAACAAGACTCGAACCCAGAACGCCCACACCACGAGGAAGACGCGTTACCCCTATGCCAGGACACCGGCAAAGATTTCTTTAGAATGCTTGAATGAATTTGTTAGATTAGCGATGTGGTTTGATAATATAAAATTGATTTTCGATTTGAATTTTGAATCGTAATCAAATGATGAGATTGAGATACTTGGTAATATGGTTATGAAAAATTCTATTTTCATTTCTCTACTCTCATAATTGATTTCTTTCTTAAATATGCTGTTGCATTGATGGCTCTTAAGAGTATATATACATTTAGTTTAGTTTAGTTATATTAACGCCCCGTTGTAAAGCAGCACTAGGGCTGTTTTGGGACGGACCTCGTACTTTTGAACCGCGGTCAGATGACGAGGACGACACTGAGCTGGCACCCCCCTCTCCACACCACATCACACCAGCGGGAGGACGTTTGGCATGACGGATTTAACATGCAACAGACCCCCCCTTACACGATGGTTCTTCGGTGGAATCGGGTCTCGAAACTGAAACCCTACGGCTCACAAGTCGAGGCCTTACCACCAGACCACCTCGGCCTAAGAGCATATATACATTAACTCATTGTTTTTATTTTAATAGATTCGGAAAAATACTCATTCATGTAGGCTGTAACTTTATTTATTCATATTCATAACGGTCTTTCTCTCTAGAAGCCATCGGACAAGTAACAGGCGCATGAAACTTTTTTTTTGAAAACACAAAGAATTGGAGAGACCTCAGATATCTATACAATAAAAAAAACAATCAAATTTGGCTACTGATATTCCTTAGATTAGTCACAAAAATCTAATACCTCAATCCCAACGTCACGAAGAAGGATTGAAGAGACTGGATTTTTGTGTTGTGGAATAAGATATTGTTGGCGATCATCATTCAAAGTCTAGTTATTCTTCTTCAAATAACATAATAATAATAAAGTTACCAGATTTTCTTTTAGCATCAACTGGGAGCATTCTATAGATATATCTTGTGTATGGAGGACGGAGGATCAATACAAGATAAATTGTAAATTGGGTAGCCAGTTTACCTTAAATCAATAATAATACTAGCTAGAAGTGTAATCACGCTAAATGGGTTCTACAGAAAATGTTCCGATTGGAAACTATTTTATTGTCATGGTGCGTAAGATAGTAACAGCAATCATATACTAAGTTTTTTTAGTTTAGTTTAGTTATATTAACGTCCCGTTTTAAAGCAACACTAGGGATATTTAAATCATATACTAAATAGATTACTATGTGACCACTGTTTAAGGTATGGTATCTAAGTATTTTGATACTTTTATTACCTTACAGATAAGTTACAAGCAAACTGGTCCGGATTATGAAATAGACTATGTAGGCATCTGCCTACGCGGTTCACAGTTTGTGCGGGGGGGGGGGGATTTCGAGGGATTTTTTTTTTTTTTTTTTTGCAGTATTTTTAGGTTAATTTAATTTTATGCTTCCATTAGGTTCAAAAGAGGCATTTCAATCAAACAATTATGTGAATAAATTCAAGAGTTTGTTCAAATTGAAATCAAACATCGTTCACATTTGTATTTATATTTTTTCATGTTCTTTTCATTTTAATATTGGATGATTGGTTCAGTCTGGCAAATTTGGTATCAAAGTATATAAATAGCTCTTTTCTTTTAAAAAAAAGTAATAATTTTACTATAAATTTTGTTAAAAATCACTTTTATATTTAGAGTTCAGAATTTTTTATTCACAAAATGCTGAAAATAACTCACTTTATAATATATATTATATATATTATACATATGTATAATCTATACTTATAATAAAGCTCAATGTGTGTGTGTGTGTGTGTGTGTGTGTGTGTGTGTGTTGGCGCTCTACAAGCCAGACCATTCAACCTACAGCAACCAAATTTGGCACGTGTATACCTTGGAGGCCGGCAATGTGCACCTGGGGGTTAATTTTTCAAATTTTTAATTAGGATTTTATTTATTTAAAAATTAAGCGAAATTTTGGCGTGTTTCTGCTATAACTTCCGAAAGTATTACCGCACAAAAAAGATTTTTTCATGACGTTAAAGATCAAAAATTTATCTTTTAAATGATACCAATATTTTAACCTTAAAATTAAATTTTTATTTTTAATGAATTTTTAAATAAATATTTTAACTATATTTTTCAACAATTTTTTTCGTACAAAATAAAAATAAAATTTAAGCTGCACGAGCACGTTTCGCATTCATGGGAAAAAATTAGCTTTTTTCAAAATGTTGCCATCACATTGATTAAAGCTCCAATGAAAAATAAATTAAATCTTTTTGGAAATGAAATCTGCAAAAATATAATTTTCGGCACGTGTCTGTGGGAAATGAAACAAATGTGAAATATTATTTTTTCTAAAAAATAAATTCAAGAAAAATTATTTTGTGATCTTTTACACTCTCTATATTATTAATCCAATAAATCAGTTTTATTTTAAGGCAAGTTTTGTTTAATATGAACAGGATATCCATTCAAATCGGGGCCACACAGCTAATTTGTAAACCTTTAGTAAGACACAGATCTGCTAAAATGGTCTAAATGAAAAATGATTATATTTTATGTAACTTGATTCAATAAATGCTCTAATAAATAACGTATTTTTGATTTTACATAAAGCTTCTGCTGTGGAAATCACGAAAAACAAAATGTTCTTGAAACACTAATATTTTAAATAAAAAGAGTTAATTTCCAATCAACTAAATCAATCACTTAAACTGACTGATTTATATTGTGATATTCAAAATGACTGATTTATATAGTGATATTCAAATTTTCATCAATCACTTAAACTGACTGATTTATGAAAATTTGAATATCACTATTCAATAAAAAAAGGATAATTTTAGATTTTCCATCGATCGCTTCAAAGAAAATTACGCCAATCAGCGCGCAGGTTTCTCGAGATTAATTGGCCTAAGATTATGAAAATGTTGAGTTTTTCTAAATTTTTTAACATTCAAAACTTTATAAATAAGTCTTAGTTGATCGTGGAAAATAGAAACATTTATTCATTTATTTAAAATTTGGTGTGTCCAGAATATTTCTCAGAATATGATACCTTACTGCATTAAATTTAGACTTCATAATTTTTGAAATATATTTATAGGCCGGAACAAAATATTATTATTGATTTCATTTCAATCCTTTTCAAAGCAAAACTAAAAACTGAATTTTATGCTGAATCTGAGAAATTTTTGTTGAATTATTGTTTGAGATATTACGTAAATTATGAAAAATATTTTGTAGTTCACATAAGACTTAAATACCGAGCGATTCTGTTTGCAATACTCATATTCAATAATAATAATAATAAATAAATAACAATAAAGATGATAAATAAAATAAAACGCTTAGTTTTATTAAAAAATCTTAATATATATAAATTACGTGTCACGTTGTTTGTCCGCGATGGACTCCTAAACTACTTAACCGATTTTAATCAAATTTGCACACCGTGTGCAGTTTGATCTAACTTAAAAGATAGGATAGCCCCTTTTTTTGGAATTTTTAATTAGAATTTTAATTATTAATTAAAAACTAACTTTCCCGCCAAAAAATTTTTCATTTTCCCCACCGCCAAATGAGTACGGCTTCAGTTTTTTTCCCCAACAGTCATGAGGCTAGGCTTAAGATTTTTCGGCTGATTATTTGAAACGATTCTATTTATTTTCTTAATGTTTGATGCATTTAAAATTAAACATTGTTAATGAATCGATCTTTCAGATTCCTTCTTAAGTACTTTTGAACTAAAATAAAACAGAATAAAGGAAATTAAAAATTTCTAATCTGCATAGCCTTATCACAACTGGCGTAGAAAAACTCGTGCATTTGAGTTACCGTAACTGGCGTTGAAAATTCACGCATGCGCATTGTGTTCTGATTGTTGACATGACAACCATTATCAACGGATGATTTAAATTATTTTTAGGTTAGTTGCATGTTTTTGTAATTAACTTGTATTTATGTTAGTTATATATTTTTTGTATACGCTTATAGTTTTAAGTACATCGTTTTTTTAGTTTTTTTTAACCTGTTTTCAACTGATTATTTTAAACGATTCGTTTTATTTTCTTAGTTTTGATGCATTTAAAATGAAACATTGTTAATTAATCGTTCTGGTCATAATGAATCTGAGAATATTTTGTTGACAAATTCTTGAAATATTACATAAATTAGGAAAGATATTCTTTAGTGCCCATAAAGTTTAAACGCTCAGTGACTGTTTTCAGTAATCATATTACAAAAAATATTTTGTCTAAGTAAAAAATATTATTATATTAATTGCAGATTAATCCTTTCCACTTTAATTTATAATATAAATTCTACGGGAACTAACAGAAAATTAGAGCGATACATATTACGTTATGACAGAAGGCGTTTATAATATTATGAATGAATTACATGACAATCAAAATTTGAAGTTTTAAAATATTTTGATGAAGAAGCTATTAAAGTAGGAATTGCATAAAATATTTAATAATTAAAATTTTAACGAACATTAAGATTGGCGAACCGGCTGGTCGCCAAAGGCGGCTAGTTATATATAAAAGAATTTCGAATCCTGCCGGCTAAATGTAATGCTATTTTGTTTGAAGCAGAAGGTTTAAAGCAGTGAAGAGACATTTGTATTTCTAATATCGTTTTATTCTCTCTCTAATATCCATATCGGGAAAGCAATTTATTTACAAGCAGACGCAGTGCGCCACAAAAGCAGAAGTAAGAAAGAAGCAAATAGGGGCGAACAAATGATCACTAATCTTATATTGGATTTCTGCCATGCGCCAATTGAATACACGTGGTGACCTTTGACACCTTTTCAAGGGCACCTAAGATATCACTTTCATTTGATACGTAGTACTGATGGCGCCTTATTTTTACAAAGGAATTAATTAAACCGAAAGTGGAATTGGATCACGAAATATGAGAATGAACTTACTATGGGCTAAATTAAGATAAAATCTTGGAAATTAATTAAATTGAAATTAGAATTAAAATATATATAATATTTGTTTCTTGAAAATTGCTTAAATAGAAGTTAAATTAAAAATTAATAAAAAGACATCTGATTTTGTACAATGGTGTAAATAAATATTGCCTTAAGACCCAAGCCTTAATCTAGCCCCTTTGGCATAAGCTTGAACACACAAACAATATTATTCAGAAATACTGTATTATAATAATGGGACTATTTACTTAAATACGAAGATTATATTTATTGTTCATTGAAAGTCAGGATATTCTCAATACATTATTAAATAATTAATTTTTTTTTGAAATTTAAACGAACTATATATATATATAAATTAATTGAATATAAAAAATTAACCACACGAATTAGGACATTTCATTTAAATTGTGAATTAAATCTTATAATGAATTGCGTCATTCAACTTTACAATAACATAACTTTCTAATGACAGAACAGATATTGCAGGTTTTGCATGAATACTAATTTTATTTGTTATATGATTTGGAATGCAACTGAAGTATTTAAAAAAAAGAATTTTCATCTTAATTGTATACTTTATTACCTACTAGCCGCCTTTGGCGACCAACCGGTTCGCCAATCTTAATGTTCATTAAAATTTTAATAATTAAATATTTTATGCAATTCCTACTTTAATAGCTTCTTCATCAAAATATTTTAAAACTTTAAATTTTGACAGTCATATAATTCTCTCATAATATTATAAAGGCCTTCAGTCATAACGTAATACGTATCTCTCTAAATTTCTGTTAGCTCCCGTAGAATTTATTCCTTAAATTAAAGTGGAAAGAATGAATCTGCAATTAGTATAATAATATTTTTTACTGAAACAAAGCATTTTTTTATAATATGATTACTGAAAACAGAGTCAGTGAGCGTTTAAACTTTATGGGCACTAAAGAATATCTTTCTTAATTTATAATATCTCAATAATTTGTCAACAAAATTTCCTCAGCTCATCATGAGCAGATCGATTCATTAATAATGTTTCATTTTAAATGCATCAAACACTAAGAAAATAAAACGAATCGTTTAAAATAATCGGTCGAAAACAGGTTAAAAAAACTACTTAAAAAATGATTTACTTAAAACTATAAGCATATGCAAAAAATATGTAACTAATATAAATACAATTTAATTACAAAAGTATACAACTAACCTAAAAATAATTTAAATCAAATCCGCATCCGTTCTCAACAATTGGAACACAATGCGCATGCGTGAATTTTCATCACCAGTTACGGTAACGCAAATGCGTGAATTATTCTACGCCAGTTGGGGTAACGGTATGCAGATTAAAAATTTTAATTTCCTTTATTCTGTTTTATTTTAATTCAAAAGTACTTCAGAATGAATCTGAAAGATCGATTAATTAACAACGTTTAATTTTAAATGTATCAAACATTAAGAAAATAAACAGAATAGTTTGAAATATCAGCCGAAAAATCTTAAGCCTAGCCTCATTATTGTTGGGGAAAAAAAATGAACATTTACTTATTTGGCCTTGGGGAAAATGAAAAGATTTTTTTGGCGGGAAAGTTAGTTTTTAATTAATAATTAAATTTCTAATTAAAAATTCAAAAACGGAACCCCAGGTGAACATTCCCTACCTCCAAGGTATACATGTACCAAATTTGGTAGCTGTAGGTCAAACGGTCTGGCCTGTAGAGCGCCAACACACAAAAACACACATTGAGCTCTATAAAAGTATAGATATCCACATCGAAAGTGATGTTGAATATTATTGACTGACTTATCTCTCCTCATCTATATCCACGTGTATTGCTGTCATGTTCTGTTTATAGCTCCAAGCAATTGGATCATAATCACTGATTTCAACAAATTTGTTCCCTCGCAGTCATTTGTCACCTTATTCATTGGAGATGTTTTTCAAAACTATCACGTCCAATCAGATCTCTTGTCCTTTTAACCCACAATAATGATTTAGGATAATAATTTTCCATATTAGTTAATGTTTCGACCCATAAAGCGTCAAGTAAAAGAATGTTACTATATTAATATAGTATTTTTCTTAATATAAAAGTTTTTATCGGTTTTTCATCAATAGGATATCATCAATCTTACATTCTTTTTTCTCCCAAAGACTCACAAAGGATCTTTTTTAAATAGAGCTTGTTTTTCTTAATGTGTGTTCATCAAACTAAGATCAGATCATCCTCTGGATTATTATTATTATTGATAACAGAGTGCTTTATTTTGTTTGTTTGTTTCTTATGGCACTTGCCATGGACAAGCCCGCTGTTACGAAGACAGCGATTTAAGCCTGAGGGGGAACGTCTCTTATTTTTTATAGCAGCGCCAACTAGGGCCAAGAGTACGACTTTGCCACTCACGCATCATTCATTCGCTTGCACAACCCCTTTTTACAGGAGGGCACATTCACACATCTCACAGATAGAACAACAGAAGAACAACCATGCCCAAACCGGGACTCGAACCCGGGACGCCCAGATCACGGGGAAGACGCGCTACCCCTATGCCAGGACGCCGGCGCTTTATTTTGTATGAAAACCAACTACATAATTTAATTAAAATTAATTATATATTGATGATGATGATGATGTCGTGTCCGCGTTACCACGGAAAGAGGTTGCAGTAGCTTCTGTCGGTAAAGACCCCTGAGCACCCAAGGGCAGAAGTCTGACTTCTAGCTCATATGAAGATGAAACTCACACACATTCGCTTGCACAACCCCGTTTTACAGGGGGGGGGGGGCACATTCACACACCTCACAGGTAGAACACTGACGAAGAACAACCATTCCCGAACCGGAACTCGAACCCAGGACTCCCAGATCACGAGGAAGACGCGCTACCCCTATGCTAGGACGCCGGTTTAATTATATTTTAATGCTACTATTTTATAATTCAGTTCTTCTGTTTTTACAGGAAGTTACAGAATTCGATTAATTAGTTGATGAAATCAGCTGAGATTTATTTTTGAGGTAGGACTGATTCTAAAGTGAAAATATTTTTTAGGCTGGGATATTGTCTGTAAATTGTGTGATATAAAACTCATAACGTAGAGGACGCTATGCTCTACAGAGCAGACTGCTGCACGTAGAACTAGAGCTTTGATATATAATTACTTCGTAGGAAATAGATGTATACTAAAGAAGACCTTTCCAAAATTCTAATAATGTTTTTGAATAATAAAAAAATTAATCAGAATTCTAGGGTTTTCCTTCGAAAATTCTGATGCAAAATTTATTTTTTTCACTAGCTTAAATTTTAATAAATCTCCTAAAAATATTTTAAATACAATATTTTTAAATGCTTTGTTTTAATTGCTGCATTGAAATTCAAATCATTATTATTCCTTACAGAATTATTTCCTTACATCTTTCATTCGTGCCTACGTTAAAATTATATTTAAAATTTATTCTCTTTGGGTATCAATTTCAAAACACAATTTTCACGTTTAATTTTATTAATATGAGAACGTATTTAAACTGGCATTCATTCTGCAAAATGCATGGTGTAAAGATCACCGTGCACACAAAACAATGATTGATGCTATCTAATCGGGGGAATATAAGACTTACAAATCAAGTCCTAGGCATATCACATTACAATGTTTCGTGTGTGTTAAATTCTCGAATTGCAATTGAGTTTTGTTTTGGGTTTAATGTCATTTGCAATTATCTTTAAATGGAAATATACGTATATAAATTACGTAATAGAAATATTTTAAAAAGTAGTTAATAGTTATTTTGTCCCAGAAGTTTTTTTTTTTTTATTTTTAACATGATAATTACTAAACAAAGAGAGCTAGATTTCACATATAGAGTGTAGACATCTGTCAAATTTGTGCCAATTTCAACTTCGTGTTGACTGTCTGTCGGTCTGTTCTTTCAGAAACATGTAAACGCGATGATTAAAAAATGCAGTGACTTAAATATAATAAAATTGGTATAGCATTTTGTGATTACAGATGCTATTTTATGTCAAATTTTTCTTTCAATCTGTTGAGGAAAACGTTTCTAAAACACAAATTCTATTTTTGGAACTATTAATGCGTCAAATAACTCGCCAAAAATGACACGATAGATTCAATGAAAATGCCAAATTCACGCCAAAAATTAATATTTCATAACTATTGTAAGCCCGTGCCATGTAAAGCGTTCTCTGGCACAACAAGTTTATTAGAAAATATGCGAGAAAGTGTTGGAGAGACCTCTCCCGCTGGCTTATTTATTCAATATGTCCCTATGGAAATATATATACTAATAAAAAATTTGGAAAGCATTAGAAATTATATGTCTCTCATCAACGCTTTAAAACTTTACAAAAAAGAAAAATAAAATTAAATAGAACTTTTTTTTTGACATCCTTGGCTCAATGAAACATTTGAACAACAATACGATGCATAAGCAACATTTTGAAATAGATATAAGAATAAATTTATTCTTTTGTGGTATTTTAAACTATCCAATCCATGGGCGGCTTTTCTGAAACGCAGAGTGTAAATTGGCGAAATTTTCGAATCAAAAAGATAACAGATGCAGCGAGTCTATAACATTTGTCAGTTCAGAAAAAGTTCCGATTTAAAAATCAACACAGAAATGAAAAGAAAAGTGTAAGAAGCAGAAATTTCTATATCGCCAAGTTTTTAATTTTTCTACCACAGGCAGATTTTATTTAAGGCAGTCTCAAAATTGCTAAATTGTTGAAAGTCGTAGATAAAAAGAATCTATTTTAATGGCATGGGGAAATTACATATAATCTTCAAAATCATTTTCAGGGTTGCTATAAAAATTAGCAGATGAAAAGAACAAAGTAATTTTTGTTTTTCCTTCTTTGCTTCCTGAAAAGTAATCACGAGTGGAAAAAATTTAAAAAGCTGTTTATTCGACAATGCTACAAAGTTGCCTTGTGGCATATTCCTTAATTACGTTTTATTTCTCTAGAAAAACGCCTTGAATTTCTCCAGCGTTCTCAGTAAACAGTAGCTGTATTCCATTTTTAATTTGATTTTTACTTGAAGTACGTGCACACTCTCTTAAAGTGACCACTAACAACTGTAATTCCGTTAAATGTTTTCAAGCTATTTTTTTTTCTTATTATAGTATATTTTTTTTGTCTATTTATTTGAGATTTTAACGAACTCACAGCCTTAATAAAAAAGCAGATCTATGTTCCTAATGCTCCCCAATTAGAAGAAGAATTAAAAAACACGTAATAAAAAAAAAATACTCCACCTCGAACAAAAAACGCTCTACATCCTTTTACACGACAGCCTTTCTTTTCTATTACTTTATTTTTATTGCCTCTTTTTTTTTATGCAGCTTCTCTTTCTGTTGAAGTTCATTGCCAAGGAAAACATTAGGTCACTTCTTTACGATTCTCCCCAAGGAAGTCTTTTTTTCTTCTTCTTTTTGCTGCAAGAGGCAGAAGCCACTGAATACCGAATCTACCTTCACGAATTTATCTCTCACCGCACAACCCCGCAGTGGCATCGCCTCGGGGAGAATGCGTGCTTTATCAACGCCGTTCCCTTTCCAGCAGAAAAGGGTGACAAGGTAGCCACAAAGCTTTGAGCAAAATCAGATTTAAATCCAGAGCATCATCTTGGCGATTCCGCGTTTCAGCATTGCGGAAATTTATTACGTTTACTGATGAGTTTCTAACCAGATTTTCGCCATTAAGCTGTCTAGTCGATAAATGTCAATGCATCCTGTTACAAGAAACAAGAAAGGTTCTACATATTTACTTTATTGCTGATATCCAGTTTTAGGCGTGTCTTCTTTTATTCATGGGCATACTTCCTCATTTGAGTGCGATGTGCGCCGATAATTGCCTAATTACGTATTCCATACACTGACCAATTTAATCGCAGTGGGTTATTTGAGTGTTCATCATTAGATGAAATAATTGTTTCATGGAGATATGATTTGTTGTTCCAGACACGATCGAATAGTTCAGTGTTATAATTAAATGTTCGATCACGCCAAAAAAAAGAAGATTCTTTCTTATGCTCTTCTTTTTTCATGCCTTTTTGGCATCTTCAACCCTTTTTGGTGTCAACCTGGCGTGGCAGAAAGATGCTGTTTTAATTACTTTGCTCAGTGACACGATTTCTGCATCTGTGAATGGGTTTTCAATTTAGAACATTTATTGAAAAAGGGCTAAAGTTGTGCTACTAATAACTTTCATGGAATTTACCATCTGTTGCGTGTACTTGTAATGCATGCCATACTGACCTAAAGCGAAATTATAATAATTTTCTTTTTACCAATACAGGCTTTCAAGTATGCAATGGCTGTTTTTTTTTTCAAACTCTGATGGATCACTAAAAAAAGGACAACCGTATAGAACAAAATGAATTTCATGTCAAAAGTTATGTACAAATCGAACATTTGGATAAAATCGCCAGAAAGTTTCAGACATTTGTCATATCAGTGGATCAGATTTTCAAGCCCTTTTCGAAGAACGTTGCCACCAGGGATGCGAGATGTCCCTTGACATTTCTTTGAGGCTCCGCCTTAGTCTGGGAGCTCTTTGAATGTTTTTTAAATACAAAATATGGATTAAGAATGCCTTCGCATTCAGCCTCCAGTATTGAAATTTTGGTATTCTGTCGATCAATTCGTTGAGTTGGATTCCTGTATATCATTCAACCAGTTTCGAGCCACTTGATCTACTCGTTGAACAAGATAATCTATTTCCACAAACTTATACCCATGACCCCCCCCCCCCTTTATCTGGAACATAGCTTAAAGCCGAATTATTTTCATCTTTTTCCAGAATTAAAGAAATTCTTAGGACGCCAAAGTTTTCATTGGGATGTTTAAAGAAACATTAAGGCACATCTCATATCAATGGCTGCAATGTTTTTCGGTATGGGGATTGGAAATCTAGCGGACAGATATGACAGGTCTTGAATCTTCAAGATGATTACAGCAGAAAGTAATCATGTTTGTACATAATTTTTAGTATTAAGTTCATTTAGTTCTCTGTACTTGTTTCCAGGTAGCACAGCCTGTTGCAAATATTTTACAATATTGTGCGATATGTTATGATATAAAACAATATTCCACAATATTAAACAATATTGCGAATATTGATCAATGTCCTACAATATTTTACAATATTGTGCGATATTTTATCATATTAAACACTATTCCACAATATTAAACAATATTGCGAATATTGATCAATGTCCTACAATATTTTACAATATTGTGCGATATTTTATCATATTAAACACTATTCCACAATATTAAACAGTATTGCGAATATTGATCAATGTCATACAATAAAGTACAATATTTGTGTTCTACTAGGGAATTGTTTTCATGATCTATCAGAATGTGAAATAAAAAAGGACCTTCGAAAATCCATTTCTAAAAATGAAAATGTCTACATTTGAGGACATAAAAATCCTCACCCAACAAGCCATGTAAATATACAAGTCACTTTGCAAAACGTGAATTATATTTTTTGTAAGAATCTCTGTTTAATCAAGTTTGGAACATGCATAAGTATAAGCATACTGCCGCATTGAAAAGAAGCAGTCGACTTGTAGTGAATAGCCTATAAGCCAGTTAACAGCTACACTACACGAGCAATTGTTTTTGTATTGTAGTCATGTTACTCGGCTGCGAACCAGTCTGTAGTGAATAGCTTATAAGCAAGTTAACAAGTACGCTACACGAGCAATTGCTTTTGTATTGTGGTCATGTTACTGGGCTGCGAACCACAAGGTCCCAGGTTCTATCCTCGCTCACACACTACGCCACAGACTCTCCGAATTGTCATCACACTGGTCTCGTAATCAAGAGATCGTGAGTTCGAATCCCGCTAGCGACAATAAGATTTAAAATTTGTGTAAATATTTATTTAATTCCTTGATTTATGTTCTCCTTTATTTTGTGTTCCAGAAGATTTTAGACCTTTCTTTAGTTTACCAGATAAGTGTCCTGGACTTTTCTTACTGTCTCCAGAAAAGTATTCTGGAACTTTCCCTTGCTGGTATAAAAACTGAAGATGTCTCAGTCACGTTGTTCAGAGTTGTGCAGAGCTTATATTCGTAATTCGCTCCTTGAGTTGAGATTATAAATTAGTTTAGCTTTATTTTCTGAGTGGCATTGAGTTCCAAGCTAAAGTACCTAATTCATAATATATGTTGTTTATAATGAAAATTGAGTAAGGAATATTATTTTATTGATTTATTCGTCTGGACGCACATAATACCATACAGTTTTGGTAATCTGACTTGCATGAAATGTTAATAAAAATTACAAACTAAATTATCACTCCATAGAATATTCCAATTCGAATTTCAATAAATTTATTACTTATAATAACTAGATAATTTTTCAGCAGCTCTATTACTGAAAAACTGATAGATTATATCACAAAGCTGTTTTTAAAAAAATTGAATGAATTTTAAATTGCCGGAATGAATAGCAGTAAAGATGCATAAAAATCTGCATATCCTCTTCATTAATTCTAATGGGGAGCATAAAGTTTGTTTATTTTTTAAGATTATTTAACAAATTGAAACTTTTTAATCCAATTTTTTAAAACTATTTCTTTAGAAAGCTAAAAAGGATCTCGGCATATTCAAAAGGTAGTATAATTTTTAACTAATGATTCATCAAATTAGGATGTAAATAAGATTTCTGCGGGAACTCTGATGTTTAATAATTTTATCAGCGAGCCTTTTGGATGGAAATATTTCGTTGAAAGACAGAATGAACTCAAAACCTACCGCTGAGAATTCTATATTACTTTGTGGTAAAAGAACATAGCGTCGACACTTTTCCAACAATGTACCGTTAAGAATGCCACACCACAATTGCTAACCTTCAGCAGAGGTTATCCACCCATCGTAAAAAGCTTCATAATTACATCAAATTCTGTCACTTAGCGTCAAAATTTGTGGGCAAATGTACCGTAACCTATATCTCCAGGCCAAATTGCTGGACTGAAAGCAAATGGAAGTTCCAGTCGAACAACGGGGGCTTTGATTTCAGAAGAAAGCAATTTTTATTTACGCCATTATGAGGGAAAATCTAACGGAGTAAAGAAAGGAAATAAAATTCTTTTTTGCTTCTTTGTTATTTTCGGTATAGCACTTATAAGTTGGCAACAAAACGGATTCACTCATGCGTGGCGAGTAAATAGGATCTGAAAGCAAATAGAGTTATTGACCTTCAATGATTCAATTTTTAGCGCGAAAATTTTGAGTACAATGCTTTCATGCCCTTGTGTTCGTTTTTTTACATCAAAATGAATAGTTTCTTCTAGAATAAAAGCTTCCATTCATTTAAATATGATCACCTGCATGCATGTACCAATTTCATTTCGAAACATAAATAAAATAAAAAGCAATTCTTAATTTTATAGAATAAGATTGTATCTCTACACCGTGAGAAAATATAATGTATATTGACTTACACTGTTTAACATTAGGTATGAATAGTATTTAAAAATGTTGGAGACCTTCCACTAGCTATTAAATAAATAAAATCCTAAAAATATATAAATACAGAACTTTTATATTGTATTTCAGATGTGTTAAATTTTAAATATGTAAATTTTTTCCCGAAATCAGTGTCTAATATTCGCTCTAATAAAATTTTCCCTTACTCTTTTTCGTAAAAAATAAAGCAAATAATGCAAACGAAGATTACAGCCAAAAATAATATTTGTGTAACAATACAGCTCTTAAAAATTACTCAAAAAATCAAAGTTTTTTACTGTTGTTGTTATTAACTTAAGTAGTGTCACGTAACGTGAAGATTCTTGTTACCATTTAAAATTTTTTAAAAATCTATTGCATAATTTTTTTCGGATTTAGAAGACATTATTAACTTTTTAAATTATTTTTGTACTAAATATGGATATAAAGTAGTTATATAGCCTCTATGTTATGCTTGGGTTTGGGAATAGTTTCTCTAAAGATTTCGTGTTTTCATTGTATTTTATTATTTTGCAGGGGAAAAAAAAATGTGAAGAAAATTCGTCTAGCCTGAATCAATTACCATGATAATTTTTCAGGCTTCATACGTATGTCTGTATGTTATTTCTGAAAATTTGTCCCTAATTATAGCGTCGATAACATGTAGACAAAAAAAATAAGTGATACCGCCCCAACGCACGTGTATATAACCATAATAACTAAGCAATAAAACTTATTGTTATAAAATGAGTTTAAAACGTTTTTAAATATACTAAAATTAGAGGAAAAGATAAATAAATAAAATTATCACCGAAAATCTAATTCTTTGAATTTGAAAATGAGAGAGAGAGAGAGAGAGAGATTTGTGCAATAATAAACTTTTTAAAATGCATTTTAATAACTTCGATTAAATATAAATATATTCTCTAAAAAGTATCGTATTTTCAATTTAAATGTCATCGCAAATGTAAGTAATTTGATATTTAATAAGACTTTAACTATTAATTCACTTGCTTTATTTTCCTAGAAGAACGAAAAAAAATTTCTTTTCGGAAATCGCTAGTTGAAAATAAAGTTATATTACTACAGTTAAATTATATTACTGAAAAATAAATTGCTAATCAAGGGCTTCGGGACAAAATAAAAGTCCGAAACAATAAATTAAAAGATTTTAAAAAATCAATTATTTTTTTAGTTATATTACCGGAGAATTTTTTTTATTTTCTATGCTTAGACATTGAAATAAAATACCTTCTTTGAATTTTTTGCTTCCCAGTCGCTGGTGGGAAATCCTTCAGTACTTCTGGACCTGTCTTCTATTATCATGGTGAAAACTAAAATAAAATAAAACAGAAATTAGTTTAAATTATATTTATAATAATGGGAAATGAAACGTAGTTTATTATCAGTGTAATTCTAACTTATATTCCACTGCAAAAAATTTAAAAATCTTTCCAATTAAATAAAAGAAAAATGTTTTTATTTGCTTAAAAATCTGATTAATTTGCGTTTGTTTGACAAATATTAGGGTTTAATTTCCATTATAAAATATTCCATACTATTTCAGTTTATGAATTAATTTATAAAAAGTTTTGTGAAAGAGAAAATATTTTTCTAACCTTCGACAATCGAAATTAATAAACCAAATTTAATTTCATTTTTTCTAAAACTTGGCATTGTTTTAAATGATTTTGTAGAGCAATAACAATGTATCTAAATTTTGGACCGTTTTTCTCTGATAATAATAATTTAAAATAAATGAATAACATTTTAAAACATTATTCATTTACGTGCATAGGAAAAAGAAACAAATCCAACAATTAGGCAGCTAAAAATAATAATACCATATTCTACTAGTAAATAACATGATGTACATTTTATAATAGAACTTTACTGTATCTTTTTTTTAACTTTTAAAAAAGATACTATAAAATAATATTAAAAAACTATGAAAATTTAAATAAACATCTCTAAAATTAATATACAATTAATCTTGCTTCAAAATAATGATTTATACTTCGTGTAGCAAAATAATATGGAAAGATGCGGCAGAATGAATGAAAAAAAATTTCAATTGATTTCAATTAGAATTTTCATTGTTTTGCGAAATCAAATATTAAACATTACATTCCAAAATTATTATTAATAATATATCTATTATTTCTGTCATTTTTTCTCTTAATTTTGAAAAATTTAATAAATGAATTATGAAAATTTTTATTTTTTGCATTTAATTTAACTTGATGTTAGAAAATTTATAATAATAATATGTATATTAAAGAGTTTACGTATTTTAATTAAAAAATTTCGCTTCATCTTGAAATGAGAAATTAATTTTAAAGTTGTTTCCTTCTATTTCTTATATTTATTTTGTATACCAAGCTTAGTTTAAAATAATTAAATAGGATTTAAACCTCTAGTTTAAGAATTTGAGAGTTGATAATGTTTTAGAAATTATTTATCTACCTTTATTTTATTTTTAATGTCTCTCTTATTTATGCAATAGCGATAATTTGTAAACACAAAAAATAAGTTTAAAATTTCTGCAACGCGCGTGCAAATAAACGGAATTGTAAAAACAATGAGATGTATTGTAATGAAGACTTAAAACGATATGAAATATTTATTGAACTTAGATACAAATTTTGAGGAAATAAAAGTAATATAAACGCAAACCTGCTTTTCGAATTTTGAAATAATGTGAAAATGATTTTTATACTATAATATATTTTGAAATTAGTGAGAATACAAGTTGAAAGTTTCAATTAATTCTTAATTGTAAATTCTAATTAAAAAATTTTTAAAGTTCTTTTTTAGAAGCACCTATCATTCAAAAAACGACTATATTTCGAATCTGTAGTCTCAACGATTTATTCCCTAGAGCATTTTGAATAATTTTTAATTGTGTTTGTCGTATCACACAACTTGCAAATAGGATGAATTTTATAATCTTAAAAATATATTGTAGTATAAGACACTTTTCCATATTTCTTAAGAATATTCTTCCATCTTTTTTAACAATTACCAGAAAGTAATATCAACTGCCTTACCTATCCTTTAACACTCAAAAATGCTCGGTAACAAATCCCCAATGGAAATTTTATTTCTGAATAAAAAGGCCCAAACCTCTCAGAAACCTCGCGAAATGTCAAAGTTGACGGGCAGATATTTATATCGGAATGAGCCACCCAAACAAATGCATGTCATTTCTCCCTTATTTTATTGTCCCTGTATTTCTTCCTCGAGCTAAAACGAACAGACATTTCTGAGAATAAATTTCGAAATGGATTTCTGACTTAAAGCAGAGAGTATTGGAAATTTCAGTTATTTTATTCTTTAGAAGTGATACCCGGAATTCCCTGCATTGCCGTTTTATAGAATACTTTTTTTTTCTGGCTTCAATTTTCAATGCATTTATAGAATGATTGTAAATATGCTATTAATTCGTGGTATTCCATTGATTTGCAGTCGAAAAATATATGATGAGACAAATATTTATTTAAATAATCGGTTGATATTGTTTTTTATCTTTCAATTCTATATTATTGTTATTTTTCTTGATTGCTGCATTTTAAACGTATTCTACTGGGTTTTTTTCTTACTAAATGTTGATATTTTTAATCCAACAGATCACAATAACTCACACGAAAGAAAACCAATTTTACGATTCACTAATAATAATGATTCTTTTTTTTATTTTAGCAAAATTCTATTTGCATGCGTGTTTTGTTTTTTATCTCACTTAAATTTGTTTTTACAAATGTAAATTTAAGATTTGAAAATAATAAGAAAAATTCATAGATTTTGATAAACTGATGACTTGGAAACAAAATATTGACTGGAATGTCTCGGGTTTCAAGACTTTCTTTCATGGAAATCCTGCATACACGCCAGGTTGTTAAACCAAAAACAAGTACCTCGTCATCTGATCATAGCTCAAAATTAAAATGACCATCACAAACACATTATCAAAATGAGATTTTAAACAAAATTTATAGATTTTCAAGATTTGTATAAAGAAAGTTTTTTAGATTTATCTCTTCTTTTTTTTTTTTTTTTTTTTTTTTTCATATTGAATGATATGAAATAAGTTCATGAAATTGTCTGAGTAGATGAAAGGCTCTAAATGCTTTACGAATGAAAAATTTTAAATATATATTTCCCCTTTTTATGAAACTCAAATAATATATATATATTTAATAATTTAAATCCCAAAATACTTCATATTTCATAGTAAATTCATAGCATTAACGAAGAAATATTTTATTACATTAATCAGAGATTATGAAAAAAAACAGACATTTTTTAATGGAATATAATGCAACTCAATATAAATTTCCCATTAATATAATCTCAGTCAATATTTTTTTTTTTTCATTTCTCAGTCAATCTTTCAATTTCGTATTTTAAAAAATTCTTTCCGAGTTTTATTTTAAAATATTAATTTACAATGATTTCTATAGTTTGTTTATTGTGAAAATTTTTTTCCAACAAGTAAATAATCGTAGGGAGATATATTTAAGCGATAAAAAGAAAATTTAAATTCAAATGTATCAAACCTTTGTTGAGTCATTCTCATTGCATGTTGTCGTATATTATTATACTGATTCAGTCCGCCATTGAATAATGGAGGCCGTTTGACGATTAAAATTTTTCTTATATTATCCATCTGATGAAATGGATATATATTTGATATTTTTGATTATCTGTATATTTTTGATTAATAGCTGTTATTTTCTACAAGTTCATAATAGTATTACGAATCTGTAATCCCACTTTTTGCTACAAATTTAGTCTCTTCGCTGGAAGAAAGATTTTAAAGACATTTAATTAATTCTAAACGGGTCCTAAATCAATGAATGACCCATTAATTTGGCGATCACTTGGTAACGAATTAGGAAGCAAAACTGAAAGTATTGTAAAATGTAAAAATTATGGCGCTGTCTCACTTTGCTAGGATACTATAAAAGGCGAGGCGCTCACACAAAGATTAATTTTCTAGATTTGTTTTTTTGGAGTGAGCTCCCAAGCTGTGTACTCTGAATGCCATCACTGTTTAAGATTAGAGATTCTAATTACTAATTAGAGGTTTGATGTTTGTCTTGTGCTAATTTTCTTAAGTGATATTTTTATTTTGATATGATTTTAACTCTGGTTTGGTGTAGTATAATCAAAACTATTCCTCTTGTGTCAGAAAAATCCAAACAAATATCTTGAGAGGTGTTCTTTCTATGCACCTAAGATATATTTTTGCTAAGGCTTTTTTTTTTTTTGACTGACTTAAGAGGGTTTTTTTTTTTTCATTATCTACCTTGTGGAATTTCATTGTCAGCAATTGTTTTATGAATTCCCATAACGATAGGCAATGCCTTCCAAATTCTTCCATTCTTCTTTTGAAGCAGCATTTGCTTTAATAGAGATGATTTCGCTTCTGGGCTCAAATGCTGTCCATTTGTAATAACATTAAAAAGAAAGACTAGAATGAAAGGAATTATCTTCCTCCGCTAATTTTTCTTCGCATATTAAAATAGACTCACTTCGTGTGACCAATGAAATGCAAATTGGTATTCAGTCCTAATGTTTTTCAACTGAATGTAAATCAAACTGACAACACTCGCCTTTTCGATTGGAAAGACCCATTGTTGATGGTTGTGAACAATGAGCCCCGTCGGCTTTTTCCCTGCTAGCGATACGTGGATCTGATTTCATCATTATCCTCAATTCATCAATATCAACTGACATAGAAGGGTTACACGTAAGTTCGCTTTTAAGAATTTTCCTCTCGGAATGTTTTGAGCTATTGTTGATATTGGCATGCACGAAAAGTGTTAAGATAACTTTTGATTTAACGGGATAATTGGAACAAAAGGGTATTGGTGAAATCGAAAGTCCGTTTATTTATTTATTTTTGCATCGATTTAAAAAAGAATATTATTCTTGAAATTGTACTTGTATTGTACTATTCTTGAAATGGTACTATTTAATTCTAGGATATATATATATATATATATATATATATATATATATATATATATATATATATATATATATATAATATACTAGCCGCCTTTAGCGACCAGCCGGTTCGCCAATCTTAATGTTCGTTTAAATTTTAATAATTAAATATTTTACGCAATTCCAACTTTAATAGATTCTTCATCAAAATATTTTAAAATTCAAATTTTGATAGTCATATAATTCACTCATAATATTATAAAGGCCTTCAGTTATAACGTAATATGTTTCTCTCTCATTTTCTGTTACCTCTCGTAGAATTTATGCTTTAAATTAAAGTGGAAAGAATTAATCTGCAATTAATATAATAATATTTTTTACTGAAACAAAACACTTTTTTATAATATGATTACTGAAAACAGAGTCACTGAGCGTTTAAACTTTATGGGCACTAAAGAATATCTTCCTTAATTTATGTAATATCTCATGAATTTGTCAACAAATTTTTCTCAGATTCATCATGAACAGATCGATTCATTCCCAATGTTTAATTTTAAATGCAACAAACACTCAGAAAATAAAACGAATCGTTTAAAATAATCGGTTGAAAACAGGTTAAAAAAACTGCTTAAAAAACGATGTACTTAAAACTATAAGCGTATACAAATAATATATAATTAACATAAATACAATTTAATTACAAAAACATGCAACTAACCTAAAAATAATTTAAATCGTCCGTTGATAATGGTTGTCATGTCAACAATCAGAATACAATGCGCATGCGTGAATTTTCAACGCCAGTTACGGTAACTCAAATGCATGAGTTTTTCTACGCCAGTTGGGGTAACGCTATGCAGATTAGATATTTTTAATTTCCTTTATTCTGTTTTATTTTAATTCAAAAGTACTTAAGAATGAATCCGAAAGATCGATTAATTAACAATGTTTAATTTTAAATGCATCAAACATTAAGAAAATAAATAGAACCGTTTCAAATAATCAGCCGAAAAATCTTATGCCTAGCCTCATGACTGTTGGGGAAAAAAAACTGAAGCCGTACTCATTTGGCGTTGGGGAAAATGAAAAGATTTTTTTGGCGGGAAAGTTAGTTTTTAATTAATAATTAAAATTCTAATTAAAAATTCAAAAAAGGGCTTTCCTATCTTTTAAGCTAGATCAAACTGCACACGGTGTGCAAATTTGATTATAATCGGTTAAGTAGTTTAGGAGTCCATCGCGGACAAACAACGTGACACGTAATTTATATATATTAAGATATATATGGCGTGATCTGGGCGTCCCAAATTCGAGTCCTGGTTCAGGCATGGTTGTTCTTCCCCTGTGTTCTTTCTATCTGTGAGGTGTGTGAATGCCCCCCCCCCCTGTAAAAAGGTTCTGTGCAAGCGAATGTGCGTGTTTCATTTTCATTTGCGCTAGAAGTCAGACTTCTGCCCTCCGGTGCTTAGGGGTTTTCACCCTCAGAAGCTAATGCACTCCCTATCCGTGGTAACGTGGGCAGGACATCATCATCATATATATCATAAAAGAAATAAAAATTCTTAAATAATGTTTAATAGACGAATGAAAAGAAAGACATTAATATTATTAGGAGGATAAAGAGAACTAAAAAAAAATTAGAAGAGATTCGAACCTTGAGTTAGAAATTTAGTAACATGACGATATTTTAGGATTTAATCCCTCATTTTTATATTATTTTTAAAATTCATTTATAACAATTAGAAAAATAAAGAATTTATAAAAAAAAATGAATTTGATATCATCTCAACTCTTAAATATAAAAAAGCAATTACTAAACAATGAACATTATTAATGCAAAAATTATATCTAAAAATATTTTGAAAAATTTATTAAAGTTAGAAAAAGATTGCGCAGAAATAAAAATTATCCAATAAACTAATTTTTTGAATTTCAAAGTAGGGTAAATGATTTTTACCATCATAGGGTTTAAAATTACAATTAAAAAAAATTATTTTTACTATTTTTAACAAACTATTTTATTTTTACTATTAAAAAACAAAAAAATTGAATAATTTTTGATTACAGATTAAATGTTATTTTATTATTATAATAAATATAATAATAATGAAACAATAAATTTAATAAGCAAATTATATAAGCTTATTATTAAGACTAAAAATTTTTTTTGTTGAAAAATGTGTATTTATACTTTGATTTTATCAATATTTTCTCTATAGCAGAAAGAATATTCTCTGAGTCATAAAATGTTTTGTTTACAGTGTAAAAAATAAATGCAGTGTTATTTTATAAAAAGATATTCAAAAATAACTTAACTAATTCTTAGAACCATACATGAATAATTATAAATACAAACACCTAGAGTCCTACAAATTTCACTAGAGATTAGTGAATTTCAGTTAATAATTCGAACGTCTAATAGATTTTTCGCCGCTAAGTTATTTTTGAATTTATTGTTGGTGATTCTTGAAATCATCAAAATTGGAAAGTATTCGCTACTATACAATTATTGAAGTCCTAAACAATCAAAAAGAGTCAAGTGAACTTGGCTACGAAGGCTCGTCTTCCAATCCAGCAGTTAATAACTCCTTTTTTTGAAGGCAAGAGGCAGATTACCGTTGCAGATTTGTAAAGCCATTAAAATAGGGTACACGTTGAAATTTATACATTTGGAACGAAACTTGAAGAATTTCTCTCTTTAACACGGCTGATATTTACAGTTAATCGTGGTAGGGAATTTCAAGAATAAAGAGTTAATATTAGAATTCTTCAATCAATTCCGAGTTAATATTTGTAGAAAATTATCATTAACCTCCAAATTAAATTCTTTTGAAGAAACTTCAAAACAGATTGCAAGATATTTTGAAAAAAAAAAATGCATTCGCAATGTCAGAAAGTACCGAGTTCTTAATTATTATAATATCACAAACTTTCATAAGTCAAAAATAAGCAAGGATCTATTCCTCTTATTTAATTCATAAGCTATGTTTTAAAAAAAAATCTCATCTTTGTCTTTTGTACTATCGATAAACCTTAACATGAAAAAGTAAATCGAAAAAAATAATAGGAAATGATTTTTTTTTTCTTTTTTTGCTGTGCATTCTAACAATCTTTGATTTTTCCTTTTTCTACCATGATAATATTTATAGACGTTCTGTGAATCTGGAAATCGATTCATGCACGATTCACAAATTGTTAAAAAATGCTCTTTAAAGCAGATAGCAGAGTTTAAAACTCCAAATTTGGATCATAGTTATTTTTCTGGTTTTCTGGTACCTAATGCTCAATAAGGGAAAGGTTTTTCAGAATTTTAATTGGATTTTTAATTCATTAAAATTAATCGAAATATTCACGTTTTCCGCAGTTAAATTCGAACTACATTATCACACAAAAATCACTTTTACATAAACTGAAGGCTTAAAAAAAATAAGTTTTCCAGTGATGCCATTATATATCCATACAATTTGTCTCCCTAATTTAATAAGTTTTTAAAAACATATTGTCAAGTATAATTGGCAACAATACTTTTCATTTTTTAAATTATTATTTTTATACATTGACATGTTTAGATTATTTTTGTATACTCGTGACTTTTTTGTGTACACGTGATTATAATCATAAATATAAAAAAACAGGCATAAAAACAGACAAATCAATCGTAAATCCATCATCATTTCACTATGTTTCAGATAGAAGTTTAAATCTCTTTAAAAGTTTTCCAATAAGAGGTGTATTTTGTTACATCGAAACAAATCATTTCAAGATTTTGACAAACACAGCGTTAATTTCAGCATTCTTCTCAGAAAGAACAAAGAACTTCATTTACACAAAATCCTTCTCCAGTTGCAAAAAAATTTAAGAGAAAGTTTCCACTCGCTGGCAATGACCTTCGAACAACCCGATAAGTGAGAATACGAGTGGAAAGAAGGGGGGGGAGGGGAGCGAGAAAATAAATATTACTTTCTCAAAACGTGAATTCCGAGAGCCACCAACTTCGAACAGGTGGAAAACAAAGAAGAGTCGTCAAAAGATTTACTCTGAAGACCAAACTGTTTAAAATTTGAACTGCTTTGAACTCGTCTTGAAAGGAAATACATAGAGGAGCGTGAACTTTCCATAAAAAGACAACTGCTGTCAAGTTGGCGAATGTTTCTTTTTGCCTTTGCACCATACAAGGCAAGAAAGTAAAAATAAAGAGTAGCGGTTAGGGATGGCAGCCATTTTAGTCAGCAATTTGTCACGTCATTTGAAAAGGGGATGTTAAGACTGTCTTTCAGGTTTCCCTTTTCCTTCTGCTGCTGGTAATCAAAAGGGTAACCGTAAAAATTGCACATATTGCTTTTTGAAGTATGACCATGGTAGCTTGCATTCCCAAAGAGTCAACGAACTTCAATTTAGATTTAGTATGTCTTACAGTCCTAAGAAATCCCATTCTAACTTTGGAATCGATGCTTTTCACTACAATGATAAAAACAAACCTATCAAATTTTCGATGAGTATGCTTACATGACATTATAAACTGTGACTGTGACATGACATGACATTTTTACCTATGATATGACAATGACTATGTACATGATAGGTTGGCGTAATGACTGTATCATGCATGTTGAAAGGAATTGTATAGAATACTCTATAAGGCAGACTGTTGAGGTGACAAATTCTAAATTGAGCATGTAGTTAAATCTTGGTTGTAGATATTCATAAAGAAAGAATCTTTAAAAATTTTGATTACAATTTTATTAAAAATTATTTAAAATTTAATTTTTTCTTCAATAATTTCTGGTATATCATGGTACTTACTATATCATGGCATTAAAACCATTTTTTACGCCAATTTAAAATTCACAAGAAAGGCTTTTCAAAAGCTTGATTTTTATTAATCATTTTTTTCTCTTATTTTAATTAATTTTTGAAATTAATTAGTAAGCAATAATATTTTTAATTAGTAAGCAATTTATTAATTAGTAAGCAATAATATTTTTTCACTGTTTTAGCAAGAGATTTATGTACACGCGAGTTGGAAGGATGTTAAAGACATTTCTTTTGTATTCATGTTTTTTCTGCTACATAATTAAGAGCACAATTTAAAATTAAAATAGAGATAAATTAATCTAGCCTAAAACATTATCATTCTAATTTGTTTCAGACTTGAGTTTCGAACCACTTTAAAGTCTTTCGTTTACACAGTCACACGAAGAGAAAATGATGTAAAAGTTATAAAATTCGACTTCTAGATTTTGAAAAATGACCTCTATGCCCGATATTATTATTTTTGAAATGATCACTCTCTGTCTAAATGTTTGTATGAGAAAGATTGTAATTCGAAAACGATGCAAACTTGAAAGATGAAATTTGGTATTCAGCCTTCTCAACAATCCTCTTGATTTTCATCGGATTTCGAATGAAATATATTAGCAAGAATCGTGTATGTTGGTAAGTCAGAATTAATTTCAACATGATGAATTCATTAATCGAATAGAATTTCGAAAATAATTTTATCCTTAGAACTATAGTTGTGTATCAAATTTTGATCCAAATCTATCAAAATGTTGACTGTCTGTCTGTCTGCTTTATTTCTCTCGCGTGTGAATGCAATAGGTTGAAAATATAACAAGTTACATAACTGAAATTTGCTATGGCATCTTAGTTTCAAAATTGTAAATCTGTTTTAAATTTTCGACCAAATCTATGAAACGAGAGATGCTTTTTTCCTAAACTCATACTTTTTTTGTGCCGTAAGTAAGAAATATTTTTATAAGTGAACTGTATTTATAATATTCTTTAACACTGGCATTATCATTTGCGCTTTAAAAAAATATAAAATGCATTCCAAATCAAGGTTTGTTTGTTTTTTTAAATTTCCAATGCAGTGGAGGTGTGAATGACAATTCTTTAAGTAGAAACTAATAACATTAGAAAACACCATGCCGTAAACTATATGAAAATCGGCTAAAACAGTTCGGCAAATTACAATGAAAGAATAAAAACACCAGCCTGATAATAAAGAGAAAACAAGTCATCAAATTTGTTCTTACTTTGCCCTTTAATGTTATGAATATAATATAATGCCTGTCTGGGATATTTTTGCTTTTTCCTATTATTATACAGACACTTTTCATAACGATCATAAAATTGAATGTCACTGTAATAATCAAGGCAATAACTGATTTCTGTAACATGACTTTATGTAATATAACAAGGGCAAGAAACTATTATAATAGTTTGTTTCGTCTTCGGTTTTTCTTCCCATTTCATGGATGCATCGAGATAGGATATAAAAGACTAAATAACCTAGGCTGAAGTTTTGGTGGTGATGGCGAAATATTGTAGAAGCTGGTGTTTAAATTCATTTCTAACTTATTGAATATGAGTTGTTTTGTAATTGAAGAACTGTGTTTCAAATAGAAAAGAATTTTTGCCACATTATAGTTTATTTCCTATATAAATTGCTACAATTATCTTTAATTTTTTGACTTTTTTTTCATAATGATATTGGGAAAATAAATAACCAGAATCAAATTTAAAATATTGAATTGGTTGAACTTATTGACTGCATTATAAATGCAAAATAATAAAAGTTTTAGCAGTTCTTCAAAACTATAAAATACTTTGCCAATGCTTATATTACAAGTATTATGATTATGATAAAAAATTTGTCAAAGGAGGCCCCAAAATTAACGTAAAAATAACTAACAGCTAAAAATATTGACAGCTAATAGCTTTGGGTAAGAAAAAAATGAAGCGTTACTCAATGGAACAATGTGTTAACTCAAGGTTTGAATTAAATAAAAAAACAGGGTTTTTTTCTTTAAACATTAAATCGTAAAGTACAGAGGATAGGATTATGTATGGAATAACACATAAAAATAAATCCAATTTTGTTAAATCACACGATGTAGAGGGCCAACTCTCAAATTTTCGAACTGTGGCCACCAGACTTTCATTATTTTTGAAATATTTTTCAACAATGAAAACACGTTGTTCTATCGTGTAACTCTCCATTTTTACTAACCCTAAACTATAAGTTGCTAATAGTTTTTTAATAGAATTGTTATTATTTAATTACACGAATGGTTGGAAATTCAAATCTTGCGTTAATTTTGGGACATCCTATCTTACATGATTAAAAATTCACTTAGCTATCAAATATTATTTCACCATTGTTCAGAATTGATATATTTTTCAATAAATACTATTTGCTGTTGTTTGAACATTTTGCAGACAGTATGATATACTAGGATTACTTGAAGTTTTTGATAGAATGAGCACGATCTGAATGTTCAGCGACTGTTGATGTTTTAAGATTTTCTTATTGCCTTTTAATTCTGTAAAGTCCTAAAAATTTTTTACGTTAAATAAAATGAAATAAAATCTAAAAACCGCCATTAACATACATTTAAAATGATTTATAGTGTGACAGTTTCTTTTAACTTTCTTTACATTTTTTTTTTTTTTACATTTACATTTTTATTTAGAATTTTACGTACAAACTGAAAGATCTTTTATTCGTTAAAAAATATTAAGCAACAGAATCGCTATTATTCAAGTATGAATACGATTTCATTTTCATTTACAGTTGGGGTATACCAGGACTTTTAAAGAAATATGAAAAGTTCTATATAAAAAATAATTATGCAAGAAATCTCCATAGTAGTTGTCAATCAATTCTTTGACAGAATATTTAGCCATTTATGCCAGCTATTTAGCAGTCACAATAGAATAATAACATCGCGAAACCCAGCAGGTGGATGCAACTCATTTCTACGTTCTCTTTCACAGAAAAAAAGAATGTTTCTCATTTATCTGCCGGCAACAGTGATTGAGAACTTTTTTTTTGTCATATATTACAATGTAACATTTTTTTTTCTGCAAGTCTTTTGGAAAGTATTAATATTATGTATGTCTGTTGCGTCTTTATTACTACTGTCATGTAAGAAAAGAGTATTGCAGTTTTATAAAGATGGAATTATAATTTTCTGAAAAATAAAACCAAATCTTTTCAAGGACAGTAATTATCCATCCAGATATTCAATGTTTTTTTTTTCTCATCTTAAATATCTTTTTCCTTCCTTTTTTTTCTGCTGTCACTATCAATTATTTTTTGTTTCGTAAGTCAAAGATTAAAATCGTTTGCTGTGAGAGGAGAAAAATAACACGACAAAGAACGAATAATGGAATTTTTGCCAATGAATGCAAGTCAGAAAAAAAAATGGAATGATAGATAAAAATGTGAAAAGATATCAGAAATTTTTAGAATTATTTACATACATAACGCATTATGCGGCACGTTTAAATGAAAAAGGATTTTAAATGAGAAACCAATAAATCATGTTTCGATTATGATATCCATTAGTGAATATGAAAATATTTTCCTATGAAGGCGCCGCCATTCTGTCATCTAAAAGCTCTTAAAGCATAACAGAAATGCATCGTTTGGAGCAAACATTCCGATATTTTTTCGTATCCAAAAAAAAATAAAAATAAAACTATATTTTCAAAAAAAAGTTTCTTGAAAAACTGCAAATGATAGGTTATATGCCAAACGATATTTTCTTTTTTAGAACAACTTATAATTTGAATTAAATATTATAAATCATAATTTTAATATAAATCCAAACTGCTGCTTAAATGGTGACAGTAGTATTAAAAGCATAGAAAGTAATCTAGATTTAGTAATAATATTAATGCATTTTTATTCATTTTACCAAGAATAATGTTGCCAAAACAATTACTAGTTGTCATCCAGAAAATAAAGCTGTTTAGTTATACAAAATGAAAAACACGATATTTACTGGGAAAAAACAATAATGTGATATACTTGAATCTTTTTCATTTTTCTGCATAATCATCTCCTATATTAAAACATTGTCGTATTTGTACTCTTGCTGTCAGTTCATTAAGCTAAGTGGTCACTGTATTCAAACAAAAGACTTGGTGAATTCCATGCCAAAAGATATTAAAATCAGTGCAAATCATTACTGTGAGATTTTGAGAAAATTACGGTAAGATATCCAAAACATTGAGGCGAGGAATGTTTTCTGGAGGAATTGTGCTTCTTTGTAACAATGCTGGCCCTCACACTGTTGCTGCCATTCAAGAATTTTTAGATAGATTCTAATGGGAAATTTTTTGGTCATCTTCTTTATATTCCAACCTCTTTTAGCTAAGCTGAAATAGTTTCTGGACGGTAACATTTTGGAAGTGATGAAAAGTTGCAGATTGATTGGCGATAGAAGAGAATGACATGAGAATTCCGAAGCTCGTGATAAGACAAATGTTTCAACGTAGGAGGTGATTATGTAGAGAAATGTAGGAATCTTCAGGTATATAACAGAATTGCTTTTTCTGGTAAAGATTGTGTTCTTCATTTGGTATAACTAAACGATCTTTATTCTCTAGCTGACCCTCGTATTAAGAATAACTCTTTCTTGATAAAATCTGTGAAGAATATCTCATCTCTGACTGCAATAGCAATTCATTTTACAGAATCCATTTTTTTAGCGCAGTATCATTTAGTTGTAACCAAGGGAATACTTAATTTTGACTAATTTTATGAACCATTTTTAAAGTTTTCTAAACTTATATTTAGTTTTCTTTCAATTGCACTTATAGACTTTTGTATTCTCGTTTCTTTTTTTATCTTATGAAATATTCCTATTAATCTGCATTCTTGTAATCCTGGATCATCATGTGTATGCTACGTATTTATATCGTTTTCCTTCCTATTAATTTGAAATAGTTAAATGATATTAATTTTTTGAATTCAAGAAACACCATTCTATTATATCATTATTTTCAAGAAGTAATGCTATTTATTTTATTATGATAGAATAAACACTCTTTTATTTAGTGTTACTACTCTATTTCGTCTATATCGAAGTACCTATTCTATGCAATTATGCATTTTTGTCATAGTTCATATAGTAAAAGTGAATCGTAAGCCACTTTTTGCTACATCTAGGGCATTCGTCACTTCTTATTGCACTTATTTGGAACTTGAGAATCGTTACCTCTTCAGCAAATTCATAATTCTAGGAAAAAATTACATAAGATGAGATAAGAAGCTTAGGCTTGTTTAGGAATTCAAGAATCTAATGTTTTGACATGTAAGTTGGTGTAAGATATTTAATCCAGCAACTCCTAACTGTTAACTACTCGCATGCAAAAAACATATTGGAACTGGGTAAAACTTACTTTGACTCGTCCGTCAGTAGTGTGATACTCTCCAGTTATTCAAAAGAAAGTTGCATTAATTCAATATCATTTAAAAAATATCGAAACAATGCCAGAACATTTTGAATGCATTCGCTTATATTATCTTAAATTTCCTTCCTCTTTTACTTTCGGACCATGAAAGTGCAGGTTAATAATAATTTACCTCTTATAATCCTACAAATTTACAGAAAATAGAATGTATTTTTTCAAGTGTTACGTTGGCTGATTCGATTCCCGGTTTAATTTCTGTCTAAACTTTTAATAGTTTTGATACATTTTTCTTTACTATTTCATGTCTTCCTTTCCTTTTTTTAAACAGAACTCATTCACAAATTTTAATTATACTTACCATGAATATAGCTCAATCTTTATACCATTTTGATGGGATTTTTGCCTTGAGACAGTAGTTCAAAATGTGTTGATGTTTACACTTTAAACTTTATGTTTCTTCAAAACAAGACACTGATGTAACTATTCAAATCAAAATTATTATAATTTTATTGACTATTACCAAGCTAATTGATCATAAAATTGCAGTTATAAATGCGCTTAAAATTGTATATTTTAGAATGAAAATGCAAAAATATTGTAATCAGATCTGTCAACATCTTCAGTAACGGAATTGTTTCAAAATACATATAAAAAATATGTATTTTGAAACAATGGCTAAAAAAAAACAATCTACAGCTTCCATTCCTTATAACATGAGAAAAAAGCGAAAGCAAATACTTGTTATTTAAAACTAAATTTTAAAAAACGATAAGAAAGAAACAAAAAAAAATAATTATCACTCTTAAAACCAGTAAATACACATTAAGTAACGCAAAAAGGCACTTCAATATTAGATATTTCAAATTGTTAATTTTATCAAAAGGAGAAAACTTTTCCAAATAAGTAATTGTATATATCCGATGATGTACCGTTCTGTTATTAACTTCTGAAAGCTAGCATATCTGTTTGAAAAAATTAATGTAGAATGAATAACTTCTCTTCAAAACTTGTAAATACAATAAATGGAATACGAAACTTAAACAAAAACTAAAAACAACTTTGTTTGTCAGCACACCAGGCAGTCTCCTTATTATTATATTCCCAAAGATCAATCTAAAATCATTGTTATTCTTCCAGAGCAATTTCAGATTTACAACAGCTGTTTTCCTCCAAATACTTAACCACTCTGCCGTTTTTACGCTGTGCGATATTCTTTCGTTATCAGGCTGATGTGTTGCTGAAAGCTACATTTTGTAAACAAAACAACGAGGCGTGTGAACGCAAGTGAAACAAATTCATTTTCCGAATCAAGAGCATGTAATTCCATCACCAATAACCAACCAGTCGTGATCGATACAAACGCCAGACCATCCCAAAGAAATCGAACATTCGATTGTCGGTGAGATATGATACAAAATGGTATTGGAGCGAAACGGATGAATTACAATGAAACCTTCTTTGCTATTTTAAGCACGTCTTACTGGACAAGACCGGACGTGGCTATCAATATGGAATATAATCTCTGACTAGATAGAATTTCAATGTCAAATTCGTGGGCAGCAAATCAGGCTTGTCTTGGAGGAGACCTCGATTTCTAAGCTGGATCCATCGCTTATTTTGTCGATCGCTCCAGAAATGAAGTCGTGTAGGAATTCTTGGGTGAAATTGAATGAACGGATAAGATGGTCGGCTGGCCGTGGTGGTTGGTACGCATTGACTTTTTATTGTTCGGTCGCTTTAATTAGGGACGTGAGCGGTGTGGAAAGAAGAAATTGGTTGACATATTTTTGGTGACTTTCAAGGTGGCATATTTGTAGGTCTTTTTAGAAAGAAAATCATTGGATTAGGCGAAGATTTATGGTACAAAAAGAAATATTAGTGGAAATTTCAAGCATGATTGTCATCGCTGACAACAAAATGATACTTGAAAACGTTTGGTTATCTTAACGTCATTGGTGACATATTTATAAGCCTTTTTTAGATAGAAAATCATTAGATTGTGGCAGATTTATGAATGGATAGCATAAAAAGAAATCTGAGTGGAAATTTCATGCATGTGTGATTGTCATCATTGACAACAAAATATTTGAAAACAAATTTTTATTTTAGCAATATCGGTGATATGTTTTTAGGTCTTTGTGAAGGAAAAATAAGATTTGGGACGGTTTATGAATGGGTGGTAAATAGCTTTTCTAGAAATTTCAATGCCATTCTAATCATTTTCACCGATTGTAAATGATAGTTGAGCACTTCGCAATCATATTAAAATCTTCAGAAGTATATTTATAGACCTTAAGGAGAGAAAATCGGGAATTTTATGTAACAGCGAAGAAAAAATAAATATTTTTTTTTTGGAAATTTTAATACTTTTAGAATCCTCTTAACCAATTGAAAATGGTATTTAAGTAATCTGCAATATATATTAACTTCATCAGAGTTCTACGCAAGATTTTAAGAATGAAAATCAGTGGATTTGGGAAGCGTTATAATTTGGTGATACAAATAAAAAAAATTTGAGTTTTATAAAAGGAGAATCTTTATTATTGTTTGCAAAAAAAAATGTTTTTAAACATCGCAGTTATATATAAAAATAATTTTTTTAAAGAATAAAATAAAAATATATGTATAAAAAACTTGAACTGAATAATATTTGATAAAACCCTTTTAAGAAATTTTAAACTTTAAAAAAATATATTTTAATGACATATATATAAGATCTTCATCTAGAGCAGGGAATCAGAAGTTGTGAAGCAATAATGCTTAGAACTATTCGACCCGAAAGACAAGCAAAAGAAGCTCCAAAACAAAAGAATAGATAAAAAAATTTCGAAAGAATAAATAATTATTGTAATCCAAGTGATAAGAATGAATTTTTATTTATATAACACTGAAATATCATCCTTAAAATAATTAAATGAATAAAATAATGCATAGTCATTTTAAATTAATTGTTTTGTTAAAAATTATTTAAAAGTTTCGAATTCATTAGAAAGAAATCAAAATTCAACAAATATTAATGGAAAGAATGCAATGGAATGTGATAAAAAAAAACTCTACCTGATGTATGTATGCTACGACATAAAAATTCCAGCATTTCTATCAATAAATCGCTTTTTTTTTGAGAATTTGGCTACTTAGCAATTAAATTCTTGATATTGCTTCTTTAACTCTCATCCATCTTAAATTATCAAAAAAAAAAAATCCTCACATATTTAGAAGGCAGATGATCTTTTAGCTTGAGCTTTTACGTGATAACAATGCAAATTCCATTCCACGACATCTAAACTCTGACAACATCTGCCAAATTACCACATTTTCTTATTAATAGATGTAAACAGATTTTAAAATAGTTCATGTATGTAATTTGTATTAATGAAAACAAATCATGAATTAGGTCAGAGAATATCCTAAATCTTCATTAAGGATTTTAGAAGCGGAATTAAACTTGTAGCTAATAAGTTTTCTGGTTGGTATTCAGATCTTCCAGTGACTTTGACCTTATTAGGAGTTTTATACCACCAACACATTTTAGCTGAATTCATTAAAATTCCAAGAGTGCACTGTATATTAGATTTTAGCATTTTCCGTCTAAATTCCCAGAATTAAATTCTGGTATCTTAATTTGTATGTTTATCAAGACAATCTCCCAAATAAATTTCAACAACTGAGTAAACCAATAATGTTTTTATTTTAGTTGATCCAATTACCTGAACTATTTCCATTTTAATTGAAAAGTGGTAATTTTTGCTCTAATGACCAGATTTTAAAATTACTTCCTTAGAAAACAAATTATCTGACAACATTTTTCCAAAATTAAAAAAAAAATCGATACAGGAGATAAATTAGTTTCATGCTAATGACTTTACGTGAAAACGTTCTCCTTCAATGCCATCATACTGTTTTAAATAAAATTCTGGCAGCATTTTAAGAAATACGTTTTTTTTTCTTCAACATTTTGCTGATATAAGTAGTTGATAGTAGAATAATTGCCATTTTGTTGGTCTTCCAACTAATTTTGAATAATATGATAATTGATTAATAAAATTATTTTTTCTTCATTAACTCTTTAAAGGGCCATTTTTTTCTAGTCATATTATGTTAAAATATTTCTAAGCTTGAAATTAGAATAAGAAAAGAGATTTATTTAGCTTATTAGGTAAATTTAATTTCATTAATTAATTAATTTGGTTAATTAATAATTAAGTAACAAATCAAGACACATCATTTTGTCTGAGATAAAGAACTGAAGCATCTGACTTACTAAAAAAATGTGTCAGAACTTATGCCAACCTACATAATTTCATACAAAGATTGATAAATTTGGTGGGAAGCATACTTCCCACGGCCCTAGAAAGGGTTAAAAAGAATATTTTTAGTATAGAAATTCTAAATAAATATCAATACTTCCGATGAACTTATATTAAATTTAATTCCAAATTAATTTTAACATTTAATATTTATATATTTCCATATTATCTGCAAACTGTGTGAACATCATATTTGATATCAAAATGTACCAGATTGTACAAAGCAAATCATTAGATCTAGAGCTAAAAAAATTTAGCGTGTATTTACTCCTAGAGTAATGAGTAATAGCTCGCTAAGAAAGGATTTTTTTAAAATTTTGAATTCGATTTTTAATTACAAATTATTTGAAATCTTAGTGCTTTCCTCAATATCTTTGGGTTATATTATTTAACATATATTTCTATACTACTTTAAAATTTAAAAAAAATCATTTTTATATCAAAGACAGATTTGTTTTCGTAATATTTTTCTTTAGTTTGAAATCATTTTTAAAAATTACTTTTAGGCACAATTTTGTAACAATGGCTTTTTTCTATATAACCATGTACAAAAAATTCTTACATAAAAGCTCATGTAATGTAAGGACAATACGCTATACCGGCCTCTTCTCGTTAATTCCAGGCATGATTTAAATTTGAATTCTTAAAACTTGATTATCTCAAATTAAGAATTTCAGACTAGTACTATTTTTCTTACTGACTCAATTATTTCAAAATTTAAAAGACATGAAGAAGTTAAATTGCATGTAAAATATTTAAATTTTAATAGCCTATTATGTATTGTAAATAATACATCTATGGTCTCCGGTTTAAAAAAAAGTCATGCCGTAGATTCACAAAAAAGTTTGTACAATTATGGCTCTGTAAATTGAAGCAAGTAAGGGCAATGTATAATCTGTTTGTAATTAATTATATTTTTATAAAATATCTCAAAATTATCGTTTCACATATTTCATTTCTAAAATAATTTTAAAATAATTCTAAGATTAATAACATTATTTTGCTTGTAAACTTAACTTATAAAACAGTGAACTTATTTATGGAGTTACCAAACGATAAATTTAAAATATTTGATTACCTTTTAAAATAAAGTGCACTGCGTTTCATTTGCAGATAATAATTAAAGTTTATATTTTAATTCTTGTAGAAGTATGATTATTTTTATTTGCCGTTTAAAAAATGAGCAAATTAACATAAACATTACTTAATTCTTTCGATTGCAAAGAAATAATTTAAAATGTTTTTCACATAAATATTATTTGTAGTGTTTAATTATGTCTTCATATCTTAGCAGTTAAAAATTCCAACATATAATATTAATTTTTCTTTATTCTTTTGTCAAAATATCATATTTAAATGCAATATTTCTTTATATGCACTATTTGTCATCAGATGGTAACAATAACAGACTATATTTATTAAATCCTTTCTAGCAAGTCCTCTAAAAAAGCTTAATATTTTGAGTATAAATTCTTGAAATGCTATAATGCATCATTACAACGCTGTTATGAATCATTGCCATTTTAAACTAGTCAATTTACCGTTATATAATTCGAATAACAGTAACCTTGTTATAAAAAAAATGTCAATTATATGTTATGAAATCGTAGTAAAATATTTGAAGCGTGAACAATACTAATTTGATACTCTGTTTCGAATAAATATTGTAACACTTCAAAAGTACTTAAATTAATTAACTTTAAAGACGTGATATCTCGTGTCCCATTTAGAGATTGTAATAAAGTCATTACGATGCCTAATGTGTATACGAGTCAGTTATGTAAATTAAAAATAAAGCGATAAACTCAGGCAGTTTAAATTAGATTCAAAAGCAAAATATCGTAGCCTGGTAATATTTTAAGACGGATTTTATAATTTTTAATATTTTTTTCTCTTAATTCAATTTATAAACATATTTTTTAAAATTAAAGAAAAATTTATCCAAAAATGAAATAAATATTACCAAAAAGTTTATTTATTTGAATTTAAAAATGGCATTCAGAAGTTTTTCGTGGAATAATTTGTTCCGAAGTTTTTAGAGAAAAGCATAAAAATTTCTATTGATTTTTTAAAATAAAAATTTAATAGAAGCTTTGGAAGATCTCTTTTTTATTTCGAATCTGTTATAAAAAAAATAATTTCATGCCCAAATTTGGCAGCTCTGAATCAAACAGTTTGCACTGTAAACCTTTTTAAAAAAACCTATGAATTATGCATATCGTAGCTATAATTTACATATAGTATTCCAATTTATAAACATTATCATGCTAATAAATTTAGACTAGTAATTGTCAACTTTTTAGCATTTGAAATTCAACTTTAATCGTCTCCCCTATCTATCTGTCTGTCTGTCTATAATTATATATATATATATATATATATATATATATATAATATAATTTTTTTCACTTAAGTATTAAGACCCTCATAAGGGTACATTAAGACACATTTCACGTTAGTTTCAGTAACGTTCTTCGAGGAGGGATCGGAAACCTGTTGCACTGATATGACAAATACCTGAATTTTCATAGCAATTATATCGAACGTTTTATGATACCTGTAGATCAGGTTTCCTATTCCTTTTTCTTACTGAAAATGGTACAAGAAGGATCTTCTCTTTGACACTCCTCACTAGTCTGGAATTATTATTTTTTGGGAAATTCCAGCCATCTATTCAAGGAAGGTATGAAAATCTCTCGGCTCTAAGCCGCTTTCTCTTTGCAAAGGAGCAGGGGGCTCATTTTTGGGATGTCACAGTAGAAGATCTTGTTCAACAAGTTCCTTAAATAATTCTAAAGAAATCAAAGCTGCTTGAATCCCAAACGACGAGCTGCCCCACAAGTATCCCAAAATTGCTACCTTGGGGGATGAATGTTTAGATACTCCTTTTTCAAATTCTTTCTATAATAGAAAGCTCAAAGAATTTCTTTACTAACGAGAAACTTCAAAGGAACATTAATATTTCTCATATTACTCATGTACCATCCCATATTACTTTCAACAACGTTCTTTCAAGAGGGGATTGGAAACTTGTTGCGCTGATATAACAATTGCCTGAATAATCAAAATAGCCCTAGTGTTTCTTTAAAACGGAACGCTAATATAACTAAATCAAACCAAGCCTGAATAATCATGGCAATTATATCGAATGTAACCAGAAATGTAACCAACTCTTTGTTATAAATTCATTTTGTTCTCTGCTCTTGTGTTTTTATGCCCATCAGAGCTTTTATATACAGAGTGATAAAAAAAAACTATCCCGATATGTATGATACCTTAACTATCATACAATTATATATAGTTATATCCTATAGTTAACTATAATTATATATATAGTTATATATATTATAGTGTCTATCCATAACTATCAACAAGGTATCATAAACTTAACTATCATATAGTTCACAGGACCGGAATAAAATTTTAGTTCAAAATATTTTGAGGTAGGCGTTTAAGAATCATATGAAAAACCACGATTAAGCTCTAACAGTTATGGTTACAGTGACAAAAGTTTCAAATGACAACAACTTTTTTTAATTGGAATGTGTTTTCCATAGCAAAACACACACACACATACAACAAATAGCATTGGAACAGTATCTGTAGCACGAAAAACACCAACGCTAGACACACATTATAAAGGAACTCTTATGTAGAAATGAATGAAAATGTCGAGAGGAAAATATTACTTTTTTCTTATGATATGATTTTTAAATTTTCATATATTAAGCATTGGCCATTTTGTTCAGTCCTAAGAAGAAGTCATCCTCAATATAAAGAAGAGGATGTTTTGCAAACGATCTGATTTTGTTTACTCCTCTCTTCCATGTGCGAGCGTGTTCGGTATTCTATATGACTCTTAAGCATCTGCGCTGAAATGAAACTCTACTTCCTTATTGTTATGATCTCGACTTTAATAAGCGAAGCAGAGCCTGAACGAAAGACATTACCCTAGTTATGTTGCATTCGATATGAAGCGCACGTTGGGTTCAGGTTCAAGTAGGAGTTTTACTTCAGGGGGACTGATCTTTTAGTCACTCGCTATCATTTTATTAGAGAACAGAAACATTAGAAACAATTTTCTACCCTCATTTTCCTCCTGGAAACAGAAAATGAAACTTTCAATCTCATTTTCGTCCGGTTCGTTATGATCTCTGAGAAAACAGAACAAATAATTGAAGTGCAAGTTAATTATCCATACATAAGTAATAATTAGTTAATAAATTTCAATGAAATATCTTAATTAAGACTTTAATTTGCTTAATATTATTGGAAAATTTATTAAAAGATAGTCAGTGCTTAATTTTTCAAAACACGATGCTTTTTAAGCAGACATTTTAAAGGTTCCCATCGACCACTGACAAACTCCTGTAGCAGAGAGCTACATTTTTTTTAAAGAAAAATTTATGGTTTTTACATTTTTTTAAGAACATTACAAGCGTGCGGTTATCTGAAAGCTTTAATTTATTCTTTTACAAATTATTATAAAGAAAGGTGACTTTTACTTAATTTATTAAGAATTATAGCAGATATCTTCAACGGAATTTTGCTCCTCGGAACATAATAAATATTCCAATAATTCAGACCATATTTTAATTAGAACAGTTTTCCATTTGGAACATACACGAGGACTAATTTTTGAAAGAATTTCGCTATTTATAATCGTTGCCAGATGATGAATATGATACTTCTTTAAATCACAAAAGCGGGAAGATATTCGATTCTGACGGATTTAACATATTCTCGGAATTTGATCTCAAACCCACGACTGTTGGATTCCAAAGGCAACAAGATTCAAATTTCTGGAGCTTGTTGCCAGGTTGCCATTAATCGCGCAAAAGATTAAATTAACACACAGCTAGATTTTGCAACAAAAACTGAATCGAAACTTCACCTTAGAAGACTGTTTATGCCTCTCTATGGCGTTTGTCGTCTGACATTTACATGAATTCACTTACGTATTCATAAAACATCGGAAAATTTGTTAAAGTCGATTGATAAAAATACACCAAATTTTAATTCATCCTCTTCACCATTTAAGTTATATTTAGGCCTACATGGTGAACAAATCACGGTAAATATCAGAAATGGCAATGGGGTCAATTCATATGACGTCACAATGAGATGAAACGCATAACTGCGCATGTCAATAAACTGCCATTACGTTACATTGCAACGTTGTAAAATATTGCTGTGAGTAGCAAATGAAGGATGCTTGCTGAATTCCAAAATAAAATTGTCGCTGCTTATTTGACATATATCACATGAATACGATCTTAACTCTTTTATTAGAAGCAAAATATAATTAATTTTAACTAATATTTATAATTTCAATAAAATCAATTTTTAAGCATTAATTGCATTTACATTTATTTATAAACTTCGTAAATATATTAACGCCTATCCATAGTTTCCATAGTCAGTAGCGATACCCTGCCTTAAACGTTCCGGGAACATGATTTAAGCAGCAGGGAAACGAACTCCTTCAGTTAATTTTATTGCTTTCAGCGAAAAGAAATGACTCGTGCCCATAAAAGAGAAAATATGCTATAAAATCGTTAAAATATGAGCTATAAATACTAATAGAGAAGAATTTAATTATACAGCTACGCAGAGAGAAAAAGGATCCGCTGTCGGTTCGATATGGATATTAAATATTTTTTAAGGCTATCTCATTCTTGCTAAGTTTTTAAGATGGAAAAAAAACTCTACACAATAAATATCTTATACACTGAATTGCAAGCACATTTTTTTCAAGAATGAAAGAAAAAAAACTCTTTTACATGTCCATGCTTGTAATTAATAAGAATTTAAAAAAGTAATAAATAGTATTCAGCTATTTAAAATATCTGCTTTCAGTAACATGAGGGGAAAAAAGTAAGAGATTCGAGCCTTAGACCGAAACATTCCAGCATCGTCTATCTTAATTTTCTTTAAAAAAAATTATTGTTATTTATACAGAAGTTATAACGGACACACACAAAAAAAAAGGTTTTAAAAAATCAATATAACTACATAGTGCATATATATAAATACTTTTACTAAAATATTGAAAAGCATTGTTGCAAATATATATATTTAAAATTATTTTTTTACATTTATGGAAGATAGAGAAACGATTGTATGGGGGGAAAAAACTGGTGTCATGCAAAAATTTATCTTTTGAATTTTATTCTTAATATAAATACTAGGAGGAGAAATAGGGGCCGCGGTGGCCTGGGATAAGGTCTCGGCTTCGGAACCGGAGGGTTTCAGGTTCGTAACCCGATTCCACCGAAGAACCGTCGTGTAAGGGGGTCTGTTGCACGTTAAATCCGTCATGACCAAACGTCCTCCTTCTGGTTTGGTGTGGAGAGGGAGGTGCCAGCTCAGGTGTCGTCCTCGTCATCTGACCGCGGTTCAAAATGACGAGGTCCGACCCAAAATAGCCCTAGTGTTGCTTTAAACGGGACGTTAATATAACCAAACCAAAAGGAGGGTATATATTTTTTACGTTTCCTCCTTATAATATGGAGCGAATTCAACCAATTATTGGCACTTATTATATAAGTCATGAAAAAGAATATTGTCACCTTTATGAAGCACTAAAAGTAATTAAAAATGCATTGAAGTAGAAATCAAAGAAAATTCCATTTTTTACATTTTGAACTACTTTATTTTTTTAAATCTCTCTTATTTTAGCACATGTTTTGACTATATTTTTATTAGTCTTTATGTAATGACGTAACTAAACTCTCATCTTATCAATGTAATCAAACAAAGACAAATTATCTTATATTTCAGCATTCGTGGGTAAAAATTTGATATACTAGTAGAGTAAATATTAATTACTTAAAGAGAAAACCATTGTCTGTGGTTTTTTAAAAATCCTCTGGCTCAATTAATATTCTAATTTTAATTAAAATTACACGTTAAATATTTAATGCGTTAAAATGATTTTGTATATTATGATATTATACACAAAAATAGTTTCTACGTTAAAAATATTATGCATGAAAGGATTTAAATCCAGAGCAATGCCGGGCGTGTCAATCAATATTGCATAAAAGATATTTTTGTACGATAATATGTTCTTTTTGAGGAAAGACGTTAACGTTCTGATTAATTTTCAATTAACAATGTGGTTAAATTTTAGAAAATCTCTTTCTTATTGAAAGCTTACTGTTCGAGAAGTAATTACATACCAAATTTATTACTTCTGCATCCAACGTTCTATCTTTTAAAATGTTTTGACCGATTTTTTTTTTTCATTCTTCTTGTGGCATGCAGCAAATTACAGATAATATTTCAGCCTTTAAACAATATCATAACAGTGCTATCGCAATTACTTATTGAGATGTCAGCCTTAAATACCATTAATCGATAAAAAGATTTTTTTTTATTATGTTTGAGATTCCAAATTACCTATACATCTGAATTAAAAACTTTTTTTACACTCAACTTTGCTGAAATGTTTCGAATTAAAGTTATTGTTAATTGCTTTCTCGTTGTTGAAGATAAATTATTGCAATCATTAAACAATTCGAACTCAAAATTTTGATTAATCTCTATGCACCAAAAGTCTCTGTATGAAAAAAACAACTGGAATTTTGTCTGTCTGTCTATCTTTTAACACGATGATTCAAAAACATGCTAAACTAGACAGATAAAATTTGGTACGTGATCATAAAGATAAATTTGGTGACTTCCATCCATTTTTGAACAAAATCCATTAAAAGGAAGTATGTTTGTCTACCAGAGTGCAAAAGAATATGTTAACTACAAAACACAAAGAGCTAGATAAATACATTTTGGTGCATCTTCAGTATATAAAGTGTCAAGTTGTATCTAAATGTTGAGCCAAATCTGTGAAAAGTCTGCACATTCTCTGTCAGTCTGTATTTTCGTTTGTATGTAATTGCGATAGCTCAAAACAGCAAATATCTTGAGAGATGAAATTTGGCATGTACTCTTAATAAAATTAAGATTTGTGTCAAATTTGGGGCATGAATCGGTTGAAAAAAATCATCAAATTCATACACAATTTTCTTCACTATCTTACGAAGCACAAAATGCTCATGTGAAAAAAAAAATTGCATTAAATATTTTGATATAAGTTGTTCAGGAAATAAACCACCATGTTTGAAAGAGTTAAGAGCTAACTACAAAGATTCAAAAAGACGAAATTCAGATTTCCAATCCGAAGTCACTGTTGGCCATCTGTTATCGGCTGCGGCAGTCCCAGTCCAGCGTAATCTCGACCACGTATTGTTTATCAGTAAACAACTGAACTGTAAGTTCCAGTCAAGCAATCGTAATTCCAACCATTTAACAAAAGCTATCTCCCTGAGAGAGGTCAGCCTTTTTTGTTTAATGATTCGAAGCGAAGACAGAAAAAGCGAAGGACCCCAATCAGCCTCCCTATCTATCTTCCACCCCAATCAATTCCCTGGCTCCGAAGTAGGACTTTTCTAGAAGACAGAAAACACTCTTCTATTCTTACCTAACGAAGCGTGCAGAATCTTTTGGCCCTTATTCAAACGTGTGAAAAACAAAGGAAACCCATTGAGTGACCGGAGACCATAAGGTTTTAACGCGGGTTAATTGCGATATTTCTTTCGGGACTTTTGATACCAATTGGGCAGCTTTCAATTTCGACAAAAGGTGTTCGTTGCAACAAGTGGAGCGAAATGGGACACTTAGCTCTACAATGACCAGCCTCATCGCGTTATTCTGAATCCGAGAAGTTTCTTTTAAGCAGATTACGGGCATCCCATTGGGAAGCCGGCGAAGGCCGCGCTAGCAGTATTAGAGTCCATAGGTTAAACGCTACTATAATAACAATAGCAATTTATGACTTGTTCAGATTTAAACAGTTTGGTCAGTGAAGGTCAAACATTCAATTCAATTGCATGGAGTCTAGTGGATGGCCGTGAAACTCAAAGGCATTCTTAGAGACCGAATATTGATTTGGATTGATATTAGATCGCCTATGTCATCATTGATAAATACCTGTTTTGAAGGTATGCTCAAAATGAACTGCAAGGAAATAAAAAAATAATAAAAGTAGGCACGTGTTTGATAGAGATGTGAAGCTTATGTTTGTTATTTGATGTATCCTAAAACTACTTGTTTATATTGTACGGTTACTTCATGAAAGTTGGAAGTGGAACTTTAAACTTCAAAAAAGACAACAGGAGTAGACTGGATGAATGTTGGAAGTGAACTTTAAACTTCAAAAAAGACAACAGGAGTAGATTGGATGAATGTTGGAAGTGGAACTTTAAACCTCAAAAAATCCAACAGGAGTAGACTGGATGAATGTTGGAACTTTTAACCTCAAAAAAGCCAACAGGAGTAGACTTCCTGAAATTTTCATGCCTGCTCTCCAATAAATGCATTACATTCCTCCCTTCCCCCTCTGCATAAGATTGTCGGTTTCATGTAAAGTCGTAAATGCCACTAATGCTCATATTTTTATTTTCAGAATTAGACACTTGAAAGTTTTATGCTTCATAGTAAAGAGAAGAAAATAGGATGTATTTAATAAATTTCACATATTGAAGTTTTTGCGTTATCCCGTTTGCATGCTTGCAAAAGTATAGACTCATAGATGGTCGACCCCTTGATGAATTTGGCTCAAAATTCAATAGGTATCTACATTTTAGTTAGTAAACCGTATACCTAATTTTACCCATATAGCTCTTGTAGATAGTATGTTAACTTATATTCAATTAGCAGGACTTCTTCAGAATGGATTTTCCTGAAAATTTGGCAGAAATCTACAAATTTGGTGTGAAGACCAAGAACCAAATTTCAACTATCTAGCTCAAAACATTTCTGAATTCTCGTGTTCACAGACAGATAGACAGACGGGTAGATAGATATAAAACCTAAAGTTTTTTTTTTTTTAGAAACTCAAGGAGATTCATCAAAATATTGAGTTTGAGTTTTTTGAAGATAACAAAACATTCTCAACACTTCGCATACGAAAAAGTAAAAATGTTGAAGAAAAATGTACAATTGTGGTGTTGTATTTGCTTTTTTCATTGCTGTAAATTTATTCAAGCATCTATTGCACATATTTACCATTCCAAATGTGAAGTTATAAAATTTAATTTATTATCCCTAGTCTATTTTGCTTAATGTTCTCTCATTTGAGAACAAAGCGGTTATGGGGAAAAAAATTATTTTAAATGTTAATGCCATGCTAACCTTTTTTTAAAAATTTAACGTCAGTGATGATGAAAAATATTCGCTGTTGATTTAAAATTTTAACTTTAATTACTATACTTTTTTCTAAAATGGAATGCATAGTTAAAAATTTATAATAAATATGATATTTGAATATTTTTTAAATATTTTAGATTTATGAAACAATATTTACATTATTATTCCACTTATTTAAGATTTATAATAAGTGAAATAAAAAAAAATCATATTATACAAAGTTCTTTACTTTGCCTTTAGCAAAAGCAAACCAAAGATAATTACAGCTTATAAAATATTAATTTAACGAACTCAAAAATGTGTTTTAAAGTAACACTTCAACGAAAACATATTAAAGGTTGAAAATATGTATCTAAAGTAAAAAGTTTGTTTCAAGAATGGCCTTTGTAATTTACTCCAAACTTGTTGTTTTAATAGTTCTTAATTCATTTTTCCTTCGTAACAGCTAAAAGTTGTTGAAAATAATTATTAATAATTAAGAATATTTCACTTATGATAAGAAAACTGTTCTTTAAAATAAGTACAAAGAAAACAGTTCCCTGAGGAGTAATTAAGAGAAGAGGAAGATCAAAGAAGGGATGACAATAGTAAATTTGTTTCAATCCCGCAAAAATAAAGAAAAATTCTCCTCTTTAATTGGCGCGAGCTGCTAATTTACACTAGTAATTAGTTTTGTACTTTTTAAGATAAAGTGTAATCTTTTATTTGTATCTCTCTACTCAGATGAAGTCTCTTTTAGAAATCAAACTTATTTTTTGTTATGGTACTTGGATTCTATGTAAGTAATTTTCTGTATTAAGAGTATTAGAATATTAAGTACAAGATGATTAAACTCATAAACTTATTCTTTTGTAGTGTTATATTTTAAATGTAAAAAATGGTGTTTCATGGAACAATTTTCTGTAATAATGAAACGTCTAAGTGGAACGAATATTATATCTGAAAACAAAATGTTCTATACAATTATGTCTTTCAGGTAATTAAGGTGAAGCGGAGATATGATAATAAAAAGAAAGACAAGAGATTTTTAACCAAAGGAAATACATTTAACCCTTTCCAGATGGAAAAGTAATTCGATGTATAATTATTCACTTAATACAAGAGCTTGTTTATTGCTCCAAAAAATAAATATATAGGTAATAGCTTTAAGTTGAATTTGCCCGAAGAATGTATCTATGTCTTTTTACCATTCTGCAGGTATTTTTAACAATCAGAATTGAAAAATAAATAAATAAAGCATCTAAATGATGCATTATCTTGAATCGGACCTGCGAGTCAACATTCGGGTGCAAAGAGTTAATATATTTATAAAATTAAACACGGTTTGTGTTAAACTTCATCATATAAGAACGAGAATCGAATATGCTCTTTGCATCTTCTTTTTTCTGAAAAATTTGGATTCGAAATTCGATATGTTTTCGTAATCTTGGTGTCAAGATCCCATATCAAATTTCATTAACATATACTATTGCAATTTTTAATGCAAACATAAGAACAGATAATCTACTTTTTGATGAATTTAGACCAAAATTTAGTTCAGTTATATATTTTTAGAGGGAAGTTCAGAGGTCACAATGGCCTCGTGATAAGACCTCCGATTAGGACCGGAGGATTCTAGATTCGATTCCACCGAAAGACCAATTGCACCAGACTCATTTATAGGCAATTTTTTTATAAGTGGGTCTGGTGCTTGTCATATCCGTCGGGACCAAACATCTTCCGTTAGTGTTGCGCCGTAGCTTGGAGAAGTGGATTTGTTAGCTCAGGTGTCGTCCGCGACATCTAAACGCGGTTCAACAATACGAAATCCGCTCAAAAATAATTCCAATTTCCTTTCTAAACAGGACATTATTATGATTGAGGTTCATAATTGAGGTTTCACACACACAAAGATTTGTCTCGTATATGTATATGTTTAAACTATCTGACCCGAAAAAAAATTTTAAGCCTTATTTCATAGACTTTTTCTGAAAATAATTCATTTGCATCACAGAATACATTAGTAAGTTTACCTGCTACTTGTGAAAAATAGAATTGTGATATTTTTTGTAGATCAAAGCAACTTTGGGACATTAAGGAGGTAACCTGAAGAAATAGTCCGCCTCAACTCTAATAAATGAGGCTATAGTAGATTTTCAGGGGAAACTGACCCGAATTTGCATTTTGCTTGGAGGAAAAGCTCAAGTGAGCAACCCATTCGCAGCGAGCAATAAATTGCTTAAGTTCTCATCTACCAGTTTGAGAATCTAGCACTTCTAGCTATGTTTAGGTGTTTTTTTAAATAAAGTCACAAAATGCTGCAAATTTTACTTTATGTGTTATCATAAGAAGAGAATTAAAGAATTCTTCAATCTATATAATGAATAAAATAAAGAAGATTTATTCATAAAATACATTGCATCGGATATCATTCTTGTAATTTTGAATTCCTGAAAGTGTTAAGATAAATATATTCCATATTATGTACATCTTCCTGGCATAGGGATAGCGCATATTCCATGTGATCTGGGCGTTCCGTGTTCGAGTCCGGTTCGGGCTTGGTAGTTCGGGCTGTGTTCTGTATGTGAGGTGTGCGAAGGTGCCCCCCCCCTATAAATAGGGGTTGTGCAAGCGAATATGAGGCATGAAGTAGCTAAGTCATACTCTTGGGCCTAGTTGGCGTTATTGAAAAAACAAAGAGACGCTCACCCGGCTTAAATCGTCGACTGATAACTGCCATCGGGCTTGTAAATTGCCACAAGTCACAACACAACAACTATATTATGTACATTACCTGAAAGCAAATGTCTATTTTTTTTTATTAAACAGAAGTGAAATCAAATTCATTTTTGATATTACACTTATATATCAACGAAGATATTTGTTTGCTTCTAATGCTGAAACTCTTTTCTAATCCTACCAATGTACTGATAGCATTCACAAAAATTCTTGGTAACCTCTATCATTTATTCCTTCTTTCATTTCGATGCAAATTTAGCCGCAAGAAAATCTTCTTGTAAGTCCCCGGAAATTAGTCTTGACTGCGATGGCCATCCACGAAACCAGCGATGCAGAAAAACGATCATTCATAGTCTCACATTTTACCGTTTTCTCCTTTGCAATAGATCCAATGAACGTCTCTTTTATGGAAAGATTCACGCATTTCCGGGTGAACGAAGTCTCATTATATTTAATAAGATCTGAACGTCGAGTGCCTTTGAACTGATTCGCTTCTGTGGGAATGCAAAGACGCCGCCGAAATTTTGTTGTACTTTCTCCTTTGCATGATGAATTTTCATGTTTGATCCATTGGGCTCGGAGAAAGGCATCGGCCATTTAGGTATATGCATATCGGAGAATATAAAATTATTAGTGAAATGAAAGTTTAATAACCAGAACAAACTGAATCAATAATGGTGGGTCTTTCGCATTTTAGTGCAGAAATTCTAAAGACGTCTTCTTTCATAAGAGAGTTTAAGGTAGTCGATTTTTGTAGGAGAAGATCGAATATTTTAAATTTCTTGTATACGTAGTATAGTTAAAGTATTGTAATCGTCAGAACATTCGAACTCGAGATTTTGACGAATATCTACGTTTTAGACCTCCCTGGGTTCGAAAACACATTTTTGGGAAAAGTTTGACCGTCCGTCTGTCTGTCTGCTAGTGGCAAAGATAACTAAAAAACGTTTTAACCCTTTAAAGGGCCATTTTTTTAGTCATATTTTGTTAAAATATTTTTAGGCTTGAAATTAAAATAAGAAAAGGGATTCATTTAGCCTATTAGATAAATTTTATTTGATTCATTAATTAATTTGGTTAATTAATAATTAAGTAACAAATCAAGGCGCATCATTTTGTCTGAGATAAAGAACTGAAGCATCTAAGTTTCTGACTTACTAAAAAAATTTGTCAGAACTTATACCAACCTACATAATTTCATACAAAGATTGATAAATTTGGTGGGAAGCATACTTCTCACGGCCCTAGAAAGGGTTAAACTAGAGAGCTGAAATTCAGTGTATGGTCTTTAAAACAAATTAGCAGATTTCTATCAAAGTTTGTATAAAATCTGATCTGAAGGAGTCTATAATTTAACACGATAGTTACAAAACTAGACAGATAAAATTCGATACACAAAATTATCATCTATAATCTAGATATGAAATTTTGAGCCAAATCCGACAAGGGGTTGACCGTCTGTCGACCTGTACATTCAGAAATATGTAACGCGATACTCGAAAATGCAATGAGTTAAATATACGATATTTGTTATGAGATTTTGTGACTAAAAGTCTGGGAAAATGCATCTAAAATACTGGCTCGATTTTCGGGTGCTTTTAACTGCATATCAGAGATTAATCGCCAAACAACTCGCTAAGAATGGCACAATGAATTCAATAAAAACACTAAATTCGCGCCAAGGATTAATATTTCGTGACTATTGCACGCCAATGCTATGGAAGGCGCTCTCAGGGATAATATATAAATTAGAACATATGCGAGGAAGTTTTGCGAAGATCACTTCCGCTAGTTTCCAATAAAGTTTTCCTTCACAAAGCCATTTAAATTTTGCTTCTGCATTCAGTCTTTGGACAAATATATTCTGTTTTATAGCTGCATGACTTAGGTTTTAATGCTATTTTCACAAATACTAAATTTGATAAAATTTTCTTGCGAAAAACTTTATAAATTAAAATGTAATACCTATTTCTTGTTCACATTTGGTTTAATGAAAATTGTAAAATGTGTCCTCAAATTTCTGAAAAACGGAATAAGCAATCTTTCCTTTAAAAAGAATATACAGTTTTTTGATGCTTCATCATGCGAATGAAAATGAAAATTTCAAAGTATTTATCAGTTGAACCTTAATATTCAAAGATTTCATTTATTTCTTAGTTCAGGAACTATGTTGTACATTTCTTTAAACTATCTGAAAATTTTTGAAAAAATCAGTTGATAAGTTTCTTAATTAGAAGATTTTTGTTTTATACTTCTTTTTTTTAAAAATAAACTATATTTCTTCACATTTTCAAAACACTTTTGGATTTTAATTAGTATATTTTTGTTTTATAGGTATTTACTATCTGTCTTATTCAAAAATTTATAATATATTTTATTGCATTTGTCATCACATTTATCTCAAACGTAGCCATTAAATAGAAAAAACCTCACTTTTAGACAAGAATATACTAATAAGAAAACAATTAATGTCAATGTTTTTATTTCAAAGTGAATATAAAGATACCATTTCTTGTTTACCTGTTATAAGATGTAATATGAAAGAGAATTTTATACAAATTTGAATAAAAAGCGGTTGAAGTGGTCTCTCCGAAACTTTATCACATACTTCCTAATATTAGATGCCTTCTTTCAACCTGGAAATTGTTGATCTTGAACAAGGCCATGAGCTTCATAATCACTCAGATTTTTATTTTCAGAATCCCGTGTATCAGCATTTTGTGCTTCTCAGTATAGTGAGAAAAGCGAGTGTGCATTTTGAATGCTTTTCTGCCAATCGATTTAGATTAAAATTCGACTAAGAACGAAAATGTCTATAAGAAGATAAAATCCAAATTTCATTTATGTAAGTATTTGTGTATTATGTTTACATGTATGCGAATGCATAGACTTACAGACGGTCAATCCTCTGACAGATTTAGCTCAAAATTTGATAACCTAAATTTCAGATCTAAATCTGTGAATAAAATCTTATTCATATAGTTCTTTATCTTACACTCGGATAGTAAAACAGACTTTGTCTGAATGGATGCCATTCAAAATTTGATAGAAATATACAGATTTGTTGAAAACATCACATACCAAATTTCATTTCATTTTTTTAACGTTTATAATGCTTTCTTGTTCTATGCTTCATATATGAGAAGGTAAAAAGTCAAAATTTCTCATAGATGACTTTGTTCATTAATGATTAAAAAATACAAATTAAATCACGAAGAAATACGTTTTTATTTCATGAATCTAGAATAGAGATCGGTAAAATTTTGAGGCAAATGAACCAAAGCTGCACCTTTACAAATATAGCATTTTGAAACTTATTTGAGATCATAAATTTATTTTTTGACAATGAAAATATAAAACAAATTCTTCACAATCATCAATATTAATAAAGTTCTTATTACAATTAGAAAAGAATCACTTAAAATATTTTATTGATTTTAATCATTTTGGTCAGTGAGTTTGCACTTTCTGAAAATTTATTTATTATTTATAATAAATATCCTGCTTTAATTACTCGTTTTAAATTTAAAGTATAAATTCCAAATCAAAATCAAAATCAAAAGCATTAAATCCAAATCATCGTTAATATTTTTGCTCCTAAAGTTACAGTTAATGTAATTTATGTTGCCAAATTTTTTGCTGAGTGAATAGTTACAATAGAAGGTATTGGCAATACAAACTAAGCAAGAGCAAACATGAACTGAGATTAGAAAAGATTTGTTTCCAATTAACTTGATAGTATCTTCTAAAAACAATGCGGGAATCGCTCTCAGATCCATTTGATTTTTTTTACCATCTGTTATTACTAGATGTCTAGTTTGTTCGAAAATAACAAAATAACTTCTACTAATACTTAAAAATGGATTCGCTTTTGTCTGTAATTCAGAAGTTCAACAAACTGTATAAATGATGTAGAAATGTTTCAGAAGTAATCGTTTAATGCTTAAACATTTTCGACTCCTTTGATTCTGTTAGATTTAGAGACTCCAAATACATGACTAATAAAAAAAATTAAGACAAAGAATGCTCTTGAAGAGAAGGGAGGGGATCTATTTCCTACTTTTATAAAATCTGCATTTTCAGAAAGCAGAAAAATAGAAAGCAGAAAAAAATCTATTTATAAAAACTGTCGAAAAACGCAAATTATTAGAATCTCTATTTATCATATTTTCATTTATACTGATCTGAAATAAGGTAACATTTTTTTTTATTTATCTCGCTCTTGTTCATATTTACATTATATGCTTTATTCTTTTATGTATTCATAGGTATAATTCTGCTATTGTTATTTCTCACTGCTAAGTACAAATACTTGTAATAAATGAACCATTAATGTATTCTGAAAATTGTGAAATGAACAATGATCAACAAGTATATTGTTGAAACTATGCATTAAAAATACATTAGGGCAGGTTTGTGAAACCCTAGAAACAATAAATTCCAATGTGTAAATATGCGAGGTCATTTAATTCATTACTGACCATTCATACAGAGGAACTATTTAATTCATTATTACTTTCCATTCACAAAGCCACTTTTAATTCCTCGTATGCACAAACTTTCATTATCACAAACAAGTTTCCGTATACTACAAGCAATTATTTTAAGTACAACGCAAACATCCAAATGCATAGCACATACCCACACCATCAAGACACACAAAGATCCTTAATTGAAGGCATTTACATAAAGGTTGCTGAGTATTCTAGTCGTGCTCTGGCAAAATCTAATTCGAACAAAGGGCGTTCCATTTTACCCCGCTCGCTTTAATCTTTAAGCTCTATTAAGGAACAGTATCAGGAAAATGCTTCTCGACCTTCATCAAGGGCAAAGGGCGAGATCCATTTCGATTGGCGATGGCGCCCAATTAAAATTTAAGTGTTTATCGAAGCTAACGGACATCGGCAATCTTTGAGAACGGGAATAAATCACTGGCGATGGTTATTGGCGGACTTTTCCTTTTCTTCCCATGTTATTGACCCACTGAACTGAGCAGCGGCCGCTCCCTGAAAGTTGTGTCCCCCGGCTGTTTGATGGGAACTGCACCAGCAGAGGCTTGCATGCAGATGAACGTTTTAGCATAACCCCCTCTGTTTGCTGAGACACTATCGCATTGCTCTGCCAAATGATGTGGTAAATGCCTCCAAGAGATGGTTGCTGATAAAGGCTCTATTGTCGATAGCCCACGCTAAGCCTTGAATTAGATGCCTAATTTAATGTCCAGAGAAAGGTAGTCATAAAAAGGTAGCTGTAATGGAAAGTCGCCACCAAGTGTGCGCGCAGTAGTTATACGCATATGTTTTCATAAATTCTAGCCCTACCTTAAAACGAAATGCATACATCCGCATGTCATCGTGAGAAAATTCTGGAATTTCAATAGCAACTGGATATGTAGCGTTAAATGTTGTAATGGAATTCATTTTGTTCTTCTTTGGAGTAGGAGAGGTATAGACGTGGAAAAAATGGGGGGGGGAGGGAATGGCTCATTCTTAAAGAATTTTACATATTGAATTCATATATGTAAATAGTTTGGCCCCGTTACATAAAGGGTTGATTGTGTGTGTGTGTGTGTGTGTGTGTGTGTGTGTGTGTGTGTGTGTGTGTGTGTGTGTGTGTGTGTGTGTGTGTGTGTGTGTGTGTGTGTGTGTGTGTGTGTGTGTGTGTGTGTGTGCGTGCGTGCGTGCGTGCGCCTTTTAGATTTACTTATTTATGAGGCTATTGATATTACCTAAACCGTTTGAAATGCAGATTTTCTATTTTCCTATTATGCTTCTGAGACATCTATCCTCAATGTTCAACTATGACAGGCTGACATTTTTTTAAATCTATTATCTCTGATGCCTTTTTACATAGAAGAGATATTTCGGTAAAAGCGCTGTCCCTTTCTGATAGAACCAACATTGTTAGGGGAAGAAAAATCAGTGAAGGTTTTTTAAAAATGTATCTGAAAGGTTATATTTTTATATTTTTACATGGCTGCAGTAATTAACCTTGATATGAAAATAATCTGGTGCCTGTCGATTTCATAAGAAAAATGATTAACACATCGAAAAATTTCCCGAGTTAAATTTTTTATTTCACTTCAAAAATTTCCGAATTTTTTTAAATTAAATTTCGTGAGTGAGATGTATAAAATAATTCTTTACATGAATTTATATTCGCTTATATAGGTGTAGGAAAAAGGGATTTTTCGATTCAAATAATGAAAATGTTTACCGTCGTGATAGCAAAAATTCTGCAAAATAAAATTTAAAAAAAATCACATGAGAAACAAAATAAATTTATCATGACTAAAATCTTATTAACCAGCGTGCAATTTTTATAAAGCAATGCTACTTTATTTTTCATCACTCCTTGAGATGTCTCAAATCTGGTGGTGAGAAATTTGTTGATAAGTAAACCTGATCTTGCTTCCCTGGTAGATATAGCAATGATGTAGTTGAGTTGGCCATGTAACCGATTATTGGACTTGCCTCCTTCAGGAAGGATTGGTTAATGGATCAATAACGGCCATTTTGTAACCATTTTCGATACCTCGATCATTTAGTTACAAAGCATACGTAGGCTGTTGGGTTGTTACTTTTTGTTTCGTTTACATCTAAGTCTATTAATATTTTCAGACTTTTAATGTAGAAATGAGTATAAATGATATCATTAGAATTGAATTTACTATTATCAGTAAAAGCTAAAATGTCGCACTTTTAAAAATCAGAAGAAATGAATCAGATGCAAAACCTAAGGATATTAAATAATTTTTTACATACAGGATTCTATGCTGAAGAAAAGCAAAAATAAAAATTAGTACTTTTAATAATCTCGTTTAGAGATATTGATACTGATGAAGGAATAAATATCTCAGAAATTTCAAATGATTACAAACAGATATCATGCTGATAGGAGATTTCTGCTATAACCTAATCTGTCAAACCAGCCAATTCAGTGCCCTCTTGTACAAAGCTAATAATTGCGATAGGCTAAACAAAAAAAATTAATTTGACTAAATTAAATTAGTATTGGATTTTTTTTCTTTTTGAGGCTACGATAAAACTAGTTTGGGATTACATCACTTTCAAAAACGGGTAAGTGATTAGGACAAAATGGGCAGACATTTGTCCTAATCACTTACTAAAGTGAGATGCTAACTTACATCTCACTTTAGCGAAAAGATATTTGAGATCGACAGATGTACCCTTTCTTCTGCAGGCATCTCAGATCTCATCATGAAACAGAGATAAAAAAAGGCAAACTATTTTTTGTCTAAAAAACAAAAAAACAAAAAAAAAAAAAAAAAAAAAAATATTTTGCTTTTTTTTTTCTAGAAACAGAAGATGAGATTTGTGACTCACTTCCAACAACCGTAGAATAACTTTCCGGGTTTTTAGCCATTAATAATCAATCTGCCAGTCATACATTTCATGATTGAATGAGACAACGTTGTAAAACCATCTGAAGGTGATTAGAGAAGAAACCAGTACATTCTGAGAAAAGAATGAAATTCAGTTCATTTAATGATAATATAACTATGCCATCAGAAAAAATAAATAGTACTCTTACAATATCCATACTGCAAGAAAATTTAGCATGCACCAAACCCAGCTGTGGTAAATCGGACTTGCACACCTCTAATACCGAAGACGAATTGTCATCGTTGCCACAGCAAAAGAATAAATAAATGATGAAAAAAACCCCCCAGAATTTGACATCAGCCTACACACGTGAACTATACAGATAAACATAGAAGACCTTTTCTCAAGCCAATGTAATAACACTATTTGCCTTCATTCCCGTAGGGAGAGGTGGGGGGGGGTCCTTCTAGTTCGTGAACTTCAAATTCAAGAGAACTTGGAACAATCATTTCACACAAACACTTTCACATAACCTTTCACCGAGAGCATATATATTTTTAATGTCATTTGTGAAAGTTAGAAGAGAAGAAAACACACGACCTGCCTTTTTTTTTCAAATAGTAATGACCGCTCATAGATTTAAACCACTGAACTTCACTTTTTCTTTTTTTTTTCTTTTTCGTTTCTGTCTCTTAAATCATTTTCCATCTGGTACTTTCGACAAATTGTAGCTAAATGCCTTTTAAAAACCACAATCGGTTTACGGTACAGTAGCTCTTTCTTTAAACTCTGTAATTTAAAACACGAACTTGCCAAAAGAAAGAGATAAAAAAAAAAAAGATTGAAAATTTTCTTTTCGCATAATATGTACCTGCAGATATTTGAAAGCAAGAGTTCTGTAGTCACGATTCTGAGGAAGTGATTTAGTGACCTCACGGACAAGAGAGTTCTTGTGGCCTCCCTGAAAGAAAAGAAGAAAGATGCACTCTCTCTTTCTTGGCGGATCTTGTTTTGTCTTTCCCACTGTTTGATTGCAGAAGTCGTAACAACACTCCTGTTGAGTTTTATGGAAGTTGAGTCTGATTGAGTATCGTGTTATAGTTGGCAAGTGCTAATTGTGAATTATTACCTACCAGCCGCCACTAACCTGTTCGTTCTTACCATTGATAACATCTAATTTCCACTGAAATCCCTTTTACTCTAAAATTAAATGAATAATAAAACTGCTTCCATCTTTTGCATTACTTATCGATTGTGTTAATGGAACTGAAAAGTTACAGATAATTTATTCACCTTCTTGAAATTCGCATCTTCAAAAAAATGATGAAATGCAAAATAATTTTAGCCATTATTGATTGCAAAGATTTAATTGCTCTAAAATAGTAGGAACATATGTTTCTTTTCTGTAGCAATTTTAAAGCATAGCATAACCATAAAATAATTTCGTCGATATAGGAACTTCTGGCGGCTGTAAAGATCAATGAATGTAAATGATATTCAAGTGGAAAATATTTTTAAATTCGAAAGAGGAAGAGAGAGCAAAACCGAGCTCTCACAGTTTTGGTTACAGTTACAAAATATTCGTTGCAAAAGGAGTATATTGATCCATGCCCTGGATGGCGTCTTTCAAATCGATTACAGTTTTCAGATTCAATACTCATTTATCAAAATGTACTCAGGTGCTGCCCTTTTCATCTGACTATGGCTCTAGTTAATTCTCATGTTTTTTTTTCAATAAATTAATTATTTGGCTGTATTAAAATTTAATTAGACTTGTTTAATTTAAATATAATGTCACCTAATGATGTTCGTTTCATTTTTTTTTTTTTTTTTTTTTGTCATCTTGTACTTTTTATTCTAGTTACTTCTATGCTTTGCCATTTTGTTTTGCTTTTTCTCCCAATTTTCAAGGCGGTCAAGTAATTTAGAGAATGCAATGGATCAAACTTGCATATAGAAAATGCAGTGGATCCAGACATAGAGAATGATCATTTAGGTATATGTATATCGAAGAATGTGATATTATTAATGAGACGAATTTTTAATAACCATAGCGAAAAGCGCTGAATCAATAATGGCGGGTCTTTCCTATTTTAGTGGGGATATTCTGCGGTTGCATACTTTCAGAAAATGCATTTAAGGTAGAAAACTATGTTAAAAAATCGATTTTTTTTTTTTTTTTTTTTTTTTTTTGGAGAAGTTATTGCCATTTTTTAGGGATTCAATATTCTTGATTTTTACAAAGTTTTCTCGACAAAGTCGATTTAAATTCGTTTCAGAGTTCATTCTTTACAAAGTTATAATAATATTTATAGTTCCATGACTTATGTTTTAATGCTATTTTACATCTTTAAATGCTTTTTTCACAAATTCTAAATTTTGACAAAATTTTCTTGCAAATAACTTGCCTATTACCTTTTTTTTTTTTTTTTTGGTGAAGTTATTGCCATTTTTTAGGGATTCAATATTCTTGATTTTTAAAAAGTTTTCTCGACAAAGTCGATTTAAATTCGTTTCAGAGTTCATTCTTTACAAAGTTATAATAATATTTATAGTTCCATGACTTATGTTTTAATGCTATTTTACATCTTTAAATGCTTTTTTCACAAATTCTAAATTTTGACAAAATTTTCTTGCAAATAACTTGCCTATTACCTTTTTTTTTTTTTTTTTTTTTTTTTTTGGAGAAGTTATTGCCATTTTTTAGGGATTCAATATTCTTGATTTTTAAAAAGTTTTCTCGACAAAGTCGATTTAAATTCGTTTCAGAGTTCATTCTTTACAAAGTTATAATAATATTTATAGTTCCATGACTTATGTTTTAATGCTATTTTACATCTTTAAATGCTTTTTTCACAAATTCTAAATTTTGACAAAATTTTCTTGCAAATAACTTGCCTATTACCTTTTTTTTTTTTTTTTTTTTTGGAGAAGTTATTGCCAATTTTTAGGGATTCAATATTCTTGATTTTTAAAAAGTTTTCTCGACAAAGTCGATTTAAATTCGTTTCAGAGTTCATTCTTTACAAAGTTATAATAATATTTATAGTTCCATGACTTATGTTTTAATGCTATTTTACATCTTTAAATGCTTTTTTCACAAATTCTAAATTTTGACAAAATTTTCTTGCAAATAACTTGCCTATTACCTTTTTTTTTTTTTTTTTTTTTTTTTTTTTTTTTTGGAGAAGTTATTGCCATTTTTTAGGGATTCAATATTCTTGATTTTTAAAAAGTTTTCTCGACAAAGTCGATTTAAATTCGTTTCAGAGTTCATTCTTTACAAAGTTATAATAATATTTATAGTTCCATGACTTATGTTTTAATGCTACTTTACATCTTTAAATGCTTTTTTCACAAATTCTAAATTTTGACAAAATTTTCTTGCAAATAACTTGCCTATTACCTTTTTTTTTTTTTTTTGGTGAAGTTATTGCCATTTTTTAGGGATTCAATATTCTTGATTTTTAAAAAGTTTTCTCGACAAAGTCGATTTAAATTCGTTTCAGAGTTCATTCTTTACAAAGTTATAATAATATTTATAGTTCCATGACTTATGTTTTAATGCTATTTTACATCTTTAAATGCTTTTTTCACAAATTCTAAATTTTGACAAAATTTTCTTGCAAATAACTTGCCTATTACCTTTTTTTTTTTTTTTTTTTTTTTTTTTTTTTTTGGAGAAGTTATTGCCATTTTTTAGGGATTCAATATTCTTGATTTTTAAAAAGTTTTCTCGACAAAGTCGATTTAAATTCGTTTCAGAGTTCATTCTTTACAAAGTTATAATAATATTTATAGTTCCATGACTTATGTTTTAATGCTATTTTACATCTTTAAATGCTTTTTTCACAAATTCTAAATTTTGACAAAATTTTCTTGCAAATAACTTGCCTATTACCTTTTTTTTTTTTTTTTTTTTTTTTTTGGAGAAGTTATTGCCATTTTTTAGGGATTCAATATTCTTGATTTTTAAAAAGTTTTCTCGACAAAGTCGATTTAAATTCGTTTCAGAGTTCATTCTTTACAAAGTTATAATAATATTTATAGTTCCATGACTTATGTTTTAATGCTACTTTACATCTTTAAATGCTTTTTTCACAAATTCTAAATTTTGACAAAATTTTCTTGCAAATAACTTGCCTATTACCTTTTTTTTTTTTTTTTGGTGAAGTTATTGCCATTTTTTAGGGATTCAATATTCTTGATTTTTAAAACGTTTTCTCGACAAAGTCGATTTAAATTCGTTTCAGAGTTCATTCTTTACAAAGTTATAATAATATTTATAGTTCCATGACTTATGTTTTAATGCTATTTTACATCTTTAAATGCTTTTTTCACAAATTCTAAATTTTGACAAAATTTTCTTGCAAATAACTTGCCTATTACCTTTTTTTTTTTTTTTTTTTTTTTTGGAGAAGTTATTGCCATTTTTTAGGGATTCAATATTCTTGATTTTTAAAAAGTTTTCTCGACAAAGTCGATTTAAATTCGTTTCAGAGTTCATTCTTTACAAAGTTATAATAATATTTATAGTTCCATGACTTATGTTTTAATGCTATTTTACATCTTTAAATGCTTTTTTCACAAATTCTAAATTTTGACAAAATTTTCTTGCAAATAACTTGCCTATTACCTTTTTTTTTTTTTTTTCTTTTTTTTTTGGAGAAGTTATTGCCATTTTTTAGGGATTCAATATTCTTGATTTTTAAAAAGTTTTCTCGACAAAGTCGATTTAAATTCGTTTCAGAGTTCATTCTTTACAAAGTTATAATAATATTTATAGTTCCATGACTTATGTTTTAATGCTATTTTACATCTTTAAATGCTTTTTTCACAAATTCTAAATTTTGACAAAATTTTCTTGCAAATAACTTGCCTATTACCTTTTTTTTTTTTTTTTTTTTTTTTTTTTTTGGAGAAGTTATTGCCATTTTTTAGGGATTCAATATTCTTGATTTTTAAAAAGTTTTCTCGACAAAGTCGATTTAAATTCGTTTCAGAGTTCATTCTTTACAAAGTTATAATAATATTTATAGTTCCATGACTTATGTTTTAATGCTATTTTACATCTTTAAATGCTTTTTTCACAAATTCTAAATTTTGACAAAATTTTCTTGCAAATAACTTGCCTATTACCTTTTTTTTTTTTTTTTTTTTTTTTTTTTTGGAGAAGTTATTGCCATTTTTTAGGGATTCAATATTCTTGATTTTTAAAAAGTTTTCTCGACAAAGTCGATTTAAATTCGTTTCAGAGTTCATTCTTTACAAAGTTATAATAATATTTATAGTTCCATGACTTATGTTTTAATGCTACTTTACATCTTTAAATGCTTTTTTCACAAATTCTAAATTTTGACAAAATTTTCTTGCAAATAACTTGCCTATTACCTTTTTTTTTTTTTTTTCTTTTTTTTTTGGAGAAGTTATTGCCATTTTTTAGGGATTCAATATTCTTGATTTTTAAAAAGTTTTCTCGACAAAGTCGATTTAAATTCGTTTCAGAGTTCATTCTTTACAAAGTTATAATAATATTTATAGTTCCATGACTTATGTTTTAATGCTATTTTACATCTTTAAATGCTTTTTTCACAAATTCTAAATTTTGACAAAATTTTCTTGCAAATAACTTGCCTATTACCTTTTTTTTTTTTTTTTTTTTTTTTTTTTTGGAGAAGTTATTGCCATTTTTTAGGGATTCAATATTCTTGATTTTTAAAAAGTTTTCTCGACAAAGTCGATTTAAATTCGTTTCAGAGTTCATTCTTTACAAAGTTATAATAATATTTATAGTTCCATGACTTATGTTTTAATGCTATTTTACATCTTTAAATGCTTTTTTCACAAATTCTAAATTTTGACAAAATTTTCTTGCAAATAACTTGCCTATTACCTTTTTTTTTTTTTTTTTTTTTTTTTTTTTGGAGAAGTTATTGCCATTTTTTAGGGATTCAATATTCTTGATTTTTAAAAAGTTTTCTCGACAAAGTCGATTTAAATTCGTTTCAGAGTTCATTCTTTACAAAGTTATAATAATATTTATAGTTCCATGACTTATGTTTTAATGCTACTTTACATCTTTAAATGCTTTTTTCACAAATTCTAAATTTTGACAAAATTTTCTTGCAAATAACTTGCCTATTACCTTTTTTTTTTTTTTTTGGTGAAGTTATTGCCATTTTTTAGGGATTCAATATTCTTGATTTTTAAAACGTTTTCTCGACAAAGTCGATTTAAATTCGTTTCAGAGTTCATTCTTTACAAAGTTATAATAATATTTATAGTTCCATGACTTATGTTTTAATGCTATTTTACATCTTTAAATGCTTTTTTCACAAATTCTAAATTTTGACAAAATTTTCTTGCAAATAACTTGCCTATTACCTTTTTTTTTTTTTTTTTTTTTTTTGGAGAAGTTATTGCCATTTTTTAGGGATTCAATATTCTTGATTTTTAAAAAGTTTTCTCGACAAAGTCGATTTAAATTCGTTTCAGAGTTCATTCTTTACAAAGTTATAATAATATTTATAGTTCCATGACTTATGTTTTAATGCTATTTTACATCTTTAAATGCTTTTTTCACAAATTCTAAATTTTGACAAAATTTTCTTGCAAATAACTTGCCTATTACCTTTTTTTTTTTTTTTTCTTTTTTTTTTGGAGAAGTTATTGCCATTTTTTAGGGATTCAATATTCTTGATTTTTAAAAAGTTTTCTCGACAAAGTCGATTTAAATTCGTTTCAGAGTTCATTCTTTACAAAGTTATAATAATATTTATAGTTCCATGACTTATGTTTTAATGCTATTTTACATCTTTAAATGCTTTTTTCACAAATTCTAAATTTTGACAAAATTTTCTTGCAAATAACTTGCCTATTACCTTTTTTTTTTTTTTTTTTTTTTTTTTTTTGGAGAAGTTATTGCCATTTTTTAGGGATTCAATATTCTTGATTTTTAAAAAGTTTTCTCGACAAAGTCGATTTAAATTCGTTTCAGAGTTCATTCTTTACAAAGTTATAATAATATTTATAGTTCCATGACTTATGTTTTAATGCTATTTTACATCTTTAAATGCTTTTTTCACAAATTCTAAATTTTGACAAAATTTTCTTGCAAATAACTTGCCTATTACCTTTTTTTTTTTTTTTTTTTTTTTTTTTTTGGAGAAGTTATTGCCATTTTTTAGGGATTCAATATTCTTGATTTTTAAAAAGTTTTCTCGACAAAGTCGATTTAAATTCGTTTCAGAGTTCATTCTTTACAAAGTTATAATAATATTTATAGTTCCATGACTTATGTTTTAATGCTACTTTACATCTTTAAATGCTTTTTTCACAAATTCTAAATTTTGACAAAATTTTCTTGCAAATAACTTGCCTATTACCTTTTTTTTTTTTTTTTGGTGAAGTTATTGCCATTTTTTAGGGATTCAATATTCTTGATTTTTAAAACGTTTTCTCGACAAAGTCGATTTAAATTCGTTTCAGAGTTCATTCTTTACAAAGTTATAATAATATTTATAGTTCCATGACTTATGTTTTAATGCTATTTTACATCTTTAAATGCTTTTTTCACAAATTCTAAATTTTGACAAAATTTTCTTGCAAATAACTTGCCTATTACCTTTTTTTTTTTTTTTTTTTTTTTTTTTGGAGAAGTTATTGCCATTTTTTAGGGATTCAATATTCTTGATTTTTAAAAAGTTTTCTCGACAAAGTCGATTTAAATTCGTTTCAGAGTTCATTCTTTACAAAGTTATAATAATATTTATAGTTCCATGACTTATGTTTTAATGCTATTTTACATCTTTAAATGCTTTTTTCACAAATTCTAAATTTTGACAAAATTTTCTTGCAAATAACTTGCCTATTACCTTTTTTTTTTTTTTTCTTTTTTTTTTGGAGAAGTTATTGCCATTTTTTAGGGATTCAATATTCTTGATTTTTAAAAAGTTTTCTCGACAAAGTCGATTTAAATTCGTTTCAGAGTTCATTCTTTACAAAGTTATAATAATATTTATAGTTCCATGACTTATGTTTTAATGCTATTTTACATCTTTAAATGCTTTTTTCACAAATTCTAAATTTTGACAAAATTTTCTTGCAAATAACTTGCCTATTACCTTTTTTTTTTTTTTTTTTTTTTTTGGAGAAGTTATTGCCAATTTTTAGGGATTCAATATTCTTGATTTTTAAAAAGTTTTCTCGACAAAGTCGATTTAAATTCGTTTCAGAGTTCATTCTTTACAAAGTTATAATAATATTTATAGTTCCATGGCTTATGTTTTAATGCTATTTTACATCTTTAAATGCTTTTTTCACAAATTCTAAATTTTGACAAAATTTTCTTGCAAATAACTTGCCTATTACCTTTTTTTTTTTTTTTTTTTTTTTTTTGGAGAAGTTATTGCCATTTTTTAGGGATTCAATATTCTTGATTTTTAAAAAGTTTTCTCGACAAAGTCGATTTAAATTCGTTTCAGAGTTCATTCTTTACAAAGTTATAATAATATTTATAGTTCCATGACTTATGTTTTAATGCTACTTTACATCTTTAAATGCTTTTTTCACAAATTCTAAATTTTGACAAAATTTTCTTGCAAATAACTTGCCTATTACCTTTTTTTTTTTTTTGGTGAAGTTATTGCCATTTTTTAGGGATTCAATATTCTTGATTTTTAAAAAGTTTTCTCGACAAAGTCGATTTAAATTCGTTTCAGAGTTCATTCTTTACAAAGTTATAATAATATTTATAGTTCCATGACTTATGTTTTAATGCTATTTTACATCTTTAAATGCTTTTTTCACAAATTCTAAATTTTGACAAAATTTTCTTGCAAATAACTTGCCTATTACCTTTTTTTTTTTTTTTTTTTTTTTTTTTTGGAGAAGTTATTGCCATTTTTTAGGGATTCAATATTCTTGATTTTTAAAAAGTTTTCTCGACAAAGTCGATTTAAATTCGTTTCAGAGTTCATTCTTTACAAAGTTATAATAATATTTATAGTTCCATGACTTATGTTTTAATGCTATTTTACATCTTTAAATGCTTTTTTCACAAATTCTAAATTTTGACAAAATTTTCTTGCAAATAACTTGCCTATTACCTTTTTTTTTTTTTTTTTTTTTTTTTTTGGAGAAGTTATTGCCATTTTTTAGGGATTCAATATTCTTGATTTTTAAAAAGTTTTCTCGACAAAGTCGATTTAAATTCGTTTCAGAGTTCATTCTTTACAAAGTTATAATAATATTTATAGTTCCATGACTTATGTTTTAATGCTACTTTACATCTTTAAATGCTTTTTTCACAAATTCTAAATTTTGACAAAATTTTCTTGCAAATAACTTGCCTATTACCTTTTTTTTTTTTTTTTTGGTGAAGTTATTGCCATTTTTTAGGGATTCAATATTCTTGATTTTTAAAACGTTTTCTCGACAAAGTCGATTTAAATTCGTTTCAGAGTTCATTCTTTACAAAGTTATAATAATATTTATAGTTCCATGACTTATGTTTTAATGCTATTTTACATCTTTAAATGCTTTTTTCACAAATTCTAAATTTTGACAAAATTTTCTTGCAAATAACTTGCCTATTACCTTTTTTTTTTTTTTTTTTTTTTTTTTTTGGAGAAGTTATTGCCATTTTTTAGGGATTCAATATTCTTGATTTTTAAAAAGTTTTCTCGACAAAGTCGATTTAAATTCGTTTCAGAGTTCATTCTTTACAAAGTTATAATAATATTTATAGTTCCATGACTTATGTTTTAATGCTATTTTACATCTTTAAATGCTTTTTTCACAAATTCTAAATTTTGACAAAATTTTCTTGCAAATAACTTGCCTATTACCTTTTTTTTTTTTTTTTTTTTTTTTTTTTGGAGAAGTTATTGCCATTTTTTAGGGATTCAATATTCTTGATTTTTAAAAAGTTTTCTCGACAAAGTCGATTTAAATTCGTTTCAGAGTTCATTCTTTACAAAGTTATAATAATATTTATAGTTCCATGACTTATGTTTTAATGCTACTTTACATCTTTAAATGCTTTTTTCACAAATTCTAAATTTTGACAAAATTTTCTTGCAAATAACTTGCCTATTACCTTTTTTTTTTTTTTTTTGGTGAAGTTATTGCCATTTTTTAGGGATTCAATATTCTTGATTTTTAAAACGTTTTCTCGACAAAGTCGATTTAAATTCGTTTCAGAGTTCATTCTTTACAAAGTTATAATAATATTTATAGTTCCATGACTTATGTTTTAATGCTATTTTACATCTTTAAATGCTTTTTTCACAAATTCTAAATTTTGACAAAATTTTCTTGCAAATAACTTGCCTATTACCTTTTTTTTTTTTTTTTTTTTTTTTTTTGAGAAGTTATTGCCATTTTTTAGGGATTCAATATTCTTGATTTTTAAAAAGTTTTCTCGACAAAGTCGATTTAAATTCGTTTCAGAGTTCATTCTTTACAAAGTTATAATAATATTTATAGTTCCATGACTTATGTTTTAATGCTATTTTACATCTTTAAATGCTTTTTTCACAAATTCTAAATTTTGACAAAATTTTCTTGCAAATAACTTGCCTATTACCTTTTTTTTTTTTTCTTTTTTTTTTGGAGAAGTTATTGCCATTTTTTAGGGATTCAATATTCTTGATTTTTAAAAAGTTTTCTCGACAAAGTCGATTTAAATTCGTTTCAGAGTTCATTCTTTACAAAGTTATAATAATATTTATAGTTCCATGACTTATGTTTTAATGCTATTTTACATCTTTAAATGCTTTTTTCACAAATTCTAAATTTTGACAAAATTTTCTTGCAAATAACTTGCCTATTACCTTTTTTTTTTTTTTTTTTTTTTTTTTTGGAGAAGTTATTGCCAATTTTTAGGGATTCAATATTCTTGATTTTTAAAAAGTTTTCTCGACAAAGTCGATTTAAATTCGTTTCAGAGTTCATTCTTTACAAAGTTATAATAATATTTATAGTTCCATGACTTATGTTTTAATGCTATTTTACATCTTTAAATGCTTTTTTCACAAATTCTAAATTTTGACAAAATTTTCTTGCAAATAACTTGCCTATTACCTTTTTTTTTTTTTTTTTTGGTGAAGTTATTGCCATTTTTTAGGGATTCAATATTCTTGATTTTTAAAAAGTTTTCTCGACAAAGTCGATTTAAATTCGTTTCAGAGTTCATTCTTTACAAAGTTATAATAATATTTATAGTTCCATGACTTATGTTTTAATGCTATTTTACATCTTTAAATGCTTTTTTCACAAATTCTAAATTTTGACAAAATTTTCTTGCAAATAACTTGCCTATTACCTTTTTTTTTTTTTTTTTTTTTTTTTTTTTTGGAGAAGTTATTGCCATTTTTTAGGGATTCAATATTCTTGATTTTTAAAAAGCTTTCTCGACAAAGTCGATTTAAATTCGTTTCAGAGTTCATTCTTTACAAAGTTATAATAATATTTATAGTTCCATGACTTATGTTTTAATGCTACTTTACATCTTTAAATGCTTTTTTCACAAATTCTAAATTTTGACAAAATTTTCTTGCAAATAACTTGCCTATTACCTTTTTTTTTTTTTTTGGTGAAGTTATTGCCATTTTTTAGGGATTCAATATTCTTGATTTTTAAAAAGTTTTCTCGACAAAGTCGATTTAAATTCGTTTCAGAGTTCATTCTTTACAAAGTTATAATAATATTTATAGTTCCATAACTTATGTTTTAATGCTATTTTACATCTTTAAATGCTTTTTTCACAAATTCTAAATTTTGACAAAATTTTCTTGCAAATAACTTGCATATTACCTTTTTTTTTTTTTTTTTTTTTTTTTTCCTATTCAAATCTGGTATTGAAATTTCTTACTTTGTTCTACATATTCTGAATTATAGAATAGGCAATTTGTGCATTTAAAAAGATTTTATAATTGTTTTTGAATAATTCATCGTGCGAATGAAAATGAAAATTTCAAGTTATTTATCATTTAAAGCCATGTAAAAATTGAATAGATATATAACTTATTTCTTAACTCTAGAACTATGCAATATGTCTTTTAAGCTCTAGGTAGAATTGTGGACAAACGATTTTATAAGACTTTAAGCTGGATTTTTTAAAAATCGTTTTATAACATTTTTTTTTTTTTTTACTTTGCTTTGCTTTTCGCTGATGTATTTTTCTGTTATAGATGTTTTTACTTTCAATATATATACATATATAATATGTATTTTATAACATTTTTCAAAAAGTTTTCGTCCCAAACGTAATCGCATACTTTAATAATATTTTCACAAAATTATTTTAACTGTTTTAACATTCACTTTTCTGTAATTCTATCGACAAATTTCAAGAAGTAAAGCATTGTCTCCTACATTCGGGGAGTAGCTATTCTGCTCTAAATATACGCTCTATAAGATTAGAATCATCGAAAGGTCACCATCTGCGAAACTAGTAATCATGAGATAATTAGTTAACTGAAAACAAGGCCAAATTATCGAAATATTCGGCTAACAGTCGTCGAGGAAAAAGCAACGGGCGAAAGGCTCTATTTTTTAAGATCTCGGCACGCGCTCGGCGCATTGAAGAATAATGATTACTAATAGACGATGAAAACATCCTTGTTAATAATTACTATGTAAAGGAGGCAAAAAGGGTGTCAGCGTAGATCACAGCAATTAACTGCAGGGCATCGTGTTTTAGAAGAAAAAACGAGATCAGTGTAAAACAGCATATTCGAAGAAATGTGCTACCTTATCTTGTGACTAGTTTCGAATACGAATTTTTTTGAAAAATGTTTTCAGATGCTTATAGTTTTTTTTTTAAATTATTGCAAAAAATAGATTGAAAAAATCTATGACACAAAAATATATCAGTTAAAAAGCAAAACTTTTTCAGAACAAAAATTCAGAACAGTGTTTTTAAAATATTTAAAAAGAGATATAAGGTAAAAACTTTCTAGTTAAGAATTTTATCAAAGATATTTTTCGATATTTCACTAACAATTTAAGAAATATATTATCTAGTTTCTTAACTCGAAATAAGCTGAATTTTTATTCATTTTTTTTATATTTTTTGGGCCCGACTGATAAATTATGAATTATTAAAATAACTGTAAAATCTTTTTAAATAAACAGATTCTTTGTTTTTCTGTTTAAAAGCTGAGGAGGATATTGAGAAATTATTATAGCCAATTTGAACAAAAATATTGGAATTAGAGTTTAATTTATAACTGAAGAGTTTACCAAATAATTTAAGAAAATAGCCTTTAAAGTTGCAAATAAATTAAAATGTAATATACATAAAAATAAAAACAAATGCAGCTTCCCAAAGAAAGGAATGCAGAAACAAATTCTAAAGGATTTTATAAAAAAATTGTTCAAAAATTAAAAACATAGAATAAAAAAAATTTTCAATAATTTCGAGAAAAATAAACCTTCAAAAATTAAAAACATAAAATTTTAAAAAATACATCATATTTTCACAAAATAATCTACTTAACGTTATCAAAAATATGTATCTTATGCTTGTTGAATGAAATTCTGCATTCAAAATAGACATTTTTAGTATGTCTAGTGGTTTTTTTAACAGATAATGTTTAAACTATTTAGAGTCAAAATGCTTTCTGTTATGTTATAAATTTCAACAAATATTGAGATATTTTCTCCAAATTTTAGCCATATATTGCAGAAAGTAGACAAAATCTTTATTCGGATTAAGTTTAAAAAAAAATGTTATGTCAAAAAATACATTTAAAAATTATAAAGGGTAAATGAATATTTAAAATAACGTAATAAAATCTAAACAAATCATAGAATCAAATATATGGCGTAGATTTCAACTCCTCAAACTAACCACATCTTTATTTTTTCCTTTAAAAGCAAACAAACCAGAACCCTATTTTAATAATTTCTAAAAATATTTGAAATTTCTCTATGTAAGAAAACAGTTAATTTTTCATAAAAGGAAAATCATTTTAACATGTTGGTTGACGCGTGAATCATTTGTTATTTGCACTTTTTCCTTCTTAAATAAAGTTGATATAGCAAATAGGGGAATTTATCTAATGAAACGATAGTCTGAATAACCCGCTTGAATCTGGCAACGAACGTGTTAAAATTGTTTAAATAGAATAAATGCTTGCATCTTGTTTAATTCAGCAGGAAACCGTAAAAATAAAATTAAATAACTTATTTTGCTTCAGTCCAAAAAACGAATAAAAACCGCACTTCCTTATAATGTTTTTGGTACTTTTAAATGCATGTATATCATTTTGGGTGTTTACCATGTTTCTCAACCTAAATATGAAAAGCACGCTGTTTTATAAATATACCATGCCACAAGGGAAATAAGACTTTAAATAATCCAGACAGGAAATTAAGTACCAGTTTTCTAGGAAACCTCGTAGACAGGAATTTTTTCTTCCACTAAATAGCTTTCATGTGACATATTTAATAGAATTTATAAAAATTTAAGAAGTTCCCGAGTTATTTGTAGCATATAAATGTTTGGGTATCCAAGATTTTAAAAGTTTTTTAGTTAAAATATTAAATACAAATTTTTCTAATTAGAAGACATTATGAAGTTCCACATGATTACTTTTATAGACTGGATGGCATCTGTAAATTGCAAATGTTTGATACAAAAATGGTTTAAAACTCTTTACGGGATAGACCGTTGAACCTACAGCTACCAAATTTGTCAGGCAATTGGGTAGTAGATGTTGAGTGAGATCAAATTTTAATTTAATAAAAAAATTAATAAAAATTTTGATTTTTTTTTTCAATATTTTCAGAGTTTATTGGCAGAAAATCATGTTCGCATCATTTTAAAATACAAAAAGTTAGCTTTTCACTGGTACCATTTTTACTTCTTTGCGATTTATTTTCTAATTTTAATAATTTTTTAAGAAGTATTAAAAGGATATTTTACAGCAATGCTTTTCATTGTTTAAGTATTATATTTATACCCAAGTGATTACACTTCTTTATGTGCACCTGTAATCATATCTATAATTAAAAACTCATTTTTAAAAATAAATTAAGCATAGAAGAATCTAATCCGAAACTTTATTACATTACGATGTTTCCGATTTGAAGTTCGAATATTTATTCAGAACCAAAGAAATGATTCAATCATAAACTGTAGTTTATTAGCTCAGCATACAAGCTCTTGATACCTCAACTTCGATGTTTAAGGCAACATTGCTCAGTACAACGAATAACTTAGAACACTGGATGCTTGATAGTACGTAACATCACGTGGCTGTATATTAATCTATATTTTTAAAAGCAAGCGTTGAATATTCGCGCTGGAACATGTTTAGGCGGTTTTCAATTTTTTTACATTCGAGTCAAAGGAAGACTCGAAATTTCAAAGCTAGCCATTCGCTTCTGTAAATGCTGGACTACATGGAACGAATTATTTTTCAGCTGGATCTGTTAAATTTAACCAGATCCAGAAGAACCATGCAATCTGGTTTAAAAAATCAATTTCAACATCTCGGTGTTTTTTTATTAATTAATAAACTGAAACGTGACACTATCATCACTCCGGCACCATCTCCCACCATCAACTGTTTCAGAGTTTACTCAATCAGAATTGATCATACATCCACCTCACCTTGCCTCTTGAAATGCTTGTCTCTGCAATAGACGGCTCATTTCACTCAAACGTAAGGTAAGGTCAAATGTTTGTTTCGACCTATCGTGTAGCGCTGGCTTTAGTGGTAGGATAAACTCTTTTACCATTTAAAATCATTGTTTTCCGTTCCGTGTCTGTTTTATTCTTTCTTTGGTTATATGATTCCAGATCTTAGATTAGAAAATAGTTGAACAAGTAAGGTTTTTTTTATGAAACTTTACTTTAATACTTTATTTATTATCAGTTTCTATTTATATTAAAATAAGAGTGACATAAATTGCAGTAAAGTGTTTTCGAATTTTTAATGTGTTTATCTTATTTTATTTAAATTATTTATTGGATTATTCTTAATTTTTTAAGATAATAAGTAAATATACATATGCATATATTTAAAAGAATACATTTTATTATATGATCTAATAAACTTTCTTTAAGATTTTTTTCGATTACGCTTTTAATAGCATAGAATTGTTACAGAAAAATTTGAAAAAAAGATATTCTGCAGTAAACGTCATGTCGTTATCTTTTGCATTATAAATTCTTAAAATTGAACAATTAATCTTTTTTACTGAGAAAACTTGTCTAAAATAAAAGCAATAGTATTTAAGTCTATGTTAAAAATAGGCTTAGGTGGATTATACCATATACCATAGTATCATTTATTTACATATTTAGAGGGCAAGCGTAGTTATTAGGAATCATATGACTATGACGTATCAAGATTTTGTTTTGCGACTGATTTCTAAGTTTATAACTTAAAATTTCCTGTCTATATCGATGAACTTTAACTGCCAGAAATGATTCAGCAAAAATACAACCCACAGAGTAGTTTATATTTTATGGAATTTTCACTTATGATTATTTAAAACATATGTGTATAATGATATTTTTTTGTGATTTTGTATACATAATTTATTTACACATTTTGATTTCAACATATTAATCGTTGAAAGCAAATGAATAAAATTGTTTTATCTATATTTCAATTTCTATCTAAAGCTGAAATTGATTCTAATTAAGAGGTCGGTGAATGCTGCTTTTCAACAGTTAACTGATTGGTTTTTTTTAAGTTCAGTTTAGAAAATCATAGTATCTGTAATAATATTTTTTTAAATATATTTTCACCATACATTTTAAAATTTTGCCTTGTAAATAAATCTTTGTATCAAAATTCGTATTTATATTCATTCCATCATGAAGTTAATTAGAATGCATTCACGATTCGATCCACCCCCTTCTATTTTTTATTACATTATTTTTAATGCAAAGGCCACACACACGTCATGGATTTTTCTGAATTAAAATTTATCCGTGAAAATACTCTTTGATGGGAAAAAAATCGTCTGATGGAATAATTAAATGCTGGCAAAGAAAAAAAAATATTAAGGTGGTGGCAACGTGAAAAAAAATGGCGAACTGCCATGTCTGGGACGTGTGAACAAAGAGAGTTCATAATGAGCTTGTAAATCTGCATCTTGCATGTAGACACTGCTTCAGTTTCTCTTGTTAATGATCTTGCACATTTTCCTGGAGCACGGAATCAGTCGACCTCCTACTCGTTTTTTCGGTTTCATCCATTATGGGTTGGAGAGTTTCCGCTTGGCTAGTACCTCTTGGGGCATCTTCGCTGTGATTACATTTTGCGTTAACGGCCCGATTAGCGGACCTCCAGGGAGAAATTCGTTTGAATTAAGTATTCACACAGAGATTTGATTAGAGGCGAGCGAGTTGAACAATGGGTTAAACAGGAGAAACTCTCTTTGCGCTTTTGTGTGTGTGTGCTGGTAAAAATATTTCGACCGCCTCGGCTCGAGGTATATCTCATCCGTGGAAGTAATTATTCTTAGAGCACCACTGTGAGTTCGGAAGTTATTTCAAATGCATAAACTTCACCTTCATTTGCGACACAAAGGAGCATTTATTCCATTTGCCTTTGTCGACAATTGTTCGAATATTAAGTGACACTAAAGATTGGATGTATTAATGAGTTTTGCAAATTATCTATTCATTGATCAATTAGTTAATCTCCTTAATATCATTTGGATCTCATTTTTAAAGAAATTCTCTTTGTAGATTCCCGGATGACAATCGTCCAAGGCTTTTGTCGCCTCGTCTTGGAATATCAAGTGATACCAAAGACGAATGCATTAATGAGGATTGCAAATTATCTATTCGTTGACCAATTAATTAATCATTTATCATTATTTAGCTATCTAATATTTGATATATAAAATAGTTTACTTTGTAGATTTATTAATGGTGGTCGTCCCAGGTCTTTGTCACTTCTTGTAGGAATATCCTGTGATATTAAAGACTCCATACATTAATGAGTTTTACAAATCATCTGCCGGCGTCCTGGCATAGGGGTAGCGCGTCTTCCCCGTGATCTGGGCGTCCCGGGTTCGAGTCCCGGTTTGGGCATGGTTGTTCTTCTGTTGTTCTATCTGTGAGATGTGTGAATGTGCCCTCCTGTAAAAAGAGGTTGTGCAAGCGAATGAATGATGCGTGAGTGGCAAAGTCGTACTCTTGGCCCTAGTTGGCGCTGCTATAAAAAATAAGAGACGTTCCCCCTCAGGTTTAAATCGCTGTCTTCGTAACAGCGGGCTTGTCAGTGGCAAGTGCCATAAGAAACAACAACAAATCATCTATTCATTGATCCTTTAATTTATCCGTTTAACATTATACAGTATTTATTTTTTTAAAATTCCCTTTTTAGACTCAAAAATAATAATCGTTTACTTTTCTAAGGCCTCAAATGTAATAAATGCAGCTATCCGAAAACTTTAATTCTTTTTTCACACACATGAGAAACCAGCGGTAGTGGAAAACTTTCTCGGATATTCTCTAATAAACTTGTTATGCCAGAGAGCGCCTTACTCTTATAATAGTTATGAATTATTAACTTTAAGTCGATTTAGCATTTTCACTGAATCTATTGTGTCCTCGTTGGCGAGTTATTTGGCGATTAATCTCTAGCGTGCATTAATAGTACCCAAAAATCCAATTTGTTTTTCAGACTCGTTTTTTTTCTACCGATTGCAACACAAATTTGGCAAAAAATTGCACTAGTAATCACAAAATCTCATACCAAATTTGATATATTTATGGCGTTACGTTTTTGAGTTACGTTTCTGAAAGTACAGACCTACAGATAATCAACGCTTAGTCGGATTTGGCTCAAAATTTGACAAATATCTACACTACAAATGTTAAATCTGTGTACCGAATTTTATCTATCTAGCTCTCTCTGTTTTGTAATAATCGTGTTAATTTATATTCGAACAACCTAACAGACGGACTTCCTCTGAACAGATTTTACTCAAAATTTGATAGAATTCTGCAAGTTTGGTGTAAAGACTATATACCAAATTCCAACAAGCTCACAGCATTTTTGAGTTATCTTTGTCACAGACAGACAGACGGACATTTCGCAAAAATGTGTTTTCACAACTTAGTGAGGTGTGAAGCGTGGAGATTCGTCAAACCCTCGAGTTCAAATTTTTTGTTGATTACTATACTTTCTCTATATTACGTATACGAGAAAATAGGAAAGGTGATTCTGTTCAGGAAGTAGTAAAATTTATTATTCGAGGGGGGGGGGGGATTTTCTGCTGAATGTTAACATGGGAAATATCGAAATGGATAAAAACTGTTCAGAGAAGACTATATAAAATATTTAAGAGCAACTTTTCATAAATTACAAATACCAAGAAATCAAAACTTTTGATCAAAATAATAGCCCACAAATAAAATAAAAATTTTCGAGGGATTTTAACGCCTTAAATAAAAAACTCTTACAGGATTTCTAATCTTTCTGTCCACTTTTCTTTCCTAGGAATGACAATTTCACAATCGGAACTGTTTGAAATTTGGATAAATCGCAATCAATAATTCTGTGTAATATTTATTCTACATTTTAGAGTTTTGTAGACGATAAGTGCCCCCCCCCGAGGATAAAATATATTGCGACCTCCGCTTCTTATATCTATTTTTAAAAATTGAAATATCCACATTAATATTTTTGTTTCACTCGGCGCATTTTTCTCCCCCATTTCTACATTGCCTTATTTTAAGATATTTCTGCAATGCCATATTTAAACAAAGTCTTTGTTTATTTTCTTGTGTTTTAATTTATGTAACGAGATTTATAAAATATTTAAATCGAATCTTTTATGCAAGGCTCCTGAAAGTAATCCGGCAACTTGGTGGTCTTTGCTTTAGATTATTTATCGAAAAAGTCGCTACTATCTTGGAAAGAAAGTTAAAAAGATTTTGCAGTAGTTTGCTGAGTAATCATTCCAGTTAATGAAGAAATCTTCGTTTGCTTGACTTCCAGAATGGTAGATCTTATTTTGATCCCATAATTTTACGTTTTTTTTTGTAGTCATTGAATGGAAGCAATATAATTTACTATTCAATCTAGTGTGTCTCTTAATTTTCTTAAGCGATATGAGATGAACTTTTTCAAAAAATTTATGATTCTTACGTGAATCACAAAGGGTTTCATAAACTTAACTGCAGAGAAATATGGATACTAGTGACTGTAGTATCTGCTTGTTGTGATTTCACCAATATTCAAGAATTTTTATTGTTATTGTTGTTGTTTAAGTTCCTTTTCACCCTATTTCATTGTTTTTTTGGGGGGGATGTTTGCAAACCTTTAATCAGTATTCAAAAAAGTTACAGTTTTTGTAGGGTGGAGGCACTACAGTTATTTCAAATGAATATAAATAAGTTCTGCTCATAGTATTTTGTCATCTAAAAAATATACTTGAGATAAAACTCTTTAGAAATGATTTTATTGAGAGAAAAAATAGAAAATTGACACACTACATTCGTTAAGGACATTGTTTTAAAAAAGTGTTCGACGAAATTTTAAATTTGAAAGTAAAAATCAAAAGTAAAGCTAAAATTGTTTTCAAAATGTTAAGAGACACAGATGGCATAGATGAAGATGAATTTTTCATTTTTTTTTTACATTATTTCAGCAATTACAATTTTAGTTTGAAATAAGAGTGACTTATCATCCTCAGGTGCTTAAATTAATAACTATATATTGATAAAATAAAAAAAGCCTTTTTTTCATATTTCCTACTTTCATCTTTAGAAATTAGGAAAATCTTTATCTTGTTATATGATTATCAAACAAAATATTTGCAGCAAAAGAGTTCACATTCATTTAGAGAATTCTACCGTAGGAGCTTTCAAATTCCATCAACATTATATTTATTAAAAAAAAGGGAGGGGGACGGGTAGGGAACATTTTTGCCATAGATCGTGTTTATCATATAATAGCGAAATGTATCTATCTATTATGTAAATCGATAGTTTCTGCCTGATAGTAAAACGTACACGAAATGTCTTGCATGCATGTTAAACAACCTATTTATCACGAAATTTGATAAGAGCAAATTGAAATACAAGCTTAAAATATCCGGAGGAAATTCAGATCTAATCTTTTCAAGGAAAAATAATGTGATACACTATATCCATTTTTTTCCTTATAAAGGTAATTTTTTTCATTATTTATTACGTAATGAAGCACCTCAGAATAAATGCATTACAGTTAATTAAGTTTTTACTCTAGAAATAGGACTTCAGTATTTAAAATTTAGAATACTGGTGTGTTAAACCAAGTTCCTCTCAGATACATCAATTACTTTTAAATACAGGGTGATTCAAAACAGTTGTAATGATTATAAATAATCATAACTTTCATGCAAATAATGATAGAAAAAAATGAGGGAGTTGTCTCGCCAGAATGCTATCGTATATTCCTTAGTAAATGAATTATTCTCCTTCCCTTAAATAAAAATGTTGAACTATAAACAAGCCCATAAATTCAGATTTTTCTTTTCACAGCCCCTCACACAAAACCCTCGTGAGTATAGTATAGCGGGGAAAAAATCAAATATGTGTTGTCTGTTTTTCTTTCATTCCATTAAAAGACCGGCAACTCTTAATTGATCAAGTCTTTTGACAAATTAAATACCAAAGTGATAGAAATCTACATTTTAGGTACTGAAACTGCAAAACTTTCTCTTTGTCTATTTCGTATATCAGAAAGGGAAAATTTGAATATAAAAGAGGGCTTAACGTTTTGCTTACGAACACTATGATTGCCTTGATCACACAGACAAAATTCGGAGTGCAGTTCGTTTCACGTTAGACAATATTACAATATACATGTTTGTGTGTGTGTGTGTGTGTGTGTGTGTGTGTGTGTGTGTGTGTGTGTGTGTGTGTGTGTGTGTGTGTGTGTGTGTGTGTGTGTGTGTGTGTGTGTGTGTGTGTGCGTGCGTGCGTGTGCGTGCGTGCGTGCGTGCGTGCGTGCGTGCGTTGGTATTTTACAAGCCAAACCAATTGATCAGATACCAAATTTGGCACATGCATATCTTGTAGGACCGAAATTTTAATAAGAATTTTAATTAGTTAAAAACTAAGCTGAACTTTGGTGTTTTCTACAATAATTTTCTAAAATATTATTGCCCGAAATTAAATTTTATACAGATACAAAATTTTTTAAATTGTTCTTTTTAATAATAATAATTAATAGCCATCCGAAAGTTTCCTAAATTTTGGTAATTTTTTAAAAAATATTTTTTACCCTGTTTCCAATAATAGATTATATTATTTCCTTTCTTTCAATGAATTTTCAAATTCATTGCTTCATTAAATATTTAATTGCGAAATTTTCTTCGATTGTCGAAAACTAGAGAAAAAGCTTTTTGTTTAATACCAGTGCAGTTTTACTGCACAAATAAAAATGTGAAGTTATAGTACCGCAAAAGATAGAAGATGATAAATCAGACATTTATGTTTTCAGTAGAACTCTAATGTAATGAGACAGTCTCCATTAGAAAGGTTCATGTAGCAATAAAAGTAACTTAAATAAGATAAATAAGACTTAGATTAAATAATAAATAATAATAAATAACAATTATTATTTTGGTGGAATCATGGAAGTGAAGTTATGCTCAAACGCTTTATCTGAAGTGAAATATAACTAATATCCCCGATGAATCAGCTAGTCACTTGACGCACTAGTTTAACATAATAAACAAATTTCATTACAGTAGAAAGTTGTCATAAGATGAAAGAAAAAAAATTGAAATTTTTGACATGTATACATTTTATAATAGATTAGCTAGCAATGTAAAAATCAATGAATTCTAAATGAGAAAAGAGGTAAATAAGTAATAGATATCTAGTTAGACATTCTCATTCGTCACCAAGCACTGAAGGAAAAAAAATCAAAACAAATGAAGTTGAATAAATAAAAATATTGTAAAAATAATTCATAATAAATTATAAATTCATAAATAAATTGCCTTTCAATACAGTTCGAATTTATTTCCGTAATCAACTTCTCCAAATGCTTTTTCTGTTCCAAATGAAATTCGGAAGTTATTTCTTCTCTTTATTCTAAAGTTTCTTCATTAATTGAAAAGATACTGTTAATCACACTTGTAGAACTTTTACATCAGTAAATTTTTTTTCCTAACTTCTATAGTAGATAAAAGGTTAGAAAAAAAAATAAAACCTCATACTTCATTTTTAAAAAAGAACTCAACTTTTCCAGAAGCAGACCAAAAAACATTTCATAACAAAACGGAAATTCGAGATTAAAAGAAACGGCACCGAGCGCAACATGCCTTCTTACCATGGTGCAACCAACGCCCACCGAAGGATAAAACTTTCCTTAGAGCAACTTCTTTATCCTATCTACGCTCTGTTATTTCCGAAGAGCATATCCATTGCTAACAAAACGATCCCAGAACAACAAGCAAATAGAAAAAGGAATAAAAAGCCTGCTTCCTTCGCCCGGAGTCAACAAAGGCCTCCATCCCTCGCAGTCTTCTATTCTGTGCTGTTCGCAATATTGTTTCACCACTCCTTCTCTCTCTCAGCGTTCAGATTAAATAAGTTTCTAAAGGGTTCTCGCGATACAAAAGCGGAGGACTGTTTCGCTTGTTAAGGAATTCGGAAAAGGTAAATACGGCTTGAAAGGGAATCTTTCGTAATGGAACTTTCCAGTAACTTAATTTGGCAACTGGATCGAGTGGGGTGATCGCTACGGTTACGGAGACACGTCGGAAGTGGTCGTTTCAACCAAATGAATTGGGCACGAGAAAAATGTCAGGCATCTCGAAGTTGCAAGTAGCATTTTGAGCAATTGTTACGGAAGGCAATGCTCGAAAAGAGAAAGTGAAAACAAAAACATACCAACATTATTTCGCAAATGTCGAATTCTCGAATTAAAAGTAGATAACGAAGAAAAAAATGTTAAGGCATTTTTTTAAAAAAATCTTCTTATGCAAAGTGAGAATTACAGATGTTTATTAATGACAGTTGTTTTCGGATAAAATTTACTCAGGTTTTAATAGAAAAAAAATATTTTTAGTGGAATAATACAACTTTTGTACTTTAAATATCTTATAAATTATTATTCAAATTATTAGTGCAGTCAGAAACCAGGGCACTTCTTAAGGAATTAAATGTCTTTAAAACTTTCCGTTATATGTTTACAAATCTCGAAAAATCCTTTAAAAAAATTCTACCAAAGAAGAAACTACATGAGGAATTTGCAAACTATAGCTCTAGCAATCCGTCCTATAAAGCATCATATTCTATGTGTTATAATTTTTATAATACGCGGATATTAACCCTTTAATGTGCCATTTTTTTCTAGACATATTATGTTAAAATATTTTGAGGCTTGAAATTAGAATAAGAAAAGGGATTCATTTAGCTGATTAGATACATTTAATTTGATTAATTTATTAGTTTAGTTAATTAATAATTAAGTAACAATTCAAGACACATCATTTGGTGTGAGATAAAAAACTGAAGCATCTAAGTTTCTGTCTTTCTAAAAAAAATTTGTCAGAACTTATGCCAATAAATTATAAATTATACAAAGATTGATAAATTTGGTGGGAAGCATATTTCCCACGGGCCTAGAAAGGGTTAAAGTATGCCAGCCCTATCATATGAAAAAATTCTAGTATTGAATCGTTTTAAATGTTGCGCATGTAGCGCAACATGTTGCAGTGAATTTGGTGATTAGGATGACAAACTATGCACTTAGGTAAACTTCTCGTAGTGAATGTGAAATCCACGGACAGATGATTTATTCTTAAATCTATAACTGCACCCATTTATTAAGAATAACCGGAGCTTTCTTTCTCAGAAATACCGTTTCGAGATAACTTGTTGAATAAGTTTCGAATTCCTCTAGTAAAGTAAAAACGAGTCTTTCAGAGATGAAAATTTTCTACAGCAAATTGCTATAATACTCTAAACTGTAAACAATAATTATGCGAATCTTGAATACTCGAAGAATACTATTTACGAATTCTTGAATACTATTTACGAATATATTTAAGCTCAAGCAACGAATTGCTTCAGTACTGAAAAAAAAATGAATGAGATGCTTAAATTAATTAGCAATGACCTCCCCTTTTTTTAGTATTAATTAAATTCTTCAAAAATAATAATCCTTTAAATAATATTAATCTTCCCGACTTGAAGAAATCTTTATCTTAATTTTTGAATTTAAGGAAAGCAATGTTCTTTCAAGACAAAAAAATGAAAGCAAAATCTATCAGTATCTAAATTTGCAAAATGCCTCTTATAAATTATGGCAAAATCTTAAAACTATCACTTATAGAAAATTTTACCATAGGCAACCATGTTATTTAACGGATAAATTTACTTAAAGAAAATATATGCAAGAAATTATATTTTGTTTATTAACTGTAGTCTAGTAAAAATTTCTTTCTTCATTTAAATTATCGCGGAATTGCTTATAATTCTGATTAAAGATTCTGATTACATTAAAGATTAAATTATTATAAATCGCCAAATTCTATCGGGGAATTTAGTAATATATTAGCTATAAAAAGAGTCGTACATTTTAGTGATTTATTCTTTAGAATTTTCATTTTTATAAAAAATTTTTACAAGAGTTTATTCCTTCACTTTAATTAAAGTAATAAATTTCGAATTCCAAAACTCAACGATATTCAGTAAAATAATATATAGTTTCATTTATTCAAAAACTGTTTACTAGATTAAAATATAAAATATTTAAATTTTATCAACTTGAAGAAATTTTAAAAACAATTCAAAACTACGAATTTTTCCTTCAATTCAGTTCCTACAATATTCTTGATTTCTAAGAAAAATTTCTAATTATTTGAGACGAAATTTAGTTTTCAAAAATTATTACTCAGGAAAAATCTTTAAAATATTGCTGAACCAAAAAAATAAATAAGTGAATAAGAGAAATGCGGTCCTCTATATCCATTCTAGTAACTAAATAGATATCAAAATTAAAGTAACACTGAGCACTTGACGCATATCATGTGAATATCGACTCTGTCAGCGGCCAAAACAAAAATATTAAATATTAATGATTAATTCTGTGTGAAACCAACAAACATTTACCATTTAATTAAAAAAATATTAAAATATCATAATGATTGCCTATCATTTTATCATTATTTATTTTAAAATGCAAATATCGTCTGCGACTTAATTAATATCTTCATTTTATTTATTCCAGATCAAAAATTTAGCTTCGTGATTTTTGTTTACAATTTTACTGTAACGTTCATAGACATAAATTTCATTTAATAATTCGACATTGTAAGTTTTAATATGATAAAAAACATTTTAATGATACTCATTTATAGAAAATTATGTGTTTTATGACATCTAGGAATTCATATAGTTTGTGAAATATGAGGAATTGAGTCTTCTTATGCTTTTATTAACGAAGTTTAAAATCACGATTCAACGCAACGAAGAAAAGATTAGAAACAATTTAGAGTTAATCATAAAATACTGCTCATCTTTGATCATAATTATTGGAGAATTTTTTCACCTACCGTCGTCTCCAACGAATATCGCGATGGAAAAAGATCAATGATCCGTTGCATTTACCGTTATCATTTTTCATTTCGGTTCCGCTTTGCCGATTATTATATCAACTAGAACTAAATGAATTTTCACTCTTTGCACGGAACGCCATGATCACAGAACATTATAAATGATATCGAAATCTTAAGGGGGGAATAAGATATGAAGTAAAGTTTCCTTTTGGCAAGAAGTATCCATTCAAAAAAATTACTGTTTGGAAAGTTTAGGTTTATGTTGAAATAAAATATAAGTAATCTTATTTTAAGAAATTAATCTGATAATATTGACAATAATGTTGTTACAAAAACGATAAGTTTTAAAACGTTATATCGTTATATGTTTAATGTTTTTTTCCTGAATTTAGTATTATAAATATTAAAAAAAAGAGATAATTAATATTTCGTAGATAATTACTTCATATATTTTTTTATCTGTTCTTCTTTGATATCCTTTTTTTTCATTCTTTCAAATCAAAATATTTTTTTAAATTGAATAAGTTAGCGGAGTACTAAAGCTTATCATTAATAACATAGGAGCATATAATATAATTTTCTATCAAGTAGAATGCCCACTGCTTGAGAAAATTGTTTTCGGGAACTTTTAGAATTTTAGAATGCATATGTATACACTTCCCCGTATATATATATATATATATATATATATATATATATATATATATATATATATATATATATATATATATATATATAATTTTTAAGTAATAAGGGTAGGAAGAACAGAAAGGCAATCAACGCATTAAATACTTATTAGGGAGTAAATTCCTGGTAGATCTCAGTGTGCCGAATTACAGCATTTTCTGCTTAGAGTATCGAACAAAAAGTTAAAGTTAAAAAATACTGAATTCATACCAAATGCAATAATACGCAGATGTAGATCTTTATTGCTGTTGTATATTTATTTATATATAAATATATATAAAAGGTCTAAAAACAAGTAATGCAGATTTTAGCAAATAATACTTCTAAATATCAATTACCATTTTTATTTCTTTTTATATTACAAACAAAATAAATTTTACAAATAATTTTTTTAGGAAAAAAATAAAATATATTTTTATTGTTTTGGAAAAAATAAAATGTGGCATTAAACTTCAAGGTACTTAAGAAGTAAACAAAATTTTTATTTCTTCAAGAATGCATATTATATTTAAAAAATAATTATTCGGATTCTTTAGAATGCAAGAATGTAGATAACACATTCTGATTTAGTAGAATTAAACAAATAATGTTAATAATCAAATAGGAACCAGAGTTTAGAAACTGAAAACTGCGGCAGAAACACAGTTTTATAAATCTTGTTTGTTAAAATTATAAATGTTGTTAATTGTTAATTTTTTTTAAATAAATAGACAAAGAAACATTGATTTATCAAAAATCCACATTTTGTCTTTTTATTCTACGTAAATTAAAAGTCATTTTAATGATTAATTTATAAAACTTAAGTAAATTTGAACAATTAGCATTTGATATATTCTTCGTAAAATGCTTAGTATCAGTAATGTAGATTATATTAAAATCTTTATAACTATTCATACTTATCACTCGGTCATATAAACATTTTTACATTATCAATTATCGAAAGTAAGAGAAAAAAAGATCAAAGGAAATTCGAACCTCTAGTCTGAAACACCGTAGTATTATAAAATGTTTGGCTTGATTCGTCGTTTAATATGTTATTTTTTACTAAAAATAAGTAGTAAGTAAAAAATAACATTGTAATAGTATAATGTAAGAATGAAAGCAGGAAAAACTATTGTTGCAAAATATTTTAAAAAATTTATTAATATTAGGAAAATTCTTAAAATAAAAGTTAAGTTCGTCTCACTATTTTTTTTTATTTTAAAATGGCAGGAAAATGATTTTATACGATAATATGCTCTAGATAGATTTCAATTGTATCACAAATTTGTATCAAAGTTGTATAAAATATCAATTATATTATAAATTATCCTAATTTATGGATAAATTCAATTTATAAATAATATCACATTTCAACGAGTCAGTTATTTTTAAAAATACTTTTTAATTGTCATTTAATTTTACCACTTCCAAAACATTCCTTTACACTATCGCATATAAAAATTATTGGAAATATTTGATTTGGGCAAAGGAAATCGGAGCTATGAATTTAGCTCCATTATTGCCATTAAGCAGAAAATTATGGTTAATAAGACATTTTGATAGAAAGATATAAGTAAATATCCTAAAAAGAAATGCCTTATTTTCTCCCTCCTCTGCAACTTTAAAACTAAATATATAAAAAGAAATAAAATATATGTTCTGAGATAAAAAAATTTTTAATGAAATGAAAAAAAAAAATTTTTTTTAATCCTTTATTTTATTAAGACGTATACACTTTAGATCAATATATATCCAATTACGTACATACAAAAATGATTAAAATAATTCTTCTTAGTTTTTACTTTTTCCCACTTGCAATAATTTTAATTTTATATAAAAAATAGCAAATATCTAAAATCTATAAAGAGACTAATATTTATTTTTAAAATTCATATAATGAGCTAAAAAAGTGAATATTTCAGAAAATTTTCAAATATACTTTTTTCTGGAATTTTTTTATATTTAAATTTTACATGTATTCTTGAAATTGCTTTTATAGAAGAATTTTATTAATTTTTGAAAACAAGTCTGTGTAATTCTTTAACAACTTGAGGCAAATATTGAGAAATATTTCACCATAAATATTATATAAATATTTAATTTTTAAACTTTCACTTAATATTAAAGTCTTAATATTAAGTGATTAATATTATAGTCTTATTAAAAATATTAAGTGATATTAATATTATAGTCTTATTAAAAATATTAAGTGATTAATATTATAGTCTTATTAAAAATATTAAGTGATTAATATTATAGTCTTATTAAAAAAAATTTTAATGATTGTGCAATCTTACCTTTCAATAGAGTTTGCTTCAGATAAAAATATTCAGTATCCAAAATAATCTTTGTCAAGGGTCACTCATTCGCACATGAGCGATTTTTCAAAAACAAGCATTGAATTTGACCATGCTTGCATCCGCATGGCAGAAGTGATGTTCGAGAACTGACCGTTTTTTCGTAAAGCCGGACCTCATCTGCTACTTTTCCGCCATTCAAGCGGACCGCTCTCGGTCGCCGCCAGGGGGCGTCTTACACTAAGGAGCAGAAGCGAAACTTAACGGAAGCAGCGCGTATCGAATACTATTCAAGAAGCTGTGCGATTTAATCAGTTACTTCACACAGCAGGTTAATGGTGTTTTTATTAAAAAATGATTGCGATTTGTAGCAATTGAGTGAATGCGCTTTGCAATAGATGTGTGGGGAATTTTTTATCTAAATAACATAATTACGAATAATAGAATAAAAAAAAGAAACTTTCAATGAGGTTTTTTTTTAGCAATCATTAAACGCGATACTAATTTGATAATTTTGTGTTTGATTATTTTTTTAGAAAAACTTGAAATCTTATATAGTTTGCTTATAAGAATAATGAGTTTTTGTTTGCTTTAACTTTTACTTTTGAATACTCTTATATATTGAGGATAATATTTAAAGAGTTTCTATTTCAATGAAGCGAAGAATTCTAATAGATAACTTAAATTCGATTTAGATCAAAGTAAAAAAGCATTTTGACAATTTTTTTCCAATTAACAGATGGCATCTTTCATTACAGTTAAAATAGACCTGAAACCGAAGTTTGTACCGAAGTTCAGACGATTTTATATTTATTATTAGTCCTAATTCACCTTGAAAGGATTTGTCAATTAAAAATAAATAACAAGAAATAATGTAAACTATATAATATCTTGCTGTTTTTTTTATCTTTGCTTTTAATCTAATTTTTATATTTTTTATTTTTTGTGGAAATGGACTCGATGAGTTAATACAGCATAAACCATAATTACTGTAAAACTACAGTTGCATGTACAATTATATTTGTCATACAAGTATGACAATACACGAACTAATCTCGATTTATGCAAATTAGTTGCCTATAGCTTTTTAAATTAAAACTGCTAATTCACTATTGAAAAAAATTATATTAATAATAATTATAATCAAATGCATATTATAAATATGTATATAATAAAATATATAAAATAAATAACATCTATCATTGAATATATATATATATATATATATATATATATATATATATATTATAATTACTATAAAATTACAATCCTTAGTATTTATTCACTGTTTTTATTTTCCCTGACTTCTTCAATAAATTTTATGAAAAAAAAATAATAATAAATTAAAATATTATCTGCTCAGTTTTTCCAGTTTCGAAAACAATAATATCATAAAACTTCTAATGAGAGATTAAAAATGAGATACTGAAAACATGACAAATCTTTTGGGTCTCTTCAGACATGCAATTTAATTTTATAAACGGATTTCTGATAATGCAATAGATGAGTGATATATTACAATAAATATATTTCGGAGAGGGGGGGATTTTGCATATCATTTCAAATGAAGAACGAAATTTAACTATAATGGCAACTTTTATCATCCAAAACTAGTTTTATTAGAAGCACATCTTAAAAGTAATAGAACTAGAAGGCAATTAAATTACCCATCTTGTAAACTTTCAAACAGGCAGCAAGCACTATAAAGCTACTTGAGTTCTTGCCCGCTTCGGCGCTACTAGAAAAATGCAGCGTAGCGCTGATTATCTTCTTTGATGCTGGCGTTTCCTGACAAAAGAATATAAAAAAAATATTTAAGTAGTTTGAAGTACACCGAAAAATCGTAGCATAATAATGTGTTTTGTAAAATAAATATTTTTTTTACTTTATTTCAAAAGTTTACTCTTAATTATATAGAAGTGATAAAGAGTACATAAAAAAATGTGTTTACGATTGCCGCCAATGCGTTTGTACATACTCAGAAATTAAAGCAAGAAAATGTACTGTTGTAAATTAAACTTAAGAAAACTTTTTAAACTTTATTAGACTTAGAGAAAAAGACTGTGAGAGAATAAAATTGATATTTAAAAGGTTTTTTAAAACTTGTTTTATGGTGTAATAATCATATTGGTTTAAAAAAAAGAGAGACAGAAAGTTATTGAAAAAAGCGAATATTTTTAAATAAAAAAAAACTCTAACTATAATTTTGTAAAAAAAAAAAAAATCTTCTTTTGATGAGCACCTACAACACAAAAGATAACTGCGTTCTAAACTCGGTATTCTAGGTTTTACGCCTGCCCTGTAGAAGAGTTGAAACGATTTTTGAAAAAAAAAAATGTACCCCATTCATATCTTATAAACGCAATTTTCAGATAATAAGCCTGCATATAAACCTTATTATGTTTTAAAAAAACTGATTTCCAACATAAAAGGGCCATTAATAATGATAGATAATAATTTATTTTGGTTTGCTTTTTTATTAAGTAATAAAAATGTTTCGTTATTACATAAATAAAATTTCAAAATCAAAATGGTTCTTTCTTCCCAAATTTCCTTTATCTTTTCATCCTAAATTTTTTAAGGCTCTTTTATAGCAAATAATGTATGATTAATGAATGTATCTTGAAATACAGAGACTGTCCGTATATTTTTTAGACCATTTTGCTTCACTGTAAGAAAAAAAAATCATCTTCAAGGAAAAATTTATTTTCACAACAATTACATTTTTGAAAGTACAATTTATCATCTGCTATTTAAAAGTTTTCTTTACATACAAAATGTCGCTTTTAAAAAAGCATTAGTTGTCTTTCTTCCCAGACGTGCTTTATATTTTCAGCCCAAGTTTTTAAAGTCCATTTTGCAGTAATTAATAAATATGTATTGAAATACAGAGACTGTTTGTATATTTTTTTAGAAAATTTTTTTATCATAAGAAGAAAAAATCATCTGTATAGAAATATTATTATCGTTTGCTATTTAGATGGTTTATTTATTGCTATTATTATATTATTATTAAATTAATAATTTATATTATTATCATAATTTACTGTCTCCTATTTAAAAAAATTTTTACATATAAAATGTCGCTTTTAAAGAAGCGCTGGTTGTCTTTCTTCCCAGAAATATATTTTAAGTTGAAGTTTTTTTAAAGGCCCTTTTGTTGTAAATGATGTATATCATTGAATATATCTTGAAATACAGAGACTTTCATTACATTGTTTTAGTCTGTTTTACTTCACTGTAAAAAAAAAGGCATCTTTAAGAAAAAATTTATTTTCACGATTCTGTTTTTGAAAATTTATTGTGCGCTATTTAAGTTTTCTTTACTTACAAGATGTCACTTTTAAAGAAACATTATACGTAATGTTATTTGTTATTTTTACAGAGGATTACTCAAACATGCTGTGAAATTTTTGGTTTTAAAATATCTGAATCCAGGAAAAGTAATATTGTCAGTTTGAAAGGAAATAATAGTCCATAGGAAAAAAGAAGGGAAATAATAAAAATTTATTTTCACAACAATTATATTTTTGAAGGAAAAAAACGCAGTTTTTTAAATATTGCAAAGATAGTATGTATATTTAATGTTAAGAGAAAAATTTTCAAGTTAAATTTTGTTGTAAAATAATTAAAATACTCAACTACATCGTACAGCTGAAAATACAATACATTTCAGAATTCTTTATAAAAACTATTTATCTGGAGAAAAATAGTGAAATGGTATAACAATAGATAAGGCTTGAGTCTATTTGAATAACTGCCAGGAAGATTACCAATTTATTATCATCAAATAGGAGAAAAAAAATTAAAAACTTAGTTCAAAACTTTAAGGAAAGTTTTTCTAATTTATTTATAATTATTTCAGTTTTTTTTTTTTTTTTTTTTTTGTTAAGTAATCGTAAAATAAAAGCAAAGAATGTGAGAAAATGTTAAAATCATCTCCACATACTATTGGAAACAATTCTTATCTCCAATCTTTAAATATGGAATATCAGCTCTTTATCCACAATGCCATCAATCAGTTACACTGCATCAAAACAAGACTGTAACCATAATTCATAATCCTCTATTAATTTCCTGGAAAAGTAGAATAAGAAGTGGTATTAAGACTATATCCTTTATTGATATTCCTGCTAAATCTTTTGATGCATCTATCACAAATGGATTCTTTGCTTTAAGAATTCCAAAAAGTGTTTTTACCAAATGTCGACTTAAATCCTTTGTGGGCTTCACAAAGCTGTTCAAGAGGAATGGGATAAAATACTTCGACCGATATTATAGAAGTCCTTATTGTCATGAAAATTATAATGTAGAAGAATTGTTCAGAATAAAGATTATAAAACTGAGCATTTAAACACAAAAAAGTATGTAAAATAGCATTGAACATATAAATATTGACTAGAACGCTTGCGAGCAATCTCTGTAAACGAAAAATAAAATTGTTTTATTAAAAGACAGTAAAAGATATTGAAACTTTTTCATAAAACTCGACTGTTTAATTCTAATGTAGGAAGTAATCTTTCCCAATTATAAGCTCCAGGCAATTCTATTTTTTAAAAGGTTAAATACAAGCTTTTAAGTTTTACTCAGTTGATATATTCTTTGTTATTATATCTACTTTTATCCGTTTGGGTATATCATTATTTGATTTTATTTCTGATTGCTCTGAGGAATTTAAAATAATCAGTGAACAAAAGAACTGCACGTAAGCAGATTAACTTTTGTGTAAATTGTTTTCGTTTTACATCTCTAAGAAGGTTTAAAAGCTCGAACTGATGATGTTCAAATATTCGAATATCCATAAATAATTCTTTTTTGTAGTTTTCACGGTCTGATACATGAAACAGTGAAAGATAAAGGAAAGTCTAAAAAGAATGAAAAATCTCATCAAAGTTACAATGTTAACTTTTTTTCCCCTTTAAAAGGAATTGCATAACATTTTAGTTTAAATCAAAGCACTATATCTAAATATTTCTTAAATTTACTATCTGGTAAAATGTTTAGAGTGAATGTTTTGGATATATTTATATCCGATAAATTCTAAAACGAATGAAAAATCTCGTCAAATTTACAATGTTAAATGTTTTTCCCCTTTAAAAAAAGAATTGCATAACATTTTAGTTTAAATTAAGCCGGCGTCCTGGCATAGGGGTAGCGCGTCTTCCCCGTGATCTGGGCGTCCCGGGTTCGAGTCCCGGTTTGGGCATGGTTGTTCTTCTGTTGTTCTATCTGTGAGATGTGTGAATGTGCCCTCCTGTAAAAAGGGGTTGTGCAAGCGAATGAATGATGCGTCAGTGGCAAAGTCGTACTCTTGGCCCTAGTTGGCGCTGCTATAAAAAATAAGAGACGTTCCCCCTCAGGCTTAAATCGCTGTCTTCGTAACAGCGGGCTTGTCAGTGGCAAGTGCCATAAGAAACAAACAAACAAACAGTTTAAATTAAAGTGCTATAATTTAAATATTTCTTAAATTAACTCTCTTGTAAAATGTTTAGAGTAAGTGTTTTGGATATATTTACATCCAATAAATTCTTTACCTTATTCAAATGCTGGTGTTGCCAATTTTTTTTAAATACTTATTAGTAAATGCACTAAAATAATTATTCGATTTCCAGATTCTTGTGGGCCGCGGTGGCCTGGTGGTAAGGTCTCAGTTTCGGAACAGGAGGGGCTCAGGTTTGAGATCCGATTCCACCGAAGAACTGTCGTGTAAGCGGGTCTGGTACAAGTTAAATCCGTCCGGGCTAGGGATTGCAATACCGGACCAAAATTTCAATACCGGTATTCGGTATTTTTTAGATCTTAATACCGGGATATCGGTTTTAATACCGGTATTAGAAATTTTAGAAAAAGAAAGAAGATACAGGCCTTTCTTTCTTTTATTTGCCAGTTTTATTAGAGAGTGTAAATATCAGTAAAAATAATTTGTAACATAAATTATAACAATATATAAAGAATCACAAAAAAGAAAAGAAACATTTTATTTATTTAAATCACAAAAAAGTGTAAATATAACAAATCAGTCTGTGGTACTATTACAAATTTTTGAAATGTTATCTTAAAAAATATAATGCATCAATTGTACTGCCATTAAGCTTGGAACGTAATTTTGTGGAAAAATTACCAGCTGTCGAAAACACTCTTTCGGCATCTACGCTAGTTGGTGGTATTGTTAGCAATGCGCGATATACTTTTTCCAAGTATTTACCTCTAAATCCCTCATCTTCAAATAAATCGATTTCTCGTCGGATGGTTTTGGATACAGCTGATTTCTGTATTGTATTTTGGTTTGTTGAAATTTTTTTATTTATCGCTAATTCTAATTTTTGTTTGAGAGACAATTACTTTTCATTATAGACATTAGTGTCATCATAATCTTCTATAACTGTACCAAATTCTTCTGAATGTGAATAGGTTTGTGGGTAAAACTTTTTAAGAAAATTTACTTGATTGAAAATTTACTTGATCAGATTTGAATTGGTTAGTCTTTTTTTTTTTTCATTTTTAAAATCATTATAATTATGTAAATACAGTAAGACATTTTCTAATTCGGTATGCCTTTCTTCTGTGCAATTTTTCATTGTAATATATAATTCTTCAGCTAGTGATGTGTGTTGTTCTTTCAGTGACTGCAACATGAAATTTATTGTTGCATTAGCTGTTAATAAATTAGAATCTTTCCGACATAATCCTCAACAGCCATTTTTATTGGAAGTAGAGCAGATACAGTTCTGGATATTAAGTCGAATTCACTATCTGAAAAATAAATTTGCAGGTTTAAGTCGATTATTGCTTTTTCAATTGGATTTCTCAGTTTCAAAAGCCGTTCAATCATTAGAAGTAAACTGTTCCAACGTGTTTTAGAATCTAATATTAACATATATTGTTTTATTTTCAGTTAGTATATATTTTTGTAATATGTCATTTTTTGTAGGGGAATGTTTAAATATTTTAAAATTTTTTCGAACTTTATAAATTATAGGAAGAAATTCTTAATGGGTTAATATTCCATCCTCATTAGCAATATCTTCTTCAACAATTATATTGTCATTATCTTCATTGTCAATATGATTCACACTCTTACTCTCTTCAAAGTTGGAATCCGAAATTTCTATATCCACAGTATTTGGATTCTTCTGTTCTTTATATTTTTGGTATAATACATCTATTACTCTTAATTGAATTCCATGAGCATAGCACAATTGCTGATTTCACCAATCAACTTCCCAACATTTTTCATAACTTGCTCCATCAATCGTTACGGATACAATATCTTCTTTCGGGGATAATCCATGTTTCGCTAATTTAGATTTAAGCACCTCCATACATTTTTCGGCTGGCATACTTCCCGAGACATGTGTAAGTCCTATATTCCAATTTTTTTTTTTTCTGAATGAATATTTATATTTAAATAGCGTCTATTTCTTACATTTGTCCATTCATCAAATGTAAGACTAAATTTTTCACCATTTACTTTTAATTGTAATAGCTCCTGTTTCAAAGAATTGCGAACACCATTACTGTAGTTTATAACAGTTCTTCTTATAGTGTTTATAGATGTTGGTAGATTTTTAAAACCTCTGGCGGATAGTGATTTTCTTAATTCAGTAAAAGTGCAAAACACCCGAAATGGCAAACCATCTAATGCTGTCATTTTACGTATAGTTTCATCCAAATTATCTTTTCTTTTTTCAAAATAATCTGAAATCCCTGATTGCTTGGCCTTAGAAACTGTGCTTAAATTTGTATCTTCATCGCAATTAGATTCTTTCCTCTTTAACAAATTTGTATCATGTTTCGTTTTTAAATGTGTATGGAGTCCGCTTGTACTTCCTCCGTTCACTTTAATAACTCTTGAACATTTTTTACATTGCGCCACCATATTCTTTTCATCATATAAATAATGAAACCAAACCGAAGTATTTTCAATTGATTTTTTATGTTCTTTAAAGTTATTCTTATTCATTATTATGGGTTATTATTTATGAGCATATATATAATAAATCTGAAAAATATTTTTATCCTTAAAGTATGATATGCAAATACAATGTGAATAACAAACTCACCAATTTAAAAAATATCGACATATTACGCACTTTCTTCAGAACTGCAACCTTGTTTTCACAGACACGAATATCAGACTACGAATCCTGCGCGTGTGCAGTATTGCTCGGAGCTGTTATAGGATAATTTTGACCCTTCTTCTTGGATGATTCACTTACTGTTCGTCTACATTTCGACGATTCCATCTCATTAAAAGAAGTGAGACGCGGAACGATAAGCGCATTTCCGATATTCACCTTTGACCTTGGATTTCCCCTATTAGATACTTTTTAGTTCGATTTTTTTTTTTCACATGTAGTACTTTAGTATGTAAGTGTTATCACGCGAACATGTAGTGAAGACAATTTAAAAGATTTCTAGTAAATACCGAAAAACCGGTATTTAAACTTGTGAATACCGGTATTACAAAATTGTACAAATGGCTCAAAATACCGGTATTCGGTATTCCGGTATACCGGTATTGCAATCCCTAGTCCGGGCCAAATGTCCTCCCGCTAGTGCGGTGTGGCGTGGAGAGGGGGATACCAGCTCAGGTGTCGTCCTCGTCATCTGACCACGGTTCAAAATTAAAGTTAAATTTATTAATCCGTCCCAAAATAGCCTTAGTGTCGCTTTAAAACATATCGTTAATGTAACTAAACTAAAACTCATCCAGTTTCTTGTGTCACCAATTACTCAGATTGTTTTGGAAAAAATATAAAAGTACAACAGCTCCAAATAAAAAACAGCAACCAACCATAGTCTCTCCAAAACTTTCTTGCATACACTCTAATAATGTTATTATCCCAGAGATTGCCCTGCATAGCATTGGCATGTAATAATTACGAAATATTAACCTTTGACGTGAATTTACTATTTTTACTGAATCTATCGTGACGTCCTTGAGGAGTTATTTTGGGATTTATCCTTGGCATGTGATTAATCGAAATCGAATTTTTGTTTTAAATGAGTTTTTTCCCAATAGAATTAAATAAAAATTTGACTCAAAACTACACCTGTAGTCACAAAATCACATACCAAATTAGACGTATTTAAATCATTGCGACTTTGAGCTATTGCGTTTACGGGTTTCTAAAATTACAGCCCGACAAACGGTCAATTCTTATTGGATTAGGCTTAAAATTTGACAAGTGCCTAGATTATAAATGCTAATTCTGTGTATCGAATTTTATCAATTTAGCTCTCTTCCTTTTGTAGCTATCATGTTATCTCATATTCAAACAGCCGGACAGACAGACAAACTATGAATGCATTTTACAAATTTGATTTAAAGACCGTATACCAAATTTTATCCGGCCGGTGTCCTGGCATAGGAGTACCGCGTCTTCCCCTTAATCTGGCGTCCTGGGTTCGAGTCCCTGTTCGGGCATGGTTGTTCTTTCTCTGTTCTATCTGTGAGATGTGTGGATGGGCCCTCCTGTAAAAAGGGCTTGTGCGAGCGAATGAGTGATGCGTGAGTAGAAAAGCCGTACTCTTGGCCCGAGTTGGCGCTACTAAAATCAAGAGACGCTCCCCCACCGGCTTAAAATCGCTGTCTTTGTAACAGCGGGCTTATCCATGGCAAGTGCCATAAGAAACACAAACAAATTTTATCCGTCTAGCTCAAAGTGTTTTTGAGTGTCACAGACGGACATTTTCCAAAAAAATGTGTTTTTCGAACTCAGAGAGGTTTAAAATTTTGAGATTCGACATACTCTCGAGTTCGACTTTTTTGACGATTATCATACTTTCTCTATAATACTTATGATGATGATGTCGTGTCCGCGTTACCATGGAAAATAGGTGCAGTAGCTACTGAGGGTAAAGACCCCTGAGCACCCGAGGGCAGAAGTCTGACTTCTAGCTCATATGAAGATGAAACTCGCACATTCGCTTGCACAACCCCTTTTTACAGGGGGGGGGACATTCACACATCTCACAGATAAAACACAGATGAAGAACAACCATGCCCGAACCGGGATTCGAACCCGGGACGCCCAGATCACGGGGAAGATGCGCTACCCTATGCAAGGACGCCGGCTATAATACGTATACGAGAAAGTAATAAATAAAGTCAACGAAACAATTGACTTGACTCATACAGTGATATTTTAAGAAAGTACAAGTACATATACCGTATGTAAATATACAACTTGATAATAATGGTAATTGTAATAATAACATTTCATAGAGCCTCGATTTTCTGAACTTTGATCTATTTTGTCTTTGTACTTTTGAATAAATCTACTGAGTAACTAACAAGCATTTAATATTGCAAATAATACACAGATATCATAATAAAAAAAAGTATGCAAATGGGATAAAAACACATCAAGCATTTCAGTAACGTAATAACGCACGGTTACAGTACAATAACAGTTAAGGTTCTCTTCTGAATTTTGTATTTAGCATTTACAATAAATATATACTTGGATATGCATTAAAATGTCTAAAAAAGAAATTGCACTGTCAAATTTCAATTGCCAATGCTAGTTCTTTGGTTTTTTAGAATGAACTTTGGCAACGGTTAAAAAATAGTTCAATGGAAAATTTGTCATTTTTCATAATACTAGTTCCGATTACCCTCAAAATACAAAGCATTAAGAATGTCTACATTCTGTTAATTATCTTCTCTCAATTCTAGAAAGTAATAACCTCTTGAACTGCGAATTTTTTGAATTCCTAAATAGATACCACATTTTAATTTGAACATATTTCCATTCATATAAGAACGGAGAAGGTTTAATACACTTAAACTCATCTAAATGATTTTCATCTTTTAAATTATTTTTAATTTAATTAAAATATCAAACATTTTATCATTCTACGGACAAATTTGATTCACCATTTTTATAAAAGGCGTGATCTTTGTTCTTTTTTTCAATTAGAGCTCCCGCCGCAGTGCAGTCAATCTCTAGTAAACATACAAAATTTAGTACAACGGCTTGGTAGATATATAACTAACTCACCGATAGTTAAGCTCACCGATATGTAGTTGAGAACAGAAGAGAAGAAAATAAATGCATTTGCGATTCGACAAAACAAAGAGCAGTTATGCAAACGATATTTTTTATTATATAAATATTCAATGCTGTTATTTCTGTATTTTAACGAAACTGAATTAAGAGGATCATTTATTTGCTTGATCTGCTTTATTCCTACTTAATATAAGAGAGGTAGTCTAAAATTATGCTGCAAAAATTTCCTTTAAAAGAAGAAACAGTTATCTGTTATTCAACATTTAATTTTTAAGAAGGAAATTAAGAGAACATTTTAAATAATGCGTAGTAAGCAGGAAAGGAAGTGTTATCAACACATTAAAAAAATATAGTCAAAGGAAAAAATTTAGGAAAGAGGAAAAAGAAAAAACGATAGAAATTTGATGGATTTCTGATTTTTCTAATGATTAGCGATGGGTTGATAGTTCCGCAGACCTGATAAATTCTTTGTTTTCCCTTTTTCTAATTCCTTCCTTGATGTACTCTAAGTAATTTAATTTATACTAGTGGGCTCAGCTCCCTGACTTATGCTCGCCAAGCCCCTAGAAGATTTCTTAGCAATCTTCCCAGAACCTGCTCGCTTCGTTCACTATTAATAAATGTAAAATCATCATTTACTGTAAAAAAACAATTATGGGTGAGCTTAATTCATTTATTTATAATAGTGAATGAATTAATTGAAATTAGAACTGATTAAGTTTTTATAAGCGTTTAGAAGATGAATGAAGCCCACAAAGAAAATTATGAAAGTGCATAATAAATAAGCAAAGAATTTGAAAATTATCTGAAGAGCAATCTGACAATAAATTATTTTGATTTAATGATAAAGAACATGTTATATGACATCCAAGTACATTTACAAAAAAATATTCCTCTCGACAAGCTGGATGCAGAGGTAGATTTCTTTACATCTGAGTAACTATCTGGCAACATAATTGCTGATACTAGAAACAGTCAAAATTAGGGTGTGAAAATCACTTTTCAGCCCCTAACATATAAGATACTGTAGTTATCAAAAAAGTTTAAATGTAAAAGTTATTCGTCTTAAGGAGGCGCCAATTTGGCTAATTGGATTTATTTTTCTATCTTCGATTTTAAGAAAGGTATAGCGAAATGAAAATTTCAAACCCCACCGTTTCCACACTCTTTGAGCCATATGAGTCATTTACGAACTCGTCCGAGATTTTTACAATTCTAACAACATAGTCCAAGCCAATTAAAATCCAAACAAAATTACTCTAGTTATTCTGTTTACAAGATAACATGGGTAAAGCATTATACGCATATTATATATATGCAACATATTTTGTTTGAAGCAGAATGCAGGTTGAAGACATAGACGAGACGTTCTATTTTTAATTTCGTTTTATTCGCTCTCGGCAGCATGATACAAGACGACGCAGCGCGAAACAAAAACAGAAGAAGAGAGGCGAAACAAATGATCACTAGTCTTATATAACGTGGGATTTCCAGCCACGCGCCAATTCAATACACGTGGTGACCTTTGACACCTTGGCAAGGGCTCCGAAGGGATCACTTTCTCTTGAGACATAGATTGATTGCGCAGTAATTTTTACACAGCTTCATACGTGGAATGGGGATCAGGAAATAAGAGAATATCTTACTATGGGCTAAATTAAGATAAAGTTTAGGAAATTAATTTGGATTAAATTAAGAGTTTAAAATATTATATATATATATATATATATATATATATATATATATATATATAACTTTTGAATGAAGGTTAGTTTAGCGTCCTAGGGATCATGATCGGTGAAGAAATGAAGAAATTTCTCTGAAGTCTTGTCATTAAACCACCACATTAGGTAGTATTTTTATAGGAATCCACCAAAAAACTCCAATTTTGTGAATTAATAATGCTTCTTTTGATATCTTCAACTTCATCAACACAAAATAAAATTGTTTTGTCTAAAAAGAGGCTTTTTCGTTTAATGAAGATATTATAAAGACAACTTCGAAAGACAAATGAAACTATCTTAGTAAATTCCAAAAAAGTAAGCGAAAAGTATAGAGCTGATTTCCAAAAAAACAATATGTTTGCAATTATATAAATAATCGATACATTGATATCACTTAAATTTAAAACTACTTTTTGGCCTTTTAAAAATAAATATTGTTGTTTTTACTCCTATTGTTTCGATAGCTGAATTTTACTCATCACATAACCAATACAAAGTCTATTGATCTCTAGCTTTATTTTGGAATTGAAGGGTTAAGAGATTGCATATCTCCATCCCGTTCACAGTAAATAAACACACATACTCATTGGAAGTATTTCCACGTACAGACTGAGCCTTTCACGATAAATTAGACAAAAGGCTCACTAGATGGCGTTGGCGTTCTAGGCGGTTAGTTCTTTTCATCATTAAAGCTCTGATCGTTCACTTGTATGTAAGTACACTGAACGCCTTTCAGAGCTTTCTCCAATTGAATCTTTTCCTGTTTCGATAATTTTTTACAGGAGTCTGAGATTCATTTTTAAGCTTAAACCAAATCCGGAGTGTGTTTACATTTCGAAAGAGGAATCACGTGATTAAGTTTACAGGTGTTGCCAAACCTAACTAAATAATACTCATTTCCGTAATGGAGAGTCTCATTAAAGAATTATTTATATAGGTACCGGCGTCTTGGCCTAGGGGTAGCGCATCTTGCCCGTATTTTGGGAGTCCCGGGTTCGAGTCCTGATTCGGACATGTTTGTTCTTAACCTTGTTTTCCATCTGTGAGGTGTATAAAAGCCCCCCCCCCCCCTGTAAAAAGGTGTTGTACAAGTGAGTGTCATCTTCATATGAGCTAGAAGTCAGACTTCTGCCCTCGGGTGGTTAGGGGCCCTTACCTTTAGAAGCCACTGCACAAACTCGGCTTAAATCGCTGACTTCGCCAGCGGGCTTGCCTATGGCAAGTGCTATGTAACAATAACAACAACATTTATATAAGTAAACTATTTTATAGGTATACTATTATTCTATATTATTATTGGTATACTATTTATTTTTATTTATTATATAGCTAAACTATAGGTGTACTATTTTGAACTGCGCCGAGAAGCAGCTATAAGCCTTCTTTCAATTTCACTTTCTTTAGATTTGGCCACAGACAACACATTTTGGCAATTAAATTGCAGTTATGAAGCATAAATGGTAGGTGACTTTTAATCTTTAATCAAAATATCAATAAGTAAACTGAAAATATGTATTGATTAAAGAATAACAAAGGGTAAAACAATTCTAAACAGGTTATTTGCGTTTGATGTAAAGAGTGAATTTAATTTAATTAGAATATTCATAAAATGTGGATTTATTGAAAGCTTTCTATAAAAAAATTCTTCATTTTATTCACTAACTTCATTAACTTATTATTGTCTTTTACAAAGTTATAATCAAATTTTGTAAATCCTTTTCCCGTTTAATTAATGTTGGTTTTAATCGGTTTTAATGTTGGTCTTTTTTTTTTCAAAGCGACAAATAATTAAAAATAATGTTGAAAATGAATTGAATAAACTCTTTAAGGAAATTTTTTTATGCAATCTCATTTCAAAAGAGAGGCTTTTAATTTTATCTGAAGTTTCACAAATACATTTCCAACAACAGTTTCACTTTTATATTAAAGTGATTAATTTTAAATTTATCTGCATTTTTTTCCCCTATTCAGATAATATTTACTTTACTATCTATTAATCCACTCTGAAGGAAATTTTCTTGCGAAGAAAAATTCTGCAAATGAGCCTGTGAGCTTTTTGATGGTAATTTTCTTCTTTAAAGTAAGAAAAAGTTCTGTTTGTTTTAGGATCAAATTAAGTTTTTGTCATCGACTAAAAGAGAATATTAAAATCCTTTTTACTTTTAATATCAAATCCGGTCATCAATAAGAGATATATGATTTTTAGTATTCTATCAAAAGAAAAATGTTATTTTGACGGAAATATGTAATAATTTATTTATAGTAAAATTTACTCTTCAAAATATATTATGAAATTTTTGATTGCTTCCTTATTGATTTTTTTTTCAAATAAAGAGAATTAGAAAATTGATTTTATTTGTTTAGATTCGTTTTTAAAAAAACTCCAAGTGTCATTGTGACTGACTTATTAATTTTAAACCATTTGACGAGAAAGACTTCTAAATCCAGTCATTTATGACCATTCTACGCCCTACAAATGAAAGATGCCACTTCACGCCACTCCATCGTTTCATCCGTTCATCCACCATTCCCATCCTCTCATTGAATACTAAGTTAGAGTAGACACCAGACATCTCCCTCTTACTCCCTCATACACATATTCCCACTTCTAGTTAGATTTCAATATTCGTAGACCGGCTGTACTCATTTCAAACGAAGTGGAGTGGTAAAAATTAAGAATGTTGGACATTCGCGATCATTCCTCTGCAGGACAATGAAATAATGTCACTCCAAAATCAATCGTCAATGCTAAAAACAGGTTAGAATTGTCCTGGTGTGGAAGGCAAGATTGGATATACAAACTATTCCATCACGCTAGTTTAAGCTTTAATTGAAGGGCGGGACTTAGATGTTTAAGGCGGGGAGGTCATGCTATGTACTGTGGCAAGTATTTACCGAAGGCGTTAGAGTGAAGCTTCTGTGGAATGCTTGTAAGTAACCAACCTTGTTGGAAAGTAAAGAAAAAATGAAATGCCCCATTCTTCTTTAGTAAAATTTGAAGTGATCCTAAATGATCGGCTTAGTATTCTATTTTTCATTCCATGTCACGCCAATTGTGCCTGGTTTCTACATTTATACTTGGTTATGATGTGGCGCTACACTATTTGTGTGAGGAGGGATCTTGATTGTCATTCGGCACTGGATTCTTATGTGTATTGTAGAATAATTTTCATAATGTATGTAATATTTCAAAGAATTAATCAACAAAACTTTTTCTGGCTCATCATAAAATTAAGTTTTAAATTTTACTTTCAAGAAGATTAAAATGACGTCAATAATAATATTTCATTTTTTTTTCAATCTATAAATGTACTCAAAAAAAATTACAGTCTAAATTTTCTAAAGTCCTTTGCTCCTAAGGAATCATATTTTGCGAAATATTTTTGGCACTCCAATCTTTAAATAAATAAATAAGCGTTTCTATCATCTGTGATCAAATCTCCCATATTTATGATGTCTTAAATACCACAATTTTAGAACAATCAACATTTTCATAATCTTAGGCCAATCAATCTTGAGAAATTTGTGTCCTGATTTCAGATAGTCGATGCAGCGGTTTTAATTCGCCTATTTTTTAAGAATACTGATGTTTCAAAATTTGTCAGTTTTAGTGATTGATTTAGTTGATTGGAGTACAACTGTTTTTATTTAAAATATTAGTGTCTCAAGAAAATTTTATTAAAAATTATTCATAAAACAGAGGATCTCTGTAAAAATTTAAAATTTGTAATTCATTAGAGCGTTTATTATTACATAAAATATAATTATTCATTTTATTTAGACCATTATGTTAGCAGATGTATGCCTATTTCTAAAATTTACAAATTAGCTGTTGGGCGCTGATTAGAGTGGATATCCTGTGTATATTGAACTATGTTTGGCCTTAAATAAATCTAATTTACTGAACTAATAATACGAATATTGTAAAAGATCATAGAAAATATTTTCTTGTATTTACTTTTTTAAAAAAATATCATATTTCATTTTATACAGGCAAGTGCTGAAAATTACCCTAGGTTAATTTTCAATAATAATTAACTTGTTTATTTTTTTTAATTTGAGCTTTTGTTAATGTGATGGCAACATGTTGATAAAGGCTAATTTTTTCCCATATACGCGTAATGTGCTCGTGCAGATTAAATTTTATTTTTATTCTGTGCGAAATAAATTGTTGAAAAATATGGTTAAAATATTTTTAATTTATTAAAAATAAAAGCTAAATTTAAAGGTTAAAGCAGGCGTATCAGTAAAAGGATTTTTTTTTTTTTAAAACTTTAAGTTGATGTAAAAATTATTTTTGTTCTGTAATATTTTCGAAAGTTATAATGGAAAGATGCCACAATTTCTCTTAACTTTTAAATAATGAAAATTGTAACTAACATTTTAAAAAAAAACTATCACCCCGAGATGCACATTCCCAAGCTCCAAAGTATGTTTATGCCACGTTTGGTGGCTCTGTGTCAAATGGTCTGGTCTGTAGACTGCCACAGACTGCCAACACACCTACATTCATCTTCATTGTAAGTAAAAATAAAACATAAATCTCTTAACAGCAATTATATAATTTTAAAAAACTTCACATTTAATCGCGCACATGCATCTCATTTTCGTAATCATTTTTTGTCTACCCGTCATGTCTATTAGAAACATTTTGTCATTCTTTACATGGCCTGCTATCTACTCTTTCGAAGTTGAACCTCCAAATAGCAAGCGCCGTTTTTTCAAAAATTGGAACAAAATATCTAAATTTACAGAGAGTGATAACGTTCGCACATTGGGCTAAACTAGCTTTGTTGAAGAAAGCTGATGAAAGTGTTTCTATCAGCTTTATTATGAACGTATATGGGAAGTCGTGAAGAAATTTCCGTTAATTTAGTTAAAAATATATTTTTAAAACCAACTACAGAAATTTAATCGCATTTTGTAACACCAAATACTCATTTATATCTTTTAATGAATTGATTTTAAAACTTTAAATTTCAAAATAAGTGCACTATTCTTATTAAAGAAAACTTATTCTTTTTTCAAAGTCATTATGAGAATTATTCAAATAGATTCGAAAATTCTAAGCAAAATTAGTGTTTTTCTCATTTATCGCTTTTGATGTATGAATAACTTCGTTATAGAAATTATAAAGTTTACTTTGCTTAAAAAAATTCCCTAGAAAGGTTTAACGGCCCTAGAAAGGGTTAACCCTTTCTAGGGCCGTGGGAAGTATGCTTCCCACCAAATTTATCAATCTTTGTATGAAATTATGTAGGTTCGCATAAGTTCTGACAAATTTTTTTAGAAAGACAGAAACTTAGATGCTTCAGTTCTTTATCTTACACAAAATGATGTATCTTGATTTGTTACTTAATTATTAATTAACCAAATTAATTAATTAATCCAATTAAATTTATATAATAAGCTAAATGAATCCCTTTTCTTATTCTAATTTCAAGCCTAAAAATATTTAAACATAATATGACTTGAAAAAAATGACCCTTTAAAGGATTAAACCAACTGCAGGAATTTCATTTTATTTCATAACCCTAAATACTCACTTATCACTTTTAATGAATGGATTTGAAAATTTTAAAGCAGTAAATTTCGAACTAAATTAATTTTCTTAATAAAAGCAGCTTATTATTTTTTGAGGACTTCAGTGAGAATTATTTTAATAATGTAATCTCTGAAAACTCTTAACAGAATTCCAGATTACAAGGATCGCTTTATTTAAAATTTGTATGCAGCAATAACCATTCGGATTAAAATATACAACTAATAATCCGCTCTTCTGCCCAGATTAGGATCAAAAATATGTCATAATGAGAATGAATGACGATGGATAGGAGTTGCGTGCCATTTTGATGCACTTCACGGGACTCATAACGAGCATACATCGGGAAATAAAAATTTTGCCACGCTTTGTAAGTCTAATGAAAACGTGAAATAAAAATAACACGCATTTTTATTGCACTTTTATGTATTTATTAAAAAATTATACAATTGAGAAATTAGGTGCTTGCGTGATGGGACCATTGTCATTCATCCATTAGACAGTTCTATCTGGAAATCTTAGATTGTTGTGGAACTTTTCAGTGTTTCTTATCTGATGCGCATATTCTTTCATTTGCTTGGAATAATTCTTTTTCAACGGTCAGATATGCGAAGGAAGCTATAGTTATAAAGAAATTTTAATAACAATGCTAGCATTGCTGGTATAGAACAGTACTGATATAAACAATCGCCATTCACATTAAAACAACGATCCCAGCGAGCAAGAAGGGAGTGGATGACTTCAGTGTAGAAACTCCTGTGTTGCTGACTGATACAGTTTTCCATGGTGTCATTTTTCCACTTTTCCATAAGCAAACTATTTTCGGATTGTGTGATGCACAGTTCCCTTGCTTACCTCAGTTCAACAGCAAATTCACATATGGTAATCTTACAATTCTGCAGTATGAACTGTTTCATGGAATCAAAATTACGGCACTGTTGATCACAACATGCGCCTATCTATGGAATGGCAAGTCCTTGATACGTCTGTGACATCATTGAAATCTGTTACTTTTTACTTTCTTGTATGCGAAGTATAATGCAAAGTAAAAATAGTGTGATCCAAAAAGAAAAAAAAAATGCGAACTCTAGATTTTGTTAAACTTCCACATTTCAAACTTCGCTGAGTCCAAAAAGAATATTTATAGAATTTTCAATTATGTACAGAATGTCTTCTTGTGTAATTTGGTCTAAGGACTTAACATTAAATTTGTAGTTTTTTTTTTTTAATCATATTTTGTACAAAGTCCATTTGGAGAAAATCTGTCAATACGGTTGTCCAAATACAAGTAAACATGAAAACTACAAAATGGAAACAGCTAGATAAATCAAATTTGATACACAGATTAAGCATCTAAAATGTAGATACTTAACAAATTTTGAATAAAATCTGTCAGAGGGTTGACAGTTGGTCGATCTATACCTCCGTATGCATGTAAACTTAGTAACTCAAAAATGCAGTGGCTGAAATGAAGTTTGGTATAGGATCTCTTGATTACAATTATAATTAGGTCTATGTCGAATTTTATCATCAGTAGGTCGGAAAGAAGGCATCCAAAATACAAAATGGATTTCCCTTTTCTTCTTGCACAGCAATTACTTATTTTAAAAATAATTGCCAAAGATCGTGGTGAGATTCAGCTAAATGTTAAATTCACATCAAAGATCCATATTTCGTGAATGTAAACAAGTACTTGTTTTCTTTAATATACTACGAAACAGAAAAATGTCATGTATAAAACTTTGAAAAAAAAATGATTACTCTTTGCATTTACAGCCTTTCCAATATTCACATTTTTATGGAAGGTGGGATAAGGACAACACCATGCGGATAAGAATTAAAGAAGCATGAGAGAAGGATACAAGAAAATATTGGAGAATCCATTTATACTGGTTTAAACCATATTTGGAATTTCGGAAATTTTGTATATTTTTGATCACTGATATGCTTGAAAAATGAACTGCCGATCTATTTATGTAATGTAGAAAAGCAGAGCTACAATGTGATTTATAAAGCACAATGTCAATCTGATTTTCTACAGTAATTCATTTTTCAAGCATATCAAGGATCAAAAAATGGTCGTTCTAATGCTTTCGTCTTTATAAAGTTGAGACCATTAAATCTTGGAAATTTTGTTTCCTCCTCAGTGAGGATGAATTAATACTATCATCCAAAAGAATTGCCAACTCATATATTATGCATTATTTAAGTTCCTTTTAACTGTGAATCTAATAAGCATTTGTTTATTCCTTAGTTTCTCCAAATAATAAAGTAATTAGATGCATTTCTAAGCATTTCAGAAAATTAACTCGACGTTTTAATGACATGTAAATTAACTATTTCGACGAATGATGTAAAAATCAGAATTAATGCTTTTTTAAAATGCATAATTAATAACATATAAATAGCAGATATTTGCTCACCAAAAATAGAAAACAATTCTAAGTTTCTCCGTAAAATAAATTTAAGAAAATCTTCTTTAAAAAAATCTTTAAGAGAAAGCTTTTAATTCGAACCAGAGATTGAATCTTAATTTAGTTAAACATTTTAAGAAACTCATAGTATTTCAATTAATGAATGTAAAGAAATTCTTAAAAAAAATTTCATAAACCTTTTAGGGAGCTTTTTTACAGATAATTTTATACTACGTATTTTTACAAAAGTCTGCTTCATAAAAATTAGCTAGCTTTAAATTTTAACATATGATGCTGCTCAATTACGCATCTCCAAAGTTCAAGAAAATTTGCAAAAATGGATTTTTAGCATTTTAAAAAATTAAAGTAAATATCAGTTGCAGTTCAGAATTCTAATTTCTATTTTCCCTATACTATTCAAAATTGTCCAACGTTCAACAAATGAAATCACTTCATGTAATGAAATAAATCTTCCAGTTTTTTTTAAATCTTATTACCAGTTATTTAATCTTATTATTTTTAATCTTATTATCGCTTACACCTACTGGAGTCATCTTTAATTCAATAATGAAAGCAGACAAGGTATATATATATATATACTTAGAGAGAGGGGGGGGACAAGTATTTGTTGATACCAAGCTTTTTCCTTGCTAATTGCTGATTAGAATATTATAGAAGTGAGAGAAGAAAGCATTTAATTTTATAAAATATATATATATAATTTGAACATATTTTACGCGAGATTGCCAGTGGTCCAATTTTGTGCTCACTTCACATACTTTAAATAGGCCAAATTAATTTTTATAATCAGTTAATTAATAATCAGTTAGTTAGTTAATTTTATAATCAGGAAGTTGGTTAGTTAATTTAATAGTCAGTTTGGCAAAATTAATTTTAGAATCCATTCAATATTAAGGAGCGAAAAAGAAAGAAAAAAAGTGACATCGCAGAATGACATAAAATAATGTACAACTAGAATTAGGTATGCTCATTAACTTTTGTTGTGGGACTGTAATGATTTTTGAATTAAATATGTTTTCCAAAGGTCAACCGGACAATCGTATAGCGAGGATGGACTAGAGGAGAGGATATATAAATGCCCCTGATACCAATCTTAGAAGGAGACATTGAAACAAAACATTATTATGCTTATATCACATTCTACAATTATGATGATGAGGAGGAAAATTATGACGTCTGATTCCTTTCACCATTATGAACTCACCGATGACGGATAGGAGGAAAAAAATCATTTTATTCCCCTGTTGCCATTATTCATGTTATACTATTGCAGCCAAATGCAAAATAAATTTTATGTATTTAATGTCCTATTTTTACATCATATCCCATTTACTGTTAAAATATATAATAGCAGAATTAAAATTAAATAGGAGTATTTGTTTATAGTAATGTCAAATAAAAATGATCTGTACAAATATTAAATTTTATACAGATTTTTTTTTCTGCATTTTTTTACAAAGAAAAACACACACACTTTTTTTAGTGTGAATTTACTTTTTTTTTTATTGTTTTATCGGTATTTCAGGTTTGAAACATCGTTGTAGACTATCGCATTCTTATCATATCGTCTTTAAGTTTTAACTAAAGAATTAAAATAAAAATTTTTTTTAAAAAAAGCATTTTTTTTTTACTAGCTAGACACTATATATTCTCACTATTTTGTTGTTGCTTTATAAAAAAAAATTTTTTTACACAGTTATAATAAATATCATGCAATAACCGATGCGCGTATTTAAAAAAATGGGACGTAAATAATTTGAATTTTTAACTGTAACTGTCTGATAATTGTTTATGTATCGTTCTCGATTACCTTTATTTTTTTTGTTTTCCTACTTCTCTGATAATCGTTTTCATTATCTTAGTTTATTACTCTGAATTGAAAAAAAAATTATATTAATATAAAAGATTTTTTTATTAAAAAAATGGCAAAAGCATCCGTTTTGGTAGAATTTTTCTATGATATCATATCGCCTTATTCTTATTTAGCTTTTGAGGTAAATTTTAATGTTTATATTATTTTAATAATTTTATATCCGGGTTAAATCTATCTGACAATTTTGTAAAACTACTTTTAATCTATATTAAATATTATTACTTTACAATAGTATGATTCATTTATGTTTTTATTATGAAAATATAATTTTAAGAAAAGAGAATATTTTTAGGTATTGCAAAGATATAAAAATATATGGAGAATTGACCTTAAAATGAAGCCTATGTTGTTAGCTGGAGTTATGAAGAGTTCAGGTAATTATTTGTTTGGATCTGAAAATATATTATGTTATTTCTTTCTTGATATTGAAAACAATATGTTTAATTTCCAGTTATAAAATAACAATTACAAATTTTTCCTGAAATAAAATTCATAGAAATCGAATTCTACATTTTGTGACCTTGTAACTTTGGTTTGTTATCAAAATAAAATTATGAGAGCTGTTTTCAAGAATCTGTTTGCATTAATGGAATCATTCAGTGAAAAATAATTGAAAAAAAATCACTATATTGTAAAATTTAATTTAATAAAATTCTTATTAAGATACAGTATATAGTTTATTGCATTTATTGTAACCTTTTGCTTACAAATGGTACAACTGCTGTACCAGAAATATTTTTACCTTTATTTATGTGCTGGTACAAATATTGAACCACTAATGAGTTAGGATTTCATTCATCTGCATAACCTTTCTGGTAGTACATTAAATGCCACTTAAATCACTTCCTTACTGAGCTGTACCCTGTTGAATCCAGAGGTTTCAACTATCAGTGTTATAAGCAGTGTCAATTAATAAGTTTTGCAAATCATGTTTTTGTGTTGTTTTTTTAAAGCATGGATAAAACATGAAATGAAATGGATATATGGAATGAGTAGGTTTAATATCATTCATGAGTTATACTCAATAGCTTCAAATTTCTTTTTTTGTCCATTCCTTAATTCTGTGTTATCAATTTTAACTATTAACCTTTAATTGCAAATGCTGACCTGTATAATGAAATTCATATAGAGAAATAATGACATTTCCAGGGGGAAAAAAATGAAAACATTTAAGTTAATAAAGCATATTACTTTTCAGTCTAATTGTTGAAAGTATTAGGTACAAGCAAATTATTAATAATTCATTTTTCTAAGCATTAAATAATGTTTAAGTCATTATTAATTACTGTATATAAAATTCTAATAAACCATGCCTGATTTTACTTTATTAAATTACATTTTGTAAATCTGATGAGCATTGAATTTTTTGGATTGAAAAATATTTTTATTATAATTCAGTTATCAGTTGTAAACAAAATAAACTTATGTTTAAAAATACATATTTAATGAATAAATGAAATTCTCTGCAAGAAATTTAATTTTCAACATACATTTTAAGTATTATAGTAGAGTTTCTCACTATAATGTGTATATTATAAAAGTTTTAAATTTTTGATTTAGATCATTGTATTTAGATAATAAGATAATTGTAAACTTTTGATTTAGATAATTGTATAATTATTTTTTAATTATATATATATATATTGTAGCTTTTTTTTATTTTAAATATAGTCGTAGTTAATTTTTATTGTAATTTAATTGTATTTTGAATGATGTAGGTTTATCTTTTAAATTTTCCAAAGCACTAAAGAGGCTTCCAAAATATAGTGAATCTGAGCATATGTCTTTGTAATATGCATTCTGGTTTGTATTAAATCTACTACATAGGTAAAAAATGCATTTTTTTTTTTATTCATATGTAAGAATTCCAGCTTATGGAACACTCATAGAATCTGTGGTGAAAGCTTATAAGCCTGTTAGCAGCTACGTTACCCGAGCAATTGCTTTTGTATTGTGGTCATGTTACTGGGCTGCAAACCACAAGGTTCAAGGTTCTATCCTCGCTCAATTCAATCCGCCACATTGGTGATCTCGGACGATGATCCTTCAACCTTTGTACAGCTGTTGTGGTGCCACCTACCCACAGGAAACTAAAGTCATCAGATACACTTGACGCAGCAACAGCATCAGGAACCACTCACGCACACACGCCATAACGTTTGGCGCTACTCAAATGGGGACAGGTGCATTAGAATCAACAGCTAATACATCAACATCACCACTCAATAGCCATATGGTTCATCTCACCTCCGACTCACTGGAGGGAGAGTCTGTGGTGAAAGCTTATAAGCCAGTTAACAGCTACGCTACCCGAGCAATCGTTTTTGTATCATGGTCATGTTACTGGGCTGCGAACCACAAGGTCCCAGGTTCTATCCTCGCTCAATTCAATCTGCCACAAATCAAAATGCTAAACATTATCTTTTCCAAATTTAACTTGTGTACTCCTTTAGGCCTCAAAACGTTATCTACAACTTTTTTTGTTTAAAATTTAAAAGAAAGTGGGGCCACAAAGAATTAAGTAAAAAAAAAAAAAACATATTTGATTAAAATGCAATATGTTAATATTAAAACATGGTTTTAATGTATGGAATAGTTGAGTAATATGAAACACAAGGAAAGAATTTAGCTTTTTTTAATAGAAAATATAAACAACTAGAATCGTAAAATATTGTTCATAAATTGCTACCTTATTTATAAAAAATGATTTGCTGAAAATGGAAATAAATTAAAGGTTATATTGCAGTATCCAAGCTTAATTACTCAGTATCATAATATTTAATTTAATAGTATCAATAAAGTAATTCAGTAGTATTAAGAATCATTAAAGTAATTTAATAGTATCAATAAAGTAAATTCAGATGAGGGCAAAGCTATCAAATAGTGACCTGCTTACTATAGAGGAGACAAATGATCCATTAATACTTATAAGTGGTCAAAATCAAAGTGATAATTTTCAACATATGTGGTTAAAAAAAGGGAAAAGTATCTTTAAGTTTTTTTTTTTTTTTTTTTTTTTTTGTATTGAGAAAAAATTTTTATCATTTGGTTCCTGAAACCTAAAGTAATATAATAAACTATGAGGTGTATATGTAATTTTCATGTATTCTTCATATGATGTATCTTTCTGTTGATACATTTTAAAAAGTAAGTAAAATTTTTTTCTTAATTTTTCTGATTTATTTCAAAAATAAGTTCCCTCAATTTTATTGATTCTATAACTATATAAAATGGAAATCATGATTATATTAGGAAGAGAGAATTTGAAACATTTAAAAAAAATTTAGTGATTCATCCAAATTTATTGTATATGTAATTGTAGATAGAGATTTACTATTTCTATTATATCAGAAAAATATTCATATGTTTCTAATACTTCAGTTTTATATTTATAAAATTTTTATTTAATAAAATCCTTATAAAAAATTTATCTTCTCCTAATTCTAGGAGGAGATAAGCTTTATATTTTAATATTCTGTGTGTATATATATATATATATATATATTCTGAAATATTTTTGTATTTTTGAAAATAGAAAAGGAAAACATTATACAATTTAGGAATGATAATTTCCTATATTTCTGAATGATGATTTGTTGTATTATCATTCAGAGACCATGTACGGTTTTGTAAGATATATATATAACTTTTGTGTGTGTGTGTGTGTGTTGTGCATGTAGCTATTTTATTGAATTTTTTCAATCATTATTATTGTAAAATGCACTTTTTCTTTAAATAATTAAGTCAAATATTTGTTTAAAAAAAACTTTTTCTCATAGGAAATTCCCCACCTGCAGTCGTGCCAAATAAGGGTGTGTATATGGCACGAGATTTAAGGAGACTTCAAGCATATTTCCAGGTCCCTTTAGTTTTACCTGATGTAAGTTTTACCAGTTGTAATTTGAATTCTTATATGCATTGGATGTTGGATATAGTGGATTTAGTTACTAATTCATAAAATTTTAGTGTTCTTGTCTTAAAATTCCAATATGTTTTTTTTTGTATTAATTAATATTTATGATACTAATAAGAAAATTTGAATAATATTAAAAAAGATAGAAAAATAGTTTTCTTTTCATATTTCTTAAGCATCTGGTTGTTAAAAGAATAATTATATGTGCTTTACGTAATCTGTTTTAATTAATTTCTGTTGTTCTCACCTAATCATAGTTATGCTTTCTATAATCATTTATTTAAATTCCATTGTTAAATATTCTATTATATGTTATTTTAGCTGAAAAAGTTCAAATTTTTTTATAGAAACCAAAAATTTCCATAAAAACAATGTGTATAATGCTAAATAAGGATTTTTTCCCTCTTAAATCATGGCATTTGATTCAAATATTAAGAATGAAGATATCATAAATTTGATTTATACCATTATTAAAGCAGGGTATCAAAATATAAATGGGATGTGAAAAGATATAATTTATATTTGTGTTTGTATGCTGATATTACTCAGATTTTTTTAAATATGATTTTGTGATTATTTACTTCTTCAAATTAATTTTTTGGTTTTATGGCTACAAATCTATAACTTTTTTAACTTTATCAAACATTTATTTTCTCTTACTTATATTGTTATAAAACTATAATATTAAAATCAGTATGAAGAAAATCTTCTTGGTACTTCCTATTGACAGCCATGTATACTTTTAGAGCTGCAAAATTGGCATATTTTCTTTAGTGTGACTGCAATTACTTTCAAGCACAAACATTGACAAAAAAATTTCACTTTACTGTTAGCATATCACTCCCTAAAATATGTATAAATGAAATAAGTAAAGAAATCTTGCATAATGGTTTTATGTTCACAGCAGTATGTTATAGAACTTACTCATTTATCACATGTTTTGGGATCTTCCCTAAGGGAGAAAAAAAAAATGATTCATTTGTTGTATGTTTCAGGCTGATAGAAAAGTACTTTAAAATTCTACCAGATAACACATATACAAATACACAAGTGTAATTTCTGTTTATTGTGGAAGAATTATTATTTCTTTTTTTAATACAGTAGATTCCCGATTATCTGCGCCTGTCGCACAAAGTTTTTTTTTTTTTTTTTTTCTTTTGCTTCCAAACAAAGAGAAAAGGCTTCCAAAGCAAGAAGCAAACACAAATGACTGATTTCTTCAAAAAGGTGTAGTTTTACAGTTATGCTTTTGTAATTATATAATACATTACAGTATTAAAACAATACATATGTATTAATTTTTCTGTGCATCCTTGACGCCTCTCGTAAGTACAAAGCACTTTTCTGTTTTCATTAACAAAATGCATTTTAGGTTAGTTTTGAGTGATATACTAAAATATTGAGCGTTAGTTAAACATTTCCTTCTGTTTATTTTACGTTTTATTGTACATAAAGCGATTTCTCAAAGTTGGAATGACTGTTTTCTCTTTTGCTACACCAGTTTTTAGCTTTTTTTCGGATTATCTGCGAATTTTGTTATCCGTGGCAGCCGCGCCACCCAATTCTGTGGATAATCGGGAGTGTACTGTACTTGATTTCATTTTGAAAAAAGTTATTTGAAATGTTAGTGAAAGATAAAAACTGAAATTTCATCTATATCAACTGTCTTTTAGGATTATAAATAAGGGAAAAGTGTTTTAATTCATAATATGAATTTTTTTTAAAAAACTACACTTTTAATGTTCATTTGCATGTTTAACATAGTCTGTTATCTGTGTGTGTAATTTCAAAGACAAAAAACTGAAAACTTAAATATTGTGCAACTGACTCCATATTTTCTGTTATTGCTTTAATTAAAAACATATTTTTTTATTTTTCAGAATTTGATGGATATTATTATGAAAAAAGGATCATCATTAAATGCTCAAAGATTTTTGACTGCTGTAAATATCCATAAACCAGAATATGTTGAATCAATATCAAGGGCCTTATGGTTGCGTTTATATAAAGAGGTAATACTTTAATTCATAAATTTGCATAATGATATTTTGAAAGGTACTCATTTGTAATTAATCTATTTCTAATTTATCACATTTTCAAGATATAATATATGGAAAATTTTAATGTGGCAGAGAAACGATACTTTTTCTTTCCTTTAGTTACTACTTTGAAGTATGCAAATTAGACTATTATTTGTAGATCTGTATGTCCCAAATAATTATTTGTATGTTTTTTCATTACCATATGAATGTCTCTGTCTTTGAGGGGGAAAATATGGATGCTAATTAGAAATAACATACTATACTATATAACTACCAAAAACATAAGTATTGCTCATTAGATATTAAATATTTTATACTATGAACAATGGGGAAAAAAAATTTTTTTACTTATATTAGAGCGATATATACCACCATTAAACATTTGATGACAAAAACATAACGATTTCATCTGTAAATTTTTATGTAATATTAAACTGTTATTTTCTAAAGAAATTGACATGAAATATTTCTATATTTTTATTTTAATTTAAATAAATTGAATAACAATGGACAACAATAAGTTTACAGTTGAGTTCTATAAACGATCATCATCTTATTTAGCTTTATAACTCAAACCAAAAAACATAATAATGATAAAATAAAAAAAATATATATTTGACCAGTGCAAGTGTTGTAATTCAAACAAAGATGGAACTAACATATTTTAAAATGAAGATGCATAATAATGTTTACATATTTCATTAATGTAAGGTTTATTAAACTTTTTTCACTTTAGCTTGATATATTGTAAATGATTTACTTTTGGATAATTTTTTTTTTATTTCAGTAATTTGCATATACATATGTTTCTAATTATAAGTCATGACTATGTTATATCAAATTTTATACAAATTATTATTTAAGCCTATGTCCAATGTTCATAATTACTCTAAAAATTAAGTGAATATAATAATATGTATAGGAAACCGGATTAATTATTATATTTTGGATTTGAAGGAGATCTTCAGAATTTGCATTGTCAGCAAATTATATTGTTGTAAAGGAAAAATTTGACTGGATGTAAAACAATACTTTTTTTTTTTTTTCCCTTTGGTTACTACTTTGAAGTATGCAAATTAGATTGTTATTTGTAATCTGTAGTTCTCAATCATTTGTATGTTTGCTCATTACCATATGAATGTTCCTGTCTTTGGTGGGAGGTGGATGCTAACTATAACTACATTTATGCAGAATAGAACAATGAATCATTTTACAGTTTTAATAGAAGTACTCGTGACTGAGACCTTTGGGTAAAATAATATAATTTGCTGACACTCTAAATTCTGATGATCTCCTTCAATTATAAAATCTGATTTCATTGGAATTCTGATTAGGAGGATATTTGAAATTATGTGTATAATCATATTGACTTTTGATTTATCCAAAGCACATAAACATTTTGCTCTCTACTTTTGATGCCATGTGTTTGGGTGGAGGCAATGTCTAATATCTATTATTCTTATAAAAATATTTAATTCATTTTGTTCATATTCATTGAATTGGTTTAAAAGGATGTTAATAGTCTATTTGCCAAATAATTTGTAAAAAAGTATAAATTCTTTATTAAAAATTAGAAAAAAATAGAGGGAAAATTAGAATATTATTAATACTTTTTCAAGTATAATAATTGGTATATTAGTTTGCCATATGTTTCATTATATTCACTAAATTTTTACAGTTTTAAAAACATTGAACATATTGCTTAAAAAGTAATGTATCCAAATATGATACAATGTAGTCATGCCTTATAATAAATAAAAAAATATATGTACTTTCACAAATTATTAAGATAAAAAAAATAATCAAAAATAAATCATTTACATGACATCAATCTAAAGTGAAGAAAGTTTAATAAGCCTTACATTAATGGAAATGGAAATATTATTAGCTGTCTTTAATTCAAAATATGTTCTGTCTTTGTTTCAATTTGTCTTTGTCAACACTTGCACTGATCAAATGCTGTTTGGTATGAATTATAAAGCTAAATATCATGATGTTCTTTTAATGAACTCAACTGAACATTTAAATTTATTATTTAACAATTTAATATTTCATAAAAATTCATAGATGTAATTCGTACGTTTTTGCTCTCAAATGCTATGATGGTATATTATCTTTAAAATAATTAAACATTTTGTTTTTCCATTGTTCATAATATAAAATATTTAATATCTAAAGAGCAAGATATATATTTTTCTTTTGTAGTTATATAACAATTTAATAAGATTTGTTACAATTTCTCACTATTTTTTATTTAAATCATGAAAATTAATGTGTGCCAGTCACTATGTACCATAGTGTGTATAATATCTTTTATTACTAACTTTTTGTGCTGACCAGCTGGTTCACTTAGAATGTTGGTTGTACTTATTTTTAATTAAATCTTTTACTCATAACTTGATGTTCTTAATTCCCTAGGGGTGGGGATTTTTAAGCATCAAATTGTTATAGACATTAAAAATGTACTATTATTATAATCTTACACCTGTTCCTTTCATTCAGTACGTAAATCATCCTAATGGAGTGAAGTCTCATAGTATTATTAAAAATGTATCTGCCCGGTTAATCTAACTTTGGCAGGACTATAATTTCGTTTTCATACTCGTGTAATTAAACTTTAAACAATGGAAGGAACAATGAACGGGGTTTGAATTTCATTTAACAGTAAAATATATTGTTAAAAATTAAACAATAGATAAGTAAATATTGATGATAAGTGCTAAAATGCCAGGAAATTTTGCACAATAATTGAATTGGTATAATTAAAAAAGTGTCTTTTCTTTTAATTTTAAGATGTATAACAATCATATTTATGCAGAAATATTTTTAGGAATTATTACAGAAAAATAACAAATCTCACTAACTTTTAACTTATTGAAATTTCAGAAAAATTGCTCTGAGATATTCATTCCCACACTTCAAAAGATATATGATAAATTTGATATCACTGTTGAAAATAGTCTCCTCTTACTGAGTGCCAACATATACCCATTTTGCTTTATTATTAATAAATATGTAACAATCTTAGCTATTTCTAAAATTAAAATATTTATAACTTTTTTGCACTTAGGATGCAGTAAAATATTGAGCATGATGCAAATCTTGCATAATTAAGGTTTCTTAATTTTTATCATTATAATTAGATATAAACCTTTTTATTATTTCTTGCAGCACACAGACATTACAGAAGTAAAAAGCTGTAAAGAGGTAAAGTATTTTTAAATTTTACATTGTTATTGGTGTAGACATAAAATTACTCCATAATTTATACTTTGGTTTGATTATACTTTTAGGCTGGTCGAGCAGCAGGAATGGACCAGGAAACTCTTGAAAAATGTATACAGATGCTAAATGACCCTCAAGTGAAAGAAGGACTTCGAAAATGCACAGAAGAGGCTTTAAATTATGGGGTAAAGTTATATCATTAAAGTTGATGAAGTTTGGAATATATAATATAAAAAAAACTTTTTTTAAATATATATTTTTAATATGTATACAAATTGAATTAGAATAACAAGTAATTTTTTTTTTGGGGGGGGCAGGGTTTAGAAATATTTAAAAGAATAATTTTGTTGAAAATATTGACATTGATCTGTTATTTATGTCATTCAAACTGCTAAATATCCTGATATTCATGTTTCTGAAACTATTGAAAGATTTAAATGGAAAAGATTATATATTTGCATCTCATTCAAAATATTTTTAAAAGAATTAAGAAAAATTAGCTTGCATATTTTCTGTTGTTACTTATAGGCATATCTAAATTAGATTCATAGCCGAGTTTTATTTGTGTCAAAAGTGTTGAACCTGTCCTGTAAACGTAATAGTATGCAATTTTAATATTATGATAACATAAACCTTTAATTTTATTATAATTACGGTTGAAAACTGTTATATGAAATTATTTTTATGTTTGGAAGTACTTATCAGAGTGAAAAAATTATATTTTCTCTTTAAAAAAAATGATCTCTTATCAGATCCTAAATTATTGACATTCATTTTGGATCGTCTTATTTTATAAATCATTGCTGGTAAAATATGTTTTGAAGAAAAATAAAGCATTAATTTTGCTGTTTTTTCTTGTTCTTTTATATACATTTTAGCCTTGAATTATAACATGCTGTATTAGAAGTGAATTGAATACCAGCTTCTCTAGTAAATTAGTGAAAATGGTATACTATTTTGATTTTCATTAATTGTGATCTGATTGTTACTATGTATTGTAAAATTTATACTTGATACCAGTTGTTTTGTAGAGTCTGAAATTGAAACAAACAGAAAATTGAATACCAAAATTTGTATCAATACTTTACAGATATATACATTTTGAACCAACGAATAAATTGCATATAAAAACATACTCTCCAAGACTTGAAAGTAACCAGATTTAATATTTTTTGAAATTCTCACACCTTGTTACTGAACATCTAGGGAAGTGAAGTGGGAAGCATAATATTGATTGTGATTTTTTTTTTCTTTTCCTTTTTAAAATCCATTATTCTTTTAAATAATACCAATTTATTGAAATATCAAAGAAACTTCAGGAGCTTCCATTTGTTGCCAAATGATGTCTTCATTTTGATTTTAACTTTTAGCTCATTGATATCCAATAAATGTCTGTGTTTTTAATGATGACTAACAATAAATCCATGAAAATTCATTTTGGTATGCAATAATTAAAAAGCTACAATGTTTCATAATTATATCAATTTAATTCTATACTTGATACAAATTTTTTTACAATAATTATTTGTTTGATTTTGAATCTAGATAATTAAATAAGAATTAAAAATTGTAAATGCTGACATCTGATGATGTCTGAAAAATTTGTTATATGCTTTTCTTTCCTTGCAGGCCTTTGGAGCCCCTATGATTGTTGCTCATATTAATGGAAAGCCAGAAGTATTCTTTGGTTCTGATCGTTTTGAACTACTTGCATATGTTTTAGGTAAATACTAATTCTTTTCTTAATTAAAAATTTTATTTGCTATGTGCTATCATTATTTGGATAAATGATTGACAACATGTTAATTCATTATTTGCCCCTTCCACATTTTTGTAAATCTTCATGCTAAAAATGCATCAGAATACTTTCTAGAAAATTAGTATAATTTAGCATTTTAAACCACTGCATAAAGGATAATTTGAAAATTTTTACAAATCTGTCTTAACAAAATGTATTTAATTATATTCTTTTATGCATGGTTATTCAAAACATTTGCACCAATTATAATTTAAGTTTTGTTTGGGTTAATAATTGCCCTATGTGAATTGCACTAGTTCTTTCTTTGCTTCATGCAAAGGAAGCTTTTAATATAGAGTTCTGTGGCATATCCTCACTCAAATGTTTCCAGAAGCTTTATATAGATACATCCAAAGCTTTTGCTTGCTTCTATTAAATTTGAATTAACTTTATGCTGTAGACAATATGCTTTATATTGTCTAGAATGAAATGTAATAAAGCATGAATCACCTAAAAACCAAGCTGAATTAACATGAGCAGTATGAAAAATGTTGAAAGAATATATAACACATACTTAAATGGAAGTGCAAAATTTTTGGTCCAAGTGACAAAAATAATAAATATTTACCCCTGCTTTGAGATCTTTTAATGTTTTGTATCTATATCTTTAATGTTTAATATCAATAACTTTTTCCTACTTAAAATGATATTAATCTGAAAAGAAATATTCATTTAAATGTGAAAATCGGATATTTCAAGTTCTCTCTCCCACCCTTATCCAAGTGCAAATTTAGAAATCTGTTTGAGATAGTCAGCCAAACAACTTAAAGCAATAGAATTGCTGTTATGTATTTTTTTCCATGTCAAAATACAATATGATTAAATTATGAGGAAAATCACTGAATGGTTATTGGTAACAAAATGAAATTTTTAGCTTCTGGTTGTTCAAGTTTTTCCATCTTATTATTGTTTGCAGGAAATTTATAGCAATATCTAATTGCTTTGCATAATTCGACACTTATAAAAATAACCCTTTTTCATTTCTTTGTCTGATAAATTATATAAATTGATAGTCAGCATTCAATTGTGTTTTTCCCATGTTAACATAATTTGTCAGTTGTATTTTACTTTAAACAATGAAACTAAGTTCTTATTTTTACATATATATAGCATGCAAAAGTGAACAGTATTGGCTAGAAATATCAAAATTCATTTATTTCATGGCAAACCAAATCAACCGGCACTCTTTCAAACTGCTGGTTGTCTTTTATATTTCTTCATTGCCCCTGTTCCTCCTCTCTGTTGACATGTGGTTTTCCTCTTTGTCATTGAGAACTAATGAACAAGGCCTTAGAAAAGCACATTTAGTTCAGTTAGTTGTAGTTTTTCTTGAAAAAAAGACAGAACATCAGTTTTATTGGTTTAAGTTGAATTTGTCTGTTCAGAATGAACCTCTATCTGATAACATATTTGGGTGCAAAATTAATGTATGGAAAAAATTTTATATGTAAATAAAAAGCAAATAATCTCAATCACAAAGCTTAAATATAAAAAACTACCTCTAAAATGAGCTTAATAATTTTATCAATCAGAATTCGCAGATCGAAAAAAAAATTCTATTCTAAAAGTGTTATTTATGATTTTATATAGTATTATAATAGTCGATTTTTAACAACAAAGGATTAAAAATGAATTAGAAGTTGTGTCAATTCTTAAACCGGAATTTATTTTTTGATGACTGGGGTTTGTTTGCAAATAATATTATTTACTTAGTAATGGCCGATTCTTGAAAAACATTTAGGTTCTTTTTTTATTTCTCCCTCTTATTTGAATGGCCATTATATTTTTATTTGAAACTGAAAAACACTGAAAATAAAATTATTTATGGTCAGCAAGTTTTGATTGATAGGAAAATACTTAGGCATTTCTCAGAAATTTCATTTTATTATCAAACACAATTTTGAAATATTTTCCAATTATTCTATTTTATATAACACTTAAAATGAAATTCCAAATTTGCATTTAAGAAAACTATTTTAACTTTCATCTTTTTATCTGGTAAAATATCTAGAAGAATTTAGAAGCCTGTTTTGGATACTTAAACCAATAAAATTACTATTATGCATTTTTTCTTTTCCATATTTTGATATTTTTTGTGACAATTTGATTGGATCAATTATCAGCTTAGTGTCAATGTTACTACTTTAAAATTGGGGTGAATTGTTTTGCATCAGGCCGTCATCTGACTTAAAGAATTCTTAAAATGAAGAAAAAGTTTCAAGAGCAAGCAGTATGTGTTTACTAACATCTGGGGAAAATAGGAAAGACATGTTTGAGTAGCTAATATGCAGTTCCTGTTAATGAACAAAACACAAAATTGACAAATAAGCTTAAAAAATATATTATGTACTTATAACCATAATGATATTTTTTACATTTGTGAATGGTTTTTACTGCTGTTCTGGCAATGTTGATACATAATTTGCGTTAGTACAGTACTTCTTTTAATATCCTCATCTTTAGCCTCATCTTATTTTCATCTCCTCATAAAGCATCTGTTGAATGTAGTAGGTTAGAGGGTTATTAGCAAAGATGGAGTGAATATGTGTAAAGAATAACCAGTTGTTTTTCTTCAAAATTTCCAAAACAGCATAGGTTTCTTTCTTAATAATAGACCACTGTGTTGTAGTAGGAAGCTACTTGTTGATGAAGAACATTGATTCTTCTTTACCATTATTGCCTATCTGAGATAAACATACATCAGTAGCTGTTGCTGAGTCACATGTATTCTTCTGAAATGATGTATCAAGTTTCATGGCTTACAAAAAGGTATTTTATTCAATTCTTCTTTGGATGGATGTAAACACTTTCAGAGACTTGCCTTCTTAACCTGACATTGTGGCAGAAAAGTTTTATTTCTTTTCAAATTTTCACTTTCATTTGTTTATTGTAAGGTTAGAGAAGTTGTTGTGGAGGTCTATGATGGCTCCACAATTGAGATTGAGAACTAAATAATGCGGTGTAACTAATTAAAATAAACTAAGGAATTGCGGTGTAGCTATAAAGATGAAAACGATGCTTCTATAAAATGCGGTTTATTTCTATGAGAAGGGGCATGGAGTCACCCCACTACCAACGGTAAGCATCGCGTTCCGAGTTCTTAACAGTTCTGGCGGGTCATGACCCCGCGCAGTTACAAAAAAGGAGCAACCCTAGAATGGGTGCTTGCCAACTTGGCGCGTTGGTAGCAAAGTACTGAACAGAAGTATACAAAACACTATGATTCTTGTGCTTCTCTCAGTTTTTGGAAAAAAATGGCAACATCATTGGGGTATGTTCAGTTATAGCTTCTATGTTTTGATCATAATATTTATTATTATCTCCTATCTAAACTTTTCTGCAATCTATTTCTTTAATTTATTCTGAAAAGCACTGGTACAGTCATGAATGTGTTTCAAAGGCTGTAAAATATTTATCTTCAGTCTTCATAAGAATTTGCCAGTATCCCTTGTTGAGATCTAGTATGGACATAAAATTAATTTTGTTTCTTCATACAATAACTCAGTAATAAGCTTCCTTGGATAAGCATCTGGAATTATGTATTTATTTAGTTGCCAGTAGGTGATGCACAGCCCTGGATTCTTATCTTATTTTATAACACATACTAATTAATCCAATCTAATAATTTAGGATTTGATTCTTTTTTATAAGGTAATTAAGACTATATAGGTTTAATCATTTGGGGATAAAGCATTACTTTAAATTCTGTATAATTACTTAAAATATCAAATAGCTTAATTTTCTAGTATAAAGATAGCTTTTCCCCTTGTTAATAAATTTGTCTTCATATGCCATATCTAATTTTCTATAAGGAGATATTCCACTAACTTGATCATATATCATTCTGATGTGCTCAAGTTATTGAACTTTCTTGACATAGATTACTTTGTGAACAAAGTACACTATCCTCCATTCTAATGAGAGCTGAATGAGTTCTTGTTACAGCCCAACCTATTTCTTTAGTAACTTATATGGCAAACGTGATTTCAAAATCAGATCTTACTTCCAACTGGAAAAGTCATTTCAGCATGCAAATTGTATATTCGTCTTGGATCTTTTTGACATTTTTCAGCCACATTGTCATGAACTTTATCTAAATTTTGTTGTAAATTTTTCAGAGATATTGATTCCAATCTGTAGCGGTCTAATTTGTACTTTTTTGCCTTTAATTGGGCATGCAGAGCTGCACCTTCATTTTCCTGGAATCTCTATGCCCAATCTGTTGTCTCCACTATACATCTGGCTAAGTGGTTGACTTAGAAGTTATTCTTAAATGTTGGGTGGATTGATAATCCTGCTATTGATTTCAGGGATTGCCCTATCTTTTGTAGTGGTTTTGAGGAACTGTTCTTTTCCTATCATTAATGGGAAGAGCAACTGCTAACTTTTAAAAAAATTTCTTCTGAAACTGTCATAATTTTCAAAGAGATCAACTAACTTTAATGAAAAGACAAAATAATCAGTTTCATTTAATCTGATTTTGAGAGCCTGCTACTAATCAAAATCCATTTTATGAACTCCATCCAGTTATTCTTCTAAGAAACTTTCTAACTCAAATGCCAGGCTCATCCATGAACTCTGTTTCCTTTTGATATAGCATAAACCACCATCAAAAGTACTCTGAACTGAATATACTCATAATCATTTGATTTTTCTTCTTTGGGATCTCTCACAAATTAACCTGCACACCATCCAATGGGAAAATATGGTATTAGTTGGATAATCCAATCAGCTTTATTTATCTTTAACCATTCAGCTTGGCACTCATATATGACCAAATAAAGAATTTGAATCTAACTTTTATAATTTCTAAAGAATTATATTTGCTATTATTAAAATTATTCATTATTTTCCAACATTTTGGAGGGTTTGTTCCAGATTTGCAATTTAATTTTCTCCTATTCTATCCTGTCTTTTCTTTAAAGAGCCTTCTAATAAATATTTCACATTAGTTCAAATTGATATTAAAATCTTTGTATCAATTATCTCACCAGCTTAATCTTGAAAATCTTACTTCCTAGCTGATGCATTGAATGAAGCAGAAAACCTTAATTATGGTAACAACAAATTAGGAGTTTTAAAAATTAAAAGAAATAACTCAGCATTTATTAAGCATTTAAATTAAAATAGATTCAACCTGAATTACCTAAAAACATAAAAAGGAAAATATATGACATCCATAATTGTACATTTTTTTACTATGTAATTAAAGCATAAAAATACTCAGACTACCAGCTTAGAACTGCCATTAATTTCTTTTTATAAATTATCAGATGCCTGTACACTGTATGGTAAACACTTTCATACTCACATTAAATGCCAACCAAATTTCAATTCAGCCTATAACCTAAAATTTATTTTTGCTAATTTTTTTTTTTTTTTTTTTTTTTTTAATTCATTTCAGGTGAAGAATGGTTAGGACCTGTTCCCCAAGCTTCATCAAAGTTGTGAATTGTATGTGTAACTGTTTTACTATATTTACATATCAAACAAATGTTGCTGTTGTTCAAAGTTTATAATTGTATTTTTTTATATTCTTTTTGTAATATATTTGCTTACACAAAACAAGCACTGAAGTTTTAATTTCCTGTATAAAGAAAATATTTACACTGCTAACATTGTATGTTTTTTAATATAATAATAAATATTGCCTGTTGAAATCAAATGTGTTGAATTAATATTCCCTGCTAGCAATTTTTTTTTAATATTAAAATCCTTTCATAATCTACATATCTAAATCAGGAATACACATTGTTTTTTTCTTTCCACATTCTTTTGCAGAAAGAATTTTTTCTTCAGTATTTTGATATCATAGTTGATAGTAAATGAATTATTATTGCACATGCATTAGTTATTTCTTGATTATTATCAATGCTAGTTCATCAATTTGGAAATGAGCAATACCGTAAAATAAATAAAAATATTTTTCAAAAGAATATAGATGAAATGCAATTTAAAAATGCACCTTACCTTTCTGTAGCCTATAAGCAGGAATCAGAAATTTTCCAATTAGAAGGGAATCAAATTACACTGGAGAAAAAATAACTTCAAAATAACATATAATGTTTTATTCAGTTATTACTAATTAATTGAATAAATATTATAAATGAAATTGCAAAAATTATCAATTTGTATGTTATTGAATTCTAAGATGTATCCAATGGAATGACAAGCAGCAATAGAAAATAAAGAACTAAGAATATAATCTCAAATGAAGTGCACTTTGCTGATTGTGGAAATAAACTTTTAAATCATTTAAATTTCATAAACAAAATATTAGCTGAAGCAAGAGCAAATGATAATCACACTTGATTGTTGAATAATATTTTATATTAAAGGAATGAAACATTCACTAATAAAATAGAAACTATTTGAATTTAAATTCTATCAAGTTAAATATTAAAGAACTTTTCAAAATTAAATTTGAATTGTTCATCACACTATGAAAATTTAATTGTAGGCATTGTTATTATGTTTGGTGAAGTAATAAATATTTCTTTAAATTGAAATTAATTTTTCCATAATAAAAACCAAATTATTAGTAACAAGTTAAAAAATATTGTAAGAATATTTCTTGTGATAAATTTCTATATATAAATATTAACAACTAGAAGTTCTTTTAAAAGCAAGAATTATAGTGGATGACATGGATAAATATTTATATGCCTCAGAATTTATGCAAATCTCTAAAATGCCATATATTAATAAAAAAAGCTTTCTATAAATTTGATGCACAGTAAAAATATTTAATATGAAAACATAAATTAAAAATTTTAAAAAAATGGAATTCTAAAATACAAAAGTAGATAAAATGAGAATTTAATTTATGGAAGTTGAAGAAATGTGAATTTATATTTAGTCAAAGGTCCCCCCCCCCACTTCAGAATTTGTCAATTTAGGATGATAAAGAATTGAAACGTTTGAACCATATATTGATAAGAGATATTGAAACATATTGTATCATGAAAAGCAGTATTTTGAATTCAAATGAAAAAATTAATGAAATTTCTAGAAGTTGAATTTATTTTTTCTTCATATTTAAAATCAAATTTGTATATGCATAACATAAGTATCTCTACTGATAGTAAATGTGTGCATATGTTAGCACTCTAAAGGCCAGATAATTTGACCTACAGCTATCAAACTTGGATGGTAAAAATGTGCATGTCACAGCAACATTTTTAAGGCGTCATTCTTGTCATCTGACCATGCCTCAAAATTACTGATTCTGCCTCTAAATAGTGCTCGTGTTGTTTCGAAACTGAATATAAATACCTCTAACTCTGGATAACAATATCTCTACTTACCGATAATTTCGATTTAGAATGATTATATTCTTTGAAAATTTTTCCCATATTTTATAACTTATTAAAATAATTTTTATATGCAGTTTACAAAAAAATGATTTTAATGAATAAAATTTTATGATGCACTATATGATTAAATAGAAAGCAAAGATTGTCGTTTAAAAAATCTGAAGTGTGTGCAATTATTTCATATAACAAAAACATTGCAACATAAAAACAAAAATGAAACTATGTTATTTTTGACATTTTTTAAATTGATAATCTACTTTAAAATTTGATTTTTTTTAAAATTTTATTTTATTTATTTATTTGGAAAATAAAAGAAAGTTGTTTTATGAATATATATATATAAATATAGAAGAAACAAAGATAGCATACCTGAGAGCAAAAACTTTTTTCTGAGATTTCTTGGGTTGTCTGCCATGTTTCACATAGTCTAACATTCCAAATACTATTTTATTAAAGGCAGATGTACTGTTAAAATGTAGTCTGTTATAAGTACTTGGTATACACATCTGACTCTTTTCGCTGAAACCATTAGCAGTGATTTGGGATTGGAATTGTGGCATAAAGTTCGTCGAGACTAAGAAAAAGGAAAATAAAAGGTAGCATTTTCTCCTCAGGGATGTAACAGGATGTCCATAATTAAGTACACAAGTACGACAAATACCAGAAAAAGTCTTGATACTTTTAACAAGCAAAGCGAGACGCCCGCCTCCATAATTTCCTGAAACTGTTTGTGTTCTATTCATATGAACATTGAAATTTTAATTTCTAAGAGGAATTGTAATCATCTTTATCACCAATTTAAAATATTCCTTTTCCTTGTAAAAATGAACAGCGAAAGCCATCCCTTTTAAACATTTCATGATGTAATATGAAATGTTTTAAAGTGATGGCTTGGAAGCAAAAGTATTGAATGTTATCATCGGTAATTTATCTTAAAATAATGGACACTCTTTTTGTGATGCCCCTTTCCCCACATCAAGAGAGGAACCAAAGATGCTTGGAATATTCGAACCTTTTTAAGCTCTGCACAATACTTTTATTTTTGATATCAGCTATAATCAGAGCAAATCCGCTATAATCTCTACAAAGGGGCCTGGGTGCAAGAAACCATTTGGGGCGCCAAATTTTTTGTTAAGGAAAAAAAATACAAATTCGAACACATATTACTATTGCATGTTTATTTAATGCACGCTTTTATTTTTGCTATCCACAATGTTTTGCAATTTCTTTTTCGATGCTTATTGCATGCAAGTGCTCTGCACACATGCTTCAAAGAAGTTCTTTATTAATTTTAATTTCTTGAAAAGAGCTCTCAGCATTTGCTATGGCAATTGGCAACGTAAAGTTTCAATATAATTAATACATTTATAAAAAACTCATTATAATTATTATTTAGCATACATTGCAGAATTTCTTGTGGGTTTATATATATCCAGAACATAAATTTAGTCGTTTCAGTAATTCTTTCCAAGAAATAAACGAATGAATGTGACAAATAAAACGCCTATGATCAACCTGAATTACAGCTGACAGCTTATTCAAATTATTATAGCCACTATAAATCGTGTAGATTATACATTTCCTTTTGGAAAATAGTACAGAACAAAAACCAAATACCGAGTCCTGCGTTTTTAATTAAAATTCATTGGCATTTTTAAAAGTTTTTTTTATTTCAATTTAGCATTTTTTTTAATGTTGTACGTTGTGGAAAATTGGTATACCTTCAGCATTCTTAGAAAAAACTTCCTCCTGTTGTACAGGTCCGGTTTAAACATAAAACATTCTAAATTTATCCGTTATAATATTTAGCCATAAATAACCTAGACCACTTACATTCCCTTAATCATATTTGTTATTGTCATTTTTTTTCTCGTTATTTTCTGATTTAATCATATTTGCATATGCTTCAACGAATTTCACAGTTTTTACATTTTCATTGCAAGATTACGAAGTTTGCACTGAACTTTCTTCTCCAGTTGCAGATTGAATTGCAACTTCTGAAATCGAAGTAGTTTCATTACAGAATTACTTCGTAGACGAGATAATAGATCTACTTGTGATTTCTTGAAATTTAGCTTTTCTTCTTTCTTTTCTGGTAATTTTTTTTTTTTTTTTTTGACAGCCAGAAGGATATTTCCTTGGCATGGACATAATTACATCTAATAATATTACACATTTTATGGTATCAATTATCAAAATATAATACACAATCAAACCTAGTATTTGTTTCCGTCATCTTCCTGCGATTGTGATATTGGTGGGGAGGAAAATGTTGAACATGTGCTCCTTCTATGTTCCAAGTTTGTCAAAGAAAGACAAATCCTAAGACTGGCTCTTAAGCACATGAATTTAAATTGGCCTACAGAGTTTCACCAACTTATTTCCACTAGAAGTGCTTTTGAAAATTTCTGTAAATTTATTGTTGACATATGTAATCCTTCATAACTGTAAAATTTTCTTATTTTTCTTTTTGTAATGTGTTACATACTTACTTCTGTAAGCCCCGTGTGATACTTTGTGGTGCACGGGGGATTCATAAATGTTCAATTAAAAAAAAAAAATCAAACCTAGTAAGTGGATGATCGTTAATCTCTATCACATGTTTATAATATATTGGATGCTTGCACTAGACTGTATATATTTATAAATTTCGGATATTTCCAATCTCGTCGATGGTTCCAGTTAAATTTCTTCCTCACTTCTTTCCGCTGTTATTATTCAGAACATTATTTTAATTCTTGATTATGTTGGGGACCTCTCAATCGTGGGACCCCGATGCATAACATCAACAGCACCCCCCCCCCTTCCCCAGATGGCCTGACCATACTTAAGAATTAAAGAAAATACGAACTCTCCAAATTGCAGTGGGAATTATTGATTTCTTATCTACCGGTCGCACCATTTTTTTTAATAGACCTAGGGTTGATTTATTTTGGTATGGTATTTAAAAGTTGATCAAAAAGAATTTTCAATATGATTTCTTTTAACAGAAAAATGTATCGCTTAATGCTTTGATTAAAGAATGATATGAAACATTGCATTTGTAAAAAAGGAACTACTTAAATATTACATTTCATATGTACTTTATTTATAAAAAATATATATATTTACATTTTATTCAAAAGCATGAAATTCGCTCATGAATTTGAATTCACCTCTGTCTTCATTGTTTAAATACATGAATTCATTTATAAAATTGTTCACTTTCTCGTATTCGAAGTATAAAATATTGTAATTTTCGAAAAATTCTAACTCTAAATTTTGATTAATCTCCACGGTTTAGAATTCCAAGAATTCAGAAAACACATTTTTAGAACATGTCTGTCTCTGACAACGGTAACTCAAAAATGTTTTGAGCTAGACAGATGAAATTTGGTATATGGTCGTTACACCAAATTTGTAGATTTCTTTAATATTTTGAGCAAAATCCTTTACTACTTTATTACAAAATCCTTTATTACTTTTTATCGTCAAATTGTTGTCAATAATATTTTATTAGTGAAATAATTGTTATTTAATGAATTTGGTCGCAAAAAAGAAAACTGCACATTTAACAGTTAAGTAAACCCAATTTTTATATACACATTTTACTTTTACCATTTGTTTATGTTGAATTCATATCAGTTGGTTGCCACAAAGTTTAAAGCTCTTCTTAGCAAGTTTCTATTTCAAACGAGCATCGACAACAGCTGCCTATATATATATTTTTTTAATTGTTTTTAACTATTAGTGAAACAAGAATGAAATAAAATATAAAGAAACAGAAAAGCATGTAAATTTATTGAAACGGTTGGGGAAATAAAGTGCCTGAACTTTATTTTTTCTGAAATGTCCGTTAAAAATTGAACCATGAAAAACAAGACGAATGCATTCGCTGTATCATCCTAATGCTCCATAATATACAACAGATAAATAAATTAGAAAATCTGGTGAACCCATTTCTGAAAAACAGAAAAGTCTAATAAAGAGCTTCTTTTCTCAAGTATTCAGTTAAATTTGAATCTCTTCTTGTGTACAGCCGACCACCCCGCCACCACTCGACAGAGTTAAATTTGAATCGAGGGGGGAGGGAGACGAAACATTCACTTTATCATCCTTATGACTCTAGTCTTGTATATTAATAATATTCTTTCTTTAAAAATTCTACCAAGAAATAATCAAAACAGTTGACTTGGGTAACAATCCCCATAGATTTTTTTTCTCTCGTTTTGTTGAACTCGCAAACGACTGACTATAAATAGTCGGCAATATGCCACATTTACTTCACCCAATGCTTTATCAGTTATTTTACAAAATGTAAAGCTAACATGCCGGTTAATATAGATAACAACCGAATCAGGCGCCACATATTCTACCTGCCAATTTAACTGAGTAGTCGAATTCAAAACAATTAGCTACCTAATAAATAGGATAGGGGTTACATAATCAGATTCTTCGATAGTCCTTTCATTACGAAAACGATGAAGATTTTTGCCAAAGAAACTTCATTTCTCAACGACAGGAGGACAACTGCCCATCTTCCCCCTCCTTGTGACGCCACTACTGATGCAGCCCAAACTTTCACTTTAATTATCACAATCATATTTTAGAAAATTATCTCAGTTATGGAATTCCAATGGAAGATGTAATAAAAAGGATGCAAATCCATCAAAGCAACATGAAAAGGATACCCGAATTAGAAAAAGCAAAGGAAATCAAGAGGCAAATTCAATCTTTGAGGGCTGGGAAGGGGGGGGGGTATCTTTTAATTGAGCATCAAATCAGAGTTACAGAAACTTCATCTCAAATCTTTGCTAAAGTATTGTAATGTCCTGATCTAGACTGATGAAATAACGAAGCAGAATTTCCAGACAATTCTTTATTTTACAGTTCTATATATACAAAGAACAACTTGTTCTAATCTTGGTTAAATAAATAGTTATTTACACCTGTAGTAGGAGACAACAGTCAAAATCGAAGGTTTTTCTTGAAACTCAGTTCATCTAGTCAACACGACCATTCCAGGGTTAGTTTCTCAGTGCTGTTTTTTTTTTCTCCCCTATTATTATCCGTTTTCATTAGGCATTGAACTTTCAGTACTAAGAAGTAAACAAATACGATAAAAAAGGAAAATGCGAGTGTTTAAAAAAAATTATAAGGGTTGCTGCAGCCATTCTGCAAATATAAGCCTGAGATAACGTCAGAGTAACTAAAGGGCAATAATAATAAATATTTATGAAAAAGAAATTCTGTGTATAAATATGTGCATTCACTTGTTTCATTGCATAATCATGCAGAATATTATGCAGTTTCTTATTTCACCTAATTCATTTTATCGTTCCTGCACAGAAAAATAGAATTATCATTGTTTTAGCATTCAAAGAATAAGAACATTTAAATACTTAAAAATATAAAACTGCTATTTATTTCTTCTTCAACATTTTACAACAAACAGATTTCCTTTTTAGCACATCCAAACATTTATGGTTACCTGGAAGTAATATAACAGAGCATTATAGCATATTGTCCATAATCTCTGCAGATATAAATATTACATTACTGTATTTTACTACTAAACTATATTTCTGTTATGTAATATTACCCTATGGTAGAACAACAATGCTTACGTATTTTCAGTTTTTACAAATATTGCTATAAAATTTTAATAAAAACAAAAATAAATAATAAAAACAAATGTTATTAACAATAAAACAAATGTTAATAGTAATTAATAAAAACAGTGGTAATAAAAACAAATTAATAGATCCTATTAGAAATTAAGTTCTTTAATTTCTCTGCTTTCAACAAAGTTTCTTCCCCTCATTACACATTTCAGTATTCTTGTTTGTCCTGTTTTGGAGGCTATAGCCAGAAAAATATCGTGTCCAGGTGAAAACACTGATACTGAGACAACTCCAGGTGCACTGAATTCTTGAATTACTTGAAAGCCTGCATATCCTCGGTATTGCAACAGGTAAACTGTCTGTAAATGAGGACTCACAGCTAGAATATATGTTTCACCTGAAAACAAATTTTGTCTTTTAAGAACCATGCACGTATTTTTTTTAATACAGTACTGTTTCACAGTTTGATTAAAAGTTGTATTAAATGGGAAAGATATAGTAAATTCGTTAAAAAAGAGGAAAAGTTAGGGAGGAAGGATCAAAGTTTTCTTTCTTCAAATTAATTATTACTAACATTTTCTAACTCAGCGGTCACAGATGGTTTTGAAATCTTATTTGAAAACCGAATATCTTTAAATGACCCCATCTCAATGCTACTTATATATAAATTATTTAATATGTAAATGAAAAATATTTGAGTACTCTCTGCTGTATGGGCCATGAGGAATTACTGTACTCGCAGGTTTTTTTTTTGTTTTTTTTTTCTTCCAGTGTGTAAATATAATTGTGGTGAATCGCATATAAGCCAGTAACAGCGCTTCTGCCCGAACAGCTCTTTTAGCAAAATCGGTTAGTTACTGGACTACTAACCTAAAGGTCCCAGATTCTATCCTCACGCGTCTCATTCCGGACATAATCATTAATTTTGCATGCCGGATTCTTTTTAGAGATTTCAGTATTTAGGGGTAGAACAAGAAAGCAATATTATGTATGTAAACATATTTTAGCAGATGCGTGGCCGAAAGGGAGAAACTTTTGAAATTTTAAAATATCGATTTATTTCACCACGGAAGAACAATTTATATATAAAGAATAAGTGGTTAGAAAATGCGTCAGTCTACTTCGCGACGCAAGAGCAGAAGAGATCAAAATTTTTTCCTTCTGTGATTTTACAATGAGATTTTGATGGGAATTTCTTTGACGTGTGTCGATTTGTGCAAGAGAATCTTGGGTATCTTTAAAAGAATGTTGTAAGCATTAGGTACTTTTATCCCATTGTTCCTGGTATGGGAACCTGTGAGTTTTATTAGGCGCGTGTTATAATTTAATAAAAAAAGTGGGAATTGCATCAGGAAATAATAGGACATTTTAGAATAAAGTTAAAATGGGCTAAATTAAGATAAAAATTAGGAAATTAATTAAATTACGAAATATCATTTCGTATATATATATATATATATATATATATATATATTGAAGAAAAGTGGCTAAAATGAACCTATTTTTACCCTTAATATGCGCAGTAATAAAGTTTCGCTCCATAGTGCATGAAAGGAGGGATATACTAATCAAATACAGCAGCATCTTAGCTTTCAGAGATTACCTAAGCCGTATTTAAAACTTCTGAATGAAGAATATAATATACAAATTGCGATAGTTTTTTTTCATTCGACTAAAATTCAATTTGATATTCTATTTACTTCTACTCTACTTATTTAAATAAAATATAACAATTATAACTTTTTGTTGTACACTATTCCTTATTATTTTAAAAATTTATAATTTTTAGAACATCAAAAGCTTTACTTTTTAAATCAAATAAAAATTCAAATGAATATTATTTTTTAAACACTGCCCAAACATTATGATAAATTGTTTTTATTAATATTCTTAAAGAGCATTACATAAATATGGATGATGTTAAATCATTGCAATTTTTGTTTACTTTAAATATCTCATATGTAATAATTAATGATGAAAATGAACATCGTTATATGAAACTTCATACATTTTTTATGTGCAATTCATAAATTCTTTCAACTATTCATCTTTAATTTCAATTTAATCATGACGAACCTTTAAATGATTTAACATTTTAGGATTTAATAAAGCTCCGTTATCTGCTATCTAGCCTATTAGACTGTTCACCATATATCTACTAGACAGATTTGTTTTGTAACGATATAGAATATAACTTTACAGATTTTAGTTGTCTTTACACCTGTCTAGAAAGCTCTTCCACAAAAAGAAAAACAAACAAAAAATCTATATCAGCAAGACTTCATTCGAGGATTTGTTAATGAAACCAAAGCAGAAAGGAATTTTTAAGAAATACAAATTAGAATGCCCGTGGAAATGTTTTATGTGAGCCATATGTTTGTAATCAACAGTTTTTACAATATTTAAAAACGTTTCTACTTATAATAAGTGTTTAGTATTCTACAGGCCAGACTTTTGGACCAATATTTGATCAATATTAGTGTAAAATCGTAAATATGTCCTCAAGATAGTTTAGCGATTTGAGATGCGCGAGAATAGAACCTGGGACCTTGTGGTTCGCAGTCCAGTAACATAACCAGGATACAAAAGCATATGCTCGTGTAGCGTAGTTGTTAACTGGCTTATATGCTATTCACCACAATAGTAAGTATATAAAGAAATATTTACAGCAAATCTCAAATATTGCTAATCATTCATTCCTTTTAAGATTAGCACTATTTTATGTTTCCGTTAATGACAATCTTATAAAGCAGTGAACAGAGGAGTATGACTGTTAATAAATCATAGTTCAAATATAATTTGTAATTTAACTACACCTTATTAAAGGAACAATGAATATCAAAGATAAAATTGAAATTAACCAGTATCATTACTTTTCTATCGCCAAAGTATCGCCAAAGGTGGCTAAAATGAAATAAGAATAATAGAAATCCTTACCATCTAATCTAAAAGTATCGAAAGACGAAATTCCATAAATATTTATTTCATAGCAGAATTTTAAATCATCTTCGAGGACATAAACTTCTACTGGCTCAGAATAAACAAATGACCAAACATTGTTCTTGAAAACTTTTGTTTTTTCTTTTGCAAGAAAGAGATAGATATCTTTGTCGGTGTTGCTCCAGAAAGCTGAAGTCGATACCACTTTTGAGATACTGGATTTGAAGATGAACTGCGTAAAAAACAAATAAGAATCATTAAGTAAAAATAACAATTGAGTAATAAAATTAACAAAGATATATGCCGGTTTCCTGTCAGAGGGGTAGCGCGTCTTCAGGATGATCTGGGCGTCTCGGGTTCGAGTCCCGGTTCAGGAATGGTTATTCTTCTGTGTTATATCTGTGAGGTGTGTGAATGTGCCCCCCTCGTATCTATACTAATAATAATAAAGAAGAAGATGTGTATGCCTCTTGGTGTTCTGCAGGATAAATCTTTTGACCTAAAGCTGTTAAATTTTGCACCAATAAACTTTGCAGGTTAAGAATGCGAATCTTGTAATAAATTTTTTATTACTTAAAAAAATTCAGTGAGATTTAAATATTTTTCAGTTATATTTTTTTAAATAAATTTTTAAAACCATTTTTAAAAATAAAAGAATGTTTTCGATTTATAAATTTGAAATTTTGATCCGGAATTTTGACAAGTTTTTAAAAAATATTCTTTTTTGTAATTTTTATCAATACACTTCATTGTTATTAGCAAACTTAAACCATTTCTATTGTTTCATAAAATATTTAATGACACGATTTTTCTTCCAAAAAATTATATTATCTATGCTTTAGTTGAAGAATAAGAAAGTGAATACCCTTTAGTACAAAAGACAACGAGCAATAAGAAGATGAATTACGCAGGGAATAACAATTTTAAGGTCACTATGATGTCATTGGAATTGACTCCAATAAATTAACAGAAGAATAAACGGTTATTAAAATAACATGTCTTTTATGCCTATCACAACTCGATACATGAAAAATATTTTAAATTATTTTTTGAGGGAATCAATCAGGAAAATAGGTTATGCATAAGATAGTTAATTGAAATTAAATACAATTAATATTTTTGATAAATCAGCTAGGTCGCCAAAGTGATTAGTACTTTTCTAATATAATATATATTGCATAGTATAAGAAACTAGAGAACTACTTTGCAATCTTTTCTCATTGAGCGATTGCTTTCAAAATTAATCTCAAATTTTTGTATCAGTGCCATATACTGAATTTCTTTTACACAGTTTACTTATATTTTTGAGTTATCTTGTTCACTTAACACGATGGAACAAACTAACAGTTAGCCAATGCTTTTGTGAGTTTAAATCAAAATTTGACGCTCATCTTTACTAGTTATAATGCCAGTTTTCAGTGAAATAATTCATTGTTTGAATAATTGCATACACATGCCAACAAATGGCAAACAACTTGCCATAAATAGATTTTATTTTTTTAAAAAAAATAGAAGTATACAATTTTGATACTAAGCTCATGCACCAAATTCCATCCATTTAGTTTATTACATTTTTGAAAAATTGTATTTATGGACAAAATTTTTCTCTAAAACATGTAAATCTATTGTAATTCTGGAGGCCAAATATTTTGACGATCATAAAATTAAAGAACTGTTATTTATAAAATAAACATCTTAAATATCATGTCAATTTCTTATTTTGCATTAACAAAAAATTGAGAAATTTTATGCATAGAAATTTGATAAAAGTTATGGATCAGAAATATAATTTTACATTTTATAAATAGAACAAAAATTTGCATAACAAATCTATTTATTGTGATGAAGGGATATTTCAGGAATAAACAGAAACAAGATTGATGAAAATAATGACAACCTCTTTTGTTTGAAAATCCCAAAGATAAAGATAAATTCCAGAAGTTGCATCTTTTCCTGTGATCACCAAATAACCCATGGGATCTTCTGAATCATCAACAGTATAGATAAAGTCAAAGGAAGAGACATTTGAGGAGTGAAATTTTTGGCAAATATTCCACGTATCATTGATGCCATCATATTCATATACATGCATTCTTTCTCCATTTTCTGTAAAAGAGTTTTAGCAGAAAAAAAAACTAAGTATTTATAGTATATATTAAAATCACTCAATATGCAAATGGGAAAAAGATTCTACAACAAAAATTTTTAAATACTTTCTAATCTTTTCGAATAAGCGTTAAAAATTGATTTTTTTAAAGAAAATTCTGTTGACTAACTGGATGATAATAATAAAAAAAAAGATTCTTCTTGTACAAATATATAATTTCAAAGAAATTCCTTAATTCCTTTGCCAATTTCATAAAGATTGGAATTATAAAAGGCAGAAGAATATGCAATTGTAAAAAGGTTTTTTTTCAGTAATGTGTCACATGCACAGATTAAAAAGAAATGTGATTTTTTAAAATCGTATTAAGAAAGTAATGGGAAAATAAATATTTCTTCTCTTCATAATTTCTGCCGCATTGAATGGTCCATCTATCTAGCAAAATATATTGAAATTGTTATTTTTTTTTACTCAAGTATCAGTTTTAGCATAATAAAAGTTGTGTAATGATCTAGATAGAACTTACAAATTTTCTTCCATATTGCTCCATATTTTGCTGCCCCCCCCCTTTGATATCGAAAAACAAAAGAAAAAATCATTTTTTTACAAAAAAAGAAACCTTTAAAAAAAATTCAAAGTGTTTACTGGCATACAATGAAAATATTACATAATGGGTCAATTAGAAACCACAAACACTTTATCAATAGCTCTCAATATTTAATCGCAAACTTCTGGTTTCAAAATTGAGAATAAAAAATGATCAATTTTCTAAAAAAATGTGTGTGTTATGAAAATCATATTTCAAAATTCGTTTTGATTGATTAATCATAAAATTCGTATTTGTATTATTATTAATATTAAAATTCGTATTGACATTGATTAATATTAATTATATTAATATACTATACTATAAATAATTAGTAAGCGATTTAATTTTTTATTATATATATGAAATTAACACTAGCGTATTTTTTAATTACAAGACAGAAGACAGATTAGAATAAATCTGAATTATATACAATATTGTCTATATACAAAAATAGATATACTGATATGCACAATAATGGGTACTCGTCAGTTGTAACGGCGATCAAAAAGCGCCAAGAAAAAATTTCTCCCATTTGGCGATTTCAATTGTCAAACTATATAGCATGGCATTCTATATAGCTTGTACACTTGAATATATTTTTATAATTTGGCAAAAGTTTTTCTTGGCGATTCTTATTAGCCATTAAAACCAAATTGTACCCAATAGTGTGTATATTTGTACACATTATTGTGCACAATATACAGTAATGCATATCAAATACTAGGCATTAGAATAATGTTATCAATTGTCAAAAGTTTTTTTTTTCCTGTTTGAAGTTTGAAACTGATATATCCACCTCTTGCAATCTCACCACTAATTCTCATTGCTGCTTCAGATATTAATTTAATGCATCCTTCGACAGACTGCGCCTGACATAGAAATTCTTCGAAAGTTAGTACTGGAGACTGTTGTTCTTTGCGCAATTTTTTCAAGTCTGTCCTTTATATTGTTACAAATCTGTAATTTTGCTATCCGGCACGAATAGTGTCATCCTGGAAAAACCGTTAAAACCTTTGTAAGATCTGTACTGTGCGTGCTGAGCTTGGCGACCATTTGGCGACTTGGCGATGAATTTGGCGAGTTTGGCGACTAAATCGATAATACCGGAAAGTTCGAGAAGTTTCACGATCCATCCAGTAATAACCGTGATACATCGAGGTACGCCCTGATTGCTCTGAAGATTCTAGCCCCGCCTACCGGAACTATAAAAGACGAGTACTTTGAAGCTGGGAAGTCGTGTGTGAGAGCCGGAGTCACCAACAAGTAACAAGTCTTGGAGATTTTGAGAGGATTAGACAGCAAGGAAGCTAGCGATTAAATGTGTTGCGATTGATTAGCGGTAGAAAAATTTTGTAACAATATGTAGTGAAAGAGGCGGTACTGTTACAATTGGCTTATTCAGTATAATCGACTGCTTCAAAATTGAATTTAGAAAGCTTGAAAATGCAAACCACCGTAGTACTTCTTCATATTATCTTTAACAACGAGAATACGCCTAGTTCCTAATAACAGCGGATGGGCAAATTATACAGTATTTGAAAATATTTAGTAAATAATATAGAAGTTGCCTTGTAAGGAAAATTATTTTCCAGATCTGTTGGGCACTACGTTAGCAGATCGATTTCATTTTTATTTCCAATCACATTGAAGCATAAACCAGCATTACATACTTCACGAATATTATATGATTCTGTGATAGACTTTAAGTGCCATTGTATAACCGTAACAAACTACTTGGGGTGGTCAGTAATCATGCAGGACTGAATTTACCTGGGTTATTGTCAGTCAAACCTAGAAAAGCAACTATAATCTTTTATGGTAAAAGAAATATGACGCAAATATTGTTGATCAGTACTTAACCTTTAATATCTTTCCGATCCAAAGGTTGAAGAATACAATAAATTCGATAAAATTTGAACAGTGGATTTTTTTCTCACAATCTTTCAGGAATAATCTTGTAAAGGAACTTTATCAGAATATGAATCAAGTTCCTTTGTATAACTCTCCGATTCTAAAATGAGGTTCCTTAATGGCAAGTCATTAGTATGTAAAGTGTATATTTTCCATTGTAATAATCTTCCAATGTATGTTTCAAACGTATTTCTTCGCTTTTCCATCCCGTATTCACATTTGTTCCGTCGTAACCGATAGGTTCATATTATACGTTTTCTTTTAAAATTTGATAATATCTTAGGCTATTCCTTTTCGCACTTTCACCAGATGTTAAAAATATATGACTGGCTAACTAGTTTCTTTATTAATGCTACGTGTATTTCTGATGTTAATTCTCAATGACCAAATATTTCGTTTTCATTTTTTTTTTATTTTTGCCTATCAAAAAACAGTGCCGCTTCAGCTATTTTTAAATAATTTCTCCTTTTAATCTGTGTTTCCTATGTTTAAGTAATTTCCCTTTCCACTTTGTTTTTTAAAAAAACTATATATTGTATTGCTCAGATGAAACTAAGTCGAAATTAACCAGAATTACTATAGTAATTTTGGTTACTTCTCCATTTGAGGCAGCAGTTAAACCAGTAACCAATGTTGAAATGAGGCATAGAAATTCTCAATTCGACGTATCGATCTCGATGGCGTATCAATCTATTCCCATTATGCCATATATAGAATGTTACAAATCTGTAACGTTGCTTCCCAGCACGGTTAGTTCAATCACTCGAAAGACCGTTTTTCAATCAACTCTGTTGGACGCTGATCGGGTGCCGAGTCAGTGATCCCAGAGCAAGGCGATTTTGGTAACAAATAGATAATACTGGAAATTTCCAGAATTTCAGCGATTTAGCCAGTAGGAACCGAAATATGCCTGCTTATTCCAGAACCTTCTCTGCCCTCCTCCGGGAACTATAAAAGGCCGACACTCTCAAGTCGAAGACAGTCGTTTATTGAATCGTGGAAAGAGTCAACGGCGAATAGTTGAATCAGTCCAGCGAAGAGCAAGCGTTGTGTGGAGCTCAAGCGATTGCTGAACTGAGATGTGTGCCGAATCCTGGTGTTTAATGTAGAAACAACATCGAGTCGTGTGAGAAGTAGCCAGTCGTGTATTAGTGAGTTGGCAGTTGGATATAGCTAAGACGAAGAAATAGTGGAGAATTGCAGGCGTTTGGAGAGACCATAGAAAGTAGCTACTAAGATTCCCTCCTCCTGCTGAATTCTGTCTGGCTGCTTTGTGTGCTGTGGTTGTTATTACTACAGATTACTACCTGTGGGCTACTGTTTGTTGTAGTGTGCTGCCTGTGTTCGTCTCGGTTGTATATTTGTTATCTGCGTATTCCTGTTTAATAAAAGTCTCTGTTTGTTAGTGAGGATTGTTTCTTCGTCAACCAACAAATGGCGAAATAACCTCGAAGTTCAGCAACAATATTATGCCAGTACCAATTTCAAAATTACTTTCCAAACTACGTTTCTTTAAAAAAAATGCATTTTTTATTTTATTTCAGAGGGTAACAACTAAATATAAACCAAAAATTTAAAAACATTTTAAGTGTTTTATCTGATCCATTGGGTAACATTTCCGATGAATGTCAGAACTAATTTCGAAATTAATCTTCAAAATATATTTTTTTGGAAGAAAAAAAATAGAATGTCTCTTTTCAATTTTTTAATGCCAAAGGGGAACGATTAATTGTTAAACAAAATTGACGACATTTTTAGAAAGATTTAGCAGAATTTTTAAAGAACTATTCCGCACTATACCAAAATCAATTTCTAAAAAAAATCAGTCTAAATTAACTGGATAGCTCCATTTATGAACATCGTTGAGATTTTGACATATATCATGTACTAATTGAACGAACGATCACGCACTAATTGAAATCCCATCAAAACTACTTATCTAAACATTTAGATATTGGTTGGTTTTTAAATTGAAGGATTCTGATCAATGAAGATCTGCTGAAATTTTCTGAAAGTCATGTCATGAGAATCGTTGCATTAGATAACATAGTATTCTAAAACAAAATTTAAAAAAATGGAATGCTTTTTAGGAAATTGTCCGCTAACCAGCAAGTTCTTATTTAAATTTTGAAATTGAGATATTTAATTGATTAAGCGTACCTCTCATTTCATAAGCAATTATTATGAAAATTCCCTCTTCTGTTTCCAGTAGCTTTGCATCAAGTACAACTGAATTGGAAGATGGCATAACATACACACTATCGTCTCCACTGGTAAAGACAGTTTTTATAATATCCGTTATTTTGCGTTCCTCTGTGCATCTTGAAATAAAAAAAGACAATTACCTTTTTGCAATCGGTTATGTAAATCATTTTAATTCAAAAAATTGATAAGGTAATTCAAATAATATTTTCAACAATTTCAAAGTGCTACAAAAATGTATAATTCTACTTTCATACATAGTGAAATACTACAACTTGCTATAAAATTATTATCAACACTTTCATGATACAATTAAAGAATCATGGAATCGTTTGAAGGAAAATATTTGGAACATTCACTGAGCAAAAAAAAAAAAAATTATTAAGTTTTCTTCTAATAAAATACAAACGAATTTATTTCTTTAAAAAAATTAATCAATTTCCAGACCAAGGAAACTAATATATAATAGATTTTATTTTTTGATTATATAAAAACAGTTTTACTTTTAAAGGAAAAAACTTATTATAATGGGTATTTTTATAAATCATAAATCACATTTCCATCTTGAATTATGTAACTAGATGAAAAGATGGTATTTGAAATGTTTGGCTATTTTATTTAAATCTGACATTCTTTTCTAGGACTCTTCTAATTTTAGGAAAAATAAATATTTTTGAAATGTAATGCCTCTTTTTAAAATACTCATTTCACAAACCTAAAAAGAATATACTGCTTTTGCCATTTTTTTTTTATAATTCTCTTGTAACCTTTTCATATCAAAAAGTTTCCTTAAGTAAGCTAGAATACGAAGGTAATTTCCACTTGAGTAAATATTTAAAGCCTATTATAATTTTATAAGAGGTGAAAATAGTATGATAAAACAAAGAGGAAGAAAAATGATGAGAGATTCCCAACAATATATTCCCTGTTTAGATTGAAAGCAGTCTTTATTAATACATCATTTATTAATGATTGTGAGGCAACAATTCGAATAATTAGAATTATTTTCCCATCCACAATAGTAAGGTAGTTACAGGAAAATGAAAATTTATTCCCTATTTACCTATCTACAAATACAACCACGATATTCACTTTACTTATTACGTATCGCATGTCGTTTAAAATCTAATCAAAATTGATCTAATAATCGTGTTCCACTATAACATGGACAATGCGTTATACACATGTTGTATATAACCCATACTATATATAATTTTAAAATAAGAAGAGTTTTGATTTCTAGCCACTGTAATTGTTTAATATCTTGCAGAAATTTTCCACAAATTGTGTCACGAGAACTATTGCAAAAAGCAGTATTCCTACATGGAAGGTGTTTAACACTTCGTTAGTCACGTGTTGTTGTTTTTTCAAACACGTGTGATCGCGCTGTATCCATTATATACACCAGTATATATTGTTAACAATAGTAAATAATAGAGCTTAGTAATAGAATAATATGGATATATAAACGTAATTTAAAGTAACTACAAAAAAAAAAAAAAAAAAAAAAAAAAATTCAAACCGAATAAGAAGATAAAAATGAATTTTCTCTCAGACAGAGTATTATCTAGATACTAAAACAAGAAGTAATCGTTATCTGTCATATAAAGAGTGATTAACGAAATGTTAATATCCCTTCAAATCAATAATAAGATTGCCTAACTAATGTATAATATATAATTATGCACAATTCTTTATCAATAAAAAGTGATGTATGAGGGAGAGGCAAAAAGGGGTATTTATTTTAATAGAAAATTGAAGCATTTATTTTTCTACATAACCTCCTTGGATTTCAACGCACTTTTCCCAATGTTTCACTAGTTTTTTTTTATTATTATTCTGTCAGTAAAAATGTTTTAAGTTGTATCTGTAACTACATTTGCACCGCATCAATGACTTCTTCATCGGTTGCAAATCTTCTCCCTTAGTGCTTTTTTCAATGGCCTTAACATATGAAAATCGCTTGGAACCAGGTCTGGAATGCATGGCGGGTGTGTCAGCATTTCGAATCCCAACTCTTTCATTGTTTTGGCCGTTGGGTGGTGCAGAATGTGCCCGTTCGTTATCTTGCTGCATGACCCTTTTCGCAATTTTTCCTCAACGCTTGGATCTGATAGCAGGTTTCAATTTTGTGGCAACACATTACAATAGCTCTCACTTTTCACAGTTCCAGCTTTTGGGATAAAACGAACGGTTACTACACCTTCCATTGTCTCAGAATAGTGTTGGCATAATCTTACCGAATGATGGTTGAGGTTTAAATTTCTTAACTTCTAGTGATGATGGATGTTGCAGTCGACGAATAATTTCCGCAGTTGAACACCTTCAGCAAATAAAAAGCGAATTATTGCCCTCATTTTCTCCTTAGGGAAGATCGACAACGGAACTGCCATTTTTAACTGTCAGCTCCACTCCAACGATTAACGTGGGAATAAGAGTGACACGTTGCATAGAAGTATTTCCGAGTATACTAATTCGAGTATACAAGCAATGTTACCAAGCCCTGGAAAAGAGAAATTGCAAAAATCCCTTTACTTTTTGACTTTCCCTCATAAATCAAAATATTTTTATATCACATAAATGTATAAAAATATTTTGATTCTATGTGAGGATGGACCACAAGTATTCAAAAACTTTATCATTTTATCTGAATTTAATAATGCCTATTTATTTATACTGTCTAATGTGCATCATATGCATTTAAACTTCTCAGAAAGTCATTTTTTTTCCAAAAGGATTCATTAAACATTGCAATATAAATAATGCTGTCAATTTTTTTAATTATCTATCCAAATGATTAATTGTGAATTAAATTACTTCGTTTGTAACACTGTGGATTACTTTAACACTACAGCGAATTAAAAGATTTTATAGAAGTGAGAAAATAAAGCTACCTTGATGCTCGATCTACATGAAGTTTAAATCCTTGCACGTCATCTTCTAATACTCGGAGACTGCAAGGAAATATTCTTCCGCGAAGTCTCCCAGTTTCTTTTAGAGTACCATCTTGCTGAACTTCAAATTTCAAAGATTTAAAACTTGTACAAGTTTGATCGTTTTGATTGGCCCATACAATCATTTCTTTTGATGATAACTGATATGCTTCCCTACAAAAAAGAAAATGTGAAATTAAAAAAAAAAAAAATACATAACTACTCAGTAAAAGTTAATATATTAACCATTTTGTTTTAAATGATTATTTCATACACTAATTTGCATGTTAATTTGTCATGTGTTAATATTTTTAATTGCTAAATCATTTTATATTGAAATGATAATATTTTTTATGTCATTTTGAGCTCGGTGACATTTTCTTTGCTACTAAATATTATATTATATATATTATATATATATATAGGGTGTTCATTAATTATTGTCGGGGTTTCCGTACCTCATAACTTTCGAATAAAAAATATTACGGAAAAACCGATTACGTATTCGTAAACTACAACTCAAAGAATTTTATTAATGATATTAAAGTGTAAAGCTTGCACAATTTGCACTTTGCAGGCATTCAGCTGAAGGCGATTATGTATTCGTAAATTCGCTGAACAAATTTTGACTCGAATTGAGGATGATGAAAATTACCTTCGGAAATGGTTCTTCAGTGACGAATCCACTTTTCATGTGTCAGAAAAAGTGAATAAACATAACTGTAAAATATGGGGCTCGGAGAACCCGCACGATTATCAAAAGTCAAAATTTGTTCAGCGAATTTGAGAATACATAATCGCCTTCAGATGAATGCCTACAAAGTACAAATTGTGCAAGCTTTACACTTTAATATCATTAATAAAATTCTTTGAGTTGTAATTTACGAATACGTAATCGGTTTTTGCGTAATATTTTTTATTCGAAAGTTATGAGGTACGGAAACCCCGACACTAATTAATGAACACCCTAAATATATATATATATATATATATATATAAAGTTGCAATTTTTTTATGGATTGAATGTATCTCAAATGGTTCAAAGCAAATTTGTAATAATTATTGATAATAACAATAGATAAATTACTTATATTTCCGAAAATCTGTTTGGAAGTTACAGAAATTTAGAAGAAGGATTGTATGTATCTCACAAATAATGATTTTTAAAAAATGCTAAAAAAGTAGCATTTTGCGCTTATTTTAAACACCTATTTAAATCATTTGTATAGCTTGGTTTAGTTAAGTCACATTAACGTTCCATTTCAAAGCAACATTAGGACTATTTTCGGACGAACCTCGTAATTTTGAATCTCGGTCAGATGACGAAGTTTGGAGAGGGGAATGGGCTAGCATTCCCTTCCACACCACATCAGCGGGAGAATGTGTGGTCCCGACGGATTTAATATGCACTAGATCTGCTTACACGGCAACTTTTTGGTGGATCGGGTCTCGAATTTGAAGCCTTCCGCTACCGAAGGCAAGACCTTACCATCAGGCCACAGCATCCCAAATCATTTGTACAAAAATTTTACTACCAAAAATAATAAACCATTATTGATCCTGTATCGCCAACTGAGAAATTTGATATAGATGATAGCTTTTTAGCAAGAACTAAATCCAGTATTTTACTGTAAGTTAAAAATGTCACTGCCAATTTTTAAGGCACAAGTGCATTGAACTCACAGGATAGTGAAATGATTAGTGTATTCAAGACTGTGGATTCCAATGACTAAACTAAGATTCAAGTAATAGGCTATCCATAGGTATACCATGAAAAGTTCAGTTTTAGTAACATAAATTGGAATTTAAATTCATACCCAAATATACCAGCATCGAGTATGGGTAAAAATCTCAAGGAAAAGCCTACGTTTAATACTTGATGTAGTTCAAAATAAGCCAAGACTGAAGAAGATTCTGTAACAGGAAAAGATATTTATTATATATACAAGAAATTTTTTGAAACAATAGTTTTAATTTTAATTTAATTAATAAGTAACTTATAAATGTTAATAAGTAACAGTCAAATTGATATTTAAATAGTTTGAAGCTACACTTATACAATTACTAAATAGAAATCACAAAATTTACTTTTAAAATGCGACATATTCACAACTATATTAGAAGTATATTTGTAATAATATATAGCTGCTAACATTTATCTGGAAAACTACAATTGTTGGTCAATATCTTTTACCTTATTTCAGATAAAAATTTCCAATCCAAATTATTTAAATTAAAATATGATTTTCTTAATCCATTTTACAATTTTATGGCTCAATGGCTTCAATGTTTTATAAAAAAAAGAAGAAAAAAACCGAGGGGCAAAAATGATTAAGAGTATAATGAAAATAATAATTGATGATAATACAGAAAAATCTAATGGAATGCAAAAATTGTAGCAAAATAGTATAAATAATATTTACTAACAAAAATTCAAAAGAAAATATCCCTCAAAGTGTCTGAAGTAAGGAAAGTTTGTTATATTTTTGTTTTTGTTTTGAATTAAAATTGACCTCGAACCTTATATTGCAATATAGAATACGACATATCTTCTAAACTATACAAATTCAAATCTTTCTATGTCTCTCTCTGATTCTAAAAATTTAGAAACAGGAAAAATTCTAGCTTTTTAAGAACAATTTGCAACTACTTAGTAAATAATTAAATCAACTCATCGAAACATCCCAAATGTGAATTCCTACATAATGGTGAATCCGAAATCAACTTTTGGTGGTTTAATAAGTTTTAAATAAATATAATTCTTTCGAAAATTTACAGAAATGTGAAGCGGGTTTAAGGTATTCAATTCATGTGGTAGCAATGCGAGAAAAAAAAGCGCAATACGCCAACAAGCGACTCAAATCAGACTCCACCCATCTATATAGAAACTCTTTCAGTGAGGTCTTCTGTTTTCAAATTATGTATGCATCAATTAATTTCGAAGCAGTTCGTTACTATTCATATAAAAATTTATTGTATTTAACAAAAATGTATTTTAACAAAAGTTTCTTTTGAACAAATAAAAGAATGTTTCGGAAAGAATGTGTGCGGTTCGTCCAAAACATGCATTATGCCAAGGATGACGTAGATCGTTATAAATTCGATTTCTAAAACGTGGGTCGCAATTTTCAAAAATCTAGAAGCTTGTAATCTAAATGAAAATGTTCGAAGCAAAAACAAAACTTTTCAGCTATGAACAAGAATTAGTAGAGTGCAAAAATTACTTAAAGCTTCATAAGATGACATTGATTAAAAAAATAGACTAAAAAAAGCAAATTCGTTGGTTAAAATGCATATATTATAGAAGCACTGACATTTTTTGCTGAAGTAAATTAAGAAAATAAACGCAATATAATGAATAATCTTCATACCTTAGTAATTTTCAAATTCTTATTGTATAAAGGAAGATCTAAATTATGTTTATTTAAATATTAAAGTTAAAAAAAATATTAAAATTTTGATATGCAAAACCAAAAAGAGAAAAAAAAATGATTCTTCAACTTTTTTTTCTTTTAGAAAAAAAAATTAAAAAGTTTAATTTAAAACAAGAAATTTTAATTTATAAATAATATTTTTACAAACGAGCAATATCGAACATTTGTGTACATTAAATAAGCTAATTTTATAACGTTTAAAAATTTTTTAAAAACATTTGATTAGAATACAAATTTAAAGAAACCAGAAATGTACCGAAAGAATTAAGAAATGTACCGAAAATAATTAAGAAACATAGTTAAATTTTTGAAAAACCAAATTGCAAACAAATTCTCAAAACATTTTCCGCAATCTAATGAAACATGAATTACCCGATAATAAAGGCATATAAATTTTCAGCGGAGAATGTGTAAAATTAATGACAAATAATCAATTTACCATTTTGACTGTCTTTAACTTTAAGAAGCTTGTATTTAATTTCATTCATAGTATCAGCAGCATCGTCTAACTGATCATGCACAGTTTCTTCTATGTTATGAATATGCGCCCACAACGCTTCAGAAGAAATGTTATTGACATTAGTTACATATAATGTTGAAGTTTTCAGCCCAGCAAAATAGACCTATTAAAAGAATACAGAATTAATTTTACACAACTTAACTATTCTCAGATGCAAGTTTGCTATTGAAGTCTGTTGATTGTATTACACCAACTATAAGAGAAAAACAGACGACGGACTAAAAATTCGTAACAACATATTGTTACGAAATTTCCGGGTTCGTTTGGATAGTGGGAGTTATATGGTGTGGAGAACGCTCAATCACCAGGCGGCAGTAGAAAATAAAACAACGACGTTTATTTACACAAAGACACACACGACAGCACAAAGACGACAACTATATACAGCACAGAAGACGATTATTGTGCAGCAACAACAGCATACACAGCAGCATATAACAAGACAGACAGACAGTAGCGCACAGCTTAGTTCAGCACTAGCTTCACTCCGTCGCTGCTCCGCTTATCTCTGGAAGGCCAGTTTTTTACTGTCGATTCCGACTACTCTGCCCTAGCAGCTGCGGCCGCTTCCCTTTATAGGTCTCAGGAGGCGGGGCTAGACGCCTCTCAACCAATCAGGAACGTTCGAGGCGTATGTCCGGTTCCTACTGGACGGCACGGGAAAATTCTCGATGTTTCGGGTATAATCTATTTTGGCGCCAAAGTCGCCAAATTCGTCGCCAAGTCGTCAAATGGTTGCCAAGTTTGTCGCCAAGCTCCGGGACCCTCCGACGGGACACCGGACTCCGCCCAATACCGATGACTGTAAAACATTCTTTCCGAAGGTGGAACCAACTATGCTGGGAAGCATCATTAACAATATAAATAAAGAATTTAAATAATTTGTACAAATTAATTTAAAAATAAATTTACGTGTTTTCTAAAATAAGTTTAAAAAAACTTTTTACATAGCTTACCATATTTTCAAAATATTCAAATTTACTTCTTTGACATAAATTTCCGTAAAGGTTTTCTAAGTCAATGTTATTGATTGCACCAGATATTCTAAAATCAGACATCAAATTTAGTTCTTCTAGAAATATTTTATTCCCCGTAATAGAATTCTGTACAAATCCATTCGATGTTTTTACAACATCATTTAAGTTAATTCCATGTAAACTGTTTACTATATGCAAATCACCTGAAAATAAAAAAAAAATTAAGTTAATAGAAGTAAAAAAGTGAAATAATAGTTAAAAATATTCTTTTAAATACAAAAATATTTAAAAAATATATACACACTAATTTCCAAAAGTGAAGCTAGAAATTGGAAAATGGCAACAAAGCGGTTAAAAGTAGTTTGAAAATTAAATGTACTACAAATAAAAGCAAACTGAAAAAGTGGATTCAGACGGTCAGTTGTTGATATAAAACTCTAAAAAAATGAACTTAATCTTTGGACACCAATTTTTTGCACTAAATACTTTATACATTCCACTTAAGGTATTTATTGTTTTATTATTGTCATTCATCTTCAAAGTCTAATAAAGGCTTAAATAATGACAAAATAAACAAATTTTTTAATACAAAGCATTTGAAAAAAAAAACTTTTAGATATTTTGAGACTGAGAAAAATATGTATTAACTAAAAAATTATAACAAAATGAAAATGTACTTGATTTATATAATAAATACCAGGGTTTTCCTTAAATGTACATAACTCATCGTGCCCTACAATAATATTAATATTTCCTAATGGTAACTTTCTGATAATTTTTTTAATTGTGTCCAGTAATTTTAATAATTTTCATTCAAAGTCATGAAATTGCTCTAAATCTTCCCGCTGCGTATCCCGCGATTTCCGCGGGTTGGCATTCAGTCATTTTCTATTGCATCTCGCGTTTTTCGCAGTTTAGAGAGGCTATTTTTAAGATTGTAGATTTTTGCTATATTATATTATTATCATATAACATGTAGTACCAGTTCACTTTCTTTGAAAAATATTTCAACTTATTTGCAAACATTGCACCTAAAGAGGGATTTTAAAGAATTACGCAGCCAAAGGTTTAAAGTTTCACTTAAAATACAAGTAACAAATTTTCAGGAAACTACTTCATATTTTCGGCATCATCTAAAAGGATATTTATGCCAATAAGTGAAAAATCAAAGAATTCAGTCATTAGTATAATCTTCTGTTTCATTAGTTAAAACCCTTTAGTAATTAGAAAATCTAAAAGGAACTAATCAACGCAATTAGTCTCTGAAACTAATATCGATACGAAACATACTAGCTGAATATATAGAAACAATTGCTACAAATTATCGTGTATTATATATAAACAGATTAGGGAAATGGAATGGAAAATATATACTTTTAAGGAATTAGCTGCCAAACCATAAGAGAAACTAGATCTAAATTTTGAAAAAGGAAAGGATATTTACTTATGTTTATTTTCAAACATTCATTTCAAAATATAATTTATAATTCACTAGAACTTAGACATTATCTTTTTTAAATAATAGATGCACTTTAACATTTATCAAAATTTATAGAAATGTAATTCAAAAATCTATTAATATAAGCTTCATTTTAATATGTTTAAAACATGTTTTATGAAGTGAGATATATCTTAAACTTACCTTTCGAGACAAGTTCTCTAACAAAAATTAAAGTTGAAGAGATATTTTCATTACTTGTTAAAGATACAATACTTCTTAAAAATTGCTGTAGATCAGTGTTATTTATTTCTCTTATATGCATGTTGAATGAAGTTATTGGTTCTTTACAGATTACATCAGACGATATTTTTTCATTTGTGTGGACAAGTACAACATCTTCAGGTAATTTCACTCCATTTAAGCTGCCTGGAAGATTTCAAATTTAAATTTCAGTTTGATTTCATTTTGTAAACTCAAGTCGAAAATGAATACTATAAATTTCATTTCTAAATAATGTAAATTTTTATCAATAAGTGCATTATTGATTATTTTTTTTGGAAATAATAAATGCATTATTGATAGTTATTTGGAAATAATAAATGCATTATTGATCGTTGTTTGGAAATAATAAATGCATTATTGATCGTTATTTGGAAATAATAAATGCATTATTGATCGTTATTTGGAAATAATAAATGCATTATTGATTGCTGTTTGGAAATTATCATCAATAATAAATTCATTTTATTGGTGATAAAAATAAGTTCGAATGTAATGGAATCAATTTATTATCCTTTTACAGATTAGTGATGTGTATTTGTAAAAATGTGTAAAATACTAAAAAAAAAAAAAAATTGCACCAAATTTATAATTTTACTTCCCTGCGTCGTTATCGTCATGGTAAGAAAGTTTTACATACAACTCTAAGGGATGGACGATTAAATTTGGCGACTATTTAGTGACAAAAATGGAGACCCAGAATGAGTATTCGAAAATCTTAGCGATAGCTCCCTTAAGACTCGAGGTCCCACGTTTGTTCTAGAACATTCGATGTCCTGTCATGGGAGCTGTAAAATCAGAGCCATGCAAACTAAAAGAGTAATGAATAATCGATAACTGAATAGAATTATCGATTTTCTGCTTGTATGCTACGTACATGTGATGTGTTCTGCTACTTGTTATTCGTATTTTTGTGTCGAATAAAGTGTCTTCGTTTGTTATTGAACCTATTAAATTCTACACCGTTCAAACCACACTCGAAGTTGATTTTTCTGTAACAATATTAATTATCTAAGCTTGTGGCAAATAAATATAAAAATATGGAAATTTAAGAAACTTTGAGTAAGTGAGATAGAAATAAAGCAAACATTGAACTAAAATAACATAGCTCCTGATGCGATTTTAAAAGGCATGCGTTGTAATCCGTAAATAATATATCTTTATAATATTTGCTTATTACTGAAATATATTGAGCAAGTAAATGTTCCTTTGCATCCAAACTAAACCTGAGTTGGATTAAGTTGATTAAACGTTCTTTTCCTTAAACTTTGAAACAAACAAAATGCATTTTAATGTAAAGTGAGTAGGTTGTCATTGAATATGGTAAAAAACTTTTATCTAAAGATACCTTAGTTATTTTTAAAAACTTTGTGCTGTTGAAAAAAATATTAACAGAATTAATACACAGGATAAAATATTTCAGAGTTGTGAAAAATAATATGCAATAGAAAATTTTATTTAGTTAATTAATAAAATAGCTTACCCTCGATGAAAACTTCCCCAGCAGTAATATTTGGTAAATTCAAAGCTATTATCTGGTTTGCTGTCTTACTCAGATACTTTCTGTATAATAAAGGGATATTCAATTTGTTTAAAAATGCCACATTCAGCTTGTTTATAGTAATGTTGCTTGTAGTAATCTTTGAAAAACTTTTTCTGCCCATTATGGTCTAAAATTTCAAAAGGAAAAAAAAAATTGGAAACAAAAATGAAATTGATGATATAAGCGGAAATTGAAAACTTATCTACTTATTGCTAATGAAATGAAAAAATTCTCGCAATAATTCAGAATAACTAATTCAAAATAATAAAAATTAATATTAGAGTCACTGAATAAATTTGACAATTTCTTATATGGTGTTAACCCGTTAACTGTATGGACCTCTTCGGAAAATGCAAATGTTATCTAAATTGTGTCGCAAAAGTGTAACGATGACGAGTATACTCGTCAAACACAGTATGCGCAATATGAAATTGCGTTGTAATGAAATGACTTATTTTTATTTCAATAATCACATTTATTTATTTACTTAAACTGACATGCAATTTTTGCATATGAACGAACAAGAAGCAAAAAAATTAATTTATTATTTTAATTTGCTGTTAGAGAATGGTATTGAGAAAAGTGTGGTGGTAACATTATAGGCCAGATAACAACTTCCGGAGAGGAGAGTACTCTTGTCTAGTGGTTATGTTACTCGGCTATGAACCCTAACGTTGCGAGTTCGAACCTCAACCCGCACATTGGTGACCCTGGTTCTGAACTACCGCATCCTTCGTTCTGCTGTCGTGGCTCCATCTACCGGCAGCAACCACTCACACACACTCGCCGTCGCCCGCCATAACACTTGGCGCGATAATCACGTTCGTCGCTCGCCATAACTGGCGCGATAAACTCTACCGACTCACTGGTGGGGGACTATTGTGGTGGTAACATTATAGGCCAGATAACAACTTCCGGAGAGGAGAGTACTCTTTTGTCTAGTGGTTATGTTACTCGGCTATGAACCCTAACGTTGCGAGTTCGAACCTCAACCCGCACAAAAGCATAGTACAAAGTATAATAATCTTTTATTTTTTCCTTTGATTTCGATGGTTGTGTGTTCAAATCACGTCCGGGTCACCAATTTAGTGAATGGGTATGAGCGAGAATAGAACCTGGGACCTTGTGGTTCTCAGTCCAGTAACATAACCATTTACAAAAGCAATTGCTCGTGCTATTCACAACAGGCTCACAATATTTATGAACATATTTGAGTTTTTACTAAAATTGCAATTCAAACTGCAAATTGTCACTACTTATTACACCTGACGAATAAACTTGGCATAACGCAAAATGTACTTTTTTCTATAATGAGTATACTCGCCAAAAAACATTTAACTGCTTAAAAGATATAGAAACAAAAATCTGCATACATTTTTGAATTTCTCAAAACAACGGCATTTTAAAATAAGCAGCAGCTAACTTAGATCTTAATCTTCAGTCATCATATCTAAAAATCCCCATTTTTATGGTTTATTTGAAAAAATATAATTTTAGCCTAAAAATGATTAATATTGCAAATAATAGTTCTTAATATAGTTAGTTAACAAATACAATTTTTAATGACAAATTACCAGGGGACAAACATTTAATGACATGTAGCATATGTTAAAATGCTATTACTGTACAAAACTGTTTTATCAATTAATCTTAACATAAATTAAGATAAAATGGCGAAAATACAAGAAAAAGTTTAATCACATTATTGGTAAAATGGTTTATATTTAACAATATATAATATACATAAATGACCCATAACATAGTGACATCACACATCTGAACTTTTGCAAACCTCGGCTACGTGTTGGTTTTTATTTATATGATTTTATATTTTCAAAGGAATATTAGTTATTGAAAATTATCATTTCAGTAACTGCTGAAAATTATTATTATCCTCATAATATGAGTGAAAATATGAGATAAATTCATCTGAAAACGTTCATAAAATAATAGTTATAATTCACAGAAGCCATCAATTTCATAAAACTAATATAAAATTCTATTATAAAATTCAATAAGTAAAATTTGAGAAAAAATTTTCGGCAACTAAATTTAAATTCACTATTACACAAAATGCATTCAAATCAGGAAATCCAGAATCATAAGCAAAAATAAGAAGAATTAACAAGAAAGAATTATATAACTAAATTAATATTTTTTAAAAAAAATCACTTTCATTGTACTAACTTGTGGCAAATGGGGCCTTACAGCATCCTTTAAGAGAAAATCAATGTTAATCCCATTCATGGCACCAAGAACTTTAAGTTGAGTTGCTTTCACGTTGAAAAGATTATAAGATCTCTTCATATTAGACATAAATCGTAAACTAGAAGCTATGTCACCAAAGGAACTCTCATCTAAGCCATTCAGGGCATTTTTCACGTGCAAGTTACCATCTACAACTAGATTAGTAAAGTACTTTTTAGTCTTGACAAAGATGTTCTTCATAAGAAATTCTCTAACACCCTAAAATAAAAGAAAGAACATATATTATACTTAGATGAATACTTTTTGGAATAAGTAATACCACATAACCAAAATACTTACTGATAAATCGCATCCGTTTACTTTGCCAAATACATCAACATTCTTGGCGTGGATGTTTGATAAATTCATTGATGCTAAATTGTTAGCACTGTTTAGTTTGAATGTATTGTCAAGTTTTACACCATCAATAGAAGCAGGTGAGATGATTTGAACTAAATATAAAAAGACAAATTTTAAAACATTATAAATTAAAAGCAACTGCGCAATTTAAAAAAAGTACTAAATAGTTGTCGAAGAAATTCTTTTTACTAATACAAAGTGTACTAATGTTAAAAAGAATGTTTACCACCCTTAAATAATTAACTGCCTCAATGATGTCTTACTTTGTATTTCCTATTTTTCCAAAGTAAATAAAATTTAAATCTCTTCTCTATACATTTATTTGTCTGTGTAAGTAATTAGAAATTATCCCTTCAAGTATCTATTTTGTTAGAATTGAACAGAAATGTAAATAGATTAAGAACTTAAACCTCAGATTTTAATATACAGTAACTTAAAAAAGACCACAAAAAAAATGCTAAATAAAAGAAGTTCTTAAATGTAAAGGAGAAAAACAACTAAAATAATATACTACAAGTCAAAAGTCAATTTATAATGAAGCTATTATTATTGCACAAAGAATGTACTAAGTATACAAAGGACGAAATAATTATTTTCATTAGTTTCATATGCATTTTAATTTTTCCTTATGTGCAGTGCAAATATTTTGTCATTAATACTGAATTATTAATAATTCTTACAATGAAGAATATACTAAATATACAAAAGAATAAATAATTGTTTTTATCACTATTGTATGTATTTTACCTTTTCCTTATAGGCAGGGCAAATACTTTATTAATAAGTGTTATAATGAACAATATATTACTTCATTATAAGATACGTTACAGTATAATATTTGTTTTTGTCACCATAGTATTTTACTTTTCCTTATAAGCAGTGCAAATACTTTATTATTAATTTATTTCTTCCCATTCTCCCTCTCTGCATATGAGCAGAAATAACCGTGACCAATAAATCATTAGTTCCACCTTCTGCCAGAAAATAAATTGAAATCGTTTCTAATTATCCTATTGATATTTTGCATCTCTTGTCCTTCTTAATTATGTGAAAAAATAGGTTTCTTGAAAACGAGTGAAGACAAGAATAGGTGGGCGATGAAAAGGAAGAGAAATCTTTGAATGACTTAAAAAGAGAAATGTATTTTCCTGCTTTTAATTTAAATTGCTTTCAGAGCGTGTTTAAATTTTTTTATCATGGAACCTAGAGGCTAAGACTCGTAATTATAATTATTTAATGATTAGATAAATTATTATCATTCAGGTACACATGCTGAATAGTTTCAGGTTTATTTTTCTTTTTAAAATGACTCTTTAAAAAACATTAAAAGAAATTCCTTTTATGCTATATACTTTCAAAATGAATATGGAATTTTATTTTATATAGGATTACAAGCCTTGCTTGTCACCGCAGTAACCAATTTTATAAAACTGATAAACAATTAGTAAACAAATTAATAACTTTGTTTACTAAACTTAACTTTGTTTATTAACTTTTAAATAATTGAAAATTGTTTTAAAGTTTTGCTTGAAATATTGTAAAGCTTTTATTCGGTATAATAACTGAGTATAAAAAAAAATCAACATTTATTTTTCCATTCTTATATTCAGTAGAAAGTTTTATACGCTGTTCAAACAAATTTTGCAGTTTGATAGCAGCATCAGCAATTTTTTTTTATGATGCATACAAGCGCTGGTGATAGTTCCTTCGTAAATGATTCCAAAACTTGATATTGTTTGTGAAAATGTCATTGTTTTGAAAACTAATTTTAAATGTAGCTTTAATATAAATTGTTTCCAAAATTTGCAATTTGAAATTCTTGCTTTTATAATTACAAGTTTGAAGCACGTTTATGATTTCAATGTTTATAATGTTTAAAATTAAACCAACTCGAAAATGATTTTAAATAATACTGTGAATGATGCCTTCATATTATCTAATAGGCGATACAGGTAAGTGCGTAACATCAGGGAGATCTCAAACTTTCGATACATTATTTGTGTTATCTTCCGAGAGAATTAATTTCATAATTCCATTTAATTTATAAGATCTTATACTTGAATTGATGCAAATACAATTATCGTTTGAATGTTAAATTGCAATTTTAATATTCCCAATTAATTATCTTTTACAATATTTATATAAAGCTATTTAAAAATTCTAAGGAAGTATGTTCTTTGTAATTTGAGAAAAATAGCTAATTCTATAATCGAATAGTATTTAGGCTGTATTCAAAGGTTTTTAATTTAAAAAAAAAATTGAATCTCGATTTTTTTATATGTAAAATACTGAACTAAACTGTTTTCGAATGAGCTCTGTAATTAAATGTTTTGCCAATTTCTCTACAATTAATTCAGCATAAAGTAGATCCAGCTGAACACTTTGGTTTTAGAGCATTAGTCGGCTTTCTTGAAGGAAAAAATTCCACCAAAAAGAAAGATAGTAATAAAAAAAAAGAAACAAAATATGTCAAATAAAAAATAAATTAAGATTAGTAAATTTTGAAATGCTTACAATTTAGCACAATAAGATCAATTTTAAAATATACTGGAATGTAGTAAATACAATAAATATGAGAATATATAACAAATATTTGCAAATAAAATGAAATTTTGCGAAATATAAATGAATTTTACAAGAATTTTGACAGTGTTAAAGTGAATAAACAAAAGGCTCTAAAATACTATAATAGGAGAAGAAAACAATGACTCTAAAACCAAACTGAACCTATTTAAAAAAATTATATTACATATGTTATAAAAATTAGTTAAAATAAAAATCTATCCCGAATACAAAATGAAACAAACTAAATATTAAGTGGGAAGAAAAAAAGTAACGTACAATTACAAATATAAATATATACATATAAGTAGCATGCTGAACAATGAAAGAAATTGTAATAAAAATATCAAATATAATAGATAAGTAATACTAAATTCTTTATGAGCCATTCAAATTTTTAAATATGAAATACTGACGCAGAAACGAATGTTTTAGGTATTTCAGTAACCGAATATTTGTTAATTCAAACAGTTTTACGTAAAAAAATTGATAAACAGAGAATTAAAATCATTAAAAAATATCTGGCGTAGAAAATTAGAAGAAAAGTGGGCTTCCGATACTAGCATATTTAAGGTCCACTAAACAAAATCTGACCTTTATATGTTCCTCCAGATGGAAAAAAATTATTTCTACATTTGGAGCAATGTTTTATTTGATAAATACTCTGAGCTAATCCGAAGCAGTTAATCTATTATTTTATTGCTATCTGTAAAGTAGGTAAATGAAGGTAACTGAATATAACTAAATTTGCTTTATATTTACTTGAAATGTGTTTCTTTAAGTTTCAATTATATTGTTAAAGAAAGCAAATTTGTTGTTTTAAATTGAATTCCAAATTTTGTTCTAAATTATCTTTATTAAAATTCAAGCATTAATTAATCCAGTTGAGTTTAAAAAATAAATGCCTCATGATTAAGATGACGCAAAACAATTCATGTAGAATTTATGCAAAATTTCTGACTTTAAAATTATTTTAAAAAGACAATATAAAGAAAATTACTTTTTGATGTCTTAAAACCAGATTTGAATCTCATTTTGCTTGATACCCAGTTATTCTGCCCTTTCAAGAAAGCATTTTGCAATTCTGCAATATCAACTCCATTAGCATATCCAATGTCGGCTTCATTAGCATAAATTCTGCAAAAGATAAAGAATACATTAAAAAGATAGTGTGATTTACTTACATTAAACAGAACCAAACAAAAGTAACAAATCAAATGTTTAAATTATGTACAATTTTTTTTATTTCAAAACTTTCATTTTAAACATTCATTTTCTCCCTAGAGTTCATACTTTCCAGGAAATTGCAATTATGTAAACGTAATCTCTGCAATCAGATTAGACTATAGAAGAAATCTAATGACAAATTTTATAAACCCCCTGCAAAATAAGTAATTTGGTAAAGTAAGATTGGTCATTAGCACATTGGGAGTTAAACATTTTGTCAACAATTCTACAAGGGTTGCCCACTGGAAAGTGACAAGTGATAGTCCCAAGGAAATCAAAAGAAATTGCCATGAGTGTTGTAACACAGGTTCCATCGTTTAGATAGCAGTGTCTATGCCTTTACTGCAGAAAGATGGTGGTTGATTCTTCAGGAAGTCCTGCACAGCTTCCTTCACTTTGCCGTCTGAATGGAAACGTGTTTCCTGCAATGCTCTCTTAAGCGTCCAAAGGTGTGGAAGTCACAGGGTGACAAATTCGGACAGTATACGACGGGTATTCCAACTCTTTCCAATGTAAGTTTTTAAGGTCGTCAGGGTTTCACAGGAGACGTGTGAGCTGGCATTATCATGGAGAAGGATCACTTGTAGTGTGCGAAGGCTTGGCCGTTTGCTTTTGATTGCTTTCCGTAGTTTCATCGTAGTATTGCAGTATTATATTGAATGATAGTACTCCCTTTTGGCAGGAAATCAATTACCCCTTTCTAGGGCCGTGGGAAGTATGCTTCCCACCAAATTTATCAATTTTTGTATGAAATTATGTAGGTTGGCATAAGTTCTGACAAATGTTTTTTGAAAGACAGAAACTTAGATGCTTTGGTTCTTTATTTGACACAAAATGATGCGTCTTGATTTGATACTTAATTATTAATGAACCAAATTAATTAATTAATAAAATTAAATTTATCTAATAAGCTAAATGAATCCCTTTTCTTATTCTAATTTCAAGCCTAAAAATATTTTAATATGACTAGAAAAAAAATGGCCCTTTAAAGGGTTAAGAGCGGTCCACGGCAATTCATGAATCAAAAACCGTTTTACCATGCACTGTTCTGATCTGGACGCTTCCATGTATAGCAAGATTTTACTTTCGACCAGGTTCCTCTCATAAAAACAGCTTTCACTGTTGAACGACGTATGCAGGGCACATCTCCTACCGCCCTTTATATCCCTATTTGGTAGCGCTGCTATAGCTGCAGTCATTCTGTCGAAATCGCAAGTGTCCACTTTTCATTTGGGCTACCATTATACATATCAGCAGAATTACCATTAGTTTAAAAGAACGTTTTCATATAAAAAGACAAAATAGTATATAAGCAAACGATAATTAATAAGTAATAATATAACAAAAAATATAAATATAAATAAAGTGAAAAATAAAAATAAACCTGAGTAAAGGAAAAAGATGCAGAAAATATAAAACACCAGCGACGTGACTACGCAACATGTTGTAATGCGATTATTAAAGGAATGCCGTGGAAATAAATTGTAATTTAATATTGAATATGGAAAGAAAATGTGAAACCCCATTGAACGAATTAATTTACACATAAGGGGACAAAATTGCGGATTGCAAAAAGAATTATAGCATTTTCTGCTGATAGCATCGGAGGGATTATTAATTGAAATGATGCAGTCTACACCTATATGTAGGACACACAGGCTTGGAAATAATTCTTAAATTAATGTAACAGGCAAATAGATACAAAAATTAGAAAAAAAGATTTTAAACCCTATAACATTTCAAGAAAAATTAATGAAATTTATCCATTAATTAAATGTGCAATATAAATTAAAAACTTACATTTGAAATTGCTTGTGTGATATATTTTTTTCAACTCTATCTTTACAAACAATGTTTTCCATGTTGGGAACATTTAAATTTTGCATTGTTGCACTTTTCATTTCTAGCCCACTGATGAACTCAATATCAGAACTAATAACCTGATAAGTGTTCAATGTAGCAACGGACTCGAGTAAATCCTTAAATTTTTTTCCATTTAAGAAACCAGCAATATCCAATCCCTCACCTAAAAAAAAAAAATCAATAGCAATTTATTTTTTTAGACTTATCTGAAGTGATTATTTATCATTTGTCTCAAGCATGAATTTTAATTACAATCACTGGACATCAATTGACTAATAATAAAGTACATATTTAAGCAATATACATGGATAGCCTGATTAGTAGGGCGTTGGATTCGCACCCCTTGGGTTGCGAGTTCGAACGCACGTATAAATCTGTCGAGATCACAAAGTCCTCCATGTCGAGAGTAATACCACTGGGGGTACTGGATCAGGAGTGATCGTTCTCTGGTTCAGGTCTAAATTACGATCGGTTGTTGAATGATCGTAAAAAGAGTATCTATATACTGTAATACTGATCGTAACTTCAAGAGGTTAAATATAATGTAAAATGAATTTAAAATAATTCTTAAAAATTAGTTAAAAATTGAAAAAAAATAATGAAAAGATTTTTTTTTGAATTTTAAGATAATGTAAAGAGTATTTGGAGGTTATCGCGAAAAATGTTAAACTTTCATTTAGATCTTATTTAACTGAAATTCTATTTTAAATTTTAAAAAAGCTCATCGAGATGTATGTTCTCACTCTCCAAAGAATATTTGTGCCAAATTTGATAGCTTTCGATCAAATGGTCTGGCCTAAATGAAATGTCAACATATACGCACTTGCATTCAACTTTATTAGTAGTTGAGATTATTTAAGTTTCGTTGAAATTTAATTTTAGTGCTCACTAGCTTAATTTTCAGTGAAGAGAATAATCGAATTTTAAGATTAATAAATTTTGGTGGGAAGGGTATTTGTTTTAGAATTCATTTTTTGTAGATGTAATTCTGGTATCAACAGATGAGATCACAGTAACGCCTTCCCAGAAAAGACACGATGACACTGAACTTTTCATTTTTGGTTTCATAAAAATTATTATAAGCTAAAATCTGAATATTATAAATATCCTATTCACCAAAAAAACATTTGCGTTTTAAATTATTGAGAAAAATATAATTATGCAGTAATTAAATGTCAAACTAGTCAATATAATCGTTTAGACAACTATAAGGTCACTAATGATGCTTACATTAAATCTCTAGAGCATCTTTTTAGATCAATGAATTTCCTTCCTTAAGTACAACTTTTTATCTAATAAAATATGTTCTCTCAATATCAATTATTAATTCTTAGCCAGAACACTTTGAATTTAATGCAATGATTTTTAATTATACATATACAAATAAACTATTAGATATAAAGTCTTACTTGATATAAAATTAAATTTTTTATTAAAAATATATTCCAATGGCCGGAGAGAAACAGAATCAGCAATATATTCCGAGAAACTTCTGTTATAGATGTTTTCGAAATCCAGAGTAGAAGCAATTAATTCATTCACAAAAATGGAATGAAAAGTTTTAGATCCTAAAAAGAATAAGATAATTAATGAAAGTGGAAAATGATTATTTAAAAATTATTGTATATTTTTATTGTTCCCGCTTTACATGTCTTATTAATAATAATTATGTAATTTTTAATGAATTAATATTTATTAAAAAATGCTTTAAAGATGAAGTACATCAATATATTAATTACTCGTAAGGAATCTGGTAAATATAAAATTACCCATAATATTCCACAAAAAAAAAAAAAAATTCAAAATTTGAAAAATAAAAACATATTACTGTTTAAATTGATCATAAAAACAGTAAATGTTGATTACTTCAATAATTTTAAAAAAAGGAAGAAATTAGTAATATTAAATTTTTCAGAATATTACCAACAGTTTCTGAAAGAATGTCAAAGAAGTATAATCTTCAAATAAGAAATTTTGCACAGTTTCAAACAATCAGACAGAAGTGCATAAAATTCACAATGAAAAATTATCGATAAAAATCAAATAATAAATAGTGATGGGTTAAATATATTTAATAAATTACTTACCAACACATACTTGGAATTTTTCAACTTGCATCAAATCAAAAATGTTGATATTATTAAAAGTAGGTAAATCCAAATTTCCCTTAATTATCATATCTTTAACCCTGAAACTTTTTAACTTTTCAAGAAACGAAGAAATCTGGAATTAAAATCATTAAGTCGAAACTTTCAACTTAAATATCATTCAAAACAAAAAATATAAAATATTAACAAGAAAAAAAAATCTCTTACTAAGGAATCTGAAGTGAAATCAATACCATTCACAGTTCTTCCATCTTGTAACGAAAGGGATTGAACTTCGATATCAGCAAATTCTTTCTTGGAATTGATTACACTCTGTTTATTGCATAAAACTATTTCGTTAAATGATACACCATTCAGGCTGTTCACATTCAAATCCTTTGCATTCATCACTTTTAAATGAACATAAGGCACATACTAGAAATTTGAGAAAATAGATCGATATTTAAACTATTTTATAAAAGAAAACGAATGAAGTTAATATGACTAAAACAAAAAACAAAGTATCATAAAAGCTCCAAATTTAATGGTTTACCATAATACTTTTGTTATCTTTCAACTTCAATCGAATGAAGTTTAATACCATTTCGAAAAAGAACTATTACTTAATCTTATCTTATTACTTAATCTTATAATCTTAAACAACTAATCCTTTTATTTAATGACTTTCATTGTATTTGATCTTTAGTAATACACTATCTACCTATAAGTAATTGGACACCTGTGATAAAAAAAGATAATCACAATTTATTCATATTCAATAGTTGGTAGAATCTTCACCTGAAGCAATTACATCCTTAACCCATTCGCTTGTAGAAGGCATGTAAATTTTTTACTGATTGTTGACAGTTGCTGTACCCCTTAATTCCGTGATCCAATTCCTCCCAGAGGTTTCCTAGAGGATTCAAGCCTGGACCTCGGCAGGCCCGTCTAGTCCAGCAATATGATAAGTGGCATTGTCATCCTGGAAATAATAATGATCCAATTTGTAAAATTGTCACGGCGTAGGAAGCACATTGTTGTCTGGAATAGTGGAGTAGGAGGCGGCGTCGAGCTTATCATGAATTGGGATCAAGGGTCACAATCCACACCATGAAAAACATCCCCAGACCATAGTTCTACCTCCACCAAACTTTATTGTAGGCACAATGCATTCTCGCAAAAACCATTCACCATGAAACCCACAATGCATACACCATACGTCAAACCCAGATTCTACCATTCGACTAGTAGAGACTGAGCCTTGATTTATCATTCCAGAAAGCCTGTTTCCACTTCTCTACGGTCCAATGTCGACGTATTTTGCACCACCACAACCGAGTAGCGCAGTGAAGAAGTATGAGATGCGTTAGGATAGAACCTGGGACCTTTTGATTAGCAGTTCAGTAACTAACCGATTATACCAAAACAGCTGTTCGGGTAGAAGCGCTGTTACTGGCTTATATGCTATTCACCACAGTACTCTCCCTCCAGTGAGTCGAAGGGGAGACGAACGATATGGCGTTGAGTGGTGATGTATTGAGTATTTAGTAACTGCTGTCTTAATGAGCCTATACCCAGTTAAAATAGCGCCAAGCATTATGGCGAGCGTTTTGTGGGTGCTGATGCGCTAAGTGTGTCTGACGGCTTTGGGTTGCTGCGTCACGTGAGTCTGACGACTTTAGTTGGCTAAAGTGAGTCTGACGACTTTAGTTGCGGGTAGATGGCGCCACAACAGCTGTACGAAGGTTGAAGGTTCAGCGTCCGGGTCACCAATGAAGAGGTATGAGACGCGTTAGGATAGAACCTGGGACCTTTTGGTTAGCAGTCCAGTAACTAACCGATTATACCAAAGCAGCTGTTCGGGTAGAAGCGCTGTTACTGGCTTATATGCTATTCACCACAGCAGTTGGATTTTGTAATCAAAGGCTTATGGCAGCAGCACAACTATGAAGTCAAGCAAATGCGCTTCCTTGCGAATAGTATTTATCGAAACAATAGTCCCGGATGTTTTGTTGGAACTCCTGCAGTATGCGAGCCATCGGTTCGGTGTGGTTTTTCCGAATTTCTTTGAACAGCACTCGTCTATCTTTATCTCCTAGTTTCAAAGGTCTGTGGAGTCGAAGCACATTCCGATAATCACCACTCACTTTCTGCTTCGTAATCACAAAGGCCACTATTGATTTTGGAATTTTTAACTCACTAGATATGTCCCTTAAGGATCCTCCATTTCTATGATATTTGACAATTATGCCTTCCTCGAAGTCAGACAGCTTTGAATTTCGTGGCAACTAATGCTAATGCTGTTTCCTACATGATATTTAAATACAGAAGGCGTGGCGTAGAACAGGACCATACATTCTCATTTGTATGGGTATCCAAATACATATTTGTAGATAGTGTATAGTCATAGATAAATTGCTTTCTAAGTACCATGATTCCTAACTTAAACATAAAATTATATTTCACTAGATAATATTTATTAAGGTTTCAGATGGTTTTTAATAATAATAAAAAAAAAGAACACGAAGAATTTTCAAAAATATACCAACCTGTCTTTTGGATTTTAACCAGACATCATTCAACAGACTCCTTAATAAAGATTTTATTCTAGCATCGGTAATTTCGACATTATTCTTCACAATGATATTGCAGATATCTAAAGAATCGTTAAAAATATCCTTCTTTGTTGAAATAAGAGAAGGCACTTCCTTTGATAAATCTATGCCGTCAAGTAAAACGCCATCTTTCAGGATAATATCGTCAGTTACTACTAGACGTTGAGTGAAACTCACTTCATCGTTTATTTTGAAGTCACCAGTTTTTTTTATTGCTTCCTTGCTAAGATCAATGCCATTAACTGAATGCGTTTTGATTTCTTTAAATGATACATCTACGATCTCAAAGTCATTATAGTGAGTCTGTGGAGAATGTAATGTCATAAGATCACTTAATTTTATATTATTTACGTAGCTTGTGAAAATATTGTCTATAGTCACTGATCCTGTGAAAGCTTTGATACCTGAAAAGAGATTGAAAAACTAATAATATATGAAATATATATTTTAAAAAGACAAAAAAAAATGCTTCAAAATGTATTATTATTGTTGGTAATGAATTCTAACCATAAAAAATATTCTATTTTTGAAAGATACATCACAATATGTTGAAAGTTTAAATTGCTACTCATGTAAATGTTTTGATATTAATAAAAAATGAAGAATGAAGATAAAATATGCATACAAAATTTTAATAAATGTTATCGATTTTTTAGATGTCAAAATAAGAACCAATGCATTTAATCAGAAATGAAGTGTCAAATTGCCTAAAATATATATAGTAGGCATTACAAGTAAATATAATAGGCACTTTTAGGTGTCAATGCGCCTATTTTCAGGCATCTTAAAATTATTCAATGAATTTTATCAGCCTTTTGTACTATTTTATATATATCACTGCTGTTTACATTAGATTTTGAGAAAAGGCCGAAAAAAAAAAAAAAGGATTGGAAGAGGATATTTTGTAAATGGCTGAATAAAGATTTTGATTTTTCTTTGAAACTTTAGACTATTAATGTTGTGAATAAACACAATTTTTATTTTAAAAGATATGAAAATTACTTTTCTTAAATTAAGAAAAAAACTAAAATTTTAAATAATTAAATCAGCGAAATATCAAAAACTTTCAACCTTTTTTATGGCTTGACAGAAAAATGAAACAAGACATTTATTTAAATAAATTAGTTCAGCTTTCTTTATTATATAGAAAATATTTAGAAATTAAGAAAGTGCCAGCTTCCCAACTAGGCAGCTGCCTAGGAGTGCATTTGTAAAAAAAATACAAATTTTATGAATTCTAAAATATTACAACTTCAATATATGTTTACATTGAATTATTTAAATTATTATTAAATAAAGTGCAAATAATTACGTTTCAAAAATATATTTGTATATCAAGTATTTATTGTATTTAAATATTGGAATATAATAAATTTTGTCACTTGACCTGTCTTGCAAGACAATTTTTAATGTTATATTTGTTTGAAATTTATTTGTTTACATAATAATTAAATGCTTTTATTTGGTAGTAAATAAATCATTAATTAATAAATGATTAATTTTTGAAGAATTTCATCCTTTTTAAATAAATATTTTAATTAATTACTGTATTAATTTAATCATTATAATTATTCAATTATTATTTCTACAATTACTAAAATAAATTACACGTACTAAATTCACAATTACTAAAATAATTAACTTAAAAATAAGCTGAAATGAAAACTAAGTTGACCATTTAATAAAAAATGAGACCTCATAATGTGCACTATTTAGAACCTCAAAATGTCTAAACCCACTAACTCATAAAGGTCATGAACATGAACTTCTCGCCACCTGAAGCAATTAATTTCATCTATCGAAACATTTATACCATGGTAATGTAAATCAGAATTCTAAACTTCTTTTATAATGTTTTAAATGGCACATGATACAGAGAAGTGATGGCATCCAAAAGGAAAAAATCCGAAAAAAATGTTATGACTTGTCTCCCAAGCTAGACACTATCAGTTGACCCTGTATCTAATCGTATTATGAACCGTTTTAATCGATTTGTTTGGTTGATTAGTGAAAATAAATCTAAGCTGGTCAGATGATCACTAAAAAACTCCTATGCTATTAAATAAGCTTTCAATTGAAAGGGCATCTTTTGATAATAATTCACTTTCAAATCAGTGATAAATCAAGCTTTAAAATTAAAACTACCTTCAAGCCATTTGTTCTATGAAAGGCCATGATGCATTCCAAAATTCGTGTATTACAAGAACGCTATATGATAACACAAAAAGTTTATTAAAGTAATATTTTGATTGACACGAATTTAGAGTTGAGCTATTTGTGTCTACAAGCTTTTTTAGTGCAATTTAATATAAATCTAATAATAAGTGGCAAGCAAAATCTATAAAACGCGTTTATAGAAAAGAACATTCAGTATTGCTTTAAGGATTGGAGGAATAGTGACATAAAATGGGAAGTTGACAATTATGGGTAGCGAAATGTATATATTGTGAACATGGGAATTCAAATATTGCGAACAATGAGAAGATATTAAAGATGTTAATGTAAATGTGTGTAACTGTATCTGTTTACCTATAAACAAATGTGGTAATTAGTGATAAATTATGATTTAAAAAGATTTCTTGGAGAAAAAAAAATTCTTATTTTTTAGATACTAAATGGGAGGAAAAAAAGTCCTAACCTACAAGACATTATATGGTACCCATATAAATCAATTTTTTGCAGCAAAAAAAAACAAAAAAAAAACATGAATTTCAAGAAAATAATACCTTCTATAATTTGGTCTTCTGAATGTTTAACAGAATTTAGTGCAAGATGAGATAAATTTTTGCCATTGATGGAATGAACATATAAATTTCTGAAAGTGACATCCGAGGTAAAATGGAGCATTGTTCCAAATTCTGAAGTATCTTTTAAAATTATATTCTTAAAGTTGTTCATATTCACCTGAAATAAAAAAAAAATCTGATTTTTAGTTTCATTATATAATCAATAATAATAAATCAGACATATAAATAATAAAAAATCAGACATATAAATAATAATAAATCAGACATATAAATAATAATAAATCAGACATATAAATAATAATAAATCAGACATAATAGATGATTGAATACTTACTCCACTAATGTTGCCATTTGTATTAATAAATGTAGATGAAAGCTTTTGAAATGTTTTCAAACTTGTAATATTTTGTGGGGAGGAACAAGTCACTATATCTGTCAGAGGTATGTCATTTAGTCTGTTACTCTTTACTTTCATGTTATTTACAGACAGATCTTTGAACTGCAGATGCCCTTTCACATATTCCCACTGCTTTGACAACAATAGATAATCTGAAAGAGATCATACAAAAAAACGCTGTATATTCAAAAATAATTTTACTTATATTTTTATGTTAACATTTAATAATAAGATAAATGATATATGCTCATTTCAAAATATGCTACCACTTAAAATATTATTAATTCAATATGAGAATTATAAAAAAGATATTGAATAGTTTATAATCCTTAACTACAAACCTAAGGCAATAAAAGATACATCAACTATATAACTGATTTTAATTACATATAGTTAATTTAATAAATTGTTTCCATTTGGTTTCAATTTGGAATTCCAAATTTTTTTTCAAGAAATAGAAGCCCAATATCGCATGCAATAAGTCCACACATTTACCATTGATAATCTGAGTCTAAAAATCACATTCGATTCGTGACAAATGTTTATTAAGCATACGGATTATTAATATACATTCTTATGTCTGAGTATAAAAAAATTTACTTTAGAAAAAATTTAGGCATAATGGAATTAAACTTTAGTTAATCATCTTATTCTAACTTTCTAAGCACAAATTATTTTGAGCTAATATCTTAAATATTAAAAAAACAGATATTTTAAACTGAATAAATCAGAATTTGCATTTATTCAAAGATCTTAAGAATGTTTTGTCTTTGGAACTAAAAAAAATTAACATAAATACAAATTATCTACTTTTAAATAACCATAAAGGGCGGCAATGACTGGTTCTGCCATCTTTAAGTTAAAGATTTTCCTTATTTGCTTTAATAATTAGGAATGAAAGGAAATCTTTAATAACCAAATTTATGATGATATATAAAATAAAGTTTATAATTGATGCATATGTTCGAAGAAAATATGCAATTAATGAATCTTAAGCAGAAAATATTTTCAATGCAGTTCAGAAAACCCTTTTCCATTTAAATATATTGTTAGAATCTGTAATGTTGCTTCTCAGTACAGTTTCATAGTAGGAAATATAGTTTTACGGTCAGTTCTATTGGATGCTGATCGGTTGCCGGATCAATGGCCCTCGTGTTTGGCGACAAACTTGGCGACCGATTGGTGACTTAATAATGAATGCGGCGACAAAATAAGTGCTAGAATCTTCAAGAATTTTGGAGATGGGAACAGTAGGAAGCGAGTTATGCTTAACTGTTCGAGAACGTTCTGTGCCTGCTCCGGGAGCTATAAAAGGCCGGCAGTACAATCGAAGTCAGTCGTATAGTGAGTCAACGACGAATTGGTTGAATCAGTCCAGCGAATCGCAAGTGTCGAGTGTCGTGTCGAGTGGAGCAATTAGTGAATTGAGAATTGAGCCACATGTCAAGTCTTAGAGAAAAGTATTGAAGCAACATCGAGTTGTGTGTAAATAGCCAGTTGTATAGTAGTGAGTCGGCAGTTGGGTACAACTAAAGCGAGGAGACAGTAGAGAAAAGCAGGCGTTTGGAAAGAACTTAATGAATAGCTACATAGCTGCTGTGTATTGCTTGTGTACTTCTCGGTTGTGTCTTATGTGTATTAAGAGCATTGTTTATTGTGGCCTGTTATACCATATACCCACTACAAGCGAACTCATTGGAACGGATTTAGAGGAGGAATTCCATAATAATATAAATAACTAATTTTCATAATCATCTTTAAACTTAATTTGCTTGTTTAAAGGGGTGCATTTTGTATCTATGCTAATTAAAAAATATTCCTAAATTATAATAATCATCAAAATTAGGAATGCTAAGATTACCTGATTTTTTCTAAACTTATGACTTATTTTAAAGAATGTGTTTTCATTTAAATAGTTTTATTTAATATTTTAATTTACAGTTTAAATATAATTTTAAATCAAATAAGAAAGCAGAAAAAAATATTAGCATAAAATTGATTATTATGATAGTAATTGATTGATTGTGATATTAAATTGATTAGGATATTAAAATAACAAGTTATAAACAATTTTTGTATAGTGATAGGACTCTTTTTCATGTTTGAAATCGTTTGACAAAATTTTTTCCAATTCGCTGTTATTTAAAAATGTTTATTGACTGAGCAAATAATTGATAATTAACATTTAACAAGAAAATAAGTTCAATACATCGCTACCTGTTATTCCTACAGAATTTAGAAAATTTGTTTCGACATTTTTAACATTTCCTCCATTGAAAGTTAATCTGGGTAAAATTGTCTGAGATCCTGATTTCTTCAAAACAGAAGTAAGTGCAGATGTATGAACTCCATTTATATCCAAATGATCTGTAAGCCTTGATATATTCACATTTGAGATAAACAGTTGATCACCAAATTTAATGTTACCTGCAAAAAAAGTGTTTTGAAAATTAGGTAAACAATTTGTTTTAACAACATCTAAAAGTGTTTTTATTATAAATATAAAAAGAAGAGGGAATAAGCAGGAAATTTAATCAGTTAAAATGAATTTCATAGTAATCTCATATTAATTCTAAATTAAATTCCATTTAAAAATACAAAACTGAAGCTTTACATTTAAAAGAAATAAATGTTGAATATTTTAATGTGAAAACTTCATCAGGAAAAAGTAAACAATTTTAAATGATTTTTTTAATATTTATTTTTAAAAAACTAAAAAAAAATTGATGGAATGAATGAAATGAAGATGATTGATTCAATGTTTTAAAATTAGTAAAAATTTTAAAAACAACGAATCAATTTTTTTTTATATTCTGTTAACACAGTTGGAAATAGATTTATGCTTGATGAGAAACTAGAAGATAAAAATTTTATTGAATATACTTAATGGAATATTTTTAATCCAATAAATATAAATCTAAGATTCCATAAAATCAAAAGTCATATTTTAAAACGCATATAAATAAAAAAAATCGCTTAAATTATTTACATCTCTAAACTAATTGGTTAGATCTATAAAATATTTAATTTGTTTAAGGGTTAAAACAAATGGTGAGGTTTTGCGAAAATTTTGTTCTTTGATCACAGTTTTATCAATTATCTTTTAAATATAAATTAAATGAATTCCTAAATGTTAATTCTCAACGGAATTGGTAACTGATAAAAATCATAAAAATTTACAGAATATTATATATATATATACAGAAATATTTCCAAATTGAATTTTAAATTGGTGAATAAAAAGAAATAAACATAACTAATCACTCGCCAGCAGAAATTCATAATCTAGCTTATAATGCATAATCTAAGGTATCTAGATTCGTATTTAGTGATTTATATACATTATTTCTAACGAGCTTCCAGCCCGAATTCACAGTCAAATATATTCTTCCTTTTTAATTCTATATTTACTTAATGTATACGTTTTTATTAAAGTTATTTGCATAAATTTTCGTATGATTAAAATATTTTACTCAATAGTAATTGATTCATTCAACATTAAAAAGTTATCTATACAGAAAATATGCTATTTATTTTACCAAAAAATTAATGGAAACTGTGCATAGTTAAGAAATATTATGCAATAAGAATGAACACATACCATATATTTTCTGATCTGTAGATTTTAAAACAGCATTCCTTAATAACCATTGCAGATTTCTTAATTTTGTGCTTAACTCGTTAATTAAACCGGAAATGGATTGAGCATTCAATGAGTCAGAATCAATAAATGATATTCGTGAAATTTTCGATATTCGATTTGAAACAACGGCACCTACAAAGAAATATATAATATAAGTATTTTTAAAGATATTTAAAGAAAAATGAAGGAAAATAAATATATCAAATATTTACTAAATCAGTAAAAAAGATTCAAGTAAAAAAAGGTATTTTTAAGCAATGTTTGCAAGTAGGTATTTTTTTTATGTGACAAATTTTCTTACTAGCATTCATATTATTACTAGATCAAATAATGAATGTCCTTACCCTTCACGTGGACTTCTGGTATATGAAAAGATCTATCTTTTGTCCAAATATTACTGTGTTTTAAATCTCGGTTCTTTATTATATCATCAGTATCATTCATCACTTTCTCCAATTCTCGGACACATCTGAGGTACGCATTTATATCTTGAAGTTGAGCTAAAGGAAAAAAATGTATACTAATTCCTATGATATAAATGATTAAAACAATTATTATTGAGTGATGGATTTTTAAAATGACCACCATTCTAGATGAGATCATAAAGCAATAACAGGTTTTTAAAACGATGATCACCATTCTAGATGAGATAAAACAAAACAGGTTTTCAAAACGATGATCACCATTCTAGATGAGATAAAACAAAACAGGTTTTCAAAACGATGATCACCATTCTAGATGAGATCATAAAACAGGTTTTTAAAACGATGATCACCATTCTAGATGAGATCATAAAACAGGTTTTTAAAACGATGATCACCACTCTAGATGAGATCATAAAACAAAACAGGTTTTTAAAACGATGATCACCATTCTAGACGAGATCATAAAACAAAACAGGTTTTTAAAACAATGATCACCATTCTAGATGAGATAAAACAAAACAGGTTTTCAAAACGATGATCACCATTCTAGACGAGATAAAACAAAACAGGTTTTAAAACGATGATCACCATTCTAGACGAGATCATAAAACAAAACAGGTTTTTAAAACAATGATCACCATTCTAGATGAGATAAAACAAAACAGGTTTTTAAAACGATGATCACCATTCTAGACGAAATAAAACAAAACAGGTTTTTAAAACAATGATCACCATTCTAGATGAGATAAAACAAAACAGGTTTTCAAAACGATGATCACCATTCTAGATGAGATAAAACAAAACAGGTTTTCAAAACGATGATCACCATTCTAGACGAGATCATAAAACAAAACAGGTTTTTAAAACAATGATCACCATTCTAGACGAGATAAAACAAAACAGGTTTTTGAAACGATGATCACCATTCTAGACGAGATCATAAAACAAAACAGGTTTTTAAAACAATGATCACCATTCTAGATGAGATAAAACAAAACAGGTTTTCAAAACGATGATCACCATTCTAGACGAGATAAAACAAAACAGGTTTTTAAAACAATGATCACCATTCTAGATGAGATAAAACAAAACAGGTTTTTAAAACAATGATCACCATTCTAGATGAGATAAAACAAAACAGGTTTTTAAAACGATGATCACCATTCTAGACGAGATAAAACAAAACAGGTTTTCAAAACAATGATCACCATTCTAGATGAGATAAAACAAAACAGGTTTTCAAAACGATGATCACCATTCTAGACGAGATAAAACAAAACAGGTTTTCAAAACAATGATCACCATTCTAGATGAGATAAAACAAAACAGGTTTTTAAAACAATGATCACCATTCTAGATGAGATAAAACAAAACAGGTTTTCAAAACAATGATCACCATTCTAGATGAGATAAAACAAAACAGGTTTTCAAAACAATGATCACCATTCTAGACGAGATAAAACAAAACAGGTTTTCAAAACGATGATCACCATTCTAGACGAGATCATAAAACAAAACAGGTTTTCAAAACGATGATCACCATTCTAGACGAGATCATAAAACAAAACAGGTTTTTAAAACAATGATCACCATTCTAGACGAGATAAAACAAAACAGGTTTTTAAAACGATGATCACCATTCTAGACGAGATCATAAAACAAAACAGGTTTTTAAAACAATGATCACCATTCTAGATGAGATAAAACAAAACAGGTTTTCAAAACGATGATCACCATTCTAGACGAGATAAAACAAAACAGGTTTTTAAAACGATGATCACCATTCTAGACGAGATCATAAAACAAAACAGGTTTTTAAAACGGTGATCACCATTCTAGATGAGATCATAAAACAAAACAGATTTTTAAAACGGTGATCACCATTCTAGATGAGATCATAAAAAGAAAACAGATTTTTAATATGATGATCACCATTCTAGATGAGATCATAAAACAATAATAGAAATGCAGATATGCTATATTAAACTGTCCTTTTATATACACTTCCATATTAAGTGAAATTTAAGAAAATCATTTTAACTAAAAGCATTTCAATATATTCAACGTTTTAAAGCATTTGTTGAATAAGTCTTTATCACTTGATTGCCCCAATAAAAAATTTCCACTTATATACCATTAATTAATATTCCATTTTTGAATTTATTTTCAAGTAAAGTAACAACACAGTAATAATAATAATAAAAATGAATTTTTAAAATTTAGTAACAGTTTTGAAATAACTGATAAAAATGACAAAAAATTCTGAATAGTTTTAATTTTACTTTTTTTCAAAGAAATTATTAACAGCATGTCTAACTAATAATAAATAGGATTACAATAGTATAAATAGGATTAAATTAAAACAGCAATGCATTCTTAGTAGTTTTTTTTTACTCTTTATTTTATACTAGCCGCCTTTGACGACCAGCCGGTTCGCCAATCTTAATGTTCGTTAAAATTTTCATAATTAAATATTTTATGCAATTCCTACTTTAATAGCTTCTTCATCAAAATATTTTAAAACTTCAAATTTTGATAGGCATATAATTCACTCATAATATTATAAACGCCTTCAGTCATAACGTAATATGTATCTCTCTCATTTTCTGTTGGCTCCCATAGAATTTATACTTTAAATTAAAGTGTAAATGATTAATCTGCGATTAATATAATAATATTATTTACTGAAACAAAGCATTTTTTTAATAATATGATTACTGATAATAGAGTCACTGAGCGTTTAAACTTTATGGGCAGTAAAGAATATCTTTCTTAATTTATGTAATATCTCAAGAAATTGTCAACAAAATTTTCTCAGATTCATCATGACCAGATTGATTCATTAACAATGTTTCATTTTAAATGCATCAAACACTAAAAAAAAAATAATAAAACGAATCGTTTAAAATAATCGGTTGAAAACAGGTTAAAAAAAACTACTTAAAAGACGATGGTCTTAAAACTATAAGCATACACAAAAAATATATAACTAACATAAATACACTTTAATTACAAAAGCATGCAACTAATCTCAAAATAATTTAAATCGTCCGTTGATATTGGTTGTCATGTCAACAATCAGAACACAATGCGCATGCGTGAATTTACAACGCTAGTTACGGTAATGCAAATGCGTGAGTTTTTCTAAGCAAGTTGGGGTAAGGCTATGCAGATTAGAAATTTTTATTTCCTTTATTCTGTTTTATTTTAATTGAAAAGTATTTCAGAATTAATCTGAAAGATCGATTAATTAACAATGTTTAATTTTAAATGCATCAAACATTACGAAAATAAACAGAATCCTTTGAAATAATCAGCCGAAAAATCTTAAGCCTAGCCTCATTACTGTTGGGGGGAAAAAACTGAACTCTTACTCATTTGGTGGTAGGGAAAATGAATAATTTTTTGTCGAGAAAGTTAGCTTTTAATTAATAATTAAAATTCTAATTAAAAATTCAAAAAAAGGGACCCCAGGTTCACATTCCCGACCTCTAAGGTATACATGTACCAAATTTGGTAGCTGTAGGTTAAATGGTCTTTTCTGTGGAGGGCCAACACACACACACATTGAACTTTATATATAAGTATAGATGTTTTTTTAAAGCAAGCGAAGAGGGGAAAAAAGCTATTCTAAAAAATTAGGTAAAGCAGGTGTTCTTATTAAATAAGTAATTTTTAAAAAAAATGAAACGAAAAAGGGGAAAAGTTATTCTATAAAATTGTGTAAAGCTGTCTTAGAAACTTCTTTTCCCTTTCCAGCTGTGTTGCCATAGAAACCGGCGCACAGCTGTTTACACGTTTATGTTTATCTATTCAGATTTTATAACATCTAATCAGAGTAACGGTGAATATCAGTGTGTTCGTGTTCGTCAATAAATGTTAATTTTTTTAATAACATGATTAACGAAAACAGAGTCACTGAGCATTTAAACCTTATGAGAACTAAAAAATATCTTTCTTAATTTATGTAATATCTCAAGAATTTGTCTACCAGCCGGTTTGCCAATTTTAATGTTCGTTAAAATTTTTATATTTAAATATTTTATGCAATTCCTACTTTAATAGCTTCTTCATCAAAATATTTTAAAACTTCAAATTTTGATAATCATATAATTCACTCATAATATTATAAAGGCCTTCAGTCATAACGTAATATGTATCGCTCTAATTTTCTGTTAGCACCCGTAAAATTTATGCTTTAAATTAAAGTGGAAAGAATTAATCTTCAATTAATATAATAATATTTTTTACTGAAACAAAGCATTTTTTTATAATCTGATTACTGAAAATAGAGTCACTCATCGTTTAAACTTTATGGGCACTAAAGAATATCTTAATTTATGTAATATCTCAAGAATTTGTCAACAAAATTTTCTTAGATTCATTATGAGCAGATCGATTCATTAACAATGTTTAAATTTAAATGCATCAAACACTAAGAAAATAAAACGAATCGTTTAAAATAAACGGTTGAAAACAGGTTTTAAAAAAACTACTTAAAAAACGATGTACTTAAAACTATAAGCATATTCAAAAAAATATATAACTAACATAAATACAATTTACTTACAAAAGCATGCAACTAACCCAAAAATAATTTAAATCATCCATTGACAACGTTGTCATGGCAACAATCAGAACAGAATGCGCATGCGTGAATTTTCTTCGCCGGTTACGTAACGCAAATACGTGATTTTTTTTCTACGCCAGTTGGGGTAACGCTATGCGGATTAGAAATTTTTAATTTCCTTTATTCTGTTTTATTTTAATTCAAAAGTACTTCAGAATGAATCTGAAAGATTGATTCCTTAACAATGTTTAATTTTAAATGCATCAAACATTAAGAAAATAAACAGAAACGATTGAAATAATCCGCCGAAAAATTTTAACCCTAGCCTCATTACTGTTGGGAGAAAAAAAACTGAAGCCTTTCTCGTTTGGCGCTTGGGATAATGGAAGATTTTTTTGGCGGAAAAGTTGGCGGTGGGGAAAATGGAAGATTCTTTTGGCGGGAAAGTTAGTTTTTAATTAATAATTAAAATTCTAATTAAAAATTCGAAAAAAGAAACCCCAGGTGCACATTCCCAACCTCCAAGGTATACATGTACCAAATTTGGTAGCTGTATGTCAAACGGTCTGGCCTGTAGAGCGCCAACACACACACACACACACATTGAGCTTTATTATAAGTATAGATATAGATAGATATAGACAAGTAGATATAGAAGAATGAAATCTTCAATGTTGAAACATGTCATTGTATAAATACTTTCAAAATGTAGAGAGGCGACATAATATGAAGAACACGGGATTTTGTGCTTAAAAAATTTCAAAAATAGAAAATATTAAATATCTTTAAATTTATTAATTTATACATATTAAATGTTGCATTTTCATAAATTTCAGAAATTATATATAATAAAAAATTTTAAAAATTAATAAGCAACATTTTCTAAAAATAAAAACAGTCGAAGTACATGTATTTTTAAAATTTTTACATGCATATTTAAAATAAAAGAATACCAACGTAGAGTTCATATATTCAAAATTCTTACCTATCTTCATCCTTTTCATTAAAAAGTAAATGGCATTAAAACTCATTTTAAATGCTCTTCTTTAAAAAAATTCTTAAAAGAATAAATAAAATTTTCAAATATACACATTATTAAACATCGAAGTAATTTTTAAATACTGCATCTGTATAAAATATACGAGTTAAAATGCATATAATTACAAAAAAAAAGTTTTTAATTATTTACCTGGAGATAAGATGTATTATATACAGTTTTTTAAATTAAATATTTTCTTATTATATAAATTAAATAATAAGTTTTTGAATATTAAATAATACAAAAGAATAATCTTTTTTTCCTTCACTTAAAGTTCAATACATGAAAGAAGATATTTATGTAAAATTGACACATTTTCAGTTCTTTTTTATATGATTTATAATATATTTCACTTTTTTATAAATAAAAACAATTAGTAAAAATCACTTTCAAAAAGAAATGGAATTTAAAAATAAAAAGAAAATTCGAACAATATATACTTAGGAGTTAGATTTGTAATATTCAATAAATCCAAATGAAAAAAATTATACATTAATGAAACTTTATATAAATAAAGGGTGTCCCAAAATTAGCCAAGATTCGAATTTGCTACCATTCGTGCAGTAAAGTGTTGGAAACCTTATTAAAAAAAATTCTTTGACAGCTGATAGTTTAGGGTTAGTAAAAATGGAACGTTACACTGTAGAAAACGTGTTAACGCAAGATGCGAAATAAATAAAAACAGTTTTTTTAATTGTTATATTTTTATGGAATCGTAAATTATATAGGATAGGGTTATGTATGGAATAACACATAGGGTAAATGGCCTCCATAGCTTTTCTAACACATACGCACTCTTTTGTAGAAATTTTACTCATCCATTTTGCATAAATGTGGCTGCACTTTGTTGATATAGCGTTGAATTTCCTCCTCCAATGCATGCGTGCTTATGGACATTTGACTTCAAATAATCCCATAAAAAAATCTAGCGATGTTAAATCAAACGATCTAGGTGGTCAATTCTCAATTTTTTTAAACTGTGGTCGCCAGACTTTCATTATTTTCGAAATATTGTTCAACAATGAAAACACGTTGTTCTATCGTGCGACACTCCATTTTTACAAATCCTAAACTATCGGCTGCCAAATGGTTTTTTTAATAGGTTTACCAACACTTTACTGCACGAACGGTGGCGAATTCAAATCTTGCATTAATTTTGGGACACCTTAATTTGATAGTAAAGGGAGTAAATATATAAATTCAACAAAATTTCTTAAATTTAATATTTGATAAATAATTACTCACTTGATTTTGGGAAATTGATATCAAGAGGCATCACTGTTATACCATTGTAATCATGAAACACTGGCAGTAAATAAAATACACCCGCTTTCTCCCATACATCTACGTTTTTCAGAACTCCATCCTCTAAAATTTCAGCATCTTTTGATTTAATGTATAATCCAGAATCTTGAAAATAAAACTCCAAGAGATTCTATATAAAATAACGCATTGCTATAATTCTTCATAAGAAATATATTTTAAACATATTAGAATTAAAACATCTGCATATTTGAAAAAAAAAATCTATATGCAAAAATAAGATGTCAAACAATAAGAAAAAAAATTGAAGTTCTATAATTACATAATATATAAACTAATTATTTTTCTATATTTTAATGTTAACGTTTTATAATTTTCCCTGCAAAACTAATCATAAAACATTAACAGGGCCAAATTAGTCCCACTAAGAACCTTTAGACAAAGAAGTCTCGGCCCCCACTTCTCTCTCCTCGCCAGTTTCCACAGTCATATACATTTTTAATTTTGATTTAATTTTGACAAATTGAAATAGTAAAACATTAAATTGCAGATCAGTTCCAAGATATTTGGTTTTAGTAAATCTAAATAGAGCAAAATCAAAAAGAAATTACAAACAGTTTATTAAAAAAAAAGAACAACTTTCACACACAATTTAAATTCTATTTAACTAGAAGATAGGACGATCTTTTTAGAATTGCAAAACAACGTAATATTAAATTTACAAACGATAATTTGGAATGTCGTTAGAATAAGGCTTCAAAATTTAAACGATTTTAATTTAAAGGTGAGCGACTGCAAGGTCTTCGCTAATTCAATAATAATGCAAAATTAAATTACTCTAAAAATACTGCAAAAAAATATCGAGGTTTCGGGGGTCCCAAAAAATATGGAGCTCCTAGACAATGAATTAATTCCATTTTTTTATTTCATGTAGTTTTTACACGCACAAATTATACTCAAATTAATAAATAATTTCAATTCCTTAAGATAAGGTAAAATCCCATTTTAATTACTCCACAGAATTTAATAGATTATATTAGAATAAAATTATTTAAAATGATATTAAACTATAAACCATTGAATCATATTATAGAATTGTATATCAATAGCAATTTGCTCAGTTATAAAAATATGTGGATGTATTCATATGCGTTGGATCTAAGTAATAAAAAAAATTGATGCTGCAGAAATTGTGTATTAAAAAAAAATCTGAGTTGAGTTTAGCTTAGTTTAGTTTAGTTTAGTTATATTAACGTCTCGTTTTAAAGCAACACTAACTGTTTTTGGATGGACCTCGTAATTTTGACCCACAGTTAAATGACGAGAACGCCATCTCAGCACCCCCCCCTTCAAACTCCGTCCAGCACACAGCGTCCTCCCGCTTATTTAACGTTAGCCAGAACCGCTTCCACGACGGTTCTTCAGTGGAATCGGGTATAGAACTTGAAACTCTGCGGTTCCGAAGCTGAAACCTTACCACCAGGCCACCGCAGCCCCTAAAAAAAGCCACAGCAAAATAGAGATACGTCAAGTGCTTAAAGTAGAATAAATTCAGTTATAATAGTTTCCTTCCCAAAGACATATTAATAACTTTTACTTACAGGTTTCACACTGAGCATCATAACATTACCCTCAGATAAACTCATCAAGGTAATATCAACAACTGGTTCAAAATCACAAATCTCCTGTTGTTCAGAAAAACGATCCCCTACAAAATAATGAGAAACAGTATAAAAGTGTGTTATCACTTATATTAGACGTTTAATTTTGAATATAGTATACAAGAAAATGTTGCTTCTATTTACCATTCCATATATACAAAAGAATTTTCTTATTTCCACTGCAAACTAAATTATGGATTTCTACATCTTTAAAATGCTTCACTATGTCGCAATTTTGTTCAATCCGTTGAGTAAGAATCAGTCTCTCGTGTCCTAAAAAAATCAAAAAATAATGTAGATTTGAATCTTAATAACTTACTGATTTAAAATCTTTAAATCAAGTAACAAATTTTGAAACCAAATTTAGATCCAATTTTTTTTTTCAAATTAGTCGCTGAAGGGTTTTATTTGGCAAACAGTAAAAATCTCAATAATTCGAATTATTTTGATTATTTCCAAGGTAAATTAGAAAATATATTTTTACAAATTCAAAGGTAAATATTTCAGAAACAAGCAAATATTTTAATCAAAAATCTGATGAAGCAAATAAAACTCCTGCACTTATCAAAGTCAGATAATACTTTATCATGGATTTGTAATAGTACTTCTCTGCGCATTTAGTCTTCATGCAAGGAAGATAGCATCCATTATTATATCTGTAAAACTAAGTCGATGACCACCAGTATTTTTGAAAAACTTGAAGAATTTGTCAATAATGGTGATTTATATAAAGTACCATGAATGTTTGGGAATCTTGGCAATAATTTCATTATTAGTACTCGTATTCCATCGTTTGTTATAAAATTTTAAACTATTTTATAATTCTAAAATCCATACATTTGATACCCTGTCACGAAGGCTATAAAAAAGTGAGAGATCAGTAAACGAGAGAATAGTAATCAATTGAGTTGAGCTCAAACAAGTAGTTGAGCGAACTCTTTAGAGTATTTATCTTCTTACGAGTTTTTCTCTGAGCGCATTGAGCTTTTGTTTATTACCGATTTGCTATTTATATGCTATTATTTACCGTGAGTGCTATTCTGTGTACACTTCATCTGTGTTTTGTTGCATTTTTATCGTGCATAATGAAACAGTTATTTGATACTGAGCCTATTGAACATTTCACCATACAACTTAGACGAGTTTTTCCCATAACAATATAAAGCATATTAAAAGAAAACAACCTGCATATACGGTGGATCAAAAATCATGGCACAAGCTTTGTGGAGTGGTACGATTAAATATAATACTTTTTGTGAAAAATCATATGTGCAGAAATGGCATACTGAGACACAAATACTAATTTTAAAAAATAACGAGACATGCAAAAATAATCAGTCACTGTAAGAAAGTATTTTGCAGCAATGATATAACAAAACACTAGGGTTGCAAAATGATGCAAATGCCTTTTATATCTCATTTTATGCCTAGGCGTATTTTTTTTTTTTTTCACATATGTTTCTGTACAAAAAATATGGTAAGATGGAAATAAGTAAAAATAGTAAAGATGGAAAATAGTAAAAATACAAAATATTTGCTGTATATTTTTTAAATATCTATATCTAGTTTTATGTATATTTAGAAAAGAAGTCAAATATAGGTATACTTACTTTCAGAAAAATGGAAAATCTTTAAAACGTCATTGAAACTTACAGCAACAAACAAAATATTGTACATCTCCCAAGAAGCTAATGACTTCCCATTGCCTTTCAAAGGCAGCTCAACAATCAATTCAAACTGAAATTCTTGCCATACGAATAAACTGAAATGAAAAGACGAAATTTTAATGTAAAAACAATATGAATGTCTGATTTTATATACATTATGCTTCCTGTTTATATTATTTACTTGAATTTATTTGAGCATAATCTAAAAATAATAATAAATACAAAATCTAGATTTTTCTCCTTCTTTAATAGAGTTTTTAAATTGCAAATTTTTCGAGAAATAATGTCACAGTTTCAATATTTACTACTGGTTGGATGGTGTTTTTTGGCGCAAGGGCCATATTTACTATTGGAGAAAACAGCTAACTAATGTCATGTTGCCTTATTAATGATATGCCAAAGGATATACATCCTTTTAAAGTTTCAGTTTATCGTATTGTTATCATGTGAGAACTTGATATTGTTTTGATTTGATGTTTTTGGAGCCACAAAATACACAGACAGAAAATTGGCGATTTAAAGCTTTTGAGGCATTAATTTTTCGCTTTTACGGTTAGAAAATGATTTTTTTAAAAAAGGTTGTCACATTTGGCGACTTATCGTCAACAAAAGTTATAATTTGGTGCGAATGTCTACCACCCGATTCTCCTGTCTGTCTAATAAAGATAGGTCTTTACCTATCTCAAGTTAATATGATAAAACTGAAAGCCTTTTTCAATATTAATTCATATATATATAATTCTTTCATAGTTAATTATTACCATGTGAGAACATATGTTTTGGTTAGACATTTTTGAAGCCACAGAATGCAGGGCAGGCAATAAAAGGCAGGGTCGTAAGAAGTTATCACCCGAAATAGCACAGAGAAGAAAAATGGGAATGAACGCGAAACAGCTGGGGAAGGTATCGAAAGTTATAGAGTTTTTCTAGCTGACAAAAAAAGTTTTGTAACTCGAACAATTTTGAGATGGGGGGGGGATCAGCGTTTCTAAATATCGACAACTTTGTAATCTGATAATCCCGTGATCGTTTAAAACCGGCTTAAACTGATTTTTTATGAAAAAAATTCTGGCGAAACACAATCGCTTTTCTATACGTTGGTGATTGCTAAATTTGAGACATGCGAGAACATCATGTTTCTCTGGCAGTTTGATACCACATGACTTAAAAAAATAATGCTCTAACATGATAATTTGAAATTTGCAATAGCAGATTCCATTTTTTTTAATTTTATTTTGTTCTCCCGAGTAAATGATGCTTATTTATAAATACTAGATTTTTTTCAAAAATAAGATTTGAACAAAAAATTGACAAAAAAAGTACCAATATAAAAATACTATTAAATATTTTATAATATAAATATATATCTTCCTTTTTTATATTTAAATATACAAACTTACTTCAAAATAGAATCAGAATCATTGTTTGATAGTATAGGAAGATATATTATCTGTTGCACTTCAGTAACCATTGCAAATGATTCTCCAGTTAAAGGAAAAACTTTTTCAAGAACTAAAGATTCATCATCAGAATATTTATGGATCCCAAAACTATGTTCATCTTCAGCTGACTGAATAGTTACTAAAAATAAGTCATCTTCATATTGAAAACCCTGCAAATGATTTATCGTATAAATAAAATACTGCTAAAAATCTTAGAATCTTAAATAATGAGTATAATATAAAGAGAAATATCTTAAATTGACAGCATGGCAAACGCTATAGAATGTATCATTCTGTTCAGTTAAAAAGAATCTTAAATATGTACGGTAATTTGAATCTTCGATAAATTGAATGATATGATATATATCAAAATAATTTCCATACTAGATTAGGATTAAATTTTAAATGTCAATTATGAATACGGAGTATTCTGAAAATTTTATATTTCAAATAAAAGTTATTTAATTGCACAAAACTAATTAATCCTAAAGCGTGCAAAAATATGTAATTCACCTGTGCTTCAAAGCTCTATTCTGTACTAAAACTTGAGTTACCACTGACTATTATTAATTAATAATCCATTCTAATAATAAAAGTGAAAATGTGATTATCTACTAACTTTCAGCAGGAATGACTTTCATCTAGAGTAACTAAATTTGTAAATATGCTTTGAAGACAGAAATGTTAATAGTAGAATGGTTTTCCCCCCAAAATTTTAATTGAAAATCTAACATTTAAATTAAAATTAAGTAAAATAGTTTTTGATAACAATTTTTGAAAAAGTTAGCAAATTTCCTTTCTATACCATTTTCAAATGCCAAAAATTATTTTTTCCAATTATACCAATATAGTTTTTACTCAATTTTTTTCTTTGAATTCAACAGTTTTTAAAAATATTTTTATGCATAAATTGCAGCAATACATTTTTTTTTGTTTCAACAAAATTCAAATTATTTTTATTATTAATTGCAAATATTTAATTACATGTTTATCTTCCATTTTTTTTTACAATACTATTTGTTGTTTCAACAAAATTCAAACTATTTTTATTATTAAATGCAAATATTTAATTACATATTTATCTTCCATTTTTTAAAGCCAAGAAGTGAAGCTTTTGCTTATGTTTGAATATTTTAGAAAAATTGTAATAAACTGTTATATATATATATATATATATAAATTATTATTATTATTAGATTTCTGGTGTAATGTGTAAATAAAGCCATAATGTGCAAATAAAGATATCAAATATACAAGGAAACATTTTCGGTAAATTGAATTATATGATTGCTGCTTTAAAAATTCTTATGTTTTAATCCATTATGTGCTGTTATGCATAAAATGGAAAGCACGGCTTTAGAGCTAAAGTTATCACATTTTAAAGTTTTTTTTATTATTATTTAGTTTCGTTATAATGACATCGCATTTGAAAGCAGTACTAGAGCTGTTTTGGGAAGGACTTCATAATTTTGAACCTCGGCCAGAAAACAAGGATGGTGCTTGAGTTAGAACCGCCTTTTTCTGATTTCTGAACCACACCAAAGAGAAGGATGTTTGATTCACAACAAATGATATTATGTGAATCAGACTCGCATACATGATGAATCTCTAGTGCAGTCGAGTTTCGAACATGAAGATCCCGTCCCCGAAGGCAATATCTCAACATTAGACTATCATGGTCGGCTTTACAATTAGAACTTAGAATATTATTTCTGTGAAATATTAAAATGAAATTAACACTTACAACACGCAGATCGATATTACAGACAGATATATCAAATAACTTGATGTCATTAGGCATGTTCATGAACAATGAATTGAATAAGAGCAAGGTTACTATAATATTAAGTCTTTAAAGCCTTTCTCAACTTGAAGTTTAAATATACAATTCTAAGTGATCTATGAAAATTCAGATCATACATAAGAGATTAAAATACTACTAAAACGTAGTCATTATTACCGATAGATTTGGTCGCCAAATGTGGCTAGCATGAAAATATTGCTAAAAATTAACTTTAAAATTACCAATAGCGAATAAATTCTCTCTTCATTAGGAATGTTTACTAGCGGAAAAAATTTTGTATCAAACATTCCAATTTCTTCCTCAGTTGCTGCAAACGGGATCTCTTCTTCACCCAAGTGCACTACGCACCAGGCAACCACAGGCAATGACGGAGAATGTATTTTTTGTGATGTAATAGCTGGTGTTTCATAATGTACACCTACAAGAGAAAAAGATACAACAAGAAAAATTCATTTCTTTTAAATTTGACAACAATAATTTTTTGAAAAAAATTATTGAAAAATAAAGCATTACACAATATTTACACAAACACAAATAAAAATACTTTAACAATGCACTAAATACTTAAAAATGCATCAACACAAATACATTTACATTAAAATAAATAAAATATTACATAATGAAAAATAAAACATATCTATGCGTTTTTAAAATATTACATAAATCATCTGATAAATAAGAGCCTTAGATTCAAGGGGAACAGTCATTAAAACCGAACTGATTATTTCAGAAAACAGGCATTAAAAAAATCTTTTTTCTCTGTTTATATATACTTAAATCATGTTAGTTGGTCAAAAAAATGCATCATTTTTTTTATAAAACCCCCCATCGATAAAAGAATATGAAAATAAGAGACGATATTGCCGCATAAACCAGAACAACTAGCAATAGCCGTGGCTCAGTTGGCAGAGCATCTCGTTTAACCCTTTCCAACAACAAAATACCCTTTCCAACAACAAATACGAATCAACAAAAATAGCATGTCATGCTTTTAAAAATATTTTATTGTATAGTTAGTTTGGAATTAACCCTTTCTAGGGCCGTGGGAAGTATGCTTCCCACCAAATTTATCAATCTTTGTATGAAATTTTGTAGGTTGGCATAAGTTTTGACAATTTTTTTTAGAAAGACAGAAATTTAGATGCTTCAGTTCTTTATCTCAATCAAAATGATGTGTCTTGATTTGTTACTAAATTATTAACCAAATTAATTAATTAATCAAATTAAATTATCTAAGCTAAATGAATCCCTTTTCTTATTCTAATTTCAAGCCTAAAAATATTTTAACATAATAAGGCTAGAAAAAAATGGCCCTTTAAAGGGTTAAAATTGGTTGATCCATGCTTTGAATACCAGCCATTGTGTTTTATCCAAAGACTGGAATTCTTTTATTTAAATTGTTATCTATTGTTTGTCTAAGATCTGGAAGGTTCTAGATCTTTCTTAAATATTCAAAGATTTTTCTCAAACATTCTATATGTATATAAAAGCTGGGTCCCATCGGTGATGGGTAAGTTCTCAGCCCGTGCTGTTACGAGTTGCTTCGTTCTAATAAATCGAACTGTTTGTTTAAACTAATGGCGTTGTTCTTTACATCTATCATGACAATATTCATAATTTTTACTAAGTATTTTCAAGCAATAAAGTGTCTCAGAACTCAAAGATCTTCTCTCAAAACCGTTTTGGTGTTTAAGAAAAAGAGAAATTAGACTCAATATTATGACGAAAGATTGCAATTAAATTAATGTTTATACAGAAAATTTATTATATTTGTATATTATGCAGAAAATTTTGGATTTCGCTCTTGTTCCAAGCAGCTGATACTACTCATTTGGTGTGTGAAAATAATAATCTGTAAATTTTTTTTTTTTTTTCAAAATTGGCAGAACTTTTTTAATATTAAACTTTTTTTTTTCTTTTTCAAATTTATTTCATCACTTTAAAAAAAATACTGTAATGGTACAATTTAAAATTGTAAAACAATTCGTTGTCTCTCTTTGACAAGTTGAACAAATTTGAACCAATATTATCAGAGTTGATCGTCTGTCGATCTGTAATTCCGCATACATGTAAACAGGATTACTCAAAAACGAAATAATTTAAAATAAATGAAATTTTTGTTTATTCTAATTACTAAAATTAAAGCTTTGTGCCAAATTTTGATTGTAATTTGTCGAAAAAAAAGGTGTCCAAATTGCATATTAGGCTTTTTTTACTTCCTTAGGAAGAACAAATAACATGTGGAAAACTCTAAAAATAAAAATCTGCTCACTTGTGCCGTTGAAGGTCTTGGTTAAGGTCTGCATTTTATGTGGGGTGGATACGAGAGAAAATTTCGGAATATCCACTCTCGTTGGTTATATTAATTGCATATCTGATGCAACCGATATTAATTGGTATGAAAACATTTTTTGTGCTTCATATTAACAAAATATTAACTATACAGTTGCAAAACATTCATTTTACGTTTTTCTTATTATTCTTAATAAGCAAGCAAAATTAAGAATTTTAGCATAACGAAAATTATCATATTAGATTAACTCTTGTTGGGTAAGTAGTTTAAACATCAATGATGGAAAGTAAAAATATATGAAATAGCACATGACCGTCTGCACGCAAAATAAATGTATTTAAAAAAATAAATTTTGAGATGCAAAGATACTAATTTGCAAAATAACATTCAATATTGCAGAAATTACATTTCTATCTTTTATTTTTAATTCATACATTCTAAAATTCGATCAATTCTTTAAGAAAATCTAATGTTAACGTTCTAAGAGTAAGTGCCCCGCCCCTTACTGTGTTTTAGTAATCAATACTTCAGACCCAATACGCCACTGACCCCTTCCACCCCTTATCGAATAACAACTATGGGTACAAACTGAGAGGCCAGTTCGGCGCAAACCGTTTAACAACCTAAGCCAATAAAATTGCTATATTTTTAATGGAAAAAGTATAATTCGACTGTTCATAAGGTAAATTTCCGAAGTTAAAATGAAAGCGCTTAAGAAAATAAAATAAACGCATTAATATTTTGTCCTCATCTCGCCCCGACAAATTAGCTTCTGATTCTTTTCTTTGTCCTGTATGTTCACCATGTAGGAAACAAAAGCACATGGAAATACGAAAGATACTTAGATTCAGTGGCAAGTTTAATTACTTTAGTCATGCTATTTTGATATCGCATTTGTATATCTCAAGAAACAAGGTTAAGTGTCTTCAGTTTAAAAAATTATATAACACTTGTATAAATCACTCACTTTCATCGCTCCTGAGTGAACGTCTGCGACGCATGCTGACCTCATCCAATGTTCTATGCAACTTGATTTTAAAACGTTCTATTGTTTCCTTGGCATGTTTTGGAACAGAAGACTGTTCCAAAAGTGCATCCAGAGCTATTACATGAGAGCTTAACCAGATGAGGTATAACATTTTATAAATCTAAAATGAGAAACTTTATGAAATTGAATATGTTTTAAAATTGCGTCTTAATACAAAAGAGTGAAATGATTAGGCATTAGCTTATTGCAAATTACTTATGAAAAGCATGATTGACTGCTTGTTCCATTTTCTATTTGACTTTCACTCAGTTAAATTTTATTAAATGACTTTAAATAATTAGTTTGGTAAAGCTATTTTTAAAGTCATTTTGGTAACGTCATTGAATTTCCATTAGTCTCATAACGGTTACAATCAATTGGTCCTTTAAGGCCAAATTTTGGTATATTTGTCCTTTACAAATCTCGTGACCTTAAATTCATTTTTATTCTCATTTTCCAGCATGGCATTCAGCATTATCTATTTTAATTAATTCTATTGTTTTTATCATAAAATTTTGATTTTAAACTCTTCATATGGCCAATAAAATAAACAGAATAATTTTAAAGCAAAACAAGATTTTTGTCCTTTTCCCACAAGCTGTAATAGGGAAAATCTCTCTAGAGCAAACTATATTTAAGTTTCGGAAGAGCATTAATAATTCACTTTTTTTTAGTGACCATATTTTTCAACGTTAGTTCTTAAATAATAAGATTTTTTCCTTCTGAAAAAAAGATTGAAAGGAAGATGGCATATGATTTTAATATTTCTTTATAAAAAAATGGAAGTAGCGCGTATTTTTGGTATCGGAAGAAGCATCTACCTCAGCAATAAATAAAAGTTTTAAGTTAAATCGAAAAGATAGAAGCAAGCTTTTAAAAATAATATTTAAAATGCACTATATATTAGATTAGGATATTAGTTGAATAAAATCGGCACTAACAACATTGCATTTTTGTAGTTATTTGTTTTTTTTTTCTCTCTTTTTAAAAAGTTTTATAATCTCTGATTATGAGAACTGAAATCGGTTTTAATGGATTTAAATTTAGTTCAAATAATTGGAAATATTTTTCATATCAATTCATTATTTTATTTTACAAGTAGAATTTTTTTAGCTGTTATACGTGAGAAATTTTTTTCATTCATTATAATAAAACTATAAAAAATTAAATGCACTTTTGATAACGAATGGAAAAGTTTATTTTGTATGGACATTGCATTATGGACCAGCAAAAACAAATTTTTTTATTGAAAGCAATTTTTAAAGGCGTTTCAAATTTTCAGTTTTGTTTTATTAATTCAATAATGTACGTTTGTCTATTAAAAAAAAATTCATGAGAAAAGCATATTACAAATAAAATTAGAGAAAATTAAGTCTTCGGCTCAGTTTTTACTGTTAAATTTGAAATTATTTGTTTGATCTTATTTTGCCATATTCATCAGGCAGCCTTGGTCAACCAACAAAATGCTTACAAATTTGTACAGTATGGAAATCTTATGCCAAGATAGCCCGAATTGAAATAGAAATCCTCAAATCCAATTTAAATATTCTTCGAATTCGATGCGAATGTCAGTAATTTTTCCAAAATAAAATGTTGCTGCCGAGTTTCATAAGAAAATTTTAGCCTTGTAAAATATGTATACTATTTCGCAAATTGCATGATATGAACATGCAGATGCAAAAAATGCTCTACAGAAAAGACAGTACTTTTACCAAAATTGTTAATAGCTGTTTCATAGGTAGTAGATGCTCATAAAGAAAAGGCGTTTCAAAATTTTAGATTTTTTAATAACAATTAACATAATTTTAACAGTTTTCCTTGATAACCCTGGACAATATTATCACACAAAAGCCCATTTTAATACAAGAAACATTTCAGTGATACCATTTTTATTACCATGTGATGTTCTTTAATACATATATTTAAAACAACCAAATAAGCTCTCCAGTTTCACCTCTAAAAAGCTTGCATCGTAGCATAGCAAATGTTTTTGGCTTGATTCGCATTGGTTGATTGCATTAGTTAATGATAAAAGAAAAATCCAATAATTGTTTAGTCTCATAAGATCTGTTAAAATATGAACATTGAGCGTTCATTGCTATTTTGTTGTATGCGGTTACATAAAGTAAAAGCTTTGTTACAAAGTTGTATTTAAAAATTTTAGAAAACTAATTAAAGAAAAAATTGCATTGAAATAAAATCAATAGCATTGAAATTTTTTATACGATAATATGTATCAAATTTAAAGATTTTTTTAAAACTTCCTTAACTTTTTATTTTTGAAAATCTGAAATGTAGAAAATTTATCTTAAGAGAATTATCACTCAAGAAATAATCATTATGGTCACTACCAGCCTTGTGGAACATTCGAACAGTTTTCAAACTATGAATGTCGTCTGATACAATTAATAAATAGTGTAGCAACCTATGAATGTTATATTAATGAATTGACTAAGTCAATTATGTTCTAAATTTCGTGTCATCTCCAATCAGTTAAAGAACAACATAAATTGTTGATCTGTCAACAACAACGAGACAGAAAATTAATTTTATTTCGTAAATTTATCTAAAATATTTAAAATAATTATTACTATATGAAAACTATATGGTGTATACCATTAATATATTACCATATGCTTATCAGATGAAAAAAATTTGTTTTTGAATTTCCTAAAATCATCTGTACTTATCAAAACTATCAAAAGTGATAATTTTTTTTTATTTTTCTAAATGTCTTGGAGCAAGATTTTCGATAAGATAAGCTACACCAAAAAGTATCTCGTGAATATTTGACCTACCATAATTACGGAAATCAGTAACTAAAATAGTGAATAAATTTATATATAGTCGTTATAGTATTTACTGACTGATATATTCCTATTTCACATTAATAAAACATATTTTCATATTTTAATATGATAAAATTAATCAAGAATGGTCACAAAGAACGAGACTGAATTATTTGAACGCAGCTATACAATAAGAAGCAAAATTTCAATTCTGAGATACATTTAAAAAATACTTTTATGAAATAACTACATTATCAAATTTTTTGTACAATGTGTTATAGTTGATTTAATTTTGTAAAGCAAACTACATTCACTTAGAAAAATTTTCAACTACCAGTCCAAAATCCATAAAATTCAGGTTTAAGTCCCGGTTGCATAGCTGCATCCACATTTCTGCAGAGCCATGCTAATTTGATTTCCTGCTAAAATCATTCGACATATTATAATATTTTGAATATTGCGTTAATTCGTAGGAAAAAATTGGTAACTAGTGATGATTTTGCGGAAATATTTGTGATCCATATTTATTAGATTACAAGATCATTGTAATCTTGCGTAATGACACAACAAACTTTTTTTTAAATTAAGAAATCTATGCTACTGTCGAAGAAACTAACACCATTCAAAATATGGCAGTAAATATCACTCTTAAAATGAGTGTAGTGAATTGAGTTGATTACTTGCATGTTTTAGGATCTATAATTACAACAAACACTATACAAAGGGATAAATAATAATATACACAATAAAGCACAATTTGAACATCTTCAAAAACATAAAAACAAGTATAAATAAAAAGATGCTTAACCGAAATTTTAAGAAATTTTGATTAACACAAATTTAAAGTTACTAATGCTAATTCCTTTAGAAGTAACAATTTTAAAGCTTTTTTTAAATATAAAAATAGCATAACTTACATGGTACTGAAAATATTGACAAAAGCTCAAATATTTATCATAAAAGTGAAAAAAAAAATGACATAATTAGTGGCTATTTTGAGCACTATTTGTATATTTCTTATTTTGTATGTTTTTGCTCATATTGAAAGGCGCTTAATTAAATAAGCCTTAATTAAAATATGAATGCTGACTGTATGAATTTTAATTATACCAGTATGGATCTAATTATATTTTCGATGGGTTTTTTTGTGGGTGTCTGCTTTTTTAGTTTATGTTTTGATAAACAAAATATTTTTATTAAAATTTTACAATTTTATTTAAATACAATATACAAAATGAAGGCCAAATTTTATTTAAATACAACATTTTTAAATAAATTTTGTCCAATTTGTCTTTAAAGAAAGAAAAACTTCTTCATATTCATTATCGTTTAAAATAATTTCCAATATTTCGTCTTTTATCAATTCATCAGGTGTAAATAATAGTGAAATAAGGATGCTGATATTATAATTCACATAATTTCGAAAGTAAAGTCTGCTCTCCGGAGATACTGATTTTCAACATTGAAAATGCGGGGTATAATCAAAACTTCGAATTTCAAGAGTAGCAATTTTTAAAAATAAACCATTTTATAATAAAATGGTTTATAAATGAGAAACACACAAGCAGTGCTTTGCCATAATTGAAAAAAAAAATACAAGCAAGATATTAATTATAGAAACTAAACTAAAATATTCGCTTTCTTGTTAAAATTATAAACATTATTTGCATTTTAAAATTTTTTACTTCTATACATAAAAAAATACTCTTTTTTACCTGTATTAAGAAATCTTTCCTCAGTTTCATGTTTGAAATGTAGTGAAACAGTTGGTAACGCTAAGGAGTATATTCTAAAAGTTTTTAAATGAACAAATATTAGTTAAAGCTTTTAATCAGTCATTGAATCGATAAAATTATAATGCCCATGTATCTGCAAACTGTAACTTATGAAACAAAGTTACGAGTAATACTGCATTGAAAAAAAAATGACAAATTTAGGAGCCCACCGAGTTGCATACCTGAAATAGTAAGAGAAAGATTTCAAAAAAGATATAAAGTTTATTAGATCCTTTAATCTAGTATAATTTAATCAGATTAAAATCCAGTTTTAAAGTTACACGAAGGCAATTTTGAGACGGAATTTGTAATTTTCAACCATGTATGTATGATGATTTCGATATAAACCTGCAAGCCATACCAGCGGAAAGACATTTGGCCACGATATATGCCTATTGATACAGCAGATTTGAGATGAAAATTTTTATTAAAGGCTCTTTGGATAAAACAGGTCTTAAATAATGAAATGCTTTTATTTTGAATGAAGCGCCTTGATTGAACTAAGAAACATTTTTCTCTCTTTTTTTATTCGAGATCAGGACTTAGTTATGGTTTAGTCTTTAGTTCCTTTGCTGCTGAAGGATAACAAAATCAGGTCCAAAGATCAAATGTTGTAAATGATATACGAGGTGAACTCATAAACTGCATCCTCTGAATCTGCAGGCCGAACGATACGAAGGCATTTGCTTTCAGATTTAAAGCCCCAATTTTTTTTAGACAAGGGATTTTTCACAATGATGATTTGTGAATAATAAAATATTTTAAATCACCATTGTTATCAGTGACTTCGCAAGTACAAGTGGATGGTTTTTTTAAATCTCATAAAAGATCATTATTAGATCCTTTAATTTTATCCTATGATTTTAGCTCCTTGGTGTTCAGGATGTTCATATCTTCCACCCTTCAACACTACGCCAATGCTTTTTAGATTAAACAATGCAGTGGCGGAATTTTGCGACCGCCACTGCATTGATGAATGCGCATCATGTCGTCCTTCTTTTAATAAACTTGCCTATTTCGCTTCACCTTACAGCGCATTTTAACATATATATGTTAATGGTTTATTCTATTTTCTTCTTTTATTTTAATGACTTTTGAAAATGCATGTGTTATTATTTATTTATTTATTATAACTCAGAATTTCGCGGCATCCATGTTTATACTGTTTGTTCCGGATTAGGAAACTCTTCACATTTTTACGCGAGCGTCAGAATACGTTTATTTAACAAAAATGTAAGGGGAAAGATGGAGGAAGAAATTTTCGTTTACCCACAGGATGAACTATTATGGAATTAGAAGGTGTAATAACCGCTCATTTTTCTGCTTGCTACCTCTTAGCGAAGTGCAATAGTCGAAAAGTGCTAGTCTTGAGATCCTGAAACGAATAGTGTATATTATTTTTAAGCTGATGCTCTGTATCTATACATACTGCCACAGCAAAGTGAATGCAATAAAATACATAGAAACGTGACTAATTATACTTGATAAAATAATTGTTTGTTTGTTTGTTTCTTATGGCACTTGCCACTGACAAGCCCGCTGTTACGAAGACAGCGATTTAAGCCTGAGGGGGAACGTCTCTTATTTTTTATAGCAGCGCCAACTAGGGCCAAGAGTACGACTTTGCCACTCACGCATCACTCATTCGCTTGCACAACCCCTTTTTACAGGAGGGCACATTCACACATAGAACAACAGAAGAACAACCATGCCCAAACCGGGACTCGAACCCGGGACGCCCAGACCACGGGGAAGACGCGCTACCCCTATGCCAGGACGCCGGCTGATAAAATAATAATAATATCCTGATATCTTATAATTCGTAGAATTTGCATTTTTTACAGATCGATTTATTTGTTGACAGGCAAATAATAATCCAGCAGCCTGCACTCCTCACCATCAAACTAACGGCAGACAGATTAGACAGCTGTCTAATTTACTTTGTCAGAAATTCGCAGTTAGATCAATCGATCCTTAAATTATTAATTCATAGAAGCTGCATTTGATCACCAGATCATGACATTCTCTAACTATCGCGGAGTGTAGACTAAATAAAAGCAATATATTCTTTGCATTTTTCTTCAGGTATTATAAATTTCAGATAAATATTAATTCTTATTGCACACTAGGAGTGCAGAAATATCGGGGAATATTCAAGCATTTTAAAGAATTTTTCAAACAATCTTCTTACATACCAAATTATCAAACAAATATTTTATTTGAAGATGAATCTATATTTTTATCTATAAATTTAAAATTCAAATGGTCACTTATCATATTTTGATAATGATGGGCCCAGAATTGACACTTAAATCCAATAGATGACTCCAAAGAGTATGATACGAGACAAAGTGAATTTACTATTTATTAATTTCGAAATCTGAGAGTGCATCAATTTAAATATACCTTAAATCAACATCAATGTGTCATTGACATCGTCTTTCATACAGATATAACCCAATGCATTTAATAAAAACAGTGAAGTTTTAGCTCTTCTAGTGAACATTGAAAAACTCAAAGTGAACCTCACTTTAAATATATCTTGTAAAAATGTCTTGAAATCAAGTAATCAGAAGCAAAAAACTGTCTACTGTAAAGCGTAGGTATCTAGTAGCGGAAATACAAGGATGAGTTCATTTTATGGCTGCAATACTGAAAGGAAGAATAAGAATGCCAGTAAAAATAAAAATAATTAATTGAAAGTAATAGTACAACAGAGAACCAAATCCCATTTTGAAATAAAGAGTCCTCACAAGATATTACAGGAAGCATTTTAATGCATCGTTTTTACAGAATAACTTTCAAGATTATAAATGATTTGCTTTTAATTGGTTCAATTTCCCTTAGCTAAATTCATACACTCAGATATTAGTAGCAGGAGATGCATTTGAATTTCATAAACGATCCTTGCTTCACCGCGTTCTCCTTGAAACTTTCTTATAAAAGCATATTTTTTTTACATAAAATTTTGGACCTCGGAAAAGTCGTAAACGCCACGGCACTCAGATTTTCATTTTCAGAGCTACACATATAAGCTCTGCTTCATAGTGAAGAAGATAAAATATGCACTTTAGATACATTTTTTTTCGACCGAATGAAACCAAAATTTGATACACAAGTACAATTTTAGGAACAAAATGATACACAATTTTCATTTGTTTATATCGTTGCGTTTCGGATTTAGGACATTTACATACATAAGAGTAGACAGATCGACAGATGATCAACCCCTTGACGGATTTGATTTAAAATTTAACAAGGATCTACTATTTTAATTGCTAAAATTCTGTACCAAATTTTATTTCTCTAAGTCGTTACGTTTTTCATTTATAACTTTTATATGCAGGTGAAAGTACGAATCAATAAATGTCAACCACTTGTTGTATTTGGTTCCAAATTTGATAAGGATCTGCGCTTTAAAATGTTAAACATGTGTGCCAAATTTTATCTATCTAGCTCTTTACATATTGTAATTATCGTGATCACTTGTACTCTGACAGCCATATAAACAGGATTTCATTATCAGGATTCTTCTGAATGGATACTATTTCAGGATTCTTCTAACTGAATTTCATTTAAAATTAGATAGAAATGCACAAAGAAAGAAATGTATAAATTTGGTTTTAAATTCATGTATTAAATTTCAGCCGGTAACTCAAAGTGTTTTTGATTATTGTGTTCATAGACAAACAAGCATATTTGGAGAAATGTATTTTCTGGACTTCTTTTTGTGTACAGCTGACCAATCCGCCACCACTGAACGAGGCAGTATCGGTAGGATTTGTTGAGGCCGACTGCTGTCTTTAACATAATCCATCCATATTATTGACAAATTCTCCGAACTGGTATGCTCTTCGAGGCGGTTAGCCCTAAGCCACAGGTGGTTAATCTCTCACCTTCCTCCTCATCTTCCCCTACATTTTTTTATCTTATTTTACGAGCAGAAGATCAGCACTTTGAGAAAACCTTCTCAAAATTCTCTGCATTCCTCCAAATGTGCGTCTCACAACAGAAAAAAGGCAAACACTTTAAAACTTTAAATTTGTGGCAAAAAAATGTCAATTTTCAAAATCAGGTTTTTTAGTATTTTAAGATTTTCTGCCCCCCATTAATACTGAGCTTGTCATTATTTTCAACTTTTAGATTCTTTCTTAGTTCTGAGACTTTTATACATTTAAATAATGGTAAACAGTACCGATTCCACCACAGATTGTATTTTCAGAACTCTGAATGGTCAAAAACGTAGATTCATCAAAATCTCGGATTCAAATTTTTTGACGCTTACAACACTTTCTCTAAGTGTACTTCGTATATTAAGGTAAAAAGATGCCTTCATATCTAAGTATACGAGAGAGTCGAGAAAAGAGCACTTCCGCTAGTTATATGATGAAATTGAAACACAGAAGTTCCTTTTCGACTCTCAAACGCGTCTAGGATCCCTGAGCCGACAATAATGCTCCCTGTTAAAGAAGAAAAAAATATTTTTCTGTCTTTAAATAAACCCAAGAAACCTGTTTCCTTTTGAAATCACCAAATTATAATAGGTAACAGTTCGGACAGTAACCGTAAAATAAGGATCAGACAATCAAATTATAATGTAAGGGACAAAAAAAGCGTTCTGTTTTAAGTATTAATAAGCTAGTAAATAACTGAACCAAGAAATGCCACTAAGACTGAAACAAGGTTTATGTCAACATATATTACTAAATTTTTAAAAATGCAAAAACCGGAATATTTTTTAAAAATTTCAGAGGCATAACAAAGAGATGGGGATTAACGATTTGGGTGCCATTCTATGGGTAGGCAGGTAAAATATCAATCCCTTTAATTGATTTGCTTTTTTATTATCTATTTAAATGGCACATTCCGTTTCAGAAATGTGTTTTCTTATTAATGCAATTCAGAATCCGTAGAATATTTTAGGAGTTTGTATATAAAGTGTAATTTTTGTAATGAATTATAGCTTCAAATTGTTTAATTTTAACTTTTAAGTTTCAAAAGCGATAAATCGATGCCCATATAAAACACAAGCATGACTATTTAAGGGGTTGAATCCGTCATTGACGAGTGCTCCAATCCAAACTCTTTCAGTTAATCCTTTTGTTCGATTATCTTGTAAATCCTACTCTCCTCGCATTCCAAACCTCTTCTTCCATATCAACATTCACAGAAAGCTCATTCTAAATGATACGATGGAAATTAGGATGGTTTTGATATCCAGTCTTTCATGCCACGCCATGTCAATTCTGGCTGGTTTCAGCTTTGATGATCGGTTGTAGCGTAAAACTATCCATTCCCGAATTTAATTCGTTTATTTGAAGTTAAATAAAAAAAGGCGAGGGGAAAGCCTTTTATATGGAAAGGCGATTTCAAAAGTAACACACATCATTTAGATACTTGACATCCTCCGATTCTTCAAATAAAATATCAGTTTTTATATATATATATATATATATATATATATATATTTTGATTTTTGAAATAAGTTTTCCCTCCTTTTATTCAAAACCTACTAGTCACTTTTTAAAATTATTCGGTTGAACCATTTCTCCATTGAAAATGCATATACATTTTAATTATAACTTTTCTCTTTTAACCTTCCGTCGGGCGCAATGCAAATCCTAACACGATCGGGCGCAATTCATCTAAGAGATTAATGTACTCAATTAATGCAATTTTTGAATGTATGTTAAAAAAAAACATATTAAACAGAACTTTTCACTTACATTTGAGTATATTTAGTATGAGTATTTGAGTATATATGAGTACTCAATTAATGTGACTTCATCTCACAGATTAGTTGCGCCCAATGGAAAGTTAAGCAAAACAATGGATATCATCTTTTTTAATGTAAGCATTCACAACTAATAACATATTGTTTAAATGCAAATATATACAATTTAATTCAGGATATCGAGACTATCACTTTTAGACGATTTAACTTCATAAAGGGGAAATACACAGTGAATAAGATTAATGCATTTCCTGAAGTCCTTGATACTTTTTTTTAGACTTTTGTCTCATTAGATGCTTTTTTTGGAATTTTTTTCCCCCGTGTACCATTTTGAACCTTATCATTTTAATTCAAAACTTGTATATTTATTATTCCTATAGCTTGTTCAATTTTGCAGATTATCCATAATGGTTGTGTCATCTAATTCCAATAATAATCAATGTTTATCGAATCAGTAAAAAAAAAAAAAAAAAAAAAAAAAAAAAGAAGTGCAACAATCTCCATCTTTAATTCTATCTCTATTTTGATAAAACTAGCACTTCCTGGTGCATGTCGAAAAATGTGATTATTTCTGTATCTGAGAATAGAAAATACAGTAGTGACAATTCAAATAGATATCTTTAGCCAAGTTGAAAATTGTGACTGAAAGAAATAGCAAGCATTTATTTTAAAAAGATCTTTATTCCTTTTCACGATACACAGAAAATATGTCTTGAAAACACGGCGAGGAACGCTCCTTTGTTCGACAGTTAATATATTTAATAAAGTTCGCCGTTTCTTCTGTAATATACACTAAAGCTAATGAATTCGGTTTGGGATCTACTCGCAGCAACTGGAAGAAAGGAAAAAAAATAATAATAATATTTTCCATTTCTGGAACAAAACATAATTAAAAATTGGGGAAAAAATTATATGTAGCAAAACCTTAATTATCAGGGTTGATTTGATTGATAATCTAGGAAGGCTAAGAATAAGGGATACTATTTACTCACTCAAAATAATAAGTACTGTTCACTCACTCAAAATAATAAGTACTGTTCACTCATTATAAAACAGTAAGTGGTACTGTTCACTCACTAGTTAACAGCAAGTAATACTGTTCACTCATTACTAAATAGTAATTGGTATTGCTCACTCACTACAAAATAGTAAGCAGTATTGTTCATTTACTATTAGACAGTAAAAAAAAAAAAAAAAAAAAAATTCTGATTGCAGGATTGCAAATTTTAAGGGGCTTCAGGACTTCATTATAATAGTCAGATAAAAATGAATAAAGGATACTATTTACTCACTCAAAATAATAAGTACTGTTCACTCATTATAAAACAGTAAGTGGTACTGTTCACTCACTAGTTAACAGCAAGTAATACTGTTCACACACTACTTAACAGAAAATAGTACTGTTCACTCATTACTAAATAGTAATTGGTATTGCTCACTCACGACTAAATAGTAATTGGTATTTCTCACTCACTACTAAATAATAATAGGTATTGCTCACTCACTACAAAATAGTAAGCAGTATTGTTCCTTTACTATTAGACAGTAAAAAAAAAAAAAAATTCTGATTGCAGGATTGCAAATTTTAAGGGGCTTTAGGACTTCTCCATTATAATAATCAGATAAAAATAGAAAAAAAAAAAAAAAAAAAAAGCTAAAATTGAGCACAATTAGTGCAGAATCAAGCACAATTCTAGTTTTAATAAAGTTTTTTTCCAATACAAAATAATTAAAATAATCTATGGTTTATTATATAACTCTTAATCATGGTTTATTAATAACTCTTAAGCCCATCCAAAACTGTCATCCCAGAGGTTAAGAACTTTGAGCTCAAGCACTCTACCTATCTTCCACAAATTGGAAGGAATGTATGAAATCTTACCATATTAGATGTATACAGAAAATTAATCAATCAATCATATTACAAACCAAATGAATTACACTTATCTAATTAACTCCTTACTGCTTACGAAATTTTACATTATTTTCATCGCATAGTCATCTGATCCTACATAATATACTCTTTAAAAAATCAATCATGAGCTATCCATGCCAAAATCAAACATTAAAACAGAAACTGGATTATCTTGGTATGGTGAAGATTGGAAAACTGAGTTTCTAAAACATTCAAGCCATTTCAAATGGGCAGCTCGTGAATGCAGATCATTTATTTGGCATAAATTGATGTGAATGATTGATTTTGTAATAGCACTACCACCCTATACCAAAGCAGGACATAATATGCTTGGGTATATAAATTACAGAAGTTATTTGCTTGTTTGTATACAAGCACTCAAATAGCATATATATGTATGCATATATATCTCTGGCAAATAGCATACAAACTCTACAGGGTATTTGTATACATGTCCTCAGCAGCTACAGAATGACATAAAACAGATATTTTATATATATATAAGCAACAATTGGAAGATGAAATAGTATTTCAATGAGATATGATCTTATAATTTTATTCAAATGACTGGTTTCAAATATGAAATATAAGTAAATAATACTAATAAAAAAATTACCTCTTCCTTTTCATCTTTCGCAACATAACTTGTGTAACCACCAAATTCAACTTCCCATTCTGAAAAATGAAGACAAAATATGGTTTTACGACAAACTAATATTCAAAAGAAAGATTTTTAAAAGATGCTTTTAAGTTTAATTTATAAATATTGCTTTTCTAACCTGGACAATTAAAGCACAGACCAGCATTTAGTGTTGCAAAATCTAAAAATGATTGATCATGTAGTAACGCATACGATCCTGGACTCCATTTTCTTATGGACGAATTAATGTCAGCCATCTGAACATCTTCTTCAGAACATTCTGGATGTAGTCGCAGCCCAGTCAAATTAGATAAAATCACTAAAAAAGGCTCTGAACAGAATAACGCTTGACATTCTTTTACAATGGGAGGCAGATCATCTAAACTGTCAATTTCTTCATACTTCCTGGTAACCAATAAAATAATTATTAATAACATAAATAAAAATGAATGTTAGTTTAACAATTCCATTCCAGAAACTTCAATAGTCATTATTCTCAGAAATTTTAGAACAAAACAATTTTATTGTAGTAATAAAATGCTCTAAAAATATTTTTTTATCTTGAATACTTCTTTCAGATGCCTATGCAAAAACATGATTAAATAATCATACAGAGAAAGTCTATAATTAAAACTTCCTCTATTTAGAATTGATTAGAATAACTGTTCACCAGAAAAGTATAAAACTTCATGAATGAATTAATAAAATGACAAGAAAAACATCCAATAGCAACAAAAAAAAATTAACTTCAAATATGTTTTTAGAAATAGGTTATATATTTAGTTACACTTTTTACTTGCGAAATTTTGATTACAGAAAAACAACACAGATTATCAGCTACCATCTGAAGCAATAAGACAAGTTCCACACTTTAGTAAATTATGTATTGAGAAATGATGAAATGTGTGATGTCTTTAAATCATGTAAAACTATAGATAGTCATAGCTTACCATGTGTTGCAAATACCCCCTCCTAAAAAAAGTCAATTTCATACATTGTACTCTGAGAAATGGAGAAAACACAGGATAAAAGTGCAGATAATTATATATTTACCCAAATATCTTTTTAGAATATCATTATAACAACATGCAATGAATGGAAAAGTCTTCATTTGCATACAGATTATTCATGAAGGGCACTGATATATTTGCAGAGAAAAAATAATTTTATCTCGCATCCATGTACATCTATGCTATGCCACAGAATTTATGATGTAGGAAATCCACACCAAACCATCACTTCTAAAAACCGCATGAAACATTTAGGATTCAGCATGAATTTTGTAAATCCAAAATTCAGCAGTTGTGAGTATTATTTGAACTGTCTAAAAACAAAAGCACTTTGTTCACCAAAGCCTTTCTGAATACAATGGTCACATTAAAAGCAATTGTAAATGCATCAAAATCACATGAAAAAATGATTTTTCATAAGTTAAAAGTTTGCACAATTAACATCAGTAGATTTTCCAAGTGATCTTGGGGACAGAAGAACACGATCAATCCAGCAGCTTTGCTACACAAAGGATATTAGTGCTAACCTGAAACATGTCTTTCTTTGCAGAAACAGGTTTCTTCTTTTTACCTTAGGAAGAAACAATATTTCTGTTTCTTCAAATTTCAAGATATCTTTATGTAATCATAGAAGAACTTGGACTTCAAATTATAAAATTTCTGCCAAATGGCATATCTGGAATCACCATTTTAATAAAATAAATTAATTAAATAAATGTGATCTCATAAACTTAAGGCCATTGTGAGGGGTAAACATAAATATTTCCATTTTATAAACTTTACTTAGTGCCATGTTGAAAAATAATTATGTGTTTATGTATTTATTATGTGTTTTAGTGGTTATTATGATGTTCTTTTAAAATCTCTGTACCAACAAAACTTTATTATGCTATAGCTTTAAATTTCATCTGTCACTAAAATTTACATGAATTCACTTTTGATTGAATATGGCATTTTGAAAGAGGTAAAATATTTTTATGAGAAAAACTAATTTCATATTTTAAAATAATTATTTATTTCATTTTTATTTTACAAGACATGGATATGAAATAGTTATATTTGGATTTCTTTACTGAATATTCTTAATTATTTTAATTTTAAAATTGCAACATGAAACTTTATATACTTTTAATTAACTCTTAATGAATTTAAAAAAAGTTCTTTTCTTTAGCAAGTTTTAATTTTATGCAATAAAAAATCTTAAAAAAAATAATTTTAAGTTCTTAATCTGTAAATAAAAACTAGCTAAGATAAAATACAGAAAATTAAAGCTAGAATATTTTTACCTGCGATTAGGAGGTCCTTTTTGTTTCCATACAATGGAATTACTATTCAAAACACTGCAAATTTCTTCATACTTTTCAACCTGAAAAAAAAAATTATATTCAAATTATCATTATCAGAAATTACAACTTAGTGGGGGGGGGATCAAAATGATGGGAGTAAAAAAGTAAATAAAAAGAAAGCATGATTTTAGTATAGCAGTAATTTTAGATTAAAAATGATATTTCTGATAGAAGAAATTGAATGTTCTTTTCCCCCCTCCAGGTTCATGACTAATGATTTACTTGTGAGATTTCCATATATCTCATACTTCTTTTTGAAATTTAAGAATTCAATAAAAAAAGAATTTCTGTAAATTGAATTAAATTTCTACATATAAAAAAATATATAAACTTATTAGAGTCAAAAAGTAGTTATTTATTTGGCTCATAAGATGAAATATAAACTGAATAAGGGGTTTCATCAATTTTTACTGCCATAAAATTCTTGGAAAATGGAAGTCATTCATAGAAAAAGGAATAAATAATAATGAAACATTCAAAAATTACTATTTTTACAAAAGTTCCTAAACTGGAGCAATCTCTACTTTAAATGCTACTACTTTTGAGTTTAGCTTTATATTTTCCATAGTGAGTATGGACTTTAAACAAAAATCTTAAAGTGTAACAGAGAAGTTCAGCTTATAAAATAATAATAATCACAAAAAACAGAGAAGGAATAAATACATATACAGCATAAAATAAAATAAAAAATGTATGAAATTATAATATGCATGGCATATATTGTTGTTTATACACATTTTAAAATATTTGTAAGAAAATAATGAAAAGTTTGCAATATTGAAATTTCTATATTCTCAAAAATCTCTAATATATAGGTGTTGAACGGCATATAAAGGTATCAAAATAATTAACAAATCTTTTTTAAAAATAATTTTGATATATTTTTTAGCTATCTCAATCATTTATTAGTAAAATAAAGAAGTGCAACAATATTTCACCTGTAGAAAATCCATTAGCTCTATTTCAGAGCTCTCTTCAAAGCTCTCTCTTATATGTAGTTGAGTTTCTTGTTGAAGATATGTTGGATTTATCCACTGCTTGAGATCTACCTGAATTACACAGAAGAAACAAAACAAAGTTTTATTATACTAGAAAAGAAAAATTTTGATTCTTTTTTTTTTCTAGAAGAAAATTTCAGTTTTTTTTTAACACCTATAAATTAGTTATTATTGCATAATAACTAGAATAAAGAATTGTAAATAATTAAAGTTAAAAATATTTATTAATGATTGAATTTAGAATTCTATAATCCACTCTCAAAAACCTGTTGCAAATATCTTCCTTTTATAAACCAAGAAGAAATTTAGGATTGCAATAAAAATTATAAAAAGTAACACTTAATACTGGATATTAGAAATTATATTGTAACAATTTAATTTAAATTAAAGTAGATTCATAAATGTTATAACATCATAATAAGTACATTCACTACTTTTTTGTAATTAAATAAAGAAACTAATAAATTTATTTTAGAAACAATTTAAATTAGATAAAATTCTTTAATCAAAAATAACCCATTGACATTCATTTATTATAAGCGAACAAGAAAAAAAAAAGTTATGCTTACATACAGGAAAATTTGTTGGGGGCTGGAATATTATTTTTTCAACTGGATGAATAGCTGGTTTTATTGGTGGACCATAAAACCAACCACTGACTGAAGTCCTTGTTTTAAAACCAAGAATTTCTGATACCTGAAAAATAAAATGTTGTTCTTATAACTGCATTTTAAGAAGTGTTCAACTACTTAAACTACTTGCAGATTCAGTATTTTTAGGCAATTAAAAATTAGAAGTAGAAAGCTAGTTAGAATAAATTTATTTACAAGGCTAAATCTTTTTTTAAAATTATTATTTTGTATTTAAATAAATCCATTCAAATAGTTAAAATTTTCCAACAATAAATTGTAAAAAAAGCTTAAAAATTGTAAATATTCTTAAAGGTTTAAAAGAATTAGTTAATTATAAGAACTTTAAATATCAAAAATAAGCACACGGAAAATCTAGACTAATTATGATTAAAAATACAAATTCAAATTTCATCAAAGAGCTCCTGTACATATATGAATATGGATCCATTAGAGAATAATATTGCATTAAAACAAACTTAAAATATATTTCTCACTACATTTAATTTTTGCAGAAAAATGCAACTGAAATAACTGATTAGAATTATACATCGTTGACTAGGAGTATTAATTCTATTAATAATTGCATTATTTATAGAATTAATAATATATTTAATTCCTTCAAATGACAGCATATAATTTAATTTTTCTGCATGCATCATGACATTAAACATTACAAATTTTATTTTTTATAAAGAACACTTTTGATATAAGCAGTAATAAAATATATAATTTTTCAAGTCATATTATTAATCACATTTCTTCTTTATTACTATTACACTTACTTGATGAAAAGACACTGGACTGACTTCAAAGAAGATCAAATTATTCCATTTTGGCACAAAAGAAGTAACAATTTCGGATGGTTCATCATTGACTAGAGAAAGAAAATAGGATAAAAAATTTGCTGGAAAGTTTCCCTTGGTCATTGATATTCCATTTATACATAAAAAATATATAAAATAAGTCATAAAAACAACCCAAGAAACTTACCAGTATTAAATAAATCTAAAGAACCACCATATTTTTCTTCCCATTCAGGAACCAGATAATAAATATAAGCAATTCTTCGACCTTCTAACTCATCATCATGGCATAATAAATGATCTGAAATATTAAACATATTACTAAAAATCACTACAGTATAATGACAGGAATAATGTGAGAACATTGAACAAAATTATTCACAAAACAGAAACTTATTTAATCAACATATCAAAAATCTATTTTATACTTTTGTTTGCAAAAGACATGTTTCTTTTTCTAATACTGATAAGTTTTTAAATTTGTACAAATCACACTTAGGATTCTGAACATAATTCAACAGAAGGGTTTTAAATAGAAAGCTTTTTAATATATATATCAAAAAAATAGAAAATCATCTTATATATGAACATTTTTATATTAAATTATATTATTCTGCAGCTTCCTTATTTAATTAAATAAACTGATGAAAATTATACTCATTCAGATAATAGATAGTTTTCATATAATAAATTTGTATTATTGATTTAAAGAGATACTGCAAAGAAAATATGTTTTTATAAATTAACAATTGTTGCTTCGTTAGAAATAAACATAATATAAATAATTAAAAATAAAATGTCTTAAAAAGAAAGTAGCAAATAGTATGATACTAAATTTTCTTTTTAACGGAAAATACATTTCCTCTCTATGTGATGCTGTTTGCACAGCAAAATCCAAAAACTAGTTAAAACTGTAAAATTTAAATTGTAAATTGAAATTCTTAAATACACAAGTTAACAAACATAGTACAGGAGAGTATAGCATCTACTTTTTTTCAATATTATATTTTACAAAACATAGAATCAATCAATTAAAACAAATAATTATTACATCATTCAAGGCAAATTAAAATTATAAATATTACGAAATATAATTCAGGACTTTTTACGCAAGAGGCTGAACAAGCCCTTTTATATACATGATGCAAAGAATAAAAAAAATAGACAAATAAAGAAGAAATAGAAAATAAAATCTATGTTAGTTTCTGAATATGAAAAACAAAATCTTACTTAGAATTATAATGCATGCATAATTTTTTTTAACAAAACAGAAAAAGTGTATTAGGTAGCAACATAAGAATGTGGTTTATCTCCTAAATGGAAATAAATGGTTAGTATCATAAAAACAATTTTGCTAAATTAAAAAAAAAAAATTATGCAGTTTATTAACTAGTTATAAGAATATTTCTTCATTTTTCCCAGACATTACCTGCAGTTTTATTAAATAATGCTGTTATTTTATAATGACCATACATAATATTGATCATACCCAACCATCAAATGTAACTGTACAATTACTCAAAATAAAATAATATACAAATGTATGGCAAATGTTTAGACTAATTCAAATAATTTCAATGCATGTTTAATTAATCAGAAATGCATTTTATATTCCAAATCAAAAAAATTATTAAGGTAATCTTGTTGGTTACACAACACTGTTTTAAATTTTGTTTTTATTCCATATTTTCAGAAATACATATGAAAAAATGTTATACCCACACCCAAAAATATAATAATATAGTTACATTCTAAGGTTAGTTTTCCTTGATGGTTCTAATTGATTAATTCTTTTGTAAAATACAAATGCTGTACCAGTAAATTACCCCTCTTTCAGTATGTAAGGTAATAAAAAAGTTATTAGTTTCAATCCTATTTTACATCTAATGCATGGGGTCATTAACTGTTCTTAAATAGTTTTAATTTCTAATCCTCATCCCATTATGCCACCACATCAGCATGAAATAATTTAATTGCTCATGAGAATACAATAATAGATTATACTAAAAGTGGTCAAAAGAGAGAAATATAATATACTAATGATCTGAAATGGATGAAAAGCACTTCTTGCTTCTTCCACAAGACACAGATTTTAAATACTTCGAGAAATTATTTTTGGCTTGTAATCAAAAATTTCAAGAAGCAAGACTCAAAAGTAGATATTTTCTCTAATTATTATTTAAATAAAAGTCTGTACGTTCATATTAATAAAACCTAGTAGTAAAAAGAAATTCAAATTTTATATCCAATAGATTGAATTTAAGTATATCATATCATGAAAATTTTTTATTTAAAAAGGCAAACTTAAAAAAAACAACCTGTGTAAGTATAGCAGGAACATGAGATATCAACTTTATCATTTAAAGATATAGTTGTAATCTGCTTCATCCATTCCAGAAATTTCCCATATATCAAATTTCTGCAATAAAATGTAAAACAGTTAATCATTAAATACAACAAAAAAGAAAATAATAAATACATATACTTTAAAATCCTTTGACACATCCATATTTATTATTCCACTGCATAACCACAATTTCATTATTGTATTATTTCCATAACTTTGTAAAAATATTTCAGAATGTGAGAAAGAATTTTGACAATTTACCCATTAGAATTAAGAATTTACATAATAAATCAAGAAAAAGAAATTTCTGAAACTTCTTAGATATTATAAGAGGAATAGGACTAGCTTTTCATTCAGCATTCAAAAAAAAAAATGAAGAAAATGTTTGTTAATAATAAAAAATATTATTTAATAACAAAACAAAAAAACATATATGAGAAAAAAAACTCCAAGCATATTTTTTTTATATGACTGGAAGATACAAATAAAGAAAAATTTAGGAATTACTATTTAATCTTAATTTAAAATATGGAAAATGCAGTTATAAATGATGTTGTATTCTTGAAATTGAAAGGATAAAACACTCCATTTGATGTTACTCAAGAATAATTTTAAAAACATAACATAAAATAAAATTTTTTTAATTACCATGTTTTATTGTTTTTATATGCACAATTTTTCTCATCTCCCATACTTTGAAATCACATAATTTCAAAGAAAAAAAAAACTAATTATTAGATGTAATATTTGTTTTACAACAAATCATTTCATAAAATGTTTAACACAAAACATTGCTGATTTCAAAACTTAAAATAACTGAAATAAAGAAAAACAAATATTCCCTTTTACATTCAAAATGGTGTTCATCTACAGATATAATAAAGTAAGCGGCTGCCTGTTTTTATAACAAGATATCTTCTTGCTAATAGCATGGGAATTAAGACACTAACTTCACACTAAGTATTAGTGCATGCTCAGTGAAAACTATAAAATTGAAGTATGCAGACAACGCCACATTCTTAGTTAACTTTTAAGTATATATGTAAAATAGTTTTGTAAATGTGTAGCTTGCAGATATGAACTTCAATGTGCAAATTAAAATGTGGAATGAAAAATTGTGTTATGTGTGTTTTAATTGAGTGATTATGAAATATAGACAGGTTGATTTATATAATATTATTTTTCAGTTGTAAAAATAGATTAACCTGATTTTTTAAAAGTCTACATTAAATAATGAAATAAACACTCACTTGGAATGTATTTGCACTAAAGGTAAATTTAAAGAAAAGATTTGCCACATATGACAATGAACACATTAAAATTTCCATCTTGTTTATATAAGAATATAGTTTTTTTATTCATATTTTTTGAATATGATCCTTTTATGGGAACAAAACTCTTTCCAAAATATCAAAAAAAAAAAATAAACAAGCACATAAAGTAATACTTAATGACTAATAAAAACAATGTTCAGTTTTAAAAGTTAGAATCAACTTTTAATTAAATGTTGCAAATGAAAAAAAAAAATTTTTACTATTTCACAGCTTAAAACACTGAAGAATAGATTGGTGTCTTTCACTTTAATCTTTATACAAGCCTCCAATTTTATGTTATTTTTAATTGTTAATTACATCCAAATAAATTTTAATGAAAAAAAATTATCCTTCATATGCAATGGTATAATGTAATAAATTTTAATCAACCTCTAATCACACTGCAAGTAAAAATACATGAAATAACAGTAATGTAATTTTACATAACATTATGCAGGAGGGTGAAAATTTTAATGCTTTCTGGAGAAAAAGTTATTTTTTTAATTATTTAATTAATTCTGGGAGACTGACAAACGAAATGATTGTGAGAAAATATGTCTGATACATATATATAAGATATTGGCTCAATTCAATTCAAAAATATTTATTATATAATAAAATATTATAAATAAATATTGTATTAGAAACAATAAAATAAATCACCTCTAATCAAAATAAAAGAATTAGATCACTTACTTGAGATGTGAAAGACTTGTTATTTTACAAGTAGCTAAATCTTTGGACTGAAAAAAGACAATATATTAAGTGAATAAACCAGAAAGAAAAAAAGAAAAAAAAGAAACTTTTAATAAGAAAATGGAATGGTGATTATTAAATCTATATACCTGTTTGAATTGATACAGATCACTTAATTTAAGTTCGACCTCTAATTCTTCGACATCTTTCTTCAGTTGCTCAGTAAAATCATTTGGTTGAATAAAATCAGGTAATGCACAGCACGTAAAAGGTTGGCTTATTATTTTAGCTCCATTTTCTAAAAGAAAAGAGGAAAATGAGTACATCTTGTAACTTTAAAAGAGAAATTCTTCTATATATATAATGTAAACACATATTTTTTGAAGCAGAATAATGGTTGAAGAGTGAGAAGACACTTTTGAATTTTAAACTTTGGTTTATTCTAACCTGGGAGGCATAATTTATGTACAAGCAAGACATGACGAGGTATATCAATCCACAGAGCAACACAAGAGTGAAAAGTGGAAAAGAGTGAGAAAAATATTTTCCCAATGATTATATACTATGAGATTCTGACAGGGATTTTTTTACACGTGCCGATTTAGGTAAGAGAATTATAGGCATCTTTTAAAAGAACTTGCTTACATTGACAAATTTTTATCCCTTTACTTGGAGAGCAGGAATGGCTGATATCAGCAATGCCATTTATTATTTAAGAAATTTTATTATATTGCTTTTATTATTAAGGTGAAATAATATAAGAATTTAATTCATATATATGCCTATTTGCTACACAAATTGCTCTAACCAACACTTTTACACCCTCCATATGGAGGGATAAAAATCTGTCATTCTAAACAATTTTTTTTAAAAGACACCCATATTTTCTTTTCCTAAATCGACATGAGTAAAGAATCCCTAACAAAATCTCATAGTATAAAATCACTCAGGGAAAATATTTTGCTCTTTTGATTCGTATTGCAATATGAACGAACATCAGTTTCATTGTCCTTGCTTCTTGTACATGAACTATACCTCCTTGGATGGAATAAAGCAAAGTTCAAAATATTCAAAAGTGCCTTCTCTCTCTTTGGCCACAAAACTACTTATAAAATATGTGTTTACACATATATATGCATATGTATGTGTGCATAAAAATAATTTTGCAGATGTATGACTGAAACAAAAAATTTTTTTGAAATTTAACTAAAATTTATTTTATATGGGAGGCATATTATGTAAAAGAAAGAAGTGATGAAATGATATCTGTTAACATTTCAATCTAAGAGCTAAGTGACAGAAATGTTTACATTCAGTGATTTTATTATGAGATTTTGATAAGGATTTATCTGCAACATGTAATTTCGGCAAGAAAATCTTAGATATCTGTGAAAGGTATATGCAGATCTTAGAGATTTTTATCCTTTTGCTTAAATAGTGAGAAAATACAAAAGTCATCAGTTTTATAGAGTGTGTGTTAGGAATAATTAAATAAAAAGTAGGAATTATACCATGGAATAATAGAACATTTTGGAATGAAGTTAACATGAACTAATTTAAGATAAAGATTAAGAAATTATTTAAGATTTAAATTAAATTTAAATATAACTGAATTAGCATATATGTATATACAGGGTTCTAAAGCAAATGGATCGAACTTAGTATAAAATTTGAAAGAAAGCAAATAATATAGAATATTTTTGTTATGTAAACGTTTAATGAAATTTTATATAAAATTATTACCAAATATCATTTTTTCTTTGCTACAAAAAGCATTTGAAAGGCTTTTTATGAAGTCGGCTTCAAGATAAGATGCATTGATATGCACAGTTTCAACATCAGTTTTCAATCTTTTAGCAACAGGACTATCTTCTGAATGATGACTTGAATTGTTATTTTCCATAGCTATATGAAATTGGGAAAAATTTGATGGTGCAATAGTAAAATTTCGATTACAAATCAATAAGTGATAAAATAAACTCTCAATTTAAAACAGTAGAAAAATTAACAAAGTACCATAATTACAAGTATTAAATTTTTATTTTCTTTTTTAATTATATCTACATTAAAAATCCTTCAGAAATTTTTTAATGTATATTATGACTTTAAAATCACATTTAATAATCAATAACAATGAAGAGTAGAAACTGCTAGAAGAGGGATGGGAAAAAAAAAAAAAAAGATGGATACTAGAAGTATTACATCTTGAATAATTTATCCTGAGAATTAAAATATGATTATAAATTGATTTGTTAAATTTTTTTTATTCAGTTCATATTCTTGAGAATTACTCAATTAATCTTGTTCAATATGAGAGTTATTTTGAATTTAATAAGATTTTGTTTTTATGGAAAATCAATCAGTATGTTTCCTAAAACTGCTAGTTTTGTGAGTATTCCTTTTATAATTATGGTTTGGAAAATTTTTAAAAACTCTGTCTGACAGGAATAATATTATATGCAAAATCTAGTGTGTTTATTTCTTTATTGTAGTTAATTCTACAAATTATAAATAAAAAGTAAATCATTTTTTACTAAAATCTTTCAAAAAATAAAAAAAAACTGTTAAATAATTTTTTAAAGTCATATTCTGTTTGATGTTTGTTCACTTCCTTTTTTCAAGTCTGATGGTAATGTGGGTCTACGAAAATTAAAACGGAACAATCACATTAAATTAAAACATTTTTTTCTTTCAAAAAATTTCTCCTCTTCTTAAATAAATACAAAAATAAATTTTAAAAAAAAGATCCAAATATCTCGTCTGCAATATAGCAATGAGATAATATTTTAGGCTTGCTTTGCTTGCCTTCCTATTATAATTTTATAATTTTTTTTATCGTTATAATAATGACAACACGCACACACAAAAAGCATTTATTTCTATCATAACATAGATTAATATAAATGAAAAATATATTGAAGGTACATATTTAAAATATTTAGAAATGTTCATTAAAATAAATAAATAAATAAACCTGCAAAGAATTAAAATTCAAATCACTGCAAAACATTTTTTTTTAAATTGTATGCGGCTTTTGAGCATTAAAATGCTCCAAGGAAATTAGAGAAAAAACAATTTTAAATAAGTTTTAATTAAACATTGAATCTTAGACTAATCTAATTAAATACCTTGAAAAATCTTTTCTTAATTAGCATTAATTTCTAAAGAAATGAGCAATTTGTCAAAATATTGTGACTCTTAAATCCCACAATATACTTGTTGTTTACAGCATTTTACATACTGATTTCAAATTTTACATGTCACACCATGCAATTTGCGTGTAATTTTATGAGCTTTAACCATTGTCATGGTAAAATGAAGCTTGATTTTAACAACATATCAGCTAATTCTATTTACTATTTTTCTTGCCTTTAAAAAGTCAAAATATGTTTGCTTCTATAAAAAAAAAAAATAATGACAAAGGCAACTAATATTCAATACATTGTTCTTACAACAATCAGGTGAAAAGTATATTTCTATAAGAATCAGCTACTTATTCCGCAAGAATATTTTCATGAATTAATGGGAATAAACTAAACAAAAATAAAACTGACATTGCTGAAAAGTGTTTTTACTAAATTCCAAAAAAGTATAAGTATGGTTTTAATGTGATAATATGTTTTAAAGTTATAAAGAAAAATGCTAACATTCTGGCTAATTTCTAATTGATTAAGAATCTTTTTAAAATTTTGGAAAAGCAATTCATTTTGAAAATTTACTACCCTAGAAGTAACTCACTGTCATTTTATTTTGTGTAGAACAAGTGTTTGGCTCAGTCTGAAGCATCCTCAACATCTGTTTGTGGTTCAAAATTACAAGCCCAAATGTTGCTTCAAAATGGGAGTTTAATATAACTAAACTAACCTAAACATTGTCATTTTTGTAGCTCTAAATTCATTGATCCACTGTAGAGCATTTTGAATAAGTTACACATCACATAGTTTATAGATACTGTATCTAGCAAATGAAATTTTTAGAGGTAATTTAGATTAAATTACCTCAATTTTTTTTCCCCTTCAAAAAAGACATTATTTCTTAACATCTCTTTTTTTTCTCATTACTATAATCTATACAAATAAAAAATAACAGAAAACGTTGATTTGAATTTACAGAAGACAAATAGCAGTTACTTTTTTTTCTATGGTCCTTGTTTTAAAACTGTCTATAAATATACTAATCATACTCTTCCTGATATAATTATGTTTTTTTTAATCACAGAATCTGCCAAAATACAACAAAATTAATTATATCTAAATGCTACAGAAAACAGAATAATCCTGGGAAGTACAAAGTATATAAAAAAAAGTGTAAGATTCAATTCCAAAATATATTTATTCATTCCCCATTATTAAAATGCATCTCATTAATTTTAAAGTGGATATATCTATATGACACATATTTGGCTAAAAATTCAGAAATAAATAAAGCTATTTGAAAATGCAAATTAAAAACTTACAAATAGCATAAACAAATAAAATTTTCTAAAAAATCCAAAAGAAAATTGATGAAATTTTTCTTCCAGAAAATAAAATTACATAATTCTAAAAAATTAATGAAACTAACAATTGATTCTCAGGATATTTTACAAAAGAAAACGTTTGAATTCTTGTTTGATAATAACTCACCTAAAACAGTTAAAAATTTTCAAGCATCCACGCGGGAAACTCGAAATGTAAACAATAATAAAGTCAGCTGTTGCCATTCTCCTTTCTACTATGTTAGTTATGATGTCAATATGATGTCTACATATTATGCTTGGATATTTTTTTATTTAAAAATTCCTTTATGTTATTGAATGATTTCTATTTTTAAATAAATCAAATTATCTTCATCTTTTATTTGATGTACATTATGAACTTAATTGTCAAGAAAAGATTATTGCAATTGCAGAAACTTCCTGTTTTCGAAATGAATATACATTTCTATGCACATTTCTTCGATTTTATTGATCAATGGTATATCCGAATCTTTCACAACAGCTGAAATTATTGTCTTGCTTGCACCCTCAAAGAAAACATGTATTTTAAAATCGGCGCTTTTTTTGCAGATATTGTTTGAAATTAAAACGTAATAATTTTCATTTGAATGTTTATAAGAAATATATTGAACTGTATTCTTTCTGCATTTCTTTTTCAACTGAACATTCAAAATATAACGTTCAAACTTTAAAAAAAAAAAAAAAAATCTTCTGCATTATTTCAACATTGAAATAACATTTTGTGTCAAGGACTATTTACATTAAGCCAGTTGTGCATCTAGTAAGATTACGCATGCGATGTAAGAACGGACAGGATAAAAACTTGCTACTGTCAGTTTTTACGCATGCGTTAATTTACTGGATTGACATTACTGTCTGAATGTAAACACTACGCATGCACTAGTCAAGGAAATCTTTCACTGCGATTCGTTTGTCGTGAAAATCATGGAAACTGAATCTTTTGCGCGCATGCTCTCAGGTAACATAACAAACCTTGCTCTTGCCAATGGCTACTTCAAAAGATCTTATTGGCTATCAGTGCGGCCAGGACATTTAATTCTGCTTCGCAAGTTACTTTCGGTTTAATCTTCTTTCGAAAAGAAGAATTTTCAAAAAGATAATAATTAATTTGATACGGGTGAAGCAGATATAAATCTCATTTATATTGTAAAAAATGACTTCTATCGAACATTAATTAATATTTCTACTTATCTTTAGATTTTCAAACGAGTTTTCAGTTTAGTTTTTTGAAGCATTATCTAGAATGTCAGAAAAGTATACAATCCGTCGTCGAAATTGGACGGATGATGAAATAAAAATATTAATCAGGTCTTGGAGGGATCATTATGGCGAATTAATATGTTTTAGAAGAAATAGACGAGTTTACGATAAAATGGCGGCAGAATTAGCAGTATATGGTTACAACAGAGAGTCAAGTGAAATTCAATTAAAAATAAAAAACTTTTCAGCTCAATTCAGGTTTGTGTAGATTTTCTTAATTTGTATTGTGAATGCATTATAATTATTGTTTACTATGATTTCATTTTTATAAATATTTGAAATATAGAAAAATAACATCCTTCTTTTCTAATAATTTTATAGAATGCTTTTATTGCAAAATTTTTATAATTCAAACAAAAGACGCTTCAGTGTACTTTTTATTTCTTGTTAAATTTTAGTAAAAGGCATTCAAGTGCTCTATATTTCAACTTCTTCCATCATGCTAAATTTTAACAAATTCTGTTTTGAGTTACTATTGATAAGTATTCATTTTTTTTTATTGTAAAATTAGAATTTTTTTAGTTAACTTTCAATTTGATCATAGGAAGGAGAAAATTCTGAAAGCAAGATTAGCATCTTATCACATTCAGTGGAAGTACTATGGGGCTGTTGGTAAAATTTTGAATTCATCTCTGTCTAATCCTGCGAGTTTATCCAGAAGTACTTTGAATAAAACATGCTCTCTACAAGTTGATTTTGGTAAGTAATTTCTTTTTTTCATATAATTTGAAAAACTCAAACTATGCTACATTATTATATGGGTTACAGAATGATAAAAAATTTTTAAATGATGTTTTTAATGAAAAATTTAAATTATGATGATGAATCAGCTTATTTTTAATTGAATTAAAAAATTAATGTATTAAATTTTATGTACCTTTTTTTAATAAGTAAATAAATCAGTAATATAAAGTTTTTTTTTAACTTTATGAGCTTGTTAAGAGACTTTACTGCCATGTTGAATTAGTTACTATTGAGATTCAATAATTTAATTGAAAGAATCAATATAAATTAGAATAAAAATAATTTCCAACACTATTTCTTAGCTAAATTCCAAGTTGTTTATTAGGTAAATTGCTGACTCCGATGTCTTGCAGGTTACCACAGCAACACCAGAATCAATCTGCGCACCAGCACGTTTTTCACAACAAATCAGGTTATATTTACAGCCAAAAATATTATTGCAATGAGTTAACGGAAAATATTTAAAAATTACAACAATTTTTTAAAAACTTATAATATATGATGTAAAAATTAATAATTATTATTTGCCATTTCATTACTCCCTTTCCGGTAACAAAGTTACAATGCACAGAAAATACATAGAAAGGCATGTTCTGTCAATTAATTAATTAAATTCATCTTTTTGTATGGAACCTAAGGAGAAAATAAACAAAAATAACAACATTTAACTTACATAATGCATGCAATTATTCTTATATATATATTTAATATTGCACCCAATATTTCTGAGTAAAATTCTAAGTTGTTTTTTGGTAAATTGCTGACTTCAATATCTTGCAGGTTACTACAGCAAGGCCAGAATCAATCCCCTCACCAGCACGTTTTTCACAACAAATCAGGTTATATTTGCAGTTAACAGCCAAAAATATTATCGCAATGAGTTAATGGAAAATTACAACAATGCTTTAAAAACTTATAATATATGATGTAAAATTTAATAACTATTATTTGCTGTTACAAGTTTATGTGGAACTTTGAAACATAACTTTGAAATATAGATATATGCATAATAACTATAAAAATGGTGGAATTTTTAAACATAATCAGTAACTTTGGTTAGATAAAGTAAACTGTAGGCTACTACAAATTATAGCCGTTCAAAAAATTTATATATGTGGTATCTTGTCATCTAGAGTTTAGCCTGCTGAAATATATGCCAATTTCAGAATGTCTTGAAATAATTGATAAAATTATTACAAAATCAAGATATTTTTTCTATTGGCTTGGCTTCAATTATTGGGAAGCATAATAGTTAACATAAAATGTAACTTGTTTGTTAGAATAACAATTTCCAAAATATGAAAAATATAACAGCTTAATTATAATTAACAATTGTTTATATCACAAAATATAGCTAAAATGTGTTCCAGAATTCCATACTATTAAATTGCTGTCCTTATTATACTTTAATTACTGACAAGTTTATAAAAAATGGCATATATTAAATTTATTTTGGTACTACAAGGCTAATTGAAAAGCAGCAAAGTAATTAATTGTGTTTAAAATTGAATTAATTAGAAAAAATCATTTTCTAGAATGAGTGAATTCCTTAGCAGAATAATCGATGTCCTGAGATCTCTTTCTATTTCTTTAATCTCATAAATTGAATAACTTAAAATGTAATTATTTAGCATTTATCTTTTCAAATTTTTTATCTTGATATTTCCTAATTATAGTGGTCCCCAAGACTTATTTTGGCCAATATTTTAGTCTAAGGATATTAAAAAATACATATTCAAGAATTTTAACAAAAAAAGCCTGTGCATTTTAAAAATGATATGCTGAATGATATTTATGCCATATGTAAATTAAAAAATTTTTACTATATATTTATGGAAAATAATCAATATTTTTTAAAAAATCCAAACATTTTGATTAGATTTCAGCACTATCTTGATTGCTTGGTGATTGAATCTTGGGGTGGAATTCTGTAAAAAGGCAGTATCATGATTCAGTTATTTTTTTCATCTTTCACTTGATATAGATATGTTGAAAAGTAAGCTATATTCTTTGTAAAGAGGAGAGAACCCCCACTAAATAATTTTTTGTATATAAATGGGCCATATAAAACTTCCTTAAGTAACCACCTTTGTATAGCAGTTCCTCTCAAAAGCTCATCTGTAAGTAACGAATATTTAGTAGTAGGTAGCCAATTCAACATCAGTCTACTTCTATTGCCTTCTAGGCCTTAGGCTTATTATTAAGAGAAATGGATAGAAAGAAAAAGGAACAAAAAATTTATATGTTCAAAAGCAACATCATTTCTCAAATTGAAATTAATTACTCCTTTTCGTATTGTAAAGATAAAAGTAAACTTTGCCCTCTACTGGAGTGGAAGTTACAATTAGCTGTGGATAATAAACATTGAATAAAAAGCAATTTTTCCTGATAGCATAGCCTTTATATTTCTGAAGAATACCCATAGGTGTTTTTCTTTGGATATTGTATAGAAAGGATGTATTAATATAAGAGTGAGAAAAAACAAAAAACTTGGGTAGTCGTTTAGTTGAGGAAGAATGCAAATATATAATCATTAATTGTTAAACTGACAGACTTTGGTAAATTGTCCATTCCTCTATAACTAATGATAGATCTACTAGAGATTCATTTTCCCAATTACAAAATATTAATAAAAGTTGCCACAGACAAACATTTTAAAGGATTCAATCAAACACAAATTTTATATTCTTTTTTAAAATTAGCTCTTTAAGTATAGAGTAAAGCTCTTTTCTCATTAGATAAGTTTTAATATGCATTGAGTCAGAAATAATAAGTATTTTATGTTACAAAAATTGAAAATCTTTCAGAACAACCTACTTCTCTGAAGAGCCAATTTCTTTTGAAATAGAAGTTATGATCTTTTATTATGATCTTCTTCCTTATATAATCTTATGCAATATCACTTCTTGTCTATTTAATTTTATAGAATTTGCATATTTTATATGTATGTACCTAAATTCTTCCTAAAGAATATTTTGAAATCATGTGTGAATGAATAAGATACAAATTTAGATCCATATTTGCACAAAATATCTCTAATTATATTGTGAATTTATATTGTGAATGTTGGATATTATTGTAAAGATATCTTAGCAAAATTGTTGATCATTCTGTGCTAATAAAGTGCTCTTAATATGATGGAGATGATGAGATAACATAAATTAAATTAGTGTTATTTAGGGAATGTTTTTTAATGAAACAGGGAATCTTTTATTTAAATATATTAAACAGCATTATATGGTTTTTAAGCATTTGAATAAGATATTTTTCAGCTTACTAATATCTGATTGGTATTTTCCATATTTAAAAGCAGTACCTTGTTTTATATTAAAAAGATCTATGAATTCAGTTACATTTACTGTAAATTAAAGTTGCTTTATAATTATGTTTAAGGCAATGGTGGTTCAGAATCTTCAGAACATTCCGAAGGAAGTTCAGCTCCTGCATCTCCAAAAATATCAAGTCTTCAACTTAACTTATCTGCAGAGGGAAATCTTGCTATTAAAGTAATAAAAGTTTTATAATTGATTTCTAATATACTTATATCTAAATGATTTGAGAAGAAAATAAAAAAAAATAAAAAAAACTTTTTTTCAGATGTAAAATATCATGTTAATGGTTATTCATTTGTATTTGTAGTCTCTAATTGAAGCCATTTGAATTCTTCTTCTCTGTTTATATTTCATTAAAAAAAATGTACAAATTTTGATTTGATTAATGAGCAAATAGTATATACAAATAATTATAAAATAAAACTGATGTAATTTTTTAAAAAAAATGCCATGTTTCAACAATGTTTGATGTGCAAAACTTATATATATTTAAAAAATTAAAAATGTACTATTATATTTTTTTAACTCATTTGGCAAATTAAACTGTTGCATAAGATAGCTAAGCTCAGAGAAAGAGCGTATGTAAGAAAAAAATTTTTAAATACATATATCACTTGAGCTGCAACATAAATAAATTTGCAAAAATGCTAATTCTGTGTATTTTAAAACATTAAGAATAAAACTCATGCACACATTCTGTCAATTAAAATTGGTTAGATTCCAATACATTTCATTACATTCACTTAATTATTACAGATTAATAAATACTGACCTGCATAAATAATATTGTGTGCAGACATAAATGTCCTGCAGTCACAGGTCATAAGAATAAATACAAATATTTCACTGATTTCTGAAATAAAAATCTAATGTAAAACAAATGATTTGAGAAGTGTTGAAATGTGAAACTAAATTGACCAATTTAATAAAAGGAGCCTTTGTAATATCCCCTATCTAGAGCCAAAGTGTGCCCAAATCTGCTATTGTTTAAATGCATAAAGGCTTTGTTATTAAAATGGTCCTCATTTAAAGATGACATTGATATGCATTAAATAGATGGGTTATAGTGGTGAAAATCATTTAAGAGGAAAATTTTTGTTTATAATTGTTATCATTGTAAAATTTCATTTCAACCCCCTATATTAAATTTAGTTCTAAATGACATCCTTAAAATAATAACATTACTCCTGTATTTATTAAATACAGGAGTAATGTAATAAATAATAACATTACTCCTATATTTGTTACTCCTATAAAATAATAACATTATTCCTATAAAATAATAACATTACTCCTATATTTGTTCTCTGACTTTATTATAGTATCTTGTGTGCTTTCTTAATTTCTGAAAACAAAGGTATATAATTTACACTGCAGTAACTTTATTCATTCTAAATATTGCTCTGTTTATCATTGTTACTACTATTAACAGAGGGCATTATTTGTTTTGACAAGATAGCTACATCTTTTGAATTATCTCCAATATTACTTTAATTGCTGTTCTACATATTTTGTAAAATTTTATTTTAGTGGTGAAATCACTTCATTTGGCTAAGAAATATCTATAAATTTTGCTTTATGACACAAAACATTTGTGATGTTCTCTCTATAATTTTACGCTTCTTTAAGTTTTAAAAATTTAGCTTAGAATTTTCCTTTTTTAATATAATATTGAAAATGGGCTGTTTATTTCATTACTCTATAAAGGAATGACTACTATTCTGAATTGAACCATTATTTGATATATATATATGTGTGTGTGTGTGTGTCTATATATATATATATATATATATTTTAAATCTTCAATGTATTATTTTTAGGGCAATGATTTTGATTTTTGCAAGTCAATGATTCAAATTTTATAAAAATAATGATAATAATAAGGTTCATTTATAAAATTTTTCTGACTTATTTCTTTGTATGTAATCTTTCAATCATATTAAATAGCTTCATGATTTTAAAACTTGTAGAGGAAGGTCAATATTGAATGAAAAATGTGCATATATTAACAATTAAGAAAAAGTAATGAAAAATAGATTCTGATTCATTTGATTGAAAATAGATTATATTTCTTTAATTTATATATTTTAGTCAAAATGATTTTTAAGACTTTTTTTTTGTTGTTGTTAATAGACTAATTTATGTTATTAGTAATATGTATCTATTTATTTTAAAATTGTGTATTTTTATTTATAGGATACTAAAGCTGACTTACCATCTGGATCTGAAAATATGTTGACTGAAAATAAAAGCTCTTCTGTCATCTCTGATACTCAGGTAAGTAGTCTTTTTTTCCCCCAATTTTACCCTTGTGCAGCATTTTACCAAATTGAATGTTCTAAGTGAATTAGAAAATGCAGATAAAAAGGGTCAAGTTGTATAATTGCTTACCAATTTTAGATAGAAAAGGGGTTAAAAATATTTGTTTCTGTTAATTGAATTTCAGTCATATTTAAACTGAAATTTTGCTTATTACCTTATTTTTACTCCAACCATCATCAATATCATTAATATTTGGCAGTATGTCAGAAGTTGTTGATTTCTATCTGAAGTTTAGTCTATGGAAAAGTACTTTTAAATGTTATCTATTGCTTTCTAATTATTTTTCAAATGTAGAAATAAATTTACGAATGCTTACTCAGCAATATTACTAATTTAAATTTAAAAAATCTAAAATAATTGGCAGTGTAAATGAATGCAAACAAGACTGTAGTCTTTGCTCATACCAAAAATATTTTTGCATTCAGTTTGTTTGAATTTCTGAAATTTCTATTTGCTTCACACACTATTTTAATATTTTAAAAAGCGAGAAGTTAAAAAATTCTTGTTTAAGGCAAGCGACTCTTTACATAATTCTGCCACCTTGGCATTTCATTATTCATTCTATTTATTCTCATTATGTAATATTCTTCTCTTTTACATCAATCGCATATTTTTGTGAGCATGCATACGTGCATACAGAGAAGGAGAAAAATTATGAAATGATTTTTTTTTTATTGCACATTTACAAATGCAAATATATAATTGTATATTTGTATTTGGAAAGCTTAGATTGATAATTGTATATTTAATATATACGCCTTTAAAATTTGACTACTTCTGTAAATTTTAAAACCACTACTCACCACTGAATTTTAGCTTAAAGATTTGGTTCTTAATTAATGGAATTGTCACTATAGATAATGCTTTTATGTGATATTACAAAAAGATTCTTAATTAAATGTGATTAGTGACCACAGCAATATTTCTTAATCTTCACTCAGATAAAAAATAAATAAATACCCCTTTAAAATTTTAACATTTTAATTGCAATCAACTGTTTCATAGCAATCTGTGCTTATCTAAATGTGTTCGATCACTTCTTAAAATGTGTACAGAAAGTTATGAATTTATGTTTAGTTTAAGTGAATTATCTCATGAATTTAAATAAACTTTTTAAAGCTCCTTTCCTGATAAATATAATTTTTTATTACATCCTGTTTGGTAATTAATATAAATTTATATAAGTGCCTTTGCACCATTTAAGATATTTCAAACATTTCAATGATGCCAAATAATTAATCCATTTTTTTAGTTATATGTTTAAGTAAATATGTAATTTCAGACTGCTTGGTGACAACAAAAAAGTTGTTTAAAGAAAACTGTTAAATTTTTATGTATTCATTGCTTTGTTTTGAAACATTTTATTTGAATATAGCATGCATTTCTGCAATAATGCTACTATTTGTTAACCAGTAGTAATCAAAATTAGAATAGGTGAGAAAGAATTATAATTTAAAAAATTATTAGAAATGACCGAGAGCTATATATCAAGAATTTAAACAAAAGCCACACAGTCTTCGTGAAAAGTGTCTTAATTATCTAGATTGTTATTCCCTTCATCACATATTACATATGAACTTTTCATTACAAAAAGCACACCATATCCATTATATCCAATTTAAAGTTCCTTCAGTTTGCAAGTTAAATCGTGCCATCTATTTGTGAGAAAGTTAATTAAATGTCTTGCAAATTAGCATTCTGTTGAGTACTTAAGAACTTAAAATTGGATTTTTTTAATTAAAAAAATATGGTATAATTATATATTGGATATAATATTGATGATTTCACTGAATGATTAATTAATTTAATTAAATAATGATTTTGGGTCTGTTTTTTTATCATACTATTTCTTTTATTTTTATATTGATGAAAAAATCTTTTAAAGTAGTTCAAAGTAATATTTTTGTATTCAAATACTTTGAAAAATATAAAAGGATATGATATATGTTAGTGGCTTGGCATATTTATTATTTAAATTCAAATTCAGTCAAATAACAAGCACTGATTTTTAAAAAAATTATTAAGAATTGATAAATGTACATTTATATAATAATACTGTTGGTTCTTTTTTATTAGGTTTCTAACAACATTTCGCAACTTCTCAAAAGCAATAAAACTAAAGAAGATTTATTTGAAGAGTTAATCAGGGAATTTCAGGAAACTAACAGAAGTATAAAAGAATCAGATTTACTTCTTCGCACTTTATTAATTGAAAATAATGAACTTATTAAACAGCAAAATGAGTATATTCTACAATTATTGAGTAAATGATTATGCATATGCACATTGTATTTATCGTCGTAGAATGTACAAATATGTAAATAAAAATGTTGAAATATCAAAGTTTTCTATGGATATTTTTTTAATAATGTTTTGTGTTAATAATGTTTTAATAATATTTTTTATAATGTATGGATAAGTTTTAATAATGTTAATGTGTAATAACCTTTATTTGCCCCCAAATTATTGTTATACAATCCAATCTAATTATCTGTACTTGAATTATGATAAAGCTCAATATTTGTTATAAAATAATTGGAACGATGTCTGAAAAAACATCATGAAAATTTTCATTTCTCCTTGAAGATAATAATTTAGCTGAGTAATTGGCTGAAACAAAAAAAAAGTTGTTTGTTGCTAACTTTAGAAAGATGCCTAAAAAAACATCCTAAGAATTTAATAAAAACTACTTTTTTCATTTGAATAATTAATTCAAACTAATTAAGTGTACACGAAATAAAATAATGTACTAATTGCATATACCTAGGAAGAAATAATAAGAGAATAAAACCTACCAGAATATTGAAAATACATAAGATAATTTTAAGACGCTCATCAAATTTTTGAATCCCGGATAGGTGACTATACTCAGAGCCTGAAGAAGGCAGGAGTCCCGGGTCCCCCACATCAGGGGGGGGGCAATTTTACGTTTCCTTCTGTAAGGAAGTTTTTTTAAACAAAATATCAGTACAGTGTAAAATCCGTCAGTTTTGTGTTAGCTTCTTCATTAATCTACCGCAGAGGTTCCCAAACTTTTTTTTCTCGTGGACCACTTTCAAAGTTTTACTATTTTCGGTAGACCCCCTGCTGCTACATTTCTACTGTATTCCCAAAACTCCTAAAAAATATCACCCTAAATTGGAGGTGTTAAAAAGAAAAAAAAAAGTAGCACATTTTCTTGTTTCTTATTTATTAAAATAATACTTGTGGTTATACAAAATTATAAACATTTATTATTACAAACAATTAACAAAAAATCAACAATGAACTCTGAAATGTAAATCAACAATAAGAAAATAGCCTTACTTTTAATGAGACGGATGTACTTGATGAATTGACAGCAAATTATCAATATTTGGCTTCAGTTTTGTAAGAAGTAATCTCACATCTCCCCGTTCTGTGATGTTCAATCTGCTCCTTTTTTTTGTTAACAGGTTGGTAACGGCACTAAAACTTCTTTCGACAAGATATGACGAGAAAACGCTATCAAAAAGTTTCTCGCAATTTTCCACAGCCCAGGATATTTTTCGGGGATTTCTGCCTGCAGCCAAAATGTTTGATAGCCTTTTTTAAATTTCACCTTCAGTACCTCGTTGGTGCTGAGCTCAAGTAGCTCCTCTTGTAATACCATATTCGCCTCTTCCGTGTCATCAAATGGGGTTATGATCCATGGTGGTATTTCCATCGTCAGAATATTTTCAAATCTATTTTCGAAGTCATCATGCAGGGTATTTAAATGTTGAGCGTATGTCTGAATATCCTCATCAAGACATTCTATCTGTGACAAGTGCGAAAACTGGGAGAATTCGCGCCGACTAATATTTTGCTTCATTAATTTCAATTTACCAAAAAAAGCCGAAATTACACCCTTTGTTTTTATTAAATTAAGGCTGTTCCCTTGTAACTGCAAGTTAACGTCATTGAATTACGTTAATAGGTAAATCCAAGCCAAAATTTTTGTTCTTTATTATGAAAACCAGAAAATTTTTCGTGGACCCCCACTTACAACTTGTGAACCCCTGTTTTCTTTTCATGTCTACGTGGACCCCCGTGTGGTCTCCTATGGACCCCTGGGGGTCCACCTGGATCACTTTGGGAACCTATGATCTACCGTATGAACACACACACACAAAAAAAAATCTATATTTTATAGATTTATTATGAAAATCTATATTTCGTATATATAGTGGGGCCTCCAGAGAAGTTTTTTCCCCGGCCCCAATTAGGCTAAGTCGGGCCCTGACTTTACTTATCTCCGCGTTCCAACCTTGCATACTATTATGAGAATAAAGGGCCTATGACGGTAAATTTAGTTTATATTTAGCCCACATGCACGAAAGTTCTTCATTTAGATTGGTCCTGGACCCGCAATTCTCTTATACAGATACTTGTCACAAGTCCACTCTGTAAGATTATAAGAATTATTAAATATTTGCGATGCTAATTTAAAATTATTTAATTGGAAATGTTTAGTAGCTAGATTATTTTTTTTTATTGTATATGATAAACTATGATAAGTTACAGGATCAGTAAAATACTGTAATGCAAAAACTAACACTTCTCCAAAATTTTTAAACTAAGCAGTTCTCCAACAAACAAAATCTATTTCAGCTGATAAATAACCTAAAATTTTCTAAGTTAATTGTAGTATCTTTTGTCTCTCTTGTAATGTAAGTTTAATGAAGAATAAAAAGTGTAAATCCTTTTCTTGATCGTTAGAGGTGTGAAAATAACTTGAGGCACGGAACGTAATGAGGTTTCTAAACTTGATTTATAAATAAAGTTTTATTAACTAAAAGAAAATACAATGGTTTTCCAATAAAAATAGCATCCTACAAACTACTACACATGCTAATAAATATGTAATTGACTCCTTTGAATTCAATTGAATATATATATATGTACAATAAATCTTGTTAGCTTTTATATGTTGCTGAGATATCAAGCTCGTTATAACTATTTGTTGTAAAAATTCAGTATGCTGTATTATTAATCTTCGTTCATTTCAAAGTATTTACAAAGAACAAGAGGCGTTACTAAAATAAGTTCCATCAGTTTATATCACACGGAGGTTGTTACAAAGTGCGAGGACACACTATCATAATCAAAGATGAATCTTTGGCTATTTTTTCACAGAGTCGCCATCGACGTATACATTGAAATCGAATTCAAAAGTCTCTTTGATAAATATCAATGTCCTGTCATTTACAGAAGTTTTTCAATGCAGTCTGCCACGTTCTTATAGTGTATTTAACTTCGGAAAAAGATGTAACTTTCGGAAGAAGACTCGTGGGTGAGATGGGACTTGTGTACAGCCGACCACCCAGCCACCATTGAACGAAGCTATATCGTCAGGAAGGTACAGATGGGACTGTAGATCGCATGATTCAGTCAATCCTATCCCAGTCTATGGATGCGTCCTGCAATGTCTTTTGAGATATAGGATCATGCATTGTTGTTCAGTAACAATACTCCTCGATTTATCGCAAATATTTACAGCGCTTTGGATTCTTGCATCGAATAGGCAATTTCAATTTGCTTAGCATGTGACACTTTTCCAGCAGACGTTTTTCTGCCGTACTGTTTAAAACTCAAATGCCGGTCTGCTGCATCTCTTCCGCATGCACCATGGTTTCTCTTAAATTCTCGCACTGTCCATCGAAAATTCGAGAAACTTGGTCTCTTGTTATGATGGTGTGTTTTCTAATTTTACAAAACAGCTACCCAATGAAATAAAATGGTAAAACTTATTTTCGGAAGATTCCTCGTAATAATAATAATAATGAATTACCTTGATTATAAATTAAATCTGTACATGAATCAATCTATTACTAAACGCACTAAGTCCCTGGAAAAATCTTATTTGGCTTAACCAAATCAACACATAATTAGTCACTTAAATTCGACTATATAACAGAACCAGAAAAAAAAAATTTACCCATTCCGCGGTACAGCTATATCGTCAGGACTACAAATCACAAAACCACTGAACATCAAAAAATAATATTATTTTAAGAAGGTTATCTGAAGTTTTGTCATCTAGAAGATCTGATGTAGATTTTGCTAAATTTAACTAGCCATTATATTTTGTAAATACTGAAAATAAATCATTTGGCAAGTGATGATATCGAATAAAGAACAGATAAAATTGCTTTGATACTTTTTGATTTTGAAAAAAAAAAAAGCAAGGTTCTCTATTTTAATATAATAGTTCAGTTTAACAAAAATTATGAAGTAGTACTCTTATTAGAAAAACTTCTATGTAATTGAGATTGGATATAAGAGCTTGAACTTTATTGCCTTGATTTTTATTTTGGAATCTCTCACTTCAATCGTTTGCTGCCAACAGATGGCAGCACGATACCAATAGTGAAATGTATTAATGGTCTCATTGAAGTCTATCAAATTCTTTTACATAATTTCTCGTAAATTTTATGAATATCTTTTGCACACAATGTTCTAGTAATTTTAATAAAATTCAAAAAGTATTTTTAAGCATATTTTACCGTAATATTTTTTTTCTTTCTTTTTCTTTTTCTTTTTTTAGTTAGTGGAATTTTAATCACGTTACGATAACATTAAATACATTTTCCTCAGCTCATTTTCATACTATATAATTAGAAGTAAATTTTAAAAATAAAAAAAAGATAAACGAATCAGACCTAAAACATTACTTTTACGATATTACGGATAAGAATCACCTTTAAATTATTCTAAACATTTGTGATAAAACATGGTCACTAAATGATTTCATGTTTGTCTTGACAAGTTCTTTGTAAAAGTTTATAATGAAATCGCATTGTTTGGAAAAGGTTGATGATTTGAAAATTTCAACAAATGTATTAGGTTGTATATTTCGTTTAAAAATAAAAAATACTCATTTTAAAGTCTGTTTTTTTTTTTTTTTTTTTTTTTAACGTTTGCATTTAAAGCCAAAAAAATCAAATTAACTTACATGAAACGATTGAATTTCCTCTAGGAGTATCTTAACCCTTAACTGGGGAGGTGAAATTTTAGGACTTAACTGGGGAAATCTAAATGAAATGCGGTCTACGAGACCGCATTTCATTTAGACTCAAATTAAATTTTCTAATGAATGTATTAGTATGAAAAACTGCCAATATATTTTGCAGATATTTTTCTTCATATATAGATATGTTTTAGAAATTTTTCAAAATATATTGTCATTGAAAAAAGTAAATGCGTTGGAACATACATTTTCTTCTCAAATTACATTGTACAATAAATAATATTCTTGAAAAAGCATATTACTTTTTACTTTTTAAATAATATTTATTTTTACAGTATATGAAGGTATATAGAAGACAATATAATGCAAAATTCCACAATTATATGAAAAAGAAAAAAATGACAATGGGTAAAATTGGCCCTTTTTTTTATCGGCTTGTGTGACTTTCATAGCACGGTTTTCTAGGGCATTTTAAACATACAGATTAAGAACTAGTATAAAAATCAACCTATAAATTCTGTATATATATCTCTTGGTATATTAATATATTTTATAAATTTTTCAAAATACATTATCACTAGAAAAATTGATTATGTTTGAACATACATATCAAATTCAATTCAATGTGAACTTTCATCGAAAAACTCTTTTGAACAATTATCTTTATCACTAAAATCACTTTCTGCTTCATTTAAAAGTGTCTGGAGCACTGCTTCATAATAGAATCAGTAAACTGGATGATATTTCGGCCCCCAAGTTTTAGCGCCATCTGCTAAGCCTTGTTTATCACTGGGACACTAACAGGGAGATGCGGTCTTAGAGACCGCGCTCGAAGAAATAACTGAATTATTTTAAAAAGCATCTGCTGAAATCGGTTGAAAAAGTGCACGTGTATTGAAGGTCACAAAACAGGAAGCTACAGGGTCAATCCATTCAATTAAGCTAAAAATAGAATAGGGGTGATAGAAAATCCATCGCTAGCGGTCTCACAGACCGCACACGTCCCCAGTTAAGGGTTAATGGAATATGAAAGCAGAGTTCACTGAATGCACTTTTTAACGAGTATTGGACTCATTAGAAGTGATGGAGAAGAGATTGCAATGTCTTCTTTTTCGGTTAAACTATTTATCGTATACTTTTCCCTTGAAAAATTCTTGAAGTGCATAATATTTTATGATTCTTCAGTGGCAATGATAGTATCTACTAAATACTGTAACAATTAAAAAAAAATAGAATAATTTCTGGAGATAAAACTATTTTCTTCCAATATTCTATAAATATATTTTATTCCCCTTAGTTTCTGAAACAGTCAACTTTCTAAAAGTGCAGACAATTTTAGATATTTATTTTTTTGTTTGCCGAAAGGAAAGTTTTAGAATTATTTTAAAGATGGAAATAGAATAAAGGTCAAAGGGCCTTTGATCGCTGATTTTCTGTGGATAAAATTGTTAAGTAGTTAATATGTTTTGGTTTCAAATGGATATATACGTGTGGAATTATAAAAGGACTTATTCATTCCCTTAATAATTTTGTTGATCGTTCCTGCTGAACTCTTACAAAAGAAAGCATCAACAAAATTTCTGAAACAAAAGAAAAGAAAGCCCTAACTCCTAACAAATAAAAATCCTGCAGAGGAAAATGTGAGTCTTAGAACTATCCATATTGTCTTTAAATGAAGATTTTGATTTTTGGACTTATCACAAAAGAAAAAGTTAAGGTTTGATTGCCACATAAATATAAAAAAAGATACCAGCAATTGTTGAATTGTAGAAAAAGTATTGACAGAATAACAAAGAAATGACAAAAGTGTTCAAAACAAGAATACTGTTGTTGTTTGAATCGCAATTTCAAACAATAGAAATTTGCCTCTAAATTCATCGATAAAAAAGGGCAAAACCGGAGTGGAATTTTATAAATAGGACATATTGTAACACAATAAAAATTGAATATTGCAGTAAGATTTTGCACCATCGCAAAGAATCAAATAAACACAAACTTGCTTCTGTGTCCAGATTTTACTAAGAAAAAGTTATGCCACTTTCTTCACCAGATATAAATCCTTCAGATTATTGCATTGGGGGAGGGGGGGGGATTCTTAGACGTTAAATCAAATACTTAATAGCATAGGAGATTTTCATTTCTTTAAAGGTTCCGTAAATGATTATCTCTGTATTGATTTGAGCCGCAATTGGACTATGAGTTGACTTCTTTGGTAATCGATAATAATAGCGGATAATTTTCATAAAATTACTTCGAGTTAAACTTTCATTTATAATATTCATCATATTAGATCTTTTAGAGAATTTACTATCTCCTACATATAAATAATACATATTACAGTTTATTCATTATCACATACATTGATAATGAATAAACAGTAATATGTAAAATTTTATATGTGTAAATAAACTGATCCAATATTTGCTACGGTATTTAGTAACCACCCTGTGCCTGTATTTAGTAACCCTCTGTAGATGGGTAGTGCCTCTTCACAAATAACCAGCATTTTTACCGCAAAAGTACTAAATGTAGTACAGTAGACTCCCGATTATCCGCGCCTGCCGCACTAAGTGTTTTTTTTTTTTTTTTGCTTCCAAGCAAAGAGAAAATGCTTCCAAAGCAAGAAGCAAACACAAATGACTGATTTCTTCAAAAAGGTGCAGTTTCACAGTTATGCTTCTGTAATTATATAATACATAATAGTATTAAAATAGTACATATGTATTCATTTTTCAGTGTATCCTTGACGCCTCTCGTAAGTACAAAGCATTTTTCTATTTTCATTAACAAAATGCATTTTATGTTAGTTTTGAGTGATATACTAAAATATTAAGCGTTAGTTAAACATTTCCTGCTGTTTATTTAACGTTTTATTGTACATAAAACGATTTTTCAAAGTTGGAATGACTGTTTCCTCTTTTGCTATATCCGCTTTTAGCTTTTTTCGGATTATCCGCGATTTTTGTTATCCGCGGCGGCCGCGCCACCCAATTCCGCGGATAATCGGGAGTGTACTGTATATGAATTTTTGTAGTCAATGGAAAAGCACATAATAGTGCCTTAAATTTAACAAGTGGGTAGCGAAGGTAATAAGTGCCAGGAGCGTAATATAATTTTTTCATCCTCAATTGCTATTATTGGTTTTATAGACAAATATATCTCCCATAGTATGACATTATTTTTTTCTCCCCCTCATGATATTTAATTTCAAAAAATGATATGAACAGTGTTTTATACCAGTGACGTCCTATGGCTCCCGATACATCACCCCACACAAACCTCCTGTCCCTACGTCACTGGACAATGTTAAAATTTCTTTCTAAAGTAGCACGTAACACAAGTGTAATTTTTTAGCTAATCTGTGATGTCACACACAATAATAAGCTTTTTTAACTTTGTTGCTCTAAAAGCCATTCATTGTTTCTTTTGCGAAGTTTAGCACAACATTTCTCGTTAAAAAGTAATTAACATTCGATAAATAAACTAAGAAAAAAGTAAGTGACAAAACAAAACAAGGGGAGGAACAAGCACTCTACTTGAAAACCGAGACACTTTAAAAAAAAAAAAGCGCGCGCTTTTACCGGCGCGCCGTTTATATATGTTCCGAAACTAAGGAATGAGTCATCTGTTAAATGGAGGATGACTCACGAGTCGAAATGTTTCAACCGTGTATCCAGAGGAGAAATGCGAAATCGGCAGTTTAAGTTGTTAAAAACAATAAGAGACAAAAACGGTGCGTGGAAAAACTCAATCACTTTTTTTAACGTGCGCGCGAAAGGGCTTTTTCGACGTGTTTGTGCAAAACCACTGGACCGACACCACAGAAAGAAACAATGCATCTTTTAATTTGAAACACAACCCTTTTTCTGTTATTGAAAAGAGGGAAAAAAAATACGTTAATCGATACCATCAAATATAAAAGAAATTTGATGATAAAAATTTTTGCGGTAAATTCCACAAAAAATGCTTTAAGTATGATGATTATCCCTCCTTCTTCGGGCAGTCCGTTGTTTTACAAGAATAATGGATATGATGAGGTAACAAAAGAACGCAGGGAGTTCACAGAACAAGGAAATGAAGAAGTTAACAAAAGGCGGTGCGCGCGGAACACAGGATGAACCGACAAAAGAAACTGTCAACAAAATTTCAATTTTAAGAAGAAAATATCCAAAATCAGAAGAGGCCGATAATAATGGAAGGGAGGAGGGGATGTGCTCATTATTTAAGATAAAAGGCGCTGTCAATAAAGAGAAGAATATAAAGAAAAAAGGTCTGAAGGCCACGCGAAATAGGGAGGGTTTTGCTTTTTTTGAATTTTCAAAGTGCTTATTAACCACGAAGATAATGAATTGCCAGTGCGAAATACGAATTTAATTATCCCTCTTTTTTCTTTGGAAAAAAAAAATTAAGTCTATGCTAAAGCTGGAATGAAGAACTAAATCGGACAGGTATATACATTCTAGAAAACATATTAGGGCGGATTGGAAATGATTGAGGTTTTAACGAACAGAAAGTTTACACACATCTATTTCTTCGAATGATTTCTGTCAGTGGCAGATTCCCGATTAGGCAGACTAAGCAGCCGCATAGAGCCGCTGGGCTGACAAGCGGAAACATCAACCAGGTCGATTAAAAATATAATTGGCATAGTTGCTGAATAAACTTCTAAAAAATACAAATTCTTTGAATTATAAAATATAAAAAGGCTATTAAATTTTTTTCAAGTGTAATTTGAAAATTTCTTGTTTGTTACATTACGTTCATAATAATTAAAGTGCAGATTTTATATACACCGGGAGTCTGCTTAAATAACATTGCTTACAAGTGCGAATGTCTCCCAAATATGAACCATATTAAACAAATAAATAAAAATATACACGTTCCATCAATTTACTAATATAAAACAAAATTAACAAATCATTAATATGTTATTAAATTAAAAATATGTTCGAATCTGATACTAAATGGATCAATTCAAGAATAGGTCTCATAATACATGCCGCTAAATTCCTAATTCCGTCTCTAGTCAATAATAAACATTAGGTATTAGTTATTTGATACTTTAACGTAATGTTTGACGCAAGCATAATATTATTTAAAACTATTTCCATGATGTTGATTTTAACATAAAGTAAAGGACCATTGTGTGTGTGTGTGTTGGCGCTCTAAAGACCAGAACGTTCGACCTACAGCTACCAAATTTAGCACATGCATACCTTGGAGGTCGGGAATGTGCACCTGGGGTCCCTTTTTTTTAAAATTTTTAATTATTAATTAAAAACTAACTTTCCCGCCAAAAAAAAATCTTTTAATTTCCCCCACCGCCAAATAAATAAGGCTTCAGGGTTTTTTTTTTTTTTTTTTTTTTTTTTTTTCCCTCACGTTAAAGAGGATAGGCTTAAGAAATTTTATGCAGATTATTTCAAAAGATTCTGTTTATTTTCTTAATGTTTGATGCATTTAAAATTAAACATTGTTAATTAATCGATCTTTCAGATTCATCCTGAAGTACTTTTGAATTAAAATAAAACAAAATAAAAGAAATTAAAAATTTCTAATCTGCATAGCGTTACCCCAACTGGAGTAGAAAATCCACGCATTTGCGTTACCATAATTGGCGTTGAAAATTCACGGATGCGCATTGTGTTCTGATTGTTGACAACTATTTTCAACGGATACGAACTTGGTTTTGAAGGTTTAATATGCTTTCGACAGATTATTTCAAACGATTCTGTTTATTTTTTAGTGTTTGATGCATTTAAAACTAAACATTATTAATTAATCGATCTGTTCATGATGAATCTGAGAAAATTTTGTTGAAAACTTCTTGAGATATTATATAAATTAAGAAAAATATTCTTTAGTGCCCGTAAGGTTTAAATACTCAGCGATTCTGTTTTCAGTACTCATATTTTTAAAAAAAATGCTTCATTTCAGTAAAAAAAATATATATATATATATATATATATTATTATATTTATTGCAGTTTAATCATTTCCACTTTAATTTAAAGCATAAATTCTACGGGAGCTAACAGAAAATTAGAAAGATACATATTACGTTATGGCTGAAGGCCTTTATAATAATATGAGTGAATTATATGACTATTAAAATTTGAAGTTTTAAAATATTTTAATGAAGAAGCAATTAAAATGGGAGTTCCATAAAATATTTAATTATTAAAATTTTAACGTGCATTAAGATTGAGGAACCGGCTGGTCGTCGCCAAAGGCGGCTAGTATATAATAATATCAGATAGATAAATTGCAAGATATAATTTTGCAATGAGAGTAAGGAAACAACCTTTTTTTTATAATTTACATAAAAGAAAAGAACATTTCGGAGTTAGCCCTTTTGTATAGTTGTGAAAACACGAAGAGGAAAACAATATGTTCAGTGGCGATTTCCGCAGTTGTATAACAGAATGAATTGCATACGCATATCTATCTTGTTATTAAAACGTTTTAGAGACTCTTCTCCGCATCCTGCCAATAAAATATGTATTTTACTATGAATGTTACAAGGATTAATCGGACCTTAAAGATTGTTTTTGAAAAAGAACAAGAGTTTTCTCATTTAACAAAGTAGCAGTTACATTAAAAATAAAATAAATCGGTATTGTTTAGCACTATAGCTTAGAATCTATTGAATTTTTCCTTTGGTCGCGATTGCCTGGAAGCAAGGTCTCGCCTTCGGAACCGGAGGTTCCAGGTGCGAGACCCGATTCTACCGAAGAAGCGTCGTGTAAGTAAATCTGGTGCACATAAATCCATCGGGACTAAACTTTCTCTCACTGGTGTGGTGCGGATGTTTGGATAAAGGGCTGTCAGCCCAGCTGTCGTCCTCTTCATCTGAGTTCAATATTACGAGACCTGTCCCAAAATAGCTGTAGTGTTAAAATCATAGATTTGATGCACATAACGAGTCACTAATGAGTGCAGTTTTATGTCTTTTCATATTAAGAAAAAATACATCTCAAATAATGGAATCAATCACAGTTAGTTAATAATTAGTGTAACTGCAAATTTCACATGATATCTAACTTGCACTAAACTGTGACGTCCTATCCGTTTTCTTGCTATAAGATGCACAGTAGATATTAAGATAAAAACTAGCGATACATTTAACACCAGGTCAGTATAAACAAGGTCGTTCGGATCGTTTCCAAAAATCAAGTTTACATGCGATAATTCTTTAGCACACTGTTTAATTTCAAAAATAAAAGTACTTCATGAGTCTCAAGAACGTTTAGCCTTCCACATCTACTTCTAACTATTGTAACGTTCACTGTCTAAACTAACATCGAGAGCCAGGTCAAGCTACGGCTGTTGCTGTTTCTTATGGCACTTGCCATGGACAAGCCCGCTGTTACGAAGACAGAGATTTAAGCCGGTGGGAGAGCGTCTCTTGTTTTTTATAGCAGCGCCAACTAGGGCCAAGAGCACGACTTTGCTACTCACACATCACTCATTCGCTTGCACAGCCCCTTTTTACAGGAGGGCACATTTACACATCTCACAAATAGAACAGCGGTAGAACAACCATGCCCAAACCGGGACTCGAACCCAGGACGCCCAGATCACGGGGCAGACGCGCTACCCCTATGCCAGGACGCCGGACAAGCTACGGATTCATTGCTTTTTTGGGGGATTTCCTGTTTCGGAAGTGTAAAAACCAGCTATGCATTTTGAATCCCTTGTTTTATGTTTTAATGCTTTCAGATAATGCGTGCCATTTGGGGATCAATATTTCTCCAGTGGCCATGACATGGATTCATCTAAAATATCTCTTAAGGATGTTTAGTATAATCTGTCGTCGGTTAAAGAAATAAATCATAACTGAAATAAAAACATTTTTTTTTGAATTTTAGTAGGAAATTATAATCAAAATTAGATTTTTTAACTACTTTTCTCGCCTTTCTCTGTTTTTTTTTTTTTTTTTTTTTTTTTTTTAATTCTGAAATTTGTTTTCAGAAATTCGGTTAAGCAAATTTCTTCGCTTTTGCTTTCGTACTTCTCTTTCATGAATACAAAAATCTAGATATAAAGTTGTTGTTTTCAATTAAAAGATGCTGTTTCTCAGCTTGACAATGAGTAATTAATTTCTTAAATTATAATCAATTGCCAATCATTAAAGTTTTTAATTTTGCTCTTCTTTACATGAATTTAAATGCTTTTTTTTTCAGTACATAAATTAATTAAAGAAAAAAGAGCAACTAGACAGAACCAGATTATCAAATAACCAAAATAAGCAACTACTTTGGGACCCAGTATCTTTCTTTTACATTTTTTTCATAGTGGTTTAGTTATGTGCTTTCATTTACTTTACAAAAGCGTGGACGTGAACTTATTCAAATTATAATCACATATCGTTAAACTTTCAAATTATAATCCTTAGGATTCATTTCATGCTGATTAATACGCTTTCCGATTAGCGTAGTTCAGTTTATTTTGAAGTTGGTTGTTGAATTCAGCAAGTTAACAAGGGTTATTTGGGTAACAAGGTTCGCATATATATATATATATATATATATATATATATATATATATATACTGAAGAAACATGAAATTAATTGAATCAATTTAGTGCAAATTAAAAATGCATATAAATTACGAAATAAAAGCGGAAATGAAATTCCTACTACTGCGAGTTTTAATTTCCTCGTAACATTTAAAAACAATATATCAAATCAATTGCGCATGAAATTGAATTTAAAAAAATAAATTAAAATGGAAATTGAACGGAAATGAAATTGATATCATTAAAATGGCAATTTGTTAAGTCTTAATACAAAGACCATTTTAGTAAAATAATTGTTTTGGAGGATATGAACATCACTTTCATTAGTCAAGTCATAGCAATTATCCATCTGGCAATGATTAAACCTGTTTTTCTGCTTGATTAAGCTTTCTGTTTGAAGCCTATTTCTTGATTTGTTTTATATCTTCTGAATGGATCTTTTGGAGATACGGCTACAATTTCTGCAACTTTTCTAGTAATATTTTGTACCACCATTAATTACTTAAGAGAAGCGTTGAATTAATGCGGTACAATTCTAGAGACGGGTACCATTTGGCAATTTTCCTCCAAATTTTTCACGCCAAGCCAATATTATGAATATTTCAAGAGACGTAGTTCAAATATTCAATATTATGAATATTTTCAAGAGACGCTGGAGACTTTATCTTTAAAGTTTGGCGCCAAATTTGGCGGTACCCGTCCCCAGGATTTAGCCATTAATGCAAACGTCCAATGCAATGCAAATAACGTTCAACGAAGCAATCTGAAATTCGTGTAATGCTTTGTTTACATTTGAATGTTGCCATTCGACAATAAATAATGAGACCGATTTTTGGGCCATACATTAGTGCTTTATATATATATATAGAGAGAGAGATTTTATATCCATAAATGTTTAAGAAAAAAAGTAAATGTTAATTCCAGCCACATTCTGAAGCTCCATGAGGTCAAACATTAAGTACAGTCTTCTTTACGAAAGAGAGGAAAACAACAAATAATCGATAAAATCACGAAGATTAAAATACCAATAAATGCATGACGGAACATTTTGTTTTTTGGAATGTTGTTTAAAGTAATGTTGTTATCGCACAAATCTGCAAAAAATCTTGTTTAAAACGAATTTGCTTTTGTAACAATTTAGTCAAATATTTAAGCTGCTTCTTTTAATATTTATATGTAATATGGTGTGAGGCGTTATATATTTAAATCCAAACGAGGCTTTTTTTAATCGGAATCTTCGTGTACATATGGTTTAGGTTTGCTATAGAATTTTATTAGGCTAGGGTCTGACTATATTTCACCAATGATCTGCTCATGCGACATAAGTCAAACGCTCCATAAGAATTTAATTTTGGGTTCCATTGCAAAAGAAGAAAAGGAAAAGCAATAGAAGAATTTTTTCCAAATGTTTCTCACATACTCTTGAATAAAAATGTTATTTCCTCCCTTGAAAGAAAAAAAAAAAAAAAAAATGTGGATTTTACGCAAGATCCTGAATGCGATGAGTGCTAAAAAAAACTTTTATTTTCAGAGTCCCGCATTTAAGAGGTCTGTCCTTCGTAATATAAAAAAGAAAACCCGTATTTGTGTATTGATTGCTTGACATTGGTGAACAATAGTTATAAAATATCGATCTGTCACGTAAATGTAGTGTGTGTTTTACTGAATCTAATATGCAATCTTCTACGATTTTTTTTTTTTTTTTTTTTTCGATTTTAACCGTTGGCTTGCGATTAATACACAAATATCAGAAAATCGAATTTGTATTTTGAGCGCCGTTTTTCCAAACGACTGATTCTAAAATTTAATACAGAAATGCTATTTAAGTTAGAAGGTCACATACCAAATTTCATTTATTTAAATCGCTGCGTTTATAAGTTAATGCGTTTACTTGCACGTGAAAATAATGACTGATAGAAGGTAAACATAAAGTTATTTGCTTATAAAATTAAGAAGAATCTACATTTTAGAAGCTAAAATTGAGAGCCAAATTTTACTTATCTAAGTTGCTAAGTTTTTGAATGAACACGCGTAGACACATATAAATGTACAAACCGACAGAATGGTCAACTTTTTGGTAGATATGGTTTAAAATTTGAAGATCTACACTTTAGATAATAAAGCTGCTTATTAAATTTAATCTGTTTAGCGTTTTAGGTTGTGCGGTTATCATTTTCCATTGTACTCGGACAGATAAACTTACTATGAATGCATTCCGTTCAAAATTTGATAGAAGTTTATAAATTTGATATAAAGTCTATAATCCAAATTTCATGATCCTGACCGAATAGTTTTTGATCTCTTTTACTCACAAACAGAAATACTGAATTCCAAAAATGTAATTTTTTGGACTGGGGGGGGGGGTTCTGAAATGCATAGATTCATCAAACTCTGGAGTTATTCTGACAATTTTCCAAAATTCTCTTTTAGAGTTCGAATTCGAAAAGTAAAAAAGTGAAGTTGCAGTATATTGTTAGACAAATAAAATCTGCCCAGCAACACCCAGGCCAGATGACGACAATTTAATTGGCAGATGATGTACACAAATATCTTCGTGCTGCAAATCGAATTTAGTAATAATGTATTAATTTACACCAAACTAATAACCACCACCAAACTGACCACCAAAATAATATTGTTATATCTTATTTATGAATTTCTTTTTACTTTTTCGCATTCGAAGTACTTATACTCTTTGAATATAGAAAGTCACCTACAATGTATAGTCAAATTTTGTGCACATTTTTCTACATTTAATGTACCAAATATTCTTGACTCGTATCCACAAATGTTTCAAATTTCCTTCTTTGATGATAACTTGCAGCTGTTATTTTTTTTTATTTATTTATTTATTTTTTTTTTTTTTTTTGAGTTTTGTAATTTTGATGTTTTTTTATTGAAACTTCAATTCGGATTGAATTATTGGCAGAAAATGATTTTTTTTTTTCATTATTTTTGAAAATATGATTTATTTATCTTGGATTGTGGTTAGGGATTTTTGTGATTTCCACAGTTTTAAAATAAGTAAATAAATAGAATTAATGTAATTGTTAATTTAACATGTAACGTTGTTCAACATCACGTCCCCCCCCCTCCTACATGATGCACAAAGGATTCCAAATTTAATGAGGCGAGAAGTATTTGAAGTACATCACGTGAGCATAATTTTTCCTATTGATAAATTACATCTTTTTTGCTATAAATACTCATATCTATCTTAATTTTCAGTTTAAAATACATGTTTACCAGAAAAATTCCGATTTTTAAAAACAAGTGAACTTACTAATGGAAGTTTTATTTTGTTAAATAGAATGAATACAGCGAATGTTATTAAGGAACAATTTTTTTATAAAAAGAAGACATTTCAGTTCAAGTATTTTGATTTAACATTTAAAATATTTCATGGTGATATATTCTATACAACAATTTCGCGTGTTAATTGCCATTTTTTTTTCTTTCTTTTCTGTTTCAGTAGAAATATGAAATGTTAAAAAAATTTTTTTAAAACATTTAATATATGTTAAGCTCTTTTGTACCAGATCCATTAAAAAGCTCAACATAGTCATCTCTTTTTTAATTGTTACTCTGCTGATGGTTAAGATTCTTTTTTTTTTTTATTTTCATTTTTTTTCAATCCTTGATCTTGGAAGCATTTTATTTCATCACAATCAACCTGCACATATAATCAACGGATATAAACATAATCAGCATTATTACGGGGGAAAAAAACTGACCTGAACTTATTTAATTTTTGCATTGTGGAAAAAATAATTTTGACACCAATTCCTCTTCTTATTCAACAGAATATAAAATCCTAAAAAAAATATTATATTAATATAGATATAAATCTATATTATCGAAATAATGAAAAGATGAGCAATATTTTCGACAATGTGCATGATGTTTTACCAAATGGCATTCAAATTATATTGTCTTTTCAAAATGTCGCCAAAAAAAGATTTTGTGCCAAATATGGCAGCCCGACACTAATCCCATTCTTATCATGGAGATTTTGGGTGCCGTGCCTGCCTCTGTTTTGAATTGTAGAAAGCGGAGACATTCCGTCATCCGTCCTGCGCGCACCATGAGAAGAGAGAAGGGGGGGGGGGGACAGGAGGGAAGATGTAGGCGGATACGATGCGTGGACCCTCCCGAAAAGAATTGTAGGAGGATCTTATCCCGCCCACGCTTCCCGCTCTTCGCGACCTCAATCACTTGGGTAGTTGTTTTGAACAGAACATTACTGTATTACCTATCGTCAGAGGGGAATAAAACCACGATGGTCAAGATGGGTGGCCTTATCTTTCAGATGCACGTGACCATTGTCTTCATAAAGCCACAGCAACAAAAAAATAATCAAATGCCATTGCAGAACAAAATAGTAACGATGAAAATTTCATAAGGGAAAACGAATGTCAGTCAGAATACCTCTAATTAGCATTGAAAACATTCTGGGAATTTTTAGAGAAGGTCCAAAATATGTTTATTGCGTTATTTACACTGTTGCAGAGACTTTATTCAATCTTTTCGATACTTTTTTTGCTCGAGAAAGCTTGTTATGTATCCAGAATTTTTTAAAAAAATGGACTAGTATATGGGATTAATGTACCATTTTGAAGATTTAATACCTGTTTTGAAGCAGATTTCGTGGTCAGATGACGAGAACAACACCTGAGTCGGCTTCCTTGCCTTTAAATGTCACACGTTTAATACTGGGATTACTTCGAATTTCTAAGAGAACATTTGATCGTCATGTTACACACTTACTCCTGATATTATTTCTAATTTCCAAGAAAATTGTTGATCTCCATGCTAGACGCTTACTACTGATACTATTTCCTTGCGAATGTTCGATCCCCATCTAAACGTTTATTGCTGATGCTACATGGAATTTCCAAGTGAATGCTTGATCCTTGTGGAACACGTTTAATACTAATATAACTTCAAATTCCCAAACGAATGTCTCGAATACTATATATGTGCTGATACTGATTCTATTTCCATGCGTATGTTTGATCCGTGTTGATGAAATTCAATAACAACCATCATTATTATATACGCGACGAACTTGAAGTGGAATCCGATTTCGAATTCAAAATCCATCATTATCGAAGTAGAGATTCTATTAGTTTGTCACCAAGACCCAAAAAGACAAATAAAAAATTGAAGTATAAATTAAGGACGAATAAAATATTAATTTAAAATTTTTATGTAACAAAATTGATTAAAATTTGTATATCAATCTGATTTTGTTGAGAAATTAATTTTTGAATCATTTTTCTAACCGAAATTATTTTTGTTTATGCTGATTATGAAAGTAAAAACTGACTAACCCATCTTCGTTTACTACTGTCTGAAAATATTTTTAAAGACTCCTTTATTGTTCTGCTATGTCAAGCGTCCATTACAATGAAAATGAAACAAAAACTCACGAGAAAGCTCAGATAACTTATTAAATTTTGTTGCTCTTATCTTATTCTTGCTTTCACCTCGCTTGCTTCCTTATATTGCGATTAACAAATGTGATGACATCAGTTTCGAAAGAAAGTCTGAGAGTATCACGCAATCATCTAATACAAGAAAATTATTAGATGCAAATTTTAAATCAAAGGATTAAAAAACAATGCTTTTCAAACAAAATCGAAATGCAAAATATCTATAATCATACAAAAATATTCTAAAATATATCTCATATCTTTTCTTTACAGAAATCAAGCAAATCAAGATATCACGATTTTCTCATTTTCTTTTTTATGCTTGCTTCTAATAGGTTATAATTTTCAGTTTACACATTAAAACATTTATTTATTTAACTCTTTAAAGGGCCATTTTTTTTTCTAGTCATATTATGTTAAAATATTTTTAGGCTTGAAATTAGAATAAGAAAAGGGATTCATTTAGCTTATTAGATAAATTTAATTTGATTAATTAATAATTAAGTAACAAATCAAGACACGTCATTTTGTGTGAGATAAAGAACTGAATCATCTGAGTTTCTGATTTACTAAAAAAATGTGTCAGAACTTATGCCAACCTACATCATTTCATACAAAGATTGAAAAATTTGGTGGGAAGCATACTTCCCACGGCCCTAGAAAAGGTTTTAATTAATGCCCAATTTTGAAATTTGACGATGGTTGTTGGTGACGGACATTATTATATCAGACCATGTTTAAAAGACGAGGGTAACACTTAAACCGATATTCTTTTATATGCGACACCAGATAGAGGATATTTCATAAAAGTCTTGCAACAATACTGCAAGTTTTATCAAGCTATTATGTTAATATGCAGGATTTTTTAAACTTCAACGAAAACGTTTTTTCTTTTTTGCAAAAATACTTATCATTATATATGAAAAAATCATGTTGATGTTAAATATTTCGTTGAAAATTAGTTTCACGATAAAGCATATTGAATTTATTGATATTTTTCATTAATAAAAAAATTAAGAATCTTATTTATTTTCTGATGATGTAGTGAAATATTCCTCCGGTAAAAGATAATATAAGAAGTTATGACAGTGAGAAAATATTTTTTTTTTTTTGAAATGTTGATTCCATGCATGAAATTTTTAGATTTGAAAGTAAAGACAAAATATTCTTCTGACAGATTTAACAATGCAATATCTGCCCATGTCATCTATCAACTAAAACCATATTCTCTTAAGCTGTTAAAAAATATATATCATGTTTTTTTTTTTTTTTTTCCTTTTGTGGTAGATTAACTAACTGTGATAGATTTGCAGACTAAGCAATTGCCTTGGGCTGCTCGGCTGATAGGTCACACGCAGATCGATTTAAAATATTGTTACTTGCTTAGTAGTCAAATAAATAAATTAGCAAGAAATACAAGTACAGAATTCTACAATACGGATTAAATGAGTTATGTAAAATGTATGAAAAGTATCAGCATTTTGTCAAGTATAATGAGTCAAATACTAATCTGCTTCAATCGGTTCAGTATTTAATATACAGTAGCATTTGGTTAAATAATGCCCGAATATTTAGTGTGTGTGTGTGTGTGTGTGTGTGTGTGTGTGTGTGTGTGTGTGTGTGTGTGTGTGTGTGTGTGTGTGTGTGCGTGCGTGCGTGCGTGCGCGCGTGTGTTGGAAATCTATAGAACAGACCGTTTGATTTACAGCTACTAAATTTGAAAGTCATATACTTTGGAGATTAGGACTGTGCATTTCGGAGTGGTCTTTTTAAAAATTTTAATTAGAAGTTTGGGCAATTGAAAACTGGGCTGAAATTCTGGACTTTTTTTTTCTCGGTAATTTCCGAAATTATATTATTGCACAAAAATGAATCTACACCCTTTCAGAATTTAAAAAAAAAAATGTCTTTTTAATGCTACCGATTTAATAATCGCATTTTTTTTAATTGAGGAAATTTTTTAAATATATTTTTTTTATTCCTAACAGTATGAACATTGTTGTCTTGAAATTCAAAACATTTTCGTTGTTTCATTAAATGTAAAACTGAGTGATTTTTTTTTTTTTTTTCATTGCTGAAAGGTAAAGAGTGATTATTCAGTTTAATATATGCTTAGTTTAGGCGATGAATAAAAAAGTGAATTTGCAATACGCAATTTTCATTGTTTCATCAAATGTAAAATTGAGTGATTTTTTTTTCCATTGCTGAAAGTTAAAGAGTGATTATTCAGTTTAATATATGCTTAGTTTAGGTGATGAATAAAAAATTGAATTTGCAATACGCAATTTTCATTGTTTCATCAAATGTAAAATTGAGTGATTTTTTTTCCATTGCTGAAAGTTAAAGAGTGATTATTCAGTTTAATATATGCTTAGTTTAGGCGATGAATAAAAAAGTGAATTTGCAATACGCAATTTTCATTGTTTCATCAAATGTAAAATTGAGTGATTTTTTTTTTTCCATTGCTGAAAGTTAAAGAGTGATTATTCAGTTTAATATATGCTTAGTTTAGGCGATGAATAAAAAAGTGAATTTGCAATACGCAATTTTCATTGTTTCATCAAATGTAAAATTGAGTGATTTTTTTTTCCATTGCTGAAAGTTAAAGAGTGATTATTCAGTTTAATATATGCTTAGTTTAGGCGATGAATAAAAAAGTGAATTTGCAATATGCAATTTTCATTGTTTCATCAAATGTAAAATTGAGTGATTTTTTTTTTCCATTGCTGAAAGTTAAAGAGTGATTATTCAGTTTAATATATGCTTAGTTTAGGCGATGAATAAAAAAGTGAATTTGCAATATGCAATTTTCATTGTTTCATCAAATGTAAAATTGAGTGATTTTTTTTTTCCATTGCTGAAAGTTAAAGAGTGATTATTCAGTTTAATATATGCTTAGTTTAGGCGATGAATAAAAAAGTGAATTTGCAATACGCAATTTTCATTGTTTCATCAAATGTAAAATTGAGTGATTTTTTTTTTCCATTGCTGAAAGTTAAAGAGTGATTATTCAGTTTAATATATGCTTAGTTTAGGCGATGAATAAAAAAGTGAATTTGCAATACGCGACAGCTAGAAAATAGATAAGGAAAGAAGGAAGGATAGAAAGGATGAGCCGGGTCTTCATTAAGAATGTCCTTGTACACGATGAACAGAACAAATTTAAGACAATTAAAACAACACTACTTTAATATCTGACAATTTCACTATATAATGGGCATGAAAACGACACCCAACATCATCGGCCCTATCATCATTTCAGCTAAGCGGTTTAACTGAAATTTAATATAACCCTGGTGATCCAGGTGGTCAACAATGGCGACTCATAAATAAATAAAAAAAAAACATATGCATTTATAGAAAATTATGAAATAAAAAATCAAACACAAAAGAAATAATAAGATGTAAATTAAGTCAAAAATTAGCTGTTGTTCCTTATGGCACTTCCATGGACAAGCCCGCTGTTATGAAGACAGCGATTTTAAGCCGGTGGTGGAACGTCTCTTGTTTTTTATAGTAGTGCCATCTAGGGCCAAGAGAACGACTTAGCTACACATACGTCACAACCCTTTTTACGGGGCGGACTTCATTCACGCATTTTATTCACTCATCCACAGATCGTAATTTAGACTTGAATCAGAGAACGATCACCCTTGATCCAGTACCCCCAGTGGTATTACTCTCGACATGGAGGACTTTGCGACCACGACAGATTTATTCGCGCGTCAGCCACCAAGCACGCGGGGAATCTTCGGCCGGCCGGGTTCGAACTCGCAACCTAAAGGACGCAATTCCAAAGCTCTACCAACCAGGCTATCCCGGCCCAAAAATTAGTTAAAATTTGAAACTAAATTAATCGAGCAGATGGTCCTCATAATATGCCCTGCCTGGGACCTCAAAATATCTAAAACTTCCTTTGAGTTGGTGAACTCTAAAGTAAATCTAACAGCGCCCTCGTTAATAAAAGATCTGTGTGTTTCAATGTGAGTGAACAAGACTTGCCCTCATGAATTCATGTAATATCGTTTTCATTTATAAGAAGAAGCTGCCTAATATAAATGAATAATTTTGCGCCCATCAACACAGATTTGGCCCTATCTTTTCCCCGTATCCGTAATAATAAATCGCGTGGAGCTCATCACAGCATTCCGAGTGAGTTTCAGTTGGGAGCCAAAGCGGAACGTACGAGCGGACAAATAAAAATTATTTTTCACGTGAATTCCGAAATGCTTCCGCTCGAGAAAAAGTCAAAATCCTCTCGAATTATTTATTTTAAAAAAAATAAAAAATATTATTTATCGGAATGAAAGACTTAAAAATATTTTTAACAAATTTTTAATAATATAAATAGGTATTTACTTAATCTAATTTACTTTATATTTGCTTACTTGCGAAGAACTCGGAGGCAAAAAGTATATTAATAGTTAACGAACTTCGTCCCCGGGATTTTGGCGTATATTCTTAAAAAGAGAAAAAAATGTTATGTTTATGTGTGTGAATAAGATAATTGAAAAATGCTAGAAATTAAAGACATGAAATTACTGAGTAATTTTTTTAATGAAAATCCGTGGTTCATATCAGAATTTGGACAAAATCTGTTGACAACTTGGTTGGCTATCTATGAATCTGCCTATTCATTCTGCTTTATAAATAAAAAACGCGCGAGAACAAAAGGAGTTAGATATATGAAATTTGGAATGTGGTTTTCATACTGTAATCATATATTTATATACAATTTAAGATCAGATGAGAAAAATATATATATTCGAACTTCTTGAACGATGATGCTAAGCTGCCGAGAAGCATGTTGACATCTATTTTTTTAATACTATGATACAATAGATTTCATTATAAAAATTCAAGAAAATCAGCGGAAGTGGTCTTCCCTAAACTTTCTCGCATACTCTCGAATAAAAGCACGATTACCCCCCCCCCCTCCGATTAATTGTGAACCTTGAAAAAGGCTGCGAATATCTGCATGGCATTGGTGAACAATAGTTACGTAATACAGATCTTCGGCAATTATTTATATAGCAGTTTTACTAAATCTAGCGTATAATCTTTGGCGATTCATTTCTGATCTACTATTAATACACAAGTACACGAAAATCGAATTTGCATTTTTGGGCACCTTTTTCCACACCGATTGAAATCAAAATTTGTCACAAAACTATAATTTTGGTCACATGATGGCATACCGAATTTCAATTATCTGAGTCGTTTGGGTTTTTTTTAAAGTTATTGCGGTTGCATGCATACGAATGTACAGATCGACAGACAATCAGCTTGTTGACAGATTTAATTAAAACTTTGATATAGATCTACAGTTTAGATATTAAAACAGTGTACTAAATTTTATTTACTTTTTGCCTTTTATAGTCATCATATTTCCTCTCACTCGAACAAACAGACAAATAATTTTTCTCTCAATGAATTACATTCAAAATTTAATCAAAATCTACTAATTTAATGTAAAGACATAGGGGCAGCGCTTCTTCCCCATGATCGGACCGTCCTGGGTTCGAGTCCCGGTTTGGGCATGGTTGTTATTCCGCTTTTCTATCTGTGAGATGTGTGAATGTGCCCTCCTGTAAAAAGGGGTTGTGTAAGCGAATGAGTGATGCGTGAGTAGCAAAGTCTATACTATAAAAACAAGAGGCGCTGCCCTCCACCGGCTTAAAATCGCTGTCTTCTTAACAGCGGGCTTGCCCATGGCAAGTGCCATAAGAGAACAACAACAAAGATTTCATACGAATGTCCATCCGTCTATCTGAAAGCGGCTCTGAGTTATGTTTAAAGACAGACATAATTACATTTCTTTTTTCCTGATGGAAGGAAATCTGAAACATAAAGTTCCATCAAAATCTCGAGTTCTGTTGTTGTTGTTGTTGATTACAATACTTCTTTTTGTACACTTCGTACATAAGACAGTAACAAGGGCGTAAACCTTTTAGAATTTTTTTTTTCAGTTTTTAACTACTTGCATTTCGCTTCATATTCATTTATCAGAAACATATTATCCTACGGTGTTGTAATTGTTTTTAATAATTCACCAATTCATCAATCGCAAACACCAACTTTTTCCCATTTCTAACTTTAATTGATTCAACAATTTAACGGAGACAAATACTTACAAATTAAAACGGGCCCAATGTACTAAAAAAAAAAAAAAAATAGAAACCTTCTGGGGAAAAAAAAATGAAACTAAACTCCTGATGTAAAAGATTTCATAAAAAAATAACTTAAAAAAAGTTTTTTTTAAGAAGACAATTTTTTTTGGATTCTTCTTCAAATTAAAAAGTCAATAACACACTAAGCGTGGTATTGAATCTATCATGGCAGATCTTCTTTTCAATCATTAAATTGCATCGTTTTTAACTTTTTATTTTTTTTTAAAGAAATAATATTCGCCTCTACATAAAGCTAAACTTCAGGCTCATATTTCTCCAGTGTTTTGATTTACTAACAAAAAATTTCCGTTGTCCATAAAGCCTTTTTTCATAATTTGCAGTTTCTGAATGACAATTAATCAAATTCTGATATTTCACACGAAAAATTACTGATGTCAATGTAACAACTAATTTTGAAACTATAATACATTATAATTCTGCAATATATTTTGAAAAATGGTTGCCACAAAATGTATAATATGTACTGATTTATACCGACAATCAATTGATAAACTAAGAAACGGTCGGTTGCCTTTATCAAAAGCGAGTACTTGAATAACATCTACAGATATTCAGATAGTGTTCGTTTCAGGCAGACACACCTATCATATTTGGACGATTTTTTTTCTTTGTAGGGACGATACGCAAGAATAGTTCTTCTTAAATATCCAAACGTAAATCTCATAGCAGAAAAAAATAATTTGTTGTAGTTCGTAAACGTTGCAAATTTATAACAAATCATTAAATGGAAATAGAATGAATATTTCTATATAATATTTTATAAATAGTAAATGTCTCAATATAAATTTTTCTTACATCTCTTTTTTGGTGAAATCAAATTCGGCCGACACATCATCAAAAGAGCGGAGAGTTTTCTTTTCTGAAAACGGGCAATATTTTTCAAAGTTCTGTATTTCCATTTTAATTCCACACGGATAATTCAAGAATCTAATTCGAATTCGTTTAAGACTTCGTAGAAATTGTTTAATTCAAATTCGTTTAGAAATGTCTTAATGTTAAAATACGTCTAAATTCAAATATTTTTTTTATTCTATTTCAAAACTACGTATTATAACACAAATTACTTTTATTCATAAATTGTTTCTTAGGTTAAATACATCCTGCTCGTAATTGCAAAGCAGGAAGATTAGCAAAATGCAAAGATAATCCTTAGGAGGTCCCCATATCGAATTGCATAGTCACATAGAAAAAGTCTATGCTTCTATTTTAATCTAGGAATTGTCGTTTTCTCTTTTTATATTTATCTTAAAAATTGTTTTTTTTAATGAAAAATTTGAGATACCAAATTTTTATCGCTCTTTCCTTAATTTTTATTTAATTAATTTTCATTATAATTAATTTGATTTAGGAATGTCTCGCTTATGTTATAGTACTTAGGAAAGCAAGCTTCGCTCAGCATTAAAAAAAATTTTTTTTTCGTAAAATTGCAAATAAAATCCTATTCTATGGCTCGTTTAAAGTCATAAGCGAAATCTAGTTGAATTACAAACGCGGGATCGAATATGACAAAAATGCATTGGAATCCGAAGCTCTAATCACTACACCTTACGCTTATGAATCTGATAGACTTATGAATATGATCATATATAGCCACATGTCAATATTTAGTTGTAAAAATATTTTTTAAAAATGTGTTGTTTTTGTGTGTGTATGAAATCTCATTTCTTCAGAAGACACCTATATCGACAAACTTAGAAAACAAAATCTTATCTGAATATAAATTGATGCAAATCGTTGAAGCCGTTTCTGAAAAACACGAAATTATATATATATATATATATATATATATATATATATATATATATATATAAACAAAAATTGCTCATTTAAGGTTATAAATTATTCATGTAATATTTTTAAAATGTGTATAAATTTTTAGAACAGTTTTTTTTCTTTCAATTCAACGTTTTCTAATAATCGGGAATTTGACATGCTTTCCCTTTTCTTTCTCTTTCTTTTCTTTTTTAAAAACAATAAGATAAATTTTAGAGGAAGAATAGCAGCACGATTAAAAGTTATCTGTGACTCGGCCGATTTTCTCGTTGTATTCAGAGACTTATCTTGCTTAATCTGTGGAAGTTCCTTCGGCAAGATTTATATAAACCAGTTTCTGGGGAATTAAAAATGTCTTCATATTTGACGAATGAGTTAGATTAAAAATTTCTCTTCAAGTTAGAAGCGAAATGCTGAATAGACGGATAATGTCTGCCTCTTGTATTTGCATTAATCTTTCTTTAATACGTATTTCTTGAGAACCAGAAGGAGTTTTTCAAAATATGTTGAAAATTTATCTGAAGTTATTTATAGCGAGATGTTGATAAATGTTGTTTTTGTTTTGATAAAGATTAAGAAAAAAAAATGTTGTTTGGAAATGTAGGTCAAGGAAATTTAAAAGAAATATTTCATAAATTTCAGATTTCTATTGAAAAAAAAAACATTTTGAAAGCCGCGTTGATGGTTGGTTGTGCAAGAGACAAAGCCTCATTATTATTTTGATTTTAAAGAGAAAAACATACGAATCAACAAAAATAGCATGTCATGCTTTTAAAAATATTTTATTGTAAAGTTAGTTTGGAATTAACCCTTTCTAGGGCCGTGGGAAGTATGCTTCCCACCAAATTTATCAATCTTTGTATGAATTTATGTAGGTTGGCATAAGTTCTGACACATTTTTTTAGAAAGACAGAAACTTAGATGCTTCAGTTCTTTATCTCACACAAAATGATGTATCTTGATTAGTTACTTAATTATTAATTAACCAAATTAATTAATGAATCAAATTAAATTTGTCTAATAAGCCAAATGAATCCCTTTTCTTATTCTAATTTCAAGCCTAAAAATATTTTAACATAATATGACTGGAAAAAAATGGCCCTTTAAAGGGTTAATATTAAATTTTACAAATAAATAATTTTATGCTTTATTAATAAAGTCTTATTATTTAAAAGCTATCCTCATACAAATATCTAATTAAAAGAGAATATCTGAATTTTCCAAATGTGCTTATTACGGTCCGGAATCTTCTTTAGAATTGATTAACAACAACAACAACAACAAAAAAAAAAAAAAAAAGATTGTATTTTTACGTTCTTGAGTACGAAGAATACAAAGAGAAAATATTGTAATCGTTAAGGGGAAAAAAAAGAAAAAAATGAACTTTAGATTTTGAAGGATTTTCACGTTTCGGACCTTCCATAATCCTAAAAATACATAAAAAAATTTTTTATCCGTCCATGAATACGATAACTCAAAAACACTTTAAACAAGATGGATAAAATTTGATATGTGACTTTCAACACCCAATTTGCATATTTCTATCATATTTTGAATAGAATCCATGCAGAGGAAGTCTGTCAGTCCTGATGTCCGGATCCAAAGTAACATGATAACTGTTGAACAAAACATGTTGGATAGATCAAACGGTATATAGATTAATCATCTATAGTGTTTAGTAACATCAAGTTTTAAATCATCAATGGATTGACCGCTGTCAGTCTGTGCTTTTGTATGTATATATACGCGATAACTCAAAAATACAATTCTTTAAATAAATGAAATTTGGTTTGTGTTATTGAGATTTTTGAAGTTCTGAGTTCAGTTTAATTTTCCAATTCAGTATTGTAGAGTGTCTCGTAATTACTATCCCATTAGGCAATTGAATTATAATAAACTTAACAAAGAAAGAACTCTATGAGAGCTTAGCGGATAGAAAAAATATCACATAAGAACTAATTTTTTTTAAAGGATATAGATTTGTTTTTCTAGCAGCATATGTTGTTTCCATTATTTGAAATGCAAGATGTAATGTACCGGTGTGTGTGTGCCTAGACTTCAAACAACCTTTGGTTCCAAAGAGTCTTGAGTATATCAGATCAAAAAGGCAGAAAACACTATAAAAATAATGCCCATTTTAAGTAAATTTTAAAAAAAAGAGAGATAACTATAATTTATAATATTCTTACAATCAGATTTTGAATCAAACTATCATTTGCATGTCAACAACAGCTAAAAATACCAACCGCTAAACCATTTGAATACATAACTCGATTATACACAACCGTGAAATAAAAAAACATTCTTCCTTTCTTTTCCTAAGTCAGCAGCAAACACTGATTATTAATACAGGGGGGGGAGGGGAACGGACAATCAAACTTCTCATCTTCGTTCCCCTCTCCAAGATTTTTTACTTTGATACACGCAACTGTTTTCCTCTCAGCCCAAAACGGAAACCTACTTTCGTTAAGAAAATAAATAACGAAAATGAAACAGATAAAAAAAATTGAAAGACAGAAAGAAAAAGGATTACCCCCCCCCTCCCCAAGCCACCCCGACGGATGAGCCGTACGCGCTTTGGAAATTAAAAGGACCTTGGTCCGAAGCGGCAGCACAAATCACGGCAGCGGCTCTCCCTCTGTAGATGTGTAACAACAATTTCTCTTCGGGTCCAATCTGATATGAGAGATAGGACAGAGGGGGGGGGACTGAACTGAAGAGGCTCACGAGAGTCATTGTCGTAATGAAAGAGCGAATCTCCTCAATAATTGAGAGGCCTCCATTAGGGGGATTAATCGGCGGACGGACGCAGAATACCGAATCAGAGAGGAACCGTCCACTCTGCCTCCCTCCACCACCACCCCGGGGTGGGCTTTACCACTTTTAGCACCGATGGAGAAGTAAATTGGCCAGAAGAGAAGATCGAACGTGTGCGTGTGAACGATGAGCTTCTCTGTCGAGCCGGAAGACGATCAGGTTCTTCCTCCTGAGTGAGAAAACCCGCGCTTTAAGTGGGGGGGGGGGAGAGAAGGAGAGAAAATTAATTGAGACGCTGGAGACATTTATTTAAGGGAGGTTTGTCACGATTGGGCAAGTGGGAATTACTACAAGAAAAGCATTTGTAAGTTTTTTACTTTTTTTTTTTTTAATCTTGACTTTTAATCTTCGACGGGAGTTTCTAAAGGAAGTATTGTACGATATGAGCGGAGTAGGATTAACAAATCGACAAGTTTGGCAATGGCTAAGAAGCTGTAGGGGAACTTTGGGGGCATTATTTTCTATGGTGTTTTCAGATGGTTTAATTTTTTATTAAGGTCATGTATTCGTTCAAAACAAAATCAATTATTGTTTAAATTTACAAATATTTTTCTTACGACTTTTTTTTTTTTTTTTTTTGTACATTGAAAATTAAATATAATTAACCCTCCAGCTCCGTATCCCGCAATTTCCACGGCTTAGCAATCAGTTCATTTAATGTTGCATCCCGCGTTTATCGCAGTTTAAAGTGTTTATTTTTACAATTACAGATTTGTATTACATTATATTATTATCTTGTAACATATAGTATCAGTTCACTTTCTTTAAAAAATATTTGAACTTATTTGCAAACATCGCATCTAAATGATGATATTAAAGAATTACGCAGCCAGAGGGTTAATGAATTAAGTATAATTCATTTTGCAAGTTTGTATTATTTTTTTAATTAGTTGATTGAGCCAGAAGTCAACAAACTTGGAAAATTTCGAATTATAGTAATTAATTGGGTTTAAACAATCTTCATAATTATTTTATCGTTTTACTTATATAAAATTGTTTTTAGATTTCAAATTTGTTTATACGTAAGATACATTGAAACCAATTCTTTTGAAGGTAAGCCTAATTAAATGCTTTGATATTCCAATTAGTCATAATACTTGCTATTTGGAAATTAATTACATAAAAAATAAACTAAAATTAATAAAAAATACCTGATTCTGGAAGTTGGATGGGGAAAAAGAACTACTGAAACTTTATACTGCTCAAAGATCCTACATGGCTAAATTCGATATTGAGGTATTAATTTAAAATATGCTTAAAAATCCTTAACCAAGCATTGTAGAAAATGAATTTTTCCTTAATGTCTTGTAATTGAATATATAATGAATGAAGGAAAATGATATAATTATAGAGAAATATATCATATTTGGAGTAAAAGTAACATGTAAAGGAATCGGAAGATAATATAATACAGTATTTACATTTACCAAATGCAAGAAGAAAAATAATATTAAAGAAATTTTAGCTAACATGTTAAGATGTTATCAGTTATAAAAGATGTCGCTCTAAAGTTCTCACCTAAAGTAAAAAGTTAAAGTACATTTAATGTATTTTATGCAATTTAATGTTTCAAAATTCAGAATGTAATGTAAAATTAATATTTTTTTCTATTCTTTTTTTCTATACCAATAGGCATTTTCTCTAGAGGGTTCTTTGTTGTTTGTAAACGTCCAATGTCATCAAATGTCGTTTGATCCTTCGTGCTCATCGGCGGCCCCCATCAAATTTGCCGCATGGTCTCTGGTTAGGTCGAGGTATTGTTTGCATCATTTCTCGATCAAATTAAGAAACAAAATCTTGACATACAAGCAAGTATTCAAATTCTACAAAATAAATTCTCCATATGGTGCTGAATACACCGTAGTATACAAGAAATAATATCAAAAATAACGACCTGGAAATTGTTAAAATTGGAAGAATACATCCAGAATGTACTTAGGAACTTCTCCATTCTATTTAGATTTAAAATAGTCATAATCTTTATATTGGAGACAAGCAACTTGAGTTACAGTTCTGTTTGTGAAAATGTTGTCACTGGATGATAGGCTAAAACTTACTGAACCATTGTGAGGAATTTTAACAGTGATAGCGATGCAGTCATATCAGAGATTATGAAAAAATACGTTACATTTATTAAGACGAACACAATTTAAGAACATATATACAGTTGCAACATTTCAACTTTACAGAGTGAATGCCCGTCCTTCTATAACCTACAATAATAACAATGTCCACAGAAAACAATATCATACACAACTCAAAGACAAAAAGACAAGTATATATTCTCTGCTTACATTCCGCAGATCTAATTATCATGCAGACAAAGTTGTGAATTTTGATGTCAAGTGACTAACTCAAAGCAACGACGCAGGACCTTGAGAAATAAATCTTCGTATTTTTATAATAAAAAGAACGAGAGAAAACATAAATTTAGAAACGAATGCAAATCATTTCACTACTAAAATGCAAGATTTTCTAAGAGCTTTTAATTCACTCCTAAACTTTATTCCAAGCAGCTTCTGTCGCCAAACTTGAAATGCTCTTTAGCTAATTTAGGTGTAAGAGATTTGATGGAAATTTTTCTCAGATATTAATACCGGTGAAGGAGCTAATCACTAAAGGCGGCTAGTCGCAGAGTAATCAATGTTGAACTATCAAGAAAAATCGGCATTTGTACTGCATAGTGAATATCTGAAGTCCCTCTCAGTCACATGGCTTTATTTTTACTTTTCTGAACTTAATGCTCCATTTGTCATCATCTTATCAAGAATTTTTTTCTGATTTGCATGCATTATACTCCGTCAGTCTTCAAGGAATGAATTTTTTCTCCTGATATCGAGATAACTGAAGCTGATAAAAGACAGAAAAATCAAAATATTTGCTTCATTGCTGAACATCATTATTATTTTTGTAAACATCATTTGGAACATTTAAAGTTCTTAAAACTAAACAGTTTTCGTTTCTGTATAGTTTTAATGTAGATATTATTATTATCAATATTTAAAAAGTGCTTTTTAAAAAATTAGGATGATTATTAGGGCAGTCAAATTGGACTTAAGGATGTGTTGCATAATTGTTTCGGATTGTGAACTTATAACATTCGTATAAATCTTTCTCGTTTTGTCATTATTAATAATAAGTTACTCTCCTAAGTAATATTTTTAATTATCTAAGCAGAACCATTAACTAATTAAACTTATTACCATACTGTTACTGTATTCACCTGTTTTACTCGGAGGTTAAGAACTTTGAGTTCAAGAAGTCCGCGACACTCCTCTCAAACCGACAACTAGACTATCAAATGAAGATGCCCCTAAGCCCCATACATAGTGTATCACATGAAAAACATTACAGAAAAATGAACTATAGAGTTTTACAATAAATTTTGGACAATAACATGTGATCAAATTTATAACTAGTTTCCTATATAGATATATTTTTGGCAATCGTTTTGAATATTTGATACAAATAAAATTATGATCCCTGAAACTGTTATTAAGAATACGTATTTAAAACAAGGTGAACAAATAAAAATGCAAATAAATATAAATTATAAGTAAAAATTATATAAAAATATTTTATTTTTAAATGCTGATTTTTTGCTTTCTGAAATACGAAATACTTGGAAATACTTAAATACTTGGAAGCAATCTGTCAAGGGGTTGATCGTTTGCCAATCTGCACGTTCACAACCATGTAAACACAATAACTCAGAAATCCAATCATATAAATAAGTGATATTTGGTGTGTGATCTTTATGATTACAACTGTAGTTCTATATCAAATTTTGGCTTCATTTAGTAGGAGGAAAATATTGCCCAAAATACACATTCGCTGTTCTAGTGCCGGTGTATTAACGCGTGATGAATCGCTAAAGTTGGCTCGTTAATAGGCTCTTTCATAACTTCTGTTCGCCAATGATATACACAAGTACATTTATTCGGAGAGACCAATCCTACTGTTTTGGTATACGTATTTATATTTGATAGTTCAGGAATAGTTCAAATGAGATTGCGATTAATTTTTGATGAATGTAAAATAACTCTGCTTTTAATTATTAGAGTTCAAATGATTGCTGAAAAGAAAATGATTCGATGATGCAATATAGCATATGATAGAGGAAAAGTACAATGTAGTACAGTTACTATGTCTGATATGTTTTGCGTTTCGCTTCGTCGAATAGTACAAATTATCAAATAAGCGTTTTGAAACCATTTTTTTTTATGATCGAGTGGGTTGAAAATTTATAACTGCAATTTTGATGTCAAGACTAAACACTAAACACCATTTATCTTGATTGGTAACTTTTTACGTTTACGTTTAAACGATTAAGCAAGCAGACAGCCAGTCAATTGATAAATAGATTTAGTCTAAAACTCCATAAATACCAATTATTTTGTTGTAAATACTACTTACAAAATTCCATTTGTCTAACTTGTTCTACTTTTGAGTCGTTGTGTTGGCAGATAGATCATCTGAAAAAGGAAAACCCATTAAATAAACAATAAAGGAAAACATAAGAAGACCTAAGCATAAAGATTATCCAAAATATCGAGATAAAATTATTTTAATAGTTATAATAATATTTTCTCTTTCTATAATTTGCAAATAAAAAAAATCCTCTTGTTCTTAAAAGTATAGGGTAAATAAAATATAACAATCGATTTGAAACTCGTCATATTTCAGGAAGTTTTACAACTATGAAAATAAAGAATATTTCTATTTTTTTAATTGCAAATGCTCCTTATGTCTACTTTTCTTTATATAATACACATAGTATATATTCTTGCCCTATTCTTATCTGAAGTATAGGAGTATATCCTAGTCTGTGATCGTAAAAACGTTGATAATATAGTTCTAGAGCTCATTCACTACTTTTTCTGAAAATGCTCCGCATATAATGTTTTCATGTATCCACAAAGTTAGAAATCGCAGAAAATAAGCCAAAGAAAGCTAAGTTATCAGTGATACAAGGGGAAATCCAGCGTCTCTTAACCTTACAAAGCATAGTATAGTCGTTTGGCAACACATTGTTATTTCAATTCATAAGCTTCAAAAGGCAACAAAGTGCTTGGAAGTCTTTTTTCAAATGTTTTTAGATAAATAGTTGTAAAAAATATTCATATATGGCAAAAGCGGTTTTAGAATTAGATTTAAAATTAGAATTAGAATTAGATTTTAAAAAGAAACTTAGGAAAATATCAAAATGGCTGCACTATGAATAGTTCTACCAATAAAAATATTATCAAAATATTTCTTTTCTTTGCATTGCAAATAAAGTATATTGATAAAAAAAAGGACTTTTATTTGTATAGTAGAATTGTTATAATGTGATTTGTATCCCTGAAATACTGTTTAATTCATAATGCATTTAATTGGTACATTTTATTTTTTAATTAAAAATAATTTTAAAACTTTTTTTAAATAATTTTCTTAAATTATAGGCATATTCAAAACTCATATATATTTTTTTGTAAAATGATAAAAAGTCATGCATTTTAATGTTAATATGGCAAACCCCTTCTTTCCTTTATAATAACTCGAGAATTAGCATTTGGTTGGCAGCGTTTGCAAGTAGAAGTATGTAAATAAAAATAAAATATTTACATCTCCCCCCCCAATTAATATCGAAATGAATGTAACTAATATTTTAAAAACCATACCATTTCAAAACCTATGGTCTGTTTTGTAATTATAGCTATATTAAATGCGGTGCTTAAATGGACATTGAACTCTGTGTTTATCAATACAGATACAGTATCAAATAGTATTCTTTTATTAGCTGATTTATTTTTTCAAATTTTAATTTGAAATCTTACGAATATTTTTCACAGAGTCATTTTTAAACTTCCTTTGAATAATTTTAAACAGATTAGAAAACCATCCCTTTATAAAAAGATCTCTTTCTCATTAAAGATCAATCTTGATTCATCCTGTCCAGTTCGGTTGGCTGGCACTACCCGGTTCAAAACCTTGAAAACAACCCGACAGATAATGACAGTGACATCCGTTACTGTCACTCGGTTGCTGACCTCTACACCGAAATAACAAAAAACGTTGCAAAAAGTCGCAATGACTGAAAAAAAAAGCAATCTGAAGAAACAAGAATCGATGCAAACACTGAAATAGAAGAAAGTGTTCGAAAAAGAGAAGGGAAAACGACAAAAATTTGTGTGGTGTGTATAAACCACCTGTCTGTGACCAGGGCAGATGCTGCCTACAAACCGTTGGAAACCTGGGGGCACCTGCGAATTCTCTCATTTAGAGAAAACTTACGAGTTGTCGTTAAAAGAAACGAAGTTTTTGTGCCTTCTAAGTTCGCCTTGGATATAAATATTTCTCTCCTTCATAAAATGAGAGCTGTTCTATTAGTTTTTGTAGCTAATATTGAAATGTTTCGTTACATCTAAAAAACGGTTTGAAAACATTTAGCCAATAATTTACGTAAAAGAATAATTCCCCAAAAATGTCAATCCAAATTGACCGATTCAAATAACAGTTCCCTTTGAAAAATCAGATGTAATAAAATGCAGAATGCTTGATATTTAAAGTAGCTATTCACATGAGGTAAAAATGACTTGGATATACTTAAATATTTAAGAGCCGTTTCCATTCTTATACGAATGAAATAGACCACCGGGGGTGCACCTCGAAATGAGGATGAGATGCTTCCGGCATGGTGGTTGGATCTCGCCACCCTGGAGGGTACACTAATAGGTGGGGGACCTGACTCCTCCCATCGATGACGGGACGTACTTCCTTCGGGGAGGGTTGTACCGTGGCTAGTGGCGGCCCTTAGGACTCAACCACAGTTCCCGCCAGTGTTGCTGTTGCGGCGGTCCGGTCATTCAGTTTTATGATTTAAATCCGTTTGCCTTCGTGGCGGGTCGGAGAGTTAGATGGTTGACTTATACGGATGAAATAACAATAAATGTCTAAACTGAAATGTAGCATCTAATTAAAATGGTCAGTTCAAGGGATAAGCAAATCTTTAAATAATAAATAGTATTAGGCGTTTCTTAAAAAAGGTTAAGCAACAATTTTTACAAAGAAATGTTATTCAGCAATGAACAAATTTATTAACCTCTGCCAGATAACTGATCATTTTTTTAATCCATTGTCAGCTCCACAAATTTTATTCCCACTTATACTAAGTATGTAAAGTATTGAAATCGTCGGAATTTCAGCCTCGAGATTTTGATTCGCTTCCACATTTTAGTTCTTCATGAGATGAAAAAGCACATTTAAAAAAAATATGTCTGTTATTCCCTACATGGACACTATAACCCAATCCTTTAAACGTGAGATGGATAAAAGCTACGTGTCATCTTGACGACAATAGAGTAAATATGTAAGCCACAATGATATGTGTGAGGTAAGGTGTCGTCATTAGGACCGGAGGCTTTCACTTTTGAAATGCAATTTCACTGAAGATGCATCATGTATGCACGTTCTATCTGATATTGAGGATTAAACGTCCTTGTGATATGGTGTGGACGGTTATAGAATGGTTTCCTGCTCAATTGGCAACCTTGTCAGCTGAGCAGGGCTCAAAATGACGCATTGCTTCTCGCATCAGAAGAAAATCTTAAATACAATTTAAGTAATCACGTTTATTTGCCATTGCTAGTGAATGCATTAAATACATTTATATCTACGCATTGTAACATTCCCCGCTTCCCAGTACTGCTAAGACATTTACAGCCAGCTGTGTCGTCGCTATTACTTACTAAACTCCTCGAGATAGCCAGATGGTGGATCTTTTCACCTGAGTGGTCTCGCATCTGTTCATGAACGACTACAGTGAAAGACCACATGTGGAATTCCTCGTCCAAGAGGTATTGATTGTACCATCAAAGAGAAAGGGGTGTCCAAACATCTGGATGCTAGATGTTTCTCTTTGTGAAAGGACCTTCTCTCGACCCACTGGCGCTGCTGAGAAAGCATATTGCTGAACCCCGATTGGCCGAAAGAGAGCTCAAATGACCAATGTAAATTAAGAGGCGGAGATTGTCGTTGAAATAAAGTGCGGAGATTTTTTTAGGAAGAGAGAAGAAACGAATTGTAGGAGACTGTTGGACTACGCCCAGGAGTTCGGAGTCCAACTGAGTTTCAAGAAACCCTTCGACTTTGACTGTTGTATCTCCTACTACAGGTGTAAATAACTATTTATTTAACCAAGATTAGAACAAGTTGTTCTTTTGTATATACAGGGCTGTAAAATAAAGAATTGTCTGGAAATTCTGCTTCGTTATTTGATTAGTCTAGATCGAGACATTACAGTATATTAAAGCTTTTTCTTTTTCTTCTGTACAGCCGATCACTCCGCCATTACTGAACGAAACAGTATTGACAGGATTTGTTGTGGCCGACTGCTGTCTTTAGCATAACCCGTCCATATCACTGGCTTATTCTTCGAACTGCCATTCCTTTCGAGGCGGTTGGCCTCTAACCACAAAATGACCAATCTTGGATCTTCCTCCTCATCTGCTCTCACACCTGTCATCCTGTTTTACGAGGATCAGGCCACCACTTTGAGAAAGTCTTTTCGAAATTCTTTATATTTCACCAAATGTGCGTTCTATTTAAATTCTATCTAAATATTTAATAAAACATAATTAAAGTCATTTTCGACGTAAGTTATGACTGTCATTCTGATACAGAAGCATGAGAAAAAGCCAAATAAGTTCAGAGCATTTTTTTAAATATATATATATATATATATATATATATATATATATATATATATATATATATATATATATATATATATATATATATATATATACAGTCTGATACTTGTATAAAACTAAGTTCTTAAATGTTAGAAGATAAAAATTGATTTAAAAGAATTTAGAGATTTATTTCTATAAAATTTTGCGTCATCATATTATCATTTCTTTAATTGTGTAAAATTGAAATTCGGTATTTCATAAGTATAGAACTTATAATTTCCACATTATTCATATTCTGTTAATGCTAAATCAATAATCCCAAAGAATTATGGTAAATCTTTTTATTAATTGAATTCATTGAACAAGAGGCCTATTTTTATATTTTAAAAGGATATTCTTTTACAGATCCATAACGAAAATTATAAATGTGCACATGCTATCAACTGCCCATCATTTATTACAGTCAGAGACACCTCCAGTCGATAGTTTGGAAAAACTATGCAGGTATTATTATACATAGTTAAATAATACCTGAAAAGAATCCTAATACGTTTGCAAGTGATTGATTAATTTGAATATAATACAGTTTTCAGCTTCAGTGCAGAATGACCCTTGTTGAATAATTGTGAGCTCAATAGTTAATAGCATAAATCAAAGTTTTATGGCTGAAAATAAATTCTACTGAATAAATAATTTCGTCTATTATAGGAAGTATTCGAGTCATTGACCGTTATTTTGCGGGGGGGGGGCAGCCGAAAAGTCTGATGAAAAAAATTGCAGATATCGCAAAGCGTATCAGCTGGTATTTGAATATATTCTAGCTCAATGGATCATTAATTACAATGAATCTTGAACTATAAATATTATATTTGTAATATTACCACAAAAAGAAATCCAGCGGATTGGTTTGATTTAGTTATATTAACGTCCCGTTTTAAAGTAACACTAGGTCTATTTTGGGACGTACCTCGTACTTTTGAACCGCGGCCAGATGATGAAGACGACAACTGAGTTGGCACCCCCACACCAAACTTTCGCACCACACCAACGAGAGCACGTTTGGCCTCGATGGATATTTAACGTGCATCAAACCCGCTTACATAGTGGTTTTTCGGTCTAATCGGGTCTCGAACCTAGAACCTTCTGATCCCGAAGGCCACCGCAGCCCCTGAAATCCAACGGAAGGCAAATATGAAGGAGATTTCCTGTTACCTTTTTTACCACATTTAGTTGTTCCCCAATATTTCCTTCAGGTATTTTTCATGTCATGATGGCAAATGAAGAGAGGCTCCATTCTGCTGGAAATACCATTCTTCAATCTCAACTATCTTTGGAATATATAGTATAATGCATTCCTACTGAGATTCGATAAACATCCGCAATATACCTAAAGAAGAAACGTTTAATTAATTTGAAGGCTATTAGATACTCTCAATACTTGATAATGTCACATGATGTATATTGTGAAATTAGGATTATGGATTGTCGTTATTATTATGCATAGGATAATTGACACAACTATTATTTCATAAATAAAAAGTGTAGGTGTAATATAAAAAAACTTCACTGAAAAAAATTGTGCTACTTCATTAACGTCACGACATTTCCGATAATTTATATAATTCTGCACTAGTATTTATTTATTTGGATTAGAAAGTTTTAGTTTTTATTATTTGTAGTTCTACTTGATGTATCCGGTGTCGTCTAGGATATAAGTCCATTTGCACATAAAATTTCTAATGTAAAAAATAATTTTGCGTAATACGGACTTTTTTTTTATTTTTTATAAAAATCAAAATGATATTATTAAATGGTCAAATCAAATTTCATAAATCAAATGATTTATGAAAAAACAATAAAAAGGACTCAAAAACAATAAAAAGTCGCACAGTTGTCTAGAAACGGAATTTATACATTTTATTACTTCAAAATTGTCTACATCTATTCAATTGCTATCATCTCTTTGAATTTTTTTTTAAATAAAAATTGCAAGGAAACTAAATTGGTGTGATTGAAAAGGTAAAATTTAGATTCTAAGACGACATAAAAATATTTCTTGGAAAATAATTTTTTTTTTAATTTAAATGTAAGACCCACTAACTTTTGATTAATTCTTTATTCATTGAATTTTTTATTATTTTTTGCACTTTGAAAAGTTGGCTATATTCTATGGCTTGTTTTAGATTTAGAATGAGATGCAAAACATGTATAACCACAATGATTGTTATTTATATTAAGATTGTTTACCTTTATAATATCTATTCGGTAGAGTTTATATGCTTTGAACATTCAGTACGCAATATATTGTAAAAAAAATCCCCATATAAAAATGAAAGTCGCTTCATTTCATGCAGTGCTTTTAATAAACTTGTACCGCGGATGTTTTTATGTAGATTATAAATGTACAAAAATTGGTACATTGGTACAAGCATTGGTACATAACATACAAAGCTTGATACATTTCTTGGTACATTGGTACAAGCATTGGTACATAACATACAAAGCTTGATACATTTCTTGGTACATTGGTACACGCATTGGTACATAACGTACAAAGCTTGTTACATTGGTACAAGCATTGGTACATAGCGTACAAAGCTTGGTACATTGGTAGAAGCATTGGTACATAACGTACAAAGCTTGGTACAACAGATTAGAATGAGATTCAAAACATATATAGCCACAATGACTTATTTCTATTAAGATTGTTTATCTTTATAATATCTATTCGGAAGAGTCTGCCTGCTTTGAGCATTCTGTATATAATATATTTTAAAACAAATCTCCATATTGAAAATAAAAGTCGCTTAATTTAATAAAAACGCGACTATAAACTAAAAACGTGAACGTTTTTATGTAGAAACGGTGGCCTTCTATAGAAAATCTTGGCAATTTTAGACAAAGCATTAAATATGAAATTTGCATATATTCTAAATTTTCCTTAGGCATTTGAGTTACATCTAGTCAATGACAAATTCTACTCGGGCAAAGTATGGAAAGAAAGTACTGATAAGGCTTTTATTTAAAAGGCATTCTTTCTACAGAAATACAGATGCTATTTAGAAAAAATGAGAAAGAACGCAAATAAAAATCTCCTATTTAAAATACTGACAGATTATTATTATGTCATTCTACAGAAAATTTAGTAAATATGTTAAATATTAATCGATTCATGTTTTGACTAAAAATGCCTAAGCATTCTAAAGAATGCCGGATTTCAAATTTTGACAATAGCATATTTAACAGGCACTTCTCGGGTAGAGAAACAATCAGTAGTTTTTATTTTTAAGTATTACTTATCCACTTCCTTTTATTTCTTCGTCCAATTGTAAAAACGACAATTAGCATTTTTTGAAACACAAAATACCAGATAGTATATGACAAAAACTACCGGAAGTGGTCTCTCTAAAACTTTCTCGCACACTCTCTAACAAAGGTGTTATCTCAGCGAATGCTTTGCATGGCATTCGCGTACAACAAAATGTAGTTAGAAATATTAACATTCGGCATTCATTTAGCATTTTTACAAAATCTATCGCATGGTCCTTTGAGAACTTTTTGGTGATTAGTTTTTGGCATGCATTAGTATATCCGAAAAACGAATTTGTGCTTCAGATTCGTTTTTCCCAACCGGCTGAAACAACATTTCAAAACAGAACTAACTTGATGTCAGAAGATCACGTACCAAATTTGATATATTTAAACTTTTGCATTTTCGAGTCATGGCGTTTGCATGCTTCTGAAAGTTCAAAGGACTGATGTCCAAACCTATAAATGGATTTGGTTGAAAATTTGATAGGTGCCTACACTGTAAATGTTAAAGCTGTGTACCGTATATATATATATATTTCCCCATTTAGCTCTTTCCGTTTTGTAGTTATGTTAACCCTTTAAAGGACCATTTTTTTCTAGTCATATTATGTTAAAATATTTTTAGACTTCAAATTAGAATAAGAAAAGGAATTCATTTAGCTTATTAGATAAATTTAATTTGATTCATTAATTAATTTGGTTAATTAATAATTAAGTGAGAAACCAAGACACATCATTTTGATTGAGATAAAGAACTGAAGCATCTAAGTTCCTGACTTACTAAAAAAATTCGTCAGAACTTATGCCAACCTACATAATTTCATACAAAGATTGATAAATTTGGTGGGAAGCATACTTCAAACGGCCCTAGAAAGGGTTAATTTATATTCGAACAGCCGGACAGATTACTTCTGCTGAATAGATTTTGCTCACAATTTGACAGAAGTGTACAAATTAAGTGCAAAGATCGTATACCAAGTTTCATCCATTCAGTTTAAAGCCTTTTTAAATTATCTTTGCCACAGATAGACAGGCATTTTCCACAAAAATGTGTTTTTCTGATTCCAGAAAATCTGAATCGTGGAGATTTTTTTACACAATCTCGAATTCAAATTCTTTGATAGTTACAATACTTTCGCTATACTTCGTATACGAGAAAGTAAAAATAAAAAATAAAAACTTTTTCTAAAGAAAAACTTTTATTACATTTATTTATTAATTTCATAGCCAAAAATAAACCAAACTTTTATTTTGTATAAGAAATGAGACCCAACAACCTACACAAGTGAACAACAACCCACAAATAAAAGAAATAAAAAGCAATAACACAACAACAACAAAAAAAAAACATAAACGTTGTTTTTCTAATGATAGTAAAACTGAATCTTAGTCAGCAAAACGCTTTTTCATTCATAAAACGAGCTGTAAGACTAAGTAACTTCCCTTTCTCATGTATGCATATAAATAAGTACTTGGATTCGATTCGGTGATGATTCTAAGATATGCATTGTCCAATTAGTGTATCAGTATTACAAATATGTTTAGTCGATACTCCCACGCATATTTTGGAACGTTCACAAACTGCAATTTAATATTGCCGTTGGAACACCCACCAAGAGAATCTTTTACAAACAACCTCCCGAATATATGCAACATCAAAAATCATATTATTTGAGTTATTACACAATTTTGTGATGTTTGTCGTGCATTAATCCTATTTTGGAATTTTCCAGAGGTTAATGGCACAGTGTTAGAAAAAAAAAAGTTATTCGAATGGATGCGCTTCCACAATTTACGTTTTCAGACGTATGTAATCTCTTCTGCTTTTCGATCGAACAAAAGAGTGAAATATTGCGGGAGACATCACGTAAGTCGGGCGTAGACGGACATGGTGACACGCCCAAGTTATTTCTTATGGAACTTTGAATTTTAAAAGTGTCGTTAAACCGAGAACAAGTCAATAATAATTTTTTATGTGAGCATAAAAAATCCAATACGTTTTCAAATCAAGAATCGTAAAGGAATCTTTCCAAAAGAAAAACCGCCCAATAAATGTCATGGAAACCAGCAAATTAAATTTTAAATGTAATTTGAACTGGTGGAACATTAACTAGACAAAATTAAAGCCAGATGGTTAGTTTATTTTTCTTGGCTTACACAGGATATTCCAAATTATTGCTTGCCGATTTTAAGAATAGGTGAAGCACGCTGAAACAAGACAATTTTACAATCAAGCGTGGAGTCACAAACTTAAACTGTGACTGCTGCTGTCGTGGGGCCTATTTGTCAGTGAGTTAAAGGAAAGAAAATCAGTAGGAGTGGTCTTCCCGAAACTTTCTTGCATTCTCTCTAATAATCTTATCATGCCAGAGAACACCTTGAATGGTATTGGCAAACAATAGATACGAAATATTAACTTTTGGTATGAATTTAGCATTTTTACTGAATCTATCGTGTCATTCTTGGCGAGTTATTTGGCGATTAATCTCTGGCATGCAGTTAAAAGTATTCTAAGATTGAATTTGGGCTTTAGGCACATTTTTCTCAACCGATTGAAACAAAGATTTGACACAAAATTGTATTTGTAGTCACAAAATGACATAATATACTTGATATATTTAAGTCAGTCACTCTTTTGAACTATCGCGTTTACTTTCTGTATGTACAGACCGAAAAACAGTCAATAATTCATTGTATTTGGCTCAAAATTTGGCAGGTGAACTACAGATGTGAACCGAATTTCATCTGTTTAGCTTTCTTCGTTTTGTAATTATAATGTTGACTTATATTCGAACGGACGGACTTCCTCTGAGCAGATTTTACTCAAGGTTTGATACAAATATACAAACTAAGACAGTATACCAGTATGCCAAACGGTATAAAGACAGCATACCAAATTTCATCCGTCTAGCTCAAAGCGTTTTTGAGATCTTTATCACAGACAGAGGAACATTTCCCCAAATTCTGTTTTTCGAACTTAAGGAGAACTGAAAACTGGAGGTTCGTCAAAATCTCGAGTTCGAATTTTTTGACGATTACTATACGTTTTCTACTACGTCTACAAGAAAGTAATAATGTATTACTATTAATGACTGATGGCTGGCGAATGTCAGCATTCTCCGAGTATCTTGTATATGCACGATGTATATGCTAAATGACATTACTTTTCCCTTACATAGATAGATGTCAGCATTCAGTTTGCTCTTCCCAGCGGCCCTCAAGTTTTTATACCCTTTCGGTTAGGCAGGTGGTCGTGGGGGACACCAAGACATTCAACATGCGTTGATGATGAATGATTAATAAAAAAAATGATTTTGCTAAGCCCAGACAAAACTACTACTTTTCAAATCATATTTTATTATTAAAGCATATTATGATACATATCAAAACAGGAGAAAGCTTATGGAACAACACATAAATAAACTGTTGAAACTAAAACGAATACTATATTCTGAATGAGAAAAAATAATGCCAATGAGAAATTATATTTTTATCATTATAAAATCTTATTTATTGCAACAATTATTACGCTCGTCTTTCCAGCTGTATTTTCTCGGCCTCTCGTTTCGTCACTTGTCGAAACTACTCAACATTTGGCGAATACATTGGCGATGATTCGATGGCATAAGAATACAACCAAATATTCGCTAATCCACTGGTCTATTTGGCATGCTCGGCTTTCGTTAGAAAGTATTGACACTGTTTAATTTCTATCTTTCATAGTCACAAATACACTAGATGGAAAAAGATGAGTAAAATTGGGAATTTAAAATACCAGAAGATTAGAATCAAGGCATTCATATTCAGAACAATATCGAAATATGAGTGCCGATAAGATGAGTGATGAAATATCAGTACCGTCAAATATCAGAATGCATGCATAAGAAAAAGAGAAACCTCCCAGCCTTTTCTTTCTTTCTTTTTTTTCCCCCCAAAAAGGAATGGTGAAGTAACAAACCTTAATATAACCATAATTCAACAGTCATGAATTAAGCTAATTTCAAATTTTAAATGATATAGTAGTGAATAAATATTAATAATATCCTAAACATCCCCATCCCTGTTTAAGAATCCCCCCCCTTCCCTTTGTCTTAAATGAAACATGCAAAGAGAAAGCATTAAAATCGTCAAAATGTTTGACCTTCAATCTTACGTGAATTTTTTGAGTAGTCACGCTCACAGACCGACAGACTGACGATGCTCAGAAGACTTAGCTGAAAATCTTTCAAGTCCGAATCATCCACTTCAGTGACTCGCTCGGTATTTTCATTGAACAGTTCAATTTTTTTTCTTCCCGTGACTTTTTCTCTCTTGATTTATTTCTGATTACTCAGTCGCTGCTCAATGTTGTGCAATTTTACTTTCTCATATGCGTAATATAGAGAGAGTATAGTAATCGTCATAATATTAGAACTCGAGATTTTGGAGATTCTTTACGTTTTAGACCTTTCTGAATTCGAAAAGCACATTTTTGGAAAAAGTCAGTGTAAAAACCCTTTCTTTGGCGAGGGGTTTCTTTTGTATGAGCAGTAGAGACAGTGATCACACCTTTTTAGTCCCAAAGTTTTTATTCACATGTTCATAAGGGACACAGCACAGATTACGACACAAAATTATGAAAATATTACAAGAAACAACATCACGATCTAGCAGAGCGACCTTCCTCTGCTGCCTCTCAGCCAGTTCTCCCTCTCTCCTTCTTTCTCCTCCCCCACTTCCGTTAGACAAGTGGGGTTACTCTCAGGGGTGAGAAGGGTTGCCAAAATTGGCATGTCTTACACGCCCCACCTAAGCATAAAATTAGCCCACAGTGGCTGATTTTATTACATTCATGAATAATATATAAATATACAAAAACACTATAACCTACTTACAAAATCAAAATCCAATAAATTCAAAGTGATAAAAACTAATATAACATGTATACTGGTTTCATACATATGCAAATATCAAAAATACAGACATAACTCTTTTTTTTTTTCTTTTTTTTTTTTGTACAAGTGATGAATTATTTCAGTCGTGATAGAGCATCCGCACCTCGATGCTGTACACCAGGTCTATGTGTGATGGAATGATTCCACCTTTGTAGAGCTAGAGCCCAACGGGTTAGCTTTGGACTTTTAGGAGTGGTTTGGTTCAGATATTTAAGAGGATTGTGATCAGATATGATCTCCACCTTAGCACCATAAATCCACTTATCGAATTTATTCAGACCATATAGCACTGCCCAAGCCTCTTTCTCAATGCTTGCCCAGTTCTTTTGTGCAGCGTTGAATTTTTGGCTGGCAAAAGCTATTGGTTTGTAAGACCCGTCAGCATCTTGCTGAGTTAAACAGCATCCTACACCATGATCAGATGCATCACAGTGTATCTGGAATGGCAAGTTGGCATCAGGGGTAGCAAGACTAGTAACCTCACAGAGTAATTCTTTCAGTTTCTCAAACGAGTTTTGTTCTTCTTCCCCCCAACTTACCTTGTTTGGCTTATTCTTCTTGGTTAATTCCGTGAGTGGAGTGGATATTCCCGCAAATTTTGGTATATATGTGCGGTAAAATCCCATTAATCCTAATACGGACCTGACCTCTTTTTTAGTGGTAGGTCTAGTTAATTTCTGTATTGCTAGAATTTTGTCTTTATCTGGACCATGTCTACCTCCACCTATAATATGGCCTAAATATTTTATTTGTTTGGTGGCGAAAGTACATTTATCCAGCCGTACAGAAAATCCTAATTTATCTAATTCTGTCAGTATAAGTTTTAAATGAAACAGATGCTCTTTAAAAGATCTAGAATAAATTACTACATCATCCATGTACGCCTGCGCATACTCTGAATGAGATTTCAAGGCACGGTTCATTTCACGTTGAAAAGTACCAGATGCTCCCGCCAGACCGAAAGGCATGGTCTTCCACTGGTACACAGCATTATGCGTAGCAAACGCCGTCAACCGTTTACTTTCCTCGTCCATTTTTATTTGCCAATATCCCTTTAAAAGATCTAAGCTACTTAACCAATGGCCTGACCCTGCAGTGAATATCAGTTCTTGCAAATCTTTCATGGGAAAGACTGGAACTTTGGTGACTGCATTTAATGCTCTAAAATCAATGCACATTCTCATTGAAGAATCCTTTTTAGCAACGCAAACAATCGGATGAGCAATTTCGGATACCGAAGGTTCTATCAAGTCTAATTCTAAAAGTTCTTGAACTTGACGTTCAACTTCCTTTCTGTATGCAATAGGAACACTATAACAATGAGGCTTTTTCTGTACCGTATTGGGCAATAGTTCAATTTTATGAGTGCCAACCGCAGCTGGTTGCACGGGTTTAGTAAAGATGCGTTTAAATTTAACGATTAAATTTTTAAGAGTTTCTAACTGAGAATTGTCTACATGTTTAATTTCAAGATTATCAAGAATTTCGAAAAATTTAGATTCTTTGGTAGCGGTTGGTAAAGTTTCAACATGCCCGAATTCTTTTTCTTCCTCAAAAATGACATTTATAGAGTTAGAACTAGCTATGTAATGTTTTAACTTATTTTGATGAATGTGCTTGGTAGAACCATCCGACATTTTAACTGAAAAAGAATGGGGATTACGTTTCTCAACGATAGTTGCAGGACCTTGCCATCTGGCAAATAATTTATTAGTCGAATCAGGTATTAATACTATCACCTGATCTCCGACTTTGTACACTCGGTTAGACGATCTTAAATTGTGATAATACGCCGCATTTTCCTGTTGTACTGCTGAAACAAGCTTAGCCTGCTCTGCAGCCTTCTCTAGTTTTGATTTTAAATTTTCCAGGTATTTGGAAACGGAAGTACTATTTAATTGTACATTATTAAATTTTCCTGTCCAAGTAGATTTTAGGATAGACAAAGGACCTTGTGGTGGTCTACCATAGAGTAACTGAAATGGCGACACACCTGTAGTTGAATGAGGTATTTCTCTGTACGCCCACAGCACATAAGGAATTTGTAAATGCCATCCCCTACCTTCTTCCCTGACTACATTATGCAACATGTTTTTTAAAGTTCTATTAAACCTCTCCACCAACCCATTTGATTGTGGATATCCAGGGGTAGAGAATCTTGGACTGCTCCCTATTCGTTTTTCAAACTCTTTAGTTAGTTCTGCCGTGAAATTGGTCCCGTTATCAGACGCGATAACATTAGGAATACCTGTCCTTGAAAATATACTTAACAAAGCTTCACATGTTGCCTTAGCATTCAGACTAGTCAACGGTATGGCTTCGCCCCACCTAGTATGTTGATCAACCAGACATAATATGTATTTATGTCCTTTCGCACTAGGAGGATCAATTGGACCTATCAGGTCTACATTCACTACCTGAAATGGTAATTCAGGCCTCACGACAGGCGTAATTGGCGTTCTGTCACTAGTTTTAACAGTCTGAGTGAGTTGACACTCTTTACATGAGTCGCAAAATTTTTTGACATCCGTCCGCATACCTTCCCAGAAGAAAGAGTACTTGATTCGTTCTAGAGTCTTTTTAGAACCCATATGACAACTAAACACTGAGGTATGAGCAAGTCTGAGTACCTCACCGCGTCTACACTTTGGAATTACCAGTTGCCCAATACTCTCCCCGAGTATTTTGTCTCTGTGAAACAGATAACCGTCTACCTCATAGTAGTTACTTTTGCCTTCTTTAGCATGCTTCCAAGCCGTTGCTAATTCGACACACTGTTCCTGCTCAGAGCGAAAAGTATCAGCGACCATGCTTCCCTTAACCGTCTCAGTGGTTACTTTCTCATCCTTATTATTAACTGTTCCCACTTCATTCCCACATGAAGTAATTTCACTTTGAGTTTTCTCAAAGATAATGCTATCCTGTGCTTTCTCCTGCAGATCACCCCTCAATTCCTGAGAGTTCTGAGCCAGTGAATTTCCTTCACTCCGGGCCCCTCCCAACATGTTTAGAATATCCGGTGGAAGCAACACATCCTCCACCAAAACATCTGCTAAAGCACATAAAACTTGCTGATGCACCACATTAACTTGGCCACCAGTAGCAAGACTTAACGGAACGTACACTAAAGGACATTTAACCGCCGGACCAAAAATACCCTTCAAATATATCGTAGAAGCACCTTCAACTGAAACTTCAGGAACTAAGTCCCTTTTGACAACTGTAATTTCCGTGCCAGAATCCACTAATGCTTTGGCTAGTTTCCCAGCTACACTGACAGATACCTTTGCCAATTTACAAAGTTTGTCTTCAATAGCATGCCTAGGAATTACTTTACCGAGTAAATCCACCCTAGCAGCTGCTGTTTCCCCTTTTGATTCTGCTTCTGCACCCTCAGCGGAAACCTTGTTTACCTTAATCCTTTTATAGTCTGCTCCCTTAATTTTCGGACAATCTCGTCTAAAATGTTTATCGGAGCCACAAGTGTAACAAGTTAGCTTTCTAACTTCTGTGATTTTTGATTTTTCAAAATTTTTCTTAGGGCAAAAATTACTATTATCGGTCTTCTTCTCATTGAACTGTTGTTTTCCCCAATTACCCTGAAAACCTCTTTCATCATAATCATTTCTTTTGGCTCTCACTGACCCGTCATAGGATTTACCCTTGGATGCATAGAATACATCACAACGTTTACCCATTTCCTTTGGCTTAAACCAACTTTCCCCCTGTAGCACACCTATATGGGTTGCCGTTTCGGAATCCAATGTTTGGAACATTTTATCTGCTACAATGAGTTGATTTACAGTCTCAAAATCACTAGCACCCCTTGATTTGCAATAATACACCCACATGGATGTTAACCGAGATGCAAATTGAGAAAATGTTTCATCGTTGTTACGTTTAGCTTTGCGAAAATTTTCTAAACACAATTTCGGTGAAGGTTCGTACTCCTGTAATACTAATTTCTTCAAAGATTCATAATTTTTTAATTCGCCTTCTTCTATATTAACTAACAAATTAGACACTTTGTCTCCTAATAAACAAAGCAACACTTTTGGTTTAAATTCATCACTAACATTTTCATTTACAAATGCCTTTTCTAAGCTTGAAAAGAAATAGTCCCATCCGTCTGACTTACTAGGAACTTTAACTGTTAAGAGCCTAACCATCCTAACTATTTCATCTAATGATTTTGCACGCACGACTTGATCACTATTTTGAACCAAATTTTGATTGATCCTGGATAATTCCACTTCTAGACGAAGTTTTTCGAGTGCGAACTTTTCCTTTTCCCTCTCTTGTTTTAGTTTATTTTCATTTTCAAGTTTTTGTTCCTGTTCTAACCTTCCAGCTACGATAACTTCTAAATATTCTTTTGCCTCTTCCTCGTTATAATGTTTACTAGCTAAAATTAATTCTTTCAGAATTACTTTAGACATGGTTTCGTCTGGCGACTCACCTAAATCTTCTGCTAGACAGATTAGGTCTGCCTTTTTACTTTTATTTAAGAAAGACATTTTTCAAGCTAAACCTAATGCCAAATTGCCTTACAATAATTCAAATCGAAATTAGATACTAACTAAAAAAAAATCTTACAGTGAAATTTCTGGAAGATATGTTCTATAGATACTGTTATTAAGAGTTTAGATTTTAAATACTTGAAGAAATTATATGTTTGCAAATAGAAATAACAATATACATAATTTACATACATAAATATATATATCAAAACTAAAAAAAATACCCCTAAACTATGTATAAACAGGCTTAACAAAATTTCATTTACTTTATTTTTAACAAAATAAAAAGGTTTGCATCACACAATTTATCTTTAATACCAACTTAAATATTTTTATACCTAAAAAGAGCAATTTATTACTTCTAACCGGAAATGATAGATCCTTAAAATAAAATATTACACTCTTAATCTCATAGAGAACAAGTACAAAGATTAAACGTACCACCGGAAACAAAATAGCACTATTCTGATGTTTTCAAAATCACCTCGTACAAACATCTGCAAAGCAATAAACATATCAAGGGAAACAGAGTGCATCCGTTTCTCCCCTACACGAAATGAAATAAAAAAAAAATTCATCCGCGCCAGCTCAGGGCAGACAGAAACCAGATGTTGTTTGGGCGGGGTGGTCTATTGACCCCCACAACAAAATGTCGCACTGGCCGTCAGCTCAAGACAGGAAGAATCCAAATTTGTCTGGCTTTTCTTTAGTTTTCATTAAAATACATGCATATTACAAATACACAAAATATTTCCACACCATCAGTATACTATGAAAATTTATATTTCAATACAACGTTTAATTATTTTTTGAGCATTAAAAAAAACATGCATATTACAAATACACAAAATATTTCCAAACTATCAGTATACTATGAAAATTTATATTTCAATACAACGTTTAATTATTTTTTAGCATTAAAAAATCGAAGCAATAGGGTCTTCTTCAGCACTTGAGATATAATTGCACAAAGGTTTACAGTACTCACGGTTTGTTGTCATTAGAGGTAATAAAATTACTTCCCACACGGATGAACCCAAATAGAACCATTCAGTGGGCCTGATCTTTTTCTGGAGCCAGGTTCTGAACTCTTGAGCATTGAATTCCTGAGCACCAAAACTTGAAAACTCAACAACTCCGCACTGGTGCCGATGACCAAGATGAGAAAGAACTCCATTGCAGACCAAGAATTCCACTGGTTACGACGACCAGGAATTCCATTGATTACGATGGGTATTGAGGGTCACTGTACCGGTCACCTATTCTGTGATTTGTCTCTGCTCACATCCCATGTAGCTGTCACCAATGTAAAAACCCTTTCTTTGGCGAGGGGTTTCTTTTGTATGAGCAGTAGAGACAGTGATCACACCTTTTTAGTCCCAAAGTTTTTATTCACATGTTCATAAGGGACACAGCACAGATTACGACACAAAATTATGAAAATATTACAAGAAACAACATCACGATCTAGCAGAGCGACCTTCCTCTGCTGCCTCTCAGCCAGTTCTCCCTCTCTCCTTCTTTCTCCTCCCCCACTTCCGTTAGACAAGTGGGGTTACTCTCAGGGGTGAGAAGGGTTGCCAAAATTGGCATGTCTTACAGTCAGTCTGTCTGTTTGTAATAAAGACAACTCAAAAACGATTTGAGCTAAACGGTTGAAATTTGGTATATTATCTTTGCACCAAATTTGTATATTTCTGTCAAATTTTGAGTAGTTGGTTTGGTGTGGTTTGGTTATATTAACGTCCCGTTAGAAGCAAGACTAGGGCTATTTTGGGACGGACCTCGTCATTTTGAACCGCGGTCAGATGACGAGGACGACACCTGAGCTGGCACCCCCCTCTCCACACCACACCAGGTCAAATTTTGAGTAAAATCTGTTCAGAAGAAGTTCGACTATCTTGCTGTATCTGTTTATGTTAACTGCATCTGTTAATGAATAGAGCTAGATAGATAAGATGCGGTGCACAGATTTATCATTTATAGTGTAGACATCCATTAAATTTTGAGCCAAAACCAAGTAAGGATGGATTGTCTGTCGGTCTATTCTTTCATACGTATGTAAACGCGATAAATTAGAAATGAAATAACTGAAATATATAAAAAATAGTGAGTGATTTTGTGACTACAATTATAATTCTGTGATAAATTTTTGTTTCAACCGGTTGGAAAAAACGAGTCTAAAACACGATTTCCATTTTCGGAAGCTATTAACTGCCTATCTGAGATTATTCGCCTAAACACTCGCCAATTTTCATACAATAGATTCAGTAAAAATGCTAAATTCACGCCAAAAATTAATATTTCGTATCTATTGTTTGCCAATACCATCCAAGGTGTTCTCTGGTATGACAAGATTATTAGAGAGAATTCAAGAACGTTTTGGGAAGACCACTCCTACTGGTTTTCTTTCCTTTAATTTACTGACAAACAGGTCCCACGACAGCAGCAGTCACAGTTTAAGTTTATGACTCCACGCTTGATTGTAAAATTGTCTTATTTCTGCGTGCTTCACCTATTCTTAAAATTGGCAAGCAAAAGTTTGGAATATCCTGTGTAAGCCAAGAAAAATAAACTAACCATCTGGTGGTTTTATTATTTAATTCATATGAAGAAAATGTAAAAAGATCTGATTTTGTAATGAATCGGAAGTAATAACTCCGCCAAAAGTATTTAAACTTTTAACGCCTGATAAATTTTAGGTACCATGTTAAAGTCTCCTATTTCTAATAAATAAAATGGAAGAAACCTTATGCATTTGAATGCAAGAAAACTTCAAATTAGCCACAATTTTTTTAAAATTTTGTCATACAGATTATCTTTTTTCTCAGTTCGAAGGCTGTTATCCCTATTTTAAACTTTATCTGGAACTGAATAGATTCGACTGAAATGTATATAAAACATCGAGATATTTTTAATTTATAATTTTAAATCGGGATAAAATGTTTAAATATCTGTGGCAATGCATAGAACGTGGATAAATTCTGAAAAGAATAATACTAAGCGCATATATGTCGGATTTAAAACAAGGTAGGATTAGTCATTTGACGAATAAGAGAATTATAATCGGCTTATTTTTTTGTACTGGGAGAGTAGATAAATTGGTCAATTCTTATATAATCTAATTTATGCTTGTATTAACCTTCTCATACTGAGTTCTGACCTATATATCCTTTTTCTATTTAGAAAACCAGCGTAAACGGCAAACTGCCCATGTTGGAGAACAAAGCTGGTTTTGTATAATTTAAAGTCATATAAGAGAGTCTAGGGATCATCTACTAATGTATGTTACTTTAAATGAGGCCGAAGTCTTTAACCCTTTAAAGGGCCATTTTTTTCAAGCCATATTATGTTAAAATATTTTTAGGCTTGGAATTAGAATAAGAAAAGAGATTCATTTAGTTTATTAAATAAATTTAATTTGATTAATTAATTTGGTTAATTAATAATTAAGTGACAAACCAAGACACATAATTTTTTTTGAGATAAAGAACTGAAGCATCTAAGTTTCTGTCTTTCTAAAAAAATTTGTCAGAACTTATGTCAACCTACATAATTTCATACAAAGATTGATAAATTTGGTGGGAAGAATAAAGGGTTAAACAGCGCCAGAATAATTCTGAAAAATTTTCCTTAGCCGCAAATAATGTCTGTTTACACAGACATCTTATATCTGATACGTTTTTGTCTATTAGAATTTTTCCCATTCGCTGTCTTTTCAAAAATCAAAACTTCAATCTGCTTGCAGGTTCTTAAAAGTTAATACAGCCATTTTTTTAAAAAATAAAAACGAACTACTTCTACGCAGTGGCAAGTTTTGTTCAGCGAGCCGTATCGAATAACTATAATAAAACATAAACATGATTAGTTAATGGTAAGAACTTCTTTTTAAGTCTGAAAAAATGTACGTTTTGCCAGTTAGAAGTGAACAATGAGTTCTTAACTTAAGCATTATCCAAAAAGATGAGAAGTGCTTACTTATATGATAACACTTTAAAACACTTTTATGAGCAGAAATCTAACAGATGTTCTGACAGTGTAATTACCTACCAGCAAAGAAATTAAAGGAAAAGCCGAGATTTCAAGAAATTTCAGCTCTCAATTGTTTCGCAAGCTTGTTTGATTATTTTCAGATACAAACTTTTGACATGGATACGTCATTCTTTGAAATTAAGTAATGCTCTATTTTAAGAATGGAAGAGATGAGAAAAATACTGCGCATGCTCTTCACATTATATCAAATGACATGATAATGTATGAGTGATGCGTCCTTTTAATGTCTGCCTAGTAAATTCACAATTAAAAAACTACAATGATAAAATTAAAGAACTGAAATATCTAAAGCATTTTAAGTGTAAAACATATTTCTTTTCTGTCTTTTTCCCACTCAAATTAATTCTAATTTACAATGTAGTAGATTATTGCGATATTAGTAGATTTCATTATTCTTCTATTTTTATCTATAAGCTGAGGGTAACGGTAAATACAAATGGAGCAATTGATTAAATTCATATGACATCACAGTAATAGGTCATACTCGAATCATCTGATTATAATTTTGATTTATTTCATTCTGATTTAATTATTGATCCTTGGATTATTTTTGACTCAGTGACGAGATGATTTAGTAAAATTGTGGATAATGGTAAATTCAAATCCAGCAATTAGCTGCAATTCATACGACATCAATAGTACCAGGGCATATTTGTGTCATCTGAATATAATTTTTTTCATCCGATTTAATTAATATTCCATGGATTATTTTTGGTCCAGAGTCAAGTTGATTTGGTAAAATTGTAGACAATGGTAAATTCAAAGCTAGCAATTAGGTGCAATTCATACGGCGTCAGTAGTACCAGGACATACTAGTGTCATCGGATTATAATATTGTTTTATTTAATTAATTATTGATCGGTGAATTACTTTTTGGTCCAGAGTTAAGTTGGTGTGGTAAAGCTGAGGGTAACGGTAAATACAAATGGAGCAATTGATTAAATTCATATGACATCACAGTAATAGGTCATACTCGAATCATCTGATTATAATTTTGATTTATTTCATTCTGATTTAATTATTGATCCTTGGATTATTTTTGACTCAGTGACGAGATGATTTAGTAAAATTGGGATAATGGTAAATTCAGATCCAGCAATGCGACGTCAGTAGTACCAGGGCATACTCGTGTCATCTGAATATAATTCTGTTTCATTTCTTTTTTATTTAATTAATGTGTCACGGATTATTTTTCGTTAAGAGTTAAATTAATTTAGTAAAATTGTAGACAATGGTAAATTCAAATCCAGAAATTAAATGCAATTCAAAGGACGTCCCAGTAACAAGACATACTCGTCATGTCTGATTATAATTTTGTTTTATTTCATACCTATTTCATTATTGATTCCTGGAGTATTTTTGGTCTAGAGTCAAATTAGTGTGGTAAAACTTAATGGTAAATTCAAATCTAACAATTGGATTCAATTCCTATGACGTCACAGTAACAGGATATACTCGTGTCATCTGATTATAATTTTATTTCATTTCGTTTTGATTTAATTATTGATCAGTGGATTATTTTTGGTCCAATATCAAGTTGATTTAGCAAAATTGTAGTTAGTAGTAAATTCAAATCCATGTAATGGATTCAATTCATATGACGTCACAGTACCAACATATATTGGTGTAATCTGAATATAATTAAAATTTTGCTTTATTTCGTTTGGATTTAATTTCTGATCCATCAATTATTTTTGATCCAGATATCAAATTGATAACGCTATAGGTAATGATTTAACTACAGATTTCAAGAAATTTCAGCTCTCAATTGTTTCGCAAGCTTGTTTGATTATTTTCAGATACAAACTTTTGACATGGATACGTCATTCTTTGAAATTAAGTAATGCTCTATTTTAAGAATGGAAGAGATGAGAAAAATACTGCGCATGCTCTTCACATTATATCAAATGACATGATAATGTATGAGTGATGCGTCCTTTTAATGTCTGCCTAGTAAATTCACAATTAAAAAACTACAATGATAAAATTAAAGAACTGAAATATCTAAAGCATTTTAAGTGTAAAACATATTTCTTTTCTGTCTTTTTCCCACTCAAATTAATTCTAATTTACAATGTAGTAGATTATTGCGATATTAGTAGATTTCATTATTCTTCTATTTTTTCGCCTTTGTTAGTTAAAATGTATTTTAACTAACTTGGAAATAATTTTATCGCATTATTTGTCACAAGTACGATTTAAATCTTTTCATGAGTTTATTGTTAGAAATTACAGCATCAGTGGAAAGTCCAGATATTTAGTGGTTCAGAATTATCTAAATTTTTAACAATGATTTCAGAAAAAAAAAAAAATCTGTTATTGTAAATTTTAAGTTATCATGTGAGAACATTATTTTTTTAAGTCACCTGGTATCAATCGAACAGAATGAATGAATGTTCTCACATGACTTGTATTTCGCAACATACCAACATTAAAAAAAAAAAAAAAAAAAAAAAAAAAAAAACGATAGTTTTTGACCATCTCAAAATCAATCGAGTTATATCCTTTTTTTTCTTCTTCTCCAGGGCAGAATTGTTTTTTTCGTGAAAAACCAGTTTTAAACACTCATGTGACTATCAGATGATGCATGCGTCGATATTTAGAAAATGTTTTTTCTCATCTCAAAAAATTAAAAATGAAAGTTTAAAAATCACACACACACACACCTTTCGAAACCTCCCCTCGCTGTTTCGTGTTGATTCCTGTACTCTTCTTTGTGCTTCTTCGGAAGATAACTTCTTATGACCCTGTCCTTTATTGGCCAGACAAGAGAATCGGGTACATGGCGCACATTCTCGCCAAGTTGTAACTTTTTATTGGCAATAAGTCTCTAAATGGGACAATGTTCTTTACCATTTTCTAATAATTCTAAACGCGGAAAACTCATGCCTCAAAAGCTATAAATCGCCCATTTTCTGCCCGTGCATTTTGAAGCTTCAAAAGCCCCAAACAAAAAACCAAAAATAACATCATGTTCTCATATTATAATAAAAACCATGTTAAAAATATTCCAAAATAATATCTCGTGTAAGAGAAATGAAATAGCAAATTTTTAAAGAACCGAAATAATTAAAATGCTTATCTACAAAATTTTTTACAATTCCATTTTGAGCGGTAAATGTTTCATTTCCATTAATATATCATAAACTTTATTTCTAATTATCATATATATAACGCAAAAACGGTTTAATTAATTAAAATGATATACTTTTAAGTAAAACATTAAAAAATGGAACTTTATGTTTAGAATATGTTTTCAGTGTAGGCAGAATTGTTAAATAACGGTTTAATGTTTATTATTTTAAATTACACTGTTTGCAACAATGAAATTTATCATTTTTTCCTCGTCAAGGTAATGAATATAATGAGCCCTATTCAGTTAAGAGAGAGGTTGAGAGATGGGGGCAAAAAAGCCGGCAGCATAACGTAATTTTTTTGCAACCGCGGACGAGAGCACGTAGTTAACGGAAATATTGATTGTTCCTCTCGTTAACAAACTTTCCTTTATTTGATAACCGGTTGCCGGGACATTCGGAATCGGAAAGAAAACTCGGACGGATGTTGGGTGCATCACTTATTAAACTCCTGCTGCTGTAAATCAAACAAAGGCTTTAAACGCTTTAGTTACAACGAATGTCATTTTTAGAGCTTTGTGCTTTTGCTATCTGCCTCTGATTATCAATTGATTTACTGGAATTAATAATTATTAAAAATTTCAATTAATTTTCTGTTTATATCTTTATACACACATATCGTAAGACACAGCAGCAGCGTTTAAAAATAGATGCATTTAAAGGGAAAAAAAATCATTTTTTAATTATGAAGTTAAACTTTAATTGCAGATACAATAAAATTTCATATATTTTATTAAAAGCGTGCATTATATTGAAACCTAATGAATATGGGATAAACCTATTGAATATGGGATATCTTCGTATCTATAATTAAGTCGTGATATCTATAAAAAAGTCGTAAGTCGTATCTTCGTATAACAATGAAACAGAGAGAATGGTTTCTTGAAAACTTTCTCTCACACTCTCTAACAAAGGTGTTATCTCAAAAAACGCTTTCCGTGAAAGAGGAGAGCAATTGTAAGAAAATATTAGCCTTTTGCTTGAATTTAGTTTTTTTACTGGATCTATCTTGTCATCGTTGGCGAATGATTTGGCGATTAATCCCTGGCATGCGGTTAATAGTATACGAAAATCGAATTTGTATTTAAGGCGCGTATTCCCAATCGATTGAAACAAAACATTAGACACAAAACTACATTTGTAGTGACGAAATCTCTTACCAAATTAGATATATTTGTCATTGTGCTTTTGAATTATCGCATTTATATGTTTCTGAAAATACAGACCGACAGACGATCAACCTATCTTTGGATTTTGCTCAAAATTTGACAGATGTTAAACTATAGATGTTAAATCTGTGTAATGGTTTTTATCAATCTAGCTCTCTTCATTTTATAGTTACTGTGTTATATTCGAGCAGCTGGACGGACAGACTTCCGCTGAGCATTCCTTACTTTACTGATTTTACTTAGAATTTGATAGGAATCTGCAAATTGGGAGTAAAAATCGAATTCCAAAGTTTAACCGTCTAGCTCAAAGCATTTCTTTTCTTTTTTCTTTTTTTTTTTTTTGTCACAGACAAAAAGATTGAGAGTTAATATCCAAAAATGAACTCAGAAAGGGGATTTTAGGATTTTTCGAACTCAGGAAGGCCTGAAACGTGGAGATACTTCAAAATATCGTTTTCAAATTTTTTTCGATTTCTATACATTCTCTATGCTACGGATATGAGAAAGTAAAAAAGAGCGGAGGAATGTGCTAGATGAATGGAATTTGGTTGCATACGAAATTCATTCAAGATTTAAAGAAAATTTTGAATCGATATATAAAAGATTGGCGATACTCCCTCTAAAAAATTCTGTACTATGACAGACTCAGTACACTATGAAACTAAACAATAAAGTGACATTTACAAAAATTATTTAGATATGCATATGATCTGATTGTACAGAATTACTGAAAGTATTTAGATATGCATATTCTCTTGTGTTAAAAAAATGCTTACATTTTAAATTATTATCTAAATTTACATAAATATTTCTACTCGTTCAAGAGAAAATGCTAAATATTATTTATTTACAATCAAATATTTGGAATAATTATTCAATTTGTATTTTTAATTATTAGAGGAAACAATTTACAATAAGCTAAATTCTATTTATTTAGTTTATTACAAGAATAAACTAAATTTTGAAACTTTGGGATGGTTTAAAATTTGCATCATTCAAATATTTTAAAGCGCGGTCAAATAAAAGTGGAATTATGACTTTAAGACCAGTATTTTACTAATTAGTTTTGTGCTTCATCTGAAAGATGACTGCGCAGGCAGGGAAAAAAAAAAAGCCCACAGAGGGCCGAACGTAGGCTGCTTGATAAGCAGCTAAGTCACCTTCAAACTCAATGAGAGGAAATTTTCTGTTTTCGCCTTCTGATGAATCATTTAGTAATTGCGCTATGAGCAGAATGATATTCTCAAGAGCTGATTTGTGACCAGTGCCAGCTTGTGCATCTCCTATTTATATAGTCACTTTCCGTCTTTTTTTGTTCATAATTATTAATTTTACCTATTTGCGTTGCTCATCGGAACCTTCAATCTGGAAAAATAATCAAATAATATATAACTAATGTCCGGCCGTGGAAAGGGGGTGGATGGCTATATCTCTGCAGTCCTAATGGACTAGCCGCCTCTGTTATTGTATATGAAAATATATGAGAGCATCGAGGAAAACATGCTTACAGTTTTTAACAATTATTTAATAGTTTTGTTATGCAATTAACGTGTGGTATAATTTATTTTGATAGATAGCTCCTTATCTAATAGAAACGTTCAGTTCATTGATTTTGTACAAAAATGGGTAGTCAAAGTATTCAAAGACAAAATAAACACCTCACTAAATGCTTACTGGGCTTATTATAAATTTCGATTCGAATCAGTGATTCTCTTTAATGATCTTGATACATGAAGGTTATTTTTAAATTTAAGATTATAAAAGTAACATTATTCATAGTATAATCGGTAATAAGTTGAACAAAACTACAGACTTTTTTAAAAAAATTGATTAAGAATAAGAATTTTTTTTTTCCTCAGTTCAGTGTAATTTAAGTGGAATATTTCAACCTTTCAGTAACAATGTCACGGATCACTACGAGCTTTCTGAGTCAGCAGCTCATTTTTAAAAATTGGTATTGATTATAACATTAGTCAACCGTGCAATGAATTTTTGAAACACAAAATGCAAATTAACAAGCAGTTAAAAATGTAATTTCGATTTATTTATTCTAAGGTAAATAGCCATAACATCTATAGATTTGAATCGATTTTGTTGAACTGACTTTAATGAAACAGAATTAAATAGAAATTTGCAGCAGAATTAAATAGAAATCAATTCACAGTGGCCTCAGCTGCGGAATCGGTTTAACTCAAATTCGAAACCTAATTCCAAAGAAATCCTATTATAAATGCAATAAATGCATGAACGAAATACAAGTAATGTAGCAAATCGCGAAATCAATGCATATAATCATCCACCACCGTCTGTAATGCTGGACAGAGTTAGAAATATATATATATTCCCTCTCTTTTGGTTTACGTCATTATCGTCCCAAATTCTGTTTGGTGTCTATCAACTGAGACTGGTTATTTTTATGCTTAAATTTCCCGATTTATCGACTCCCAAATAAATCTAAGCATGAATAAATATTAGTTGTTGCTGTTACTTATGCACTTGTCATAGGCAAACCCGCTGACGAAGTCAGCGATTTAAGCCGAGTTTATGCAGTAGCTTCTGAGGATCAAGGCCCCAGAGCACTCGTGGGCAGAAGTCTGACTTCTAGCTCATATGAAGATGACACTCACTCAATCGCTTGCACAACCACTTTTTACAGGGTGTTCTCTTTCACATGCCTCACATATAGAACACAGGGGAAAGAACAACCATGGCCGAATCAAAACTCTAAAGCAGCGGTACCACGACCGGAGAATCTTCAGACGGGCCACGCGTTCCCCTTTCGACCCCTCTTGCGGTTTTCTGGGGTGCTTTGATGCCTGTCCAGTTTAACAGTCCGGCTGAAGATTCTCCGGTCGTGGGACCACCGCTTAACCCGGGGATCACGGTAAAGACGCGCTACCCCTGGACCAGGACGCCGTCATAAAAATTAGTAATGGGATCATAGACTTTTGCTGGATTTAGCAGTAGTTAATGAGCTGAAGTCCAAATTCTATTATCTTATATTTAGTCCCGTTTTATTGATTAATTTCGATTGGAGTGTTCATGAAAATTATGGATAGAAAATATCCCACATTACAGAAACAAAACTCTTAATGTTATTGGATATTTTCAATTGAAGTGTACAACAAACAATATTTTTTCTTTAAAATTTCTTAAGAACTCTACTAATATTTTCACTTTCATATCATGGTTCAAAATTAAGAATAAGTTCCAAATTACTGACGCTGTTTTAAAATGAAAATACTTAGTAGGGACGCTGTTTTAAAATGAAAATACTTAGTAGAACAGGCATATTAAACAAGAAACTACATAGTGACTCAAGGCCTCTGAAGTTACTTTGATTCTTTCAGTTTATTCTAATTTTATATTTTCGAAGATTGCAAAAATCAGAAGGTATTTATAAGAAATACGGCGCGATTTTAATTTAGCTATATTAGCGACCCGTTTTAAAGCATCACTGGGACTATTTTGGGACAGACATAACTTCGGACTGCTTCAGAAGAGGAGGACGATTCCTGAGCTGTCATCTCCCTATCAAGTTTCTGCAAACGTTTCTTTTAAAATCAGATTTACTATTATTTCTTTGCAAGTATTAAGTTGGTTTTTTTTTAATGTTGAAGACAGTTTTATTAGCAATGATGTTATTGTATTACTTTTTAATAATAAAAATTTGATCCCTGATGTCCCATGACAGTTGGACAGACATACTGAAGAAGGTGAAAATGGTATTATATGATTTCATTTTTATGCTATTTCTTACTGCACGCATTTGTTAAGATATTTAGTGAAACTCAAACTCCTGAGTGACCAATTTCAGGATAGAGCTTCAGATTAATCAAAACTTTATCGTTTGTATGCATACATCACAAATAGCCGTGCTTAGAAGAAAAAGTATTATTCAGAATATTAGAAGGTCATCAAACTCCTGAATCTGAATTTTTAAAATTTACCCTACTTTCTTTTTTTAAACATTCGTATACGAAAAAGCAACCTGCAGGAGTGGCCACTTGAAACGTTCTAGTATATTTTTTAATAAAGGTTTTATGTCCTTATCCCCCTCCTTTGCATAATATTATGGATCTTAGGTAAGGTTGAGAATGCTTGGCATGGCATTGGCGAACAACAGTCGCGAAATAAAGATATATGAATTGAGTCTGGCATTTTTACTGAACAAATCGCGCGAATGTGGATTTTGGAAGTCTTTTTCCCCGATCGACTAAAACCGAAATCTGACGCGGAATTATAATTGTAGTCACCAAGTCACATACCGAATTTAATTGATTTAAGACGTTATGAGTTATTGTCCATCTATATATCTATTTGAAAGTGCAGAACAGCAGACTGTCAACTATTAAACAGATTTGTTTCGACATTTGATAAGAATCAACAGTTTGCCTGTTAAACCTGAGTACCAAATTTTATTCATCTAGTTCAGTACATTTTTGTAGTCATTGAGTTCACTCGTACTTAAACAGCCAAGCATATATATTTCCTCTGAATGGATTCAAGATTTGATAAGATTTGATATAAATCTAAAAATTTGTTCATAAATCCATATACCAAATTTCATTCATCTAGCTCATGCATTTTTGAGTTACTATGTTCACAGACAATGTGTTTTTCGGACTCAGAGCGTTCTGAAACGTGGAGATTGGCCGAAATCTCGAGTTCCAATTTTTCAATTTATTTTCTCTTAGTTTACTAGAAAATAAAAAGAGGCAATTCTGGAGTTATTGCTACATACTGATGAAAGTTTCTGAAAACCTTCTATTATCTCATAAAGCATAATTATCGAATGAAACCTTGGACCCATTACAAAATCCACTGCTTCCCTGAGTCGAATGTTCTGCGTAAAACAAAACAGAATGATTCGATTACAATGAAATAAAATCTCCGATCCCAGGAATCGTAACCCTCAATATTTAGTACTTCGAAACGGCGCGAATAACAGGTTTCCGAGCGCGAGTCGTGGTTAATTCCCCTCACGTAATCACTCCTTCTGAACAATGTAACGGCTGTCCTTGTTTTTGTTATCGTCGGCAAGAGATGCTTAAGTGGGGAGATCTCTATTGTGCGATTTTTAAATGCATAAAAGAGGTCTACCTTTGTGGGAAAAAGATAAAAGACGACTTATCTGAGTCACCTACAGGTGATAATTTTTCGAAATGATTGCTTGGATTCAACTCCTGCAACTGCAGTCAGTTCATACGACGTCAGTAGTATCAGCACATACTCGCATCATCTGAATAGAGTTCTGTTTTATTTCATTCTGATTTAATTAATTCTTCATGGATTAATTTTGGTCTAGAGTCAAGTTGATTTAGTTTAACTGTGGATAATGGTAATTCAAATCCAACAATTGGATTTAATTCATATAACGTCAAAGTACCAAGATACACTCGTGTCATGTGAATATAATTACATTTTTGCTTGATTTCATTCTAATTTAATTATTTATTAATCAGTGGATTATTTTTGGTCCAGAGTCAAATTGGTATAGTAAAATTGAGGATAATGATAAATTCAAGCAATTCCAGCAATTAGCTGCAATTCATTTGACATCAATAGTACCAGGGCATATTTGTGTCATCTTTTCCATCTGATTTAATTAATAAATACTCCATGGATTATTTTTGGTCCAGAGTCAAGTTGATTTAATAAAATTGTAGATAATGGCAAAATTCAAATCCAGCAATTGGATTGAATTCCTATGACGTCACAGTAATAGGATATACTCGTGTCATCTGATTATAATTTTATTTCATTTCGTTTTGATTTAATTATTGATCAGTGGATTATTTTTGGTCCAGAGTCAAATTGGTATAGTAAAATTGAGGATAATGGTAAATTCAAGCAATTCCAGCAATTAGCTGCAATTCATTTGACATCAATAGTACCAGGGCATATTTGTGTCATTTTTTCCATCTGATTTAATTAATAAATACTCCATGGATTATTTTTGGTCCAGAGTCAAGTTGATTTAATAAAATTGTAGATAATGGTAAATTCAAATCCAGCAATTGGATTGAATTCCTATGACGCCACAGTAATAGGATATACTCGTGTCATCTGATTATAATTTTATTTCATTTCGTTTTGATTTAATTATTGATCAGTGGATTATTTTTGGTCCAGAGTCAAATTGGTATAGTAAAATTGAGGATAATGGTAAATTCAAGCAATTCCAGCAATTAGCTGCAATTCATTTGACATCAATAGTACCAGGGCATATTTGTGTCATCTTTTCCATCTGATTTAATTAATAAATACTCCATGGATTATTTTTGGTCCAGAGTCAAGTTGATTTAATAAAATTGTAGATAATGGCAAAATTCAAATCCAGCAATTGGATTGAATTCCTATGACGTCACAGTAATAGGATATACTCGTGTCATCTGATTATAATTTTATTTCATTTCGTTTTGATTTAATTATTGATCAGTGGATTATTTTTGGTCCAGAGTCAAATTGGTATAGTAAAATTGAGAATAATGGTAAATTCAAGCAATTCCAGCAATTAGCTGCAATTCATTTGACATCAATAGTACCAGGGCATATTTGTGTCATCTTTTCCATCTGATTTAATTAATAAATACTCCATGGATTATTTTTGGTCCAGAGTCAAGTTGATTTAATAAAATTGTAGATAATGGTAAATTCAAATCCAGCAATTGGATTGAATTCCTATGACGTCACAGTAATAGGATATACTCGTGTCATCTGATTATAATTTTATTTCATTTCGTTTTGATTTAATTATTGATCAGTGGATTATTTTTGGTCCAATGTCAAGTTGATGTAGCAAAACTGTGGTTAATAGTAAATTCAAATCCATGTATTGGATTCAATTCCTTTGACGGCACAGTACCAACATATGTTCGTGTCATCTGAATATAATTAAAATTTTGCTTTATTTCGTTTGGATTTAATATCTGACCCATGAATTATTTTTGATCCAGATATCAAGTTGATAACGCTATAGGTAATGATTTAACTACAGATAAGTTTGAGTGGTCTTCTGATTTCTTAAGGTGTTTGGGGTCTTAATTCTCAATATCTTTTATTGTGACATTGTCATTTTTATCAGCTATACGATCAATCTGATGAACACTTTAAAAAAAAATCATTAATAGTGGATAACTGAAGATCTTTTCTTACTCCATAAATGCAACCTCCAGGGGGGGCACCTCGAAATGAGAATAAGATGCTTCCGGCATGGTGGTTGGATCTCGCCACCCTGGAGGATACACAAATAGGTGGGGGATCTGACTCCTTCCATCGATGACGGAACGTACTTCCTTCGGGGAGGGTTGTACCGTGGCCGGTGATGGCCCTTAGGATTAAACCACAGTTCCCGCCAGTGTTGCTGTTGCGGCAGTCCGGTCATTCAGTTTTATGGTTTAAATCCGTATGCCTTCGTGTTTGATCGGAGAGTCAGATGGCTGACTTACGCCATAATTGCGAATAAACCAGAGCATGTTGCTTATTTGCCTTTCTTTAATGTTTTGTAATTGCTAAAAAATTTCGATCTTGAGATTTTTACGAATCTGCAAATTCTGTCCTTCCCGAGTATGCAAATCGCATTTTGAAAAATATGCCTGAAATTCTGAAATTTGATTTATCGTCACATATGTCGATTTCAGTCAAATTTTGAACGAAATTTTTCAGAGGAAATATGTTTGTCCCAGTGAACATGATAACTACAAAATGTAAACAGCTAAATATGTAAAATTTGGTACAGTTTAGCATATAATGTGCAGAACAATATCAAATATGAAACAAAATCCATCAAACCATTGATTACTCATTGGTTTGCACTTCCGCTTGTATGTTGTTGTTTATAATGGCACTTGCCATAGACAAGCTCGCTGACAAGTCAGCGATTTTAAGCCAAGGGAGCGTCTCTGGTTTTAGTAGCGCCAACTAGAGCCAAGAGTACGTTTTAGCTACTCACGCATCACATTCGCTTTCAAAACTCCTTTTTACAGGTGGCCACATTGACACATCTCACAGATAGAACAGATGAAGAACAACCATGCCGAACCGGGACTCGAACCCAGGACGCCCAGATCATGGGGAAGACGCGCTACCCCTATGCTAGTACGCCGACCCGCTTGTTTGTAAACATGATAAAAGCACTATGACTTAAATTGAGGAAATTTGGAATGTAATTTTGGGACAATTATAGTCCTATATCAAATTTTTATTTTAAAAGAAAGGAAAAAAAAAAAACTCTCCAGAACTCATATTCGATTTTATGGTACATTTTATTAACTGCATAGAAATGTTTGACTGCCAATAAAAAAAAAATCCCAATCTAGATTCAGCGAACTTGCTAAAATCACCCTAAAGAGTGGCCTTTTGTAACTACTGATCATAATGGCATGTATTTCATACACAAATACTGGCTTTTATTTTTTCTTTTGCTATCCTACGAAGCATATAACTCCCCTTGTGAGAATAAAAATTTGAGCGACATCCACGGTCTTGCACGGCGTCCACAATTTTATACGGAAGGAAGTTGATAACATCTTAACTAAAGATTATGCGGGAAGTTTCAGGGAGACCACTTCCGCTGCTTATTTATAATTATATAACTAGTCGCCTTTGGCGACCATCTGTCTCACTGGGGATATTGGTTACATTTAAATGCTATCAAAATTCGAACAGTCAATCGAGTCAAATTCAGTTAATCGAGTTTGGATATAACTGCCCGTAATTTCTTCAACTTGTTAAATATTAAATCTTTGTTATTTTTATTGTGAAAATGAACTTTTCTGATGGGACCAGTCCCATGACGTCATATTACTATTAAAAATATAAATGTCCGGTTCTTCCATCTTCTATATTTAGCATTATAGTAGTTTCACCTTTTTATTCGTTTTTTTAAACTATATAGAAATTAAACAGAACTCTCTATTTTAGCTTTCAACACTGGAAGAAAATCACGAGTTAAAATATTTGATGAAATAATGGAAACGGTTTTGAATTTCAGGGTAACAATATATCTACTGCTGAAAATTAAGTATAAATAAATAAATAATATAAAAAAATAAAATTAGGAATATTTGCGCGACTATTAAATTGGTATCATTAAAAAGACATTTTTTAAATGGTGCAAACTTGCGCAATATTATTTTAGAAAGTTATCACAGAGAAACACCAGCATTCACTTTGATTTTTAATTCATTATATTTATCATGTCGAAAAAACTTCTCCTAGATGTACATTCCTATCCAAGTATATATGTACCAAATTTGGTAGCTGTAGGTTAAATGGTCTAGCCTGTAGAGTAAACGATTTGGTCAACACACACATTCATTTTTATTATTAGTAGAGATATAACTAAAGTCATCGAATGTTAAATACTGGCCATTCGATATATTTTAAATCATGGAATTTTCTGTATGGTATTGGAATTAAGAATTGGCAAATAAAAAATTAAGTTACTTTTGAAAATATTTGTCTTGATGTTGAGAAATTCATTTTGCTGAAGATTGGCCAAATGATTCACATGAAACTTTTTTTTTTTTAATTTAATAACCTACTTCTGGCTCCTATTTCAAGAAAGACATAAATCTTCACACATTTTTTGAAGTATTGGGAGTTTGTATGTAAAACGAGTCTCAATCGTAATGCCATGGACCATCCATCAACCGACGAATGCCTCAAGAATGGGAATGAGCAAAAACTGTGGGAACTGAGATGAATATCAACCTCTGCGGTTGAAAAGCAAATTTTCCCTCGGGCCAAAGTTCTGGAACCAATCAATCAAAGCTGTCGACAAAAAGACTGCATAAGCCTGATTCTGTTTTTGAGAAGAAGGGAAAAAAAAAATGGTATAAAATAATATTTGGATAGTTTAAGGGACATCTGGTTTTTAACTGACACATTAAGTCGAAAACGTTAAACTGAATTCATGTTTATTTTAATTTTTCAGAAAAGCTACAGGATATTCTTGATGATTCAAATATTTTTCTTCTAAAGATGTTTATTTATTTGTAAATTTTGTCTGAGAATAAGATTGGTTGCGTGTACAATGTACTTTGACAGTGAAGTCTATGCTGCTTCGAGGGTTATTTCTATTGTTTAATAAATATAAAATTTAAATTCATGAAAAAAGGCTTAATAAATGATCAATCATAATACAAACATCAAAATCCACTTTATGTAATCCATGCCTAAGTAATGAATGCCAAAAATTAGATGTAAAGCTATGAAAAGATTTAAATGAATAAATTATATTTTTGATGCTGGTGAGACTTGTAGGGAATTTTCTCTGCAAGATTTCGCATGAAAAAAAACTCGCTTTGACTAAAAAAAAAAAATCAACTGGAGAGATCTTCTCGATACAATTAAATGTACTTCTGTATCATTAAACGCATGCCACTGGTAAACAATAGTTACGATTTTTGGTTTAGTTTAGTTAGATTAGCGTCCCGTTTTAAAGCAACACTAGAGCTATTTTGAAACGGATCTCGCAATTTCGAGTCGTGGCCAGGTGACGAGGAAGACACCTGAGCTGGCATCCCCTCTACAAACTTCCACACCACACAAGTAGGAGGATGTTTGGCCCCGACGGATTTAGCGTGCAAATCCGATAAGACGATTCTTCAGTGGAATCGGGTCTCGAAGCCCTCCGGTTCCGAAGCCGAGACCTTACCACCAGGCCACCGGTGCCCTTAACAATAGTTACGAAAGAGACATGCGATCTTCAGTGATTTTTTTTTTTGGTGATTAATTACTAAAATGCGGTTATTGTATAAACACCAGAAAACCGAATGTGCATTTTTTACTCCTTTTTTTCCCTTCACGACTGATTGAAGACAAAATTTTATGCAGAATTACAATTGTAATCACAAAATCACATACTAAATTTCATATATTTATGCAATTGCATTTTTGAGTTCTCACTGTCAGGTGCTTATGAAAGTACATATTGACAAATGGTCAACACCTTGACAGATTTTGTAACAAATTTGTAAAATATCCACACTTTAAATGTTAGATTTGTGTACCAAATTTTATCTATTTCGCTATTTTTTTTTCCTAGTTATGATTTTCATACTCGGGCATCAGGCAGACAGATTTCCTCTCAATATATTTCTTTCAAAACTCGATAGAAATCTACAAATTTATTGTAAAGATCATGTACCAAATTTCATCTGTCTAGCCTGAGATGATTTTACTGAAAATTTGATAAAAATCTGTCTACAAAGGCCGTACACCAAATTTCATCAACCTAGATCAAAGCACTTTCGAGTCATCTTTGTCACAGACAGACAGACATTTTCCAGATAAGTGTTTTTCGAACTCAAGGAAGTCTAAAATGTGGAGAGAATCGTCAAAATCTTTTGTTCGAATTTTTTTGATGATTATTATACTTTCTTTATATTAAGTATAAGAGAAAGTAAAAACTCATTTTGCGATTTTCTTCCAGAAACTTTCTTCATAACTTAAGTTAACTTTGTACTTAGAATGCATTCTTCATAGGACTCTAGTCATCACAATAGGACAATAGTCTTCAGATTTGTTATTCCTCTTTCAACAAATCTTGCCAAGCCTTGGATGTCATGATTTCCTGCCAAGCCCTGCTATTGTCATTCTGTATTTCTAGTCTAGAGTCTGAGGTGCCACTTTCGCAGCAATTATTTGACCTTGCATCTCTGCGAGTGCATCGACTGCTCATTCTTTGCTATGTGAATGCCTAATAGCTCACTGATGAAATTACTATCAAAGTTTAAATTAGCTTCATTTAATTGAAAGATTGGCCATTTCTTTTATGATATGAGTAACTAGAATAGTTGCTAGCATTGATTCTGATTCATTTTTGAAGGAAAAAAAATGAAAGATTTTAATTTTATTTTTGAATTTTGTTTTGTTTCACATTCTAAAAAAAAAAGAAAATATTCGAAGTCGGATCGAAAATTAAAGAGCCGTGGTCTTTCGAGTTTGCGCAATTTCAACTGATACTTAAGACTCAGTGCAGTTCAGTTATATTGTCCTAACTAGTGTCCCAAGTAACACTATAACTATTTTAAGACGGATCTATTAATTTTGAACTGCAGTCAAATGACGAGGATGACACCTGAACTGGTACCTGCCTCTCCAAACTTCCGCATCACCGCAGTGGGAGGACCTTATACTTATGGCAGTGCGTTAGTAATACTTAAGCAAAAAATAAGGGGTAAAATTTACTTATTTGAAAATTTTTAATAAAATACTTCGAAAATCAAAAGTAATTTCTAATTTTTCTCTACTTATAGCTATTGAGAAATATCAAAAATCCATACCATTATATTCTTTCTTAGTAACATTGAAGAATGTGACGAGATCTACTCATATTTAAGCGAACCCAGAATCCTACTGTTTTCAAGTAGCTTTTATTAATGCATTTTAAAGTAAAATCTTCTAAGATTTATAATAATAATTTTTTCATGATATTTTTCTCTTGGTTTTTATTTTTTTTAACACGATACAGCATTTAAGATGTCATACTACATGCAAGTTTAGTTTAGTTTAGTCATATTAACGTCCCGTTATAAAGCAACACTAGGGCTATTTTGGGATGGACCTCGTCATTTTGAATCGCGGTCAGATGACGAGGACGACACCTGAGATGGCACCCCCTCTCCACACCACATCAGTGGGAGGGCGTTTGGCATGACGGAATTAACATACAACAGACCCCCTTACACGACGGTTTTTCGGTGGAACCAGGTCTCGAACCTGAAACCCTACAGCTCACAAGCCGTGACCTTACCACCAGGTCACCGCGGCCTCATGCTATATGCAAATTGCATGAAGTAATATTCATTCTGTACAGATTGCGTGAGTCCATTAGATCGAGAGCTACCAAAATTGGCAGCTGTTCACTAAAAAATAATGTGTGTGTTTTCAAAATTTTGATTATATTTTTAATTAATTTAAAACTTTCCTCGATTCGCCTTCTCTGTCCCTATGTATTAGAGAAATATTTTAGAGAAAATAAAATTTCAATCGCGCCAATTTTGTTTCGTCTATCTTTCACTTCGATTTCAATGATTTTTTAAAATATTCATATCTAATTTGTAACAATATTTTTCATTGTTATAATGAAAATTCAATTAACAAAAACATTTCATGACATTTTTCAGTCACCTACTTTTGCCAGTGATCATTTTATGATTTAAAAAATTCTTTCTTTGGTAGAAGTCTCAAAATTCTTACTTCGATATTTAATCTGATATTCCTTCTGTAGATTATAAAATGTTGAAATCGTTTGGACAATTTTTGCTCATTCGTTTCCCTAATGCGACTTTGGGCTTCATATGAACATAAGGATAATTATTAGTATTTCACTTCAGGGCTCAAGAATGGATACTTTCAATGTATCTGCTTTACACATTATTAAAGCGATAGACATAATTAGAATTTTCTGTCGAATAAAAATTCAGCACTACTAATAGAATCTATTCGTTGCTGAAATTAATTTTTAAATAGAACATCAGAAAAGTAAAAATTAGATTAGTTAAAGACAATTATTTAGAATTAGAGACAACGTTTCTCATCTTGCGGTGTGGACTCATTAAAGGGGATAAAAAAAAAAAAATTGCAACAATTTTCCAAAAATTGAAAAATAACAACTTATTATTGGAAATATAACAATAAAAACAAGCTACAAGGCTCCGAACAGCTCCTGTTATATCTTGATCACCTTGTACTTCAACCCTTTCCAGAGCCGTAGGAAATATGCTTCCCACCAAATTTATCAATCTTTGTATGAAATTATGTAGGTTGGCATAAGTTCTGACACATTTTTTTAAGAAAGACAGAAACTTAGATGCTTCAAATCCTTGTCTCACACAAAATGATGTGTCTTGGTTTGTCACTTAATTATTAATTAGCCAAATTAATTAATCAAATTAAATTTATCTAATAAGCTAAATGAATACCTTTTCTTGTTCTAATTTCAAGCCTAAAAATATTTTAACAGAATATGACTAGAAAAATATGGACCTTTAAAGGGTTAAATAATAATACAAGAATTGTGTTTTCAAAATTGATACGTTAATAATGGAAGGTTTAAACTGTTTGCTAACTCAATATTATAGATTTATATTCCAATTCATTTATCTGGTGATCTCTAAAATCCATAATTTATTTTTTATACTATATTTATAAAACAGATATCTAAAGAAATATATATATATTGTGTGATTCTTTGAAGGAAAAAATTCTGATCTGACAATATTCTTTACCTCCAGCACGTAAACAATCCGAATCGAGAGTCGCCCATTTTTTTGACTCACTACAAACAACCCTACTAATCTCATCCTGTGCATGAAGTTGTCCTTTTTTCCTCCCTCCACAACTTGTTGGATCGGATGCCCTGCGGCCATTGGGAATGACGCGTGCGCTACTACCTGTGGCTTCCGCTTCTCACAGGTCAGAGAGGAAGTCAGCCCCCCTGAGAACCCCCTCTCCTTCCGGCAGTCAGGAAGGATTTAATTACAACCACCCCGCCAGACAACACACAATGCAACTACGACAGAGATCTTTTTATGCCCTGTACGTAATGAGACAAACCAGTTGTCATGCGTTGATGTGCCGCTGCTATCCGAAATTACCCCCTTCTTCTTCTGGTAAAGAAAGGATGTGCAACAGTTTCAACACCTGTTACGACAACTTGCGGGGGGAGAGGGGTCACTCCGAGGGTAATGAATCCGATGGGAAGAAGAATCCCTTTTGGTTTTGGGGATGGATTCGTTCCTTTCGGTCAATTAGTGGCTTGATGAGAATGTGGTGCAGGGGTTCCCACGATGGACTCGTGGAAGTATGACAGTCGAGTGGATTGGACGTCGGTGTGTTGACAGGTGGGAATGAGCGATCGGTGGTGGTTGATGAAGGGGCCACCAGGAGTGTCTAATTTACGTAAATGCTAGTATTTTTCCAGAAGTTTTTCGGTTGGCTTATTTATTAAGCAGTACTTCAGAGCTGATGAGAAATCGACAAGGTCTCTCGTTGGTGACTCCTTAACTTATATTATTGTGTTTTCAATAATAGAAAATCGGTGGTGGTGGTAGGGGGGGGGGAATGGTGATATTTTTTACATTTGCAAAATCAACTGCTCATTAATTTTTGAAAGTTAAAAATCACATGAATTTAATGAAATGAATAAGTATTGAGCGGGAAGTATAGTTATGAAGTTTTTGAGATCTAATTCAAGGATTTTTACATCAAGATTTGGACCCCAAATAGGGTCATGGAAACTCTCGCAGATCTATCTTGTTTTAGTTTTCTTTTTTTTTTTAATTTGTGAGCAAAAATGGTGAATAATGTCATGCCGATTTGAAAAATTTTCTTTAGTTTAATTACTATATTTAGCTGATTTTTTATAGGAATTAATAACGCTTCATTTTTTATTAGCATTTAAATTTCGCTTAAGTTTAAGAAGCAATATTGATCACAATACCGATGGTAGGTCAAGACTGGTTAGAGCTTACGAAGCAACAATTAATTAATCCCAATATCGCGATTATTGCTTTTGCTTATTGACTACAAAATCGGAATAGTTTTTTTATTGCTCTAAGTGACATATTCCTAAAGATATGAAGGATTCTATAGAATTATAAGTAAAAGTTTTCAATCAGTAAGAAGTAAAATTTGACTTCTTTTCTCCAGTTGAGCCAGTTTTAAGCGCAGCTTTTTTAAAGAGTTATAATTCAGGTTAATTATATTTGCGTTGCATTTTTAAGCAACACTAAAAATATTTTGAGACGAATCTCATTAACTTAGTTTAGTTATATTGACGTCCCGTTCGAAGCAACACTAGGGCTATTTTGGGACGGACCTCGTCATTTTGAACCGCTGTCAGATGACGAGGACGACACCTGAGCTGGCACCCCCTCTCCACACCACACCAGCGGGAGGCCATTTGGTCAGGACGGATTTAACGTGCAACAGACCCCCTTACACGACGATTCTTCGGTGGAATCGGGTCTCGAACCTGAAACCCTCCGGTTCCGAAGCCGAGACCTTACCACCAGGCCACCGCGGCCCTGACGAATCTCATGATGCTGAACTTTCTCAGATGGCGGAAACGATAGCTCCGCTGACACACGCCTCTCCTCATTTTCACTCCACACCAGCGGAATTTGGTCCTGATATTCGGACCATTTGCATAGTGTAGTTCGGTGAATTTTTTTTTAATATATAGATTTTTAATTCATTTTACTTTTTTAATTTGCACACCAACCCAGCTTACCCAATTAAAATGTAATACAGATGCTTGTCGGAAAGTAGAAAATATTTTTTTAAAATGAAATAACAGTATATGTATCGATAGATATAATGTACAATGATGAAGAAATATAAGTATAAAAAGAATAACAAAATAAACAAAGAAAATAATGATAATAAAAAAGTAATATTTGTGCAATATGATACAGACAGATAAAACGAAATAAGATTATAAAATAATTAATTTATTTTAAAACATAGGTTCCCAAAGTGGTCCATAGGAGACCACACGGGGGTCCACGTAGACGTGAAAAGAAAACAAGGGTTCACAAGTTGTAAGTGGGGGGTCCACGAAAAATGTTCTGGTTTTCATAATAAGGAACACAGATTTTGGCTTGGATTTACCTATCAACGTAGGCAGGCAGAATCATTCACTAGGTAGGTACTCAAAAATATTCGAGACTCAGTTCAAACACAGAATTGAATTGAACAATAGATAATAGTACAAGTGTACACCACATGTCAAGACTTGCAAAGAAATTGCGAGAAAATTTTTGATAGCGTTTCCCTCGTCATATCTTGTCCAAAGAAGTTTTAGTGCCGTTACCAACCTGTTAACAAAAAAAAAAAAGGAGCAGATTGAACATCACAGAACGGGGAGATGTGAGATTACTTCTTACAAAACTGAAGCCAAATATTGATAAGTTGCTGTCAATTCATCAAGTACATCCGTCTCATTAAAAGTATGACTATTTTTTATTGTTGATTTACATTTCAGAGTTCATTGTTGATTGTTTGTAATAATAAATGTTTATAATTTTGTATAACCACAAGTATTATTTTAATAAATAGGACACAAGAAAATGTGCTACTTTTTTTTCTTAACACTCCCAATTCAGGGTGATATTTTATAGTTTTGGGAATACAGTAGAAATGTAGCAGCAGAGGGTCTACCGAAAATAGTAAAGCTGAAAGTGGTCCACGAGAAAAAAAAGTTTGGGAACCTCTGTTTTAAAAAAAAAAGAAGACTGAAAATATTCAGAGAAGGGGAAAGATCGATACCTGTGATTAGATTTCGAAATTGGAGCCCTCCAAACACGAAGCTACTACAACGTCCTAAAAGCGTTATCGTTTTGTATTTATTCTGCACGTCGCCACTGCATGCTGTCTGAAGAAAATCATGTTGGTGTAAGATAATGGGACATGAAGCCCATTTCCAAATTTATAATATATATCAAGTTTATAATATGTCAAATTTATAATATATGGTCTCGAATATGCTATAAAGCAAAAAATTGGACATTGTTTTCTTGATATAAGCATATTTATCTCAAATGAATCACTAGATTAATGTAGAGATTTACATTAAATTAAATAAAATATATTTAACTAAATTCTTTTTAATGTTGTATAATTAACATGATTTCAGTAATATCTCCCTTCATTAAAATTCTTACTTATTGAATTTGAATATGGATGTTCTGAATCTCTGAACTGCATCTAAATCTCTGAATAACCCACTGATCTTATTTTGTTCGGAATATTATGTAAATAGTATTTAAAATCCCGCATAATTTTTTTTCACTAAGAAGATTTATCTTCTATAAATCTGTTATCTGATTTAATTCTTATCAAAACAGATGTAATTTGATTTGTTCGATTCTATTCCAGTTTTCAAGACTTCTCTAGAAACGTCGGATTTTAAATTGGTTGAATAAACAAAACTCTTAGAAACTACGGAATTGGAATGCATTTACGCGTTTTTAACTATGGTTATTTTACAAGATTATCAACAATGAAGTAACCGCTCTCTTTTAAAAATGGCATTCCTCGCCGATGTATGAAAACTTGATTTAGATGACAAACGTTAACATCGTTATTCACATTTTCATTTCTCAGTTCATCTATTTCATAGGGATATCGACATCAACACCAAGCCTATTTCACACTAGCACCCTCGGTGAATGTTTTGTTGGGGTACACAGCCACAATTGTCCTCTCCCTCACGCATCCCAAACCTCTCCTTCTCCACCCACATTGAGTGATTGACCAGTGGTCATTCCGAATAGCGATGGAAATAGAGATTGGCTGAATATGTAACTTTCCACTTCACGCCGAAACCGACCAGCTCCATATTAACGCTCAGTTTTGATTTATAATGTTGATGATGTCGTGCCCGCGTTACCACGGAAAGGGGGGGCAGTAGCTTCTGAGGGTAAAGACCCCTGAGCACCCGAGGGCAGAAGTCTGACTTCTAGCTCATATGAAGATGAAACTCACACATTCACTTGCACAACCCCTTTTTTACAGGGGGGAGCACATTCTCACACCTCACAGATAGAACACAGATGAAGAACAACCATGCCCGAACCGAGAATCGAACCAGGGACGCCCAGATCACGGGGAAGTTGCGCTACCCTTATGCAAGGACGCCGGCGATTTATAATGTTAATCAATGGTTATATTAATGCGCACGAAATTTACATCCACAGTGAATCATCACTGCAATCGGGTTTCGAACCTTAACCTTACGGTGCTGTAAACTACTACCAAGTTATAGCGTTTCGGTCATAGGTAGAAACAATTAAATGAAGAATTCCTCATAAGTGAACTGACTGAAAGTTGAATATTATAAAGTAAATCAGATATGCTGTTATATTTCCAATTCTAGATAAAATACTCCAGAAGAGAAATTTGAATCCTCGTATGAGAGAAAGATCTACAGGTAATATATTGTTCCCTTCGCACATAATGACGTGTCCGACACGCGCATCGGATTACTAAATTTTTAGGATTTTTTTAGGATAAATTTTTTCTGCAATTGAGTTAAAGTATAAAGAAATTTAAAATGAAAAAAAAAATCATTTAGAAACGTTTTGCTGTTTCAGATGCTCCTTATATTCCTATAGGAATTAAAATAACAATAAATGTTCCAAATAGGGTGTATTATCTAATTATGAAGTTAAGTAAATTCGTGGGTCAAAGGTTAATTCCGCTTCAATTCTGTTAGAAAACACAGCCTTCAAACTTCTTTCGTTTTTATAAGCTCAAAATTTATAAATCGCACGCGATTGCTAAAAAACGTGACTGTTTCCCGTTGATTTTTAAGCAAAATTGCTACAATATGGAACATTTTTGCTTTGCGATATAATAAAGGCATACAAATATACAATTTGGTTTTCATCCCATTGATTGACTTTATAAAAAGTTTGATAGAGATTAAAATGTATATTATATAAAGTTTAAGATTGTATACTAAATTCTGTACGTCTTTATTAAGTTAATAAAGAACTTAGCTTAATTAACTTAATAATTATTATTAATATTAACTTAATATTAATAATAATAACTTAACTTTATTTAACTTAAATATTGAACAAATCAAAACGGTTGAATTTTAATATCAACAGTTTTAATTTAAAGACAGCTTGTTCAATTTTGATTCAAACAAGTTATGTTATTTAATTATCACGCGTCTTTGTTGGTGATGGTAAATGATGGCTTGGCTCAAAATATCAACTGATCTGATATAACGGCAACATACAAATTTTTTCCGTTTTTTGAAATATTGCATTTTCAAACACATGGTCAAACAGAAGACAAAAAAAAAAAAAAAAAAAAAAAAAAAAAAACATAATTTTGAAAATATTTTTCCTCTAAATTTAGGGACTTTTAAAACATAGATATTCATCAATATCTCAAGGTCGAATTTTTCGACGAATACAATACTTTCTCATTGTAAATATTGTTCGCACAGAGTCATGTTTCAGAGGGTTCGCAATTTTTATGCAAAAAATTATTTTAAATAATAACGTAAAAAATTCATTTTTTTTTCAACGCAAAATATTTCACTATAATTTCTTGAATTATAATTCTTTTATCAAATTTATTTTTATTTAACACTGACATCATCTGACCACGGTTCGAAATTACCAGATACGTCCCAAAATAAATTTCATGATGCTTCAAAACTATACATAAATTTCATTTCTTGATATTTTTACAATTTTACCGTTGTGACTAAATCTTTCTTACGAAAATAAAGTCAAAATGATACTTGCAACAGCTGATAAAAAGAAAAGCCTCTATATATATCCCTACTAATAGAGGAAAACCAGTCTCATCCCTATGCAAAGAAGAATGAAATCTTCACAAAAAAATACTCATCGCCAGGAAACAGTAACCGGTAGTTTAAACTATGTATCAAAATGGAAAAACAGCCAACTTTTTGTGCTCTCATCACCGCAGGCCTTCTGTGCTATCCTGTGGGAAAATATCCATCCAGAATGGAAGGCCGGGCACCCCTTCTTCTACCGCAACAAGGGCCTTCCCTGTGTCTTGGGCTGCCCGCGGTGGACGAAGTAATTAAGAACCAAAACGATAATGTCTGGCACTGAAAAGCGTGACGTAATCGATGTTTTTGTTGTCTCTCTCGAGCGAAAGCAGAAATTATGAATGAGGGACTCTGCGCAGGAAGGCCATTGTTCTTCGCGAGCCAATTTAGTAACGGAAGCTGTTGCTGTTTGTGGCCCGGGGCGACATCGGACATGGATTACTCTCCGCTGATGAGAATGGGGGAGAGGGGGAAGAGATGGATTTGCCCGCCAAACTCATAGAACAGAAGTTCGTTTTGGGCAGAAACGAGTCAAGGAGATAAAAAAAGTGGTAATAATAATAGGTGAACATCTCTTCAGGAGGATGAGTTTTCCGATTTTGAAGGAGTTGAAATTCGAACCTGTTCATTATAGGATGTGTAAAAAGTGTCTCGTCTTTTTATATGGTTCGTGTTTTAAAGCTGTTATTACAAAATGGATGACTCTTTTGTTCTCTTTTTTTTTTTTTTTTCAGAGTTTCTCACATGTCTTTTAATGATTTGAGTAAAAAGATTGCGTTAGAATCGTCGCTACAATTTAGATGTGTCTTTTAGGGATCCAGATGTTTCTTTTTGATGCGCTTAAAAGTGAAAACTGTTTTGCTTTGAAAATTGTATAAGGGTCAAAAATTCATCTTTGAATATTTCAAGATATTTAAAATTTAGATATTATTTTGCTGATATTAGCTGCATTAATTTGAACTTATTATTACACAATTATACGAAAATGTCATGCTTCTTTAATTCGATTAATACCGAATAAAGCCTTCACATATTTTAGCATATGCATTTTATATAAATTTGAAGAATGCCCTTAATAGAAATAAACGATATGTACATATGTACATAAAAAACGCTTCATTATTTTATTGAAAACTTAATTGGGAAATTACGAGAAAAAATTTAATACATCTCTCACGAAATGTATAAAATATATGAGCTGAAAATTTACTATTAGCATTAAAATTTAGATATTCTCTAAAATATCAAGATAATATTGGGGATGCTTTATTTCAATATGGTTTGTAAATTAAAGTGTATTATTAATGTTAGACTTTTTATTTAGAATTTTGTTCCTCTTTTTTGTTGCAGATATACCGGATGCTTAGAGAATATCAAGCCGTATCATAAACTATTCAAATGAAGATATAAAAAACTTTTCTAATCCAGAATATATTTCTGTAGATGATGTGTTTGAAGCTTGGCTGAATAGGACAATTATATAGATGCATTTAAGCACAGGTAATATGATATGGGACATACCTTTGCTTATATTTTTATAAAAAATTGCACAAAAAAAATGACACTAATTCAAGTTTCACATCGGATCGATGAGTGTTACACATTTCAAACTGCAACAGTCTGCAGAAGTGATGTTTCTCATAATTATTGTGATATTACGGTGTCTTCCTTAAAACGAAATCCTAAATGACAAATCTGATTATTGTTGTGGCCAATATAGAAGTCCATTTCGACCATGCAGTGATATCTTAACCTAGATTAGTTTAATTAAAATATTAACGTCTCGTTAGTACTTTATTTGCGTTATTTTGTAAAATAGATCTCATCATTTTAAATCACAATCAGAAATGATGATGACGACACCTGCTTCTTCAGCATTTGATGCTATATCAATGAGACACCCTACATATCAATGTTAGTGTTTATTTTCTGTTGGAGATGAAATACTCCAGTGTCAAACAGGGTGAATATTTATAAATATTGTGTTTCTAATCCATTGTAAAGTAAAGGCTATAATTTAGTGATCTTAACGTTCACCCGAGCTACATCAGGGACATGCAGAAGCAGATATCGTCATTTTTAATCCAGGTTAGATAACGAGAGGAGCACCTGAGCTGCTCTGCTTCTCTAAACTTTCGTACCAGTGGGAAAACGTTTGACTCTCGACGAATTTAACGCACACCCATGATTTTTTAGAGGCCCTTGGATAATGAAAACTTAGGAACCTCTTTTCCTTCCATACTTTCAGAATAACATATTTTTACTGATTTTAATTTAGTCTTTATATAATTAATTTTAAGCAGCCACTTTTAGCAAACTGAAATGGTAAAATGCTTCGTTACAGATCGTTTTAAATAGATATAAAACAACGTATAAATTATGTATTTTTTTAAATTATAATTTTTTGACAAAATCTAAATAATATTTAATAATAGAATTAGGCATTTTTTTTTTTTGAAATTATAAAGCATCACTTTTTTTAGAATTATCAAATGACATAATTTTTTAGTATTATAAAATACAGAGCTTTAAAATGGTAATTATTTAGGAATATTCCTAGATTAAAATTCCAAAATTAATTTCAGCGACATTTTTAAAATACCACAAAAAATCTTGAGACTTGGGACCTTATAAAGTTGAGACGCAGTGTTATTACCTAGTTTTCTATTTTAAAATCGGACTCTATGTTCACCATCTTTTATACTATAAATCCTTGTCCAACTCTGACAGGTCATCACTATACCAAATGAAAGATTATAATTTTAAATGTAATAATAGTTTAACATTTGAAAACAATAAAAATAGTAATAATATAGATAGTTATACAATTAATTTATTTTCATTCATCATCTTATATATTTTCGAATAAAAATTTGTTTATAATGAAAACAATTATTTTCTATTCCAAGCACGTACTCTATTTAAACAGCTAAGACGTTATTTTGTTAGTATTTATTGTTGTTGTTGTTTCTTATGGCACTTGCCACTGACAAGCCCGCTGTTCGAAGACAGCGATTTTAAGTCGGAGAAGACGGTAAGTTTTGCGGAGCTCCCGCCTTGCGTTGCAAGGCTATCTCCGAGATCCTTGTTGTTAGAGTCCTTGCGTTGTGAACTGCCCTGGTCTTTTGGGCCTAATGGTAAAGATTGTGGATAGCTATCGTTGCTGGTTGTTTAAGCCGGAGGGGGAGCGTCTCTTGTTTTTATAGTAGCGCCAACTAGGGCCAAGAGTACGACTTAGCTACTCACCCATCACTCATGCGCTTGCACAACCCCTTTTTACAGGTGGCACATTCACACATCTCACAGATAGAACAACGGAAGAACAACCCTGTCCAAACCGGGACTCCAACCCGGGACGCCCAGATCACGGGAAAGACGCTCTACCCCTATACCAGGGCGCCGGCCTGTTTGTATTTAACACATTTCATTGCCAATTTTTCATGTAATATATATTTGTTAAATTTTTCGACAAAATTAAATTCTCTCGGCTGCACATAATATTTAGTACACAGCAGCAGCATAGGCTCATAATAATATGTTAATATTGTGTTTGGCACAGCAAAGCCAAATATGGATTTTGTATTCAGAAATTCCAACGAAACGAAAATAAATAAAAATTATATGATTTGATTGATACTATCAGGGTATGCTAATGATATCGAAGATCGGTATCGATAATAAATCGTGATAAACAATTATCCCAATTCTTTTCCGATAATATTCCATCATTAGAAAAGTATGTTTTCATAATTCTAATTCGTTGTTAAAATTTTTTTCTTGAAAAAGTTTACCTACGAATATATTAATTTTAGACAGAAAAATATTATGAAATGTTTATTGTGAATTTATTACATTTAGCACAGCGAAAAGGAAATAAGCTAAACTATCTTTTGTTGTTCATTATACACTTCCACATCTTTCGCACTTTTTTCAACCATCATACATTTTTTTTTTCTTTCTTTCTCAACAACTCTGAAACGCAACCACAAAAACAAAGCAATTCGACCCGCGATGCATTCTGTCGAATATTAGATTCTCATTCTGTCGAAGAAAAGAGAAGCGATAAAGAGAGAGAAAGAAAAAATGATGCATCTTCCGCTGTCAGAACTCCTGACAAAAGGAGGTCTGACAGCCCAACAAGAGTTCGTCTTTTGACCTCCTTCAGGCTTCTGTTTCGATCATCCGAAACTTCTTAATCAGAGTTCTATTATCCGCACGTCACGAGGGCAAGTGCTAATTCGAAAATCCTAATTTTTGTTCCATAGGCAGGAGTTTCGAATCCGTCAATTCTAAAAACTTTCTTTCTGAAATATTTTCGTGGTATTTTCTTACTGTTAGATTTCTTTATTGCTGTTTTTCTTTAAAATTTCAACATGTGACAGACTAAGGTATTGTTTTTCTAATTTAAAAAATTGATATAGTTGATACACATGAATAAATTGTTACTTAAAAGTTGCGAATGTCAGCATGTAGGTTAAAAAAAATGTCTGTCGATGTACGAATGGGTCTACTAAAAACAAATTTATGATAAAATAGTCATTTTTTTTCTTTTTCTTCTTTTTTCTCGTATATGAAGTACTTACTTCACAAACTGATGGTATTAAAATAGCCCAAAAAATTCATGCTTGAGATTTTGATGAATTTCCCATATTCACCATTCACATTAAATAAAAGAAAAGGGAATTAGGTCTTTTTGACATTCTGTCTAACTGTGAATATGATTACCAACAAATGCTTTGAGCTAGACGATTGAAATTTTGTCTGCACACAAAATTTAGAGATTTCTATCAAATTTTGAACGAAATATATTCACCAGAATATTTAGGTACAAATGAACACGATAATTACTAAAAGTGAAAAGTGTGAGTAAAATTTGATACACCAATGTTAACACCTAAAATATAAATCTATATGAAATTGTGAGCCAAATCCTTCAAAGGAGCAATATTTGTTAGTTTGTATTTTACATGCCATGATAACTTAAAAATTTGTCAGTGAAATTCGGCTTGAGATTTTATTACTAAAATCGTAGGTCTATGCCAAATTTTGGTTCCAGTTATTAGAAGAAAATGTGCCCAAAATATATGTCTGATTTTCTTTAATATACAATAAAACACAAAACCCTCATGTGTATGGCTCCGAAATTAAAAAACTGCGCACTTATAAGGTCCATGGCCACTTCCAAGATTCACAGTTTTCTGTGATGGGAGACTAAAACTTTTATAGGAAATATACAAAAAAAATTTTTAAAGAGAATATTCCCTATGGTTAGTTTTGAAACGAGATCAAATTTTATCTCTTTTAAATATTAATAATTATACTTTATTTAAACTTTTATGCCGTCATACTTTAAATTTTGTTTGTATTTAACACAATTCATAACAATTCCTCATGTAATATATATTTATTAAATTGTATATTATTTGTAAATATATTTATATATGATATTTATTTGTATATGTAATATATATTTCTTTGTCAGCAACTGTTCTAAATATACTAGCATTATATTTAGTTCAACAAAACCAAATGAAAAAAAAAAAATTCGTAACAAAAACGAAAATAAATTACCAAATTTGATTGATGCTATCAGCGTATGCTAAAAAATTCGACGATCGATATCGATGATAAATCCTTAATAACCAATTAGCCTAATTCTTTGTTGATAAGGTTCTATCAGTTGAAAAGCACGTTTTTGAAAATTCTGATTAAATTTTAAATTTTATTTTTTGTTTTTTGGAAAAATCCTAATTTAGGAATTTATTACATTTTTGCAATCAATAATTTAACACAGTTATCTGTATAAATACTATTTCAGATAATAGCAGCTCATTAGAAAAGCGTATGATTTCTTATTTCTGATATAAATAAATAAATGTTTTGCATGTCTTTGTAAACAAAAAGTAAATTTGAATAGATTCTGCCCTAGTTACATGGCATATTTTGTTCTACGTATATGTAGAAGCAATTGTAAAAACATTCAGTTGATATACAGTACTACTACCTAGATTCCTATAGGGAGACTACAATTGCAATGGTTTTCATGACAAGACTTAGGAAAAATTTCGTCAGTTTTTTACTGATCATGGTCCCCAAACCATCCTTCGTTCAAAAGCTTATATATTTATATAATAGCCGTATAACACTTTGCTCATGTTATCTTGTGAACAGCATAACTAGAGTAATTGTGTTTGGATTTTAATCTGCTTGGAATATGTTGTTAGAAATGTAATCTCGGACGAGTTCGTAAATGGCCTATCCAGCTCAAAGAGGTGAAAATGATGGGGGTTAAAATTTTCATTTCGCTTTAACTTTCTTAATATTGGAGACAGAAAAATAAATCCAATCAGCCAAATTAGCGCCTCATTAAGACGAACAACTTTTGTTTTTTAAATTTTTTTTTTGATAAATGTAATATTTTAGAAGTTAAAGGCTGGTATGGGATTTTCAAGCCCTAATTTTGTCTGCTTTATGTTGTCAGACAATTTAATAATATATGTTGCCAGATAGTAACTTAAATGTAAAGGAATCTATCTTTGCCTTCCAGCTTACCAAGAGAAGTCCCCCCCCCCCGCAAAAGTTTACCGATTTTTTTTTTTTTTTTCATCTGTTCGGGTAACTTAAAAATTAAGGATTTTAACCCGACAACTAAGCTATGGAAATATTATCATCAAACATACTATTATCATCAAAACATAATATTGTCATCAAAAATATATAAAAGTTCGAAATTTCAAAATTATATCACATAAGAGAGAACTGAGCGTTAAATCGAATACAAAATGTTATTTTTATAAATAATGAACAAGTTTAGACAAAAGAAAATAAAAAGGAGATAATTCTGGCAATTCCCAAAATAGTTTTATTGTCACGTGACTTTTCTTTCAAACTTCGCAAGAACTAATTGATGAAATAAAAATTTTGCAGTTTCAAGAGTCATGTGACTTTTCTTCGTTCTACTCAAAATTCTATTCGAAAAAATATAAAAAATTCGAACATTTTTTCATCCTGAAACATATGCGTTCTAAGATAATGCTTGCCTAAACTGAAAGGAGCAAAAGTTAATCGAAAAAAATATACCCAATGTTAATCATTAATATTAATTCCATGAATTTGTTTTTAAATCATGCAAAAATTTAATTTTTTTACTTTTAAATATATATACATGAAAATAATCTGCGGTCATAGTTTTCTTCTGGGAATTTTTTCAAATTCATTTCTTAAATAGATCTTGCGATTCCCGACAGAAATGGGATATTGTTTAGACATATCGAATGATTTTGTTATAGATAATTTTCTGAATAGCTTCTAATATTAAGAAGAAAGAAAATCTATAACTGCTTTTACCAGTTATCCTTTTAAAAGATAATTTAGGAATTTTTTTTGGTTTGTTTATTTTCAAGAAAGGATAATAATAAGTTCCTTTTTCATTATAGATGAAAGTTCCAAAATTGATCGATTTGTTGATTTCTATACATTGTTTGGCAATGTAGCAACTATGTAGCGAAATACTACATCCAGTTTAATTCATATAATAACGTATAAATATAACTTGTCTTACAACTTGGTTGATGTTCTGGTAAAGAAAGGAAACTGAAAAATTAAAGACTATGACGGACCAACAAGCGGCAAGATAATGATGGTCTAAAATAAAGAAAGATTGTTTATAAAATATTTTATTTAGTCTTTTGCCTTAAATCAATTGTGAAGAAGAAAAAAATTAAAAGAGTTTCTAATTTTTAATACGAAACATTAGAGTATGATCATTTGTCTTAAAATATGGTTCATATTTTAACTGATAAAGGGACGCTTCTATGCAAATACATTGTTTATTTTTGTAAAAATACCAGCTTTCGTTAACCGTGAACTAATTTTTCTTTTAAAAACAAACTTGAAATTATTAAATGAATGAACAATATTGATATAATGTTGATTTATTGTTGCTTATTAATCTTTAATTACAATTTTTCCAGTAAATTGCATTCCATTTAGTTTGATGCCCTGTCTATATTTTACAGCAAAAGTTCTAGTCTACAAATAACAGAATCATTCGCTGAAGCTTTGTAATTAGTAATATAATTTCGGCAAGAATTTTCAAATCTTTTACTTGTCGAAATGTCTCGAGAGCGGAAGGCATATTGCTAACCTCTAGCGCTATAATGATGTGCTATGCATGTCATTATTTATGGTTTCTGACAATTAATTTTTAGCAAAAAAGATTCTTAAGTAAAAGAATTTGATAAGTAACGTCTTAAATAAAGTGAGGATTATAATCATTAAAACCGTATCTTAGTGAAAAATTATTTCATTTACAATTATATAGGCAAATTACAAGAAAACATTTGAAAAGTTAAAAAATTTTCAATTTTATGTAGATTGCAAGCAATGCAACCAATAAAAAATGTTCAGTATAAGAATTTTTTTTTTTTTTACTTCTGAAGTTAGAACTGCATATTACGAGATCTTTACCTTTACATATAATAAAGATCAATGTGTGCATAAGTGTAAACATTTTCATTAGAATTAAAAATTAAGAAAATGTGACGTTCTTCAGCGATAACATTCTAAAATATTACAGAACAAAAATAATTTTTATATCATTTAAAAATTAAAAAAAATTATCTTTTCGATGTTTACAATATTTTTTCTTTATTTAATCAATTAAAAAAATATTTTAAGCATATTTTCTAACGCCAATCGCAAGAATTCTGAAAGAATATTGAATGATAATGCGAAAAGGTAAGAATTCTAGAAGAACACCAAAGTTGTTGATAGGATCACCATTAAATTTTCAGATATTTTTCGCTTTTGTTTTACATTCTAATTTACAATCCTATCCTTAACACAAATCATCATTTTCAAGACAGATTTCACGAAATCAAGTCATATATTTATTTGAATAGTATGAGTAAATTTGTATTCAAAATATTATTAACTCGAAAATAAAATGGCAAATTTTACATTACTTTTAGTAAGAATTAGATTGCACTGTTAAAGACAAGAAATAGCAAAGTGTATCTTTTTTTTTTTTTTTTTACAAATATTGGGGAAGTTAATAGAAAATAAAAGAATTGCATAGTAAAATGAACAGAATGGTGTAAAGTTACTAAAATAGTATAAATTATATATCTATCAAAATTTAAAACTTAAAAATATTTTACTGAAGAAACCTTAAGACCAAGTTACATAAAATTTCTAATTAAAAATTTTAGTAACCATTCATAGCGGCGTACCAACCGGTCACCGAAGGCAGCTAGAATATATTAATTCGGTTTACGATCCAGCCGGTTCATTTTACACAAGAGGTGCTTAAATACCTCCTATTTAATTAACGTCATCATATGTAAAGTCACTTCACAGTAGACAAAAACTATAATCAAAAATGGGAAATTGTAAACTTAAAATTTCGTGTTTTAATGTAATCGTTCAAAATTTCTAACAAATCGGGAATGCTTTACTGAGCTCTCTTGTACAGATGTCGCTGAAACTAGAAAAATGTACAGAGGGATACAAAATTTAGTTCATATACTGAAAGCACATAAAGTAGCCAAAATCACGAAGAGCTAGAAAAAGTTTGCTGAAGAGTAACGCCAAATGGAGGAAAAAAATTAAGTCATTAAAAAAAAAGAATCAAAAATTTAAAATTAAGGCGGAGAGGATGTTTTTTTTTTTTTTTTACCTTGGATTTTTTAAAAAAAAATTTTTTTAGTACATTTACACAATATTGCGTATTATATGCCTCGTAGTGTAGTCAAAACAATCGAGTAAGCAATTCATTTCTACAATCAGGAAACAAAATGTCATGCAGAACCAGAATTTTGGTAACAAGAACTCAATAAATTTCATTTATCACATTTTCAATTCTAGTTTTCACAAATTCACGAATAAACAGATAGACAGACAGATAGTCAGTGAGCTCTCTAATGAATTTGCTTCAAAATATAATACAACTGAGATATCATGCTCATACATGGACAAGCAGATAGATTTCATTCAAAATTTCATCTATATCTACAGTTTCGGTACTATAATCAATTTTCGTGTTATGTATTCCGAAAAATGACATATTTTTTCAGACTAAGGATGGTCTAAAATTGGAAAATTCGAATCAGCCTAATAAGTAAAATGATGCTTTGCACATGCTGTGTGGGAAATGGCAATTTATTTATAATTGGAAAGTATTTTTTAAAAAATTTAGAACTTTTTGAAACGTTGCAGTATATAAATTTGTGCTAAGAATATTCAGAAGAATTAACTTTAATTTAATATTTTAATTTAAATTAATAAATTTAATAACCTTAATTGTCTATTAAAATTTCTAAAATCTAAAAAAAGGCATTTAAATAATGTTAATATTTCAAAAAGATTTAATTCATGACTCATTTCATTATAATTGATTAATTAAATTATTCAAAATAAAAAAAAAGGGTAGATCCAAATACAAATAATTTTGAAGTGTGGCATGAAATTTTGTCACAAAATGCAAATTTTCTTCAAAACTCTCTTCTGTAGAGGTTATGTGCTACAAAGTATGTACATAACAAAGTATGAGCATAAGTATATGCACTGTGGTATAACATTAAAATTTTATAAAAATAAATTAACCATTTCTAGGAGAAATTTAAATAAAATTTATTTTCATAAGAATAAAAAGAATTTAATCAGAAATAGACAAATACTAAATGGATGATAACACAGAGCATAAAATAGAAAATGAGATAATTTTCAAATAAAAAAAAAGTTTTCACTGATTATTATAGCAATAAAGATTGCAAACTAATTGATTTTTCAGTGATGTAGTTAAACTGCTGTTCTATCTCAAGGTTCTGAATTTGTTCCTACCGAAAACTGGTTGATTGATCATGCATTTTAAAACTTTTTAGTGTATTTTTGGCTAAATTTGATTGCAGATCTTAAATAACCAAACAGTTATGAATCATTCGTACTTAAAATTGTTTTTCTCATTACCATAGAACACTCACATTGATAAATACAGAAAAGAAAAATATTTATTTCAGCTGACCCTATAATTTTTTTTTTCTGAATCAATTACAATTGAAAACTAAACACTCAGTATTGTCCTTAAACAAGCCATTACCTTTACGAATATTGATATTCTATTAGAAAAAAAAAAAAATAGTGAGGTAATCGAGTCCGAAATCACTTAAAATCGTCTGTTTTGATTTTAAACTGGATTTCATTTCGTAATTTATTGCAAATAAGTAAATATATCGTAACTTTTTAGTATAATATCAATATTATAACAACTTCCGGGAACAATATAATTTAAATTAGTAATGCACTGCAAGTAAAGCTGAACTTTTTAATTTGGTTCTTATTAAAACTCATTTTAGAGCTTTTTTTAAAAAAACAACAACAAATCTTTTGATTAGAGTAATCCAAAATAGTAATCAGATGTTCATCTTTTACTGTGTTTAACATCCTTAGTATTTTATTACCATATCTAAATATGCACAATTTCAAAACTATCAATTTCATTATTATATAATATAAAGAAGATTACTTTTAGGGATTCTAATAATTGAAATCGTTTTCATAACACGATATCCGAAAAAATTCTGCATTTATTTTTCCGTAATTGTACCTGGAATTTTTCCATTGGCGTAGAGGTAACAACCCATTAATTATACTCATCATGGGAGTGAGAACCTGCTTACTTATACCTTATACGGCAGCTTCTCATCCCGATATTTAAGGTCTCTCCAGATGGGATTAAGTATTTTAGGCAAAGGAGAGAAAAATAAATTCAAAATCCCCTCATGCAAACTTATTTTTATAACAATTATATTGATCACTGTCATTATCATGAAATTTATTTTCCTACTAGAGTAGCGATTTCTATAGAAGAATTTAAGAAGATAATTACTATTTTGTAAATTGAATAATATAAAAAAAGTACTATATGTATGGAATTCAATGAATGATTCAATCAAACCAGACGAAGGCAAGGCAGACAAATCAAGCCTGAAGCAATTTCATGCTACAAAGCTTCAAACAAAATATTCTATTCTTTTCCTTTTCTTTCTTTTTTTATTTAAAATATTTCCCACTGCTTCTGAGTATTGAAGTAGCAATAATTGTGGCCCAAACACATTTATCTAGAATCTTCTAGACTCATATAAACTCTAAATGGAAAATAGGTGTGATTATTAATAACGATGATAAGAAATTAGCAATGTCGAAATTTTATTAACATTACCAACCATTTCTGAATAAATTCTCTTTGAACAGGAAATTTTGTTTGGCAAAAATTTGCTCCCATTTTTATTAATACTTGATCTCTTTAGATACGTGCATTAAGAAAGCAAACGATATAGATCTCAAACATTGCAGAGTCTATCTAGCTTGGCCATCGTGACTTACATTGCAAAAATAACTAATCGAAATTTCGAACAACTAGACAAATTTTCAAATAATTCTTGCTCAAACTATTGTTTGTGAGCATTAGTTTTCTCACAGCAATTGTCGGTCAAGTACGTTTCCAAGTGTCTTACTTGTTTTCATCTTGATAGAATGATGTTTAACCTTCATGGAAGACTTCACTAATTTGAGAAAAACATCTTATCTATTTTTACTCCATTTATTTTTTTTATTTGTCTATTATTAGCAGATAGGATCATGAACTAATCGTTAAAAATATCTTTCCCCTTTGATTACACATATTTTTTTTATATTTCTAGGACCCTTTTAGAATATTATCAGTCGAAAAATTTTATTTAAATTTGAAAATGAGAAAATAGTACAAGATTTGATAAGTATAATTTGAATATTTTCTAATATGAGTAGTACACATAAAATGCAAAAATCTAATAATATGTATATATTTTTAAATTTATGCTCTGTAAAAAATTAGCTCATATTTAAAGAGCAATATAATGAATATGTAGTCTAGCGATGCTTTTATTTGCAATTCATTGATCTGAAACCTTAAGAAGAAATTCAATAGATTTTTGGTACTGCATAAATAGACGCTTTTCTGCTACTTTACACCTTGTTAAAAATGCTATACCATAAAACAATCAATATTTCAAATCCCTTTTGAAACTAATCTGCATCGCCTCTAATAACACTAAAAATATACTGCTCAGTTCTATTTACCACCCAGTGCATTTGGAGAAAATTTACATAGAGATAGAAATTCCTAGCTAATGACAAGTATATAATAGGGTAGAAGAGTAGAATTATCTTCATGTGATGTGAGATACAACAAATGAGTACCTAAAAGGAAGTGAAATCTTGATCATTAAGTATCAAATTAATTTTTGAATTTTTGATTTCTATCGCCTTTAACTACACCAAAGACATAACTACCTTCTATTTTATTGCATTCAGAAAGTGATGATTAAGGGACGAAACAGTTTTGAACATGCCGTATCCTTAGCGATGGAAAAGGGGAAGGACGTCTCTTATGAAGTTGCTGGCTCAAAAAAGTGGCTTAATAATGATTTAGACAACGGTCGATCACACTTGTCCAGTCGATATTGCGCAGCTGCAGTGATGGCAGTGTCGTGAAATGTACATTACTATCTTATTGCATTACATTCTGTGTTATTAGGAAATTTATAGCTAATAACAAGCGATTGGTAAATATGGCAGAAAAGAGTGAATACTCTTAAAGTAAAGGATTGCATCCATAACTGACTACACCGTGGATTTGGTGTATGTTATATTTGCCATCGTAAGCTTTATATAGTCCACTCCTTAATCATTTATGTAAGTTGGTTGAGGGATACGGAAGAATTCGTACTGTTTCAGATACAACCCTGGTCTTTTAACCATGGTTCGAAATAGTGAAGTCAATCTTAAAAATAAATACTCCCGTAACTTAGAGATGAGACATTATTGAAACCAGATTAAATAAAGTAGGCAAAAAGTAAAATAATGATATTTTAATTAACCCTGCGTTATATACCTATAGTAATTTAATGTATTGCATTGATACATAAAGAAGCCACGCTGTTACTCAATGTGATTCAATTCAATCAACTGGCTGTTCATCTTGTCGGTGATTTGAATTTTATCCATGATAGTTTGATCTACGTTTTATATCTCAAATTTTAATGTAATTTATCACCTTCTTGGAAATTTTATAATCTTTTTACGCTTCTGGATAACTATTCTCAAACATTTCTGAAATATATAAATGACGACTGAATCCAACAACCTTTAGACAATTCTCTGTTTGCCTATGCCCGCTCTGTATGCCACAAAATCCCTGAAATTCGTTCATACCCTTCATTATACTGTTAAAAATGCATTCGCACTATAATATAATATAAATAATGAAATTTGATTTCATTTATCCTTGTAATTCGATAATCGAGTGCAAAAACGGAAAACTTCAGTAAAAAAAAAAAAAAAAAAAAAAGGTTTTCCCACGTGAAAGAGATTTGCCACTTAAAATACTGTTTTAAATTATATTTGTAATTTTTAAAAGTATTTATTTACTTATTTATCTGCACCCTTTATCTGTTCTAAGATGGGGAAAAAATGAGTCCGCTCTAACTACAATGAGTTTCGGAGTGTCCGCTATAGCCACATCCGTTGTAGCCACACCATCGCCAGAAACTGCTTTAAACTAATAAAGGGCCGTGGTGGCTTGGTAGTAAGGTCTCAGCTTCGGAACCGGTACAGTCTCAGGCTAGACACCCGATTACACAAAGAATCGTCTTGTAAGCGGGTCTGATGCACGTTATATCCGTAGGGGCCAAACGTCCTCCCGCTCTTATGGTGAGAAAGTTTGGAGATGTGGATGCCAGCTCAGATGTCGTCCTCGTCATTTGACCGCGATTCAACATTACGATTTCAGTCCCAAAATAGCCACAGTGCTGCTTTAAAACAGGACGTTAATCTAACCGAACTTAAGCTGATAAAACTAACTTATTACTAGATCATATTTACAATTTCTCTCATCATTATGACAACATTGATCATAAATAGAACCCTAAAAAAATTATGAAATTTTACTACGGAAAAGAAGTATCCCACTTCCCATATTTTATCCTACGCCTCAAACCCCAATATAAACAGCCTGAACTTATTACGTTTTCATGGTCCATTGTGGCGGAGAAAATGAAGATAAATCCTCGCAAACACGGAGGAGGTTTCCTCACCGGTCGCACGTAAGGTGAGGGTCGGGGGTCAGCGGCTTACAATGGAGAATGGGAGAAAGTGGCTCGACCCCCTCCTCCTCCCTTAAGATCTACTGCAGAAATCCGAGCTCAGTGTTTTAGTGTCACAGATGATCTTCTCCGCATTCGAGAAATGTGGAACGCGCGCCCGTTTCCGTCGTTCATTGTCTTTTTTCCGAAAAAGTGAATAATTATCGAAAGGGGAGGAGGCACGTGAAACGGCACCTCTGTGAGATTAGGCGGCCTGGGAATGAATTTTAATTTGTGGTCGATTGTTTGCTAAAGGGAGCCAGACTCATTGTTGGGAGAAGTGATTTGAATACATAAGGGTGTTTTACGGAAAAAAAAAAAAAAAGGAATGAACAATGTTATTACAGCGTTTCACAGTCTTTCAGAATTTGGGACTCAGATACACGTATCAACATTCACAAAAGCACTTTTAGATTAAATTTTATTAAATTTTGACCCTTTCCAAAATGTTCCGAAATTTGAAATAATTAAAAGAAATTGTGTAATTTGTGAATAGGTATTTTTCTTTTTCAATGACAAACATTTTTGTTTGCTTTAACCTGTTAGCTGTCACTATCTTCATTTGGGGATTTTTGGAATTTTTCGTGTACAATTCGACGCCATAAATATGTTTGGTGCGCTTAAGCGTTCAGTTTCACTCTTCACAATATCAGCCAATATTGTTATGTAGCAGGAAATGCGTATTCTATTCTTTGTTTCTTCACAACAAGCAAACAAATTTGAAATTCGTCTGTAAGTTGAACCGAACAGAATTGTTATATTCGAAGCATTATATTTTTTTGGTTTGGTTTTTATCTTATAATGGAACATCGTAAATAAATATATAATATAGCAATTATAGTATCTGTTACTTACTCAATCTTTTGTTTTTTATTGAAATGATTTTGTTGATTATAACGGTACTCTTTTTTTTTTTTTTTGAAAATATTCTGATTTTCAAAACAAAACATACTGTGAATATAATTATATTGTAACACAACTGTTTGTGCATATATATAACTTATCCGCCCAAACATTTAAAAAAAATTGCAGTTGATGTTTAATGACAAGTCTCTTTTCTTTCAGAATTTAATAATTAGTTTTTGAACGTTTTCCTTATCATTTCATGTCTTTGTCTTCCACTAGCTTGTCGACCTAAACATTTAATTTAACTTGGTTTTCTTATATTAATATTTGCTTGAAACACAAAGTTTTTTTTTCTTTTGAAATTATTATTTTAATTTTGCTTCGTCGTTAGATAACAAGAAGGCATAAGACAGATAGACATACAGTGAAAGATTTAACGAATTCAGCTACCAAATTTTATTAAAAATTCTATAATTTTAATTAAAAAAATGTGAGGTCAAATGTTATCTATTTAATAAAGTGGCATGCGGTTAATATAATAAGAAAATTTGTGTTTAGATACGTTTTTCCCAACCGATTGAAACAAAAATGTGACACAGAATTACACTTGTAGTAAGTCAACCAACTGACTCTCCGACCCGCCACGAAGGCACACGGATTTAAACCCTAAGGCTGAATGACCGGACCGCCGCAACAGCAACACTGGGGGGAACTGTGGTTGAGTCCTAAGGGCCATCACCGGTCACGGTACAACCCTCCCCGAAGGAAGTGCGTCCCGTCATCGATGGGAGGAGTCAGATCCCCCATTTATTTGTGTACCCTCCAGGGTGGCGAGATCCAACCACCATGCCGGAAGTATCTCATCCTCATTTCGAGGTGGCCCCCCGGGGGTCTTACACTTGTAGTAAAAAAACATACCAAATTTGATATTTTTAAATTCTTGCAGTTTTTAGTTATCGCTTTTATATGTTTCTGAAAGTACAGACCAACAGGTGATCAACGCCTCGTTAGATTTGACTCAAAATTTGAGAGATGTCTAGGATGTAGATGTTAAATATGTGTACCGAATTTTATCCCTCTTGCTTTCTTTATTTTATAGTTATCGCGTTAATTTATATTCGAACAGCCGGATAGACAGATTTTACACAAAAATTGATAGAAATTTTGTAAATAAATACTGTATACAAAATTTGGTGTAAATGCTGTATATTCATTCGTTTAGCAGTAAGCGTTTGAGTTATCTTTGTCGCAGAAAGACAGGCAGCAGTGGCCTGGTGGTAAGATCTCGGCTTGTGAACCGTAGGGTTTCATGTTCAAGACCCGATTCCACCGAAGAATCGTCGTGTAAGGGGGTGAGGGGGGGGTCTGTTGCCACGTTAAATCCGTCTGACCAAACGTCCTCCCGCTGGTATGGTATGGTGTTGTGTGGTGTGGAGAGGAGGAGGTGCCAGCTCAGGTGTCGTCCTCGTCATTTGACCACGGTTCAAAATTTCGAGGTCCGTCCCAAACTAGCCCTAGTGTTTGTTTATAACGGGACATTAATAAAACTAAACTTGTCGCAGAAAGACAGGCGGACGGAGGGACATTCTCAAAAAAATGTGTTTTTTGAAATCAGAGAGGTCTGATTCATCAAAATCTCGGATTCGTTGACGATTGCAATACTGCATACACGAGAAAACAAAAATGTTGAGTTTCATTAAGTATGTAAATTATTCTCGTCCATTTCACTCAAGACAAATTCATGCTCACGTGATCCATGCCAACTGTTCTGCACTATGTTTTTTACTTTCTCATATATGAAGTAGAAAGTCATCAAAAAATTCGAACTCCAATTTTTACATAATCTCCGTGTTTCAGATCTTCTTGAGACCGGAAAGCACATTTTTGGTGTTATGCCTGTCCGTCTGAACAATATAACTCAATAATGCTTTGAACTAGATGGCTACAATTTGATATATATGGAGTTACGATCCAATTTGTGGATTTCTTTAAAATATTGAACAAAATCCTCTCGCAGTAAGTCTGTCTCTGTTTTGCATTTCGTGTACAAGTGAACTCGATAGCAACAAAACCCAAAGAGCTAGGTAAATAAAATTTGTACTCAATTTTTGCATTTGAAATATAGATACTTATCAAATTTTAAATCAAATGCATCCGTCTAAAGGCTGACGGTCTGTACTTTTAAATACATGTAAACACAATAACTCATAAACCAAATGACTTAAATCAATGACATTCGATATGTCATCTTGTGACTACAACAATAGTTTCGTGTCAAAATTTAGTGTCAATCAGGTGACAAAATAGAGTCCAAGATAATATTCTCACTAAAGATTTAATAAAAATGCTGAAGATTTATGCCATAATATATATTTTTAAACTATCATTCACCAAAGCCATTCAAGGTATTCGGGACCTTACCCTAGGTCCACATTTTTATATGGAGAAAGGGGAAACAGACATTTATTCGAGAATATGCGAGAAAATTTCTAGAAAGAGAAAAGACTACTCAAACTGGAATTTTTTTTTAATGCATTGCGCAATTTTTAAACAGAATAAAGAAATGACATATGTCGAATTATATATTAAATTAATGCTCAGTGCCCTGTAGTATGTGTCAAAAGCAATTTACATATCCAGCTTGAACTTAAATGCTTTTATACAATAATTTTTGTCACTTAATTATTTTTCTTAACTTCTTTTGTTATTAATGTCTGCATGAAAGAGAATTTGCGCTTCCAACAGCGAAAGCAATGTATAAATTACAAAAATTTGTTTTCATTTTTGTTTACACTGTTATTTATAAACAAGTTCTCAGTAAAAAAAAATAAAAAAAAAAAAACTAAATAAAGGAAGTTTTATCATGAATGCAAGTGTAAAAAAATATTTTGTAGTAAATGTAATCACCAGAAGATTGGGTTATAAGAAAAATAATCAATTTAATCAAAAACAAACTGGAGAAAAGCAATCGGCACATTTTTATCAACATTTAAATTCTGTAAACATTTTTTCATTTTATCAAAATATTGACATGTTGCCATTTAAACATTCAATAAGGTTAAATTGTTTTAAAAAACATACCCAGACATTATTACATTAATTTATCATTCACTTCGGCACCACGGTTATAGAATTCAATCTAAAGAATGTTATTAATAATAAGGGATAGTAGAAAAACTACTTTAAAAAACTTTCGATAGTTTACGTCAGCGGTTGCTTTTTATTTATATTATATTCATGTATATATTTTTTAAACTTATCCTTCTTTAACTTAGTTCGAGATCTTTTATGATGGATTGGAGGATTTGTCTTGGATTTTTTCTTACTTATTGATCAACTAAATCCATTGCTCGCCAATTCAGTTTCGGAATTTATTGCTCACTTTGCCCGAGAAAAAAGTACATCATGTCATAACACATTGTAAACCTAGATACAGTCAGACGCTGGATGCGCATTTGCGTTTGTCTTATAAACTAACTGTGATTCTTTGCTCTTCAGATTCATTTAAAAAGGTCATTCTTCTTTGATATACGTGAAAAAATAAATTATATTGTTACGAAATTTCCGGGGTTCGTTTGGATAGTGGGAGTTATATGGTGTGCAGAACGCTCAATCAGCAGGCGGCAGTAGAAAATAAAACAACGACGTTTATTTACACGAAGACACACAGGACAGCACAAAGACGACAACTATATACAGCACAGAAGACGATTATCTTCAGCCGAGACGTGCAGCATACAACAAAACTCTACTGCAGACAGTAGCGCACAGCTTAGTTCAGTACTAGCTTGACTCCGTCGCTGCTCCGCTTATTCTTGGAAGACGTTCTTCACCGTCGCTTCCGACTACTCTCTTCATCGTCGATCCCGACTACTCTCCTCGATCTGGTTCACGACTACTCTTCGACTCCGCTGGTTCACGACTGCCCGGCAGCTGCGGCTGCTTCCTTTTATAGGTCTCAGGAGGCGGGGCTAGAAGCCTCTCAACCAATCAGGAACGTTCGAGGCGTATCTCGGTTCCTAATGGACGGATCGGGAAAATTCTCAATGTTTCGGGTATAATCTATTTTGGCGCCAAAGTCGCCAAATGGTCGCCAAGTTTGTCGCCAAGCTCTGGGACCTCCTATGGAACCAACTATGCTGGGAAGCCGCATCACAGATTCGTAACAATATAATTGTTTAGATTGGTTTAATGAAAATATTGAAAAGTACCAATTGTGATGTAATAATTTTTAATTGATATCGGAGGCTCAATTTCATAAACTGAAGAACCTAATACAAACTCAGGACCGGATTATCAAATAGGCAAACTAGCCAACCAACTGCCTAGAGACCCATCAACATTGGACGGCCATGAGACCTCCAGACTTTTTGCGTTATTTAAACAACCTACACAGGGATTAAATTAAATTTAAAAAATAGGGTTTTTGAGTTTTATATGAGAGAGAATACAATCCAGTCTTGCATAAATAGATCCTAATAAAGATACATCATTTATGCCAGCTTGATGTAAATTATGTTTGTGGCAAACAAGCTATTGATGTGACATGGTATTTTCAGAAATGATTCTGCTATTGATGAAAGACTCAGAAGGAGTGTGCAGGCTCCAATGTTATTTCTTTTTTCCAACCATTTGTTTGACAAATTTCGAACAAAATAGTCTCTTAAATCCCGATAGCATTACGAAGGTGTTCCGTCCTGCTGCAAAAACCAGTCTTCATTCTCAAACATTTCCTGAATGGATAGCATAATGCTTTCTTGGGTACTTGTTTATTCGTCCAGGGTTTATATGGCAATTTTCAGATTATTCCAAGATCATCACGATTATGTATTTAATTGAAGCTTTCCAAATTAACCATTATACATAGATGCCAAGATTTCAATTGCCATTCTCCTTTATGTATAAAATGCCAAAATATTTCAAAGATTTAGACGATTTTTGAATCAGTTCACGATCGCCAAAATAATGAATTTACATGTTTATTTTCAGATTACGCCAAGATTGCCAAGTTCCATTTTGCATAAGATGTCAGCCTTTCCCCAAGATGGTTGCACTCCCGAGCTTTCTAGACGATTTTCTGATTACGCCAAGATTGCCAAGTTCCATTTTGCATAAGATATTCAGCCTTTCCTCAAGATGGTTGCACTCCCGAGCTTTCTAGACGATTTTCTGATTACGCCAAGATTGCCAAGTTCCATTTTGCATAAGATATTCAGCCTTTCCCCAAGATGGTTGCACTCCCGAGCTTTCTAGACGATTTTCTGATGAGGCCAAGATTGCCAAGCTTCATTATTCTTATAAGATGTTGAAATGTATGGCGATGGTTTGCATTTTTTGGGGGAAATTTTTAGCTGGAGTCCTTAAAATAGACAAATACTCATTCTTATTGCATGATTCTGAAATCACGAAACGAACTTAATGTCAATGTAGGATAAACAGAAGCAGTGATTTTTCAACCGAGATGCATATGCAAAAGGCTATAGATATAGGGAACTCTACGTTTATGAACTAAGTAAAATACACTGATTCATCAGATAGTGTATAGTACACAATTAATGAAATTGACAATGAAACTGTTACATGAACTCCACTATTGGTCTCATGGAAAGTGACAGATACGATAATGATAAATAGGATATTAATGCTAAAGATCAAGCCGCTTGAAGTTAAATTTTTCTAATTATTTTTATATTGCTATAAACATGTTATGATTTTTTTTCATTTATATTTAATTACTTACAGTAAAATTTATCATATATCTTCAAATTTCGGCTTTGTAACACAAACTGGAAACGCAAGGAATTTTGATGTGATAAGTCAAATATTTTCAAAATAACTTGAATGTTTTGGATAAGGTTCAAAACAAGTTGGATAAAATTAATAGAAAGAACAAAGCATAGAATATCTTGGAAGATCATTTCCATTTAAATGACTGGTCTGGTTCTTGTTGACTGTTTTTTTTATTGGATTGTTATATATATTTACCTTTTTTCCTTTATTTTCCATAAAATAAATAAAAAATAAATGAATAAAATTATTTTATTTTTGTTATTATTTTCCCGACGTTTTTATTCTATAAATTTTTGGATTGTTTTGATTGATTATTACATTTCTTATAAGTATTTATGTATTATAATTGTTAACAGTAATTCCATTTCTAATGGCTGGACGGAATTCCCATTTATATTTATATATCCCATGTGACCGATAATTCTGATCGTGGATTGTTATTGCTATAGATAATTTGAATTATAAATATAATAACTTATGTCCGAAACAAGTGCGAAATATATAGTCTTTAAAAAAAGGGAAGAAAGTAGAACTAATATCCCGTATTTTCGAAAATTGGAAATAGGCACATTCCATGCAAAAGATTTAATGCAGGTAAAAGCAGCGTATTGGAAAACAATTAATGCATCTGAAGATTAGAGAATAGGAATTTTAAAGAAATGTTTTGATTTTTCAAATAATTGTTTTGATTTTTAGATGAGAAATATCAAAAATATTTGTTTGAAAAAAAAATCGAAACATTCATAGCTGTTAGCGAAACAATAATTTTTCTTCTTTTTCTTTTTAAATTTGCAAAAATGAAATAAATGGAGTTTCTTGTTTAACGTCGATATATAATGTTTCAAAAATACGTATATTTAAACCTTTTCAATACAGTAACCTTTGTAAATTTTTTGACAATGCTTACCATGGGCAATCTAGTTAATTTACTGCAGAATTAATTATTTCAAAACAGAAATCAAATTTAACAGATCAAATCGCATTTTATTAACTCTTAAATGTTTATCATGCTGGACTTGTTCTACATCCAACTGTTACAGTTACAGTTGAAATATGATTAATCGTTTTCATTACGAATATCACTTAATGACTGTTGTTCAATTCTGCTCAAAAAGTGTAAATAAACATGCTTAAGACGAATTTAGATGGTTTAATTATACAAATTATACTTCAGCTGTGCGTGATTTCCGCGTTTCTTTTTAATAAACGTCAGAAAGATAAATAAACAAACAAACGATAATAAACAATTATCGTCTGCAAGAATAAAAATAAAAGGAAAAAAAATTACGAGGAAAGCTCTGTGGAAGTGAAGCATGAAAAAAAAATTGTATTCTTGTCCTCATTCATGTGAAAGAAAATGAGGATTTTCTCATGTTTTAAGATAAATCTTTGATTGCTGTTCACCATTAATTATATTTAAAGAATATTTATGTAAAAATTCTTCTTGACACAAATGTTAGGCAGCTTTTTTACTTATTTAATGATGATAAAAAAAATTAAAATGAATTTATAATGGAATTAATTCATGTTTACATAATACAGGTACAATGTGATATACATATTTAATTTTAAAATACATTTTTTGCCTGGATAATTTCTCTTTCTCTTTCACAGAAGAAATATAAAAAAATGGATTGCTTAATCAGATAGTCTCCTTGACCGCTGTTCAACATAATAATAAAAATTACTCTCGGCAAACTGGAAGACAAAGATAGATTCCTTTACATCTAAGTTGATATTTCATGAATCTAATTTCAGAGATCATTAGGGCTTGAAAACCATTTTTTTAAAACCTATCTTCAAAGATATTGTAATGACCGAAAAACTTTAAATATAAAAATGGTTCGTCTTAATGAGAGGCTAATTTGACTATCTGGATTTATTTTTGTATCTTCACTATTAAGGAAGTTATAACGAAATGAAAATTTCACCCCCACACACTGTTTCCACCCCTCTATTTAGTCAGATGACCCATTTATGAACTCATCCGAGATTTCTACGTCCCTAATAATATATTCCAAGCCAGTTAATATCCAGACGGAATTATTGCTGATATCTTGTTCACAAGATAACACGGGGAAAGCGTTATATGAGGGTGGTTTTGGGTTCTAGGGACCATGATCGGTGAAGATCCGTAGAAACTTTCCTAACGTCGTATCATGAGAACCACTGCAATTAAACTTCCTACAGGAATCTACCTAATATTATCCCAAAATATTTCTCGAATAGATTCTAATCAAACAAGTAGTATAATGTTCTAAAAGTCTTGGAACTTATTTAATTACAACAGAAAGTACATAGTTATAACATATTTATATGGAATTTTCTTCTATATACGTAATTACGCCTTTTTGTTTTTGTTTATTCAAATAAATAAATGTGGATTACAAGTTTCCTTTTGTCCCTTTCACCAATGTCTTCATCATTGCATTTCTTAAGTATTTAAGAATCGTTGCCATTTTAAGCTTCGTACACGAAAAAAAATTTGCATGGTGAAAAATCAGGGTAATAATATATTGTAAAGTTCGCCTCATCATCTTGGGATATTCATAACATGGCCCTCACAAAAACGAGAAGTTTTGAATTATTACAATCACTAGCTAATCACCGTCATATGATATTTTTTATTTGAATTATTGCAATCACTAGCTAATCACCGTCATATGATATTTTTTATTTGAATTATTGCAATCACTAGCTAATCACAGTCATATGATATTTTTTATTTGAATTATTGCAATCACAAGCTAATCACAGTCATATGATATTTTTTTATTTGAATTATTGCAATCACTAGCTAATCACAGTCATATGATATCCCCCCCCCCTTGTTTTGTGGGAAATAGCATAATTTAGTTACATTTGGAAAATATACAAAAAGTTCTGAAACTATTAATAAATCGAATCACTTTCTAAATCGGCAGTTTGGGGAATAGTTTTAATGTAAGCATTTGAAGTTAAATTAAATTTTAATATGAATTATAAATACAGAAGCATAATTTTGTAATCGTCATAAAAATTTAAAAATAAAGTAAAATAAGATGCGGAAAATTTGTGCATATTGTGTATCAAACATCCAAGCACTTACTTATATGGTGGGAAAATTTGGAAAGGGTGGCTGGCCCAGGCGTGATCCTTATTCGACCATCCTTGTAATTAGTTCAAAACGGGGAAGTTCGACCCGAATAGCTTTGGTGTTGCTTCAAAATGGCGCGTTAACATAACTTAGCAAAAACTTGACCTTCATTACAGAGTGTCCGAAAATGTAAACTAAATTTGAATGGTTAATGCAGGGCGAGTCTAAAATTAAGGGACAAATTTTGAATGAGGATAAAGCTCATTAAGACAAACAACTATTGAGTTTCATAACTGAAATCAACTATTACTTTTTATTGGAATAAACTATTCTATTACTTTTTATTGGAATAAAACAGTAAACTAATTTAATTTACGAATTAATACCAGATATATCTTAATGGAATTCTGGTCAACATAAAGTTCAACTGAAGCGAAAAAAAAAACCCCTCTGATATATATATATTTTTGCAAGACCTGTAACTTATTGATCTTATGAAGTTGGTTCTGTGTTATAAAAGTATAGATCTAGACCAGAAGTTCCCAAACTTTTTTTTCTCGTGGACCACTTTCAAAGTTTTACTATTTTCGGTAGACCCCCTGCTGCTACATTTCTACTGTATTCCCAAAACTCCTAAAAAATATCACCCTAAATTGGGGCTGTTAAGAAGAAAAAAAAGTAGCACATTTTCTTATGTCCTATTTATTAAAATAATACTTGTGGTTATACAAAATTATAAACATTTATCATTACAAACAATCAACAATTGACAAAAAAAATCAACAATGAACTCTGAAATGTAAATCAACAATAAAAAATAGTCATACTTTTAATGAGACAGATGTACTTGATGAATTGACAGCAAATTATCAATATTTGGCTTCAGTTTTGTAAGAAGAAATCTCAAATCTCCCCGTTCTGTGATGTTAAATCTGCTCCTTTTTTTTTTTGTTAACAGGTTGGTAACGGCACTAAAACTTCTTTTGACAAGTTATGACGAGGGATATGCTATCAAAAATTTTCTCGCAATTTCCCACTATTCCCCACTTGTACTATTATCTATTGTTCTATTCAATTCTGTGTTTGAACTGAGTCTCGAATATTTTTGAATACCTACCTAGTGAATGATGCTACCTGCCTACGTTGATAGGTAAATCCAAGCCAAAATTTTTGTTCTTTATTATGAAAACCAGAAAATTTTTCGTGGACCCCCACTTACAACGTGTGAACCCCTGTTTTCTTTTCACGTCTACGTGGACCCCCGTGTGGTCTCCTATGGACCCCTGGGGGTCCATCTGGACCACTTTGGGAACCTATGATCTAGACAAACTGTAATTGACCAATTGAAAGCAGCAACTGAAATATAATATATCTGAATACCAACTGTGTTGTATTTGGAGATGTTTGCAATAGCACTGATAACCAGATTGGAAAATAACTGCAACTGTCTCATCAACTTCTGATAATTTCCAAGATTTTACAATTTAATTAATTATGAAACTTTTGTATATTAATTCTTCATCTCATGTTTATTCAAATCATATAAGCATTTTTGGAAACCCTCTATACTGTAATAGAAGAAATTATTTTAATATAAAAAATGAAACGCAATCTGTCGTACGTGGTGTATTCTGTCTTAAATTACATAATTCAATATCTATATAGATTGCAGAGGCTAAATTACTCATAAGGGAGAAAAAAAACACAATTCTCCATATTCTAATAGACCGCGGACAAATACATTTCGTCACTGAGAATCCAAACAATTTCTGTCGAGTAAAAAAGAAACCATTGAAAATCAATTGTTTCATGTTCTCTGTTACAACATTTTTTCATTTGTTTGCGGGTCACTTTTATCTCATCGCATCTTAAATCGCTTTCCTTGGATGACAATTCCTCATTGTTTCCGACCGATGCTCGTTTTTGTTTTCAATGTCTCGTTACAGCCCCGGTTGAAATTACCCAGTTTCACAACGGGCAGCATCTCTTTGTTCAGTGTGTCGACCTCAAATTCCCGTATTATGGTAAATTCATTTACCCACGTGAATGAAGGGGGGGGATTGTTTTGAAGAATAATTTTGCATGCATAATGGCAATAATGATCTTAATTATGTGTAATGTACATTTTGAAATGATTCGTATTTTGGTGAACTGGAATTTCTTATCTGTTCGCTTTGTTTTTTGTAAATATTTAAAATGAGTTGTCAAATTGTTGATGACTTCAAATATTTTTCTCATTTCTGGTTAGAGAAGGGATTATTAAACTATGGTCTTTGATCCCGAGTTGGGGTAAGGCAACTTTTGACATAACAGAAACATTAATGACAAGCTTCCATCACCTTTTTCAACGTTATTAAGTAAGAACAATTCAGGAAACCATTTTGATATGATTGAATCAGTGGATTTTTTATCTCATTAAGTATTTTAACCCTTTCTAGGGCCATGAGAAGTAAAATAAGTATAAATAATAAGCAAATCCTACCAAATTCATCAATCAGTGTAGGAAGAAGTAGGCATAAATTATAACAAATTTTTCAATAAGACAGAAACTTAGATGCTTCAATACCTTATTTCACACAAAATAGTATGTCTTGATCTGTTACTTAATTATTAATTAACCAAATTAATTAATCAATCAAATTAAATTTATCTAATAAGCTAAATGAATCATTTTTCTTAAGCCAATCTTACCTCTAAAAATATTTTAATATATTATGATTATGCAAAATGGTCGTTTAAAGGGTTACAGTAAATGCATTGAGTGAATTTTTCAATCATTTCCTATTCAACTGGATATTTTGTTTCATTATTTATACAAAAGTGAAATAAAATATCGAGTAAACTTCGCCAACTGAAAACGTTATTAATTTGATTTCATCGGCTATTTTAATTAAATTCTGTTTCCTTGAATTTCCTTTTAATGTAATGTTGAAATAGCTGCCTCAATTCAGATTTAAAACATTTTCTAGTCGTTCAATGCCAGTGTTTTTTAATTAAATCCTATTAGGTAACGCGCATTTTTTAGATTAGCAATAAAATCAATTAAAATTTTACTGGTCCTTGTTTATTAAAACCATTGTGATGTAAAATCCATATTTTAGAGAGCTCAGATATGTTTTGCGAGGATTATTCGTAACATTTTCCTGGTATTTTTTTTGCATTGTATCTGTTAATTCAAACAATATGTGTCAGTCATCTAGCACTTATTTCGCCTACAAGTAACGTTCACTACTATCCGCTTTTCACTTGAAGTTTCCTGATTCAGCAGATTTTCTTCGAAGAATCCACTTATATGAGAAAAGACACAAAGAAAAGTGGTGGGGAGATAACTATAATTAATCCTCCTGGTTACCAAAATAATGTCATGTTGGAAGTGACTAAAATGTCTTTTTTCCTCATAAATATAGGAACTACAATGCTTACTGGCACTTCCGAGTAGAGAAAAAATTTTTAACAGTTAATCCGATTTATAATGTCAGTACCTTTGATGAAAAAAAATTTTTTTAATAAGGAGTTTTAGTAAATAATATTACAATCGTTTTGGCCACCTTAGTGCATATCTATTGCTACTTCTTACGAGCTTTCAATTCAAGCAACTGGACCTCATTGCACTAGTGGCAGATTCTTGGTTTTGCAGCCGAAAAAGGTTGAAAATGTGATTTCTGTCAATGGTTCATAATGTGATAGATTTCTGGTGCTTATTAACCCTTTCTACCCGGAAAAGAAATTCGATGCAAAATTATTTGCTTATAGTCTGTATTTTCTGTAAGCGGCTCAAGGTCATATTTTCTACCTCGTTATTGGTTGTCTGGTGCCAGTAACGCGGTAGAAAATGTGACCTTGAACCGCCTACAGAAAATACACAGACTATAATACAAGAGCTTGTTTATTGTTCCGAAATATATAATTGTTTTAAGCTGAATTCCTCAAAATTTAATTTACATCTTTTTACCTTTCTGCAGGTATTATTAACTATCAAAATTAAAAAATAAATGAATAAAACGTCAAAATGATGCACCGTCTAAAATGGCGCTTGAATGGCATCATCCGAGTGCAAAAGGTTAAATCAAACTGAGTTAAATATCATCATGTTAGTGTGATATAGAAATTTAGAGATCACTGAAATGGCTTTTGAGTTATTTTTATAAATAACTTCAAAGCACTTTTCGACTGTACCGGATACTAATCTTAATCGTAGCACAATAACTATCTTCTGAATTGTAAGAAACAGGACGTATACTTGCAAAGGGAAAATATTATAAATAATGCAAAAAAATATATTTTATCTTATTTGATTTAATAAAAATATTTCTGCAAAATTTTTGTCTATATTATAAGGCTTCTCATCGGTTACACAAGTCGTATTTAAAGCAATATTCTCCACGTACAGATATTGAAAACATAACAGAAAAAAGCCTCGCGTATAAACATGGTATAAAGCTTTGAATGTCATCATTTTAGACAATTTTCGATGATTTCAAGTTTCCTCAATAATTAACCGCCTATTAATTCCCAAAACTGATTGACATGAAATAATGAAATCCAAAGCTTCAAAACTCGGAAATGTTTTTATTGTAAATGAGTAGAACTTTCTTTTATTTTAAGTTGTTAATAAGTTAAAAACATTTTACGATTATATATATATATATATATATATATATATATATATATATATATATAGCTGTAGGATAGGAAGATTATATATGTTTGAATTTCAAATTTTTGTCAGCTATATATTTATTGTTTCAAACGATATAAAATATTGTTCTTAAAAAAACATTTTTTTTTGTCTTCCAGATTAGAAGTACACACCTATTTTCAAATACAGTACACTCCCGATTATCCGCGGAATTGGATGGCGCGGCCACCGCGGATAACAAAAACCGCGGATAATCCGAAAAAAGCTAAAAACGGGTATAGCAAAAGAGAAAACAGTCATTCCAACTTTGAAAAATCGTTTTATGTACATTAAAACGTAAAATAAACAGCAGGAAATGTTTCACTAACGCTTACTATTTTAGTATATCACTCAAAACTAACCTAAAATGCATTTTTTTAATGAAAACAGAAAAGTGCTTTGTACTTACGAGAGGCGTCAAGGATACACAGAAAAATTAATACATATGTACTGTTTAATACTGTAATGTATTATGGAATTACAAAAGCATAACTGTAAAACTGCACCTTTTTTGAAAAAATCAGTCAAAAAAAAAAAAAACTTTGTGCGGCAGGTGCGGATAATCGGGAGTCTACTGTAGTTCAATCTAAACACAGAGTTTGCATGGTAGTCCAGAAAATTTGTATACAGCCATACCATATGTTAAAAGAAAGCTGCTTTAAAAATATTTTTTTTTCATTCATAATTTCCATTTCTCGCCCCCTATCTGTTGAATAATAAACCACATAATGTCGCCAATTGACAAAATTATACTTTGTGCGATTAATTCATGGAACTCCAGACTATTGCTTTTAAATGAAGTGCACGAGGGCACTTAAATGATTTGAAGTCGTAATTATATTGTTTAAAAACCGGAAAAGGAAATGGTTTTCCCTTCTGCACTACGCAGATGTTACTTTTTGCACATTTTGCAATCTAGTCACTCACTGCTTTTAATATTATGATGTGTTTAAATTGTATTTGAACAGAAATGAGGGGAAGGGGAATGACTGATATGAATTATTTTCTCTTCTTTTGATATATTTTTTTCGACTTAAAACTCTTATATATATATTTGACAAAGAGATGATGTGAAAAAAATATAAAAACATATATACATTTTATTTTTCTTTTGATAATTTTAAATAATTCATAAAAATTCAATTTCATTAATCTGTTCTAAAGTTAAAATAATCTTTATTAAGAATATGATAATAATGCCACATATTTAATCATGCATAAAAAAAGTTTCACTTCAGATTTCTTTTCCTTTACATTGCAACATTGTCACCGTAGTTGCTTAGTGGGAAAGTTTTCGGTTTCGGAGCCTAGAGTTCCTAATTTGAAAACAATTTCCACTAAAAGCTACCATTTACTGGTGGTATATATAGACCCCGATAACACACTGAAGGTCTTAGGCAATGCTAGTACCGGGACTAGTTTAGCAACATCTAAAACCATTTTTTTTTTTTTTTAAATTTTGATTTTGATTTAACCCTTCACACTCGGATGGTTGACTCTCACTCACCCTTCAAGATGGTGCATCATTTTGAAGTTTTATTTATTTAATTTTGATTGTTAAAAATACCTGCAGAGTACTAAGAAGATGCAAATTAATTGAACGGGAGAACTGAACTTAAAACAAATTATATATATTTATTTCTTGGAGCAATAAACAAGTCTTTGTATACGGTGAATAATTATCAATCGAAGTATGCTTCCGAGAGCAAAGGGTTAATATCTTTACAATAAGTTTTTATGCCTGTACAGTTTTATATTTATACAAGAAACAAACATTACGAAAACAAATATTGCAAAATATTTAAATCCCCACCTTCAGGAAAGTTCTTTTCGATATCTTGCATGTAAAAGAAATTAAAAATTTAAACTAAGAAGGAATTTTAAAGAAAAAAAAAAGATTAAAAAAATTTAATGCATTTAAAATATTTAATATAAAATTTGCTTGCAAGTTAGCTTTTTTTATTGATGTGTTGTTGACTTGTGAATCCATCAATCAACAAAAAGCAAAAATGAAAATATGGACAAATAAAATCTCATGAATAATGTTCTGAAATTCAACCAACATTTGATTTTAGTTTGAATAAGTTCGAGTAAATCAAATGAAATCTTATAATTGATTCTTTAGTACAGTAAAAAGTATAATGATATTAATACTTTTTACAAAAATAGTTTGAAACGTTTTATATAGTATAATTTTAAAAGATCATAAAAATAAAGTCTCAAAGCTTACGAACCTCTTAGGAAGTTACCTACTTCCTTCATTTTATAGTCCAATCCTGAATGCATACTAGATGTCCTTCCTCTAGTGTCGCGTGCAACTTTGGGAAAGAGAATCTTCTTCCGATTTGTCCATGTCCCTTCCCAAATAGTCCACATGTGGTTCCGAAACAGATCATGAATGTAATTAAATTAAATTATCACTTTAATTAACTGATTTTTGTGAAAACTTTTGCATAAATAACTTTTGTCATTTATGATTACTTCATAAGTTCAGCATTGTTGCCACCTAAGCTGAAGCTATAAACTTCATTCGTTTAACGACACATTTATTTCGCCTTCTACATTTAGTTAAATGATCTGTTGAATTGTATAATCGTATATATTTATAATCTCGAACACATTATCTTGAGATTCAATGATTTCATAACAAAAAAACTTATCAATCAAACATTCTGACATTACATCGCATTTACCCTTCCTGTTTTTTACGTGGACAGAAAAATAAAAAAACCCATTCTTCCTATTTTTCATCTCTGGGAAAACATTTCTAATTCTCTCATAATCTAGAATCGCATCACCCTTCCATTACTCAAAAAAGCATCCTTAATTTTCTTTCCTTACATCCAATTTTTTTTATTTATTCCATTGGGAGCCATCTCTGAGGCAAAATGGCCCATAAATTGCCCGAAATACGCCATTCCTCTCATTAGGTGCGGGTCGGAATTCCCCGCATCCTTTCAGGGTGCGTTGTCTTGAGTTCTCCGTGAAGCGTGAAGCGCCGGCCGGGGCATACAAATGGGCTAGATTAGAAAAAGACACGGAGAGAGAACCGGAAGCCATAATGATCGCCATCCTGTGCGGACACACCCACCATTGCGTCCCGGCATCATTTCCACGGGACGGACAAGAACCAGAGTAATGTGCGAATGGAGCACTCGATTGGGTCGGCCTTGATTCCTCCCCCGTCAACTTAACTTTCGAATCTAATTGATTTGAATGCCATTTTTTGAGTGACTCGTCCGCCACTTAGCAGCTGTCTCCTTTTCGGTGTGGGGATACTTATTGTATCACACCATCTGCGCGGCAATCAAAACTCTTCTTTTAAAAAGGGTTGATCAGGTAGGTACTACGGAGTGGGCGCACCTTGTGACTTGGAAGGTGTTTAAGATTTCTTTGATGTTCATTTGAAATAATACCAGATTTGATGGGAACAGATATGATCATTTTGAAATACGGTTATATTTTAAGGTTCGCAACTCGACCAGTGCTTCATTCTTTGTGATATCCATTTATAAACAAAACTGGAAGATTCAACCTTATTTTGGATTATTATATATAGGCAGCGGTGGACTGGTGGTAAGGTCTCGGCTTTGGAACCGGAGGGTTTCTAGCTCGCGACTCGGATGAATTGTCGTGTAAGCGTGCCTGGTGCACACCAAATCCGTCAGGGAAAAATGCCCACCCGATGGCGTGGTGTGGACGAATAGAATAGGCGCCAGCTCAGGCACCATCCTCGCCATCTGGCCGCTGTTCAAAATTATGAGGTCCGTCCCAAAAATAGCCCTAGCGTTGCTTTAAGAAACGGGGCGTTAATATAATTAAACTAAACTAACTATCTGGATCATTATGCAAGAATTATTAATTTCGTAATAACAATACTACATTTACAGCTGATTCAAAATTGAAATATGCTTAAACGTTTCAATGTCGTTACCAACATTACGTACAGCTTTTTCCCAGCAATGTGGATTAGTTTAGCTTACTTATATTAATGACCCGTTTGGAAGAACCATTGTGGCTGTTTTGGGATGAATCTTATTATTCTGAACCCCGGCCAGATGACGAGAACGACACCTGAGCTGACTCTATTATAATAAATTATAATTAATCATTTTGATTATAATGAATTAATAAACATCAAACAAACATAATATTAAAATTCATTATTTTACAAGACTTATCAATTAGAATACAATATAATCAATTGAATGAATAATTATTATTTCAATATGTTACAAATAGATTATTAATTATACTTCAGTCTATTTAATATTTATTTTATTAATTCAAATTATCATTCATTATAGTCCTAATATTTTATAATTCACAGAATTAGTTTCTTCTAAAAAATATTTATTTAGCAAACTTGGCTAAAGCGGCTGTAGATAACTGATAATCCTGTCTTATTGTAAATCCATTCCTGCTCAAAATAGCGCATCGACTTTTTTCAATATTTTTTTTTTTTTTTGCACAATTTATCTTTCTATTATTATTACTATTACTACTATTATTATTATCAGCATTCCGCTCATAAATGTGAGATGTCTGTAGACAGGGAAAATCATATTACAACCACCTAATAAACAATCTTTTTGATATCTTTGCATATAAAAAACTGAGAATCACTGGTGTAATTTACAAAATAAATAAAGTAAACGACATTATATAGAAACGAATCAGAAATATCCACTTCAAATTGTTTGCTTGTTATTGAACTTAATAGCAGGAAATATGATATTTTAGAGAGAAAAAAAATTATTTTTGTTTTCCTTAGCGAATGTCTGATTAGCTAATGCTGACCCTGTTCGAAACATTAACGCATTACAAAAACGATTTCGGCACCAATGTTTCAAGGGTAGCGAAAAATCCAGAAGAAAATACAAATGACGTCATAAATTTTATGACACATTTTCATCTGCATGAATGCGTTTCAAAGGACATCAGCTGCCAAGTTTCGCTTTAAGGCTGGAAACTCTGAAATCCACAATATTTCACAGCATAAATCTGCACGTGCTTATTTTGGCAGGATTACACGTCTGTGTTGATATTTCTATGCATATATTAACGAACTTCATTACCAGATTGCTGAAATGACACTTCATATTGCGTAGTGATTCTTTTCTAAGTAAATTATATTTAAGCTAAATTCATATATACAGGCTGTACAATATAATTGCGACCCATTAGATAATATCTAAACAAATAGAGATAGGTTTGGAAAATGTGGAGAAAATGCTTTAAGTGAATAGAGAATCATACTTTATGTCATTTGTCAATAAATGTATTGCTGAGATAATAATGCCGTCCATATTTTAATACACTAATCGAGTCGCCTGTTGATTGGCTCACAAAATTACAAAAAATTACTTAAAAATGAGAAAATTCAATGCTTTTTAATCCATTCATATTTAGTAAAACATTATTGACACATTCACTAACTTTTTTAGGGGAGAAAAAAACAGATGCATACTTCTGTAATTTATATTGGCCGAATTATGAGACTTTCAGCATCACTACATTGGATAATTCCAGGCCATTTAAATGACGATCTTAAGGAAGATCTCTTTTTCTTAAAAATAAATTATCTAGGTGTCAATACTAAATATGGCTAATAGGAGTGGAGAAGTATACAAAATGTCATACAATTTTTTTTTTTCAAAAGTTCGTTTATTGACACAAATAAAATTTAACTTTTTATGTCATTTAGAGTATTTTTCCAATTGAAAGTATATATTTATGCATAATTATTTGGAAATTAGCTATATGAGGCAATGAACTGAGTGGACTTTCTATACATAAAAATAGTTACTGATTGTTTATTTTGAATGAACTGCAATTACACCAATTACAATAAAAAAAACTCCAATAATCCTGCAAATAACGCTACTGAGGACAAAAAAATATCGTGAAAATATAAATCAAACACTCATATAAAGATATCATTTTTGCATTTATTTATGAAAAAAAAATGCAATAAAGGGATATTTTATAATTTTTATTTATTAATAATTATACTTCATCTTCTGTTTATATTGAAATTTTAAGCTCGTGAAAATATTTTCTTTTTGAAAGAAAAAAAAAACATGTATGCATAGAAAACCTCTCTTTTCTGGGAGAGAAGTTGGTTATTTGTGGCATACGCAGAAGACAAATTTTATGTTATCTTAAAATTCATTTTTTTTTTAATAATAGCAACTGCTCTGACATTTTCCTTGCGATTTCTCATTTTCAGGAAAATTATGATTATGATCACAATTATTTTTATTTTGATCACAATATCTTGATGTTAAATATACAACTGCTTTTATTTAATGTCACATGGATACAAAAAAAAAAAAATCAGTATTGTTGAAAAGAAGTAAATGCAACTATTGGAAAAAAACATTCAAACAAGATTCAAGCCTCTTGTTTGAAACATTGTATCGAGATAATATTTTAGACTTGTCTATCATTCTGCTATTTTAAAAAAATACTGTTAACTATAGTAACGATAATACGCACACAAGAAATTTGCTGCAATATCATTTCAATGCGTATACATAAATATAACTGAAATAATGAAAAATATTATTGTAAAATATACTTAAAATATTTTGAAAAATAGAATTTATATTAAGAATAGAGAAAATGATTGCCCAAAATTAAAATTGATATTACCGAAAAGTTAATTTTTTGAGTTTAAAAATAGAATAAAAATGGTTTTTGTGCAAAATATTTTTCTGGTGTTAATAAGTAGAAACCTTAAAATATTGAGTAATTTTAAAAAAAAATCTTATTGTAATTTCGAAGAAAAACTTTTCTGGTGAGGTATTACTACATAAAAAGTACCTACATATTATTATATTTAATAGCTCTAGATCCAAAAAATTTTCTTTGATTATTTTTATATCAACATGTTACAGGACGTATCAGCATATAAAATATTACCATGCTTACATTTTTCTAATATTTTGACTAAATGTGAATAGCAATTCGAAGAAAAATAAATTTAATAGACACAATCAACAAGAGTGATCTCCTCGAAACGTTCTCGCACATTCTCCAATAAACAGTTTATCCTGTCTTCCTTCGCAAAAAATTTGTGGAAATTGGGTAAGCAATGTTTATATTAGGGAGCAATGTTTACAAAATATAGAACTTTGACAAGAATCTAAAACTTTTATTGAATCTATCGAACAAATTTGTATTTTGGACGTTTTTTTCCGAATTGATTGAAATCAAAATTGAACTCGTAAGTACAGTTACAATCACAGTTCACATGGCGAATTTTATTAATTACATACTTCAAATACACAAACCGACAAACAGTCAATCCAATCTAGGGCTAAGAGTACGACTTAACTACTCACGCATCACTCATTCGCTTGCACAACCCCTTTTCAAAGTGGGCACATTCACACATCTCACAGATAGAACAACGGAAGAACAACCATGCCCAAAGCGGGACTCGAACCCAGGACGCCCAGATCACGGGAAAGACGCGCTACCCCTATGCCAGAACGTCCAGATCACGGGGAAGACGCGCTACCCCTATGCCAGGACGCAGGCGCGAATTCCTTCATGATTGCAAAACTTTCTCTTTATAAAGGAGAAAATAAAAATAGTAATTGTAGACTTGAAAAAGGCGTGTTAACATATGATCGGCTTGACTCTCCCTGTATATGATACGCTTGCAAAAATTTTAAAAATCTACAAGCACGGAAGGGACTTTAATTAAAATTGGCATGGAAGGACCAATGTAAAGAACTTGCTACACCGTTTTACATTTTAGTTTTCAATTATGGTAGAGTGAAATAATAAGCACGTGTTAAAATTAAAATCCATATGCATCTAGTAAGCATTTATTTTAATTAGATAACTGTTGACCTTTAAACGTAAATCAGTTTCGTCATTATTTTTTTTTTCCAAATTGTTATTGAAATGTCACTTCCGGATACAATTTTTACACACACCCTCAGTTTAATTGAGCAGAAAAATAAACAATATTTGATCATTTGATATAGGTAATAAATAGCAATATAATTTCAACAAATATACCAATCACAATTGATAATCCGAGCTGTCTATTTTTGTTTTAAACGCATGACTCAAATGATCATTTTAAAAAAAAAGCCTCTAAATCTCACTGAGCAGACTATTTAATCATATCGTCTACCTTAAAAATCTCAAAAAGCAGCTTGCATGACTTAAGAATATGATTCAAATATGTAATCTGAAAATCTGATAAGTTATTCAATGCATGATTTTATATAAGGCAACAGTCGAAATTCTAGAAATGGTAAAAAATAAGCAATAAGTAAATAAATAAATAAAGCCATAACCTTTATCATGCTTATTCAACCTTAGCAAGCGATTATCTTCTTTTGACATGCTCTTTCGATTAACATTTCCATCCAAAATCTGATTCATTTGACGTGAAATGTTCGAGATACTCCAGCAACATAAAAGACTATCCTTCGAAGGAAATGCAGAAAGTAGTTAACATCAAGTGTAGTTTAGCAGCGCAAATAGCTGCCACTTTCGACAACTCTACTCTGTAAAAAACTTACTAATGTGCATTAAATGACGAAGGGCCTGTAGATCAAATCGTAGAAAATCTAGTTAAAGTGTTCGCAACGAAATCATTAAGAAAAGAGGGGGGAAAAATAGAATTTTTTTTGGAATAGAATCATGCGAAACTCCTATATCTGTAATTATAATATCCGCTAAATTTTCTCCTAAAATTACATAATTAAATTTTGTAACTTGAATATGCGGATGCCACTGTGAGATCACATGAATGAATGTTCCTTTTTAATGTAAAGAGACAGTTATGCCATCATGATACGCATTGAATTAACCATGCCGAATCAATTTTCTAATCCATTGCGCATCATGCAGGACGTGACGTCATGGTACAAAATAAGACAAGTAAAATGTAAATTCAGAAATGTAGTGAATGCGTTAGATGACATCCACAGTTTGGTTTGGTGCATGATTGTGACGTCAAGTGAATAATGTCGATACGCACAATTGTAAAGAGGCTTTCTCGGTTTAAAATGTTTAATTTACTGCTCATCGGACCAATCTGCGCCTAAAGGTAAGAATAATTGTTTAACTAATTGAAAGGATAGATTTTTTTTTCTTTCTTTTTTCCTTCATTATTTCTATTACAAAATAATTCGTATATTAACCCTTTCATCGGATTTTTTTCTTTGTTTAATTATTAGCCCTTAAACTACATGTATAATTCATAAATTATGATTTCGTATTTATATCAGAATTTTTCATCTTCAATAACATTATAAAATTAAATCTCATCAAAGTTGTACAAATTTTTTAAAGTTTTTAAAGCCTTCCGGTAACTTTACTTAAATAATTTGTTGAATAACTTTAAGTTTTACCCGTTAATTAATATATACAATGTGTTGCTTGACATTAATAGTATTATGCCTACACAAACAAGTGCACAGTATGGCATAAGATTTTAAAGAAATCCTTTAAATTATTCAAAGTTCGCGCTTTTTAATAACTCAGAATTATTCAGGGGAAGACTAAAAACATTTTCGCACATTTTCTTTATCTTTAGTATAACAACAGAAAAAAATCAAACGAAAAGTCATTAGTCATTTTTCCTAGTCAAAAAAAAAGACATTAATGATAAATATATATACTAAATTATGAAGATGAATGTTTAAATGGCATGCATAGTTATGTTTGTCATGTGGTTGTGACGCTGCATAAATTGACTTTATTTTTCGAATACGAGGTATAGAGAAAATATCGTATTCGTCAAAAAATTCGAAATCGGAATTTTAAAGTATCTCCACTTTTCACACCTCTCAAAGATCGAATAATACATATTTGACCTTATGTCTATTTATTGTTTGTGAATAAGGTAATTCAAAAACTTGTGGTGTTAAGCGAACGAAATGTGGTGTACGATCTTTACACTAAGTTCGTAGATTACTTTCAAATTTTAAACAAAATTAATTTAGAGGAAGTCTGTTTGTTCGGCTGTCTAAATATAAGTTGATGAAATAACTACAAAACGAAGAGAGCTAGATGAAATTTGGTATACAAATTTAGCCTTTGTAGTAGATATCTAGCAAATTTGGAACCAAATCCATCGAGAGGCTTAACCGTCTGTTTATTTGAACATTTATAAATACAATAATGCAAAAACACAATAATATGATGTAAGAAATGTCGTTTTAAAATTGTAATTCTGTGTCAAATTTTGTTTCAGTCGGTTGGAATAAAAGTCTTCTAAAGCACAAATTCGAATTTCAGTTACGAAGAATTAATTAACTATGTGTCAACAATTAATCACCAAAAAACTCACCAAGAATCCCGTAAGAATGCTGAATTCACGCCAAACATCTATATTTCATATTTATTGTTCACCATTGCCATGTAAGGCCATCCAAAGTCAACAATTTTATGTGGGGCGAAGGGGATCATTAAAGAGTATGCAAGAAAGTTTTGGGCATACCATCCCGCTGATTTTTATATTTTATTTCTGACTAGATAAGATTTTAAACATTTTGTAAAAGTATATATTTACCAGATAATTTTGCTCAATAATTTTTTTTTAATTCCGAAAAGTCTTCCCTTTGTTTTAAAACTCATAGAAAAATACCACTCAATATTTTAATTACAATACTCAAGTAATGTTTTTTTTTTTTTTTTTTTCATTTTTTATTCCCGTTTTGGTTGCTATTGCGAGAGCTTAATGCGTGTGCTTAAAAAAATTACAGAAAATAGACTACATTTCTGGAAACTTAGTGCTTTTTCCCGTTTTATAGAATCCTGTTGAAACATGAAAAATGGTTTTAACCTAAAATGAAAAAAGAAATAATGCATTCTACCAATACAAAAATAAAAGAGCACCTTAAAAATAAATACTAGTGAATTACGAAAAGACGAAATTTTAGATAAACTACGAAAACTCTAAAATCCGATAAGAAAGAGACAATTTATCAATATATTAATCAAAAAGAGAACATGATTGTTTCTGATATTGAATGTATTACATACCGCAAAATACTCAATTAATACCCAAATACTACAAAACTGATAATACTGCTTCGTGTTTTATATAAACTCTAGTTCCGATTCTTTTCTTTAATGCTATTTGTTCCTTTTAAAAAAAACATAATTAAGTTTTTAGGATGGCATGCTACCTGTGATTTCATGATGTGAAGATCAATACGTTGTGAAGGCAGTATTAAATTTAACAGAAAATACCGAATTTGGTACACATTCTTAGAACGATTTCGATATTTTAAAAAAACAAATATCTTGGAATAAAAATTTCTGGCAACAGCTTATAATTTAAAGTGATAAACATCATCTGTTACTTTTAAATTTATTCTTATTTCAAAATGTTGAATGTAAATAAGTTGTGGAATGAAAGCTAAGTCTCTGAGCTTTCCGAGGAGAAATATTCCTATTACATAATTCAAAAACGTTGTGAAATGCATGGTATTAAAATTTCCAAGTGCAAAATAATCTGCTTTGTTACTCGAAAAGGGAAACGCCACTTATCGTCTTTTCTACTTGAAAAGGAAATTTCAAACGAATTTCCGGAAAAGCTAATAGTGTTTCACATAATTGTAAAGTGAAAACCTCAGATGCCAAAATTAATTGCCAAGTCTTTAAATATATCTATCTATAGCAACAAAAAATAATAAACCAAAGTTTGAAACTTAAAGAAGCTGTTCATCAGCTTTTGTTAAGGCATGTGGCTTAAAGCAGAATAATTTGTAGAAACCTGTATGAAAATTATATAGCAGCAGATAAATGGAAATGCATTGTAACCTTTGATGAAGCATGGATTTACCAAAGTGGTTGCAACAAAAATAGGTCTATTTACTACATAAAACGAAGAGAAAGAAATGTATAAACCTGATTCTGTTAATATAAAGGAAATTTCAGTAAAGGGTTTGTGATAACCGTAAGGTTCTTCTAAAACGGGAAATTAAAGATCGAAAAGAATGGGAATAATGTTAAAATCAACTCAACATTCTATTGGTGGGAAGTCTGATATTTAAAGAAGAAATTCCATTTCTTTATCCCAGAAAGTGAAATTTCACCAAGACAAAATTACAAGTCATAAAAAGTAGCACTATATTCCTTGAAAAAAAAAGGAAGACTGATACAAATATTGCATATATACTTTTCAATATAATTTTGCAAAATCTCTGACGTTTCTCCTATTGTGGCTTTTTTTTAAAGGATTTCTCAGAGCAAAACAGTCACAAGTGATGGAAAGTAGTAGAAGAGAAATAAAAAAATATTCATTGAAATTTTGTGAAAAACTTTTTCTTTTAATCATGGAAATCACAATGTAGACTTATAGTAAAGAAAAAGGACAATCAGATTGAACGTTTTGAAGAACAGCCTTTTTATTTTAAATATAAATTAAACGGTCTTGAGTTTGATTTAAAAATATGCAAATTTCTTCTGTAGATATTTATTGATATTAGATGATCAATAAGAAAAAATGTTTTCAAGATTTTAATTGAATTTTTAATTAATAAAAAAGTTAGCCGAAATTTCACCATTTTTCCTTAATAATTTCTTAGTATATTCTAGTACAAAAACCATTTCTACACCATTTTAAAAGTCAAAAAATTAATTCTTTATTGAATCCAGTTTTTTCTTGAAATATTCCTTTTAATTTCATTACATGTCCTAAAATTAATTTTCAAACATTATTATAATAAAATTCAAACCAGTTCTATTGTTTCATCAAAACTTTTACTTGTATACTTTTGTCAATACCATTTTTAAACAATAGTTACAAAAGAGCCTATTAAAGAGCGATTTTTTTGGCGACTCATCGCTAGAATGCAATTCATACAGAAGTACCAAAAAAAAAAAAAAAAAAAAAAACCGTATTGTGGATTTATTTATTTCGAATGCCTTTTCCCCGATTAAAACTAAAATTTGAGATGAAATTACAATTGTAGTCACAAGATAACATACTTAATTTCCTAAATTTATGTCATTGTGCTTTTGAATAATAGCGTTTACATGCTTCTGAAAGGATAGACTGAGAGTTGATCCATTCCTTGACAGATTTGGTATTAAATTTGATAGCTATTTACACTTAATATGATCAATAATTACCAAATTTTATCCATCTAGCTTTCTTAGTTTTGTAGTTATTGTGTCAACTTCTATAGAAGAATAAACAAATTTCCTCAGAATGTATTTCGAGGCCGCGGTGGCCTGGTGGTAAAATCTCGGCTTCTGAGCCGTAGGGTTTCAGGTTCGAGACCCGATTCCACTGAAGAACCGTCATGCAAGGGGGTCTGTTGCACGTTAAATCCGTCGTGCCAAACGTCCTCCCGCTAGTGTGGTGTGGTGTGGAGAGGGGGGTTCCAGCTCAGATATCGTCCTCGTCACCTGACCGCGGTTCAAAATTACGAGGTTCGTCCCAAAATAGCCCTAGTGTTGCTTTATAACGGGACGTTAATATAACTAAACTAAGTAATCAGAATGGATTCCGTGAAAAAATTGATAAAAATCACCAAATTTGGTATAAAACCCACATATCAAATTCAAAGCATTTTTGAATTATCATGCTCATGGCCAGGACAGGCATAATTCTAAAAACAGTTTTTTTGAACTCAGGAACGTTTAAAACATTCAGATTCATCAAAATTTAGCATATGAATCTTTACCATTGAATATAAATTTTTCCTACGAATATAAATTTTTACCATTGTGTACTTGGTATACCAGAAAGTGAAGACAAGAGTGAGTGATCTCCTTAAAACTTTCTCGCATATTTAATTAAGTTGTTATTCATTTCATTGCAGCATAAAACATTTGACTTTAAACAAAGCCATAAAAGCTAGAAATACTCAGTTTTTTTTTTTTTTTTTTTTTTGGAATTATTTTTTCAGAGTCTCTCTCACATGAGAATTTTGTGCTTTGAAGTATAGTGAAGAGAAGTGAATATGCATTTTGGACTTATTTTTGTAGATCTATTTAGATTAAAATTTAACGCAAAATATAGCAAAAATGCCACATACGAAATTTCATCTATCTATCCTTGTTTTCTTTTTAATTATTACGTATTCATGCAACAAATGTCAACGATTAGATAGCTTTAGTTCAAAATTTGATACAAATCTATTCTTTGATGATAAAACTGTTAGTTACCTGTTCGCCTAACGTTCACCTTTCTCTGGTAGACAAACAGACTTCCCGTTAATGGATTCCTCTTAAAATTTGATAGAAATTTACGAATTTAGTGTAAAGAGCACATTCAAAATTTCAGCTCAATGCATTTTTGAATTATCGTATTCACATTTGTTATCGTAGCGACAAACAAATAGGTATAATATCAACATTGCATTTTCGAACCAAGGGAAATATGAAACGTGGAAACTAATAAAAATTTCAAGTTCAAATTTTATAGGAACACCTTCTTTTTTTTTTTTTTTTTTGTATAGTTCGTATATGAAAAAGCAGAAAATGGGATATAAATTCAAAACAGAGTTTACAATTTCGAATGTGAAAGATTTTATTACTAACATTATAAAGTCCTTAGGCTGGCACCTTTCCTGTCTATTACATTTTTGAGTGGTTGCTTTTTTAAATCAAGGATTTTTCGCCAAATAAATCTTATTTATTTTGTGAAAGAATGAAGTAAATGTACTGTTTATTTTATAATGCACATGAAATAAATACATTAATGTATTATTATGAGGGTATTCTACTTCAATGGCACTGTGCTGTGTAAACTTTTGCCAATCTGTAATACCGTTGTCCTGCAATGTAACTCTCATCGCTGGAAAAACTAAATAATATGAATGCTTAATGGATGCCAGATCAATAACTTCTTAACCTTGACGACAAATTCCACAAGATAGATGATTTAGGAAAATGCAATGATCATGATTCTATTACTATTAGGAACCGAGATCCAGAAATCCTTCTGGTAAATTTTATGTGACGTCACATCCTGTCGGGGAACTATAAAAGTCGTTCGCAAGAGATTTAATTAATAATAGAAATAACTAATTTTTAAAGATAAAAATAACAGTGAAGATTAATTTTTATTATTTAATAAATTAAATAAAATATAATTCTACAGAAGTCCAATAATTAATTTTTATTCATGCTAAGGATTATTTCCACAACGAAGAAATTAAACATTTAAAAAAAGCTATCTGAGTTGATTGACGCTAAAACAAAATTTGGAATTTATGCATCTTTCAATAATGCGTATATAAAGGTGATTTTTAGCTTCACCCAGCGTTGTAAGTAGTTGTGAACGATTATTTCATAGATAACCAGTCAATATCATAAATCGATTAATCACTTTTACGGCTTGTTATTAATAATAATCGATTAATCATATTGACTATAACATACGCATTGCAATGATGTAAAGACGAATTGACAAGGTGAAAGAGAAGGGGGAAATGTAAAGGCTCCATTTGACAGGTTTAGGTGACATTATGGAGACAAAATTTAGTGCATTAAAGCCATTTTGCAAAACCAAATATGTCAAAGGAATGAAAAAAATAATATCCATCCCCGGACATTGCTTATCTATATACTTATAATAAAGCTCAATGTGTGTGTGTGTGTGTTGGCGCTCTACAGGCCAGGTCATTTGACATACAGCTACCAAATTTGGTACATGTATACCTTGGAGGTTGGGAATGTGCACCTGGGGTTCCTTTTTTCGAATTTTTAATTAGAATTTTAATTATTAATTAAAACTAACTTTCCCACCAAAAAAATCTTCCATTTTCCCCACCGCCAACTTTTCCGTCAAAAAAATCTTCCATTTTCCCCACCGCCAAATGAGTAAGGCTTCAATTTTTTTTTCTCCCAACAGTAATGAGGCTAGGGTTAACATTTTTCGGCTGATTATTTCAAATGATTCTGTTTGTTTTCTTAATGTTTGATGCATTTAAAATTAAACATTGTTAATGAATCGATCTTTCAGATTAATTCTGAAGTACTTTTGAATTAAAATAAAACAGAATAAAGGAAATTAAAAATTTCTAATCCGCATAGCGTTACCCCAACTGGCGTAGAAAAAAATCACGTGTTTGCGTTACGTAACTGACGTTGAAAATTCACGCATGCGCATTGTGTTCTGAATTCCGCATTGTGTTGACAATTATTATCAACGGATGCGGACTGGATTTAAATTATTTTTAGGTCCGTTGTATGCTTTTGTAATTAAAATGTATTTATGTTAGTTATATATTTTTTGTATATGCTTATAGTTTTAAGTACATCGTTTTTTAAGTAGTTTTTTTAAAACCTGTTTTCAACCGTTTATTTTAAACGATTCGTTTTATTTTCTTAGTGTTTGATGCATTTAAAATTAAACATTGTTAATTAATAGATCTGCTCATAATGAATCTAAGAAAATTTTGTTGATAAATTCTTGAGATATTACATAAATTAAAAAAGATATTCTTTAGTGCCCATAAAGTTTAAACGCTGAGTGACTCTATTTTCAGTAATCAGATTATAAAAAAAAATGCTTCGTTTCAGTAAAAAATATTATTATATTAATTGAAGATTAATTCTTTCCACTTTAATTTAAAGCATAAATTCTACGGGTGCTAACAGAAAATGAGAGAGATACATATTACGTTATGACTGAAGGCCTTTATAATATTATGAATGAATTACATGACAATCAAAATTTGAAGTTTTAAAATATTTTGATGAAGAAGCTATTAAAGTAGGAATTGCATAAAATATTTAAATATTAAAATTTTAACGAACATTAAGATTGGCGAACCGGCTGGTCGCCAAAGGCGGCTAGTATGTAATAATTCACTGATGACAGTTAAAGAGTGATAAAGAAAAATCATGCCCATAAGACTTACGCTTGCTAACCCATTAATATACTGCACAGCTGTAAGGTTGTCGACTGAAGTAAGTTATCCACATATGATGGCAGATAACATAACATACAAACATATTTAAGAAATGAAAACAATTCAGAAATAAAAAAATAACATTTTCATTTCTCATAAACTTATCATTCAAATGTTTAAGCCTATTATCACCATTATAAATCCTAAATATTTTTTCTGTAATAAATATTTTTCTAAATGAACAGTGATAAATGAGATGTTAGTGGATAGACTTTTTCACACGCTTTTGATTGAAGTTGCCAAGTTTATATTAAAAAGGAATTTTAAAAAAAAAACTTAAATCAAAAGAAGCTGAAATTCACTTTAATAAACTTAATCTAAATCAAAGCTATTTCTCTAGCAACTTCGAAATAACAAAGTACATTCCAATTATGCACCATAATATAGCTTTATATTAATACGAAATTCAAGAGACCACAAAAAAGTTGGAATCAGTCAAGTTACACATTAATTTTACGATCTTGTTATTCCATATATTGATGGAATACATGGAATTAAATTTCCGAGTATCTGTTTGACGAAACAAATATCATTTCTTAGAAAAGACAGAGACAACCCGACCATTTTTTAAAAAAAATCCAAGCGGGGGTGGATCCGCTGTCCCGCCGCCGCGGAGACACATAGAGCTGAAAAGAACAGGGTCGGGGGAGCAAACAATCCCTCCCCGTTTGATAGCCACTTTTTATTTTCTTCGGCATTTTTTTCTTCCTAAGGTAGGACGGACTTGTTCGTTTCCGGTGATCTGAGTAGAAATAGCGTTTTTTAATGAGCTTGCGCCGAAGAGGGTTCTCTCACTTTTTTTGCTTCTTCTTTCTTGTTTTACCTGGAAAAAAAAATTGGCCAGCAAGGAGCAAAAAGCACTGCCATTTTATCGATTGATAACTATCATTAAGAGATTTGATACAATTTCGTCATTTTTTTATGTTTTGTTCTTCGAGTTTCTTGGACTCTTTTACACCCACACTGGGAACTGCAGTCTGAGGTTTATACCTTTTTTTTTCTTTTGTAAATTACAGAAATTTGCTCCCTTTTCCCTTTAAAACAAAAATACGCAATTAAAATAACATTATAACATAGTATCGATGTAATTTCAGATTTCGTAATTTTTTTTTTTTTTCTTTTTCTTTTTTCGCTTAGAAACGTATTTTAGGAAAAAGAGTAAATAAATAGAACGAAGCTTTACTTAAACTCGAAAAAGTTAGCTATGATTATAGATTCGGAAAATTATTAAGAAAATGTAAAATTAGTCAATGAGAAATATTTTTTATTTTTGTAAATTACTCCTTCTCTTTCACAGTATAAAAATAAGTAAGTAAGTAAAGTAATCTTCTATCTTAAAATCGATGTGGTTTCAGATAGTAATTTAATTGTTTTGCTATTCAGTTTCGGAAGAAAAATAAAGGGGAATTAAAATTAAACTGACAGAGACTTGTACCGTTTCTACTGAACGAATCCGAATGAAACTTCAATATTATTTGTTAATTAGACCATGGGGCAGAGATCTCCGTAGGAAAAAATAGCTTGAAATTTTGTTAATTAATACCGCTGTACTGCTCAAAAATCGTTTGCTAATGAGTAGCACGTTTCATTTCACTATAAAAATTATACATATAGTTCAAAGAAATCATTCATCCACCGCGAATATAATGCTGAGGAAGAAAAATTGCTCATTGATTGTAAAACTCTTTTATCAAAGAATGCTTCAGCAGCACTCCATTCTTACCTGCGGATGAAACACTTGAAGTAAGGGACCATATTAGAAAATGCAGTTAAAGATGTATAAGTGTAAAGAAACTGTCATTTTGGATGTTGCACCAGGAAGAATACTACCTTCAACAAAGACAACAACTGTGGAGGAAGTTTCTATTGCAACAGCTGATGCATCTGAAAGTTCTTCAATTGCTAATGTAGGTGGCTGCTTAATAGCACGAGCATCGGATATTCCGTGGACAACCTTGTGCATGATTTTACCCAAAATTCTTAAATTATATCTTTGCAAGATGCGTTCCGTGCAACAGTTGGAATTGCAAGATTGCACTGGAAATCTTGATTTTGTCTTGCGTTTCCTGGCGAGGATGCAAATGGATGAAAACTAGAGATATTGTGCAAGTTCCTCTGAAAGATAGCTTTGACATTTGATATCGATCATGGATTGAACGCTTTAATATAGATCATAACGGTTCGATTTTGTTGAGGCCCGAGGACTATGCGGATCAAGGTTGCTATTTCATTGATTCTCGTGTTTATCAAACCATGTTTGGACAAGTTCCTGCAGCATAAATGGTAGCATTTTCATCTTGGAAGATTCCATTTCCTGCATGAAACAATGTTTGCATCATAAAATGGGTCTGGTCGACTAAAACTGCTCTATTCTTTTCCGCAGGGACTCTTTGTTTCAGGATTATTTTTGAACCAGTAGAAAAAGCGATACTTCTGCCCATACCATAACAGATCCACCTCCATGCCTGATAGAAATAGCAGGAACATAACTAACCGGTCAACAACTAGGTCTTACACAGTATGGAGGGAGGTACCACCGGAACCACCCTAGTGGGCCCAACGAAATCAACCGGCAAAGAGTGCTCTTGACGAAAAATCCCAGAGGTCCAGCAAGCCGTGGCCTTTTAGACCCGTAATCTTTGAATATTGTGTCTACCTCCATGCCTGATAGCTGAAAGGTGACAATCACGATCATAGCTTGTATAAAAATCCTCCAAACGTGCTATCATGAGGAAAAGTGTGAAAGATGATTCAGCTGACCATATACTTGACAAATCTATGTTTATCGTACATTTATCATACGACTAGGTTTTGTGGTTATGGCAGGACGCATGGGATTAACATCTGTGACAAGTGACTTGGGAATCGCTGCTCTGCCATAAATGTTTTGTTTATGAAGGTGCCTCTTAACTGTAATTAGTGACACTGCAGAATCCAGATGTTGACTGAGCTTTGTGGTCACTTCGGCTGCCGTCGTTTTCTTTTTTGCCATTACCATCTGCTTCAATACCATACACTATTTTCCTTTGCCGTGTTGTCTGTACTCTATTATGATTTTAGATGCCGCACCTGTAAAGACGCCTGAAAGCTGGGATGTCTCGGAACACAGTTGCACCAGTTAATCGGGTTCCTATAATTTGGCCCGTTTCAACGTCTGTGAAGTCTGACATTTTACGCCTTTGGCAAAAATCCAAGACGTATACAAGTTCACTAAAGGTATCTCATACTACTATGATATATACTTCTTATATTTAAAAAAATGATTGTTAGGATATTTTAATACTTACGAAGCGCATTCTGAAATGCCATTTTTATTAACAGGTATTTCAATTATTTTGTTAACCACCTACACTATTACTATAATACTAGTCTATATAGATACTTTGTACACGAGAAAATAAAAATCACTCTACATTATACTTATTCAGATGCTTAAGACTAATCGTCACCATGTTAATTTTTTATATATTTATCTTGCCAATATTCTTTTTTTCCCCCTCAATGAAGAGTAATGACTAAGATGTCAGTAGGCAGAACTTTATCCCGATTTTTGAGGGTTCCATTTCATTTTAATGGGCATTTCTTTGTTAAAAATGTAAGTTAAAAGTCTCGCTTCGGTGAAATTGTCTTACCTCAGAATGAAATGTGCTGGAAACTCAGATAAACCATTCTATTATCTATTTACTGAATGCATTTCAATAAAAAGCAAAATGGATTGATCTTATGTATTCAGACTTTATGTCTGAAGCCATGCTCAAGTGAAGAGCTCCTGAAGGAGTGAATGAAAGATGCTGCTTTCCATCAATTTAAATTTTTCAAGAATCCCTAAATATAATACTATTTTTGTAACAACTACAGAAAATTATTTTAAAAAATCAAGAAAATGGTGTTCTCACATCAATCCTGTTTATACAAATATGTATAGTGAATATGTTCACATCTATCTTAGCTACACTGAGTACGAATTTCGTTAATCATTTAATTTCAACAACACAACAAAACACTAATAAAAATGCTATTTGGGAACAGAGGAATGAAAGATACTGAAAGAGTGACATTTCGCACTGGTTTACTCGTAATAATTATTTTTTAAATAGAGCTATTTCGGTATTGTGGAATCTAAATTACAAATTTAAATTAAATTCGTAGAATCATAGGCATTTACAAGGGCAAGCTATTCTTGTGCAATAAGTTCCTTTGATTCCATCACATAATTACTTCCAATTCAAGTAATCTCAATATTTTTAAGATTAGTTATTGGCACTAACAAAAATCAGGTACATATTTAAAAGTGTCTGAGTAGAGAATCTTGAAACAAAATATGTGATATTGGCCAAAAAAATTTTTTATTCTATCATCAGCCTTGATAATTTGATCGACATCTAGCGAAACTAGGAATGCAACCGAAAATATCCAAAATTGATCCATTTTTTTTCGCAAGTTAGTGTCAGGACCACATACCAAATTACAATTTTCAGCATTTTCATCACGTTTACATACAGACAGGCTTTTACAGACAAACAGGCAGACAGACAAATTGTCAATTTTATGGGGGATCAGATCCCAAATTCGGCGCAGAACTTAAAGTTTGGTGAAAAAGCTTATCCCAAATTTCATCTGCGTAACTCGTTATATTTTTAAGCTATCCTTTTCATAGACTAATATTATCTGAATTTTTTTCAGGGCCAAGGACATATAAAATAAGAAAATTCCTTATATTCTCACAGTAAAATTTTTGGATCTCAATACTATTTTATATACGATAAAGTAAATAATGCAACAGGAATGTAAAAATGTGAAAATCATTACGTTAACAATCTTTCCGATAAAACTTACACAGCCGTACAGATTCTTCATTTCCCTTTACTTTACAAAGTCTTCTATCAAGATATCATTCGCCATCTCCACTTTGTTTCGAAGTTAAAGAACTCGTTAAATTTATTAAATTTGAATTGCATTGTTAGTAAGGAAAATAACCGAGTTCACTATAAACGAATTCGTTGAAAAAAGCGTTAACAATGTCTAGATTTTTTTTTTTATCTTTCTTCTCTATGATAAATAAACATCATTGCGGTTAGTTTACGCTGGAGATACTAAGTGACCGACTCTTCAGTTTAATAAAAACAAGTGATGTAATATAAAAGCTGTAAACTGACTCGAACAGCAAATATGAGTCAGAGGAAGCAGTTTTGTTGTTGTCAGGAAATGGTTGAAACAAACATTCAGATTTAACTGTTTCAACAATTTAAATTCAACTTTCGTTCTAAGTAAAGCGTGTTTTTGACCTTTGTATAGCTTCCTCCATGATTCATAATTTAAATTTAGCTTTGTTTCTGGCTTTCTTTTTTATTTTTATATATTATTATTAATAATAATCGTAAAATCATTATATTTGTTTTATATAAGCAACGAAAAAAAGTATTTCAGTTTATTGACCGCAATTCTTAATAAAAAATATTAAAGATATGGAAAAACAACACTGGAAATTTTTTATTTACTGAATACATATATATGTGTATATATATATCAAATTAGAAGATATGATACATCGAAATTTCAAAAATAAATGTTGCAAATTTTTCATAACTTTCTTTCTAAAATAATTATGCATAGGTCATTTTTTAGGATTAAAGAAGATTTAAAACATTTAAGCAATCAAAGAAATTTATTTTTTAAAAATGTATAAAAATAGCAAATGATTTTTAATAAATTGTTGATACCACTTTTGTCAAAATTTTATATTGTTTTACCACTTTTATATTACATCACTTTATTACTTTCTTGTATTCAAAGAGTATGTATCGAAATCATAAAAAATATTCAAATTCCGAGATTTTGAAGTATCTCCATGTTTCAAACTTCTCTGAGTCATAAAAACAAATTTATAAAATAATTTCTGTCTGTCAGTAACGCTGTAAGTCAAAAATGCTTTAAGCAAGCCTGATTAAATTTGAAATTTAGTCTTTATGTTACCGTTAAAGTATATAATGCAGTTATTTCATAGAATACCTAGTTATTCCATGAAATAACTGATCGTGTCCGTTAAAGTGTGTAATATGTTATTAATTTGACACTTTAACTAGTTATTCTATGAAATAACTAGGTATTCTATAAATTAACTAATGAGAGACAGATAAAGTGTAAAATAAACAATTTATCTAAAATGAACTTAAACTAATGATAGACAATTAAAATGATAAAGAAGCAATTTATCTAATTTATGCAGCGTATAAATGGTATTTATGGAAACGTACCATAAAATCATTTGTTACAACAAGGATTACTAAAATGACACTTGGAATTATAAAGAACATTATTTCTAAAACAAAAACATTTTTTATTTCTAAAACAAACAAACAAAATCATAAATGCAGTAGGGGTGGAAGGTAAATGTATTTGTCGTGCGAGATATATGATATAGATTATTTTACACTTTAACGGGCTGCAGATCGTTATTCTGTGAAATAACTAGTTAAACCATGAAATACAAGAGAGTTTTACACTTTAACGGACACGATCAGTTATTTCATGGAATAACTAGGTATTCTATAAAATAACGGATTTCATACTTTAACGGTAACATTTACACTAAATTTGTAGATTTCTACTATATTTTGAAGGAAATCTATCCAGGAGTATATTGCTGTCCAAATATAAGTTAGCACAGTAATCTTTAAAAAGAAGAAAACTAAATGGATTAAATTTGGTACTCACATTTAACATCTAAAATGCAAATCTTAACAAATTTTAATCTGTTAAGAGGTTAACTGCTTATTGGTCAGTATTTTCGCAAGCATATACACGTGAAATGGGATTCAAAATACACATTCGTTTTTCTGGTGCATGTATATTAACTGAATTTTAAAGATTTATCGCCAACAATTGCACGTTATTAGATTGTCTTTATTAATACATAACTATATTTCTTAAACGGTGTGGGAAAATTTTCGGGAGAAAGTTAAACCTTACTTTCTATATTTTTTATTAAGTTGAATTCCTTTTCTTATGCTTATATATTTTTGTGTATAATTGAATTAAACTGAATTTAAAGTATCTCTCGCCAAGTCAGAATCTCTCAGAAAAACAAGTCAACTGAATCTCTCGCCAAGTCAGGAAATGGATTTGTAGAATTGAATTTGATAATAATACATGACATATCGATAAATGTTTAGGATTTTCTCTTAAGAATAATCGATGCATTTCTTTTCTTATTTAAGTTCTTTTTGATGAATGAAATCAATTGTTCATTTTTTGAATGCAATAATTATATATACTACCTGCAATGTGTAAGATGCGATTTCTATAAAATGCCTTGACATTTTATAGAATGTGAGGCCTTTTTAAGCAAAGTAGGAAACGAGAATTATTATACACTTTCCTACGACATTGTATACAATATCTAGGTATTCTATGGAATAACAAAAGCTATTTACGCAAAATATGAGCAGAAAGTCTTAATTATGTTATTAATTTAAACAGTTTATGAGTAGTAAATAGAAACAAAGAAGGCATCAATTATCATTCGCCAAATCTTTACTAGCATGATCATAGAAGATATGAATTTTTTGACGGCACTTAGTGTTTGCATATGCATTACTGGGCTCCCTTAAACACACCCACAACAGGTAGCAAAGATGGAAATCTTTTTGATGGACATGTCATCATCATGTTGGTGTAAACCACCATCTAATAAAATCCCAGCCATGACTTTTTTTTATTTTATTCTATCTATTTATTTTATCATTGATAGATTTTAACTTTGCTGATTTGACATTTGGCCTTCTATAGAATGCCTACGAAATGTGGGAAATATTTAATCATTTCATATATTACTGCTTAGTTTTTGCCATTTTGTAAAATACCCAGGTATTGTATAGAAAATCAGCTTTCATACGCTGAGGGAAGTAAACATAATTTTTTGTTCGGTACATTGAAATTATATTCAATATGCAGAAACTGTTTTTCAATGGATAAGCCAAGATTTATGAAAAATTCGAACTGTATAGAATTCCGATTTATAGGGATTTGACAATATTTTTTATATTTATTAATATGTCTCCTGTTAAATAATTAGTAAGTCTTCGGTGGTTCCAATTCATTCCTACACATTTCATCGGTTAAAAAATAAATCCTTATTCCATGATAGATATAAAAGTGTAGACAATTATTAGTTATTTTACAATATTTTCCGAAGAACCTAATTTTGTATTTTCATTTAATTTGTCGACACTATGTATTTAAAACCTACTCATATTAAAATAAAGGATCACTTAAATTTCAGCGCATTATTGCGGACTATCAGCGGACTATTTTTCTTCAGGTTTTTAAATTCATTTGTAGATAAGTGCATTCCGATCTTTTTCGCAATTGACCGATAAGTCAAGACCTCTGGCAAACTTTATGCTTCAGTTTTTAGTTTGATTTTTTTTTAAAATTCCTACTGCTACCGAATCTCTTTCAAAATTTATTTTTTAATTTTTACACGCAAATTATTGAATGCGATTATTTGAAGACACACATAAGTTAACTGTTTTGTTTTCCCAGTTTGTTAGAATATATGTTACTTAAAAATACCTTACATTGATAATAAGCAAAAATTAATAAAAAAATGTATAATTTTGGAAAATAAGAAAGAAATGATCGCTCGCTGTTAAAATAATAAATCAAATTTAATATCAGAGTGAATTGGCATACAGTCCTATCTTGTTATAGTTCAAATAAATGAAAAAAAAAAAGCTTAAATAAAAAGAGTTCTGATAACAAAACATAATGTGAAGACATATCCCCTTTGCTCTTTTTAGTAAGGAACTTCATCTCCAACATCATTTGCATCTCTAATTTTATAAGGTTTAGGATTTTGAGAATAAAAGAAAATGAAATGTTGATAATCTTCCAAGAGGTGTCACATGCATAAGTTACAAAGCAACCAAACAGAAAAATCGAAGATTATTTTTTCAATTTTAAACTTCCGAGTAATTGCATCCATCCAAAAAACTTCCACAGCAAGAGTTGATCCTTATAATGAAGTGGTAATTAATTTACTTTGAATATTCTTTCTATTTTCAATCGTAAGGGAATTATGGGGAAAAGAATTCCAACCTTCCATACTGTTTTCTCTCTTTGAACTGGATGATCCGTCTCTGAATTTGGCTGAGACTTTTTCTACACGATATCCTACGTTATTTCAAATCCGCTCTGTTCCAGCTACTCAAGATTGCATATACAAAGCTATATTTACAAATTTTTAAACGAGAATTGGTTTTGGGTTCCAGAGATCATGATCAAAACAATGAGATGAAGTTACATGATAAAAACCATCGTAATAGGTTGTATTCCTATGAAGAATCTATTTAATAAAAGACAAACACAAAGTATCATCTCATGGTTAAAAAGAAAAGTAAACTTGACTGTATGATATCTAGTTGTTATAGGAAATAAACTGAAATTATAAATTTAAATATAAAGATGGATTCAAGTATTTTTTATTATAGCTTTTAAAAATAAAATTTGAAAAATATAAATTATCAAAACATTTTATTATTATGATCTATTTAACTGCCTTCATCTCTTTTTAAACAGTTTATTCTTATAAAATGAAGTGGATCAAAATATCTTCTTCGGGACAAGTTTTGAAACCTTAATTAGCCAAGTGATTATGCAAGCTCTTAGAATATAAATTCTCGAATTTGAGTTGATAAATCAATATTATTTGGCGCAATGAAACACAACAAGAGTATGTTTCCTTAAATTTATCATAAATTTCCAAGAAAAAGTGTCACATATAGCGTGCAATAATAATTATTCTTTCTTGTAATATACCATTAGTTTCGATAAACGTATAAAATAATACTGTAAAAAAATTATAATTGCGTGTAATGCAATGCATTTTCAGAAAACAAAGAATAAACGTAATAATTATAAATAATATTTCTTTTTGATGTGATTTTCAACACGAATTAAATAAATTCAATGTTTAAAAGAATATGCGGTATTGACAACCAGCATCTATGGCTACAAGAATGTTAAGAAAAACGTTATAAATACGGTTCTTTTTTTGTAGTTTATTTTTTTTAGTATAGCAAAATTCCCCCTCCCAGAAAATACGTTTTTTTTTAGAAAGAGAGATTTTACCCAGAATTGGATACAGATTTACAATTTTGATGTAAGAACCCGCATGCCAGTTGTTCATACACACGGATCATAGACGTCGTTTCAATCCTTTCGCCTCTCCGATTTAGGTAAACTTAAATAGTTTTATTAGTAAGATTTTGTGGAAAAACTTTTGTATCTACTCATTTTACTTCCTTTCTGGTGGTTATTAATATATTGTGGCCTGAATGCACATTAATTTACAATTTGTCCTTTTTAATAAATTTTGAGCAATATAACTATAGTTAGTAAAAATTATTAGATTTTTGATTTGATGTAAATGTTTTAACAAAAATTGTAAATAACAAAAGTGTTTTTTTTTCCTTCAATACAGGGTGTTCATTAATTATTGTCGGGGTTTCTGTACCTCATAACTTTCGAATAAAAAATATTACGCAAAAACCGATTACGTACTCGTAAATTACAACTCAAAGAATTTTATTAATGATATTAAAGTGTAAAGCTTGCACAATTTGCACTTTGTAGGTATTCAGCTGAAGGCGATTCTTTGAGTTGTACTTTACGAATACATAATTCTTTGAGTTGTAATTTACGTATTCATAATTCTTTGAGTTGTACTTTACGAATATATAATTCTTTGAGTTTAATTTACGTATTCATAATTCTTTGAGTTGTAATTAACGTATTCATAATTCTTTGAGTTGTAATTTACGAATACATAATCGCCTTCAGCTGAATGCCTACAAAGTGCAAATTGTGCAAGCTTTACACTTTAATATCATTAATAAAATTCTTTGAGTTGTAATTTACGAGTACGTAATCGGTTTTTGCGTAATATTTTTTATTCGAAAGTTATGAGGTACGGAAACCCCGACAATAATTAATGAACACCCTGTATATTATATATAAAAAGCCGAACACAGAAATCGATCTTATTACATCTATACAAATGTTTTAGGCTGCTTCATTGAATGTTTTTACAGCTACACGTAATTCAATGCCTCGCTAATGAATGAAGTTGAAAAATGTAGTTAGAAATGCTCTGAATAAGGTTCAAGAAAATCTCTATTCTCTCAAAAGAAAAAAACATGCAAAAGAAATCAGGAAATGGGCTTCAAATAAATTGTAATCGTAGGCGAAAATAATCTTAACGGTTACCGGATAAGTAATAGATGATCATACATTCTGAAACTATTATCTCACAAAAAGGATTTTTACATTACGCTAAAAAACAATCTCTTTCAATCATATCGATTTAACTTCTAAATAATTTTTTCTTTGTTTTTAATAATTTTTTAATTATAAAATACAATTTTAAACACTTAATTTTTAATGTTACGGAGTTTAAAGACATTAATTCTGATATAGATTTTCCCTTTCGCCTTTATTTCGTATTATTTAAACTTTTTAGTTTTTGTGCATTTTAATTTGTTTTGAGTTATTCTATTAAATTTATGTTTTTCGATCTTATTAAAGAATAAGATGAAATTTTTTTTTAAGAAATATGAATTCTACATTAATATTTAACAGCCTAAAAAATCAATAATATGAGCGAACAAGCTGGTTGCAAAAGGCGGCTAGTGTCAATTAAGATTTGAATTTCGAGATAATTTTTATTTTATTTTTATTTCTTGCGGTCCTTTCTCTTCTTTATAAAAAATAGAGAAATTTAGTAGAACTTCTAAAAAAAATCATGAAAGTCTTCGTTTATAATATATACACCGATAGGAATGCTACTTTCGCATCGTTTAAAGAAAATGTTTTTGTGGACTATTTTTCTGTTTATCATCCACCAATCTGCATACATTAAAATATTATTTAATCTTAGGCCATGAAAAAATTTTCTAATCTTGAAAAACGCTTAAAAATCAGCTTCTAATCATATTTTATTTCTAACTAGCCATCTTTGGAGACAAGTTAGTTACCCAAAATGAATGGTTGCTAAAATTTTCGTTTAAATATTGTGTGTAACTTTATTTTATTGGATTCCTCAGTAAAATAATTTTAAATTACAAATTTTGATAAGCATATACTGAACTGAGTTCACAATCTGAACGCAGTGAGGAGCACGGGGTACGAGAGCTCAAAATTATACTTTCTGAGTTCCACAAATGAGGATTTTGTGCTTCGTAGTATAGTGATAAAACTGGATATGTCCTTTGGGCGTCTTTTTTTTTGGGGGGGGGACAGAACGGGATTCTTATTTTTAAAACAATCTTGGTAATAAATACCACGGTAATAAGATAATATATTAACCCTTTATTTATCAATGGTACTTAATAATACCATTAAAATCAAGCTGGTATCTTCATAATATGTCAGTTTTTTTCGAACGAATACAAAAAGAGTAGCTCGGATAGCAAGCAAGAGATATCAGCTAAAAGCAAAAATTAATTAAGGGCTTATTCTGGATTAAAATTTAATTAATGATATAAAAATAAAACTGAAACATTAATGATAATATAATTCGGTAAATAAAGAGCTAAACTTCATTTAATTAAGTCTAAGTAAGTTTTTGAAAACTGTGCGTTTGCATGCATACGAATGTATAGATTGACAAATGGTCAATTCAATTGTTAATGTTGTCAATGGTTAATTCAATATTTGTTGTTGCCAATGGTTAATGTATAAATATCAGCATAATGTACTTATAATTAAGTAATTCGGCATAATGCAATACTTATAATCAAGTAATTGTAAATACATTAAAAAATACAAACATTTTTTTAAAATTTATTACAATTTCCCCATGTCTCCCGGTGAATCTATACTTTAGATGATAAAATTGTGTACTAAATTTTATCCATTTAAATCTTTACGTTTTGTGATAATCATGTCCACTTGTTTTCGGACAGACATGGTGACAAATTTCGTGTGATTCTATTTAGTTCCAAAATTTGATGAAAAGATTACAAATTTAATGCAGAATTCATAAATGTTAACCATCAAGCTTAAATATTTTTTTTAATAATTGTATTCACGGATATACAAACAGATATAATTCTCCAAAAATGTGTTTTTTATATTAAATGATTCTTTCACCCAAGTATTACAATTGATACAAACCAATGTTATTCTTCCAAGTTTTCGCCAACCGGGCCTAACTGGCAAAATAAGCCCTCCATCAATTTACCTCTTATCTGATTTATATCATTTTCAATATGAACAACTAAGATGTGGAAATTCATCAAAATCTGAATGTAAAATTTTTTCACAATTACTGTACTTTTTTTATTCATACTGGAAAATTAAAAAAAATAATAATAATGAAAGTACATTGAACTGTTGATGCATTTTCATATCACATTTAAATCAAACAAATTAGTGATTATATTTATACATTACAAACAACTGGGAGTTCTGCATTTCCTCGGAGACTTCGCACGGAACCTCCCCGTTCAAAACAGTAAAGTTCGAAGGCAACATGTATCCTTTTTATAGCATTCTTATTCAGGGCTAATGCAAGTTTGATTGGTGGACCTTGAAACTAATTTCAAACAATAAAATAATAATTTATTGCATTGTAACTATTTATCATATTGCCTAAATTAATCTAGTAAGGATTTAAAAACACATGAAAGCTATACATAAATTATTTTTATTAAATAACAATTTAACTGTGGGTTCATTAATAAATCAAATGAATGTTTGCTTCTAAAATTTATAAAATACAGCTTGATGTAATGATGTACTAGAATGTATTTTAGTTTCATTTTCTTACGTATCTTAAAGAAGATTCGTTGATAATATCATCATTATTTAGGTATTTTTTTTTGTCTAATTTAGATTCGATGTATAATAAAATATCTAAGATGATAAATAGTTCTTCGCTAATGTTAAAACTCACATATGTTTTTTGTTACTTTCAATCTTGAGATAGATTTTTCGACAAATGTGAAAGAAATTTTTGAGGGCTAATGTAATTTGCAGAGCTGTAAAAAAGAATTAAATATAATTCTAGTAAATTATATGTAAATATATTTTATAATATTTGTAATATTGTGATGAGGGAAAGAAAATTTTTCCGATTAACTTGAATTCATGAAATAAATCAATGCAATAAATGTTGAAGTAGAAAATGACATTTCAGTCTTCAGTTAGTTTGTGAATATTATCCAATTATATATATATATATATATATATATATATATATATATATATATATATATATAAAACCACCAAACCTAACCAAATCATGAAAAAAATCATATCCTGAAGAAAAACTGTAGCAACCAAAACCGAAACCATTATCAAACAGAAAACCATAAAGCATCAACCAAAGCCACAAAAACCATACCGCCATCATATATTTATGTTCAACGGTAACCGTGGTCAATCAGCATAATCAGTCATGTGGTATGTTGAAGATAAATTCCGAATCATTTCTAACAAGAAATAATGGGACTTCTGTGTATAGCCAGAACTATGTAGCAAACATTGTCTGTATTCGGTAAACCACCTGCAAGCATTGTGAGATTCAAATCATCCAAATTTGAATTGGATAGAAGGGTATGAAAATGTCCAAGTATATTTAAAGGCATGTATATTCGGATTAAAAAAAAAAAAAAAAACCGAGGACATGTTTCTTTTGCAAAATCAGCCTGAGCAGCGGGGCCCTGAGAAAGGCTGGTCTTTGGGTGTTCGGACCATTCTCAACTACCTCTGGCCGGTCCTGTTCATGGAACTATGGCGAGTGTACGCTTAGCTATATATGGCTGATATGAATCCAGTAACGGGTCGGCATGTACCTAACACGCCAAGGGTATGGAAGCGGAAGCGGATGGCACCCCCTCACCTCCTCCGAGGGCTTTCCATCTCCAGAACAAAAGTTATAACTCCCCCTAATTTTACTTCCTTTTCGGAGAACAATACTTTTGCGTGAATGGAAGACAGATGAGAGAGAAAGATTTTGATGGAAATTTCTGTGCGGTTTCTCTCGCTGGGACAGATGCAGTTTTGAAATAAATAAAATAAAATTAGACCCTCGACGTTAGGCTTCACAGAATCGGAATGATATGTCATGGAATAACCGTGGTTCCTGCTTTGATTATAATAAGACATTGACTGTTTGTTTGTTTGTTTTTTCTACTTAGAAACCAAATTTATTCATAAACGGGGGAAAAAATTGAGAAATTAAAAAAAAAACATCTTTTATTCGAACAGAAACATTTAAGATGAATTCATCATCATTCTAAACAGCATTAAAAATATTTGCAAAAATCGATAATGCTCTTTTTTTTTTAAAAAAATTATTTTATTCGAACAGAAATATTTAAAATTAATTCATCATAATCTTAAACAGCAATTAAAAAATTTGCAAAAATTGAAAATGCTATATTAAATTTAAAAAAATCCATTTATTAGAACAGAACTATTAGGATGATTTCTTCATCATCCTAAATAGCAATGAAAATATTTTCAAAAATCGAAAATGCCCTCTTCTTGAAGTGCTTTTTTGTTGAAGTGCTTTTCAAAAAGAGTATCGTTAATAATTTGCGAATAAAAGTAATTGTACTCTGATGTTTTGAAACTTAATATCTTCGAATGGCATTCAAAATACTCCTCTCAAAGTATCCAAATTCATTCATTCTTACAGACAACATTTCACTGATGACATTTTGTTTAATGATTTTCATAACTTTTGGATATAATTTTGGAAATTATTGATGGGAAAATAATGTATTTGCTTTCTTCTCTGATTTCCATAATTTTGTAAAAAATTTATTTTATATTTTCAGCGGATGCAGTGACAATGCACGCATAAATGAATTCAATAATTAAAGCTATCTACAATATTTGTATTTATTGAATTAATGTAGCAAAGAAATTCGCGTATGTCTTTTATAAAATACCTATTCCTGCCAACGGATTTAGTTGAAATCTTAGCATAGATGTAAAATTTCCGTGTAAAGACTGCATACCAAATCTGATTTATTTCAATTGTTTCATATCTCTTTATCGTATTTGAAATACAAACATGTGAAAGTAAAATATTTAAAAAGAAGAAAAAAAATAAAGGGAAAGGGAAACTGAACTTAAGATTTAAAACTTTGTTATTCATCAAACTCGTGAAACTATGATGCAATCGCTATTTAAATTTATTATGCAATAAACTAAAGATAGGAAGTATCTTATTCATTTAATAATTATTATTAAATGCATAAAATGCAGGTAATAATTATTTTTTAAATATTATTACTTTTGCCTTTAATAACTTTTTACATATATCTTATTTTTGATCGACTGCAAAGAATTTGGTACCTTTAATTCACACGGTGCATTTTCGGTGAAAATGGGTCTCGGACCAGCGATTTTCCGCTCCAGGATCGAGAATTAACCATCAGCCAGATACAAAAAGGAAAACAAGATAAGGAGTTAGCAAAGTAGTATTATGAATTTACAAAAATAAAAATCGCATGTTATTTTATGTGCTTTCAGATAGTTTCAATAATCATAATCTAATAAGCCTTCATCCAAAATGTTTTGGAAATATTTCCTGATTTGAAAGTAATAAGAAAATCTTCCTCACATCATTAAATGAAAGTCAAAATCCTGTGAAAAAATAATATACCTTCATTCAAAATGATATCGTTCTTTTTTTTAAATATTATCTTGTATTTATTTTATATCTGATTTGATCTTGATTTGTGTTAAATGTTTAATGAGTCTACTTTCTTATAACCAATAAAATAAATTAACTCAGACTATCAGGTGTTTTCATATCTTTCTATCAATTGGACTCGATCTGATAAATGAAATACTTATAAAAATGATTCCACAACTTTTGCTGAGTGCGAATTTTTTACTCGCGAAAAAAAAATTATAATCCTTAAATTATGAAGGGAAAATTGTTTTCAAGACCTACAAATATACATATAAGAAGAGGAGAAGTGAGTGGAATGAGCCAATACCAGCAAAATAAAGGAATTTTGAAGAAAATATATAAAGAAAATTAGAAACATTTATTTTGAAAATTTTATCATATTATTTCAAATACAGATAGCTATATCAAGGAAAAGAAAACACCACAGAGATGATTATAGGAGAATTTCTTTTAATAAACAGTTCTGACGTCTACCTGGTACCACTTAAATGGTGCATTTTGGTTAACAGATGCAAACATATAATCGATAACAATTTTTGATACCGATTTGATACATTTTTCTACAGATATATGGTATCTACAGATTTATCTGTAGATACCATGAGAGGAAAAGAATATCTCATGTAAATTGAATGAGTAAAACGCGCATTTTAAGACACACACACACACACACACATACATACATACATACATACATACATACATATATATATATATATATATATATATATATATATATATATATATAGGAATTTTAGGATATGGACTGGATGTTCTGGTGATAAAATTTCAGACTTTTATCATTTGCCAAACTTGACCAAACAAGAACAAAAGAAAAAGCATGGCCAAACTTGCCTTTTGTTCTACAAAACCCAAAATAACAAAAATATAACCTCGTGGTGGATGGAATTTATTTATAGTAACTAATATTGTGCAATATAATATAAGGAATCATTTCCATTATTTCACATGTCAAAAACTTCTATATACAACCCCACTTAGAAGCAAGAGTTATTAAAACCTTTGACCAGCAGATCATCATCTTTATTCAAAAGAGATATCGTTCATCCATCAAAAGTATTCTTATCAACATCCTTGACACCTTCTAACTGATTAATTGCTGTGACCCCTCTCAACCAATAAAACATTTAAAATGAAGAAGACATCTTTTGCTTATTTACTTAGACTGTCCAATTCTTTTTTCGGAAAATCTTTTGTTTTTTCATCCGCCAGGGAAAGAGAAAGCATGTAGCCTTCTAAACTCCACTTTTACTGCGTGAGGGTGACCTGAAAAGTCAGCAAACCAAATCTGGCACAGTTTAAGAAAATCGTTCGTGCACCCTGTTGTAATAAGCCATATTTAAAAAGCTATCCCAGTTGGTTCGGTAGAAATCAAGAAAACACAATTTTCTGCCTTGAGAGAGGTTGTTTGTGACTTTTGAAACCACTTAGAAATACCCCGCACTTCATCATAATCGAGAGTATTCTGCCCATTATTTCATTTGAGACAAGTTGGCTACCTTATTGTCCTATTTTTTGCCAGTAAGGAGTAATACAGTATGGATGCGAAATTTCAAGAGAAACTTTTAAAAAAGGGCCATATTATACTTTTTTTTCAGCTTACGACCTAGTTTAGGCTGCAAAAATATTCAGACAAAAAAAATTGATATGAATGACAAGTACAAAACACCAGACCATGATAATATTTCAGAATTTCTTCATTTATCTATATTTTTACTTTTAAAATCATTCTATATAAGATAATAATAATGAGTAATACTGTAGTTGCTAATGCGCAGTTTAGCTTAGTTATATTAACGTCCCGTTTTAAAGCAACACTAAGGCTTAAGACGGACTCCTTAATTTTGAACGGTTACTAATGCGCAAATCCAGGAACTAATACAATGAAAAGTATTTTTGAAAACTATAGTTAAAATATTATTAAAAATGTATTAAAATGAGAGAAAATGTAAAAATCATATTGGAAGAACCATTTTATTTTTTTATTTTAAAATAATGTGGATTATTTTTCAGTAATATGTTGCGAAGTTATTGACGGAAAACAATAAAATGGGGATTCATTTTCAATTAAAAATTTGATTGGTAGTTTGAAAAATCTTTTCTAAAGGAGCCATAGCATCACCATGTGCCAAATCTTATAGATCTATGTTTAACGGTTTGTCTCAGAGAGGAATCTTGAACGATTTTTTCATCATGCATATTCCAAGTTGTAGTTTACCGATACATTATTAAGGGAAGAGGAAACGGAATATAAAGTATTAACGATGTTTAATTATCCATGTTAACGAATGAATTTTTAATGAATTGTCTGAGATTAAAATAATTATCTGACCTTTTTTTTTCTGATAGAAGGCTCTATCAATGATTTGGTGACCCCAGAATTTAGGTATGCTATCCTATTTACTATCAGTACTTATGATTTAAGAAATTTTGCTGTAATTATTCTCCACATTATAAAGATTTTTTTTCCTATGAAGAATCTATTATTTATCTATCTCTTTTAATACTAATGATGAATGTATGGGTGGGTGGAGGCATTGGCTCTCTAAAGGCCAGACAGCTGGACGCACAGCTTTTAAAGTTCGTACTTATATACCTTGGAGGGTGAGAATAGATACTTCGGTACGATTTTTTGAAATTTTAATTAATTAAAAATTAAGTTGATTTATGGTGCTTTCTCACCATAACTTCCAAAAATATTATTGCACAAAAAATAATATTTCAAAATTTAAAAAAATTATCTTTTTCAACGATATTAGTTTAAAAATCATGCAAATGCTTCTAGAATTGTGACAATTAATTGATTTTTTTTTCGAAATTTCTAACAATTGATTCATTGTTATCCGGAAATTCAAACTGTTTTCCTGCTTTCATCTAATATTTAATTTCTTGATATTCTTCTATTGTTGAAAGCTGAAGAAAAAATATTCTACTTAAGATATGCGTAGTTTTACTATATCGCGAAAATTAGAAGACATATAAATCAGACATCTATGTTTTTAATAGCGTTTGTGATGTCATGGTATTGGTCCTCATTAGAAAAATTTCATGTACACAATGAACAAAATAGATGATATTGCTTTAATGTCTGGTAATTTGACGGAATCATGGGCATGGTGTTATATCTAACGATTGAATTGAAATTAAATATAATCCATATCTTTGGCGAACCCGTTGGTCTCCAGTTTTAACAATTGTTTAAATAAATATTTTCTTAATCTTCCCTTCCGTGGTATCCTTGTAATCTGACCGTTGTTAAAATACTAATGTTTCTACTAAAATAAACTTATATTTTCAATGTGTGGCATTAACATAAATAAAATGAACTATAGTTAGTTATACTCATTGCTTTTTACCATGAGTGAGCACTTGGTTCGAAAAGTCAGTTAGCTATTTTTAATTATTAACATTGACATATCAAATGTATGACAGCATTGAGATATTAACGATTTCAGACTTTATTGGCCATCACATTAGTGATAAAAAGCTGTGTAAAGTCGCTTTTGGTTTCAGTTATTAAAAATGCTTTTTCTACAAAGTTTTACTTTAACTTTACTTTACTTTACTTTCAAAGTTTTACTTACTTTATACTACAAAGCATAAAGAGCTCATGTGTAGGACTTTTAAAATAAATAAAAATCTGAAAGCCCACAGAGTTCAGACCTTGCTTAAAGTTCGCAGATTTTATATTGGGAGACGGTTAATAATACCTCTATTAAGCAATATATTAGAATGTTTCTGCTTGATAACTACCGTCGATTAATCGATTCAATTATTAAAAATGTAAGTGTTAAGAAAAACACATACCAATGGAAATATTCTTCCCTCAACTTTCTCATACACTAACACAATGTGACTCTTCATAAAACGGCGAACAGAATTTTTTTCGAAATATGGATTTTAGATATCTTTATTTTTCCACCGATTGGATCCGAAATTTGATACAGTTTTGTAGTGTTAGTGACAAAACTACATACCAAATTCGATTTGCCTAAAAATTTGCATTTTTTTTAAAAAAAATTATTGCTTGTTTATATTAGCAAATATTGAGGAATGATTCTTCAATTCTAATGGTAAAATTATGAACTAAAAATCTTCCATTGAGCTGTTTACCTTTCTTTAGTTTCATCAATTCATCCATGTTCATATGAGCATGAAGAAACGGATGAAAAAATAAAAAAATATATATGCTTACGGACTTCGATAAAAAAAATATACATATATCTGAAAATTTGCTTAAAAGATCATATACCAAATACCTACAGCCATCTGCATTTTTCTTTAACTTATTTATTGATTCACAGGCATAATTCCAAAAATGATTATTTTTGGACTCGGAGAAATGAGAAATGTAATGATTTTTCAAAATCTCGAGATTGGATTTCCGAAGCTTACACTACTTTCTCATCATATGCTCCGTATAAGAAAAAACAAAAAGAAGAATGTATTTTCTAAATAGGTTAGATCTTGAAAAGCGATAATAATTTAAAAGTGAATAGATTTCGATTAATTATGCAAAAAATATTTCGGAATTATTTAAGAGATTTTACAAATTTCTCCATGCGCAATATGTTCCTTGAAGGTCACCTTACCTATCTCCGCTAGAATTATCTATCGTCTAGGCAACATCATGCATGCTTACAAGCGAGGCTATTCTCTAATCGATTTCCAAATATATTTGTTATATCTTTTTAGGACTAATCGTAATTTCTCTTTAGAATATCAATTACTTTTTTAGGTAAAACTTATAATATTCTGAATTTGAAATAAACAAAAAATAATTTTGTATGTTATTTTTCTATAAAATTGCTTATTAACATAATTATTTGTCCTGAAATACTCAAATGAACTCTTAAGAACTCGATATAATCCAATTTTTGTTTTAATGCATGCTTTCAATTATTATATTCATAAATGAGTGGTGTATTCTTTTATCTGATGATTATACTTTTCTATAATGCATATTTTTTATGTATAATAGGATTCATTGCTCATTATTTTGTGTCTTTTCTTTTATTAATTATTTCTTTTACTTTATTTTTTTCTCGGCATGTTGTACTGTAAATGGGTTTTTCTACAATGTGCATTCTCAAATACATTTAAAAAAAAGCAGCGCTCTTATTTGTCTTTATATTTTAGTGAAGAACACTGAATAAACATTTTGGGAATCTTTCCTTCCACTGACCGAGATCATTTCACATTACCAAAATCTGACATAGAGCTACAATTTGTATATAAATCAAAATTCCAAGTTTCATTTATCTTGCTTGGTGTATCGTTGAGCTATAGCGTTCATATGAACAAGGACAAATAGAAAACTGATTAGTCGACGAACTGCTTCCAAAATTTGATGTGTATGTCTAGTTCTAGTGATAAAGTCATATGCTATATTTCATTTATCTGTCTCTGGCATTTTTTAGGAGTTGTATCCCCATGTATGTGGACCTTTAGATATAAACTTCTCTAGAATGGATTCGTCCAAAATATGATTCAGATGTCCAATTTGGACGCAAAGACTAAATACCAAATTTTGTTTCTCTCTCTCTCTCTCTCTCTCTCTCTTTCTCTCTTTCTTTCTTTCTTTCTTTCTTTCTAACCTATTCAAATACTTTTTTTATTTAATTTGAATGTATCAGAGCTGTTGCATATACGCATCGAAACATTGATATAGACTTTCCTTACAACGGATTCCATCGACAATTTGACACAACTGTGGAATTTGAATGTAAAGACTAACTAAATATTAAATATTGTTTACCTAACTCTGATAACATCAGCTAGTGCATACTGTGCATAAGGAATCCCGCAAGTTTACCAAAAAATTGCAGGCCTATAAACATTATTAAGCTAATTAAAGTGAAACATTTCAGTTCTGAAGTTAATGTCTAAAGAAAAAACAATAAATTTAACATTGACAAAAGCAACCTAGTTAAAAACCTGATGTATATATATATATATATATATATATATATATATATATATATATATGTATGTATGTATGTATGTATGTATGCAACGATACAAAGCATTCTTAAAAATCATATATTATTCAAAATGAACTTTCAAAAATTTATTTAAATTTAATAAAAAATTTGCATGCATGCAAGCATGCAACTGATATCATTGAGGAGGAAATGTTTTGAATTTCAAAGTAGCGTAAAAATAGTTTTGAGATGATGCTGTTCTTCGAAGTTATTGAAGTAAACAATTAATGTTCTGGTTAATCTTTAATTAATTAAAATTACTTAAAAACCTTTCTTGTCTAACATGTACTATCAAAATGCCCAAATTTCAACGCACAATGATTGCATTTTTTACAAAGCCTATTATGTCATTATTTTCCTTAATAGATAAATCACCTCATGCTCATCTTTTTGTATTTTTAAAAGTCCATTAAGTTTTTTATTCGTTTATTGAAATCATGTTTAAGATTTTTGAGTACCTTTGACATTTCCTATTTTACTGTTCCACTTTGATATGATTTTATGATTTGGCTCAACATGGTCAGCATCATGGCTCTTGTGCCATAAAAAAGCACTCCCCCCTATAAATCTTTTTTGTACAGTACCTACAGACAAGAAGTAACCACTTGCTAAATATTTTAACTCATGGTCCAGCGATGTTCTATGTAGAGCATTTTGAAACACTTTTGAATTATACATGTTTTCTCGCATAATTGACAGTTAGCATAGCAGCTTATAAGTATCATCCTGTTAAAGAAATATCGATTAGCAGTGTTAAAAATATTTGCAATACATTTTAGTGAAAGATCCCTCTAAGAACAAAGTGCTCTCCGCAGGTCATCGCACCGAGGCAGAATGTTAAGTCGGGTGGGATCATCAGCAGCGGTTGCGAGCTGGGAACAAGCCTCTCATAAAACCTGTACTCTGGGAAAATTTCTATCTAAAGACTCACAAATTAGTGTCTTTTTAGATTTTGTCAGCTCAAATAGTTCTGGAGGCTTAAAAGCAATGACTCATTCGGATTTTTCCTGTTTTTCATTGGGATTTTTCTGCTTTTTTGTCGTCTGCTAAAGTTCAATAATGATAGATAACTAGCTCGACAAAAACGTTCGAAAGAAATAGAAAATGGCGAATTAAAAAGTGGCTCGATAATATAGTGCTTGAAACAAAAAATTCTGTAATTGTTAAGTCTTTCGTTAATTTTATTTGAATATTTGCATAAATATAGGCCGTAAATCAAAATTTTAAATTATAGGGAATAAAATGGATAATTACTCTTTTTAGGAAGAATAATTTTGCGGAATTATAGCTGTACGTTGATTAGTGATGCATTTATATATCAATTATATTTTCGTTTTTAAAGCTAGGATGTTATTTAATAAACATTTGTTTAATATAAGCAATTTCCAGATTTACTTTTATAAATTATAGTTTTGAAAAAAAAAAATTGATGCTCGAAATTAATTCCAAAAACATTTTCCTCATATCTCTTACGACTATTTAAATAGAATTAGGTGAGCCGAATGCAATTGTTGAATTTTTCTTTTCTAGTTTTTGAATAGATCAATTTTTTTAAAGAATAAAATCTTATACTACAGGATCAATAATTGTACGAAAAATACAACTGTTGATTCTGCATCACAGGATTTTTGTTCCATTTTTAATGAATAAAGTTCTTTTGAATAAAACAAAACAAAAAATATTACCTCCGCAGAAGATTTAATACAAGACAGAGTTAATTATTAGTGTAATGTACTAAAACTAACAATTAAGATCTGTTTAGTTACGGAAACTAAATAAATATATCTTTATTAAATCTGTTGCCTCTTATCTATCTTATTGCCTCCGCAGACAGATTTAATACAAGACAGAGTTAATTATTAGTATAATGTACTAACACTAATAATTAAGATCTATTTAGTTACGGAAATTAAATAAAGATATCTTGCTTTAAAAAAAAGTACTTCAAATTTTGTCTAAAAAGTACTAAAATATTCTGTCTAAACCTATGTGCTACCAGCAAAAACGAAAAAAAAAGGAGTTCCAAATTTTACAAAATGAAATTATCCGTTTCAGGACGAATATTTACGTAAAAAATAGTGTCATGTATAGTGACAAGAAAATTAATAAAATTGAGGATTACATTCGGAATCTGTCCCAGAATTTCTTTTCAATCATATCAGATGCCATCTTAACACAGTTGTTAACCATTAAATATTTTCCTCTAAACTGAAAAAAAGAAACACATTCATATTCCATTGGAAAATGATCCTATCCCTTTAAGCCACCATAATTTGAAACAGTCGAATTCCTTCATTTGAAATCTTTCGCTGCTATTTCAAAATTAGTCAAATGTTTAAAAACTCACTTATAAATCTAATTTTAGATGGCCTTTTGTAACCAGTTTAAATGCCCAATATTTCCACAAAATTTACAATACATTTACTTTAAGAAAGAGTGCAGTGGTATTCAAGCTAATAATTTTTATATTACAATATTTAGCAAATACTTAAGGCATGATACAAACTTTTGGTTATTAAAATGGCTCAATGAATGTGAAGAAAATCTTCTTTTGGAAAAGTTACAATGTTTATCATGCCGAAATTTTTTCGACTCCTTCTTTATTTAGAATAATTTTTGACATCTATTATTCATTTACTATAAAAATTATGATTATATTTATATTTGTAATTTTATAAGTGCTACCTTTTCATTCATTTACCGAGGTAGCATAATAATAGCATGTCAGATGATGCCATTATTATCTGATTTTAATATAATAACTAAATTCAGCTCGATTCAGATTGACGTATTTTAATCCTTTTAATAAAATGCTACTTTATTCGTATTTACATATATTATTTGTTTCTTTTGGTTATGCTTTACGCTTATTAATAGAAGTGGTTACATTGATATGCATTGAGAAAATTTAATAATGATTTCCTGAATAACATTTTTTGCTTTCTTTGTATTTTTGAAATCAAATAAAACCTTTTATCATTTCTACTTTTAAAGGTTAATATTTAAACTTTGCTTGAATTCATTGAACTGAAATTTTTGCTTTATTCAACAAAGTCATATATTACTCTTCTACAAATAACTTTTTTTTTTGACAAAACTTAATTTTGCTTAATATACACGTTCTGTATACAATAACATCTTATGGGATTAATTAAGAACCTGTTTGTTTAAATTTCTTCTCATTATCAGAGTTTGTGACAAAAAGCTATCGTTTTAACATAATGATTTTAAATCTTTAGTTCATTGATTTTGCATGAAACTGATCTTGTATATTGGCTCTTACAAGAATATTTAAACATACTTTACTGAATGACACTTAAATGAACTAGCTGGTCACATCCATAACCATCGATAGAACATGTTTATCAATGTTATGTCCCACCATTCAACCTAAACCCCTTTCTCAAGAAAATCAGCCACAAACTGAACTGCGGTTGATTTCGCTTTATCGCTCATAAAAAATAAAATATTTGCCAGCAGTTATTACAAATCGCTCACATTTATTTCATATGATAACTTGTTGCAAATCACTGAGTTATTATCCTTCACTCATACGTAAAGAGAATATAGCTGCAATCTTACCGCGTTCTAGAACTTCACCAAAAAATGGGTTCTCTCATGAAATGTATTGAGGAGAATACATGCCACCGGCAGCTAGAGGTAATGTCCCTTCCAAGTCAAATATCGATAGGCAGATTGCCTAGAAATTATTGCTCTTTTGATGGAAGCAATGTCGTGAGAATATTGTCCGAGGCTTTGTGAATGTAATTCCATATTTCAATTATCATTAAGCGTTGTAGCTTTTGAGCGAGGCTTTGAATGTTGACATTCTGTACCACAGAAATATGTTCATTTGAGGATGACTAGCAAGCAACAAGTTTACAAACGGCTCATCATCTCAACTCAGAGCGATCCGATAATTTATTTCTGTTGTAATCAATAAATCGTGCAAATTTTCAACTAGGGATTGCACTTTACTAAATGAAAACTCCCCAGTTTTCAATATTATTTCAAATATTAATATTTAATTTTTATTAATAGATATTTTGATAAACTCAATAAAATGGTGTTTGATTTTTGGACGCCAAAGTGTAACATCGAATGAAAAAAAAAGCAATCGCTTGCTTTGTTTTATAAAAACAAATCCATTTACAATTATAAGCATAGTTAATTATTTTATTTAAAGGCAAAAGCGAAGTATTCTTACAAGTAAATAAATAAATTACGAAGAATCTTCATAAATAACGGCCTGAATCTTAAGATGTGCTTTCGAATAAGCTTTCCGTAAGAAATTATTAATATTTGAAAAAATAAATAAATAAACTCTTCTGCTGTTTTTTTAATCCTTTTTATATGTATTTATAATTTATCCCGTTTTGAAATATTTGAAACATTTTAAATTGCAATTCAGCCTGTATAAATTCAGCCTACTGTTAAGTACCTGCATAAATACGGGCCCCGGCGACCTGGTGGTAAGGTGTGGACTTTGAAAACAGAGGGCGATTCCACCCAAGAATCATCGTGTAAGCGAGCCCGGTGCATACCAAATCCATTGGGGCGTTGGCGTGGCGCAGTGTGGTGGGGAAGCTTAGAGAGGGGGGGGGAGTGCTAGCTCAGGTGCTTTTCTCATCATCTGACTGTGGCTCAAAGTTACGAGGTCCGTCCCAAAACAGCCCTAGTGTTGCTTTAAAAACGGGACGTTAATATAAGTAAACTACATTAAACCTATATAAACATTATCTTCTTCCTTTTTAAAGATTATTATACGCCATTATTTGCATTTAAGAGTGAATGTTCCGAATGTGGTCATATAAAAAAGTATTGGATAGGAGAGGGCTAATATTATTTTCATTATTTACTCATTTATATAAGAAAAAATTGATTTATATATTCCTATTATCTTAATCCGTTTTATAAAATTCACTGATTAATAAACATTTAAAACTTTGCATTTCATTTCAAATTCATTTTATTTATCTATTATTAATCATCAAATTTTTATTTTATAATTCTTGGATCGATAAATAAATGTTTTAAAGATGCGCTGAGTAGCTATCTCCCCCCCCCCACACACACACACCACCACCACAAAAAAAATAACAAAATCCTTGATGGCAAACAAAAAGTAAAAACGTTATACAAAAGAGATATTCATAACTTTTGGAATGGATATATCATTATTTGAAAAGGATAAGTACAAAAAAAAAAGGCACTTAGATGAATTTCATTAATTAGATTTCTTAGATGAATTTCAATATGATACCTTTCTATTGATTTAAACTATATTGACTCGTGTAAAAGAGAGAGAGAATTGAAATAATCAGTTACAATATATTAAAAGCTTTCGGCTAAAAAAAATAGATTAGATTTTTACTTAATTATTATTTTATGATTGAAGTTTTTTATGCTACCTGCCGTTCATTTTGGTTCATTATCATGCTATCTTTTTATATTGATATACCATTATTTCGTCTTATTTCAGTTTCCTTATTATTATTATAAGATGTATATTAAAACAAAGTTGTGCCCTTAAATCAATAAACTATGGGGTAATTTCTGGATGGAATAATTAGTCAAGAGCCTACTCAGAGTTTGTCATATGAATGATATGATTCAGAAGAGAAACAATTGTTCGCTTTTGGAAGAATATTAACGAATAATTCGAAATGGCAAATGTATCTATGTTGTTTCTATGTCTGGATCTAATTATTTAATTAGAATGTATCTGGCCAAATAAACAAAATATATTTAGATGTGTCTGAGACTCAGTCTAACCCAACCTTTTTCACTATCGCCAGTCAAAGTTCATTTACCTTGATTTAACCTTCTTTTTATAAAATCGAATCATTTAAATAGTTTTTTCCGACAACTTATCGTTGACTTTCAGTATTTTAGAATCCATCTCCTACAGTGATTTCAACGGCTTTTCGCAAAAAGCACTTCTGGAACACAGAAATCCCCGTCGATCTCTGCCTTGCCGTCGGGATCTCTCTTAACAGCGTAATAGTTTAGAGTAGCAAATGTCAGTCGACCTTGTAGTTGTAGCAGGTAATCTACCTCCCGTTTCCTCTCGCCTAACGACCACTTCTCTTGCCATTTTCACTTCAGGGAGGTTGTTCTCTTGGCAGGTGCTAATAATCTACGCCACTTCAATTACCCGCTTTTCCCCCTCCGTCCTCCCTCGCGTTCAAGTCTCAACACCTTATTTTCGGTTTCCTTGGGCCTTGATTAGATCGTGAACGTGGGAGGCGAGTTTTTAAAGGGAAAGAGGGTCGGGGAGATGTGTAATTTTTATAACTAGATATCTTTCCATTCATAAAACAATGAGAAAGATTTTTTTTCTTTTATTATTATTTTGAGGGCAAATTGTTGTTTATCTTGTAGATTACTTCCCTGTATTATTATTTAAACATATTCTGGTTAAACTTTTGAAACCTTAATAAAAGCAGATTCAAGGCAGACAGGAATAAAGGATCCGTAAGATGAAAGCATTTATAATAATCTTAAAATTAGTAGCGGATTTGTTAAAATAAAGCAATGGACAGTGCATAGCATAAAAGAGGGTAACAAATGTATGTGTGTCATTATTTTTCACAAAAATTAAATTGATATAGTCATTTTTTTTAAATTTCTTAAATCGTTTTTCTCTTTTACTTCAACACATTTTAAAGAACACATTTGTGACATAAAGGAAAAAATTCAATGATCATGGCTGTTTGCTTCATCTATTGGTGAAATAAATTTGAAACTTTTTATAATAGAAAAAACATTGTTTCGAAGAAAAAGGTGATGTGTGCTTTGTTTTTATAAAAATTCATTTATAACGCTAAATAATACAGAAAGGTCTTTAAGTCATTTTTCAAATAAGAATACAACAATCAATTTCAAAATTTTACAGCAAGATTCTTTCTCTTACAAAACATACGTATGTTCTTATTTGTTTAGTTTACTAACAATTTAGTTTAGTTCGTTAATTAGCCAAAAACGTCTTGAAATATTTTCAATTTTATTTATATGATAATAGAAATTAGAAAGAAAATTATATATATTTTCTAATTCTTAAATTATTTCGCAAAAGTTCACTTTTTTTGTTGCCATTTTTTTAAAGAGAAAATCCGAATGCTTATGATACCCTATTTCATTTCAATATTAAGAAAAATTCTGATCATATTTCTTTTAAACAAAAGTGAGGAAAAGCAAACATTAAAAAAATAATTATTCCACGCACATTGATTTCCTTAGTTTCATATAAATTAAATGTTAATCTCTTCAAATATAAAAAAAATTCTAAAAGCGCAATTTCAATAGATACGAAAATATTATTTTTTTATTTTTATTCAGCTAAGAATTAAAATGAAATAAAATAGTTTTTCTTTTGTTTTAATGGAATTATGAATTTTCATTCATTATACAAGTTTGTTTTACAAAGTAATTACGTCATCAGTTTAATAATATTAATAAATCCAGTTTTTGATCAATTAAAAAATTCTTTGAGTGTATTATTAAAATGATCATTTTCTGTAATATGCCTAGTAGGATAAATTTTTAATTTGATATGAAATTATTATGTTATTTACAAAAAAACAATGCAGTTGTATTATTTTTGCCAGGTAAGATAACAACTCCGATATAGATTAAGGGGGCCGTTATTTTTAGAAAATATAGTAATACATAAATTAGATGAATATTGTTAAGTTTTCTGCATTCATTAGTATGTAATGAAAGGGTTGTTGTATTCAAAATTTTAATTCGAAAGTAAATTAACATAACTCGAAATCAGTGTTTTCAGTTAACAAAAATTAGACATAAACTTACCATCTTGAAAATGTGAACATTCGTTCTGGAAACATAAGTGCCGTTTGCAACCCTTTGGGCAGCTTTATGATGAAAGGTTAACATAGGTTTCATTGCACACAGGACACTGTATTATACTTTTTTTTTTTTTTGAAGTTTGATTTGAAGTCATAGGTTTCATAAATACATTTTTTCTTCCCAGGAATCACTCGTTAATTTCTTTTGAAAAACTATTTATAAAAAATTCGAGCTTGTTGGCTTTGTTCTTTTAAACATTTGAGTTAAGATTTTTGCGTTTATTTACTCTGTTGCCGGCGTCCTGGTATAAGGGTAGTGCGTCTCCCCATGATCTGGGAGTCCCGGGTTCGAGTCCTGGTTCGGGCATGATTGTTCATCTGTGTTCTATCTGTGAGGTGTGTGAATGTGCCCCCTTCTAAGAAGGGGTCGTGCAAGCGAATGTGTGAGTGTCATCTTCATATGAGCTAGAAATCAGACTTCTGCCCTCGGGTGCTCAGGGGTCTTTACCATCAGAAACTACTGCCCCCCCCTTTCCGTGGTAACGCGGACATCGTTTGTTCTGTTTTCTAAAACCAACATCCATTTAATAGACGAACTTATTAAAATATTTTCTCAAATCTATGAGTCCTTACAACACGTTATGGAGCAGTTTGTAGATCATGTAGCGCAAGAAAATTGCACAAACTAAATATAAAAAAAATGCATATAAATACCAAGAAGAAAACCGCAAAAAGATTTAGCGTAAAATGTCGATTTGAATCGCCTTTAATCTTTGAAGAATGTTACATTCCTCGAAATCAGAGCTCAATAGACAGGTGATGGAGTTATAGATATTAAATTTTATCTTAGAGCTTATGCCTGGGTGATAATGACATATTTGGATTTCAGCATGTAACAGCTTCTAATTAGTGAGTATGAAATAGATAAGAGGTTCCAATCCTCCTCTTGTCTGAAGATATGAAACCAGATTTCGAAGCCAGTTGACTTTAAATGTTGTTGAAGGTATCTCGATTGATAGGAGAGAGAATAGAAAAACAACAAGTATGTGAGGATACCTGTTGCATATCTTATAGAATAAAGATATTTCAGATATTTTATTGCTCTAAGAGAATTTATTACACTAATCTACAAGTCTAGAGGACATTAATAATGTCGTTTGAAGAGAATATAGTTTGTCATCATTATTTTCATAATATCTGGAAGACCAAGTTTCTCCCCTCTCGGAATTTTTTTTTTTTTTTTTTTTTTTTTTTTTTTTTTGTAAAATCATGTTTTTTTTTTTTTTTTTGAGAAAATATTTAAATACGAATCACATATTGATTACATATGAATGTTTTTCAATTTTAGCTACATATGAACTGGTCATTTAAATAAAAAAAAGTCATGAATACACTTTACTCAACATTTAAAATGAATACTGGAATATAGCAGATTATTCGAAATAATATTACAGTATTCATTTTACGGTTTATCCATCATTACTTATTTTTTTGGTTTTATGATTAAATGGTCTTTTTTATAAATTTGTGTTGTTTAATTATGCTGTGGTCTTGTTTAGATTTAAAAATTTGGTAATAATTTTGCTTGTTCTTGTGTAATTTATTCTCTTTAATTTTGTGATATTAATTTTATCTCCAAAACCTCACTTTCTTGAGATTTTCAGATTACGAGGGGTCAATATTTTTGGACGAAAGTCAGATCCCTCACAGTAAAAATCCCTAATTTGAATCCCTGCCTGAAGATGACCCTTGAGAAAGTCTTCAGGCCTGATTCATCATGTGTTTCTTTTTGGTTATTTTTGCATTAAACAATATTTATTTCTAATTTGGTTTATATTTTTGAACTTACACTGAGTTTTAACATTGTGAAATCGGGTTCGAGATGGTTACATTGTTAGCATGAGAGAAGATAGAAAAGGCTCTAATCATAAGTTATAAAAATTGTGTATAAAATTGCGTTTTTTCAGGAAAACATCTTATACATAAATTTAAAAAGCAAAAATATTAAATGTAAATACATAAGTAAAAAAATAAAGTAAAGAGCGCGACTTTGAACCTGCAATATGCGCGTCATTCATGTTGTTTAGTCTACTGTATTGCATTGCCCACACTTCGGAGCGGAAGATGAAGATTCTAATAATTAATTATTAAAAAAATTATGTGTAAAATCGCGTTTTTTCAGGAAAGACACCTATATAGATAAACTTAAAAAGCAAAACCTTTTCAAAATATAAAATTTGATCCAAATTGTTAGAGTCATTTCCGAAATATACGAAATAAATTCATATCTATACAAGAATTGTTCGTTTAAAGTTATAAGCTATATTTTTTTACACTGAATATGAATTTTATATATATACTTGAGTCTCTTGATAGCTTATATGGCAACATTTGCCGTCAAAATAATGTGTTTCAGTTGAAACTAAATTTTTTGCCGCAACTTGTACATCTTTTTGTGACCTGATAAAGAAGGAAGTTACTATTAAACTATTACTAACTATTACTAGGAAGTTACTATTAAACTAAACTATTACTAAAAAGTTACTAACAATACTATTAAAACATCATTTTTTTTGCCATAGCAAAGCCAGCAATTATTGAAAAATAAAAAGCTTCCATTTTGCATTTCTTTAAAGGAATCAATTGCAAATATCTTAAATATTGGGCATTAGAAAATCAAAAGAGATTCGGTAGGTAAGACGTATTCCTTCAGAAAATGCAACAGCTGTTCCTACACGCGGAAAGGAGTTACCATTTTTTAAACAAATATTTCCTGGAATTTTACTTCACCGCTTTCAGTCTTAAATCAAGGCCATACCTCCTCAAAGATGACTGTTGAGGTCATATTTGTCCGGCTTCTAAAACAGCCGACATTGACAAGGTTGACAACTGTGTCATTTTGCTACTCTTCCATCTCTTTGGCTCATAATAATCATCTTTAGATCTTCACATTAATTTTTACCATCACGATTGCCAGTAGGTGAGCAGAAAACGTCAAAATTTTATAAAAGTGCTATTTTTTATCTTTTAGGACTTTTTAGTGAATATTTTAACGACAGGTGTACATTTTTTTTTTCTTTCTTTCCAATTCTCTTCACAGAGTTTGTGTGATTTTTTTCAAGTCCATAATTTGGTTGTCTGAAACGTATTCATATTTCTTCACGACATTTTTTTTTATCAAAAATTATAATTTTATGGAAAATGCAAATTTTTGATTTTTTTTCATTCCATTTTCGCTACTTTAATTTTTTGATTCATTGACTTCTCAAAAAAATATATGTTGACTCCCCTTAAATCAATAGCAACTATGTATTAACATAGTTTCTATTGATATAAAGGGATATTTGATGAATTATGCAGATTTCCAAAACTTTTGGGAAAAAATAGATATATTAATAAAAAAAGTGTATTAATGTGATAATCAGTATGAATCCCAGTAGTTTAGAGATGAAAATATAATAGCTTTTAGGGTTCAATTCTTTACTCATGTTTTTTACAGATGTTGCTTCAATAACTATTTTGGAAGACATGCTGTTTCAATAAGTCATTAGGCTTGTTCATTTTCCGCGGAACTAATCTGCCTAACATTTATTTATCCTACCAACAATTTTTTTGCCGGCGTCCTGGTCTAGGAGTAGCGCGTCTTCCCCGTTATCTAGACGTTCCGGGTTCGGCTCCTGGTTCGGGCATGGTTGTTCTCTTCATTGTGTTCTCTCTGTGAGGTGCGTGAATTTCCCCACCCCTGGAAAAAGGGGTTGTGCAAGCGAGTGTGTGTGTTCTATCTTCATTTGAGCTAGAAGTCAGACTTCTGCCCTCGGATGCTCACGGGTCTTTACCCTCAGAAGCTATTGCGCAAAAATTTAGATTAAATAATCACACACCAATAAAAAATTTGTTCCATTATATCTTCGTTTGTTGTATCGAATATTGATGAAGAAGGTTATGAATGGATAATTAAAATCCTTATTATCTAATTTATAATCTTCAGTATATGTCATATAAGTTAATCATATTCATTTAATTCGAAGTAGGGCATACGCAGTAGAGGCTATTAGTTTATAAACGAGCATTGCTGGAAAAAAAATTGTTTGTACTGGATTTTTCTATTGGAATATGTTTGAATAATGTTAAAATCCAGCATAAAACAATCATGCATTTCCTAAAACTCCGTTCCTCGCTTAGCAAAATCTACGCAAATACCATTCTCTAAAGACTTTAAATACTATTCATTAAAATAATTCAATATACTTTTCTCTTTTTATTGCTTTTTTTCCATTTTCATTCACAGCAAATATTCAGAGTATAAAAATGAGCAATTAAAATCAAAAACTGAAATACAAATTTTAAAAATAATGTTAGAGTAATTTTTTCTTTCAAAACCTTAACAATTTGCAATTTAAAGCAAAAAAGCTTACAAAAAAAATATTTTCTACCTTTTAGTACATCTTAAGTTTTCAGACATATTATTCAAGAAATATTACTTGGTTATTAACAATTTATCTATTTATAATGGAACATATCTATTTTGAATTCTAATTGGTACTAATAGTATACAGATTCGCCTAAAATTTGCAGAACGAAAAATATCCTATTTTTATTTAATAAATACAAGAAATTAAAAGATTGATATTAAAAATTAATATTTTCTTATCAGTACCTGGAAGATCAAATTAGGCAGGGTTTTTTTTTTCTAAAATCGTAAATAAAATTCTATCATAAGGCTGGTTTAAAATTATTCATGAAATCTAATTGAATTGCAAACTCGGGATAGAAAGAACATGAGAAAATTGCTGGAAGTCCAAAGCCCTAACCATTACTCCATCTCTGATACGCTTATGCAAGTCATATATAGCAATATGTCAATATTTAATTATAAAAAAAATTTGTGTACTTGAAATCGCGTTTTTTCCAATAAAGGCACCTATGTGGTTAAACGTAAAAGGCAAAACCTTACCTAAATATAAACTTTATTCCAAATCTTTAATCCTTTTACTTGACATTGAACCTCGTGACTACGGTCATAACATCGCACCGGTTTAATTTCAACACTTCTTTAAAACTTGTCGTGAGAAATAAAGATTCTTCATGTTGCGAAGTTTCTCAAATTAAATCTCAAAAATGTGGTTCATCCACTTCAGAACGTCATTGCTCTAAGCTAAATGTAATCAGATCAAATTAATTGATAACTTGGAGTGTTGAAACTTAATTTTCAAAAAACAAAAACTGCAACGCAACGTCTGCTAAAAATATTAAGATGAAGTTGTGAAAACAGAAGTTGCTTCTAGAAGATATGAAATTATTTGGTGGTTTGTTGATCATGAGTATTAAGTTTGATGAAAAAATGTCTCACACCTCTAAAATTCACCTTTGACTCAGGGTACTCTGGTGAGAAAAAAAAAATGACAAGCGAAGTTGAAGAAAAAGTGTTTCCCCGATAATAACTCACATCGATATTTATGGTGTGAGAGATACTGTCTCCTATTTGGGAATCTGGTCACACGAGAGGTTTCCAATAGGCAAGGGCCTGGAAAACGGTCGACGGCGATAAAAAATGTCTCTCACGTCTGACGGCGATGTCGCGAGTTTTCTTTGGACGCAAAATGGGGCGATTTCGGAGTAAATCGCCGATTTCCGAGTTGTTTCGAAAAGCTGTCGTCACACCTGACTTCTCCTCCTAAAAGTGTCCTACCAAGGACGATGGCAGAGGCAGTTTCGTTTCGATATCGAATTTTAACGACGAAGTGATCAAGAAATAATCAGGTAAATTTAAATTTAATTGCGCGAAAAAATGAAAGTTTTCAATATACTGGTATGGTTAGTTAAGGCGAAAGGTTTGCGCATGACAAAAAAAAAAAGAGACTTTTTGAGTGTTTTGAATTAAGCGTTATACTGTGAAAGTGGATTTGACTATCCGTGATATAATTAAAAAATTATAAAATTTTACATTCTTAAAAAGAATGACATTCTCAACAAGGATTAAATTTTTAACACCAACGTAAAAAAGAAATTAACAAAAAAATGTTTGTTTTTCTGACAAAATAGTAAGCTGAAAATAAGTTATGCATTTAGTTATTTTTAAATAATCCTTTTGTCCTCACTTTGAACAATAATTTTTTTTTAATATTATAAATAAATATTTCATATTTTCAATTCACATAATCGACTGGCATATTAGAAAGATCTCACAAGGTATGAATAAGTTTAGAAATATCATAGAAATAAGAAAAACTGCATCAAATATAATTTCTAATTATTAGATTGATAGCTGATGTAATAAAAGAAAATAAAATTGATTTTCAGTGAGGTTTTTATGCATCTAAAGAATCAAATAAAGTCGCAGTATGTCGCAGTCATGTGGCATGAGAAACTCAGCATGCCATATACTTTCACACTGCATTAAGTTGTAATGTGAGGACATTTCTTTTCTTCCTGTAGGATATGCAAAGTATTACAAAGTTAATTCATACAATGTAATTAACTCCTATCACTAGAGCATAAATTCACTCCTTTGCAGGAGTTCAAGAATTTCATTTCATTCCATAAGCCAAATCTCCATTCTGCAACCACAGGGTTAAGCCAATCCAGTCATTGCATAGTCTTTTGAAAGGTTGAAGAAATGGAGTTCGGGTACAGAAGTCTTCTTGTAAGATTAGAACTGACTGTGCAGATGATTAGCAACATTAATATATATTTATTGTTTTTCATTATATTTTCATTAAAATCTCGTTCTTTTATTAGTAACCTTTAGAATGTATACCCTATAAAGTTTCATTTCAAGCTTTTTTTTTTTTTTTTTTTTTTTTTTTTTTTTAAAGGGGTGACTTGAGATGCGGTGGAAAAGAGAAGGATAGTTTCCTTCCATCGTTTGAAGAAGTTCTGAGAGTGAAGTTAATGCGTCAGTTCTATTCAAATTGGGTATGAATATCATTGGTAGCCTAAGATATTTGACAGGTTTTCATTTCGGCACAAACAGCCCGATGTATGTGTGATGATTTTTTTTTTCAATTGTGTAATTACTAGCATGCAAAATAAACATTAAAATTATTCTATAATTGCTACTTGATTGATTACTACATTCCTCATTCCAACTTTTTATCCTTATTTTTCTTTTTTTAAGAATCTTTGTTTTAGACCTGTAAGGTCATAGTTTGTTTCTTCATGATCTTTTTGGTTACACATTTCGAAGAGTTAATTTAATTGTCTTAGAAATTCTGTTCCTGAAATTCCTTCTTTAAACACTTAATCTATATTGAATATAATTCTGCTATTTTATCATACCTTTTATTTCTACTAGATTTATCCATGAAGATTATCACTCTTTTTCATGAATCATTACAATATTGGTAAACTAATTATGGGTGCAAGTAGGTGTCAGTTTACAATCTAAATGGTGAGTTCAGTATCAAATGCTATACACTAAGTGCTCAGAAACGACGAATAAAATACTATGACAACTACTTGGATATTTCCTTCCCTTTTGCTTTCGATTTTAACTCAAAGTCTTTCCTCTTCCCCTCGCATTGAAGTATCTCGTCCAAGGTCCCATTTTGCCATCACAAATTTCTGCATGCTTCCGACCCGAATGCTGAACGCTTATCGAATAGGTAAGTTTGCTAAATGTTAAACGATTTACTGATTACGTAAACTTGCCTCAGGGAACCACGAAGCCTTATTTCATACTTCCTGAAAAATGCTCGTAAAATGCAACTAGCGAATGTCAGTAGAATAATATCAAAATCTAAGAGATTAAATTCCAGAAAAGTATTCATTTTCTCGATATGTTATCAAAAATTATTGAATTCGTTAGTTTGATGCAAATTATGAAATATATGTTTCATTTAAACGGTTTTTATTCTACATGAAAGGTTTAGCTTCGTGACTTTGGATTAGAATATTAGTTCCTTCTGATACTCGATCTCTTAATTAGTATTGCTCGTATTTTGAGACAAAAAATTTCACTAAATGCTTTTTTTATACTTCGGATAGAATAAAATGGTGTTAATTTGTATCTTTATGAAGCGAAATCATGCTCGAACGGAAATAAGAGCTTGAGTTGCTGAAGTACTATCTACTAATGATAAAGCGGCATGCTCTATCATTTGACATTAGGCGCAGTGTCTCTCGTGGAGAATGTTTGAATTTAAAGATTTTATTTCAAATCTGTAACAAATTAAGATGATAAAAAGTTCATTTGCAAAATTTTACATATATAGAACCTTCAAATGCTCTTAATAATGGACACTTGGAACACGAATTACTGCACTTGCTTTCATTTGTAATCCATTAAAATTTTCCTCTTTATAATTACATAGTATTGTATTAACGTTTGATTAAATTGTTAAGTTTAGTAATTATTTTTGAATCTTAAAATATCACTCTTCATTTATTTACTTAATTTTAACTTTAAACAAATACCTTGTAACATACCATTTCTTTTAATTAGTTTTTCCTAGCAATGAACACTATGATACGTCTCTAGAGAAACTGTGTGGTCTCTTGACAATGGGCAGATAATACTTCCTCTACTCTAGCATACATCATTTTCCGAACATAATTTTACTATATGAAGTTATACGCCCTAAAAGTTACAGGCTTAGAAATTCAGAGCAATAGTTTGAGAAATTCTGAAAAAAAAAATTAAATAAAAGTAATATTTTGTACTACCTCTAATTTTATACATTTCTGTTTATACAGACGACAAATTTTGAAGAAAAGTTAAAGAATTTCAAACTTTCGAAACATTGTAACATGATAATGTTTTCTTCTTGTCTCGTTTATTGCATTTTTAAAAAAGTATTTTTAACTATGCAAAGATAATGTATAAACTAAAAATACAGTTGAAATCGACACAGTGGTATTCAAAGTAAGTTCAATAACTAAAAGATTGAAATGTATTGATGCAAAGGAATTTAAAAATATTTTTTTAAATGTAAATTTTTTTGAATTTTAAACTAATGCGTCGTTTTTGGTTTATGGTATTTTCCGATATTATTCAGCTAAAACATTCAACTCTCGATAGATTTTTAATTAAAAATATAATCACATTTTTTAAAGTCCTTTTTTAACTAATACTTACTACTTAAGAAATAATTATTTGTCAAATTTAGCAGTATATTTGTTTTCTACAGCATCATAAACATTTTTTACAGCATTAATCATGCATTTCCTGTATGTGAATATATATATAAAAGATTGCATATCAAATTTCATTGAAATAAATTAATCTTATTAAAATGCATCTTCTCTGTCTCTTTTTTTTAACATAGCATTTATTATTTATACAAAATCACGTATTGAGGCTGTGCTTCAGAATTTCAGTTGAATCTGTCTTGCATCAGACAGCAAGCTTAGGAAAACTGGAGATCCTTATATGAGTTTTATCTTATCTTTCGGAAATATGCAATATAAATCTCTTTTCAAGAAAAAAAAAATCATAAGCGGATACGATACCGGCCTTGATTCAAAGGCTTGCGACAACGCAGAATCAGTTACTCAATGCTTCGGCTTACTCATACTTAAGTACTTGACTGCAGAAAACAAAAAAGGAAACACGCTTTTTGGCTGCGAGGGGAAAAAAGCAAGAGCCTTCATTACTTCACAAAGCTCAGACCAGTTGCGACAGAAAGAAAAAGTAAAAATATGTATCATATGCGATCTTAAATAATTGTAAAATTGTTTGATTTTCCTTTTTTATTCCTTTTGAAATACTGTTGAACAAGCATAAATCAAAATACAGTACACTCTCGATTATCCGCGGAATTGGGTGGCGCGGCCGCCGCGGATAACAAAAATCGCGGATAATCCGAAAAAAGCTAAAAGCGGATATAGCAAAAGAGAAAACAGTCATTCCAACTTTGAAAAATCGTTTTATGTACATTAAAACGTAAAATAAACAGCAGGAAATGTTTAACTAACGCTTACTATTTTAGTATATCACTCAAAACGAACCTAAAATGCATTTTGTTAATGAAAACAGAAAAGTGCTTTGTACTTACGAGAGGCGTCAAGGATACACAGAAAAATGAATACATATGTACTGTTTTAATACTGTTATGTATTATGTAATTACAAAAGCATAACTGTAAAACTACGCCTTTTTGAAGAAATCAGTCATTTGTGTTTGCTTCTTACTTTGGAAGCATTTTCTCTTTGCTTGGAAACAAAAATAAAAAAAAAACACTTAGTGCGGCAGGCGCGGATAATCCGCCCGCGGATAATCGGGAGTCAACTGTAAACTGAAAACAAAAGGATATTTCTTTTGAGAACTGAATCTTCGATGCTTTGGTTTATTAAACATCATTTTGATACAAGATGTAATTACTTTTAAAGTTAAGCCTTATGAAATTTTTGTTCAGAGCGTTAATGCTCTATATCTCTATATAGTGTATTGAAAGTCTAATTAAAAATAATTTAATATTAGCAAACACATAAATGCCAACACCGACACCATTATTTATATGTAGATTATATGTAAGACACATTCTTGATTTTTCGAATTTCATAGACATAAAATAACTTGAAATAAAGATTTGTAGTAACGAGACAAAAACTGATGGATATACATTAACTGAGAATTTAGATGCGGATTTCTTCTATTAAACACACTGTGTGAAAGCCGGACATTTAGAGATATTACACGCTATGCAAATGAAGATTTGCAACATGGGATGATACTACAGAATCTATCGTCAATGTGAAAACCCTTCAGAATTAGTGTGGTATGAAGCGGAAACTTGGTGTGTAATTATCTCCCTAATTCCCTCGGGCCATTTAGAAAGGGGACAAAATTAATATGAGTAGAATAGGAGATGTCATGTAGCGTGTAGAGACTTTCGTTGCATTTTATCAATTTAAGGTATTGGAATGAAACTGGCTTAGGGTGATCGTGATTGATTAGCTATACTTTTTTTTAATATACTTGCTTCATAACATAATGGGTACACTATTTTGGGCATGGAAAAGATACCAAGTATTCAAAAAAATTATTTTTGAATTTTAAAATGTAAAACAACACAATAAAACCAGTGTATCAATACATTCATTTAATCTTTCGATCTTTTTTGGCTATATTTCGCTATAAATAGTTTTATTTAATAGCATTTCATCAGAAATGTCTTTTAAAAAATATTCATAGAAAGATCTATGGAGGAGTTTATCTAATTGAGAGCAAATCGAGCAGCTCATCGTTCTTGATAAATGAGCAACGAGGTTGCTGAGACGTTCGTAATCTTCGCGAGAGGCAACACTGGCATATTGTTTGCACTAAAAGTACTGGCAAGTTTTCCGCAATAAATGTTTGAAAAACAGAAAATATATGTAAGAACAGTAAAAATTTATTTATCGAGCTTAAAAAGAACAGATTTTATTCCAATAATTGGATAGTTGAAGGAAAAAAAAGGCAAATTGATTTAATAACTACCGAAAGTGATTCAATTTATATTTTGCATGCGTACATACTGTATTAAAGTACCTTTTCTTGAAGATACCATTCAGAAATCCATTATTTCGCTATTTTTACTCTGCAAGATTTTGTTTGCCGATCTGCGCTCTCCAAAACGATATAGTAAATTGGAATTATACTGAACAATAAAGAATGTTCTGATATTGAAAAATTACCAAAAATATGGGGAAAAGTACAAAATTCTATTTAAAATATTGAGAAAAAGAAACGGTTGATACTTGCATAGAAAGTTGGATCTTAAATATTCAAAGATTCTGAGCCTCAGCCAGAAAAAATCTAAGAAGAATTAAAATAAAAAAAGGAATAAAAAGATAAATTATGCAGCATAAAAAAAAATACAAAACGTATAAACTGAAATTTGGGTGTAACTTCTTTAAAATAACTAAAAATCAAAGTGGATGCTAGAAAAGACAATTTCAAATATTAATTTCGCTTTGGAAGACTAATGAAAGTAATTTGACCGTTTTCAGAAATATCATCAAATATAATAAACTTTAACTTATCATAACCATCCACAGTTCCATAGATTTTTAAAATTTCGTATTTCAGTGATTTCCATTAAAGGGGGGGGGGTAATCTTTTTCTAAATAACAACAATACCAAATAGGGATTTGTAGCAATAATCTGAGATTAAAATTCCAATTTCACTATTTGAAAAATATTCATATATACACAAGTTTTTTTTAAATAAAAAACAGATTTAAAACATTTTTATTAGTGTGACAAAAAATAGTTATTTTTATTTTGTTTATTTTCTGTTTTTCAGTCTTTGATTTATAATTTATTATTACAAATATAATCGAGTCTTATGACAAACTTTTCTGTCATTCACTTCGATGTGACAGCTGTCATGTGAAATTAGAATCTAATTAAATTAATCAATTAGCTAATGTGTTTTGAAAGTATTAAAATAATGCATTGTTATTAAAAAGACATAAATGTTGAAAATTTCAAAATTGTAGTTCATCAGGTAGAAAAAAAAATCGAATATAAAATTCCAGTTTTAGAAAGACGAACAAATCAAAGATTATATGATAAAAGTAGGCAAATACCTGCAGGTAGTGAAGTTTTTTTTTATTGTTATTATTGTTGAATTAAAATTTCCTAATTCACGAAACCATTTAAGAAATGCATATGCATCATTCTTCCTTAACACAAAATAAAAATATATGGAATCAAGACCAGATTTCTAGGACGTTGAGGACAGGTGCAATGTTTTAACTCTAAACAATATTTGAAAAAGCAATAGCAAACTCATTATTTTTATTTTCGTTTTTCGCTAATCGAATCGTGTAAACTAGAGAAAATTCGGCTTCTTTCAAAGCCCGAGTGACCTTATTTTTCCTTCGAAAGTTTTAACTCATCATCTCCCCAACCGAAGAAGATAATTCCTCTTCAGGTCATCACATTATCTTCATTATCGCATCAAGCACCACCCATGAGAGGATACACTGTTTCCTGTTATAAAGCCTGAGAAACAAGAAAAATCACCCAATAAAAAAAAAAAAACCGGCCGACCGGGACAGCAGCAATTTTCTTGCAGAGATCCTCCCCAATCGCTGCTGCAGTGACATATTGCACCACCAGCACGAGGTGTGTTTGCGTGGCTGGTAAAAAACTCCTACACTTCATCCGTTCGCGAGATAGAAAAATGTTATTTCAGATAAGCGAATGAGGCGTCCGTAGGGGACAGCGCAGAGAAAGGTGAATGAGACGGGACATCCTGTCCCATTGACGGGACGCGCCGGACCGTGACCAGACCCAGGATGCGCATACATAAATAAACGACGCCGCTCACGCCATCGTCCAAGGGACGTGCGGAGAAAGTGAACACCTCCGCCGAATTACGCTACAGATACGCTTTCCATTGGTCGCATCCGAATATTCATCCCCGCCAACAACCCTTGCTTTTTTTTTATCGATGTCTCTCTCTTGCGAATGCACACCACCGCCTGTTGATCTCCGATGGCGGCGCTTCTTTTGTTTCCGTTTGGAGTTCATCCGTCGTACAGGCAGGTTGGAAATCTGTCAAAAGAGAGGAATTCGGGTGCCAAAACAACAGAAAGCTTTCGCAGATGAGTGGCAAAGTAAAAAATAATGCATCCATCCTCCCCTTAAATATCCATGATTAAAGAGACGTAACGACTTGTGATTAAATAAATTTTTCAGCATGGCCGCAGTTCATCGGAAGGTTGAAATTATATAATCATTTATTTATTGGCTCTATAAAGACAATAACAATCTCCTCTTTGAAGAATATTTTCAGAATCTTTCCATGAATCATATGATCTGAAAATATTTTAGACTTAATTTTTTCCATTTATTGATATGCAGTATAAAGACAGTAGCAATCTCCTCTTTGAAAAACATTTTCAGAATCTGTTCATGAATTACATGAGCTGAAAATATTTTAGACTTAGTTTTTGACATTTATTGATTGGCATTATAAAGACATTAACAATTTCCTCTTTAAATATTTTTCCGTGAATCATATGATCTGAAAACTTTTTAGACATGAATTTTGTCATTTATAGATTGGCATTATAAAAACAGTAGCAATCTCCTCTTTGAAAAATATTCTCAAAATCTTTCAATAAATCATATGATCTGAAAATATTTTAGACTTAATTTCTGTCATTTATTGATTGGCAGTATAAAGACAGTAGCAATCTCCCCTTTGAAGAATATTTTCAGAATCTTTCGGTGAATCATACGAGCTGAAAATATTTCAGTGTTAATTTCTGTATGATTCACTGATTATGTACATTCATGCATTCAGTCAGGCAACAAGAGAAAGAACAGTTGTTATAGTCTAAGTTCTTAATGTAAATAAGTAAAAACCTTCATTTTGGAAAAGGTAATTAGAGCTCAGTTTATGGAAATAGTCATTACATTCACTTTCATTCTGTGATAACAGTGCAGTTATACCAATACTTTTTCGAAACCTCGAAACATTTTATTTTTCAGCATATGAGTTAATACCTCATTTCGCTATTTAAAGCGATAATTTCGAAGAAAGATCAGGAATGAACTTTCATTTCTATTTAAATAGCTGTAAGTTAAATTCTGTAGTACCTTCATATCATTCGCAAATTCACCCATTTTTGTTTACTTTCATTAAAATTCTATCGAGCTGTCAGCCTAGGAATGATACAATACCGCAACAGAAGAAATACTCATTCAAGGGATTTAAAACTCAAGGGCAATTTATTGTAATATAAACTGAGTAAGACAATTTTAATGTGGAATTTTTTTTTAAGTTTCACAGTAAATATTTTATTATTCAAATAAAAATAAAAAAAATACAGAATTATATTTGTTGAATAAAAATTAGGAGAAAAGAGATTATTTTATCAAAAAATGTTATAATCGTTTATATAAAATGCTCCATCCACTTATATAAAATGCTTCAAAAGAGTATCATAAATAGTCTGGAAATATTCTGTTTTAAATATTTTCAGGTCGCAAGATTATATGATTTACACCATCATCAGGAAAATCGAAGAACATTTTATTTTAATCTTTTTTAAGCATCATGATTCATAAAAAAAAAAAAAAAAAAAAAATGACCTTGTTTATGATCAATAGTTATTCTGAAAGGTATTTGTGGCCATTTTAAGCATTTTGTAACAAAATTTTCATTGTGAAAGCAAAATAAAGAAGGTGTGTTAATTATTTTATCTGAAAGCCATATCAAAAATTTGATTTATGAACTGACAGCCAAATATAAAGTAAAATCGTGAGAATTTGTTAAAAAAATTACCCTGGTGCGTATTTTAAATAAATTTTTCCATTGCTTTTTGTTCAGAGTAGCACAATTTTAATTTAAACAGTAATATATGTCTTACTGCATTTTAGGGATTGGATTTAGGGATACATTAAATACATGATAGTTTCAAATGCAAAAACTATATGATTGATATCTAAATATAAGACATCTCTTATTCATTAATATTAATGAAATATATTCTGAAGAATCGTTCCGAAATTTTTGAGTTAAGAAGCATGAAAAAAAAAACCATAGAAATTTTAGAATAAAACCTTAGAACTTTAATAATATATTGATTACATGCATTGGTTTAGATTGTACGCAAGAGTATGATGAAATTAATGCTTGTCCAACTACCCTCATAATATACGTAACGACACATGTCATAAATATTTCCTGACAGAAAAGATTTATGGACGGGATAGCCACGAATCGCCAAAAACTAGGTTCTTATTTCTCCAAAGGGTAAAGTAATGGATTAGTATCGAATTATCTCTAATACGATGACGGGACGTACTTCTTTCAGAAGTGGGAGATAAAGAGTAGTGATCCTTTAGAAACTAATCTCATTTTTTATATTAGTGTCAGGAAGATTACTATTCAGATTACCCTGAATGTTAAGGCAGGTCAGGAACAGTTTATTGTGATTATCAAAGTGAGTGGAAAAGATGACTGCTCTATTAAGAACACTTGGCCAATTATTCATACAACTAATTTGTCGCTTTGTCATATATGCATCGAGTTATCGCATATTTAAACACTTATTTTCTTTACGAGACTCACAGACATTGAAATTCGACACAAACATTATTTGGAATATGTAAAAAGGTCAAGTGTTTTACAAACTATTACTTGAAAAAAACGACAACACATCTTCAAAATAGTACATGACAACTTATAAAATAGTAGAAAAAAATAAATATATAAGTAATTAAGAAGCACTTTTTATATTCGTCTTGAACAAATAAGTATTATTTGTTTTGTATATTTCTGCTTTTATCACATTTCAATAAGCTGTTTTTCCACTTACTATTAATTTTTATTACCTTTAAAATAGCTTTCATATTATATTATGGATAATGTATGAAAACATAATTCTATACACTTGAGTAAGATGATCACAAACCGCGTTAAAAATCGCATTACAAAGCACTACTTCACATTGTTTTAAAAATACCAGATAAAATAAAATTCAGAAATAATAAGAAATACCTCCATTTTTAGATGAATCATTTAAGTACCAATAACTATCAACAAAACTCTGGTTACGTCATATCAAGAGGCTAGTAAAAATTTGCCCATGATCAATTCCATAAATTATATTATAAATTATTATACCATTGCAATTTTTTTCTTTGGTGTTTCAAATTAATGGGAAATCAATCATAATAAATATTAGAGGTTTTATTTTCAAAGCATTCAAATCTCATAACACTGTTGTTAAAAATTACTTCTGTTGTGTCAGTTTTAATAGCTAAGTGAGGCGAACGAGATTATAGGCTTTTCAACCCAGGCTGGTCCAATCAGCTGTTCACCGACTGTGGCAATAACCGATTGCATTCAAAACTGCTATAACCTTACCTTAAGTGCATATAGCTTCCAATAGTTCATAAATGTTTTAATTTATATATTTAATGTTTGTTTGTTTTTTCAAATGCACATACATGTGACAAACTTCCACTTTTCTGAAGACTGCATTACAAACTACAAATAAATATATGGCATTTTAGAAATGGCCTGTATCTGAAAATCCATACTTTTCTCAGTTTCACTTTTCAATGTGATTGATTTTGTGATTATTTAAGAAAAAAATAATTTAAAAAAAAAGACACACAATTTCGCAATATTCCATGGTCACAATGCAAGTGTACCCTAAATTTAAAAGCAAACTTAACAAATGTCAATATTTTCATTTCAAATTAAATACTTTAAAAAAGAATTTTTTTAAAAAAGCATTATTTGTTTCGTATTCTACAATGCCTATATTAACTGAAAATATTTTTTTAAATATATAAAAAAAAAACGAATTGAGTGTTAAAAACGAATTTCTTCGTTGCACTCTGAAGAAATCGTAAGAATCAGCCTATTTCTCCCACGTCTGAATAAACGAGAAGCGAGTTAAATACATTCTGGGATGCACCCGACCACCCTAAAAGCTGCGGAGAAATCGAACGCGATCGGCGGCACTTCCCTTTCGGTGGCCCTCGCCTCTGCGTCCATCTCACGCATGACCGCCCAGGTGGACACCCGATTCCCACTCTTTTGAGGGTCGCAAACAAAAGAGGATGCTACCATAGGGGCACTCATCATCATCCGCACCGGGTGTTCATCGCGACAATGGGGTCTTCCAGGGGATGCTCCCTGTCATCGAGAGCTCCCTTGAATTCGAAGGCGGCGATATTGATGATAAGGAGAAACGCGAGAGCAAAAATATCGTTTGACGCTCAGGGCGTGCCTCTATCTGTATGGTCTTCCACAATGCGAAGAAACTTCTTCAAAATAGACATGTTAAAATGGATAGAGAGGAAGAATGCGTCATCTAAACAACCTAAAGGAAAACCTCAGTATCTATCAAAGGGGGTCGAGGATGGGTTGATCGTTTTCTTTTTTCCCAGATCATCGAATTACACGCTTCGATAGCATAGAATATTGGACCCATTTGTAAGAATTTCGTACCCTAACTCCCCCTCCTCAGTATTTTTTACATAGAGATTGCGAGAGATGTTAACATTAAAGCCATTTCAAATATCTTACCCCTACTTCAATAGGTTTGAAAAAGAAACCTCTGCCAGTGACAGCTTTTAAATACCTCGGAAATTGGGTGTCACAGATGAGCGCTTATGTATGGAGAAAAGAATATTTCTAAGGGATTCAACAACAACGACAAAAATAATTCGTTAGATTGTGAGCACCATGAGTAGGTAGAATAAATATATTGTGAAATAAACTAAACTGAAATTATAAGGCTAAAATTCATAGATGGACGAGACTGGTTTAACCATTAGGTGACCCTAGGTGTTCAAGTAGGTATGTCACAACAATGGGGAGCTTCTCCATCGAACGAAATTGCCAAATATTCGTATGATTTCCTGCTTTATAATAATTGTTGTAATACGATATGCATTTAATAAAATTATAAATGTGTTAATAAATAATTTAGAGAATTCCATTATAATAATAACCAATGCTTTAAATAATTGAAGATCTTAATAACGGATGCATAAAACGCAAGTAAAATATAGCTGAAAACTGTTTTTTTTTTTTTTTTTTTTTTTTTTTTGTTATGTTGATATATTTCATTAATTAAAAAGGTACGTTACATAATATACTACACGGGTGTCACAAGTATAGAATAATACTTAAAAGAAAATTATTTTCAAAAGCAATATAATAGGAAGATTTTATTTAATATTTGAGTATTTATATGAAGAGAGTAGAGTTTCAGTAGAAGACAACATGCGATTAAAAAAAATCATATAGATTTTAATGGCATTATATTATTATGAGAATCGGCTACATTAGAAAGGTTCATGAAATAAACATAAAAATTGTTAGGCTATTAAAACAATATGGCTGTAATGTCTCTCAAAATTTTATGTCTTAAAAATAAGCTGCTGGAAAATTGAAATCAAATTATGCATAAAAAAATTATTTGAAGCTACACAAAACAATATTCCTGCTGAATCGGAAAAAGCGGCTGGTTAACAATATAAAAATAATATGTATAATTATATATTGAGATGTTAGAATTAAATAGCTCTTATCAGGACACTAATGAAAAAATGTGAGTACTCATTAAAAAGGATCTCAATACAATAAATTTTCAGAACATCAGGTGAATAAAGTAAAAAAAAATTCAAAAATGAATGATGAAGATGATAAGTCACTTTTAAAAGCACTGTTCAATGCGTGTGATTATGCAATCATATTCGTGCATTCATATATTAATGAGAACTGTAAGTGATATAAAAGTGAAAGGACCATATGTCAAACGAAGTGATGTATTTAAGTTATAGCCAGATAAGAGTTCTAATATGCTTTAAAGTTCCCTTCGCGAGTCTTTTATATTTTCACGTCGTCTATTAAAGAAAAGTATCGTATATACATTTTGAGACAGTAATTCAAAATTCAATATACGCATACAATTTTGATAATAAAACTGCGCACCGTAGCTCACTTCATTTTTAAATTATTGTGTTCACATGTTATATGGACATATAGACTTCTCTTAAGGATTTCAACTAAAAGTCAATAGAATTCTATAGTTTCAATACCTAAGTCATTTAAATTCTTCATTTTAACTCGTTGCATTTTCGGAGTATTGTGTTCACAGATTTGAAAAAAAAAAAAAAAAAAAAAAAAAAAAAAAAAAAAAATTCAAAAATGCTTTTTTTGAACTCGGACAAGAATTGAAATTCATCAAAATCTAATTAAGTAAATTTTTTAATGCTACGCCTTTTCTTTTTATGTTCAGTTTATGAAAAAATAAAATGCCTGTTTTTAAGAGTATTATTTTATTTTAGATGTTTCTAAATTTGCCGTTCTTATTACCGCTTTTTTTCTTCACAATGTTTCTTAATAATACAAGAATACATTATATTAATATATAACATTAATTATCCTGTACACACCTTCTGTGTACACCTTCACAAGAGGATTTTCGATAAGTTTAATTTTTATATATTCTTAAAGTTTATTCTTTCCTTTACCAATTTTAAAAAAATCAGAAATAATTATGCTAAAAGAATACAATTTTGAAGGCATCTAATATAAAACATTAAACGCGAAGTGAATATGTCATAAAGTGATCTTTTTTTAAGTGCTTTGAAATAAATGCTCATTTCTTCACATGTCACGAATTACGAATTCACATGTTGCTTAATCATTTAATTACAGTATGTGTGGCATCAGAGGCCTTTAAAAGCGCGATAAAAATGAAGGAAGGATTTACTTTCCTTTGATATATTTTACTGTAGAGGAAGTGAAATCTGCAAAATGCGACTTCCATTCCTTTTTAATGCTTCCTTTTCACACGATTTTCTGTAAGAAGGAAGATTTAAAGGAAAAGAATTGCCTTTGAAATGAAATCCTTTAAGAAGGTTTTAGTTTTTCGTCTTATAATTAAATTGGAAACAAGAAAAATTTCCTCATTTCACAATAAATTTCCAAGTAATAACATAAACCAACGAAACACTTTTAAGATCTATTAAGTAATTAAACTAATCCTGAGTAAAAGCTGCTGGTAAATACCAATAAGTTTTGAAGCTTTAATTTCCAAATATATGCTATATTAGGATAAAAAATTGTGTTTATATTTTAATATTTACTGTTGTATTTTACATTGGTCTGGTTTAAAATATTTGAATGTCTAGCACATTTTTAATGCAACAAATTAGAGTTGAATAAAATATTGTAAAACATAAAAATTTTACCCATCGAAATATTTAAAAAAAAATTAGAATGAGAATGTTACTTTATTCAATAAATTTCAAAAACTACCGATACCTAATTTTCGCCATGTCAATAATCAAAGCGACAGTCAATCCTATATAAATATTACTTTCCTATTTTTAAACTTATATTTTTATATTCTCCCAGAATTCTACTAAAATGTTCTATCAACAGCTCTTCACATGTATTCTTATTTTCCAACTGTAAAAAATATTGCTACAAATATTGCGCAAAATTTCTTTTAAAGACAATAATTAAAAAAAAAAAATATGAAAGATATTTAAGCACATTAAAAAGAAAATAAAAAATAAAAATAAAGATAGAGTATTTCAAAGTCTTACTACTTACATTTAAAAATTCGCATGTATTTATAAAGGGAATATTTATAAATCTTGAACATTTATTCCATTTGAATATAGATTTATTCAAAATGGCCATATATATTTGCTAAAATTGCCGATGGATCAATTAAAATATGGTAATAACCTTATGCCATTTATAACAGTGCATGCTATCTGCCAGAAATTTGAGTTTTGTCTTTTTTTTTTTTTTTATTAACAGTGCAATGTATTTTTAAATTAAACTGAAACAGAGTATTTCATGCATTCCACATGGACAAGAATGGATGCTATTGTATATATATATATATATAATAAAATATTTCTAGAAAATGTCACGAGTTCGTGCAAGTGTGATTTTGGCAAATCATACTGCAAGACATCTAACGATTGTAATTCCAGTATCAATTCATTTGTTACAATTACAGTAGTGGCCAGGATTATGGGAATTCTTTGGGGAAAAAATGCAATATAGAAAGTTAATAGCTCATAACAACAACTGCAATAACGCCATAAACCTCTATATCATTTCAAAGATAATTTAACCAAGAATACAATTGATTAAATTATGCTCGCATAGCCTTAATTTTTAAAAAGTTATGGTACAATAACCAGAAGAAAAAAAAAGAAACATACATGGCTTTAGTTGATAAGACAGCTTTTCTTTATTTGAATATAGCCAAAGTGCTTAATTGTTTAGATTGCCAATAAGGTGGTATATCGATTTTAGTAGAATTTAAAAATTGACCTAATGTTTGGAGATAAGAGGAGTTAGTTTTACAGTATTTATTGTGATTGTTGTCAAATTAAAAGCAATAATTTGAGTTCATCTCAGGATCATTCATTTAGAAAATGTAAAATGTTTCGAAAGGAACAAAATTTACAAAGTGTGGTGAAGAAATTGAGTAAAATTTGGATTTCCAATTTAAAAATTCCTTTCGACTTTTTTGTATCTTACTGAATAGATTTTCTGTATGGTTAAAGATCCAAATAGGCTCCGTAAAGGATAATGACGCTTCATTCCACAAGAAAGCACGAATTTAAGGTAGCAGGAAAGGAAAGGAAACAGCAGCACTCAAGCAAAAAAGCAGCAATAAACAAACTATAACAGCACGCTGTCATCAGACAAAATTCGCTTAACTACTCATTTGAACTTAACTCATTTCAGCTGGTAATTCGTTTCCTCTTCTTCTCTTACTATTGACTCCAGTTATGTATCACCGGCTTTTTATAGTTTTTTTTTTTTTTCCATGACAGGGCAAAGAAGCTTCTAGAAGAATATTGCAACTTTGCTTCTATTCGTTATACCGCCAAAATTCTCTAACATTCTGTGTCCTTCATTTTTTTTTTCTTCCGCCAAATGGTCATTAAGTCCGAGGGTTATTAATCCGGTATCCTTTCAGCATCTCTTTCAGTTATTTGTAAAACTTTCTTCTTGGCCATAAAAGTGACTGTGCAGGAAAGAACTATTGCAAATTTTTAACTATATCTCTTTTCTTCTACGTAAATGAATTTCAATAAGCAATTTTCAACAACTGATTTGATTTGTAATAGCTTTCACATTTGGTAAAAATATCTGTTGTGCCATAAGGGATATCAAATTTTGTTTACAAACATTGAGACACAGAGAAGAAAGTATAAGAAAAGTTTAATGAAGGTTTTGTGACAGTAAATTAAATATTTCATTTTTATTTACACTCATTGAATTTATTTTACTCACCAAAGTAGCCTTCCTTTCATCCTAAAAATTTTACAACAATTTTTTCCCAATATTAAACATTTTTCTTGCTGATTTTTTTACGATAATTTTCTGATTATGATTAATTATTATTAAGGATTTCTAGCATATATTACTTTTTGTTACTATGTTTTTAATTTTTAATTTATTCTGAAAGGAGAGGTACGACAGGAATGCAATTTTTTAAAAGAATTTTCTTGTATTATTTTCCTATATTTTATTAGTTAATTTTTTATTAATTTCAATTTTTAAAGAGTTTCAGTCGCTGAGAGAATTTTGTGTTTTATAATACCTTTTTAAAATTAATTTTTACATTAAGAATACTAGCCATAAAAGTATTTTCTTTCTGAGGAAAGCTAGGTATATTTGCAAATTATAAAAAAAAAATAGTATGAAAATGTTTCTGTTATTTCAAAAAGCTGCTGTAAACAAGAATTATCATTATAATTTTTCAAATATAAAATATCACCATAAACGATCACACCAGTAAAATGAGCCGTAATTTTAACTTGCAGACTAACTAGCATAAGTAAATTTTAAGGGTAATTTTGCAAAGCTAACTGAATGTAACGACTAAAGTATATTAATTGACTGTGTGATAAAGACAAACAAAACAACTTAATTGAAAATAAGAAGATTCAAAATTGAACAACATCGACTAAATATATAAGAAACCAGAGAGAGTGATCCCCACAAAACTTTCTCATATATCCTCCTCTCCCACATAAAAGTATAGACTTTGTTAAAGGCCTCGAATGCCTTCCGTGCAATTGGTGAATAATAATTAGAAATATTGACCTTTGTCGTGAGTCTAACATTTTTACTAAATTCATCATGGCACCATTGTTTGTTTGTTTTTCTTCCGGCATGGTGATTGCATTTCGCCACCCTGGAGGGTACACTAATAGGTGGGGGATTTGACTCCTCCCATCGATGACGGGAGGTTTGTACCGTGGCCGGTGGCGGCCCTTAGGACTCAACCACAGTTCCCGCCAATGCTGCTGTTGCGGCGGTCCGGTCATTCAGTTTTATGGTTTAAATCCGTGTGCCTTCGTGGCGGGTCGGAGAGTTAGATAGTTGACTTACATAAGTACCTAAAAATAGAATTTATATGATAGACACCTTTTTTTTTCCACTGGTTAAAACCAAAATTGGATATAAGCGCCATGGGACATAAAGTTCACTCACCAAATTTCATCTATTTAAATCATTGCAGTTTAGAGTTATTCAGTTTACATGTATATGAAAGTACCGACTGATAGATGGTTAACCCTTTTACTGATTTGGTTCAAAATTTGGCAAGAATCTATAATTTAGATACTATACGTGTGTACCAAATTTTATTTATCTGGATTTTTAGGTTCCTTAACTATAGTGTTCTTTTTTTATTCTGACATCCAGCCAAACAAATTTCCTCAAAATTGATTTCGTCCAAAATTTGACAGAAATCTACAAACGTGATATAAAATCTGTATACCAAATTTTATCTGTCTAGTTCAAAGTGTTTTTGAATTATCGTGTTCACAAACAGGCAGGCAGGCAAAAAATTTGCTTTTCAGAACTCTGAGAGATTTGAAACGGAGATCGTCAAAATCTCGACTTCAAATTTTCTGATGACCACTCTTTGTCGACTTACAAGCAATAGTAAAAATTCCAATTTACGTTACTAAATATTGAAAAAAATATATATTTACTTTCTCGTGACATGACTTTTTAGATAAAAATTAAAAGAAAAGAAGGGGAAAAAAACCATAATATGTTCTATATTGAAAGAAAAAAAAAATGTCGCCCATATTTGTTTCAACCCAATTTCCGAAACAAGTCTAGGCGAAAACAAATATCAATCTAAATCTCCTGTTTACACGACTCACTTACCTGATTGAATATTAACATTTTAATTATGATAATGGTTATTTGAGACGCAAGTGAGGAGAGCTGAAAGATGGTAAACTACTTTTAAATGAGGGTCAGTTAGATGACCCCCTCCCTAAACGCTGCAACCGTGCTTCCTCAATTGGAGTACCACCCGTGAAGCCACCCGAATCGGGAAACAACGACCTCACGGCGAACAACAACGTTTACTTCTCGTCGAGACCATAAACAAACTGAGAGGGAAAGAAAGAAGAATGAGAAATCTACGCCGGAATTGTTTTAAATGAAGTCATCACTCCGAAGATGACTGGTGAAACGTAATCTTAACACCTGGTTGCCATCGTTTAGCTTTTAGGGTTCTCTTTTCAGCCATTGCATTTTTTTAACGAAGCTTTTTTTGTTTTTTCTTTTTAAGAAATTGGAAAAGTTTTCCGAGGTATGAAGTAGAATGCAGTGTCCTAAAGTGCTTATATCTGATTTCATAATGTTCAAACTATTAATCAATAGCATAGATTTGAATGGAATTTTTTAGACGCATTTGAAAGATTTATTGAGGTTATGTCCAAAAAAAAGGGGGCTTGAAGAAAAATGCTCAAAATTAGTGAAAAGATTCTAAATTATGAGCGTTGCTGTTATTTAAGTTCAAAGCTAAGTTTCTAGAAAAGAAAAAGAAAAGTGCATTGTGTGATTTGTAAAAACTGGAACTTCAAAAATGATGTAACGAAAGTTTCAAATTTCGTTTGGGAATTAACAAGATCTGAATTTCATAAAATCTTGAAAACAAAAATATTTAAAAACATATGCGATTGAAATGCGAGAGACAGATTATACAGTTTAAACATTTTGCCAATAATTCGCTTACATAGCAGGCTCTTAAATAAAACTATATTCGCTTTTATTTATCTGTTAGTAAATTACGATTTACCTTATAAAAAAAGTGACGAATTAATCTTTTGGGGCACCTTGTATTTGTTTGAGAAATAAGCAATTTTATTCTACGGCTATTCTTTAGACATTGCCAAAAAAACGCGTATCAGGTTTAATGACTTAATGAAAGCTAATTTTTTCCCTAAAGATAAAAAAAAAGTTCGAAAGTTTAATTTAGAAAGAATTTGATGGGAAAGAGTAGCAAAGACTGATTTTGAGCTTGTTATTGTTGAAAACGTCATTAGTTTTTCTTGAATTAATTGATAAAAATAATTAGCTTAACGACTTACTTTGGTAGACTACATTTTGTGTGTGTGTGCGTGTTTCTTTCCATAGTTTGAATATTAATATTCATAAAATACTATTTAAAATTACATTCTAATATTTTAGAAAATGTTTATTTATTTATTGGAAAATTAACGTTTCCGAATACTCTGATACACTTTATACTTCGCTCGATGACTTACATTCACTTATAATCTCCCCTTTATTTCGAAGAAACATTGAGAAGTCAGCTATTATTTACTACATATTTATCTGGAAAGAAAATAATAAATGAATAAAAAAAAAATCATTTAAGCTTATATATATATATATAAAAAAAATCACTTTGTATTTTAAGATATGCCAAATTAAATAAATTATATTCATTTACAAAAAAAAAATGTTAAGTGAAATAAAAACTGATTCTAGATATTATTAATGAAAAACTAAAACGTATCAACATTTCTTAAGAAAATGAAGTATGAACTAAAATTTGATAAAAAAAAGTTTTAATAAAAGAGGATGCTAAAATATACCAAAATTCTTAACCAAACGAATTTTAAACGTTTCTCACCGAAACGAATTTCAAACAATGGTTTATCTTAAAAACAAAAAAATAAATAAAAATAAACTAATTCCAGCCACCGTTACAACGGGCTTCGCTGATAAGCATAGTCCCATCATACTATGAGCTGAAATAATTCATTGTGGAAACGGCCTCCCACCGAGAGCGTTGAGTGAAAAGTGCGGTATTTCAAATAAAAGACCATGGTTAACCACAGCCTCGGGAGAAGGTGTAATTTACTTATACTCAAGACTCTTCGGCAGTCGTTGTTGACTTGGGGACTGAAGACATTTCTCTGACGCTCAGTGATTAAGGAGGCGACCCTGTGGTCAGGTGCCGCCTAAGTTGTTCGCGTAGCCACTTCGTAAAGACTCACTTAAAATCAATTTCATCTCGACTTCAGGTGTAATAGAAAAAGTGTCGGCGCCTGTGCAATACCGGCTACTGAGCTACCACTTCCGGACTGTAATGGTTGATTGATGTGGTTTTGACAAGCGGAAAAATAAAAGCATAATAGTTGTAAAATCTAATGGGAAAAGAATAAAAAAAAAATTTTGAATTGATCGAAATTTTATTGCGTATTTAAAGTCAATGTTATTTCTAGAAATAGCGGTACATTAAATAAATTCATTTTTACAATAATTTTAACCACTAAATTTTTTTAAAAAAAGTGATATTAGAATAGAATCATTTTTATTTAATCAATGTTTGAACTTTGATCATTTCTACTCACACTAATTCTTTAGCTTAACTGAAATAAAAATTTTGTATACTTAAAAATATTAGTTTTAATTCATCATAACTTTTACAATTGAATCGTGAAAACAATTCAAACAAATGCATTGCTCCCAATCATTTCTGAAGTTTTAACCAAAAAATTTTAAAAAAGGGTTTTATTTAATGTATTTAGCCGACTTTTTAATAATAGAGTAAATTCTCGTGATGTCACTGTCACATGACAAAAGTAATTGTATATGTCAAATTACACTGCATTGCAGTGTCAAATACTTTTTCTTCCAACAAACGCGATTTATTCTAAAATTCAATACGAAATAGCGTTTAATTTATTTATTTATTTTAAAAGTTTAGTTCGTTATATACTATCGAAGAATCCTACAATTTCTCAAAGAAATTGCATTTGTTTTTAATTAAATAGCTTTCCTTTTGTAATTACATTACGACTAGTGGTAATTCTTTCAATATTCTCACCTAAATGGTTGCTCTTTCCCCATTCTATCAGCTTATAATTTCAAATTATTAAAATATTAAAATTTAAAAAATATTTCATTCATTTTTGATTAATTCTGAAATGGCATCTACATACATGTAATATTTCAAATAAAAGTGAAACAAAGTGCTCAGTTTCGATCTTTTTTTTTCCGTTTTACATAAATATATTGCTAATAATAATAATCATTAAAGGGGGAAAAAAAAGCTGCTATTTGCAATTTCATCTCCAAATGAAAAAGTAATTTTCAATTTTTATTTAAGCATTATCAACCGGACTGCAAATACAGAAAATAAAAGTCGTTATATAAGTTGTCATAAAATATAATCAAAATAGACTAGTATAAATTCGTTTAAATCAAAAGTAAGTTATTATTCCAGATAGTGAAGTCTATTTGATACGTTGGATAACATAACATATTAGGAACATCTTTCACTATTGCATCACTCCATGAATCTCCTAACCATTTTTCTCCCTTTTGAAAGACTAGATTATCGTACAAAAATATCGAAAATAAATGAATCATAAATTTGAATCGCAGAAATGTATTAGAAAGAATGATAATATCACATTTACGGCGACTAATGAATAAGAATAGTTATCTCATTTTTACAGCGACTAATGAATGTCAAGTAATGTTACATTTTTTAAAAATAAATGCTATAAATTAAAAAGTTAAATATTTGATTTCCATTACCATTATTTAAAACTAGTTCTACTCTGATGATCATCTGGATCGCCAAGAATATTAATTGTGTTTAATTTCAATTTTATCTCTTATGCAAAACATGATATTCATGATTTCCTAAACAAAGGATTTCTAATCATCAAATCATGATAGATATTAAAGTCGAGTTATTTCAGTAGCCATCCACTTATTCTGTTTATATGTTTTATGAATCTTCCTATTGAAATCACATCTAGTGACATCATGGTGCCATTAAAAAAAAATCAAGGTACCCATCCTTTAAAAAAGAATGGAAATAAATATATTGTCTTTTGGGGTATTGGGAATTCACTTTCTTATTCCCTCATACAAACTGCAAAGGTAATAAATCAGAATATTTTTTTCCTCAGATTTCAACAAAGGAATAAGTAATGAAAAGGAATAAGTGAAAAGATACGACTTTTGGGCAGTAACCTATTGTTAAAAATTATAAAAATAAAATTAAATTAAAAATTGTCAAAAATATAAGGATAAAGCACGATAAAAAATATGTGTGTAGTCAAAAAATTGATTCATAAATTTAAAATTTTATAAAAATTAATTTTAACCAATCATATTTTTTGAAATAATCACTAAAAACAAGAAAAAAAAATTTAATTTTTAGTTAATTAATTTTTTTAAATGCTCCCATATGCGCATTTCTACCTAAAAAAGTTTATTTGTACCAAATTTAGTGTCACCAGATAAAATAACCTGAACTGTAGAAGGCCGCCAATAGACAGATACTTAGACACACACACACATATTATTAATAAAAATGAAAGCATATTATTAGCAACCGATTTTCACGGCAATCAGTTCATTTTCTATTGCATCCAGTGCATTTCGAAGTTTAGAAAGTTTATTTTTACGATTACACATTTTTATTATACCGTATTAATTACGTGTCACACATAGTATCAATTCACTTTGTTTGAAAAATATTTAAATTTATTTGCAAACATCACAATTAAATAGAGATTTTTAAAAAATTACACTGTCAAGGGATTAAGCAGTTACTATCGTTATTCCTGTTTCCATGCTGCAAATTGAAATCATCATTTTGTTCTATATTCTAACCTCACATTTCATTTATAGTTTTATATTAAAATTGATATAAAATGAAGACTTCAGCTTTTTTTAAAGGCTGATCTTTCATGATAACTAAATATACGCAGTGTTGCTTGGGATTAAAATCCTTTCATATGTAATATTTCTGAATTACAAAATGGTTTAAAAATATTTGTTCTGGAATAATTTCCCCCTGAAGCTACTGTTGAAAAATAAGTCAAAATTTTGTTTCATTTCTAATTAAAAGAATATTCAATTAATTTTTGAACGTTGAAAAGTTGACAGTTTTTTTTTTACTTGTCTTAAGTAATAAATGCTCAAAATTTGATTAAATTCTATCCGGTTTTTCAGAAGATGCGATATATACTTACATTCATGCATTTATAGGTACATAGCCGAAAAGATGTTTATATTACGGTAAAGCTAAAAATTAATAAAGGCGAACCTTGAAGCAGTATAAAACTGAAAAAATTAACTGATATCTTTAGGTACACTTATCTAATGCTATCAATATCAGTTAACGAAAACATTCCGAGATCAATCCGCCCAAAACACGGAATATCTATGAAAAGCCTAAATATAAATGTATCTATGAATATTTTATATTTACTATTTTCGGGTCATTTAATACCGCGGTTTTCCGGAAATGTTATTGTTTGAGGTCATCCTTTCCTGTAAGCAGCGATGAAAACAAAGAAAAACTCCTTTTTTAAGTTTACTTGCAAGTAGGACGTATCGCAATACAAGACTGAACGTTCCGCAACATTAAGAAACCAGTGATAAAAGTTAGTAAGTTATTCGAAAGTTCGTTTTTCCTGTTTGATATTACATGCTAAAAGATTCCGAGTTTACATATTTCAATTCATGAAAACGCATAATTAACAGTTTACTATACTAATTTTCGATTGGTGGACATGTACACTCAATGATTGATTATATCTCATCTGATATATGTGAAGTAATCGGCAACAACAGTTAAAAAGTAAACAGAAATCAGCATTAGAAAATTTTCTCATTTGCTAGTTCGACTAGGCAGGCAGATAGAAAACCCCAGGCATATAGAAAAAAAAATGAAAGACAACAGAATTGCTTTGAAAAATAATTTTTCAATCCATTAATAACACGTAAAAGTATATTAGTCTTTTCAGAGTACAGAATTAATATCATTTATAAGAAAATCTGACGATTATCTGATTTTTGTCATTAATGTTTAAAAGAAAATTCCTTTTTTTTTTTTTTTTTAATGAGTACCGTGAAATATACAATTTTTCATAGCTTTTATTTTTTTACTTAACATGAAAATAATTTCCTTCAGTTATAATTTAAGACATATCCTAAACAAAATAATGCATCATTTTGAGAAAAAAAATTAATCAGAAGGATACCAAATCAAAAGGAATAGTTTGCAATAACATTAGAATTGCAAAAGCATTAATATCTTAATACTAATCTCTTAGATTCTTTAATATTTCTGAGAAAATACTATTTAGAAAATCATTCAGTCTTGAAAACATTTTATTGAAATTTTAATAAAACATTTTAAAAAATAAATCAGCATGTACTAACTCATTTAAAGGAGAAATGTGTGTGCGTGCGTATGCGCGTGCGTATTTTGGCACTACAAAGACCAGACCGGTGGCCAAAAACTACCAAATTCTGTATATAATAACATTATGCACATTCCCATTCCCCATCATACAAATATATTTTGGTGGATGAGAGTGCACACTTCTGAGCATTTTTTTAAAAAACTTTTAATTAAAAATACTTCGCTGAGAAAATCAAGTAGAAGAAGAAATTACATACAAGAATCAGTTCATTTATTGCAAACATTAATATCTATAAACCAGCTGATTGCCAGGAGAGGCTAATTATTAATAAATACTTCATCTTCCTGTACCTATTCTGATAAATATTTTGAAGTTCTGGGAAGTTTCTCATTCGTATGCTGTGTCATTAAATATTTTCGTTGCTTTAAACAATATCTTGAAATAAAAGAAGGTAACAAAGCCCTAACTCACAAATAAAAGTTAAAAATAGTATGAAAATATTACGATACATCAGTCTAGTACCTAAAAATATCTTCCTATAGATGAATCCTTAAGTGATATGGCACCAAACGAAGCATTCACAAAAACTCTGAAAATATCTTTTTGTTTCGGGTTTTATACCACTTCGCTTGTATCAGGAAGTGAGCTTCACTTTCCCAGTAGCAGCTCCTGAGACAATAAATCATAAAAGTTTACTTGCAAGGAGGACGTGTTGTAATACGAGATTGAATGTTCCACCACATTAAGAAATTGGTGTTAGTGGTCTTAAAAGTAAGAGTATTAATAGAAAGCGGGTCAAGGGTCGGGATGGGGGCCTCCCTAAGGTGAGAGCGCCAGCGGCGGCGGAAGTAAGCATAGCATGCACTGATCATATATATATGTATTTTGTTTTGTTTTTTATCCCGTCACGCAGAATGGCCCCGGGCTAGCAACGGTATTCACCCGACACGCGCCTCACCGGCCTGCTCCTCCAGACCGTTGTTTTAGCGAAGAACTCTACGCAAAACATCATTTCAAGGCGAATGAGAACGGTCATGGTCATTAATCGCTAGGGGGGGGGATGCAGAAAGGGGATAGATACAGCCGTGTATCAAAATTGGAGTTTTGAAGTTCTGAATGGGGCAATTTAGTAGCAGGAGTTGAGTGCGCATGTGCACTCCCACTTTTCAAGCTGGTAGTTGTTCCTTTGGCGATTAACAAAAAAAAATTATTTTTTTTACTACTGCAATGCTATTGTAATTACGAATCGGATTTTAAGAGTCATATTCTGAAACCAAAAATTGTTTAGTTATAATGTCAGTGTTTATTTTATCTGTTCATTACGTTTAAAGTAAAAATAAATATCTATTCAGTATAAATAATTGCCAGTGATTATTAAAACTAGTCACGGTTAGCATTGAAAATCCTTGGTTAATCTCGTAGACATAATATATAGATGATTTTTTTCAAATCATGGGAAACTCACAAGTAATTTTGGAATCAGAATATGAGACGTTAAACTCAAAGAATGACCGTAGCAATAAATATTTACTCGTAGCCTTACAATAAGATTCAAACACACACATACACACTTCGCCGATATATGAAGCCCATATACGATAACATTTTGAATATGCGTAAAAAGTATGTGGAACAGTATAAAATGTTTTGTTCTCCTTTCGCGTATTTTTCTTAGTTTCCATCTAGAAAGAAGTTTCTCGCGCTGCAAGTTTCGTTCCAGTGCTATTTATGGCTTTTCCCCCTCAAAATTTCATTTCAATAAAATAAAAAAAATAAAAAAACAGAGTGGAAGGGGGAGAAGAAATTATCATTTTGAAATTTTTTGATCGCCAAGACCCATAATTCGGCATTTCATTTCTCTTTTCTTTTTCGTTATAGTTATTCCTGGCAATACCCCTCCCCTCATCTTTGATAACTCCCGAAAAGTGCCCCTTCTTATTATTTTCTCATTTCACTTTTATTTCTAATTTTGTGATAATTATCTGGACATAGGGCTGATTTTAAGGTTTGATTCGGTTTTAATCTTTCGATTCTTGGATTTGTATTTATATTCACCCAAAACAAGTGTCCAGGTAGCGCTAAATACAGAATACTAGCAAGATAAAAAACGCACAATAGTAGTGCATGTTTATTACTCTGAAATGATCTCCTGAATCCAGTTTCTTACTTCTCATATTATGTTTAAAAATAATTCGAGATATTAAGCAACCTTGAACCAAAGATTTCAGATTTTTATGGAATATTTTTCCACAGAAACTTGCTTGAAAACATCGCAGCAGAATAATGGGTTCAAAGCTTATTATGTGAAGAAAGGGCTATTATGGAATATAATGGCAACTACAATAGAAATTATTTTACAATCTTAGAAAAAATTAGCAATGTTCTATAGATTACCATCTGGATCTAATATTTTTTTTTCATCATAATGTTATTCGTTTAAGTGCATCATATTAATTTTACAGGGATTAAATTAAAACCAAATAACTAAAATTTAAATTGATTTTTAGAATATTTACTAAGAAAAGTCATATCGATCTTATAGTAAGTCATTTAAATCTAACTAATAATACTTCAATGAAGTAATAATTTTTTAGATGAACAATTTACTCTCTCAAAAATATTTCCTATTTCCATATTTCCCCTATTTATTATCGTTCGAGAATTTATGGAAAATATAATCCAGACCTATAAACTGCGCATTGATTTTAGGAATATGAAATTCATTGAATCATCATGAAAATCAAAAATATCAAGCACTCTAAGCTCAGTAATATTATATAGTAAAAATTTTAATACGAGAAATGATTTGATTTATCTAAAATATACCTCTATTTCGTATTACATACTGAAATTATCTTAAATGAATATGATTTAAAACAACGAATTTAAAATAATTAGAAATAAAAGACTGAATCAATTTATTATGAATAAATGTAACAATTTATTCATTCGAAAATATTGATACATTTGCAAAATGAACTAACAAATTAGAACTAATTTAATAATATTTAATAGTATCGTTCTCAGTATCTTTTCTTAATTTCTTAAACCTTTAATTATTCAGTTTTCAATAATACTTGAATTTTTAATACCTTATCGTCTTGATTCAATTGAAATTCTACAAAACTTTTGAGGTTCTATGGATTTCATAAAATTTTCGTCACAAATTATAAAGACTTTACATGTTTTAATTTTAATTTCGTTTCTTACAATTAAGTTTTCTTAAAATAATTCTTACAATTATAATTTATTGTAAAATAAATCAAGAGGAACTACCGATGCGCACGTTCTGATGATAATAAATTAATTCAATAACTACAAATTAATCCAATAATTTATTTGTAAGAATAAAATGTAACCATTAAACATGTATAAAAACAAAATATTATATATAATCGAAAGCAATATTATTTTATATAATTGTTATATTTGCTAGTAAACACAAAATAAAAGGGCAAAAACTTTCTCTGTTTGTTGTGCCCAAACAAATCTATTTACTTTTCGTGGGGCAAAAGAAAGGAGAGAGTAATCGAGAGACAGCGGAGAGGTAGCGTGCGGAGACGAGTTTCCGTTACCACTTACCACCTGTCGATAGGGTCGCGCAGGTGGTAACCGGACCATGCCGTTACATCGACACCCTTTTCGTTTTGGAAAAACTCACTCGTCGAATAGCATCACTAGGAGATATAAAATGCCGATTATCAAAACCCGATTTTCATTTCACTTGATTCTGTCAATTAAATCAAGTATGAATTGTGTCAATTTCTTTTCAGAAAACTGTTTGTTTTTGCATTTTTCTTTTGTTGTTGTTGGTAGTTGTCTGGGAAAGGTTATTTGAGATTAGTGATTAAGGTCACACAACTTCAATAAGTTATAAATTTTAATATTTATGTCAAGTAACGATATTGAATATAATTATTAATAAATTGTCAATGCAACAAATATAGAAATTGAGGTATTAATTTTGTTAAATTTAAAAGCAAATTCGATTTCTATTCATAATAATGTTTTGAATTTTATTTGCTTGCCTTTATTTTCTTTTTAAAATTTTGTCCATTTTAACGTATTTGATATTATCACAGTTTGTATCCATATAAATGCAGTTACTAAAACAATAAAAAGTACTATTGTAAAATGGAATCAAATGTTTTTAAAATTTATTAAAATTTGAAAAAAATTGTACGGTAATAAAATTGTTAGCACTGGATTTTAATTTCTTTAGTTTTAAAGTGATATAAAATTAATTTTTGGGCTTTAATATGCCACAAAGTTATCAAGAAAAATGTTTAATTTTTTTATTATTTAAAATTTTAAAAAAATTTTAGATGATCGTCTGCAATGTAAGAAATAATTATAGGCTAAATTTGATAGTTATAGTAAAGCGTTTTGAACTATTTTTATATCGTCTATGTCCTTTGTCGCATCATAAAATTTTCAGAAAATATGCTACCAATAATTATGATCAATTAAAACGTTTTTCAAGTTTTCAAGTTTCTCTTTTTATTAAAAAAAAGAAGCTAGGTAACAAATGAATTAATTAGATAGTTTCTGCGAGAGATCTTTTCTTTGAACATAAAGAATAATTCTTGATACTTGCAAGCAAGTTCATCTATACGTTTTAGAATCATTGAATGAAGTGAAGAATAAGTAAAATGAAAATATGAAACGCTCAGTAGTTTTTAAGAATATTTTGAGCTAAAATTAGAATGTTTTTTCTAAGAAAGAAATTATTTCTAATGAGTTACCTAATGTTTCTAAGATTAATTAATCTTAATCTTCAGATCAAGTATATTTTTATCCCTACCTCACCAAATAACAATATATTCTCACATAGAATAAGACCGTACAACATACACAATGTTGTATAATGTTTTTGCATAATTCAATACCATAAAATATTGCTTAATAGCAAACAATATAGTTATAATATCATAAAAGCCTACATCTGGGTGAAAGTCTTATGAATAAAACGGATCTAATAAAAGTACTGTACTGAATTGATATATTTTTTAAATTTAAATATGTCGATTATCGAAAAATGTTTTATCTCTTTTATGCACATTACCTTTAAAAATTTTTACCTTCGAAGTATCGAAAGCATTTGTATTTTTATAACTAATTCAAATAGCATAATTTTAACGTTTTTTTTTCTTTAAAAAAAACATTTACCTGATTTTAAAATAGTGTTGACACAAATTAAGTTAAAGAAAGTCGATGGATACTGAAATAAAATGAATCCAAAATCCAAAACCGATCAAAAACTTCCATTTTGAAAAATAAAAAATGAGAATTATAAAATGATGTAAATTATTAGTTAATTATAATTATAATAATATGGTTAAATGATTTCAGAAAATTTCCAATCAAAACAAACTATTGACCAGAGTTTATCCAAGAAATTCATTTTCTTAAATGAGAGACGTTAAATTTTTCTTTTTTAAAGTCATCAATGTGTGTTTTTAATTCAATTATCAGTATTAATAAATTGAATTAACGGTGCAATAATTTCTTAATCATGAGATTAGAAAAAATAATTTAATATAATATGTAGCTAGAATTTTTAATTTTGAGAATCAACAATAAAACAAGAAAATTTATTTAAATCTCTATTTCCTTATTCATTGTCAGTAGGAAAATATTTTAACGGCAAAAAAATACAGAAAAAATACATAGCTACCGATGCTGCCTTACGTGTAACCGCATAATTTACGATAGTCAAGTTATAAACATACTTCTCTACAGGAATTTATTTGACGCGGCTATTAAAAAAAGAGAGAACTAAGATATAATTTCAGAACTAAGAAGAAAAAAATTGCTAAGAATGATCCACTAGGCCATTTTTTGATGTAAAGAAATTGTTTTGTCTGGACGGTTAGTCTTCCGTTCCACTTCACTTGTCTTCCCAAACTATGAATGGATTTTCAAGGGTGGTAGAAATTTTTCTCTCCCCTTTCTAGCGTATACGCACACTAATTTCTAGTTTTGAAGGGAAACTACACAGAAAAAAATATCATTCCGCAAAATGGCCAAAAAAGCAACAGCAATTATATGCATGTACAAACTTTTTTTGCCATAAGCTTTAGATTTCTTGTTACTAACTATGATAAGAAATGATAACTTGAAAATTAAAAAAGTAACTTGATTCATTTAAAATTAATATTTCAAATGAAATTCTACATAGAAATGTTTTTGGAATATTGGAAATGAAGGCAATGTTTTAAAAGGGAATGAATTTTAGTTTTATTTAATGTAGCAATTAATCAAGTTTTCAAAACAATAAGTTACAGACGGAAATAAAAATTAAACATCAATGATAAATTATAAGCATATCCAAATTTATATTACTTCTTCTGTTTGAGGAGAGGGTCGCGTTAACAAAACGATAACCTCGGCCTCGGAATCGGAGGATCATGAGTTTAAAATTCCATTCCGTGAAAGATCTGTCGACTACTTGTTCTTTTAACCTCCAGTCGCAGAGCAAACGCGATCATGTTGATGTGACGGTATTATTCAAATAGGTTTGATAAATGAGGTACTAATTTAAATATCATCTTCGCCAACTCAATAAAGAAAATCTGGTAAAAAATTCCGATGTCGTGTTACGAAAGAGCTACATATAGTCGTAGTTTGAAAACGATAGTAAATTTTCATATTATGAGACCACAAACGCATAATTTTGTTTGTCGAATAGATTTGGATTCTTTACAGAATCTCGAAATACGAGAAGAACGTTAATAGCACTTGTGCAAAAATCCACTACACTACGGTTTAACATAACATGATAATTTCTTTGGATAATGCAGTTTAACATGTTTTTAACATAACATGATAATTTCTTTGGATAATGCGGTTTAACATGTTTTTAACATAACATGATAATTTCTTTGTGAAGAGTGTGATAAATTGTCGATGTAAAGTAATATTAAAACTATTCATTCTAAGAAATTCCCAAATAACTCCTTTCAAACGAAAAGGAAAAGTCCGGATTTTATACGAAATCAATAAAGGCTTTTCCAATTAATTATTTTTTTACAATGTATCTGTTAATAATAATATGTAATTAGTAGTCTGATTTTCATTACTTAATGATTCCGAAACTAATTTGATATAAAAATAATAAGTCATCATCTGCTCTTCTACATTTAATTGCTATTGAACTGGCTATGCTTTAAAATTGATTTGAGTAATTGATAAGATTGATAATTAGATAAACTAATGAATACGCTTCTGTTGAATGTGCTAATGAAAAGAATGCGGTAGTATTTAATTGCGATCTCTTTTAAATAGCTTTGAAAAAAGAAAATTAAATCAGACGCATTGAAACAAAAGAACCCTGATTAGCAAAAAAAGTTGCTTTTCAGGAAATTAATTAATTTAAATTATTTATAGCCGAACATTCGTTGAGAAAACAATTGCGGTTTTAATTGTAACAAAGATTAAGTTATTTTCATTCATTCGACTTGTCAGAAATCGACAACAGACAATCAAAAATCAAATTTAAATTCGTTTAGGATAATTAATAAATGCTTTATATATATATTTTTTAATTTATAAAAGTAAGAAATAAACTTGACATATGATTTAATGCACATTTTTTCTTAACCTTTCTTCCAATCTGATTAATTAGCTTTTGATGGATTAGCTTTTAGAACTGCTCAAAGGCTATTTGGGGATGGACTATGTATTCATGGACTAGATGACAAAGTCATGATCAGATGACAAAGTCGACACGTGGAACGGTCCTCCTTTCTGAAATTTCCACACTCCGACAGCGAAAGAGTTTTTAATTCAAATCAGCTTTTATGATTGGTCTTCTGAGAACTCGAGTCTGAAGTGCGAAATTCTACTATCAAGTAATCGTAACTTTTTACAAATGAAAAAAATGTTTTTTAATCTTTTAATATATAATTAACAATATTACAAGATATTGTATGATACTCTAATTCTATGAGGAATCACAGTGGTATTGTGCCTAGCTCATTTCTGGTATCAAATGCGAGATTCGGTATTTAGCAGTAGCCCACTCAGTATGTACGCCCGTTGTTCATTCTCCTGATCTCTTGCATCAAAAGTCCTCTTGGCGTATCTTGGGAGAGAGATATGTCGGCACAGGTATCGCTATTTGGACTTGATCACCTTTCATTATTAACAGTTCAAAATGCTTTCTCATACAATTTTCGAGCTTGAACTCTAAGCTAATGACACTAAATCAAAGTCAAAACCTAATGACTATTGTGATTCAAGTGAATTAAATTGAGTGGTAAAGAAAAATTCATGGTCAAAAAAATAAAAGCATTATGTCTTCGTTTCTTTTTCATAATAGTGAATATAATATTGTTTCATTATCTGATTTTTAAAAAATTATTTTTGATAATCTGAATTTCGTTTTAATTCAACTGTATTTCCTCAACTTTATACGTACTAAAATTATTGAAATGTCATAGGAATATTAAAAAATCAAAATATATCTTTAACGAAATATGTTTATAATCGAAGAAAAATATTTTTTTTGATTTATATTATTCAATTATATTAATATTTTTTGGATGAAGCTTTATATTATAATAGTATAAACTAGATATATTAAATAGTGGGTTTCAAATATATAAAAGGAAATAATAAGATTTATTAAAGATGATTAATGGAATGATTGTATCTGTTTCACTGTAATCAATTTAGATCTGTTGGACTTTGTCTTTTTTCAAGTGTAATCAGACCCATGTTTGCAACTAAGTCTGTTCTTATTTTTAATTAATGGCAGAGCTGAAAATCCAGTTTCACCATTATAGGAAAAAGATGTAAAATGTTATCACTTTGTCGGAAATATACCTTCATTCCTTCTTTTTATCAAACTATACATTAGTTATCTTTTTATTAAAAGATTGAAAAGAAAGGTGGAAAAGAATGCTAATTATACTGATTTCGAACATTCGTTTAAATTTTTGATGTAAAAATCATGCAATCAATAATAATATAATATGCCATCAGTGGCACACGTACCATATTTGAGTAACCATGATCTTGAAAAGATCGCTCTTCTAATTTATTGTAAAACCAATAACATACAAGCAGACGCATTTGAGGCGAATCACGTGTCAGATGAACAAAAGTTTATATTAGGAGCAAGCGGAAATCGTCATTTTCTGTTTGATGAAGTATACCAACCGTTGACATCACACTGGTTATCTCTTCAATCATTTTTCTAATTTCAAAGAGGATGGGGAAAATAGTGTTTTTATTAGCAATCACGTTTCACGCTTTCGCACAATTATTTAGCAACTGTGTCGAGTTCCTTTGTAGGCGCTAACAAAATGCATTGTTGGAAGTGAGCAATGTGTCTAGGAAAATTAATGTTGTGTGAATTCAGTATGAAATAATCATAATGAAATGTTTTTGTAAACATGTTTTTATTAGTCTGCTAAAAAGTTAAAACTTTTTTTATTATTATTTTCTTATCTTTAATCTACCACTTGGTACTTATAGTACATTATTACAAGGATGATGGAATTCGAAAATATTTTTTGCTTCTGAAATTCTCTATCTGGTGAAGACACTGATATAGAAAGATAATTTATTTTAATAAATCAATTAATTGATAATTATGTTCAAAAATATTAAAATAGTGCAATGTCATCAAAAATACATAAATGTACGAAGTTTCAAAACTCTAATGCACCAGAAAGTGAGAATAGAACCAATTACAAAATTTTATCTTCACATTCATGATAAGAATCGAGTTATATAGGATTGTGCTCAAAATTCGAAAATATTTTAAAAGTAAGTAAACGACATTAAAATGAGCAAACTCACTTATCTAATGCTATGATAAATATTTTACATCTGACAATGACAGCATTAGACATTTATCAAAAGACGAAGAGGGAAAAGTGAATATTAAACCATAAGCTTATTTATGCCATTCTTAGATTTCTCAATTTTTACAACTCTCAACAAGTAGAAAGACAACAAAAGAACAATTTTTCCACCCATGTGTAAAGGTACTTATCATTTGATAACATTTATATAGACATATAGAGGAATGAATTTTCAGGTGCATCAGAATTTATTTTAATTTGATTAGATAAGTTACTATTTTAAAGCTACACGAAGATTATTTTGAGTCAGATATAATTATTTCAAACCATTGTGAGATGTCGAGGACGAAACCCTAGTTGATCATCTCCTTTTTAAACTTCTCTAGCATGTTAGAGGGCAGATCACCCCCCCCCCTTTTTCAATAAAAGATAAAATTAAAATATTTGAATGGAGAGAAGGGGGTAGGTATTTTGGGCTGGTACCATTTAGATAACTAAAATCCCACTTTTAATTTATACTCTCTTATGAGAACGGCATCATTAATTTAAATGCGTTCAAATTATGTGGATGACAACCGAATCGGCACCTCAATTTCCAGACCACGCTACGCCAGCAGTAAGACGTTATGGAAGGATCCTCACCTGCGTACATAAGGTGCCTTATGGAGAATTAAATCTCCAACTTTCGATGTTCTGTTCCGAAATCGAGAATCGGCCAGACTTGGATCGGCCGGATTTTTTTTCACAGCATCAGAATTTCAAAAAAAAAATAATAAAAAAAATAAAGGAATTATTTTTCAATTTTTTTTTTAGCTTGAAATTTGCTTTTTCACATTAGTTCAGCTACAATCAGCCCGCACTGTATGGGTCTAGTATTTTAATATTTTTTACATTTTCAATCTTACAATTTCTTATCCATTCCTGCTATATATTAAACATTAAAAACGTTTTCAGTATTTGCGATACAAAAACTTTTTTTAAAAAGTAACAATGACGACACTAGGACACAAGGAGTAGAAGAAACAAATTAAAGCGATGAAATGAAATTATCTTATTATCTTTCATTAAACAATGAAAAAGTTTTTAACCTAATACATTATCAATAATCAAAACGCTGGAAAACTGATATTAAACTGTGCAGAGTGTTTCTAAAACCACGAGAGAAAATTTAAGGGCAGATTGATCGGGCATAACGGAACAATACATTTTTATCTCAGAATATGATGTCGCAAACGCAGTGGAGATCGCTGTCAGATAAGAGACAAAGGAAAATATGAAATTGATTAATAATGAGAGAGAAGAAACAGAGGTGATAATTCTTAAGAACGGAATTAAAAATTCGCCAGAAAGAAATGCCTGCAAAATCTCTTTCATTATTTAAAAGCTGAGATTTTGGGATATTTCCTCTAAATTCTTTTGTATTACATAATATAGAAATCAACCAATAGATTGCTAGTCCAGAGTGCATTTCACTGATATTTGATTTTCTTACATCAGTTTCGAAATTAAGTCATTTTTACATCGGGGAATTGGGAATTTTTCTTTGATTCAGGAATTGCGTAAATAAAAACAGTAAGGATAAATAAAACCAAATCCAACAAATAAATAAAAAATATTCACGATTTTTTTTTTTTTCATTTTATGAAAATAATGTTTGTAAATTTATGAAAGTTATAAAAATTATGTTCACACATTTTTTGAAAGATTTATGAACTTAGTTTAGCAATTGTTATTTATTTATTTGTTTTCATTCAGACTATAAATACTAAGTTCAAATTTTAGAGAATATCTTTCTTTAAAGAAATATTTAAACTAGCCATCGATTTGAAAAAAAACAAAAACATGATACTATCGTTTCGTTTCAAGAAATTTTATTTGTTAGAAAATAACACTGATTTTTTTTTATGATCTTAAGTTTGATTATAAATTAAAATGATAAAAAATGCTGGTTTAAATTGCGTTTATACTAATAAACAAGATTTATAACTGAATTTATCTATTTCTTAGAAAGCGCACTTTAAGATCCTTCAGAAAATTCCAAAACCCAACATATTTATCCCCTATTGATGCAAACTGATTTGTCAAAGGGTATCGGATTGTTCAGTAATTTTAATATAGGCAGAGATAACCCTTCCAAAGAAAATATATTTCAAAATATTTCAGAAAAATCTCATATTATTGGGACTAGAAATTCCATCCATATACAAGCATTTTTGATTGGTATAGCTCGAATTATCTGATGGTATCGGATGCTTCAACAAATTTAGTGTCCTACCGTTCCAAAGGAAGCACGTTCCAATATTCTTCAATAAAACCCGATTTTATCGAACCAAAAAGCTCACCCCTGTATAGTTATTTCCGATTGATACGGCTCGATTTATCTAACGGTATCGGATGCTTCAACAATTTTAGTATAGGCAGCGATAGAGGAACTAGGGAGAGGGAGGGATCGTTCGGAAGAAGAAGGTGATAAGAGGAACGACCCAATCCGCGATTGGGATGGCGGGGGCGGTTCGCGTGGCAGGCGGGGCCAATCGCAGACGTCACGGCCAATAGTATTGCCCCGTGCCGTCCGTCTGAGGAGATCGCAGCCAGTGGTCCGTAGTAGAAGTCTAGATGCTGAAGGATTCGGGTGTCTGGTAAGGTTTGGATTACTTTGCGCTCTCTCTCCCACTGTTTGTAATTGGAAAAAAGATTCCGCTGCTAAAGAGGATTACGAGCCTCGGGGATTTCGCTACTGCGCAGGTGAGTCCAGAGCGCTTTGTTTTTACGGTGTCCTTTTTTTTATGAAAATTGGTTCTTATTTAATGTCATATGCTTTAAATGGTGACTGAAGAAAAGACGGCTATTTTTAAAGGGTTCTTCTTCTTATTATTATTATTTCTCAGAGTCGTAAATGAGTAGTTTTATATTATTTGAATACAATTTAATGAAAAGGTTTTGTCTCGAGTTCAAGGATGCACGGTTCTCAACCTCAAAACGTTATTGCCAATGAAGATGATTAATTAAATGTTAGACTTTATTTAACCATAATTAATGATCAGTCGTATGCTAATTAAAAACAATATATATCCCAATAACTTATTCCTTATTTAATGTGATTTATGTATATATACAGGTTTTCATATTTCTATTATATAAACATGGCAAATGTAATTGCATCGGGAAATTTATAAAAAAACACTTTTGGTTTTAATTTCCTTGGTATGTTGAAGTACAAAAAGGAATTGAGTAATATTTGTTTAACTTGACGATTTCGCTTTTGTTCTGTAAAGTGAAGGGGGCTATTCTTTATTTTTAAAATTCATTTGTATTTTCTAAAACTCATTGTGTTACCTTGCGTTAATTATTTATGTTTTCTTTTATCATTGGATTAAAGAAAAATAATACTTTCAGATAATTTTAGAATATCACTTTTTACAAGTATAAATTTATTTCTTATTTTAAAATTGAAATTTAATTTTCAAAATGACTGATGTTTAAAGCAGCACTGTGTTTGTTTATTGACCTTTCCGGTGTTAATGCTAAAAATTATGAAACTGTTTCGAATACTAAAATGTATTACATAACATGAAACCTAAGAAAGTTATGTATTCTCATATTTTATAAATATGTTTTGAAAACCATGAGATGAATTAATGTTGAAAACTGTTTCTAATTTCAAATATATTTTTGCCCTTTTTTTAAATACACTGGATATGTGTTGACACCACGTAAATCAATCTTTTATACATGCCATTACATGATACAACACTTAGTATTTATAGAACAGTTTTGGCAAAGGAATATGCTGGGAGATAAAGTATCATTCATTTCATGTAGTTATATATTATTATATTATTATTATATGTAGTTTTATATTATTTTATTTTATATCAATTAAAAAAACCTACTGAAAATAAAATTAATCTTAATCATAAAATATAAAGGGAAGCAAAACAAAAAAGTCTTTGTAAAAAATTATTATAATGGGAATAATATAAGCGCCATTTTCTCATATTTATAAAACTTTTACTTTATACTTTTTAAAAGTATAATTTTTAATTTCTTTGCATGAGATGTCCATCCACGTGAGATGTTATAGAATGTCTTTTACATCGTAAACAAATATTATATCATTAAATATATTCTCGTCTGATCTTTTGTAAACTTCAATATTAATTAGTCCCTCTTCTTGATTCTACGCTTATTACTAGATATGTGTCGACATAACCTAAATTAATGTGTTATTATCGCCTTTAAACCACACTAATAACAATGAAAACGATGTTTAACCATTCCTTTATCTTTGCAACAATTTTTTTTTGTTAGTTGCGAAGAAATTTCTTAAATAATACAATTGTGTCGAGCACTGAAAGGCCACTCACGACAAAATTTCTGCCGTGAATCACGTAACTTTTCATGACCAGTCTTGGTGCTAAACGGGAACATGGAGATTGACCATTCCCTTTGGGAAAGTCTTTGGTCAAGGTCTGTTAGCTGCGCGTGGTCTATTGTAGTCAGCGATGCGACGCGTACCTCCTCCGAAATGAATCGCGAGATAAAAACAAACATACCTTATTATTGACTACCATCCGCTTGACCGACTCTATCTGCTCTTGCATTGAATCCTGATGCTGAAAGAAGTGGATGGTCTTCCGCCTCGAGGATCCACATCGCTCCTCGCAGGCGCAGAACAGTCAACGAATTCGGTGTTTGCTATAGAAAGCAAAGCAACTTTTTAAATATTGGATAAAAATATGATACTTAATTGCAATATACTGGATGCAGCTGTTAATAGCACTGTGGTATTTAATAACAAATCTTTTCAATTTTTCTATTTGCAGTCCCAAATTGGCTATTAGTATAAATGAAAACATATTAATGAGTCTCTCAAAGACCTTCCTTACATTTTATGTAAACAGTCACGAATGAATTATGAAATTGCAAAGGAAAATTATTTTGTTTCGAATTATAAATTTTAATTTTTGCTGAAATTTAAATAAATGGCGTTTTACTTCTTTTAAATAATTGAATGCTAAAACATAATAAATGATATAAAAGTTTTATTGCATTCTACTTTGAATTATCGTTTTATAATGACAGTCAATGCTTACTAGATTTCGTGCTTCCTAGCATTGCAAATGAAATTTATTTTCAAAGAAATTCTTTCGTGGAAATTAAGAGTGTCTTTGTTTTTAATCTGAAGTTATGTTAGTAGACAAAGCGTTCACCTTTCTTCTACTTAATAAAATTCATGATAAAGCATTTAATTGAGAAATGAAATTCTGTTAGTTGTCAAAACGCACTCTTTTCTACTACTTAATAAAATTCATATTAAAGCATTTAATTGAGAAATGAAGTTATGCTAGTTGTCAAAACTCTTCATTTTCAGTTACTTAATAAAATTCATGGTAAGGCATTTAATTGAGATTGCATTCGTATCGGAAAGTTCTGAGATGAAAGTTCAAAGTGCTATTTTTGCCACTCAAAATATTATTTTCATAAACATATTATTCTTTTCGTTTTTGGGTGTAATTTATGAAGACCTGTGATCAAAAAGCAAGCAAGATAATCAATAATTCTATCTTTAATAATTTCACGTTAAACCTTTTTTTTTTTTTTTTCAAAATAAACCCTTTAAAAACTGCGATATTACTTGCAAATTCATATTACGATACTGATTATATTGTAAAATTAATCAAATAATTTATTTTGAAGTACTTCTATAATTATGCGAAAATATTTTTTCTTAAATATTTCTATCATTTCTATCCATTTTTTCTCTACATCACCAAAAAAATGACAATAAAGCATTCATTGTTTTTCATTAATAAATATCAAAACTGCCATCGGATCATCAATGACATCAAATACTCTGCAAAACATTCTTCTCAAAGCTAAAAATTTTGGCTACTTTATACTCATCTAAAAATTTTACAAATTTCAACTTATAAAATGCTTATAAATTTTTTTGGTGTACTTACAAAAAAAAAATTATTTTAAGTAATTTTAGAAAACTTTTTTGAGGTAGCTACATACCTTTTCAGATTTTAAACTGCGTGTAACTTTCTGTAAATTTTACTGATAATTATATATAAATTTTTCTGATAATTATATATAAATTTTATTGATATATGTGCAAGAGCCCTGAGAACGTGTTGCTTTTCAATGTGCTTTGTTCCCCTTCGTCAAGTTTTATTTGTATAAATATGAATTAAAACGTTACATAATCACACGAAGCATGGATATCGAAATTCTCTATTTATTCTCATTATTATTATTTACTCTCATTATTTATTGTTTAACCATTTAACCAAAGAATTTCAGCTTAAATGTTTTACTCTTCTAGTTTTAATAATTTTTCTCAGCATCACGAAAGAAATATTTTGTTTATGATATCTTCACAATAGATTCTGAATAAACTCGGTTTGCAGAACCAACAAAAGATTTTCTGTGATCATTATTAGGTTTAACCAAGTTATCCTTTTGAAAAAGAAAGTGCTATTCGTAACATATTTTAACAATGGATCCTTTTATTATTTGTAAAAAAAGCAATAAATTTTTATCGTTAATTAAAAATAAGAAAGCAAAACTTTCATTGAATGTCTGTTTCGTGAAATCAAAAATACAAATTCAGTATTTTAACCACTGACATTATACCTTTAAAGAAATCCGCAAAAAGTGACGTGACGTAGTCTAAAAACATTTTTATTACTATTCGCTACACTTATCGAATATTCTCAAAAGCTTCTACAGCGTCACTCTTTTTTTCCCTAGGACAATGCAATTAAGAATGACTTTGCCGCAAAATGATTGAAATAAAACTCCTACAGTGATTTCAATATTGAATAAATTTCTGGAAACATATTAGCCTTTCCCATTTAAAATCTTTATGAGTGTGTGTGCGCGCGTGTCTGTTTATGTCTGTGTCGTGTTTAACTTTTATTGCTTGCTTAAAAAATTGATAAAAAATAAAAATGAACATTGCTTTTATGTTTTGAAAAGAAACTTTGGAAAAGCATACATCTGAAAAATATAGCTTGCATATGAAATATATTTTAAACTATGAAAATTGCAGAGTTGAAAAATCAAGTCCTTAATTAACTTTCAGCTGAATCGAATATTCCATTGCGTGAGCCTAAACTCAATGCGACGTATTTTGTTTTGTAACTCGAAATTCAATTCTCAGTCATTAACTTTAAAAAAATAATCAGCAGTATTATTACTAATTTCAAAATTAATTTAACCTTATTATTAACCTTATTCTGATTATGAAGCATTGATTATATAAAAGCTAATTTTCAATGGATAATCAATAGATTTCATACATAAACGAAATCTACAATTTTGTTCAAACGCCAAATAAGTCAGGAAAAGTTCTTTTCTTGCTATCTAAAACAATTATTTCAAACCAAATGAAATATACACACAAGAGTAGACAGATGTAGGTCTCTATTATATATTATTTCTTGAAATTCCAAATCAATCAAAGAGTGGTGAATAATTATTTTTGTATAAAAGCTAATTGGAACTTCCATTCTTCGCAAAAAGTTTCGTTTTAATCTAGAATATAATCACAAAAGCGCGATAATAGCAGTATTTCATTATTGTGCACTTTTTACATCAATTTATATTGACAGTCTAGATGCGCTACCACATTTCATTTTTATAATTCTTTAAAGAATAATTGTTAACGTTTCTGTCATCTCTCTCACATTCAGAACCTTTTCAAATTAGATAAAAAAAAAATAAGAAGTGGTTTATTGACAAATTTCATAGCTGTCAATTAATAGACGATATAAGAAAGAAATATATAAAAAACAAAACAAAAGGAAGATGAAATTTTAACAATCATTGAAAGAGGTTGGCTCATTTAGTAATTAAGCTAACGTTTTGCGCAGTTACTTTTTTTATGAGGGTTATTAAATCATTTAAAAAGTTTCATTAGAATGCCTAAGTTTTTAAATAAAATAATTTTTTAAACAAAATAACATATTAACAGTGGTTGTCAGTTTTGTATGTCATGACTTCCAGAACTCAATGCCAGGATATCGTATTTAAACGTCTATCCCCCCCCCCTTTAATTATAACTCAAGAATTTCAAGGAATAACTATTAATTTCAAGTTCTGGGCTACATGGAATAAAAAATTAACATAGAATTGTTGCAACAGCAAATATAGTATATTAATACTGATCGAAGCAACATAAAAGCCTTATTCAAGTTTCATTCATATTGAATCTTTTTCATATTATTGAAAAACCGACTTAACAATTAAAATCTATAATAAGATTTTAAAAAATTATTTTCATGAATAAATCTAAAAATCAGGAAAAAATAATTTATTCCATTATTCTCTTTACTGGACCTGCATTTTCTTACTAATTCCACTTTCCGCATAGAAGATATCAATGTTTTCTTCAATGATCTTGACGGTATAGTTACTAGAATACTTATATGCGTGCGTTCTTGTCATTAATTACATAATTTCTTATTAATTTCATCCTTTCTTCTATTCTCTTAGTTCGCTTAAGATTAAGAATTTCAAAACCTCAATATAAATAATATGTACTTTCAGTCACTTGCCATCGATTTATTCATTACTATTCGCTTCATTTTGAGAATACATTAATTTAAAATGTCTCTTTTTCTTTTGAAAAAATTAATGCGCTTACTTGCAACATAAAATCATACACTTATTCATATTTCGCTTTCATAAATATACATACTATTACTTCAAAAAAAATAATGGTGGCAAATTATAGTTCTGATTCCAAATCCATCCTTGAAAAAAACTTATTTAATAACAATGTTTTATTTCAGTAATTTAAACTTCAAATCACATTCTCTCTGCTTGTGAAACCAAAAATGACTTATCTCATATTTCATGTTTTGAACAATAAATAAAAACAATGCATTAATAATAATTCACTTATAATTGAATCATTTCAACGTTGTTATTTTTACTTTGTCCAATTATTTGAAATAAATTAGAAATCTATTTAACTTTATTTAAAATATTTATAGAATAGCAGTCAGTTTTGTAAATTTGTTACAATTGAGCTTCATTAGCGTTACGGATGAGTTTGATCCAGCTATAATTCAATATGATTGATATGGACTTAAATCGGGTCTTTCAAGCAATATATTTTAAATCAAAACATAAATGCATATGTATATTTTAATTCGTCATTTCATGCCAAATAAGAGAGAGATAAGAGAGAGAATTTGTTTTACCAGATTAAAGATGAAAATTGATGAACACATTATGATCATGCTATAACTACAAAGACTGAAAAATTTATTAAAGTATGATCAAGTTTATTTAGCGATGATCTTAAAATGCAGTGCTACAACTAGGCATTAAAAATCATTGACACAACTCAACTCCGTTGCAACTATTGAAAGATGGTTGAAACTCTACAATTCCTTTGTAGTTCTTCAGAATCATACGCAAGAAATACTAATGGATTTTATAATCATTATAATGCATGTCGAATATAATTTTTGATTCCACGTGATATACTTGTAATAAAACCCATTAATTTTCGAAACCATTAAAACGGCATTTTTTAAACCATTACAATGATATGCATAGTGTAAGATAACATGCAATTACATGGTAAATGATATCACAGTTTCGTTTGTTATGTGATTATGATTCACACGAAAAGATTACATCAAAATTTTCTTTGTCTCTTTATGATAATTTTTTTAAAACTACATTACTTGTTCAAAGTGAGATTTTTTTCTTTTAAATTACAGTTAATTTCAATAACTAAACTTTTTATTAATTGAGTTATAAACTTTTTTAAAACTAAAAAAGGACATTGGTAATTTTTGTTATATATATATATATATATATATATATATATATATATATATATATATATATATATATATATATATATATATATATATATATATATATATATATATATATATATATATATATATATATATATATATATATATATATATGTGTGTGTGTGTGTGTGTGTGTGTGTGTGTGTGTGTGTGTGTGTGTGTGTGTGTGTGTGTGTGTGTGTGTTATTTTGCTTTTTTGTTTATTTTAGTAAACTTCTTTGAAGATCGACAAAATCTTTTTTAAAACGGTTGAGCCAATTTATATGAAAAACAGAAATATTAAGATACATACAATGAACTATGTTTATTTCTTGAAATGAATGGCAGAGGATTTGATTTCCGGGGGAAAAAAGCAAATAAAGGTATAAAACTTATCTCGGTTTTTCGGTTCAGTTATTTTGTTCTCGCACTATTTTGTTTTAAAGGTAAACAATAATAATGACAACAAAAGAAAATATTTGTAAGTTCTTTTTTCTCACTATTTGAAATATTCACTTATTTTGGCTTATTTGTTCTTAAAAGACGAAAAAAATTACACGATATACTCAGAAATTATGATGAATACTACAAAGCATGTATTTTATGTCAAATGCATTAAAACTCTACATTCTTAATGACATTGTTAACTTTTTAAAATAAAATTCGATATGACTTATTTTAGATTATAGAAACGATCCAAGGAAACAAAGACAAAAGGCAGCAGATTAATATTATTTACTTTCTGCTTGATGAAGAAAAAGGAAGGATATTGTGCGCAGCTTTATTTTAATCAGAAATTTCATTTATTTTTTTTCTCATAATAATAAAATTTTACGTACAACAAAAATTTATAAAACAACTAGATAAGCAGTATAAATCAGGTGAAAGGAGTAATCTAAGCTTTATGTTTGAACGAATAACAGCAAAATCTGAAATTTAATTAATTTTCAAATCTTCGCTTAAAAATTTTCAAACTTAACTTTTAAGCAATGCTTTAAAATTAGAGTCTATGAAAACAATGCGTGTATTATAGGTAATTTGTTTCTATCTATTAAAAAGAAAGGTGAATGCCAAACTATGGGAAAATGAATAATGTTTTTATCAATAAAATGGTGCTCAAATTAAAACGCTTTAAAAAGTTACAAAATAGTTTTCCAACTGCTTAAAAAGATAGCTCAGAAAAATACCCATTAAGAATGGAATAAACTTTAATAATTTTTCATTTGAGATTTTTTAATCAGTTTTAATATACGCACAGAAATTTGAATTTTATTTCGTGTCGCTTCCTGTCGTTGTGTAAATTGACAAAAGTTAATGTTGTTATTTCAAAGGAAAAGGGAGTATCATTATTTAGTAACACCATTTAACATTTTCAAAATTATTTACAGTGTATTGAAATTTCTAATATATCCGTAAATGCTCGAGTTTTATTTCATGCTTCAGCTAAGTGAAAGGAAAAAATTTCTGTCGATGGCTTCTGAAATATTTCGTGATTTAGAAGTTAATCCAAAAATAAATTATTTTTGACTTTAAAGATAACTTTATGTCTGTATGCAAAACCAATAATTATATTTAAATTTATAATTTAAACAAACAATAAATATAATTCAGAAAATATAAACAGCTTTTACTGTTGTCTAGAAGCAAGTATGAATTCCATAAAGTAGGAATTTTTTTTCTTTATTTTCATCGAAATGTTGGTTAAACTTATGACCTTTCTCTCATTAGACCAATTTCTAATTTTTCTAAGTTTCTTTACCCATAAAGCAATTACCATATGTAACATGACAAATTGTAAGGGTAATTTGGTAATTTCATTATAAGTCTTGAAATATTAAAATAGTTCAGTGAAAGGAAATCGTTTGGTTGAATACAATAATAATAGAAATTTTCCATGTTTTGAATTTCGTTTATTCTTTATACATAGCAATTTAAAAAATAACCTTTGCCATTTTTTTTTTTTAAATTAGCAAATCTGGAAACGCGTAACTCTTTTATATTCATGATCAAAGCATTCATTTTTTTATATATTCATTAGAATAACAAATATATATAGATTGTATATAAAGTGGATTTTATAAAAAGATACCCTTATGCTTTTTGTAATATCCCTCAGTAGTGAACTAAAGAGAAAAAAAAATTTTTTTGTCAATATTCACAATATAAGCATAAAACTTTAAATGCCAAAATGTATTCTCATTTATATCATATTACACCATCTTTGAAACAAATTCCTCTATTTATTAAAAATTTTGAAGAAAGCTTAATATTTTTTCATTGGTTCCTCTAAACCTTCAAAAAAGCAAAGGAAGCAGAATCTGATATAACATGATAACTTTTTTAGTGTTATTTTTACATTAGTAAATAAGTTTTGGTTTATTTGGTAATTTCAAAATTTTAATTTCTCATTTTGAGCTATCATCTGCTGTCTGCAAGCGGAAGTATTTTTTTCATTATATTGTAAATATCATCTAAAAAAAGCAGTATTATTGTGAAGATAAAATATTGATAAAAGAGCTGCTTTCGATTGTCATTGTGATATAAACGTTTAAAACTGTTCCAAAATATACGAATTAAAATTTATTCCACACTTGTAATACCGTATTAAATTCTTTTTCATACATGAAAGTTGAAATATTTTTCACTTCTTAAATATTCTCAATTAATTTTTTTGAGTTCTTTAATTAATTTCTAAATATCCTAAATTATCATAAAACAATAATATTTTATTATCGTTGCGAGTATTTTAAAGGTTAAGATATTAAGAAACTTAATCCATTTTAATTTTCTTCGAATTGATTTCAAAAAAGGGTATCATTTTTGCAAATCCATATATCTATTTTCAATTTTTCGCAACTCTGCATAGTAAAAAAGATTTTAATATATTCCCGTCTGTGTGATTACATCATGTTGGTTTATTATCTTGCAACAAAAGCTATTCAAGCATACACAATGCCTCTTTTCATTGAAATAAAATTTTAAGAGCCATATTGACATATATTTCGCAAGATCATGGAAAATTTTGAAGCTAATTCTTATGTTTAAATTTTTCTGATTATATTTTTATGAAGAAACTTCATATATTTGATCGTAATTCATAATTTGTTTGTGCCTTGAATAATTTTTCAGTCCGAATACAATTTTCATCACATGACTTCATAATTTTGTTCCTTTTGTTGAATCTATGCACATTCTTGATTCTACTTCAGAGATATTGGGTTAGGATTTAACGATTTTCTTTGACCATGTTAAGAAAACGATAGCTGTATTTGCGCCGACAACTTATTCCACCCAAATTTTTGCTAATGCAATCTGTGAATGCTCGAGTATCACTCATTCATATCTTCTCTAAGCAGAAAATATATCATCTGTGAATTGAAGCCATTTCTATAACATTACAATCACATGACAAATGTAATAGAACATTTAACCTGTACCTTCTTTTATCTCATACTGGGTTGTGAGATTATATGTCTTTTCCTCTTTCAAGAAACGAAATGCTTTTTGAACTTAAATCAGCACGAAAAATTTAATATGTATTATGCGAACAAGAAGTGATTTTGCTGAGGATCGAGATTACAATCTGTAAACCATAAAGTTGAAATTTTAATATCAGATTTTTGCAAACTCAGATACCTATAATAATTTGCATTGAAAACTATAAACGTTTTTTGTGATTCATAGTTTAAATTATATTAATATCTATGTAATTCGCCCTAAAGGGAAAAGAGAAAGATTCTGTAATAGATTTGTAAAAAGTTTTGTAACAGCTTTATCACAGAGATTATTTTCTGTTTGCTGCAAGATAGTCCTATTTATTGGATACTATCGCTACAAATCGGTTTCTTAATTCCAAGGAAATTGTTTCTGGAATACGAGTTCTTAACGTAGCCCTAATCTCTCTCGCAAAAACCAATTTTCTTTCCTCGAGAGCTGCAGAAAAACATCAAAAATCCATTGCTTTTTAAAACTAACTTGAGAAATGGTCCATGACGAGTTGAAATGGATTACAACAAAATCGCCAATTCCAATGCCAGAAAAAAAAACACAACTGTCTTAGAAAAAAAATAAGTCCTCGCAGAATTTATTATGGTAAAAATAAAGTCACTATTATTAAAACCACTTGAAAAATAAGACAGAATTCGTCGAATGAGTAAGTGAGTACAAGAAAACCGTGATTGAAAAGTCAGGATCGGAGATATTGTGTGATTGACAGCTGTGGTCTTCGCGTAAAGTCGGGAATCAGTGTCGGGAGGAACCCTTCGACGCCCGAAGCTCTTTGGAAAGTAAACAACAGGTGGCGAGCGACTGTGTCGATCGCTGCTGCATGCCGTGGCATCTTCATGTGTAGATCTCTGTTATAATAGTGAAATGGAACATGTGTCATCTGGTTGGAGAAAGGTATTTTATATGACTACACAGAACAGTCTCTTTATTTGATTTTTAAAATGTTGTCTATGTATGGTGTTATAATGAAGATATATAATTTATGTAAGCTAAATGATGGAAATCATTGATATAAGCACAAGAAGAATATTTGAACGATATAGAGATTGATATATGATTCTGAGCTCTTTGATTTTAATTGTGATTCTTGATAAATGCGAAATACTTCTGTTTGACTATGTTATCAATTGCCTATATTTGCCTAGTAGCATTTAATCCGAAACTTCTATCCTGATTATATATAACAAATATATATTTAACGCAGAACGTGTAGTTAACGCTTTTAAGACACTGCACACACAGCAAAATGCATTCTCAACAAATTTAATTTTTTATGAAAAAATGTATTGTTTATTTAAAATTAAGAATGTAAAATTTAAAATAACTTAAAAAGTATTGCAATTAAAAGAGGAAAATTGAACATTAATAGAAAGGATTTTACTACTCTTTTATAAATAGATAGATTATACAATTATTACTTTTTTTAAACTGGTATTTTGTATTCAGACAATAACTGGCGTCCTTATTTAAATTTTTGCTATGAATGATTGCAGATAAAGCATATATTCTTGAGTTTGAGTCAATCTTCATTGCAAAACTAGCTGTTCATTTTCCTATTGTAAAATTATACTCCTTATTTTTAACAATTGTTTTACTTATAAGACGCTTGATAGTTCTTATTCACTTGCACTGCTTTCACTGTCAGCTGCTGTTACAACATCATTCCATTTTGTATACGTCATTTTTCGATAGATTTCTTCTGCTTCCATATTTAATAATAACTCAAATTGTTTTTACAGTTGTACAATTTTCTTTGACTTCGTTTCGTTATGACAAAAGTGGTTGATAAATTGCAAAGAACCCCCTTTAATTGAAATCTAACGTTAAACAAATTAATTGGAAGCCTTTATGATAACGTGCAACTGCAAAATCACATTCTGAAAATCCGTACTAGACAGGGGGTTGCTGTTTATTTGTCTAACTTAAAAGAAATGGTTCATTGATTTCGCGTGTGCATTAAAACCATTATCACTCTTACTATGTTCAAAGCAATGTGACGGAAAAACTGGCATAATATGAAGAAAGCAGTTTATTAGTCAACGCTTCATGAAAACTCTTATCAGAATGCAAAGCTGGAAGAGGTTTGTCGCAATTTTTGAATAATTTATATGGGAAATTGTGTTATAAAGAATTGATTGCATTCGTTTAAAGAAATTTAGCAAGTGCCAGAGTTACAAACTACGGTTCACATTATGGGGTTGACAGTTAATTTTGCACAAGAATAATATTAAGCTGCGTTCTTTTCTTTTAACTTTTGATTCCATCTGCCTTTACATTGTTAATGTTGTTACGTTCATAATGTACAAATGCCTTTTATATTATCTACTTTTTTAGATCCAACTTGGAATTTTTTAACAATAGTTATTTTCAACTCTTTAAAAACTTTTACGACCTTCTCTAAAATATATTTGAGGGCTTTGAATCAAAATTAAATCAGTTATGATTCGGTACTTAATGAATTATAAAATTTAACCTAAGACATTTTGGCTTCTTTTAGCTTGAATTATGGATATAAAAATAATTTACTGAATACTGAACAAATATTGGGTAAAGAAAACTTGTAGTTGATAAAAGGATACAAACTGGTTATTAAAAAATTGATAGATAGATATTGATTTGACAGAATCACAAATATTATCCCTTTCAAGCTGGATGGAGTTCTAAATGCATTTATATAAATAATTCTTTACAATAATTTTGAAACGGCTAAAACAATAGTTTAAGAAATATGTAAGAATTAATAATCTAACGAGAAATGAAGGTCACTTATAACTAAAAATTACTGCTATTTAATTAATAATTAAATTTGAATAATTAGAAGTTTTTCTTATATTTCTATGAAATATAGAGAAAACAATAATTTAAGCTTAATTTCCTATCAAAAGGTAAAAAAAAAAAATGGTGTAAAAAACTAAACATCGGATTGATAAATATTTGCTGTTTATTCAATATAGATTCGGGAGAATTATTGGTTCCAAACATCATCGAAGATAAGAAATCAAGAATATTATGAAGAGAATATTGAATACGCGAGAAATTCAAAAGTATTAGAAAAGAAAACTCTTAATATAGTTTACATTTTTGCCTTAGAACAATAAAGTTGATTTAACTTTATTGCTATTATGGTTTGTTACTACTATATGATTTGTATGAAAATATGTTTAAATAATTTAAAAATCCATACACTATAAAAATGGAATTTATAATTAACAAACATATATATAAAATATAATTTATAATTAATAAAAAATAGTTATATCTTCTAAAATGGTTGTTTCGGCCTTCCTTTTTCGTTAATTATCAGATCAATTTCATACACTAACAGCTTGAAACATTTTCCCAACTCTTTTCTTTCTCAATTACATCACTTTCTCGCCATTTTAAAGATGCACTCGATACGAGTGGAAATTCGTCACGCAACGCCGCATTTTTAACTTGGCAAACCACAAATTAAGTGATAGCCAATATAACAGAGCGTAAAAGTACATGCTAATTGAGACAAGTTTGTGGTAACTCCTGTCGTATTCGTGTGCGTACACAGTGAAGATTTTTTTTTTTATATTTCACATTATTAAGAAATTATAGAAATTTTGTAAAGTTTAAACTTAACAATTTCCTCTGCTTTAAGATAGGAAATAACAAAATCGTGACAAAAGAAGGGAAAATGTATTAAAAACTGTACTATAAAATATATAAACTTTACTTCAAATTAAAGCATAGATCAGTAGCAAAAATAATGCTTTTTGCACTATTTTTTCAGGATTTTAGTATTAAAAATTTTTGCAATGGAACTTTTGTTTCGAAATTGTAATAAATTCCGATTTTTAATTTATGATTTTATCAATTAGAAATGCAAATTTGTTTAATAAAAATGCAAATTTCTTTATTAAAAATGAAACATTTAGTACCGTTCCTTTTAAATGTAAATATTGTAATAAAATATGAAAAAACTGTGGAGCGTTATCCAAATTTAACTGTAGTATTCATGATAAATGGCACTTATATTATTTAATTTAATAATTTTTTTATTATTTAATTTTTTTTAACTCTCCAATAGTATTTTCAATTTGCCTCGCTTTATATTGAAACCGTGTTACAGTAATTGTTTCGTAGTCTTATCGGAAAATGCCATGCTTTTTCTTCTTCTTGCGTACAGCCGACCCACCCGCCACTACTGAATGTAGCAGTATCGACAAGATAGAATGCCATGTTGTTGGTGATTTAACATCACCTCCGTAAAAACAGTTTTCAATAACTGCACAAAACAGCCTTTATTCACTTATTTCTACGTCTGTTTGTAAACATCAGTCATTTAATCTGACGAATCAGCACACACAGAAAAAAGAAAAATGTAAGCTTTTTCTAAACTAGCTGGAAACATCAAAACTCATTCAAATGTGAAAGGTAAGGAAAGAAATACTACTGAGTAACAAACTTGTTATTATTATAACTACTATTGATGCGTGACTAGTAATTCCTAAATATGCTTTTTGTCAGCCATCTCTAAAATACACTATCTATCAACTCTTGAGAAGTAAGTGCAAAAACACAATGCGAATCTGACAGTTTTGACTATTGAACTGAAAGCAAAGAACTCACATTCTTATGAAATTCATTTCGGCAGTGGATAAATTGTTGTTAGAATAATTTGATTTCGTAAATTCTATATTTATAATCAGTTCAGTATGTACCATATGTCTGATATCATAAAAACTACACTGCAAATTTTAGTGCAAATTTTTAGTATTTTTGAAAATGATTGTTTTTAAAAATACTAAAAATTTGTTTTTAAAAGTGATAAAAAAATGTTACATACATATTTTTAACGACACTTTTAAAAAAATGACATGTTATGTTTCGAATACGTTTTGCCATTTTAATTTTGGAATTCATTGCGCGTCTTGAAGGAGGATAAAAAGTCTTGACCTAACAACACAAATTAAGACATGTTCAGTTAGATGTAATGACATGCGCAGATGCGTTTTTAATGTGATGATGACCTCACGTGATTTCACTCGGCTTTCATTGACGCAAAACTCGTTGTTTCCAATTTTGTATTTGATTCATCCAGACCAATTTGAATACAAAATGAATAATTAACCCAAATTATGCTTGTATTTCTTCTGATATCCTTTAATTTAAAAAAAAAATCAGAATTTTCTTTTTCTAGAAAGCAATTAAGTTATTTTTAAAACAACAACCACGAATTCCCAAATAATACACAAACAGAAGGGGAAGGAAGGTGGAGGGGTAGGATCTTTCTGCCTCCTTCTGTATATCTCATCGACCCTCATCAGTGAACAGCAAGCGAGAAGAAAAATTTTTACGTTCACTCTTCTATTGTTTAAGAGCGGGGAAAGAAAATAATTCACGAGAAAATGTAGTAATGTTCTTAGCTTGTCTTTTCGCAAACAGACAGATATTCGTATGACGTCGTAAATAAATCGCAAAAGCTTAAAAGGGAGGGAAAAGGCTCTCGGACCGATTTAATGGTGACGGGGGAGAGAATAGGAATGGGTGAAAGAAAACAGAAACTAGTTCTGCTTCTAATGCCCAACAAAGCTTTCTTTATTTTTGGAATAGTTCCTGCTGCATTCAGACGCGATCTTTGATCAAAGTGTATCACCAGAACAATGGAATTTTAAGCTAAGCTAAGATACTTTCATATTTTTATATTCTTTCGACCGATAGAAAGAGGCTTGGGCAATTAAAATGGGTGGCGATTTATATTTTTATTAAATCAATAAATAAAAATAAAAGCTATACATTTAATTTCACAAAATCTAAATCTGTTATTTAATCCCACTAATTAAATAACTTCAGTCATTATTTAAAAAAATAATGTTGATCTACCGGATCCCTTGTTGGTTTGTTATCAGGATGTTGATCAAGTATTTCTCTGATAACAAATAATGTCGTAGAGTAGAGTAAGCTTTTAACATTTGCTTTGAAAGCCACTTTTTTGAAAATAGTCAAATTATCTTTTCAAATTCCCTTTCCCTTCAATACCCCCATACTAATCTTTGATAATATTAGCATATTTTATCTCTAGATTTATTTATTAAAAAAAAGCAAGTATAGCTAAGAAGAAATAAGACAGTACTTAGTTGATTGATTTGTAAGAAAGATTGTTACTTATAAAAATTGAAAAAGTATTTATATGTATGCATTTTGATTAACAAATTTTTGAAATTTCATTAATTATAATGTATAAATAAAGAAATTTTTTTTAAAAAAATTTGGTTACCCTTTAAAATAAAAAAAGATGAATTTTGCATCTTTATAAATTTTGCATCTTTATAAATTTTTCAATTATCGTATAATTTAACTGGATTTACTTAATTGCGAATAGTTTAGATTGTTACTACTATGTTTCAAATGCAGTATAAATCCAAATACCACATTATTTAGGACTATACACCTAGTCGATAATCGATTATCCAGATAATTGGATAACAGAAGAAATAGAAGGTTATCTGGTAGACATTATGCATTAATATCTCTGTTACCAGCATTTCGTCAATCTCGCCCTCCAATAATCCAATATTTTAAAACAGTTACTGGGTAATAGAAAGGGCAATCAAACCATGCATGCCGAATGCTAGTGGCCTTGGGGCACCATTAACTATAGGCTATTGCTTGTATTTTAAATAATATTTTGTATATATTATAAATATGATTTTCTGTATAATTTTGTGTATTTTACACAATAAGCATAGATCTTGTTATTAGAATAAGTTTTCTTTAATGAAACTCCATCAAACAAGAATTTTCTTTAATCCAGAAGTTTTCTTGTCTAGTATAGCTGATTACTATATTTACCATTGTGATACAATACAACGCTTGAACATATCAATCAAAATCAATTGCTTGTCAGTTAAATACGAGCTTCATTTTTATTTCAATTTTATTTGTTTAATTAAATTTTATTTGTAAGTTCCTTTTGTTTTTCCCTTAAAGCTATAACTATACAATTGAAGTTCAGATAATTGAAAATATAATAGACATCATTTTAATGCTGAAATTTCTTTTTTCCTAACAATTCTGAAATTCTGAAAAGTTCTTAAGCGATAAATAAAAGAAAAAACATTATCTTAAAATAAACAAATCTGAAAAATTTTGTTTTCGACAATCGCAGTCAAAGACTTTCTCTACCGCGAACAGTACACTCAAAAACATATACCAGAAACTTTATAGCGACTTTTTTTTTAAAATCCATTTCTCAGTGCACATTAGGAAATGAATCATTCAGTCTTCCTAAAGACAACTTTCTATTTTTAAAGAAAAAAAAAGAGAGCTAGTAATTGTTTCATGTTACATTCAACACCGTTCGATGTCACGTTGCTGCCTTCTCCGAAGTAAATGCACAAGATATCGGTCGTCGGATGGTAATACGAGGAAAAGTATGGGAGAGCACCGAGAATATTCCCTTCTTCCAGCGTGTCACGCGAAGGAAAATATGACTGGACAATTTGTTGCAACTCGGAACAGTCTTCGTTTTCCTCGTATTCGGTGAAATAGGAGAGGGTTCCTGATTGTGGACGATCAAAGAACTGTTATCGATGACGCTAAAAAAATCGGCACGTGAATATGGACTGAAAGAATATATGTATTTTAATAATGAAGTTGACGAATTTGGACCGTTGTCTTAATTGGGCTTGTATCAAAACTTCAGTTGCGTTAAATATTTAGACCAAAATATAAGCAAATTATGTTGAAACGTTCTAAGAATGATGTATTAAATCATTTTTGAGAGAAAAAGGTGTGTAGATAGAACAAATGATAGATTAGATTTCGTCTATTAAATATTTCAATAAAAAATTAATTTTTCTTCCATTTTAAAAAATACCAACATATCTTATTATATCTATAAGTATAAATTATGTTTTGATGTAATTTATGATGATAATTTTTGTAAAATAGTTTTCAGAAATATCCATTAGTATGGAATAATTTTATAGGCCAAAGATGAGTTAAAACTAATTTAAATCAGTACGGTTATTTTACAATATTTATTAAAGGTTTGAAATATTATTTGTCTTGGCTATTCTTCCTTACGAATGTTATCTGAAGAGATTGTCAAATGTGTGATTGATAAAAACATATTATTATCATAGTTTAATGTTAATTTTCCTCTTGCTTATCCTATTTAATTACGTAAAATCATATTCGTATACTTAGCATGTTTGCAAGTATTTTTAATGTCACGTGCATTAATATGTTTCCTAAAAGACACAACTCTTCGTTAATCACTCCAACCCTTGCCCACCACCACCAAAAAAAAAAATAAAACGAACAGCTTATGTTAGCTTTAACCAAAATAAATCCATAATAATGCAATAACGAGAGAAAAATCTCCCATAGTATTTTAAAAATACAAAAACTCATTGAATATTCATAAAAGCTTCATTGAGCTTTAATGCAATCGTTAACACATTTTAATGCTTTTCAAACAAGTGACAAACCGGAAAAAAAAAAGACTTTCAAAGCTCTTTTTGGACCAATTATCAAAAGGTTGTTGGTTAAAAACAAAATCCTCGTCATTAATCAACTAGGTTAATACGCAGTTTACATCATTATAAGTGTTCAAATATGATGAAATTGGCAGGGCATTTCATTTTCACTTCCTTTATTTGCCTAGACAGAATTTTTAAAAGTAGTAAAAGAAAACTAAATAGAAGTTCGTGTTCACATGATGCCAGTTAAATACTCTGAGCTAATTTAACTTTAGAATCACTCTTAAATTCTTGCAAGGAGAATAGGACGCGACATCGCAACTCAACGATGTGTAAATTGATGGTAAATGCCAGATGGCGAGTGTGGTGATGATAGCCACGTGATTGTAATATCGTATAAATAGATTCCATAGTTCAAACTTTACAACGTGTAACATTTGGATAGAAGATTATTATTTAATTACAGATTACAGGATAAAAACATGTTTAGCTGCAATGAAAGCCAATCTGTACGGAGAGCAGACATCTTTAACTGCAATGTAAATGAAGCTAAACAAATTTCAATAAGATATTTTTTTGTATAAAAAAAGAGATTAATTCATATTAAATTTTGTTTTCAATTGAGCAGATTTTTTATGTAGCACTAGATAAATTATCTAGCAAGATAGAAATGGAAATGCAGAGATCTGCTTTAAATTAAATATTCTTGTCCGAAATGTTAACTTGTTTATAAAAGTGCCATTACACTTTTTTAAGAAATGATTATTGAATAAAGGAAACAATAATTAATAACAACAAATTGATAATACGTAAAGATCTGTAGCGACCACATTGCAAATGAATGAAATCATGCACTTTTTCATTCTTAGGATGATAAAAAAATGTAATAATTAAAATTTAACAAATTTTGTTTTAAAAATTTATTGCACAATAGTTCGATTTCAAGATTTATAATTATTTGTTAAATGGTATATTGTGTTCAAATATTGCATTTATTTTTATGTACAATCGAAACGTATTCAGGAATACTTAATTATGCTATATTATATTTCGTATTAGATGCCTTAAAGAACGGATGTCAAAATCAACTGATAAAAAGGATATAAAATATCTCCATTGTTATAGGTTGGGGAAATGATGCATCCAAGTGGGACACAATTAATAATTGCCTAATGGGGAGTCTAGTAGTTCATTTTTAATAAATATGCTTCATTAAGAATATTAAAATTAAGCTACGAAATTTTTATTAAAAACTTGTCACAAGCTATTTGCTGGGTCGCAAAAAGTAGTTTTGTGGACTGCATGCAAGTTTGAATCCTTGCAGTCACGTTAACTTGAATTATCATCGTCCTTAATCAGAACTTCCATATTTTGCACTTCCATATTTATTTAATTACTTATAAATTCAGCTTTTCTGATGATTTCCTTTCTGTCTTTTTGATTGCAGTTTGCTAATGATGAGCAGGTGAGAAGCAGTCGTTATCATCGGATGCGAATCATCGGATGCAAGAGGATATGTACGGGGACATGACTGGGGTGATGATGACAAATTTGGTCTCATCGTCCCCCGGTCAACAGATACACCAAGACGTCGACGGCAAGAAGAAGCGTGAGTTAAAACCTTTTTTCTTTAGTAATGTCACAAAATCTCATAAAACACTGTGGCATTTAATGTAATGTAATTTTTTACTTACTGTTTAGCAATAATAAGGTGTTTTCATACTTTAATTAGTAAACATGATTTAATACACAGATATAAAATTAGCGCTTTGAAGAAAAAAGAAACCTTCTCAAATAAATCCACATTTCAAGATTTATTTTTCTTTTCAGCAAATACTGGTGAAATCGATATGTTACTGTAAGGAATTCAAGAAAAAAAAATGCTTTAAAAATTGAATTTTGAACTAAATATTTGATTAAAATTAATTAATGAAAACAAATTGTTTAATTCAGATTTCTTTACAAAAATTTTTTCTCGATAAAGTCAAAAATTTTATTAAACAGTTGCTAAAGTATTCAAAATTAATTGCAAAAAGATAAAAATAGTAATGATAATATATCGCTGTGCGCTATATAATTTGACGATGAAAATTGCTTCATCTTCTTATGATTATACCTTTAGTATATATATTCCGAAATTTGAATAGATTGTTATTATATATTTTATCACTGTTTTTAAAATATTTTTAATTTGCCGTGGGGTTTCTTTTCTGAAATCATTTGCAAAATTTAATGTATTTTGAATCAAGAAGACCAATTATGGTAATCAGGGGAAGAAAGGTTTCTGCTATTAAACAAAGTCTGGTATAGTAAATGAGAGGTGCCAAACAAAAAATTATGGTTGCAAACATAAATCTGGAATGTAATAAAGAAAATCAATCTTAAATTTTTTCTACAAGAAAAAATAATAATATTTATTGCTTAATTATTTTTCTAAGATAATTTTGGAATATTTTTCTGAAATACTAGTTTCAATATATACATAAATTAAGTTAAATTATTTAAAAATTCAAATTGATAAACTGTAATTTTTCAGTCAATTTCATTTCGTGTAATAAGGATGTTTGGCTTACTCTTTCTAAAAGCCTTCACGATTACTCAATTGCTCCTTCATTTTAAAAGTCTTCTTTGTCATTTTACGAAATAATGTAGATATCTATTGGCATGCTATAATAGAATACCGCAAAAATATTGGCCAGTGAAACTTTTTTAACACAACAGTAAAAAGAATGATTGTTTATTAACACATAAAAAAAAAGCCATCATCGCTTCCCTTAAATCTATACTTGTAAAAAAAAATACTCATCTGTGAATATAATAAAGTACATAAATACAGTAAATAAATGCAGAGAGCTGTCTACATCGGGGTTGTTAACAGCGGAAAGAATTCTATAAAATCTCTATTCAAGCGGTTTGATTGGAACTTTTAAATTACTTAATGAAATGTCATCCCATTTCTACATGGTCCATAGTCTATTTTCTAAATGTTATTCCATTACTATTTCTCCAATTTTATCAGTGCTCGTATAAACGTAATAATAATTTATTATTGATCACTCTCCATTTATCTCGTATGTTCAGTAATATATAACAATTCGAAGTCGCATTGAAAAGTTAAATCCAGAAAATATTACTTTTTATAAATTTTGTCCATTTTAAATCTTTAAATAGAAATGTTGCTTATTCATTTTATGACAAAGCATATTTATATTTTTCTCCCTACAATTTGTTTTTCTATAATTATGTGATCTTCTATGAGACTTCTTATTTTTTCTACTCACTATAAAAAATCAGTTAATGATAACTTTGGAGAATCGTGAAAGCAAAATATTTCTTAATAGTTAACAAGCATTGTGATGGATTCAGATAAACATTTCTTATTTCCAGTCCAAAAGAATTAAAATCGAGTTTTAAAATAACATTCAAACATAACAGCAACAAAACAATGTCTCTTTAACTTGGCTATTTCATCTTCCCAAACAGCGCTATCAAAGCGACACCTCGCCAACCTTCACGCCAATTCATTGTAGAAAAATTTCCCTCTGGGAACACAAACATTTACAGTTGTTAGCTAGAGTGTTAGGATGCAGAGAATGTTGCAACTCACGCCAATCCCGGAGGCCGTGGAGGCACGTGTCACTTTGAAAGAGTTTCGTCCAACCATGCGTATAAGTGGCCGATCTTCACAATCGACGCCAGCCATTCCACATTTTCCGCGCCACTGGAAAAGTGGTTTCTCTTCATCGGTTCTTCGGTTCAGACACAAGTTTCCAATGGAGTAGTTAGGCGGAAAATGATATTAGTTTAGGAATAAATAAGATTTCTTGTAGGTTTTTCTTTTTTTCTCTCATAAATCTCATTTTGGCTAGATAAGATAAGAATTCGGATATCCTTTTGTGTATGAAGGAATTTTTCCCAACTTTCAATTATACAGATGCGTAGAAGAATAAAAAAAATAACAAAATTCCAGTCAGCAAGACAAAAAGAAGAATGGCATAATGATAAGCAGGAGAAAGAAAATGCAGTATATTTGTTTATCAATAATTTATGCTTCAATGGCATTTTTAATTCTTCTATCTTTATGCACAATTGATGGGCTCAAAAATGTTATTAATCATTAATTAATGCTTCAATAGCATTTTTATTTTTCTGCACATATATGTACAATTGGAGACTTGAAAAAAATGTTCACAAACGATGCTTTTATTTTATTTTGTATGAAAATATTGCATCTGATTCTTGTAATTCAACTTACTGAAACTGATTCACGAGCGAGGTAATGTGCCATCTAACAATGAGATAACAACAACAAATTCTTGGAAAATCAGCTTCCGAATTTCGCAGAGCAAAAAAGTAAGGAACGTTGGGGGAAGGGAGAATGGCATGATGATACGAAGAGAAGAGAAAAGGAGGGGGTGAAAAGGGAATTGTAGACAGAAGAGAATGTAAAAAAAGAAAGAGGAAATTGTGGAGGAGTAATCCAACAGGTAGCCGAAAGCCGGTTTCACCACCTGTCGTTTGTCCCTCTTACTTACTCAGTGTCTCCAAAGGTGTGTTGTTATTAGGCTCCCATACTTCAGCACTGAGGCGCCGGGTTTTCATTTCAATGGTGAGCGGAGACGAGAACATGGAGACGCCCCCAACCTGACTACCACCTTACCCCTTGCTCAAATTCCTATAATCAACCGAGCAAATTGCATGCTCAGGAAACCCATCCCCGGAGAAGATATTGGAGCTAATAGAACTGCTTAAAGGTTTATTTAAATCTACTCTGCTATCGTGTTGGGGAAATTATCCAACATTCACCAAAAGCAAAAATAATGTATGTGAGGTCAGAGGAAGAAAGAGAAGAGCAGAAATAAAAGTGTGAACGATTTTCTGCGGATTGTGTTGATTTGTAGAGCGAGTTGTTAGTAATTGAAAATGTTCGTTACTATAGCTAGAAATATGCAATGCACTCTTTCCCACCAGATTTGATGACAATAATGCTTCATGAGCATGTTCCACTCTCGGCTCCATTTCTGGAGTTAAAAAAAAATTTCCTACCCTTATTTTTTGTAGCAAAAAGTCAATCGTGGTCCCAAAATTAGGAAATAAATAACATTAATTATTGTTAATATGGAAAATTCAAATAAAATTGTTATTCTATATATATATATATATATATATATATATATATATATATATATATATATATATATATATATATATATATATATATATATATATATATATATATATATATATATATAATGACTTTTTAATTGAACACATTTTTTAAACATTTTTATTTAATTTAGCTTGTAAGATATTCGTAAAGGTATCAATTTTTTTTTCAACTCTTTGATGTGCTAGATGTTTGCCATTTTACCCTCTTTGTTGGCAATATATTATTTTTTCAGAACTTAATGATCAATTAGCCATTAATTAAATTGCTACAGTCCCAATGACTCTACAGGACTATAATTTGAAAACTATTTAATCTGAAGATTAAAATGTAGAAAATGATTAAAATAAAGAAAAGCAATATAACGATAAATGCATGTTTTTTAAAAACTATGTTTTATTAAAAATATTTTTATAAATTTATATAAAAGAATCGATTACAAAAATTAGCGCGCATCTAATATTTTTTTTTTGATTTTTGAAAAGACGAGAGGCAAATAGTTTTAACATTATAATGATTACACTTTTCCTAACTAAATTTTCAACATGCCTAATTAATATTTCAAATCAAAAAATTATAAATAAATTTTTGGGATTAAAATAAACAACCCTACACTCTCAGAATCAGATGGCAAAAAGTAAAAGCGATTCTCATGTAACTACATGTTCTGTAATGACGTAACAACACAATAAAAAAAATAAGAAGATCCTCAACGGATTTTAAAATGGCACGGTGTAAAATGAGCATAATGTAATTCCACTGCACTATGTCTAATACATTGTAATAAGTGTTCCACTTTGATGAGGGTACAAAAAAGCTAACGATCATTGAGTTTTACTTCCTCATATATGAAGTACTTAGAAAGAAAAAACTGCGATTGTGAAAAAGTTTGAGACTTTGATTTTTAACAACTTCTACGCTTCAAATCTCCCTAAGTTTGAAAAACGTATTTTAAAGGAAATATCTGTTTTTCCAATGGGTGGAGAATAGAGAGCTAAGACCAAAGAGCTAGGAGCATGAAATTTGATAAATAGTTTTTGCGTTAAATTTGCTCTTTCTTATCAAAGTTTGGACAAAATTCGTCAGCAGAAAATTAGTCTATCCGACAAACTATATGCGTGTGAACAGGATAACTCAAAAATACAAATAAGTAGACTGATAGAATTTATCAAGCATCTTTATCATTAGACTTGTAAATCTATATCAAAGCTTGATTCTAATTTGTCAAAGGATAAAGTCTGTAGAACTGCCTATTTACATATCTCTACACATGATAGTTCGAAAAGGCAATGATGTGGACAAATGAATAGGCCCTGTAATCATAATTGTTGATTTGTATTAAATTTTGAACCCAACCGGTGAAACGTAAGACATCCGAAATCTAATTTCAAATTTTTTCAGTACACTCTGAAGCACAAAATACACCATATTATGTTAATAGATGAGAATGTAGAAAGGACGGCACATCTGCTGGCTTAACATATACGTGTACTAATAAAAGAAGTGGTAATGTTATGAATTAATTTTGCTGTATGAATTATATTATGAATTTATGTTGCGCTGTAACATACTCTCTGCTTACTCTGCATTAAAAATTATCTGAACGAACGAAACACTGATTACTCATTAAGCACTTTTTAGGTGAAAGACATATTAATAATGACGACAATTTAATAATGAATAGAAATTAAAATGGGAAGAAAAAAAAAAGCAAATCAAGAACTGATTTTTTTTCTTTTATTGCAACTTTTATAGATATTACAATGCCTTTCTTCTTCTTCTTCTTCTTTTTATAAAGTAGCTGTTTTGAAAATTAATATTTTATTTTGCAATAAGATTCAGGTTGATGGAAAGAAAAATAATTTAAAATTCCTGACCGTTAATATCTAAATCGTAATTCAAAAAACACCAGGTGTGAATTATTCTCAAATCTGAAAATTCATCTAGGGGGAAAAATCATTCCAAAAGCATTGTCCTTTAAGCAAATGTAATTTTAAAAAATAACGAGTTATTCTTGTTCTTTGTTTTAAAAATCCTACATTTGAAGAAAACTACAAGTCAGTGCTTTAAAAATCATTAAAAATACCACTTAGAAAATTTCATTATTCATATTGTCTTATAATTATATCTAATCCCGATTTTTATTGCTCACAGTTGATGTAAATATCAGTTCTAGTTTCCTCAACATATAAGAAATGAAGTTTTTTTTCCTTAAAAACTAATTTATTCACCTGCACTCAATCATTTCGATAAATTGCTTTTTAATATTTCGTTAAGTTATTGATTATTGATGAGATAAAAAGGGTTTTCAGATTATTGTTAAGTTTCATCATTGAAAAAGATTAGCTCGGTATTAGAAAGCAGTGGCATAGCGAGAGGGAATGGCGCCAAGAGTTTAATGCGATTTTTTCTCCACCCTCGTCATATTTTATTTCGAAAAAGAACATAAACGAACTAATATTTTGTTTCATGACTCCTTCTTAAACTAGTGGCTAGGGCATCAACAACCTCTTCTTTGCCTATTGCCACTGTTTGCTAAATGATAAGATCGATAGAAATTCATTTCAATTGAGAGGTTACTGGTTAACAATATTAAGTTTTACAAATTTTTTGATCAAATTTCTTCATATACCAAGAATCTTCAGACAATTACATTATCCTCATTGATGAATTATGTAATTTGAGTTCCTACCTGCATTAATGATATGTAAATAGTTCGATGAAATAAATTAAAAGCTTTCATTTTAATCACAGTTATATAAAATATCGATTATTGATACTTTAAATTAAATTTCATTCAAATAAATTAGGCATTACATTTGGTTCATAATCAAGACTATTTAACTGAATGCAAAGATACTTCGTTTAACTTTCCCTGAACTGCCAACATTGATTGTCAATGCCTGCAAAAGTGTTTGTGACTCATTTGCAGGTAGTTCATGATGGTTGTAAGGGTCCCATAACAAGAATTGCATTACGACGCTTCGATAGGGAATCGGGAGGATACATGATGACGCAATTGTCTACCTTCCCATATCAGTGCAGGTAGAGGTGTCGGAGCAGTGTCCTATCGGCCGATTGTCCCGCACCGGATGCAACGGCCTCCCCCCCCCTCCATTGTGCATTGTTCCTACAAGCTCAGAGTAGTATTCGTCTGACTCCCCCGTCCTCAGCCACTTCGTCTTACTTGTTGCTCTTCGATGAGAGGAGATGACAATTACCTATACTAATGGATCAAGGAAACTTACCTCCATCTGACCTGTTCTAACTGTACAGCTTGGGGAGGGCACAATGCTTTACCCCGGTTGACTTTGACACTTACAGAAGAACAATGTTAAAGGGCAGGAGGGATTCTGATGCACACTCAGATGCCCATTACAAAAATGAAAACATATTTGGGATAATTTTTTTAAAGGTTCAAAATAGTCGACAAAATTCATATCTCAATTCACCTGTCAACTTTTTTTTTTCTCTAATTAATATAAAACCTAAAGCTATGAATAAGATACCAATGGATAGAACTTGGTTACAGACTTCTGATATAACACATTCGGTATTCGTTAAAAGGAAGTGTGTGTCAAAAATTTGATAAAGAAAAATCATAATGTAATAGACATAATGACATTATCGTTAAGCATTTAGGGAAAGCATGAACGGCTATTTTGTCTGAGCACCTTGTTGAGAATTTAATGTCAACAACCGAGCAAAAAAGACTAGATGATGATTATTTGGGGGGGGAGGGGTTAAATATCATGTCGCGTTTCTATATGATTGACTGGTATGTATATATTTGTGATAAAAAAGAAATTACATCGGACCTTTCTACAACATGGTTAATTCTTTTCATCTCGTATTTAAATCGTGCTAAATCAGAAGAACGCATTTAGGAGAAATAAAACATTAAATTAAAAAATTTAAGAAATCTTGATGTATAAGGCCTAAATTTCTTATGGTGTGTTATGTGAAAAACATGATATCAAAATATAGCGTAGTCTATATATGCATTTATAACTAATAACATTAATTTTAAAAGCAAAAAAAAAAAAAAATCTTCTTTGCGCGTCGCATTTCTGAATTGAAAACGAGTGGTATAAAAAAATAACATGATATATAGTATTTCGATAATGACAGTTTTGTTATATATCAACAAAACGATAAAATAAATAAAATAATAATTGCTGTTGTTTCCCCTCTCCCCCCCAAAAAAAACTTAATGACATTATTGCCAAAAAAAAATTTTAATGAAAGAACTAAGCTGAATTAATATCAATTTTATAATGTAATTAACGGAAAAGTTGAAGTTAGATTACTTTAATTCCAATCTTCGATAAAGCGTTTAAATAAGGAAACAGAACACAAATTTATCGAAAGATAAGTGCCTTTTTCATAGATAGTCTATTAATCTATTTTCTATTAATCTATCTATTTTCAAATGCATTTGATAATAGATTATTTAAAATATACGATTTAAAAATTATTGCAATCGACAGATAGCAGTATTTGATATCTTCAATAGAAAAACCATTAGTAATTGCTCAATTATAATAATTTATTCAGTTGATTTTTAAATTTATTTTTTTCAATGAAGCTTAATTGCTGATGAACTAAAAAAGCGGAAAATTTTTGCCTAGATATTTTAAACTTTTGTAAAAAATTGCGCTTCAAATTACAGACAACCACAAAAGACTCTTAAGAAAACCTCAATCCACTATTTAGGACTGCGGATCGTTCTAATTCCAGGTTATTTATAAGGTTGGAAGAGTAAAACTATCATTTAGAATCATAACATTCTTGTGTCTCCACAATGGAATGGTAGTTGAGATCCCCTCCCCCATCTCTCACCGCTCATTACGCAAATTCCGAATGTCTATAGTTAAGACCATCGCGTGGCTCCCATTAGACCATATTGTTCCAAAAGGTAGGTGGGAGCAGGCTTGGGTGCACTGGTAGGCGCTGGCAGCACCTGTTGCCGTTACCGGTCACGCAATCCACCTGTTGTTGCCCTTCCCCTGACCAATACCCTCCTCACGCAACTGTCTTGATAAGGGTTACCTATTCTCACGCGTCACATTCCGCCAATTTGGCGATTTTGTTTTAGAAGAAGGGTTTGTAGTATTTCCGGTAAAGTTTCATGTTTTGTTTTGTGACTGTAAAATTTTCGTCATATCATATTGCATACTTGTTAAATATATCCTTAAAAGTTACGTTAAATCTTCATATATCACATTGTTATTATAAAATAATATGAATAATTCGTTGAAAAAAATATCAAATAATAATATAAAGTATAAATGAAAAAGAAAAAAAAAAGGAAAGGAAATAAAAAGGAAGAACAACACTATGTAAAAAAAGGCAAATAGAGAAATTACAATTTCTGTTTTTTTATACTATTTATATATTCACTAATTTTGTCTTTCATTTGAAACTTGTAATTTCTAATAGCCATTTGTTTTATTTTTCCATTGTACACATTTCTGAGAAAGAGAAACATCAATACCTATTCATAACAATTCTTATAAATTAATAATTCAAATTTAAAATAAATACTTTGTCTCTATTCGTTGTTTCAATTCATGTAAAATTAAAATGTAATACATATATTTTCAAATTTTAAGAAATTATGAGAAAACTTATGCATTTTTTTGAACATTGATACAATAAATCTTTAGAAAATTGTGTTTTCTTCGTTTTATGAAGAGCGGAAATAATTTTCAAACTGTTTGATATCGGTTTATAAAAATTCCTACATCGTTTGATAATAATAATAATAATAAATAATAAATTATGATCATGATGATAAATGTGATCCTCAGTAATGGTATAACACCAATCATGGTCTGATGCATTTTTAAATTTATAAATTAGTTTTAGACAAAATTATTAGCACAAATTATGGCTACCAATTCGTTATGACCCCTTCTTTCGGATATCTATAATAAAATGATATGGACTGAGGAAAATTAAAAGGAAAAAGAAACTTCTGAAATAGTTTTTAACTCTTTAGATTTTTGTCTCTTTTAAGCAATAAATTCATGTAGAATAGAATTAAGATATGGAATGAAAGAAGAAGAAAAATAATAATTATGAATCATATCAATCCTTTCTCAAACATAAATATTTATAACGCTAGCAGAACTGGATCTTGACTCTTCATCAGATCAGCATTAAAAGTGCATCCTTTGTTAAATAACAATAGCCAATTGATATGACAATGACACTGCTGTGCATTGTTCTCGGTAATGTTCTTCAGAACTTCTTGGCGACAGGTGCGAAATATTTCTTACTGCGGCAACCCTATCGGCGGGACTCAGTTGGTAGCGGGTCAAAGGTCACGTCTGTCCATCATTACCACACCCCTGGCGGTCACGTGGCTACCTTCTCACCCCCCATTTCCTCCACCATCGGATACTACTTACTACGGCTCCGTTACGATGGCCCGGGGCCCTTTCCCAGAGCATGAATGGGGCCCTGGATGAAGCGACTAGACTACACGGACGATAACGACAAAATTAAAGAAAAGAAAAGACGGCTCTCAATTAAAGTAGTAGGTTTTCTCTCTTTCTCTCAGCCGGTCACCAAGGTCTTGTCATCAAGATTTCTAAGTAGTGTGGTTTTGATGACTGCTGTTTTCGAATTTAAATGATCACTAATTCGTTTTTATTGATGTTTTGAGGACTATCATACGCAAACAGAAAGGATATAAAGTTTGGACTTGATTAAAAAAATTATTTTTAAGATATCCATTTTAAGAAATGCTATTTAAATGCCGACCACAGATAGAAACTTTAGAAAATCCATCCAAAACATCCTTTTGATTCATCGCATTACCCCAATTAAAAAAAAGTAATGAAGTAAAGACATTTTAAATTTAATTGTTTCCTTAACTATTGTTGAGGGATTTTTGATTTTGATATAAATTATACTTCTTAAAATTAAAAATAACTCGCTCATTTTTGCAATAATTGTATGCGTTTACGTAGTTAATCATATAATTTCTTTCATTTCTTTTTTTTTTTTTTCTTCTTTTTCATTACCATTTGATTTTACTTTAAAGTTGTGTATTTAAATAACAATAATAATAACAGCAAGCAATAATTAAAATAAATAATAAACAGTGTTGAATATGAATAAATGGAAACTGGGAATGCCTTAACTGTTTATTAAAGGATGAATAATTTTTACACTCTAGTGGAAATACTGTTATCTATACATTTGTATTTATTTTGATTAATTTTAGAATTAAATTATATAGTCTTTTTAAAAAATTAGGAATAAGTAAAATAATTTTTTTTCCTCGTATAAATATTTAATAGATATTTAAAATCGCCTTTATAAATTGAATTATTTGATTTTGTTCGTTAAAAGAGTGTAATCTGAACTCTATTTTGTCAAATAATAATAATTAAATAATAAAAAAAAAGAATAAAATTATCTACATTAACAAACTACCTTAAATGAAATTTACATTTTACAGTTCGCCGATAGTAATTAAAAATATTTGTATCTTTTAAATTTAAAGTTTTACTCGATATAAAAAAAATACAAGTATTATGTTTATTAAATGTGGTTAATATCTTTTAATTAAAAAAAGGCGATAATTTTTTGCATTGCTTTATGTACGCACAAGTATTATATAAAGGATTAGACAAATTTATTTAAAATTAATAATTTAATTTCTGTGCAACAAAATGTAAGCCTGGCTTTAGCAACGTGCTTATAAAAGTTGTGTATTAATTATTTTTTTATTTAAAAAAATACAATTTTTTATGCGTTTGAAAATATTCAGTAAATAATTTCTGAATAACATGAAGGTGGCACGAAGGTTTTGTCAAAAATGTGTTAAATGTACATCTTAATACATCTTAAAATAAAATGATAATCCTGTACCAATATACATTATTATATTAGAATGCTTAAATCTAAAGTGATATATTTAAATTTATTTTATTAGTTTATTGTTTCTAAAGCTGGAATTTTGTAATGGATTTTACCATTATTTCCTGATGCATTAGTTTTAAAATTTTGCTTACTCAAATTTAATACGTTGATAATACAGTTTTAAGATTTTTCGGTACACAATTATCAATTAATCGATTGAATTTTTATTCCATATTATATGCCTTTGATGATCAGCTGGTTGGTCCCAGATATTGGTTATATTTAATTTCGTTTTCGTGAATCGTTTAGATATAAATTCAAGTCCATGATTCTGTCAAATTGTCGGCGATTAAATCTATGTTATTTTAATTGTCTTACATATGTTCTGTTTTACGTGTTTATAAACCTTTCTATTGGAGATCAGTCCTATGACGTCATAACAGTATTAAAAACATAAATGTCCGCTTCAACTTTCTAATTTTCACGATATTGTTGCTTGCACTTTTTTTATTCATTTTTTTAGTAACACAGATATTAAAAAGAATCCTTCTTCTTTAGCTATCAACAGTAGAAAAAAATTAAGCGATTAAATATTTAATGCAATAAGGAAAAGGACTTGGTTCTCAGGGCAATATTGTAATCTGCATAATGGAAATTAGGCAAAAAAAAATAATAATAATAATAATTAATGGCCAAAATGCAGGAAAAAAAAATGTGCATAAATATTAAATTAACATTATTGAAAACTTAATTTTTTGAATTTTAAAATGACATAAATATCATTTTTCATGTAATAATTTCAAAAATTATGGTGAGAAAATATCAAAATTTCGCTTAATTTTTAATTACAATTTAAAATTTTAAAAACTCGCTTCGAATGGAGTATTTTAACTTTCCAAAGTATATATGTACAAAGTTTGGTAGCTCTAGATAGAGATGTCTGGCCTATAGAATGCCTATGCACACATACATTCATCTTTATTATAAGTACAGACAAGGGATGCTACCTGGTAGTGAACTTGGGGAAAGATGATTTTAAAATTCCATAATATTTGTAATAATGAATTATAGATTAAAGATTAGAAAATTATTAAAAATAAAATTCCACTTTTTAGTACACTAATAAAAACATTTTTTACAAACTATTTTTATTTAACTTATGGGCCATTTCTAAAATTTTTTACTGTATTTTTTGTTTAAACTTTGTGAAATATTAAATATCCTCTCGAGGAAAAAGTCAACGGACGGAAATCTTTTTTTTTTAAACCTAGAGCGTTAGAGTTTTCAGGCGGTAACCTCAGCAAACATAGACCAAAGATTGCCATCAAACATAAAAAAAAAAGTAAGAGGGGGGAGGGGGGAGTGGTGGCAACCTAGACGGCGATAATGACATCTACCGTTTGCTTCAATTTCTTCCTCTTTTCAAACAGGAAGAGTTTTTCCAGCAATTTGAAGAGTATTTTGCAAAGAAAATGATATAATGTGAGATCCCGCAGCTACTTTCGACACACGCTTCAGAGTATCTCAAAGCGTTCATCAAAAAGGGGCCTTGCTCCCCCCCCCCTCCAACCTTTTACCATTCCTGAATTCATCGCATTGTTAAAAACATTTGAAAACCAAGGAAGATAATATACAAAGAGTAGGCGTTGCCTTTTTTTATGGTCGCGTGGCTTCATTTCCAGTACAAAAGAAGAATCTCGCAAAATTCTTTGGAATAAAAATGCATTTAATTCTTTTGTGTTTTTATTATTTCAGATTCGAAAGGAATCTTCTCTTTTTTATTCTCCTTCGTTTTGTTGATAATAATTATGTTGGCACATACCCGAGAGGGAAAAAAATGAAATAACTGCGATTACAATTTGCTTCTGAGCTAGATCTGACTTTGGGTATATTTATAAGGTAGTTTTTATTGAAGAAAATAGCTATGTATGATTCGTTATTACCATGCATGATTTTTGATGACCTTATTCTTAATGCAATATTAGTTGTGTTTTGATTTTATCAAGAAATTATTGTACCAACTTCAATGAATTTGGAATGTGCTGACTTTAAAATTATAAACAAAATTATTTTTTGTTAGTTATAATTTTATTTATGAGCAAATTTAGAATTTTCATTTCTTAAAAATGATTGGAAAGAAATTTTTGAAGGCATTTAAAGCTTAAAGGAATTATTAAGAGCATATAAGATTTGCTTTACTAATTTTTTTTAAAGAACATTAGAAAAATATTACATTCAATATGGCTTTGAAAAAATTTCAGAATACTTTTAAGAGAATCAAAATTTAAATTAATTTTAGCTTCTAAAATGATTTTTTGTTATATTTATAACTTTTAGAAATTACTCAAATCTTGATAAAACAGAATCACTCAGCTCCAAATAAACCTTATTTTCAAAAACAATGACGGTGAACTTTAGATGCTTTCATATATTTCTATTAGTGAAATTGTCTTCCAATTCTTAAAAGATCAGAACTGTAATATATTTATTTATTAGCAAGCTTTAAACTTCTAAAAGGTGCTGAAATTTTGATTGCAATATTATTTCGAAATCTTGCTGAATCAGTTTCAAAAATACAAGTCAATTCTTTTTTTTTTTTTTTTTTTTTTGCTAACATATAGAAATACCTAAATATTTAGCTCAGTAGCGAAAGAACACTGAAATTAGGCCCGTTCCCTGTATGTTTATTTTTATGTTTTTTGAAAAGGTATATATAAATATTTCTAAATTATCCCGAACAGGTACGTAAAGACAATCCTCATAAATCAATTCAGCAATTCTCATCTACAAATACCATTTAAAAAAAAGTTTTTCAAATTTTTTATCTACATTCTTTTGTTTATGCAATGAGGTTTGTGTGACATAACTGTTTCAACAAAAATTTATCTGCGCATATCACTTGATAGCTATAAGCACTTTGTCTTGTCCTCTAGAAAAACTGTGCAATGAACTCCAAAATTAAAATGGCATAGAGAACTTCGTATGCATCAAGTGAAAATGAATTTACTCTTTTAACCAAAAAGGCAAACAGAATTACAGACAAAATTATCAGATATAATTTTGCTATATAGATGAATAAAATGAATCGAAGGATGATTAAATGTGATAATTGTAATACATATTGTACAAACATATTTTATGTTTACATAAAATTACTGTATGTAAATATTCTTAGAATATTGTAAATATCAATGTGTAAATATAAATGCAAGGAACATCGGGGCTATCCGAGCACCTGCAGTTTATGGGGTCTTACCAATGCGGAAATAAACTTTCTAAAAAAGAGAGCATTTTACAGTCCGTAGCAGCCGCTAGCCAACTTTGCTGCTGGGTATAGAAGCGAGCACTCGTCAGAAATCCATTTAGGTGAAGTATAGAAAACATTTTTATGATTAAATCAAAGGTTACGGATACAAAGTATAAAAGCGATGTATCTGTTCTTTCTCCCTGAAAATGGTACCGGTGAGGTAAGAGGAAGAAAAAGGATTGAGACATCATAAAAGTTTTTTATTCCATTGGGGGGGGGATATATGAATTTGTTGCACTTGCCTTTTAGTAAAAAAGTATATATATATATAAACAAGCAGTATTTTTACACACACATCATTGAGATATAAAATGCTGATACATATTGGAATATAACCTTGTATTGTTTTTTGTAATTCAAAATATTATATGAAATAGTAAACGACATATATATATATATATTCGTTTCAAACAAAATTTGATAAAAATTGTTCTATTATTGTTTATCTTTATATAAGTACTATTGTTTATCTTTTTATAAGTACTAATTAAAATCGAAATATCGACACACAAGCTAAACTTGAGGAAAATCATTTTAATCCAAAACAAAATAAATATATGCAATAATTTAAATAAAACTCCAAGACATTGGCAAATTAGTAATAATTATCTTTTTTTGATGGATCAATTCACGTAACGTCGCAGTTTGAAGAGAAACGTAACTGCGCATGTTCATTAAAAACTGTCTTAGGCAGTAAAGGTGAATTCACTTTCTTCCCTTGGATTTCAAAACGCAATGGATTTCAAATTTTAATTGACTCGGCAGGTTTGCCACTTATCACGTGAACATGAATTGACTCTCATTCTTGCGGCAGTCAATCTGCATGAGATTAGCTTTATGCTCTTTTGTGGATGGAATGTTCTTCAATATAATATAAAAATAATACAAAAAAAATATTTAAAAACTGAAGAAATAATGTCGTCGATACAAATACAAACTATCGAATCTGTTAAAAAATTAGATAAAGAATATGACAGTTTACATTTATGTCGACAAATGATAGTATAACTAGTTATAAGGCGGGGAAAAAATTATGGTTGAATAGAGAATAATCATCATTGTCAATATTATTACAATTTTCAAAATTATTTTTACTATTAACTTTTGCCCATTGATGTATATTATTGCTGCACAAATTTACAACGAATCTGATTCGTTAATGCTAATAATGGTACAAAAATCTACTAAGAGTCTAATTTGTCAATCCACATTATGGTCACGAAATACGAATATGACTCTTTATTAAAAATTTATGAATGGTCTAAAGCATTTAAAGAAAATCAACCCTATCAGAAATAAATTTGACTGGGAAAAACAAAAGACACAATGTAGCCAGGAAACAGATTACTGTATTTCTGTGCGCAGCCAAGTTAAGCCACAATGCATTGTAAAGGCGCCGATCGTCCGAAGGAATGAAAAAGCGCAGCAACAAAAGCAAGTGGTTTGGAGGTGGACGCGCGAGATAGACAGAGAAAAAGCTTCCGAAACAAACAGAGGAAGCCCGCTGTCGTAATGAATGAATGAAAGCCGCTTCCGGCGAAGCCATTAATATGCCGCTCCCAGGAACTCCTTTGCACGCTATATACCTGTGTCTTTCACTGGGCCACCTCAATGACTTCTGCGTAACCACGGAACAAGGTTGTGAGCTTGACACGCTCTTCACTAGAGTTGCCTCGGGGCATCCTTCATTGCCAGCACAGAACTTGGAACCGAGGATTCTATTAGTTTAAACCTTAGAAGCCTGATTTTCCAAATTAAATATTTTAAAAAAATCAATGTGTTTATTGCCGTAATCATATAAAGGGGGAAATAATAACAATACATATTTTAATATATTTTAGCCTCAAGTATCAAAATTGATACTCACAAAAACAGCAAGATTTTCTTCAAGAAGAACAGGCCCTTGCTAAAATTAATTATATTATAGTAAAAATAAGATATGTACCTACCTCAAAAGTATCTTTAATTGTCGGAAAAATGAAATGCGTCAAAAATTTATTCCGCTAAACTTTTTCTAAAAATATGTCACTCGTTCACTACGGAGGGAACGCAAAATAACATATTAGTTGAACAATTTTGACAGCTGACGTTTTTTTTTTTTTTTAAATATTTTTGTTCAAGAGAACATTATGCAATGGTAACATACATAGTACAGCCAAATATAAAAACAAACCAATTGCAAATGTACAATTCAATTTAAAAATCCGACATTGAATTTGAAACTAAGGGCATTTAAAGTTAAAAAATGAAATAATGGTTTCATGAACTTTTAAAGATTAAGATCTCCGAGGTTTATAGGTATGACTATCAACTTACAACTAAATATCAAATTAATGAACCGCAACGGCTGTTTCAGAAAATACCGAGCAAGCATTTGTAGTAGTTCTTTTACTTCGATTTCCCGTTATTTTTAAATGATTCTAATCTTTTGTTCAAATATTAATTACTCAAATAATAAACACATATATCTAACAATTAAAAGCATGTTGTCTTAATATTTGTGAGGCATATTGCTTTCCATTGACGAATTGCTGCATTTTACGTAAAATACATAAACCTCAATTGAACATATTTATTCTGATATCGAAACATTTAATGGAATAGAACGTTGATTTTTAAAACAATGACTGTAATTTAACATAAATATTTTTTGGAAGATCTTCTGTTTCAAAGAGTAAAACCTTTTCTATGTATTTCATGTTTGATATTTATTTTATACAAATATAAGGCACTTTATCAGAAATAAGAAATTCAAAATAAGTAAATTTCTAAATTGCAGATGAAAAGGGGAAAAAATTCTGTATAAAGCTGTTATTATTATATCTTAATATTCCACAAAACTCATTTAGAATTATTAAAATTCTCGATTAAGACTAAATGGTATGTTACCTTTTTATGTTTATAAAAATTATATACGTCAGGCTGTGAAACACTCGTAATTAATTAATCAATTTTCCTAAGTTAAAAAAAATATTCCCGAATAAACTCCCACGATTAATTAAAAATTGAAATAATGAGCGATTTGAAACTGCTTTTAAAGTTATCTAAAAATTTTAGCAAGAAGAAGAAGAATGTGGTTAAAACAATTTTTAAAATTATTTTCGTCAATATTAAAAGAAATTTAAACCTTTGATACAAATTTAGCATTGGGATTATAAGAAAATAGAGGAAGAAATAATATATTAAACAGGAAGGCGGGGGAGAGATTGCCACTTTTGTATATCAATTCCTTTTGTCAATTCATAAAATTATTTATAAATCTCTTTTATTTTGCTCATAAAGATAGACATTAGTTCATATTTTCGCATTCTGATCTTTGCCTACTTTATTCTATTATTCTTCTCTCACAAGAATTTTATTACATGCACATACTTTACCTTTCTAATACAAAATCAACGTTTTCCTTTTTTTTTTTTTCCCCCCGAAATTTTTATTGATTTGTTGCAGATTAACCAAATGAATTTTCATTCAACTTAAATTTGCCTTAACATTTCCTGTTGGAAATTGCCCAGTTTTTTCAGAACTTAATACTTTTGGAGTAAATTTTAATTTTCTTCGCACTATTAAAATTTGCAAATATTTTCTATCGTCCATCTGTGTTGTACATTGAGTTTATTCAGTCTTGGTAAACTACGTAGGGGTATAATATGAACTAATGAATAACTTTAACTAACATTTCGATTAAAAAAACATAGCCTATTAAAATTAATGAAAAAAAATTGTGTAATAATGGCGAAGAAGAAGTGACTGATGTGATAAGAGATGGCAGCACTGTGTTTCCAAGACCAAGAAGTTACTTCAAGACGAAAGAGAAAGAATATTTCCTCTCATCTTTGATGCTTAAGAATAGGAAAGAGCTATTCACAATCTTGAAAGATAGAAAATGGAGTAAAATAACTGCCTTCATGAAGAATATTTTAAAATCAAGTAAAAGGAGCATATATTAAAGATAAACTGTCAATACTTCGGAATTAGGGGAAAAAATATATCAAAATCTTCCTTTGATAAATTCAGAAACTTGCCGTTTTAATGCTGCATTATGGCCCCATTTCCCGCCGAAGAATAAAACATCCTTTTTCTTTCCTTCCAGAATGTAATGTAAACAGATTATGTCTAGGCATGTGCGGAAAATTCGGTCATCGGTAAATACAATATTCGGTAAATACAATTTAATGTCAGCTCAAACTGATTTTCCATGATTAATGTTGGCTAAAAGTTTCCAATTTTCAATTAAATATATGTAACTTGATCTTTTAATATCTTCTTCAGCACAATATTTTTTACGCTTCAAATTTTGATAGTTATTATGACGCATATTATCTTACGCCGTTCGTCGAGGAATCTCTCTAATTTTCAAATAAAATGTGAACTTTAAAATAAATCGGAAGTGATTTAACTTCAATTGATTCAAAAACTTTTTTTGCTAAAAACAAATATATATATATATATATTTAATATAAGAACAGAAAACAGCTTTGAAGTTTTATGTGGACAACACAATAGTTTTTATAATTTATGCTACATCTCAAAGAAATTTAATAAGAATTTCTCTCAAAAATTTATCAGCAAGAATTTATCTTAAATTTCAATTTTTAGTTTTAGTTTCAAAAAAATTTAAATGGCATATATAATAGAAGTTTATTTCGTTTCAATCCATAAAGACACTTCTGAAAAAATTATGAAGTCTAAATTTTATACAGTCCTTTGATCTTAAGAAATCATAATTAGTTAAATATTCTTAACTCTCCAGATTTTAAATCAAAGGATATTTTTACTTTCTGCGACTGAACATATTATATATATATATATATATATATATATATATATATATATATATATATATATATATATATATATATATATATATATATATATATATATATATATATATATATATATATATAACATTTACCTTAATACTACATGATTAACGTAGATAGCATTGAGTAACGTAGATATTTTAAAAGTTCACAGAAATCTTGTTCTTTCACTTATTTTTCACGAAAACATCATGTTTCATGTTTATTTCATTTCTAACAGACATAAGCTGAAAATTATACTTTTCAAGGTTTAGTTTGAGTAAGAATTAATTTAATCATTTAATTTGTGTTTTTGCCAACGTGATGGCAACACGTTGATAAAAGCTAATTGCGCGCCTCGTGCAGGTTAAGCTTTATTTTTTGAGAAATAAATTGTAGAAAAATATGCTTCAAATATTTTTCAAAAACTGATTAAAAATATAAACTTAATTTATGTGTTAAAAAAATTGGAACTGAGTTTTTGAATTTTAAGATGATATAAAAATCCTTTTTGTGCTGTAATATTTTGGGATGTTATCGATGAAAAATGCCTAAATTTTGCTAAATTTTTAATTAATTTAAATTGTGAATAAATCACCCTCAGATGCATATTCTTACCTTCCAATATATATATATATATATTGATAAAATGGATTAAAGTTATAAAAATTATTACACAGAAAAGAAATTTAGGCCATTGAAAAACTAATATTTAGAATTTTATAATGCTGTAAAAATAATTTATGATTGAATAGTATATTTCAAAGTTATGGCTGAAAAATGCCGGATCAAACTAACTCCATCTTACCCTTTTTAAGGCAGCATAGCAATCTTAATAGAATAGTTAATCCAACTACTTTTTAAGGAATTTTTGTGTCAAATTTTGTTCAATTCTGTCCAGGATTGTAAAATTTATAAGGTCAAAACAAACAAACGAAAACCACTTTGCAAGCAAATCAAGAAAATTTCAAATTTTAGGTAGTATTTTCTTTCAATAAGTAATACATGTTCGTTTCAGAAATATAAAATGCAAAAAATTTTGATAAAATGGGTCTACAAAGTTTTCTGCAAGTAATGCATCTTTCTAAAATCTCACACCGAATTCATAAAAACATAATAATAATACAACTCTAAACGTAGGCTCCAACAAAATACTACCCACACATCATTTAGATGATTACGCTTGTTTCGGCGTGCTCAGTGGGTGTCTTCAGAGAGTGATGTGAAACCCTTAAACCATTACAGCTATTGAACTATCTACAAATAAGCGCGTTACTGAGGCTCTATCCTAAAGATGCGATACAAATGCCGTTTTCCTTTGGTTAGTCAAAAACGGGTATGATAGCAAAACAGGTGGGCTGATCTGAAGCTTTGCTCCTGATCCAAAATTCGATTGCAGGTCGGGTTCGTGACTAGGTGAACGGAACGTAAAACCACCTACAAAAATCACTTAACTGTACCTTCAATAGTTCGTAGGAAATATTTTTAAGCTGCATTTTAGTCATAAATATTTTGCTTTACAAATATCGACCTTTACAAACATTGAACATCATCTGACATTTATATCAAATATGTGTTTTCAAATTATCTATTTTGAATATTGTTTAATATTAATATGCTAGAAAATTGTGTGTTGATAGGATTAAATAAAGTGTAATTCAAAAGATAATTACCGGCGATATATAATCAAAACCGGATGAGAAAATTGGCAATAGCTGGACAAGTTCTAAAATTTTTCAATCCATTTCTACTATAAAGATGCGCCAATCATTATGTGAATTGCATTTTCATCGACGAAATGAATGGTAGTAAACGACCTGTGAAAAAAATGTAATAAATATCTTTGATTTCTTATATAGAATGATTATTTTCAATTCGTACATGATTTTCCGATATATTCTTGAAGAAAGTGAGACGCCTGCAATTAATAGCTGCAAGTTCTGTGAAAGCTCAACACCTGTTTACCTTTGTGTGTCCGGCTTATTTTGTAAAACTCCTTTCTTCTTTTTCACAAATGCTCACGATTTTGGGAAGTTCTTACACTGCAGATTTCCGTGTATGTGCAATGTTTTATAGGGATGTTACAATTTTATAGCATGCCAAGGGAAAAAAAGTTCGGAATTCTTCAGAAATGTTTCGAAAACAGTAGCAGCAGTGCAGTGACCTTAATAACCTCCCTTGCAGTCAAAAAAGGCATTGCGAAGATTCTGACAGTTAATTACAGAAATATAGGAGCTCAAAATCGACTCATTTTCCTCGGAACTTATTTCAACACATGTAAAAAGCATATATACATTTGCTTTGCTCGTTAAAAAAGGTATCTCTTTATAGCAAGCGCTGTCTGAATAACAATTGAATGCTTATAGACTCTAAACTAACTACTGAAGTTGAAATTGCCGAAATCGTAAATTAGAAATTGGTTTGATGGGTAACCCAGAAGCGATGGATGAGCGTTAAATTGAAATGTTTTGCCAATTAGTAAATTGACCCTAGAGATTTCGAGCTCATTGAAAAAAAATACGTCATTGCGAACATGCTGCCCCTCCCGAACGGAGATCCATCGTTTAACGAATGCAGAGGACTGCGGAAACAAGCATGGTAGGGAGGGTCAGGTCACGAGCAATCGCTTATCGACAAATCCGAATCACGCTTTTCACACGAGTTCTCTTGCCCACTACCTCCAATTTGTTTCGTTTCAGATCTTGTTACTCAATTTTCTACGTCTAGGATGTAAAACTTTCCTGGACCACATCAAGACCAGTGGCTAAAACGTTTTCGCCATCCAAATTCCTTAAATGAAGGATGTGCTCAAAAAAACATTTACGCCCTGCCTGTATTGCCATAGTACATCTCTCGTGGCAACGGAGAAAGCAACAAGAAATCTAGGCTGTTTAGTGTTGGCAATTGCAATTTCAGTATCCGAATTTATGAGGGTTTTTTTTTAAAAAAAATCCGCAGCTAATGCAACGATAGTTTGTTTTTATTAAATAACTGATCACAGTTTTTAAAATTCTTTTAATAAGTGTCATCAATTACGTAGAACGTGAAATAAAGACAACAATTTTAGATGTGGAATTTAGATCTCAGTAGAATTGAAGAACAAGTATTTCTTCAGAGGCAATATGGTTTATTCTGCAGGCAAACAAAATTGGGATTCAAAGGTAATTTTTTTTTTAGTATTTCATTTTTATAGTTTTAATTTTTCGATGAAATTTTTGAGAATTGTCTAAACTTATTTAATTCTGATCATGTTATTTATTCTGAATAAAGACATTAATTTTTATAATGAAATTCCTTTTATTTTAAAAATTGTCTTAAAATTATTATAAAGTCTTAATAGCACTGTTATTTTTATTTTGATTACATCAATGGTACGTGATTATTATAGCATAATTTTAATAGAAAATCATGAAAATAATTAATTTGTATAAAATATTTCGATGCAGGCTTTTCAGTACCAAATAAATAATTCCGTTCACTATATTACAGAACAGTATTTATATATTTATTTATTCAATAATAATATAGCTCTGATTATTTGTGATTATAAATAAATAAACTGATCGTAATCCCAATACCTATTACAAAAATCCTACTTTCAATCGCAAGATCCAATCAATTCAGTTTTTTACAGGAATTAATTGTAGCAATTTGTGAATGAAGTTTTTGTTGTAGAGCTAATTCAAAAAGTGGTGTTGAATTATAGGCTCGAAAAGTGTTTATGTATAGTTTTTTTCCTTATTTTTTAGAAACTTCTTTACTATAATTAAATTTAAACATGACAAGATAAAAAAAAAAAGGAAATGCTTTGATTAATATAAAATGGAACCAATTGCGACAAAGCTTTGTATGAGTTACATCAAAGATTATAATTTTAAATATTACCATTTCTAGAATGTACTTTCATTTTTGATTCTATATAGCCAAATTTATATCATAGAAGTTCAAAAATCTTAAATTTCGTTTTAAATTTCCGCTGTAGTTGTATAAAAACTGTGTATTGTTAAATTATCGAAATTTTCAGAATTCTTATCTTCAGAATCTTTTGTTAATAGGCTTCGAAATTCCAATATTTATCTTCGACGAAACAACTGACTTAACTATGAAAACTTATTTTACTACATTCTTAAAATATTCCATTTCGAGTGTGCAAACTGCTTATGATTTAGAAGCTTTTGAAAATATAAAATATTCATACTATCGCATCGAATAATTTTTTCCCCACGAAAATCCTTTGGATAAATTATTCAGATTACCACGAATTTTGTAAACGTAATTAAAATGATAGATCGAATACGATTTCAGCGATTATATCAGATAATCTTTTCTTTTCCTTAGTGTTTTAATAATGATTTTAAAGGAAAAAATTGGACAACAATCGCATCAAGAAACATTTAACAACTTTCAGGAATTTTTTCGAACTTGTTTTGAAAGTATAACTTACATTGTTTCTATTTTGAAACAATGTAATTCTGTCTTTGCAACAACTATGGTAATTACAGCTTTTCAGTGGTTCCTTCCAAGAACATTTGATGCCCGCTTTAATTTTATTTTCCAATTTCAAGCTATTGAAATGTCACCGACACTTTTTTTACTTCGACACTATTTCATTTTCATGTTGCAAAAGATCTTTGAAAGGCATTCGTAAAAAAAAAGGGGGGGGATATAAAAAAATGAGTTACATGAGGAAGGGAAGGGTTAATGGCAGAGAGTGGACAACAACCGTTGACAGATACTGCGACACTTTGCGGGGGTGAATGTTCGTTTTGGTTGGTGATTCGGCGAGAAAAAACCCATCCTTAATGGTTCTGCTCCGGCAGTTTTCTGAGCGAAAAAACCTTTTTTGATCGTACTTCCGTTCCCTTCTACCAGGTCAAGACGGCCCTCTTTACCGCTGATATGCCCTCAACATAACATTCATGAACATCGGATGAGTTAACGTCCACCACTTCCACGTCGTTTGCAATGTTAATGTTCAATCAAAGAGCCGTGTATCCTCTCTTCGGCATGGTCGAGTAAAAACTCAAGATTTAGCTGCGTATCCGGATTACGATGGTCAGGCTTGCTCATCATAATCTACTGATAAATATCTGCTCTTATCCATATTCATAGAAAATAAATGCTCAGGAATGTACTTTGAAATACTTTTAGAGACAAAAATAAATGTCTTAATAGTAGTGCTTTGAGGCGTAAATGAAACTGCGTACGCTTAGCCTAGTTATGAATAAAATGAGACATCAGAAACATCCAAATAAAAGATGTAATTTTTCTTTTCGCAATGCATTTGTAAGTTCTTGTTTCACAACTTTCAATTCTTTCTCTTCAATACATAAATTGGACAACAAATATCAAACAACAGTATCACAAAGCAATCCCTATCTTGTTTATGCAAACAGCCAAAAGATAGAAAAGAGCCAATAATGCACAGAGAAACTAGGCATTTGCAGAATTTTCGAAAAATTGAATCATAAAGCAGGCTGTCTGGGAATAAAATGACAAACAAAATGAAATGTTATGCTTTCATTACATAAAAAATAGAGGATGACTTTCAGTGAAGATTTGTCCAAAAACACCTAATTTATTGTTATTAACTAAGCATATTGATAAAAGGCAATTGAATCTTCAGAAAGTATTTACAAAAATTTATCTTTGAAAAATACAAAATGCCTTAGGAGAAAAAAATATTAATTATAATGAGGGACAATTGCAGAGGAAATAAAGACGAAAATTTTTATAGTTGGTATTAGTAAATGAAATCAGCAAATCAAAAAAATTAAGATATTTGGACTTTTAGTTCGATAAATTCTAGCACTAATAAATTTTACGCTGATGCATCAATTTATTATTTTTTTTAAATAGATTCTTGGTTATAGCAACGAAAATGTTCACACAAATAAAATTGTATTTAATAGCATCGCAATGCACAAGTGCATTAACACAAAAAATAATATGATGGAACGTATTGTTGCAAAATATAGTTAAAAATATTTTTTATTTATATAAATTAGAGAAAAAATGTACAAAAATAAAATAGATAGCTGAAAAACTAATTTTGAAATTTCAAAATCGATGTAAAAATGGATTTTGTGATCTAATGTAATACGAAGCTATTGAGAAAAAGCGTTAAAATTTTGATTAATTTTTGATTAAAAGTCTGATCAAAATTTTGTAATGAGTACCTACTACTTCAAAATTGCACCATGAATAGAGTATAACGTAATTCATAGATAGTATCCGGCCTATAAATAATACAAGTTTTAAAAAAATCATGACGTCTATACATCTAGTTCATTACATTCGTTTTAAGAGATCTAATATCTTATAATGAGTCTTTGCATTTTATTTTACAAAATGACTTCATGAAATTTTTATTAAATCATAAACGAAAACCTTTATATCCTGATATTTGTCATATTTTCTTTATTCAGATCAATTATAATACCGATCCATTACTTGAGAATTTGTTTTTAATCTTTATTTTATAAAATAGTCTAGACATCTCTTTTGTGTATACATATTTAAAGTTTGAAACATGCAGTATATTTAATGTTTAGTTAATTCTTTTTTTTATAAATGTAAAGCCGTTTTTACATATCGAACGCATCGCCAAAAATAAAGTGCTACATTTTCCGATTTGCACACTTTTTGCTCCGTTCAATTTGCATTATAAAACTCCAATGCTGATATGGTCCAATAACCCTAGCGATATCAAAGGAATAATTCTGCCACTCAGATTAGAACTTAATAGGCTTTGACGCATGCAGGCAAACCAAGAATCTTTGAAATCCTAAATGAGAAAACGGCGCATATTTTAACAAAATAAGTTTGTTTTCTGCTCACAAACAGGTATGGCAATCCACAGACAATAGGAACTTCAAAACAGTAAGAATTATCTGTTATATTTACGATTTACATAAATAAGGGTTCTAACAATTTTTATTGGGTTTTTTTTTTTTTTTTTCTTTTCAGTATTCATCATTTTTCTAGTCCCAGTTTCAGGAAAGTAAACAGATTTATGCTACTTCTCAAAAGAGGGGAAAAGTTATTATTTATGCATCTGAACTGTCTGATGTAACGATTCTGTGTTTCAGGCTGAAAAAAAATCTTTTGACAAATTGCTTCGATAGTATTCAAATAATCCGAAAGGCATTCTATTCTTGCTAGGAAATAAATATTTTTTTGCTAACAGATATTTGCATTATAAATTATGAAGTTTTGAAGGCAAACAATTATATATTAATAATTATATTAAAGAATATGAGAAAAGTCTAATAAAAAATTATAATAATCTGCGTATCTCAAAACAATGAAACAAAATCACAAAACTGATAAAATTAATACAGAAATATTTTTCAGTTTACAAATAAACGCCTTAAATGAATTTATAAGGAGGAATTTTAGAGTCGAGAAAATTGATATGTGCTTAATAATGTTTTTCACAAAACAAAAAGCAAAATTAATTCTAAAAAAATAATATGTATCCTGCTTTTTTTCCTTAAAAACAATTGAATTTCTTTTATTATTTATTTATATTTTATATAAAAAAATTATTTGCATTCTTTCGTATCCAATAAATACACAGTACATTATCAAAAAAAAAAAAAATCCTTTTTGCTTCCTCGGAAATCAGTTGCTGCTAAAAAAAAAAGTGAGGAATAACAAAGAGCATCGATAAATACAACTTTAAAATTCTTTGTATACTTTTAAATAATAAATCGCTGGCGTCCTGGCTTAGGGATAGCGCATCTTCCCCGTGATCTGGACGTTCTGGGCGTCCCGGGTTCGAGTCCCGGTTTGGGCATGGTTGTTCATCCTGTTCTATCTGTGAGATGTGTGAATGTGCCCTCCTGTAAAAAGGGGTTGTGCGTGAGTAGTCAAGTCGTACTCTTGGCCCAAGTTGGCTCTACGATAAAAACAAGAGGCGCTCCCCATTAGGCTTAAATCGGATGTCTTTGAGCAGCGGGCTTGTCCGTGGCAAGTGCCATAAGAAACAATAAATCAGAGATTCAGAGCTTTACAGATAAAGTGTGCTTACGTAGAGAGGAAGTTACTGCAATACAAAATATCGTTGATAGAATTTTTGTAATATATGAGTGGGGTAATTATTTTATTTTTAATGAATGGATAAAAATAGTTGTTACTTTTGAATATTAAAATTATGAATTTTACTACTTAAACAAAAGAATTTTTAAAACTACCTTTATTAATGAACTAAAAAGTAGAAGCATTTTTCAGTTAGTTTCTGCTATTTTGTCTTTAGTTTAGAATTCGCTGTTAAAATTTTTATTGATTATTAAGACAAATTGGTTCTCATATTCATTACTAGAGGGCACCAATTCGAATAGAAGAATCAAAGAAAATTAAATTAATTGATTATCTGATAAAGAAATCTGAAAATTTTATAATTGAGTATTATCATCGTGACAGCACACAAAAAAAAATTCAATCTTCTAAACACCATAAAGTGAATAATTCCATCTGTGCAAGCATGAAATAAGTCAAATTTTTAAAAAAAAGTATAAGGAAGTATCTCAGTTTTATAATGATTTTTATGTTACAAATTTCCGCCTTTGACCACTGCTCCCAGGCAGACAAATCTTTTACTCTTACCGGTACAAATAAAACCAAAAGAAAAAAATAATATTAATCATGGCATATTTTATGTTCTATCTCAACTAAAAAGAAGATTAGTGTGGACTGTGGTAGTCATCATCAAAACTGACTGATAATTTTCTGTAATTTCTTGATAGCTAAATTACTAAAAAGCCATTGCGAGTTTTTAATGATGCCTATAAATTCAAATTAATAAGGCTGTTGAAAAGAATTTCAGAATTTGAATGCATTCACGTCCTGTAATGTAAAAATTAACTTTAATCGTATTTATGTTGATTAGCCAATCTGTTTTTAAAGGTAATGATATCTACTGAAATAAAAATTCTAAGAAAATTAAATCATAATGTTTGCTTTCTTTCGATTAAAAAATTTAATTAAATATTTCCACATTATTGTCATTTTAAATGTTAATAATCCAACCCTTTTTAAACTCCTATACCATCGAATTGCATATTTAAAACATTTTGTGTTTTTAAAAAATACATATCATCGCTGAGCAAAGCAAAACATCTATCTCAATTTCCCAATTTCTACAAAAGGAAGGGGGAAAAAAATTTGCTTCCAATAACGAATATGGCAAATTTTCCAAAAATAATCAGATGTATATCATATTCATGACAGATGTGGAAAAAAAAAAAGTTCAGTTTTCCCTCCACATTTGGAAAACTCGTATAGGTAATATTGCTTGTTAAGCCATAAAATTTTTGTTATGTTTTCTAGTAAAGCAGAATTTCTCAGGTTATACATGATATTTTGTACACCAGCTCACAATGTCAACTTCTCTATATTGTCTAGTACATTCCATGATTATGTTAGGGACGGTTTTGAATTAAGTGGATTCACAAGAACTGGTAGAAAACTCACATACCAATAAAGAGTGACAAATTGTTACTTCCAGCGATAAAATAACTGCTGAAATAAAATAAAGCAAATAAAAGATATTTTATGAGATTGCTCAATACTTTTCTTTTAGGTCAAGCGTATAAATCAATCAGTTTATCGAGGAAAGGCTTCTGGTTTTAAAAATAGAGATCGGAGCTTTTATTAGCTTTAGAGATAACTCAAACCTGTAATCGAATTAGTGTCGAAAGATCTTGACGAGTAATTGAAGATTCGAACAGTTCAGTTCAGTAAAGAGTCTTGAACAAATCCGCAGAATCATTAAAAAATTCCATTAAACTAGAGAAAAGTGATAAACTGTTGGGAGATTAATTTTGCTGACTAGAAACAACTTCATTTTCTTATAAGTGATTAAGTTTATTTTTCTTCTTTTATTAAAAATTAATTACTTTCTACAAGTTATGACAAGATAACTCTTACAAATAAGTATTTACTGATGATGTTTTTATAAATGTACTATACCACAACTTGACAAGTACAACAGCTTCATTAGCTGCGTATCAATGGAAAAAAATTGGAGTATTGAAATAGCCCAAATATACAGGCAAGATCAAATTAGTTTAGGAAAGTGAAAACGCCACTCTTAAGAAACAAGTTATAAAGCACAGCACGTAGAAAAAAAAATCAATATAAAATTGTTCTTAATTTCTTTTCTCCAGTTTTCATTGTGATACTGGAAGATGGATACACTGAATACAATTTCTTGCTCACAGATTTAATAATATTCTTTACTCTAAGTTAATAATTTTTTTAAAAAAATCTACAAATTGTAATTTATTCTCAAATTAACCTCATTACATACATAATACTGATTAAAACATGAATAAAATAAGTCTAATTTTTGCTAGAAGATTTTTAAAAAAAATTTCAGTGGTTCAAAATTTTCGTGACAAATCTATGTTTATTTACAACATTATGTTTCATTTTAACATGATAATGTTTTTAGGCAGGATTTTATTGAAAAATTGCATGACACGGCATACATGTTACAAAAATCATTTAAAACATTGCATTGCAGGCCGTTAAACATAAAGCTACCAAATTAGGCAAATAATTATTTTTTCAAATGCAGCAAAATTCAAAAATAGATTAAAATTTAACTAAATAGTTTCCTCGTAAAACTAATTCTTTCAGAATTTTAATACATTTTTGAAAATATTTAAATTATATTTTTCAACAATGCTTCTGTTGTTTAACTTGCTGGATTTATACTCATAAATGTTGCGGCAATGGTAATTATATTTTGTGTATGCTTGTTACCATTAGCATATTATTAAAAGTAATTTTTTAAAAAAATAATATAAAAACAGAAAAATGAAATATAAAACATTATTATATACGATGTTTGAAGTACGAAGGGGACTGAAGTTTCAAATCTCTTTTAAAATCACTTGTTTTGTATGTTAATCAGGGACATTTAAAAGCTCTAAATATCTTAGCAAATATACTCTTACTTACTTAGAAGAATCGTGCTTAAATTGTTGTGGCCGGTACACCACAAACGTTCTTCGAAAACCGACTTTAATACCATTTCTTTGAAATTAACGAATCAGTGATTCTATCACCTTGCAATATTAGATTCCAAAACAAACATTAGATCTCACCTCAAACCTTCTCGACCTCGCCCTTGAGAATAAGCAAAAGACGACGACAATGAAAATTGGGACATTGCGCTGGCGCCAGAATGAATAAACAGAATATTTCTCTATCTTTCTTTCATTCCCATTCCTAAGCAGAAAAAAAAAAATCGAAAAAAAAAAAAAAAAAAGTAAATAAATCCCCCTCCAAAAAGGGAGGAGGGGGGCAAATTCGAAATATGAAAAACGAAATTTCATTTTCGTAGAAATCCGACTGCTCCAGAGCATGATAATTAAAAAAAATAAGAAAAATAAGAAAGCGAAAAGAGAAAACGATAAAAGTAAAAATGGTATAAAACGATAAATAAAATAACTCGTTCTCCCACCCCCACCAACTAAATATGACGATCGCGTAGAGTGTGTAGGAGGGAGAGGATAACCCTGTTCTAGGAAAAACGTCGGCGCGTAATGCTGGTAGTTCAGTATCATTAACGGAGCCCCGTAATCTAAAGGGGCGGCCGTCTTGAGGGATGGAAAGTAGGGGGGGGGAAGGCTTATTTGCTTTTCTTCGATTGTTATTTCGAATGAGGGCTTTGACAGATCGAATGAGCCGTTGTGAAATTCTCTCCACTTGTTATTTTTCTTTTAGTAGAGTGTGGAATTTTTTAGGGGGTCAGTAAGCTGAGAAGTTCGGACTTTTTAGCAAGCAAAAAGTAAACATGAACCATTACATTTTGAAAATTAATAACAACTATAATTAAGAATGCGTGAGTGTAAGGCTTCATTTAAATAATTAGAAATCTAAAAGATATGGTAATTAATTTGTTTTAATTCCTAAAAATTAATCAGTGATTTTATTATTAATTAGCTTTTGTATAACAAGAATATAAAATGGTCCATCCTACATAGCAGCGAGTGCAGCGACATATGATTACAAAGATGTGAAATTTGTGAAATTAAATCTAGACAGCAGAAAAGGATATATATATATATATATATATATATAATATAATATATAATATAATATAATATAATATAATATAAACTCTCAACTACTAACTAAGTAGGCTTATTTATGCAGCAGATTAAAGGTGAAATTTATGGAATTAAAAAGGAAAGACTTCACATGATACTCAAAGAATATTAATTTTAAATTTTAACTTGAAGAATTTGAAGAATTTTGCGTACACATGTGTAAATTCTGCTCTGATCAAATGATAATCAGGATTTTCAGATTTGAATTCATAATTTCATGAAGATACTATTTCATGAAATCAAATTTCAGTTGGATTTTAGTGTTTGCGTGTCTTAAAGCTCTGGGAAATCAAACCTCGTAGCATTAGTGAAGATTGGAATTTTACAGAACAAGATGCCAACCAAGTATCATTTATAGTTTCGGACGAATCATCTAATCTCAAAAGTATATAACAAAGAACACAATAAAATGTTTGCAATGAAATATATTATAAAAAGGTATATATAAAATATATAATAAAATATATATATATATTTCGCATTTATCATATACTGAATAATGATAAATATGAAATTAAAATGTAATTTAAATGCAAATTAAATAATTAAAATGCATATATCTGTCATCGCATTATATAAAAAAAATATCGGTTTGCAGCAGGTATCAAAATATATTTTACTGTGCAAAACTTAACAAATGAAACACAAATTCAATCATTTAGTGAACTTGAACTGCGAAAAATATTTTTAAAACTATGCAACTTTCACTACAGGAAAATGAAAATCTTCCGGAGAGCTAATTTTATTAATCCTTAAGGAAAGCAACCAATGTTATCCGTTGATTAAACAATACAAAAAACATGATCAAACGATTTAATAAACCAATGAAAACAAGCTGAATTTCATGAAGTAAAGAAACAAAAAAATATATATATTCTTAAAATTTTTAATTGATTAAAATTGTAATTGAAATTTTAAAAATACATATTCACAAACATATACATGTGAAATTCACATTCTCTAAAATAATTTTATTCCAAATTTGATAAATTTAAGTCAAAACGACCTCTTCTAAACGTGTGCTTATGCCAACTGACATGCACACACATGCCCTTTTATTATTAATATATAATTAAATACTTATATAATTTGTTAACAATAATATGAAGATAAAGATTCGATACTGTTTTCGTATAATTATCCTTATTTTCCGAATATGTTTTCTGCACAGAATAGAATTCAAAATCTGAAATGATATCTGTCGCAGCGTGGTCCGTCATCAAAAACAGAGGATTTTTATTTTGGGAGAAAAAAAGAAAGGTGTAAAGGCAGGGAAGGGCTTGAGTGCATCGTGTTCCATTTGATCATCTATAGGGAAAATATTAAAATAGGTCTTCTGTCCTCTCACCGTAACGAACACGACGTCACGCTCAACTGCCCTAGCTTCTATTCTGGCTTCTGCTAAAATTGCACGTAATTCATAATGTATGTTGAACTTCGCTATTAGCGAGCATCAAAATCAAAAATAGAAACGTTTTAACCTTTCTACTAGCATTAATCGATCGATTTTTAGTTCAGAAACTTGAAAAAAATGCCTTATTCATTATGAATGAAGATAATTTTTAGTGTTACTGTAAATATAAAGCAAATGAAGTAAAACGTATTTAAAAAATAGTTTAATTAGTGTGCCAAGCAACAGAATATTTTAAATTCAATTATTATTTTATTCATGAGCTATATGATTTCTCAAACTCATTCCACCATTTAGTGACTGACAAGGAACCAGAAGTAAATTTAACTAACGAATCAAGTGATAATTAGGTTTTGAAAACATCAAAAATGGTTTGTCGTCTTGAATACACAAGTACACGAAATTTTAATTACCTTGCACATCAGGAAGTGAGTGACAAATGGATTAGAAAATTTCATCGTTACAAATATGAGAAAGGCCAAGTTCAACAAAAATATTTCATGTATAAATAAGACAAAATGTGATAAAAAAATCATTTGAATTTTATTTTCAAAATTGACAAGAACAAGCAATCCGGTTTTAGAAAATGCTAATTGAACATGCTCAAATATTGCACATAAAGTGCACCAGGTCGATTCCATTTCTAGTCCATCACGTTTATAACAGAACTGATACTATCACTTATTGCCTAGATGTTACAGGATACGAATAGTTAATTATGATATGGAAATCGCACAAAGGGCCATGTTATGCAAACAGTTCCTTTGATTGGGCCATGACTAAGCATTTTGGTGTATGGTGCATTTTTGCATTTAAGCACCATGGAGCATTTTTGTGATTTGGAGAATTAAAGATCGCAAAATAATTGTTTTTAAGAAAGGAAATCACAAAATAATTTAGATACTGATCAAATTCAAGATTTAATTCAATCAGAAAAAAAAATTGTTATTGGTGATGATATTTTAGCAAATAAGAAAAATGGCGCTCATTAAAAATAGCATTCAGAAAGTGTGTAGCAAATATTATGATATATTATATGCCAATCATTTACCAATATTTCATTATGTGGCGAAATTTTCATTGATTATGTGGCTATGATATTAATAACTGATATTATTAATATATTTAAATAATTCTCTAAATAAATATTATGAATAAAATGAAAAAGCCCTTAATATTATATCTATCCTATCTAAATTCTGTTTATGGTATTAACGAGTTGATTATCTCCAAAAAAATAGGAACATAAATAAATCAGAAGCGTATTTAGTAAAATTACTTATTAAAAATAATCACTGTGACAATAATTGCTCATCTTGTATTTATGAGCCTTTTGAAATGTTACATCGTATGCGGTTGCTATAGTAACGTTTTCTTGCTTATGTTCTTCGCATCTCGTGTATGGCATCAATTATTAATACAATAATTCTCTGCACACCTAACTTCCTCAAATGTGGAATTTAATCATCAATATTTATTGATTCGATCTTTTTTTTTGCGGTGTTTTTTTACTCCTTAAAAAAAACTTGAAAATGCATATTTTATGCACATACACACACACACAAACAAAAAAAAAGAAAAAGTATGTGTCAAGAATGAAATAATTGCAAAAAAATAATGTAGATTTTATTAAAAGATTAAGAGAGTGCGTCATTATTTTTTAAATTTTATGTGAAAATTTTCAAAAAATATGCAAAAATTTATAAAAAAAGGAAAAAAAAAAATCTAAATTTCCTTATGAATAAAATGTAAGTTTTGAAATTAGAGCAAAATTTCAGGGCAACAGCTTTGTTTTCAAAAAAAAAAAAAAAAAAAAAAAAAAAAATGAAAATGAAAATATTTAACTGTTGAATTTGTCTTTCCTCCTCATTTTCAACATAACTGGCAACTTTTCATATTCTACTGATGATGAATAGTATTTAAAAAATAAAATAAATAATGCTCGCAATGAAAAAAAAAAGAGCTACTCAATTTACAAATGTGAAATGTTCTATGTAGGAAAATCATTTATTAATACTATAAACGAACATTTCAATATTGTTTTCCTGCTTCCTATATGTAATTTTTTCTCCTTGTAGTGATTTAATTTAATTCGTTCAAACTTAAATTTTGTTCTGAATATCTTGGAAAGCTTAAGTAAGCTTGGACGGAAAGAAGTGTTGAATAGAAACTCTGAAATGAAGGAAAATACAGATGTTGGCGACCTTTTATATACTGCGCAAAAATCAGTTTCTGCTGTCGACTTTACTGGTTTGAAAAGATTGACACCGTTTGTTGTCGTTTGAAAAGACTTTTGTATACAAAGAAAGGGCTAAGGCAAGGGATCCCAGACTTACTGACTCCTCTTTTCACAGCAAACGTTTAGTTGCACCGTTAGTGGTCTCGTTAATTTTTGGTCACAAAAGTTTACAAAAAACCATTTGGAAGAGACCTTCTATGAAGGAGAAGGAGTAAAATGTGGATGTTTAGAAAAATTCTTCATTCAGTCTTTTTTAATGAAAATAATATTGCAAATAATTGAACAATAGGATTTTGTGTTATTTCGCAATCAGTATTTCATCCAGTACAATTTTCATGCTTCATTTTATTGTGAAGTTTATGCTTCACAATAAATGCTTTATTGTATTGTGAAAAAAAAACTAAGTTTGGATTTTAGATGAATTTCTCCTTATTCTACAGCATCTACAATTCCGATCAAAGACCGCATACGAATTTCATTTGTTTAATCGTTGTGTTTCCGAGAGACTGCTTTTTTTTCAAATGGACACAAATAAAGAGGCTGTCAATTCTTTGAAATGATTCAAAATTTAATACAATCTGCAATTCTAATGATATATAATATACTAATTTCACTTATCTTATTATTTGTATTTTTGAGTTATTGGATCCACATGCATTCAGGCAAAAAAAAGAAGATGAATTTTGTAAAAACTTCTTAGAAATCCTCAATTTTGGTGCAAGGCCATATACCAATTAAATGTCTGTAGTTTGTTTCAATTTTAACTTATTGTATTCATAGACAGAAAAACAGAAATGCATAATTTCATTTTTTACAGTACTTTTTTTTTTTAATAATGGAGATTCATCAAAATATGGAGATCATATTTTAAGAATTATAATTTTTCACCTTATATAGACTTTGGATACGAAAAAGTAAAAATGAAAATGTTTCCACAGAAAATCAAATTAAATTAATGATTAATGAAGACATTGAAAATAACAGTGCTAATACATAAATTAATGCACAAATTAGAAAAATATTTCTGATATTTTTGATTAGCTTAAAACTTTTATTAACGAAAATTAGTATATTTATTTTCCAAAATAATTGACTCAGTTACTAAAACTACAACCTGTCAGACAAAAAACATTTTTGCCTTTAAAGCTGATTAGAAAAAACATACTTTGGGGGCAGGGATAAATGTCACGTCAGAGAACAAAAAGAAGGGGAGAGGAATGAAAGAGCAGAAAAGCATTCCCATTTCTTTGTAAGACGCATAAATCACAGGTAACTCACAATAGCCTCAAGTTTACAGGGAAACACGGGCGTAGAATTTATATTTGGCGCATAATCGCTCTTTTCATATCGTTCTTTGAAACTTTCGAATAATTTGTCGCAATTAAAAATTCGGAAACTGACTTTAAAGCTCAATTTTGAGATTAAACCATTTTTACAAATCATTATAGAAAAGAATAGAATTATTATAGATATAGTAGAACACCTAATTATACAATTTCATCGAATTGCATGAATGCGTGAAATTTATATTGATTTAATAGAGAAGGGAATTAAGGGGGAAATAATTTATTTCCACTGTAGAAGTTTTCGATGAACGACATCAAATAATTTTTCAACTTTAAGTAATTTAATAAATTTTATTTACAGTGAATAAAAGTTTTGTTATGAAATATCTGTTTGCGAATTTATTTAGTTTTAATTCAAGTTTAAATGGTATCAGTATCCTTATTTAAAAAATTTTAACATTGTTTTAAGTGTTTATAGAAATTTTCGATGATTGAATTGAATTTTCCTCCCCCCCCCAAAAAAAAAAATCGAAGCTCACACTAAATTTAGTAAATCTTTTAATCTTTTCGTAAAGGAACATTTTATTATCAGTTTAGAATGTTGCATCATAAAAGTTTTGCTGGAGAATTATTAGACATCATTTATTATGTTAAGCGTTTAAAATATGTTTGGAATTTTCTTTTGAAACTAAAAAAAAATTCTGAAATTTCTCCAGTCAGTGTAAGGACTTACTATATAAAGTAAATGAATAGGCAAAGAGAATCATCCACAGTGACCCCATTATACACAGTATATTTAAGAAACTTTATATTTTCGTTTGCTAGTTTTTTTTAAAGTCCATGTATTATAAATAAGCATAAAGTGTTCTTATTTTGATTCTGAATAAAAAAAAAAATATTAAAATTAATAAACTGGGTATTAACACTAGAACCAGATTTTCGCTGCTTTTCTTTTGGGCAATATATTTACACTCTGATCTTGGAGGAACTCCGTGAATAGATATGATTCATTTTATACATTCATTTTTTATTTCGTCTGCTTAGTGAAACAAAGGACAAAATTGTAGATATGAAAATGCGAATAAATAGTTGTTGCCTTTCATGAAGACGCATTAGATCTTTCTCTGTGTTTACCTTCCTTGCTTAGTGTTTTTCTCCTTCCCTCTTTCGACAGAATAAAATCAACGAACCGAAAACGTATTTCTATTTCCGCATGAACTAGTTCTGCGATTTTGTATTATCCACTTAAAGTGAACGAATTAATTTAATAGTAGTTTTCAAAATTTTAGAAAAAGATCTTTTTGTATAAGTTTTCCGGTGATATACAGGTATCATATTCAAAAATGAAAATGTTAAATTGCACTGATGATTGTTTTTTTCAAGAATGATACCTAAAAATTTTATTTTTATGATAAGTATCTCTGACAATCAAAAACCAAAGACTTTTTTAAAAAAATATTTTTTTTTATCTAAATTGATTACTAAAGAAATTGTTTTTAATAATACTTTTCAAAACAGTAAATATAGAGGTCAGCTAATTGTAGAATTCGAGAGTTTTTTTTACCAAAATAGGAAATTATGTAATTTAAATTTTAAAAATTTGGATTTTAGATGCCAGACTTTATTTTCTATAAATTATCCGACTCTTTCTCAGCCTCCGAAATAATTTAGTCTGCTTTTCTTCCCTTTTCTTTAAAAACATTAAAAAGAGAAGAACTTTCCGATGATATATATGTAACCAAATTTTTCCCATCATTTGAGATCATAATTTTGCTGAAATTATTTTCTTTTACTGCTATAAAAAAGGCTTCCAATTGCTTTTTGAAAACTTCATGATATCCAAAAAAAAAACTCATATGTTTAGAGGAAAAGTTGAAATACTGCAAAGTATTTACCATGCGCGCTAAAGATTTTTGAGATTTCACTGGATTTCAGGTTTTTAATATATATTAGCATACCTTAGAATTTCAGTTATCGAAACACAGTTGAACGAATTATCAAACATGCAAATCTATTTTAGAAGATAATAATACTAATAATAATATCAAAATTAAGAAAATAACAGTGAAATTATAGGTCAGAAATCTTAACATCTTTCCAGTCGAAGTCGGTTATTTTCAGTTGAACGTTGTGAAACAGTCTGTATCGATATTTATTGTTCATTCTACTCTACTCCTTTCGTTCCACAACTCAATGCTATATACTGTCTGTTTATGTAATTGTTCTGTGAGGTGATTCTATTTTATTAACAGCATTTTCAGGTTTCGGTACTTAACATATATTAAATATAATTTTATGATTTTTTTCCCTAACCTTTAAGATTTTTTAAATTAAATTCTGAGCTTTATCCGATCATGCGATTTTGTATTATCCGAAATAGTTCAGTCCTTATTTAACACTAAATGCACCGGCATTTGACCAATACATTGAGGATGTCATTGGAAAACGGTCATTTGATCGTTAATTCGGATAGTTGGAGTTCAATTACTTTCAATATCTGAAATACAGACTATAAAAACGATTTGCGAAACTTAAACCAAGCGAGGATAAGAGTAAAGTCAAATTTAAAAAAAGAGGATAAGAGGCAATAACGGACACTAACAACAGTCTCTATTGTTTTAAAGACATCTATTATCCATTAACTAATGATGTTGTTTTTCCAGTCCGCAAGGATTCCCTCAATTTTCACGTATCTCACATTCATAACTTAATCGTTTTCATTTAAAACTTTTAAGAAGAGAATATTTTATCCTCAAAGAAATTCCGAGTTCTTAGGCACGATTCATTTCTTGAAGCTTAAAATAAATATGTAATTACTTATTTTTTTGATCAAAGTTATTTATTATTTCTCTAATGAACGATTTATCATTAACAGCCAAAGATTTTGGGGGAAAAAATTTAGTGTTGGATAAATAAGTTTTAAGTAAAGCATTCAACAGCCGAACAAAAGCTGTGTTTTAAAACTTAGTATATAAACCACTAAATGTAACGATTAATTTAATACAATCATGGACCGTTTTTAAATCTGGGTAGAAATAGCAATGCCATATTTTTATCTTCTGGGTTAAAGTTACTTTTCTTTCAAAATATTTATAGGGCCATATCTTTTTGTAACTTTTTTGTTGACTCTATAAATAGCTGTCATTTGCATATATAATGCTGTTAAGTCATATGTATGCTAGTGACGGTTATAACTGAATTGTCCTTGAATGTATTAAATTTTCAAGATAAAATTTCACTAATTTTGCTTACTGTTTTATTGATATCAGAGCTTAAATCTAAGTTTAGTTCAAATGACAGTTTTATTTACTAATGGTTTATCATTTCACAGACGATTAAGGAACCATGACATTTTTTGTAACTTAAGACTTCTGCATTTGGCGTTTAATTTGGCGCAACACGCGTCCTAGCAACCTTATCATTGTTACACACCCTAAACCTCAATACAGAAGACCCTTGTATAGAGGCTGATCGTTTTCAAAAGCGATAAATGACTGTCGAATAGAGTTAAAGCTATCAAAAACACGAACACCGGTAAAAAGGGTACTTGACAATAGAGGATCTTTCGCCCTGTATTCGAGTGTCTGCACAAAAGATGTCTCGAAAAGCTACAGTATGGCTAAAAGAAAAATGAAATGTTTCATTCAGTTAGTATACTTCGATATACGAGTATAAACTTCCCCCACATGAACTCTAAAGGAAGTAAATAAAATAATAAAAATATCTGTCATCCTCTCGCGAAGTAACTGTTACACGAGTCCCGGTGAGATGTTGAGAATAAAATAACAAAACGAGCATTAAAAGGAAGAAAATATCCAAAACCTTTCAGAATCGATGAACATTATTTTAATGAGATGGAATAATAGTATTCGAATTTGATTAAAGATGCTGCTGCATTTGGTATTTGATATAATCTGATACTATATCAGATCTATTGACATTCTTAATGTAACTTATCTTTATAAGTAATGAAAAGTGTCAAATATTGTATAACAATTTTGTTGAAATTTTATTTGTCAATTATTTATCGAAAGAAAATTTAAGCAAAGAAGATTTAAAGCAAAATAAATTCTAAAGTCAATTATGTAAATGGGATTAATATTACGAAACTGGCGTAGCAGCAGGGACGGTTGAAATAGGAACTTTATTTATAGCAGTTGATTTAGGGCTGTTTGTCTGCTAGAAAGGGGTCGATAGACAAGAAACCCCTTGTTCTGCTACTCTACAACCATCTGTTCTCGCGTGTCAAATGAAGTGGAAGAAAGTTTCATAAACATACACCTTCTTTGTCTCCATAATTAATCTGCGGCAACTTCTCTTCAAATGCCCTTTCACACAGATAGAAAAGACTTAATTATATTTGTATGCAATTACAGAAACACATGCATTTAAAAAATTTCTGCTCTTTCAAGGCAAAATATACTTCCTTCTTTAAGACAGCATTTTAACATAATAATGTTTACAGTCTGACATATCGGCAAATTTTTTAAGGGACATATTTGGTGGACAAAATATCCTTCAAAATGCTCTATAACACAGACTGTTGAAACTAAAGCTACCAAAATCAGCATGTAGTTAGTTATCTTGGATAATAGCTGCTTATAAAAAAAAGGAACTTTTTTAAAGATTTTTAATTGAAAATTAGAATTTTATCGGTTTTTTTTTCCCTTGATGATTTTGGAGAATATTATCACACAAAAAATTTTATACTGCTTTTTTAAAAATTAAGCTTCTCAGAGAAATCATTTTTATTTCCGTAAAAGTTTTTCTAACTTCAAATATCCTTGCAGAATATTTTTAAATATATTCTACAAGAATATTTTCATTTTTTTAGTAAATATATGTCGTATATATGTGCGTAGCGACAATATTATATACATTGGTGTTCACACTATCGTTACTGTATAATTAAACGCAAATTTTAAAAATGAAATATACACAAATCAAATTTGAAACATTAACATATTTGGTATACGAATCACATTCATTATATTTATTTACTTATACTACAACTTGTAAAGAAAAAAAAACTTTAATAAGACAACAGAATTCATTTATAAATAACTTGTTGAAAGGTCAGTTATATAGAATTGAAATAATATTAACATGTTTAAAAAAATTAGATTTTGCATTAATTAAATTTATTTTGTAAAAACATTTATATAAATATAAATTGCTAAGATATTTATAAAATCTATTTTACTTTGCTAAAACTATGTAAACAATTATAAAATTTTGATGCTTTATCCATAAAATGATCAAGAAAATTTATTACGGAGTTTTAATTTTTATTTGAAAATTTAACTAAGGTTTGCTAAAACAATTATTTTAAAGGGTATCTTTCACATATGTTAACTGTTTGAAATACCTATCCACCAATTATTCTATATTACTTTAGACATTCCTAAAATTGATTTTTGTAAGTTATGCATTAAAAATAGCTCTATAAATGCTCCATTTTAATTGCTTTCTGAAAAAATATCGTCTTTTCCTTTAACTGATATAATTTCACGGATCACTTTTTAAATACTTTCATAATTAGGAAATTTCAATTTACCTTTCTAGTTCTATATTTTCTGATAAATAAATTTAAGTCAAAATTTTTCGTTTGAAGATTCGACTGTAATTTATCTATGTGATGTTAATTGACACCAGGGGAATATCGCAACGAGTTGGACTGTTTCGTTCATAATGCCATAATCGCTCAAGAGATGCTGAGATATACACACATATTATTCATTTTTACTTTTTATAGTTCGCATATTTAAATATATATATAATATATATACACGAAAATTAAAAACAGTCCTAGTGCACAAAGTGAAAATTTCTTCAACTTATTGAATCATACCTCAATTATCCTAATTTTTGAAGAAATGTGTTATAAGAAAAGAAAACCGCAATCGTCTTATTTTTTACACTAAATAAAAAAATAATCTGCAATTTATTTTTTCGTTTTATGACTTTTAATAAAAGAAGAGCCAAACTTCTGAAAACAGGATAATCTTGACACTGTTATTGATGATGGTAGCTCATACTCTGTGCTAAGATTTCTGCGTTGATCGGTTGGCTACCATATTACACAGAGAGATCGCTTTACTGTCAAGCCGTGAAATAGTAGCTTCAGCGGGACGCCCTGAACAAACGACAATGAAAAGAGTGGAGAAAAACTTTTGCAGGCCCTATCATCGAATCACACGACGGGGGAAGCTGCCAATTCCCCTCTCCCGTCCTCAACTCTCCCCTTCGCCCATTTAGTAGTAGAATTTCTAAGCTTAAGCGGAAAAAAGTCAGTTTAACTTTAGGCTTCATTTTAGAAACACCATTTCTAGTTTGAGAGAACACGTGGATTTCTTTAAAATGGCGAATCCTAAGAATGTGTATTATGTGTGTTGATTAAATTGTCAGTGTTCTGGATATGCCTGGATTGTGGATAATGTTTGAAATCGGAAAGTTGGGAAGGTTGTTGAAAATTCTTGGAATTAAATTAACAGCTGTTGGTACGGTGGATTAACTTGTTACAGCAATGCCTAGTTATTTAGATGAATTTCATTCGTTTATGAGACCAGTCGATTTAAGTACGTCAAGTCCATATTCTAACTGGATAGGATGCTTTCGGAAAAGTAAGTATTAAATCGTTATTAACTTGATATTCAAGTCCCATCTAAGAAATATGAAATCAAAATTAAAATATATAATTATCAAGTTATTTCACTTTAATCGAAATGATGCTTAGTAAAAATTGACACAATTTACCTTTGATTTTTTGATTTGATGATTGCACGGGATATTTATATATCTTACAATAATTTTATGCAATTTACGAGTAAAAATATTTTAAAATTCTTTTTGATAAATATGAATATACATTATTCATATTTATATACGTTTTTTTTAAAAAATTGCATAGACAGTAAACATTGCGCATTTTGTTTTTAGACTTATTCGGAATCCTTTTAAGAAATATAATTAATTTTACGTTATTAATATTTATTATTATTATTTTTACTTCTTGGAACTTAATCACTTTCAATTCATTCTTTTAATAGAAATGCCCCTTTATATAAATGGGACATTGAAAAAAATTTTAAAGAATAATTTGAAGATTTCATCTTACTTATTCAGAATAGTAAAAATAAGTTATTTAACTGCTTTTTCTTAATATTTTTAACTTAAAAACCAGTCTTTTACTCTTAGACTCTAACTGAATTCGAATGATAGAAAATTTTAGCAATCAATAAATCGAAATGGAAAAGTAGGCATGAAATTAATCTGAAATGTACAATGCCTTCCAAAAAAAAAAAAAAAAAAAGTGGAAACTTGCATTCTAATTTTTACTATTAAGCATCTTATTAGCACATCAATTGCAAAATTTTTACATTTGCATTAGACTTTTTAGCAAAAATTTGTTTATTGGTAGCTTACACAAAAAATTTTAATGCTCATTATCTCATCTTTAGTTAGTAAACGCAATAAGTTTAATAAAATAATTTTTACAATTACTTTTAATAATTTTGATTGCTCAATTAATTCTATTTCTATTACTATTTAAAGATATTAAATTTGCTCCGAAATGTAATTAATTTTTAGAAATGATAGATAATTAAAACCATAAACAATCAAGTTAAAATTATTTTATAAAAAAGAATCGGAGAGGAAACAAAAGATAAATAACAATAATGAAAAATTATTGCATGTGTGAGCATGTTTATAAAAGATAGAATTTTATTTCTCAATTCTTCATCATTTAATGATTTCAACTTTAAAAACTATATGCGCTTTAAAACTAATGCAATTCAAAACAAATTTTTTATTTAAAAAAAAGAATCAGGTCTCACATTACGAATATTTTTCTTCATTTTTGAATGTTTGTCGAATCTGCTCAGAAGCAGTTATTATCATTACTATTATTTAGAAACTCCTCCAATGTTTCGCATTTATTTACCTATTCTATGCTTAATAGAAGGTGTTAAGACAAAAAAAGGGAAAAAGAGGGAAATCGATAAGTTCTCAGCAAACCGTGAGAAAAAAGGCAGTTGATGTTTCATTACTTAAAGAATGGCATTTACCTTCTTAGAAATACAAGCCGGGGTCAATATTATTTAAATAAAAAATAACAGAGAAAACACGGAACACGGAGAAAGCGAAATGATCCCGATAACCGGTTGGCGCATTTCAGTTTTTAACTTGCTCAAATATGTTTGTTTGTCAGCTTTAAACTCAGTGAATTCCATTATTTTCACTTTTACACGGCAATGAAGAAACAATACCTCGTTAGTTAAATTCCAAATATACTTCAATGAAATTTAGCAGTTGATTCTTTAGCCTTCTTACGTAATCTCGAGCCTTTAGCCCTCATTTTTTTTTTCCAGAAATTAAAGGAGATTTAAATCTAATTTAAAACATTTTAGGATGATAATGTTTTAGGCTTGATTAGCCTAAAATTTCCTCATAGTTACATAACAGTGATAGCAGACACATAAAAAAGTGAATTTAATATTGTCGCCATATGTATGTTTATAAAAAAGAGTTAATGAAATAATGAGTATTATATATATATATACTAAGTGGGCACCTATTATCCAAGAAGTTATGGTATATCAAATTTAATCGATCGATTTAGAATGGTCTACCCTGCAAAATATTTTAAGCGATTTTTATATGATGCGTGTCGCATAACACTATTTACAGATAATATACCAGTTGACAAACATTATCATGACAAAATTTAGATTAAAAATGTAAGAGAGTTCCAGATTAATAGCTTTTAAATAGTGTTCTACCGATAATGTCAGACATTTGCAATTTGAACAGAACAAAAATGTTGTCGACGGGGATTTTTGTCCTTTCATGTATTGATATCTTGTAAAAATCCTCTATTTTAATGTGATATGTATAAAGTATATGAAGCTGCGTAATATTAAAAGTTAAGCTGCAACACTTAAGATCATGTATTGGACTCCTAGGAAAGGGAAAGAAGGAATAAAAAGTATTAAATTATACATTTTAATTTTCAGAAGATTTCTGAATAAATTTCGATTGAAATTTGTATGGTTTCGAGGGAAAAATAAATAACCTAGTCAGGAAAACTGAAAGCTTACTAAGAATAGTTTGATATAATCTCAGATAGCGAATTCACTTTAAAAACGATGGTCATAAAGAGAAAAAGGATTAGTTATGACTTCAACATTAAACAGTAAACATTTTTTTTCAAGCATTGCGAGGTAAATTTAAAATAATAAACAATAAGAAATTTATTATTTTCTGGAATCTTTTGTTACAATTATTTACAAAATAAAAAAATTCAGACAATTTCACTCGTACATTTTTTTTTAAATGTTCATTTATCCCTTGCATCAATTTAGTAGTGTTTTAATTTTTATTTATATAAATTCTTTTAGAAGATTTTCATTCAATAGCTTACCGAGTGACTAAAAATATGCTTAAAAGTAATCAATAATTTTTTTAAAAAAATTCAATCGATGAATGAATTTTTGTTTCTAAAAATTCTATTAATACAATATTTATAAATAATGTCCATATATATTGCAGAAATTTTTGGTATCTTCTTATAACAAATCTTAAAATTTTTAGCTTCATTTTAAAGAGATATATCGCATATGTAGCTTCCGTTATTCTTTACGTCCACTCACTGTTTATTTGTTTATTTTTAAGTCATATCATATGTTTTCAAAATTTCCCTGGGAACACTCCCACAAAGTCAGAATTTTGCTCTCAAGACAATCTAAGAACCAAATTACACAGAAGATTTGCCCTAACCCCGCCCCCACCCAGACAGAACCACAAAATTCTCCGAAATAGTTGCTATTATCCAAACACGGTGATAACGTCAAATGGAATTGGTGAAGTGGAACTGCTGATTTTGATCGATTCTCAGAAACTGTAAAAAAGAAATGTTTTCCAACATGTATATTCATAGTAAATAAATAAGGATGTTAGCGATCGACTCAGTTTTTGAACAATCGCATTCTATCTAGATGGGGAAAAAATCAGGAAAAAAATAAAAATAATTTTAGCGGGTTTTTTTTTTTTCAATAAAAAATGTGAAAACTACATATTTTTTCATTAATATGAACTGCCATTAATTAAAATCTTGTAGCAATATGTTTCTGTGATTGACTGTCATCATAGAAATTAATCATTCCTGTTTTAATATGGATCTAAGCATGCAATTTGTTTCCGAGAAGAGGTTTTAGTTGCCCTCATCAAATGGACAAAAATACTGAAGTCTTTTAGTTTTGGGGATATTTTATAGTTTTTGATTTGTGTTGAAATAATTCGCTAATATCATTTAAGCAACTATTTAAGAACTAATTATTACAACTATTTTGATTTTTGAGTTTCTGATAAGAATATGGATTAAGCAAACCACCAAAATTCTGAAACTAAAAAATAAAAATTTTTGCAGTTAATTAATGTTTCTGATGATACCATATTTATATCAAATAAAAGTTTTACGAAAATGAGTTTTAAACGAGATAAATTTAAGTAGAAAATACTAGATGGTAATTCAATTTCATTGCAGTTTATATTTGCATGATCGAGTATGTAATTTTTTTTTTTACAGTATCCGTACTGATGTCTGATATTATTTTATCCCTACTGATATTATTTTTTCGATTTGAATTCATTTATTTATGTATTGGAGTTAATTATTTATTAATATTGGCTCAACATGAAAACATTTTCCTATTAAATAATTATGGTACAATTCAAGATTTCTTCCATATAAGTTTGAAGAAGCAAGTAATTTTTTATGCAAACCATTTTCAATAAATAAAATGTCCAAATCATTATTTCTGCTTTTTATCCATGAAAGAAAATACAGTGCACTTACATTTAATTACAATGCAAATTTATTATTACTAGTAATAAATTTTTTTTAAACTGCATTGCGTTCAGTAATTTTCTTTAATATTTTTTTTCAATTTCTACAAAACCAACTGCATTGAAATAAATAAAATTGTGTTAGGAATATTATGCAAGTACATTAATATTTTAATGGAAATTTTTTTTAAAAATTCACTATCTAATTAATTAAATTTATAAATCATTTTTCAGATACTTCTATTCATATAACGATAATAACCACAGTAACATATTCACTTCATATTTATCAAAATAAAACATAATTGATTCCCCGAGCACTACTGTATCTAAATGTAAAATGGCGGTATCTTCTTAAAATATTTTCATTTTTAAATTCTTGTTATGACTGAACGCTGTTAATGTTTTATAACATTAGGAGTCAACGAAGAAAAGCACACATTTTTGGCCGCTTAACACAATGCTGTAATAAAATGAATGTTTCCATGTCTTATGAATTTCGGGTTCGTTTCAGATTCAAGCAATATCAATTATTTATCCTCCTTGGATCTGGAATCGAATCCTGGAGTGGAAAACATTCAACCCAAAATGGGACGATCGAACTCATCAGAATCACAGTCCTCCAGTAAGTGCCAACGTCAAAGACAATCAACTCTATATGACTATCTTCTCTTTAAAAATGGTGTCGGATTTCATGAACTTTTTCTCTTTCAAAAGGTATCAACAATAATAAACAACGAAACAAAGCTAGTTTATAATCGATATGTCTAACGCTGTGTTTCTAATTTCCTTGTATCTTCATTTATTTCGAATTAGTTAACAAATATGAAAGAAGAGCTTCACGTTTTATAAAACTACAATAACAGCAAAATTACTTAATATTGGGAAATGTATCAAACTGTTTACCGACAGTTAATTGATGCGAATACCCTCCAATGCCTTTTTCTCACAAATTAAAATACCTTTTATTTTTCACCCAATATTTGTAAACGGTTTTCAACACTTACTTTACTTAATTTTTTTTAGGGACCTCATGAAGTAAAAAACATAAATTTCTAACTTAAATATTCTTGGGATTTTTGTAACAACTCTTTTCTCACGAATCTCTGATAACCAATATTTCTTCTCCTCAACTACTTTTGTCTCTCTAGTAACATTCTTGTACCCTATAGTTTAAATGTAAAGAGGTTTCTGCGCGAATAATAGTTATTTAATGGTTATGTAATTACAGGTCATGGTGGTGTCAATCAGTTGGGAGGTGTTTTCGTTAACGGTCGTCCCTTACCAGATATGGTGAGACAGAGGATAGTAGAACTGGCTCATCAAGGAGTGAGACCCTGTGATATTAGTCGGCAACTCAGGGTGTCTCACGGATGTGTGTCTAAAATTCTCGGGAGGTAAGTTCACATCTTTTTCACTTAACGCGTTATCGTAGTTTTTAATAGGATGAAAAAAAAAGAAGTAACTTATTTTTATCAAATAAAACATGCAACTTTTAAATTGAATCATCATTATTAAAATGAAGCTGAATGTATTTTAAAGATTAATTCATTGCATTGTATATTAGCAATAAATAAATAAATAAAATAGACATTTGAATTCAGAATTATATATAATAAATGCTTTTAAAAATAAAAACTACAAGAAAAACTTTTCTTGAATGAGTTGTTGTGCTATGAATTTCTGTTTAGCCTTCATTAATTTCAAATTTTGGTTTATCGCTTAATGATGCTATATTCATGATAATCTAAACTTTATAATACTAAGCTAAAAATAGAAAGTCACATTAATAAATAAGAAATAAAAAAAATTTTACTGAAATAGTAAACAAAATTTTTTCATTGTTAAAAAAATTCGGACTAAAAATAATAAGATTGTGAAATACATTTAAATGCAAAAATTGCCTGTGCGTTTTTTTTATTACATTCCTCTTGTTAATGTCTTTAAAACAATCATAAATATTTGATACAATTCGCAACAATAAATGGAATTAGGATTGCTTCATTACCTCTTTCAAAAAATAAAAAAATAAAAGTTCTTGATGAAAAAAAAAGTCAACAGATGTCATGTTGAGACTTGTGATTAATAGGCCGGTTAGGTCCTGTCTGTCTTCAGCGACTAAAAGACGTGGGATGAACCTCTTCATCTGCGGTACTATTCCCAGATTTGCAGTATTATACCATCTGTCTTCGCTTTCATGTTTCGCGTTCTAATTTAAGCGGAAGATTTTTCTCCAGAACAGAAAAAGGTAACGTAACGAATTGAGAAGCAGACGCGCTATTCATCTTCTCTTGAGCTGTAGTAGAAGGCTGGATACGGAATATGTTTTCCTTCGGAAGTACAAATTGGCGGAAAATGATTCTTCGAGTTTGCGTATCGTGTCTCACTACTCTTTCAACTAGCCGCTTTTCTGTGCAAGAAAATGACTGAGTGAATGTTTGTTTTGATACACGTGGAGGCAACAAGGTGCTATAAATACCTTCTTGCAACAAATGAAAAAAAAAATGCATGCTTTTAATATCATTGGTGTGCTTGGATATTTAGGTGCTGAAATAAGTAAGCTAATCATACTGTTCTCATTAAACTAATCATTGGAATGAAAATAGCACTCTTCAGATCAAAATATATTTAAATATGTCAAACATATTTCCCTTTCACATTCTCAAAACTTTTTATTCTCATTAATTAAAGGTTTTTTCACAGTCTCAGAAAAGATACAATGCTGTACTACATGTTATATTTATTAAAATATCAATCTGTTTTTAAAAAATCCCCATAGGAATGCTATATACCAAAACTCTCCCTATGTCATTTGCTTATTCATGAATTTAAAACAAATTAAATAAAAAATGAGCAATAGACCATAAATAGGAAAAGAGTCAATAAATCTATTCTAATATAAAGCTTCAAAAACGAAACAAAATTTTTATTAAATTTCATTAAAACGAGATAAAGCATGGCTCCATGTACATATACATTATATAAATTAGCGTAGATAATATTATTATTATTTTTTATTTATTTCTTATATTAAACTGTTAATTTTATTTAATTATTACACACTTATGTAGATTTAATTTATGAAACATAATTCTTAAAATTATTATGAGATTTCAAAAAAAAAGATATCTTTTGCAGATTCGAAGGAGCTTTAGAAAGTTTTGCATTCCCTCCCCCCCCCTCATAATTAGGAGAACATTTAAATAATTATACCTTTGACCACGACCTCCTTCATGTCAATTTCACTTCTTGTTATGTACATTTTTAGAATTTCAACTCTTTATTCATTACAAATTAGAATTAATAATAAATATTTGAAGGGAACATGCGACAAAAAATTCAGGAAATCAGCACAGAGATTAATTAATCTCGAAAACGAAATGCAATCTGAACGGCGAAGCCCCGATTCCACCGTTGCAAAGACAAAAATTAAAAAGATGAATGAAAGTTGGTTTCGCAGAAGTTAATCTTATCTTGGAATCCATTATTCGTTATCTTACATGCATTGTGATTAATATGTAAATTATGCCATAATGGTTGTATATATTTCTTTTACAAGGGTTTTTTTTTTTTTCCCATTTTGTTTAACTCCATTTCTTTCTTTCTTTTTTTCCCCCCTTTCTTTTTTTAATTAAGTTTCTGGAAGGAAAAAAGAAACATTTTCAAGAAAAAAAGAAATACAAAATTATTATTTATAAATGTTAACATATTCTTAATTCAAACTGTCAAAATTTTTAAAAAATTCTTTTTGATTTCTCCGATTTTTTTTTTTTTTTTTTCATTTTTTCTATTTTTGAGCAATACTTGATTAATTACTTATTTTTTATTTTTTCGAGTCTTAAGTAAAATAGGGTCCAAATGTTCCTACTTATTTATTCAGTTAGTTAATTAGTTACCATTATTATTATTTGCTTTCAACCAAAGAAATTTAAATAAATTTTATTTTTATCATTACAAGGAATGTTTCGAGAAGAATATAATAAAGTTATTCTTTTCATTTGTTTGATTTTACTTTGATAACTGAATGATATTTTCAAATTTGATTTTTTTTGTCTTAATCATTTTTTAATTCATTGCGCAATGAAAGCTTAAACAAACTATGGAAAGAGCAGATGTTAATGTTACAAAGGAAAAAAAAATACCATTTAATTTTCTATGGTCTTCCACTCGTTGTTGGAATCAAATTCAGCGCAGGTGCTGGTATATAGAAACATTACGCGGCGTTGGCCAAGTTCCAAGTAAGGAAACAGAGATCTCTTCTAAAGAAGATGAATGCATGAGATAGGGAATCCAACTTTCATGATCTCGTTTCTACCGACCCATATTCATTTTTATTTTGTCCAGCACTCATGTTAGTATTTTTTTTTTTTCATTATTTCTGGGGTTTAGAAAAATATTTAAGGAGGAGTCTAACTAAATATATTTTCGTATTTTCATTTTTCTATATAATGTAGGAAATCATTTAATTCTCACAAACCTAAAAATTTCAATCATTATCGCTTTTTCATTAATTAAAAATAAATAAAATGAATAACAAAAATTAATTTCAAATCAATTTAAATATATAGTAAAATTAAAATGTTGCTTTCGGAAAGAATTATGTTTAATTTTTTAAAAGCTCATTTTTCTTTCATATCATAAATTTGGTTTATTTAAGAAAAAACTGATTTTAAAAAAATTACAAGTATTTTATTTGAAATTTATAAAATTGAAAAGTCATATTTAATAATCCCTTAAAATTACTAAAAATATTATATTTTTTCTTTCTTCCAGATATTACGAAACAGGTTCAATCAAACCTGGAGTCATTGGGGGAAGCAAGCCTAAAGTTGCTACACCAAAAGTGGTAGATGCTATTGCCAACTACAAAAAACAAAATCCAACCATGTTCGCATGGGAAATCAGAGACAGGTTGCTGTCGGATGGAATATGTGATCAAGATAACATCCCATCTGTCAGCTCCATTAACAGGTCAGTGCATGGTTTCACGAAAAAAATTTCTGAAGTTGTCAATTTTATGATTTTTAAAAAAAATTTAATTTTAAGGGACTATGGCTAGATGTGAACAGACCACTTCAATCATTTAGTTGCAATCAAAGGCAAATTGTAAAATCTAAAAGTTTATAAAATTAAAACATAACAGTTGAGAAATAAATCATACTAGTTTAAAGTGAAGCAATAACAATTTCATGAGGAAGGAAGTGAAGCGATAGCATAAAATTCACGAGACATCAATTAAATAATAGAAAATAGTAATTCCCAAAAATTTTTAAAAAAATATTTGAGATGTTGTCCTACTAGATATGTTATATAAACTCAAAGACAACTTGGAAAAAAAAATTATAACTGAAGACTAAAAATTCAGATAAACAAGAATAATTATAAAATTAGCATGATATATGTATATAATATAGTGGAGAAAAAAAAGGATGTAACCAATGAAGAGCTGAGTCAATTTCACATCAGATTTGCCTACTTGAATTCAGTTTATATCGGAAGCCCCATAGCAATTGCAAACATTACATTTTTATACTTTTGCGGAATATAAATAGTATAAAATTAAGTTTATCGTACTAATTATAATATGTGAATCATACTAAAGCTGTTTAATTTAAAAAACGAAGAAGCATTGTGCACTTTTGACTGTAACAAAGTTTTGCTAATGATTGTTACCATTCTTACAAGAATCATTAAGAAAGAATCTACCTACTCTGACGAGAAGAAAGAAAGTCCAAACATTTATATACCCCTTTTTTATATAAATGTTTATTCTCAGTCAGTGACTAATGAAACAACATTTATCTCATCCTCCTATACGTCTCGTTGGAAAACGAACTCTTTCGTCTTGCTGTAACCTATGTCTGTTATGTATCACTGACTGGAGAAAATAACTCATATCAGACCAAGGGAACATTTATATTAGGCGCTGTGCCAAGACAATTTCTACAACCCAATATACTCACTTTTATTTTTGGCAATTTTGTATTGTTCATCAAATTTTATATAATTTAAATTTTTCCGTTTTCTTTTGGGTTATTCAGAAATTTTGTTTTAAATAATCTGCATTTCCTTTGATTATAATCTTAAATATATATATTCATAAAAATATTTTTTTAATTTATTTTAAGAGATTTAAAAAAGAAATTTCTTTACCGGGCATATATGTAAACTTAAAAGACTGGTAGTTACGTGGGAAAAATTTTTAAAAATAGTTTTAATTTATGTTTTATTTCATGATAATAAGACGCTAGTAATATTGGTATAAGAACTTTTTAAAAATGCATAAAATAATCTATCCTTAGAATAAGATAAATTTTTATTTATTCTACTTTAAGGTAAATAATCTCAATCTGGAAATCTAAAAAAAGACTCAACAGGAAGAATAATAAGACTTTGCATGCGACTTTGAACAAAATATTAACTAGATTCACAAGTAAATAAAAAGGGAAAGTGAACAGCTTTCTGTCCTTTACTTGTTATTAGCGTTTCTATATAAGGATTCAAAAATGAAGGTTGGATAACTGTGGAAAAAAACAAATATCATGTATTCAGATGATAAATACTTTTTAACATTGTAAACTAAGATATTCCTCGGAACTGGGCTTTCTCGTGAATTGAGGATATTAAGAATATTATATCATCAGACATATTAGTCATGCTTCTTCTTATTTCCTTAGGATTGTACGAAATAAGGCAGCTGAAAAGGCCAAAAGCGCTGTAACTTCCAGCTCCAATAGCCCCAGTCCACAAATGACGTCTACCGTAATTGTGACGTCTCATCCCGACCAAAGGCCATCTTATTCCATCAATGGTATTCTTGGTATTCCTAATCCCTTAGAAGATAATAACGGTAACAAAAGAAAGAGAGACGACGACAGTGAACACTGTAAGTACATTTCCTAAAAGTGTTCTTTTCATACTAAGTTAAACTACACTCGTATCGATATTCGTTAACGTTTCTTTCGAATGAAGTCATAATATAATGTGGTAAACTTTCAAAAATTGGTAAGATTTTTTAAAGTACAGGCCATATTTCTTAAATAATGTATAATAATGCCAAAAATAAATAATTCTTCCATTTTTTAATTATAAAATAGTCCAATAAATTATTCGATTATTTATTAAGCTTATTGGATACAGATATTAATGGAAGTGTTACGCTTGTAACTTAAGCAATTTGCCATTTAAAGATAAATTCTAAATACATTAAAAGAAAGACACAATAAAATAAAAATATTCAATAAACCATTTGACCATGGCTATAAAGCAAATAATGATTTTTTTAAAAATTAGGATTTTATTGGTAGCATAACAGTATGAAATAAATTTGAATTTTTTTGGGATTCATACCATTTTGCATCGCAAAGGAAATTAATGCTATTGCATCCACATCCGCGGCCATGTTAACCGAACTATACTCTCTCCGCATGTATTATCAACACAATTAAGTTATTGCTATCAAATTTTGGAGAATATACGGCGTTTCTAGAATTTCACAACGTATTTCGGAACTATTATTCATGAATGAGAATCTTATTACGTATTCATTGAAATGATAAGAGGGGAAGAGAATAATAAAGCTCCAAAAGCGCTCCTCTTGGTTCGACAGATTCTAGTCTTCACGGTCTACCGCATCCCTTTACCTCATTCATCTCATACAAGAAATTTCTACCATTGTATAGATATATATTGCTAGAGTGCGGTTACATGTTACCACCCGGTGTGGAAAACTTAGTCTGAATAACATGCAATAAATATATCATCTAGAAAAGGTACATGTGTTCTGTAAATGGAAAATAACACATGAGTAAAAATCTAATTTATATTAAATCTTTGTATTTTTCCTACCTTTCCCAAAGTCAGTTTTTTTTATTGTAATTTCTCAAGATGCTGTTGAAATTTTGTCCTGCTTCAAGATATTTATTTTCAATTAAATGGTATTCATTTCTAATCACTTTAAGAAATAATTAAATAAATAAAAATATTGTATGTATTAAAAAAAAGGGTATATCCCATTCTTAGAAGAATACTATCGCAATTTAAGAAAAACACTTTTGAATTAAAATCAATTTAAAACCATCTTTAGTCTGATTAAAAATAGTACAATCTATTAGATATACTTGATGCAGTAACGCACAATGTGAAAATGTTTGAATTTATTTTCGTTGATATAGGCTTAAAGAAGTTTCATATTAAAAATCTCTTTTCAGGTAGTTTCATTATAAGAGATTACTTATTGCAATGGTTCTTATGACACAACTTTAGAAAGATTTCCGAAAATCTTTAACGATTATGGTCTCCTGAACCCCCAAACCACTTTTCGTTTAAAAGTCATATATATATATTCCTCAGTGTAACTAAAAATCAAACGATAAATTCTTAATTTGTATCCTAATTTTTTGTTAATTTTTCTTAATTTGTTATTTTCTGCCTTTAATTCAAAGAAAAATAATTTTAAACAATTAATTACATCAAATGTATTTAAAATGCAAATGATAAACTTTTAATTTTTGCCATCTGATACAATCTTTTCGCATTTGCTTAAAAACCTCAAAGCCTTTCAATAATATAAATGTCTGTATATTATTTTAATAATATTTAAAACTTTAAAACTGTTTGTAATAAATATTGAATTATGTGATATCAATAAAATCATTATTTATGATTGCCTCATAATATTCATATTCATTATTTATGGTTGCCTCATAATAACTAAGTATTACATATTAATTAATATGTAATACCTAGTTGATTTTGTCTAAGAATGGAAAGGAATTTAAAAACAATAATTTAGGTTTGCCATTTAGCTTGCCAAAAGGAATTTTTTTAATATAATGTTTATAGGCTGGATGTTTTCTGTAAATTGCTTTCTGCGACATGTATGCTGTAAAAATCGTTCAAAGCGAAGTATAGTCAGATCTTTGACCCAGATATACCAAATTTCTTCACTGGTTATTTCTTATATAGTAAGTGTTCGCTAAGAAAGGTTCTCAAGCTTTTATTTAGATTTTTAGTTAAAAATAAATCAAAATTTGGAAGATTTTTCACCGTAATTTCAGAGCATAATATCGCTTAAAACCCATTTTCACACTGTTTTTAAACATTATCTTTTCGGTAATAACAATTTTATGTCCGAATATTCCTCTAATTTTAATAACATTTTAAAAATATTTTAAGCCCATTCTACACTAATATTTTTATTATTTTGGTTAATAGGGTATTTAGTTAAATTAGATATTTTTATACTGCTGTTGTGACAATATTAAATACAATTTTTTTTAATGCGTGTTATCGCTGATGCATAAGCAAGAGTAAATTTTTAAAAAATAAACTAAAAAGTAGACTAAATGAGCATAAAACATTGTTACGATAATCCATTCTTTTTTTATAATTATTGTTTTCGTTATTATCAGAATTACTATCATCATCATCATCATTAATTTACCATTATAGTTGTGGTCGCATTTTTCTAAAGGCGTAAAAAGGTTGGAAAGAATTAGGTTCTTAAATGATATAATTTATCTTTTAAAAAACATTAAAGGAGAAAGACAAGGTAATGTATTTGTTTATTCTATTAAGAATATGGAAGTTTATAAGTATAGATAATCTTTTCCATAGAGTTGATCTGACATATAAAGAGTGAATTTTCATTTTTTTAACTAAAATAACATAAAATGAATAATTTTTAAACAATGTTTATTAAAATGGAGAGATCTTTCAAACTCTCGCTTGCTCATTGTAATAAGGTCTTGTTTTCAAATACCAAAAGGCACAAAATGTAGATCTTCCATATTCCAAATATTCCGTGGTTTTATAACTAAATAGAAGATATATATTTTGCAAAAATACTTTAACAGGTGTATTTAATTTTTAAGTTTATAAAATATGATAAGTTTATCATCCGCATGGAAGAGCAACAAACTTTTATAAGATTAAGAAGAAGAAAAATGAAAAAAGTAACAAGCATGAAACCGATACATTTTATTTTGCATTTTTCACGCTTGAGTGATAATAGCCATTGTTCCAAGATTTTTTTTTTTTTTCATATCAATTTTATTATTGAAAAAAAAATAAGAGACACAGTACATATTTGTTTTTTAAGTAAATTTACAAGTTTGGAGAATCCCCATTTTTACAGTTCTAATTTTTTTAATGCATTTTTTTAAATAATCCAGAACATCTCAAGTTTTCCGATATTGCGGAACATTCATTCAACAGATTTTAAATTTATCTGCAATTTAAAACGTCTATTCTTTTTTATTTAGAATCTCGACAGCGCCTGAAATTACATTTGTAATGTACTTTATAAAGACATTAATTTTACAAAATCAAACCGAATATTATTTCCCGCAAAAAAATCATATATTTCTTTAAACATTTTCATGATTTTTAGAGGAAAAAAATTAGATGGCAGTAACGTGAAAATTTGGATTATCCCTCTGAAATGGCTGATCGAATATGATTTAAATTTCTGTTCTATTTTATAAACAATTATTAAAAGAAAATTGTTAAATAAGTTTCAATCAGATCGTTTGGCTCCAAGTAAATTTATTCGAAAATTGTCTTTCCTCTTAGAAAGACAGTCTTTCTAAGAGGAAGATAGTCTTTCCTTTTAGAAATTATTGAAAGAGAATTAAGATATTCATTTAGGGTTCTTTTTTTAATTAAAGAAAGTATTCCTCTTTTAAAAATGATGAAAATACTCCACTATGAATATCTTTAATATCACTCTGCATATCGAATCGATGAGATTTTCAATCAGGATTTATATAACACTGTAAAATGGACATATCGTCGTAAATCTGTTGATGGAGGATTTCGATTTATGTAGTTCAAAAATGCAGGCTGTAAATTGTGGCTATTTTCGTTCGAAAAATTTAAATTCAACAAACCACCACACAGCTTGAGGCATATTTTGCCACGAAACGTATTGAAACGAGTGACAATATCAATAACCTAACCTCATTCCATGTTCATTATATAAAAAATAAACTTTGATATATTTATTGAAAAAAGAAAAAAAAAAACTCAGAAAAGAATATTTTGGTCCGCTTACTTTTAATGACATTTTAAAGAGTGTGAATATTATTTTAGTAGACATCTTGTATAATAAAATAAAAAGAATTTTAAATTTATCATAATAGCATGAAACAATGATATAAAGTGTCAATTTTATTTTAAAAGTTATTAATTTATTTCCCATGTAGTTTAAGAAAAACATTATTCTCATTTCAAATAATTTAGTTGAATTTGTCATCATAATTCAGTACATGAAAGGCAAATTGATATCTCCAGTAAAATCCCGGCAGACAGACGTATTCGCTTTAAAAAAAAATTACAAGGGGAAAAAACCTCCATGTGATTGGGTCCTTTTCAATAGCTTTTTGTGCAGGGCCTCCGCTTTTGTGCCCTCTCTCTAGAGATCACCTTTTGCAAGAAAATCGAATAAAAATAATACAAAGAAATGGAAGTCTATTGGTCGACATAAGAGCCAATAGGGAAAACGTCTGCTAATCAATTGCGAACCTTCTCTTGTTCATTCTTTTCAGCATAAAGCACCCAGTCTATTTAATAATCTTTTTCCTTTTATCACATTGCCTATAGAAGGAGGGAGAGCTGGGGACGTTTGGAGGGGAGCGGAAGGGAGCTAAATTCACAACCATTTTGTGGTGATTCTTGTTGGAAATAAACAGAATTGCATAAATTCATGAATGACAATAATGTATTTATCAGGAGAATTAGGGAATTGAAGTGTCTTTTTCTGCTTGATAACAATATGAAAATGGAATGGATAAATTTAAGTATTTTTCAGTTTAATAAATAAGACAGCAACATTTCAAAGCTCTCAGTAACATAAGAAAGATCTGCAAAATAAATCTTTATCTTTTGTAATACTTCCAATGTTTTGTTTAATAAAATAATATTAACAAGCGTGAATTATTCACCAGAAATTCACGATAATTATTCATTCCTGTATAATCATTAATATCATTTTGAAGAAATAATATTAATAACTGTTAACGAGGAATCTCTATTTATTTACTCACAAGATAAACATCGAACATAATTTTATCTTGCAATGAACTATAAAAGAACCTGGTAAATGAACTAAATAAGATGGGTATTGAAATTATAACTTTTTAAATACTTATTCTCAGCAAAAAAAATGTATTTATTCTGAGCATATTTGTAAACTGCATTTTATAAATTGTTTCGCTAAGAATGTGAATGATTATACAACAAAAAATAAGAGATATGCAAAATATTTAAACGATTTAAATGCTACATGATACCAGCATAAAACTTTTCATTTCATAACAATTTATGTTACGTTATATCTAACTTTTTTATGTTATTTCAATAAACTTCAGAATGAAGATGGAAATTAAATTCATACCATACACTTTAAATGGGAAATTTTACCAATATCTTTTTTTTTTGAATCTTCGCTCAAACTTCTGAAATAAATTATCTAGTTTAAGCCCAAGTGTGTTAAAAAGAGGAAGGAAAGCAATCATTTTATGCAGAGCGGAAAATTTTTTCTCTCATTTTCTCTCTTTTTTTTTCTTATCACTGCTCTTCACTTTATAATTCCGGAAAACACCAGCAACTGACTCATTACTGAAATGGCCGTCAGAGAATAATTGCTTCAGGAAAGAAGGGAGAAAATGCGGCCGACATTTGGAAGCAAAGAACCGGAACGCCTTTCCATCCGATTGTGCGAATTTCCGCCTAATCACGCATTCTACTTGAGCCGATAGATGAATTTCCCTTCCACATTGAAAATGTTTGTTGCAAGTGAAATAGGAGGAGGGAGGGGAAGCAATAATAATGATGATAACTATGTAACAGAAGATCAAACTTATGCCAAATTTCAAAAACTATGTGAACTAAAATTGAAAGGCGTGTATTAACATTTCCAAAGTTCGATGCACTAATATGTAAACAAGATATTTTTAAAAAATTTTTTGATTTGATTCTATAAATAACAAAAAAAAAAAAAAAGGCCCAAACTATTAACCCTTTGAGTATATTTGACGTATCAGAACGTTCTATATTTTCTTGAATCGATGTTTCAATACTTTTTTTTTTGTAGTATGAATTAGATTAAATTATATCAATTTCATGCAACAATATATTTTCTGAAATATATGAAATAAATGAATTCTTACCTAAAATTTATTGCCTTTACATGTTTAAAAAATTAAAGGCGCTTTAAATACAAAAGTTTTTAAATAAATTTGTAGTCAAAGTATTAAAGTAATTCTAACCAAGTATCATTTTACTTAAAAAATTTCTAAACTCTACAATGGAAAATATCCTACAAAAATTCTGACGTTGACTTCCCATTAAATATACTAAAGCAAAACAAAAATTTCAATGTATACTCATGTAAGCAGTCAAATATATATATATATATATATATATATATATATATATATATATATATAATATTAAAAGTTGCTCTAATATTTGTGGAAATTTAAAGGACGATTGTAAGAAATTGAATGAAATAAGCTAAATAGATGTGAAAAGGCTATTTTATTCAAAAAAAATAAAATATTTCACACATTCCTATCTTAAAAATAATTATAACAAATCTTGCTTTCAAGTATTACATTCGACAGAAAATTTTTATCTTATTGATTTCGTCAATTTATCTGATATTTAAATTTCTGTTCAAATACAGGCTGACCAAAACTACGGTTTTTTAATTTGTAATTATTTTTAAGTGGATAACTAAACATAATTACTATGTAGTATTCTTTTTTAAATTTCTAAAAATGAAACTATTTTGAGATAATTTGTATCAACGTAAGTTTTAAAACCTTTTAACTTCGAATAAGAATTTTTTTTCATTTATTGCGAAACCGAGGAAAAAAATTATCACATTATTCTACGAAAATGCGCTTTTCCACAGCAAAATCCATATTATTTGTATTAGAATTGCAAGTTTTTCTCTCAAAAATTGAAACTACGTGTACAGCGTTTTTTGTATAAGCGCGATCACTGACCTGAAACGAAAGCGCCCAATAACGACAAAGCTCGTTACCAAGGCTTATTAAGTTAGTTCGACCACCGATTACGACGACTAAATAAACCAACGATTGAGGCAACACTAGTTTCCGAAATTTTTTGACTTCGTTCAGAAAGCGAGGGCAAGGAAGGAAGTAATTTCTTAGCATTTCCCTCTTGTATGTTCTGAGTGCAAGTGGCCTTCGGAATACATTATGAAGTACCTGAGCAAGATTTCAGAAGCTCTAATGCCGAGAAAACATTGTTTACTTGAGTTTTGTCATTTCGTTATTCCCCGGATCTCTTCATGGTTTAATCAACATATGTTGTTATCGTTAAACAATTTCATGTAAATGTAGTTAGATGAAATTTTTCGATGAACCACGTCAAAGTGGAGCAGGAAAATTTACAATATTAGCTTTCTTTCTAATTAGTTTAATTTCATAAAATATTATGAAACCAACATTTTATTTAAAGAGAAGGAAAACAATTTTGTTATAATTATTGAACTTCATTAATATCCATAATCTATGGAAGTTCGTTTGTTTTTTATGTAAATGGAATTTTTTAATTATTGTATTGTACTTACGTTTGCGTATATTACAGGATCGAATTGAAAAGATCATTTATCTGAAATGTGTAGTTAATATGGTCTGAATGCTTACACTGATATGATTTGTTAAATACCACATGAATTCGGATACATAAAATTAAAAAAACTACATTATAAACTTATATTGAATTCTAATAATATTTTTCAGCATTATTCGATCGAGATTATTCGATTCTATGTTCAGATCTTATTTCAAATTCATCAATCACGTAAAATAGAGATTAAAAAATATTTAGTGATAAACATATTCATCTACATAATAATAAATAAAGGCTGTGCCCTACTGCCAGTACGGCTTACAAAGAACTCGTTGAATTTTTTAGATATTTTCCTCTAAAAATGTTACCAATGATTAAACTATATCTTTATTTTGTAAAATAAATTTGAAATCAAATTTGCAGTTCATTAAAAAGGAAAAGAAAATTAGCTAATTTTCTTTTAAGAGCTTAAAATAAATTTTACTTATTGACTCGAAGCGCACTTTTAATAGCAGTTCATTTTGTCTGAAGCAAATTTTTACGATTTTTCCCTATTAGCGAGTGGCAAAAATATTTCCCACAGAGAAAACTAGTTTGGAGTATTTCCAAATTTTCAGGTATTATTCTGATATGAGAAGCCTTTTATAGAAAGAATTTAACAACCCTTATTTTTATAAACATGACCGCAGAAAAATTTTCTCACATGTTTTTGTTATATTTTAAAATGAATTCTTAAAATAACAACATCGGGCTTCATTTTCTTTCTATTTATACTAAAATATTTCTACAATAATATGTGAACAAACTCTTCCAGTAAGCATTATTATGCTACAAATAAATCTAAATGTATAGAAAAATACACATTGGAGTCTGAATTCACTAACAGTTTTAAAATATAGAAAAGAAGACAATTTCTGGATAGCATATATCTACATGGTTAATATCATAACATGAAATGAAGTTCATCGTACTTGTGAATGAAAACGCATAGCGTTGTACTAGAATCCATAAAAAAAAGGTAACAAAATAAAAAAATTCAAAAATGCAACTATACATTGAATGAACAAAAATTTCTAAGAACTCTCAAGATAGAGCAATATACATATATATTTAATGATCTATCAAAAACTCCATTTTAACAAAATTCATGTTTTTGAGCTGATTTGTGCCCATTTAGAATTAAGAAGAAAAACAAGAGGTAAAATATTTTAACAATGTATCATTGACATTTGTGAAAAATGCTGAAATCGCTTCATGCTGTGTTTGCAGTAATGCCTATTTCATTATTTTTGAATATGTAAATAATGTTCAGGAAAAATGTCTGTTGGCATAAGACAATAATACAACGTTTCATGAATATTACGAAGATTTTAAGCAGACTCGCAGGCATATATTGAAAAGCGATATTAATCGTTTAAATGACTTTTCATGACTATATTGCATGCCCTTTTTTTGGGGGGGGGGGATAATATAATTTCACTAAATGTCTACATGATGTTAATATCATAAAAATGTACTTCGTATGTTTTAAATTTTTGCACATTCATCTTCTTCACAGTGGTTACCGACTCAAGAGATTTACCTCTTCATCCACAACCTGAAGAAGACGATGAGGAAGAGGAAGCAAAAAGGCAAAGGACGCATTACAATGGTGATCAACTATATAACACGGTAAACTTTCTAATTATTTTTCACTTTAAAAATGTGACAAATAATATAAAGTGAAGCGGCAAGTCTAAAAGTATTTCTTTCTCTTTTTTTAACAGCAAATGTGGTCTAAATGGGCCAAACAAGATGACCTTCAAAAATCTATGCTTGTTGAGTTGGGAAGTGCACCTTCACCGTTGTCGAACGGAAGTCTTCATTACGCGACTTTACAACAGCCTCAGTATAATTCCGATCCATCATTCGCTGACCATCTTAAACAAGATTTGGTCAGTTATGATATTGGACTTACATCTCATGTACAAACAACAGCAGTCTATTCTCCTCCTTTAGGTAAGAAACTGAACTTTATTAATTTTTTAGATCTTTAAAATATTGATTAGATTTGAGCTCGTAAAAATAATAATTTTCCTTAAACTAATGACTAAAACATCATTTTGCCCTTGCACTATTGTTTTATTACGATTGAAAAGTCATCTAATGGTAAGCCTTTATTTAAGAAAGTCAAATGGAGCTTAATTATATGTTGAAAATATCAACATGTTGTTCTTAAAAATCTTAAGATTATTGAAATATTTAAAATGATTTTTAATCTGTTTAAAAATTGAAAATTGGATTTCAAAATTATAGAGATTTTAAAACAGTTTCCTCATCGAATGTATCGAACAACTTTGACAAAATATAATGATTAAAATAATGCCGCTGGGTTACAAGAAAAAGTAAATCATATCCATGGCATTAATATTTCAGCTACAAGTGCTGAGCTTAAAATTATGCTATTAATGAGATCGCATTCCAGTATGTACAGAGAATAATTGAGGAATTATATTCCTATCCTACTTTACTTTGCCTCTTTTACAACTGATTAGTCATACAATTACGACAGAACAACATTATTATGGAGAATTGTGAATTGAAATAAATGATATGCAACTGACTTGTAAGACTGCATGTGTGATGAATGAATTTTATACTTATAAATTAATATTCAATTAATTTAACTAATTTTTTTATTCAAATTTAAAATTTGTAATAATTTTGAATTACTTCATAACCTACAAAAATTGTGAGAACAGAATACGCGCTCTTGTAAAAAATATTTGGCGGAATTTTGAGAGAGCTGCCTTACTTATTTATTAGGTGTTTCTTTGTAGGCTGAGAAATTGTAAGCCCTTTTCTTTTCATCGGTTTTGGTAGCTTCAACAAACTTCTGTCATGCCAACAAGCGTTCTCGAACTAAATACCTGTTTCGTTTTTCTGCGAAGCTTTTCTATCCTGCAAAAGGTTGAGATGATGCTCTGATCATGCCATCGGTAGTGATTCGTAAGCTCAAAACCGACAGCTTAAAGATAGATTAGAACTAATGTTACCTGTAGAGGAGAAAACCTGTCTATGACCTTCGTGAGGACAAAGAAATAAAAGCAAAACAAAAAATAAATCAACCCCTCCTAATAGGGAACAATCGACTACCAGATAACAAACAACTCCTCTCCCACCCCCGACATGACTCCTCCGGATGGGCTCTTTGCGTTTCGTTTTTTATTCCTTTCCTCTTGGACGACGTCTAATTTGCGAGTGCGTGTCCGTCGTTGTCTGTAATTCGCGACTTCCGCTCGGCCCTCGGGCCATATTTCTAAGGGTTGTAGCTGTACTTGGCGACCTTTTTTTTCTATATCGTTCGTTGTCGCCAACGGAAATAAATGATTATAGTAACCAAGTGGGGGAGGGTTCAGATGAGAATGCTTTTTTTCTCTACGGCTAAGAATTCCAAATTCATCGAGGCTGTGATTGGGGGAAAGTAGTAGAATTACTTGCAGGAGAGGAAGGGAAGGCAGGAAGGGAGGACGATAATTCGATAATGAGTTGATCCTCTCTTTCCTTAAATACGTGGCGGAGACAACTGGAATGATTGTGAATGGTGGGCCTTGGATTTAATAACATGCATAGAAAGGAACTCATGTTTTTTTCTCACATTATTGGGAATGCATAATTTGTTTTTGTTTTTTATCTTGTAGGGCTTTTTTATCGCTCTCAACTGCGAGAACTATGAAATCATATTCAATTCCAATAAAGTACACGAAATTGTTTTAACAGCAACTTCAACTTGATTGCAAGGATGTAAAAGGAATGCGAAGCTTTGTTATGTTACCTTCAATTAAAAATTTCCCTCCGCTCTTACACATGTCAAGAAATAATTTTATATTCTAATGATTCGTGCCATTCAAATAATCATTAGTTTATGAATTTGTTTAAAAGCGCTTAATCACTGCTAATATGTTCAAAATCTAATTTAAATAAAAATATTAAATCCATTAACTGTTTTCTATATGCTCACTAAATAACTCTTTTTTTATATGCTGTATGGCAGACGGTATTTGTTTTTAGAAATATAAAATAACAACTAAAAATTTATGTACTAGACCTGTAACTTTTTCTAAATTAAAAAAATAAATATTTCACGAAATTCGGTTCTGTTTTTTAGTTGCTTTTGGATGATCGTGATCTAATAGAAAAATTAAACTTAAAGAAATCTGAAATTGTTAATTTAGATTTGAATTAATTTAGAAACAAATATCTTATCAAATAAACGCAGGTTGATTACACTGGAAGATGTGAAGGTGCTCTTTCTAATTATGTTTGCTCACCATAATCAGAATAGTAGCAAAGTTCACGCGTGATGCTCGCACGAACAAAGCTTCAACAGCGTGTGACGTTGTTCATTGCCCCGTATCCAAAGTCCACCTGTTCTTTCTAACAAGCACGGATGTATGTTAGTATGACGAGTTCAAAAGCACGCGCGACACTGTTGCGTAAATATTGCATGTCTTTTCAACTGCCATATGTCACTGAAAGCAGGTGGAGTGTATTCCGATGGACGAAAAATTCCTTCACTTATTATTGGAATCTGTCAGAATTTCACGAATTCCAACAAGTGTTAACATTACAGTAGGAAATACATTTCAAATTCCATTTATGCTAAGTGAAGTTGTCATTGCATGTGATTTATTCGGAGCTGAAATTAATTTTACAATTCATTATCGCTATTACTTTAAATTTTCTAAATGTCATACTCATTGAAAAATTAAATTCCCACCCTTAGAAAAGAAATTAATGGCATCAATAGCTCCAGATCTCTAGTCATTTAAAGTTATTAGTGGAGATTAATGTAAATTAAAAAATTAAAGCAGTATAATTGTGGCATTTCGGAGCCTGAAAGATTTTTACAATTTTTTTACTGCGTTGTAACGGGCAAATATTAGTAAGTTTACATCTTTATTTTAAAGCCAAATATGAACATCATTACATATCTTATCATATCTGACGCTATTTACATTTACTAAGTCACTGATGATCAGAAGGAGGATGGGGGGGGGAGGTTCCTATTGTACTACCTTAACTATCTAATTCAAATTTTTTTTAGTTAATTTAGCCAAATTGTCAGTCTCAGCTTATGTCTGTTTATTTATTTTCTTTTAATAGAAATTTTGCAGTAGTACGCAAAATTTGTATCAGTTCGAAAACATTTTATACAAAAATTAACTTTATTATCCTACGAAAACAAATGGGGTACTCCATCTACACAGATTAACCTAGATAGATACTTAATCCTCTTTTTAATCCAAATTCAATACATCTCTCGCTCTGATGGTTTTTTGACATGACAGAAAAATAACCCTTGTTTTCTTTTTTTTAAGTAAATGAATAAGTAAAAACATACAATATGAAAATACGCAGCACGACTGCTTGTGAAACTGGTACTTACATCGCAATTTTAAGACTTGACTCATGCTTTTGAAACGATGGAAACAATTCTAAACTTTTCCCTGAAGGTATGTTCATCTTCCGAGGGTATACAAAAATGAATTCGGCAAATTTTTTTTGTAAGAAAAATAATTTTTTCCAGTTAAATAATTAGGAGAAAAAGTTACATTTCACCTTTGCATAGAAGATCTTTGACTAAGATTTAGAGAATAAAAACAATAATTAAAAGATTTACATTTTAAATTGTACTGAAAATAAAGACATTAGAGTTTTATACGAGTTGTAAATCAAAGGTAAAGAATTCCATAAACAGTAAAAGGTAAAATCAAGTTAATAAGAATAAAAATAGCAACTAATTAAATGTTGTTAAAATTGCTTTATATTTAAACTAATAATCTTCCCCAAAAGGAAAAAAAATCTGTATAACCAGGGGAGGTCAGTGCAACAAATGTCCTTTTTTTAAAAAAAGAATTAACAGGGGATGGGATCATATTCTACTCACCGTTGGTAATATTTTTAATAATAAGATTTTTTAAATTGTGGGTTTCGATCCAACTTGAAAACTTGAGGATTTTCATTTATAATACTTTTCAGAAAAATTGTGAAGTAAATTATCCTTTCTTAAAATATCACATCAAAAATGCCCCCAAAAATACCTGAAATATGATTTTTTTCCCATTTTATTATTGAATGCTAAATTTTCCATTCCCATTTCTCAAACTTTGTAAAGGAGATAAAACGTTTCAAATGAAAATTAATAAACAGTTTAAGCGCCTAGGTTAATAGATTAATTTTGATATCTTTCTTTCAGTATGGTTATTTTTCAGCAGTAGTTTAGGAAATTAAAAAAAAAAAAATTCATTATACCAAAAGTTGAAGAATAAAAAGAGTAACATCATGTGGGAATACATTTCAAGAATCGAGAAATTGACGAGATGGCCTTTTAATCGGGCTCAGAAAAGTAAAGTATTGCACTTCCCGATTCAATTACTTTCTCATAGAGCCCCCTCGAGGCGACGCTCTCGGTCGGATTCATAAGCCACATTCCGCCTAGGAGGGTGATCGCACTCGCGTGCCATCAAAACTGATTGCACCCGGACGTCATAAAAGGATGAAAGACTCATACTTATTATGGTTATGATCGACCTGCAAGGGAAGATAGCATCTTCCTCATCTCTTGCACTGTGGGCATTCTTAGGGGATTTTCATGATTCCTTCGTGTACGGCATAAACTTAATAAGCTGAAATTGGGTTCCAAAACTTTTCTGTTGTAAACAACTGCGACGGTGATACACCTTGGCGCAAAAATTGTCGATTTCGATTGCGAAGAGAAATATTTCTCTTAACCGCTAATCTTACGGGCAACGTTCGAAATGGACCGGAACGCATGTAGTTGATTAAAAAAAATCGTCTGTATTTAAGCTGCATTCCTTTATTATTATTATTATTATTATTACCACTACTAATGTTCTCCCGAATTTATTTGATTTATTTTCCCGAACACGCATAGAATATATAGAAATAACTTAATATGAAGCGTTTCTAAATCGTTAAAAATGACATTTGGATATCAGCCCATCGTTTAATTATAATTTAAAGCTTCTTTTCCTTAATACTGATTGTTAATTAAACATTTTAATGGAAAGTATTTTATTAATTACTAGCCGCCTTTGGCGACCAGCCGGTTCGCCAATTTTAATGTTCGTTAAAATTTTAATAATTAAATATTTTATGCAATTCCTACTTTAATAGCTTCTTCATCAAAATATTTTAAAATTTCAAATTTTGATAGTCAAATAATTCATTCATAATATTATAAACGCCTTCAGTCATAACGTAATATGTATCTCTCTAATTTTATGTTAGCTCCCGTAGAATTTATACTTTAAATTAAGGTGGAAAGGATTAATCTGCAATTAATATAATAATATTTTTTACTGAAACAAAGTATTTTTTTGTAATATGATTACTGAAAACAGTCACTGAGCGTTTAAACTTTATGGGCACTAAACAATATCTTTCTTAATTTATGTAATATTTCAAGAATTTGTCAACCAAATTTTCTCAGATTCATCATGACCAGATCGATTAATTAAAAATGTTTAATTTTAAAGGCATCAAGCACTAAGAAAATAAAACGAATCGTTTAAAATTATCGGTTGAAAAGAGATTAAAAAAAACTACTTAAAAAACGATGGACTTAACATAAATACACTTTAATTACAAAAGCATGCAATTAATCTAAAAATAATTTAAATCATCCGTTGATAATGGTTGTCATGTCAACAATCAGAACACAATGCGCATGCATGAATTTTCAACGCCAGTTACGGTAACGCAAATGCGTGAGTTTTTCTATGCCAGTTGGGGTAACGCTATGCTGATTAGAAATTTTTAATTTCCTTTATTCTGTTTTATTTGAATTCAAAAGTACTTCAGAATGAATCTGAAAGATCGATTAATTAACAATGTTTAATTTTAAATGCATCAAACATTAAGAAAATAAACAGAATCGCTTGAAATGATCAGTAGAAAAATCTTAAGCCTAGCCTCATTACTGTTGGGGAAAAAAACTGAATCCTTACTTATTTGGCAATGGGGAAAATGAAGATTTTTTTGGCGGGAAAGTTAGTTCTTAATTAATAATTAAAATTCTAATTAAAAATTCAAACAAAAGGGACCCCAGGTGCACATTTCCGACCTCCAAGGTATACATGTACCAAATTTGGTAGCTGTAGGTCAAATGGTCTTTTCTGTAGAGCGCCAACACACACACACATTGAGCTTTATATATAAGTATAGATGTAGCGAAAAGTAATCCTTTAATATCATTTTTATATTTTAAACTTTTCCTAAATTAGTGGAATAAGAGGCTAAGATTCAGCTAGAAATTTAATAGATGTATATCTTTTCATAAGTTATTATACGGCTGCCATTTTCGATGTATCCGTATCCATCGCTGATAAATTTTTTAATCACATTTGTCTACTTGTTTATATGAGTTTACTGATCCTCAACTTAAGCCTAGTAAAAATTTTATTGTTGAAAATGATTATATTCTGCGCAACCGTTGCATATAATAAAATGCTAAATTATTCTCTCAAATAAAATAAAGCATGAGTCATTTCCTCTCTACAGTCTTCAGGAAACAATTATGCCCATAAATCCATTTATGAAGCAAGTATAATACTGATAAATACCAAACTAGTAAATAATTTATAAATAATATCAGATCTGTTTTAAGATACTACATGAATTCTTATAAACGCAAATGATACGAAAACATGTTATTTTAAAACATACAAACGGAACTCTTGATATAGCGATTTTCATTCAACAAAAAATAATTTAAGTATTTCCTCTTCTACTCGTTATCAGTTTCATATTTACGTTATTTAAAAAGTGAAAAAATAAACAAAAGCTAGAAATTTTGTTTTCAACTGGAAAAGGTTATAATATTAAATTTATAAAATATCATAGTTTCGCTATTATATAAGTTCTTATTTTTTTAACCTAACTTCGTATTTCCAAAACAAAATATACCCGATTACAATTTAAAACATGTAATGATATAATAGTAGTAGGCAGCTAAAATGTGGTTTTCCCAATTGTAGACAATGTTTTAAACCTTTTATAAAAAAATAAATGTATGCAGTGTAAATTTGGACAGAAAGTTCTTATATTTGCACATTTCATGCTAGTAATATGTTATAAAAAGAAGAGAAAATAAACAATCGTTACTTTAAACGGAAAAAAACGGTTTATTAAATAAACTTCGGATTATTCCATTTATGATATGATCTGTGAGGCCTAAAAATTCACAAAAAAATTCCATTGAAACTCTTGTTCTATGTGCCAGATACAGCCGCTTTTAAAATTCTACAAATATTTTCTCGTTCGTGTTTTGAGTTCGTACAAAATAGTATTAGACATGTTTTGTTTCTTTTTGTTTCTTATATACTTCTATGCCGCTGAACGGAAGAAAACTCGAAAAATCTAATTTAAGTTTCAGAACTGATAGACATTTATTTTATTTTCAAAATAGTCTACGATGTCAACAATCTAAATTATTATTTTTTTAATGGTTTTGTTTGATGTTTTATTTTTTTATATTTTTCATTCCATGTTTTTTACGTGCTTCAATTGTGAGTCATTCGACTGTCGAATGATCTGGATGTGCTACCAATCGGAAAATATTGATGCAAGGGTTACTTTAATATCGCCAAAAGTTTACTTGGCGATTTTTAAGAATTTCAGCATTACATACATGATGCCTTCTTAATTTTAATAGCTTACTAATATTTTAATTTTACATTTATAAATTAAATTTAAGTTAGCTTTATTTAAAAAAAGCCCGCAAAATGAGATTCTTCCTGGATTCAGAGTTGTTTACCGTTTTAGAGAGCTCCAAACTATCGCCTATATATTTGTTGTGAGTGCGATCTTATATACGAACTTTTAAAAAAAACACGTGTTATTTCTTCAGGTTTTACATTAATTTTCCATTTTTGCTTAATCTATATACTTATAATAAAGCTCAATGTGTGTGTGTGTGTGTGTGTGTGTGTTGGCGCTCTACAGGCCAGGCCATTTGACATATAGCTACCAAATTTGGTACATGTATACCTTAGAGGTCGGGAATGTGCACCTGGGGTCCCTTTTTTTGAAATTTTAATTAGAATTTTAATTATTAATTAAAAACTAACTTTCCCGCCAAAAAAATCTTCCATTTTCCCCACCGCCAACTTTTCCGCCAAAATAATCTTCCATTTTCCCCAACGCCAAATGATTTAGGCTTTAGTTCTTTTTTTCTCCCAACAGTAATGAGGCTAGGGTTAAGATTTTTCGGCGGATTATTTCAAACGATTCTGTTTATTTTCTTAATGTTTTATGCATTTAAAATTAAACATTGTTAATTAATCCATGTTTCAGATTCATTCTGAAGTACTTTTGAATTAAAATAACACAGAATAAAGGAAATTAAAAATGTATAATCTGCATAACGTTACCCCAACTGGCGTAGAAAAATTCACGCATTTGCGTTACCGGAGCTGGCGAAGAAAATTCACGCATGCGCACTGTGCTCTGATTGTTGGCATGGCAACCATTAACAACGGACGATTTAAATTACCCTTAGGTTAGTTGCATGCTTTTGTAAGTAAATTGTATTTATGTTAGTTATATATTTTTTTGTATATGCTTATAGTTTTAAGTACATCGTTTTTTAAGTAGTTTTTTTTAACCTGTTTTCAATGATTTAAATTATTTTTAGGCTAATTGCATGCTTTTGTAATTAAATTGTATTTATGTTAGTTATATATTTTTTGATATATGCTTATAGTTTTAAGTACATCGTTTTTTAAGTAGTTTTTTTAAACCTGTTTTAGACCGATTATTTTAAACGATTCATTTTATTTTCTTAGTGTTTGATGCATTTAAAATGAAACATTGTTAATAAATCGATCCGTTCATGATGAATCTGAGAAAATTTTGTTGACAAATTCTTGAGATATTATATAAATTAAGAAAGATATTCTTTAGTGCCCATAAAGTTTAAACGCTCAGTGACTCTATTATCAGTAATAATATTATTAAAAAAAATGCTTTGTTTCAGTAAAAAATATTATTATATTAATTGCAGATGAATCCTTTACACTTTAATTTAAAGCATAAATTCTACGAGGGGAAACAGAAAATTAGAGAGATACATATCACGTTATGACTGAAGGCCTTTATAATATTATGAGTGAATTATATGACTATCAAAATTTGAAGTTTTAAAATATTTTGCTGAAGAATCTATTAAAGTTGGAATTGCATAAAATATTTAATTGTTAAAATTTTAACGAACATTAAGATTGGCGAACCGGCTGGTCGCCAAAGGCGGCTAGTATGACAATATGACAAAATATTTTTACATTGTAAACTGTATAAAAAATATGATAAACTTTGTATAGATTAACATTTTAACAGTTTAATTATCAATTATTATAATATTGAAAATATGTTGAATGTTATAAGGATAAGAAATTTATTTAATAAAATTTAAAATAAAAATTCCGACGTATTTACGAATCTTTTACCAATTATCATTTAAAAGAGCAGAATGCCATTTACTGTTCGTATGTCTACATGCCATGCGTGTTTCATGAAGCATGCATTTTTATTGATTTAGTATATGCAATGATTATTTATTGTTCTTATATTTGTTCTTATTCAATTTCAAATTGCATCTATTTGTTTCAAAATTATATTTAAGAAAAATTATGCATTGATGTCAAAGACTTTTTTATATGGCTTATCGTTAAATAAAAATTAGTTTAACTGGTAAGTTTATCACTTTGTGTATTGTTTTTCTTATAAAATATTATAAATAAGATAAATGCTAACTTGCTGGTGACGGTAGCTGCTTCTTCGGTGATGGGTGTGCTTGGGTGATGGCGTCACTTCCATTTTTCAATTCTTTCAAAACCTATCTTGGTCTCTCTTTCTTTCATTTCTATATTAATCTTTTTACTTTCTTCTGTGTTGTATATTAATGCTACTCTAAAAACAATTTGAAAAAAAAATCACATTTTTAAGTATATAAAGTTATTTTAGTTTGCAAAAAAATATATTTCAAAAACTGGAATACAATAAAAAGAAGGAAATAAAAAATGAGAAATTGTTTAATTTCTATTTTTTCATATATTATCCTCAATGAAATTAAAAACTTTCTTTTAAAATAATTCTGCATACTTTATTCTACCTATAAATACCAACAATTTCTCATAGAAGTACACGTCTCATGAAAGACAATGTGTAGTTAAATATTAGACGGCATGTACAATTACATTTATTATATGACCGACATCATGAAAATCTACACTATTATGAAGAGAATAAACTATTACAAAATTAAAAATTAAGTGGTTTTTTTTTAATTCTATTTTTTTTAAATCTCAATACGATAATAATCTTGCAAGCAATGAAAGTAAAATATTTTCATTATTGCCCTTTTTTTTTATTTATTCCAAAAAAAGCACCTTATTCATCTAAATGGTATGATCTATATCATAAATATTACAGAATGATATAATATGTTTTTCAAATAAAGAACTCTAGTTCCAAATAAATTTCGTTACAGATTTAAATATATTTTAATTCATTACAATTATACATTTAATTGCATTATTAAAATTAAACATTTAATAAACATAGCCTTAAAAGAACGTTATTCCAATTGTTATTATCTCATCTTGACAAAACAATTCATATACAAAATTATAAAAAAATCACTTTCACAATCTTTCTTTTAATGAGAAGCAAATCAATATTTAGATTAAGGTTATTATTATAGAAAAAGAATTGATTTTCAGCCCACTCTGAGTATAATCCTATATGAAAAGTCTAAAGTTAATACACAAAAAAATGTATTCATACTAATAACCAAACGTAATATATTTATATTAATTATTTCTCTCAATACCATTGAATACTATTGGAAGATATTTAAAATTTGTATAGAAAATTTACTTGGAACTCATATTCCTAGAAAGAATAAAATGATGGAATTTTATTTAAATTTAAATGAACTCGAAATCGATATCGGAAGAAAAATTTTAAATTACTATTAAAACCAAATTAAAATCCACTTTTTCTGATATTTAAAAAAAATACATACTTACAAGAAAAAGCAATTTCATCATCATTTATGTCTTTAAAAAAATTCGAAAATGAATCATTCTGGTTAGATCAATTTAACAAATAATCGTTTGAAGAATGAATCACTTGTAATGAATTGTTGCCATTAAGAAGAAAAAAAAATTAATCATGAATTGAAAATTTGCAAAATATAAAATTGTTAATCATTTTAAATCAAAATTCTTTGTTGGTTTTTTTAACTAAACGTTAAGAAAGGTTTAAAAAATCACTTCATATGAGGACACATATTTTTTCCATTTTTAAAAAGTTTATTTTGTTCTTACATCTATTACGTTCAAAAATATTAATAAAATCGTTTGAAAACTTATAGTAAATCTTGATTCTTTTTTTAATTCAAAAACTTTACTTTTAAATATATATGGCAAGAAAATATAGATTTTTTTTTTACTGTAGGTTTAATTTCTTAACTCGAAACTGTTGCTCTCAGAATGAATTTCTATGTAACTGAAATCGAGAAATTTCAGCTTTGCTTTTCACAACATTTAAAAAATTAAATTAAAAAATTAAAAATTCATTTCAAAACAGTATAAAATACTTACTGTCTTATATTTCCTCTTCAAATGAAAACTGAACAATAAGTACAATTATTTAGTCTGTTGGCAACTTTTAAGGCTACCAATGTGACATATCTTATTTTCATTACTTAATTTCAAATTTTTTACTAATAATCTTTCTTTCTCAACTACCAATAGAAATACTTTTTAGATTACCAATAATATATCTTTTTCACCTGGCTTTCAATTTTTTCCTAAATCTTTCTTATCATAACTTATCCTACAATCTATTTCGTTTTTCTTCGAATCCTTTTTTCTGGCTAAGCGCTTGTGTACATATATAATAAGACATATAAGGAATATGTATGGAGGAAGTGACGTCAATGTATTTGTCTACATAGGCAGTGGTTCCCTAACTCCACTCACTCCAATAAGCATGCAAGAAGTGAAGCAGCAGCTAATCGTCAATCCCGGCAATGTCCTCGACAATCCTTACGCCACAGGTATAATAATTTTTAGTCATATTATTTGAAAAATAAATCGAATTCTCATTAATCCAAAAAAGACTATTTTTCTTAATAAAAAGTTTTTTTAAATATGTAAAATCAAAATATTGAAAGGATATTATGTTTATAGGAATTTCTCAATAGCATGTCCAATAAATTTTAATATCATTTTATGTATATACACATATAGATTATATGTATATGTAATGTATGAGTAACATAAATGTACATTATATGTGTATTAGGAATAAATCAGTATTAATTGTTTTATCTGATGCTCTGTATAATCCAATTAGCATTAATAAGACTACGTACACAGGATGGCTAAAATTAAAGTGCAACAGGACTTCAATTATCCAAACTAATTAAAAACAGACCCGAACTTAATAATCGCATTTCCCAATAATTAAATAACTGACGAGAAAAAGTTAATTTGTAAAAACAATGCCTGTAATTATAAATACTGGTTTAATGGTTACAAAAACATATATTGTTATATTTTGCACACTTACTAATTGTATTAAAATATCACAGTTTGAGTACATCTGTAAAAGTCGATTGTTTAAGCTACCTTTATTCGTTTTTACTCGGAAAAAATTTATTTACTGATTCCCTAGATTTTTTTTTCTTTCTTTCTCTCTCACAAATTGATTCAGATGAATGAAGTTCGGATAATTGGAATTCTACTGCTTTCCTTCCTAGTAGTCATAATTAAAAACAAAACATTGAAAGTGTGCATTTCAAAACAATGGGAGAGTGAGGGAAAAGAGAGAGAGAGACAGAAAAGAAATACCCTTTAAAAAAATTTTTTCTTGCTCTTAAAACTTATAACCTTATATACATTAACCAAATTCACATTTGAGTATTCATAATAATTTCAGTATCTTTTACACTCATGTACCTTTCACAATTCGCAGATCAATATTGTGCCCCGATTAGTAAACGCAGAAGACTGGAATCGGTGTACAATAAGAACTCTTCATTTAATTTCCCAAATCATTAATCATTAATTTTCGTCCCCCTTTCCTCATATTATGAAATATATAACCCAGACCTGGATATCTTATGACCAATAATTCTCTTACCTCTCTGCGGCACTTTTAACAGGGATAATATAATTCTATACGCCTGGTATACATATTACAGTATATTCTATTAATCTTTTTTTAATATACAGTGAAAATACACCTAGTATTTCATTTCTGACGATCACACGAAGTAATATTTCATCTGATTACCATCATATGAAAGTTTGCGTCCATCACCATTCGCATGAAAGAACATCCACTGTAGTGGAAACCAGAAGGATAATACAATATAATGAAATGCGAACTATCCATAATTATTTATAGACACTTTTATGGAAAAATAGTGTATTTGTTGATATCACGATAAATGAAGAAAAGTGTTCCCAGAATTTGAAAAGCTAACACTTCGCGACCACATATGAAAGCAGTTGTATGAAATTTTTTTCTTTACATTATATAATAAAAAAGTTGCAAAAATTTTCTATCGTCTTCCCTTCTGAAGGATTCATATGTCATCGGTGGAATAATAAGGTTAAAATTTCGGACGGAGCAAAACATAATTTTTCCTCATTCTTCGACAAATTCGGCTTTAAAAATTCAAATAGGTGGCCTAATATTCAACCTTATCTACCCCCTCCCTAGTGCTGTATCATCAAATAAACAAAGTAAGCAACCGCTTACAAGCTTCGAAGATTAAAGTAACTTAATCCAATTCTTCGATTCGATTTATGTGAGCTATGTACTAGAACTTATTCAAATTTTAATCAAATATTATTCATGTTATTTTTAGGTTTATTTTTCATCTGTTCATAATTTGTTTTCAGAAAAGTGTAATCTTCTTTTCAATTGGACGATTGACACACAAATCAAAAGCTCTGGGAAAATGTTATTGAGTATTTAAATTCTATTTCATAACAGACATTAAAACGCGGTTTTATGTATGTTCTATTAATACACACTGAAATTTCTTGACTTCTTTGGAAAATCATTTTTCTTTATTGAATTTTGAACTTAAAGTAGATCTGCATCTAAAGAGAGCCACATTCATAATAATATAACTCAAAATTGACAATTGACAATTTTCGAGTTTTCTTAGATTTAAATGAGTGATATTAACACGAAAAAATTAGAGTTAAGGTCAAAAAAGGGCTCATTCAAGTCATTCTAACATTTATTTCTTTTTTCTAGTTGGCAGCGTGGGAGAGGTATGTGGAGGCAGTCCTTCACCAGCAAAGGCTGAATTGAATGAAGGTACTTCAGCCCTTACTGTGTTGCAGCCTGTACATAGTCCTCTTAGTCCGAACGCTACATACACACCTCTACCTTCTTTCTCCCAGTATCCATCAGGTAAGAGCAAAGAAAATTCAATTGGCTTTCTAGTGAATTTGTAAATGGTAAGCACTAATAATAGTTTAAAGCAGTAAAATTGTAATAGTCGATTCTTTCGAAATGGCCAAGTTGAAATGAAAATTTACTATAGTCAAACTTATACCGAATCGAAAAGTTACACCATATATCATTAAATCCTATTCTTTAACATTGAATATCAATTATTTTTTTAAATTTATATTTAAAATAGTTTATTTCCTCGAACCATTCTTTTTATTATGTTAAAGTACGTTGGAACATGCATTCTGTTATCTATCGGTGATATGATTATTTTTTATCTTCTATATATAATCAATTTAAATTAGTTTATTTTAATATTTAATGGAAAAAAAGTTTACGAACCTGGTAATTGTCCTCCTTATATGATAATAGGTAAATTTCATTTAAAAAATAGTTTTTGAAACTTCAGCAATTTCAAAAATACGTCAACACACACACAAAAAAAAAAAACTGGAAATTTTTTACATATTTTTTTAATCATGTTTCTTTTATCAGAAGTAACTAAGAAACTTTGTTTCAAAACTTTAAAATTCTGGCCTCTTAAGAAATTTTCATTATCTTAATGGAAAAAAAAAGAAATTTGAATTATTCTGATCATTATTTAATGAACGTGTGTTTGCCTTCAAATATTGTTTGCAATCTGTTTTCGTTAGAATAATATATGAATAAAATATGATTATTAAAATTTCCTTAGAACAATTCTAACTTTTTAAAATTCTTTTTTTATACATATAGTGACGAGCATGACTGTCCCAGGAACTGGGGTCGCTGCAGTTCCATGTTCAGAATATTCGTACACTTCCCCTTACACTCAGTATTCAACATCCCCGTATGGCACCTATGGATATACAAGTAGTAGCATAGTTGGTGAGTAAATGTTAATACATTCTATGGAATGTTTAACCGCAGTTTTATAAAACTAACAATGTCTTCATCTCTATTGTCTAAATTTATTGAGACAAAAGAATATGGTGGAAGAAGTGTTGAGCTATATAATATATTATACTTTCGATTTTGAATAACAGCTTTTTTTTTTTAAATAAAAATATTTGTTGTTATTGTTTTAATAACATAGTTTAGGCAATTCATTTTTTTATTATTATTTTCTTGTTCTTAATCGAAAGCTAATAATAGCTTTCTTAATTTCCTCTTGGTTGGATTACTACCATTATTCTCGTTGTCGATTAACCCCTGCTCAGTTGGGACGAAGTTCTTTATAAATATTACTCTGCGGTCAGACATTCATTTCTTTTCTGTGAAACGTCAGCAATTCTTCCTGAAGCATTGATGCCCTCTTTTGTTTCATATGAAGTAATGTTTTCTTTGTAACTTTGTTTCCCAATAGATCCATCCTACTACTATACCAGCCGTCCAATTACAACGAATCATTCCGTCCTCACAACAGCCCCGTCGCTCAGCCCGGATGCGTACAAGGACAGATGCTAATCCAAAGTAATCCACTACTAGAAGTGGCTACCTCAAAGCAATGTATTTAGTCATCCAGCTGGTTAATCCAAAGTTATTTTTGTAGAAGGATGATGTGTACATAATAGACTCATAAGTCGAAGCTGCACAACGATAACTACCGTTGTCACATTTATGATGTGGCCGCACACGATTTGCTAGCTGGAATCGGCGTTGCTGAGTGCTTCCAAAGATATCTAAAGCTCGGCTTTAATTCTCTTATGTGATTTATGTAGATTAAAAATAGACAAAACAAAATCTGGAAGTCATATCAATCGACCTTCATTCTTTTATTTGATTTCACTTGGAGGAAGTAAAAAAAGGTTTGTGTTGCAGTTAAAGTTTTATTCCAAATTCAAATCTTACCACTAGGGAATCTCATTAACGGACTTAAGTACATTTACATAGTGAATATGTATAATATATTTTTATTATAGTTGCTTTAACGACTCGTAAAGTTCGTTTTATTTAATCGAACTTATAACAATATATACATTTATGAATTACTATGGAAGAGTATGATATAAAATTTAGCTATTAAATTACGACAGTAAGAAAGTTATGTGAAAAAGAGTGGAGAGATTTGGAAAAACGGAAAACTTACGCAAACCTTGCAGTTGCATTCATTAATACAAAAAATGCCATGATTCTGTGGTTTTCATTTCATGGATATCATTTTCTAGACGTCGAACTGTGAAAATGAGATGACATCATCTGAGTCAAATGGTGAAGAAGTGATGAAAATAAATTTCGGTTCATAATCGTGTTAGTAGTGAAACGCCTTGCGTCAAGTTCCTGATATGAAACATTGTAAAAAAATTTCATAATATTAATACAGGGTTATAGATCATAAATCAGAATTTTTCAGCAAATTCTGAATATCTTGGATATTATTCAAATTGTGTTGTGGCCCTGGTGACACAAGCAATACAGAAACTTTAATGCAGCATAATGCTCAAAGATGAAGAGTGTTCGCTTTTGCGAGAACATAATTACTTAGTTCTCCACATTATTTCAAGAAAAATTCGAAGTGAAAAAAAGATTGAATGTTGTATTTTTTGTATTCTACGAATGCCTCGTGTTGAATCTCATTGTGAGAACAACTACAACTTTGATCTCTAAATTTCTGACAGAAACCAACCAGCTGGAAATGAAAGATGCTCAGACTTGAATAGACTGTTGCATTTTGATTACATGAAGAGACTGCAAATGTAACTGTATTGTTTCTTTTTTTTTTAATTTACATACCAAAGAGATTTTTAATTTGTTCAGTTTTTTTTTTTTTTTTTTCTTTTTACTGTCGCTTTTTTGTAGTTTTTACCCTTTTGTATTATTAACATTTTCAAATTTTGACAAATGAAACAGTATCTGTTCGAGTCATGTTTTATTTTTCTCCACGTTTGAAAAACGTGGCGAAATTTTATTGTCTTGTATCTGTTAAATGTGTTTTTGTTGATCGAAAAACAAAACTGCTTTGTCTTCCGTTTATTTGTAGTCAATCTATTTATAGTAGCAGTTATTTTTCGTTGAATTCTACCGTGGAAAAAAAATCCATTACTGTTTTCATCGACGTTTTGGGAATTCCTGATTTATTTAATGTATAAGTTTTAAAAGTTATAATATAGAACCATTTTAATAAAGTTTCAGTACGCATCAATGCAGAAATCGAATTTCCAAGAAGCATAGGATGTTATAAAATATTTTAATTATTGTATAATGTGGTTCAGAAATATTTTACATCTTATGTTGCCTGGAATTTTAAATGACATGATCTCATCTAATCATTTTTATAAACAATTTGGTGCAATTTTAGTAATACAGTTTTCAATACATTAAAAATCTAATATAAATAAATCAAGAATAAAATTTGATTCCTAAATACTTATTGGGGGAAGGAGGAGACTTGAATGCTTTAAAATGGCGTGGAAATGATAATTTAGATAAGGTAATTTTTCCATTAGCAAAATATTGAATTTTTAATAAAGAAAGTGATAAATATTACTTTGCACTAATATAGTTTCTATTAAAAATCAGTTATCATGACTGAAAGCATTTATTTTAGTTTAAGAATTTGTATATAAAATCTCATTTTATTTTTTTATCAAATAAATACGATTATAAGTACACATATATGTTTGTTTTATGAAAATTAATATATATATATATTACCGCACATTTCTGCATGCGATTTGTATGTGAGTTGGAGACTTTTTTCCCAATATGTAAGTGCGGTAGTCTGCTGCTTGTTAGCAATAAGGTTAGTTATGCTGTATATTAATAAAATGCAAATAAGATTGGTGAAATATTTTTAAATTACAAATTAAAAGTCCAGTTAACTGTGATTTATAAAAGTGCTTTGCTTTTAAATTTGATCTACTATATGTAATAAATGGCAAATCAAGTTGACAAATATAGGAAGTTACATGCAACCTCAAAACCGGTGAATGATGTCAAACCTTGTTTCTAAGCATATTAAAATTATACAAAACTCTAGAAATTAAAAAAAAAATGTTTAAAGACAGAGTTTTATAAACAATAATATAGTGTATGAAAATTTATATCTTAATCGCTTTTAAACACATTCAGATCATATCAGGAATATTTAATTACCAGTAATAGTATACCTCACAGCTTTTCTCGTTTTGTCAGCTTGGGTTGTCATTAAATATAGTATATATGTATATATATTTAACCCTGGAATGAAAATCTCAAGTGATAGTGACTGCAGTTCGGACTCGAATTGAGTTACAATTATGGATAAATTGCTTTGCTGTATATACAAAATATGCTCTTTGTATATGCTATCTAAGACCTTGAACCAGTTGACAATTAGACACCGACCATTCGGGATCCATCATTTCTGTTTCAGCAGGTAATTGTTTAGACCCTAATAGTGAAACTGACTCCATATGAGTCAAAAGAAACCAAAGATAACAGTTTAATACCCCAAGAATCATCAGCAGAAAATTTTTTGTTTAAATATTGCTTGGTACAACTAAAAAATGAAAATGGAATCTCAAATTTCGCAATACAGGCATTCTTTAGCATTATAACATGCGTGATGAAATATATATATATATATATATATATATTAAAGCAAAAATATCAAAAGATAAGAATTTGATTTTATATAAATTTTTTGCTTATAAAATATGCTAATTTTTTTTAGAATGGCGGAATTTTATAGCAGGAATCAAATTGACTCTAGCATTTTCATTGAGAGGGTTAAAGGTCGTGGCGTTTTCATTCCAGGGTTAAGAGAATAAGAAACAGCAAAACTAAATAGTTAGAGCTTCTGAAAACAAGATGGTCTTCCCAAAACGTGTATTGTACTTAATGACTAATTAAAATCATATATATATATAGTGTTCGAAAGGGCTCATTTACTTAAGAAGCGCGAAGTCTTCTTATTGTTATTTATTGTGTAAAACATTGTCTATTTTTGTACATCGCACCATTTAGCACAGTTCGTTCTGTTACTTGCACACAAGTCCTTCTTCCAACTTCGAAGCCATAAGTATTACCAACGCCATTTACTGCAAAAATTCTGCCGAATATCTGTTTCTTCAAAGCTTTCCTTTTTATAAGCAAATTCATTTTACATTACTAATTTTATATATACATGCATAACATTAAAACTTTGTGAACGAAAGTTTAATGGCGTTGGCAACATTTGTGGATCGGTGCTCCATAGGATGAGCGACCTGTGCGCTCAGTGATTGTTCTACTTAAGACTGAACGAATATTTTGCTCTGCTCAATCATTTCTAAAAATAAAATATATTTCACTCATTTCGAGGTTTCGTTTATTCTTTTTACTTCTTGTTTACACAGAGAATGCAGTCAATTCAGAACCATACATACATACATAAGTGAGTAGTGCCAATTTAATTTTGGAATTCATTACAAAGATAAAAAGGGAATCTAAAGACGTAGCGACAAGACATAAGTGGAAATATAGATGCTTCGAATGCCGGAAATACCAAAGAGACAAAACATTAGTATGGTTTATGCCAATTTTTAAAATTATGATAAAGGAGAGTAGAAATTATATAATTCCCATGTGCCATTTGCTAGGCAATAGAGAATGGTAAAAAAAAAAAAAAAAAAAGCACAATTTGCCTCAGGCGCTACTTGCCCTCGCTACGCCACTGACAGCGTGACATTATAGCACAGTGTGCAATTAGGTATTAGACAGAACTCGCAGTTAATTTAATCTCGCATTGACTATGGCATAACATGAAATAATTCCATTAATAATAATATGAGAACATACAATTCATGGATATGAAATATCAACAAAATAATTCGCACATTTTATCTAATTTTGAATATTTATACATTTGTCTTTTTCCAAAAAACATATTAATTTGTCATAAAGTGTAATAACTATTAAATATCTACCAGCTAACGAATCTTCATAACTCGAAACAAAGATGTGATATTAGCATAATGAGATGGATTCATTCTAACATGATACAAATTAAATGCGTCAAGTCAGTTTAATTTTAGAATCCTTGCATCTTGAAAATAAAATAAAAAGGGGCATAATATATCGCTAGTTACAGAGGTTATGTCAATTGATTCCGTTCTCTAAAAGAACATATAATAAATAATCTACAAAAAGAACGATGGTTATGCAAGTTTAGGCTGAAGGATTGTGGTTACGCTTGTAATGTTAATTGATTTCTCTCGGAAATTTTTCATTCTTTAAGAATTTATTTCACTTCATAAAAATTAGTAATGGAAAAAAAAAAAAGGAAATCATGAAGACGTCATAAAAAACATTGCAAACATTAGCAGAATACAGCATCTCCCCTCCCCCAAATCTAAGTCTATAAAGTACAGAATGTATTTTTTTTACAATCAATTTTGAATCATGGGAAGATTTCAATATTTTTAACTATGATTGATTGATTCATTGATTTTTAACTACGGATACGTATTTCATATTCAATTCTTAAAAGGGATGAATGATTAAATGACGTCGAATTATCCTAATTCAACTGACAAAAGAGCGGTCAATGATCTCGGTTATAACATCGCTTGGCAAAATAGATAACTAATGTCATAGTGGATTTATAAGTCGTATATTTTTCTAAAAATGGTAGGTAATGCAAGAGGTTTTTATAGCTATATATATTTTTTATTTAACAATTTCAATACATATATGAAATTCAAAGGTACACTAGAGGTTTACTATTCACATAAAATGGGATGATAATTTTAATGCCATTTTTTAAGATTGTTTTGTGAAATCTTTTGTAATTCATGCATTCCAATTCATTACATCAGTGATATTGCCTGAAATTCGGCTATTTAAATCAGCAGTTTATTAGTGGAATCATTTGGATTGATAACATTAAGTAAAATAGCTCGGTTTGTCCTAACTTTATAAAGTCATTCAATTAGAAGGGATCATTTACAACTTTTGTACAAAGTTACTTTGAAATTAAAACTTCTCGAGCTTAAAGATAGGAAGCAAATAATAAAATACGTATTGTAAAACAATTTAAAAAAAAAAAAAAATAGCAAACTTTATTTGAAAATACGAAACATAACAAGACGCGAAAAAAAAAAAAAAAGCATTGAAGCATAATTGAGATTAAAACGAGAATTATCTGAAAATGGCTAAATTCACATAAAAAAATGATGCATGTCCAGAAAAGATACAATTACAGGTATTAAAATCACGTTATTGAATCAACAGACAAGTTTGTATTCGTTTTTGAATTTAAAAAAAAGTAAAAAGAAACAGCTTAAAAATTTCATAATTTTTACTCCCCAAAATTCGAACTAATGAATATGTATGCGTATTCGAAACGTAACTACATCTACCACCCATTTTCAAGAAAGCCTTCGTGCAGATATCGTTTAAACTTATTATATAGACTATTTTACAACAAACTACATTATAAATTTACTATGATTAGAAAATGTTAATCAGAATATAAGTTAAGAAATGCAAGACATTTCTATGTAGCAATCAAAATTCTGGTTAGCAGTAGTTCAAAGAAGGGGGGGGGGATAATATATCTTCATTGCGTTGCAGTTATCTTTCTGATGTCGCCACATGGTGTGTTTGGTACCCATCTAGTTGCGCCACCGAGTTCATACTCAGCTTCAACCTTTATACAACTGACACTTCAAGATTTAGCTTTGCCATTTAGTTACTTTAAGTTAATACTCAAAAGCGTCCTTCGGAAAGACAAAAGCGATATCCCTCGGGGCTAGCGGTGTAAAGACCGAGTGACCTTGAGACGTGGCGACGATTGTTTCCTTCATTAACAAGTGGGAGAGATACCTTATCAGGAGAGTGATAGTGAATTGATGGTACATCGTTAGAGTTAATTGTTCCGTCGTCAATGGGGAGGTACTCTCAGCAACGCAAACTTTCTCCGTCTCACTATTTGCTCGCTGGCACACGTGCACGCTAAAGCAGAGTAATAGCTCAGATCAGAAAGAAAGGGAGAGGAGCTTTTTATCTGTTTGTTTATTTTTTAAGATTTCAGCCAACCGACTTGCAGAGTTCACACGTTGTTGCAAAAGGTACAGGCTTCAAGAATGATGGTGGATCATTATTCAGCTCATTACCGGAATCATTGTATGTAGGCTGCTACATAATTTTCTATCCACTCCTTTCTCTACAGACTAATTTTGATTGGTAAGGAGCAAGGTGGTTTCTACAGCGATACGAAAAATACCCATCATTTGCTTTGAAATAATTGAAAGTAGGGATCATTTATAAAAGTTTGCGCACTTTTTTTTATGAAACTCCATTATTATATTATAATAGAATGAATATCATAATTAAAGCATTATAAAATATTTATATAAAAAAAGTTTTACAGACATTATTTACTTTTTATCTGCGATTACGTATTCTAAACCAGTAAGAGTGGGCTCACCAAAACTTTCTCTAATAAAGATATTACCTCCCATCCCTGTAAAAATTTGTGGACCTTGGGTAACAATGGCGTAGAATAATTACAAAAATTTAACTTTTGGCGTAAACTATTTTTTTCAACTTCATCCTGTGATTCCCGGCGATTAGATCTTAGCATGTTGGTAATAATATCTGAAATTCGAATTTGTGCTTTAGACGTGTTTTCCCCAACCGTTTGAAACTAATATTTGACACAAAACTATAATTGTAGTCCTAAAATCACATACCGAATTTGATATATTTATGTCATTGCGATTTTGAGTTATCGCTTTATATGCTTCTGAAAGTACTTGAAAATTACAATGGACTTGCATATGTTATTGAGGAAAATTAGGTTGATTAATTACTAAAGTAAAAATGAGATAATAAGTTATCAATTAAAGAAATGAATTTTATTATGCAGTTCAAGCTTAATTTTGGTTAAGATTAAGAAATTTTATTTTGTTTTCATTTGTTGGGTAAGTTTTTAAAAACATTTTTTTTAATACTTTGGAGCAATTAAATGTTCCAAAAGAAAAAGAGAGAAAATAAGGCTAGTAATACTTTAAAACGTGATTAAAAAACTTTAATGTTTCTTTATGCAATTTTTATTTAAAAAGAAAATATTGACATGCTTTGATGATGCTAATAACTACTTTTAAGTTATAAATTTTAAATCAATCATACTATGCTTGACATATATTTTAACGAAACCCTTTTGTCCATATTTTCAATTTTACTCTACTAATCAGTTATCTAATTTAAACATTTATGCAAAGAATAATGAGTTTTGGCACATAGATCTCTGCTTCATGGCTGGACAGCTAATTATACATAGTCATTATCACCTCATTAGTGTCTAAACAATTGTCAACAGTAAAGTCTTCAGATGATTGAAGATATGGTAGTCGCATAATAGGGACAGAATAATGAGTGATCAAATATCTCCTAATCACAAATGTTAATCAAACATTGAGTTTCAATTGCAGCATGAAGTGGTATTAGAGTTCATCAAATGGAAGGTAATGTTCTATCCCACTAAGGGACATGGATAATGATGATCTTTTCAAATTTTCACCAGATTTTTCTCCTAGTTGAAAAGCTTGTTGTTAATATTGCCAAAATTGATAAGAGGCATAGGAGACATTTTTTTTTTCTGTGTAATCTATAATTCTGGTTGTGCACATTTCAAAAGAAATATTTTAACCACTGAAAAAATTTCCCACAAATTACATAATTCAGTTTCCTTACCAAGAGCTATTTCAAATTCAATTCGGGTTTAAATAAAACATAGGAATAGTGTAATTCCTTGAAGTGAACTGCAATAACTCATATATGTATATCAGCAACTTTCTTGAAAAATATCTTGATTTTTTTTTCATACTAATTTATTTCATTAGAAAAGTTTCATATGTAAGAATATTAGAGCATATGCAACATATTTAAACGTAAGAAAGACATTTAATTTAAATATTTACAAATATATAGTACAGTTTTAGATTCCATTCCCAAATATCAAATAATACATTATTTTTACAAAAAAAAGGGGGGGGGGGTTAAGTTATATTACAAAACAGATATAACCACAAATGGGTAAATTTGTTATACTTGATTGAAAAAATATGATAAACAGCTCATAGTGATAATTGGTGCTAAAGACATTAGTGTAGGTGTATTCAACTTTTTGAAAACATTTGATCAAACTTTTTCACTATGTGATGCAAATATAATTTTCTTTATCTGCTATAATTCATTCCAAAGCTTCCATGCTTTGAAGCTGATTCTAAACCATTAAAAAGGGCCTATTTTTTAATAATTTGAAATGCACAAAAACTTTCTTTGCACACACATACTGATATTGTTAAAGAGTGCAATTTTTATTAATCTATTCATTTCTTGAAATGTGTCATTTTGTGAAATGTTTTTGTTTAAGAAGAATCTTGCTTCTTGCCAAAAACTTAGCAAGAACTCCAAATCGATTTTTAAATCTTATGATTTGCTATAGTGCAACTGACCAAAACCAATATCTTTTGCCCTCAGAATTATTGGTGAACTGTGGTGCCAAGACTTTCATTTTTAATAACATCAACTGTCCATGCACATACAGTAAATTTTGTAACGCCTCTAGTTGAAAAAAAAATGTTGTTAATAGGAAGAAAATCATAAAAAATGCACAGAAAATTTCACATTATCTTCCCCTATTGACCTGAGTATGTGACCTCCTTGCATTGGAAATACCATGAAGCACCACAATATTGACTAGCATCATTTGCAGTTTATTGTTGGTTGCTTTACAAAATACTTAAGATCTGACAGTAGGAAGCTGATTTGTGTTGCTCTTGGTGACAGAAAGTCCTCTAATAAAATGTCTCAGCTGTCTCAAACATAACAGTCATAATATGGAACTTTGAATGTGCCCATTTTAATTTTATTTTGATGACAATAATGATACATTAATCATTGCTCCCACTCAGGAGCTAAGGAATATACCAAAGTTCTACTTTCTGTAAGGATAAAACAGAAAAGTCATCATAACTTTCGACCAATATTCTTTTCAAACTTGGATGCTTTCAAAGACAATTTTCAACAAAAATTACCTTGATATTTGTGGGAATTGTGTTATTTGAACACCTCCAAAATTCTGAATCTCCTACAACAAAAATATGGATGTCAAATGCCTGTACCAATTTTTAAAAAAAATTATTCACCAGAGGTTAATTTGCTTTGTTTTTTGTTACCTTCATTGAACAATTTAATCTCACTCATTGAATTATTACTATATATTTTCCTTTCTCAGCAATGAATATGTGCAACTTTCATGCTTTCTTCAGAAGACTATATATAACATTCAGTAGGACAATTGACTTTCTTTTGACAAATAGAAATGGCTGAACATTATGAGGTACCAGAAGGAAATGTATAAGTATTAGAAAGGAGTAATAATTCAATAAAGTGTTCTCTGACATTTTTGCTGCCTGAAAAAATCTACTCAGTGATATGATCAGATAGTATAATTTTTATCTAACTCTCAACAATCTCCAAAACAAATTTTGATTTGGTGCTCTTCGAACTTTCTACATTCAGCTGCTCATTGTCAACTCTGTCAAATCTTTTAAAAAATGATTAATGGTCATTCATTATCATGAACCTAATAGAAGAAAATGTATATATGTTGAAAAATCAACAATAAATGATTTGAGATACTACATTATCTATCTCCACAATCTCCATTTCTTATTGGGGAAAAAAAAAAAAAAAAAAAAAAGTCATCTTCAGTTTGCTTTTTAAGTATCAAACTTTTCCTCTTCCTTGATATCAGTTCCCTCCCCTTTTCTAATCTTAACATCAGTCAACATCAAATCATTATTATTAAACAACTTTTACATTATGTATGCAAAACACATGGTAAAAATGGTTTTAAAATATCAGTTATTTATTTGACAAATATTATTAGCAAATTCATAGATTTAATATCACTTCCTATCATGTAGTAAATAATTCAGAATGTATAAAAAAATGTTTTTATAGCAGCAAACGCCTGTTCTATCTGTAATTACCCTATGATGAAAATTGTCAGAGGTAAATGAGAACCCTAAATGGAAACAAACTGACTTGTAACTTTTATACCCTAAAAATCCAAGAAACATATAATTTCTCCACTGGTATAGCAAATAAAATTTGTAGGGAAAGAAAAATAACACTAAAGTCTTTTTTTTTATTATTATTATTTTACCGTGGATGCAATTAAGTAAACAAATGTTAAAAAATTTCAATAAAAATAATTTTTAAAAAAACAAGAAGTGTTTATCATGTTTTTCTATAGTATCTTAAAGATGGTGTACATGTTCCCCAGCTTGCTAAGGCTTTACAAGCGCATATTGCAATCACTGTTTTCAATTACCTTAACTGGTCCTATAGTTTTGGAGTAGTATTGAAAGTTAAAATAACAGAAAATTCAAATATTTTTAATAATATAATACTCAAAATTTTTCAAAAGGTATTTTGTATTTAAGACTCGAAAAAAAAATCCATGCCCCTCCCCCCTTTTTGAATTATAAACAAAACTAAGTACTAGCAAATCACAGCACTAGCAAGAAATATGATTAAGTATTATTTCTCTAAAGCACATTGTCGAATATCAGTATTTGCAGTGTTTGTTTATTTGAATGTCATGCTACTTTTGTTAAGACTTAATGACAATTCAAAATTATCTGTCTTGGTTAAAATATTGTACATTTATCTAAGAAAAGTAGAGGAAACTTAAGCAATTTAGAAAAAAAAGTATAATATTCACATTATTACTAAAATTATTATTGTTTAGAAAACATCTGACCAAGGAAAAGATATTGTAAAGGAGCCTTTACATTTGATAAATTTAGTTTTTTCTTCTTTAACCTGTGTTACAACTGTTATGGTTTTGTTTTGCATATTCTAAATAAAGGTTTGAATATTCTAAATTTAATATTCAGATCAATAATAATTTCAATCACTTGTAAAACATTAAATAATACAAAAAAAAACTAATATATTTTAAAGTTATTTATAAATATTTCACTTAAATGAATAGTATTTTTTAAATTGCCTATTTTGGCAAATTTTCATTTACATAAAACATAACATTATGCTAGTTAAAAAATATTCTTCAAATAAAAGTCAAGTTATACACATTTATTTTCAATCAAAATACACAAAATATATATGCATACATACAAATTAATACTGCAAAAAAATATTTACAAACTTTCATTAGTTTTTTTTCCATCCAGGTCAAAAGTACAGTTAAGTATGTGGATGAGTGCTGATGCTCTTGATTAAAAATTAAACCTAACAGTAAAACAAAAATTAAGAAAAGGCTTAAATAATTATCATAACATAAATATCTCATAAAATATTTTATTTTATAAACTTTGTGTAAATAACAAGCAAGAAAATAAGCTAATATTATTTGAAAAGAACACCTTTTGAAATAAAGAAGATAAAAATTTGCTTTAACTATCACAGAAATTATATATATATAAAAGATGAATAATTAAAACATAGAAACAGGTTTAGAAAAATAAAACTGGAAAAATAATTAAATCTGAACTTCTACACTTTGAGATATTCAGCAATCATTTACTAGCAAATTAATGCTTTTGATTAAAAAAAGAATTTTTTAATATTACTTACCAATACTATATACAAGTTAAAAATTGATTAAATATAACTACACATCAGTTGTTGCAATGCTGGCATCAAGAAGAGCAAGTCGAAGAACTTCTTCACAAACTCTCTTATAACGCCATGCATCGCCTTGCAACCTTTTTCTCTTGACTCCAACAGCATGTTGATGCTTAGGAAGTTGACAAACTTCTAATTCAAATCGAAGCTGGATCTTCTTTCCTTCACAAATCTTACCACGCAATGTAAATCTGAAACACCCAAAAGTTTTAATTAATGATCACAAGGGAGAAATTAATTCGTTTTAGAAAGGAGATATATAAAGAAATAAGATGCTAAAATAAATACAATATTTCAAATATTTTTCTCATGAACTAATTATTCATTTAGCACCACAATATAGAATGATTTAGCAATCAACAGGAAAGAGTTAAATAATATTTATATTGTTTACATATATACATTAGTAAAAATATAATATGTAGAAAATCTAATTTGAGTTGGAGTTTAATAAATTTAACTTCAGCATGAAGTTTGTAGTAACATTTACCACAGAAAAACCCATTGTGATATTTTGTTTTTGACTGATTGGTAAGGACATGACACAGACTTGGAACAAAAAAGTTGAATTTCATAAACTAATGAATTGTACCAAACATACACACCAAGAAGGAAAATAAGTAAGATTAACTGAACAAAAAATTACTAAATTTATTAAAAAAAATTTTTTTTTGAGATATCAAAAATATTGTAGAACTATTACATAAAAAAAAATGATATCCAGAATGATGAAATTGGATTACGAAATGCTGAATTGTGCCATGTCTATTATTATTAAGTATTCATGAATTTCTTTAAAAACAAATCAATATAATAGCTTAATTGCAAATAATTTTATGAAGTGTATTATTTAATTTTGAATTAACAGATTTTTCTACTACTGATAAAGGTATGTGTGCAATGGTGCTCAATAGGCCAAACCAAATGACCCACAACCAATATATGTGCCACCTCATTTGGCACATATACGCTTTGAAGGGCGAGAATATTGCATCTCCAAGCAATGTTTTAAAATTTTTAATTAATTTTGGCATTTTTCTACTATAATTTATCAAAAATATAATTGTATAAAAATGTATTTAACTTTTTAATGATACTAATTTAATATTTGTGCACAATTTTTTAAAATTTTGGTAAATTTTTTTAATAAATTTTTGTTAAATTTACAATAATAAATTACAATGTTGCCTTGAGATTCAAGACAATTTCATTGTTTTATCAAATACTTAATCACTTGATATTTTTTCTCATAGTTGAAAACTAAAGAAGAAGGATTATGTTTAACATCTGTATTGTTTACAAAATAATTTTTTTAAAAATGAAGAAACTATCCTGCAAAAGTCAGAAGATGGATGAAATAGACATTTACTTAATTAATAAAGCTATGATGCCATGTAAATTATCTCAGATAAGAAGCTTCATGTACACAATAAACAGAACATATGTAAGGCAATTAACATAAAAGATTAATTAAAATAATATCTGACAATTGATGGAATCTTGAAGTTATATCCAAATGATTCAACTGAAATAAAATATAACTAATATTCTTGGAGACCAGTTGGGCATCAGAAGCAACTAGTAAGAAATAAAATAAAAGCATCATACAGACAAAAAAATAATATACCCTTTCTGTTTGCAAGAAATTCCTTTTCGCATCAAGGCATTCTGGAGTGATTCTAAAACTTCTTCTGGGGTCACTTTATCATTTGTAGCAGAGACATTACAAAGATTCTAGAAATAAATTAATTTCAGAATAAATAATAACAGCACAAAAGGAGAGTTTACAGAAATATCCTATTGACTATTAAAGAATATAGAGAGTTCTCAGAAAGAATAAATTAATCCCATTCAGAAATTTTTTAAAAAAATAAAACAATGCAGATTGTGACATCATTAGATCATTACCTCTATCAGCCATATATTAGCTATATGAGCACATGCAGAAGACAACAATTTACCTTATAAACAGCAACAGATATCAGATTGTAATAATATTCCTACGAAAAATCTTATAACATTATGGCATGAAATATTATAACAATAAAAGTTAAAAATAGAGTTCTTTTTTGCTGTTATTATTTTTGTAGTCAAAACTGTTTATCATTGAATGAAGCTCACTAGACACTTTTGTTGCTTGAATAAGTTTTTGCAGAATTGTTTCCCCTGCCATCCAAAGCATATATTATACAGCAAAATTCTTTGTGATATTATATAATGAAGCTCTTTTTGACTTCTCTAAATGTTTCCAAACATGAATACTTGCCTGGAATCTATCTTATATTAAGATATTTCTTCCTTGTAAGATTTAGAAAACATTTTAACATAACATTTGTAGGATGGCATATTAATTTCAAATTGTAATATGAATAATGTAATTTTTTTTTAAATATTTTGTAAGTCACACAGTAGAACCTAAAGTTACCATATTTAATATATAGTTATAGTGAGTGTGATGTGATTTTCTAATGAACTGCCCGGTTTTAAATACATTAGTTTTAATTTCCACAAACACAGCAACACTACAAAATTTACTAACACACATAGACAATTAGGTTCAAGAAAACAGTATGGTCGAGGGATTCCACTGTTTCCAACCGAAAGCATTCGGCATTAGCGGAAGGGTTGAGTATAGGGGAAAAAGTCTACCTCAGAATGCAGGTCTGCCATTCAACTGCTTATCTACTGTAAAACCCCACAAGGGGGCGCTCTCTGCACAAGAGGAAAAAGAGGTGCTAAATAGTTAGTTTTGGAGTTGTATTAATAATGGTTTTAAAAAAACCTTACTTCAATCTTGATTAAAAATTAACCTCATTTAACTTTTAATGTGTACTACTACATTAAGATATTTTTTTTTACATAACTTAAAATTTTTTTAAAAAAATAAGCTGCTTAGTGAAATTTATATTTCCAAACAATGTTTTTCTTCAATTTCATTTTTTTAAAACTTTCATTTTGTAACAATTGTTATTATTTAACTGGATTTGCAGAATTATAAACATATGCCTTGCAAGAATGTTAAATACATTTTCCTCCTGAATGCTTATTATCGCTATGTTATCAAGAATAAATTTTAAAAATAAGATAAAGATAGATGAATCAAACCCAAAAAAATTGTAATACTCTGTGTTTCAGACTAAAGATTTGAAAATCATTTAGTTCTCTCCCTTCCATTTTTTTCCCATGTTATCCTCCTATAATATTGGATTGTTGGAGAACTCAAAGTAGTGAACTTGGGATATTAAACTTAATAGCTATAATTCTTTAAATTATAAGCATGATTTTTTTATCTGCCTATTTCTTAAATTTTTAACCATGTACTTGTTTGATAGCATTAAATAAAATAAACAAAATTACATGCATGTATTGTTTTGACTTACTGCTATATAAAAGTAATAATTAATAGCAATTCCTTAATGCAATAGCACGAGAAACTCATTTTATTCATTTTGTATTGACTAATGATTAAATACAGATAATGCATTCTTTATATAGTCAACTTACCTTCACTTGACGTGGTACAAGAGGTCCACACATTCTCTTTTTTGGAGTTAGAAGATTTTTCACACAATCTAATCCTTTTTCAATACTACCGAAAACCTTTTTAGCAGAAGATCCTATATGTCTTGGAGGTCGGCGCTTCGGTGTCATTGAACATAATGTAGGAGATTCAAAGGATTTAGCTCTAAAGGGAAGAATATATATTTAATCAGAAAAATTAACAGACTTATATGTATAAAATGCTAATAGTTTTCTTTTCTACAACAATTAAATCCTATTAGTAATTCAATACAAATTAAAATTGTCTTATAGCTCTTCAATATCTTAATAAGCCACTTCTAATGAACAGTTAATTTATTTTTACATTTATTTACTTTTGTTTTATAACTTAAAATAATCATAATTCTGAAAAAATGAAGCAAAATATAAATCCCTTTTGAAATGAACCATTTCACTTAAAATAATGAATCAATAACTAATGAATTTGCAAAAGAAACTTTACAAAATTGAGAAATTATTAAAATCTGCTGAAGAAAGCTTATGCAATGGTAGCTCTTCATTAAAATTGAGCCCTGAATCCATAGACTTTGAAATAAGGATTCGGTTCCTAGATCACTATCATGCACTTATGAGAAGCCAAGTTCTTTAAATGGTTTTACAAAATATTGTTCTGTCATTTTTAATCAATACTTTTATTTTAATTAGCATCTCCATTCTACAAAGATTATGCAGCAACCTTTTCAAAATGGCATCATTAGAGTTTCTGAGAAGCTTAAAAACCCATGAAATGAAGGAGATGCTATATTAATTAGATAGTATAGTAAATATTAATTAGATTAATATAACATTGCACTACATCCTATGTATTTCATCCTTCTCTAAGTGAAATCTTCCAAGTTAAATTTTTGGTGTATTACATAGTATTGCCCATATCTGGCAAGTGTTTCAACCAATATCATATTTGTTTGAAAGATGCTTCAGGTATCAAAGGTTAATAAAAATTATTTGAATAAATAGGAAATGCTCTAGCTAGATTCGTAAATTAATATTCTTCATTTATTACAGAAACACTTTTTATCTTACATTGTTCAGAAACAGCAAAATTTAGCAAGATTGGTGGCAACAGTGATTTGCATATATTTGAAAAAAGACTTCTTGTTTTGATTTTTCATAATTCGTAATAAGAAAAGAGGAGTAAATAAAATAAAACTAACATTGTTATTTAAAAAGGTTTCTTTCATTCGTCCATTGAATAAAATAAACATAAATTTGAATTTTAAACATATATATTTCACTGTAATTGAAATAATTTATTAACACTCTTTTGATATAGAAATATTTTTTTAATAATTCTTTATTACTGAATTAATTTTCTAATATTTATAACAAACATCAGTACAATGAGGTTTTTAGGTTAAATTTTGAATCCTTTGTTGCACACTATCCTTTAAAGTTTAAACTAAGACAAAAATGATGTAGGTGGCCTAATTCGGCCTATAGGAATATATAGCCAAAATTTTCTGAAGTCTACATTCACCATCTTGATTCTATGATGTTCCAGCAACTGAACTGAACAGCATCACAATATTCCGGATAAAATACAGTGTCATTAAAGCTTGGAAAAGTGTGACTGAGCGAGCACTATAGTGAAGCATCAAACTGCATAAAATCTCTAGTATATAAATGAAAAAATAAATAAATAGTAGCAGATTTAGCATGGCTCAGGTTACAAAACAGGAGGCTAGCTCAGATTCATTATCCAAGGGCAATTCTAAAAGCATTTTCAGTGCTTTTCTGAGGCTTTGTAAACTTCATCATACTATTTCCAATAGAATTAATTTACAATAAAAATATCAATTATAATTACGTTTACAATAAAAAGCAAACTATTACAGACATACACAATTCCATAAAATAAATGAAAGCAAAACTTGAAATCAAAAGCAAAAAATTTATGCAAGTCTAAGTTGACTGAGGCTACGGATAAAAAGGCCACAAAATTTCAGAAACCCAGATTAAGAATCAATCAGTTTCAATAACTCTAACTCTCCCCCAGAACATTTTTTGATTTGAGCTCATTTTTTCTGGAAAAAGAGAAAATAAAAATAGAGATAGTTTCTTATCATAGCATCCAGCCATATAACATGATCACTGCAATGTTCCAGCTGATGCAATGTTTATTTTTATTTAATAATTGTATGTATGTTTTCTCTTTCCTTCTTTTTTTTCTTTCAAATATAGAATAAATAACTTAAAATATAAATAAAAAAATTATGTAAAATTCTTATCAACTATTTTTGTATCAGAAAAAAAAATTCCTTGAAAAAATATGTTTTAACATATTTTTAATATGTTTTAATATAATTAAAATTATGCTTCTGCTTCATTTAAACCATCATCAACAATTGAAAAAGAAAGCTAAAAGTGAATTAAAAACTTAAACTTACCACATGAATATACTACATATTCATGTGAATCTCTGAAAAAATGCTCTTTGATAATACATATATTTTCTCAAAAAAAAAAAAAAAAAAAAAAACTATCATTTCAATGAATATTACCTTTTATCTGATGTATATAATGGAATAATAACTGATGAAGGTTCACCAATTTCATTCACAGCTGTGTCCAAAGAGGCAGAAAAAGCTAACGCTGTCGGTGACCTTAATCCTAAAAATAATTACAAGCAACTTCAGAAAGATTTTTAAAAAAATCAATGTAGGTAAAAACCATTTTAAAAGATTTCAATGCAAATATATACTCTTTTATATACATAGTTCCTTACCACAGTTTTCATTACAAATCAATTTATTCTTAATAACAGAAGTCGTTGATCTCTTATTTTTCTTAGCAGATGGTACTTGTGGCAAAACAAAATTTTCTTTGTCAGATTTATTATTAGGAGTAACAATACTTGGTGAAGCTGTTTTAGATGAATGCACAGAAGTCTCAGACAGCTTCTGAGGGCTTCCCAATGCAAGCAATTCTGAATCCATAATGCTATCCATTGAAACTGTCTTTAACATAGGAGATGTATCAAAAACACTAGATATATTGTTGCTGAACTGTAAATAAATGAGCATGGTAAATTGTAACAGAAAAAAAACTTTAAATCTTAATTTTTTTAAAAAAATATCAAATATAAAAATAACAAAGACAAATAACATTTATATATTTTAAACCTTAATCTTATTAGAAAAATTAAATAAACTCAATCATTATGAAAAATTTCTACAAGTCTAGCAAAAAAAATTAACGTTTTTAAATGAAGAGCAATTAAAATTCATGAATATTACCTTTGATTCTTTAAGTATAGATTGTTGCCTACGCAGCAAAAGTGGTTTTCCAGATCTTTTCTTTAACAATAAAAGATGATAAGTAGCATCTAAATAATCAAATTTACTCTGTAAAACAAAATATATTATTTCAATATAGTTTCATTAAATAAAAGGTAGTTCCAGTAGAGAATTAAACGAAATCTAACAAAATGGCAACTAATTTATGAAGCACCAGTAACGCATTGGAATTTTATCTGATTGTTCATTTAGTTCTAAAAAATTATCGCATAAAAAAACTGATATTAATTAAAGAACAATATAATTACAGGAAACTAAAAAAAAGCATATTCAATTTTAATAATAATAATAAATTATAATGTTCTGATAGAAACATTAAATAAATGTTATTAATATTGTATAAATTTCATAACACGGGAAAAGTTTTTTTTTTTTTTTTAATTTTTTACAACAAATCAACTTTTAACTAATTTTTATTGAAAAAATATATAATGAAAGAATTCAGTTGCTTCATAATTAATTTCAAATTTATTTATATTGATAATTTATTATATTTTGAAAAAAATGTATATATTTTTTCTCAGTGTTTTAGCAAAGTTACAATAATTAAATTTAAAATTTAAGAAATTCATTGAAACACAAGGAATAATAAAACATATTTGTAATTTAGTATTTAAAGTGGGTTTTTTTTTTTTTTGCTTTAAATTTTTTAAAAAAATTTATATGTTGAATTAATAGGAATTTAACTAACTTGATTTAAAGAAATTTCAATGGATCTCATTGACCGTTTATAATATACAGCCAATTCTGCTAAACAGTCAGGATCAAATTCTTCCACCTAAATCAAAATATGGAAAATTCATGGTTAGCTAATTTGGTAGTATACCAAATTTAAATGTACCACAAATATGAATTCATACAGTCCAAGAGAGAAAACAGCAAAATATAAGAAAAAAATACTAAACATGCAACAAAAATTCAATCAAAATAGCATAAAATTAATAATATAAAATATCAAATGGGCCATTTAAATTCTTGAAATCAAACATTTTTCAAGTTTAGTCTAGCTAAAGTCAAAATTCCATTTTCATCAATTAATACATAAAGAAATTATTATCATTCCTTTAGAAAAATCCTTCAGTTTACAAATAATATTTAATAGTTACATTCAAGTACTTAATAAAGCTTGGTCATTCTTAAAAAAATTTTTGACTCATAAAATAGTTTAAAGATAATTATATTAAGGAAGATTTTAGGTTTCCTGCAGCAATGTGTGCATATCATACCATTTATGTACACATTTTAATTTTTAAAAAGTAACTTTTTTATGAAGTCATTTTGAACAATAACTTTGATTATTTAACCCGTTTCCGCCCAGCGTCATATTTATAGGACAGTTCATTTTCACCATTATAAATAAAGCTATTCTACGTTTCGTCTATCCTTTTTCTGCCCCCTGAAGAGTAAGGGTTTCACCCTACTTACTTAAACCGATTTGGACCGGATGGAAGCATTTTTCAGCCAGCTGCAGACACGTAAACTACGCCATTTCCATGATTTTTTCTTGCGGAATTTCACTGTAATCGTCCGAAAAGGTTTTAAAGGAAAATTTAAATATTTTTTTTTCAGAATTTATATTTCAGATATTCTATTATCAGATATCTTATAACATTTTAAAATTATCTTTACTTTTATTAGTTTTAATTACAAATTTAAACTACTGTCCTAAAAATAGGATGCTGGGCGGATTCGTTAAATTTTCTGATATGTAGTTTATTTCATAAGCGCTCAAAATGTCGCGGATTTTTTTTTTTTTAAACTGCCGAGGAAGTTGTAGAATATCTATTTTCGGAGGAATTAGAGTCCAAAATGATTGCTTTACCACCTGAAGTAGTTGAATTAACAGATGAAAAAGGTTTTGATGACACTGAAACTCGGGTATAAGATGTGGGCATTATGTGGGAATAATGGCTACTGCTATAATTTTGATTTGTATTGAGGCAAGGAAGTTGTCGGTGCTGTTTCTACCGTGGTTCTTTCAAAAGAGTCCTTGGGAAATCAAGTTGTAAAAAAAATGCTTCAGCCAGTTACTGATCCCAAGAGTCATATAGTTTATTTTGATAATTTTTTTTAATTCCTAAAATTTGTTAGTTGACCTAAGAAAGAGTGGATTTCGAGCAACAGGAATGATAAAAAGTGACAGCATTGTCCCCTTGAAATTGATTCTACTTTCAAAAAGACTAGCCGTGGTACACATGATTTCTACTTTGATGTGAAAAATAAAATTACTGCTGTAAAATGGAATGATAACAAATGCGTTACACTTGCGACAAATTTTGACATAATTGAGTCACTAACATCTGTTTCAAGGCGTGTAAAAGGAAAAGCTGAAAAAAATAAAATCGAACAGCCATGTCTCGTAAATAATTATAACAAAAACATGGGTGGTGTTGATTCTCATGATTGGTTTTTAGAGAAACATACCATAAAGATCCGTGGAAAAAAAACCAAGGTAGACAAAGATCGGTAGACCAAGTTATACAATTTCATCTCGAGTGAAGGAAATAGACACTGTTAGACGCGATGGAGTTGGCCATATAATTGGTAAAAGAGAAAAACAAAGACGATGTCAAATGCAAAATTGTTTGGGAAAACTTCTTACATTTTAAATGAAATGTAATGTAACTCTATGTACCAAATGTTTTCCAAATTACCATAAATAGTGTGAATATGTTTAAACTTAATAAAAAATGTCAAATTTATTTGTGTTTCATTTTATTTTGCATTAAATATTAAAGTTCAATTGTTTGGGAACAGAAACGTAATCAAGTAACTAAAAACAAAGGAGAAGTACTAAGAGTTCAAAAACTTCCATATTCACCCAGCGTCCCATTTATAGGACAGTAATTATCTCGGATCCTAAATTAATGGTGTGGAGTTTAATTGCATATTATAGTTAATTTAAGTGTTTAGAACATAATTTTAAAAGTTTTTAACAAAATTTCAATTTTAAATTAAGTTCGGCGTTAACGGGTTAAATAGCAATACTTAGAAAATTATTACAATAAAAACATATTCCTAATTTTTTCTAAATAAGACAATCCCCTTTTTTTGTGTAAATTAATTTTCGACAATTATTCTAAACATAAATCTATTGTAGTGAAGATTTTGCTTTAATTTTAATGATAATTTCCTTTCACAAAATATAGTTTCTAAATTTTGTATTGTAAAATCAAAGGGTGCAGTGCAGTGCAGCTTGAGCCATCTTTTGTACCAATTTTTTCTGCCACAAAAATAATGGGATCAAAACCCAAAAAAATAAGCGTGCAAGTCAAATAAAAAAAAAACAATAAAGGGGATGGGCTCCACTATTAGAAAACTTTAAATAATAGTAGTTGCAGAGAAGACAAAGATTCAAAAAGAATGAATTGCAAGAGAAGTAAAATGAATGATTAATTAATCAATTAAAGAAATCAATTTGTACAAAAGTACTTAAGATATTAAAAATATAGTAGAATTATTATGTAAAAGGAAATTAATCTCAACAAAATGATATTTAATTCCAAAACTGCTGAAATCAATGTTTCTAGGAAAATATGTAATGTTTGCAATAATTCTAGAGAAAATTTTATATTTAACTATTTAATTATTAATATTTATATTTTATTATAATATGACATTTAAATGAAGAACTACAGGATACAAGTTTAAAAGCAAAATTAAAAATTTAAATAATTCCCATATTGAAATAATATTAAATATAAAAGGAACAGCAAAAAATGCAAGATTTGACAGTTATTCTGACTGATTCTGAATAATAATTCAATTTTACAAGCAAAAATTGAATTACATATATTAAATATATCTTTATTCTATGTGCTCTTGCATAAGCTTAAATTTCAAGCCTTTGTATAAGGTAGAATCCTTCCCCCCCCTGCCTTTTTCAATATTTTATAAAGTACAATTGCATTTAAAATGTTCAAATTAAAAAAACAATTATTCACATATAAATAACCAACTAGCAAGATTATTTTAATACTGCCAGATAATTATTTTTGTGGAAAGAGGAAAAAGAATAAAGAACCAACTTCTTTGTATGAATCCCAATTTGAAGATTCAAATCCATTCAAAATCCATGGATGAGATTTTAGTCCTTCAATTGATATCCTTTTATTAGGATCAACTTGTAACATCTGTTGCAACATTTCCTTGCTTTCACTTGATAACCATAATGGACAAAAGTATCTGCCCTTCTGTAACAAAATTCAGATTTCATTAGGCTGACATATGAAATATATGAGCCAAAAGCTTGTAAATCACTCAAGAATAATTATAAAAATAATTATCTTTGCTTCTAAGTATTTAAAAAAGAGGGCTACTTTTTTTTTGCCGATCGTCAGTTGTAATTCACATTAATAATTTAAAACTGAAATAATATAGATTAAATTTTAAAATTAAAAAAATGCATTTATGTGCAAAACTTTAATTTTCTCAAAGGGTTCACCAAAAAAATTTAATATAAACAAGGCAAGAAAATGCTAATAAAAACTTTTGTAAATAAAGGTTTATAATGTTTAATTATGCTGTTATTTATTAAATTGTAGGATTCTTCAATAGAAAATATTTAGGAAGACAAATAGTAAATCAAAGATTAAAAAAAGAAAAGAAAACTCTAAATATTGGACGTTGCTATCAAAACAAAAGAATTATTTTTCAAAAAGGATCCTTTTTTCTGATTCTGTGAAAAAAATTTATTAAAATATGTGATGTCAGATGGAAAGTGTATTCACATGATGCAAACAAAATTCTTGCAATATTGGAACAATATTTAGAAGAAGAGGAGAAATGTTATAAGGAATTGTTGACTTCATGACCATACGGTATTAAGTTGAAACAACCTGAAAAACTTTCAACAGAACGTTTTTCAGGTTGTTTCCTGCATTGTTCTCTTCATGAGAACAGAAATACTACATACCAAATTCAATTAGACTTCTTCAGTAAAACCCATGCAATCAACTGGATCACCAACCCTGTAAATTTCTAGTATTTGATGAACTAAGAAGATGTTGATATGAAGATAGCTTGAAAGTAGTTCTCAAAAACCACAGGAATGTTAGAAGAATTTTGTTGTTCCTTTCATATGATGATAGATAAACATCCAAATAATTATGGTTAATATTTTTTAACTGTTATAAATATTTGCTGTCCCAAAGTTGATTAGTTATAGAACAATCCTAATAATTACATAATATTGCAAAATAATGAACCAATAATAAACCAATACAGAAAAGAATTTTTAACAATTAGAGCCTTGAATATTGGAATGTTAATAATTCAATACTAGATAAATGCATTACCTGTATTTTCTTGTAAAGTTTTGTTACATTTTCATCATCAAATGGCAAGAAACCACACAGAAGTGCATACAGTAAAACACCCATACTCCAGATGTCAACCTGGGAATAAAACAAGTTAAAAAAGAGGGAGGGGGTGAAATATAAAAATAACAAAGAACATAATTCTAAACATAAGACAAAATATTTTTAAATATCTAAATCATTAGTCGAAAATGAATTAAGCACTTCAACTTTAATAATAAAATATGATACAGTTGAGACATTAACCCATCAAGCTTAATTCAAGCATTTAAATAAAGCTGAAAAGAGAAATTTTTAAAACTGTTGCGAAAAAATTTCATTCCCATAGATCCTGTGTGTGTGTGTCATTAAAAAAATTTGTAAATATATGTTAAAAAATATTTATAATATAAGAAAATAAAATTCACTAATATTCTTTTTTGAAAAGAAATGAATGAAAGAAATAAAGTTTCAGATCATAAAATTGAAACAAATTGAGGATACTGAATTTAACAAATTTTAATAATGTCTTATAAATTATGAATAAAATATCAAAACTAATATTGTTGTGAAGTAAAAATTACTTACTCCAAAAATTTATTTTTAATAAAAAAATGATTAAAGAGTTGGCAGGAAATTATTTAAACAAAAATTAATTAATTAATTGATGTATTTAAAAGGTTTTTAAAATAAAATGAAATATTTAAAAAACATTTATACTTTTTTACATTATTTCAAAAATAAATTAAAAGGAAAAATAAACAAAATTCAAAATGATGATACTTTAACTTCAAAATCCAGCTAAAGATATATACACTAGTTTAATGCTTGACTATGGCATTTTTCCTGAATGTTTGGACAAGGTAAGATAAATTTTGTTAAATATATTGAACGAAACTTGTCTATGAGCATGCATATATATATTTCATTGGTGAGATAAAGCAAAACAAAAAATAATGGAATGCAGCTAGTTTAGCTGCAGAAGCAAAATGTAATATCTCATAAATAAGATGCTCTTAATAGATTAAGGAGAAGAGAAAACTCATACTTTATTTCCATTATAATTATCACCAGTGATCAGCTCAGGAGCAGCATATGCTGGACTTCCACAGCAAGTCTCAAGTTGTTGTTGCATTCCAGTCTGTCAAAAAGAAAAAATATATAAGATGAGGTTGAATAACAGGTCCATGAATATTTTTTTCAGCCATTAACATTAAAATATATTTTTCTAAAATATATTCTTTATTAAATTAGAAATTTAGCATAAATCTTTGTATAGCTTACATTTTTACAATGATCATATTATATTTAGGTTACTTATCATGATTATAAATGATTTCCCTCCATGATAGATAGAGAAGGAAAAAAGTTTTGCTTTAATTACATTAGCATCTTGTTTTAAAGCAACATGTTGGTTATTTTGGGATAAATTTTATAATTTTGAAACCAGTCAGATAACCATGTCTGATCTGGCATCACTTCCTAAATTTTCACATCACAGCATTAGAAGGAATCTGATTTATAGTGTTAAATATACACAAGGCCCTTCTATACAGCAGTTCTTTACTAGATCAGATCCCAAAACTAAAATTGTATGTTCTGAAACCAAAGCTTCATCACTAGATCATTTTCTGACTAAGGCAAAAGACAACGAACATAGATTATTGTACTTATCTAGAAACATGATAGATTCGAAATGCTAAGCGATAATTTTAGAATTCCAAGTAAGCTTACTAGATGAGTTTCTCTTAAGCAGAAAGGATAAAAAGTATAAAAAAAATTTTTTTAAATCAAAAATAAGAATGTAATTATTACATTTAATTTAAAAATATTTATCATATGCATATAGTTTCTTGTAAATTTAATAAAGAAAACGATGATATTAATGTAAATGTTGATTTTGGAAATCAACAAATTTTCTCAGAAAATGCACAAAATTGAATAAAAAACTACAAAATTAATTTTATTAATTGAATTAAAGGATTCTCTTCTATTTCTATTACAGGTTTAATTGAGGTGCTTTGGAAACAATGCAAAAAAGAATGGTTCAAAGAACTATGATGGCTATATAGTGCACAAATGTCAAAAACATTTCTGTAACTTAAAAATAGAACAAACTTCTCCTTATTAACAGGGTCTATCTTGGGAAGGAAGACTTACTTTAAACTACACAAAACAAAGGCAATTAGTTGTCTAATAACAATTATCACCATGACTGCTGCCTTTCAAAAGCATTCTCCTTCCTCTAAAAAATCTTCTGTTTTATGTCTTTAAGTTAAATAATTTGAACATCATTAATCATAAGCAATTTTATATGATTATATCTTGTCACATTTTTTTTAAATGAGGCAGAATTTGATAATTTAATGATTTGAAAATATATTGAAACTGTGTTGCCAAACAATTATGAAACCTTGAATACTGGATATGGATTTTTAAAAAAAATATTTATTGGCAATTGTTTTTACAGGTTAAAAAAATTCTAATGATTATTTATCTATACTTATAATAAAGCCCAATGTGTGTGAGTGTTGGCACTCTACAGGCCAGACTGTTTGACCTACAACTACCAAATTGGGCATATGTATACCTTGGAGGTCGGGAATGTGTACCTTGGAGCGATTTTTTTTTCGATTTTTAATTACAATATTAATTAATTAAAAATTAAGCGAAATTTTGGTGTTTTTCTGGTATAATTTCCGAAAATATTACAACACAAAATTGATTTTTACATCATATTGAAGTTCAAAAAAATAATCTTTTCAATGATACTAATGTTTTATTCTACAAATTAAATTTCTATTCTTAATGAATTTTTTAAAAAAAAATTTAACCATATTTTTCAGAAATTTATTTCGCAGAAAATAAAATTAAACCTGCATGAGCACGTTAAGCGTCAATAGGAATACTGACAAAAGTTAAAATTAAAAAAAAATAAATCAACTATTATTGCAGATTAAACAAATAAAAATGTAATTTTCAGCATGTGTCTGCATGAAATGAAATAGATATGGGAGTTGGGAGATTTTAGACCACTTTACTAACCATCTCAAAGAAGATCCATCAATCTCAAGATTGATTGGTGGTTTACTGGGATTGGTGGACTAGGGATTCTTATGATTGATAAGCTAAAGATTATAAAAATTTCGGTAATTCTAAAATTTCGATATTTAAAAGTTAATGAAATGATCAGATTTGATTGCATAAGATAGAAACATTTAATAATTTTTTTTAAAGTTGGAGTATCAAGAACATATAGCAAAATATTATTCCTTAGGACCAAAGGGCTGTTTAACATTTAGACTTCATAATTTTTTAAAGTATATTTATAGACCAAAACAAAATAAAATATTGTTATTCACATTATTTAAATCCTTTTGAAAGTAAAACTAAAAACTGAATTTTATGAATCCGAGAAAGTTTTGTTGAATAATTTTTTGAGACATTACATAAATTATGCAATACATATAAGATTTCAATGTCGAATAACTCAGTTTTCAGCACTCATAATTTTTTTTTTTTTAAAAAAGCTTGGTTTCAGTATAATGTTTTATTATTATTAAAAGCAGTTTATCATTTCCACTTTAATTAAAAGTTGAAATTTTAAGAGATAACAGAAAATTAGAAAATCATACATACTACAATGAACAGAATGGTTTAAGGCCTTGATAATAGTATGAGTGAATTATATGTCTACTAGATTTGAAATATAAAAATATTTTGCTGATGAAGCTATTAAGTAATCAAGTTACATAAAATTTTTAATTGAAAATTTTAGCGAGCCTTAATATTGGCAAATCGGCTGGTTGTCAAAGGCAGCTAGTTAAAAATAAAGTTACAGGCAATAAAAAGTGTTTTTGTGCTATAATATTTTATAAAATATATAGTATATATTATAAATAAAGTTTTTATATTAAAAATAAGTATCTAAAAAAACTTCTTTACAGATATATTTGGATTCCAATAAAAACTAATATTATATATATTGTTACATTTTCATATGAACACATATTTAAAATTTTGCTCACAAATATTAATGTATTAGAAACGTTTTAATGAAGTTTTTGTGGCAATGAATGAAACTAAGTTTTTCACGAATAATAAAAAAAAAAACATAAAAGCGAATAATAAAAAAAAAACATAATAAAAAAAAACATAACATATAATTTAAATAAAGAAAAAAAAAAGATTTAAAATACTTACTTTAGGCTTAGCGCACAGTCCAAAATCTATTAATTTTAAGTTTTGTTCATTATCCAACAAAAGGTTTTCCTAAAAATAAAAAAAGGTTAAAATCATATTAGAAGTAAAACAGAATTTTGCAATGCAAAATAAGTATTCACTAAGATATACAGGTAGATATTTCATATCAGAATTAAACATCAACAAATTCAAAAGTTCAGTTTGATTTTCTCACCCATACATGAATATATAATCAAAAGAAAATGATTAGTATATCAGATAAAATCCTTATAAACTCAGCAATGATACCTAACTTTAGATAGAAAATATCACCAAAATAATTTCAGAATATACTTTTGGTAAATTATAATTATTTAATACAATTTTATAAAGTTATCTTAAGCTTGCATATTAAAACCAATTTTTCAATATTACAGATGTACAATTGTTTTACAAGATCAAACTGCAAATTATATTTAAATCATCATTTGTGAATTATGTCCACACATATGTAAATATACAAGCAAACAGAGCTATAAATGGATTTAGTCCAAAATCTAACACACATCTACAGCTGACCCTAAAATTATGAAGTTAGCAAAAAAATTTCCATATTTAAATAAGACACAACTCTTAAAACAGCAAAATTTTTGGACCTGCATTCAAATATTTTTATAGTATTCTGAACAAATATAAAACGCTCTTTTAAAAGTCTCTTCAGTTTCAATATATCCCACTAGAATTCAAGCAGCTTGTAATCATCATCTCAATATCAGTATCTTTTTCTCAATTTCAGAAATAGGGCTGATCTGTGTAAAAGAGAAGTGGAATGAGTAGAAAAGGGGATGAGCTTCCATTGTTTAACAGTCATGAATGGTATTATATATATTTAGAATTATGGCCTTTTATTCTTACAATGTTTAAAAAGAATGGCATTTTTTTAAAATGAAAAACAAATTTGAAATTTAAAATTCCCTGTACTTTTCTGGTTTTTATGAAAAATTACAAAATTCCCAGCTTTTTCCTGCTTTGTTGGTAATTTTTAAATTCCTTGTATTTTTCCAGTTCTTCCAATGTTACGTCAACCCCGACAATACTTTCTTTTCGGATATTTCATACATAAGGAAGTAAAAATCAACTACATAGCAACCAAAAATAATATTGTGCAACTTTCAGACTACCACTTCAAGAAACATTCAGAAATCAAGGCAAATTAATTTTGTTTTAGAAAAATGTGGGTTCTTTTTCATTTCATCTTCCATTCTCACATAAAAATTATGCTAGTACTCTTGACAATCCTTTGATGTCATATTTCTGTCTGCCCTATATTAATGCTAATAAATGCTAGTAAGATGTAGTTCTATAAAAATCGGTTTTCATGTATCTTTGCATTGCTTGAATTGTTTATTAACTGGGCTCTCAATATATTTCAAAATCTGAGTTCAGGCAAAAATAATTCAGATATTTCATTTAAGCCTAAATTGACCTACTGGTTTTAAATCACGATGAGCATAGCCTTTTTCATGGATGAAAGCAACAGCAGCAATTATTTGTCTGAAAAAAACTCTTGCTTCCTTCTCTGTAACACGATCTCTCTCAATAATATAATCAAACAACTCTCCTCCAGGACAATACTAAAACAAAAAGAAAATAAGGTTGTTAAAAGATCACTTCATCCATCTATTTTTCGTGAAATGGGAATAAAATTTGAAACATTTACATCAAGATCATTAATATTCTAAAATTGTTAATACAGATGTATGTTTATTTTCTTATAAATGCATAGGTAAAATATTTCTAAAATACAAAAAAATTAATTACTTATTTGTATACAAAAATGTTTTGTGAATGTTTGAGTACTTGAAAAAAATATTCCAATATCAAGAAATTGTAATTTTATAACAGTTAATAACTAGATTCTATTAATAAAAGAAGTAGGATTTTAACTCTTTTTAAACAGAAAATTTTGTTATTCAGGCATAAATAAAACACTAACAAAAAATCTTTTTCTTAATAATGTTTTTGGACAATGAGTAAATAAATTATTCTAAGTAAAACAATGTAAAAAAAAAATGAAATCTACAGAGTGTCTTGAAAGATTGTTTATAGAATATTCAGGATGAGGATAGGCTCAAACATGCAAGCAGAAGCAAGATATTCTTACAATAGAACTAAGTCAGAAATTCATAGAGGACTATTACAGAGGATTCTTAGTCAGAATTTAGTAAAAAAAAAAAGAAATCATAAGAAATAAAATGTACAACATAGATTTTAATGATGGAAAAAAATCAGAACACAACAAAGTGTTACACACACACACACACACACACACACACACACACACATACACACACACACACACACACACACACACACAAAATGTATTGCTTCAAAAGCAAGTTCTTTGAACATTTTAAATACTCCAAAAATTTGTTGAAATAATATCCTTCCTGCCATTATTATATCACTCAAGATGATGATATGGGTATCTATATTCACACAACTGGGCCATTGTACAATGGTAAATCTGCATATCATTACATCTGTATTGCACATTTTACCTGGTGTATCATTTTCTAATATTGCTCAAATCTTCAAAGAGTCTCCAGTAGTGCCCCTCCTTCTTGCATTTCATATACTTTTTATTTATTTATTTTTTGCAAACAATAAGTAGTCTCTACATGTCTTGGAACAACTATATACGTAACATTAATAAAAACACCAAATTTACAATAAAGCAGTGATAAGATTTTAATATATAATAATTAACTGGAAGGAGATTAAATTTATCGAAGATCATGAAGAAGATGGAATGCATTTAAATTTCAAAATTCCAACAAATTTATTTAAATAATAAATAAAAAAAATATACAACCACAATTTAAATTTCATTGAAATATTTCTATTTAAACAATCCAAAGGTGTAACTAAATGCATAGTGCATTCATTTTTTTAAATTCCTCAAGTGCATCTAAATAATTTTAAGATTTAATGTTTACAGCTTTTTACTCCATTTTTCATTTTCTTTTTATCTTTTATCCATTGATTGTTTATTATATATATATGAAACATCACTTAAAATGTTTCTTCTATATTCAAATCCTCCAATAAGCCATCATATCTTACCTCTAAAACTATAAAATAATTCTTCTCTGTTTCAATGACTTGATATAGTTTGCAGATATTAGGATGATTTAATATTTTCAATGCTTCAATTTCTAGCTGTACCCTAGGGAGATCATCCTAAACACAAAAAAGATAATAAGAATAAAAAATTTTAAAAAATAAAGATATTAAAAATAGATTCAACTGACATTGATTAAATATTCTAAGTAAACTAAGGTTAGTTATATCATTAAAAACAAAACATTATGCAAAATTTATTTTTTAATTATATTAGTTCATTGGTCATCTTTAATAAAATCAGGTTTCAAATCTTGAAGGGTGTAAAATCATCTCAAATCATCCTAGATTATAAATTGAAATTAATAATTACCATATTATTTAATATCATCACAACATTATTCAATATCCTAACTGTTCTATTCTTAATAATATTGTGCACCTGTGCATCATCTTAGATTATCAGAATAAAAATGGTAACAAAAAAAACAAAAGAAAAAGAAATAAGGATTAGAAATCTATACATAGTATAAAATGAAGTCTCCTGAAAGTGTCTGTATGTTGAAACCCTAAAAACTCTAGAAATACTTAACTAATTTTGGAGACATTTATACCATATTGTAGGGCATTTATTGAGGAAGGTTTTAGCATATTAAAATCATATCAAAATAAAAAAAAGTTTTATAATTGCGATTTTATTTATTTTCCTACTACGATTTGCGCATGTGTAAAGGAGCAGTATCTGTTCTTTACACTTATCTGCACATGAGCGGAAATCTCAAACTTTGCATGTGCAAATAGCAAGAGATATAGTGTTCATAAGCGATACATTTCGTTGGTTACGTCCGATTTTAAAAAGCGGTTCAAATCTCATTATCCCCAAAAGAAGGAAATTCAACCTTGGCCAGAGCAAAAATGTGCTTGTTGAGCGATAATGAGAATGTAGAAGAAAGAAACGTTAGGTTAGTGAATATCAGAGAAAGAAAGTTCACACTTTCTTCGAAGGGGAATCTTCTGCTGAGTGAAGTAAAAGTCTCTCTTTAATTGCACTGCAATTAAATTACAGAGACAGAATGAATCTTGCCTGTATGCTGACAGAGAAAGACATTTAAATTTAAGACACAGGAGAAGAAATGAAAGATCAAATGTTCCTGATATTTGGTCCGAAAAGGAGTACTCTACTCTGAATTTCGATCCATTTGTGGATTACAGAAATGATGCCTCGGTTTCAATTGAAACAATGTCTATAGTCTGTCCATATTTTTCAGCTTTAGGAACAGCTTTGATATACAATCATTTTCGCTAAAAAAAAATTATTGCCAAATTTTAGCGAAATGCCAGCAATAGTGCCACCCAAAAAATTATCAATCTCGCAAGGCGCAAATGAAATGCAAAAAATGACAGTATATCAAAGCTTACCCCAGTTTTAAAATAGAAAGATGAATCAAAAGTCATGTGTTGTTTACAAGGGAAAATGCAACCATTTTAACAGCCTAAATATAGAACAGCATTGATATACAGTAATTTTCACTCAAAAATAGTTTATCGCCAAATTTTAGCGAAATGCGGCACGAACGGCAGCAATATAGCGTTTTTGTCTGAACGGCAGCAACTTTTTATAACGTTTCTAATCTAAAGGTTCCGAGAAACGCTGCAGCAAATTGGCAGAAATATTGGGAAAAAAAGTCAATAAATTCAGTAAAATGAAATGCATGTAAAAAATCTAATCGCAAACAATGAAAGTAAGCAGAAGTATGTTCAGCAGGAAAAAAATCAAGGGAAATGAACAGGAAAGATCGAAATACAGTAGCATAGAGTAACATAAAAAAAAATGGCGGCCATGTAACTCCAAACAAAGCGCCACCGAAAAATTACCAACCTCACAATGTGCTAAATGACTATATATCAAAGGTTAGCCCTAAATATATCTGAATATGTGCTATAAAAAATTGTTTTGTAGTTATTTTTGATGATTTCAAAATATTGTTTTGATCCCACATGACATTCCAATGTCATATCGGGTGGATGCTAGACTTAAGTCTAAAGCTAATTTTCCTCTTAAATGTTATGCCACAGGCGACGCTCTGCGGGTACTACTAGTAAATATACAAATTTCTGAGCAATAAAACACGCACCATATTACAAGACATCGGCCCTAAAATAAGTTCACCAACTATTTCAATTAAAATGAACTTAACCTTTCATCATACTAATTCTGTCAATAAATAGTCAAATAAGGAATATAAAACAAAATCAGCAATTGCTTATTTAAAGCTATTAACAATGAACTAACATTAGCTTCTTTTTAATAAAAATTTCAATCAATCCCTCTTTTTCCCCATTTTCTAAAATTCAACATCCAATTCACTGGTAATTTGAAATGCTTCAAATGCTAGATAAAACAAATGTGGGGAAAAAATCCTAAGTGCATCTTTTAATAAAAATGCAACATCTTTTTTACTGAAAATTAAATACAATAAATATTGCAGGGGTGTTTGTGGGACCCCAAAAAATCCCCTGAAACTTTTACGGACTTACTACCGGCATTTTGGAGTTTTGAGAAGGGGGGGGGGAGAGAAATGAAAAATTACAATTATGAAATATTGAATGACCTAATTATAAAAGTTCAATGAATTACTTTTTTTGCAAAATTAATAACCATAAATTTTCAAACATATAAACTACTACATTTTATGCAAATATTTTAAATTACCTGAATTAATTCTTTAAAAAAATTATCTAATTTCTGCTGCTTTTTTTTATTTTCTGATGTTTGTGGGCTTGTCTTTCTTTTGTGGTGAACTTCATAATTGCAGGAAGATTGACTTTTATTTTCCTCATTTACAGTTGAAGAAATTTCCTCGAGAACTGCACATGCAGAGGTAGAAGCAGTTTGCTTTTCTGCTAATGTAGAAGGTTTTTCAGAGACTTTTATAGGTGACTCATCTGAAATACATGTTTTTAAGTCCTCTTGATATGTTTTCCAACTTCTGTTCATATTCAGTAAGAGATCTTTGTGAATTGGATCAGTCATTGGATTTTTTGAGCCATATTTTTCACATGAGGTTTCTTTAGAAGCCATTAAATCATATTTAATAGTCTGCACTGCATCTAGGGAATCAATCTTAAGAGAGGTTCTATAGTCAGTGACAAGTGTATCCATTAAGTTGAATGCACTTTCCACTAATGGGCCATGGAAGCAGCTAAGGCAGGCTTTGACCAATTTAGCCAATGTAGGATACTTATAATCATTTGTGAAATCATCTTTTAAATTAAAAACTTTAGACCAATATTTATCAATTGTACACTTGACTTGATTTCCACTTTCATCAGATGTGTAGAGCATTTCTTTGGTGATATCAATATCACTCTGGTATAACCTTATTTCAGCTTCTACTTTTGACTTTTCATTATCACTAAAAATATGGAACATAAAAGATGATAATTTTTCAAAAGCTAATATTGTACTGGTTTTACCTCTTAGCTCTGAATCTAATGCTGTAAAACTAATTAGATATGAATTTTTAAGGGGTAATTTCTGTTTCATATGCTGAAATTTCAAAGTGAAATTCTCTTGCGTACATAAATAAAAAAATATTTCAATAAGAGAAACGAAAAATTTACACGTGCATCAATAAATGAAACGAAAATTTTACACAGCGGAGAAAAAAAAGTTGCGAAGCGATCAATGACAAATAGCTAATACGGCGAAAAATCCCCCTTCTCTACTTATTGGCGCCACGCCAGGAGAGATAAGACCTTTGAACCCAGAGTCACGTGATCGCACATCTGGTCGCGAAGTCTCTCCCTTTTTTTTCTGCCGCGCCTACTTGCCGAAAAGAATCCAGAAGAGAATGTCCGAGAAACGGGGGAATGAGTCATAACTCGCAATAAGGAAAGAACAAAAAAGAAGTTTTTTCCCGCTTTTCACGCATTATCACTGCTTTTGGAGAAAGAAAGGAAAAGTTTTCACCACACACGCTGACCTTGCGTTTTCTGCTTTCAAAGCAAACAAAATCGCCCAGATCAAAATAAATAATTCATTATTATTCCTACTTCCTTTTGAACGACGATCCCCGGAATTTCCGGGTATCGAAGTTCAAAATCCCCGGAATTCCGGGGTTTCCCCGGAGCACAAACACCCCTGATATTGTCTATTACTGACTTTTTTAATCAAATATGCAATAATACTGAATAATATACAAATTATGAGACATAAATTCCAATTTTAAAACAAAATTAATAATTTATAAAAAATTATCAATAAATTAATCTAATAAATATATATATTCTTACTCCTAGGGATGCTTTATTCATGATTTTAATTGCCACTTTCTCACCAGTAAGTACATGAGTTGCAAGTTTTACTTTAGCAAAACCTCCTGTAATTTAAATAACATAATATAAATTAAGGTCCACGAGGTTAAAATAATATGATCATTGTCCAAAGTGATCAAACCAGAATAACAATTCAAGATAAATAAAATTAAATTTCAATTAGTTACGAAACAAAAATACACACTTATATGGAAAAAAAAAAAGAGATAAATACTATTGCTCATGAAAATAGTTATCTTTTTAATGTAACATCATAAACAGAAAAAAATTATATATATACAACAAACTTTGTTTACATTATCACATATAATAGAATTTTTTTTTTTTTTTTTATAGAATGTACAAAAATTGTTAAAAGATGCTTTTAAAACATGATTAAGTTGCATTCCAGTAAATAATAATTAAAAACAAAACTTATTTTGAAATTCAAAGTATTAATTAAATCAGCATTTTTACAGATTTAAAGAGTTCAGCTACATTCAATACTTTTAAGATAGAAAAGAAAAAAGTCCAGAAATCTATTGTTAGAAATATAATTCTTTTTTTTAATAAATTCAGTTATTAGTAATACTTATGTGGTATGATTTATCGAAAATAAACAAAATAGTATGATACATAAGTTTAGTTGCAATTCTTTACAGAGTTATCTTTTGAATAACCAGGTTTGATGAGAATAGTATAATGAAAGTAGTATAGTAGACACAAAAGAGCTATTTCAAAACAGACCTTGTAATTGTACCAGGCCTATGGCAAGATAAAGAATTTGATATCTGAACCAGCTGCACCTTCAACAAACTTTTATTTCATAAATGTAGAAAGATGGTTGACCTTAATGGATTTAATACAATATGGTTACATGTGTTGCAGATTTTAGCAGAAATCAAAGATCTTTCTATTATTCGATTCTATTATTTCGATCTAATATACGCCATTGCTATTGAAAAAATATTAAAATTTTAATTAAGTTCCAATTAATTAAAAGTCTAATTTAAATTTTTAAAAACTCTTTCTTAGTGAGCACATAACATTCTATGTCGGATTTAGTAGTTCAAATTAAAATGGTCTTCCCCATGGAATTCTTCGAATGATTTAATTAAGAATCTTATATATAGTATACAAGCCTCTAATATTTATCATTTTAGAAAATAAAAACTGATCATACTAGTTATTAATTGTCTTTATTATGGCACAAGGATCAGATGCCATAAAAAAAGATCAAGCTGTGCCGAAATGGTGTCTGGTCAAGCTGTGCTAAATATAAGTTAAAGTACAAATCTTCAAAAAATATTGATAAAATATAAGTATATAAAATATTGATAAAATATAAGTATATAAAATATTGATAAAATATAAGTATATAAAATATTGATAAAATATAAGTATATAAAATATTGATAAAATATAAGTATATAAAATATTGATAAAATATAAGTATATAAAATATTGATAATAAATGTATAAAAATCAAAAGTAAAAAAAAAATCCAAATTGATAGGTAACACATACCTGTGCCTAATGTTTTATGAAGGATATATTTTCCTTCCAAAACAGCATAACAGGAGGTTTTTTCTGGCATATTTGCTATTGTTGGTAGAACTCCTATTATAAAAAAAAGTACATAAAATAAGGTATAAAACATTAAAATTAATTTCCAAAATACTTGTATCAAAAATATAGTGGTTACATAAACAGATTACAAACAGGATAAATAGAAAAAAATTTATTAATTTTTCAAGGATTTTTTTTTTTTAAATTAAAATAAAAACTGCATTTCCTAACTGACACTTCTGTCATTTTGCTTTATACTTTCTGAAAAGCAAATATCAACCAGGAAATAAAATGTAATTATTGACGATGGGCAATTTAATTATTCACTTAAAGAAAAAAGGTATTTCACTTTTAATAAAAATTTCACAACAGAATATAATATATAAGATGTGTTCCGTAATTAAATATAATAACGGTGTCTATGTTCAATAACAAACTTATTTGTAAAATAGGATGAAATGTATAAAAAGTTAGATTAAACACTGATTAGTTTACTGTACAATGATTTAACAACCTCCTCAACATAAAATTAGATATTATAGCCAAGAAAAGTTAGAAAATACAATCGCATCGACATAAAATTAGAAATTTCCGAAAAATGAAATGTTTCCTTATTTTGTCGTCTTTATTTCTATTTATAATTATTTTTATATATTTAAATCAAAATATTCTAAATCAGTCAATCTTACCTCCTAAAATTTTTCAAAATAGGTCAGTTATTTTCCTCATATACCACCTGCCACATTGATATTATACATTTTACGAAGTAAACATTACATTTGAAAAAGCCGCTAGAGTAAAGTTGAGCGGTTCACGATATATTTTCTATTCTGTCAAAAACATTCCTGTTTCCTACTACCAATTTAACTTCCGGTAAGATTCGTTGTTATGAGAGATCAAACTCAACAGTCAATTTAATAAAGTTATTAAGTTATTTAAGTATGTTTAAATTATATTTAGAATCTTTTAAAAATATATTATTAATTATATTTAGAATCAAAATATAAGCTTATTTTTACACAATGATTGTTGCTCATTCGTTGGTGGAAAAAAATATCAACTGAATCCGCATTCTTTATACGATTTTTTCCCTCAATAAACACGTTAAAGAAATTATCAGAGATAAATATGGATTTAAATTTTAAAAGTTAAAAATCAAAAAGGAAACTTAGGCTTTTGGCACTTTACACGGTAATTCGACGTTTTGAATAGAAATATGCCTCTGGGAGAGAATTTTTCAGCTTTTATCGAAATTAAAACATTTTTTTAATTAAAAAAAATAATAATCAGATTTAGTTTTAGAGGAATGCTTATTAATGAGTATTTAACTAATATTTCCTATTGTTGTTTTTTAAACATTTGTTACATTTGGTCATGTTACTTTCAATCACACTATTAATTTTTAAAAGATCTTATTATGTATACCCAGAATCCTTAAAAAACAAATTAGAATAAAAATGGTTCATTTATTTTATTGTATTGCCGACAACAAGCCATTGTGATCTGGTGTTAAGATCTCGGCTTCTAGAGTGAAAGGTTTCAGGATCGAGACCCAATTTCACAGCCGACCTGCCGGGCAAGAGGATCTGGTACGCATCTATTTCGTTGAAATATATGTCTTCCCGTTTCCGTGATGTGAATGTGTAGAGAGGGGCCGCAAGATCAGATGTCATCCTTAACACTTGACCGCCATTGAAAATTGCAAGGTCCGTCCCAAACAGCCTGGAACATTAAAGTAACTAATTAAATTATATTTTCTTCAAAGTTTGTTTTTCAGCTTTATGAACTATCAATAAAAAAAAATCACATTGAAGTTTGTTTTAGAAAACTTACTGAAGTTTAATAGTAACAAGATCTGCAAATATACAAATTCAGTTACCGATATGACTCGACTTTTCACAGCAATATATGATTCTTCTACTTCTGAACATTTTTCAGCAATATACGATTTCAAATTACTGTGGTTATGCAGTTCGAAAAGGATAATGAATAATGCGTTAATTTGTTACCATATTAATGGAATTCACCGTACTTGATTTTCCTCCCACGATCAGTACTTTTTGCCTTGAAGTAGGAGTAGGACAGTCTCTCTTTCTGGTCGTGATTAGAGAGCTTTTTTTTTTTTTCTTTTTTTTTTCTTATTGTTTTGGAGAAGGAAATGAAACACTGCGTATGTGGATGTAAGGTTACTATGCAGGTCTTTTCTTGAAAATTGAGTTCAAGAAAAATTCCTTGTTCAAAAGAATAGTGCCAAAAAATTAATGGATTCCTTTCTCGAAACGTAATCAGACTGAATCGATTAAATACATCGTTCAAGAGCTCTAATAGAAAAAAGTATTTCGATGTTTGAATCGCATATCTCTGTCAATAATAATTGTTATTAATATTTGAAATTTTCCTATATTGCTTACAGAATGACAGTTCGCCAAGTATGTGTCGTCTCTATAGCTTTAAACAAATACTAATAAAAAGTCACACTTAAACTAATTCTAAATATTACTGTTATAGACATTTCTGTATTATATCATTTGATACATGAAAATATATTGTCTTTATGTTAGCTAGTTATATCTTCTTTTATTTAACTTTATCTTTTTTTTTTAATGCTACTTTTTCAAGAATAATTGTAATTCATAATAAAGAGTACTGAATTTCCACCTTTTTTGAAGGGAAAAAATTTCAAAATATTTAATGGGGATTTTTTTTTTTTTTTTTTTCATTATATGTGCAAGACAAGGGTGTCAAACTCAAATGCAGATAAGAACAAAACTGGCAAGACCTATGGTCTATGTGGACTGTAAAAATCTTTATTTTTATAAAATTGTAAGCTTTCTTTTTAAAAAATAGTAAAAATGCGCAAAAGCAAAAATAAAATGTTTTTGTCCCGATATTTGTCCTCTACCCAATTTTGTATATCTTGCTTGGAGTGATTAATTTCAACTATGATCCAAGGTGAATGTGAAGTCACGACTCGAAGCCGTTCGTTAGGAAATGTTGTATTTCATTATTAACATCTATATACAACTAGTTTTTTAAAAAAATTAACCTAGGAAATGTCTATAAAAATATGGTTATACTCTATTATGTTTTTTGATCTCCAAAATATTATTTTGTTTCCCGAAAAGATTGTTTAACATCGTATATTTTTTTAAAGTCTTTGCCTTGCATTCAGATCTAATAACATGTTTAAATATATATTATTCTATTGTATTTTTCTTCCGATTAAATAAATCTATCAAACAAGCCTCATTAGCAATTAATTGTTTTGCTACGAATATTAGTAGCATTTAAATTTAATTAAACCCCTGAAGTGTAAACCAGATATTCATAATTCTCCCAACAAAATATTTTCAAGCATCGAATGGTGACAGACATCAAAGGTCAACTTATTAATTTTAATAGCTTTACAATTGTACAGTTTACAGAAATTGAAATTACATTGCAAATTTAATGCAATTGCATTTTATAATTCTTCACGTAAATTGTTCACATAATAGGCAGAATCTTTTTTCCCTTTAACTTTTAACTTAGGGAAAAAAAAAAAAAAAAAAGAAAAAAAAAACTCCAACGAATATATGAAGGATGAAAAAATGAAAATTATTTAATTTTCATTCCAGCAATGAACCTTATTTTTAAATTGTCAATTTTTTTAAACCACATGACAATTTAATTGATATTATCAAACGATATATATATTTTTTAATTTTAAGGTAGTATAAAAATTATTTTCATGTTGTAATGTTTTTGGAAGCTATGGTGTACAAATTAATTTAATTTTTACCACTTGATTAAAAAGGTTAATCCCCAATTTAATGATAAATTTCAAACAAACAAAATTTAGACATTTTATACATTTCTATTTTAACTAAAAATAAAGTTGAATGCAAGTGTGTACGCTTGTTGGCGCTCTACAAGCTAGCCCTTTAACCTATAATTACCAAATTTGGCATATATATAATCTTGGTGGGTCGAAATGTGCACCTCGGAAAATTTTTTAAAGCATTTTTAATAATTGAAAATTAAGCTGAATTTTTTAGCCTTTCTTCAATAACCTTCAAGAATATTATTACACAAAAATAAAATTTACACTATTGAAAAAGTTTTTAAATTATCTTTTTAAAAATGTCAATTTAATAGTCTTGCAAATTTTCCCAAAATTTTGATAATTTTCAACAATAGATTTACATTGGTTGACCAGAAATTCAAAACGTATCATTGTTAAATCAAATATTTTGTCATAGGATTTTCTTCCATTGTTGCAAGTTAAAGAATAATTCTGTTTAATATCTGTATAGTTTGCAATACGAATTAAAGAAAAAAAAATGAAATATCACTGCCACAAATTTTAGATGATGGATGAAATGGACATTTAAGTATTTAGAAGCCTTTTGATGTTACGGGAATCGCCTCCATTAAAAAAGTACATGCGCCCAATAAACAGAAAGCACGAAAGACAATTAGCACGGTTTCAATATCTAACATTTGGGTGGAATCGTGAAAAAGAAGTTATACCTGAAATTAAATTTAACTAGTATGCCGGAGGAGCCAATTGATCGACAGAGGAGGCTGGTTAAGAATATAATTTCATCGATCTATAGGTTCACCAATTTTATTTTTGAAGAATGATTTTGGTTACTTTGAAGAAAAGTCGTGAGATGCTTTTATACATCTTGAGTTTTTGCTTATTTAGCGGATTATATTTTAAATCGATGAATTTTAATTTGCAAAGCAAATAAGCGAACATTCTTTCAACAACAAAATATATTGATTTCATGCTTCCGCAACGAAGGCATCCGATCGACACAATTATTTAAAACGAATTCTTATAACCAACAGGCGAACATGAAAAGAACAATCACCAAAATGAGTACGGTCTAATAGTTCTAACAGCGAAATAATATCAATGAAGTTTTTTGTTACTTAAACTATTTTGCAAAGACTGAAATAGGTTATATAGACGGTTATCATTTTGGATGATTTCGGGGGCTTTTAATTAAATGTTTAAAATGTAAAGATTATTTTTTCAATGTTCGATATGAGAACTTTTTTTTCTGAACTATAAATCCGCATTATTATTTTCATGACAGTAAGACTTTTCGTAAATTTTCAGAAGGTATTAGTTTCCATTAATTTCCAAAGCTCATCCATCGTGACGGGTTTGCAGTTAGAGAGTTCTTTTCAACAAACCAAAGGCACAAGAGCCCATTGTTATTATGGCAGGTGACTTGGCAAGAATATGTTGAAAAGGTATATATGCAATAATTCTCACCATCTTTTCAAAAAATACAGGGATACTTCTCGAATTATGGCCTGTGGCTTTGTCTCGTTGAGGTTTCATTCTTTGGAATGAATAGTCGGAATTTCTTTTGTAGATATTGGACGCAAAACATTCTGTTGATAGTACGTTGAAGTGATTTTAGCAATTTTTCTCCACTATTCTTGTTTTCAATTTCCTATTGTAGAAGAAACCTGCGATGATCATGAGCTTTTTATTAAAACTTTCTTTGCATTGACGGAACAAAATTTACCCTTTTTTCCCCCTCATCGTTTTCTATAATAAAGAGACGTATTCATAGGTAAAACCAAACTTCATTTCCTTTTACCTCCAGTTAAATAGTTTTCACTCAGGATTCTACAAACAGTTTTGCTTTGAGCCACATTAAAAACATTTTGCTTTTTACGTTCTAAATTTTGGTTTTTATTTGTTTTAATGTTGATACAGATGTATTGTAAGATTTTGAAGATGTTTTTTTTTATCGGTGGATTTCTCTTATTACCAGACATTTCACTTTAGAAATATGTGAAACAACTTACACTTTTTTCCGGTATTTCTTGAAATCTTCTTAGTAGAAAATATGATTGACGACTTTTCCCTTCGTGTATTTCCCTCGCTTATTTTGCATCATAGAATAGGAATATTTCCTTTCAGAAAGCTCGAAACATAACCTTCAATCCACAGCTAGTTTACATGCGACATTTTGAAAGAAATTTAAAAGTAGTAAATGATATTTTTCATTTAGAATAGTAAGTTCATTCTAATACATTTGCTTAAAAAAAATTCTTTATCGAAATCTTTCTTAAAATGTGTAAATACCCTCTATAATCAAATCGTGCAAAATTGGTAGAATATGGCTAGTGGTGAATTTTTTACCATTTGAACATGATTTTCTCAGTGTTTATTATGCAACATGTGGTTAAGCATTGTTGTAGAGGATTTCAGCATTTGGCTGCTTTTCTTGAGTGAGTCTTGTGAATTGTATTTGTCTAACATGGTTGTTTCACTATGTTGCAGTAGCTCAAGATGTATGTCTGGTGGTGTTTCATCAAACACACAACTTTAAAAGGTGCAGCTCAGCAATTATGCCAGGTTCTGCATTTTCATCTGACCCTCCCTCCTTATATTCTTTTGAGCTGAATATTGTTATATAAAATCAGCTTCTCAACATCTACTATTGCACTATCTAATAAGAGTTTTTCATGTACTATGAAAGGAAAGAAATGGATAATGTGGACAGAGAAATGTAATATTCATGTATCATGGTTAGAAATGAATCCAAGCTTTTTTTTAAACCGTAAAATTCAATTGAATTATCAATGGTAGCTTCTTTGTAATTTTCTCAGTGTTATTTTAGGACACATTTTAGCCATCAGTACTCAAGAACTATAGCATGCTGAATTTAATGTCTTTTTTTACTAAATGAATGCATACAATAAAACAGACATAAAAACAAATTCAAGATAAATTAAATTTTAATTGATATTTTAATAGAAGCATAAATTTTGAGCAGTTAATTTCATTTTCCTACAAGTTTTCTTGTTTTATTTCATTATTTAGATTACAAAATGAGTTTAATGTTTTTTTTTTTTTTTGTGCATACTGTGTAAGTAATACTATTGATAGCAAAATGTTAAAAGTGTTACAAATTACACAAGCCATTTTAAATGAACCCAACTAACAATAGTTGTAGGTGATAAAAATTTGCAAAATACAAATTCTAACAACTTTTTTACAAAAAATGAAAAACAAATGTAATTGTTCATTAAATTTTAGTCAATTATCTAAAACGTTTCCTTTATTTAGTTTTTAGTTCTAGATTCAACCTGCAAGTCCCTTTTGCTACTAGTGTCAACAGCATAAACTTTTACATTTTACTATGGCTTAAATAGTATATATATAAAATGGCATTATATATTAATAATGTACTCAGTACTTTCTTTTTAATAAGCTCTAAACATCTATACTATAAGGTACAGTTTATATGATTGAAAATGGCTACATCATATGTCACACAATAACTTTGCAACTCACAGCACGATACAACAATGTTAGTAATATAAGAATCAGATAACTGAAATTCTTAATATTAATTTGAAAATGTATAAAATTTGGTGCATATGTTCCCATTACAATAATAAGATTTACTTTTTATTAAATAAACTATTCTTCACTATCTAATTTCATAAAACAATACCTTATGAAAAGAGAAAAAATGCATTTATTTTTTTCACAAATAGATATAAATTATTCATATTTACAAGAACTTCCATCATTTTCTTCTTTTTTCTTTAACAAATCTTTTAGAATTTGTGCTTTTTTTCATCTGTCCGTGAAACTTTCCTTGAGTTCTATTTTGGAATTTTACATGTTTTTTATTACTGAAATCTTCAGAAAATTTCACTTTTTTTCTAGGTTTATGTTCCACACTTGCAGCCTTGCGTTTCCTTAAAACAGGCAAAATACCTATAAAGAAGACAATATTATAATTTCAAAATTTAAGAAGAATTAAAATTAAAAAAAAAAAAAAACATGATTAGAAATGTAAGAAACACTTACTCTCATCAGGTTCTTCACCAACTTCTTGGCGATACCATTCTAGATCTTCAGCTCGCTCATCATCATCACCACCACCACCATTTTCATTTTCTTTACTAGCTTCAGATTTCTTTTTTTCTACATTTCTTTTCTGTTGAGCTCGGCGTTGTTCTTTCAGAAGTCTGTACATAAAATGAAACTTACAACTTATTGCATAATTTAAAATGAAGATAAAATATTTGGAAAGCCAAATTTGCTCCTGAACTTCAAAACATATCTTTTTTGAAGTAAAATTTTCAGGCCAAATTTGTTTAGTTATAAGATATGTTTTACATTTAAATAATATTTTCCCATTAAACTTACTTTTGAGCTTTTATTTTAGCTTTAATAGCTTTTATTTCTTCAGGAGTTTTTTTGATGAATTCATGGAACAACACTTCTCCTGACAACAATCCTTCTTCAATTTTAATTAGCTGGAATTTAATTCTTGGCCCCATTTCAAATAACCTGCAATAAAAATATACATTTACAAATGGTATTTTATCTAACTTTCAATTTCAAAAAATTAATACATATACAAAAGAAATAAGTAAGACATTCAAAATAAATATGCAAAAAAGGAAATATTTTCTGAATACTGAGATGTGAAATTTAAATAATCTTTATAATGGAATATTAGATATAATCAAACTAATTTTCATTAAAGAAAGAAAAGGGAGAATAAAAGCCAGATTTCATATTCTCGTGTCTCCTAAGTATAATACAAATAAAAATATCCAATGGACTTTCTACTGCCCTTAAACTTTCCATACTAATCAATTACTCTTGACTTTGATAAATAGTCATCTTTAAAAACTTTTTGCAACATTTCAAGCTTTTTTTGTTGCAGAAATTTCTTAGAAAAAATAAATGCTTATTTAACAAAACAAAGTTAAATAAATTATTACCTTATAGCACTTTTCTCTGAAGTAATATTGCCTCTTGTTGAAATGGGTTGAGACAGGACTACAGTGTTCGCAGGAGTGTCCATTTCAACTTCACTTTCAGAAAGATTTCCAGATTTTTGAAGGAAATCGCCTATATCATCATACTGACTCAAGTTTGGTACTTTACTTTGAATTAACTTTTTTACAGCCTTGCTCATTCCAGTAGGTACAACTTTAATTGCACTAAAGAAATAAAAAAGTAACATGTTACTTTATATTTTTATAAAGTGTTTTATTATTATAACTGTGATCTTTTATCAAATAATTATTCATCGGAAAAAATAAAGAAAAAATAAATCAGAAATAAATGTACAGTTATTAACTAAAATTCCAACTATAAATAATTCTTATGTCATAATAATTTTGGAAGTATCTAAATATTTACACTCTTACAGAGATATCATGAAAAAAAACTTTTTTTAAACAAGTGAAGTTAACTGTAGAAATACATATTCACATGAAATTTCACAGAAGCACAGAAAAATGCTCATTCGAAATTGATTCAATTAAGTTTTATTATTTTAAAACTTAATTCAAATTTTGCCATAAAATCAAGCAAATCAACATATTAATATGCAGTAACAAGTGCACAATACAGATTTACTATTTATGATGCTCTTTAATTAAAAAAATCATTAGAATAATAAATTGGCTTAATGTTAAATAAATATAATTGTATCACTTAATCATATGATAATTGAAGACTTCATATTTCTATTTATTAGTTTATTAAAGCAAATTAGTACTTCTTAATTGAGTAGCTAGCAGTAAATTAAGAATTTTTGGAGTTAATGCTTAATGAATTGAAAAATAAGAATAACAGCAGCAGTTAAAAATTAGTAGAGAATCATTCTTTAAATACTGATATTGTTAATGCAATGGTGGATATTTTCACATTTCATTTTCATGAAAATAATATCAGAGATGACATTTCTATTTCCTGATCTCCATCACACACTAGCAGAAGGTTGAATGACAGCATTTAGATTCACAATGAATTGGGTTCCAGTTTAAAAGTCAAGTCTGTCTTGAGACACAAGATATATGGAAATATACTAGGTTAGGGTTTCAAATATGTGGATGCCTTATCTCCCACTTTCTTGCTTGAAGAAATAGTTTAATAAAGTATTTCTATTATTGCTCATTTTTATTTAACTTAGCATGTTTATAAGGATGGAATTTCATAACTGATTTTTCAGGCAATTCTTGTCTATTTTTTATGACAATGTGCTACTTTATCTAAATATCAAAGTATTAATTAATTTAATCAAATTTTGATTTCATAAGAATGGTGCTAACTATTAGTAAATTTGAAAAGAGGGAATGGTTTCAAGTTTCCATATTTATATTAATGAACTACAAGAAGAAAAAAAAAATTATTTTATAATGTACTAACTGATGTGAATTAATATAAAACTGATTAACACAAAATGGCCTCATTTAATTGTTTGACTTAATTTATTTATTACTTTTTTATTCTCTTTGCTATTTAAACAGGTTTCTTATACAAAAAGAAAGAGAGCATTAAGTTAAATTGAAATTCTATTTGGAAGCTATAAGATGACTATTATGGAATACATAATAAAAATTTGAATACTAGTATACCTGACCATTGATCTGCCATGACAGATATTCAAAATAAAAGGCAGTTTATATGGCATATTTAAAAATGGAATCATGGCTCAAAACAAGGACAGTTCATCAATGAAGATAAAACATTGCCACCTAGCTACCATAGTCATAGTTGCAGCGAAAGAAATAAAGAGATATGATAACGAAAATAGTGGTAGCAATTAAAAGTATAATCTGCAGAACTGGGGAAATTTTACATGAACAGAGAAAAACAGCACAAGAGATAATATTTTATGGAATTAAAATATTTTGCACTTACTACTGTCTGAGATCAATTGTTTTGTCTTCATTGTAATTTAAAAGTAAACATCTTCTTATTGTGTTTAAATTTGTCTGAAAAAAAAAAAATGAAAATCATACATAAGAAATTTTAAAGCAGTAGCAAGCATCAATTCAAAAAAATGTTCTTTAAACTTAAAACTTTATATTTCTGTATCACTTTTACAAAGTTCTATATAATTATTTTAAAAAAAACTATGAATTCTATAAGAATTATACTTAAACCTATATTTATATAAACAAAAATTTAAGAAAGTGCAAACTCATACTATCTTATGAGCATACATTTTACCACAATATGCAAATTATAACATGCAACTAATTAAAATGGGGAGAGAGGAAATCAATACTTTGAGATTCCATTTTTAAAACGTATTTTTGAACATTAAAAAAAAATAAACCCTCAATATTTTAAAATTGAAATATAGACAATGAACTAACTAAAAATTTTACCTTATTTAACAATTTTATGCTAAACCTGAAAAGATTCAGCCAAAAATATTTTCTTTAAGGTATCTGAAATCATCATATAACCTTTATTTACTTATTAAAAGTGTGAAGAATTAATTAAAGTAACAGTAATTGAAATAATTTTAATTATGAAAATTTCCCAATCAATAAGATTTTACAAAATTATAAAACAACATGAAGGATAAGATATGCATACAATATGCAGTAAATAATTAGAATTATTAAAACATTACGAGGAATTAAAAAAAAACATAAGTAAATGATCCATACCTTATTTACATTAATTGACGGAAACATATTTTGAAATGTAGTAGTCATGAGCTTGAAATGCATTCCTTCACCACTGAAATTATTAAGAACCAGTAGAGGATGATGTTCAAAAAGTTTTTCATACATAAGTGATTTTTTCTGAGATGAAATAACATCACTTATGAGTGAATATTCTTTTATTTGAAATGTCAAAGTGGGTCCATGTGGTAATTTTGCTATTCGAAGATACATTGCTTGTGAGGATTTTGTGAAAATTACTAAATGTGTAACATTCAGAGGACCAGCTATATGAATGAAATCTTTCAACACATTTGCTTTTTGAACCTGCAACAAACATACAATTTAAGAAAAAAGAAATAGTTCTTATTTTTTATTGTTTTTCAAAATTTTATACAGAAATCAATCAAAAGATATAAAAGTATTATTTCTGCAGTATTGTAGAGAGTGCTGTATAAAAACAAATATCTTCAAAGATTAACAGTTAATTAATCTGACAGCTTCTGAACTAGTTTAAAACAAGAGTATCTATGATGGAAGACATCATTCACAATGCTATTAATAAATCTAATAAGAATATTATTTATGTATGATTATTCATTGCTTTAATAGTTGTTGAAAATCATTTTATATTACACTGGTTACAAATGATTGTTTTTTTAAATATTGTTATAAATTTTATTTTACATTAATGTTTATTTTACATTAAATTTGCTTTCCTCAATTCAGTAAACGTCATTGTTTTGTCTTATCACCTGCACTTTTTAAATTCAAAAATTTGTATTTGTAATGCAAATTTTTATATATTTTCAGCATATTGCAAATAAATAATATTTTACTGGTCTCTTCTGCTTTCGTTTTACGATGTTTTAATTCAAACTTCTTTTCAAATTTTAACATGACAATATTATGAAGAAAGTACAACACTTACTCTCAAATGAGATGCAGTGAAAGGCTCCATAACTTTTCGAAAATTTAGTAAAAGTTCATTGGCACTTTTCCCTAATTTTCCTCTGTTGATTACAAATGAATGAGGTGCTTTCACAATTTCTTCTGGTTCTGCATTATTAATACCTTTTCTTGCATTTCGAGCAGTTCTTCCTCTCTGATTAAAAAAAAGTTACATTTTTTTTTAACAGCAAAGAAAAAAAAAAAAAAAAAAAGAGAGAGAGAGATTACTTATAATCAAGAATATCTCAAATTCTACCTATTACTTTTTAAAGTAGTATATAAGCAATTTAACAATTACATCATGTACAATTATTTTATATAAAAATGTACATGTATTTAATGCAAAAAAAAGAAAAAAAAAAGGTCAACCATACCAATAAATAATAAAATCAGCAAAATTCAGATAGTAAGTTCAAATATCATTGATGACAAACAGTTGTAAAGTAATGAGGAATAGTTTGTTTAGCTTTTCCTAATAAACAATGCACAAGTTATTCAGAAATGTCAATATTTCACACCAGCAGATTAAATAATGAGAAATTTTAATTTTTCAGCAGACAATTTCTACTTTACATATCTGATCCTACCATTACAAAAATGACAGTTCAATTTCTTGGATGGGAAACCAGAATAAGTCATTCAGCTGACGATAACAGATCCCCCTCCTTAGAACTTGATGGTAGGAGTAAAGAAACCCTTTTCTTTTCTTTTAGCATAAATAAAGTTTTAAGAGATTAATATCTTTAACTATTTTTTAAAGAAATAACTAAAGGCCTTTTCTTATCTTTGCTATACAGACAAAAAAAAAAAAAAAAAAAAAAAAAAAAAATCCTGGAATTCTTGTTTTCAAGAGAATTTCAGAATTGTTCTTACATATTTGTGCCTTGAATAAAAATCATCCAATAATGATGATAAAAAAAATTTAATAGCATACATTTTTTTAGTCAATCAATGTAGTAACAATTGCTCCAATAATAATAAACTACAGATGTCATAATATTTATCCCAAAATGAAACATTCCATAAGAAATTACTATATACATTTCATCAAAGAAAAAGCTTGGATAAAATTAATATATCACACCATAATTTAACAAAACAATAGCAAAGATATTTTTCAAGAAAAAGCAATGGAATCAGTTGAAGAATTTTAGTTGATTCCCACACCAGGTTTTGCAAGAACAGAAAAAAACAGCTTTTTATACAGATAAACTGTCAATACTCAAAATAATTGGTTAAATGGGGAAGGGGGAGGTAATAATGGGAATCATTTTAAATAAAAATGAAAGTAATCATTAAAAGCAAAACATGGTGATAGGAATAAAACTTGCTTTCAAAGAGCAAACAATATAAATTGTTTAAAATCAATTGCTGTAAAACACTACTATTTCTAAAGGTATTGCAACAGGGCTTTAACCAAAAATCATGGGAATCAAATCAATAGTGATAGGGCTTTATAAGATATCTAAAAATAGTATGTGTACAAAAATTCATATCACTTTAACAGCTGTTCCAACTTTTTTAGTAAGTAAATATTTTTTATGGCTAGTTTTTGAGTATTTTCTTAATATTTGGCAAATAATAAATAAATATGAAGATTTATAATGAAACACAGAAACTTTATTAAAACTGCAAAGAAACTAAAACTATCTTTATTCCAACTACAGTATATCTTATCACAATTAATTCATAAATGAAACATAAAGGTGCTTAGCTTAAAAGGTTGGCATAAACCAATGCCAACCTGCATACATCCCATACATAAATGTAGGGTTGATGAATGTTCTTGAATAGATAAGACATATCATACACTTTTCATGAAATAGTTAGAACACTTGATTAAAATTTCCAATTAAACTGATGGAAGCAAACTAAAAGTTTTGTATAGAAAGTAAAAATTAATAAAAGAAAAAAAGTCATGATGTAGTGTATCAAATGATTATGTGAAGACAAAATAGGTCCACCTTATACTAATAATAAAGTAGAAAAAAGACATTAGGATTCTTCTTTTCAAAAGAAAAATGGGAACAAGCAAAAGTTTCCTATACAGTAATGTACGCTTTTTCACATCTATTTACAATCAATGAACTAAATACACATACATTTTCTAAATTCTGTAATCATTTTATGAGTTACAAATGCAAAATGGAAGGGGGGGGAAGCCGTTTGATCAGCATTATGAAAATTTACACATAGAGTCTTTTCCTTTAGCAAATGAAATATATATATGTGATTTCTTCTTTGATCAGAAAAATCATTTCTCCAATACAAAGGGTCTGTAGTATGTTTGGCTTTTATTTCTGACTCAGCAATCAATGACTAGAAATGCTTGGTTTGATCAGCGCTATCAGCAACTTAAGCCAGACCCACCTTTATTAGATACCCCCCCCCTAGTGAATTTTTCATTCATGTATTTATGCAAAATCCATTCAGTAACCCGTTTCAAAACTAAGGATATCAAAATTATAAATAAAACAGTTCACTTTAGAAAAAAAAGCCCCAACATTTTTATTACTTATATGATAACAATCATAATCCTTTATTTTTCCTCCAAATCCTCCAAAAGTACTATATGGCAAAACAAACTTTGGAAACATGTTTTAACCATGATCATTTTATTGCACTGACCTCTTCTTCTTTTCTTAGAGTTACATTATTAAGTAGTTTATCTTCATAAAGTGTGTTGACTGCATTCTAAGTAAAAAGTCATATGGCAAAAATAAACTTTAATGTAATTGAAAATAATGAAGTACGAAAGAAATAAAAATATCTCATTTTTATGCAAAAAAAAGCAAAATTTTGGACATTAATCGAAAGAATCAAATCATTTGATATATTAAGATTCATCATAATTCGCACGAGCACTAACAAAGGTATGAAACACAAAAAAATAATGAGGTAAAATATAATTATAGTGACAAAAGTATATTTTCTAAAAATTACCTTTCCTTTACGTTTTCCCATTTTGCTATATGATCAGAAGTTACGATATAATTTTCCCCACATGTAAGATTATTTGTTTTTCAGTCATAGTTGTGGTTAAGTTCTGTATCACAAAAACATGATGACGTGAAGTAAATCTTTCTTAAAAGATAAGGAGTAAAAATTAAATTTTTAATTTTTGCTAAAACAAATGTGATTTTTAAGTTGCAAATATTTCTAACAATTTTATTTTGAATTATCTTGAAATATCTAAGGATTATTGCCTGGTTATTTTTCTTGAGCAAATAAACATCTTATTTTTTTATTATTATTATTTGGTTAAGCAGTGTGCACACGTGTCCAGTTATTGAGTCCAGTGCACACGAGTCCAGTCCAGATCATGTGATACTGAGAGGATAGTGGCAAGTAATTGTCCCATCGGAACAACTGTTCCGACAGCAGTGTTTCAACTGTTCACATTAGCAGAACAGGAGCAGAAAGGCAACTATTGCCCCCAATAGTTGTCCTCATATGAACGCACTTATAAGGGCAGGCAGTGCTTTCTCTGTTTTTGAGAAGCACGTGTTGAGATTGGAAAACACATTTAACTGTAATGTGGTAAACAAAGTTTTGCCAATGGTTCTTTGACAAAGTAGGAAAACTCTGAAAGGCGGAAAAGAGTTTAGAGAAAATTAAGTGTTTGTACAGGTCAACAGTAATCAGAATTAAAATATTTTTCTATCATGCATCGTTTAGGCATTGTAGGATGTGGAATTACTGGTGCAGTAACTGCAATGCTTTTAAAACAAACGATGCCGAATTTAAATATTGTAATATTAGAAAAATCCAAGGGAACTGGTAACATACATTTTACTTGCTCAAATCATAATTGTTATGCTACTAAACAATATTCTTTTCTGATGTTTTGAGGTACCTTTTATTCTAGCTAACTTTCAGGACAATTTTGATAACATTTTATAAATGCGATGCAACAAAATCACATTTAAAAACTTTTAGCAAAATCCTGCTTACTAATTTTGATTTTTTTAAATTTATGATTAGTGTATTTTTAAGTCTGCAAAGTCTGCACCATCAAATGTTTGCTATTTTTAAAAAATATTTTTATCTATATTCTTGTAAATTTGAGAATTAATTTTCATATTTGAATTTAGTTTAGACTTTGCCTTGACTTTTTTGAGAATCCTGCACCAGGAAAATCAAATTGGATTTATTCCTTTTTTTTTCTTCCACAATTATTAACTTATAAAATGCAATAGTTAAAATAAAGTGGAACAAAGTGAATAAGCTTTACATTTTGATATTTTATCTTCTATATATATATACATTAATGATTTATAAAGTTAAAGTTAATAAGTTATCTGCAACCTTTTTGCAAAAATTATATCTTGAATAGATTTTTATATTAACTTAACTAATGCAATATACATTTTTCACTGCTTACTAGAACTGTATTTTATAATATTTTTTTATATATTATCTTGCTTCTCTAGCAATTCATTTTGCAAGGATTATTCATTACAGTGTTTTATAATTTTTTCCTATGAAATTGAAGTCAAGAGAATTTCTGGTCTAACATATTAGGTTTAATCCCCAGCATAAGTTTATTTACATACTTAAAACTATGATATCTATTCAAGTTATGGAATGTCTTTTCAAAAGTTTACAAGAATGGTTTAGTTTTGACATTTTTATTGACAAGTTTTATTTAGTTTTGACATCTGTTAAACTAAAATTAAACTTCTAGTATAATTTGCTGTGAAAGTTCTTTTTTAATTTTGTGAGCATTTTATTGTTCTTTTATGTATTAAAATTTTTTTGAATAATAAATGTTTGTAATTTGAAATTGAAAGAAACATTTTGTTACTCTTCTGAAATACAGTAAAACTGCTTATAACAATATTATTGTGGGCCTTTAAACAAACTCTTATAAACAGGTTACTTTTGCAGACAGTTTGAGTATTGTATGTCCAATATTTATATACATGTGGCAATATACTAACTTATTTCATTGCAATTATTGATTCCCTATACAAATTGTTGGTATAAAATGTATTTCATAAATTTTTAATTACTAGAACTTTTTTTAAGATCTTGAAAACAGATATTTTAGTTATAATTTTTATTAACTATAAAAATATGTATAAAAGGGAAATGTAAGCATAACTTAAGTAATAAAGTAATGAGCATTTCATAGTAAAATTACAGTAAAAAAAGATGTTAATTTATTAGTTGAGGCAAATAAAATTTGCATACTGTTTATTTCAAGATTCCAAAACTAGCTTTTTTGGACAAATTAACTTTCGAAAGAGTTGATCATATGCAGGAAGATCAGCACATTTTTTAAATTCTTTACAAGGTTTTGACCTGGACTTCCATCTTGTTAGATGATTTTTTCCCTGCTTGTTGTTTTCAATAATACTATTTTAATTTGAAACTAATTTATTTAATTTTGTAGCTGATTAATTTTATTTTAATTCAAGCTGTATTTATTACTCATATAGTTTGTTCAAGAGTAATAAAGCTTTCAGCAGTGGCATTAAGAATATTTTATATAATTTTGACCAAAAAATAAAAAATGGTAATCAGAAGGTGAGCTCAATCCAAATTTTGCTTCATCAAAAAAAAAAAAAAAAAAAAAAAAGGAAAAGAAAGAAAGCGAAAAGGATAATTTTGAAAATGTCTATTAATTTATTTCACTGCAGCATTAGCAGACAAAATGTATTCTCCCCATAACTTTTATGTTATTGGCAGAGGAAAAAATCTTCTAAATGTAAGACATATAAATTTAATCTCATGTAATAAAAACATAGTTTGAAATACTTTGCCTACTACCATATTGCAGTTTTAATGTAATGAATATATTTTTAAATAGATAAATCTTGCAGTTGACATGGATGTGAATAAATTACTCCAAGAAATGGTAGATTCCATAAATAAAACAACCAGCAATAAGTAGGAGTGGCATTGCAAACATGTTCAGATACTAGAAATGAAATATTGGAAAAAGATGCTGTTATTGAAGAAATATATGAAACCCTTCAATTTTTTTCCCCCTTCATATAATGGATGATGAAGGAACTTATGACAATAATAGTAGAGCCATCATTCCAGCAGAATGCGAGAAGGACAGTATATAATGTATATAAATTTTAGCTAATTATTTTGTATCCTTTCTTAAGAAATAATTTATCAAATTTTTAAACAGTTTCATATTTTTAGGAAATCAATAAATAAACATAAGATGTTTTACATAAAGTAAGCTCTCGCTTATCTGCTTTTGTTGATCACAAAATTGTTGTTAAGAAAAAAGAGATGTTTTAATATAACTACTTTATTAAGCCATAATTGTGGCTTAGTTCCCCTAACTGTAAGTGAAAATTGTTCTAAAGTAATTTCATGTAAATTTTTGTATTTTTTTGATAATGTTCTTGGTTATCTGCTGTTACTATACCATGGAATTCCTAGAATATTCTGTGTTTACCTTACTGCTAGATGTAAACTCCTCCACCACCATCTTATTTCTATTCTAGTGAACTACCACATGCACAAAAGCACTATGGCTCTCCACATTTGATAGTACACATATGTTTCAATTCATCTAGTGATTTCAAATGTGCATTGAGGACATCTGATGTTGTTAAAATAAAATCCTGTTGACTGTTAATTAAATATATCATAAGGAGTAATCTTTCATGCTAAAGCATTTGGGTTTATTAGTTAAGGGAAAAGTGATCCACAAAATAATAAGACTGATATGCCGTCTCTTCAAAAACTTAACTGGGACATTCAACTCCTAAGCAATGACATTATTAAATCTCCAGTCTGCAAATCTTTATTAGATCATATTGCAAAAACTTAACAGAATATAAATATATTTTTTAGAGGAATTTTAGCTTTTGAAAATTTTGATTAAATTGATTATTCATTTCACTTATCTGAACTCGCTCACTTCTACTTCTCCCTCAAATTTTAAATATATTTATGATTAAAAAAATTAAAATAAATAGTAAAGATAAACAGAAAAAAAAATGCAGATAATATAAAAACATATTCAGTGCATGCCAATATGAAAGAAAAAGAGCCAGACTTCAAAGAGATCTTTAATATATTGATTTAGTAATGTTTTTTACACCATTGCAGGCTTTAATATCTTGAGTAAGCTCAATAACTAAGTATGGCAGAGTTAGAATATTCTTTTTTCGGTTGTTTCCGAATTTTCGGTTCAATCAATAAAGCAAAATATTTTTTAAAAATTGATGTTCACTTACTTGTTTTCTAACCAACGACTAGAAATCAATATATATATATATATATATATATATATATATATATATATATATATATATATAATATATTTGATAATATTTGATCTCCCTATAGATTTTTCTTATTTTTTAAAAAATATATTTGTACTGTTTCCCATTTTCCTAGATTTCTAATATGAACAAAAGAAACAATATATCTTATAGATATATGAGTGTTAAAAACAATTTTTGAAATCTTTCTACACACAATATTCCTTTCTAAATGCATAGGATTGTAGATTTGAGAAGCATAATCACATAGAGTGTAAACTAGTAATTCATCTCTTGCAAACATGTGCTGAAAATAAAAACTAACATTTCCTGCTTAAACTGTATTCGAATAATTAAAACTAAACATCTATGCTAGATTGTATGAAATTTCACACCATATAATATGTTTTTAACATAAAATGAAATCTTAGTTGATTTTTTTTATTTTGAAAATTTTCAGAAAATATATGGATAGTTATGAGTTAGCCAATTTAAAAATGAGCATGATAAATGAAAAAAGCTGGTTCTAACTTTTGGGGACTACACAACAGCCAATCATTAATTTTCAGAAAATGTCAAAATTGGTTTATTCCTATATTTTAATAGTGCTTCACTAGATACCTAAGAGGCAGAGAAAGTAAGAATATCTAACTTGTTTTTATGTACACATACAATCAATTGTGTAATTAATTCCATTGATTGTGTTATTATATGCAATCATTGAAGCTGAAATAGCTAATCAGGTTAGGATAAGGTAGATTTAGCTTTTGAAATGCAATATATTATTGTAAGTATAAAAGATAGTTAAAAACATGCTTATATATTTTTAAATAATAATTTTATTTATCTTTTCTGGTCTGCATACTAAAAAAGCAAACTGAATGTTTGAATTCTTCTGATTAAAAGTATACATGATGTGACAAGGATCAGAAAATTAACAGAATTCTTTTAGTCAGCTTAATTATAAGTAGGGAATATTTTCACTAATACAAATTATAGAAAATGAACATATTTTATTATAATACACTAAAATATGACTGAATTATTGATTCGCAGTTTTAATAGACTTAAAATATAACTATTAGTATTTAAAATTTTATTCAGTTTTTTTTTTTAATTTCATGTTTAAATACTTTGTAAATGGTTGATTATGATGAATTATAAAATAAATTTTAAAGGATTATATGTATGATAATTTGGTTATTGAATTTCTAGTTAAATTATGGTGTAATGTTATAAGGTATCTGTATAAAGAAACTTCATTCTTACAGGTGGACGTATGTGTACATCTAGAAGTTCTTTTGGAAGCACAGTCGATTTAGGGGCACAGTTCATTACAAAGTCATCTAATTTAACAAGTACACAGGAGAAGTAATTGAAATAATCTAATATATTTTATGACAGTTTGAATGATGAATTTAATTTAAAGCTTTGATTTTATATTTATGATGTAATTAAACTGTCAATTGATTATGATTTGAATGGATTATTTGAACTATTTAGTAGTTCAAAGCAAATATATCTGAATATCTATAAATGATAAAAATCAATATATTTTCAAATTTAAAAAAAATTAATATTTTCAAATATTTTTTTAAAAATCCAATATGAACCAATATATTTTGAAATTTTTTTTTCTAAAATAAACATTAAACAATGTAAATTAGAGCCATTTGTTATGCTTAGTTACATAACTTTCTAATAATTAATATAATATGTAATGTTTTTATTCTTATTGAAGATTTTTAAAAATTATCTATTCTTTTCATCTATTGTTCCATTTGCTTAACGTGATCCATTAGCTTCACAATGGACTAAACATATGCATGTTTGATTTCTTGTAAACTTTGTCTCAAAATCTACTTTACCTAACAATTTTTGCGTCATTTCACATCTACCACACTAATAGAAAAATTATGTTTTTTTCTAAAATGTATCTTTAATAGTAGCTGCTGCTGTTGAACTAAATGTCTTTCCATATTGAATTATTGTTTTTAGCATTGTACAGTTACAAATGAAAATAATGAGACATCTTTGTAACTTTGCTATTTATTATTGCATCTTCACAAAACTAGAGTTGATGGAAATGGTTCAAGGGCACGGTTTTATTTAGATAGACATGCTGATTAATTGGACTAATTAACATAGTTAATTAATTGATTTCTTCAAATTTTCCCATTACGCTTACCAATGTTTATCAGTTGAATACTCATTATGAAATAAAACCTAAAAATAAGTTTTGTATGCTTTTGATGAAAATTTAAATATTTATAAGATTTTGAAAAATAATGCTTTCAATAAATTAATTGTAAAAACTCTTGACAATATCTTGGAAACTATTATATGTTTCAAAATTTTTTTAATGTATTAAAGTAATATAATTTTACTTTACATATGGGTAAAATAAATCCATAAATAAAAAAATAAATATTTTTACACATTTTTAAATATGACTATGAGAAAAAAAAAGTGAATTGTAATATAATAAAATTTTTACATTGCAGTTAAAGCTGAGATATTAAAACATCGGAATCTTAATAAATACATGTATATCTGTAATAGTTTTTAAAATATTTACAAAAAAATAAAAAGCTACAAAATTCACACTGTTGTGCAGTAACAGCTTGATATGTTTTCTTGTTGAAGGACCATATATTATTCCTAATTGTCTTGATCAATTCATCTCAAATCAAGAATTTTAAACAGCATTATAAGCTTTTCATCAAGTAATTTCCTAGATCAAATTATTATAATATAGAGTAGAATTTCCTTTCTAATAAAAAAATAGGTATCATGTATCAGTTTATATATATAAAAAAAAAGAATGTCAAATAGAATTTCTTATTGGAAGAAAAAATAAAATTATATTATTAATTTGTGCAATAAGTGTAAAAAGTTCACTGAGCTTAAAATACATGTGTGAGGAACTGTATAGTTTGCATATGAAAAGTTCACAGCATCTGTAATTGATAACTTCACTGTTTTTATAAGGCTGATTTTTATAAATATTATGTATTGTTTAATGCAATAAAAGTATAAAGGTGATCAGGAATTTTCATAATGTTAACCAATCCCTTTTAGAAAACAATGTCCCTTATTCATATATCAGAAATGTATAAGATTTTTATAAAATAAAGAAGTATATAGAGATGATTTTTGCCTATTAATTGGAGAAGAATGCAAAAATGTTCTTGTTAAGAAGAAATTTTCATTTCACATTTACTGGTAATTTATAATTAATGAAAATAATCTTGCAACTCATTAGTAATTAAATTTAATAATCATATTAAAATTATAGTAGATACCACTTAGTGTGATCATTTTAGATCGTAAGAACATGATTATGAAACATTAACCAATTGATATTAATAACCAAAATAGGTATTATCAATTATATTTTTATCATATTAAAGGGAAAGAAAAAAAAAAGCACTTACTTCTGAGCTATTTATTAAACTTTCCAAAAATAAAAATAGTCTATAATTTTTGCATATCGACAATCATTTCTTAACAATCCACTTACATATATATTATTCATACTTATATCATTTTTTATATGTAATGAATATTCTGACAAGTATGTGACCATGTTACTTGTAGAAAGAATAAAAGAACGTTATATATCTTACAGTTATTTTCAATGCCTTATTTTCTGAGCAATTTGATTAGCATGCATTAAAATATTAGACTAAATCAGTTAGAATAGGAATTGATTAAACTTTGGAAATATAAACTCTTATTTTAAGACATTTAGAGTTACATTTTATGGAAAAGAATAGACATATTAATAATCAATAAATATACTTAACAGAAATGCTATCATTTAGGGTAACAATATTGTGTTTCGGAGAAGCAAGTAGTATATCATAAAATAAGATCATTGATTCATGTAGCTCCATTAGTAAGCATTAAATGATATTATTTCATTATTTGTTTATTGTTTTTAAGGTTATATAATCATTTATTTGATGAAGGAATTCTTCAACCAATGCCAGAAAATGTTGAAGGATTAAGGTCACTTCCATCTGCCGTGGGTCATTTCATTTGCCCATCAGGATCAGGATCACTTGTGAAATATTTTCTTAAGAAAGCAGGTAAGTGCTTTTATAGATGATATTTTTTTTTAGACTATAAGTTAAAAAATTTTTTATTAATGCTTTGTATTTATGTGAATTTACAATTGTGCTTTTCTTTGAATACTTTTAAACTATAAAATGCTACCCCCATAAATTTTAATTTATTTTTATTATTATTTTTTTATATTTTGGCAAATTATATGGAAACATTTTTATTTAGAATATATATATTTTACTATAATTCACTTTTTCAATCATTTGGTCCATCTGTCTTATTATAATAATAATTCAATTGGATTTATTATTTTATGGAATAATGTCTATATTTAAAAGTTGCTAGTGGAGAAAAAAATTAAGTATTTAAAATTTCCTTTAATTTCTTCTTTTAATTAAAATTTTGAATAAATGGCCATGAAATGCACATTATTAGCATTTAAAATGTGTTGGTACCAAATTTTGTCACTTTAGATTTAATGGTCAGTCCTGTTGAGTGCCAAGAAAGAATTTATATTTTGACTTTTTAAAATTATTTTTTCTATATTTAAGTTATAGTCTAAATGAGTAACTTTGCAAAATACATTCTTTTCTGAAATGTGATTTTTTTTTCAAAATATACTTTAAAAAGTAATATTTTTATAACCAAATTTAATTTAGTATTTAGAAAACAAAAAAAAAAAGGTTGCTTTTTAAAATAATTATTTATTGCATGAAGTGTATAGTAAACTTAAGTAATATAGTACTTAATATATTAAATTTTAAGAAACATATTATTGAAATTTCATTTATTTATTTATATATTTTTAAAAGTCGTCTATCATAAAACTCTTTTACTATCTGATTTTTTTTTTTTTTTTTTTTTTGCTTACTGCTTGACTGTAGATATGTTATGCTGATTTTTATTATTTTAAGTTAGTGATTACATAAAGTTGAAATCACAGCTGATTTCTAGTTGAGATCAGAATTTATTAATAATTTATTGTATTATCTGAAAAGCTAATTTGAGGATTTTAATGACCTGAAAATACTATATTTGAAAACATTTTGCATAGCAACTGTTATTGAAATTTTTAAAGAATTATTGTCATCAAAAATGCTCATAAATTTTATCTGTTAATTTGATTGTAATTTCCTTTTAAGGTTGTGAGATTTTATTTGGACACAAAGTAATAAAAATAAATCCCTCTAATGAAAAATGGGAAACACTTTGTGAGAATGGTGCAAGTCATGCATTTGATGCTGTGGTTTTGACTATTCCTGTACCTCAAATATTGCAGCTAGATGGATTAATACCTCATGTTGAAAGTAAGATATCTTTAAATTTATTTTTAACTTATATATTTTTAAATATTTCATTTCCCATTAGCTTAACTGCAGTCATTTATTGTGTGCATGTGCATCAATATACTGAATTTTATGATACTAAGTTGTGAGTAACTGTATTATGTGAAATTGCTATATTTTTCAGTAATTTTTGCTATTAATTAGTTAATGAAACGCCATTTTTTATTATAATTGTCTTTCTATAAAGCATCATGAAAAGATTTATCCAAGGCCAGAAAAGTGAAAGTAATAAATAGTAATGTAACTTTTGTAGATATTTATTCATTATTAATCTTTTTTAATAAGTCATTTGTTCTCTCATCCTGATTTTGGATAGTAAGTTTTTGTAATAGATTTCATACTTGCCTTACCTATCGTGTTAGCATAGTTTTACTTTTAAGTACTAATTACAAATGAGAGGAAAAAGTGAAAAGTTATGGTATGTTTGAGCTGGCATGAAAATAAGTTAATGCATAAAAAATGTGTTAAGTAATGCAAACTACATCTGTCAAAACATAATTTTTAAAAATTTAGTAATTGCTGTATTGAAAAGTTATACACATTTTGGCAATCTTAACATAATCTTTATATTTGACAGTTGTTGCTGTCAACTTAATGGAAAAGTTCCTAATTTTAGAGAAATGCTTCAAGTATATACATATTTCTGAATGTGAAATATCATATTAATATATTTTCCTTCTTTTAATAAATAAAAAAAATCTTTTATTTAAATAAATTGAAATTTTACTTAAGAATATTTTGTTTACTTTAAACCTCATCATTTTTTTTTTTTTTTAACTTTGGAACTTAATCCAATAGTTTCAAATTAAGTATCAAACTGTGACTTATAATGCAATTTAACTATGAAAATTATGCTATAGTAGGATTTATGAGAATTACTTCCATTAATGATGTGAAGTTCCCACAGAGTATAAAAAATATTAATAAAATTAAATTATTTCTTTAAATCCAAATATTTGATCTTATATATGTAACGAAAGCAGAGAATCTAAAATAATAAAAACTGCTGCAGAACAGAACTTTTTCGTTTCAATTTGCACCCTATTTTTTGTAACTCTGCTTCACTTGTAACCCATCATATCAATATCAAAAACATTATGCAGCCTCTTCTACAATCACAAATTTTTTTTTACAATCCCATGTCTACTTATAAGTAGGAAAATAATGTAGAAATCAAAGCATAAATTATTATGCATAAATTATAAATAAATTATGTAAGCATAAATTATAAATTATTAAACATATGCAAATTTATTTACTAAATACAGTGGTCTTTCTTGTAATGTGGTTTCTTCAGTAGTCTATTTTTTCGAGAGATCATGAAAGGGAAAACATTCAGTGACCTTATAGATGACATAAATAATATGGTACTGCTCATATTTTGCAATATATATATTTTAAGCACAATTTTTTGTATAATTTGAGGCATAAACAAATGTTTAGTATTTTATTATTAACCTTTTCTAGTCCAGCAATCCTCTGTCCAGTATCTACTGGATTAGAAATCTCTGTACATTTTATTTGTAAAATGTCAAAAGATATCCATGAAATTAATAAAGCTTCCTGAACTATTTTGATATTCAAAGTCTGGACAGAAAAAAAAATTGATTTGTATGATTTTACATGAAGTCAAATCTCATAGATTATGACATTTTGGTTCAGAAAAGAACTTATTAATTTTTATTTATTTATTTTCGTGTAAGTAAGAAAGTTGAAAAATAGGGTATTAATTAATGTCACTTAAAAAAAAAGAAATATAATTTAGAATAATTTATTGTTAAATTTTAATTATGTTATGGACAGATGATTTTTTTTTGTTGACAAATACTGAAAAAAAATAAATCTGTATGATATTTTGAAACCCTGGTTTTCATTACATGATCCTATGCAGCAACAAATATAAAAATTAAGAAATTCTCTTGTGGAGTATTTCAAAATCTTGTTTAATGAGTAAACGTCTGCTTTATTCATATGCAGCACTTTTTAGAACTTTTATTAATCCCTTAACTTAAAACTGTTTTGTGAAAGATTGTTAAAAATTAAAATATATTCCAGAATATTGTCAAAATACTCAAGCTTTTAAGTATATGTAAAAATTAAAATTTCCAAGTATACTCTAGCTTTAAAATAAGAGGTTAAATTAATTTAAAATTTTATGTTTGTGATGAATTGATGTTTTTTCATTAATTTTTAGGGGACCAAATTGAAAAGTTAAAAGCTGTGAAATATTGCTCCAGATATGCTCTAGGCTTTTTCTATGATAGTGAGTCAAGTTTTTTCAAAGACATTTCGTGGTGTGCAAAATTTATTAATGATGATATTATTCGATATTGTGCCATTGATGTCCATAAGAGAAGTAAGTAAAAATGTATTTATTTATTATTATCTTTTTGTTTGATGTTTCAGTATATATTTTTATATTATTCCAAATTTATTGCTCCATGCCAGTGTCCCCCGATTCTATTTCTGATAGTCCAATAAATAGCATCAACTGAATTGACTTCAGAGGAGAGAAATTAGTGTTTCTATTTGAGAACACTAATGAAACCTCAATCAAGCACTGAGAAACCTCAATCAAGTTGATTTTCCTTAATCAAATACTTGATATAATGTATTTTATTGTTTTTTTTTCAATAAATGGTGATACTTGCTCTACATTTAATAGGAAGTTAAACAGGATTAGATATTAAGGCATTGATCAAGAATGTTTTTGTATGTATCATTTTAAAGATTTATGAAATTGCCATTTCAAAGTTATATTGAAAAATTAAATATATAATTTGTTTATTACACTATATTTAGTTTGAAAATTAAAATGTCACAATATAATTTAACTTTTATTTATTGGGACTTGGGAATTATTTCACTCATTTTTATTATGAAACAGATCAAAATTACAATATTAATTTAAAATATTAGCATAATTTATAGAATTATTATATAAATCAACTTATTTTGAGGAAATTTTAATTTTATTTCTCTAGAAGTTTAAAAGAATCCCTTTCTTTTTTTAAACATATTAATTTACTATTTCATTTTAAAACCAAGCACAAATGAATATCTGAAAATTTGCATTTTTCTCCTTGGAGCTTTTTTTCTTTCTTTCTTATGTATGTTGTGTCATGTTTTATTTATTCTTTTCTTTTATATGTAAATTTTACTCTCTTTTAAATGACCAAACCAGTTTTTTTTTTTTTTTGCACATATGATTCTGAAGAAAATAATCTATTGTTATATATATATATATATATTCTTAAATTTCACAGGTATAATATTTTAAGGTTATAAAGATATCATCAAATATAAAATTTGGCTTATTCACTTTTAGAAACTTAAACATTGCAATCAAAATAATTAGAAATTTAGGCTAAGGAAATAAATCATTAAATCTGTATCTTTATAATTTGTATTTTTTTTCCTGTATTCCAAATGAATTACATTCTATAATGTACAAGTGAATGAAATGTTTCCAAATCGAATGAAATGTTTTCATTAATAAAATATCTCAAAATTCCTCTCAAGTAAATGATATTAATTTTGCATTTTGATAATTATATATTATTATTAGTGATAAGGTCTGTAGAGCCATTTTTTAAGTTAATAAGTTATGTTATACTGTATCTGATGCAAGGTGGGTTTTTTTTGTATGTGTTTTTTTAGAAGTTTCTAATTTCTTAGATCCTATTAAGATTTACAATATGTTAAATAATTTCTGAATATATAAGAAAATTAATGATTTCATATCTTAATAAATTTTAACTATAGAGATAGCTTTTAACAATTTAGAAAGTTAGTACTTGTTTTAAGATATACAAATATTAGTAAAAGATTTTTTCCAATAATCATTTTTGTTTTTACCATACATCATTAACAAATGCAATTTTTTGTTATCCCTTTCAGAAGGTACTGGATTACCTTCAGTAGTATTTCATACTTCCAAGGAATTCGGGGCATCGTACATAGATGAAAATGCTGATGCTGTTCAGGATTTGATTGTTAAGCGTATTGAGCAACTATTCCCCCAGATGCCCAAACCAAATGAAATTAAGTTTCAGAAATGGAGATATTCTCAGGCAAGTTAAATTTATTATAACTTTAATACTTGTGTAAATGTAGTATATATAGAACACTATATTTTGCACCACCACACTTCTTTGAATTCAGTTACACATTTATTGTTGCTTTTGAAAAAATTCATTTGATATAACTTGTTACTTAAAAATAGCATTTAACGGTTCTATCATTTGGAAAATATTCTTGAAATCTGACATTGCACTTTTTGACCATGCCTTTTATTTTATTTTATTATATTTTGAGAATAATTTTCTATTACTTTTTGTCTCGAAATTTTGTCAAATCTTTCGATAGTAAAAAGTATACTATAAATAAATAAAATAATTTCTAACAAACCTATTAAATTTGATTGATAACATTACAATCTTAATTATGTATCCATTAAAATGTTTTACTTTATTTGTTAATATTTTAATGCAGTTGTTTACCTTTATTTGTACTATCAATTAATTAGGACCAAAAATTGTAATAAGCCAAATATCTAATTGGAAGGGTGAACTGGCAATAAAAGTTATAGTTTGGTTTAAGTTTTCATAAATTAATGTTATTTATCTCTTTCCCTTAAAACTAATATATTAATGATTATACAGCACTTAATTTGCTTTTATTTTTGCTTCTATTCATAAAGCACTGTTCTCCTTTCAGCCTCTTATATTTTGGATTGCAACTGTCAGGTTTCAATATTCATTTCATTATATATCATTGCATTAATTTCCTTTGTGAACTATTCTTTTTTTTTTTTTTAAAGAATTATATTGAAATTATTGTTTGAAAAGTGTGTGAATGGTATTGACAATTTTTGTTACAATTATTATTAATTTACATTTGCTTTGGAAAAATGAAATATCTCTTTACTAATTAAAAAAATACCATCTATAAATTATGGTTTGAATATAAACTTGCTAATCAGAATAAAGCATCAGCCTATTTATTAATGTTTAAAAGAAAACTGCTCCATGCAATCTGATTTAATTTTTTTTCGTATGAAATACCTCCTGAAATCTTTAATCCTAATCTTGTTGCTCATGGTGAATACTTAACATTATTAAAGGATGCTATCAAATGAAATGGTGATCATCAAGGTTAGCAAACTACATACAGAATGTAATGGATTCATGAATAGAAAGCAATAAGGGAAATATTGTTCATGCAATTAATCTCAAGATTAGATTTATAGCATTTTGTATCTTAACAGATACATCATTTTTCTACATCAGAATATGTTGAAATGTCCCGTTTTACAGATAGCCATATTGTGTCAGTCTAAGCAAGGGTCATGCTTGTTTAGATTGTAGGTGTTTGTGGAATTCAAGAATGCTGTAAGCCAGTCATTAAATTTTGAACTGATCGTTCATATGCTAATGCAATAATAGTTTGAATAACAAGCTAGAATTACATTTTTGCACTATCTCTAAAATACTTCATCCTTTCCAGAGAATGAAGGATCTTGTAGTTTACAATTGCTGAACCATTCAGTAAATAGCATTTATTCTTCTGGATCTAAACCAACATTTTGATGTACTGCCTAAAATCATCAGATTTCAAAATGTTTGTTAATGAAATAAACCTTTCTTTAAGAGAGGGTAATATTACGTGCAAAATTTCACACAATGGATTTTATTTTCCTATCCAGTATTCTATCGCTTCTTTGAAATGTTCACTTTTATAAAGCCTATGTTGCAATTGTTGACCAGTTAAAGTGAATATATCAATATGCATAATTAATATATTCCTTCCAAGAAGTTGTATTATTACAGATATCTGCATATGATTTTTTTTTCTTTCTTTTTTGTAAAATAAATGTCTAGGAATAAACATATATGAAACTTAGAATATGCATTGATGAATGTATTTTCCTGGCACTTTTACACTATGGGAAGCATATAAAAATTCTTTTAACTTTGGCTTCTTTTTATAAAACTGCCCATCTTATTTAACCCTGCTGCTATGTTTGGGTTCATTTTGACCAAATGTAATTCTATAATAAAACAGAACTAATATAACATATATGTTTAGGCTTCATGAATTTGTTCCATTTTCTATTCTGTGAAATTTATTCATTTTTGGTTTGACTGCAACATAAACCTATTTATCAAAAAAGTTTACATATACATAGTTCAGGTCCTTTTGGACCTTTATCTAAAATGCACAAGATTTAAAAAGAGAAAGCACAGACAGATCTCTATTAGAAGAAATTCATAATATGTTACTATTTCAGATGACAAGATTGTGTGAGAATCAGAAGATCACATTTCTGAATTAACTTTGAATGATGATGATAATTCTAACAAAATTGAATTTATGGACAACATCTATTTGTTCAAAAACAATCAATTCAGTATAGAAGTGAATATTCTTTTCAAGCACACAAATTTGCCTTGAAGGAGATTATGAACTTTACATCCAGAGCTATTAGAGCCATGAATTCTCTGCTTTTAGATTGTTAAAAAAAACAAAAAAACACCGACACAATTGTTATGAATTCAGATAAAGAGGATAAATATGTGGTTGAATAGTGATAGAGAGATAAGTGGAAAGAAATTGATAGCACTTAATTCAGTGCCTCCATAGCTGACTGCTTAACTGCTATTTGCTGATGTATTTAAATCCTACAGTGAACACGCAGAAAAGACACTGAGCAAAGATTCTTCCATATATTCAAGGATTTTGATGATCGAGAATCCCATTCCTGAGAAAGAGAAAAGGATAAATTTGCAGCTATTTGTATCTTATACATCAAAACTTTTAAATAGTAGCACATATTTAACCATTGAAGAACAGAAGAAACTGTTCATTCTGAAATACATGCCTTAAAAAACCCAGGAAACTATAGCACAAAAACTTGGATTTTTTGCTGCAACGCAACAAGTTACATGTGGAATATTTAACCCTGCCTTGGAAGACCAAGAAACAAGCCACATGAGAAAGATAAGGTTTTTTAGAGTTATTTTTTATTTATCTTATGGTATCGAGGGACATGATATAATTAAGTGCCAGCTTCTTTCCCTCATAATACACTTGGGCAGATGTTATTAAAAAGGAGTACAACCATGATTGGAACAATAAGAAGAAACAAAACTTTTCAATCTCTCTCAATTGCTCCAAATTAAACATACTCAAAAGAAATATTATTCAATGCACACTGAAAAAAAAATGCTTCAGAATCTAATATTGAGCAAACCTTGATTATAATTCTACAAAAGTTGCTAAAAACACCTTAGACAAAATGATTTCATGCTATACTAGGAAGAAGAAAAACTAACAAATGCCAGTCATTGTATTTTCAAATATACTTGATATTTCAGCCGTAAATACGTGCATTTTATTCCTGGCAGCAAATCCTAATTAGAAACAAAAATCAAAGAGAAGATGGCAAGTTTTTATTGAAACTCTAAATGGGTATTAATACAAAACCATATTTATAGAAAAGATGTGCTCTGATCTCATGTCAAGAAGTTATACCTAAATTAGTGAAAAGTATGCAAGAATAATTGAAAGAATTCTATTGTCAAAATGCTGTGCTCAATGAGCAGAAGCAAGGAAGAGGTTGCTGCTATCTTTGTATTCAAGGTAGAGAAACCCAACCAATTCAAATTGAATATCCGGGTAATTCTATCTCTGTATATCATATTTCAATATGTATGCATGAAATGCGACAAATACGTGCATAAATAACACTAGAATCAAGTATGTACAAAATACATTTTACATTTGCTCTGTGAAGAACATCTTATTATGTTGGAAATATCGTCATAAGGAGGTAATTTTGACCATACATATGATATAAAGAAACTGAAAAAATATAATTTTTATATTAATTCAATACTACTATTATTTTTTAATATTGTAGATATTGGATAAATTTTGTTACATTTATCAGATATAATTCAATCTTAGATTTCTTTTGCATAAAAAATGGAAGTTTCAGATATTTTTACATTTATTTTTTGTTTCTTCTTGAAGTAAATATAGATAAAAAAAATTTGAATGCCTTTTTTAAAGAAAAAAAGCATTTCAACAATTTTGTTCAAAAATTGAAAATGGAAGTATTGTTGGTAATTAAAACAAGGAACACTAGTGTTCTTCATTTTAAAGATAAGTGTGCGTATATTCGACATGAGCATAGCAGCAGGGAAAGCATATGTTGCATAGCAGAGAAAGTATATGTTTGATGCAATAATCGCTAGTTAATAATTTTTGTTGTGACATCCTATAGGTGATTTTAAAAAGTATTTTAACATACAATAAATCCGAAATTTTTTTAAATAAATAATGAGCAGTTTAGTAATCAATTTTTCTATATAGTTTTGGGAATATGAAGCTATTTAACAAGGCATTTAAAATTATGGTTCCAAGTAATTTTAGTATCAATTTATAATATACATGAATGACTTGATTTTAATTTATAATCATATCAATTAAGTAATTCAATATTATGAAAACTCTTAACATAACAATCACAAGAATTGTTTATATATATTCTTTTAATCTGTTTTAGTAATATAGCTAAAATGAGATTTTTTTTATTTTCAGGCAGAGAAAATTTATTGCGAAAAGCAAGCTTGCTTAGTAGCTTCTAATAAACCTTTGCTCATTTTTGGAGGAGATGGCTTTTCAAATTCTAATTTTGAAAATTGTGTTCTTTCAGCGGAAAATATAGCCCAGAAGATTATTGAGACAGTAAGTTAAACACAGCATGCTTTCTTTCATTCACGAGATATACAGTTGATTGACATTTGTGGATGAAAGTCCCAGTACTTGTATTAAACTGGTTATAAGAAAAATCATTTTATTACATCCTTTTTAAAAAATTGGAAACCACATTTTATCACAATTATTTTACCATATTCAAAACAAAATAATTTTGATTATACCTATGTTAACTTGGTTTTATAATAAAGTGTATATGAGGATAAAAATTCAGTTGCAATGTCTAAATTTCTGTTATCAATAAAAGAACAAAAACATTTCTTTTATTGTTAATTTCTTTTTTTTTCTTTTAAAATTTTCAACAACCTTAACTTCAAACGGTAGTCTTTCAACCTTTAACTTTACATTTAGTATGGAATCAACACCTTTGAAAAATTTTCACACACTACGCCCAATAAATTAGTTTGTTACCCTATTCCTTCTTTAACAGTACATTTATTCAAATAGCAAGATTCATATCAAAATTTAAATTAAATTTTAAATGGATGCAGAAATCAAATGTCATTGAGCTATACCAAGATTTTTTCTAAACAATTCAATTTTTAGATAAACAGAAGTAGACTTTTTATAGATGTAACAATAAGTTGTATAAATGAAATAAAACAAATGCATAAAAATTATCCCTAAATTTGCCCAGTTTTGAAAAACACAAAATGGCACTGTAAAAAATATTGAGAAATTGTGAATTTGATATTTCTATATTTGACATAGCTAATAAAAAATGAAATTTTTTATTAATAGTAATAAAGCCAAGATCGATTTTTGTGAAACCTGTGAAGAAAAATAATGCTGCTCAGAAAATTAAGCTTGATATTGATTTAGAATTCTGCAGAGAAATGAAAAATTTCAGCATCTATTTATGAATTCATACACGGACTGATAACTTAGAAGTAAATAATTTTAAAAATATTTAAATTCAAATAGAAGGGGAAAAAAAGATGGCATTAAAATTTTATTTACCAATTGGAAAACAACTTTTATCCTGAAAATTATCAGTTAGTCACCATGAACAAGATGATTTTTTTTTTTTCTTTTTACATAACAAAGAAATGATACAAGGTTGTATTTTGATGGTTAACAAAAATTGAAGTACAATGGAATTGAAATGGAATTATTTTGAAGATTTAAAAGACACCTGTAAAGGCTTGCCAAAAAATGCAACACCATTCAGTGACTCAATGGCTAAAACAGCTTCATCATAATTAGGCATTGTGACAAACCCATATCCTTTTCCTGCACCGGTTGCACCTTCTCGAATCACATTGACTTTTTGTACTGTGCCATATCTGGCAAACAGCTGCCATAAGGTTTTTTCATCTGTATCTGGACCAATATTATAAACAAAAAGAATATGACCTTCATTTCCAACACTTAGTCCTGATGGTGCTGAATACCCGTAAGATGCTCCCATATTCGTCATTGGATTGTAACGGAATCTTCCCTGAACAGAATGCCTTACTGGTCCACCACCACCAAATCTACTACCCATTGGTGCTGCAAATGGATCAACATAGGGTGTTGCTAAAGGATTTGCTGTCATTGGTGCACGGACTTTTTTAGCATTATCTTCTGCATATTTAATCATCAAAGGCTCAGATCCACCTTCCAAAATTTGACCATTCAGTTTCTTAATAGCATCCTCTGCTTGCTTCCTTTGATCAAACAAAACAAAGCCAACCCCTTTATTCTTATTACCAGTTGCATCTTTTAATAAACGGACTTGAATAATTTCCCCAAATTCAGCCATAATCGACTCCAATTGATCTTCGGTCATATTTTTGGGAATTCCTCGCAAATATAAGTTGGCATTTTTAATATTATCTCCACCTGGACGAGAATAAGCAACTTTAATTCTTTTGTTCTGCAACTGAAAACCATTCAATGTCTCAATTGCTCTTGCTGCATCATCCTCTTGTGTATACTCTACAAACCCAAATCCATAACTATATCCTGTAGCTTTGTGGCGCACTATTTTTGCTGCTTTAAGTGGACCAATGCTCTGGAATAAATTCTTGAATTCATTATCAGATAGCATCTGAGGTAGGTAATTGACGATTAAATTAGTCTTGGCATCGTTAGCATCGTTTTCCATCTTTAAGGTATATCAAAATTCTCTTTGAAGTTTTTATTCAAAAAACCAGTCACAATTAACCACAACTTCCCTTTGCTGATGAATTCCTAAAAAGACAAAGTTTATTATAATGTTTACATTAAACAGCAATAAAAGTTACAACAAGATTTTAATAGGTCAGTTTAATGTTTCTAGTCCATTACATACCTACCCCAATTTAACATTTAACTTCTGTTGCAACAACACAAATATCAATTTTTAAAAATATAAACCATATTAACATACAAATTACCTTTAAAACACACTATCTTACACTTCGTTATACAAAAAAAAAAAAGGCAACTGCTAATTATATTCTTAGTCAGTATAATTCTAAACTAAAATGTAGTCTGTTTTGTCAGACTGAATTTCAACGAATCTTATTTTATTAACAAAAATCAACCCTTTAAAATTTCCCCACTTTTTTGAAAGATGAACTATTAGATTCTTCTTCTTCAAAGCAACAAAAATGAATGAAAAATAAAAGTATATGCATTTCTTGACAAACAAAGTTTTTTTTTTTTTTTTTGGCTAGATTAATGCCAAAAACTGTTTTATCGCATCATATATTTAATATAAAATAGGAACTTCAGTTGGTATGTTGTATGAAATCCTTTAAAGAAACTAATAATACAAATGATATGAAAACATATTTCAGTGGGAATGTTTCCCATTAAGTCTTCATTGACATTACTAATGTCAAATCAGTTCAATGAGTAACTATATTAACTTGGATATGGAGATAGCTTGAAATACTAAAATATATTTTTACTGCTAAAATATGTTTCTGCAATTGAAAGCCATTAACAGAAAGCAAATGAATTATTCGAAAATATGGTGTCATTGTCAATCCTTTTGGAAAGCTTAAATACAAATAAACATATAAAAAAGAGAATAAGAAAGTATAATGATATATTAATTTAAATTTCCACCGATTTTAATTTCATCAATTGCTATGAAGATAAGCAAGTGTGCCCATTCAGTTTTATTTGCTATGGAAATCACATTTCCTGTGAATATAATTCAATTTGCTATTGAATGCTTTAAAATATCCACAATGATGAAATTGCAAGAAATAGAAAAATAAAATACACGAGAGTGACAGCAAATATGATTCTGGATAAGGAAAAGGTAACTTTATAGTTATAATTCCCTGAAAGAAAATTGAGTAGTTGACAAATTCTTAAAGATTGAGTTGTTGATAATTTGCAATAGATATGATATTAAAAAAAAATAAAGATCATGAAATATAAATAGATCTACAACAATGACAATAATACAAAACAAACATCAATTTAATCAAAAATATTAATTGCAATTTTTGTTAAGAATTGCTTCTGTTTCTTAATAATATTAATCTCAGACAGTTAAACTAAAAGACAAATATTAATCTAAACAATTTACCATAATTCCTTAATATTTATAGTTGCCAGCAGTGATTTATACAACTGTATGACTACACAATCTTGTAAAAGCCCCCACCCCTACAGCAAAATTGCATGTCAGATTCAGTCAGAACAATACTGAACATGATTAAATCCAGATTCATTAATTAAGGATGATAGAATCAAATGGTATAAAAGATCGATTACTTGAATAATACCTTTATTCTGTTAATTAAAAGACTAACTAAACATGGTATGTAGATGTGGATTTACATCCAACATCCCAATAACATTGCATAAGTATTAAAAAAAGCAGGTCCACCAAGTAGGAAAAATAAAACAAATTAAAATCATGCTTTGAAATAAGGAAATAAAAGTAGCTCTTCACTAATTACCATATATTATCACCACCATATTTTCTCTTTTAACTTTGGAATTATCCCATTTTATATTGAGAAACACGTGCAAATGTTACATTAACTGTTGTGAAAAGAAAATAAAAACGAATTTTTGACAGATTATTTAGCAACAGAAGATAAGCATATATCAACTGTATTAAAAAAAAATGTAACTAATAAATTTAGCAACAGCATCAAATTTTGTAACTACTTTTCATCTAAATAAAAAAAAGGGGGTTAGTAAAATTCAGAATGGTATCATGATTGTTACAGTTTCTTCAACTGGGGATCTATTTATAAAGGATAATCGTAAAGCGACTAATAAGAATAAAAATACAAAAATATGAAATGAAACTATTATTAAGAAAAAAAAATTACAGAATCTTAAAATATGAAAAAGTAAAACAAACCAATGCCTTCAACGATAAACATTTTGTGGCACTTGACTTTAAAAATCTTACCAGAAAAAAAAATATCCCTCAAGAAGAGCTTCAAAAAAATGAGGAATTCTGGAAAAAAAAATCGTAAAGATTTAATAAATAATTTAAAACATTTTATAAAAAAAACTTCATAAATACGATATAAAAATTAGTACAGAATATTAATTTGAAAAGTAATAACTAATATAATTGATTTTGTTCTAAAGAAAAGAAAGTTATGAAAGAATTTAGAAAGAGAAGGGAGGAAAAATTCACTATTGTTTTAATATGCATTTGAATTATCCCAGATATTCGTAATAGATATGTATTAAATTTATCTATTTTATTTAAAATATATATATTCACTGCCTTTTTTTTAAAAAAAATGCAAATGGACAAATGATAAAAGATATTTAATATTAAAGATATTTGGAGCAATTAAATATTATATGCTAACTTGTGGATTAACTCATGACGAGAAATGTCCATCTAAATCAAATTTATTTCATTCTTTTAAAAATTTAAGAAGATTTTTCCAGAAATTTAAGAGAATGAGTAATTAGAAATAAAATAAAAGCTTATACACGATAAAAATTTAAACAATGAAACATTAAAATTTTGACATCCATATCATCTTTTTTTTTTTTAATCAAACATGTCTATATTTCGGCTAATTATTCTGTTTGATAAAATATTTATGGCAATACATTCTATGCAATTTATCTGCATCACTAGTACTTACTCAATTTATTCACTATATATTTATTTCTTGGATAACTTCTGCTTATAACTTGGATTTACTGTAATGCATGTTCATTTAACATTATTTCTATCAGAAATATGAAAACACTATTAGAAATTTGGCCTCTCTTAATTCTTTAATTTAAAAAGTCATATTAATTTCCTTTCTTAATTGAACATGTTTTTATATATCTAGTTTTACCACATCACCTCCAGTGAAAAGTGTATTCATTTATAAATTATTTTTCACCTTTCTATAAATTGACAACTGGCCATATCAGTATTCTTTATCACTATTTTCAAATGTTTAATATGAATTCTTTCAAAAGTATGAAGACACCTTTGGTAGATAGGCCATAATATTTTCTGTATTGGCATAGTACTAGAAGTTTTATCTCTTGACAACATTAGAAATTTTTTCTCCGATTATTTCCATTTTCTGTCATGCAGTTTCTTATATTTCATCCAATTGGTAACTATCATTGCATTTTGAAATATAAGTTTGAAAGACTTAAATTGTATTCCTCAATTATAACAAATAGATAAAGATGCTAATTTTTCTTGCAAAGCATTAAATAAAATGAAACTCACTCCCACAATTAGCAATAAAAAAGAAGGAATTTATTTTTTACATAGCATTTCTTAAAATGGTAAGTAGTAAGATTAAGTCCTTTTGCATTTTAGAATATCTGAAATCTTTATCATTCATTTCAAAGTAACAAGTATTTTTTTTTAAATAATAATAATGAGAAAATAAGTCAGATCAGCAGAATATTCTATTGCTTTTTCAACTGAAGAACAATGAATGTTTTATTAAGGAGGCCAGGAGGACTAGGGCTCACAAGATGTAGAGGATAGAATTAAAGCTGTTCTGTCAACAGAAATCAACCTATAGGCCTGAACTAGGTACTTAGCAAATAGTTTGGCAGATTTTACTCCATCAGTTATCTACGAAATCATACAATATAATGTTATTCAAAATGTAGCCAGTGGCAAGTACAGTCATCCAGCACCTTTAGGGATTACTGGACTATTGAGCATTTCAAAAAGAAAGGAGTTCATGCGGAATATTTGTAACTATTCCGAAAAAAAAAATCATAATAATAATAATAACAATAAAAAAAAATTCAAGTGTTATTTTTCATATGAGGTATTATGTATTTACAGTTTTAATTTATTCTGAAATATAGTGTGTTTAAACCCGATGACTATTTTTCAGTTACTTAATTTTTTAACTAACATGACAAGGGTTTTTTTTGTTTCTTTTTTTACACATATGGTACTTATACTATAAGGTATTATATTATATCAATAGCAAAAAATTTTTTTTTAAACGGACTTCCATTTTCTTCCCTCTCAATAAATAGACTGATAAAATAATATAAGACTTTAAATACAAAAAATATTTCATTATTCACTTGAAAAGCTATTGCACAGATATGTTAATAATCACCCCATTACATTATACCTCAACAATGTATTGCCACAAATACAGGCTTCTAAATGATGAATTCTATTCTTCATGAATCTCTCCTATTAATAATTTCAAAGATTTCTTGATTAGACAGTTTATTTTTAAACAAATTGTTAGTAATTTAACATTTACTTTACCAAGATAAGACTTTAAATCAACACAATTTTATTCTCATTATTATTAAGCAATCAAAAAGACATGTTTGGTGGCCATAAAAATAATTTTTTACAAGATGATCAAATATTTTCCTGGAATTTGGCATATATATTTAAAACTGATTGATGAAAGCAGTTCTTGAAATCACTTGTTAAAATTACCTATATTTATTTGACTTTTTTTTAATTGACTGAATTAAAAAAGTCATCTATAATATGCAAATGTTTTTTTTTAAATTTTATAAACTGTGTTTAATGTATTTGCTAAATATTAAATATGAAGTTATTATTTGATATGATATGGAAATGTATAGATCCACATTTTATTTTTAAGCTTTAATGATTTTTAATTTAAGCTTTAATGAATCAAGCTTTAGTGATTTTTTTAAAATTTATTTTCAAATATGTAGCTTAATCTTAAATGTAATTCTGATATGTCTATTGGAAAGTTATTTAAAATACTTCCTTTTAATGATAATTTTTAAATGAATACCAACTAAAATTCTTTGTTTCCTAGTGATCATGAAAAGTTTATCAACTGATTTAAGATTGAATATAAGATCATATATTGTTTGAGAGAGCAGCAAAGTGAACAGTCAGTTTCTTTTCCCCATTTTAATTGACTTCAATTTTGAATTTAATTTTATGCAATAATTTTTAATGTTGTTTGGCATCTGTTTAGATGTTGCTGCAGATTAATATTAGGCAGATAAACACCCAAAAGCTGGTTACATAATTAGTATGGATAAATCTAGCTACATAAGCTGTTGCCTATACTAAGGAAAACTGCTGTGCACTGTAGTATGAAATATTTCAGTAAAACATAATCATTATGACATTATAACAAAATAACACAACTTGTAAACAGACAGGTATAAGCTTCAAGAACAGAAAGAGGTCAGTACTATTAAAACCACAAAAACTGATTAAATGCTATTCAAGCAACTTAGATTTATTTATATGTATACAATATATAATTATGATAGGTTCTCCCCAAGCTTCTCAAAGCAAAAATCTAATTTTTACTATCTACTGAGAAGCTACAGCATCATATGAATACCATGCAATTAAAATAATTAGTAAAATACCTTTTGCATTTACAGTCAAATCTCATTTAATGAGTACCTAATGTAACAAGCAAAACAAAACAATAAAAAAAAAATGTTTAATGAGCAATGTTTCATAAAATGAGTGGTGAGGAGATATATCATGCTGAAATGGCTTCTGTATTGAGTGTTTGTTTAGAGAACCTTTACATTTACATGGAAATATTTTAGACAGATAGCACTGTAAAGTGCAACGCCAAGGGATTTGAAAAGTGCCTATGTCTGTTAAACAATGAGATTCTGTCTTTGGCCAAGATTATGATGCTGGAAGTAAATAGCAATGACATCAATGAACTAGAGGACGACCATAGCCAGAACTATTAACGAGCTTATGAAGCTACACCCTGTATCACAACAAAAAGTTGCAGAATAAGAAGAAATAGCAGCAACAACCTTCCAATGAAATAATGAAGATGCTGAAAGTATGATAAATTATTGCATCTTGTGTTGAGACATCATTCTGATAAAATATTGCTATGCGCTACAAATTCATTTAATGATAATGCTGTTCCTCATTTAAGCACTGTGATAAATATATAGGTATATAATTTTTTTTATATAGTTTAACAAAATTTTGCTGAAAACTGAAGTGCAACAAATAAAGCTGCAGTTTACAAAATTGGCAGTTTATCTGCCTATAAACAAATTTAATATATATATATATATATATATACAGTCAAAAACCTTGAAATAAAAAAAAAAAAAATGCCATGATACAGAGATAAGAAATATCAAACTACAGAGAAGTACACTGCAGTTTTATAAAAACAATAACCATTTTGTTCACAGATTCATTTTATTTCTGCTATATTTCATGTTGAATTACAAGATATGAATTAATAGTCCTAATGTAATGCAGAAAAGAATAAAGATAGGAAAATTACCTATAAATTTGGAAGTTTCAGTTTACAATTACTTTTTTTTCATCATGAAGTCTGATTTAAAAAATTATAATGAATGTAAATCCTTTAAAATTTTATTTCTAAGTCATTCTACTTATTTTTTAATGCTAAAAATATAATTTCTATGCACAAGTTAGAAATTTTTTTAATGGCAATTCATGTCATTAACATTGAATGCAAAAATTTGGAAATATAATGAAAATCTTCACATATATCTTCCATTCCCATTCATATAAAAATACATACAAGTTTTCAGAAATACTTTTGTGTGTGTGTGTGTCGAATTCATAATGTGTGTGTATTAATCTTATAAAGAAGACTTCTCTTATTTATTTGCTTCTCAAAAAAAAAAATAAAAAAAATAACACCTTTGGTACTTTTGTTGTATTTAAGAAAGACCATAACCCTTTGAATCAAATCGGACCACCATGAAAATTTTCTAATATAAAAAGTTATAATTTCATACCTCCAACATTGGTTATCTAGTCATCAGTTGCACTTCTTACCGATTATTACATATAACACAATATCAACAAATTATTGAAGAATAGACATTCCCAAGGAATTTTAACAAGTTAAAACAAATATTTTCAAACATTATTAATATTATTTGAGACATTTATTAGCGACTAAATATATAAGTAAAATATTATTTTTTTAAAAATCACACAGCGTGATTCTGTTGACCAAATAAATTAATGCTATTTTGTTAGAAATTTACAATTTTGTTTCATTAAAAAAAGCAAAAGTCCTTGCTGATTTAAGTCATTGTTGCTCAGTTTAACATCAAATTCTCATATTCATTTTTATTATGAGGAGCGACTCCAGTGTTTTTGCATTCATGCTGGAATAAGATTCTGTTTTCTCCCTGTCCCCCATGCTAAAAATACTTTCACTATCCATATTGCTGTGAGCAAAGATTCAGGAAAAGTGTATTTTATGCATATTTTGTAATTTTTTCTCTCTCTCTCTATATATATATATCCATTTTATGTGTATACAGAAAACTGTGTGTAGTTTTTCACATTTTTTTCATTACATATTAGTAATTTCAAAGTTTTCACCTAATTTCAGTAGCAACTACAGAAATTCTATAGCTGCTGGAGGGTTGCAATTTTGTCACTTCTTGCAGCAATCCTAAATAGCTGCAGCTTTGCAGAATTTGATTCTTTACTTATATAATTCTACTTTGTATCTGATAAATTCTGAAGTGAATGATACCAAATAAAAAAAAAGGCCAAAATAATACATTATATAAAATTATGAGCAAGTTCAGCTCATCTTTTACATAGAAGTTAATCAGCTTAAAACAAAGATCTTTAATTACTCTTATGATCAATGCTGCAATGTATCTCCAAAGTGGATTCATCCTGGATAATGAGGATATATTTAACAACATTATATGAATTCAACGAATCTGGGCACATAAGACACCAACATTGAAATTCATCATCATTTAATAAAGAATCACTCTTCAACAATTTAATTAGAATGCAAGTCTGTCACTTAATATAATCTTATTTAGGAGATACACCAAATGGTAACAAAACACAGACTTTTGCTGAAAATAAGTATTCATTAAGCTAGCAAAACCAAGACTAAAATCTTACTAGCATAACTCTTTACGGGCTTTTATGATCACAGTTTTAGAAAAGGGAATTTTGTGCTTTGTGCCACGATAAAAAATAAAAGCAATAAAAATTTTGTTCATATGAATAAACGACAAATTCCTGAAGGGAGTAATTATTTTCATTTAATAGTTTTTTAAAATCTCATATATGTATATATCTTTCAAAGAAATATTTCCCATTTTGTTACAGCATCATTAATTTCTTTACAAAATTTCATTAATACAGTTATACATTCAAAAAAACATTTGAAAATATTGAAATCTCAACCATGAAACAGGCACATACATTCTTTAATGAACATACATGAAAACAAAATATAATAAATCTAAGCTATTTTCATATTGTAATACAATACATTCTGTGATAGGAATTTATGAAGATGTACTTAGGTTACACAACTGAAGTTCAGTCTGAAATCTGGAACATTTTCTTCACTCATTCACTTCACCCAACTACTAATAATAAGACAAAATACTAAAATTTTATTTTTGCATATTAATACAAGATCAAAAAATAAAAGCAATTATGTTCATCTGTGCAAAATAAGTTAAAATTTTAAATAATGAAAAGTTATTGAAAAGTGTAATTTTAATCATGCTATAAATTATTCTATTAAATTTTAAAGATACTTTTCTAAAATTTGCACATTCACCTTGCATATCTTGGAGCATATATCATTTAATTTAAAATTTGTATATCAGTTTTACTTATTTTATGTTAATATTTTATCAAGATTCTAAATTTTGATACTTCTGAAGCTTTCACTTCTTGGAACATTTTCAATGAAACTAAACTTTGTTTCCTAAAGTACTTTGGTAATGAACCAAAATAAAATACTTGATTTTTGGGAAGAAAAAAAAATTTTCATACAATGATAAATAACATGAATGGGACTTAATTATTGCAACAAAGATTCTATTTTATTGGTGTAAATTTGCAATTCCATTAAAAAATGTCACACACTTTTTTTCTTCGTACAAATAATTAAGATTTTTTACTTAAGACAAGTTTACAAAACTTGATTTCTTATTATTTAAGATAAAACAGAATTTTTGTGGGTTGAAGTCTAATTTAGTGTACCATTTAAAATATCCAACAATGCTAAGTTGCCAATATCAAAAATCAAAATGTTTGTCAAGATTAAAAAAAAAAATCTGTAAAGCAGGTAAATGTAACAGTTAGTTGCTTTTTTGAAAATACAATTATAAATTTTACCAACTGGAGCTTATTTACAAAGATTATTTTTTTTAAACCTTTATGATCCACTATTACTCAATCTTCTTCGAATTCTGATACATATATTTTTGCTGCAGGCAATTTTCAAGTATGCAATACATTCAGCATCTAAAGAAGGAGACATAGTGCAGATTTTTTTTTATCCGAAGGGGAAAAACCATCTTATAGCTTTACTAACATAAAGGACAGGAAGCTAGTAGTGTTGCTAGAACAAGGAAATGATTCAAAGGACCAACCATTTCTAGTAGCTCCTCTATTACTTGCTTATAAGAAATTTTAAAATTATTTAAGTTCAATTGATCTTTCATGTAAATTGAGAATGGTCAAGAAATTTCTGTAAAAAAAATGGCAGACCTTTTGAGTAATGTGCACATTGTTCTATCGTTGAAATATGTACTCCCCTAATATAAGCACCAAATCCTGACACAATATTCCTGATAATATTTTTAACCATCGCATTAGCAGATATCCAGTAATCACTGCAATGATGAATTATTACGGAAAAGCCATGAAAAAAAAAAAGAATGAAAAATGACGCAGAATTTTATTAGAAAAATAAGTTTCGTTAGAATGACTAAAATGAAATTTGTGAAATAAAGACAAATTATTTTAAAAAGCTTGAACAGACAATTTTAATTAATAAAATTGCAGAATAATTATTTTTTCACAGTTCTTTAAAAATAAAACTAGAATGTTTGTTTGTTTTTTATTAGAATTCAAAATATTTTTACTTATAAGAAATTAATGTCATAATTTATTATAATTTTTAATCACCATTTATTAGTTGATTATTTTTAATTCATATGTCACAAAATTTAAATAGTAAATATACAACTTAACAAGGGTAAACAAATCAGCATTTGGATTGCTAAAAGAACTAATACTCCACCTAATTTAGGTTACCATACAGACAACAAATTCATAAAGAACACTAAATTAGATTTCAAATTTTTTGAGATTTTGAAATTACATGGTAAAATATTAATACAATCTCAAATAAGCATTTGTCTACTATTGTCATCATATTGGTAAAGTTTATCAATAATGAAGTTCAGCAGAATAGGAAGTAATCACAAGATTTTTGCCATAATAATATTGCTATCAGAATTTAACATGGCTGTCACTAAATATAAGTATCTTTCAATGAAAATATGGTAGTGCATAAAATTTTCTATTTCCTTAAATCTCCAGCAGTAAGATTATTTTTCTGTAAGAAAATTTTCTACTTTGCTTTTAAAAAGTGCATCTCATTTTTACAAATTTAAAATTAAGACTTTCATAGATTAAAGAACCAATTCTAACATTTTTTTAAAATTTAGACACACACACACACACACACACACACACACAAAAAAATCTCAAAAGTTTTAAGTGGAATGTGTATACAGTTAAAAAATCACTTCCTTATTAAAAGTATGGGTATTTTTAAAATCATTTTTATTCAGAAATTTTCCAAATGCTGAATAGTCAATCAAAAATTCTAGATGATCCAATATAAGAGAATAAAAAAGTGGTTTTATCTATACATGATGGAGATCATTTTTAATCTTTTTTTAGACAGTTTAGGAATTTTTTTTCGATTAGTACAAGTTACACCATGTACCATTATGGGTAATTCAGTGGAATTTTATTATTATATGGACAGATTATTTAATTTCTAGATGTGATTAGAGGATTAGGACAACATCTAAGCCGAGAGCCCACTTCCAAATTTCGGCAGCATACCAAAGGGTCATGCGTCAATGATTGATTCAATTATTTCCAGGCTCCTTTACTGTGAAATCGAAGTTTGAACTTGAAACTTTTCAGTTCCAAAAGCAAGATTTTTTTACTATGCCATTGGCAATTTTAACAAGCAAGGAGAATAAGAATAAAATTACTATTTATTCTAGAGAGAATGAGATCTTTTATATTCTATGAGTGCAATAAGATTGGGCTTATTAGGCAAAATTTTATATCAAAAGATGAATGCAAATAAGAGCAACAAATAATAAAATATGGTAAAATTTGCTTAATATTCTAATTGGAACCTGAGAAAAAAAAAATCAGAAAATGCTGATTTTCCTCCCCCTTCCCATGAAAATGAGGACAAAAGACAAAACTTTACTATTATGCAAAAACAAAGCCAAAATAGAAATCGCAGATATTAACCACAGCTTAGAGAAACATTTTCTTCCTACAAAGAAGATCAAACAATGATAATATTCCATCTATGCATAACAACAAATATTAGTTAATTTTTTTTAGAAACCACATTTTTTTTATTTGTGAATATTTTAGCAAATGTTTATCAAAGCACATTTGCTTATAATCCATTGAAGACTTTAAGAAAACACATTCACATTTTATAAAAATGAGTTTATTTGTAAATGTGATAATAAAATCTATAAACAATCATACCTAAAAAAATGACAAAACAAGAAGTCAAAGTTGAAATTCTTGATAATCTTTATAAAATTTCAACATTTATGTCAAAATCCTGAATATTTCACACCTAAGTAAATATTTTAATTATGTGATCCAAACATTGCAAAAAAACTACTCAAACATTAAATACTGTTCAAATGTGTAGATTTAGTTTGGAGAATCTCTAATTTTAACTTTAATTTCAATTCATAAATAGTTTTGAGTTAAAATACAGAGATGGATAGGGCAATTTATTAATTTTTCCAAAAAGATGGATTTTGCCTATATCATTTTATATTTCTTTTAAAATATGATGTACATCAAAACCACTCAGCCTGAAAAAATATAATGCAAGTAAAATCAAAATGAATTCTTATAATCATTTTTTAATTGTATAATACTTAATTTTTTGTATAATTTTTAATTTAGTTTCATATTATTTAATTTTAAACAATACTCTGCATAGTAGGATGCACATTCAGGTTCTCAAAAGTTCATTATCATTGTACATTAATCCTGTTGCATGCAATAAAGTTAAAAAAAAAAAAATCCCTCTAATGAAACAGCACAAATGCCATTTTAAAAATACTTCTAGATAATTATCCAAGATCCCATTGCCAATAGCAAAGTTTACAAGAAAAGGAAGTATCAAAACTTAGATTTAAAAAAAAAAAAAAGCCTTTAAAAAATGACAATGGCAGCAGTTAAACATGATAAAATAATAATGAGATATTGTTCCTGCTGAGACGTTACAACTATGTCGTATAATTTAAAACTATGAAAAGAAATTTTTTTAAAACTTTTTGCTGGTTCTTTGAATTTTGAAACAAAATTTTTTTTATTTGAAAAAATGTATATATTACATATAACGATAATTATTTAAATGTAATTTAGAACTTAAATTGTGGGTTTTTAAATAATAGAAGATAAAATTATTTTCTCAAAGTATGATATGTAGGTTTTAAAAAGTATTCGCCGAATTACTCGTATCTGAGATATCAAATTTTCAGTGGAATCACTGACAAATTGATTTGAACAGAAAAGGAAACTCTTTAAACTCATGTGGTCATTAACATAATATTTATGTGTTTTAAATAAGCTTAACGCGTTATTTATAAAATTGCAATTCTATTTCCTAAAAATATGTTTAAAATACTGTTTTCGTAAATCGGAAATTCTTACAAAATGGCGCAATAAGAAACGAATCGTTTTGCAACACTGGAAAAAATCAGAAAGCTATGAAACTATTTATTGTTAAAAAAATAACAAATTCCTCAAACTGCATACAAATTTTCACTTACCATTAATTAGTGAGATCCAACAAAATTTTTAAATTGCTGTTATTACTCAGGGAATACAAAGACCGGTCGATTGCACCGAATGGTCGAAAGCGGAAGAATTCAACGGTAGCGCTAGGGGATAAAAAAAAACCGTTCACTGCAGAACGGATTGAGAATGATTGATGTGGCATTTGAGCGGATTCAAAAAAGAAACATCGTACTCAGATCCGCTATTTTCGAACCGAATCATAATCAGACTTATGTAAAACATTCAAAGATTATATTTACGCCACTAATCCTATTCTTTACACAAATACTTTTTTACTAGCACTTCAAGATTTCATCGGTTTGAAAAAATGAAATTTATTGAAAGACTTGTGTATTGTTAGAACAAAACCATTGTAAAACAATTATAAAATTTCAAAAATAACATCTCTTTTATAAATATGAAATTGTTTAGTAATTAGTTTGGTTTTGTTGTAAATCTGTTTAATCATGTTTATAAATATAAAATAAAGAATATCATATTAAAATAAAATTTAAAAACTTGGTAAAAAAGTTTACTAATTATGGCTTTTTTTAGCAATTACATTTTTTTTAAATGACTAAAAATATAGTATATTTTAATTAGAAATAAAAAAGGAATTTTTCACAAAGAATATATAAACTTGGATTGGATTAGTATAATTCGATAAAAAGGATAGAAATTTTTGTAAATTAAATTTAAAATTGCTATTATAAAAGGAATATACAAAAAGACAAGATGCTTTTAAAAGTTATATTTTATTATTAAAGTTATATTTTATTATTAAAAGTTATATTTTATTATTAAAGTTATATTTTTTTGTTATTTCAGTGAAAATAATAAAGAAATTGCTTCAAGTTTTTGACAAATAAATTTTTTTTTTTAAACTAAACATTTTTAAAAGAAAATAATAAAAATTGCAATCTTTGTAGGTTATTATTTGTTCACAGCAAACATATAATTTCAGCCTTCAGGATTACTCTTAGCAGGTAAGAACCCAACTGGAAACAAATTTTTGATCAACTTCGTATATCTTATATTTTTATAAAACAACTGAGGAATAAATATAAAGTATAACATCCTAATAAATAAAGTAATAATAAGTATTGTTAACATTTTTAACAATTTTTAAGTTGACAATTTTAATAAATTGGTATAAATTTGAATTTAATAATTTAGATTTTAATAAATTTGATAAATTTTAATGAATTTAATAATTTAAGTTTTAATAAATTTTACAATTTAAATTTGCTTAAATTTGAATAAATTACAAAAAGTACTCAATTTTTTATGGCTTTTTCATTGGACAAGCTGTAAAACCATTAAGATCTCGAATGAGATAAAATCTTTGAAAAGTTGTTTAATAATTATCGTTGAGTCACAAAAATATAAACAAACTGAAGCTTATAAAAAAATTCATAAATTAAAATTTTTAATTTTGATTTCGAATGAATTCAGTGTAGAAATAAATACAAAAGTAGTAACATTCTTTTTCAACCACACTTCTTTTTTCTGTTGGAAAAAAGGAATGATACCGTTTTGTTTATTGTGTCCCTAGTCATTTTCTTCAGCTTCGGTAGTAGTTCAAAATATTTTTCCAATCGAAATTACACACATGAAGACATCTATGAGGAATAAATAACTGCATCTTTCTATTGTAAACTTAGTAAGAGTCAACCTATTTCTAATCTCTTTGCCATAGATATTAATCCGAAATTATCATCAAGTTATACGATTCCGATTCGTAAACATTACCGGAATAGGGAAAAGAATGGTATAGTAAAATTGCTTCAGTGGTTTAGTTTCAAAGTTTCTGAACTTTGTTTTCAAGTTTTTATAAGAAGAATGTGTGAGCATTCCAAGAGTACGAACTAGATTTATTTTCCAAGAATCCACCAAACAAATAAATATATAATGTTACAAAAGAATTTAAAAAATTTAAAAAATGTTTAATATTTCTTATTTATAAACATTTCTTTTACAAACATCTATACTAAATATCTAATGTATATTTTTAGTACAGAAAAAAATAATAAATCTGTAAACTTTTTTCTATGAAATTTATTGTTATTCATATCATTTATATAAGATTACAACAATTCTTAAAGTTCCCGAAACAATTTATGACTTGAACAAATTAATTATTAGCTTGTAATAACTACACATATTTTAAGAAGATGATACCTCAGATTCACAAGAATTACGGTATTTCAGTGTTTAAATATAATTATTTGAACTTCATGAAAGGCAATTATCTTGCTGAATTAAAAAAAAAAATCCTTCACAGGAAAGGTTTATTTTTATGGCAAAGTTGTAAAAGAAAGCAATTTTGGGGCAGAGATAAATGACCCACAGGTCATATTAAAAGAGTTCACAGTCGTCATCAGTGTTTCAGCGAGGAAAAATAATTTTTCATACTATCATTTTTACTATCGCAAAAAAAAAAAAAAAAAAAAAAAAAAAAAAAGACAAATGCATCATTGCTTTGTTTCCAATGTACTTCTCTAAGGCTGGCATTAATAGAAAAAGACGGAATGCATATGCACCTCCTACCTTTGTCTTTAGAGTAATACGCAATTTGAAGAAAGAAATTTACATATTCAAATACTCTAGTTGCCTTTGGCGACCAGCTGGTTTGCTGAAGATGATGAATGCGTGATTAATGATTGCAAAAATTTTCAATTAAATGTGTGATATTTTTTGATCTTAATGGCTATTTCAGAAAAATATTTTTAAGTTTCAAATTTTGACAGACATATAGCTTAAACCCTAAGCTGCTTTGTTCATTTTATTATGCATTTCCCTTACTTTCTCCCACTTCCTTAAAATTTAAACTTTGAAATTGAAGAGATTCAAGTAATATAAAAGTCATTTTCGCTGAAACCAAACATTTTTTTTAAAAAAAAAGAATAATCCAGCATTGAAATCTTATATAGATCTAAAGAAATATAAATCTACAGAACATTTTTTTTTCATAACTTGTGCAATATATCTGAATATTCGATAAAAATTTCTATGGTTCATCGTAAAATTCAAGTTTTAGTTTTACTTTCAAAAGTATTTGTTGTTATTGTGACTTATGGCACTTTACAAGCCCACCGGCAGTTGTCTGTCAGCGATTTAAGCTGAGTGAGCGTCTCTTATTTTTTCAGTAGCGCCAACTAAGGCCAAGAGTGCGACTTAGCTACTTCATGCATCATATTCGCTCGTACAACCCCTTTTTACAGGGGGGGGGCAGATTCACGTACCTCACATCAAAAGTATTTAAATGACATAAATAATAATATTTTATTTTGTTTCAGTCAATAAATGTATTACTGAAAAAATTATGAAGTTTACATTTTATTCAGCCTTTTCGTCTTAAGGAATCCTCTTCAGAAAAATATTATTGATAATCTAACTTTTAAATCAAAGAACATTTCAATCTTCTGCAATTCTTCTGGGCAAGTTATGAAGCTTTGAACATCGTTATTACGGGATAATGAGCAATTTTATTATTTTAGGCCAATCAGCCTTAAAGAACTTCCAACGTTGATTGGCATACCTTCTAAGCCAATGGTCAATGGATAATCTGAAATCGAGCTTTTATAAAAAAAATCATAATTTTCATAATTCAGTTTTAGTAGAGAGAGTGAACTTTTTTGTTAAATTTAAAATGCTAGTGTATCAGAAATATTTTATTAAATATGGCTCACAGGATTGATGTTCCATATAAAAATTTAAGATTCTTAATATATCAGAGAATTTATTGATTCAAACTAAATAAATGTTATTTTTTGCTTCATCTAGATCATTTTTCATATTAAATATATTTGCCTAATACTAATAATTTGTGCTTCATACTATCTTTTAGGACCGATTAGAGTGAACATTCTACATATGTAAACTATGCCTTAAATAATATAGAATTATTTGAATTAATGGTATAGATATTTTAAAAATTCACGGTAAATATTTTCTTGCATTAGTTTTTCGGGGGGGAAAAATCATGTTTCATGCTTATTTCATTTCATGGAGACACGTGCAGGAAATTACACTTTACTTTTCTAGGCTCAAGTAGCAGTAAGAATTAATTTAATCTACAAGATAATAGTAAAGAACTTATGTCAAGTGAATTACTTAATTAATTTAAAACAAAATAGCATTTGTCAGTTTCTAGAATTCATGCGAGACTTAGAAACTAAATATCTTCAAACTTGAGGTTGTGACATCATGCAAATCTGTATAGCTCATGTTGTGTTATTCATTTAAGTTAATATTTAAGTGGGTTTTATATGCATCTTTTGTCTCCATTCTCTGAATGGAATAATATTTTATAGACACACTTTAATTATTTACTAAAAGTTTAAAAAAGCCCATCATTTTATTAAAAAAAATAACATCATAATAAAAAAAACCATCATATAATTTAACATCATATAGATCACTACCATCTTCATCATTTATCTCTAGGGAATTTGCCGATTTATTCTTCTAAACTTATAAGTTTTATTCTTATAAAGTTATTCTTTATCCTTTTTTCTTTGCCAAAAGTATTCTGGTGATATTTGAAATTAAGTTTATCTAGCCTGCTGTATGGAGACATCTTCACGCTGTATGCTTCTGGACAGGTAATAAAAGAAAATACTCAGATCTCTACAAAAACAGTCATTCCTTGAATAGGGCTATTTGATGGATGCCAGTGCTTTTATCTCCTTTTCAATTTTAATTCAATCGACCGATACAGCAACAGAAAAAAAAAACATTGGTTTACAAAAGAATTTAAAATCATGAAAAACATCCCGGAATTAATGTTCTGAAATATAAAGAATAATCGATTGTAATTTGTATATATTCGAGTACATTCTTTATGGTACTCAGGAACTCTCATTTTAGTGAGAGCAATTGTTCCAATCGATTGAAAGTTGGCCCGACTTTCTTACGGATAGGATTCATCAGCAAACAGTTTAGAACCCTCCCCCCTCTCTTAACAGATAGTGTAATATTTGAAAAAAAAAATGGAAAGCCTTTCACGTTTCTTCGTTGAATACATTACTTTCAAAATTAATTATAGTGATGAGTTCAGTTTTCAAAATTCTCCTCCTAAATGGTTTTTTGGGCACACGTAATAATTATACAATTAAATATAAGCAAAAATATGTTTTAATTTATTGTAAAATATATTTTTATATTCTTTACCTTATTAAATTAATTCTTATACTAATTTTTATAGCAACAATTTAACAACTTAGTAATTAAATATTATTTAAATTTAATTACTTTAAAAAATCTGTCAAGATAATTGTTTAGAGAACCTTTAAAATTTTCTTGTTAAGAAAACTTTTTAACACAATTTAGTTTCAGTTTCAGTTTCTAAATCGAACTTCGGATCAGAACCCTTCATTTGATAAGAGAACAAAACTGACAAACCACAAATGTACAGGTGGAGAACGCGTTCTTCATCAGTTACTTGAGCGGATAACAGTCCTCTCTGTTAATAACGTACATTATTTCTAAGAGAGCTGAGTTGAGCTGCAGCAATTCTTTTGAAATCAATAATTCTATTATTACAATTATAACGAAATTTGGCTAATTCGAATTTCTCTCTAACGTCTTCAATTTCTTGCTTAATATAATATCAACTGGGTTTAGTTTTGTTAGTTTTAATTTTTTTTTTTTATTCTGTTAGCTTTCAATTAACCATATTGTACTACTATTAAAAACAACTATTGTCAAGACAAACCAAGTGAATAATTCATAGATATATTTACCCCCCTCCTCTTAGATATTTTTGAAAATGATCGAAATGTGTTTATTCATCTTCTGGAGTAATTTTCGTCAAAATATGGGAATATGCCGAGCTGTTTGTTTTGTACTTATAAAAGTATAAACTTAAACTTCATAAAAATATTAAAAAAAAACACTTGATCAACGGCAAAAAATTCCTTTCTTTTTTTTCCTGCATCTTAGAGAATACAAGAAATATTTGACCTTAGAGCGTTTTAAAAAATCATCGTTTTGTTAGGTCGTCCTGAAAATCTACATTTAATTTTTTCCTATATTTCTCAAGTTAATCATAATAGTTTGAGTTTCAATATCTCTGCAAGCTTTTCAGCTTTGTGCTATTATAGATTAGTATAAAAAATATTGTACTCATTAACATTTATAAACCACAAGAGCTGTATATAAATATAATTTTTTTCATCATTTTCACTATTCCTCCTTATAAAAGTCAAAGTATTTATTATTATCATGTGAAAACATGATGTTATATTGGTTTGAGGGTTTTGAAGCCACAAAATGCACGGGCAAAGCATTTTTGATTTATCGCTTTTGAGACACTAATTTTCCTCTTTTAGGGTTATTAGAAAATGATTAAGTTGTCACATTTGGCGACTTATCGCCCACAAAAAGTTACAACTTGGCCAAAATGTCCACCATGTATCCGATTCTTCTGTCTGGTCAATAAAGGGCAGGGTCGTGAGAAGTTATCTCCCGAAAAAGCACAAAGAAGACGGAAGGTGTTATAATATATATATATATTAGCGGTATGGGAATGCGCGAGGATAGAACCTGGGAACTTCTGGTTAGCAGTCCAGTAACTAAAACATTTTACCAAAACAACTGCTCGGGTAGAAGAGCTGTTACTGGCTTATATGCTATTCACCACAGTACTCTCCCTCCAGTGAGTCGAAGGCAAGACGAACGATTAGGTTGTTGAGTGGTGATATATATTAAGTTATTAGTAGCTGCTGTATTAATGGGCCTACCCAGTTGATTAGCGCCAAGCGTTATGGTGAGCGTTTGAGGTTGCTGATGCGCCAAGTGTGTCTGGCGACTTTTTGTTGCTGCGTCAAGTGAGTCTGACGGCTTTAGTTGCGGGTAGATGGCGCCACAACAGCTGTACGAAGGTTGAAGGTTCAGCGACCGAGGTCACCAATGAAGCAATAGGTGATGGACGAAGGATAGAATCTGGAACTTTCTGATTAGCAGTCCAGTAACTAAACCATTTTACCAAAACAGCTGCTCGGGTAAAAGATTGGAGCTCGAAAAATTTTTAGAAAAAAAAAACATCGCTATTCTAAAAATTAAAGATTATGCAATACAATAGTCACATAATCATTCCAAACCAGTTTAAACGAGATTTTTGAAAGAAAAAAAATAATAATAAAAGAAAGGCTTCGAAAACGTTTTTTAGGTGGACAGAATTTGAGTTGAAAAAAACCCATCGTTCTTTAAATATTGACACATGCGCAATCGGATAGTCACGTGATTGTTTCAAATGGTTTAAACTGATGACAAAGAATGACTTAAAAATAATAATATTCTCACATGATAACTTCAAATTTTTAATAGATTTCCATTTTTTTTTATATATACCTTATTTCATGAAACTTTGCAATTGGAAGCATATATTAAATTGCAATAGTTAAGGAAATAAACACATTTCACTTTTTTTTTGGGGACATACTACATTCTCTTCAAATGATTTCGTTACTGTGACCAGAAGACAAATACGAGTTCTCAATTACCCTTATTTTCTGGGGTAATTGGGAACAAAATGGAGACATTATGAACATTGCTGTAACTTAGACTGGTTATTTATAGACTAGTTTTATAAAAAAGGCATTGTTTAATGAGCCCTCCAGAATATTACGCACATCAATTAGACATATTTTCTTTCTGTCAGGAATATTTTAACTAGAAGAAAATGACAACTTCTGCTATATTCGTTCTTAATTACCCTAACTGACTGCATATATAAATGTATAATCATTATAATGATTATACATTTATATATGCATTTTATCTCAATACATTCAGTGTGTACATAGGTCATAAAGTTCTTACAAGAATATAATTATGTATATTTCTATAGAGAGCAAGAAATTTCAGAGCTCTTTTTTTATGTAATAGAGTTAAGAATGAATTTTGCAGGTCAACATATATTTTTTACGATTATAAGAACTAACTGCAATTATTGAGATAATATTTTAAAAATAATCATTATTAAAATAAGTTTAAGTCGCTAATAACCAACAAAAATACAAAAAAACAAAAACAAAAAAAAAGCAAACAGGAAGACAAAAAAAAAAAAATAAAATATGATAACGAAAATTTAATTGAAAGTTGTTGGTGCAAATGGAGCGTCTATAAAACGGATTATTGTATTATGAAGCTTCCTTCTGGTCTTCTTTTGTTTCTAGCATCTAAAATTTGTGCTATAGACACATATATTTGATAGATTCATCCCTACGCTATAGACTGCCGGCATCCTGGCTTAGGGGTAGCGCGTCTTCCCTTTGATATGAGTGGGCCGGGCTCGAGTCCTGGTTTGTGCATGGGTGTTCTTTACCTGTGCTCTATCTGTGAAGTGTGTGAAAGAGCATCTCTGTAAAAAGGGGTTGTGCGGGAGAGCGTGTGAGTGTCATCTTCATATGAGATAAAAGTTAGACTTCTGCCTTCAGTTGCGCAGGAGTCTTTACCCCCAGAAGCTACTGCATTCCTCATTCCCCAATCTTTTGTCTTAGTTTGAAATGGTATTAAATCCAAAGGAATTAGCAACAACAACAAACTTCCCACTTCCCGAAAATAAAAATTATCGTCAGCTGCATTTTTCTCTATGACATAGCCATTTAGCTCAAGGGAGTATACATATCGGACAGCATACAACAAAGAGTTATAGAAATAGAACAATTTGTACTCATTGGCGTGTCGCCATTAATGCTGATAAAAGCCACTCAGTTATGTTCCGCAAAGGACGTTTCAGAAAGAAATTCAAAATCTTTATTTCCTTTGAATACAATCTTTCCATGAGTAAAGAAACAAAATATTTTGATTTGATTCTCGATAGCAAGCTTTCTTTCAAAAATTACGTCAAATACAACACTTAATAAAATTCTGAGGATAAGTGCATAATATAAAATAATAAATTCGGCTTAGTAAAATATTAAGAGTGCTTAGATAAATTATGGGGAAAATGCATCTAATAATTCCATTAATAGTTTCACAAAACAACGAAGTTCTTTCTTCAAATAAACCTTAGGTTCCATTCTCACCTTGGTTTCATATAGCTGGGACAATGCTGTTAAAACGCATCTTAAGAAAGTTCAAATTATGCAAAACAAATTACTCTGAATCATCACAAATGTACCATGGTTCATAAGCTCCATAAAGATTTAGAGATACTAAAAATCGAAGGTTACATTACAGAACTTTCTGAGAAAATTTTAAGTCAGCTAAGCAGCAGCAAATACCCTGCCATCAAAGATGAGATCCAATTTACTCACAACTCCGAAAATTATTCCTGTCCATACCCAAAGGATGTCCCAAAATTAACGTAAGATTTGAGTGTGGCAAAACTATTGTGAAAAGTGTTGGCAACACTATTTAAAAAAAACCCATTTGACAGCTGATGCTTTAGGGTTAGAAAAATTGAGTGTTACATGATAGAAACATGTATTTTCATTTTTAAACAATATTTAAAAAATAATGAGTCTAGCGGCCGCAGCTCGAAAATTTGAGAATGGGGCCCCTAGCTCGTGTGATTTAATGTCATAGGGTTTCTTTTTATGGGGCTATCTGAAATCAAATGCCTATGCCAACAAGACCACATTCATTAAAAGAAGAAATTCAATCCTGCATCGGCGAAATTCAGCTACATTTATACAAAATTGGCATGGAAAATTTCGACAAAAGAGTGCGTATGTGGCAGAAAATCTGTGGAGGCCATTTGCACTATGTGCTATTCCATACATATCTTATCCTGTGTATTTTGCGATTCAGTAAAAATATAACAATTTAAAGGGAAAAACTGTTTTTTTTTTCATTCAAATCTTGCGTTAACACATTGTTCTGTCGTGTAAAGCTCCATTTTTCTTTATCCTAAACTATCAGCTGTCAAATTGTTTTTTTAAAATAGGGTTGCCAACACTTTACTATACAAAAAATGGCAAATTCAAATCTTGCGCTAATTTTAGAACACTCTTTAATAAATGGAACCTTTCAAACCACTTAAAATTTTTTTCAATACTTTACCCGCATTTGTTAAACTACCATCGCAATTCATTGCATTACTCTTTTACTTCACCTTGTTTCATCAGTGGTAATGTTGCGAAATGTTCTTTCCTTGATGATTTTATTGCACTCATTTGATTACACTCATGAATTATTAATCAATCTTAGTGGAGAAATGCTCCGACATGAAAACTCAACTAAAAATATCCGACAAATATACACTTATTTGATAGTTATATTTTACATGGAAAAAAACAAAATTCAAAGGACTGGAAGTTGTGCCTGTGTATTTTAATTAAATTTAAATAACAAATTTAAAATTACTAATTAAAAATATAACTTCGAATAAATCTTTCAATTTTTTTTATTTATTAAAATATTTCTGGTGCTAGTTAAAATTTCAAATTATAATAGGAATAAAACAATTAGAAACATGTTAGATGAAAGCACATTTAGAAAATAAATGTTTTAATTAAGTATTACTGGTAGCAACATTTTCTTCTTCTTTTTTTGGATATTATGAACCTCACATCCGAAATAATTTCATGATTAAACAGAAATGACAGAAAAAATTAATGTTAATGGAAACCCGGTAATTCGATATTCAAAATTATCTTTTGTAACAATACATACATGAATAAAAGTAAAATATACAAAGGTAGTTACTTTTTTTATGGGAAATGTTTTATAAATGTATTGCAAGCATAGTAGAATGTGTGTATGTGTTTGTGCACGTGCGCATGCATTTCATTATTCAAATATAAAAAAATAATTAAAAAACCTAGCAAATAAGAAAATTACTCAAGTTATGAAACAATTTCAAACTTCTCTAAAAATCTTGTTACAATAATTATGCAACCATGTAGCGCATAACAAGTATGCTAAAATTTTTTGTACAATATTAAATGTTGGTAAAGCAAAATGGATTGCACAAATAATGTAAAGTAAATATTTCACAGTTAAAATACTTGAGTCATATCATTTTCTCTTAAAGAGAATCGAACATCTATTTCTAAACATCGCAGCATGGTAATGTTTGTGGCCTCACGGCAGCGATAACTTATGCACAAAAATTAAAATTGCAAAGTGTGTGCAAAGAATTTCCGAATCAAAAGAGGGTAACATACTGTGTGTACAATTGAATTGCAAATTCTTCTGAAAATGGTCTCAAAAAAATGCGCCGTCTTGAATGGATTAATCTGGTAACTAATATAAAGAAAAGTATTACTACTAAATAAATTACATTTTTTTCGAATAATTTATTAAAATTACAGGAAAGAAAACTGTGCAGAAATAAAATTGATATCGCTGATTTTTTTTTTATTTTTAAAGAGATGTAAAATTGTTTTCTTTTTTATGAAATAATATAGTTTGAAATAATAGCGAAAAAGCATACATTTTTTTCATCAATTTTTATTTACAAATTCAATTAAAATTCCGAAAAACCCTTTTTTATAATGAGAATCTGCTCATTCAAAAAGTGATTACATGTCCAATTTAATAATTCCAATATTGTTCTGTAGTGAGTTTTAAATGTTTTTCTCATCACTATGTCACACTTCAAAAATTTTACAACCAGCGCAAAATCAATATCATGTAAAAATATCAGGAAACAATATTGCTCATCATAATATGATGAGCAATATATTAGCAATTCTATTATTATATTAGCAAGTCTGTCAAAAGTGCTAAAATATAGTTTTTCAAATCTGACTTAAAATAATTTTCTTATTTTAATCGCTTGATTTTTCATTAAATGTTTGTAAAATCAGTTTATCTCTCACTTCAAATTTCTTTAAGACGAATGGTAAACGCACGCGCGCGCACACACACGCATAAAAATTTAGTATTTTGCTGCACAGTCTCTTTTTATTCAAATGGAAAATATCGGTCATATGTCTAAGTATAAATCAAATTTCTGCAGATAAATATAAGGAAAAATGCAATAATGAAATTTTTATTTTAAGGAACAGATGACAAAATTCATTCTTCTAATCCATTGTGTTTTAAAATTACTATGTTCACGTACTTAGAGACAAACATAACAAAATAAAAAAAAGCAAAAAATAAATACAAGACAAAATTTTACACAGATAATTTATTTGGACATTCTAAAAGTGCATAAGTTAACTGTACACTATATACAATTTTTAGACATCCATTTATTTCGTGCAGTAAATTTAAGAATTCCACAACATCATATTATCAGCTGATAGATTTACAGCAGGTACATAAGGTCTAAATTTTACTTTCCAATAAAATGCATTTCTTAATAAATTGTGCTGGTGTAAATTCACATTTATGCTATTAAATTCATTTTCAGAATTTGAAATGTATTATTGCACTAAAAAAATTCTTCCCAATTTTTATTCCTTTATAAATTCTACATCAGCAAACAAAAATAGAATGCATTATTTTTTTTTATTACAGATTAAAGTTTTAATACCAGTATCATGTGACTATAAGTTTTTGATTCTTAGGAGTAAATTCCTGATAAAAAAAATTACCATTCATAAAATCATAATTACATTATTGTATTCAGGTATCAATATATATACAAAAGAAAATGATTTTTCTATGATAAAATGTTTATAAAAAATACCCTACATTTAATGCAATCTAAAAATTTCTAGAACAATTTTTTTTTTCTTTAGGAACAATTTTTACAAGCATTCTTCCTTCTTAATAATATATTTAATTGAAAGAAAAACTCTGAAATAACAAATAAATTAGATTCTGAGAAAATTTTTGATTTTTTTTTTTCTTGCATAAATATTTAATGCTCAGCAAGCTTTTTCACCTGTGTTTATGTTGATACATGGAAAAGACATTACATGCAGATTAATAAATAATAACTATTCTAAAGAAAATATTAATTTTACGAAGCATAGTGCTACTCTCCGATATGTTTATTTATTGCACGAAAGAGCAAGATCTAAAATATTCCTAATCTACATATCACATTTTCAAATTTCCATAATGTCAGTAAAGAACGATGAAAATTACGCATTTTTGAACGAAATATTTAATATTTAACATTAAAATACGTATTTTTCACGTTAACACATTGTCAGCCGGTTGGATAAAATAAAGTTTTATCCATGTGTATCGTTTAGACTGCAAGTTAAAATCTCGTTTGGTGTTTATTGATAGGATCGTTTGCGATATTGCGAAAAGGAAATATTAGGGTAAAAGTCATAACAACATTTTTCATCTTCTATCCGTTATTTGAAATAAACAATGTTTTTATATTCTTTCTTTCCTTTTTTTTTTTTTTTTTTTCTCCTTAAATGCTAATATTTGAATTCTAGTTATATTTCAACAATATATTTCATCAACAATTTTTTCATAAAATATAAACATTTGCTACATTTTCCGATAAAACTTATTTTTGCAGTATCCATTTGTACATAGCAGCACCGGCTCACAATACGTTAAGAATACCACCTACAATTCTAACAATTTCAACAAATTATAAAGTGTCTGAAAATCAACAGTCTAAGTGCCGAATGTCATTCGACATTCGTTTCCTTTGTTCGAAGTGGCCACTTGGTGATGACTTTCAAAACGCCATAAAGAATGTGCACAGTGAGTGCCGTGCTGCCTGTTTTCACCAGTAACTCCACAAAATTATTGATTCGTGCATATGGACGAATTTGCAATTACGTGCTGAGACTGGTGCTCTTAAAATGTAAACATTTCAGAAGAATGATCTGAAATAAAAGGAATGAAAATTTCAGAAAAAATGCCAACACCATTCAGTTCAAATTAATAACAGAATACTAATAAAATTATTTTCTCAAAATGTTTCAGTTTTAGTGCGAAAGTTACGTTATATTTTTTAATTAATATAGGAAGAAAGATATAAATTGTTTAAATATAAAGGAAAATATTAAATGACTTTGCTCATAGAAATAATTTATTTCTTTTTTTCCCCCATTCAAAATGAAAAAAATTATATTTTTAAAAAGTTAAAAAGTTAATTGTTTATTCTTTCAGAATAAAAAACAGTCATTATTATTATTTCATTATTATTGCACATTACAATATTTAGAATATTCTCATTATTCTGATATTTCCTTTATAGAAAACAAACTGTATTTGAGGACTATTTCGTTCGTTTGGAATATTGGTGCTTATTCAAAATTAACCTACTTATTCGAAAATACGAATGGAATAGTCTACAAATAATGACTACAAATTGGGCAATACCAAGTTATTCTAATCAGTCTACAAATCAATACGTATGCAAATTAAAAGTATACCATTAAAGTATATAATTCAGTTTTTCATGGAAAATTTAATTAATTCATAAAATAATTGATATTCTGTGAAATAACCGACTTCATACGGTTTAATGATAACATACATGCTGCAAAATAAAAATGGAAATAAAAATTCAATTTCGGAATATTTTGGAATTTTTGTCCCAAGAAAACATTTTTTTTTAAATTTTGATTTTAATATTGGCAAAAGCAAGCGACTGAATGGCTTGATGGAACAATGAAATCAGGTTGCATTTCATCATAACAATAAAAACATTTTAACAGATTTGTATCATATTAAACAGAAAAAACATTAATCAATTAATTAGAGAAAAAATATTGTATGGAAATGGGAATATTAAAAAGGTAATTTTTTGACTTTTAAGACAGAACCAAAGACTTTTTTGTGAGAAGACATATTCGGAAATAATAATGGGGAAGTAATACTTATAATGGAAAAACGCCAACAGCTTAATTTTTTAATCAATTTAACATATTTACAAATTTAATAAAAATCGGACAAAAACTGTACATTCATATAAGAGACATTAAAAAAACATTTATTTCTATGTTATTGAAAAAAAAAAAACAGCAATAAAATTATGATTGAAGAACATTCTTTTTTTAACACTTTGGCACTCGAAAGAAATTGCATTGTTTATATAGCCGAAAAAGAAGATGCACAGATTTTATATTAATAATTATTCATAAGCCAGTTGTCTTAAAGTGAATTTACTTTTATCGACGCATGTTGAGTGACTGATCAGAGTCCCAGCGTTGAAGTTCTTCCCTCACTAACTGTTCCATCTGCTGACGTTTGGCTTTTTCATCCAAATTCTCACTCTGAAAAGAAAGCAGAAGCATTCGTTTTATATAAATGTATTAACATAGAACAGGAATCAATGATGAGGTATTCAGTATTGCCAGGGAATATTTTAAACAATAAATGAAAAATTGTAAAAGCTAGTCCCTTCAGACATTTTATTCTGGGAAAAATTTCGCAAGTTAAATTATCTAAAATTAAAAAAGTAATAATAATTGAAAAATGCTAAATGAGATCAGCAGGCGTATTGAAAAAATAAAGAAGGTTCTTTCTTTTAATAATTTTAAAATAGGTGGCATAAATTTGCTCAAATATTCCATAATAAATACCTAATTTAAAGAGAAAATTTACAAGTAAAGGAATATATTCTACAGGTAGTACTATAGGTTTTCTATAGATAGTTAGGCAAGCGATTGCACTTATACGCACAGACATGCACGCACATGCATACACACACAGTTTGAAATTTTTAAATAAACAAAGCTAATATTTTTAACATTCGAATTTTCATCTGAGTATGAGATTCTAAAAATACCAGCATTTATATTTGAATCTGTTTAGGACTTTCACGAAATATCTAAAATGCTAAATAAACGTCAATTACCAAGTTTCGCGAATGTTGTCTTTCTCAATAAAATTTCAAGTATGCTTACGCATTAACATAATAAAAGTAAAAATACTTTGTAATTGACCTATAGCAGACATAAAACAAAAACAAACAGAATTTGAAAATTATAGAAATAACATTTTATAAGCGAAAAACAGTTTGCAAGTTTCGCAACATCATTAAGTATTTCAATTTCGAAAAGAATAATGTGTAAGATGAGCAAAAAAAGATACCTCGGAAATGGAGTTGAGGATCTTGTTCATGTTCTCTCGCCTCTTTACTTTGGCCTTTTCCATACCTTCCATCTTAACCAGGACGGCGTCGATCTTTGATACTATGCTTCCAATAGAATGCTCCATGCGATCCACACGGCGAGTGAGTCTTTAAATACAAAAATATCAGTAAAAAAATTAAGTTAATAACATTAATACAAAAAAATGCAAGTTTACACTATAATATAGAGTAAACTTGTTGTAAATCTATAATGTTCTTACAATTCAGTGATTGCACTTGTAGGAACAGGTTGTGAGTAACGCAACTCATCATCGCAAGTTATTGTGGTTCACACGTAACTAAATATTATAAATAATTATTAATGTTTTGTATTTGTTTAATTGTTATAATTGTTCATGTTTGTTTTTGAAGTACTTGCATCAAAAATATTTTATATATTATTTTTGTGTTAAATGAAACTATTTTTCTGCTGTTGCATCTGGCAACGAGATTATTATTGTAAAAATAAATAGAACGAGTGAGATGCTCGCCGTTGCTTGGATTTGACGTAGTTTGTGTTTTTATTTTAATTTCTTTAAAATACTTTAAATCGTTGCTCGTAATATCCTAAAATAAGAAATGTTTATTTTATGTATCGAGCGTTTACAATCTGCACATTAAAACGCAGAGTCATACGCCGATAAAGTGGTGACCCGGAAACAGAACTGCAATGGCGACCAGCGAAAAAGACGAACCGAAACTAAGTGCAGCGGATACAGCAGCTAATGGTGAAGTAGCCAAGGTTAGTATAAAAATTCCTCCATTTTGGACAGAAAAGCCAGAAATTTGGTTTTACCAAGTGGAGGCGCAATTTTCCATTAGTGGTATTAAATCAGAGGAAACAAAATTTCATTATTTAATTGCGCAGATGGAACCAAAATTTGTTGAAAATTTATGGGATATAGTCACTGATGCTAATGAAAATAAATATACCGCTGCGAAGGAGAGATTGCTGAATACCTTTAAAGAAAGCGAAAATAGACGTATTCAGCGTCTCGTGTCAGAAATGGAGTTAGGCGATTTACGGCCAACTCAACTACTTCAAAAAATGCGTAGTTTGGCGACAGATGGGATTTCCGATAATGTGTTGAAAACCCTATTTCTTCAAAAAATGCCCGATTCCATCCGAAATATACTAATCGTCAGCAATGAAGATATCCGGAAACTTGCCGAAATGGCTGACCGTATTGTAGAAATGCATCCGAATCGGGAAATATATGCTACATCTAGAGGTGATATACAGCAGGAGAGTGAAATAAATAGTTTACGTTCACAAATTGTTTCTTTGGAGCACAAAATCAACCGCTTACAACTTGAACGCAGTCGTTCAAGGAGCAGAGCTGCTAATAAAAACAATCGGGGACGCAGCGCGTCTCGTAAACGATTTAATCCTGCTGGTAAGTACTGTTTTTATCATTATAAATTTGGAGCAAAATGCTACCCTGATAAATGTAAACAACCTTGTGAATGGAAAAATGCAAATTCGGAAAACTAGCATCAGCAGCAGACTTAACGGCGAGTTCTGCTGCGGAAGTAAATCAAGATTGCCGTAAATACCGTTTATTTGTCTTTGACAAAACAACGGGTTTGCGTTTTCTTGTGGACAGTGGAGCTGATGTTAGCATTTTTCCCAATACTGCAAAACAAATTTCAGCTAGTGATTATAAATTATATGCTGCAAATGGAACTGAAATTGAAACATATGGAACGAAAGTATTAACCCTTGATTTGGGATTACGTCGTGAATTCCAATGGCCTTTTGTCATAGCAAATATCAAACAGCCAATTTTAGGAGCAGATTTCCTAAATCGTTTCCATTTGTTAGTTGACGTTAAGAATAAAACATTAATTGATGGAATAACTAACCTCTCTACTGAAGGTAAAGTTGCACCTGCCTTAAACGTCAGTGTAAATACAATGTACAGTGCCTGTAAATATTCAGATTTATTGTATTTGTATCCATCTATTACAAAACCTAATTTTTTCATTTCTGATGTAAAGCATACTGTAAAACACCACATAGAAACTAGGGGACCACCAGTGTACTCTAAAGCAAGGCGATTAGATCCGAAGAAATTAGAAACTGCCAAACAGGAATTTAAGTTTATGCTGGACAATAATATTATTCGTCCATCTAAATCAGAGTGGGCCAGTCCACTGCATATGGTCTCGAAGAAAGATGGATCTTTCCGACCATGCGGGGACTACAGAAGGTTGAATGACCAAACACTCCCAGATAGATATCCAATTCCTAGACTCGAAGATTTTCAGCACATTTTGCCAAACAAAGTCATATTTTCTAAAATTGACCTTTTTAAGGCCTATTTTCATATTCCTGTTGCAGAGGAGGACAAGAAAAAAACAGCTATTATTACTCCGTTTGGACTTTACGAATTTAACAGAATGAGTTTTGGTTTGCGGAATGCTCCGGCAACATTCCAAAGATTTATTCACGAAGTATTTCGAAATTTAGACTTTGTGTTTCCTTATTTAGATGATGTATTGATTGCCTCTTCTAGTGCAGAAGAACATCGCTCACATCTCAAAATTGTTTTTCAACGCTTAAATGATTACGGGCTTCGCATAAATGTCAGCAAATCAGTTTTCGGAGTTGATTCACTAGAATTTTTGGGCTATAAAATTTCGGCTAAAGGATCAAGGCCTCTGCCTGAAAAAGTAAAGGCCATATTAGAGTATCCATTGCCAAACAACCTTCAAAAATTGCGTACATTTTTAGGTATGCTAAACTTCTATCGTCCATACATAAAAAATGCTGCGGCAACTCAAGCCCCTCTTCATGAATTTTTAAAAGGTGCCAAAAAGAAAGATCAGAGAAAAGTGCCTTGGAGTGAGGCAACTGTAAAATTATTTGAAAAATGCAAAATGGATATAGCAGAAGTTGCAATGTTGACATATCCAAATTCCGATTATCCTCTGTCTCTTCACACAGACGCATCGGATTTGGCTATAGGAGCAGTTTTGCAACAACACGAACCTGATGGGTTGAAACCTATCGCATTTTTTTCAAAAAAGTTAAATGAGGCGCAAACCAATTATTCGACGTACGATCGTGAACTTTTGGCTATTTATTTGTCAGTAAAACATTTTAAGCATTATTTGAAAGGTAGAGATTTCCAAATCTTCACTGATCATAAACCTTTGGTTTTTGCTATTAAGCAAAAGAACGACAAAGCGTCGCCAAGACAGTTGAGACATTTACAGTATATTTCTCAATTTACCACAAATATATGTCATGTAAAGGGTCAGGAAAATATTGTCGCAGATACATTATCGAGAATTGCTAATGTTAACCTGCCAACTATAGACTATGATCAAATTGCTGAAGCCCAAACTGATGATGACGAACTGAAACAACTGCGACTTTACAGTAAATCCTTGAAATTTAAGCAGTGTCAACTTCCATCCGGAAAATCTTTATGGTGCGACACATCTACATCAAAGGTTAGACCTTTTATTCCAAAGCCTTTCCGTATGCGGATGTTTCAACAAATCCATTGTTTATCTCACCCTGGAATTCGTACAACAGTTAAAGAAATGTCATCACGATTCATTTGGTCTTCACTGAAACAGGAAGTTCGTAACTGGACACGAGCATGTCTCCATTGCCAAAAAAATAAAATTTCGCGGCATACAAAATCCGAATTTGGAACTTTTAAACCGCCAGATGATCGTTTTAGTGTAATTCATATTGATTTGATTGGGCCGTATTCTCCATCGGATGGATACATCTATTGTTTGACATGCATCGATAGACACACATCTTGGATGGAAGTGGTTCCTTTACGACAGATCACTGCTGAAGTTGTTGCACAAGCTTTTTACGAATGCTGGATAACACGATTTGGAGTACCTTCTCTCGTGGTTACGGATCGAGGAACTCAGTTTACTTCAGAATTATTCAAAAAATTAGCAATCATTTGTGGTGTAAAATTACGGCATACGACGTCTTATCATCCCCAAAGCAATGGAAAGATAGAACGCCTACATCGCACGCTAAAAGCAGCCATTAGATGCCACAACTGTATTCGATGGACTGAGTCGTTGCCTACGGTTCTCATGGGTTTACGAGCTTCTCTTCGAGACGATTGTAGTTTTACAATAGCCGAAATGGTATTTGGTAAATCTATCAAATTACCTGGTGAGTTTTTTGAAGATTCGAAAACTGTGTCCATTACAGATTCTTTTGTTGATAATCTACGAAAACAGATGCAGTTAATAAAACCAAGAATACCCAAGCAAAAATGCAAACAACACATTTTTGTTCCACAAGATTTAAATACAGCTACTCACGTATTTCTTAGGATTGATCGCGTAAAAAAACCCTTAGAACCGCCATATGAAGGACCATTTTTAGTATTACAACGAACGAAAAATTTTTTCACGTTATTAATCAAAGGTGAACATGTAAATATTTCTATTGATCGAATTAAACCAGCCTATAAATTAACACATTTTGACACTTCTGATGCTCCATTGCCATCAACTGTTAACAGTCCTGCATCTTGTGAACCCAAAAGAAGTGACTCAACTGAAAGGATGCAACATAAGAATGCATTAAGTGATTCAATAAAGGACGAGAAACTGCCTGCTTTAACCACACAAACACGTTGTGGAAGGAAAATAAAACGACCTGTGCGTTTTACAGACGATGCATAAAATGTTGTTCTAGTGCATTCTATTCATATTAAATTTAAATGTCATTTTCAATTTTTTTTTCTAATTAACGTAACTTTGTTACTGGCAAGGGAGTGATGTAGGAACAGGTTGTGAGTAACGCAACTCATCATCGCAAGTTATTGTGGTTCACACGTAACTAAATATTATAAATAATTATTAATGTTTTGTATTTGTTTAATTGTTATAATTGTTCATGTTTGTTTTTGAAGTAATTGCATCAAAAATATTTTATATATTATTTTTGTGTTAAATGAAACTATTTTTCTGCTGTTGCATCTGGCAACGAGATTATTATTGTAAAAATAAATAGAACGAGTGAGATGCTCGCCGTTGCTTGGATTTGACGTAGTTTGTGTTTTTATTTTAATTTCTTTAAAATACTTTAAATCGTTGCTCGTAATATCCTAAAATAAGAAATGTTTATTTTATGTATCGAGCGTTTACAATCTGCACATTAAAACGCAGAGTCATACGCCGATACACTGATTTTCTTTTGTAAATATGTGCATGAATACCCAATTTTCCTTATTGCGTGAAAATTTGCAAATTCGTCATCGAAGAAGATAATACTGTTATTTAAACATTATGGATTTTACATTAAGTATGGTAGAACATGCTAGCACGGACAAAATCATAAAAAATGATGTAGTGGTTCAGAAGGATAATGAGTCATCTCGGAAAGCACATTATGCTTCCAAATAGTTACATTATTAGAAATGGCCATAACCATCGTACAGACTATTACTATTATTTACTATTATATTATTATTACTATTCACTATTGAAATTGGAATTCTATTTGAGGACATGTCAATAATCAGATGCATGCATAACTTTTAATCAGGTGGATTGCAAAATTGTTACAAAACTGCGGACTTTGCAAGGAAAGATCAGCATATCTTTGCAAAATATAATGAATGTAAATATATTGGCAATGAAATTATATATAAAAGAAGTTGTTTAACTTCTTTTTTTTTGTTTGGTTTACTGGTATAAGAGTCATAACTAGCTATACTGCGCCAAGCATACGGTAAAGTCAGAATAGATTATATATATAAAAGAAACGATTATAAAAACAAATGTAAATATATAAAACCGCATAAAATATGACGACGCAAATAATAAAAAGGATCCTAAATCAAGGTTAAAAAAAATGCGAAATAATGGTATAAAGTAGACCCATTTAACAGAAAAGGATATAACAAATAGAAGAAAAAGGTTCCAAATTCCAGTCATAAAACCAATAACTTTTAAAATTAAAAAAAAATTTGGGTAGTATTTTTCATTCTTAAATTTAATAACTTCCTTTCTTATAAAGTTAATGGCAATGACTTTAAAAAGTAAGAACGTTAGGATTTAAAAGATAAACATTCGATTAATATATGATGAAGAGTAAAATCAAAATGAAATCTGCTACACATAGGGGCAATTTCGCCAAATATAAGATATTTATTGGTAAAACGAGTATGTCCCATTAAGAAACGCTCTCTCGTATAGGCAAACCAGGCCGTAACCCAATGTCCTTTTTAATAAAATGTAATTTATTATGGATTAGCAGATCCCATGTCTTTTGACCGGTAGAAACGATATGATTGTTTAAATAGTTTTTAACATCGCAAAAAGGAAGACCCAAGTTCAAAATCCCCGTAGCAGATCTTGCAAAGCTGTTTAAAAAATTAGTACAATTGTTTTAGACACCTTGTATACAGTTACCAAACTGCTATCAGTTCCATGAATTTAAAGAATAGTATATCACGAATAACGCCTTTAAAATTTAAAATATTAGGGACAAATATTTAGGACACGTTATTGATAAAATAATGTTACAAAATTTCTGGGTTCGTTTGGATAGTGGGAGTTATATGGTGTGGAGAACGCTAAATCAACAGGCGGCAGTAGAAAATAAAACAACGACGTTTATTTACACGTAGACACACAGGACAGCACCAAGACGACAACTATATACAGCACAGAAGACGATTATCTTCAGCCGAGACGTGCAGCATACAACAGTATACACAGCAGCTCTACTCCGTCGCTGCTCCGCTAGTACCTGGAAGACGAGTTCTTCACCGTCGCTTCCGACTACTCTTCGACTCCACTGGTCCACGACTCAATTCACCGTCTGCTGGCAGCTGCGGGTGCTTCCTTTTATAGGTCTCAGGAGGCGGGGCTAGGAGCCTCTCAACCAATCAGGAACGCTCGAGGCGTATCTCCGTTCCTACCGGACGGATCGGGAAAATTCTCGATGTTTCGGGTATAATCTATTTTTGCGCCAAAGTCGCCAAGCTCTGGAACCTCCTATGGAACCAACTATGCTGGAAAGCCGCATCACAGATTCGTAACAATAATTAACACACAGGATACCAAGAAGAAAATCTGTGCGGATATATCTGATTTTTTGTGTTCTACTGCTGTTTCCAGGTACAATCTAAACAATAAAGGGAGAGAAAGAGAGAGAGGAAAAGAGGATGGCTAAAAATTTTGGGAAATTATTTCTTGCTCCTCTGGATAATGTACCAACAGTTTTTTAAAAAAGTTACAACAGTAGATTATTTCATCAATATACTCGAGTCTAAAACTTTTAACATGATAGAACTGATCAGTTATGAATTTTACACTCATTCATTTTTTAGAAAAAGTTATGAATATATTAAAATTAGAATGAGAGAAAATCAAAACAAAACAAAAAAAAACCCATTGAGTTAATTTTTTTTTTCTTAGCGTAATTTTTGTGTAACATTGTACCAACTTCGTTATGGATCTATATATCAAACTTCATATTTAATCAATGAAACCAGTATTTCATTTCAGCTATTTTCTTTTCGGAAATATTTTAAAATCTATTTTTAGCCGACATCTATTAAAATAAATAAAATTTTATACGATGAATTTTTTTTTTTCAAATTAAGTAAATCTTACAACGAAAACTAAGCGTGCATATAAAGCCCAATGATAAACAGCATGTTACAACAACAATAGAGTCTCTAATAGATCATTACACATAAATTTTATAAAAAGTATCTTTAGTATTTAATTCAATTCTTATTATCGATATTTATGAAGATTCTATCTAAAAAAATCTGATTTTAAAATCAACAAAATTTGGCCTTACCTAAAAAATTTATATTAAATTTCCTTATTACTTTTTGTAGTAATTAGTAAATTAAAAGATTAATCTTTTCTGAAAAAAAAAAAACTTTACCCAAGAGAAATAATTGATTAATTTCAAGAAACCTTTTTGTATTAAGTTTCACTCAATGGTTTTTTTAACTTTTTAGTAACACAGTAACCGCTTCCATTCGGAACCTTGATAATAGTTCATATCATTACTGGACAATGCAGAACAGATTCAAAGTTCAGATATTTTGATTTATATTTTACAGTAATTGAATATCAATTAGACAATATGGCATTATGATTATCCGGATCTTCATTAATATAAATATATCAAAAAATAGAAACTTTATATATTATCTTTTATCAGCTCAGAGATATATCAGAAATTAGGATTGTGACCTTTACTCGAAACGCTTGGGGGTTTTATTATCTAATAAGAGAACAATCCATAAAATCTTATATTTGAGACCTTCCACATTTCAAATTAAATCACACAATGAATTATTGATGATATAACTATCAGGTAATGAATTTAATAATAACACATAATAAAATCACGCAGACCTTCCACATTACGCGATTTTATCACATAATAAATCCTGTGTTGAATTTTAGTATGTTTTAACTATAGATTTGTTATACATACACATTGAATTCGTCCGCTGGAACGCCTGATCCGTTTCCTCGTCCAAAAGCAGCGGCGGTGGGTGGTCTTGAAGCGTCAGACGCTATCATGCTCTGTTGATTGTTTATCTCGTCGTCCAACTGCAGTTTCTGGCCCTCCAGGTCAGCAAACATCTGCTGCATTTCCTTCTCATCCAGCTCCCGGTTGCCGTCCACGTCGTACTTGGCGAACAGCATCTCGATTTCCATCTCCGAGAGATTCCGTCTGTGAGGGGAGTAAAAACAATGAGAATGGTACTGAAAAGTCAAATTATATCTTGTCTGACACGGAACGGAATATTGAAAAGAGATTACAAGCTCCTGGACAGTTGTTGAGATTAACAAATGATAAGAAATATGCTTTATGGGGATTATTCAAGTGAGGACACAGTACAGTACACTCCCGATATCCGGTTCGCGACTATCCGGCTTCCGTACTATTCGGCCTATTTTTCTTTTATCGTAATTAAATTAGAAAAGCAAGGCGTTGCATTGGAAGTGGGCGTCTGCCACGATCTTTTATGTGTTATGTGGAAAATACAAGTTGAGACAGGGAAAGAGCAGTGTTCTGCTCTTTCCCTGGTTCGTCAGTGTGTAACGGATCTCATTTGTTACTGCTGTTCTTGATTATAACTGCACAGTACGTATAGTATTCGTAAATTGTCCTCCGGATTATGCTTAATGTTTTTTTAAGCTTACCACAATGAAGATTTCAAAATAGATGATGAATGAATAAAAAAAGTTGTGATTATGGAGGAGAAATTAAGCGTTATACAGCGACTAAACTTTGATGTAATAGCAAAAAGTATAACTTCAGAGTTAGAAGTTTGGAAAAGTATAGTGGGGGACTGGAAAAAAAAATCGAAAAGAAATTGAAAAGTGGTGTCTTGCAAATAAAAACTTTGTCTTCTGGTATTGGTGGGCAAAGAAATGAGTATATAAAAACTCCAGCTTTTTATTATCCGACCTGCCCTTACGCCACATTAGGCCGGATACTTGGGAGTGTACTGTACATGGCAAAAATAAAAGTGTCTATCATCAAACTACAAGCTGTCTATGAATTTGTAGCTCATCATTTCTCCGAATTGAATTTATTAAGTTGCCTTTTTTAAGGCCCGTGAAAAACTAAAAAATGAGTTACAACCTTATATTTTAGCTAACTTCACTTCATAGTTAGATAAAAAAGAAATAACATATCTTTCCCTGTTTAGAAGTATCTGCAGATAATTTAAAAGTAGGGAATAAAACCAAATTAAATATATATACATAGTAAAAGACGTGAGAGATAATTTAAAAAAAAAAATACAATAACAAAAAAAAAAGATAGTAACAAGAGTCACCGGTAGGAGAAATTTCGGCGCCATCAGAATGAAAATACAAAATCAACAATTACAGCAAATGCACGAAAAACAGATTACGCAAAATTTTATTAATGTTCGAGTGATAAAAAAAATACATATACAGAAATGAATGATACACAGAATGAAACTTATAGAAAATAATTTTTTTATTAATAAATACGAGGAGTAGAGTTTTTAATATGCTGATAACTCTGATCAGTTTGTTTTGACTCTTGTCATAACTCTTGTTTCTAACCTTTGTGTATAAGATATTATATCATCCAATTCTTTTTAATCGTAATTCATTTTCTTAGTGCTTTTCATAAGTTGAAGATGAAATATGATTTTTCATTCTATTCATTAAGAGTTTTAGTTGCAGATGCTCCTAAATAGGGAAAGATATTTTATGGCCCTGTAAAATCGGCTCCGCTAGAATATTGATGCTTAAAAATAACTAAATAAATAGCTATTGATATTATGCACAGAATAATCAATCACCACAACTGCTGGATTGTACATGTTATGAGAATTTCATAAAAATTCCTGTTCAGATATTATACAAAAATCAGAATAAAATGACCAAGTGAAAAATTATAATTTATGAATAATTAGTAGATACATTAACTAGGGATAAAATTTGAATAAATATTCTAGAAATATTGCTTACCATAACACAGAACTAATATAATTTATTTAATTCAACAATACTACTGTGGTATCAATGCTATAAAGAAAGTTTTCTTATTTTTTTTTTCCATTTATGATTGACTTTCTGGCCAGAAAAAAAAATTATAACCTCACAACAGTCTCAACAACTTTATCACATTAATTTCTGATTATAAACAGAAATTCAAATCAAATTAGATATCAAGCAATTCTGTATATAATATTCAAATTCTAAATGGATTTCGATATATATATATATATATATAATTTTTACATTCAAATATTTAAAAAAAAGAGAGATTGGTAAGTTATGCATTTGCTTTAAAACGTCATGCTATTAACATAAATGTTGGAATTAAATATTTTTGTATTAGTTATTCGCTTATTTATTTATTTGTAGTATCTGCATTTTAATATTCAGATATAGATTTTATTTGTGAATGTTATTTCTTATATAACAGGAATATGTATTTTGTTTTCTCAAAATGCAGTTTCCTGTTCTGTATGATTATGAATATTAATTCTTATTTTTTTACATATTAGCAATAATAATTCCAAATTATAAAAGCATGAATATGCATTCGTTGTTTTATCCTTTACACTAAAATCCTATTTAGCTATTCTAAATATTAATATCTTTTAATTTGTCGAGAATATAAATAACGATATCTGGAAATCTGTGGATAATAAACAATCAGATGTTTCTATTAAAATAAAGCCTTAATAAAATATTTAATGAAAAGAAATTTAATTATTGATATCACTGCAACTGGTATCAATGATATGCTGTGTACGAAGCGGCATTGTTCCGCTGACACCTGAAGTTTTTCGACTCATCATCAAATTTATTATGAGATTACCTGAATAAGTGATCACAAACTCCTCAACAATACAATTCTAAATAACGCAGAATGCCACTTGGCAGAAACTTGCAGATCATAATCGCTGCCAACATCATGTTTGCATATTCAGGGAAAATTTTGGAACATCTTGTTCCGAGGTTTTCCTTTGTTTACTTTTATTATCCCAATGTATAACTGCTAAGATCAGCATTCGAAATTCTTTAATAACAATAAATTTCGACACTTCCATTGTTTCAAGCATTCGGTTCTTCTTGCGGAATCGGATACATTCCCCCACTTAACTATGATAGATAGCTGTATAAATTCATTCCACTTACGCCTTCAGTTGTTGCCTCACTTCTTGGTAGGACAGTTTCTTGTCTCCATCGAAATCAGCAACACGAAGAGCGTTTTGAATGTCTTGGATCTTGTCACGCTTGCCCAGTTTACCCAGGATGTTGTTGTAACCCTGAAAAGTAGCGAACATTTTAGAAGAGAAAATGCAAATTCTTACTTTCTCTTATAAAAAGAGTACAAAGAGATGTAATGTAATCTTTAAAATAAGTTGAAATCGAGATTTTGATAAATCTCTATGCCTGGGTCTGAAAAATACATTTTTGGAATCATAATTGTCTGTGAACATTAGTACTCTGAGCTAGATGAATGAAATTTTGTATGTGATCATTATATCAATTTTGTAGATATTTCAATCAAATTTTGTACGAAAACCATTTAAAGATTAATTCTTTATCCGTCCTGATAGTAGAGAACAAAATAACTACAAAATGCAAAGAGCTAGACAGATATAATTTAGTGCACAGTTTAACATCTAAAATATAAACCTGTATCAAAAGATTTGAATTAAATCAGATCACGTGTTGATCATCAGTCGCTCATGCATGTAAACGCGATAGCTTAAAAACGCAACAACTTAAATAAAAGAAATTTGGTATATGATCTTGCTTCTAAAATTGCAGTTCTATGTCAAAATTTGGAGTCAATCGGCGGATCAAAAGGTGTTCAAAATGAAAAATCGGTTTTCTTCACTATCTAAGATACACAAAACATTCATGTGCGGGACACTGAAAAAAAAAAAAAAAAATCTGCATTCGTAGCAACACCTATCATGGTTCACGATTATTTTGTATGGGAAAGTCACGATAGCATCTTTATTTGAGAGCATGCTAGAAAATTTCGAATATATCCCTTTCTCTAGTTTGTTTCAATATATTCATTACTTTTGCAAATTTTTACGTGAAGGTTGTTGTGATTTATGGCACTGTATAAGCCCGCTGACAGGTATCTGTCAGCGATTTAAGCCGAGCGAGCATCTCTTGTTTTTTCAGTAGCGCCAACTGCGGCCAAGAGTATGACTTAGCTATTCACGCGTCACAACCCTTTTTACGGGGCGGACTTCATTCCTGTATATCATTCACTCATCCACAGATCGTAATTTAGACCTGAATCAGAGAGTGATCACCTCTGAACCAGTAACCCCAGTGGTATTACTCTCGACTTGGAGAACTTTGAGACCACGATAGATTTATACGTGCGCCAGCCACTCCACACATGGGGAGTCTTCGAACTCACAACGTAAAGGATGCGAGTCCAACACCCTACCAACCAGGCTATCTCGGCCTCCTCCAAAGGCCGGGATACATCAGATATATAATACATATGGTATGATGATATAAGGCCATACATAAAGGTATGATGATATTTTATATATCTAACGATATCAATCTAATGTGTAACTGTGAAAGAAAATTATTACTTTTAGTGGTGCTCTTCAATTAAATTACAGAGCTATAGCATCCTCTGCAATTATTTAAAAAATTTCGACAATCATACGAATTTAAGATAAAATTCAATAATTAATCGTATTCTTTCACCGCAAACTTGTTAACTTTAATTCAAACTACAACCAATTGGTATTTTCAGTTATTTCTGTCGAAATTAAAACTCAGTTGATATTTGTAACTAGGGGTATATATCATTTCGAAAATTCACCGATCTTGCATTATTCTAATTCATCTTGTGCTAAGCAAAACTTCACCCTTTTATGTTCATATTTAGCCGAAGAAAGATAACATGGCTTTGTGCGGGTAAAACCTTTGTTTGACTTTAAATTACAATAAAGATAATTGAAAAAATGACAAATTTTCTACATTTTGTGCATCTTCTTTCACTGATAATTTATCTGGTTATTTCTTTAATTAAAAAATTAATTTGATAAGATCAAGCAAAAAAATTATTACTTTTATAGTAGATTATTAAATGAGTACTTACCTTCTTGAAGAAATCAGCGATCTCAAATTCGCTATTGGATTCGGCAATTTCAGCCTTGACTTCGGCGTAGGTGTCGTTTATGATAGCCAAGAACATGTTCTGTAAAAGAAAAATAGGTTTTTCTAAATAAAAGTATATTTTTCTTTAAAAAAAAAATATTGAAACAAAAATATTTATCTCTATTTAAGAAAGGTTTTTGAAATAATTTAGAAAAAAAAAACACAATCGAACTCACCATCAGAACGAAGAAGACGAAGAATATATAACACAGGAAATAAATCGGACCCAGAACTCTGTTCGCGTTCTCCAGGGCTTCGAAGTCAAAGTCTCCAAGGATGAGACGCAGTAAGGTGAACCTAGTTTCAAATAACGAGAAAAAAAAATAATTGTTGCAAATTTCAAATTATCATATCTTTATGAACAGAATGACACAAAAATGTAATTTATAGAAATATTATCTAATAGTTTTATTTATTTATTTTATTTATATAATGTTTCTGAAAGTAATTATTTTTTGGAGGGGGATTGAAGTTAAAGGAGCATGTAGTGAATAGCTTATAAGCCAGTTAACATCTACGCTACCCGAGCAATTGCTTTTGTATTGTGGTCATGTTACTGGGCTGCGAACCACAAGGTCCCAGGTTCTATCCTCACTCATCTCAATTCGCTGCAAGCATATCAGATTGGAACCTTTTAAGCAATGGTTGAGAACAAATGGGACAAAATGTCAAAAACTGAGATTATTCTTGCCTATTCATAGCACTAGACCATTTTACTGTTGCTGTTAAGGGACAGCATGAACCAGTTGGGAATTAATACTTTGATATATATTCAAATGAATTACGATCCTAAACTGCCATTATTATTATTTTTTTAAATATAGTGATTATATCCTATCCATAGTAAAAATTGAAAAAAAAAGGGTGGGTGGGTGGTCGGAAGTTGATTTCAAAAACACAGGTAAATCAGTAACATACCGTTGTTTGTTATGAGCAAACACATCCAAAAAGATCTTAGCCTTTCAATCATGAAAGATTTTCACAAGAAACTATCAACAAGGTTTTTTTGAAAAAATTGACCAAAGTGGTAACATTGTAATATAAGAAATAGAAAATTACGACCCTACACTACCAAAAGATGCTAAGAGACCTCGTCATCTTTTTCATGTCTAAATCATCATCATAACTTTATTACGCCGATTTGACTCTTGATCGAATTTATCGAAAAACAGCTATGAAAAATCTATCTCCCCCCCTCAACCTATTAATGATGTTACTCTTCTAAGTAATACCATTAATTATTTAAGCACAACCACTTATTAAGTAATTGCAACGCCGTGCTATTACTCACCTGTTATGTACGGAGGTTAAGAACCTAGAGTTCAAGAACTCTGCAGTATTCTCTTGAAATCGGCAAATTTAATTCAAAAATACAATATGTATAAATTATCTTTTTTAAAATGATTTATTAATTAAAAATTTTTTTAAAAATGGGATATTGCAGATTTTTTTTTTTTTTTTTTTTTTTTTTTTTTTTGTTTAAACCAATCCAAGATTATTTAGAACCAAAAATCAGGACTGCTCTGACTAATATGGGACTGCCTGTTTTTTTTTTTTTTTTTTTTTTTTTAAACTACACCCAAGTCTATTTCATACCAATGAACATAATATCATAAAAAATATGATTTACAGAAATATAATGAGACATTTAATTTTTTTTTTCTTTTACTCTTGCAAATATGCTATTACAATGTTTGTGGGAGGAGAGTTTTAGTGTAAGTTTACAATATAATTTTACAAAATGTTTTTGAACTCTTTTCATTAAAAGTGTATCGCTCTCATACCCCCATAGGGACAAAATATGCATGTGCCAAAAAATGCAGTCTAGTCTTTACGTAGATTTGTTCTTTGCTTGCATTTACTCTTTATATGGACAACGAACTCTTTCATTCGGGACAAATAACAGAAAATAATGGTAAAGAGATACTTACACGGCCGTTCCAAAAGTGCTGAACTCTTTCACAATGCTTCCGAACAGCAAGTAACCAAGTTGAGCGAAGGCAAAGAATACGATGAAAAACATAACGGCGAAGCCTCCAATATCTTTTGAGCACTGTAAGATAAAGAGAAAAACTCGATTTATTTAAATTGAAATAAGCTTATACAATTTTGTGATAAAAAAATGCAATTACCAACTACTTAAAGTCTAATTTTTTTGTTATTTACTCATTAATAAGATATTAAAATATTCTTGAATTGTCATAATTTAATTCAACAAACCAAATCAAAGAACAGATATTCGATGTAATGAGAATTCTATTAACAAGAATTTAGAATATACATATCAATATTATGTGTAGTAGAAAGTGTGAATTCTATGTTAGGTTTCTTCACAATAAACGAACAAATTTGAAATTCTTCGGTAATTTGAAAGAAACAGAATAGCTACACTTGAAGAATTTCTATTTTTGGTTTTTATATCATAATAAAATACCGTGCATAAATACATAATTTAGAAATTATAGTAACGATTTATTACTTACTCATTCTTTTGTTTTTTATTGAAATGATTTTACTGATCGTTTTATAATGATAATAACTTAACTTTTGCATTTAACTCATCTAGTCAAAAATTAAAAGAAAATTGGCAGTTAATGGTTTAAATGCTATTTTAAAAGAAATGAAGGTACAAACCCTGGAAAGTGTTGAAGAGAGCTGAGTCATAGTCTTATTGAAACTAATATATTTAAAGACTTTAATCCATGCAATGAAAATATCCACAGCAACGGCATTATTGTATTGCATTTGCCAGAAACCTAAGAACTCGAAATCCGGGAAAATGTCCGGTTTAGCTAAAAGCTCTTCCAGCATGTTGTCAACGACGATGGTCCGGAAAGCGGAGAAAGCGATGCAAATCAAAGAAACCTGAAAATTATAACTAGAATGTCAGGAAATAAAGACAAAAATGATGTACAAACATATGAGATTAAAGACTGATTCTAGTAAATTAATACAATGAAATCTAACACTGCAAAACTTTATCTGTCTTCTTCGAATGTCATATTTTCGTACACATTAATTTAACTTGACTTGCTTCATAGATAGATAAACATATTTGTAAGACAGACACATTGCAATCGATTTTATATTGTAATAGAATTTTGAAATATTTTACACTTGTGTAAATATTTACCCAATCACAACAAACTATTTAATTTTTTCGTAACTTAAAGATCAGTTAATTGATTAATTTAACAAAATTCTGATTCCATTCAAGCCTATATAGTAAATATGAAAAAAAAAATGATCTCAGGTAATGTTTGTAAAAATAAATCATATATTAAAACCATCAAAAAAGAATAAAACAATTTAAGTAAAGAAAACCTACTTTTTAATAAACTAATAAAAAAGTATTTTTAAAAATTGATTTTATTCAATTTATTTATGACGGAATGTAGGACAAATGTTCTTCATAATGGCAATTTTCAGTAGAAAGCTATGATTGAATCTAGCCCATTTAGATTGCATTTTCACCAATAAACACATGAGGACAATTATGACAGTAGGTATTTCTCAAAAAGCATTATTAGATACCAAAAGATCAATAGATTAGATATCAAAAGCCAATATAAAAAGATCTAATACCAAAATAATGCTCGATAGAGCATTAATTCGGAAAGAAAAGAAAATGCATTAAAAGCGAGTTAATACAAACTTCATTAAAAAAATACACAACATTTAGAATTAATAAAAATATTAAAATAAACTTTTCAAAATATAAATTATAATCTTGAATTCTATAGAGGCATCAAGTGTTCAACATAGCATTTCATAAAAATGAGACCATGGTGGCAACCCTTTTAAACACTTTTTTTGCTTCTTAAATATTTTTAGAATTGTTCATCCAAAAAATTAGCTACTGATTTTAATTACTTACTCCAATGACAAGCAAATCTAATATGTTCCACACTTCAGAGAAATATACACATCCATTTTTCTTGATCTGTAATAAAATGAAAAAAAAAAGAACAGTAATATTAACAGCTAAACTATTCCACATAAAATTGCAGCATCAGAACAGCAAGATATAATAAAAGTACATACGACAGAATAAATCTATTATAATTATAATTTACAAATTTTGGATAACTTTAAAAAAATTTTATTACTTAATGTAACAATCAAAGATATTTTCAAAAGAATGATTTTAAATAATTTATATTATTTAAAAATTAATTTCAACATAATAATTTATTAATTAAATTTCAATATAAGCCACTACTTTCTCAAACTGAACTATTCCTAAACTAGGTATCAAGAAAATTATCAACCATTCAATGGAAGACTGCCTAAAATTCTATAAATCTTTATTTTTTCCTGGTTTCAAATGTTTATCACAACTATCAAACTAACTATTAAATGGAGAACTCAAAAATAAATTAAAATAATATAAAAATTCCTTTTATTCAATTTTTAATCAACTACTGGTTTAAAAAAATCGGTAATTTTTGAAGAGACATTTGTTGCAATAAAAAGCGAACTAACTGCTTTGAAAATGGAAATTTTTTTGAAAATTTTCAATAGAGAAGAAGCATTTTAAATATGCTAAAAATCTGATTAACTGGACCTTTCAAATGTTAGAGATATTGTATGACTTTACTATCCACTATCATTATTCAAATAACTTAAGGCGCATTAATTCAGATAATTCTTATAGCCATCGACAAATTTAAAGGCGGAATGCCTTTGAGTCTACAGACTCAATCAGAAATTTAGCCATAACTTATTGCATATAAAACAACAAATCTGATATTTTGTATTCGATTTATTATATTAACATTTAGTTTTGAAGTTATAGAGATAACTATTAGAGATAACCTTGATCATTTGATCGAAGTTCAATGGACAAAGCTGATGTTCCATTCTTCATATTTCTAAACAACTTATAGTAGGATATTACAGTCGAAATTCGATCATATTTGTAATTTTCAGCGGTACAGAGATTTAAATTCCACGATCCACGGATCAAAATGTCGAGATTCTGCTTCGATTATAAATAACGAAAAACAACTAATAAGAACAATTGTTGTAAACAACCATTTGCCATTTAATTAAAGTGCATAACGTCTACGATTAAAAGATTATCTCTTTTAGAAGTTTCTCATCGTAATTTCTTTTTTATATTCGCTATTTATTCAACCATTTCTGAAATACGAATCAATGAGATTTAGATTTATAATAACTAAGGCGTTTTTCTCCACAATAGTGTCTAAGTATTTCTTCACAGTATTGTATAGAGATATTTTAATTTTACATCAATTGGAAGAACCGAAATTCTTTTGACTCGAGGACATTAGTTTTAATATCTCATAAGCAGTGATCATAAGAATTGTCACCTCTACTTTACAAAAATTCTACTAATTTCGATTCCTCTTCGATATAACTGACTGATGTTTGGAGTCCCCTTCAACAACAAATAATTTTTTTTAAATTCAAAAAATCAGTAAAAGTTCCAACTTACTTCGAGAGACTCTTCCACGATGTAATAAAGGATGAAAAATATAATGCAAACTTCGCAAGCCATTATAAAATAATCGTAGGGATTAACATAGCGAAGCAGCTTCACGGTACGAAAACTCCAAGAAGGAATCATACCACCTGTTGCAGGAAATTCAAAAACTAATCTGGAAAAAAAAATAATAACAGAGATATTATTTTTATTTCAGAAATTTTACGCACAATTTTTCATGCAAAAGAAAGAAATAATTAAATTTTAATGAAAGATTAGAATAACATTCTGAAACTGTAATAGCATTAATTGGGAAGAAAACAATGACATTGACTAGTCAACGAGAACAAAATCTATGCCAGCAATTCCCTTCCCTAAAATTCCACAAGGAAGATGTTTTCACCTCATCATTATATTTGGCTTTAAATTATGAATATATATCGGTGTGCGGGATCCCACGACTGGCACCAGGGTCTTTTTACCCCTTTTCCCCATCACTATATTCCTATCTTGAAATAATTTACCATATGTGCTTGAGCATTTTAATCATCTGATGAATTTGTTAACACCTTGACTAGTCAAAAAAGACACATTTTTTGTGCCTGCAATCCCCCTCTCCAAAATTCTTTTAGGAAGATGTTTTCACCTCATCATCATATTTGGTTTCAAATTATGAATATATATCTTTGTGGGGGATTCCACAATTGGCACCAGGATCTCATTACGCCTTTCCCCCATCACAATACCCTAACTTGAAATAACTTATCTATGCGCTTAAGCATCTTAATCATCTGACGAATTTGTTAACACGACTCGATAATGTACTTTCATAGAATCTCTTGTACTCTAGTTCTTTCACGTAGCTTCAGCCTCACTAGCCACTCCTGGAAGACATATGGATTGAATTTTTGTTCGAATGCAAACTCCTGAATGTGTGTATCTGAATTTAGAGCTGGTCACTTTGATCGGTCATTGAGATTAAAAAATTAAATTAATTATTTAACTTTTTAATTATGAATATATAATCATCTAAAACGATAAATTAAACAAAATCATCATCATATATTTTTGTAAGGGACATCGCACTTCCAGGCTTAAGGCTAGGCATTGCTAATGTATCAACTTCCTAACGATAACCGCCTTTCTGATTGATTAAAGAGAAATTCCCCAAAATTATAACACATACGATTAATAAGTAGTTTTATAAAACAGTATTACCCGAAATATTACAATGAATATCCAAAAGAAAGGAATGTGGAACTCTGATTTTAAAATTGTGCAACTCGTATCAGGTACTTACTTAACAACACAGAAAAGATTCAAGTTGGCATTGTAGACGGTGAAGTCGATGAAGACGGCTCTTGTAGCACGAGAGATCCATAAGTTTTGTTTCAACACTTCCAGGCGGGCAAGGGCTTGCTTCTTGGTCACTCCGAGGTCTCGGAAGGACCCTGCTCCGGTGTAGGTCGCAAGAAGAGCCCAGTGATTAGACCCGTTCATCTCTTTTTCCGTATGATAGACCCATCTGAAATAATGATTACCAGATGCAGTATGATAGACAAAATCAGTCAAGAATACAGAATTGAAGTTTTTTTACAGCAATATTAGAGACCCCTAATCAATTTTTGACTAAAGAAAGGCTGTGGATCACGACTCCAAAGAAGGTCATGATCCTTTGACACTCTTTTCTTTTTTCTAATTCAATGTTTGTTTACAAATATAATTTTAAAAATCATTTAGAATTAAAGTATTTCATTAAAATTTGTAAAAGATAGTTTGAATTAAATTCACGTTTCACAATTTTGTATTATTAAAAGCCTGGGTTGTAAAAAATCGAAGGGAGTTTTTACCTCTAGTCTATACGGTTTATTAAATTCTTTTAAGTGTAAAGATTTTTCCAGTTCACTTTGTCTATATTCATAAAACTAATTTATTAAAAATTAATATGATAAATAGACCAAATATAATATAAATTCAATAGACGTCAATACATTCTGGATTAGATTAATACTTTAAAAATATTATCAAATATGAATAATGTTAATGCAACGTGAAAACGATAATATATAAATTAAATAAAGTTTAATGACTAATTAAATATGTTCTAATACAAAAATCGTGCTAAAACACCAAAAGAAAATATAAAACGGAAAAACATTTATTTCACAAAGAAAAAGAATCGTTATTAATCTTAAGACGAGCAGATGCAAGATGTACAATGAATTATTCCATATATAAATAAGTAAAATGCACTTTACGTCCTATGGTGAAATAAATGCCAGGAAACGTGCATTATTGTATCCTATATAATGCTAATCGAAACTTGACAAGCAGCAACAAACATAATTCAATCGTTTTCATCCTTAAGCAATCGTTTCAATTGCATCATGATATTTCGGAATTAATTCTACTGAAATTGAACAGATGTACTAAATTTTTCCTTATATTTTAAAAGATCTATTGCTTGCCATATCTTATTTTGGTCTCGAAAACAGAACATGTTCGCACTATAACAGAATTTTGAAAACTCACTCATCGCAGGTATTTTATAATTAATTTGGGACAGTAAGCCAAAATCGGAATCTCTGTTTCAAAATAATTCGAAACACACACACACACACACACACACACACACACACACACACACACACACACACACACACACACACACACACACACACACACACACACACACACACAAAAAAAAAAAAAAAAAAAAATTAACTTTGACGTGACGCACCTATGGATTGTTTTTCAATTCTATATAATACTGCACTGAGTTTCAGCATGAAATATAATAAGATCTCGATTAAACTCAAATTATCCGAAATGAAAAAATTCTGGGAGGCGAAAACATGGAAGCATGCAAAGTGACTGAATGGATTGTTAAGAACAATTCAGGAAAAAAAAATCTGGAACCAAGAAATTATAGAAGCAGTGTTACAGTTAAATGCTGAGTTGATCGAATAGTTCAAAATAGAGGACAGAGTGACAATTGAGAATGAAGAGTTGCACAAGAAGTAACCTTAAGTTAAGAATTTGTTGTGTCTTTCCATAACCTATTACAGTATTTAAATGCGTTTTTTTTTTTAATGTGAAAATTAAGTGATAGTTGTACCGGTTGTAGCCAACTGTAATTTTAAACATTAATATTTTTCTTTTGAAGAAATATAGAAACTATAGTTCATCTGTTGTTGTCAGTTTAGGCTGTTTTAATATTTGTTGAACAATGCAGAGAGAGTAAAAGCTGCTGATGACCTTCTAATGAAAAGATGGCGAGAGCTTGCTGCTCACAAGCGTTAGGAGGAACGCTAAAGAAAGAGAGAGAGAGTTTTTTGAATAATGAGCAATTCATTTGCTATATACAAAGTATATACTGATGTTTTTACTATAATCCTAAAAATATAAGCAGTTTACAAAGATAGTTTTAAATTCACTTTACACTCAAAGCATTTCAGAATTATATATTGCAATTAAATAAATAATAGTAATGGATCTTCATGGCTTAGTCGAAAAAAAAAATCGCTATTGGAAACCTCGTTCTTCTCTTAGTTCGATTAATCGATGTTATATAACTAAGCTGAAATATTAAAATTATTTAAGTATTTACTTATTAGCATAACATATTCTACGATATTATTCGATATTATGAATACCGCACAATATCATGAAAAAATCGTGTAATAATGTTGTTGGACATTTTGTACTTCTTCATCTTATAATAAGCATCAATATAAATCATGCAAAAAAATATTAGAAATTGCTTTTTCAACATAGAATTTTTGGTTAAATAAAATGACAGGAATAAAATGCAAAAAATTATTTTTCCATGAAAAATATTTGTAAATGACATTTTCCTCTTACTTCTGAAAAATAATGAGAATAAAGAATAATAAGCAAAGTAATAAAAACAAAAATAGACAATGTATTAGATTTTTCAATAAATTTATTTAGGATCGTAGAAATTGTTAGATATGTATAAAGTATACACTAAAAGAAATAAGTCCAGACAAACAATTCTGATCAAATAAAAAAATAATGTCAATACTTTCCTACGAAAATTTATGGCATTTTTTACGAGAACTGCTTTCTATTGTTGTCTAGATATTTCAGACAACTGTGTTACTTGTCTAGATTAGAGAATGGTATTTACAAAATAAGTCGCAGCTTTAAAAAAAGAAGCGTAAAAAAGTTTTTGTTTTTGTTTTTTTAAAGAACATGCAACTATTGTTCTAGTGAATATAGAAATAATTTTAAAAAAAGAATAGGGTTTTTTTTTTTTTTGCGAATATATTTTTAAAATACATTTGCAAAGATAATGAAAAAGATAAATTCTTAAAAAAACTAAAGATAATAATTTTATTGCTCTAAATAATGACGGATCAGAGCATCTTGTGGCCTTAGGCAAAGTATATTATGAGGCTCTTTCATTAATAAACTGGTTATTTGCAGATTTTTAATTTAATCAATATGCTAATGGTGAATTTCAAAAAAAAAAAATTATTTTCATGAATTTGTTAAAATGTAAGTGCTTTTATTTATTATGACTTATTACAAGATTGTGCGATATTCAAGTTTGTGTAGAATAATATTACAGCAGTTATTTGATGTTTCTAAATATTGTAATAACTATGTAAAAGCAATGAAATAAACAGGAATTTAATTAATTATTCTAAAAAGGGTATCAAATAATTCCAATATTATAAAATTCACAAAATTTGTAACAAATTTATTTATTTTTAACAAGGCTCATGATATTTTTTTTTTTTTGGTCGAATGGCAATGCGGTTCTCTCTTTTTCCATCACAAGGGCCTAGTTAATTGAAGTCATATAAGCATTGTTGAAGAAGGTTTTATTATAGTTTCTTGTACTTAAATAAAGCATCCAAATATATAAAAAAATGATGAGACAGAAGTTTGCGATGGTCTTCAGTATATTTTTTTGCACACATCAGCTATTACATTATTTGCTTAGTATTTTAAATATTACCTATGAATCTTTCTTATGATTCTATACCTGTCAGATGCTTTGACACTTTTACCAAGACGCTGAACTAATTTTTACAGAAATAATTAATTTCATCTGCTTATCCCTCGATGAATCGGATGAGATGTTATTCGTTCATTACATTCGTTACATAAAGTTAGTTCTGTAATGAAAATTGGCTTAGATTTGGCGAAGAACCATCTATATGGAAATAGATGCTACTATAAAATACCGAAGTGAAAAGATAATTGGTAGAAACTGTTGACTCAGACCAATTAGCTTTCACAATGGTTCATTATATTAAAAGATGAAATGAAATATTTAAAAAGAAACAATTTTTATTGAACGACTTTCAAAACGCATGCCATACTTTGAGGCAAATCATACTTACGCCGTTCCGTTCATCAGTCCGAAAGGTTCGGTGTCTTCTATATGTGGGCTGTAAACGTCGTAGCACTGCGTAATGGCCTTTTTGAAGTCTGAGTGTACTTTGCATGAGTCGTTCCGGACCCGTAATTGCCTGATTCGAGGCGAGCCTAGAAGCCGGTTTTCGTATAGTATGTTCCGATCGTCGGGGTTTGTCTCCAGGTCGTTGTACCAGTTGTCCCAATACAAATTCTCGATTAGAACGTCTTTCGCGAACTGAAAGATAAAAAAAAAAAATTGTTTTAATTCGATATGAATAAAAATCATTTCTGTCTCCGATAAGGTATTTTTCAATACTCTTTGAAAAAATAAATAAAACTATATAAAAAAAAACACCATTACTACCATTATCAAAGTTGTAATATTCCCGAAGTTTTCTGCTCCATTCTATTTTAACTGTAAAAAAATTTGTTTCCAAGTTTTCTATTGAGAAAATAATAATATTTGTTGAATTCTCATCAATTATTAATACCTATGATTTCGGAACTATCAAATCCATAAGAACAAAGGAATTTAAAATGACCATTTCAATAAGAAAAGCATTGATAAAAAAAAAAAAATCTGAAGATTTTATGGTCATCATTAATTGTGAACAAATGCAGATTGATAATGCTCTCCAATACCAAATTAAGATAAAGAAGCAAAAGTATATGACATTATAAAAGTTTGGAATAGAAAATTCCAGGCACTCACTCTCTACATTATTATTTATTTACAATGTACCAACAATCAGAAAAAAATTATTATATTAACAGCTTAGAATGAAAGCATTTGTTTTGAGTAATTTAAATAAACTGTTCATTTTATATTATGTAGAATATATTTTACACAAAAATAACTAATGTCTTTCGCTGTATAAAACAATCTTCTTGGAGTGGTTCTTGCGTCATCAAAATATGAATCACTGACTAAGGTTTTGACAAGAAAATAGCCAGTGTTACTCACAAAATGGTAAAAAAATTATGATAATAATCTTTTGTGAATACTCACAAAATTTATTTTTTTACTTGTAGTGAATCTACCAACAACATTCCTAGATATACTATGTATCTAATTACCATAAAATGATTCACTGGGAACACCTACTGACTTTAAGAAATCACGGAAATTAGTTAAGTATTACTACTGCATGATATTAAGGCTTATTCAGAGTTCTACTGCATAAATTATATTTATACATTTTAGCAACATACTGCAGTTTCAAAACTGCAGGTTCAAAAGATGAATGATGTCACTTTTTTTTCAAATGTACCTTCCAAAAATCTGTCATTTGCGTCGATTCTCTCATGGATCCCGATCCATCTGCAAATGACGAATCCAAGAATAATTCGCTCATCACTTTCGTCTGGAAGTACATTGTGGGGCTCATCATTCCAAAGGTCACTGAAAAAATAAAATATGCATATATTCATGATGACTCACTCTGTAACAACAGTTACTCCCTTCCATCCTTAGAATTTAGCCATGCCATTTTTTAAATCTTTAAAGTAGTAACACAGATAATCCAAGCAATCTATATAAAAATTTCATCGATGAATTTCTCACTTAAAATAGAAATAAGCCCTTTCGGTGATTCTATTTTGCATTTTCCTCATAATAAGTTTTTAAAAATGTAGGTGTGCAATAAAAAAAAAACTTAAAAGAAATATTCTTGGAAATTTCCGAGCTTGTATTAATCATTTGGTATAAATTATGAAGTTAATTTTGCTCACATGGGTTATGTCAGTTTAGATTTAATTACATGGAAAATTGTTCAAATTATGAAATATGTTTTGATGCACTTAATTATAATAGCGAAGTCATTTATGACAAATAAAGATATTTAAAAAAAAAACTTGCTTAAGCAAATACCAAAATTATGTTTACTTAGATTTGTAGCCAATTTTTTATTATAAGTTATTTTTATAGCATAAGCATTCCAGTAAAAAAATTAAATAGTCAGTATCTTGTTGACTTTAGTAGGTTAAATAAAATTAATTTCACAATTATAATTCAACCTTTTAATATTTTATAGGGCTTTACTTTTTATATAAAAATCGCAGGCTAAATTTTAATATGTATTTATATTCATAACTTACATCCAAATACTTTTACAACAGAGAAAATTGCTATTTATATGTAAAGATAAAATATAATTTTTACGTTGTTTGAAACAAGAAAGTTTATAAAAAAAAAGCCATATTTACACTAAAAATACCAATTTTCGGCCATTGAGGTATTCTTAGCTACTTCACATGTAATAACAGAATTATGAAACAAGTACAACGGTAATGGAACAAATATTAATGAATATTGAAATTTGAAAGATTTTTGTGTATGAAAAGAACAGTATAATTCTGTTTACATAGTGTTAGAATATTGGAGAATTACATGTTTGTATTGAAATAAATAATATAAGTAATGGAAATGTTTTTAATATTCCACAGAGTTTCTCAAACTGTAAATGTATATCAGTACATATTTGGAGATGAATTAAGACTGTAACAACGAAATTAGATCGTTAATTATAATTTTGTAATAATAGTAAATAACTGTTAAATTCTCGACAGTTAAATTAAAATAGCTGTTAATTTCATAATTACTAAAATGTGTGATTTATAAAAACAAAATTTAATGTAGACATAAGAATAGCATTGTTGAAGCAGTGTAGTTCACATAAGTCAATTTTTTTCGTGCAAAAAAAATGCATTTTTTTATTTACGCTAGTCTAATTTATAAAAAAATTTAAAAAATTCTATTTGAAATTTAAAAATTGTGTTCCAAATTTATAATTATTTTTTATTTATATACGGTAACCCAACTTACGAATGAATTTATACTGAAAAATTTCTCTGATTATATCATATCAAGTAAAACAAAAGCAAAGAAAAAACGTTAATAATTTCTCACTATAATTCAATATTAAAATGAAAGTTCAAGAAATATGCTCAATCATCACTTCTTACAAAATTAAAAACAACAAGAAAATAGGACAATAATTTTAAAAAATCAAAATCAAGATTGAAAATTCACTTTCACTATGCATTCCTTGACTTAAATAGATAATCAACTGTTTAAAGAAATTGCTTTGCTGGCTATTATGAAAGCAATGAAGATTCGTATTTGGGTCTCATTTTTATTATTATTTGAAATTTAGAGATCATATTTCAAATTTATAATTATGTTTTAAACAATTCTAATTACATCAATTTATTTTAAAATTATAAACTAAAAAAATAACTCCTACTAAACCAAATAAGATAAGACTTTCTTCCTATAATGTAATATTAAAATCAAACGAGTTAAATCGTGTTCAATCATTTCTTCTTTCAAAAATAAAAGCGAAAAAACCCCATCCTAAGTGGCAAGTGTAGTTTGAATTTCATATATTTTACTAAGGAAAGAATGGATTTTCACTTTCACAGTAGATTCTGTGACCCAAATAGATAATCACCTGCTTAAAAAATCTGCTTTATCGTCTGTTGTGAAAGCTATCAAAATTCATTTTAAAAAGTTATGATTTCGTGATTAGACTTAACCCAAACTTTTTTTTTCCATCCTTCTGTTCAGGACGTTAACACCACGTTCGACATCCAAGTTTTTATTTAATGAATTCACAAGCTGTCTGAAGAATGACGCCATCACGAACATAAAAGAATAATTTTTTTGTTCTTTCATAAAACAGAAGAAGCAGACAGATTATCGAACAAGTTTTTATAAATTGTTATTCAAATCGTCTGCACTTGCATCATACTTAAATACTTGGAAAACGGGAATGAATGAAACAATGCCATCGCGTTGAAGATCACGTCTTTGAAGTATACGTACGTTTTACAGCGGCTACCGTATAAGAAGTGTTAAATTACGAGGAATGAATGGGTTTGACATTTGAAAGGATCATGTGAAAGTATGTATGCCATGCTTGCAACCACGTTTTAACAATAGTTCAAAAAGGCAAGTAAAAAAGTAAATTCTTAAAGTGACTTCTGAAAGTGAATTCTGAAACAAATGAATTAAATAGATATTTCTTTAATTTTAGCATCTGTTTTTTTCAATGCATATAATAAAGCTATTTTTAAAATCAATGCAATTCATACGGCGAGGGGGAAAAAGTTTCTATATGATGCAAGCATCGATGAAATGCAGTATATTTTTCGATCCGATTTTGATAAAAAAAACGTACACTATTTTAATTAAATATCTTCAAAGTACAAAGTTATATAAATAAAAAAAAAGAGAGTGATCGACCACACAGCCACTCAAATCGAGGCGAAATTAATTTTAAATTTCATGTCTATCATGGTTTATTGAACTTGTACATTATTTTCTTAGATACTCAAGCAGGGCTACAGCCATTATTTTTGTAATGTATCTTTATTTCAATAATTCGCCATTAATTTACAAACATCGACCTCCGTTCTAAAAGTTTTAGTTTTAAAGCCGATAACCATAATAACCACATTCAATGAATACTTTATTGCAATTTCAGGTTGTGACAGCAATTATGAACTGAAGTCATCGCGGCAATTTGTGTAACAGCAATAACTTAAAAATCAGTTCTAAATGATGAACCCCAGAATACTTGGCGGAACATTTTGTAATATAACGATATAACGTATATTACAAAAAGATATAACGTATACTTTTGTAATTTATAATAATCCCTAAAGAATAAATTTATACACCCAGAGTTATTCAACACAATTGTATCAATTATAAATGACTTTAACTTCCCTGTAAACACCGAAGAGGAGGAAAGAAAATTTAAAACAATACATGAGGAAATTTAAAATTTTGTTTGTGTGAGTAATAATTGTCCTTTGAGATACAGGGTACAATTAAATTTCTACATTTTTCAAAACAAAACAAACAAAAAGATGCTGTTGTTCCTAGAGGAATCGCAGTTATTTTAAAGTCTAATCTAAGAACTTCTGACAATAACTAAAAAGAAAATTCATAAAGTGCTGCATCAGCGCCATTTTTTGAATTTATTTTACTGATAATATTCACAATCCATACTCACTTATAGATAAGAGCACCAAGAAGACGATGTAAGTAAACAGTTCCCGTAAGGTTACTTTCACATACCAATCCTTATCATCGGCATCTCCTTTCATCTGGCGAGTCGCCCAGAGACCTGATAAACGAAAAAAGTTGCATGAAAATTTCCCTTTAGCACAAATCATTACGACTACGGCACATTCTACCTGGTACAGTGTATGCAAGTAAGTGTTCAAAGACAACTGATAACACTTTCCGATGAAAGACACCAGGTCTTATCTAAGATAAATCGAAGACGATGTGAAATCAATCCTCTAAAATACCCAAGATTTCAGTTAATTGTGTAATATAATCTCATCGATTTCGACTGTTATTTTGAAATAAGAATTATGAACCATTTTTTTAATGTTATAATGAAAAATTCGTTGTGATGGACCCAGAATATGTTGAGTATTTTATAATTTCTCTGTGACAGTCCTTTAATAATAATAAAGAAGGATTTGTATCTGTGTCTGTCTCTTGACGCCTTACAGGACTCTTTATTTCGAGTAATCCAATTTCGCATAAATATATGATGAAGGTAGGGAAAGGTAAATATTGGATCAATTTTTTAAAATTTTAATTAACTAAAAATTAAATGAAAGTTTGTCTTTTCCCCGTGATTTTAATTACAGGATATACAATCTAGGCAAAAATGCCTCGAAACCTGGCAAATTTAAAGAGTTAGAATCTTTGAGCTCAGTTTTTTTTGCTTTAATTTTATTTGATTTTCAAAAGCCGTGTATTTTAAATAATCTAATTAAAATAAAGTACCGTTTAAATTTCAAGACATTATTCGTAAGTGCTTTCGATGTAGCACTAACAGATCAATGTGGCCCACTTTATTTTGCAATTTACTGGTTGATTCATAAGTCACAAGGGAAATAATGTATTAGAATGTTTAACTTTTTTTTCATTATTTCTGTTATAATTTTGTTTACAATTACTTTCATATTCAAATTTTTAAATATACTAGTTACTAAAGTCGATTCTCTTGAAGTTGATCAGTATGAATATTTTGCTATGACAGTTTGACAAAATATTTATTACTTAAAAACAGCTTGTATACGGTTTAAATTAAAATTATTAAAATATCTGGGTTTGGAAGTTATACGAACATCGAGTTTTACAGATCCTTTACAAGGCTTGAATCCTCCAAATGTCAAGGGGAATGTATAAGAAATGTGTGATATAAGAAAAAGTATATTTTTTTATATAAGATTTTTATTGAAATATAGACAAAACATGCCGTTATATATTTAATCTACGCATTATTTTTACATAAATCACAAAAGTTTTCTGCAGTTGCTGAAATTTTAGTAAATACTCATGATTTTTGCAGTATTATAGGGAAGATTACATGGCGCCCAAGGCATAGTATTTTATTTTTTTATTTGCGCATCAATGATATTTGGTTTTAAAAAGTAACATAAGCACACAAACATTTTGTTTTCATGCCATCATTTTACATTGGTGCCGGATAGGATATAGGCACAGCGACCTGATAGTAAATGGGGTATAAAAGCGTCTTAGTCAATCTTAGTATGTTTGTGTCACAATGTGGCACCTAGTCAAATAAGGGTACAAAAATGGCACCTAATTCTCTGTAGCAATTCTTCTTGCTAACGCCAATATTGACAACTAGGAACGAAAAAAAAATATTTTTTACTTTCTGTGTGAGGGTATATATATATATATATATATATATATATATATATATATATATATATATGCTGAAAGGAAAGAGAACCATCTCAGTAGCAAGCAGTAAAATGTAGTACAGAAATAAATTTCCAAAACACACAAGAATAAAAAGAATTCTTTAAATAGAATAAATTATACGTTAAAAATTACCTCTCCCCCCCAAAAAAAAATCAACCTCAATCATAGAAACCTTCTCTAGATTTACCAAAGAAATGATTAAAATATTTTAGACAGTGATGGAATTTTTCAGTCTATATTTGAGAATCCATCATTACGTTCAGGATTAACTGTTAATTTAGTTTCTAATACAGCGTCAATTTGTTTGTAATGATATTAATTAATGAATCAATTAATTAAGTGTAATAACATATCGCATGCATCATCTAATACTGTCAACCTGAGTCATAATTCACTATAAGTAAATTGGTTCAAGGGTTAGCAGTTTCCGGATCTGCCAATCCTTGACGTGAAACATTAGCTGTAGGAAGGAAGACAACTTTGACGGCCGGATTTCAGTAATGAAGATGAAACCGTTAATCTTTAATTCAATGAGTCATATCCTAACGAATAATTTCCTGACTGCATTCTGCACAATTTGCTGTAAGTAATAACTTTAAAAGCAAACGCAACCTGCATGTCAACAAAGGTATAGTAAAAGCATCAATGGGAAATGTCGCCGTCAATTTCCTGTCATCTTGCTAAAAGCTCAGGTGAAGAATCAGAACGTGGTATCTCAATATACAGATCGCGACCCTACGGTGGGTGGCGCAAAACAAAAGAATTTTTTCTAAAACCAGCAGAAGTGTTATCCTCGAAACTTTCTCGCATGCTTTAATAAATATATATTTGTGTATTGTTAACCGTTTGCCATTGGTGAACAACAATTACAAAAGAAGTCACTAGAGTGCGATTTTTGGCAATTAATCGCTGGGTTCAGATCATAAAGTTCAGATCACTTCGATGTAAATTAAGTAAAAATGTATTCATATGATTATTTAGCAAGCAGTGAAGGATTTCCGACAAGCAAGGTGGGCAAGAGAGATACTGCATGCCGTGAGACAAAAAAAAAAAAAAAAAAAAAAAAAATGTTATTAATCTATTTACATAATAAAGAAATTTGCAAAAAATACACACTCTATGAATTATAAAATATTAAAATAATATCAACATTTTATCAAGTATGATTGGTCAAGTTTTATCTATTTCACTTCAATATTACAGAATTTAAAAATAACAAGTGTCTACTTAAATATAATTGTGTGAATGCCGTGCAGTCATGACTCGTAATTTATGTATAAAAAAGTAAATGTTTGTATGCGTTTGTGGCGGCCTTACAAATCTATCTATGCAGAGTCATGAAATTTGGCAAACTGCTAATTTCTTTATTATGTAAGTTTGAAAAATTTAATGCATAAAAATTTTTATTTAGTATTTTGTGTTGCTTTGGGTGATTTTTTTCTGTCTTTAGTTCCTCTTGTAGAAGGGAAAAGAAGTCAGTGCACCATCAACTGTCGTTCTGAAGTTTTTTTTTCTCCTTTTGCTCACTAGCATAATTTACAGAATTTAAAATTTTTAGTAAAATAAAAATATTTAATGAAAAAAAATTAAAATTTCTTTAACCAAGTTTCTAATTTTGCTTTGATTTTCATATCTTTTTAAGTAATTAATCGAACATTTTTCTTTAATCAAAACAATCAAAAACAATTAAAACAATTAATTAATTAACAATTAAATTTAACAATTAAAACAATCAAAACATTTTTTTCATTAATTTTATTTTTTATTTTTAATCTTTTATGATTAATTTTTTCCGCATATACGAGAGTAGAATTTTCTCTCTCCTTTAAAAAGATCCTGCGCAATGCAAAAATACTGTACTCAGCAAAGAAGGAGGGGTGGAACCGAAATGCTGAAATGTAAGTACATAGAGAGAAAGGCCGAAGGAAATACAAGAAATATTGTATACAGCTAGGATTTTCACAGAGCTTTATCAAACAGAACGTATATCAAAGATATTTGTAGAACAAAATACAAATATCTTTCATTATACGTAGAGCATATGCTTAAATAGGGAAACAGAAAACATTTTTCTCGTGACAAACTAAACACTCAAGAATGTTGCTGATAAACATTTGGAAAATTCTTTATTTTAATTTTAAGTGTGCAATACATTGAAATTCGACAAAACAAACTAAAAAAAGAAATGAAATGCGCCGTATTTGTATGATGTGACTTCAAAATTAAAGCTAATTAACTTGAAAATTTCTTCTCTTTTTCTTTTAGGTTGATTTTGAAAATGTATGATTTTCATATAAAATATGTTTGACTTTGTCCTTTGAAATATATTGGTCCCTTTGAAATCATTTAAAATTTCATTCGATTTTCAAAAATAATGATTTATTGGTACTAAATTTAAATCACATAACTTCAATTTTAAATCATTCTATTGGATGGTTTTAATTCAAAATAAATATAATATCAGATAAGCATCATTTCTACTAGAAAATTAATTATTTTAAGCAACATACAAAGATTTTATTTCATCAATTTAAACTGAATCGCCTCCCCATTTCAGGAAGGAAAGATGGGGGGGGGATAAACCTACAAGAATCACACAAATTATTTTTACAAGATTTAAATTCTGATTGCATCGTTTAAGTAAGTATTTTAATTTCATTTTTTTTCTTTATTTTTAGACAATTTTTATTCATAATAGTTTGTTTCAATTTTTATCTGCGTACGATTTATTGTTTGAAGAAAAATAAACATGTTAAAAACTATTATCACTTTCTTTTTATTTCATTTTGATAATTTTATTTTATGATACGGTTGTTTTGATTTCTCTGACATTCATCATATTATGGACAACTCCCTGAGGGTTCTGCAAGTTAATAGATATAAACGCCTTCACAAAATTATTAAAATGCAAGAATTAATTTTTAAAAAATAAATCATTAACTCGATGATTGAGTTAAAAAATATACAAAATGCAGAACTAACTGGATTAGTTTATTTAAAGCAGAAGAGCTTCATAATTTGCACTGCAAAGGGCCTCAAAATGCCTATATCCGTAACTATTAGCAAATAACTGCAGGATAAAAAACTTCTTTCTTTGTAATTATTAGGTTAAAAAAAACACAGCTCAACTTTTTTAGAACCGATTATATTTTCTGTAACAAGGTTCGTCTTGGTTCAGTTACAATAAAAACCTCCCTCCACAAGAAGGTCGAGGTGACCTTTTCAAAATGACGAATTCCTCCACCATTACGAGAATGAAAAGGTAAAAGAAACAAATTAGCTAAAAACCGAACATCAGAAACATGGGTTTTATCAGGCGTAATCATTGGGTTTTCATTACGCGGAAATAACCCGCATCGTTCATCGTTGCCATACCACGGACCCAAAAGCTTGATATTTACACGCCCAGATTTTAATATTTCACGGCTCAATCTCCCAAATGGGACCGGTTGCGGTCCACGGGTCCTTGTCCCTATGGAGACCACCCCAACAAGACCGGACATACCTGCTGATGCGAATCAAGTAGCCGTAACGATGTTTCTGGGCTGTGATTGTCCATAAAGAGTTGCGCAATTTGGACGTTTTAAGATCATTAAATGCAAGAATTGTTAGTACAAAGGGAACATCTGACCATGGAGATGTAAGAGATTGACTTTATTTGAGTAATATATCATGTCCTATGTATACATCTGTCTAATAAGACTTATCATTTGGATTGCAATAAAAGAAATTAAACTATCGATGCATGAGATCAGTTTGGCCATACATGGAAAAGCGAGTAACGATAAAAAGCTGCAAAAATAATATCGATATTAATATAAACTGAATGAATATCGATATAAATAATATTTAATCATCGTTAAAGAGCAATTTGGGCATATAAATTACAAATTGTAAATGTTATAACGGTGAAGTTGATTTTAGGAAATTGCTATAAAGAATCAAATGCCGATTTATTTAATAAATACGGAAAAAGGTAAAGAGGTCCAAGAAAAAAATATTTTTACCAGATGCTTTCTATTTTCTTTATTTATTATTATTATTTACATCATTTATTTACAGATTTCATAATGACTTTCTTAGGGGCTTCACTTGACATTCTTAGGGGTCATCATTATTTCCTTTACCATGACAGAAAATAGTTGCGTTATGAATTAGAGCAGCAATATGGGTCTCAAAAAATATATGCTTATTTTCAATTACAATGGTATAAAAAACTAATAAAAGTACAATCGGTAAGTTCCTCAAAATTAAAACCAATATATTCAAATGTAACATTTTGTCAATTATCGTAAGTGTTCAAATTATTGTCCAGCAGTTTCTAATAAAACCAAACAACGGAACGCAAATAGAATTGAAAACGTGGATTCTATTTCAATGGATGCTCTCAGTTTGATGACATAGGGGAAAGATCTGGCGAATGCGGAGGAAGTTCAATGCTATCTATTCACATTAAACATCTGTTCAACAAAATTTCATCAAAGTGATTCCTCATGTTTCCAAAGAAAATGATCCATCTTGCTGGAAATAGCATTCCTCTTTTTCAAATATTTCTTGAGATTGTAGCTTAACCCTTTAAAGGGGCATTTTTTTCTAGTCATATTATGTTAAAATATTTTTAGGCTTGAAATTAGAATAAGAAAAGGGATTCATTTAGCTTATTAGATAAATTTAATTTGATTCATTAATTAATTTGGTTCATTAATAATTAAGTAACTAATCAAGACATATCATTTTGTCTGAGATAAAGAACTGAAGCATCTGAGTTTCTGATTTATTAAAAAAATTTGTCAGAACTTATGCCAACCTACATAATTTCATACAAAGATTGATAAATTTGGTGGGAAGCATACTTCCCACGGCCCTAGAAAGGGGTAACAGTATCTTATTGAACGTTTATATAAATATTATCAATTATAGTATGTCGATGATCCAATATATCCAAATGTTCATAAACTATCATGAATAGTTAACACCTGATAAACTCATATGTATTTTACCATTGCACGAGGATTATCAGTTGCCTAGTAGCTATAATTTTAAGAAATAATTAAGCCATTTTTTATGAAAAAACTTTGTTCATCACTCACTTTAATGAAAACAAATTTTAAAAGCAAAAATGGGGAGCTGCTGTATTAATTCATGATAGATATATACTAAAATAAAAGTTCTGATAGTTAACTTTGTATTAACTAATTTGAGTTATGGTACATTTACCTCTGCATTAATTCTTTATGCAACAGTTACTGAAAGTGAGGATACACTTTTTTATATTTTTTTAAGATTCTGCAGATTTTTATATTTCTTTAAATAAGCATCAAGAAAATCATGAAACGATAGCTATATAAATCCTGCTTTTATTATATATTAACCACTCTTGGCGAACAGTTGGTCTGCTAGGGAATACTGGTTGTGTTCAATTTCAGTTAAATTTCTTGTGCATAACTTGTTCACTATTCCAGCATGAAACCTTTTTAAGCCACAAAATGAGATACACATTAAAGCCATGTTATTTTATAATCTTATATCTATCTATTAGACCTTTGCACTCGGATGGTGTCTCTCACTCACCATTCAAGATGGTACATCATTTTGACGTTTTATTTATTTATTTTTTGATTTTGATTGTTAAAAATACCTACAGAATGGTAAAAAGATGTAGATTAAGTTTTCAAAGAAATTTGACTTAAAACTATTATGTATATTTATTTTTCAGAGCAATAAATAAATCTTAATATTAGGTGAACAATTATGCATCGAATTACTTTCACTACTGCAAAGCGTTAAATTTAAAGTCAATGTGAACATCTTAATGAAGTCAAATCCCATGACATCATATTGCTATTAAAAACATAACAGTCCGTTTCATATATTTTCTAGGTTTTGTAGTAATGTAACTTCACTTTCTTATTCTCATTAAACAACATATGTATTAAATAGAATACTGGCGTCCTTGCATAGGGGTAGCTCATCTTCCTCGTGATCTGGGCGTCCCGGGTTCGAATCCCGGTTCGGGCGTGGCTGTTCTTCATCTGTGTTCTATTTTTGAGGTGTGTGAATGTACCCCCCTGTAAAAAGGGGTTGTGCAAGTGAATGTGTGAGTTTCATCTTCATATGAGCTAGAAGTCAGACTTCTACCCTCGGGTGCTCAGGGGTCTTTGCCCTCAGAAGCTACTGCACCCCCTTTCCGTGGTAACGCGGAGACGACATCATCAGCATCATTAAATAGAATCCGTCTTTCATAGCTTTCAACAATGGAAGTAAATAGCAGGATTAAATCTTTCATGAAAAATATTGATAAACCAAAGGCAGATCTATTCTTGAAAATTAAGCAAAAAAAATTTACATTACAATAAAGCTGATATTATTAAAAAGACATTTTTTTTTAATTAAAAAGTTAAAATCAATTTCATGCATTAATATCTTCTAGAGTTATTGAAGGGAAAAGCCAAAATATTAAGTAATTTTTAATTAATTAAAATTCTAACTAAAATTAATTCGACAGTTGGTGACAGTTCATTTTTCCATTTACACCATTGACACCATTTTTCACCATCTTAAGTATATCTATGCCGAATTTGGGAATTTTAAATCAAATGGTCTATCCTATAGATCGCCAAAACACCTACAGACACACATTCCCCTCCTGTATGATTAGTAGAAATAGAAATCATATTTATTAGAGCCCTAATGTATGTTTGACAATTCATGGAGACAACCGAAGGGATCTCTTCCTTGTTTTGGAATCTATTCTGATGCATTTCCTATTTGAACAGGAACTGTCGCCAAAAGAAAACCAGGGTAAAAAAAATGGAACATATTTTACTGTTTAAATTGTTCACTTTTTTGAATAAAGAAACTCAAATATTGAAAAAAAAAATGCATCGCATGTTTAATATCAAGAATAAAGAAAAATACCCAGGACATTTTTTGAATAAAAATTCCCAAGATCATATCCATTATCCTCTTAATCGTAACCATTCTAGAGGAAAAAAAATCATAACGTAGGCTGCACAAAAAATTTATGATAGCCTATAATTTTGCTTAGTAGTAATTTGAAAACTCCAACAATGCTTAAAGACAGACAAGAAAAAAATGTTGTCTAGAAGAAATTAGTTTTTAAAAATGTATTTACTGGGTCACCTACATTAACACTGCAATTTGTTACGATACGTAGTTGTTTAGATACTTATGATAGGCAGCTAATGTATGGAGGGAAAAAAAAAACCCCTACTACTTTGAAAATTTCACGATTATCTACAGAACATTTCACAAGACAGTACAGAAAAAGAATAATTTTTTTTCAATGGCGGGAAGGAAACGGAATCATGTGTATGTTAATGAAAGCCGTGCTGGATTTCGAATGTCAAAATCAATAAATTAATTTGAAAAAAATTCAACTTTAGAAATGCAATTAACATTCACCTTTCTTTTCAATTCCATGTCTTGTCAGAAAACATTTTGATCTATTCCAATGCTTCAGTTCGTTAAAAAATATATAATTCTTTAAACGCACATTTTTCAAAACTTCTTTATGAAATAAAAACTGATTTTTTTTTTTTTTTGATAAAAAGACCTTTTAGCAAATTTTACTCGTTTATTGGCTTATTTTGACCATATATGTGAATGGTTAGACAGATAGTTATTATCTAAATTGGCGCATTTTTATAGTGTTTAAATACAATAGGGCAAATGTCGTTTTTACACAAATGTGTTTACATACACAGGGCTGTTTTTTCGTACGTAATTCTGGTTTAAAATCAGATTTAAGCCTACCTTCAATTAAATTTAATTTATTTATCCATTTCTTCACAATCTCACTCTTACAAGGGCAATAACGCGTGCAATTTTTTTAGAACACACCTGCAGAAAAACTCATCCAATATTCTTTTTAAAAAAATTACAAAAAAAGAAGAAATCTGATGATTTTGTTTTGCGTCTTGTCGATATTTCGATGAATACATTTCATGAACGATTAGCAATTTATATGTAAATAGATGTGCTGTCTATATATGTATTTGTGATGTGTAAAAGAAATGTACGTAAATTTTTAAAACAGATTTTGCAATGATTCGATCAAGCATCTGCCTTTATCTCACTTTAAACATGGTGGATAAAAAAAACATTAAATTTTCTCTTTTAATTTAATCCATTCTCCAAAAATGTATCTTCTGTCTATTTTAAGACCAGAAATGTGTTTTTTTTTTTCGATTATTACGATTTCAAATTCTACTTAGCAGGAGAAAGTAAAAAAGTAGCTTAAATAAAAGTAGCTTTGTTAACATTTTGCCTCGGGTCTCACACGTTTTCAGGGTTAGTCGAGTCATTTTCGCCTATGACTCACGACTGCTCTAACCACAAATAATGTTTTCAATTACTATGCATCTCATGCTGAACCCGCATTCGCTAAATACATTGCCCTGAATTTTCAGAGAAGACGCAACACCTGCCATCGCAGCAGATGAGCCCACGCGAATGTAACCTAGAAATACTTATTTGATGCTAACGTAAGGCAAAAGAAAAACATTGGGGAGCAAAACATATATCACTTATAACAGGAAAGAAATTAAATAACTAAGTAGATGTCACAAATCTAGACGATTTTTACAACGGATGGATTTGGGAAAAAATTAAAGGCTTATTAAAGGAAAATTCAATATTTTTGTTAAAGCGAAAAGAAAAAAGATATGCGATGAGAACATCTGAAATATACATACAGAATCTCTATCTCTTCCAATAATAAAAGAGAGTATATATGTGTATGTGTATTTGTGTGCATATTGGTGCTCTACAGGTCAACCCTTTTGACCTTCAACTACCGAAACTGATATAAATATATCTTGGATGATGGAAATGTGTATTTCAGAGCGATACTTTTTGAAACTTTAAATACAATTTTTATCAATTAAAAATTAAGCGTAAATTTTATATTTTACTACGTTAACTTTTAAAAACTTTATTGAAAAAATATAATTTTAATTAAAAATTAATATTTCTAACTTCAAAAGATAAATTCAAATTTTAATTAAAAAATTAAATTTAAAAATTATATTTTTAATGATACTGATTTATTTGTATTGCAATTTATTTTAAATTTTTACACTTTTTAAAAAAATGCTATTTTGTATAATTTTCAATAATACTTGTATATTTCGCTGTAGCAAAAAAATTCAAACCACTTTCATTGTTTTATCTAATATTTAATAGCGTCAAGGATTTTTTCATTATTATTATTCTTAAAATAGAAGATTCTGTTTTATCATCTGTGCTGTTTATATGAAAGATACGAAAGAAAAATTAAAACACTGTGAAAGTTGACTTGCAAATAGACGGTAGATAATCCGCATAGTTACATTTTTAACGGCACTACGATCCATGAGAACAAGCGCAATATAATTGAAATAAAATGTCTCTAAAATCTATAACATTTTGATGTTTAAAATCACCTTTTTTTGAGGAAATCCTGAATGTAAAAATAATGCATAAGAGATTTAATGAAAATAAAGCATAGTGAATTTTCTTGATGAATCAATTATTAGGCAAAGGCGGCTAGAATAATAATATATAAAATTATTATGACATGGAAATGAAACTACAAGACTAAAATATGTTAACTATATTCTATGCATAATAAACGATGAAAATGAGAATTCGTCAAAAATTAGTTCTTAAAAATTAAATCAATATGCAAGTATTTCTAAAAAGGCAATATAAACTATTTAATTTTGAACATTTTAATTAAAGGTAATAAATCTATGACATTCTTTTAATTTGGTACGCAATATCAAATAGGATATTTCGCTTAATCAGGGACGTCCAGTCATTTTATATAAATTAAATAAAAATTAGATCCTTTGTATAACAGCTTATATTTACAAATATTATTTAAAAAATTTATAGGTTCGCATAAGTTTATAAAATTATAAATGAATACTATATCACAGTTTATAAAATTATTTTGGAATATTATTTCAGGTTTTTTTTTATTTTATAAAAAAAATGTGCATTTTTAAATAAAAGTATTTGAAATTTCTAAGCTAGACTCATTTTTCCATATGTCATATAGTGTTATCGAAGGTGAAAATTATATCTTAAAATAGTGATATTCTTTCTAGGGATACACGCAGTGGTAGTTTATCAATTCGTAAAAGATTAGTGTAGAAAAAGGCATTAAGAAAATTGTCTTTTAAATTCTAAGACAACATATTATATTCAACAAAATTAAATAAGCAAGGTTTAATGTGCACCTATAACTTTCTCCACTTCCACTGAACACACGAAAGCTTTTTCAAAAAGTACTCCAAAAATAAAAATAAAAATATTTGTGGAGCATCTTTCTATAAAATAAATGATTAATCACAAAAAAGATTTTTTTTTTTAAGAAAGTAGTATGAGTGGTCTTCCCGAAACTTTCCCCCATACTCTTTAATAATAATGTTACAAATTTGTAATGTTGCTTCCCAGCGCAGTTAGTTGTATCGTAAGGAAGACAATTTTACAAATAGCTCTGCAGGATGCTGAACGAATACCAGATCAATGCCCTTGGAATCACCGACACTTTTACCAGCGAAATAGAAGATTCCAGAATCTACAGGAATTTTGGCGATAGGCCCGTTAGGATGAGAGTTATGTAGATCTTTCTTGATTTTCTTCGATTTGTCATTAAAAATATATAAAAAAAGCGGGAGACAGAGCTGAAGTCGGTTGAGAATTGATATAACACTGAATTGTGAGCTGAGTAGCCAATTTGTATTCAGTTTGTCGACGAGTAGTGTGATTCATGGGAAGATGAGTCGAGAAAGAATAGTTACGTTCTCTCTGAACGCTTTGTGCTGTTGCGATTATTTATTATCGATTGGCTGCTTGTGAGCTGATGTTTATTGTAAATGCTGTTCTTATGTATGCTTTGACTGTTTTTGTTGTCTGTGTGTAGGTGTTTTCGTGTTCAATAAACATCTTTCTTTGTTACTAAATCTGTTATACTGCTTCACTGTACACCCATTACACTGGACCTGTTAATTTTGCAGAATTTGGAAAATTTCCATAACAATAATGTTATTTCCTTCCATTCCAAGATTATGTTTATTATTTAATCAGAATATTGAAGGTATAAAATTAGCAATAATTACATAAATGCAATAAAATAGATAAAAACTTGAAGAATTACACTTGAAAACGTTTTTATAATATCTTAATCCCGTAGAATTTGTGCATTTTTTTTAATAAATTTATTAGGCGACTAGATTAATAACATCTTTTAATCGACCTGGAAGCCCAGCGACCTTTGGTTGCTCGTAGACTAGTCTATCTAATTGGAAATCCGCCACAGATGATATTTATTCGTAAAACAAGTGTTTATCGCATTTTCAACTGTGTGTGTGTGTGCAAGTGATAATTTCATTCTTAACGATTTCCGATCTTCTGGGAATTTCTTTTCAAGTAAAAATTGATTAAGTATTTTGTTTCTTATTTACGTTATTTTTCTTAAGGGGAAAAAAAAAATTAACGGTCACTTTTTAAAAATAATAGGTATGCATAGGTTTTCGACTCAAAAATGTTTCTTCTGCATATGGAAATTTTATTTCGCATATTTTCTATAGAAAGTCCAAGATTTAAAAAAAAAAAAAAAAAAAATTGAAACTATACAGATTTTTAAAACATGGAAGTTCCACTGTAGAATATATAACAATACTCATTAAATAAATATATGGTAGCATTTTAAAAAACGAGCAGCCATAATAATTCAAGTATGTAAAGGTAAATAGAAACTTCATACAATTGCTTTTCATCTGAGATTTAGTAAAGCTTCGAGTCAAATCGTAAAGAATGTAGCTTTCCCCCCTCCCCCCATTAAATAGGGGCGAATTTTTAGAATATTGTAAAAAGTGACTCACTGTTGGTGATTTATGGTTATTTACCTAAATTATTAAGCAATTTTGTAGGAAAAAAAACAGTTGAATTATTTGCTGTTATATTTCTGAGTAATTTTACAAATGCAAACAAAATGACTTTACGATGTAAAGGAAAAATAAAAATGTTTGGACAAAGCGAGAGGGAGAGAGAGAAAGACAGCGAGAAAAGGAGCTTGATCAGAAAGGAAAAGGGTTGGAGTGGTATTTTCGCGAAACTTTCTTGTATACTCTCCAATAAAAGTCTCATCCCCCTCCTCTCAAAAATAAATAAATAAATAAAATTTTAAAAAAAAGCAGATTTTACTAAGGCTGTGAATGTGTTGAATAGCATTGGAGAATAACAAGTATAAAATATAGATCTTTTACATAAATGTAGCATTTTTACTGGAACTATCTTACAATTATGTATTTTGAATGCATTTTTCAGATTAATTAAAACTAAATATTGACACGGAATTACAGATATACGTCACAAGATCAGAAATTTCATTCATTTAAGTCCTTGCGTTTACGAGTTACTGGGTTTACATGCGTGTGAAATTATAGACCGATAGACGATCAACCCTTTGAGAGGCTTGGTAGGAAATCTAATAAGAATTTACATTTCAGATACTAAACCTACGTAATAAATTTTATCAACCTAACTTTTTACATTTTGTAGTAATCAAGTTTTCAAAGTATCAAAATTTGCATCAAAAATACTGAGAATCAAAATTTGATTGAAATCTACATTTTTGTCTTAAATCCATATATCAAATTCAAAGCGATTTTGAGTTACTACGTTTACATATAAGTACGTAATAAATATGGTCTGAAACGTGGAAATTCCTCACAATCTCGAGTTTGACTTTTTTGACGTTTTTTTTACAATCTTTTTCTATACTTCGTATAAGATAAAGTAAAAATAAAACGAATTTCTTTATATAGTGGTTTAAAAAAAAAGTATTTTGCAAAAAATGAAAGTGAAACGGTATGAGGGTCCCAAAATGATAAGGAGAGCCTTCCCAATGTGTCAGGATGGCCGAGCGGTCTAAGGCGCTGCGTTCAGGTCGCAGTCCACTTCGGTGGGCGTGGGTTCGAATCCCACTTCTGACAAGCCATATTTTTCTTTTCATTTAAGGGAAATATAAATAATCAAATTCATACAATGCTGAAATTTATAATAGAAAGTTAAATATTTGGGAAGCTACAAATTTACTTTCCTTCGTAATTTTCGGCAAAAGCATATTAAATTTGTAAAAAAAAGTTTTATAGCTGACAACAAGCGAATTAATTTTAAGCGTTTGATTTCAACTGCTTATTTAAACGATTTAGTTACACTCATTTCTTTCTCTTACTTTTTTTCCTTTTTTTAGTTATTCGCATTTCTCAGGCTTTTTATATTATTTTTTTTTTGTTCGAAAAATTACGAGAAAGAAACCAACACAAATGACTCTTTCACTTCCGGACAGATGGCGCATAAACTCCTATTTGGACGAGGTACTGAACTTGGAATTATATTTAGTAAGATAAACGGGGTCGTTAAAATACACCTTGGTGATGTCCTTGAAAAAAGAAAAAGTTCCACGTAACACATTGTTAGTAAACTTTGTCGAAGGTTTTACTTCTCACCGCTTACTCACACAGACGCGCGTCGCGTTCGAAATTAAGATACTGGCACGCAGACAAGATAAACTCCTGGCGAAAATTGCAAGCCCAGCGTTCCTTGTGGCAAATTTAACATTTCCGCTTTCGACATAAGGTTACGTGTTTCGTAACTTTCTGTCAGGAAATACCACTGCGGAAAAAAAAGCTTCTTTTAATTATGAACTCATGAGAAACGATTCATCAGTTTTCGTGAAATGTTTTAACGCCTCTTCACTTTTTTTCTTTTATACATATATTTTGTTTAAAAAGAATGGCATGGAAAAAATGTCTGATAAATAAGATATTGTTTAAAATGCAATCATAACGCAGAAAAAATTAAAAACAATAAAAAAAAATACAGAAATAATATTATTTGCCGTGCTTTGAAAATTTTATTTAATACCATCATGTTATTTTTTCAATAACGGCTTGTAATTTTCCATTTTTTTATGAGAATTCATTCCAAAAGTGTGATCTTTCTGGCCACGCATCTGCCAAATTATGCACACGCGTACACAAACACACAGAGAGAGAGAGATTAGAGTTAAATGTCACGGACAATATTCTTTTGTTATAATACAATGATTCAATTTCATTTTTGAAACGAAACGACTGAAAATAACTAAAACTAGAAACTCTATTATGATTTATATATAATTTTTTTTAGTTTCATAAGATGGAAAACTTGTATGGCATTGCAATGCAGCATGTGTACTTATGTTCATTTTGACTGTACTAGATTCAAAACACAGACAGTTTATACAAAAACAAATAACTGTTTAAAAAAACCCTAAATATAAAGAATTAAATTTCAAAGTCAGCATTTCTGTTTTTATTTTTGAAAAAAACAAAGGAACTATTTGTTGAAAACAGCTGGAATTCAGGAAAACCTTATCTGTCATTTTCAGAATGGCTACTTCAAAATGTAGTCGAAATACTTTCCTTTCAGGATCATTAGTTTTAGTACTACATTTTTAATATTCGTATGCTTGAAAGAAACATAAATAACCGACGAAACCGCTCTTCTTTTTTTTTTTTTTAACCCGTTGTGCATATATATGGAATATGTATGGTACTGATTTGAAAAATGATTCATTATGTCTACAACCACGTCTGTTTCCTCTCCCCACCTCTCCTATTCAAGAAAAAATATTCAACTTTAGTAGCTAGTATTATTATCAAATACATGGCATTGAAAATTTTGTTTCAAAAAAGCAACACTATATTTCTTATCGAACCAGAAAACTAAAAAAGTTTTGTAACTGGTTCTTTGTAGGCGGGAATAATTCGATCGTTTACCATTTTCAGTAACGGTCATTTCTAACGAGCAAGCGTTTTTCACACATCACTAATAGGTCTAGGTGATCTCCACAAGGCCATGTGAAATATTTTTTTAATAGTAATTTGTCTTATAATTTCTTAATTTTTATTATCCTGAAATAAATGAGATGAAGTATGGCACAGAGCGTTGCAGTCTTTAAAACTTGGCTGGAACAAAAATCTAGTATCAACATATTTCAAACTAAGGTATTTGTATTAATTTAATATATCTACGAAAAGATTAAAAAAAGCATTAAATCATATGTTATATATTCTATTATTATTACCCAATTTCGTTAAAATTCAATACCGTGGAATAATTCCTGCAAATAACGTGGGGTAATTACATTTGATTTATTTTTCAGTTAAGAATACGGCCTGATTATCAAATAGACAAAGTAAGTAACCTTGCGATTTCGGAAGGTATCAAGGTTAATGTTTTTTTTTAAATATTTTTTCCCAAGTTATTTTATATAATGCATTCGTTTAATTCACAAGGAACATGCATTAACAATTATTCAAATTAAAATCAAGTATAAATTAAATTTTAAAATTTTATTCCAACAATATTTCTAGTTACCCTTTTTAAGTGTTTATTATGCTATTTTATAATGCTAAAAAATAAACTGCTTAAAACATAAAAAAAAAATGGTTGATTTTTGTAATTAAATAATATTTAAATGACGTAAAAAAGTTTTTTTTTTACTTTTACTTTTACTTTTTTTACCTTTTGTTTAAAATTACTTTTAAATTTTGAATCTTTTTTTATGCGCGAGATTTAAAACCAGCTAGTTTTCTGTAGTCAATAATAGTTAATAACTATCAAATATTGTTTTTATTTCAGTTGATCAAATTTTATTATTTAAAACTTCTTGTATAGAGATAAAATTAAAATTTAAAAGAAATGTTTAGTTTTGGAAACTCGGATTATAACATTTATTTTATCTAATGACCCTTAAAGGACATAATTCGAAATTGGTTAAGATGAGTTATTGCTATTAGTAAATTTTGTGATTATAGCATAAATACATGGTTTCCCAGAATTTTCCTGTAAATTTCATCATTTTTATTTCTTTTCCCAAAAGAATTCTAATGGGAGATGCATCCATATTTTTTCGCTTTTCAGAAAACATCCATTATTTCTGACACAATTTATCCTTAAAAACAAAACAAAAATTGCTAAAATATTTTATTAAAATAACCGATTTTAGCTTGCAGTTTTTTTTTTTTTCCATTCTTTTGAAATTTTTCAAAAAATGCACTTGTTAAAATCTCTAACCGGCAAGGACTTTAAGAGGAAACATTCCTGGTCAAATTAGGAGATATGATTTGTTAATAGTATTAAGGAAGAATTTCGAAGTACTGCTTTTATCTGTTTGCCGTCTGAAAATATGTTATACATTTCATTTCATGAATATGCTATTTTAAGTATGTTGCGTAAATTTTCACATCGGACCGTAGTGGTTGAGTTAAACATATTTGTTTTGAAAAGTAGCCGACAAGTGATAGCGCTACTGACACGCCAAGATCATAGCTAACAGCTGTTTACTTTCGCCAATCGGGTCAAACAAATATATCACTTTGTTTACTCAGCGTTTCGTAAAAACGAAAGAAAAAGTCCTTCGAATAAACTTAGAGGAATCTAAGCAAGAAAAATTTTTAACTGCCTTGATCGGCTTTGAAAGTAAAATATTGCCCATCTTCAACTGAACGATACCGTTTGTTATACAACCAGCACATTTGAACTTAAGCGGTTGCTTTGCACTCACCTAAACTATCAGAATTTCAATTCAAGCCATTGTTTGAAATTCAAACAATGGCTTCAAACAATTTTTGAATTATCACCATCAAATACGAGTGATATTGAACAGATAGAATTTGTAGATGGGCCTTCCAGCTCAAAAAGATTTGAAATGATGGAAGGTTATGATTTTTATTTCCCTATAATTTCAGACAAAAAAAGAATCATTTTAAGCGAATTAGAATCTTGTTAAAACAAACAACTTCTGTATTAAATTTTTTAATAGCTGCAATTATTTAGAATTTAAGGACTGATTTATTTAAGGACTCCATCCTTAACTTCGATAATTTCTAACATGATCTGCATTGCCAATTTTGAAAAAAAAGATGAAATAAAACTTTTCTACGTTGGCTTCTTTTTCCTAACTTTACAACAAGTAAACGGAAGTTTAACAGCTTGTGGAAACTAAATTAAGTAAAGGAGTACAACGATTTAGTAACATTATATAAAACTGATTAGCTTTAGAAAATTCCAGACGCTTTAGTTCTTTTAAAAATATTTATTATAATCTTTATTTTTAAAGCGAGAGTATGAGAGAGTTTTTTTTTTCTTCTTCTAAAATTTTAATTTAGATTGAACCATTCAGTTTTGAAAAGCAGCCGATAACTAATTTCTTCCTCTTAAAAGATGTTAATAATATTCTCAATAATTATTCTTAATGAAATTGATAATCGTCTGCCTTTAAATTTATCGTGTAGAGTTCTTAAGGATTTTTTCTAATATTTTCTGATGAATACAACTTCGTTTGCATTCTTGTTCTTCGACAACAAAAAGAATATTGTCATAAATATTTCATAAATTATTTTTTAAAATAAAATTTTAAAAAAGTTGCCAAAATATTTAAAAAAATAAAACAGAAAATCAAAAATTAGAATTGGAATAGTTTAAAGTCTTACTATTATCTTGCAACGAAATATTATAAATTTACTTATTTCAAAATAATTTAAGCTTATTCAATTTTTTTTTTTAAATCCAAGGTCCGTCGTTAAACTGTGGCACAATTATAAATCTGACCAAGAAGATTTCGCTCAGTAATTGGAGAGTAACAATTAATTCAAGTAAATGCAATTTCTTATTTTTATCATTAGATTCAATCTAACTTTTAAATTACCCTGAACGATTATCTAGGATAATTATTAAATTTCAAATTATCATTTGAAGCTCAGATAAAAAAGATATTTAACAAATGTACGGTGCTTAAATCTGATAAAAGTTGCGAATTACAAATTAGTGACAAATTCTCTCGATTACTGTAAATAATTTTAAGAGCAAAAATAGCAATTTGTTTTCTCTTTTTTTCGGTATCTTTTTGTTGAGAACACATTTTCACATACATAAATTACATATTCGATCACAATTATTTTTCATCGTTAATAAAGTGAAACCTTACAAAAAGTTAAATCTACCCGGGCGTCAACCGATGGCACATCAAAACTCGACGCTTAGTAAGTGAATGGAATTCTTAAACAATCATCGCTATTACAAAAAGGAAATGACATTACAAGAATAGTTACTTTATTAATCCAGAACTGCATAGATTTTTTAACGTAAAATGTTACTTAATTTAATTTAAACAGAAAGAACTGGTAGAGGAACATTTAAGGAAGGAAGGTGGTTTTTTCATTCATTGTATAATTTATGTTTAACTCTTCTGACCTCTATTTCCTTTTTATTATTATTATGGTACTTACTTTGCATTTATGTTTATTTTTTAACTGAGATGGCTCTGTTCATATTTATACAATGCCACACTTGCGTTTTGTATAAATCCAGAGTATTTTTGCTTAGTTTTGTCTGCTGTAGAAGTGTTTCAGGTGCTTTCTGAAACGAACTTTTGATTCAGACTTATTTTTTCTCCTCGTGTTGTTTCCAATTCTCTGAGACAAAGCTGGTTTCAGAGTATTCAGTGCCATTTGCGAAATTATTGTAGCGGCAGCCTTGTTCTTTTAGATATCGTATATTGATATTCCTCAATATGCTTAATCCTCAATAGGGTCAAATTATGTAAGTATTTAATTTCACTCGGCGTAGTGGTTTATTTAAAATACAATAAAAGGTATAAGAAAATCATATAGAGTTAAAAATAGTAGATGGCACACTTTTTTCATGTAAAGGTTTGGTTTGGTTTTATGGCACAAAGGCCAGATTTGGCCATTCTGGGCCAAACATTTGTTACGCATAATTTTCATATTAAAAATTAAAACATTGTAAGAAAGATACAGTTAAATCTGATGTAAAATGTGAATATCATTTAAAAAGGCAAAAATTTTTGAATGAAGGTTAACTCTATCATGCACTCAGTTCCGGTATTTTTGGTTACGCTCAGTTCTATTGTTTTCAAATCACGTCATATAACAAGCACGTATTTTCAAATATGTGATTAGGAATTGGCGCCCTCAACAAGCTGGACTCCCTGTGCAACTTAATAAGTTGCATCTTTACGATTCTAGATGCCTGGGTATGCATTTGGGTTTTAGTTAAATACTTTAATTATGAGATTTAAAAATGAAAACGAACTCAGGATGGACAGATGTGATTAATCAATCTCCCCCCCCAGTATAATCAATTATTCTAAAATCAACAACAGGGTGATAATTTTAAAATTTGACTAAAAAAACAATAGCTTTTCTGTATCCCCCCCCTCTCTATTCCAAACAATAAAATGAAAAAAAAAAGTACTCACTTCTTATTACCCTAGTGAAGCTGTACCAGCATCCGGTTCTTTCGGGTTCGGGTATGACATCCGCTCGGTGCTCGACCAGATCGCTCTCGTACTGGTCTTCCAGATCTCGACCCGAATCGCTGGCACCATCGGCCACTGCCCAGGCGGGCCGGCCGCCGCTATAAGGGCGGTAGTCAGTGGACAAGTTGCTAGATGGGTTCATGGTTTTTTCTCTCTAATCAAATCTGCAAGAAATACAGTAACGTCAGTCTTCTCTGTATTTGAAGGATAAATACAAGAATTCCTATACTAAGCAAATATTGATTTTTAAAAACAATAAATTTGGATACGGTTTAATACAAAAAACAAGAAATAGCTGTAATATTTATAAATAATCTGTAGAATTTTTACGACTGTTATTAATATAGAAAAATAATAATGGCTGTTAGAGGAGTAGATGATATCTTACATAAATTCTTTTACCCAAGATGTCATAGAGTATTTTAAATTGTAGAATTCTAGATCTGGTATAATGAATCTTTCAGAAAGTATTTTCTATAGATTTAATCAATTTGTTTCCATTTAATTAAATATTGTGATTTCAAGATTTAAAAATGTACAACAGTAGAACCAAAAGCAATTATATCATAAACAATATCATTATCAGAATTAAATTAATTGAATTAATAGAAGAATTACTTTTAGTATGAGTCTGGGTATATATATATATATATTTGTTTCACAGGAACTATAAAATGAACTATGAATCATGAACATAGTTTGTTTGACAGAAACTATGAATGAACAGAAATATGAAAATTCGATGGAGATTAAATCCGACGACAAATCTCACGATTCCAAGAAGTGGAATAATTCACCATAAAAAAGAAAAAGATTTCCTATCGGGAAAAACAGCTGATTTTTTTTTATGCATTGAAAAAACAGAAATGATTAGCTTATTAAGTAAGAATTTATATGGTTAAAAAAAGAAATTTTCCCTTTTTCATATTATTTAAGTTTTATTTATAGGTTTATCAATTAATTACATTTGAATTAATGATATATATTCAAAATAATTTCAAAATCGGCTATTAAAAAATATTTTTGAAAACTATATTCGCGCACAAAAAAAAAAAAAAAAAAAGCTTCAGTCTATTTATCCAAAAATTAAATAAACTATATTCATGCACAAAATAAATAGTAATTTTATTTATTGAAAGCAAAATTTGGTATTTTTTATCTCTACATTAAAAGTGACAAGATGTTCTGAAATATAATCCGGGTTGTAGGATTGGGAATGGTGAAAAATAAATTTTAAAAAGTAACAGATGTTTCAGTGATTGTTTTGAAAAATTTACGAAAAATAAGAAAAGCGAAAAAAAGGCATAGATGAAATATCTTTGAATCATTTGTTAACAGATCTTACTTATACTTTAATTTTATTTATATACTTTGACTTTTTTAAAATCATATATGATTAATGTTTTTGATATCAGAAATTTACTTTTTAAGTAAAGTCCTGAATAATATATTTACATTTTTAATTCCTGGTATATTAAGTATAGTGTAAGTACTTTAATCGCCAAAAAATTCGGAATTCGAGATTTTAACGAATTTTTACATTCACTCACCCCTGAAACTTAAAAAAATTAAAAAAAAAAAAAAAAAATTTCAAAAGTGTCTGTCTGTCTATGAACATAATAACTCAAAAACGCGTTGATCTAGATATATAATATTTGATGTACGATCTCTAGTTCAAATTTATAGATTTCTATTAAATTTTGAACGAAATTCATTCAGATGAATTCTATCTATCTGGCTATCCGAGTGCAAACGAATACGATTGATATAAAATGTTAAGGACTGAACAGATAAAATATGGCGCATCTGTGCATTTATATGCATGGAAACGCGATTACTCAAAACTGCAACGATTTAAATAAATTTAGTGAGTTATCTTACTAATCAAATTGCTATTCTGAGACAAATTTTGGTTTCAATCAGTCTTCAAAAAAGACATCCAAAGTGCACATTTGTTTTTCTTCCTTATACTTCGATGCACAAAATATTCATGTGCAGGATTCTGAAAATAAAAATCTGTGCAATTGCCTTGCCTAAATTCCAAAAATTTTATGCAGGACGGGGAGGGGGATAACATTTTTTTAGGGACTAGGCAAGAAATTTTCGAGGTAACCATTCATTTTGGTTTTGCTTTCCATTTCTTTAATTACATTTCGGGACTAACAACCATGGCTGACAACAACCACTTGGTGTTCTTCGTATAACAAATAAAAACATCTTACTATATTCCGCATACCGCAAACAGTCGCCTTACTGAATTCCGTTAAGAGCAAATGCTTTCAAAAATGTAGAGGTCATACAGATGTTCTAAATTCTTTGTAGCGTGCAGGTACCAAAAATATTGAATATATAATTTGGAATCAAGACAGTTGGCAGCAATAACCCGCATTCTCTCGTACCTTTACTAGATGGAATGCGAGGAGATAGGTACAGCATTCGCTCACGTAATGATGAATCAGTATGGGCAGCTGTTTTGATTGAATGTATTAGTTTACCGATACATTAAAATATGTAGCAAATGAGAATTTACACAAATAAAACTAAAATTCTAGGAAACAGCTTTTTGAATATTATTTGAAACTAAAAAAGAGGGTTTATTATTTAATGTAGATCTTATTTTGCAGATGACTCAACAAGCTGAAAATATTACACAAATTATACTTTCGGTGACCAACTGTTTCACATACAATACAGATTGTGCTTAGTTGCAATTCGATCTCTTATGCATTACTTGATATTCATGATTTTCAAGATGAAATCATGAATCAGACTGCTTTAGACATCAAAGTCTGCAATTTAATTAGCCTTACACCTGTTCTATACATGAACTGTCCCAAAGGAATCGTTCCTTGATACCATGACATTATAATGCTATTAAAAACCAAACTGTCCGATTCATCCATTTTCCAAGTGTGCATTTTGCGGCATTTAACTTAGTTTTTTCATTCCACATGTAAATTCTGCAAATATACGCGTCTTTTTCTAAAACACTTGATTTTAATTTAAATAAATTCGAATGTACGGATTTTGTAGTTAGATTCTTGTCCTCCCCTAAGATTGTTGGACCTCTAAGTAGTTGCCAAATTTGCTTATTTAATAATCCGCTCCGGTTGACAAAAAGAGAAAGTATTGTGATCTTCAAAACATCTGACTTTCAGATCTGGACGAATCTCCACATTTTTAGCCTGAACTGAATTTGAAAAATAAATTTATGAAATGATGTCAAACAATTTGTCAATAAACATAATTAAAAAATAATAATAAAACAGCTTGATGAATGAAATTTGTTAAGTGGTCTTTGAACAAAAACTTTATCAAAATTTCAACGAAATCCGTACATGGAAATCTATTTGTCTGTCCATCTGAGCATGATAATTTGAAAATACAGAGATCTAGAATATTGAATTTTGGTACATAGTTTCATCGCCAAAATCGAATCAATATTGAGGTCAAATTTGTCAGTGAGCTATTTGTCAGTCAGCCTGTTTATTTATGAATATGCGCAACAAACCAATATTCGGATTTGGACCTGCATCAAATTTTGAGTCCTCCTAAAAAGCTGAGTTCTTAAATGAATATTCCGTATCACAAAGTAATTACTATACGCGTTATACATTTTAAGTGCTAGAGAAAGTCGAAAGAATGCAATTCTGCTGTTTGCATCTTAAATTTTAGAAACAAAAAATTAAAAAACAACAACAACGGTTCAAATAAATTTGATTTGCTTTATTAACATTAAACTTTTGTGTCATTCTTTAACTATGTGTACGTAAAAATATTTATGTTTACATATGAAAACAAATGAATAAAATCGTAGAAAATAAAGCTCTCCCCCCCCCCGTTTTTGATGACAATGAAAACAATGTACCTTAGCATGCAACTGCAAAAGAACGAATTTTATAGCGCCACCAGATATAGAAATTTATTTTTGGCTACATAAAAGAAACATAAATGAAACAATGCTGTTTACTATTTATAAAGGACATTTACAAGTAGCAAGCACATGAAAATATGACTGCAAGACAATTGAAAACTATAGAGCCACTGGAAGTTGTGCTCGTCTGGATTGGTTGTTATCTGGTTAACATCTCAGATATAACTATTACTGATTAATTAGAAAGTTATAGTAGAAGATCCCATGCACATTGGCACAAGCCAACATAAAAAATGTAAATAAAATTATTATGATCTCAAAAATAATCTTTGTTTATGTTTAGGTTTATTTGGAGAACAGAAGGCACTTTCGAATTTTTAACTTCGATTGATTCCATTCGGGAGGCATAATTTATGTATTAAGAATAAGTGGTAAGAAATACATCAGTTCACATCGCGATACAAGAGCAAAAGAAACCAAAATCTTTTCTCTAGTGATTTTATACTATGTGATTCTGATAGGGATTTTCTTTCACACGCGTCGATTTAGGTAATGGAATTTAGGAATCTTTAACAGAATGTTTCAAAGATTAAAGAATTTTATCCCTTCTCTCGGAGCGTGAGAACCTGCTGATTTAGCAGTTTACAGAGCGTGTGTAACATCAATTAAATAAAAAAAGATGTAATTGGATCAAGAAAAAAAAGAACATTTTAGAATGAAGTTAATGTGGGCTAAATTAAAAATAAAATTATATATATATATATATATATATATATATATATATATATATATATATATATATATATATATATATATATATATAATCGCAACAATTTATTTAAGGCATGTTAAATTAAAGTCACAAATTTTCATAAGGGTCGATTTTTCCTGTGGACGATTTGGACTGATGAAGTGACGTTAGTGCATGTTTTTGACCATATATATATATATATTGGAATAAACATTGGAATATAATATATCGGTACACATAAGCAAATAGACAAACTGACAGGTCGCTAGTTGATGAATTTGATATCACTATTAATTTTATTCTGGCGAAGTAATTATGTGCCAAAATTCAACAATCTAGGTCATTGTGTTTTTAAGTTATCGTGTTCAGATGGACAGACAGGCAGATTTTCGTGTAAAAGATTTCGTTCAAAATTTGATAACGTCTTTGTACAAAGATAATTTCATCAACTGATTTTTTTTTTTTTAAAGTTATGTTCACTGACAGATGGATTGACATCATTCAATAAATGTATTTTTCGAATTCAATCAAGAGATTCTTTCAGATCTTCGGATAAAATTTTTTAAAGATAATTATACTTGTTCTTCGTATAAGCAGGGAAAGGTTATTAAATAGCTAAACCAGATAATTGTCAAGGGTCCCAATAACTTAAGGAGGGGGGGGGGTGGACTCTTAAGAACTTTTTTGCGGTATTTCAGGAATTATTTCGTTGTATGCTTTCATCTGACTATAAAGGTAGTTCAATCAAAATATAATCTAAATTAAAATCAAGTATTGTTTAAATTTTGTAGCATTAATCTTGTAACATTCCTAATTAATTATCGCTTGCAAATTTTATTTTTTGTTCTAAAAAAATGTAGAGCTTTTTAATTCTAAAAAAATGTTTGATTTTATTACTAGAAATTATTTAAGTTGTGTTAAGAATAGTTTTTTTTAAACCATTCGTTTAAAATTACTTTCAAATTTTAGTATGTATTTTTTATACGTAATATTCTACAAATAACTTTTTAGGAACTGATCTTCAATCAATCTTTTTGCTGCTTCAATTTCTCAAAATGTATTACTTAACATGAATTTCACAAAGATTAAATTAAAATTGATAAAAAAATTAGTTTTTTAAAATTAGGAGGGGTGCCCTGAGGTTTACATTGTCTAAGGATCCCTAGAAAGTTTAATTCAGTCCTGTATACAAGAGATGCTAAAAAAAGTTTAAAATGTTAAAGTTAAAAAATTATGTTTTAGATTAATGTGGAAACTATATTAAATACAAATTAGAAATGAAAGGAACTTAGCAAAAATCGAAGTAGATTTTTTTTTTCAAGGATCTTCAGAGCTTGTGTTAAATCAAAAATTACGGTACTGACAAGCATTTAATACACAGCAGAAGGACAATATTGCTGATGTAAATATTTGTACCAGAACATTTTGGATCAACAAAATGAACTTCACAGTGACAGAATGGGGCTGTTGAAGCAGCTGACAGAAAACTGTGACATTACTTTTTAAAGCTGTCACCTCCGTGCTCTTAAAATAGGGTAAGGTTAACATTGCACTAAGGAACATCAATTTTCGTAAGTAAAAGGTAGGTTTTACTCTAAGCTTTAACATTTTGGTAAATCTTACGCAATAGATACGAAACTGAAAATGTGGTCACCAAAATTTCGATATCCAGAGGCGTTTAGGCAAATTTTAAAACCCTAGGATAGAGTAATTTGATATATCATCAGAATTATAACTAAGAATTTAAACGCCCATATTCCATAATAAAAGTAAATGAGAAACAAAAAAACATCTACTTTAGTTAATCCCTCACAACTCTAAAAATCTTTTCAAAATAATGATTTTTTTTTAACTGGATTTCCACTTATAATAATGTACATGATTAATGTTAACAATTGTTTTATATGAAAAAAAAATATTCATTATTGTTTTTGTATGAATATTTCTTTGAACAGATATTCTTGCTTATATAATATTATAAAATCGATGATTGTGTAGCTACAAGCTATAACCATATTAAATTTTAAATAATAATAAATTGATTTTTTTCAAAATCAATACAATAAATTTTTCATAGCCTTTGGACTGCAATGCAATTAGCCCGATGGATAAGACGATCATGTCGACATCGTGCCTCTCTCCTGTTTTCTATAGCAAATACGAACAAATTTCTCGAAAATCATTTCTTTACTAAAACATTTCATTACATCTTATCAAGCATTATATTACAATTCATTCCTTTCTGTTTCTACTTAATTAATACTTTCTGCGTTTGCTTTTGTTTTTACATTAGTAGAAATTATAATAGAAACCATTTGGAAAAAATGTATTTCACAAATTAGACGGTTCAAAGGATTCAGAATAAAGTATAAAATTGTATATAATTACAAAAAAAAAAATGAGAATAGCAATTATAAAAGAATAAAAAGAAATGCATTAAAAAAAAAACCAAGAGAAGTTTCAAAATTTTCAACTTGTCAATTCATAGTTTAACGTACGTTATTACATATGACGCTTTCCTGTGGTTTGCACTAAACTTTTTTCTTTGGATTCTGCAGCTAATATAATAGTAAGGCGTACCAATTAATTAATTAATTTTTGAGAGAACTAATATTTTATTTTATATGCTACATTGTTGTTTTTTTTGGGGGGGGGGTATTTTCTTGGTGGATAGTATTATCTGAGTAACAATGCTACATATTTATTTTATTTAGTTAGGATGGACTATTCTCACGATCTATGCTCAGTCTTTTTGATGCCATATTCCAGATCAAAACACTTAATTGAACGTTTCTCGGTTGGAAAGCAAGTATTTTCCAATGCTTGTCTATATGTATCTTATACCATCAGTATGAAATAGGAAGATATTGTTCTCACCACTAAAAATTAGACATTTCTATCGCTTCTCTGCCCACTTCAATCTTTTAAATATTCGTTCAAAGTTTCACGTACTCAAAAAAAAAAAAAAAAAAAAAAAAAAGTGGAAGTGGTCTCTACGAAACTTCTACGCGTTCTTTCTAAAAATGGCCTTATCCTCCTTCCTCTATATAAAATCGTGGACCTTGGGTAAGAATGCAAAACCCTTTGCAAGGGATTGGGGAAAGCTACTTACGAAAAGCAGATCTTTGATGTGAATCTAGAATTTTCACTGAATCTATCGCGAGAATTTGCATTTTGCGCGCTTCTTTTTTACTGGCCGATTAACAAAAAAAAAAATCTGTCAAGAAATTACAATTGTAATCACAAGCTAACACATCAAATTTCATTAAGTCATTGCGTTAATGCGTTTGCATGCATGGAAATTATAGACTGACAGACATTCCATCGACAGACATTCCCTTTGAATCAAATTCGTTCGACGAATTTGATTCAAAATCTGATAAGTATCTATATTTCAGATGTTAAATCTATGCATCCAATTTTATATACCTAGATTTTTGTATTTAGTAATTCTGGAGTTCACTTGCACTCGAACAGCCAGACAGACAAATTTCTTGTGAATGGATTTCATTCAAAACTGGTTAAAGTCTACAGACTTGGTAGTAATTTCATATATCAAATTTCAGCTCATAGCGTTTATGAATTATCGTTTACTGACACAGTGCCAAAAATATGTTTTTCGGACTTATCAAAATCTCGAGTTAGAATTTTTTGATGATTTAATACTTCCTTTACACTTCGTATACAAAAAAAAAAGTAAAAACTACCATGATAGTCCAAAAACAACAGATATTATAAATAATCGAACTTTACAAATACTTTTTTTTTTCAAAAAGTTTTCCATAATCTGGATCACTAATGTGTACCTGCAGTTAGGGGAGTAAAAAAGTGTTCGAATAAAAATGAAATTTAATTATTTTTCCCACAGAAATTTATTTAAAAAAAGAGAGGATGGGTTAACAAGTGAAAAAATTGGAATTGTTATTCGTCTCGTATTAAAATGAATTGGTAGTCATAGGGAATGTTTCATTCGATGTTATTTTGAAACAACAAAATTTCAATCTGACAATATGTGAATACAAATTAAAAACAAATAAAAATTAAGAGCAAAAAGGTGGAAACTAATAATCAACAGTAAAAAAATAACTTGCGATATATGCTTCCATTTAAAATATCCATTAAATATTTTTTTTAATTCGATTCAACAAGCGTTTTTTTCCAAAAGTAGTTAGCTAAATACTATTGAATCATTATTTCTCTAGTCTCAATTAGGCAATGGCAAATAAATGGAGACAGCAAATCCCATTTATTATTTCCTTGCATTTAATAACACGTACTGGTGATAGTTTCACACAGGGTTTTTGGAAAAAGTTTAAGGTTGTGTAATATGTAACAGCAAGTGTGTCTAATAAATTTTTCAACTATAAGAAGAAAAGATATATTCTAAAAAAAATCTTTAAAATTAAAAAAAATTACATCAATTAAAAACATACTCTCTGTTTATTTATAAGTAAAAAATAATATATCTTATAAGATCTTGCAAGTTTGAATAAAAGACTAACACTAGGATGGTCCCTAGTGTTGTCGTGACATTTTGGACGTTTTTAGAGCGAAACTAATGTTTTATCTTACTCCAGAACAAAAATAATAATAATAAGTCAACGAAGTTTAAGCAATCTAATGAAATAAACTAATAAAATTAATTAATCTAAAAAAATTAATGAAATTAATTAATGAATAAATTAATCTAATGAAAATAATTAAAAAGATGAAAGTTTTATCCTTTCTAGCCCAGTCATATTTTATATTTGATTTTACTTTCTTAATTATATAATTTAGTCTTTCACATGTTTATAAAACCAGATGCTAGTCATTGGAAAATTATAATGACAAATCAAAATTGCCTCAGTTGCCCCCACTGACAATTTGTATATTTGGCAAATACATATTCGCATAGCTTTATTTGACCTGACTTCTGATCTATATACTTTGCAAAAAACATCAGCCATTTTTCTCCCGTACTGAATTCAAAACATATTCGCAGTTTTGCTTAGCTTTATTTTTCTCTAAATAATTTTTAGATATGCAGGCTGATTAAATAAATTCTTAGTGTTGCCAATATCAATGCTTAGTACAGTGTTTATGGGGGAAACATGGAATAAAAACGGAACAAATAGTGACAGTTCCATATACACGGGATGTATCGCAATCCTAATGGTTCCAGAATATCTGTTTATTTTATCAGTATGACAAACATTAATTAATCAACATATGATATTCAGATCAATCTCGCGATCGATTGGCTTTCAGCAAAAAAAAAGTAAACAAAACATTGCTGTTATTATTTTGCGCTATCTTCCATCAATCCATGAAAGGATTATGCTCATTAAGGATGCGTGTTTCCTCTTGTTAAGCAAGGAGCCAGACGCCTCATAAATGAAGAACTCTCCAGACGGATTCCTCTACACATCGACGAACAACCGTATTCTTATCGCTTCCTTATACAGAAAGACGGACTTAAAGCATCCTTATTTAGTAAGAAAGCGATTACGTCACTATTTACCCGTCACCAAAGGCCGCACCCCATAAAACTCAACTGAACTCATCGCGTGTGACGTGAAGAGAGGAACGTCAAAGAGTTCCTTCTTTTCGTCCGGCTATGACTCAAAGGAGAGAGGGTGAAAGCAACCCACGCTGCGCTTTGGACTCTTCTGAAAGTCAAAAAACACATAAAGAACATCAAAAAACTGCGAACTCCGCTCTTCGTTCAAGACTTGTTCCAGACACACAAAAGGATTGGCCACTTACCCCAGTAGTATTTGAATTTTCGAACACAAAAGTCAAGAATCTAGTTGAGGCTCAGGGTCCGGCAGAATTCCAACGTAGAACAACACCCACGCCTTAGGAAACTCGAGCGGTCCCCCGGTTATTGAAAAGATGGGGTGCCTCTGTGCGTCACGTGATATTCACTTTGCCAGCCAATAGCCGATGACCGCTGCTCACATATGCCTGCCCCCTTTTCGCACGCGCTGTATCGGATTTCGGAATAAATGGTTTCATTTACTGCGTGCCCTTGCACACTGTCCCGTATCAATCTGCGGCTAAAAGTGGAGTTTTTATTCAATTATGTATGGCAGCAGAATTGACAGCAGTGCCCTTTTCTTGACAAATGATTCCCCCGTTTCGTAAGCTGTTTACTAATAGAGAACTATTAATACTACGAAAAGTAGAGTTTAGCAGATATAAAAGTTTATTTTTTGCTCTATTTAATCTGCAATATGTGTCAGCAATAATAGTAATTTGATCTTATTTTATAAAAACTTTTTATCAATCTATTAACAAAGGTTCGCAAAATTTTGAAATATTTTAACGCATGAATGTGAAGTAAAAATATATGTAGTACTTTCATTAAGGAATTTTTTAATTAAAAATCAGTGTATTTTATATGAAGTTTTTAAGGTGGATTGACATATTTTGTGATTTAAGGCCATGCAAGTTATGAGGCCCTTCTTTTTAGTAAACTAATCAATTCGTCTTCACATTTCAATACATTTTCCAAAAACTCCAATCCCATGACATTACTTCATACTTTTAAAAACGTAAATGCCCGGTTCATTTGTCATAAATTTCACGATGTTGCGCTTTTAATTTTTTTTTTTTATCCGTCTTCTAAACGACAGAAATATTTTTTTAAATCCTATTCAGTTTCAACAATGAAAGAATATTAGATAGTTGATCAAATATTTGATGAAACTATAAAACCAGTTTGAATTTCAGGGCAACAATGTAATCTATTGTTGGAAAGAAGACACAAAAATATTTTTAAAAAATTTGCAAAATTCACAAAAAATAAACACGATAATTAAATCGGTATCATTAAAAAAAGCTTAAAATTCTTTTTAGTGCAGTAATATTTTCGGAGGTTTTAAAGCAAGAACTCTAAAATTCAACTTAATTTTTAATTAATTAAAATTTTAAAAAAGTAACTCCGAGTTGCACATTTTCATCTTCCACGGTATATATGTTTCAAAGTTGGTATTGTAAGTCAAACGATATGTATGGCTTGTAGAGTGCCAACACACACACACATTTATCTTTATAGATTTATCTGCATGATTTTTTTTCCATTGTTGAAAATTAGAGATGGAAGATTTTGTTAATTTATATGTAATTCTTAAGACAAATAAGTGAAGTCATAATATTGCGATATTTAAAAGATGGATAAACCTGATATTTACGTTTCTAATAGTGCTATGATGTTTTGAGATTGCTTCCATTAGAAAGGTTCATATATACAATAAATATGACTTAGGCAATTAAAATAATAATACTTTAATATCTGACATTTTGGTGAAATCATGGGTATAAAGTTATATCTAAGCGATTCATCAGAAATCAAATATAACTAATATTTCCAGTTAACTAACCAGTAGTCTGAGGGAATTAATAATACATACAAACAAATATTATGATACGTTATTGATGAGAATTAATTAAAAGGCGATCAAGTCTGTTTCATTATAACCAGTTCCGATTTATTGGGCACTACCTTCATTGCTATAAAGCATAAGGCCGGTTTCAGTTGACATTGTATCCCATATTTATTTTTTATTTTCATTCTATTGTGCTACGACTCATTAGCTATATCTTTGTTAAAATCTATTATTAGTCCCAATATTAATCTTAGAACCCGTAATAAGTATATGATCAAGGTGGCCGCCTATGGAGATGCAAATTTAAAGAGAGGTGGGGAAAGGTCAAAAAAGGAAAAACAAAACAAAGCAGGCACTTCTCTAAAGGATCAAAACATAAATTTCAAATATAAAACATTTTGTATTCATTCTGAATAGCAATTTAAAACTGTTATGCATCATCAAAAATAATTTAATGTGTTATTAGTGGTATATGTTATAATTTGAGAAATCCTGACATATATTAAATGATATAAAATTGGTGTATATTAAATTGATGTGTATTAAACTGATTACACATACCGAATTAACTTGGCCAGCCCCTAATTTTGTCGTCTACTCCAAATTGAAAAAGTGTGCAGAATTTTTCTGATAAATCCAAATTTTAAAAAATGTTTACCTGTTTAATTTTTTAAAATTTAGATAAAACAAAATTTAGTAACCAATTTTTGCTGTTTGTACAAATGGAGAGACATCTTAAGTTGTCGCATTTTTTTACTTACCATTAAATATATCAAATGAAAAAAAAGGATTATCTACATTTAACTTTCCTAAAAGTTAGTGGAAAATATTTGAAACGATGTAATAGAAGTAAATAAAAATTTGTTGAAATGGATTAACTCCAGAAAGAAAAAAAGTATATTATATAAGCAATTTAATCTACAACTGGCAAGAATGAAGAGGTTGAAAGAGATTACTACATCATAGAAAAGCTCCTATCTCTCAATAATACGTGTATCATTCAAGATTTATCTCAGATCTTCATGATCGAAGGCGATTATTATATCCCTTAGACAGACACACGCACAAAATGCCAATTTATTTAAATTCCTAGTTAGATGTGTAATTTTATTTTGAACATTTATTGTTATTTCAATCTATTCTTAGAAGAGCGCAAAAGGCCGTATGAGGTACTTAAACGTATTCAGATAATTTTTACCGTTTATATTAATTGCTACTTTAACTTAAATTCAAATTTATAAATCAAGTACCCTATAATTCGATGCATGTCATTTCAGTAAGAGAGTTTTAATGTATCGAGTTGATTTCTTTGAAATTTTATTTTATTCCTTAAAAATTATTCAATAATTATTTATTTGCTAACCCTTCTTTGCATGATGATGGAAATTTCCATCATAACATTTAGTGAACAAAAAATTGTATTCAAAACAGGTGTACTGTAAATTGGTAGTTGCTGGCAACTTTTTTCACGCCTATTGCGTAACAAGAAACGTAGCTGTCAAAAAAAAAAAAAAAAAAAAAAAAAAAATCAAATGTCACAATTATTATAGCGGGTTTGAACTTGTCATTCCGCTGTTTGTTGTGGTTGGAAGAAACGTGTGATTTCTTGAATATTTTTTTTAATAATTTATCTGAGGTAATTTGCTAATAAAAGCGATAATGAGTGGAGAAATTTAGAAGAGAGAGACACTGAAGATTTTGTACTGAGCTTAACATGTAAATTTGCATGATGATGGATATTTCTATCATATTTTTTTTTAATTATTTCATATTATATATTTATACTATGATTATTTAAACATTTTTCCTTTAATCTAGAGCATGAATTATATAACCCTGATTTATTTCACAAAAAAGGAAAAAATCATGCAAAAGAGGGCTAATCATACCTCCAGATTGGCTAGGAATGACATCTGTTTTGAAGCCTGAGCTAAAGTTAAAATCTCTTTGACGTTTGGTCTCGCTTTACTTTGTAAAAATGCATTTTCCTTATAAGATACAACAAGATAAATAAATTATACCAAAAAATTCCTATAAGTGACGTTTTTATATGAGAATTCTCAGTATTATATAAAATATAGGTCAATTTCGACTTACGATTGAATTCGTTCCAACAGACAAATCGTAAATCAAATGAGTCATAAGTATAATTTATAATTTCTTTGGTACGGGCTGTAAAAGTTGAACATAAAACGCTGAACTTCTGTCTATGGTGTATAATTATTGTACATAATATAAAAAATACTTAATGTACATGCAATGTAGACAAAAATATAACTTCAAAATGCATTTCATTTTGAAATTATACTGGAGTACTTGATACTGAGGATAATTATAAGTTGAGGGAAATAAAGTGTAAAATGTCAGCAAAGAGGCAAGTTAAATGAATCCACAAAAATAAATAAATGAACAAGTAAATTTTGTGTTAAATATATATAAATGAAGACTTTTGAAAACGGCAATCCATTGAAGAAAGAATTGCTGGTCAGAAATATGATTTCAGTCCTTAATAAACATTTTATTTAAATTTTTTATTTACAATTTTTTTTTCTTCTTATTTTAACTATGGAGTCAATTAATGTTCTTGTGACCCATATATGTGCCGTGCCAATTAAATTTTGAAATTCATTTTTCACAGTACAAGACAATTATTTGCAGTTAGACAACATGTGTACGGACTTTTAATACTTCCTATACTACCATTTATGTATTGCTATTAGTAAAAAAGATGCAGATAAAATAAATAAACATGAATAGAAATTTTTAAAAATTAACGATTTAAAAAAATATACTTAAAAAGATATTTAGATTTATAAATGATGAAATATTAAAAACAAAATTAAAATTAAGTTCTTACTGTCACTCTGTGAAGTCATAAAAATCCTTATTTCACTATAAATGCTTAAAGTGTATTTAAAAAAATACTTTAAGTAATGATACTCTAAAAATTAATAACCATGTCTATAAAAGACGAACAACTTGGGAAAAGATGACAACTTTCTATTGTTCAAAGCAGTAAATAGACAATGTTTAATGCGGACGGATGAAAAAAAAAGATCGTTCACCAATTGCATCAAGTGCAAAAGTATTAGATCAGTCAATACAAGTCAGCAACCTATAGCTGATATAGAAAAATCCGTAACTAATATATCTTATATTTGATGATTATGATGTCAGATGAACTGAAACTACTGTAATTAATAGATTGAGTTAGCAGCGTATATAATTGTCCACCACCGTCTGTAAATCTAGGCGGAGTTAAAAGTATCTCCGTCCTTTTGATTTGCGTTATTATCGGAGGCGTAATCTCTACTTCTATTTTAGAGCTTAGCAACTGAGACAGTTTCTTTTTATGTTTAACGACTGATTTATCGGTGTGAGAATAAACCTAAGTATGAATATATAGCAAATATCAATGAGCTAAGATCTGCAATTTTCGTTATTTTATATCCTGATCCATTATATTCTCCTTTCAAAGACCAAATTGAAGATTATTGCTAATACGTTCTTTCAGCAATTTTTTTTATATTAGTAGATCACTATTTGTTTCATGACGGTTTTACTGATTAATTTTGATTTGAGAATTCGTGAACAATATGGACAGAGAAATTCCTCTAATGTTATTACATATTTGCATCTAAATTTTCTGCAAATAATAATTTTATTTATTTCTTAAGCAATAATGCAAATATTATACTACCAATAGTGCATGCTATTTTCGACTACAGCTTCCTTTAGTTAATCCTTGATAATTAAATCCAAGATATTATTAACAGCCTATCTAGGTGACACATTTTTCTTGTTATTATAATAAATTGATAAATTTATGCTTCATTTTAGAAAAAAAAAAAAAGATAGGAAAACCAATAACAAATTTATTTATTTAATGATTTCCTATTTCTTGTGGAGTATATTAAGTTAATGAATAATCCCACACAGCAGCAAATTACCTGTTGAATTCAAAAATATTGATTTAAGCTCATCGAATATATAAACCGATTTTAACTAATCAGTAAATCAAACTTCAAGGTTCTGAAAAAATCCCACGATAGATTATTAGATTATATATGGTAATTACTTCAAATATTATCGATGATATTATACTTTTTTATTTTCATAGACCCAGATAATAAAATTTCGAGAGAATTTTATCTGTGATAATCCTGAATTTATAAATAGCACCGACATTTTTCCATAGTTGTTGAAAAGCTGTTTATAATCAGAATACCTTTACGAAACGAGGTCCGATCCATCGATGATAAGTTATCGGCAGATGCACTTAAAAGATTTTAAACAAGCTGAGTTAACGCAACTGTGTGGTGAATGTTTTTATTGTCAGTCCGATAGAAGGTAAACAGTCGAGTTCCGCGGATTATGTTTCGACTGTCTAGTAACTTTCTGAAACGGCTCTTGAGACAATATTGAGAATTACTCTATTTTTAACTTGAAAGTGTTTTCCTGATAAACCAATTGTCACCAAAGTTATTTTATGTTAAATTTTGGAAGAAGTGAAACTGTGGAATATTTTTTTCGAAGTGAAATTCTTTTTGTGTGGATTGTGAATGACAAAAATTGTGAAAGAAACCAAGAGAAGGGAATAATTTCAAGCGAGAAAAAGAAACTAAGCAGCGCATGCTTTACAGCACTTTTTGATATAATTCTATGAGCAAGTAGAGAGACAGACGGACAGACAAACATGGCTAACGCGTGAGTACAATTTTATACTACTGATTGATTAATTTAGAATAAAAATTTCAAATAAAGGTATGGCTAAATTTATGCAGAAAGAAAAGATCTCATTGTAATTTTTTTTACAATAAAGCATTTTGTATAATTGAAAAATTTTAATAAAAGAATCAAATTGAATTATTGTATTGACAAATATACAATGAAACTGCTATTGTCAACGATAAATATGAATTGATTGCATTAAAAAATTACAGGACCAAGATTTTGTTTGTTTGTTTATTTATCAATAAAATTGATTACATTAAATAATTATAGAGCCAAGATTTTTTTGTTTGTTTACCAATACGAATTGATTGCATTAAATAATTATGGGACAAGACTATTTTCTGTTTGTTTATCAATATGAATTGATTGCATTAAATAATTATAGGACCAAGATTTTATTGCTTGCTTATCAATTTGAATTGATTGTATTAAATAATTATAGGACCAAGATTTTTTTGTTTGTTTATCAATTTGAATTGATTGTATTAAATAATTATAGGACCAAGATTTTTTTTGTTTGTTTATCAATACGAATTTATGGCATTAAATAATTATAGGACCAAGATTTTTTTGTTTGTTTATCAATATAAATTGATTACATTAAATAATTATAGGGCCAAGATTTTTTTGGTTTTTTACCAATACGAATTGATTGCATTAAATAATTATGGGACCAGGCTGCTTTCTGTTTGTTTATCAATATGAATTAAATGCATTAAATAATTATAGTACCAAGATTTTTTTTGCTTGTTTATCAATTTCAATTGATTGTATTAAATAATTATAGGACCAAGATTTTTTTGTTTGTTTATCAATTTGAATTGATTATATTAAATAATTATAGGACCAAGATTTTTTTGTTTGTTTATCAATACGAATTGATTGCATTAAATGATTATAGGACCAATATTTTTTCTGTTTGTATATCAGTATGTACTTTTTAAAATATGCTTAACAGAGTAAAAAAAAATTGAAGGAATTGAAATAATTTCTGTTCATGACAGAAGTGTTCAAACAGTCACAACTTTTTTTAACTCTTCTGTAGAGAAATAGATTATCATTTAGCTAGCAAGACCCTACTAGAAAATTATAATATTCATATAAAATGAACTCTAATATAGAAATTTCATTTATTTAATTTACAAAGCAGTTGATTTGGAGCTAAAATTAGAGAATTTGTTATTAAGCTGATGGTAAGCTCCATTAAGCTCTTTTTGTAAATTATTGACTTAGCGTTCTGAAATTCTGCATGCCTGTTTATTTTTACACATGCCTTGCGAAATCTTATACCTGTAACTTTAACCGTCTTAGATTAAATTTTCCTTCCGCCCAATGTCAAAGGCCTAATTTTAGTTGATAATTTCGCGATTCTTTGATTTCACTTTAAAAAGGAGGGAATTTCCTATTCTTGTTCCAGATTTATTTTTCATACTTTTCTCTTCACAGTTGAGCATGCACACTGGGTCTCATTGAAATCAGTCATAGATTGGAAAACTTAAAATACAATTTAAGAAAATATTAATCTGTCATCCATTTCAAATTATATACCACTAATTAAAATAAATTTATTTTAAATCATCAATAATCGCTAATTCCTATAAAATGCCTATTTTGCTCGGCAGTTTCACCTTATACTTATTCATAACTTATACAATAAGCTGTATAATTACATCAAATATCTTTAATGTGCATTTTAAAATCAAACAATTTTTTAAAAATATCTAATTTAAAGAAAAATGTGAATATTTCATGCATTCAGATTTTTATTTCCTGACTTAATTCTTCATTATTATCACATTTGGAAAATAACGAGATATTATGTCGAGTTTACATTTGAAAGTAATTTTTTTTTAGGAAATATTTTTATGCACACACACACACAAGTATGTTTCTTCAGAATTATGTGTTTTTTCTGATTAAAACTTATTTTTACCAATCTAAAACAAATCAAAGCAAAAATCGGATTCCTATTACATATTGAAATATATCGGTCAAGACACATTTCAATATATAATAGGAATCTTTGCCATGTATTTTATATAATTTCTTGAGAAATTAAGAAGCCTCGAGTATTTCAAAAACATTGAGATTTGGTAAAAACATCGCTTTGTGAAAAGGCACTAAATATACTTACTTCTCATAAACCCTTAGCTATTAATTTTATTAAAGGATATATGTATCAATCTTTTATTCGAGATTGAATTTATTGAAATTAAACATGATTAATTTAATGTTTAGCATTTATTAATTTATTGAGATTAAATATGCATTATTAAACATTTATTAATTTATTGAGATTAAACATGTAAATGGAAATTTTGTATTTCTATCATTATTATAAATTTTTATATCCTAATGACCATTTACCCTGAATATTAAGCAGAAGGAGTCATTTTTATTTTGATACATACATCAGAATAAATCATAATAACGTAGCATAGGGAAGAAGACGACAAACCCTCGAAAGTCGTAGCAGTCCGTAAGTGTCAATGTATCCTTCCCTCCCTCTCCCAGGGGCCGTGGTGGCCTGGTGGTAAGGTTTGGGTTCCTGAGGTGTAGGGTTTCAGGTTCCCGTAGTAGAAGACCCGTAGTGTAAGGAGGTCTATTGCAAGTTAAACACGTCAGGCCAAACATAAGCCCGCTGGTGTGGTGTGGAGAGGGGGCCGCCAACTCAGGTGTCGCCCTCGCTATCTGACCGCGGTTCAGAATTACCAGGTCCGTTTCAAACTAGTCCTAGTGTTGTTTTACAACGGGACGTTAATAAAAACTAAACTAAACTAAATCCTCCCTCTCCTACTTCCGTGCTCAATGACACAGTATAGTTCGTTTTGTGCTGCGTAATATAATGATAAAAACTGAGTATGTAGTTTGAGCGCTTATTTTTCTATCGATTGGATAGAAGATTTAATACAGGCATACAATTTTGGTTACAGGACAGCATACCAAATTTTATTTGTATTAATTGCGGCGTTTTTCGGTTACCACGTCTATATGTACACAAAAAACATCGTGCTCCCTTGCAGATTTAGCTTATAATTTAATTATAGTGTAGATCAGTATTAAATAAATAGATGTATTCTGATATACAAATATATAACTTTGTATTCTAAGGTATACAAAAATTATATATTTATATACCGCATTTCATTCATATAGTTCTTTGCTTTTTTTTTAGTTACAGTGTTCACATGCATAGAAACAAACAGATTGCCTTGATGTAAAAACAAACAAACGCCGGGAGTGACTTCTCCGAGATATTCTGGGAAGGTGGTCGGAGATTAGTCGTGGGGATGCGATTAATACACAAGTACCAGGAAATCAAATGTATATTTTGCACGCCTTTTTTATGCGACCAAATAAAACCAAAATTTCTTGCGAAAATCACATGTCAGATCTCATATATTTAAGTTATTGCATTTTGGAGTTATCAAGTTTATATGCATGTTAAATTACAGACCGACAGACGACCAACCATTCGATGGATTTGGTTCGAAATTAGACACATATCTATACTGTAGATATTAAATCTGTGAAATTAAATTTTATATATATATATAGCAACCAGATAGCCTTTCTATATATGAATTTTGTTCAAGCTTTAATAGAAATCTGCAAATTTGGTATGAAGCTCCTTATCAGTCTTTATAATTCAAAACCTTTTTATATATGGAGTCCACTGAAATGGACATATATATATATATATATATATATATGTGTGTGTGTGTGTGTGTGTGTGTGTGTGTATGTGTGTGTGTGTATGTGTGTGTGTGTATGTGTGTGTGTGTGTGTGTTTTCGGACTCAAGTAGGTCTGAAATTGGAGATTCGTCAAATTAACGAGTTCGAATTTTTTAACGATTACAGTATTTTCTTTTTGCATATTTCGTAAGCGAAAAAGTAAAAAGTTAAGATAAAAGAATATTAATTTATTCTATTACATTTCTGTAAATGGAGCACTGTGATATTTAAATGAGAATAAACTTTTAGATTTTCTGTAAGAAATTCTGTCTCTTGTGGCTAAATGTGTTTTGTTCGAAGTCAAGTCTTCTGAAATTATAAATCATGATCTCACTCAGGATTACATGGAGTAACTTTAGGGTCGAGGAAATTTTAAAAAAGCTGTCTTTCCAATTCGCCAATATTTGTGACTGAAAATTATCGAAATATATTTGACGGTAGAAATTTCTGTCAAATTTAGCTGCTATAAAAATATTTTCAACTCACTTTTTAATCCTCATTCAGTATCCTTTGTTTTCTTATTTATTTTCAAATTTCAGGCCCATGAAATTTTTTTAAACTATGGAAAAATTTTAAAAGCACTATTTCTAACATTGCTACTGCAGCATACCTCAAAAATACTTTCCTCTGCTAAAAAATATAGTTGTAAGGAAAGTCTGCATCCTATAATTGGCCATGCACGCAGGCCGAATTTGATATTGGGAAGAAACATAGTTCCCTCAAATAGCTATTTTTCACTCTGCACAGAGAAGCATATTCTTGGGATGATAAAAAAAAAAAAAAAAAAAATTCGTAGAGGGAACTTATGCTTTTGCCTCAATTTTTTTCCCTTGTATTTCCCTTAGAAACCGGAAATACTTAATGTGAAATCGTGCTAATAAATTTAATGCATCTGGAAAATATAATAATGTAATCACTAAATTTGCATAATTTACATTGCAGCCCACCAGCATTTGCTGGGAATGTTGCAATACTGAAGTACTTAGACAAGAATATTCTCAGGATGTTTTATTCAGATATATTATTCATACGGCTAAAAATTTAGAAAATTTTAAAAGCTAGTTTTCTTATTCACTATTTAAAAAAAAAAAAGGCTGAAGGCAGTAAAATTTCTCAGAAGGAATGGATATTGTGCAGGCTAAATCAATGCATCATGATTTACAATTCCTCCATTGAGTATATAAATGTGTTTTTAAATTCATTCAAATCATTTTTTAATTCATAAGGCAATTAAAAAGGGCATTTGCTAGCAGTTGGAGGCAATAGATCTAATGGCATAAATACAAGATGGCAGATTTGACAAAATATCGGAGGTCGCGGACATTAGGAAATCCCGACTCGATGTTTTACAATTAACTAGGCACCCTTTGAACATGAGAACTAAAAAAAAAAATCCCATCTTTCTGTAGGATTTTATTATATCTGTAAGATTACTTCAAAATCAATTAACAGGATTAAGAAAAGTGACTGAACATTTAAAAAAATTAAATACAGTAGTTCTCTGATTACTCGAGTGCCTATCACTTGGGGTATTGGTTAACCAAGCCTATGTCAGAAAATCAAACTGTGTTTTTAATTTTTAATGAAATTGCTTAATTCCAGTCTATAACTATTTTATGAATATTGGGTATAAAACTGTATGTATCACTGCTGAACGCAAAATCTTAGAAAAAGGGAGTAAAATTATATTTTTTTTCCTTCAAAATTTTGAAACAGGAAATGCATTTCATTTGGAGTATATCTGCTTCAATATCTCGATAAAGTATGGTAAAATTCATTGGAACCTGGTGATGATTTAATTTCAGTAATTTTACAGCGAAAGACGCATTATAAAATTTAAGTGGAGGATTATTAGGAATTATTACACATATAGGAATATGACGATTAACCATCGTTTTATTTAATATGTTAAACGTATATCATATTTAATTAATAAAAAACTAGCTAACAATCAATGTATAATTCGTAAATGTCTTTTTTTTCTGCTTAAAATTTCCAAAGTATTATTCTATTTTAAACGTTTTCACAGTTTAAATTTGCTTTCAAGCTCTTTTATTGTTTCGAAAACAGATGTAACACACACACACACACAAAGAGATATGTCTTCTATTTCTAAATCTTTCTTCAAGTACGTATGCTTTTCCTATAAAAATAATGAGAAATGCGACAGTTTTGGCGTCAAAACCAATGATTAAGTGGTGCTTATTTTGTCCCGGAACTAAATACTCGTTTTTCTGCTTCGAGGGATAGAAAATTAACTCCATATGCGTCATCGATACTCTTCACTGGCCTACTTGCTCGTGTCACTGCTTTTTGGCGGAGTTCCATTTCGAAACTCTTTTTCGGAGAAATTAAGTCACCCTTTACGCCTAAACATTTTCTGGAAAATCTCGGTATTTCTGAAACAAAGTTGTTTATATGCCGATATTCCCTGTAAAAATATGTATTTGCAAGCCTATTTAATTCTTTTAAAGGAATCAATTTTAAGAACCGATTGAAGAGAAAAAATAAAGAAAGATGGTGTATTATAGTGGATATCGCTTGTAATAATAGTACATCTAAAATGCTTTAAAAATACTGCAAATGTATAAGTATACAAGGAAAGTTGAAAAAAAAAAAAAAAAAAAAAAAAAACAGATCACACATCATCATTCATAGAAACAGAAAAATTGATACAATCTACAGGATTGAAAAGTATTCTTACATATTTGAATCTGTAAACGATCTTTAAAAAATTTATCCAGTCTACTGAGTTATCAAGCATGCGTTGGATAAATCTTGCATATGAATGATTTTCAGCTGAAGATTCAAAACAGTATTGGACTGATCTTAAAGGTCGAAGGACTTGCGGAGTTTTGTAGGTTGTTGATAGTTTCTCTTCTGGCTCCTTTTCACCTTGACTTGTCGTCATGTTATATGACGTCATCTCTTCGATTCTCCCGCGTATGCCAAATTGTTCCTTTTGTAGCTTTTTATTTTTATTTTACATCAACGTTGAATTAGGCTTCATAATCTTCTTTAGAAATTGATTTTTCAATGATTCCGGGTCATCTTCGTGATGAGTCCTAGTAAAACCTCCATTCCGTTCAGCCTAGACTTCAAAATCGATCATTACAATCAAATTGTTGATCACTAGAATCGGCGAAATTTTTTACGTATATAATAGGAGGTCCTTTCTTTCTTATTTTGGTTAGTCCAACTAATTGGTCAACACATCCATACTCACTACAAGAGGCGATAACTGTATAAAAAGGAAGATTTCGGTGACATATTTCTTTTATTAGAAGGTGATCCAAGTGACATACCTTTCGAATCAGGTTGTCACTTGAGAGATACAAAATTCAATTGAAAACAATTTTGGCAGATAATTTTGTCTTAAAATCTGAGGATTTATAAGTAAGAAGTAAAAAAACACAACCAAAGAAATTTCTTCCCTTTTATTTTATTACATAGTAAAGCAATATTTGTGCTTTGTAATGAAATAGAGAAAAAAATATTTTCAAAATCTTCCTTTTTTTTCCATTTGAATAAAAAATTTGGTGAAGATTTAGTTTTGGGTGGCAAGATAGCATACTAAATTTCAGTTGCCTATCTTTTTGTATTTTTCACTCATGGTATTCATAAACCTGCGAAAAGACAGAGTTATAGACATTCAGCATGTTGATAGTTTATATCCAGAATTTGATATATATCTGCAAAGATAGACAGACTTCTCTTCAACGTATTCCATCTGGTGTTTCGTTATTAACAATTATTGTGCCAAAACTACATGCAAAATTTCTTTTATCAGTCTTGTTCGGTTGTTTAACTATCGCACTCACTGTCAGGATTGATAGCATTCTGTGCCAAAACTACATGCAAAATTTCATCTATCAAGCTTATTCGATTATTTAATTATCATATTCCCAGTCAGAGTTGGTGGCATTCTGGTGTGAGACTCTGTGGCGGATTGTTAGGAGCGAGGATAGAACCTGGGACCTTGTGGTTCGCAGCCCAGTAACATGACAACGATATAAAAGCAATTACTCGGGCGGCGTATCTGTTTATTGGCTTATAAGCTTTCACCACAACTCTTTAAGCGCTGGGACCCATTAGCAACAGTAAGTCAATCGACTAAAGATAGGCCCCGGCTAGGGTAATATGCCAGACTGAAATAAAGTTCCAAGTACTACGGTCAATTGGAAACTTAGCAGTGACGTAAATTACTCTGGACACATTCAGTGTGGTCATTCTATCACACTGACTCTCTTCCCACCAAAACCTGTTTGATTGCTAATCTGGAGATATCAAAGTTGTGGATACATCCCCCTATTTACTTATGGCCCATTGGAATGATCAGATATATAGAATAAAATTTAAAAGGAAAAAAATTCTAAAAAAAAAAAAAAAGAATAAAGGAAATTTAAAGCATGTGGGTGTTTCTTCGAGTGTATCCTGTTAAGAAAGATCATTTCCAAGATTTACTCCTACAAGAATACGCGAGAAATTACAATGCGTTGAATTGGACATCACACATTCGTTCTGCTCTGTGCCGATGACTTTTCTCTTTTGTTTATTTAAGAATACTTGAACTTCTCGCACGCCTACTTGACTTCTGGTGCAATGTTTGTGAATTCAAATCTTTGAATTTTCAGCACTGTATTTGTAGATATAAAAGGACACTTCAAACCTTAATATAATTATTCGATTGATTGTTATTGGAAAAAAATGTCTTGTTATTATCTAATTTCTTAAAATTACTTGTTTCACGCGTTTATTTTTGTAACTTTGGGTTCATATCTAAAATATAATCATAATAATTATTATGACAATGTTATTCGATAGAAATATATTAGTTTAGTGCAAAAATTACATATCGAATTCATCAGAGTAATTTGTTATTTTATGAATTGCTATTATCATTGATTGACAGATATAATTCCCAAAATGGTTTCATTGGCTCGGATGTTTTAAAACGTAAAGCTTCAAAGAATTTTAATTTTTTTTTTCAAGATTGCAAAACCTTCACTTTGGATACTCTGAACGGAGAAAGTAAAAATGTTTTAATTGGAGTGAAAAACAACAACAACAAAAAATTCAGCTCAAAATAATACTGGATTAAAATAGCAGTAGGAGAGTTATGGGTGTTTAAAATAATCGACGATGTTATTATTATTATTATTATTTAGAGCTTCGATTACTAGTACCAGATTTGCTACATTTTGACAGAAAAGATTAGGAACTGCAATTTGTGACTTGATCAGAAATAAAGAATTCAATTATACTTCGACATATATATAGGGCATCTTATTAGTTTATACCAGCCTTAGTAATAATTATGGTACCAGACTTAGTATGGTACTAGCCTTATTTAATAATCGCAGCCTAATAGCTAATTCCTGAAATCTTAGAGATAAGTATATATTTCGAATTGGGAAAAAGTGCTCAAAATAACACAAATAATTACGAATATTTTATTTTGTTTTAATGGATAAATACACTACTGAAAAATTACGAAATCTTTTTTATTCAGTTTTCCAGCCTTATTTAGTCATAATTAGTGTAATATTTTTGATACACTAACACGATAAACAAAAAAGTTCCACTATTCTACGACTGAATTGACTCTTATCTAAGTTAATTTTTAAAATCATGTTATGTTAAAATAATTAGCGTTATCGCTAAAAATTATTTTTCAAAACTAACTTTGAGGAAAAACAAAATTTAATTCTAAAACTTTTTTCATCTGAAATTGTGTATCTATCTTTAAGGGAAAATTAGCTATTGGGCCATAATTACAATGAATACCTGCATAAATACATTTCTACATGTTATTGGTTGCTTTTCCAACTAACTTAAAAATTTCTACAACGGTGAATTAAAAAAAAACGAAGAAAATTTTTCAGCCTAGTTTTTTTTCTCATTTCAAAAAGACTTCTATACACTCGTATTTATGTATAAAAAAAATATACTTTTATTAAACTGCTCCGAGACTAAATCAATGTGTAAATAAATAAATAAAAAACATAAACAGTTTAAAGATTAATTATAATAAGTATTTCAAAAGTTAGAAAGAGACAAGTAAACAAAATATATTTTGCAATAATTTTCGATATTTTAAAATCAAGCTATCATTGATCACAAAAGGCGATTCTATTTTAAGAACAGTGAAAATTGAGAAGGAGAATTCTTCAAAAGCTGATATTTATAAAGTTTAAATTTAGTTTCCTTTTTTTTCCCCCTGAATGTGAGCTATTTACTTTCAATTTAAAAGCGAAACAACCAGAAACATGTAATTCAAATTCAAAAGATTTTTGTTTAAATGGAAAATCTATATTTATATCCAAGATCTTTTGTTGATCCATCAAAAATTTATTCGCTATTCGGTGTTTGGAAATCCTTGTTCTATAAAATCAATAATGTGCATTTGTGAAATGTTTATCTTTCGTTTACTTAATCATCTTCACCCTATTCCTATATCACTGTTTCCCTGAGCATTTTAGCATATAAACGGTTTCCAGCGATTTAAGCTTTCCAACTTTTACATCACTATTCCACTATTACTTTGGAAAATGTAAAAGCAGACAATATTGTATGTAATAAATTCTTTTTCCCGCATCTTTCAAAATACCACCTCAGTTTGGTTTCAGGCTGATGACGAGTTTTACAATCTACTTTGAAATAACGAATCCCTTATTTCTTAAGCATTGCTTTCGTAATTAAGAATGTTCTACGTTTCAAAGATATAATAAGGCCACCTGCTAATTTGATGTTTCCTGTGATTTCACGATCATTGGTGCAGTGATGTAACTCATATTGGTGGGGAATAATTAAGGCCTGGGACATGATACGATTCTTTTCGTCATCTGTCGTCATCGACTAAGAAAAATTCAAATGGCGCCAAAGGCATAGCATTATACTTTCATCTTTTTATCATTTAAATAAGCGGCATAAATGATCATCTCTAAAGTGAGAGTGATATCAAGGATATTTATACTAACACCATTGCGCTGGTGAATTGTATAACTTCACGCGCAACATTCAGGGAAAAAAAATCATTATTAAAGGTAGATTTCTGATTAGACAACAATTTAGAGCCATTGAGATGAGAGAGTCGCAGAAAGGTTTATAAAAAAATGCTGCTCGCCTTTTTTTCGAAATAAATAAAGATACAAATTCTATGAATCATAAAATATTAAGATAATATTAAGGTTTTGCCATATATATTTAGTCAGGTTCTTATTGTTGCAATTGTTTTCATGTCATCTATTTAGATTAGCTTCTGATATCGCAAATTTTAAAGCAGTTCAAGTATCATATCGCTAACATTCACTTTCACTTCCAAGCGGTGGATAAAAGACCCCCGAGACCGGGCGCTTCCCAAATGCGTCCACTGGTGCTCTATTTATTCCAATACGCCCACTCATATGTCTGCATAATGATATTATGCACAATTGAGGTTTCTGCGTAGGCTTGAATCATAATAAATAAATAAATATGAAAAAAAATATTTTTTTCCATAAAGTTATTAAAAAATAACTTACGCACGAATTAAATTTACGTGCTGAAAAGATTCAGATTTTTTTTTCTTCATTTATTTATTTCTGCTGGTTGATTAAAAATGTAGAAACAGTTAAAACTACATCGAAATGCAAACTTTAACTGTCCAGTTTATAAAAAAAGTGATTTCATAATATACATTGGTTTAATCCGCGATAAAAGGTTTAAATCTGCCTCTGACTCTAGCGATAAGCATCTAATCTTTTGTAAGAAAGTAAACCAGAGGAAATGGTCTCCCCAGAACTTTCTCGCATACTCTCTAATAAACTTGTCATGCCGGAGAACGCCTTACATGGCATGGGCTTACAATAATTATTAAATACTAATTTTTGATGTGAATTTAGCTTTTTTACAGAATCTATCGTGTTATCCTTGGCGAGTAATTTGGAGAGTTTTTGAATTATCGCGTTTAATGTTTCTGAAAATACAGATAAACAGAGTCAACTCGTCGTTAGATTTGGATCCAAATTTGACAAGTGTCTACACTATAGTTGTTAAATATGTGTACCAAATTTCATCTAGCTAGCTCTCTTCATTTTGTAATTATTGTGCTTATGTATATTCGAACAGCTGGACAGTCGGACTTCTGGACAGATTTTACTCATAATTTGAACATAATCTGCAAATTTTATGTAAACATCCTATACCAAATTTCAACGGCTTAGCTCAAAGCATTTTTGAGTTATCTTTGTCACAAACAGACGGACATTTTCAAAAATGTGTTAATCAAGGAGGTATAAAACGTGGAGATTTAATCGAAATTTCGAGTTCGAATTCTTTGATGATCACTAAGTTTTTTTTCTTTCTATATTACATATATGATAAAGTAAAAATGTTAAAACTATAAGAATTTTTTTTTCTGGAGATTACGCTTTCCTTCAAGAAGTCTAGATTTGTATTTTGCACATAGATCTTCTTGTTGATACAACATTAAATCGAATATAACAGGTAATCCAAAAATTCTAAAATGTTTTTATTGTAACTTTCACTTAGAAAAAGAGTTAAATAAATAAATAAGATTTTCTTCCCACGTTTTTTTTTTTCAGATTTTTTTAAATAGATTATTTTGTCAGATCAGATTTGAATCTGTCACCAAAAAGATACAAAGAATATGATCCAGTTCTAAGCCATGTAATTTCGGTTATAATAATTCTGTCTGGATGTTTTGTGTCGTAGTTTTTTTTATGTCATTTAAAAATGTAGAAAAGCAGATCTCGAAATTATATTGAAACCGAATGCGACAAAGTTTTCTCCGTTATGTCTTTCTAATACTTGAAACACTTCATTGGAGGAGAGTTGGATCTATACTTCCGGAAAGCACCTTTCTTAAAATAGCCGCGCTTAAATGGTTTCGGAATGAAGAAGACAAAGGATGGTGTTGTACAGAAATAGAATGCGACCTTAGACTTAGTACAATCGCTTGGTAGTTGATTTTTTTGAAGTGCTGTTCGGGTTACTGCTGTATCAGAAGAGGACAGTTTTGAAACGATTTTTTAATTTGTTATCACAACAGTTAGGTCATAACAGCAACACTACACTAAATAATTTAAATGTTTTGACTGATTTTTATGAGGGTGAAAAAGTGCAACTGGTATGCTTTAAATAAATTCTGTATCATTCGATACGCAAATTATTTTTGTTTAAATTGTTTAAAAATTATTTTTATTAAATTTATTAGCCAAACAAAATTAGAGAAAATTATATTCCGAAATCTTCCGCAATCATTATCCTGTCAGAGACACATTTCCGGAAGTGCAAAACTGTAAATGAAGTCTAAAATTTCAAATGAATAGTAACTTCTAGGAAAAATAACTATTTGACGATTTGCATTCGTGTAACATTCAGCCGAATTACATTCTTCCTATGATTTGGTTACTTTTATAATGACATTCAAACTTAATGATGTGATGCATAAGATAAATATGCAATTTATTCAATTTTTAAAAAATTAATGCTTTGTATATTATTTATTTAGTTATATAAAATAACTATAATGCGGAAACAAAAAGGGGGGGCAGTTGTGTCTAAACTTTCTCATATATTCTCTAATAAAGTTTCTTGGTGGTAAGGTCTCAGCTTCGGAACCGGAGGGTTTCAGGTTCGTGACCCGATTCCACCGAAGAATCGTCGTGTAAGGGGGTCTGTTGCACGTTAAATCTATCATGATCAAATGTCCTCCTGCTGGCGTGGTGTGGTGTAGAGAGGGGAGTGCCAGTTCAGGTGTCGTCCTCGTCATCTGACCGCGGTTCAAAATTACGAGGTCCGTCCCAAAATAGCCCTAGTGTTGCTTTAAACGGGGCGTTAATATAACTAAACAAAACAAACAAACTATTTTCTCCCTCTCAGTTTAAAACTGTGTACTTCGGGCTTGGCCATGAATGTTGAGAGTGCTCAAATTTTTATTTATTAAATTCCGCAAATGAGTACTTTGTGTTTCATAGTTCAGTATATAAAATTGAGTTTTGGACGCTTTATTTTAAACTGAAATATGAAAATAAATTGCAGTTGTAATCACATTATCACATATAATTAAAATATCCTTCAAGTTTCTTTCATAGCGTGATAGGAATAACTATAACTGCCTATATTTATATAAAAATGTGGGTTTATCTATTAGCCGTCTATGGAATCAGTTTCAAACTTCTAGAATTGTTTTAAATTACGTTTTGTCGACAGTCTTTTATAAAAAAAAAAATCTATTTCACGCTATGGATAGCCAAAAAAAGAAGCCTTTGTAAAATATTACGTTTTATTACTTTAAAAAGAGTATTAGCCCAAAAGAAACTGCTAATGAGAGTTGCACCATATGCAAGAATGGAGCTACAACTATTATGACTCTCCGCATTAGGCTTAAGAGATTTAAAGCTGGCAATTTTGACTTGAAAAATGTAGCTCGCAAAGGCCACCTGTTGACGACGAATATTTATCAACGCCACACTCGGTGAAATTTTGCGCTATCGTTGCATGAAACAGCGAATACCACAAGAACAACGATGCATACATGTATGATCCGGCTGGAATACGTCAGTCAATGTGAAGTTTGGATTTCTTATTTATTATCAGAGACCGGCCCGTATATCTCTGTGCGATTTGCTACTGCAGTAACATGAAAAAGATCCTTTCTTAGAGTCTTGTCATTGGACACGAAACTTGGATTTTGTATCAAAAGGCGCGCACTGAGAACGCAATTTCGTCTAAAGACAACATATCTTTAAATGTCGCGAAACCTGGACTTTGCCTGTGGAAATATAATGAATTTTATCCATTTAATGCTCTGGAAAGGTGTAGTCTACTATGAGCTCCTTTTTTCAATATAAAAATCATCAAATCTGTCAAATATTGCAATTAACTTGAAAAATTGAAATCCGCCATAGCAAAACAGCCAGAATCGACGAATTGACTAGACATCGTTTTTCAGCATTTCCATGAAAAACTGAATATTGCATTGATTGTAAGAAGAAAAAATCTTTTTACAATTCGGTTAGAAAGTTCTTCCCCATCTTTCGGGCACTCTAGATTAACAGTCTGTCGGTCTGCACTTCCGCATGTATGTAAATGTCAAAAGTACATTGATCTAGATAAATGAAATTTGTATATCGATCTCTAATTTGGGATCTCGTCTCTAAAATTGCAGTTCTATGTAAAATTTCGGTTGTAATTAGTTGGGGAAAAAAAAGGAATCTAAACTGTATACTCGATTTTTTATTTTAAATTACGAAGAACAACCGTTCATGTTCGATACTCTGAAAATAAAAATGTAAGGTCTCGTGGTGTCCAAGATCCACATTTTTTTAACATTCCGAACATCGCACATTTATTTAATATTTAACGAATTGCCTTCGGCTTCTTGTCTGTTCACTAACTATATTAAAAACATTAATTTAATTATCTCAACCAACTTTGATTAATTATATCTTATCACAATGAAAGAAAATACTATTTGAATTGAATATTGAACATAAAGAATTCTGACTAGTTAGCAATATCTGCAAACTGACGAAATCAGTCCAGTTGTTAATGCTGGAGGATCTATCGAAATTTAATTTTTCAATATTTCCCGAAATTTTAGGAGGATGAAATGCAGGTTATCTTTGATGGCTTATCTAGGGATCATGGGCTTTTTATATGAAATGAAAATTGGCGAAATCGTATCAATGGCTGAGAATTGGAACAGATTAATTTGGGTTTTTTTTCTATAATTTTTAAAATATAGACGATTAAATTATTAAATTCCATTATGTTTAAAAACAATCATAATATAAAATACAGCAAACATCCAATTACACGATTGTTTTGTTTTTAAAAATTATCATTTTATGATTATCTGTGGCAGAAGAAGCAAAGAATTGCTTCAAAAATATAAAGGATTTAACTTCTAAAAATTAAAAAGTACTGTAACATTTTTTTAATTAAAATAAAAAATTACTAAAAATTTTTTAAATAAAAGCTTGACATATGGACATCTTATATTCAAATAGGTTTTCATCGTAATAACTATTTAACAGAATTAACTATTCTCGTTTTATTTGGGACAAGATTTCTCTCCTACTCTTTTTAGAACCAATCTGTCAACCAGTACATTCTATTTTATCAAAGTGAACCGAATTTTTATTATTGGCATTTGTATACGAAATTCATTTATTTAAAATTTTCACCACCTTAGTTCAAAGCTTCTCAATAATGCATTTTATCACATTAATTTATTTAAATCCTAAAAATAAAAAGTTCAATTAAAGATTCTGCAGGTAAATCTGGCATGATAAACATACCCGAAAGAAGATAAACAATCTGCTGTCTGAAGCGCTTATGTTTTTTTTTTTTATTATTATTTAGTCATATACGGAGACAAAGTATTGCAATTTTCTTTTCTTCTCCGATAATTTTCTTTTTCCAGAATGTTGTATTATATGATGGGTTTTCTCCACTGTTTAAAGTGTTAGAATGAAACGCAATCACTGAATAATTTGCTGCTATAATATTCAGAATGGAGATGTTTCTCATTTTTAAATCGTAAATTTTCTTTCAAACATCTGTTTTAAAATGCGAAGTTATTATTGATAGTGAAATGCCGAGTATAGTGTCAGCCAAAGATTCTGTTACTTTCTCTATACTTTTTTATATAAAATGAGAAAATGTTACAATCATCAAAATATTCTGTCACGAAAGCTTGAAAAACCTCTCTGCTTTAAAATGACTCTCAGTCTGAAAAATACATTTTAAGAACTATATATCTCCGTAAACTCGAATTTTAAAAATTTATTCAGCTAGATGGATAAAATTTGTTAAGTGATGTTTACATCAAATTTGTAGATTTTTCTCAAATTTGGATGAGATGCATCAACTGAAAATTGTCTATACGGATATAGAAATATGATAACTCAAAAACTGGGCAGTTGATTATATAAAATTTGGTATAATACCTTTATTATTGAAGTTTACATACTTATCATACATATAATAAATGCATTTTTTTTTATGTTGCCATAAACCTTTGTGGTGAAGAGGTCTTTGTGGTCTTGTTACTCAGCAGCGAACCTCAAGGTCCCAGGTTCTATTCTCGATCATAACAATCGTCCAAACCTTCCCCCCCCCCATTTCATGGTTTATGCTTATATGCCAGTTAACAGCTACGAAACGCGGGCATTTGGTTTTGTATTGTGGTCTTGTTACTTGGCTGCGAACCACAAGGTCCCAGGTTTTATTCCCGCTCATAACAATCTTCCACAATGGTGACCTCGGACGATGAACCTTCAAACTTCATACAGTTGTTGTGGCGCCAAATACTCACAGCAACCCAAAGTCGTCAGACTCACTTGGCGCAACAGCAAACCCTCACCCACACAGGCTCGCCATAACGCTTGGCGCTACTCAAATGGGCGCAGGCGCGTTAGACTCAACAGCTAATACATCACCACTCAACAGCCATATCGTTCGACTCACTGGAGGGAGAGTACTGTAGTGAAGAGCTTATAAGCCAGTTAACAGCTACGAAACACGAGCAATTGCTTTTGTTTTGTGGTCTTGTTACTCGGTTGCGAACCACAAGGTCCTAGGTTCTATCCTCGCTCATAACAATCTTCCCCGTCTTTCCCCCCATTTCATGGTTTATGCTTCTAACTTTCCTTCGTATTGGAATTTTTTGCTTTAGCATCTACCCTTATAGATGTTTAGAGAAAAGCGATTTCCCTTATCCCCATTCTCTTGGAACAGAAGGAAGAGGGTCAATATTAAACACGAAGAATCAAAAGTGAATGACTAAGACAGATTCTCGAAAATAAATCCCGAAAAAGGTTTTTGCGGAAAGATGAGGATATTGATGTTATTGAGAACAACTTCTTTGTAAATAATGAAAAAGTTGAAAAATGAAATACATCTGTCTACAAAATGTCAGTCTAATCGTGATTCAGTTACTAAATTCTAAACCATTAGTGATAGGCATATATTTCTAACTACAGAATGTTTTTAACTGTCGTAAAGAATTATATTTTATGTTGCTTAATGGACTGATAAAACAAAGTCTAAATTTTTTGTAGTTCCCTTGCTCAAGTAATCATACTTAAGCAAATATTTTTGTTTAGTAACAAATATATTTGTGTAAAAACAAATATATTTTCAATATATATTCTCAAGTAATATATATAAAACAAATATAAAATTTTAAACAAAGAAAGTTCTTTCTTCTGCATCGAATTCTAATTCTAATTCTATTCTATTTCTATAAATCTAATTCTATTCTTCTAATCGAATTATGAAGCTTTACATTATGAAGCTTTATACTAATCGAATTATGAAGCTTTACATTATGAAGCTTTATACTAATCGAATTATGAAGCTTTTTATTCTTAATATCAATATTTCAGAGCAATTTTAAATTGTTACAATTGCCTATTCGAATATCTGATAGTCAATTCATGTATTTCCTTCATGTGATTGTTGATTGTCTTAGTAATGAATAATGAATAATAAAGCTAAATAATGAAATTTAAAACTTCATAACTCGGTCGGTTTAGGTAGCTAAAGCGTGGAAATTTTTTATGCAGAATATTATTAGAGTAATATGAATATTCTGCTAAATATGATTGATAGGAATATATATAAAAAATTGAGCTTCATTAGTTTTCATCAATATATTTATTGGTTCATCTTTATTATTTCTCTAAACGACATAAAATATAATTCTTCATGCCATTTAGAACATTTTTCCATATAAAGGTGTTTGGAAATATTCTTTAAGTTAATAATTTTCTCTGACGATTTAAAAATTAGCTACTGAACACGGTTAAAGTGGACATCCTGTATCGCTAATGTCATATCTTTGAAAAGAATATAAATAAAAAGAAATCTTATATTTAGATATATCCTGTTTGGCGGCTTATGAACCAAAGTTCTTCAAACACTGCCGAGATTCCACATTGGAAACACAGCAATTCCAATATATATATTTAAAAAAACTGAATAGTTTTTTTTTGTTTATATATTTGGACATTCATCACTTTTTATCGCTTTATCCATAGATTTACAACTAGTAGTAAGTACCATTCTTACGTTTCCTTTGTCAACACTGTTGTTTTAAACGCATACTGCTGTATAAACTGAGTAAGTTTACCACAAAGAAAATAAAAACGGACTTTACAGTCTCAAAGGTTGTAAAAATCGTGAAACTGAAAAATTGCTTCATGATGAAAAGCGTTATTGGTTGTAAAATTCAGTCAGATGCATTCAGTTAATTAAAACAGGAAAAGAGGAAGAGATTAGAATGAATTAAATTCTCCTCACAGCCGGTAATTGTTTTTGAAAAATTCATTCATAAATCTTTTGAATTTTTAAAAAGAGATTTTTATCCCGTCGGTGCTTGCCACAGATGGTTTTGATCTTTTTCTAAATGCTGTTCACATCTATCCGTAAGAAAGGTTCTGGCAGAGAAATAAATAATTTTGATTTTAGTTTTGGCATTGGTAGTGACTAATCCCGTAAATAATGTGCACTGTAGCCTTCCCTAAAAATTATATATGAGCAGAGATGGACAAAAATATGTACACAGCAATTTCTAATTCAATTGCTATACTATTTTTATTCACTGTTTATTATGACTATAGTTTAGTAACATGAAGCTTAGATCAAACTGGTCATTGATTGGTAATGAATAAAAAAAAACTATTTACATGTTACAAATAATCTTTTTCAAAAAAAGAGAAACGAAATGTTTTATCTCCAGCAAAAGATAATTAATACATCTATCAGTTTGCATTTCGAGAATAGATGCAATTGTTAAGCATATGTGAATTGTGGCTTTTAAGTTGCCATGAATATTTTTCACCTGATTTTAAAAATTTTCATCTCAGGAGTAGGAGAAAAAAAAGGCTATGATAATAAACATAATTCTCCACTTCCATTTATATCGGATATTTTGATGATAATGCTTTTAGGCTGCCATATTTTCTGAAAATGACGTGTACATAATTACTTCTTGGATAATAAATACTTATTGCGAATATTTTTAAATATAAGCACTTATTTAAATAAAAGTAACCATCATTTCAACGTTTTTCTTCAATAATTTAGAAGCATAATTTAACATAAAAACCCAACACTACTTTAAAAAAAATAGTGTTTTAGTAACCAGTATTTATTAACCACTAAATGGTAACCGTTGGTTTGACTCTGTTGAGTCAGATATGGCTATTGCACCTTATAACCCCAGATAACCAAATAATCCAAACCGTGAGCTAATCATCAAATCATAGAACTCATTTGATGGCAGTTATAAAGATGAATGAGGTCATCTATCCTCAGGACTGTCCAAAGAGTATTGTATAAAATGGCAACGTTGGATTCCAAAAATTAAAAAGAATCAAAACAGTATAATTCCATATATCATGGTATTCATTGTGTAGGACCATCAAATTCACTCCATCGCTGTCCTGTTTTAATATTGAAGAATTCTATGAGTGAATTCAGAAAAGTCTCTTTGTGCTGGAACTACATTTCAAGGCTCAATTATTGACTAAACTATTGTTCATTTCCATGGTGTGATTAAATGTATTAAAAAATATTCGATAACTGACACAATCCTGCTTTACGAGGTTGAGACAAGATTCTATCATGCGGTTCCCAACGATACCGAAATCCGTGTGTTACAAGAACAGTTTCAAAAATGTATTGTAAATGCTCGAAAATCTCGCATCATCTAATGAAAATAACAACTTTGTATGTCTGCCTGATTTCGATAATTTGTGAGCATTTTCCTTCCAAATATAAAGTGATAATGAAATTTGATTGAAACAGTTCAAATTTTCTATTACAGTTTAAACAAAGTTCAAATTTTCTATTACAGTTTAAACAAAGTTCAAATTTTCTATTACAGTTTAAACAAAGTTCAAATTTTAATTACTGTTATTCTTTAAATTCTATGTATATAGTTTACTATGAATTACTTCATGTTGTTGCTTCAATACAAGTAAAACTGAGCAGACGAGTCTACTTCCTTATCTTCCATAAATGCCTCTGTTACAAGTGGGAAAAAGCATTATTTCCGTTTTTCTCATTTAAACTTATGTTATAAGCGATTTTTAAATTAGGTAAACCAAATTCGAATTTGAGATTGAATAAAAATTAAATTGTTAAAATTTTATAGTTAAAATACTAAAAGTCTGTTTTTACACAGATTGAACATAGTCCAAAAAAAATAAAGTGTGCGTAGTACTTATTTACTGTAAGATTAAGTATGTAGAAAATACTGATCTTGTAATTTTTTTTTAAAAAACGATAAATAAAATGATAATAACAATAAACTAATAAATAAATAAAGATACTTTTTTTAGTATTTCTGTTTTTCAAAAATTTCATTTTTATTCTTCTTATGCTTTTTTTTCTTTAGGAAATGTCCCAATTCTACCTTTTTTTTAAAAAAAATATAATAAATTTAGTTAGAAAATCTGTTGCTTTAAAAAAAATGACTAGAATTTTTTTTCCTTTGCAGAAAAAAAAAAAGTATTCTCAAATGCAATTTGGATCAGCTATAATAATTTTTAAAAAGTTTGTCAAAAATAATTTTTTTTTGTAATTTGATATCAAAATCAATGGCAGATTTCAGATTGGCAAGTGAATATACCCACAAATAGAATTTACATTATTGTTACAAAATGTTTTTAGCCTAGTTGCAAAATAAATAAGTACAAAATACAAATTCTATGAAGCTCAAAATTTTAGAACTGCAAAGTGTGCTCATATTGAATTATCAGAATCATTATTAAAGAAATTATAAACATTTATAACATATTGGAATTATTCATTTAATTGCTTATATTCAACTTGACAAGTATTATAAGATAATAATTTTAAAATGTAAGTTACTTGATGATTGCTATATAATAATTTATTATGACGACAAAATGCTTTTCTTTTTAAATCAGAAGTCAATAACTAATAATTATGATTAATTTTTCAATAATTTTATAATTTTATTCATAGAATATACGAATTGATGAAATTTATTATTAGTTAATTTTTTCCATGATAAATACATTAAAAAGTTAGATATATATATTTCCACTAAGTTACTGATACAAAAATAAATAAATAAATAAATAATTGTTGATTAAATTAAAAATGGATTGAAATCTGAAACAAAAGTGATCCGTTATTAAAATACGGACTTTATAATGTTCACTGCCTAGCGCAGCAAAATGTCTAAATCCTCCACTGATGAAAATTGGGACAAAAACGGACTATCGATTTTTAAGTCTTTTTTAATTTCTAAGTTTCAGTGTAAGGCATACGAACAGTGCTTAAAAAAGCGGCTTAATTATCTTTTTAACCAGAAACTATGTCGAGATTTGTATCAGATAATAGTGTCCTAATTTAATATATATATATATATATATATATATATATATATATATATATATATATATATATATATATATATATATATATATATATATAAAGGAAGGAAGAAAGAAAAAAAGAAAACATGCATTATTTCACAATCACATTTCTCTTCTTAATTATTTGCTAATTTGCAATGCTATAAATAATTTTTACACAATTTTCAAAAATAGTTTTGTTATTTATTAAATACAAGTTTTCTTAAAGAAGTGTACAAGTTCTGAAAAATTCCATTTACGAAAAAACTTAAAAAAAATTCATTAAATTTATAGAAAGTTGGATTTTATTCCCAACTATGCAACATTTGTTAATACAAATATTTATTTTTCTAGACAAATAGATAGACAAAAGATAAATATTATTTTCTAGACAAAAGATAAATATTATTTATTTAACATTTCTTTCAAATTTGTTTGTTATTTTTCAAAGTAGCTACTATTCCGATTAGGCATTAGTCTCGATTCTTTTCCATAAAGATTTTTTATGATTATTATTCGAGGTGAAACAAATGATTTATTTTAAACCAAAATGCTTAGCAAATATTTTTCAACATTCTTAAAACTTTACGAAAATGATTAAAACTGGTTTTTTTCCTTTTAAGAGAATTTTAGTTTTTCTTGACATTTATAAAATTTTGAACATCGCAATTAAATTATGTAAAATTTTATTTTGTTATTCGGGAAACGCTATTTCTTATTTTAATAAATTATTTTTAGTGATTGACTGGAGAACGAGAGACATTACGATCCCTTCAGCAGGTTCTCTCATTGTTCTATATTGTTTTAAATGAAGCATTTAAAACAGTTTTTTGTTCAATAAGGGAGAGAAAAAAAGATAGATCACTGATCATGAAAATAGATATTTTATAAATCACCTCTTCTTTCGGGATAAATTTTAACCTTTGTCAGTTGATAATTTTTTGGGGGGTTTAGTATATGATTTAATGATACATAATTATTATTTTATTTTAGAATTTGAATATAAATACGTGAATATAAAAAAATCTTAAGCTATTTCTTCACAAGAAATCAAGGAACGCATAAATTTTGTTCCTTTTCTCAAAGATGCCAAACTTTAATTTGAGCATTTGTTTAGAATATCGAGTTTTCCAAGTACAACTATTTGTTATTTCTTTGAGACCATTTGGCGTTAATTTCAAGTTCTTCAAATTTCTTTCCCCTCTTCTTTTCGATTTATTATTGATGAAGTAAATAAAAAGATAACAAATATTACAGGTAAACAACAAGTTTAACTGTAACTGATAAGGTTGTTTTTTATTTTTTAGCTGTCGGCCTTAAAAGGAAAGTAAGCAGACTGGTTCAATTTGACCGCCTTTTTAAACGTGATTGATGTTGTTTTTTGTTCGGTGCGTTGGTGTTATAGGCTGTCTATTATAATAATATTATGTTGTATAAGTGCGGCTTCTGGGCCCTTTGTCTTTGTTCTAAAAAAGGTATTTAACAACGGTTTAATAAAATATCTAACGCTCTTTATTTTGATATTTGACTTAGATTGTGTTACTGATAAATAAACGCAACTATTATTTCATTTGCATGTGTAATTTGCGGCTTTTGAAAAAAGTTCTATTTTTCATTGCTTTTTGCAATTTTTTACATTTGAATTTTTCTATTATATTCCTCAATGTAGCTTAAACTTAATTTTATATTCAACAATGTTGCTTAAATTTTGTTATTTTGTTGTTCTTAAATATAACATACAAAAACGTTCATTCATTCTTAATATATTTGTCTATTATAAAACTCCGTTTATTTTAAATATATTTGATTAACATGTAATATATTAAATTTTAAAACTTTGTTATTTATGTATTTCTATTGAAATTATTTAATATTTGGAAAGCTTGTGAAAATCCGTATATGTCAGAGAAAACATACTTGTTTATATGATGCATAATTATCATACAAGTGTTTAAATTTGTTCCGAACGATTGCCATTTTTGTTTTATTTTTAAGACATTCGTTTAATTAAGATGTTTACTTCGTTTTGTAATATCTTTTTATGGACTTTATCCTTTTCTGTGATTGTTTTGTAAGATCTCTTTTTTTGAAATGACAGTTTAATGATTTATCAGCAATAGCCTAAAAATTATCCAAGTTCTAATTTTTTTAAAAAATTTTATTGATAGGTAAAGTAGAGAGGATTGGTAGAAACAGTAGGGATAAATTTTTATTAGTAGGTAATTTTTTTATTGAAAACATTTTTATTCATAGTAAAAATAAATTTTTCTCCGAATTGTTGAAGTGAAATAATGTGAAAATTTAAAGTTTTAACTAAATAATGAATGCCAAACTAAAAAAGCTAAAAAAAAAAAAAAGAATTAATTTGAATTTATAAAATTGAACTAAAATTGAATTATTAAAAATTGAAAAATACTTTATTAAATTATATTCTAAATATATAATTTAGTTCTTTAAAAATGAACTAGTTTAATTCACATTTTAATCATTGCTTGTAACTATTTATATTAGAATAATAATTTAATTTGAAAAATATTGACAGCTTACTGATGGAGAACCAATTGCATGCTCGAGATAAAGTGGGAGTACAAGATTTTGTACTCTTGGAAGATTTTACAAATGAACATGCATTTATAAACAATTTGAAGAAACGATTTCAAGAAAATCTGATATATGTAAGTTCTTTTCTTTTATCAACATTTTTTGAGTTTCAAAATAAATTTATGCTGCAAAATATCTCCAGTTTACCACAAAATTCAGATATCTGCATACTTTTAGGTTTATTATAAAAATTCGTTTTCTGGTAACTTTTAAATAATTGATTTTATGCTTTGTTTTTAATTTCGTAAAATTTTTTTACGTAATTAATTGAAAATTGGTTTCTGTTAATATTTTTCTGAATGAAATTTCTTCTTTACATCATGCATGCATCTATAAATTTCGTTGAGTAATATTTTAAAATCTAAAATAAACTTATGTTTTTTTTTTAAAGTTATTCTGTCATTATTGATATAACTGTACATGCTTTTGTGAATATTTCTGGTTTAAATATTATACGTTGAGTTGGTTCTTTCATATTTTCATTATTTGTTACAATTTTATACTGCAAACTGATTTCTAAATTTAATATTTATAAACATTTATCTTTGGCTTTTCAGAGACATATGGTGTATATAAATAAAATATAATAAATTTGAGATCGTTCTTAAAATGCTTGTAATCTAAAATATATTTATTATACATAACATAGATCATAGTTTGTCAAAAATTGTGATGGATTTAAATGTTTTGCAGCTAGCAGCATTATGAGGCCCATCTTTTAATTAACTGATCAATTTAGTTAAACATTTCAATACATTTTTTAACATGTAATGTTTTATTTCATTAATTTTCTGAAAATATATGGTTTTTTTAATTTACTCTTATTATTCCAAACTATCTACCATTCATGTTTGTATATAATAGGATTGAAGCAATTTTTTTTTTTATTTATAACAAAATGAGCATAATGAAATTCCAATTATATTTAATGAAGTATTATATTATCTTAATAGTTTATAATTATTTGATAGAAACTTATTTGGAGACTAGGAAAATAAAGTATTTTAATTGAATCTGTTATGTGCTCTCTCTCAGCCTAGTGGCTTTAGGCAGCTGCATAGTTGGATATTTGGGTGATGGTCAAAATAAAATGAAATTTAGTGTATGCTTACAAACTCAGAAAGTTGTTTTTAGTTGGGACTTGTGAATTTTTGTATCTGAAATCTTCAAGTATTGTTGTAATTAAAATTTGGTTCATATTTTTTTCAGACTTACATTGGCCCAGTAATCATATCTGTGAATCCATATAGAGATCTAAATTTGTATAGCAATGAAGTGATTGAGCAATATAGAAATGTTAATTTTTATGAACTTCCTCCTCATATGTAAGTAGTTTTCTATGTATTTAATTTTCTTTTAGTGGAATTTGTTTAAAATGGTTTTGTGTTTTAGTTTCCTAAAAGTTTAAAGTATAATAATCATTTATTATATATTTTTATGTTTGATAAATAATTTAATTTACTTTGATTCCACTAATATGAGAATGTCTTCTTTTGTTATTGTTTATAATTTTAATTCAGAACATTAGTTGTTTCTTAAGTATTTTGAATTTGCAAAATGAAGTAATCATTGATTATTTGTTTTGAATTAATGAACCATCATAATAAAATATATTTTGTAAATTACTTATATTTATAAAATTTATCTGTTATTAAGAGTGGAATTCTAAACGTTTCATAATTATTTGATATAGTTCATGCAATTTTTTTTTAGTAAATAACAAAGTATAAAATTTAACATTTTTTTAGGCAGCTTTATTTTAAAGGGCTTCCTAATTTTATATTTTATTACAGTAACTTTATATTTTCTTAGCTTAATTATTTCAACATTTTAGAAAACCAAATGCCAATCATTGATTTAAAAAATAAAGTCTATGGGCATTTTCATTGTCTTGCAACTGATATGTTTTATCTTTGAAAGATACTAAATTTATAAATCTAATCTAATCAATATAAAATCAGTGTATTGAGAATTTAAAAAAAATTACATTTTGATAAGCTAATCGGTCAAATGATTATTTGATGTGATAATCAGACTTTTCTTTAAATTGTTCTTTTTAATCGCCTAATATAATTTGCTATTTCTAATTAAATCTGTTATTATTGTCATTTCTTCCTTTCTTTACATTCAGATATGACAAATTTTGTGTACATGGAAATATAAACATTTGGGGAAAAAAAAAAAAAAAAAAACCTTGCTAAGGCAAAAAAGGATTTGTTGCAAAACAGTTTTACTCCATCTTTAGGCTAATTAGTGTTCTTAAATTTGAGAATGTATAATAACTTAAGTTTTGCATAATATGGCTTAATATAGATTTTGTGTGAACATTTTACATATCTTGTTTACTATATGATATGTTATTCCTATTTTATTGGCAATCTTATACTGCAAAATGTTTTGTTTCTTGTATATTTGTTTTAATTTTAATTTTTATGAGAAAGTCAGTGAAGGCTTACATATTGTAATAATAACATATATTATTGTAAAACAATAAGTGTAAAATGAAATTGATTTAACATATATTAATTATATTCTTCAATATATAAGAGTAGAAGTAGATGTTAAATTTTTATTACCATATTTATCTTTTCTAAATGAACCATTGGATGCAGTGCAAAACAATAAAAGAAGCTATTTTCTGTGTAAAAGCAAAGATCATTTTATGCTTCAAAGTATGCAAAACTTTCATTGTTTGCTTTAATGTAACTACAATTCCAAAGGAAATATGTAATAGACAATGTGGGCTATCAAATTGTTCTACATTAGTTTTGACAAAAATGGGGGAAAAATGTGGTTTTTGTGAGAGTTCCGAAAAAGATCCGAAATACTGAATGTTTCACAGTATGTAATGGATATGTCAAGACATTTTTCATGTGATACAGAGAAATTAACATTTTGTTCTGCATGTGAATTCCAAATTTCACATTTAAGTGTCTGAAACATTTTACATCACTATTAATGTTATACAATAGCTACAGTAAGTATAGTAACATTTTTGAGAATATAATACATGTACTAAAGATGTCTTGCACATAATAAAAAGAGAACATAGTAAACCTTTTGTAGCTCTTTCAACTGAAAAATCTAAATATTTTTATTTTTTATGACATGCTGTTAATTTTGATAGTTAAAATATAATTAGTGTTAATGTGATCATTATTGTTCAAAAATTTGGTATTGAAATGATGAGTAGAAAATTGAAATTATGTAAACATCCATCATTGTTGTTACTACAGATTTAAAAGTTTTGTAGAAATGTGATCTATTTTACTCTTAATTTGTCTGGATTTTTATGATTAGTGTGCTTATAAAGGATTATTGGTTTTGGTCTTTGTATTGGTCTTTATTGGTTTTTTTAAGTATTTGTCTATTTTAAAGCATATTTATTATTTTTTTAGATTTGCAATAGCTGATAACGCATTTCGGTTTATGCGAGAAGAATGTAAAGACCAGTGTATTCTAATTTCTGGTGAGAGTGGTTCTGGTAAAACTGAAGCGTCAAAGAAGTTATTACAATACTTAGCGGCTGCTAGCCATCACACACCATCTGTGGAAAATGTGAAAGACAAATTGCTGTTATCCAATCCTATACTTGAGGTATTGACTAATGTTTATTTCATGCATTCTTCAATGATCGTAAATGTAAATTATAAACAAATTCTTATATTTATTTTAACTGGTAACTCCTTTGGTATGACAAATAAATGCATTTATAGAATTTATTCTGAAAGTGTTTCCTTGTTTTTTTATCAATAAAATATACATTATTTAGTAATAGTCTTTTAATTTGAAAACAAATTATTATTAATTTTAGCTCTTTATTTGCAATGAGATCTCCTCACCCTCTTTTAAAGTATCATATTTAAGCTATTATTTTTATACTTCCTTGAAAATTATATAAGAAAAAAGAATTCTGTCATTTAAGTTCAGTTGCATTTTCTCTTATATTAAATTACCTTTTATAATTTTTATTTAAAATGGTGAAAATAAAAAATGTTTATATAGGTAAATGCATAGTATAAGTAGATACAATTAATTTTTATATTAGAATGAAAAAAATGTTAAATACCAAATTAAAAGGGAAAGTATTAATATATACATGAAATATGTACATTTTGTAGACTGATTTTGTCAGAAAGAAAGCTAGGGATTTTTTAAATAATATTTCATGTTTTTAAATGATTAAAATGCATCTGTGATTTTCTTTTATTAAATTACAATAAGAATGTGAACTTGGGATTTGTTTCATAAAATTGCTTAAAGAGTTCTGTGCAGAGAGCATGTTAGAGAGCTTCTATGTGCAATAATTTTATCTAATTTTGTTTGTATAGGCATTTGGAAATGCAAAAACTAATAAAAATGACAACTCAAGTCGTTTTGGGAAGTATATGGATGTTGAATTTGACTTTCTGGTAAGTGCAAATCAAAGTAAGAAAGTTATTCTAAAATTTGTTTAGTAACATAATGAAATATTCTTTTTTTTTTTTTTTCCTTATAGGGTGCTCCATTGGGTGGACATATTTTAAATTACCTATTAGAAAAATCAAGAGTAGTGCATCAAAATCATGGTGAAAGAAATTTCCATATATTTTATCAGTTGCTAGCTGGTGCAGATAAGAAATTGCTTGAAGATCTAGAATTGCGTAGAGATCCATCTGCTTATTTTTATTTAAGCCAGGTAAATAAAAATTTTATCAGATTTTTTAAAAAGTTCCTATAATTTGTAGTTAAAGATGTTGCAAATTATAATTACATCGGTAGATAGTAGATTATTTGAAGTATCAATGCTTAGGGTGGTGACAGAACAAGAAAATCAGGGATATTAAAGAAAAGTTGGAGTAATTTGTAAAAATATCTAAGTATCAGGAAAAATTGCCGATGAGATCATTTTGCACCAAGCATGCACACAGTCAGTGATGTTGCATGATCGTTTCTCCACATCCACAACTTAATGTTTCAAAAACATTCTTGGTAACAACAACCTGGGGCAGCTTTCTTTCAAGGGGAAGTTACATGGAGAGTTTTTGAAATTTCATTACAATAAGAAAAGCAATAAGTTGATGAATGTGGCTAACAATAACCTTAACAAAACTTTTGAATTTTTTTTTTTTTTCACTTTTCAAACAACAGAGAGGGTTAGTAGTTTTGGTTCAGCATAATCTGCAAATTTTTAATGATACTATATTATTGTTAAAAATGATTGATATTTTACCATTTTAACAGAAATGTTGCGACAGAATTTTCGGTCAATAAAGATTGTTTATTGTAGTATATGAAAAAACAAGCATTCATTGCAAGAAATATTGTTTATGACAATATTAAAGTAAAGGCTGGATATAAGTAATTTTAAAATATTAAGATAATTGCTTTTAAGTGCAATTAATTCATCAGCCAAATATGAAAAGTATAAAGAGAAGAAATGAAAAGAAGGAAAGGAATTTAGCAGAAATTTGAAAAGGAAACAGTAACAGTTTAAAGAATTAAAAGCAAAATAAATAAATAAGTGAATAAAAATAAATGAAATATGTCTTTAAGTAGCTTGGAGAATTTTAAGTGCCAAGAAAGAAATTGCAGGCCATAAAATTTTTCAAAAGAAGTTTTTGAATTCATTTAAAGCAGGCCAATTTTTTTGAACTAAGTGTTTTTATTAGTATTTTAATAATTGTTTCAATTCTGAAATTAATAATTATTATTTGCAATTTTTTCATTTTAAGAGTAACAGACAAGTTGATTATTTATTACTGGTGTTATCTGTAAATTAGTACCTTACACATACATTATTTGCATTAATAAGTAGAATTTAAAAAATATATATTCATCTATGAAAGCCTAAGTTTTTGAATAGAATATTTCTAATTCTAGAATAATAATTCTGAAAATTTCTAATTCTAATAATAATAATTATAGAATAGAAAAGTTTCTAATACATGGAAATTTGTCAATCTTGGATTTATATTTTTTGATGATTATAATACTTTCTCTATGCTTCATATATGAGAAAGTGAAAATGTATTTTTAAAAATATAAGAAATACAAAAATATAAGGCAATGAAAATTTTTTATACAATCTTTGTCACTGAAAACAAGCCTGTCATGGCAATTAGCATTGCACTGAACTGCTTATGTTTATTTGAGGCAATGAAATTATGTATTCATCATTTACATAAATTATTAATACTTTTATTTTGTGTATAATGATTCTTCGTAACTCTACGATACTTTAACTGTACTTTTTCTTTAATATTTCATTATTAGGGATCATGTTCGAAATTAAGGAATATAGATGATGCAGATCAATTTTCTGTAGTTGAAAAAGCTATGAATGTTACCGATTTCACAGAAGAGGAACAGGAGGTATGTAATTGCTATAGGATAATATTTATAAATGTTGACAAGTTTCTTATTATTTCAGATAAAATCATGCATTTTTCTTATTTTATTTAGGCAGTTTTTACAATTGTAGCATCTGTACTGCATTTAGGAAATGTTGGTTTTGTTGAAGAGGAGGGGCAAGCTGTTGTAGTCAATGACAAACCTGTTCATTCCATATGTAAAGTATGATAATCACTTTTTTTATAATTATGTATTTCAAGCTTCTCTAAGTCTATATGATATATGAATTGCTAAATTTTTCTATGGTTAATTTGTAAATATGAGGAATTGTTGCAGGGCTTCTTGATAGAAGAAATTTCATTAGATTTAAATATCCTAGATTGTGTTAATGGGAGATAGTTAATAGCTCTCTGAAAGTTGCTCATTCCACATGCAAAATGTAATACTATTCTTTAGAATATATATATATTGATTTTATTTAGTATTATCTTTAACTAGTAAAATTTCCTTATGATAACTTGCAGATTTTTTTATTCTTCTATTTTATTGTCATTGTATTTTAATTATATTAGAAGAAATTTCAGTGGAATAAGGATTAATTTGTTTTTGATAACATAAGTTTTTTCGTTTTTAAAATTTGTTGTATATATTTCAAACTATATTGTATTTTGCTTTAAAAAATCTCTTTTATTGTGCAGTGGAAAACGGTAAAGCACTGATAAAACTGACTTCTTAAAATTTATTTAAAAATTGAAATATAACTTTTAGAAATGGGAAACCAGCAACAATATTTATTTAACAATTTTTTTTATGCAGTTGCTTGGCTGTTCTTACAGTACATTGATGAATGCCCTTGTAAATAAAACTATTGAAGCAAATCAAGAATTGGTAAGATTTTGTTTTAAAATGTTATGTATTCTTTAAAGTTTTGATTTGTATACTGTACCTAAAAGTTTGGAATAAGTATAGATTTATATTTTTCATTTGCTAAATACCTCTCCTCTTTATAATGTATTATTTTATTAAAATTAAAAATTAAGAATATCTCTAAGAAAATATTTTATATGTATTTGTAATAATGTTATGGGGTTATGAAAACTTGCTTTAAATTTTTGTTTGTTTAATGTTGCAATTTATTCAGTAATCATATTGCAATTTTTTTTTCATTGAAACAGTGAATGGTATTTACTTTTAAAATTATGATAATTAAAAGAAAATCCGAGTTAATTCTTTATTGAATATTTAAAGTTATTGTTGCGAATTTCAGTCCAATTATAAATATTTTTGCCAATATTGTATATGAAATATTATTAATTGGACATTTAAAATTTCTTTTATGTGTCTTTTACAGTTGTGCAGTCCATTAAATAGGGATCAAGCAATATATGCCAGAGATGCTTTGGCAAAAGCTCTATATGAACGTCTCTTTACTTGGTTAGTGGGAAAACTGAATGCATCTCTACAGTCAAAAGTGAGTTTATTCCTTTGACTGAAAATTAGCATATAATAATTTTATAAAATTATTGGTTTTCTGATTTTTTATTTCCTTCTATCAATTATAATACCTCTTTTTTAAATTCATGTACTTTTAGTTTTTTTAAAAAAAGGTTTGGCTAATGGCAGTTTTGACTTTGTTATCCATTTTCACTGAAAATTTCCTGTGCATATCCTGGTACTTATGGTTAGACATGATGTCCCAGATTAAATATCTCCTAGTATATCATGGGAGTTAAGAAGTAGAAAGAGAGCATAGGTTCCATCTTGAATGTTCTGTTCAGTATCCCAGCATGGCTGAAAATTAATTGTTCAATCTCGCAGTGATTCATTAGTGGTCCCAAAATGCCAGGCATTTGAGATAATATAACTAAACTGAATTAAACTCTCTCAAAAGATATTTTCATTGACACATTATAATATGTCAAAGATTTATGAATAATTACTTAGATTCATCAAGATTTCAATTGCATATGGTATTAATATTTAATCCCTTGAACTGAAATAATAAGTGCAGCTTGTCATGAACTTTCTTGAGCAAACTCACCATGGTGAGCTATACTCATCAGAAATTGAAGTTCATGCTTTTTCAGAAAAATTTTATTCACAAGATAGAATTTTTTTTCTTTTTTTATGAAAAAAAAATTCCTTAAGTTTTTATATTAATTTCTTTGCTTAAAACTAATGGAATTAAATTGTCCATCCGAAAATAAATTACAGTTCAAGGTGTTAATAGCAATACTATTCTCTTGAGCTATACTTTTATCTAGATGTAATCAAGAGCTTCTTCTTAAACAAACTTATAGTAAATATATTTTACTATAATCATAAAAATAAAGAAATGGAATTTCTCATGTTCTTTTATTCAATTATTGCAGTTGAAAGACAATTTATTCATGAATCGTTAAGGAAATTGTTACATTCAACTATTTGTATTATTAATGATTATTTGTATTATAAATGAGTTTTGCTTTACTCATAGAGTTAGACAGGTATATAGAAGTTTTACCATCTATATTTAACAATTTCATTAAACTCTGAATTGAAGTTATATCTTTTCCAAACAGTATATGCCTCTTGTGGGAGAGACTGGGCTATATTTGGGAAAGGCCATTCACATTAAGTTTTGTACTTAGTACTTCAATTTCCCATGTTGATGTCATGCAAAGGCATTTAAATAACTCTGAATGTTTTAGTAGAGTGGAAGTAGTTCTTTTTTGGCCATGCATATTATTATTATTATGATGCACTATATGTTTATGAAAATGTATGTACAGTGTGATACTCTTATAATGAATGAATGAGAAGTGTCTTTAATTCAAAACTACTACTAAAAGAGAAAAAATAATATAACATTTTTTATTTAACAGTAGCTATAGTTACATTTAGCATTAAATTATTCTTCATTCACTATAATCAAAATTATCCTATTGCATTACAGTTAAAAAAAATCTAATCTTGCTTATTTTTAAATCTGTATGTTTTAAAAAATTAAATTCTGGATTGGTTCTCCATTATTATTAATTTTACTTGAATGTTTATTTAACTTTGAATGGACTCATAAAAACATAATTATTATTTGATAATTTATTAAATGCTAAATAACCAGAAATGTCCTGTTTAAAATCTTTACTTTGAGTTGTAATATTATGTTTACTTGATAATTCTTATATTTTCAGGTAAGAAAGAGAAAAACATTAATGGGATTATTAGATATCTATGGATTTGAGATTTTCCAGAGAAATAGGTAAATATCAATATGTAAATGTTAGGTTTTAATTTTTTTGCTCTTTTTCTGCATATAAATTTTTTTTCCCTTCATATTTCAGTTTTGAGCAGTTTTGCATTAATTATTGCAATGAAAAGTTGCAACAACTGTTTATTGAACTTACTTTGAAATCAGAACAAGAAGAATACTGCAAAGAAGGTATAGAGGTATGTAATTATTTTGAAAATATCCTATCTTTGTTTTTTATATTTTTTCTTTTCAAGTCCCTCTACACATGCACAAAAGTGTCACAATCTCATTTTAATTATAAATTAAAAAGGCCCTAAAATGGAAAAATAAATAAGAAAATGCAATCTGGGTAATAATTTAAATAAAAGAAAAAAAAATGTAAAAATAATTTTTTAAGCAATTAATAATTGCAAGGATTTTAAGTAAAGAAATACCTAAATTTTTTTACAAATCATATTATTTTATGTTCGTTATTTTTAAATTATGTATCCTTGCTTTAGAGCTGTATAAAAGAATTTTGTGGCTAGGAAGGCTTTGAATGATTTGATTGCTGTTTAAATTATCAGTATTATCAAAATGATAAAAGCAACTTAACACATTGTATTGGAAATTTGCTATATATATATATATATATATATATATATATATATATATATATATATATATATATATATATATATATAATATAATATAATCTTTATTCAAATCTTTATTTGTCTTCAATGTTACATTTAAAGACTTTTTACTGACTTATATAAATATGATCATATTACAATTTTTAATAGCTCAAAATGTTTTGTAATAGAAATAATTTAAGAAATCCAGTTCTTTGCAATTCAAATGCAGTTGAAACAAGATTCTATTAAAAAAATATTTATTTTAAATTTATCTTTCAAACTGAATAGTATTATTTTTTTTCAGTGGGTACCAGTGGAATATTTTAATAATAAAATAATTTGTGACCTTGTAGAAGAACGTCATAAAGGCATTATAGCTATTTTAGTAAGTATACTTTTTATATTCTTTCAGTTGGTTAATTTCATCATTCCAGATTTCTATAAAACTTTGTTTACTTAGGATGAAGAATGCTTACGACCTGGGGATGCAACAGATGCTACCTTTCTTGCGAAACTGGAAAGTATTGTGGGAAAACATCGACATTTTCTCTCGCACAGTACAGCCTCTAGCAAACTGAGAAAAACTATTGAACGAAATGTGAGTGTTATGTTGTGGTGTTAAAAACAAGCTTAGTCTTTATAAATGAGCATTTAACATTGACATTTTGTGTATGAACCAGTTATTATTAAAAGTTCAATATTTAACTGTTTTATTTAGCTGGTTTTAATTAGTTAAAAATTAAAGAATATTGAAAGAATTTTGCATACAAGATGGATTTTTTTCTTCTTTGGAAAAGTAAATATTTTTTCCCTCGTTGCAAAATTAATTTTTTCAAAAAATTATATTGCAGGAATTTCGTTTAGTTCATTATGCCGGTGATGTTACATATAATGTGGAAGGTAAGTATTTTTATCTATCCTGAATTATTTTATCTAAAAAATTTCAATATTATTCTAATTAAAATGTTGAAAGAATAAAAGGACAGTTTTAACATTATTAAAAGTGTCTTGATAAATAAAGCATCATTCAAATTGCTTTGTATAAATATGAATTGTATTTTGAACATTAAAATAGCATTATAACCAATCTTCTTTCAATTTTTTTCTATTGTTTAAAGTTGCATGAAGGCAGGGGAGGAGGGGAGAGGATAAAATGTATTTTTTATGTAGAATTTGCATAAAAATTAATAGTTTTATTAATTTTTTTTAGGATTTTTAGACAAGAATAATGACTTGCTGTATAGAGATCTGAAAAAGGTGCTACATTTTTCTTTTAAAAATTTCAGCATTTAAAATGTTTTAAATAATATTATTTTAATCATTTTTTTTAAAAAAAAATTCCTGTATGTTAAAAACTATTTGTATTCTAACAATACTTTTAAAAGTTATTTAAGTTAAGTTTAGTTAATTGGTTTAAGGTAATCTGGCTTCATTCTTGAATTTGAGATTTAATTCTGCAAAGACCTTCAATATACGTGGGCTTGATATACATGAAATCATTCACAATGAAATAAATTATTTAATACTCCCAGATATGGTAAGGAAATTTGGAATGGAAGGTGCTACTTCAAATGCTATTCTCATTATCTGAACACAATTCTTAAATTACATCCTCAACTGGCCCATGTGTACTTTGAATGAAAAACATCATTAATCTAACTAAATTATAATTAAGCTTTAATATTGTTGGTTTAAATAATTTTTTGCTAAGAAAACTTTATGAAATTTAAGAAACTTTATAACTTTATGAAATTAATAAGTTACCAACATCATATCTAGTAACAAAATAAAGATACAAAAGTATACAAATGGGAATTTAAATTATTTAATAATTAACTTATTTGCATACAGTATTTATTATAAAAGTTTTGAATTTTATGAACATTTATCTACATAATAGTCTTAAAACTGTAGTAAATGCAATTTTGAACCAAAGTAAAAATGAGTGGCTGGGAGAAGTATAACTTTTTTATGAAATGCAAAATAGTTTAAAATTTACATCTGATTTATGCTGTCATTCTAAAACAATACTTTCTTATGCAATTAAGATTTAAGAATAAAAAATAAGTTTGAAAATATTGTCATGTAGATGAAGTTAATGTAGGTAAACTATGCGTTAACTAAAGTCAAAGATAACACTCGTTAATCTCAACTCAAGATTTTATTCCAGGAACTAAACTTTGCATCCATTTTTATCCACAAGACAAAAGGACTTGAATCTTCCTTATTTAGAAAGATACAGAAATTATAAGAGCATTCTAGAACAAATGAGAAATCACAGAAACATAATTACTAACAAAACAATTTTTAGGCAACTTGCCTGCAGTCAAATACGAACTTGCGAATTGTCGCTTTCACTTCGTCCACTGAGCCATTCAGTCCACATCAAGTTAGAGCAAGTTTTGTTACTATATTAATGTATTTCTTTGTTTTGGAAAGTTACATGACTATATTTAATAAACATATATATTAAATAATTTTCTTTTAAATATAAAAATTTCCTCGAATTTTTCATGAATATGTTTTTATTTACATTGTAAAGTCTTATGAAATTTAAAATCATATCTAATTATTTTAGTCATTTTATTTAACTTTGAATGGAATCTTTTTTTCATAGGCTATGATGGAATCAAAAAACTGGATTGTGAAGAATGCATTTACAACAGAAGAATTATTTGACAAAAAAAGACCAATTACTGTAAGTGTGAAATTATATTTCATTTTCATACATTTTGCATATGTTTATACATTTTCATTTTTATTTAATTTTAATTCTATAAACAATTTAATGTATTAGTTTCATGTTTGGTGTTTTATAGTAGGATTATCACTCTTCCTCACATGTGAAAGATCTGAAATGAAGCACATCATTTAAATGCTTTCATTACTCAGTAATCAATCGATAGATTTTAATTAAAGTTTAGTTACGCATAAAAGTCTCAGCTTGGAAGTGAATCAGAGAAATGTTGCTTAAGACTGCCTAATAATTGTGATAAAGTAATGTGGAATTTTCGTGATTCAAGATATATTATACCATATACTCATGAAGAGAGTATATGGTATAATATATCTTGGGACAATTTATACTCATTAAGATCTAAAATTTAAAATGTCTTAAGCATTTTTAGTGTTAAGATAATTTAAAATTAAACTTAATAACATTGGACATAATTAAAAATATCAATGCTCTTTAAATCCATTAGTGATCGTTCAGATAATTAAAATTAAATTCTAGCTAAAGCAAGCTGCTCAATTAAAATGTGATGAATATGAGAAGGATATTATATTGATTACTGCAAGTTAATAATGATTTACCAAACAGTAACATGCAAGCATAAAACAATATCCTGTATGTAAGTGTTTTATATTATAAAATATATTAATGATTAAAAAGTTGAACATAACAAAATCAATTTCAAAAATATGCACTTTCATGTACTTAAAAATGAAAAATTTTATCAAAATTCTGACAGCCAAAAGGGGGGGGGGGAAAGCTTAAGGTGCTGAAAACAATAGAATATGCGAACTAGTCCAAATGAATAATCATAAAAATGAAAATAATTCATATTTAATAAATTTCTTATTTCAGAATTTTTTTTTGTTTGCAATATAACATTTGAAATATTTTTTTTTGGAGTGTTTTTGTTCAGAGTATTGTAGTTTTGCATTATTTTTTGACTCCCAGAGTTTTGATAAATACACTAATAAAATATGTTTTAAATTTTATTTTCAAATTGACTGATTTTCATTTTCTTTAGGCTGCTACTCAATTTAAAACGAGTGTGTCATCTTTGATGAATATTTTAATGTCCAAGGAGCCCTGGTATATCCGGTGTATCAAACCTAATGACAATAAATGGCCTGGTAAATAAAAAATTAAACTTATAATGAATGATAAATAGTATTAAATGTTTGACAAATATAATATTCTTTTTCATAAGTGGTTATTTTTATATGTCTATATATGTTTGTGAAACTCATTTAAATGATATATTTATTAATATACCATTGTTAAATAATTATTTTCATCTTGTGAAATAATAAAGTTTAAACATTCATTTTTAAAAAAAAATATGGATGAAATACATTCAGTTGGTTTTCTTCTTATTTTTCTTCTTGTAAATTATCAAATATTATTTCTGTAGATAATCATTGTAATATTGAATGCATTTTTTATTTTAAGGAAAATTCTCTTTCTAGGATTCTAGCAGACATTAAGTAATTTTATATGAATTTAATCTAAGTTTGCTTTAACATTAAGCAGGTTAGGCTTATTGACATTTCTTTTATATCTTACTCTGTAGATATATAAACAGAAATCTGTTTGGCATTAGAACAAACTAATTCATTTTCTGTTAGAAAATAAAATAATCATACCCAGAAAACTAATAAGTGAAACTATGAGATATATATTTATGTAATCTGTAATATTCAGCATTATGTAACATGTTTATCTCAACCATTGTGTATGTAATCAATTTTATTTACATTTTTTATGCAAGTAATTTTTTTACACAGTGTATAATATTATGAGAGTGATACTATTCTCGCAACTCTGCAGCAAAATACTGTAGGTAAAAATTAATAGATTTTACCTATTTGTTATCTATTGCAATTCTATTCTGGAGTATGATGGTTAAATCAGTTTTATTTTATAAAAATTTCTTTCCAATTCCAGTTTTTTCTTTTATTTACTTAAATACATTCAGTAAGTGTGTAGATATGTGTAAGGGCATCATGCACTCTTAAAACTTTTTTACAGGTGTTTTTGATGAAACAATTGTTGCTCATCAAGTGAAATATCTGGGTCTTATGGAGAATCTGAGAGTCCGCAGAGCTGGCTTTGCCTATCGAAAGAAATACGAGGATTTTCTGAAAAGATACAAATGTTTATGTCCAGATACATGGCCATCTTATAGTGGGTCTGCTAAGGATGGAGTAAAGCTTCTTGTGCAGTATCTTGATTACAAACCAGAAGAATATGCTTTTGGAAGGTAAATTTTATTTTTCTTCTCAAATATTTAATCTTGATTTAGTATATAATTATTTACTTTTCTTGATATTTTCATTTATTGCTGAAGTGTTTACATCAAGCCATAAAGCACCATTTAATATTTATTTTACATTAAGGATTTTTAAAATTAACTACTAATTTATTTATTTTTCATCTAAATCTTTTGTTGCAATTAGGAAAATTCTTTGAGAATTTTTGTATTTCAAAGATTTTGCTAATCTTGAATTAGATATCCGAAATCTAATCCAACCTTTCCAATGACTGCATGAAATTTTAAATACATAAATAGTATTGTAATTTTTTGCAATATAATTTATTAAAAGTGGATGTTTTTATTTTGGAGCTACTCAATCATCAAGTCTTATTCAAAATTCATGGAGAGGTTTACTAATGAAAAACTACTATTAACTAATAAGACTATTTAATGCATTATTAAAAAAAATATAATGAATCTTGTCTAATTTAGATAAATACTTCAAGATCAATGATTTTACCTATACATTTCAATTTCAAAACTCTTACTGCTGTCTTTGCTATATCTGTGATGGATGTCAAGATTGATTTTTATCACTTTGTCTCTATCATAAATTTGTATAGTTTCTATCATGTGTGAAATAATTTTTGTGTTTAAACATTTTAAATAGGATTGCTAATATTAAATAGGAAGCATTTTCTTCATATTGGTTAAAATATACATATACAAAATAAATTTATTGGACTACATATATATCGTCAACTGAATGATTAAAATTCATATTATTGACACATAATGTGCATAATTCAGTGATAGTTTTGCACTATAATTAGTCTTCTATAATAATGTAGGTGTTTTTTTTAAAAAAACAAATTATATTCAACAATTTTACATGTAAAATATTTTAATTTCAGTAATATTGTTATATATTTTAATATTAGATTTATTGAATTATAATTCTTGAAATAATTTACTTAACTAATAATATATATGTGCTAATTATATACTTATGTTAGTTTAAATGTGTTCTATTGAGATAATTTAAAAAAAGGTTTTCTCTTTTTTTGCTTTCTTTTGAAGCTGTAGGCAACAGGTAAAGATATTTTTCTCATTAAATTACATTCTTGATTATTTATACTTCTTTTACCTTCAGGAACAATTTCCTTACAAGAATTGGCCTTAAATTAAATTGGCCTTTGTCATTATCTTGTTTTTAATTCTAGTACTTAAAATTAACCAGATTTTGAGAAAATAATGACAATGTTAATTTTATGTTAATGAATTTTAAAATAGCATATTAACACATTCGTATTTTTACTAATTTCACACTTTTCACTGAAAATGATAAAATCATACTTTTTTTAAAAAAATTATAATTACAATTCTGCAGTAAAAGTTTCTATGCACAATTAAAGCTTAGTTATACTTATTTTGAAAATCTTATTTTCTGTTAAACAATTCTAAATGATTTCGAAAGTAGACGTTATTAATATTGTTTTGCAGATCTAAGATTTTTATCCGGTTCCCCAAGACACTGTTCCAAACAGAAGATGAGTTCCAAAGATATAAACATGTTTTAGGTAAACAAATATTTCATCATGTTTTTTTTGTTTTTTTTTTATTATTTTATGCTTTGTCAATTTGTAATGTTAATTAAAATTTTTTTTCAGCTACCATAATTCAAGCTAAATTTCGAGCCTATGTTCAAAGGAAAAAATATCTTTCCATGCAAAAATCTGGTAATAAGTTTTCTTTTATTGCAATTATAAAAATATGTATACCTTGAAAAGCTATTATTTTTTGAGTACTAGTACTAAAAATTAACCATATTTAGGTAAATAATAACAGTATTGATAATTTTATATGAATAATATAAAATTTTATAAGAATAGTCTGTGAAAAAAAAAGTGTGTGTAGTAAGTACAATTTACAGAAAGTTTTGGTTTCTTTAAATATTTATAATGTGTGTAGGAAGTTATTTGATCCTGTTCATTAAAGTTTAATGAATAGGATCAAATGCATGATATTGGGAAACTGCTTATATTCAAATTAAATTATTTTGAATTTCTAAGCATTTCCTTAATTCATTACAGCTTATTAATGTCTTAAAGCAAATTGCAAAGCAATTGACGAACATGATTTAAATAATTTTCAGTTGGCTTTGAGTGAAGTTCACATTTGCAAGTTCCAATAAAAATTCTGATGATAAAAGTTGCTAATTTAAATCCTAATTTAATGCCTAGTTCCTAATTAAGTATTAATTCTCATTATACTTATTTTTAAAAAAAAATTATTTTTCACATTTGAGAAAACAAATTTTTCTCGTATAATTTAAAATAAAATATGTATTATAAATACAATTAAATTTTATTTATAAACGACTGTTTAATTTTTACATTTACTACGCTAAATTTTGGAAATAATTTCTATTTAAATTCTAAAAATCAAATTTTTCTCTTTGAATCGTACATTTTAATCAGGAACAGTATTTGTGTAGTTTTAAATGAATAATATGTTTGAAGTTTTTATTAGTAAGATTCTAAAATTTGAAAATTTAGTTGCATTTTTAATTTTTTTAGCTTTGCTTATTAATCGATATTGGAGAGGACATTTGGCTCGACAGATGTTAGAAAGGAGAAGATGGGCTGTTATGGTTATTAGGAAGTGAGTTTATTTTTTTTCAATATTATCATCAATTTTAATATTAAATGTTAGGATTTTTGAAAAAGTAATTTTTTCCCCTTATTTTCAGTAGATGTATATACTACATCTGTATATATTTCACCCTTACATATGTTTTGTATTTTATATCCATTTAGGATTTCACTCCTTAGTATCATATTGGATTCCTTAGTATCATATTGGATTCCTTAGTATCATATTGGATTCCTTAGTATCATATTGGATCTTGTAGATAATGTTAAATTCTTGCTCTATTTGTATGATTAAGGGAATTTAGAGAATCTAATGGGTGAATACATTTATCTCTCACTTACTTAAAAAAGGAATATTTTATTGCTTAAAGTGATCTTAAAAAGAGATTTTTGCATTTTATTTAATTATAAAAGATAGTGGATAATGGTTATATATGCTTGGAAGTTTTTAATTTATATTGCTTTGTTTTTTAAGTCTTAACTGCAGTCATCTAATGTATGCTATTCATTGGGAATTGCATTTTTTAAAGTTTTTATTTGGGGAAGAGTTACTGAATTTTTAAATTGGTCTAATATCATGATATTATATTGATATTACTATCATATTATATACTTTTTAACATTAATAAATATTATATTATTCCTTGGTTCTTGAGAGAAGGGGGCTGAGAATTAAACACCATAAGATATTAGAGGAGTCTATTTTTAAAAGTTAGAAGAAATAAATAGAATAATTCTATGAGAAGAATTCTATTGAATAATTTCTTTTCTTTTTTTTTTTTGACAGCATGTTTTCTCTTTCGTACTTTTCTTCTTCTCAGCAAATGCATTCACGTATTTTAGTTTGAAGGTCAGTTTCCATCTCTAAAGAGCTGAGAAATTGTATATGTGCTTTTGTAAATACATAGAAAATAATTTTTATTAGTTTAGAAAGCCTCTGAAGACAATGTTGTCAGAGACGTATTTTAATGTGAAGTTGTGTAAATTTTTGTATTTCGAAAGGTCATGTGTTTGTGTTGTCATAATGAATTCGATTTTATATTTCATGTTTAGATAATTTAGATTGAGATATTTTATTTTTCAAATCAGTATTCTTATAAAAAATTTTTGTTTAGAGTATTGTAAAAAATAAAATAAAGAAATAAAAGTGTATCAAATAAATTGTATGATATTTTAGACTAATTCACGCTTTTTTTAAAAAATTTTTTAATGACATTTTGTGATATCAAACCATAACTTAAAATAAAGTCGAAGTCATATTCAATTATTCTATAATATATAGGAAATGAGCTATAATTAACAACCTACAGTAATTGTAATAATTTTCTTTTTTGTAGATTCATAAAAGGTTTTATGCTTCGTAATGAGCCAGAAAATGAAATCAATGCATTTGTGAGTTTTAATTTACCACTTTTTATTTCATATAATATTTTTAATAATTTAAATGAGTATTTTATTGAGAGTTTTGTCAGTTATTATTTGAAAGCTATTTGTCTAAATTGTTTTCTGTAAAATTGCAGTTTTAATTTAATTTTTATTAAAATTGCAGTATTTAAAATAATTTTATTTAAAATTTCAGTTTTAAAATGTTTATTTTGAACTTTGATCGCATTCATATTTCTGTATTATGATAATGAGTCCTGGATTATTTACTCCAAGAAGTTACAATATTAAGCAACTCTTCAAATTAATCTATGTATGTTGACAATAATCATCTGATGTATATGTATAAAAAATAAAAGTAATATAAATATATAAAAAAATTAAACGCCATATATATTTTAATGAATATTTTATTTTCGCATCACAAAACCTAATTTTTTTCTTCTGGTGATTAATTTGTAATCATTCCTTTTGAATTGATGCTATTTAAAGCAGTTCTTGATATTCACTTTATTTTACATCCTTGATTATGAATAATTATTTTTCTAATGTAGCATTTTTGGATTTTAGTTTCTGCTGAATGTTAAAGCAGAGTTTCTGAAACGACTTGCTCGAAGATTACCTACAAGTCTCCTAGATAAGCATTGGCCATCTCCACCAACCTCCTGTAAAGAAGTAAATAATGCTTTTTTATGTCATAATATTTTTGAAGTTTGATATTAAATTTCTCTGACAATAACACATCAGTAGTGCATGTAGTTATGATTTTGCACTGGATTTAATCTAAATTATGATTATTGTAAATTTCATTAACCCAGTTTGACTTGCTTTTCTTTTGTGAACTTTTAAAAAAATTGAACTTGCAAAAAAGTCTTATCTATTGCATTCTTAATTATCTATATTCCATCATTTTCATTGCCATTAATGTGTGTATAAGTAATGGTGTAATAAGTATTACTTTAATGTGTGTAAAAGTAATGACAAATTACACAGTCAAAATATTTTTATTTTTTATTTTGAAACATTTTGTGAAAATTGCAATAGGATTTTTAATGTTTTCAACCCAATTGCAATTCTTTTCTTTAAAAAAAAATGACAAAATGTGTATTACATTAATGTGTAAGTAATGATAAATTATATATGTTTAAGCTGAACATGATATTGGAGTTATTATTTCTAATTCATTCATGTGTGGTGTTTTAAATCACATCTTTCAAAAATAAATTTATCTAGTATTTATTTTGAATTTGAGATTTTTAAATCAAAAAAGAATTTCCTGTGTCAGAAATATATGAATGCTTAAAAATTTAATTTCTAGTTTAAAATAGAAATTGGTAAAGCGAATTTATTTTTTTCAGTTTAGATTTGAGTTGTAGAGGTTGCTTAGTAGTTTAATTTAAGGAACCTATAGCAGTGTGAAATGTTAAAAAATTATGTTAAATTTAATTTAAAGTAAACAGAAATAGTTTGGAATATAACAATAAAGATTTACTAATATACTAGACTCTTCCTTCTCATTATTATTGTGCAAGAGATTTTTCTTGCTTGATCATTTACCAAAATTATAATATTTATGAAATGTATGCATATCAAATAATTATAAGCTATATTTTAACTGATACTTTTCAGTATAATTTTTTCATCATTGTATGCATGCAGAATCTTTTATTATATAATTAAGAAAATTTTTTTCATCCAGGCTTCTTCATACTTAAGACAATTGCACAGAACATGGCTCATGCGAAAATACGTGAAAAATTTGTCTCCTGACAGAAAATTCCAGGTAAATATTAAAATGACCTATCAATTTTATTATTTTACTTTCTGCTTCACAAAATCTTACTCTAAAAATCTTTTCATAGTTAGACCAGAAAGTTTTTGCAGAAGAATTATTCAAAGGAAAGAAAAGTAGTTATACTTCCAGTGTACCAAAGCCATTTGTTGCTAGCAGATTAGGTAAGAGTTATAAGCATTTATTAAAAAAAAAAAAAAAAAAGATTAAAAATTTTTTTTCAATTTATTATACCAGATCAAGTGGCATATTTCTGATATTCATCATGTTTCATATTAATATGATCTTGAGTATTTCTGTTATCTTTCTATGAACAAAATAAGATTTACTAAATTCCTAAAAAATCCCTAGTTAAATTTCAGTTTATAGGTAAATATTTGCATTCTTAATGCAACTTTGAAATGAAGTTACATGTATTATTTATTTATTTTTCAATTTTAGCTGCTGATATAGAAGGAAGAATATTAACTGTTTTGGAAAATAATATGCAATCTATTAAAGAAAAAATAGTGGTAAGAAGCCATTTTAACTTTTTTTTTTCCTCCTTATTCTGGAGTAAAAATATTGCAATATTTTAGTTTCTTGCAGCAGGTGAATACATTTCAGTAACTACTCACCAATTATATTTGTAAATTACTATAATCATGTAAATTAAACCAAATTATCAGTTGAATTTTATTAATTTTAATTTTCTCTAATCAGTTTGGCAAATTTTTGCATTTCCTTAGAAAATCAAAATTATTACTTTAACATGTTTCATATAAAAATTTCAATCCATCCTATTTTTCACTTTAGAATAAAGAACTATTCCCAAATAAAGGAATAATTTACAGGGTTCTTCATATTTTTAAAATTGAGATGCTTTAAAAGATATGCACATATTCATTTACTGAAAAGATATAAATATGTACCAAAGTTTTTTTCTTTTTCTTCTAAAACTAATAAATATAAATGGGAAAACTTCGTCTTTTATGTAAGTCTTTGAATTGATGATTGTTATTATTCAGATGCTGTTGAAAAACTTACTGATAAAACTGCAAATGTTACTAAACTTATTAAATGACAATTGGCACATTTTCTTTCAATGGGTACACATAAGTATTATATCATTTAATTTGCAGCATGAAACTTTAACATGCATTGTTTGCATAATAATTATTCAAAATATTTGTGTGCAAAATTTGTATCGTAAAAATTAAAAACATTACCTTGTATATTGTACACATTAAAACAGTAATTTTTGTACTATTGGTATTTTGCAATATTAGATCAGAACAACTGCATGTATTAATGTAAGTATTATAAGAAAAATCATTCTTATCGAATTTTTAATCTTGGATACTTCTAATACAGAAAAGCAGTATTTTATTGTTATAAGATTCTGTGCTGCATATACATAAACTTACTCATTATAATGTGGTTTATAATCTATCAAAATACAATTTATTAATTTTAATATTTATTGTGGTAGTTCAGTTAATGCATATATAATTGAATAAAATTTTTAAAGTATTTTGTATTGGAATCGTAGAGAATTTTTAATACGATATGTATAATAAAAGATTTATTTTTTATTTTTTTTAGTACATGCTATCAGTAACAAAATATGATAGGCATGGATACAAAGCAAGACCTAGGATTTTGGTAGTTACCAAAGATTCTTTATACTTGTTAGATAGCAAAACTCTGAAAATAAAACAGCAAACTGGATTAGTCAATCTTAAAGGTAATGATTTCAATATATAATAGTAATGATATCCTAGAAATGTAATCTATATCTTTACTTATAGTAAAAATAGTGTTTTATGTATTGGCACTCCACAGGCTAACTGTTTGATATAGTGTATGAAACTTGGCATGTTATATTTTGGAAATTGGCAATATGCACCGTGGGGTGATACATATAATTAATGAGAAGTTTCATTAACTAAAAATTAAGTGAAATTTTGGCATTTTTCTACCATAACTTCTGCAAATAAAAGCACAATAGCACAAAAATATTTTTTACATCATCTTGAAATTCAAAAAAATTGTTTTCAACGATATAATTGTTTGAACCTATAAATTTGTTTCTATTTTTGACGATTGTTTAAAAAATATTTTAATCATATTTTCAAAAATTTATTTTGCAGAAAATTTGGGAAAAAAAATATGAGTGCATGGGAAAAATTATCCTTTTTTTTGTGTGTTGCCAAAGGCGGCTAGTTATTATAAGAGATGCCATTATTAGCATTAGTTTCAGCAAACACATTTTCATATTTATTGAACTTCCATTTCAAATTTAAATTTTATGGCAGCTAACAGCAAATTATAGAGAGATATAGTGCTATGAATAAAATGTTGCTAGGACTTTTTAAATAATAAATTATGTGACTATCAAAATGTGAATCTTAAAAATATTTTGTTGAAGTTATTAAGAGACCAAGGTACACAAATGTTTAATTGAAAATTTTATAGAGCATTACACCTAATGAATCAGCTGGTCACGAGAGGGAGGTAGTTAATAATAATGATGAATTTCTATGTGTTGGTGCTCTACAGGTCAAACCGTTTGATCCATAGCTATCAAATTTGGTACATGAATACCTTGCATTGTGTAAACATGCGTCTCAGAGCACTTTTAATTGAAATTAAAAATTAAGTTGAATCTTAGCATTTTCCCATGATAACTTCCCAAAATAAAAACTTTTACATCATTTTAAAATTTAAAAAAATTATTTTTTTCACGATATCATTTTAATAGTTGTGTGAATTTTGATAATTTCTTAAACATATTTTTTACCATAATTTCCAGCAATAGATTACATTGTTGTCATGAAGTTCAAACTGATTTTTCATTGGTTTCATCAAACAATTAATTGAAGAATTTTCTTCCATTGCTGAGAGCTAAAGGATGATTTTGTTTAATGTTTGTAAAGTTTATGAGAATAATAAAAGTGAAGTTATAATATAGCTAAGATTAGATGATAGATTTGCATTTTTTAATAATGCTACGATGTTATGGGAGTGGACTCCATTAGAAAAGTTCATATAGACAATAAACAGAATTTATGTAAGACAATTAAAATAACATGGCTTTAATGTCAAATAGTTTGGTGGAATCATGAGTATGAAGTTACATCTAAATGATTTGAATGAAATTAAATATAATCAATATTCCTGTCAAACTAGCTGGTTGCCAGAGGCGATCTTTACTACTACTAATAATAATAAATTCAAACTTGGCACATATATACTTGGGAAGTTGGAAATGTGCACTTCCAAACGATTTTTGGAAATTTTATGTTAAATTTTTAACTAAAAAAATAAATTAAGGAAATGTTTTGAATTTTTCCATTTAAGAAAATATTATAGCACGAAAATGACTTTTACATAAATTTAATTTTCAAAAAATTCTTTCCAATAAAAGCAAATTTTTGTTGTATAAATATTTTTTGTATAATTTACTTTTATTAAACTTTTTATTAAAAAAAAATTATGTACATTTTGTAACAAAAATCATAAGAATCCTTTCTGCACATAATTTTTTTTATATACATTAAAAGTATTATTAACTTTAACAAAATGCCATACTTTATTGTTTTAGGTTAGAAACTAAGTTATATTCTTCAAAGACTAGAAATAGCAAAGTGTATTCATTTTTTTTTTATTAAGTAATATAGACTAAGATACAAAATCATATTTCAAATTTGTTTTTTCAGAACTGGTACATTTTATATTATACTGCATTTCAATATATATATATATATATATAATATAATGTGTGTGTATATAGATTTTTTCTTTTTGTGCAGGCATTCTCGTCAGCAATTTATCAGATGGCTTTGTTGTTGTGCAAATGCCCTGCACAAGCAATAAAGACAAAGTAAGGATGGAAAAAAATTATATTGCAGATTTGCTGCTATTTGTATCTCTTAATGATAAATTAGTAATCCACAATCTATATAATTTTATTAATATATTAATTTAATAAATTTTACATATTGAAATGCATTTAATACAGAATTTTTTAGATTGCAGCTAAGAAATGTTTTCTAACTGTAAATTAATTAAAATCGTAATGGGAAATTTGTACTTATTTTAATTATTTCCCTTTTTTTATTTTCATTTTCTGAGATGCAGTTAGATATATTTAAATCTAATTACTCATTGAAGAAAGTTCACCTGGTAATTCTGAAGACCGAAATTTAACCAGAATATTTGTCAAGTATTAAGTAAAATAAATTAGATATTATTCTGGTAAAATTAAATATATATATATATTCTCTCTTTGGTTCTTTATATGCTTTCAAGAAATTGTTCTTTTTGTTGCATAATATATGAATAAAATAAGCTACTTCATTGGAAATTCAGCTTTTTTTTTTTTTTTTTAAAGTTTATATTTAATTGCTAAATATATATCATAAAGATGGTCTTAAAATAAACTTTATTGGCATTTGTTTTACTAAATGAAGATAAATGCTATTTAAAATAAAAAAAATTATGTATGATTCCTTAATTTATTTTATCAAATTATCGTATTAAATATCCTTTTTAACCATTATACATAAACTAAAGGGTTACATTTTCTTTTCACTCTATTTGTCAACTCTCAAGAATCATGTTGCAATTCTTTTGATGTAATTATGTAATCCCAGTTCACTTGCTATTTGCATTTCTGTTAGTATAATATATCCGACCATGAATCCTATAACAGTATGGCTCTATTCCAGGAGGAAGTTTAATGGAATAATATTGAAGTTTCATTAAGGGAATATAACTGCTTAAGCTTTTGTCCCATGAAAGCAAAAACTAAAACAAAGTTATAAATTTCCTTTAGTTTTAGTTTCCTTAGTTATAGTTTTTGGATTCAGATGAATCACTGATTAGTAAATCCTCCAACATTTTCACCAGATTTTCCAGAAACAATTTTTTTATTTTGGTAACATTTTGCATATTTTCCATTTGAATTTACTTCTTTTTCCCGAAAACATGCCAGTCAAAAGAATAGAGTCCTTTCATAGTCTAGCAATTGTGCTCTTGTAGTTCAGAAAATTGATTAACAATTCATTTTTTGTTCATTCCAACTTTTAGTGATTGTTTCTTTCACACTCTCATTTGCAATGATTTCAACTTATAATCGAAACTGCTCGACTTGAACTCCTTTCTTCATATTATCCAACCAAAATAATAATAATAAATAAATCAAAATTAATAGTCTGATTTTTCATTAAGGCAAGCATGTAAAAAATCCAAGCATGGGAGTTGTTCCCAAATGACAAATAAATTTGGCCTAATTTTGCATCAACATAAATGTTTCATATTTTTAAATATTATAGATTTGTTTTCAGATTCATAAATTTCTACCCAACAATTTATTGCTTATTTTTTATTCACTCTTTAGTATAAAGGACATTTAAAGTAGTAGCCATATATTAATCCAATTGAGTTTATTGTGGATTTAATTTTAATATAGTGTAAAGTTTCTTAATTTCCCATTTCTTATTTCATAATATTTTGAAAATTCTATCTATTCCTTTGGTTTTGGATAGCTTTAACTTTTCTTCTAGTAAATCATTCACAACAATTATCTACAGTTTAATTTTTTCTGATTCAATTTTTCACTGTTATAACAATTGTAAGTTTAATTCTTCTGACCATTGTTACAATTTTTTTTGCAGGGGGATTTAATTCTTGATTGCCAGCAATATCTCATAGAGTTTGTAGTAAAAATAATGGGAGCATGTAAAAATAAAAATCTTCTGACTGTGGTTGACACTGGCAGGTAAATTTAAACCAAAAAATCTCTGATTTTATTTTTATGTGCAATAATTTTGCTGTCAGGTTAAATTTAATTTTTACATTTTCAGTATATCTCATGAAATGCTTGGAGGAAAAAAAGGCATGGTGAATTTCTCCACTGGTGTTGAAAATCTGATCAGTAAAGGAAAAGATGGCAGTCTTCGAGTAGTAAGTTCAAATATAACCATAAATTATCACTTAGCAAATTTCGTATGTGTAACGTATAGGTTTTGACTTATAGCATTCAGATATATACTATCAGGCAAAAGAACAAACAGTGCATCCCATTAAAGATTTATCTCAAAATTTGATATATTTATAATACAAATTATAAAGGCATATATTAAATTCCTTTCTTCTTGCATTTTTCAGTTGTTATATTTATACACAGACAGCATAATTAAGAAAATGGTTTGTCCAGACTTGGGAAGGTCTTTTTGATAATTTATATGAATGAACAAAATTTTGATTGGGAATTTTTTATAATCTAAGTTTTTCAATCGTTTTTGGGATCAAAACAAACCGATTCTAAAAAATTCAATGAAAATCGATAATTATAAATTCAATCATTAAATTTAGCAATTCTAAAAAATTATTTATTCTTTTTCACACATTTTTCTACTGAATTTCTAAAAGCACCAAGTATAAAACATATCTCTAAATATTTCTAGTGAAATTTATTCATGTTTATTATTAAAATGTAGTATCTGAATGAATGCTGAATTTAGTAAATGTTTTTTGTTCCCTTGGAAAGAGGATCTAGCATTAATATATTCATTGCTATAGAATAAAGTGCTTGTTGTTATGAAGAAGCAAGACATGCATGGTCAGGAATGAGACTTGTAGAATTTTTGTATTGTGAATGGGAGATGCAGATGTAAATTAAAGCTTGTACACTTGTCTGAGAGTTGATCATAACCAGAATTGCACATAAATATTTATTTTGTTCAGTATCTTCTCCTGTTTATATTGGCAATGCATTTTTTTGGATAAAACACATATTACAGGAATGCACAACTTTTAGCATTTCTAGGCAACCATTTTGATAAGAATAACATTTTCAGAAACTTGATGGGAGAAACTCCTCATTGAACCTTTTGCTATTTCTAAAAGATTATCTAACTCATATGAGCACTTTTTCATTTACTTACTTTTTGAAGACCAGTTAAACCCTGTTTTATGCAATTAATAATCCTTTAATAGATATTTGATTGAAAATGTTTGATTATCTTTCATGTGGCATAGTGTAGTCAAATATGGTTTTTATTAATAAACATAATCCAATCAAGTAACCAATGAAAGCTTAGGCCACTCAATGCATTGTACTATTATTGTGATAAGAAGTTGTCTGTACATTATAAAATTATACAAAATACAGTTTCAAAAATTGCATATTTATCAGTAAAAAGCATATTTAACTCATGCCATAAGCCAAACTGATCTACAAGATATATCTAGGTACAGTACACTCCCACATATCTGGCCTAATGTGAAAAAAAAGCAAGCCGGATACCCCCCCCCCGGGATAGGCTTGATTTTGAACTAATTTTTTTTGCCCACTAATGCCAGAAGACTAAGTTTTTATGTCAAAATACACTGTTACAATACATATTTTCTCTTATCGAGTACTAAGCCGTCCATTTATCTCAAGCCACATAAAATGTGACCGCAGCTGTGACCCGATTAATCATAGAAGCAATTGCCGGAAATGTTTCAAGTTAAAATAAAAAGCTCTGTACTGATAGATTAATCTTGAACAATGAGCAAAATGCTGCTCCTTTCCTCTCACAATTTGTATTTTACACACAATACATAGGAGTAACATAGCAGACATCTACTTCCAATGCCATGCCTTGCCTTCCTCATTAATTACAATAAAAGAAAACTAGGCCGGATACTCTTGAGTGTACTGTATCTGTCTTGTAATGCAGTAAATATGTTTAAAATGAAGAAATTGAAAATTTTTACACAGATACATAATGGAGATATAAAAATTTGATATGATTATTGTTTAAGAATAAAATGATTTCACAAAGTAAATTATTTTTTAAATATATAAAAAAATATTGCATATAAAATTAGAAATCCTCCCCCACCAATAACTGAGTAAGATTGGAGCAAATTGACTTGATGGGATATTGAAAAACATTATTATATGCCATCTGTTTTCTTATTTGATGGAGTTTTGTTTATTCTTCATATGGAATAAACGAAGCATACATGGGAATAAATTGATTATATTTTTTTCAAATTGGGGAAGGAAAAAAAAAAAAAAAAAAAAAAAAACTCTGATCTTAGATAGAAATTTGTGACTAAGTTTAAACATTACACTTATTATTTTTTTAATCTTTGTAACTGCAAGAATATATTTTAATTCTTGGATTTTGTTGAAAATATCATTCATACTTAATAATCTTTATTAATTATACTATTTTAATTTCAGGTTTCTGTAGCATCATGATAAACCATGCAAAAGTTACAACTGATGTCAAACAGCATTTTAGTAGCTACATTTTATTCTTCTTGCTTGACATTGCAAAGCCATATTTTTAGATGGAACATATTAAGAAAAAGAACTAGAAAATTGTATTCATTCATACATTGCTCTCTATTCTAGTCTCCTCAAAAAAAAGTAGCAAAGGAGGCCAAAATGGTGTTATACAAACATGTATTTATTCAGCAATTTTGCCTTACAAAACAAAATGCAAATGTCTGTTTGACAGAGTTTTTCATGTTTATTATTATTTTTTTTTTTTTTGTTTTCATAATTTTAAGTTGTACATTTATGGTTAGTTTTGTGCCATAGTGAATGTAATTTTTCAAAATAGAAAGCCATATTTTTGATGGATGTTTTTAAATGTAAATTTTAAGCACCTTAAATTATTTTCGTAAGGAATTTCTTTTTGCAAATTGAATTATTTTTATAATTAAATGAAAAAGTGTGATGTATTTTTAATAAATAATACATTATTATTTATTACATAATTTATGTAATAAAATTATCTAGGAAGAAAATTTTATTACTCGGAAATGTATGTGAATTAAGCCTAAGTAATAATGCCTTATTTAAAATGCAGGGTATGCTAGTTATTTTTTTTCTAAATTCAAATATTAATAAACATGACATCAATCTTGTTGAAATTCGTTTTATTGTGATATTAGAAATGCCAGTCAGTGTTTTTCTTATAAAATATAATCATTGTTAATGATTTAAAAATATTTGATTATGCATTACTAAAGCAACACACAAAAAAGAAAAAACTTTCCTAAGAATTAATATATTTATAAAACTCTCTAAATATAGAAGGAAGAAATTTTTAGTGCAATAGAATTGAAACATCCTTCTGAATTTTAGCAATCTAAATACGGTTATTTTACAGAAAAAATAGACGAGTTCAACTAATGATAGATAAATGCATTTTATGAATCATGCAATCAAAATATAATCATATTAATCAGTTTTAAGATATTTAATTATGAGAATTAAAAATTTGTAAATGTATTTTAAATTATGTGTTCCTTCCTGGTAAGTTTATTGTTCATTATATCACTGTATTTCATGCTAATGCATTCATCTATTTTTGACTGAAATATACTAGAAATTGTACTTAACAAGTATGAAAAATTTTGTGATATTTTTTAACATTGAATAAAGTATTTTTGTTTCATTTTGTTTTTTAAGTAAAAGTTATTGTATCAAGCAACTTCAATATAATATTTATTTTAATATATTTACAAAATATACATTGTATCTACGATCTCATATAATAATCAATTATTGTTGAAAATGCTGCAAATCCTGCAGCTCCTAGGACACCTGCTTTTACACCAGCTAAAAAGAGAAATATACATATATTGAATAATTTTCAAAAGCACACACCATTTAAGTATAACCCTTCTTACATTTCTAGGTACAGAACTCAGTAATGAAAATATTTAAAACATGCCCCAGAGAAATTTTTTTACTGAAGGCATTGAATCTATTTTATTTTTTTTGTTTGAAAAAAATTGTAATAAAACAAAGCTGCAAAATACAGTGATAATGTACTATGCAAGATATTCTAAAAAAGTGGGAAAAGCAATATTTAAGGAAATAAATACTTCTAAATATAAACAAGCTTCATAATGTAAAAGTGCCAATAAGCAAAATGTTTACATGTACACATAAAAATGAAACCTTCCATTCAATTCATTTAACTATGAAAATTTAGAAATGATTTTTAAATTCAAATATTTGTCTAGTGGTACTATCAATTCTCATGTACAAAAATTCTCAAATGTTTATTTTACCAAAATAGGTACAAGGTGAGAGAAAATGCATCTACGGGATAGTTCAGGTCTAACAAACAATCCTAGAAATGCACACCATCCTTTTTTTATAGAAAATCTGAAAGTGATCTTGGGATCCTGAAAGGAGCAGTACATCTTTCTGTTATTGTGACTTTGCTACTCTTACATACTATTAACAACTTAATGCAATAAGGAAAGGAAACTTTTGAAATTAAAGCTTTAAGATATCTCCAAGAAGTAATGCAGTTTAAAAGGAAAAAAAAAAAAAAAAAAAAAAAAATCTAATATTGCACACATAATTGTGAGCAAACTTCCTAAAAAATGGTGCATTTCTGCAACAAGGAACATTTTGAAATTCAGATGGTTTATGTTGCGTATGTATGCTAAAAGGCAACTTTATATAGATATTAAAATGCTTATCCTTTATTTCAATCAATATATTATTTGATCTTTTTTGAATTTATAAAAGAGTATTATTTTCTGATTCAGCTTTTTTAACTTATCGTGATAAGTATCTTATTCCTGAAATATATAATGGACTTATTTAAATATCAATTAGAACATTAAAAAAAAAAAAACTTCTAAGGCAATAAATTTATTTTTATTATCCTAGCAAGTTTGTGTATACATAAATGAATGTAAGAAAAATGTTTAATATTTTTCTATCACAGTTTGGTGTATTCATACAATTGCTTATCTTAATGACTGGAAGTATATATCTAGGTGCTATATTTAAACAATTGAAAATAAACACAAATTTTACTTTTTTGGGACTACCTTGTATAAGTTTTCAGTATGTTATAGGAAGAGAGATTCTATAATAAAATGTATTAATTCATTTAAATGTAACTAGTTAAATGTATTTCTTACCTCTTAGACCAATGAGTCCTCCTGTTATGCCACCAGCCATTGTGCCATTTTTCCAGTCACTTTTCCCTCTGTGCTGTTATTAAATTAAGAAACATAACACGTGATATTGCTTTATATTAAATTATGTAACATTTTAATACCTATTTTTAGTAAAAAACAAACAAAAACACAACAATTCCTAATGAAAGTTTAAAGCAGCATTATAAAATATACTCAGCTCGTTACATCAAATTATTTCATAAATGAATTTTTATTTTATATATTTTCTCACTGATATATTCACTCAATTAATGCAGTATGTCTTTAGAAATATCTATATGCATAACATCAAGAGAAGTCAAATTAATTTTCACATAGAAATAGAACTTTTTTTTTTAACAATATCCAAGAATGGATATTGTCTTAAGAGATGAGAGGCCTAAACAATTTTAGTTTTTAATAATCCATACATTAAATTTAGAAAAAAATTAGCAAGAGCAATTAGCTTTGTTATATTGATTATAATGCAGCAAAGAAAGTGTGCATTTCAGAAGTCTTTCTTTTTTCCGAGAATGAGATAGAAAACATGTTGTGAACCATAATCTGATACAACTTTGCATGGGGGACAGACTTCACGATAAATTTCATTTATCATGTAGTTCCATAGTATATTGAGGATATACAGATGGTGGATTCTTTAATAGTTCAAAGATTTCAACCAATATAAATTATAATCACAAAACTAAATTTCATCTTCCTATTACTGTTTCTTATATCATTGTGTCCACAAGGATGAATGGATGGATTTCATTAAAAATTTAATAGACATTTACAATTTGGTATGAAGACAACAGGTCAAATTTCATTTGTATTGCTTGTTATGTTTTTGAGTAATGGTATAGACACATAATTCCAAAAATAAGTTTTTCAAACTCAAAAAAAAAAAAAATGCTGAAAAGTGTAGATTTATGAAAATATTGAGGTCAGACATTTTTTTAATGAGTACACAGTTTCTTTTTTTTCCAAATAAAAAGGCAGTTTTCTTAAATTTTTAGTTTAAGACTGGTCTTTTCTTTAAATCTCTTCTGAGTCAACGGCACTCTGTTTACTTGAGCATTTTGCATCATTGAACTGTGTGAAGAATGGATAGGAACATTGTTTAATAATCTGCTGTGTCTAGTATCAATAAATAATTGTGTAATAATAACAAGAAGAAGAATATAGCATAATAACATAATTAAAAATATTATAATAAAATAAATGTATAAAATATAACTCATAACTCATCGTTTTAAGATGGAAGGATATTCATGCAGTATAATAGCTGTATCTAATTGGAATAGGTACAATCATTAATTTTTAAGAATTTAAGAAATAAGTAATACTGCAAAAAATATTTCACAAGTTTTAAAATTGTAATTACGTGAATTGTAATTATGAAAATTATTCACATATCTTTTTGTGTATTAAAGAATACTAATTTCTGTTGGTGCAATGTGAAAGTGAAAACAGAACCAAATAATAATAATAAAGAAGAAAAAGAAATAAATTATGAGAACAAAAGCAGACCAGAAATGGACGAAGGAGAGAATCAAAACCATAATACAGTTGGCTATGCACCAAACATGGGTTGTAAGCAGAATAGCTGAATAATTGCCAAATTCAATCTAAGGAATCATTTTTACCATACGTTATAGTGTAGCAAGCAAATTTTGACAATTTTCATGTCTGAAGAGTACCTCTAATGTATTTCCTACTTACTCTCTGTTTTCTTTATCTTTCACCTTTTCATTCTTTTACCATGTTTTCCATTTGAAAAATAACCAAACATACTCTTTTTAAAGCTTTCAAAGTAATTTCAGAAGATGCTACAATTTTGCAAATATAATGTATGATCTGTCGCTGCTAATAAGAAGCATACTGTATTCATCATCATAATCAATACAACAGAATCAAGTATTGAGGAGTAAACAGCTTTGCCACTGGATTGTGACCACATTTATAATTAGATAGCTTGATTAGGTAAAGAAATCAGCAGAAAAATTGTATTATCTATTTATTTCATATTTATAAAATGAATACAAAAGGAAATCCATGCAGACAAATAAATATTAAAGGATATACAGATGAGGTTAAAAAAACAAACAAACTAAATTAGATATACAATTATTATTAACATATTTTTATGCTAAGTGCGATTAATTTTTAAAATAACAGCAAAGATCCATATGTTTTTATTCAAAATAATAATGTGATATTTAATTAAACTTTAAATAATACAATGAAAAAAAAATACTTACATTTTCAATATTACATTCTATTGCAGCAAACAGAGCACCAATTATGGCAAAGTTTTTTCCATACCCCATTGTTTTGACTTTAAAATCTTTCAGTATCATTTTAACTGTTTGTTTTTCTGGTGCAATTCCTGTATTTGGATCCATACTAGCAGAAATTAAACCCATAAAAGCACCAAATCCAAAACCTGAAAATATTAAATAAAAAAATGAATGAAAAAAAATGAATTTACATTAAATATTTTAAAAATAAGTATGCACATGTGCATTCATGATGATAAAGGACATAAGATAATTTGAAAAAATTATGCTCCTATTTCTTAATTATTTGAAATTATAATAATTATAATTGCATTACTTCTTACAATGATCATTTTCAAGACAAGTTCCTAAAATAATTTAATGCAACTTAAAGAACTGTTCTGTACTGTATTAAGGTGATGGGTAAATTAGAAATGTGAGAATAAAAACTACTGGAAAGTACAAATAAAATATTAACCATATTTTAAAAGTAAATTACAAAATATGCTGAATAGGAGAATAGATAAAATATAAGCAAAACACTATGAATTTCCAATTTGAACAGAAATTTCATCAAAGGTGGCTGTTGTAAAATGATTATTAATGTAGATCAAAATAAATAAACACATTCTAAATTCAACAGATTCTTTTCAAGAGGGGAAAAAAAAAAAAAAAAAAAAACAGCAACCTATTTTTATGAAATTTTGTGCATTAGTAAAAATCTGATATTTCTGTAAAATTTTTCAACTTAAGAAAAAAATAAAACCACTTTCTCTCTCTGTACATTATATTAATTTTGAAAAATAATAATAAATAGAAAATCCACTGTATATTAATAATAACTTTTGATCATATGAAGTAATTTTAATTAAGAATATATTTGTTATGACTTTAAATAAATTAGATAGCTAATTTCAAAGAAAGCATGAAGTAAAAAGATATACTACAAAGGTACAGTATCTTTATTTTATTTAGAGTTACTTGAGACATATTAATAGAATATTACTGAATATTTTCTATCATTTCACATAAGTTATTTGTAAATCTACATGTATTAAAAAAAATTCAATTCCCTATAAAACTAAGATATACAATCTATATAAATAAAAATGTAAATACTGATTTGCTCAAAATCTGAAATCTCTAAAAGTTTCTTACCTACTGCTTTTTAAATTTTGATACAACATTGCATGCAAGTGCATATGAGCCGTTTATTTTAAAATGGGGCAAGTCCATTTTTTGTTATTGCGAGGTATTTAAAGGTTTGTGTTTCAATAAATTTAAAAATATTGGTAAGTATTAATAGATATATTTTTTGTATTTTGTGGTACCAGATAAAGTAAGTTTGTAATCCAATAGCTTTTACAATGCTGATTAAAAAAATAAGAGTTTTATTATAACTAAATGGACTTATCTCACTTTCAAAATTAATGAATTATTATAAATGCACATTTAATTGGGAAATATTTCAGTTGCATCAGCCCTTTTTTAATAATAAAAGCAAAATAATATTCAAATTTTAATAAATATTTAATCATTTGATAAAAAGTGAAACAAAACAAAGAATATTTTTGTAGAAAATATAATATAACAAAAAACAATTCAGTTTTATTAAGAATTTCAATGAAATTATACATTTTAAGTTTATACCCAGGTATAATTAAATTGAATTTTATTCAGGATTTAACATTTTAAAATGTTCATGATGGATGGGAGGTATATATGGTAATAAATCCATCATATCCTTGTATTTTTCAGATGTAATAATCCTCTTTTTCTTACATAAAAGATAATTTTATATTTCTGAAATTGCTTGGAATTATTTCCTGTTTCCTCGTTGTGTTAACAAATCGATAATTTTAAATTCAAAATCTCGTTCTATCGAAGTTTTCTTGAACATTTTGTATGGTGCATCCCTTGCAAATCTGATCCAGCACATAGTTAATCAATTCACAGTTTCTCCATCGGCATTTTTCTTTTTAAACTGCTTTTTCCAGAGGTTGGGTTGAAAATAAATTTCCATGTTTAATTTAATGCACTAAAAATTTATTATGCTTTCAACAATTTTGTATAACTTTACAGTAATCCTGGGGAATATGCAAGGAACTGGTTTCTGGATAGTTCCACTTCAAAATCACAATCATTCAGTAGAAATGAATGTCCTGACAATTTGTGATCAACGATATTTATTTCATTGTCACTCGACTGAATAATCGGTGATGGAAGTAAACATTATTATCGACACACAAAATTAAGATATACTTTTTTTTATTTATAAAATACAACCACCAATTTTCAATATCAAAAATAGATAAGTAGAAACACCCTAGATTTTAGACATGATGTCAAACGGCCACATTTGCTTCACCATAGAGCAACCAGAGCTAAATTTTGCCATAGTACATTTGGTCAAATATAATTTCAATCTAAGATGGATTTGCACCACTTTCAAAATAAACAGATTTTCAATACTGTTAAGAGCTAAAACTTCCTTCTCCCAAATACTAGAATCGAATTTTTTTTTTTTACTATACATTTTTTATTCATAAAAAGATCATAATAGGTTTTATCTATAACTGCCACTATCCCCATTTTTTTCAAAAATGGACTTGCCTCACTTTCAAATAAACGGCTCATATATACCTATTACATAGATGTCACACTTATGACAGGTAAAAACATGCCTTTTGAAACCAGTATCATTTGTTGGACATAACACTTTTCCATCCCATTTCAATGTTTCTGCTTGCAGTGTTAGTTTTCTTTTCGATTTCATTATTCCATTTGAGAGTGCATTGTATTTGAGCTGTGCTGTTTAAAATAGTATTTATTTTATGAGCCTAATTTTTCATCTTTTTATTGACAATTTTTCATTTAGTTTTTTTAAACCGTCTTTCTTATTTTTCAGTGCAATTAATAATGAAATTAAGTTATGTCGATAGATTTTCATTTGAATTCAAATTATATTGTTAAAATTGACCTTTCAGGATAAATTAATTCAAATGGATTGGAAGATTTCATTTCTCATTCATTGCTTTGAAATTAAGCTATGTCAATTGATTTGCATTTGAATTTACTTTACTTTAATTTAAATAAGTTAAAGTAACTTAAGTTAACATTTAAATACTTTTTTAAAATTTAAATAGGTTTAAATATGAAAAAAATAGTAATACCTATGCAATAATAAAATCTGTATAAATAAATATGTAAATGTTCATCATGATTTAAGCCAAGTTTTACTGTATTCAGAAGTGCCTATATATTACACATGGAATGTTAGTAGAAAATCATTTGAACAACGCAAAGGAGAAATGCGAGCCAATGGACTATATATACAATGTGCATCTCAACCAAGAGTAGTGCATCTTTCTTTGTGTGCTGTTGTAACTGTGCTCAGTCCCAAATCTTTCCAGTAATTGAGAATCATCAATGGTATTTCACATGTCACTTTCTCCAATGCATCTTAAGTTCCGAATTCACTAGGCTACAATCAACAATAGAATACATGGATTCATGATTTGTACAACAAATCACAGTCAAAGCAAATGCATGCATTGTTGCAATCATATTGACTGACTGCTCTCTTCATCTCTAACAGAGTTAAGGGAGAGATATAATTGAGCTACAGTGATGTGTGACCGAATACAGCTAGTTTCTAATAAAAATGAAAATCATGTTTCTGTTTGTTAACACTCTAGATCATAAACCATAGTAGAATTTTCATAAGATGTAAAGTTATCAAATTTGGTAAAATGTGTTTTAGAGGATTGAAATGTCAGCTTCAATTTTTTGAATATTTTAATCAATTAAAGTAAAATTTTGACATAATCCTACCACAAATTTTATGTTCCATATTCAATGATAATAGTCAGGTTGCCTTAGGAGTTTTTCCCTTATTTCCACAAATTATAAAAAAATGAATTATAATTTACAAACATAATTTTCATTGATATAATGAAATTCAACTAATTTTCATTGCTTCTACAAATACTGAAAAGAGGAATAGAAAGGAAAAATATTTTTCTTTCTTCCATGGATAAATATTAAGCTATGAATATACTAATTATTTCTTGTATAATACTGCAAAAGTTTCATTTTGATTTATTTTTGCTAAAATTTTGTAGTTATTTTTAGTTTTAGATGAATTATAATTAAGATTATAAAACCATAAATAAGTATCATTTCTAAGCCTTGCAATAGTTTCCTGTAATATAATTTGGTATATAAAATGTATAACTGCTTTGTTAGCTAGAAATATTATTTTTCTTTGTAGTGTGTTGATTTTTTTTTTATTTCAATGATGAATGATTCACTAACAATTCTAATATATTTTTTATGAGTACATTTCAATTTAACAAGCTTTTAATTTGATTTTCTATATTTTCAATTATGCAAAAAAATCCAATTTTTAGGTATATTCAAAAATATAATTAGCCAATTATAGTGTATGTATACACACAAGAAAAAAGATGTACAACTTCTACAATATTATAGTTTAAATGCCTACCATATATTGAATTTTAAAAGTAATTTGCTGCAGAAGCTAAATTACACAGAAGCAATATTTTTAAAAAAGAAATCTAACCAATATTCCTGGGAAACAAGCTGGTAACCAAAGAAATCTAGTATTAAGGTATCCTCCCCCCCTGTCCCACCCCAACTTAAGCTTCCAGAATAATCACAGCAAGAATTATGGTTGAGTTCTAAGGACTTCATTAGCCAAAGCAGAGCTCTTCCAATAGGAGGAAGATCTTATCATCGAGTAGAGGTAACTTCATCCACACATTACTTCTTCACTTCTCATTAGAGAAGTGAAAGCCAGTTTATTTCTTTGACAACCTCTCATCTACATATTCCTGGTGCTCCCTTGTGAGGAAAAGGAGGATAGTATAAAAATAAATAAAAATATATGAAAAAAGACAGTAGTGAAAAAATTGGGTAGAAAAGTTTTGTCATCATTATTAAGGAAAACATAAAACATCTTAAATGGGAATAATTTATACAAATCTAGAATTGTTATAAAAGTGAAATAATATATGAATTAAAGCAGTAGTCACTTATTAATTGGAGCTGCAGCATACCTTGAAATTTTTTTAAAAAGTTGCATTTCAGATTTTTATCCTATTTCTTTAACTTTTTTACCTTGAAAATTTGAAGTTCCTAGTGTACTTTCTTACTCAGAGTTCAATTACCAACAAAAATTAAAAACAAAGAAACAAATATAAAAATAAGAGAGAAAATGAATCCCAAAGCAAGAGAAATAAAAATTGGAATTGTGTAAAGAGTAGCCCATGAAAGAATATAAACTGTTCACTAGTAGAAGATTGATCAAAAACAAGTCTTCTCCCTTCAAATTTAAAAACCTTAAAGTTGTAGTCTGATCATATTTGATTTAGAGCCTTGCCAAGTGATCCTTCTTCTTCTTCTTCTTTTTTTTTTTTTCACTCTCTTTCAAAACTTGTCTTTGTGCTCTCAGCACTTTTTTTCTTTCATATTGGTTGTTTATCAATTTTGGTTTTCACTGCCACAATGTAAACATATTTAGTTCAGAGGATATTCAATTTTTCTTGTATGAATATCACTCTTTGAAAAAAGAGTATGTCAATATTTAAAAACAAACAATAATTCATTTTAACATATTTAAGAAGGTACTAATTATTATTAATTATTACATGTATGAAAAATGATGAACATTATAAATAATTTAGAGTATATTTTCTTTAATATAATTTTTTTTGAATGAGCATCATTGAATGATAGGAAAAATGGAAGTGTATGCAAAGGAGGGAGGGTCTGGCACCTTTATCAGTTGAATCATCACTTCAACATTCATAATTTTTTTTTAATTATAAAAACATGGTATTTATATTATGTATTGATTATTCTATATGGTTGAAAGGTAACAAACTTCATATCTGGCTTTGAAATTAAAAACTTTTTCTGCTTATGGTTAAAATAGCTTGAAAAATGAAACTGAGATCCTTTGAGAAATATTTTTTACAGTATAGCTAATTTTTCAGTGTAATAGCCTACTACTGAATCAAGACATTTATAGACTTAGTTCTATATAGTAAATATAAGATAAAGTACAAACGTTGAAAAGATAGATACAAACGTAGTACTTGGCAAATTCTTTGGGTTCAATTCTTAGCTTAATTCTCTTGTTTTTGCTGTCTATTCATTTAATCATTTTTAAAAAGATCTAGGAGATCCCCCCTTTTTTTAACTAAGCAAATAAACATCAAAAAAGATTTTAAATATTTTTTTCGGAATTCCAAATGTAAAGTTCAATGGAAAAATGTATTAAAACTCACCAACAGCACAACTTGTTACTGTCTTAAAGGTGCAACTTTCAAAAGCCGCTTCCACTCTTAATTCATCTTTTGATTTAAACTGATGTCCAGCCAGACTCACAGGCAAAATTATTCTGTCACTTATCCTTTTAGAGGGATTAAGTAATATGAGAGAAAGTTGATCAAAATCAAGTTTTGAACTTTCTGTTTGGCTACTATTTTCCGAATCCATTTTAGCAAATTATTTAATTTTAAAATAAAAAGAAAGTTATAGAAACATAATAATTCTAAGAAATTCTACGAATTTTGATTTAAAAATATAATAATTAAGCGAAACATCCAGATAACACTAATTAAAAATAAATCAACGATAGCTTTTCACATGCTGAACGCACTTTTCGAAATTCAAAACAAACTATGACCTGTATAACAAGAACGTTACAGTTAGCGTCTATCTGTAAATCAATTTAGTCAGAATATTCAAGATGTAGGAATAAGTATGCAAAGAAAGTGATTGTTTGCTAATTTCTTTTTCATAAAATAAAAATATAATGATATAAACATATATATATCCATGCAAAATTTCTCTATAAGTCCTGATAATTTTGTAAAATGCTTTATTTCAGATTTCCCAACAAAAGGATACATTCATGTGCACAGAGAAATTGTTCACTGTCACCCGGTGATTACAAGTTTGTAAATAAAAAGCGGCAGAAATGGCTGTTGATTTGACAACAGGATCTTACGATGAAGCTGGTGTATTTAGTAAGCACAATGAAGCTCCGAAATCTATTGCAAAAAAATCCATTGAAGATAATATGGGATCTCTAAAATCCTTCCAAGTTGTAAAAATTTTGAAGGAATGCTTGTCTACTAAATCCATTGTTGTTGAAGGCCGTTTTGACGGAGATGACAAACCAGCTATAATTGTTTTAGAGAAAACCCCATTCGATATACGAGATATATCTCAGTTATTCACTTCAGATTCACGATTAGAATTAAAATTTTGGAATAACATTTATGGAAACTATCATGTCTACCCTCAAACTGGCTTCAATGGTAAGTGTATATTTTTGGCATTTGGCTATTTAAATTAGTTAAGAGAAAATAATTGTTAACACTTTACGTAATGAGTATTTTTTCAAAGATGCATTGAACATATTACGATAAAGAACAAAAATATTTAAACATGTAAGTATTTCTGTTTTTGAAGGCATTTAAATGATTAGTCCTTTTCATTTCTTTATTAATTCAACATTGAACATTTAAATTTTGTTCTTATTCTCTTATAAACTCTTATATAGAAAAATCTTCAAAATTACTTCTTTTAAATTTTAAACTAAATAATGCTTAGTTATTAAGGTAATATATGAACATTATAAATAATTTTATGACTTAATGTAATAACTTTAATTTATATGTCTGATTAATTTTAAAGTGGTTTTTAAATTTTTATGTCAATCTAAATTCATTCTGTTTTGCAAGTCAGTGATCCAAATTATATCTTTTCAATACACAATTTTTATTCCAGAATCAGTTGTAAATTAGTGTTTCGTTCTTTTGTTTGAATATTCACCTCATTCTCATAATTAAAATTATGAATTAATAGTCTGCATTTAATTTCAAGATATAGTTATTTTATTTTTCTATCCTGTTAGCTTGCAGTGGTTACAAGAAGTTACTTGTTGAATTTTTTAATGTTTGGTGTAAACTTGGCAAAAAGTCTTGTACTGTTTTGTCAAACATATCTTTGCTCCAGAAAATCATAAACTTGTCGCATCCATTTTCAATAAATAGCACTAAAATCTGTAAACTTCCTCTTACTCATTTTTTTACATAGAATAGATATGCAATTTACAAGTCAAATAAAGAAACATACATCATAAAAAGATTGAAATTCTAAAGTTATTTCTGTATTATTATTTTATACACATACACACTCACACACACAATTTGCCTTATTTTAGTTTATCTGGCACATTCTAGCCTAATATATAACCAACAATCTTTTAGTTTTTTTTTTTTTTTTTTTTTTACTGCTTATTATATATATGATTACCAAAGTTAACTTCTTGTCTTGACCCTAGATGGCGCTACTATAAAAACAAGAGACATCCCCCCCTCGGCTTAAAATCGCTGTCTTCGTAACAGTAGGTTTGTTCATGGCAAGAGCCATAAGAAACAAATAAACAGAAACAACTGATTTGTAAAGTTTTTTTATATTTAACTTGTAAATTTTCATTTATAGAGTCGCATCTAAAATCCTGTTAAATTGTAGCAATAACTTAAAATTTTTTAGAAATCATTCTTATCCCCGCATCTTGGTTAAATGATAGTATTAAAGTAACAATGGCAACTTGCTTGACTAAGACGCCTCAAACCAAATAATATCTTTATACTTTCAGAAACTGTTGGTGTGACAGAAAGTTTTGGAATTGGGATACCACCTAAAGATTCCGTATTGTTTCAACTCGGCTGAAAATTTAAAAACCTACTCTAAAGTGGTTGTACAAACCTTTAAAAGATTAATAAAATTCTAATAAATCATACTTAATAAACTTTACTTTTAGAAATGAAAATGGATCTTGTTTATGCTGGAGCACCATACTTAATGTTTAGACTTACTGTTCATTTTGGAGATCTAAGACAAGAACTTCTGGATGATTTTATCATGCATAAGAATGATATATATTGAGCAAAATGAACATATTTCTAGGGTTTTTTGCGAGGTCTTGTCTTGCTGTTAAATGCATTTTCATTCAATTTTTTTTTTGGTTTATCATTTTTAACCATAATATTTTATTATTTTGAAACTTATATTTACTGCTCAGATAGCATGTTATTGCTATGCCACCTAATTTTGATGATAAACCGAAACTTCGTCTTTCAGTGAAGAAATCGGTGTCTCCTGGTACACGCATAATAGTGTAGCAAGCTTCCTTATCTGACAATAGATAGAAACTGAAATTCAAATGCCTACTTCTTCTGAAACAAACACAAATATTGTTAGGGTGGTAATGAAGGATTTATTAAATTGTTATTTTCAGTTTGAAAATAGATATCATTTTCATAAATAATTTAATTAACAAGATTCAAAATATGGTAGGAGTAAATAAGTTTGTTACTGAAGGCTTTTAATTTATTTTGCAACTCTTTGACTTGTCGTTAATTTCTACATTTTTAAAATTAAATATGAGAAATGTAATATTATAACAATTCATTTGAATTAATACTTCTTGATGTAGAAAATAAACTTAATAGTATTTTTATAAGTACAGTTGGAGATTAATTAATAAGTAATGCAGACTGCAAACAGATTATTTAAGATATGCTTTTGAAAATGACTTTTTATGTTCAAATAATGAATATTTTATAAAACAAAAGAAGTGACACTGTGTATAAACTTGTAGATCTATTTTGTAGTGCCACTGCATGAGAGTTGGAGCAGATAAAAGCAGGAAAGTAAAGTACTTCCATAAATAATAATGAATTGGGTATGAAGATGAAATCTGACATTAGAATGAAAAAGTGACATTTCTTGGATGAAATTCTGAGACCCCTTCCCCTTCCATAGTTGATTTCTGTCCTGAATTTTTGAATTCACTTGTTCAATGTTTCATTACAGTACAAAAAAAAAAAAAAAAAGCACCATGTTTTTAATGTTATTGGACTTAAAAAAAAAAAAAGATATTGTCGAGAGTTGCACAAACCAGATAAAATATGCAAAAGATGTATTAATTTCTTTATGTATTGTTGTAATATACATATGTGATATTACATATAAATAATAGCAGTGAAAATAATTACATGATTTATTTCTTTGGGTTAATAGAATGAATTAACGAAATTCATATAAAAACTATTGTAAATTGATAGTTATTTGATTAAATAAAAATTTATTATAAAAGTTAATTAAAAAGTTATTTGGATTATACATTATGCTTATTAATTTATCACCAACTGTACTGAATTTTTAAGTAGATATATAAGAAAGAGATACTCTGAGTGTGTTACATGCCTAGGAGCTACTGGATTGAAACATTGCAGGCATTTAGCACATTGTATAATATAAGGGCTATACTATGATATTTTGTATTTGTATTATGATTTTTGTACTCATTGTGTTTAGTTTACAATTAATTATTGTTTCCTTTTCTATTTATTTTAGGCATTAGTGTGCAGGTCATTCATCCAGCAACTGAGAGCGACTTTTTGAAATTTGTTGAAGTGCCTTTGATTATGGTTAATGAAACCAAAGATTTATATGAATCTGCTGTTCTTCCTTACTTTAAATCAGTTTCAGAAAAGGTATGGATTCTTTTTTTTCTTTCTTTTAATTATAATAAGATTAAACACTTCTGATTTAATGTGGCAAAATGTCTTTTAATCCTCATGTACAAGAGTATGAATAGAATATTTCTGATATGTTTACGTCTGTGATGTAATCTGTTTTTTAATGACTGCATGCATTACGAAAGTCAGTAATTAAACTTAATTACAAGTTACAAAAAAGTTTTAAATTTGGAAAGAAAAAAAATTTACTAAATTGTTTATTTTGAGCACAACCACTAAAAAAAGATAAAAATAATTGGAAAAAATAAATTATCACAGGGTGCATAGCATCATAAAAAGTGTTTAAATTTGAAAATCATTTTTAAGCACATGGAAAGTGCTTAAATTGGAAAATCATTCTTAAGCACCTTAAAAGTGCTGAATTTCGAAAAATAATTTTGAAAATTCCAAAGCAATCCAAAATATTGTCTCGCCCTGGCTTTAAAAAATACTTTTAGGAAATGCTTCTATTAGCTTTTTTTATTTTCATTTTGCTTCTAACTACAGAGCTAGCTCATTTTTAACTTCACAAATTTGTTTCTCTAATTTAGGAAAAATTAGAAGTTAAATTATATTCATTTCTTCACAAAATACATGATCATATTTTTTTTTACTAATTTTTTTTAAAGCTAAAGTAAATTTTATAATATATATATATATATATATATACATTAAAGCCCATTACATTAAAAAGTTGATTTTATCCAAAATTATGATTTTTTAAATTTAATATTCTTAATTTTTGAGCAAGTTTTTTGTAAAACCATAAGAATTTTGTTTCCAAGTTCATTTTTAGAAAGTTGCATTGATTTTTATACTTACATTTACATATGTTTTAATTTCTATTTTATATTTTCAGATGCTATTTTCTCAAACTCTAATCTTTGATAGTATTTTTATACCAAAATCTTCATAAATTAAAATCCAATACATAATTTTTGTTCAAATTGTTATAATAATTCCTTGAACTAGAATGCAAGTAATCTATTCATTAAGAAATATTTTATAATTATTTTATTGCATCACAATGTGAAAAATTTTTTTTTTCGTCTTATTTTATAAATGGCATTCTAATATTTAAAGAATGGATCGAAATACAGCCTATTTTTTTGTTTAGGAACTAGATAATATAGATCTTTAGCTGCAAAATTTTAAGCAAATCATTTCATAAATTTCTAAATTAGATGTTTTGCTTTATACTTTTTTTTAGAAAGAAAAAAAAAAAAGCATTTCTTTTTCCAATTATTATCATTATTATTTACTGATAAATTTATTAACTGATTAATTTAGATTGTTAACTGATAGAATTTAGTTTTATAAATGTTTCTTCAATCTTTTTTTTAATGCAAATATTCAAAAATATGTGCATTTGAATGTTTTTCAAAAAAAATATATCTCGGATGTAGTCACATACCTTAAATGTTTGAAAAAAAAAGGCCTTTACTAAATTTCAGAAGTTAGAAGCAATAAGACATTTTTTAATAGTCTGATCATTTCTAAATGCTGCTATTCTTTTCTATTAAAAAACTTATTCAGAACATGGTATTTATCTATCATAAATTTTGTAGCAATTTTGCCAGTCTTAAGATTGTGACCATTCTGGATGGCTTATTTAGCTATATAAGACTGCAACTGTTTGTTTTTTAATCTGTTTGGCACAATATTGGATTTCCTTAAAAACAGAAAGGAAAACTACACAAAAACCTGATCACATCCAACAAAAGACTTAATTGATTGATATATCTAAAATGCTTCACAAAGTCAGTCTAGAATTACAAGGTGATGGATTAAATTAATTAAAAAAAAGGTCATTACTGCTTTTATGGGAAAAGTTGCTTTTATTCAAATAAAATTTGATAAAGGTGAATATATACACTTTCCGACATTATTGGTAGTTTCTGCAAAATAGGGAAATTTACTTACTGTCAACACTTGAATGCTCTTCATGCTATCTCTTTATGAAATTATTTCAGAAATATAGCCCATTTAGTTTTCGATCCTTTTACAAATACAGATATACATAAATACAGATATACAATCATCACATTTAGAAAAGGGATTCATTCGCATTTTATGAAAAAGTAAAATTCAGCATTGGGTACCTAGAGTTTGGTCCTAAAAATCAGTATTGGCTTTCTACCCTAGATTTGTGCAAGAGTACAGAACTTTGTGATTATTTTTATTTGTATTTGGCATACTGTGAGTTTTAACTTATTTATTGTCTAATATAAGGAACGGATTGCACTAGCAATTTCTGAATGGAATGAATTATTTACCATATTGAAATCTGATGGTAACAAATTGTTAAAACTCCATCAATTTCAATAATTCAGTCATTTTAATTAATTTTATTTTTGTGTTTACTTAAAAATTTTTAATAAGCATTTTTTTTTTTACTAATTTGACAGTTTTTATTTCCGTAACTAAACAGATAGATAAAATGGATATATATTATATGCAACAATATCTTAATATTTAGCATTATTCAATATTATAGAAAAGGGCACGTTAGAATTTTTTTCCCTCTTGTAAAAAAGGTAATTGCCCAGAAAAGTTTTTTGACCTCTAAGCTACAGAGATGAATATTAATATGTAATCCAAAAGCAAAACTTGAAAATTTCTAGCAAATTCTGGACAAAATACATGTAAGAGAAGAAACTGTGCACATGTGAATATAATAACTTAAGAATACAAGAAACTAGATAGATGAATTTTGATATATAATTTTTCCATCAAAAATTGTTCATGTGTATTTAATTTTTTTTCATAATTCAACAATTGTGGTGATTATTTGATTTGATTTAAGATTTTTGAGATACATATGTTAATTTCAAATGCTTAATCTCAAATGTGGCCATTTACTGGTCTTGATTACTAGTTGAATCAATTGTTGTTAGTATTAATAATTGATAAAAGAATTGTTTTTATCAAAAAGCAAAAATTGTCTATTCAAATATATTTGAAATATTGTTTTGATATTTTTAATTTCTTTTAGATTCAGGATTGTATTAACAATTCCAACGATGAAGATAAGACTATTTATAATGATTCTGGTGAAAGCAGCAGTTTTGTTTTGCTGAAAGATGATGTAGAAAAATGCTTCTGTACGAGCACTCATTTTAGAGCTAAAGCTGTGGTTTCACAAAAAGATATTTTGTCTTTGAGATGTCTTAGTGCAGCAAATTTACCATTTCTTATTAAGTTACAGAAGAAATGCCTGGTAGGTTCCAGTTATTTTTGTATATTTGTACAAATGGTACTGTTTTATATGGTACTGTTTTTTTCTAATAGTTTTTATTAAATTTTAATGCTATTATTCTGAAATTTTCAATGGCTTAAAACAGACATGAGATGAATCAATTTAGAAAACTAAAATGCAATTTTATATGTTTTTTATTTAATTTGACTTGTTTCATATTTGTAAAGATTACATTTTGTTATTGATTTTTCATTTCATTGATGAATTCTGAAATTTTGTACAATTATATATTCCCTGAGACAATAGAATATTTTAATATTTTCTATTAAAATGTTACTAACTTTAGAATACATACAAGTTGTGCCATCTTATATTATATGTGGGAAAAATGAATTTAAAGACTGCAATGTTTATAATAATAAATTATGAAATAGCCTATATTAAAAATTAAGAAGTGATAAAAAGGAATAGTTTTTAAAAATAACTGGTAAAAGCAAAAAAAAAAAAAAAAAATCATATATTAAGATGCTTTGAAAAGAATGCTGTAAAGGAATTAAAACACAATCAATATTCTTAAAGAATTAAGCATTTTTTTAAAAATTAAAATTTCTGTAACAGCCACTTGCCTGTTTCTAAAAATTGGTTTTTTTGGAGAGGCTTTGCACATTAAAGTGTTTTTATTTTTGAAGGAAAAAAATATGTATGAAAACAATCCCTAATTTTTTTTTTCTGATACTATGAATTTTTAAGTTTATTGGAAGAAAAAAAATATATTTATTTCCAAGATTTCTAAATTTTTATAAAAATGCATTATATTTTTATTTGTGGTTGAGGAATGAATGGTCAAATATGTTTAATTTTGATGAAACCTGCCTCTTCATTGCAGTTTAATTTTTCTTTTGAAGTTGAAATCTTTCTAGACATTCATGAATGTTGGATAAATTTATCAGTGCCTATTGCTTTTTTAAAATTTTGTACTAAAGCTTTATGTACTAATGGGGATTTTCTTTGTTCTAGCACTTTCAAGCCATTCAAAAACTGGTTTTATTTATGCTATTAATCTTTTACTATAGCATTTTTGACATATTGTAGCATTTGTAGCACAAGAAGTTAAAAAATTTTGCATTATTTAAAAACTGCTACTTTTAGTGATTTCTTTTTATTTACTTTGTTGACTGAATTTCTTACTGATTTCTTTATAATCTGATTTTATATATCCAATACAAAACTTCTTTATGATATTATCCAGATTAAAAAAAAAACTTCAAATCAAATTTTAAAAGGTTATGTTTGCAAAAAGCAACAGTTTTTGCTTTGTAACATGGTTGCTTGAATCTTGCAAGTTTTGCTTTCCTCTTCATATTGGGAAAAGGATGATTGATTTCCATTGTTGCTTTTTAATGTATGATATTTTTCATTATCTTTTTTCTTGATAAGTGAAAGGCCAGAGAGAGGAAAGGAATAGATTTCAGATTTGAATTGGTGACTACCCTTGCTACTTGTAGGAATAAGAGTGATCAGTTCTGGGGTTTTTAATTTAAATATATGGCAAAAAATGCATACCAAATAAAAATTATCTTTTAGCAAGATGCAGAGCATGCTACTTCAAGACATTTTATATAAATGTAATTAAAATTCCAGTTTCATTAGAATACTTCTATTGTTCATTTCTTGTCTCATTTTGATTAGATTTAAAAAATATAATTATGATTGTAATTATCAGTTACATTGAATTTATTATAAAAAAATAATGGACGAGTTTGTGAAATTTATTGTAAGGCATACATTATCATATATATGACTTTTTATCTTTTAGTTAAATATCATTTTTATTTTTTCAGGAGGAACTGAGTGCCAAATATGAAGTTCCTGTATCTAAAATAGAAACTTATATTACTTATCCACCAGCAAGTTTTCCTTTTCATGTATTTTTTGAAACTGTTGAAAAAGACTCCTCAATTCCTGTGGAAAAAGCTCATTCTCTAACAACAGTTATTTCCAATTTACAATTAATACCTGATTATTATCAACGAATTACATTAACCTACTCTTTGCCTGAATCAGATCCTTTGTTGCAGAGCATCAATGAACATAAAACTAATTCTGCAGGAAAAGAATAACATTTACATTTGTGACAGGCATTGCCAATTTTTTCATTATAGTCAGTGACACCCAATGTTGTATATAGTAGAATCTCTCTTAACTGGCAGTAATGGGAACGGCCATTCCAGGAATTTTTTTTCTTTTCCCCTCATTAACTGAATATGCATTTTCTAAAACTGATCTGGTCATGTTTTGTAAATTCAACTTTTCTTATTGCAGTTTCAACATTTAAATTTCTTTTGCTGAATGTTTCAAAGTCTTGACTGCAGTTAATAAATAATATTGAAAATTGTGCAGATTATTCAAAATTTATTAAAATTTGTGTCCTTCCATTTAACTTCCTTGAACTTTATCCTCATTTTCTGCTTCAAATTTTTTCTCTTTTCCCAATGCATGTTTCTTTCATTGTTGTGGTTATTCTATAACTATGTCTATAGGAAACTATCACCTCATATTCACTAAACCATTACATATTTTGAATTATTTTTTTTAATCTTCCAAATTTAAGTTTTAACTATAAATCTGTTTCTTCAAAAGTATCAGTGCTTTGCTACTGTCAGGTATGAGAGATTTTATTGCAAAAAAATTTAAAGCAATTGCATCATTAATGCGTGTAGCAATAAACTCATTGCTTTGTGGCTAAGCAAAATAAATTGATTTCCATGAAATTAAACATTGTAAAAATAGTTTTATTACATTAAGAAGTGATACATAACATTTAATTGTATCATTATAATTGTATCATTGTAATTTAATTGTATCATTATAATTGCAAATAATGATATACTTGGTAGTGTATTTTTTCTATCAATTTTAATTGTCACTGACATGAAGTTATGCCAAGCATAAATATCATTAAATGAATTTTTTGTAACATTTCCAGCAGTGATTTTTATTGTTAATTTTTCAGTTTTAAGTACAAATAAGATATCTTTGTTAAAAGCTTTTTTCCCCCCACCAAAATCAATTTTCACTTGCCAAAATGGAAGTTTAACTCGCTCACTATTATCTTATTTTCTTATACATGTTTATCTTATCATTTTGCACATATTTAATTAAACATAAGATAATTTGTTATTCTTTGTGTGGTGGCTGAATAAATTTAATTTTTTTTTTCTTTTTGGTTCATGTGTACTCATAATCTCATTTCACTCTCATCTATGTATGTAAATGTGCATTTGTTATTTTTAAATAATAAAAAAAATATTTTTGTACATTTCAGTCTGTTTTTATTAGCTTAGTTTTTTAATTGAAGACGAGTAATAAATTGATTGAATCTTTCCTTTGCTGAGATTTTATTGAATGTATTGTAATTTAATATTTTACTATCAGTTTTTGAGTTTCGTTTTTTTTGGAGTGTTAGTCATTGTGATAAAAAATTTGCCAATCTGAGATTATTAATAAGCATAATGTGTTCAAATATAATGTTCATTATTTTGTAATCCGATTTTAAAAAAAATGATTGTTTATTTCATTCAGGAGAGAAAATAAAATGAAATTTTTAAAATTATAATAATTGTTAATGATAATTTTAATTAAATAATTACCTAATATTAAGATTCAGAAGTAATTATTGACAAAATTTTTAAGCTGTGTTTTCTTTTCTTTTTTTCTTAATAATAAAAATCAGATCTTTACCTTGAGATTGGCACTCTATAGGGCAGATAATTGGATCTGAAGTTAGGAAATTTGTTTCAGATATACTATTGAAAGTAATGATATTTATTTCAGACAGTTTTTGTGAAATTTGAGTTGACTTTGTAATTGATAAAAAGCTTATCAAAATTGTTAATTTTCTGGCAATAACTTATAAATATATAATTGCAGAAAATTAATTTAATTAATTGAAAATTATATTTTAAAACTTTAATTTGGTAGATTTTATTCTTAATTTAATGAATTTTTCAAAATTTTTGAACTTAATTTATAACATTACCTTATGTTATAATGGAATTCAAATTATTTTGATTATTTTAGCAAATATTTAAGGTTCATATATTTTTCTTCCTTCATTAAAATTGAAACATAAAGCACTACTTATTTTTGGCATATGAACTGTGAAGCTGGTTTTTATTTATTATTGAAGTTGAATCTAAGTTGAAGTAATTATAATTTGGATTTAATTTTTGAAGTAAATAATATCGGAGTAAATTTTTATTGCTTGTATATTTTTAAATTGCATGCATTTTTCTCTAATATCATTTGATGCATAAATATATTTCATAACTCTTTTCACTAGAAATTTTACTTATTTATTTATTTTTTATTATTTTTATTGTAATGCATTCAATTATAGATTAAATTTATGATAAAAATCATTTTAAGATAGTGAATTTTGAACTTATCTGGTATACACTATTATAATGTTGAATAATTAAATTATTTTGGGATGTTCCAATTCCTCTAGTGCCCTGTGGAATTTGCTGAATTTTCATCATACTAATTAAACATCTTACCTGTAACTAAGATAGTGCAAATTTAGCAAGTCAACAACAAGGAACTCGTGAAATAGTGAAGTTAATTGTTTATTGTAGTATGATCATCATTGCCTGTTTTATTTAAACTGTAAATACAACAAACTTCAAAAACTATATAAAACTTTAATAAAAACTATCTTAAAACTATATATGATTTTAAATAAAAACTTACCCATTATAGAAGGAAAAAATGTCATATCTTCTTTATCAGCAAATGAAAGAGAAATCTAGGATGTAACAATAGTAAAGCAACCAGTCTTTTAATAGCAAATAAATTGTTAAATGACCTTAAAAACATTTAAAAGTAAATTGAAAGTATATTAAGAAACTGCATTGAAATTGGCATAATTGAAAAGATATTCTTTAAATTTTAAGAAGGTAGAAAACTCATTTTTGTGCTCTAATCTTTTCAGAGGTTACTGTGGAAAACTCTAAAATTTCGCTTAATTTTTCATCAAGCGTAACTTCAATATGCACTTTCACACATTATATCTGCCTACATTTTCTATATAAGTTAAAGTATTTGATGGATAAATGTAGACTTATTTATTTGGTTCATGCCCATTTGAGTGTGATACTCTTAGCATAGCACTTCTAGTCAATTCCATGAGTTAAAAGATTTATGATTAAGTGAAAATGTGGTATCTTCTGTTGGTCAAAGTAGTCTTGGAGCATAAAAAGTAGAAGCAGGCCCTTGGAGGTAGAGAGGAGGGGCAAATCCTTCAAGGCTTGGGTCAAGATAAAGAAAAAAATCTCCCTCACCCTTATTTCTTTTTTCTTCATGAGAAGTGCAATCGGCATCAGTTGACCAATACTTTTACATTCATTTTCTCTGAATGACATATGGAGTAGACAAAACGGGAATGAAGGGATAAGGTTATTGGGGGATGGGTGCGTAGTTGAGAAATAGCCTTCTTCTTCTTGCGTACAGCCGACCACCCCGCCACCACTGAACGTAGCAGTATCGATAGGATTTTGAGAAATAGCCTCTACTCATTTTCATAAGACTATTTGGAAGTGTTTGATGCTTGTGTTAGGGGCCGCGTGCCAGTATTTTGCTAAGAGGCCCTTTTCGGTTCTTGGCGACTCTAAGTAGAAGTCGGATGGATTAGTTCCAATACGATAAAAGGTTGCCGTCTAAGAGAATTTTTTGGGAAACCGGTCCACAATTGAGTTTTAATAAGATCAATTGGACCGCACTTAATTTCCTTGGTATAGTTAACCTCAAGTATCCAATCAAACCATAGAGAATAATTTCTTGGTATCGGGTACATAATTTGAATAATGCTGATTAAAAGCACAGTCTGAGAATACTGTTCAGAATACATAATTTTTTTTCTTTCGACTGATATTATCCAATCAGGTCGACATCTTAACTTATTCTGCCACTGGTGAACACTTGCCAAATGCATGCTCTTTTTGAATTTGAGTAGTTTTGATAAAGCATCTGAAAAGTGAGAATTATCTATTATATGTAAAAAGTTCCATAATTTTCCGAAAAAAGTAACATTAATAAATTGTTGGCAACGATGGCAATTAAAATATGATGTAACGTAATATCTGCCACGCCCGATACATCATGCATTTTAATATCTGAGCATTTTGATGGAGCACAGTATAAGACAACTTGCAAAATGTTAGATGACATGCAGTGTTACAATTATTTTTCGGTTTGTTTCTTCACAACCGCAAAACTTCTCGTCAAATGACTCCACTGGGGTTCCATAATTCCGTTACATTTCATAATGCATCTATATAATTGAAATGCTCATGCTTGCTAAAGATTTCATAACTGTAACCGTCCTTAGATTTTATTATGGTTAAGTATTAAATGATTTTTCGATTTGCACTGAATGTATAAGGCAAAACGTATTATTAAGTAACTAAGACTTATGTTACTGGGAAAGCTAACATCGCACTTCTTACCAACATAAAGATATTTAAATAATAAGGAAATACAGCTGGCATTTTTAAGCGGAAAACACAATTTTGTGATTAATAATTTTTTTGTTTTGTAATTAATTTTTGGGAATCTTTGCTGCAAAAATGAAATAAAAAAAGTTAAGATAAAATGTTATTTAATATAATCAGTGACAATTGAAGTTCGCAATATGGCGAAAGCTATAGAGATTGACACTAAGGCGATTTAAATTGTTCTTTGTATTATCATTGAATTTAAAAGTAATTACTCATGTATTAAAGCGATCATATGTATGAATTAAGGGAAAATATATTTTATACATTAATTATCAACATTCTTTGTAATTAAACTAGAAATAAAATAAAAGTTTACTTTCCTAAAGATATTAACATTTCTTCAATACTCGTAAAAATGCATTATTACGCCATTCATCTATGATTTTATCAATCGTAGAATTTTTAATGCTGTCTGATTGAATTATCACTACCTTTTGTTAATGCAGTCTTCAATAAAATTATTTTACTGTATACTGAAAATACCAGCATCATGATAGGAGTCCCCCCCCGTCACAAATTCCGAATTTATGGGAATATTAAATGTATTTGATCTTTACATTTTAAATCTGGTTATGGTTCATTTTTTTTTCAATTGCAAGAAGCGCGGAATGCCAACCAACATTTCATCTTTCCCATATGATTGTAGTATAATTTAAGAGACCTTTGCATATGCCGCGGTGGCTTTGCTTCTTCAGCATCAACAACTTGTCTTTCTTTCCACTTATGAAAAAGATGATACTCAGCTCAAGCTTCTTTTTAAAATTTAAAAATATAAATGCAAACTGCTCTGTGATTTTAAAGAACGAGCAAGTTAAGAATCCAAGTAAAATGAATAAAGATAAAATTAAATATTTAGTTCAAAGGGTAATTGCAAGGTGGCTTGATAGCACAATCTCAGTAATTAAAGCCATGACATCGAGACACTGTTTCACGGAAGATATTCATATACGCTGGCAGGTGCATGGCTGATATGTCGTCTAATGTCCAGAGGCACAAAATCTGTTCCAAGATAGGTATGGCTTTCTTTAAAAACAGGATATTAATTTCACAAAACTAAATTGAAAATCTTTTCTTCTTCAGCAAATATCGAAGCACAATGAAATTATTGTACTTTTGTAATATAATTGGCGTTATTTGGTAGACAAATTGCAATTTATAATTTGAGTTCTCTTTTGATTAAAACACATTTATAATGGTCTACCACAAAAATTTCAATTTATTACTAGTTTTTGGGGCAATTGCTGTAATTGTTTAACTCAAGGGTATTTTTGATAAAAAATTAAGATTAATATTAATAATAAAAGGGGTAATTAACAAATTTAATGAATAACAACAACAACAAATAGTTCATTGCCTGAAAATCTTTTACATGGAGAAGGTAAAAGAAAAGTTTATAAATTCCTTTGGCTGCAAAATGCATAAATGACCTAAAAATTATTGATTTTCTACTTTTTAATTAGCCTATTCTTCCATCTGTATTGATATATATGTATTCATATCATTATTCTACTACTCTAATTTCGATCACTGTAACCGATCATTACTTCAAAATATTGCGAAAATTCTCCATCTTAATAAATATAAACTTTCTCATTTTGAAAAGAAAGTAATTCTTTTCATACTGATAACCTTTTTTACACATATCATGGTAAACCTCATTACAACTTCTCGTTGTTCACTTCCTTTTAAATATGACAGGTATAAAAAGTTTCAATTAATAACGGTTTCACAGCGGCTTAAGAAATAAGACATTCGCTCCCGGATGTGATCCAGTTAGTTGTATTTTCGCCCTCATCCTTTTCGTCACGATGAAGGATGCTTCAGTCAACGTTTTTTCTTTCTCCTGGTCAAAATCTACACCGATGCTTCAGGCTACAGGCCATCATTTCGCTTTCTTCACAACGGATCTTAAGTTCGGAAAAAGTAACTTTTAACTATTTATTTTTTTGTGTTTCTGCCTTCGGTGTTTTTAAGAGGAAATTAGAGCACTGATTGCCCTGATTTTGAGCTCTCGGTGGTGGGCTCAAAAGGTTCTTCGAATGTTGCTGGGTAGGCAAACATCTGCTCGAATGGGCGTGTACTGTAAAAACTTCCGTCAAGCGCCCAGATGGTGCAAAAGATACGGTAATCGATAAGTTTTTGTTCCGAAAATCCACTTCCCCAAAATATTATTAGAAAAGTTACACACACATTTTCCCATGCTGCACAAATAAATTTTATTCTGAAAAAAAAAAAAAAAAAAAAGGTTCCCGGAAAAGTGATAAGATAATTAGAGCTAGCATGTTGCGCCATCTTTCTGGTTAAATTATATTAGGCTGAGATAGTCTAAGCTTTATACAAACTTACATATGTCACTTCCACGCCTGCTTAAACAATTGTAGATACATAGACTAATCGAATCAATCAATTGACACAAGCATAATTTTTTTAATTCTCTTTCTCACATGCATCCTTTCTTCCTTACTTTGACGAATTGTATTAATTTTAATGTTTAAGTGGCGGTTAATATCAATTGTTTGAAATTATACAAATGTTTGCATTTTAGATACATACAATTTAAATAATAAATAAGAGCGTAGTGGAATCAGAATGCCATTCCTGTACTATTTATTTTGCTAATAATAAAGATGAATGTGTGTGTGTTAGCGCTCTATAGGGCGGATCGTTTGGTCTGCAGCTGCCAATTTTGCATTATATATACCCTTGAGGGTGGAAATGGACACCTCGGATCCTTTTTTAAAATTTTTGATTAAAATTTTAATTAATTAAATTAAGCTGAATTTAGGAATCTTCCCGGGATAACTTCCGAAAATATTTTCCCACAAAAGGGAATTTTACATCGTTTCAAAATTTAAAAGATTCTCATTTTAATGGTATTATTTTAATAGGCGAGCGAATTTTTGATAAATCTTGGTAGTTTTTTTGAAAATATTTTTTTACCTAATTTTTACCACTAGATCACATTGTTGCTCTGAAGTTCAAACCGTTTCCTTTGTTTCATCAACTATCTTGTGGCGCGATTTTTCACATTGTTGAAAGTTAAATAAAAATAATTTCGTTTAATATCTATGTAGTTAGAGAGACATATATAAAAAAAAGCGAAACTATAATACAGCGAATTTTATAAGATAGATGAATTATGCATCTACTATTCTAATAGTAACGTGATGTTATAGAACTGGTTTCCATTAGTTAGATGAGAGGAGCATATGAAAAAAAAAAAAACACAATTAAAATAATGCGGCTTTAATGTTTGATAACTTGGCGGTATCATAGGCATAAAATTAAATCTACACGATTCAAAGAAAATTAAGCATAATCAATATTCCCGGCGAACCAGCCGGTCGCTCCAGGCGATTACTGAGAAATAAGAAAGAAAAATAGTAACATATTTCCATAAGGCAATAAATAAATAAGTAGATAAAAAAATACAGTTTGGTGCTGTATGGTCAACTCCATGGTGCTTGTGCCAATAAAATCCAAAAAATCCAAATCCAATCCATAAGGCAACGCAGACTTTATCTTATCCTTACCCTCAAATATATTATTAGTATTTCAAATTAAAAATAAATAAATAAAGAGCTACTGGAAAGCGTTGGTGGGAAGAAATTCGAAACATTATGTCTATAATTGTTTATATGTATTTTGATTCTGAAAATTCTTATTTTCTATATTATTTATTGTGATTTTACTTTGAATTCACTAAGTTTTAATACAATTTGAAATTAAGATAAACTTTATTCTCGAACATTTTGATTATATTCACGTTTCGAACTACAGGACGTATTATGTTAATATTTTATCAAAAATGATATAGAAACTAATTTCTAAGTATGATTGCTTCATTACTGGCATTTTGATATTTCATGATTTTAATATTTATATGCACCCCCCCCCCCCTTAATTGTGAAGTGATCTTTTCTTTACCATTCCAATTCCCACTTCATTCTGTCCTTCACCTTCCCTTTCCAACAATGCTATTCAGCCACAACATTCTAACATTGCTTTATTAACGATTACACAACAGATAATCAAGTCTTCAGTTGCTTAGTCATCACGGTCAAAGCAAGGCCAGAATCACATACTATGTCATCATTACTAATCATATTAATTGCATTGCCAAGGAAGATTCTTGATTTTTTTAATTTTATCATTTTTGTTTTTCTATTCTATTTCATTTTTCTTCTAAGTTTTTATTTAAGTCATGAATATTCTATATTATGGAACATGATTAGTGATAATATGGATAAAGATATGGTAAAAATGCCACGGTAGAATTATTTTACTCTCCCCCCTCAGTAGGACTGGTCAGCAAATCGTCCGTATCTCCTAACTCACTCCCGTTTCTACTTCCTTCTGTTATATATATATGTTAAAATAGGGAAATCAGTGTGCACGTGATTTCGAGACCTCCCTCCCCCATTAGGTTTGATGAGCAAATTGTCTGTATCTCCTAACCCAATCCCCTTTCTAACCTTTATCTGTTATATACGAATTTAAACATGGAAACCAGTATACACTCTTATCACCAATCTTAATGGGGGGGGGAGACCTCTCCCTCCACTAAGATTGGTGAGCAAATTGTCTATATCTCCTAGCCCACTCCCGTATCTACTCCGCTGACTATGACGTAACTTGAATTAACTTAATTAATTGAAGTGAAATAGTGTTATTTCGTAATTGTATAATAAGGCACATCACAAAAATATATGTTTCCTGAAGATATTTTTTTAAATACCCCTTCCTTCCCATGCAGATTTTGGAAATCAACTTAAATTAAAACGCATCTTTGGTGGAGTTATCACAATATAAAGTAATTTTCTAAGTAAATGATGACTATCGTATGTGCTTGACATCAGTGAAATAGCCCAAAATTAAAATTTTGACCAGATTATATCCCTTTCATATAAATGCCAATCAGAAAAATTACAGCATTATTTAATACGTTACCTGACATTTGACTGACACCTGTGATCCACACCTACAATCTAATTAGATGACCGACTTTTACTATTAGGGAAGGGGGCCGTCTAATTAAATAGAAGGTCACAATCACAGACTTGAGTCATGGCTACATGCATTTAGAACAGTTTGATGTGAATGGTAATAAGTAAAAATTGCTGATTCATCAATGAATGAATTTAATTAACTAGAAAACTTTAAACAGGAATTAATTAGTTAGCTAATTAATTTCATTCTTAAATGATGTAAGATTCAAATTTGGTGTAACTGCTTTAACAGAAAATCTATAATCAATATATTTTGCTGAATAAAGATTTTCATGTTATTTTATTAGTTAAAATATCTGATGCTCTAAAAATATCTTTAAATTTAAGAAAAATTATTAAAAAATTAACAGAGATTTGTAAAGATTGCGTTTTTTTATTGAAAAAGTAAAAAGAAAAATCAAAGTTATTTTTGTAATTTATTTTTACTGAATGATATCAGATAATGATCAGATATCAGATATTGATATTATCATTCTGACTGCAAAATGGCTGCATTCCAAGAAATGGCGCATTCGCATTCGCATCTGAGTTAAAATCCTATTCATATCTAAAATTCATGTGCAGTATATATATTACAATGTAAAGAATAATGGAATGCGGTTTTATGTATCCATATGGACTAAATGCAACTGATATTTTCAAAGTCGATAATTTTTTAAATCGTGTTGCATATTAGATATGGTAATAAAGTAGAGTAAAAAAAAAAAAAAAAAAAAAACGAAATTCTCTGACCTTGCAGATTCAAAGTTATTTTTATCAAATAGATAAGAAGAATAGTAAATACAAATTATTTCCAAGGTTCTTTTTTTTCTAAAAGTAAAGCACTTTTGAAAAATCGTGTATTTTTTTTTTTTTTTTGAATTCGACGATTAGTACTAACTAATATGGAACAGAGAAATTTCGTGGACATTTTTTTTTTTCGCTTTGGGAAAAAAGTGTGAAATTTAGGGCAACGATTTAAGTAGGTAAAAATATATCTTTCTAGAAATGTGCTGAAGTTCCTGTTCTAAACAAATAACATTCTATTTGGAGGAAGTAGATCAGTGTTCATAAAAAAAGGGTAAAAAAGATTTCATCATTTCCCGAACTAATTAATAAGAGACACTTGGACAAATCTTTTCTAATACCTTAATACATTGTTCCATTTTATTTCGTCTTAACTTCTTTTCAAGTTCTAGAATTTATTTGAAATAACGAAATTAGTTCTGTGTTTCAATAATAAACAATATATAACATTCTTTATTTGAGTTTTTTTGTGTGTTAATTGCGAGTTCAATTATTAATTTTTCATTTAAGATTTTTATTTTGTTTAGATTATGAATATTAAAATTTAAATACTTTTTTTTGTTTAATAAATATGTCAGTCTTTGAGATAATTATCGTTTGGATTTTTTATTTCAAATCTTCTAATATTTTAAATATATTCTTAGCTAATTTTATTTTATTTTATTTTTAGAGAGTTGATTTTATGAATGTTGCTGCTTTGCTTTATTTAAGGTTTTTAATATTTTTAGAATTCAGATTTTTTTCCCTCGACTTTCAGTCTGTCATTTTATCGGTGGTTTGGAATCCATGCTATCAGCAGTCATTGATCATCCACATGATAATTAATAAATTATAACTGTCTAGGATTTAAAAAAAAATTTTTTTCCCTGCATGTAGATATTTTTTTTTTCATTTTATGCATATTTTTCTCTATACTTTTACATTCATCTACTCGGTATTTGAACTAAAAAAGCTGTCAGATTTTCAAACAGATAACATTATACACAGAATTGAAGTCATTATAAGAGTATAATCTGCTTTTGAAAGGAAAATTTTATACAGTTTAATACGATTAAGTACAGGACGAATATGCTAAATACGAAAGAGAGGCTACACCTATTTGATGGACTTGCAGATGTCGCTTATGTATCCGAAATAGCACAATAAATATCCAAATATTGTGTCAAGATACAAACAGTATTTCAAATATTTTTCGAACAATTCTATAGAGCTATTTTAAAATGAGTCCTTATATACATTTTTTAAAAATATATATGGTTTGACTCATAAATACAGAATTGAGAGAGAGAGAGAGAGAGAGAGAGAGAGAGAGAGAGAGAGAGAGAGAGAGAGAGAGAGAGAGAGAGAGAGAGAGAGAGAGAGAGAGAGAGAGAGAGAGAGAGAGAGAGAGAGAGAGAGAGAGAGAGAGAGAGAGAGAGAGAGAGAGAGAGAGAGAGAGAGAGAGAGAGAGAGAGAGAGAGAGAGAGAGAGAGAGAGAGAGAGAGAGAGAGAGATAAAAGTGCATAATTAACTTTCGAAATAAAACAAAATTCGATTCGGAAAAATACTTGTTTTTTGAATGAAGTGTGGATACTATTTTATTTGGTTTCCATTTGTAATCTCATCAAATGATTTGTTTTTCTTTTGGTTTGGTGTGGAAATTAAATATAAATTAGGACATTTAATGCAATGCAAAAGTGTTACCAGTAAACTATTATTCGAAATTCAAATACTTTAACTATTTTGTTATAAAAAGTAGGTAAAACGATTTGAATAATTTAAACAGAAGGAAAACAAAGTAATACATTTTTAAATTTCCTTATTAATTGCTGATGGAAAGTTTTCTTCAGAATTATTTGAAGACTGAAAAAAACATTTTTTTTGAAGAGTACCTTTTAATATCTAAATATACTGTTCTTTGCGAGTTCTTAATATTAAAAGATTACTTCTTATTTAAAAATAATGTCTATCTTTTAAATTTTTAAGTATACCTTTTACGAATAAAATATTTGATCTTTAATATATTTTAATAGTAGATACATGATGTTTCTAAAATTTCAGGACAAAGTTAAAGAGTGATAAAAAAAATGTAATTTTTGAATTTGGATATCGGATCGGAAATTCGAAAAAGGGGAACTAGAATACAATAGACATTTTAAAATAAATTAAGTGAAAGAAAAATAATGAAGTTTTGATTAATATTTCCACATACTTTGGCCTTTTTACTCTTTGATTTTCCTTTACATTAATTTTTTCGTAAAATTAAAAAAACAAACAAACACCCCAAATATTAAATTATATAGTAAAATAAACCTAATATACTAAAGGATTTTATTTACTATTTTTTACTTTTTATCAGTATGCTTCAATACAGTTTATATGCTATTGGATGTGTTCATATAACAAAGGCAAATTATCAGTACAATAATTTCGTGTTTAAACCAATTATGTTTTTTTGCATTAGAGATAAGAAAGTGAAGTTACAGCGTCACGAAAAACACTGTGCAATTAGATGCTAGATAATGAGAACAGATTCATATTTTTCATGCAACTTGATTCTATTGAGAAAGTTCATGCAAAAAAATAAAAAAAAAGTGCAGGATTTGTTTAAGACTGCAAAATTAGAGCTGCTTAAATTTCAATATTAATTTGAAGCTTAGATTTAATTTGAGGAAGGGACCATGAATATCAAATAGTATTTAATTTAGCCGAAATAAAATACAACTAATATTTTTTGGAGGAAAAATTAATTGCCCTAGGAGCTAACAGTTAGTAAAATTTTGACCTGGAAACTTTTGACTCCGGAAATGCTATCTATCTCGATTTTTTAAAAATCTTCTTAATAGTGTTTATATCTTTTTATAGTTTCGTAGCAAAAAAAAATTTAACAATGGCTTGGTTGTATTAACGGCTGCATTGCGTAATACTGCACAGATTTTGAAATGCGTAACGTTGAACAACTGATTCAAATGTATAAATCTGCAAACATTTTAAACAGTTGTAGCGTGATTTTGCTCAATAAAGAATGATTACAAAGGAAGTAAGGTTCACATTAAATTTGTAATTAAAATGGCCTTATTTGCTCCCACGGTTGAGATGATAATAGAATTCTTTAAGTATATGTAAAAAATTATTTGATACTCTCTTTTTTTCACCCTGAAAATTAGGTCGGGGTCTCTAAACTGAACGATAAATAGGCAAATAATTACTGATTAATACTGAAGAAAATAAAATTCGTTAAAATGTGCAAGTGATTTGGGCGATTTTTAAAATCTCTAATCTCTAATAATAATAATACTTATCTCTAATAATAATAAAGATGAATGTGAGAGTGTGTGTGTGTTGGCGCTCTACATGCTAAACCAAATGATCCACAGCAAACCAATTTTGAGATATATTGCACCTTGGAGGGTGGAAATATGCATCTCAGAACGACTTGTTTGAAATTTTAATTTAAAATTAAGCTAAATTTAGCCGTTTTCTCTCAATTATTGTTAAAAATATTATTGCAAAAATAAATTTTACACCGTTTTAAAATTTAAAAAGTTGAAATTTTATTAATACTAATTTAATAATCGTGCGAAATTTTTCTAAATTTCGGTGATTTTTTTAAAAAAAAATTTCTTTTTTCGTATATTTCCACAATAGATTACATTGTTCCTAAAATCGTTTGCATTGTTTCATTAAATTTTTAATCGTGGAATTTTCCTAAGAAGAAGGATTCTATTTAATATCTGGGTACTTCCTAAGCCGAATAAATAAAATGAAGCAGTGATATCATGGAATTTAGATGAATCGCACATTTAAGTTTTTAATACCGCTATAACATCATGGGTTTGGTCTATATTAGAAAAGCTCATGTACGCAAAGTAAAGGACATATGTAAGACAATAAAAAAACACAGTTTTAATGGCTGACAATATGGTGGAATCTTGAATATAAAAATTTAAACGATTTACTGGAACTAAATATAAAAAGTATCATTGACCACTCAATGGGTCGCCAAATGCAAATAGTTTATAAATAAAGAAAATATGAAAGAATTTGTTCAGGAAATCAGAAAGTGTTCATGAAGTTTTTTACTAGGTCCTCTAAGGTTGCCATCTGATTTATATGAGAATGATAATACTGACATTTAATATATACATATATGTGTGAACACATAACACAATTTTTATGAATATCACATGTGAACATATTAAATAATAATATCTATAATAACCCAATTTACCCAAATTTGTAAGCAATTTTTTAAAATTTTATTATAGAGGCAAATTATAAATTCGAATCCAAATACATGAGGTCATTTCTTATAATTTTTGTTGTTTTTATAATTTTTACATATTTTAGTAAATATATTTATATTTAGTTCTATATATTATTCAATTTATGGAATTATCCTATAGCGTTAAGCATATGCTCGCTAATCATATTCAACATAGAGCTGCATATTGTGTAATACTATGTTGCAGTTCCATATTCTTTTTTCCTACAGTAATCTCAAAATTAAATTGGTATAAAGATTAAAAAAACATATGTCAAAATTGACGTGTAACACGTGAACTTGAATGGACTAATTTCTTTTTGGTAAAATGAGAGTTTCGAGAGCGTTGCCTTCTGTCAAAGAATTGCAAAAGTTCTAAAAAGGACCCGAAATAAATAAGCAATAGATAGAAGTTAGCCTTATCACAGAACAACAGTTAAGTTAAAATAAAACAAGTCTTACATGTTTTTTATTCTATCTAATACCTTTATTAGTATTCATAGCATATAAGATCCGAAAATTTATTTAATTGGATCAGAACATCATTACATAATTTTTTGTATTTATATACAACTCATTAGTGTTCTCTCAGTTTTGTAAATAATATACGCTATGCTTTCATCAGTTAAAAATTCAAAACACGATTTTAATCTCTAACAATTAATCTCAATGTATTTTATGTCTCCACATCAGTGACATTTCATCTTCAAGTAATCCCTTGACAGATAAGAAGTTGGTCTGCCATTTCTCGCGGTTTGACCGGAATTATTGCGGTTTTAAAACTTGTTTCAAAGTCCCGTATGGTTTGACATTTTGTCCTTGTTTGCTATGGAAGAGAAATTGTTTCAAAAGAAACATATAAATAGTTTTGATCGTATAATTCAATAATTTATTTTCATTTTCTTAGTTCTGCAGTACTATTCTCCTATAGTGAGTAACCATATATAATTTATAGTGGTTACACTTCATGATTAAATGGCAAAAAAAAAAAAATTGGTAGCAAAAATAAATTAGCGTCAACATTTATTTCCACATAATAATCACTTAATAATATAGTAAATGGTTTTTTAATACCATGAGAATGCTTTAGGAATGAATCGCTGAAAATAATTATATTATGGATATCCCAGTTTAAAACAACATTTACAACTGAATTTTCTAGAATTCATGAGAGCCTTTTTGTTTTCCGTATAATTAAAAAATAAATGTTTTAAATAAATAATTTTAAGCACCCACTATTTCTCCTATATTTCATTCAGTTACTTACTCTGAAAGGGATAGTTTATCATTTTGAGAACAGTTTTTATTATTATAATACTTATCTCTATTAATAACAAAAGGGAATATGTGTGTCTACTGGTTCTCTACAGGAAAGCTGTTTGACCTAGATGATCAAGTTTTGAACTAATACAGTGGAATTGGATCTCGGAGAGATTTATAAAAATTTTAGTTAGTTAAAAATTAAGCTATATTTTGATTTTTTGACGATAATTTTCAATTTATTATTATTGCGCAAGGAAAATTTTTTACATAAACTTAATAGGACAAAAGTTTTCTTTCTTAATGATATTAATTTAGCTGTCGCGGATTTTTTCCCCCAATTTTAACAAACCAAAAAATTATTTCAAATTCAATATTCAAAATCAAAGAATATTTTTATGCGTAATGTGCAACAATACCTTTCATGGTCGTAACGCAATTCAAATTAGTTGCCTCGTTAATATAAATATTTAATTATGAATTTTCCTTTTTTTTTTATTAGGTAGATTCCTATAGGAAGATTATCTATTGCTATAGTTCTCATGATAAAACTTCGGGAAATTTCTCCAGTTCTTTGCTGATCATGGTCCCCAAAACCAAAAACCACCCTTCGTTCAATATTTTATATATATATATATATATATATATATATATATATATATATGCGTATTACGCTTTGCCCATGTATCTTGTGAACAGTACAACTAGATTTTGATTGGATTTTAACTGATGTGGAATATGTTGTCAGAAAAGTAAAAATCTCAGACGAGTTTGTAAATGGCCATCAAAAGGGGGTAGAAATAGTGTGTGGGGGTGAATTACTTTCATCATTACTTTCTTAATATTGAAAATAGAAAAATAAATCCACTTAGCCAACTAAGCGCCTCAGTAAGACGAACAGCTTTTGCATTTAAAATTTTTCGATAATTGCAATATCTTAGAAGTTAGGGACTGAAAAGTAATTTTCAAACCCTGATATTGTCTGTTTTATCAGGGTTTAAAACCTTTGCTTTCCAGTTTGCCGATAGGATTTTTTTTTTAAATTTAGAGTATAAGAAGGCTAATTCTATTTATTTTTTCATTTTTTTTTTTTGGAAAAACACAGTGAATTTTATTTTTTTATCATATTTTTTATTCGGAATCTGTATATAAAGCTCTTTAAAATATGAAATTTAGCATGCAATTAAATTTATTAAGCTAAATAATTACAGCTATTATTTTTTAATTTCTTTTATCTCCTTGTTTTAATCGAATTAACATAATTTTGGACGTAAAATATGGCATACTATTTTAATGATGGAATCAATTTCATATTTGTATAAGAATAAGATTAAAATGAAATTAAAAATAAGAAGTAAAATGTTTAGAGATAATGTGCAATTAGAATTTAGATAATGCCGATAATTGTGCTATGTGACTTAAACATTAGGAAAATTTATGCACATAATAAACAGAATACGTGAAAAATTATTATAATGGAGATTTGAAATGCTTATCATAATTTTTTTTAAAAATACAACATAATATGATAATGATATTAAATTATGCATAAGCGATTTGAATGAAATGAAACACTATCACTATTTCCATGAAACAATTTGGCAACCAAAGACAGCCATCCTTTCAATAGAAAGAAAAAGAGATTGATAATATATTCACATTAAAAAATATTGACCATTTCATTGATTGAAAAATAAAATATTATAAGTCATCAAAAGAGTGAGAAAGAAGGTAATAATGACTTCAAGACTCCAGCTATTATTTATTTGGGCTTATTGTAAAATAGAAAATCCTAAATAGTGGAAGAAATTCCCATTTTTTTTTCTTTCAAAAAAGGGAAAATGAATGCAACAGAATGTGAATTGAAAAGTTCTTTTAAAAGTGACGATTTCTGTCCTATATTTAAACTCGTCTTTTCTTAGTTATTTTTTAATCAACTAATTTCAACTAATGTTTAATGCGTGAGGCTTCATTTTATTTTCTGCTAATCAGTAAGCCAAAATGGGGTAGTATAAAGTATCACAGCTTATTTAAAAACAATACATATTTTTATTGAGCAAAAGTTTATAAAATGTTAATTACTTGGGAAAATTCATTCGTTTTTCTTTTGAAAAATTACTATTTCTATTAGTTGAATATTAATTTTTCCATCACCCCTGGACCTAAATATATTCAATAACTTAAGTGACACTCATGATATTCTAGATCTGAAAGCATCAAGTGAATTTTAATTAGACAAACCTTTGTTAGTGACAGCATTACACGACATTTTACAATTACGTATTACAAGTCATTAATTTCCTACTATTACATTCTTCCATGTCCCAAAATAATTAAACATTGAAAATACGATTTTAATCTCCATATACATTTAAAACCCTTACATTAATGACATTTCGTATTAAATAATCCCTTGACAGACAACAATTTAAAAGCGAAGAAAGTGAAGGCGTGGCTGACGATAATAGCCGGGCCGAGCAGGCGATTCTTTTCTACTTGGCGTTCGTTCCGAAGTGGATCAGTGGGAGATTCTTTTTCTATCAGGCTACTCTTCCTCCAAAAAAGCGATCGTAGGTCGGTTCGTCGGCCGCCCTTAGAACAGGTGGCCTCGAGGCATCAAACAACTGTCTCAATGAGAGAAAGAAAAGAAAGACAGTTCAGGTTATCGCACGTTCTATAAAAGCAAATAAGACCAAAAGTAACTCACCGTGTTTTCTAAACTCTCTCAAAGAGTGGCGTTTTCTGTTTTGCGTTATTAATTTTAGAATCCGGATTTTTATAATTAGAGTAAAGATTTACCTCGTTTTTTTCGAGACAGCAATTAAATAGCATTCGTACGTTATCCTATTAGTCTGATCTTTGATTTTTAAAAAGACATTTAAACTGATGAAAGTTTTGCTCTATTTTTCAAAAGTGGTTTTTAAAAAAATAAAACAGTTGAATATGAAGAAACAAGTATTTGAATTTATGGGCTTTTAGTGTAATTTGTCACCAACAGACATATCTATTTTTATTTGTTTAAAAAATTAATGTACTTTTAAAGGAAGTCTTCGGGCAATATTTTGACACAAGTTTTCTAAATTTTTCTTAAAATATGCACATTATAACTAATTACTTATTATGATATAATTATAATATGATTCATTATTTTTCGTTTACATTCCCGTGCAATAATTAATTAACATTTTTAATTTGCATTCTAGTGAAAGAATTAATTATAGTTTGACATTATGTTCTTTCTTTTTCATTTTATCTCATTACAAATATATATTTCAGATCAAATATTTTTCATAGTTCCTTTGTAGACGATAATAAACATTACAGCTACAATGAATCAATAATTGCTATTATAAATTAAATTTATTTAAAATTGCTTTTTCATAAACATTAAGACTAGAAGATTATTATTTTTTTCTCCTTTCCCATATTTCAGCGGCTGTAGAGATACTTGCTACTAACTCATAATATTGGTTTCCCAAGGGTTTGAAACAACATAAATTTTTAAATTGTACATTTTTGAATATGAAATGTATAATTTTGCAATTCTTTTATTATTTTTTAATTTTTTTTTCTTTTTAATGAGATAATGTCATAAACATTAAGACTAGAAGATTATTATTTTTTTCCCCTTTCCCATATTTCAGCGGCTGTAGAGATACTAGCTACTAACTCATAATATTGGTTTCCCAAGGGTTTGAAACAACATAAAGTTTTAAATTGTACATTTTTGAATATGAAATGTATAATTTTGCAATTCTTTTATTATTTTTTAATTTTTTTTTCTTTTTAATGAGATAATGTCATAAACATTAAGACTAGAAGATTATTATTTTTTTCTCCTTTCCCATATTTCAGCGGCTGTAGAGATACTTGCTACTAACTCATAATATTGGTTTCCCAAGGGTTTGAAACAACATAAATTTTTAAATTGTACATTTTTGAATATGAAATGTATAATTTTGCAATTCTTTTATTATTTTTTAATTTTTTTTTCTTTTTAATGAGATAATGTCATAAACATTAAGACTAGAAGATTATTATTTTTTTCTCCTTTCCCATATTTCAGCGGCTGTAGAGATACTTGCTACTAACTCATAATATTGGTTTCCCAAGGGTTTGAAACAACATAAATTTTTAAATTGTACATTTTTGAATATGAAATGTATAATTTTGCAATTCTTTTATTATTTTTTAATTTTTTTTTCTTTTTAATGAGATAAAATTTATAAATTGCACGATTTCTATGCAGTCTACGACGCATACTATGACATAAACATTCAATGCATAGTTCATGCTATTTCTCATGGTAGGTCGTTTAACTTAGAATTATCAAATTTGACTTGTAATTCCTCATTAGATAGTAAGATAATTTTAAAAAGATAGTAAGTCCTTTAAAAATTAATTATAACAGAATTTTTAAATATAAATGAATCGAAATCCTCAATAATTTTGGGAATATATTATCCTATAAAAACCATTATTATTTCACTTTAAAATCAAAGGAATTAGCTTTTTAGTGCTACCAATTTTATTTCCGCATAATTTCTGATTTAATAGGTATTTAAAAATAATTTTAAATATGTTTTACAATAATACTCTTTAATGCTTCAGAGTCTGTATTTATAAAAAAAGAGTCGAGATGTTAAAAATTTCTTTTGTGTGTGATCATTATAGGTGCTATATAATTGACTGTAAATTTTTAAAAATATTGGAGACTGACGAATCAAACATAGAACCATATGATGCTACGATGTTTCAGACTAAAGATTTCAATCTTATTAAATTTTCTTTCTTTCTTTTAATGTAAGATTTTTTCCCAAGTGATTACATTTCAACTAATTGATTTTCCTATGGAAGCGATATATAAAGAGAATACTTTGAAAATATTTTCGTTTAATTTCTCGTATTCAAAGTGCACAAAAAGAAAGAATTGAAATTTATCAAAAATTGGACTTCGAAATTTATGAATCTCCACATTTTATATCTTTCTAAATCCATTTGTGAATGCAGTTATCACATTGTTTTGTCTATAAAATAATAACTAAAAAGATGCGGTCTTCAAACTAATAAATAATGTATTTCTGCCCATTTTCTGTTATAAATCCGTGCAGTAGAAACCTAGTCTTCTGACCATCTGTATACATATAACTCAAAAATACAAAGAGATAGATAAAGAGACAAAAGTTCGTGCAGATTTTATTATTGGATCTGGAGATCAAATTTTGGAAACAATCAGTTAATAGGAGGGCCATTTGTTGATTTGTTTAAACGCGTGTGTGTGAATTCAAAAACTCAAAACCGCAACGACTTACATAAATATGATATGAGATTTTGGCATCAAAATTGTATCAAATTCAGGAACCAAAATGCATAAAAATAATATGTCTAACACGCCTATCGATTTGTTTTATAATATTACGAATTGTAAAATATGCCATATTATGAAAACATTTAAGAAAGGAGAATTTCCAGTTTAAAAAAAGAGAATAAAATCTATACTAAATTATTATTGCGTCCAATAAACTTCAAATAACTATAATATTTCTACTAACTACTATATTCCTATTTTGTTGTATATATATAAAAAAAAACTACTGACAGATAGTATTTTTTATTCATATTCATTTCAATCAAAAATTTTAAATAATAGAACATTATAATATACATAAATTAGTTAATCTAATTATTTTATAGATGGAATTCTGAATCCAAGAGTAGAATTTATCTTTCTTGGATTATTATTGTAATAATATCAAAAATTATGAAGAATAACTGACTTTCTCTTCAATTAGCGCGATTTTTACACATTTTTATAAGTGTATTTCTCTTCATTGATACTGAGATAAAATATTTTTGAATATTAATAATTCATTCCTTTTTATTCAGGCTGTATTTGAAATACATTAATGATGGGCATTTTGATATACAACCGTATGATATGCAATCATTAAAGGATTGAATAAAACTATTTATCAATAAAACGAGCTGAAAATATTCCAAGCATGAGGAATTAAATATTTTTCACGAGACAGATAAAAAAAAAAATTCACATTTCGAACATTTGTCAACTGTTTTTAATACTTATCAGGCTATTCTGCCTTATTATAACTTAAAAAATTTTATTCGAAACGACATGTGATTTTCTAAACTTTCTATTCTAGGTAATAACACAGTAATAATATTTGTTGCGGAAGTTTTATTTTGTACTAGAGAGAGGGTCTTTTTATTCAAATTTAAAAACGTCAAATTTAAATCGAAGTATCGAATTGCAAGGTTTAAATTTATTTAAACTTTGCATTATAATTGTCAAAAAATTCAACCTCGAATTTTAGATAAAATTTCTACATTTTATATTTTTTCCGAGTTCGTTTTTAGAATTATGTCTATCTCTTTTTTTCAGTGTATATTACAATTCAAAAACACTACGATCTAGAGAGAGAAATTTGATTCTTGTTTTTATATCTAAAATACTGTATTTCTATAAATTTTGCAAGAAGTCTATCTGAAGTAATCCATTCATTTACAAGTGGCCCAGATAACTAAAAAATCTAAAGAATGGGTAAATGAAATTTAATATAGTTTATATCATGAAAAAGTACCGCTTTCGTCACGGTTATACCTTTGTAATATGATATTGTGTAATTGGTATTATTCATAAATTGTTTCTGTAGCTAGTAGTACCTAAATAAATAAATTTAAAAAGAAAATTTCTTTTTTTTTATGTTATTCCACATCAAATTCTATTTAATAATGCTAAAATGAAATCAAAAAGTTGCTGATAAATTAATCCTGGAAATAAAGATTTACAGCAAGTGAAGAGCTTTAAATTCTTTCCGAAATTCGTAAATCTCAAATTCGCGTGAACGATAATTCGATCTGATTGTGAATTCAAGACCACTACTGCCTCCGATGTTTGTTGAAATCCTAGTCCTGCCCTTATTCCGCACCATACCGTCGTTTTGTGAAGAGTTCAATGATCTTCCGAGCATTTCTGGAGGGCCCACGAGACACCGTGAGCTCGTGTTTTCTCTCTGCGCTTATTGGTAGGCAAATCCGCAAAGAGGAAAATTAAATGCGCATTATTGATCTTGAACAAATTATGCGAAACACCAGTGATCTACAGACAGGTTGGAGAGATGAATTTTTTTTTCTTTTCCAACTGCCATCAGCTAATTGCTTATGCATTAATCGAGACTGTGCCGGGGGCGTGGTATTTCACATTTTAATGATGCTGCTTGGGTAATTCAACATTGTTGTGCAAAAAAAAAAAAAAGCTTTATCTCTACTAATAATAAAGATGAATGTGTATGCTTTTGTGTTGCTACTACTTCATAAGACCGCCAGACTTAGAGCTACTAAATTTAGTACAGGTGTGCTTTGAAAGGTGGTAATATTTGGAGACATTTTTTTTGGAAGTTAAATTAATTAATAATTAAAAGAGAAGTTTCGGTTTTGTCTCAATAATTTCTGATAATATTATTGTAAATATTAATTAATACATGTTTTAAAATTAAACAAAAATATTTTTAATGATGCCAATTTATTGGTCGCTTAATTTATTCCAGAATTTAAAAAAAATTTCAATTTTTTTTTGGCAATTTTTTTTTGTTTAAATATTTTTTTGTTGAGATGATATTTAAACTGGTTTTTCACTGGTACCATTAAATCTTTAATCGTGAGGTTTTCTTTTACTGGTGAAAACCAAAGAACAATTGCTTTTTATTTTCGCAGGTTACGCGTGGAGAAGTTTGGCGAAAGACGACATACACTTATGAGATAGATTACCTAAACAATTTATTGGTATAGTAAAATTTGACTCCGCCAAGAGTGTTCGCGTAAATATTAAGTGTATTAATTTTAAAGCTATTAAAATAACATCGATATAATGTCTGCCACATTTTGATACTTGGAAACATTTTATTTGAGGAATCATGAACAAAACAAGAGATTCAAATAAAATAAAACACAGTAAATATTCCTGACTTACCAGTTGTTCGTCAAAAGCAGTTAAGGTGATAATGATTAAATTAATTTGTATTTTTTAATTTTTGTTGTACTTTCTTTAAAAGAAACCCATTCCGTTGAAAAACTCATTTTAAGACAAAAATGCTCTAAGAATAAATTTTTGTGAAGCAAGATCATGCACCAACAGAAACTCATGAATGGCAAATGACTTATTGGTCATTATTTCTTTATATAAAAGATTTGAGACTAAGATTTTCAACTGAAAAAAGACCATAAGTAACGGTTAAGACCATCAACGGAAAAAATACCATAAGAACGTAAGTCGGTTAGCGGCAACAGACAACGGAATGGAATATATAGATTATCGCCTGATCTTTGTGAACCTGGAAGCCATAAAAGTTGGTTTTAATTTGTATTTTTACATAAATAAGAAAATCAAAAAAATTTAATTACTGTTGCGAGGAAACATTCCTCTGCAAAGAGAATTTTGAATACATTTACCATTCATCTGAAAAAAAAAATACTGAAAATTATAAAGGTAAAAATTAAAAGCTCATGAAAAGATTTAATTAAAGTTACTCCACAAATAAGTATCCGTGCAAAGGTGCCATAAAAGAAACTTTTGAAAGGAATACATGGAAAGAAATTAAAAAAGTGACCAGTTAATAGTTTATAGAAATCATCTCTACATACACGCACAACGTAGCCCTTTTTTGAATTGAGATAAGGAAAATTTTGAGATGAAATTAAATTTTTTTGTGTACTAAAATGTTCTTTTAAGCTTTTGTTTGAGACTGTTATCACACTAAATAGGTATCGCTATTATAAATGGGAAACTAAGAAAGACTCAAGAAAATAAAAAACTGAATATTTTAGTATATCAAAATAATTCTTTTTAAAGAAATACACATTGAAAATTAAAACACATTCTTGTGCAAGGATTTTTAAACATTTACTTTTTTGAAGCGAAACTTTTAGAATGAGGGTTGGGGAGGGAAAAAAAGGGAGTGGAGAAATCAAAGCCTTGTAGAATTCAAATTATTTGGAATTAGCATCAGACTAGCATTTAGATAATCGAATATTCGGATAATGGACAAAAATTGTTTTTTAGAAAAAAAAAAAAAAATCGAAATTTTTTATAACATATTAATTTAATGACTACAAAAAAACTATGTTGTTGACATTTTTCTACTTGCATAATGTATTAAAATAAAATTGTTTCAACACATCTATATATATATTCGTTTTTTAGTTTCTCGTGTACGAAGTATACAGAAGATGTTTAACTCGTCAAAAGATTCGAGTTTCAGAATTGGACGATTTTCACGTTTTAAACGTGGTGCAATTCGAAAAAAAAAAAGAAAAAAAAAACACATTTTTGGAAAATGATTGTCTGTCTATCTGTATGTGGCAAATATAACTCAAAAACACTTTGAAAATTTAGTACATGCTCTTTACACCATATTTGTAGATTTTTCTCAAAATTTCAGCAAAATCTTTTCAGATTAAGTCTGTCTGTCCGTCTGTTCGAATGTAAGTTAACGCGATAGCTACAACCTAAAGAGACCTAAATGAATAAAATTCTTTACACAGATCAACATCTATAGTGTAGACAATTACCAAATTTTGAGCCAAATCCAACTAGGGATTGACCGCCTGTCGGTCTGTACTTTCAGAAGGATGTAAACGTAATAATTCAAAAAAAGCAATGATTTAAATATATTATTTTTTTTATTTGTATCTACCCTGTACTTTTGTGATTACAACTATAGTTATGTGTAAAATTTTGGTTTCAATTAAAACGTGTCTAAAACACAAATGCGATTTTCGGAAACTATTAACTGCATTACTGGGAAAACTCGCCAAGAATGACGCAAAAGATTCAGTAAAAATGCTAAATTCACGCCAAAAGTTAATATGTCGTAACTATTGTACGCCACTGCCATTTGGGATGTTCTGCACCTTATCCAAGTTCCACAATTTTTTGCGGGAAAGACAACACTTTTTTTTAGAGAGATCGCGAGAAACTATAGGAGAGACTGCACTCGCTGATTCTTGCTAAAATTTTGCTTGTTGCTTTCTTTCCGTCTCCTCAAATCAATCATGATGATAGACGGTCTGGATAATTGGAGTTCGGATAATTAGAGTTATAATACAATCTGCCAAGGAGAAGTTCGAAAATATTCAGAAAAGGCTGCGATAACAACAATAAGACTAATCTAAACTTTTTGGATGAAATGGTAAACAATCCGAGATGTATTATATTAAAAAATATTTAAGAGAATATGAAAGAAAAATCCAATAGCGTTTACTATGAAAGCATTCATCTTATTATATGGGTGGGGCAGACCATGTTTTGTATTAAATTGACTAAGGGAGCGGTGTTAATTAGATTTGAAGAACGAAATAATGACAGCTGGTATCAAAGTTAAATGAGATTGCATTTGAAAAAAATATCTAAAGGGTCAATAGTATTCTCGATTCGGGTGAAATAATTGGTACTTTTCCCTTTCTGAATTGTTTTGTTCTTTTAAGTAATTCTGTTTTTGATTTTGTTCTCTTAGAAATCCCTGTCTAGAAAAAATGATGTGATGACAAGATGATTTCAAAGGATGACGAAGAACTTTCCGCGGTATCAATTCTTCGTCTTTGAAAAGAGCTAATTTGATATTTCCATTGTGACCAACGCCTCTCTATTCTGAAAAAGAGTTGAAAGAGTGTAAGAAAAGGAGGGGGAAAAAACTTGCTAACTCGTGATAATTTAAAAAAAAATTATTTGCCATTTGAAGATAGAGGCATGCTCTAAAGGGGCAAAAACTGATAATGAGAAATAAATCTAACGAGATCATAATAAAGATAGCCAGAAGGAAATTTTGTATGCAAAAAAATTTTACTGCAAGAGAAAGCAATTCAGATATATTTTTAGATTGATCAATGGAATACTCGTGACTTATTCAGATTTTTGCATATTTGTTATCGGGCACTTAAATCTTTTTTAAAGAGTCTGCAAAGCTTTTTTTAAAATTCTGTGTAGAGATTTATCTGATTGTTATCCATCAAACCTCATCTGATGCCAACGAAAGATGGAAGAAAGTCAGTTATCGTTTGTAATATTATCAACTTGTCACTCTGCTATTGCAAACGATATTATACAATATTGTAGAAACGGAACAATATCGTAAAAAAAAAAAATGTATTGTGCAGTATTTTTGGCTTTAGCGGATATTTTAAATGATGGCAGCAAACCAAAAAAGACAATTAAAAAGACGCTCTTAAAATTTAAGATACTCTGAAAATGATTTTATTCGTAAACAATTCCTAATTTTAAATTAAACATTATTATCACGTTTCTATTTGTACTATAATAGAATCCTCATAGTACTTCATGTTGTTCTGATCCAAATTCAATTCTATTAATTTCAGTTTTTGACTGAATGATTTAAGATTGACAAACGCTGTCTAGCTCAAATAAAATTATATTTAAGATCTAATGAGCTACATTTATAAAACAATTAAATTCAACACAATTAACACAAAAAATAGACTAATTTTAACGACGATACATTTACGACGGCTGAAGGTTGACTTGTTGTTACCTTCTAACGTCGCTAGAGGGCTATGCTTCTATTTGTTACCAATTTAAATATATCATTACAGTATTGCAAAAATTCATTTAATAATTTCATCGCATACTCTGAATTTTCAAATACCTATCTTTAATTTTTGAGCTCAAATAGGAATGTTTATATTCTTGTATTTTGCTCAATAGAGTTTATCAAAAAGTAAGATCTTTTTTTAAATCAAATTCAATGAAATGATTGGAAATATTTATAAATGCATTATTTTTGATGTTATCAGAACTGTGACATGAGTTTAATTGCGTTTAGAATGTGCACTTTTTAATGTAAATATCTGACAAAATTTAGTAAGGCATTAAGTATATTTACTTGACGAAAATAAAGGCAATTTGTATTCAGAAGAAAACGGAGATACTATTTCACCATGCTTCTACGGACGCATTAAGATAAATTGAAACCTTGTAGAACTTCTTCATAAACCTTCCTGATGTAAGACAGAAGGGAAAAATAAAACACTTCACTTCCGTTCAAAGGGATTTAGTTAGATTCAGGTGAGAAATGGCTCAAAATCAAAGCTAGCCAAATTTATTATTATTAATTTTATTTTTTATTATTTTTACTAAGTTATTTCAATGAATACATTTTAATTTCTTTTTTGTAATAAATTAATCTGAAATAATTTAATTTATTAATCAATTAGAGTTTTATTTTAAAATTACTAAATTTCACAGCAAAAAATTATAATAAATCATATATATTATATTTTTCAAAAGCAATTAGATAAATAATAGAATGTATGCTAGCATATTCGGTAGCAGAAAAGTTTTTTTTTTTTTTTGCAATGATATAAAGATGTATATTTGTATTGTATTTTCTTCTTTCAATATCTATATTCCTTTTTCAAAAGTGTTTTTTGCAAAACAGATATTTTTAGATTTTCAAATAATTTTAGCATAGTTTTTATTGGCCGATATACAATTTACAAATTGTATTCAAACTTATGAACATGAAAAATCGTTCAAAATATTTTATATAGCTAGATTTATAACTACCACATTCTGCGCGCAGTTACTCACATGAGCAGAGCAGTACTCATTAATAGAGATTTTTTTCAGACTTTTAAGTAAATTTTTAATTAAAAATTGATTAAAATTAAATTTTTTTTCTGAACACCTTTGGAACATATTAATGCTTATAAACATTACTTACACCACTTTAAAAGAAAAAAAACGGTTTTTCATTGATATCAGTTTTATTTTCATACAATTCTTTTCTTCAATTTTAATAAATTTTTAAATAAAGTCAACAAGATTTTTCAATTTTTTTAATAACTACAGTCATACTCACGTGTTATGCAACGACAATCAGTACATTTTTTCATAAACACATTTTTATGTTATATAATGAAAAGCAAATTTTAAAAATAAAGACTGGTCAATCAAGACTGACACTTTACGATGCTGCAATGCTTTGGATTCGAGGTTTGAATTGCCTCTAAATTTGTTTTAAGCGCGAAGAGATGACAGGAGAATTGTTATTTTAATTCACTAATTTGCGGTCACCAAAAAGATGAAAATCTGGCCCACATTTTGAAAACACCAAAGCTTCAGCAACCAACGCCTTGGCATTTTGAAAGGAAAACGGGACAGAAAAGGGTGCGCGAAGTCTCATAGGCGTGATCGCTTAAAAATAGCCTGAAATATCTAGGAAAGGCGGTAATATAAGGCAAAAAATGGTTTCCCAAAGCAACAATAATATGATTTCAGCATTAAAACTGAAAAAATTTGCATACTAAGATGTATTTTTATACCATTGAATAGAATTGCTATAAGCGCGGCATTTTTTTTAACTAGCTTTTTACTTATATAGTTTCTTTGAATGAATCAAATACTTTTTGTATTATCTCTGGAGAATGTCTTATCATTTTTGCATCAAGTTAAGCCTGAAAAACAAAAACTACGAGAAAAACGAAAGCCAGTAGGCATTTTTTATATTCAAGGAAAGATTTTTAATATTATCAATTAGATAGCACACAAAAGTGATTTTTCTTTCTTGTATACGTAGTATAAAATATAGTAAACGTTAAAAATCTCGAATTCGAGATTTTGACGAATCTCCGCGTTTTAGAGCTCCCTGAGTTCGGAAAATATATTTTATGGAAAATGTCCATATGTCCTGTCTGCCTGTGACAAAGATAACTCCAAAACGATTTGAGCTATATGGTTGAAATCTGGTATACGATCTTTGCCCAAATTTGCAGATTTCTATCAAATTTTGTGTAAAACCTATTCAGAGGAAGTACGTCTGTCCAGCCGTTCGAATATAAGTTAACACGATAATTACAAACCGAAGAGAGTTAGATAGATAAAATTCGGTACACAGATTTAACTTCCATAGTGTAGACATCTGTCAAATTTTGAGCCAAATCCAACTTCGGGTTGACTCGCACGTCCGTCTGTACTTCCAGAAATAAGTAAACGCGATAATTCAAAAATTTAATATTTCAAAATTGGTATGGGAATTTGTGACTGAAAATGTAGTTTTGTATCAAATTTTTGTTTCAATAGATTTTAAAGAATGTGTCTGGGAACTCAAATCGATTTTTGGACTTTTAATGCATGTCAGAGATTAGTCGCCAAAAAACTCGCCAAAAATCATACAATGGATTCAGTAAAAATGCTAAATTCACGCCGAAAGTTAATATTTCGTAACTATTGTACGTCAATGCCACATAAGGCGTTCTCTAGCATGACAAGTTTATTAAAGAGTATGCGAGAAAGTTTTGGGGAGACAGCTTCCGCTGGTTTTAGAATAAATTTAATTTATTTTAGAATAAGTTTCACTTCATCTAATGAAATTTTTAATCACTTATTCGGAAAAAAATCAGGATAACTGTTTCAATTAAAAAGGCCTATAAAAGTTTTCATGCTGTTGATTTCTGTTTTCATGACTTTTATACTTACAAACATATTCATTGTTATTTTTGAATTATTTCATGTTTATAGTGATGGAATTTTTGTGATCGTTTTGCCACTTATTTCATTAAGTACTAGAATTCCAAAATTCTATATATTAGAATGTTTCGGAGAAAAACACAACATTTATTTTTTTAATTGTTAGTTGTCAATTAATTAATTAATTATATTTAATTTTGATTCAATATGGGACTCACCATCTGAAAATGAGAAAAGTTGATCATAAGATTTCACAATAAACCGTAATAATGAATTATGACATATATTAAAAAATAAAATGCAGAAAATGAAAAAAAAGAAAGATTTCTAAAAGCTAGCTTATATCATTGTACTTAAATGTAAAAAATAATTTTTTTAATAAAAAATCGAGAGGTAAAATAAAAATCGCAAAAGTCTTTCGTGCTAAAAGAATTACAGCAACAAAATTAAATTACACTGAATATCAAACGACAGAAAACTGTATCATTAATTAAGAATCAAATATGTAATAAAGGTGATTAAATTTTACTTAGAGTATTTATATCACCAGCTTGCTTCACAATTTTACAATTTTTCTTTGACTTCCAGAATTGTGATTAAGAAAATTATACGTTTAAATTTCGTACACGGTTGTAAACATGATTTTAAAAAGCTTTTTTTATTATTAACCCTTTGCACTCAGATGGTGCCTCAGGTCGCGGTGGCCTGGTGGTAAGGTCTCGGCTTGTGAGCCGTAGGGTTTCAGGTTCGAGACCCGATTCCACCGAAGAACCGTCGTGTAAGGGGGTCTGTTGCACGTTAAATCCGTCATGCCAAACGTCCTCCCGCTGGTGTGGTGTGGAGAGGAGGGTGCCAGCTCAGGTGTCGTCCTAGTCATCTAATCGTGATTCAAAATGACGAGGTCCGTCCCAAAATAGCCCTAGCGTTGCTTCAAACGGGACGTTAATATAACTAAACTAAACTAAACTCTGATGACGTCTCTCACTTACCATACAAGATGGTGCATCAGTTTAATGTTTTATATATTTATTTTTCAGTTTTGATTCAATTTAATTAATTTTTCAATTTGATTAATTGATTTAATTTTTCAATTTGATTAATGTTTTAGGGAAATTCAACTTAAAACAATTATATATATTTACTTTTCGGAACAATAAACAATCCGTTATATTAGGTGAATAATTATGCACCGGATTACTTTTCCGAGTGTAAAAGTTTAATTAATTTATTATATTTTCTTATTTTACTATATTTACTTATTTTTAAATTTTTCTTCTAATGATTTTTAATCAAAACGATTATTCTCATATAGTATAAAATGAAAATGCTAAAAATGAACAATTCAAATCAATGAACCAATAAAAACTCGATAATAAAACAGAACAATCGAATACAATTTTTAAAATCTTCTTTTGCACTTAGAAATGTATCTTAAACTTCAGTAGCATATTTATTTTTTTCTTTTTTAAATGTAATAAAATGCTATTTATAATAAGTTTATACCTACCTAACCATTAAGCTATAAAAATCCATTGCATATTATTCAACGCAGATATTAAATCTAATATCCTGTTAAAATTTTATCCTTTGATTCATGTCTACGTAATTCACAAGCCAGGTCTTTGGTAAAACGTAACATGTGATTTTAACTAGATGTTAAAGTCAACGCATCATTAAGAAACTCATTGTGCGAAGTATTGTTTGTAGAATTAAATCTAAAAATAAGCGAACGAAAAGCATTTTAAAATAGAACGAATTAATACTATCAAACCAATAATATTCGGTGTCTATTTTTATGATAGTTAGCAGTTGCAGTGAAAAGTAAAGTACTTGAGCAAATCGGGACATTTAAATGGTCGAAAGGCTTCGTTAAAAGAATACCAAAATAATCAAACAATGCGTGGTTGTATTGTGTTTAACCGTGTCAAGAACAGGATGGAGAATTAGGGATCAGAAGATGATTCTTACCGATACGTGTACATATCAAAACGGACAGTAGAAAAGAAACGCCCAAATAGCAGAAGAATGCGATACCAATAAGGTCTTGTTAGACAACATGTAGACTAAAAAACTGTAATGCCTCGTTAGCGTTGTAGGAAAACGAACAAAGGAATATTAATTACTTGGAACATGATGGAACTATTATACCGAAGGTCGGTGATATATTATTTTTGGGAAAAGTAAGACATCAGCTATTATCGAACAGTCATACAAACAAAGAAAAAGTTTTGGACAATATAATGCTTTGTGTTGGACAATGCCTTTTAATAATAAAGAGATCGTATCAAAGTAACATGTGGAATTGCATTGCAGCATATTTTTGAATTATTTTAATTTCAGTGAGATAAAATAGTAGTTTCTAGTTTGTATTCATTACAGTAATCATATAAATAAACTATCAGTTGAACTAAAAAAAGAAATTTTTCGATTTCCATTTCATTTAATGCTGTTATCAATTTTTTAAAATATGCAAATTTGAGTGAAAATTGTTCTATTCACTTTTATTTTCCAAATTCCTTTCAGATTTCTCCAAAAAAAAATTTGTGAATTCTCTATCCTGCAGGGAATATCTATTCCCAACCCCATTGTTGGAATACAAAAATGTTTTATGTAAATGTTTTATTTTACTATAAAATTATTATCTTTCTATTCAACTTTTTCATTGCAAGTAATGCAAGGAAAACACATTTTTTTTGCCAAATAGAAAAATTCTTTAAAATATTCATTACCTTATGTTTTGTTAATAATGATGCATATTGCTTCAATTTGGAGAGATTTCACAAGAATCGCAGGATAATATTAAGAGTTTAAAATGAAAACTTAATATTATGTTGCCCATATGCACATATTATTCTTTTCATCCAAGGAGGAATTATTGAATAAGCTAAGTAAGGAATGACCAAAGGAATTCACAACTTTAGAGGGCCCAGAGATTTCAAGATTTTTTTGCGGTATTTTTTAGAGATAATTGTAATTTTCATTTTATTAACAAGAGCCAAACATTCATACTTATTCGAATTTAAATCAATTGCCATTTAAATTTTGGAATATTATTCTAACAAAATTTCTAATAAATTACATTTTGCAAGCTTTATATTATGTTGCTTTTTATCGATTAAAAATGTTACTTTATAATTAAAATGGAAAACATGTTATTATAAAACATATCCAAGTTCTTAAATTGCTTAAAAATTATAATTTCTTTAACAGTTTTGTTTCAAATTACTTTTAAATTTCAATTTTGAATTTTTATGCACTTAAGGTACTGGAAACATTTTTCTTAAAAATGATTCGATTTTTTTAAAAATTTCAGCTAGTAAAAGTTTGCTATTTATATCTACTTATACGGAAGTTAAATTAATAAAACAATATCTGGTTTTTAAAGCCGAAAAAACTAACCAGTGGAAGTGGTCTTCCTAAAACTTTCTTGTACACTCTCTAATAAACTTATCAGCCAGAGAACGCCTTATACGGCATTGGCATACAATTGCTACGAAATATTAATTTTTGGCGTGATTCAGCTTTTTTACTAAATGTATCGTGTGATCCTTGGCGAGTTATTTAGTATTAATCTCTGGCATGCGATAAAAGTATTCTAAAATCGAATTTGGCTTTCAAATAAGTTCTTATCAATCGATTGAAACAAAAAATTGACACAAAACTACACATAATCTCATTTAAGTTTGATACCAGCTGTCATTATTTCGTTCTTCAGTTCTAATTAATACCGCTCCCTAAGTTAGTCAATTAAATACAAAACATGATTTGCCCTACCTATATAAAAAGATGAATGTTTTCATAGTTGATACTATTGCATTTTTCTGTCATATATTCATAATGCTGTTTTAAATAAAGTTCAGATTAATTTGATTGTTTTTATCGCAGTCTTTTCTAGATACTATCGAACTTCTTAGCAATTTGCAATATAAGTCTAATTATCCGAACTTCAGTTATCCAAACTGTCAATCATCCTGATTGATTTGAGGGGGTGGAAAGAAAGCAACAAACAAAATCTTCACAAGAACCAGCGAGTGTGGTCTTCATAAGATTATCTCCCATACTCTTCAATATAGCTGATACTTCTCCCGCCACAAAAAAACTATGAACTTTCGGTAAGGCAGAATACGTCTTACATGACATTCGCGTAGAATAGTTACAAAATGTCAACCTTTGGTGTGAATGAGACATTTTTACTGAATGTATCGTGTGATCCTTGGTGATTTTTCTGGCGATTACTCTCTGGATTGCAGTTAATAGCATCAGAAAATCGAATTTAATTTACAGACATGTTGTTACCAATCGACTGAAACAAAAAATTAACATAAAATTAAACTTGTAAGCACAAAACCTCAGACCAAATTTAATATAAAGTCAGTGCGTTTTTGAGCCAACGCGTTTAAAGGTTTCTGAAAGTACAGACCGACAGATGGTCAACCTTTTGCTGGATTTAGATGAAAATTTAACAGATGTCTACACCATAGATATTAAATCTGTGTACTGTATTTTACTTATCTAGTTCTCTTCGTTTTGTATTTATCGTGTTGACTTATATTCGAAAACCAAACAAACGGACTTCCTCTGAACATATTTTATTTAAAATTTGATTAAAATATGCAAATTTGGCGTACAGATTGCATATCAAATTTCATTCCTCTAACTAGGAGCGGTTTTCTGTTTTTTTTGTCACAGAAGACATTTTCTAAAATTGTGTTTTTAAACTCAGGTGGTCAAGGCATCTTGAAGAGTCGTCAAAATCTATAGTTCACATTTTTTGACGATTATTATACTTTTTATATATTAAATATACGAGAAATTAAAAAGAGAGCCTGGATACTTGGATTGCATAAATAATACAGGAGGACTTAACTCAGCACTGATTCCAGTGAAACCTATTTTTTTTCGTATAAATCTGTTTCAAAATTTGGCATCTATTCATCAACAATATTTTCTTAACTATGCTATAAAATAACGTTTAATTTCGCAAAACAGCACACAAAAAGGGTAGGTATATGCAAAATTTCTTCTTGTTTGTTTCTTATGGCACTTGTCACTGACAAGCCCACTGTTACGAAGACAGCGATTTAAGCCTGAGGGGGACGTCTCTTATTTTTTATAGCAGCGCCAACTAGGGCCAAGAATACGACTTTGCCACTCACGCATCACTCATTCGCTTGCACAACCCCTTTTTACAGGAGGGCACATTCACACATCTCACAGATAGAACAACAGAAGAACAACCATGCCCAAACCGGGACTCGAACCCGGGACGGCCAGATCACGGGGAAGACGCGCTACCCCTATGCCAGGACGCCGGCAAATTTCTTCTTGTATGCATTAAGTATACATTTTGATTGAGAATATTTTACACGTATTCGATACTAAATGTAACTACTGAGTTTATTACATGCACTTCGTTCAGTGAAGATATTAAATATATTCATTTTTCATGTTTAAAAGAAATAACTATATCAGGATAAATTTCAAATAATTTTAACAAATTAGAATTGTATTTACAAATATTTGCATCATTAATTTAATATCGTCGCTATTTTTCATAAAATATTTGCTGTTTTGAAATTTTAAAAGCTGTTGCAGTCTGATATTGTAATGAAATCTCCCACTTAAATAAATCAATTCGTTCCGAGAATTCTTGTGACGTATGCTATAGCTGTTGGTGGTTGCACATATATACAGTTGAAAATATTTTTTTTATGAATTTTCTTGGATATAAATATATTTAATCACTCGAAATTAGAAAAATAACTTTACAGTTATCAAATCATCTTCATCTTTTCTATTATTTTTCATTTTCTCGTAGATTTAGAATAGGGAAAATCTAGTATTCATCAAAAAATTCGATTTTACGAATCTCCACGTTTTAGATCTTTTCGAGTTCGAAAAACACATTTTTGGAAAATGTCTGTCTGCCTATCGTTTTTGAGCTATCCATGTCAAAGATAACTCAAAAACGATTTGAGTAGGACATGTCGAAATTTGTATATGGTCTTTACACCAAATTTGCAGATTTCTATTAATTTTGAGCAAAATCTATTCTGAAGAAGTAGATCTGTTCAGTTGTTCGAATGTAAATTACCACAAAACGAAGAGAGCTTGATAGATAAAATTCGGTTTAGAGATTTAGCAACTATAGTGCAGACAGCCAAATTTTGATCCAAATTAACTGCGTGTTGATTGTTTGCTGGTCTGTATTTCAGAGATAAGTAAACGCAATAATTCAAAAATGGAATGCCTTAAATATGTCACGTTTGGTATGGTAATTTTTGACTACAAATGTAATTGAGAGATACGTGAGAGATACGTGTTGAGAAATACGTGTTTAAAACCCAAATTCAATTTTAGGATACTATTAAGTGCATTCCAGGAATTTATCGCCAAAAAAACTCGCCAAGGATGACACATTAGATTCAGTAAAAATGCCAAATGTTAATATTCGCATCAAAAGTCAATATATTGTAACTATTTCACGCCAATGTCATTTAAGGCGTTCTCTGGCATGACAAGTTTATTAGAGAGTAAGCGAGAAAGATTTGCGGAGACCACCCCGCTGCTTTTACACTGATTTGAAATGGAAGTCATAAAAATAATCTCCATCGGAAAAAAGACTTAAAAATTTTGTGTTGATAAAATATAAAAAAAAACAGTAATAAACAATCCGCGGAGACGATAATTTTGGACTTATTCAGCGAATTTTTCTTAACACTGAATAAAAACATTTAGTTTTATACAATATGAGCATAATTAATTCCAACCACAGATTCGAGTGACATCATCATATACAAGTCCAGAACACACGGAATTTTCTCGTACTTTGTGAAAGTTCCCCTTTTCAGTTTTATTTCTATGCCTTTTCTCTCTGAACTAAAAAGGAAACCTAAGATATGGGTTACCAAAGAAACAAAGTTCCGGCTTAAACCTACCAGCCATACTGTTTGTTATTCTTACTGATTTAAAAAAAAATCTTTACACGAAAAAATGTGTCTTGTTTCTCACTTATTTAGATACGAGAATTTCGTGGCAACTATTAAAACACCCCATTGACAAAGGAATCGGGAGGGTTTTAAAAATTCTCTTAAAAAAGGTTTTAAGCACAAGAGAATAAAAGCAATTTATAAAAAGTTTAAACAGTTGTCAAAAAGTGTAATCGCTTCAGAAAACACTGTTTATCGTGAGTGTTAATATTTACGCACGCTCTGTTGCATCGTTTACAGCATTGCAGATCTTTATTGTTTCTGTTACCGGTAAACTGGCTTCGAATACTTTGTGGATAGTTGAACACAGTATTGCAGTTTTAACATGAATAAACAGTATAGTCAAACATTTTATCAACAAACAGATAACGATGTGCTGAAATATGAAATGAAAATTAACTAGTAGGAGTGGTCATCTCGATATTTCTCGTACATTCGCTAATAAAGGTTTTATCTTTCCCCTCCCACATAGAATTATGGATCTTGGTTAAGGCTTCGAATACCTTACATGACATTGACGAGCAATAATACAATCTCATAATAATATCTTTTAAAAACAAGCAGGAATGTTTTCCCCATAACAATCTCTAATAAACTTGTCGTACCAGAGAAGGCCGTACATGGCAGTGGTGTCCAATAGTTACGAAATATGAACTTTTGGAGTGAATGTAGCATTTTAATGAATCTATCATGCAATCTGGCGAATAATCCCCGGCATGCTGTTAATAGTATCCAGAAACCAAATTTGAGTTTCAGATGCATTTTCCCCAACAAAATTTGAAACAAAAATTTGACATAGAAAACTACACTTGTAGTCACAAAATGTCATACCATATTTAATACATTTAAGTAATTCCGTTGTTTGCGTATACATGCTTCTAAAAGTACAGATCAATAGATGGTCAACCCCTTGTTAGTTTGGCACAAAATTTGATACGTGTCTAGACTTTAAATGTTAAATCTATGTACCGAATTGTAGCTCTTTTGGTTATGTAATTGTCATGTTAACTTATATTCGAACAGACGGATTTTTCTCTCCGTCGATTCTCTTTGACTTACATCAATGAAAAGCTCTAAAAACTTTATTTTTTTTTCTCTCCGTAAGTTTGCAATTAGGAAGTTAGAATTACTGTTTCTTCTTTCAGAAAGCTGAAGCACAAATAATTTCAGCTATAAATGTATAAAATAATTTTCTTCAATATAAATTTCAAAATTCCTGCTAATCATTTTTGTAAATATGGTTTTTAATTGTTGAATAGAGCAATGATGAAATAGTCGTGCATATTTAGAAAATGAATGTCGTTCTTTTAGGAAATTTGATTTACAGGAGATTGATAAAAATTTCGTAAATTATAGCAAAAATCCTATAAAATAATCCATCATCTATTAAATCAAAAAATCGATTTGTTCCCTTAAATTTCCAACAGTCAAGCCAGAAAAATTCCTAATTAAACAGCAAGCAAGTAAGAATTACTTATTAGCGGCAGAAGTCAAAAATAAAATATTTTAATGATTTTTATTCATTTATTTAATCCTTACTATCTCAAATAACAAAAATAACTTAACATTCATATAAACCAGTTTGAAAGATTCACAGGAACATGTAGACCATACATAAAAACAAATTAGAAAGAACGGAATTAAAAAAAAGAATTTAAAATAACATCTATAATAATAATAATAATAATAATAATAACTTCATAAGAGTATGAAACAGCATTATTTATACGCATTACCAAAAAATAACAGAATTCAGAATAGCATTATTATTAAATTAAACAAAATAATAATTAAATCATAAAATCATTTACAAGATCAATGATCTTGCTGACAAATAATTAACAAAAAATCTACTTTCAATTCAATTAATTAATAACATTATTACAAGTGCAAATCTCATCAATTGCGTGTTCAATATGCAACATAACAATGAAAAGTTTTGTGACCTATTTTAAATCAGTGCTCCATTTGGATAAAGGTTTTAGATTTCGATCTTTTGAATATGTACCTTATGAACTAATAACAGATATCAAAATTCTTTCAAGAAATATTCTTTAAAAATTCGAAACTGATGGATTCATGGAAAAAATATGAATGGTTTAACATAAATGAAAAATGAAACATATTTTCAATCAAATTATAGGTTTTACTTCAAAAGAAAGTGAAAAAATACCCTTCCTATTGTTATTGTTTTCAGAACGACATGGCTTTTCATCTTAAAGGCGGGTTGCTCTATTTTCTATTATTTAATACATGACCAAAAGAAGAAATGACGCAACACACTTGTCAGTTCAGATTGATTTTCCGGCACCTGTGTGGCACAAATGAAGAAAGTTTCTCAGTCTTCCCTTTAGAAAACAAACATTAGCGTTCATTTCCTCATGTTTCTGTGTACGCATTCTGTCTAAGATTTATTTTGAGTTGTAATTTTGTTGGGGCATTTTGTATTTGTTTAAAGCAACAATGGGATCATTTAAGTAAAAACTGTTTAGAAAGAGATAACACGCATATGTGCAGAAATAATTTCGCTATGAAATGATTTAAGTTAGCTTTCAAGTCATGTAGAACGTAAAATCAAACTAAATGAGTATTACATTTAGGTCATAAGGTCAATAGATTAGTTTAATTATAGAATAATGTATTACATCTTTGGGTGACGAAATTACTTATTTCAGCTTAGGATTTAATATTTTAATTCGAAAGTATATAAAAAAGATAAGATTCAATAAATTGAATGAATAAAAGCCGTTTCTATCTACCGTTGTCGTATTATATAAAGTATTATTTGCTCACATGTTAAATAAACCGCATTGATATTTACAGAGCTAAAGTGATTCTAAGAAGCAATGTTAAATGAATGCTGGAAATTAGCATCTTGATGATTTTATTTTATTTTAGTTGTTCTGGAGATGATATACACCGGCGGTTTCCTTAATAATGTCCCTTGTAGTATCAGTGTGTTTGTATCAGGAATTTACATTTCATAAATTATAATTATATTTCATAAATTAATCATAATTACATTTTAAAAATAATCATTTCATAAATTATATTTTATGCCTTTTCGAATCTATAAAATCAGAATTTCTTTTTCGCCAAGTGTCAGCAATGCGTTATAATCAAAAGATGAGCATTTCATTATTAAGTATTCATAGGGAAAATGTGATTTACTTGATTTCAGACTATCACATGCATGCAATCGCAATTAACTCAGATTCCAAGCATAATATGTCACTAGATTCACTGACTTGGCAAAATTACAAATCACTCGCGTTGCAAGCACAGCCATAGGACTAGATTTATTAGCGAACAGATGGCGTCAAAAATTCTTGATCCCTGCTCAAACACTGAAGGAAAAGTGAAATTCAAAATTTTAGAACAAGAGTGCTTCGGGCAGAATTTTTCGATATGTCTGTATGAAAGTGCAAGTCTGATGCAGATAATTAAATGTGATCAATTTAAATTCAAGAATGGATGTTCATTCTAAATGCCGTCATGGTTGGTAAGTAAAGTTTAACGACTTACTATTTAAAACTAGTTATATTGCATTATACTCGCGGTAGGAATGTAAAACTAGTTGATAAAAGACAAAATCAGACATGTGCACGCAAGTCATAAAATGAAAGCTCCCTTTACAATAACAAAACTCAAAGATTACTATTCTAATGAGGCAAATGTACTAAAAGCGAAATAATGCTAAAAAATACTACTATTTTTAATCAACAAGGGCTATTAAAACTACTCAAGAATTATTTTTAAGAAAAGAAATTAGCTACAAGGAAAGAACGCAGATGTTTTTAAACAATTAAAAATTCACGAGTAATTCACTATACAAGGAAAGCCAATAAAAATCAAAGAGCATCTCCATAATTAATAAGTAACATAACACAAGCTGAAAATGGCTTAACTTATGGAAGTCAGAAATATTTTGTCTTGGTCTTTATTTAAAGATAAAATAAATTTCTTTACAAAGAAAAGTGCACTATAAGAAGATTACGATACGCTAATCTTAATGTATGCGTCAAAACTTACCAAATTTTTACACCTGCAAGCCGTACACATTATTAAATAACCTTCAAATAACCTTTGAATGGCATTTTGGGAATATGTGAATCTCTAAATATTTGAATTTAGTAGTGCTATTTCAAGTTTGGAGAAGGGACTGCCGTGGCAGAGTTTTGGCTTATGAATCGAAAGATAGCACGAGTGAGATCTGATTCAACAAAAACCTCTTGCATGGGTTGAGGGAAATTACATCTCCCATCATGGGTAAAATGTCTTCTTGTTATTGTGACATCGAAACTTGGCGAGAAAGACACTGATTCAGGGAACCATTCCAAAGTAGGTATTGAATTGCTTAAAAATGAAACTTTAAACAATTAATCAAACTTATTCAGTTTGAAACGAATAAGACAAAATAAGGCCTTTAAAAAGTTACCATTCAGCGTCATCAAATATGAGCTGATGAAGATTTTTATATTTCGTTATAGCAATTATAGTGTTGCTCGTTGAATCGTATCGTGAAACTCAGATAGATGCTACAACTACTTTTCCAATTCGATGGCAATGCACTTAGAAGGGATATATGCAGAGCAGTAGAAAATCTGATGCACGTAAATGATTAACAATGCTCAATAATTATTGTAAATAACACTTCACCGCATTTGAAATAAAATCCTCATCTGAAAATATTTTATGAGCTACACGAGGTGTTAATTCTCTTTCAATACCGGCACAGAGACTTGATAACTGATTAGTTCAGGCTTGATGAAACTTTTCTGCAATAATGTTTCCATTAATAGCCAGTTTTTGTCATAAACATTTCAAAAGATATCATGTAGATCCAGAGTACTTAAATCCAATGTGGTATCGGATCCTGCTTTTATCTCGTATATGGTGATTTGTATATGAGGGTGAAGGGACGATGAGACCATCAAATAGATACTTCTATCATTTCATGCAATGTGGAATATAGTTCGCTAGCAGGGCGTTATAAGTTTGTTTAAAATTGTCTTTATTATTTCTTAGTGAGCATTATTGACATGTTTAAATGCGTTCTGATGATATTAGATTGCTTCAACATTAGTAATTTCAGTTGCATATTTCGGACATATGAGGCTCTCTCTTTTTCGGTAAAAAAATTCCCAGCTGTAATATACTGCTTGGTTTACCTTGAATGTATTGTAAGGTATACGGATTTGTATCGGCATGTCTACTCACCATATTTCTTACTAATCGAACATTTGTGGGATATTTTTGAGCATTGGTTGAAAAGAGAAACTTTGATAGTTTTTCTCTTAAATATTGTAATAAAAATGTGAATTATATTTGAAAACAAAATTATAGTGAAACAAATTGTCAAAATTATTTTTAAAAAATTAAGAAAAATTCGCGCCTTTATTCCGAAACGCTATAGTGCATAATAATGCCTAATTCATATTGTTTAAAAAATTACTTTTAATTGTATCAATAATAATATATAACAAAAAATGTATTTAATATCTTTATAACGTGCGAGTCTGCAAACGCATATACTAAACATGCACATGTGTAATGATGCAAAATGGACATAAAAATGGTTAAATACTTATAAAAATTAGTAAAAAAATTGTGCAAAAAATATTTGTATTTCAAATGAAATTATATTTTGCTAATATTTTATATTTTAAAATGCTTCAAAAATAAATTTTATGCTATAACATACTTTAAAAATATTGAGAAAAAATATTGAAGTTTCGATTAACTTTTGATAAAAAAAATCCAACTAAAATTTATAATGAAAGAAACTTCCTGAGTAAGCCTCTGTTATCCAAAAAATAACTTGCCAAATTTAGTATCTCGAGATCCAAAGATCTGCCCTACATAGCGATTCGCACAATTTTGTAACATGGATTTTCATTTCCAAATAGCAAGGCTGGTTTTAGGAAGCGTGGGGCCCCTGTGGAAAAGAATTTGCCCTGATTTGCAGTAGGTTATACTGCAACTTTCTCTGCCGATTATTTTTTCGTCCTTTTATCATATTTTCCAATTTTAAGTGAATTTCAAAAAAAAAAAGGTCCACATTTGTAAAATAAAATGAAGTGGACTAAAAATTCCATTGATATATATATTTTTAAATAATGAAGTTAGGCCTATTATTTATTTTGTTGTATGTGGTCTATCTATACTACATAATTTTGACTTTTTCATTAATGGTGAGAAACTGAATTTGAATTGGACAAAGGAAACTATCTAACTAGGATACAAAATCAAGCTATAAATAAAGATTGTATTCATTCTTTTCTCCCATATTTGGTAGGAGCATTTTTTCAATGATATTATGGATTTTGAGCTAAGGAAAAAAAGAAAGATATCTTTTATAATTCTTATAAGTTTTGAAATCATGTAATGAAATCCAGATCACGTTTCTTGCCTACTTCTCACTCACACCATGAATCTGTGTCAAGAATAGGGGGCACTCTGAGTGGGGCCCTATTGGGAGTAATCGGCCGAAATGGTTAGAGGTCTGACTTGCCCGATAGTGTGCACCTAAAGTTTTTAAGCATTATCGTGCTAATATTTATTTTTTATTCTGTTTTGAAGTGTTTCTTAGGAAAAATTCTGCCGTTAAATAATTATATTACAGGTAGTCCCATTTTCATTATACTCGAAAATGTGCTTCATCAACATATTGATTTTCCGTTGTTTTACTGGAGATCAAAGTTTAGATTTCTCATTCTTTACATTTACAATGCCTGACACCAAGACGGTCCTCGAAGACTATAACATGTTATTTTAGATGAGGAATGCGATGAACAATCATATACAATAAGAAATGTGAACAATTCAAATGCAATGAAAAATTTTACAAACAATCAAATACGATTTTAAAAAGATTGTTTTGAAATTATGAAATGTTGTTCATATTGTGAAAAGCTTGAAACAGAGCGAAAAGAATACTCATTTCACACTTTAAAGAAAAATTATCGAAATAAAAAGGGCTATTATGTAAAAAGATTGCCTTATAAAATGGTATTCTTTCTTCAAAACTGTTACAATGACTGGAATTGGTTATAAAATGTTAAAAAACAAAAAAACTATGACACAGATTTCGTATTATTAGATGAAAGTTCATTTATCTTTGTAAGATAAAAAAACTCATCACTAGAAATGGTACTTAATAGTTAAAGATTTATAAAATTAAATAATATTGGATTCCAAACGAAATTAGAAATAAACAAGTTTTCAGTAAACACGCTGATGCTCTTTAAAACTTTAGCATTTCAATTTATGAATTTTTAGAAACAACAATTACTTTTACTTTACTTTTACAATTCTTTTTATGCATTTTAGAAGCAAAACGAGCATTAACAAAATATTTTATTAGATTTGCACTACATTATTTCAAAAATAAAAATATCCGAGCAACAAAATAATATGTTTATATATAGACAAAAAATACCTGCACAGAAAAATAAACAAGAGATACAAATAGAGCTTTTTTTAATTATAGCCAGTCACCCCATTCCACAGAATATAAATAGGCTGGGTGGCAATGAGATATCAACATCGAAATATATTATTTAAAACAAATCTATATTTTTCGATGTATTGCAATATTATTGTCTTTTATTGTTTTTATTTATTTATATTTATATTTTTAAATTATATACATTTTTATATTTTACTGGATTTTTAATTGTAAATCGAGTTTAATATTCTAAAGATATGAAATTAATTCGAATAAAAGTTAATATATGTAACTTAATTTGTATTTGGGATAATAAAAATATTCCATCCTGTTTTTTTCTAGTTAATAATAAAAATAGCATTTTTTAACTTGGGATCTGATTTCACAATATCTGTTAAAATTCAGGTCATTCTATAATTCTTTCACATAATGTGATGAATTTTTAACTAGTGTTAATTTTTTTTTTAATTTCAAATTCTAGAATTCTTTACAAAAAAGAGAAAAAAAAAACTCTCCTAAGTAATAGTTTTCTACTCTTAATACTGTACATTCTTTTAAATCTGCAATTTAGAATTTAATATCTAATGTCATAAAAAATTTAATACTACAAATCTGTTTATTTTCGGTATTTAAGACTTATTTCATTTAAATATGTTTTTAGATAATTCATAGATTAATTGATTACAATTAAAATGTCTTGAATGTAAATTACAGTTTTAGACATGAAAAAGAGACCGAGAAACAATAATTCAACAGTAAGTGCAAATTATTCACCTCAAGTATGAGAAAGTGTAAACTCGTTTTATGATAAATGCAATGACAGAACAAGAAATTGAGATCTTGCTTTTAGTTTCTTAGGTAGTTCGTGATATGCATTTAAATATGAATAGGAACAAAAATAAATGTAGAAAATAAATCCGCTATCATAATAGCATAAATTCATTGAAAATAAATATTGATTATGAAAAGTCACGCTGTTTCGAACACTCAAGTATGTTGTTAAATTCAAACCAATGTAAATACAACACAAGAAGCAATGATAGAATAGAAATCGAATACAAAAATCATCTTTAAACAATTACGAAAAATAATAGTTGTATGAGAAATATATATATCTATAAATACAGATCTATTTTCTAAAGTCATAGAACTCAGAAAAATCATAAGTTTGGAATAAATTGTTAAAAAAATCTTAAGATATCAAAGAAAATGCATAAAGAAAGGCAAAAGGATTCTTAATACCAATAAGAGATAAAAGATACAAGATGAAAAGTATGTTCAAATCATATTGATTCTGAAATAATTCCAAGGAATAAAGCAATTCTATCATTCCCTTTTTCATTTCTTTTTTTCAGAATCAATTTCATTATGACGCAGCTCATCACAAATTCGGCAATGCAGAAAAGTCGATTCAATCGAAAACTGGATTAGAACTGGATACAATCGAAAACTCGATTTGATCTAAAATTCAATGACCGTTACACCCGTAAAATATTGGTTCCATACGGTTTAATTGAGAGAGCTTGGGAAAGTAAAGGCACTGTCCAGCTCTGTTGGGGGCCAATTACTGTATTCTTTGTGAAGTGGGGTGGAAGATTATTTACAAAAGCTCTGATGCATCTCTTTAAGTTTTTATACTTTTATCTTCTTATAGGTGTTATGTTGCCTATTTAGAAGATGTTTATGGCTACAATAAAAAATTGCAGATTTATAATCTTTTATTTTATTTAGCATTCTTCCTTTCTCCTGTTCTTTTTAATACAAATATAAAAAAAATCAAGCAATCATCATTATGTTGTATTCTTATAACAAATAATAGAATAAGGGATTCGGGTTTCAACATATTGTGCAATTCCTTAAGAATTATCAACAAAGAACTTTTTGGCTATTAACCTGAATTTTATATAATTTTTTTGTATTTTATTTTCATTTGTTTTCAATTCATAGTTTTTTTTGGTAAAAATTTTTTATTTTTTGATTTCTTAAAATGATTTGCGGATAGTAAAATATTGATTCGTAGTGACTAATGCATCTCATATATATTATAATATGCTCTTAAATGACTAAAACTAATTTATTTTATTTTCACATACATATTTATCATTATAAAATGTATAGAACATAATCTATACAACGACAGAAATCATTAATTTACGATGGACACCTTTTTGAAACAAAAAAAAACAAAAAATCTATTTTAAAGAATCGTTACTTCTGAGTTCAACAACTTCCCTTCAATTTTAAAAAATCTAAAATTTACTTCATATAATTCATTTCATTGCTATGGAAATTTAATTGACGTACTCAATTAATACTTATCCTAGCATAAATTTTACATTCATTCCAATGTAAAATTTATATTAATAATTAATGAGACCGGCGTCAGAATTTAATTTCCACATTCAATTCTTTATATATATATATATATATATATATATATATATATATATATATATATATAGTTGCTTTTTACTTTTTACATGATCTACTAAAAACAATTATTTATTGGTCTGCAAAATAAAAAAAAATGTACAACTTAAAAACCTAATAGACTGAATTCATTAAAAAAAATTACACGAAATCCTAAATTACAAATAATTATTTCGTTAAAAATTCTAGTTTCATTTTTATACTATGTAACACATATCTAATTTGAATTTTAAATTAAATAACATAATTTTTATATTTCTGTAAGATCTTCCGTAAATTACATAAAAAAAATTGCAACAGGCATAGATAAAAAAAATTAAGTAGCATTTATTGCGGAAGAAATGGATTGATCAATTTGCTTAGTTTTTATTAGTTTTGAATTTAGAGTAAGCAGTTTAGATTTATCTCTTAATTGCCCCATTTCCTACGTAGTTTCATCCAGTTTTCTATATATTTTTACTTGATTTAATTTAATTAATATTTGTAAAACTTAATGTCATAATTTATTTTTCATTAACATTCTGATGAGATAAAATTTAGAAATTTTGTATACTTTTATATTTTCGATGATAATACACAATTTTAATATTAATATAATCTTCTAGAAGTGAATGTAAGAAATAAAGTAGATTCCATAGAATTTATCACAACAAATTATAAATAAGAAAGTTGAAAATAATTAACATAAAGAAAGGTTCTCTTTAGCATACTAATTAAAGATTATTATTAACTTTAATATTAAATAAAAGTGCTAAAATTTTAAATTTATTAATTTATTCATTTTCTTCATCAGTTTCCTTTTAGTCATTGTTCAATTCATTTATTATTTCTTTTAGTTTTTGAATACTGCGCAGCTGCTGTTGTATGCTAATTACATTTTCTTCCTTTGTCGTTTAACGACTGTGGACTAATTTTTTGTTTTGCATTTATTATCTTACGTATTTGATTTAAAGCGAATCTCTATACCTACAATGTGAAATTGTGCATTTTGACGTCTCCTTTTATAAAAATGTTAAAGATGCAAGAAGAAAATTTTTCTACAGATTAAACAGATATTTTTCTCGCAATAGGAAGGGAGTTTTTAAATTTCAAATGAAAAATTGAGGAGAAATGCTATTTGGTTCTTTACAAGAATTATTTAACTGAATATAAATTAAATTTTGTCAGAAGAGCATTTGAATAAAGTATTTATCCAAGTTTTAAAAGCCAAAATATTTTCTTCTTTTTGTGGAAAATCTTTCCAGCATTGCGATACCAATTACTAAAATTTGGCAATCTTTCAAAAATAGATATTTTTTTTAGCCTAATTTACAATAATAAATTTGATTGTAGTCTTAAAGTTCAAACCGTTTTCATTGTCTCATTAACGATATTGCGTGTGATTTTTCTTCCATTGTTAAAAGTCAAAGAAGAATTTTGTTTAATATCTGTATAGTCCACGAGACGTATAAAAAAGTGAAGTTAAAATATCGCTAATTTATAAGATAGATGGCCACACATTTACATTTTTAATAACGCCATTTTTTTAATGATGTCTTGAGTCTTGTCTCCGTCAGGAGTTTCTTATTCACAATGAGTGGAGCATGTAAAAGGTAAAAAAAGTAATGTAGCTTTAATGTCTGGCATTTTCATAGTATCATGAATATGAAATTATATCTGAAATATTTAAATGAAATTAAAGATAAGCAATGTCACCAGGAGCCAACTGGTCACCTAAGGCGACTAACACGTAATATGAAAGGTGTGCCAGAATATATGAAAAGAGTATTTTAGTAGTATATAGCATATAAAAGTATTCTTACCTTACCTCATCAAAAAATTAGCATTGTTATATTTGGTACAACATTTATTTAATTTCTTTTATTCTAAGTGCAGTTTCACAAATGTATTTTATTATATGAAATAATAAACTAAACAAACAGGGAAAGTCTTCACTCCAATTTTCAGTTAATACTTTCAAATAAACATCACTTAGAATGAGCGATAACAAATAATTCTTTTTTGTGCATTATATATGACGCTAAACACAGTTAATTGTCATCAATAAAATAATCTAATAATCTTCTATAATGTCAGTTTGTTTATAATTGTTGTTGCGATTTTGATTCATAAATTTAATCCATTATCGAAAGAGAACTTTGGAAACTATATTATGAAGAAAATGTCTTTTGTGACATTTATAACCTCAAAAAATTATGTAATCCATGTCGCCGGTTTGAGTTTCAAACTATTTACTTTCTGATTTGGTATAATATTTGTTTTTTAATATTAAAAACTACAATAAATCGCACTCATATGTAATACAATGTGACTATAAATTTGCTAAATGATAATAGTGGTAGAGAACCAAACTAAGTTACTAATTCCTCGACTTCTAGAACTGGTAGGAACGCTGTGTTGATATGCAAGAAAACTATTTTGAAGATGGCAGTATATCCATGTAGATGAATAAAGTAGTTTTTTGACAATAGAGTTTATACTGAAACTTTTTAATACCCCTTTGTACCGCTAGTTGGTTAAGAAGAAAACTGCTGTAAAAGCAGATTGAACCAGATCGCTAAAAAATAATTTCGTTTTCATATCTAAATTTGTAAAAAGTATCCGTAATAATGCTCTGTTTTACTATTTATTTGTTTTAAAGTTAAGTTTTTAAACATTAACTCAATTTTTAAAATTTATTCTAGTAATAAATAAAAACTAACCTTAATGAAGTTATGAAAGAAAAAAAACTTTAATTAACAAAAATATTTTTAAAAGTCAAAAGTTATAATGGTGGAGAATTTTGTCCCTACTCTCATTATTTCAGCATACAGTTTTCGAAATCTATACGTTATTGCTTTCTAAATGGCAATCAATAAATTTGCTATAAAAAGGTTCTTTTTTTGAAAAGGAGATTTGTGGATAGTTAATTATTTATTGAAAAAAGTTTTATTTTAATAAGTCCTATTTTTTAACTGCTGCGATTAAAATTTAGGAGACTATAAAGTTACGAATTAAGATTTATGAGTGGACTTTATTACATCATCAATTTTGCACATTTTTTTGCATCTTTATGGATTTTTACAATGCTTCAGTTCATCTTTTTTTTTTTTTCATCATAAATCTAACATTCACATTAAAGCTATTATTACAGTATCTTAAAGACAGTTGAAAAGTTAAAAATTGCGATTAATTGTCTAAAAAATGTTTCCGTTTAAAAAAATAAATAACATTTACACATTTCAATTTCGTTAGATTGAAAGAAATTTTCAGTTTCAGGAATTGTAAAATTTTAAAGTTGATAAATTTAAAATCCATATTTCTGGTGAAAAAATTATATATATTTTTTTAAAAAAAGTTCATCCTATTATTTTCAGGCGTATCGTAAAACATATTGACAGTATTAATCGTGATACGATGATTTGTTTTATGGTTACAAAGTCCCCAAAAAAGCTTTTTTTGTTTGTTGTCTAATTTTTTCAATTGAATTAGGAAGTTCTCGAAGAAGAAAATCATTGAAGTTTGAATTCTAAATAAGGCAGAATTTTTTTTGAAAGGAAATACCAGTAAATATTGTACATTATACAAAATTTAGAATAAATGAAACGAATGAAATATTTTTATTCTAAAGCAGCAAAAGTATAATAATCTATTAAAGTATGTTTTTTTCAATAGCAAATAAAAAGGTGTTGCGATGGGTTAATCAAAGATCTGTATGCTTAGAAAAAAAAAGGAATACCAAATAAATTACTCCATAATAAATATAATATTGAGTATGAGCTCAATAAACTCAAAATTAATTTCAGTTCAATAGATATAAAATAATTTTAAAAAAATCAAATTCCATGCAGTGTGAATGAGTGGTATTTTTCATTTAAACAGCCTCTTTAAAGTACATTGCAACAAAGAAACGATTAAAAGTGAATTTAATTGTTGTATACTACTAGTTACTACAGTAATATAAAATTTTATACTATTACAATGAAAAGAATTTTAGATATGCCTACCGAAATTTTGACAAAAATTAAATATGTTTTGACGAAAAGATTAAAGAAAATTCATCTTCCTATTACAGTCATTTCTATTAACTACATTTTAAAAATTAACTTTCAAGCTTTCAAAATTTCAAATATATACGTATTACGTGTTTTTGTAAGCAGTGAAATGTACTCTATTTCATGCAACTAAAATAAAATTACGAAAAACCGATCTTTTCTTTAGTTATAAACTTTCACAATTCAATTCACTGATTTTGAATAACATATTTAACTTCCTAGTTTCAAAAACAGAAAATTTCTCTATCAATTCTATTTTTTTTTGATTTAGTGCAGTAAAATTATAAGGTATTAATTTTAAGGAACAAGGCAGTCCTCGAACGAATGTATTACATGAAAAAGAAGAAAGGCATTGATATGAACTCTTTGCACTCGGATGGTGCCTCGCATTAACCATTCAAGACGGAATTCATTTTGACATTTTATTTATTTTTTAATTTTGATTATTAAAAACGTTTACAGAATGTTAAAAAGATGTAAATTAATTTTTCAAAGAAATTTGACTTAAAAAAATGATGTATATTTATTACAATGATGTATATTATACAATGATGTGCAATAAACAAATGTCTGCATTAGGTAAATAATTATGCATCAAATTACTTTTCCGAGTGTAAAGAGTTAATATACGTGAAACCAAGAAATGAATGAAAAATGAATATGAAGAACATGAAGTTTATCATGAGCATCAGTTACCTTTTTTACGAACTGTTTATTTTTTTCATCAGAAAGAGTTGGGAACTACAGAAAAAAAAACACCTTTACTTCCTACGGAATAAGAGAGTCAAATAACGGCACTAGATAAAAAAATGGCCAATCTACAGGAGAGAGAACACAGCTCTGTAAGAAAGAAATGCCATTTGTGTATCATTATTTACAAAAGAAAGAATCATCTTGCCTTTATAACATATTAAACCTGGATTAATGAAACAATTCTTCAACGCACTTCATTAGGACAGCTCTTGATTTGCATACATAGGACAAAAAAAAAAAAAAAACTTTATGTACAGAAAAACTTTTGGCTGGGATTTATGCTGATCCTAAGATACCTCATAAACGATCTTCTTTTCATGGGCTTGTATAAATAAGACAGGTAAAAATGTAGATATCATTTTCCCCTTGTTGCCAAGAACGTTAAAGGAAATCACAAGTTGGAAGATTATGTAGATTTAGCAAGCAGCACGCTTTATAGTTTCAGAGATCTTGATTGCTAAATGATCAAGAAAGTCCATTGACTGCACAATCGTTTAAACTATTATTTCCCTGAAAATCTTGGTGATACTAGAGAAGGACAAAGTGAAAGCTTTTGACAGAACATAAAGACAATAGAGGACAGATAGGATATAATATGATGACAAATTACGGTTTGGTATCTATAAAGGGAGTGCGCAAATGAAGTTCAATCAAGCATGTCAAATAAAAGAGGTTTTCGAACACAATAGACCTTGCTATTATTTTTATTTCATTTTTTTTATTTCTAAATGTTAATTTAATTATTGCACAACGTGGCTGCTTAATTTCATTAATTAAAATATTTATAAAATTTACTAATTTTTTATCTTAATTTTATGTATTAACGTTAATGAGCTATTGTCATATTTCACAAACATGATGTGATGGGAAAAAAAGATGTTAGGTTTATTTATTAACATGTTTATTATTAATATAAAACAATAAAAAAACAACAATAAAATAAAATATGGGTTGGTCTGTGTTACCTATAGATAAGTTTTTTCTTCTTTTCATTCTCATTTGAAAATTTATTCAACTGTTTCTTATTTTCCTTTTGTTGGAGTCCTTCCTTTTTAAATTTCTATTTTGTTGAAAACTCACAACGGAATATTTAAAATGCAAATGTTATATACTGAGCATTCTGAAATGCACTTTCATTAGAGCACCAAGAAATATTTTATTTTAATTATTTTCTACTTTTTAGTCTTTAAATTTTTATTAGATATTTTTTAATCTATTTTTTTCTGAAATTTGCGGGTATTCATATTTATAATTAAAAATTTTATTTTCTACATTCCAAAGTGTGCTTCAAAATTTTTTTTACATCTTATAATTTTCTATTTTTAATCTTTCACAGGTATCTAAATTTATTAATAAAAAATTTAAATTTCCTTTTCTAATTTTCGAAGTGTGAGTTAAAAAAAAACTTTTCCATTTTCATTGTTTTCCATTCTAAATCTTACTTCATTTCATAATTCATAATATAAGCACTACATTGTCTTACAATCAATTTTTTTTTATCTGAAATTCATTGCTATGTAGCACCAAAAGATATGCAATCAAGATTTAACTATGTTAATCGATTAATTAATTGATAAAAAAGCTCTGAAAATATTAAAATAATGTTTACCAAGAAGCTATTATACTAAATACAAATCGCTAGCACAATAGAAATGAAAGACAATTTAATTACGAAATATCTATTTTTAAAAACATGAAAAAAATTATGTGAAATAAAAGTATGAATTAGTTAGCACCAAATATAAATGTATAACCTTTCAAAACTCTACACAACAGAATATGAGTGGCAAGTTAATTACAAAATGCAATCTTTACAAACAAGTAATGTTAAACTAATTAAAAGTGTATGGGAAAAAGAATTAACAAATAAAACGACTCATCAGGTAAAAAAGTTGAATTTCTATTATTACAGGTTTCTTTTTTAAATCGATTGCAAGTAGACAAAAGTTTTGCAACATAAATGGCTTTAATTTATGTATGAAAAACAAAGACCAATGTTTATTTTTAAAGCAGGAAAAATAGTTAACAGCACAGTTAACAGCTTAAAAGTTTTATGTAGTTTCTAATCTTGTTGCTCTATTTCAATAACTATTATTTCACAGAGATGGTTATTTTTAATTACTGAAAGATGGCTTTAATCACGCCATACTTTATTGCCTGCAGCTAATTTTTCTTTTTATTGTAATACAAGGGTCAAGACACAATACGATTTATTTTCACTTGAATCTTATACATTTTTAATGCAGCTATGCAAGCAAAAACTAATGAGGAATTAATGTCTGAGGAAGATATAAATGTTATAGTGGAAAATATAAAAAATATCAAATATCTGAAGTTATTTATATATATATATACTTTTTCAAATAGCAAGCATAAAAAGATAAAGTATTGTAATTCTCAAAAATTTCATACATGGGATTTTGATGATTCTCTACGTTTTAGATCTCACTAAGTCCGAAAAACAGTTTTAGAATTATGTCTGCCTGTCTGCTGCTCTATCTATTTATGAATATGATAGTTCAAAAATGCTTTGAGTCAGACGATTGAAATTTTGCATACAATCTGTGCAAAAAATTCCAAAATTTCTATCAAATTTTGAACAATATCTATTTTTTATCAAATTTGGAACCAAATCCGTTACGGAGTTGACCATCTGGCGAAAGATGCTTTCTCATGCATGTAAATACGAGAATTCAAGGACGCTATGACTTAACCCTTTAAAGGACATTTTTTTCTAGCCATATTATATTTAAATATTTTTAGGCTTGAAATTAGAATAAGAAAAGAGATTCATTTAGCTTATTAGATAAATTTAATTTGATTAATTAATTAATTTGGTTAATTAATAATTAAGTAACAAATCAAGACACATCATTTTGTGTAAGATAAAGAACTGAAGCATCTAAGTTTCTGTCTTTCTAAAAAAATTTGTCAGAACTTATGCCAACCTACATAACTTCATACAAACGTTGATAAATTTGGTGGGAAGCATACTTCCCACGGCTCTAGCAAGGGTTAAAATAAATGAAATTTGGTAAAAAGTTTTAAAATATAAAGAGCAAACTAGTTTCAAAATTTGAATAAAATCTCTCGAAGGGTTGACATGAATCGGTCTGAACTTTCACATACAAGTAAATATCATAATTAAAAAACGCAATGATATATATATCAATGAAATTTTGTATGCATATTATTATTAAAATTGCAGTTTTATGTTAGAATTCAGTTTAAAAAGTTGTCAAAATGCATGTTCAATTTTCTCCATCATACTGCGAGCAAAGCGCAAAACAGTTACCGGTGCGGAATTCTGAAACTAAGAATCTCAACACTCCTTGTGTTTATAACTTTACTCCAGATTTATAATTTTATTTGGGGCAAGTTTCACTTTGATTAAGGAACATGTTAGAATGTTTTGGGGTGACCAGTCTTTCTAGTTAATCAGGTAACTAGATAATTAACTTATATTTAATTTATTTTGCATTGAAATATTTCATCATGCCCGGTTAATAGATCACAAGTAGAATGAACATATAATCTTTAAAATCATTTATCTTAATATTGATTATTTCTACGAGTCAAAGTAAATGTTCAAAGAAAAGAATTTCAAATTTTTGATGGCACAGAAAAATGGTAATATCTGTAGATGAAGAGAAGAAACAAGTTATGCTGACAAACAAATTATGAATTTGTCAGCATTTAGTTATTAAATTTCAAGATTTTTCTCATTAGTCATGTTTAACTAGAGTTCAATAAACTGTTCAAATGTTGTTTTTTTTAATGCAAACAAGAATTTTGAGTTGAGGTGAGGATTTATTTCTTTGTAATAGTTTTCTCTTTGTAACATTTCCCTTTGTAACAATTCTTTAAAACTATTAAAGGATAATGAGATTGCTAACAGACAATCCAGATGGCGGAAGTGTTCGGATGCTTAATACATTAATATCTGAAAAAACGAATAAGAATGTAAGATTTCTTGATAGAAAATCTCTCTAAATTGAATGCTGGGTTTCCCTGATGGATACCTATAACGTATAAATTCTGTCAAAAAAATTAAAGAAAGATTTTGACTTTGAAATTCTGTTCCATTACTCCAGAAACTATATACAAGCTTTTTAAATAATTTTTGAGCTTATCATCTGGATTATCTATCGATTAATGATCAATTAAATCGTCTCATGTATTGAGAATTAGAGCTGTAAGTTGCTTTGGTTGATATTCTAAAATGTATTGCATGCTGATATTTTATGTTTTATTTTATTGACAGAGCAGTTAAATGCCATCGGCATTGATATATCAGAATATCTTTCAGAAATAAATACTATACTTTTCGTATTCGGTAGAAATGTCCGGTGCGTTTCAGATTGTATGCAATTGATTACCAAATGTATTTTTCAAAGAAATTCTTTTTTCAAAACTACGAGAAAAAGATATATTTTTCTACATAATATTTGGGTATTCCATGCATTGCCGATATTCTTATGCTGATAAATTTCAATTTAGTACTTTGCAGCAACCATTAATAGTTTAAGTAGCATGTCAAGAGTTTTTAGTAAGTAATTGTTATGATAATTGTGGTAAAATCTTAGATAGGCCCACCTCTTGGCGACTTATTTGAAATTTCGCCAAGTTGACTACTAATTGAATATTTGTTATTATTATTATTTTTCAATTAAAAAACGATACTTGAAGGCCAGAAATAATAATAAATAAAATAAAATAAATATAATAAAAATAAAAATAAAATAAATATAATAAAAATAAAAATAAAATAAATATAATAAAGAATAACATAAAATAAATATAATAAAGAATAAAATAAACTAAATATAATAAAGAATAAAATAAAGTAAAATAAAAAAAAACGTCTAGGTTGCCACATTGGCGATATTATCGCCACTCGTTTGGCGAGAATTCAAAAAGGCGCCAAGAGGTGGGCTGTGCTAAGATCCACCCGTAATTGTAATTGTTATATTTAATTTTCCTAGTGTTTGGTTTGAATAAACTAACAATGGACCTAATACTCTTGAATTATTGAGGGATTCAGAATTTATTATAGAATTATAATAACCTTGATTATCATTAACTTCAAGGGAATGAAAATCTTGTTTCTGTTTGTGCCAAATGGATTGAATGATTTTTTTTTTTTTTTTTTTTTTTTTTATGAAACTGGGATGTATTTTAAGCATAGTCTATTACAACTGGTTTTGAAATCATCTAAGTGATACTTTATATTGGATGAGATAGTGGTCTGAGCAACAGCTTGTAAATGAGTAAAAGTTTGCAGTGTATTAAATAATTTCTGGTTTCGTTCGTAAAAATATTCGATTTGATTTCCAACTCTCTTCCGGAAGCAGCGATTTTCAATTTTAATCGCTGCCAATTAGGCTTTTAAAGTTGTTTTGGACTTTTGTATCGCTGTTGATGAAGAAAATAGTACTGTTTTGAGCAGTAACGTTTTAGGTAATCACACTAATCACCAAGATAAATAATACGTCTCTCTCAATAACAAAAAGCATTCTAGCTAAATGTCCTGTTACGGAGCTTACAAAAACGCAACAAGGAATTCCTTTAAACCGCTGGTGAAAAGAAATGCAATCGTTATTAGTATGTGACATTAATTATGCTCAATGAAAAGCACGTGCTTTCGGAATTGTTAGCCGAGGTAAAGATACTCTATTTTTCAGCAGCAAATTGAGGCACTAGTGTCTAAATTAAATCTTCTATTTGAATAGATAAATGGATTTTTGAGGTAAATATACAATATTTATTAGTAGCAAAATGCAGTAATTTTCTTATAAAATATCTAAGGATATTTATGATAAAAACAAAAGCAATCTGTAGATAATTTTTTTGAAATATTCGCATTTTACATTTTATGGTGATAACGCCTGAAAAAGTTCAAATATGTTAAAATTTCTCCTCAAAAAGTCTTGAACAAATGAAACAATTAAACAACAATCGAATCTTTTAATTTATCTTTTGCAGCTTTATTTCATTCTATACATTTATTCTATTATTTTTAATGATATGAAAATATTTTAAAGTAAGGAAATGGCTAGAGTTCTTAAAAAATATATTTAAGAGAAACTTTTTTTGATAATATATTGAGTATAAATAGGTTGCTCTGATTCTTATACAACGATTTTGGATTATTTATGAAATGTTAAATTTTTTTTATATATTTTGAAATGTATTCCCATCTATTTGTTTGGATAAAAAATATGCTTTTGCTTTAAATCTGTGAAATATTAAATATCACAATTGTACTGTATACGGACTGATTTATTTCAAACAAAAATAAAAATTTATAGATATATTTTTTTTCTTCAAAATTTAAAATCTACGAAATTTTTAATGGCTAGTAATGTTATTTTTTATTCACTTATTTATTTTTTTACGAATATTTTAATTTTTCGTATTTCACTTTTTTTGTTTTATGAAAACTTAGTATAAAAGAATTAATTTGATACAATGGAATTATACTTGGTTTGTAAGCATAAATAAATCAAGAGATTCAGATAGAAGAAATTTTAAATTGAATTTATTATATTTCATCTCCGCTGTTAATATCACTATTTCTTAATTAATACGAAGTCTATAAAAATGAATAAAATATAAATGGATGTGATATTTTAACCATCCTTTGGGCTAACATACGTAATTTTCGATAAAGCGCCTTGTTTGCTTAAATTTTAAGTGAAAAGAAGAAATAAAATATACATATTGTGGCGAATCAACAAAGTAACGATAATCAAGCCTATAGAAACCATGACCGATTATTTTTCAGTTATTTCGAAAACTATTAAAATAAAATGTGCATTCTTGTAATAATACATTGTGTTATTTATTGCATCGTTTATTTTCCGTTGAACTGCTGATATTTTAATTTCGAGATATTTTAAAATTACTGCTCATTTATTAACCAATTCTGAAATGCAAAATATTTCCCATCCTGATTTCCACTCTTTTGAAATCAATATTAAAAAAAAAAAAAAAAAGCACACATACATTATATGAAAGGAATTTTGTATTCTAAATGGTTATTTCCTAGTCATTTTATTTACAATTTAGAGCTACGATGAAATAACCCACTTGAAGAAAATTGACATATTTAAAATAAGATTGTTTCCCGTTATTTATTAATTTATATCATTTAAAATTCGCAAGAATTTCTTTTGCGTGATAAAATGTTTGAATAGTGTTCGCAAATGTTGAAAACCTTCAAATAAATTGGAGGAAAAAAATGTTTCTACGGTCATTATTTTAAAGTTCATTCATAATTGAATAGAAGGAAGTAATTTTTTTATGTACCATCTCGGAACAGCTCTATTAAAAAGAATTTTTAACTTTTATGTAGTTATAACCTGCTCAATTACTTTCTTTCAAAATCTTTAAAAAAGGATGATTTATATGATTTTAAGCTTTAAATAGAAAAAATTTATTTTCAAGACAGAAAAATTGTTTAAATTGCTGTTTTACGAATCTAATGATTTTCAATGAAAATAATTTGAATGATTTATGACGTCGATTTAAAAAAAAAAAAAATGAGGCTATAGAAAAAAGAAGAAAAACAGAATTCAAATAACACTTCACTGCCATTAGTATTAATAAACCAATTATACCATCAAGTCAAAATCCAGTTATACCAATTCCTTTAATCTCGCGAAATAATTATAACTGTTTTCTCCAGTATGTGTCAGCTACCTATTTAAAGGAGTATTTTATTGAAAGATATTATTCGGAAATACTACAATTTTTTAAAAATATTTCTTTGTAATTCTAGCGAAGCATCGGATGTATCTTCTTTCTGATAGTGTAAATCGGAAATAAAGTATATCCAAGTGTATATATGACTTATAAATTGTACTATTTCGGTTTAATTTATTTAATCAAATGTTGAAGTTTAAATTGCAGAAGTGACAGAAGGGTTTTTTTTTATGAACGAATTCATAATTTTGAAGATACACGGGTTCACCTGCATCGAGCTGGCGTTCACAGGACATCTCAAGCGGAATCGAAACTCGAATTCTAACCTCAAAAGCAAAACATCGCAATCAGACTATCATGGCTCAAAACAAATGAGGCAAAATATACTTCTTTGCTGTAACTGAATTTCAATTTAAACCTAATACTATTATGCGAATACGAACGTTACACTCTGCATATGATTTTGCTCTAGTTAATGAAAATTCAAGAACATGTTTTCTAATTAAAAATGTATTTAGATGTGAAATGTATATGGTACACTAAATTTATTACATATAAATTTTCAAAGTGAATTCAAATTTTACAATTTTAATTTAAAAAGGAATTTTTAGGCAATCAATCACTTATGATAATAGAAAGCGGTGATAGATAATAAAAGATTGAAGAAGAGATCAATTAATTACAATAATAAATTGTTCAGCTAAGTAATTCATCTCCATTTACTTATAGTACTATAAATTAAAATATACCAACATTATTTAGCTTTTAGGATACACTATTGAAATACACCAGCGAATGATATTGAAATCTGGAATAAGATAACTAGAATAGAAATAAAGCATTGAGAAAATTTATAGAAATAGATGAGAAATCAGAAAATATGCATGAATATCAAATATATGATATCGATAAGGTTTTGTTTATTCAATAACATTGGAAAACAATTTTATTGAAAAACAATAATTTTGAAAACAATTTTAAACTTTTATGTTTTACTGCTTATTATAGATTCTCCAACCTTAAAAAATCTTTTAAATAGGGATTTTTAATAGATTTTTTTTATCCAGTATTTTTATTTTCTCATTTCTTTTTCTTTCAAAAATATGTTATGTTGCTGACAACATAATTGATAATTGATTTGAATATAATGCTGACAACATAACGCTGATTTTGAAAAATAATTAACACATTTTTTTTCCTCGAACACCCAAGCTTAAATACGCCTTAAGAGCTTTTTGGGATCTTTGGACGACCTTTTCTTTTCGTGCTTTAGTTAAACCCTTTTTCAATCTAATTTCTATATCGTTAGATGTTTCTATATTTGTCTTATAAATGCTTACCTTAACTTTAAAGTTCAAGAAATTTTTCCTTGTTATAGACAATTAAATATAATGTTTTCCTTTTCAAGTCAGATAACCATTGAAAATTTAAAGTAAATAGAAACTGAAATGTATTGAGGCGGTGCAAGATTTTCTCAGCATGGACAAAAGAGACGCTATTTTTCAAAATGTGCTAAACTAATTTATCTTGAAAATTGCCATGCATAGTTCACCTCAATGCACTCATTAAGCTGGAGTAGTTTTTAAGAAATCAAAACACGTTTCCCTTATATTTTGGTTCATTAGAGTTATATGAAGAACAATAGCATATTTAAAAAAAATTGAAACTGAATGATTGCAAAGTTAACCCTGTTTGGAATAAAACATACTTAAAAATAGCATTATCGTATTCTTTTCATCTCAAACAAGAAAAATTAATTTCAGGAGAGTATCAAATACTGTAAATGAATATTATCATCTTATTAATTTTCATCACAACATCCATTAACGGGTAATGAGTCTTCTAAGCGAAGATTCACTGCATACTAAAGTAAATAAAAACCTTATTAAACACACAACAAATGACCTTGTTGGTTTGCATTTCTAGGTCAAAGTCAATAACAGTATTCAATGGTTTCACCTCTTTTTGCTAATTTATATCCTTACTATTTCGAAATTACAGTTTTATTGAAGGAAGAAGCTTTTTAATATTCAAAAACGGCATTCATTCAATTTCAAGCTATAATGATTCCCATCCTATTTGAACTTTTAAAGGAATAGCTTGTTAGTTTTCCAGGTTCTGTGGGTGAAGATCTCAAACTTTTTATGGCAAGAACGTGTTGGCCTTCCTTGTCAAAGACACCTGCTTTCTCGGTTAGTGTTAGAAAGTCGTTAAGAGACTGTCGACCTTTGTCCAGATCATCTCAAGATAGCACGTGAGGAATTTGGATTTCGTTTTTTGAATTTGACATAAAAATGTTACATGCGGAGGTTGGATTTTAGTACTCTTCTTTTTGATAAAGATCGCTACCTGATTTTGATCTTTACATTCAGCACTTTCAGAATAGTAATTCAACTAAATTGAATTCATTTTCACAGAAGCTGAGTCTATTTTTTCTTTCAGAAAACGAAACTGAGAAAAAACATTTTATCAAGTTCATCGGCATTTGGATACATTTATGTACCATTGCACGAAGGAAACATTTATTCCGAAACAAAAACTAGCAGTTTACGACAGTGTCATGCTTAATGAAGCTTCTTTATTTGTCTCCAGTTGTTTCTTAACCTATTTTTTATAATAAAACCAATCTTAAAAAGTTTTATTACCTTATATATATATATATATATATATATCACTTCGAAAATGGAATGCATATCAAAACTTTGGCACTTGTGAAGAAAGTTTGTTGAGCTTTAAAAATCTATGCCTTGAAGAGAAACCATAACTAAATGAAATATTTTAACGAAAATAACAAAGAGTTCAGTGAATGGAATGTGAATTTTCAATATAACTGTTTTAATATGAAATAAAAAAGAGCCCTTTTTGTTATTTATCAAGCAGATTCACTCCCTAAATTTTTCCTATTTCTTTTATTCTCATTTCATATATAAGTTTACGTTTTTTTAGTTAAATGTTTCGAATAAATTCCTAACTAAATAGCAAAAACCCTACATATATTATAAAAAAATAATAAAAAGGAATTTTAATTGTCAGATACAAACACAAAATAATCAGTTTCCAATATGCATTTTAAAGGACCCTTTTTTAGACTATTTTGTTATGAAGTTTAATGCACTATTAGATACATTTATCTGATTATTTAAAAATGCACTATTATATGGAATCATTGATCGACTGTTCTCCCTCAGATAGCAATTTTTGCCTAAACACTATCATTTTAAAAAAATAACTGAGAAGAATAGATTCCTCCCAATTCTACTTTTCTTATTTGTGAAATTATTAATATACTGGTCCATTAACATTTTAAAATTCAATAATTTACTGTATAATGTCGTTAGGGAGGTAAAAATGGATACACATGCTTGAAATGACATGGAATTTTATTGAAAAAAAAAGTGCAAAAAATGAGAGAAGATGACGATTATTTGTCTAACGTGTAGTGGATCGACAAAGCCCATTTCACACTCCGAAGGTTTGTCAATTCCTATAAGTGCAGAATTTGGGCTACCGAAAATCCTAGAACTGTCGTGGAAACCCCATTGCAAGTTGACATTGATTGTAAAGTTACCTGAAGTCGCAAGTCTACCACAATCGTCCGATCTCAGTAGGAATGCTAAAAGACAATATACGACGGCAATTTCTTACTGCACGTACAGATACACTGCACATTTTTCACGATTACAGATATTGCTATGACGGTCGACATGTGCATTTGTTATAAAAAACGTAGTCTTGACCAAAAATTAATTTTTATGTTAATTATTGCTTTTGATATCCTATGAAGAACCATCTATTGTTCGTTTTTTTTTGCACTTTTTTAGCTTTAATAAAATTCTATGTCATTCCAAGAATATGTTGTAAAATTTTACCTCTCTATCTACATTTTTCAGTAAATTATTGAATATTCGAATGTTAACCGACCTTTGTATCACCCATTATATGAACGCATTTGATCAAGGGAGATTTCCAAACGTTTTCATGTAACAATTTTTAATATACTGTTTCAATTATTCTTTCTATGTTTCTATTTTTTTACTATTCTGTATGTAATTAAACTTTAATAGAAGTGGAGCCTCATCGCTCATAAATAAGAGTAGGACCACAAATTTTTTTCTCAATCAAATAAGATAGACATACGATTCAAAAACTTCAACTTTATCTGTAAGTAGTGTTAGTAGTTTCTCATCATTTCAGAAATAGGGAACACTATAAAAAGTATTTTTCAAAAGAATACAAATTATCTCTAAGTAACCAAAAATTTAAATTATAATTATTTGAATTCTATTTTAAGAAGTTACGTTATGCATTTCCGATTAATGACATCCAATACGAAAAAAATAATAATAAAAAAAAACTAATATGCATTAAACGAACTGCATTTCCCTCTTGGCAATAAAAAAACGAAATCCCCCCCCCCCCTTAAAGAAAACCTGTAAACGAGAAGAAACGATGAACAAATTATAGAGGCTATGGCCAGTTTTGGGTTTGCAAAAAAATAAAAGTCTCGCTAGAGAGTCATCAAATAGGAAAACTGAGGAAAACTTAGGTTCTGTCATCGCTAAATTCAACAGGAAAAACATAACTTTTGATCTTTTGATGCATTACTCAATCAACTATGTGCAATTGAAGAATTTTGATGCTTTACTGTGCTACTGAGTTTGAAGCCCATTCCCTGTCTTTTTTTACTTGTTGATTCATTTTCTGTCTTTCTTTCATTTTCATTATTTCTTTCTATTTTCATTGAACATTAACTTCTAATTTGGAATTCAGATTTAAAACGAATATATGCATTTTTAAAAATAAATTCAAGGGGTTTGAAGTTCTGCAACTTTAACGGATGAGTCAACATTGCTTAATATTTTATATTATACCTTAAAATGCTAACTTAAATTGGTTACCCCCCCCCCCCCCCGTCCTACAGAAGCAAGTGAGTATTTAAGCAGGAATTACTAGCGAATGCTTAGGTAAGTTACATTGTAGTGTAAAACTGCAAAGCCTTCAATCTAAATCATTACTCCATGACATATGTCGTTGTTTTGACAATCTTTCAATTTTTACGTTAACCTTATTATTAAGAATTAATCTATTTTTTATTTTAATCCATTGACCAAAATCATTTTTTTCATTTCAATGAATATAAACCCGCTGTTAAAGCAATATGAAAATGAGATTTTTCAAGTAAATAGAGTTGCGATTGTCCACTTTCTTGCTACATCAAAAGAAAAACGAAACTTGCAAAAAGGTGCAATTATGCTAGCTTCAAAGCAATTTAATTGTTGCAGAATGACCACTTTCAAGGTGTACTTTATGCTAACTTTGAGTTATTGAAAAAAAAACTGTTGATGTTAATGCAACGATTATGGAGATAAACATAGGTAAAAACGTATTAAAAGATCAACAGCTCACGGAATTGAAGTTTCCAAATTTACTTTATATCAAATTGTATCAAAGAAAAGGGAAATCCACAAAACGAATATTAAGTATCATCAAACCATTTGTTACAAAAAAAAATAAGAAAGCAAAGCTTCGCCACCAGGGGATCCCACCTACAAGTTTAAAATGCAGTAAAGAAGTTATTGATAAATTCAGAAATTTTCTGAAAACTACAAATTAAAATTCATAGTAACATTAAAATTTTAAAATTTAATTTAATACAATTTTTTGATTAAATGATGCATTCTATATTTATTTTCTTTTGTTACAAAGCACAAAGGAAGTGTAATTAAAGAAAAGAAAAGAGATTGAGTTAAAAAGTTCACTTGAGTGGCTCACCAAGCTACAAGCTACACTAGTTTGAAGACGTTAAAGATTTTTATTAACTGTTCATTTATTTTTACAGATTCTCCCAACTATTTATTTGAATATATTTTCATGGTCACACACAATGATAAAGACTAAAAGTTTGACTTATTTTTTGTTTCCGGCAATTTAATTTCGATATCGGAATAATCATCAGTAGAATTTATTCTTTCATAAGAAAAAAAAAGGAAGTCAGAGGAAAATAAATTCAAAAAGAGATTGATATATGATATGATATGATATTAATAAAAAAATAACACTAGGACACTTTGCTTCATAATTTCAGTTTTCTTCAATTTGATTTTAGTACATATTTGTTGTCTCGTCATCGACAATACCATTATCGCTTTTTTCCTATAGCTTGAAAAAATAAATTTCTCATTTCCTAAACGACTTAACTGTTATCTCTTAGTTTCAACTCCGTTAGTTCTCCAGCAGTTTCGACCAGAAATCAAAAAGGTTAAATTTTTAAAAGTTTCATAATTAGAAGAGCAGATTTTATTATTTATTTAACTGATTATAAATATGTACAGGATGTCTTTATACTTTAAAATAGATTCAAATCCGAAGAAGTTGACTAAAGATATCTTTATAAAATGGTGACAAAGGCAAACGTCAAAATAGTCCCACCATTTTTTAAATAATGCATTCAGCATAATTCTCCTCTAAAACTTTATACGAATACAAATGTTAGCACAAATTTTGAAATTGCAATTACATTCAAATTCTAATAAATAAAATATTTCGGACTTATATGATTTACAAATTGTAAATTTATCACTCTCAGGAGTTCACTTGGTTCATCCCTGAAATAATTTGTATTAATTTCCTAACTTCAACAAACTTTAATTTGATTATTTAAACTTTTTTGATTTTATTGGTTAGCCGAAAACATATCGAGATAAACACGAATAAACAGAAATTGTGTACAAAAATGTACAAAACTTTGATACATAAACAAAATGGAAGTGCAATGATTCGTTTCAGATAATTGAATTAATTTATCTCTTTACGTTCCACTTTTAATAAAGTTTTAGGCTGAAGGGCATTTTACAAATTTGAGATTTATTTAAGATAACTTTTACTGAGATATAGCCATTTTGTTCAAGGTACGAATTTAATTTAAATTACAATAATTGTATATTACTTGATTAATTTTATAATACATATTTATATAAATAATAAAGCACAATTGAACTAGATATTTATTAACACAGATGATTTTACTCTGAAACCAAGAAAAATTAATAATATAAATATATCTATAAATTCCGAAAGGGATTTATAAAAACAATTTAAATTCATTTTCATTTAAAATAATCGTATGCGGAATAGAGTTCTGAAATTTAAATCATCATATGGTTAAAATGATAGCACGGAAGAGACATAATATTCATAGGTTGTGAAATATTTAAATCATATTTAATCTTTTTATAAAACATAAATAAATAATATCTTATAAATATTCTTATATCATATTTTAAGAGAAACAGATACTTTAATTTTTAAAATAAGAAAAATTCTTATTTTTCTGATAAATTGCACAAGAAAATGTGTGAATAACTTAGAAAATAATGAAAATCTCTGAAATAATCTATTTATGCGCTTAAATACATAGAATGAAATATTTAATCATGAATTTAGGCAATAAAAATTACCAATTTTTCATCAAAATATTTAAAGATTAGAAGAATATAAGGAAGTGGTTTGATTAAAATTTCAAAAAGAAAATGTATCATTAAAAATAATACTTAATAAGATGTCTTAAATTTTGTTAAAAACAATGGAAAATTACACACTAATTGAATTATATTATTGGAAAGAAAATTTTTGAAATTTAAAATCGAAAGCTCCCAAAATTTGTTTCGTACCGACCATTTCACTCATTCTTTCAATTTCAAAAGTATATTTGTGACAAATTTATAGTTTGCTTCATAACATTTTAACAAATACACTTATTCCATTTTGCTATTATTTAAGATATATGTTCAATGGGCATTAAATATGTCTCTTTTTCATCTGAAAAATCTTAGGGATATATAAGAAAAATGCTTTAAAAAGTTATTTTATAAAATTGTTTATAAAATTTTTTAATGAAATTTTGTTTAGAAAATTTCGTAATAATACCTGTAATTACTTATAAAGAATTTTGTTTCTTATGCGAAAATTTTTATATATTAAAAAAATAAAACATATTCATATTGTTAATTTCGAGTTTAGAAACCCTACGATAGAATGTATATAAATCACTTACTTGATCGAAAAGAAACCATAAATAGGAATAACAATGATCAAATTATATACATTTCTTTCTTATATGTACAAACTTTAAAGATGGCAACCTTTGCAAGTAGAAGTATTTCTCTCTATTTTACTCTTCTGTCTGAAAATAGAAATTGCAAATTTTTAACAACAATTATCATAAAGTTGGGAAGATGTCGATATCTTATCAATATGAATAAGGAGTCAATAAAATTTCATCTCCATACATACGCTAAGAATACATGAGAAAACTTATGTTGTCAATCGATAGATTATGTTCCATTTTCTAAAAACATCCACAAATGATCAAATGAAGCATTCTTGAGACACAAATCTTTGAAAAGGATCTCACCGAGCTTTCCCAATCGTAGATGAAGTTTTTGGATATCAAATGCCGTTAATGTAAAACGACCTTTTATTTTGTTTTTAGAATTCTATTTGGTGCTAGCTCCCAGGTTTATAAAAGGATTGTTCGTCCATACTGAGTACGAACCATTTGAATTTTTGAAAACCAAGTAATTCCAATGCAATTAATTGATTCCTGCATTTTGTTCCCATTTAGTCTTGGCACTCAGATCATTTGCTTTGCTTCTCCCACCCTAGTTACATTTATATTACTCCTATTTTTTTATAGGAGTGAGGCACTTCGAATACGAAGAGGAAAAGTTTCAATGGCATTCGATTTTCCTGTTGGTGCAATAATGGTGTTGTGGCTGCCGACATCGAGATGCATATCCTTGTCAGACTGCATGTGAGAAATATTTGTAATGGAGTCAACTTTTCTTTATTTACAGTCAACGTATTGATATCCGATTCAATCCGGTCGATCATTTGTATTTATATCCTCTGACAAGAAAAGTCTCTCTGATAATTAACATAGAAAAATGAAATAGACTCAAACTCAATAAAATTATAATACTCAAACAATTACACTCCTTCCAAAACACAGAATATAAATTACTATTTCACTATTTTAGTCGAAATAAATGAAGGGTGTTAGTATTCTGCATCGAGTAGAAGAAGAAGCGGAAGAACACGCGGACCAGCGGCTATGGAACTTAATAATCATCTAAATACTTTTGGTAAATCCATTGTAATCTTTCTCTACTTTAACATTATATGTCTTCAGCCACTGAAAACATTAATTATAAAGCAAAAGAAAAAACGCTCTAAATATTTTACCATTGACAAAAGAGATCTACTAAAAAAATTATTTTGAACGTTATTTTCATCACCTACCACTTCAGCACATCCAAATACAACAACAAAAACTTAATTTCCCAACAAACATAATGGGGAAGGTGGGAAAAATTCTCACGCTTTTCGAGTAATTGAAACCCTAAGTGAATTCAACGAATGATGAGGCGTTCACCCACCGACCAAAAATACTAATCGTCAAGTTAGTTCCATTTTGTTCGAAGCCGCGCACCGGAACGCTTCTAATCTTGAAACAGGAAGCATGCTAAATCATTTGCATCGCAGCGGGAAGCGAAGCCTTTTGTGCTGATGAATCTTTTAAGGCTTATTTTTGTACACATCCCCCCGAAGACTGGGCAGTGAGTTACAGGTTGTTGCTTTTCATCATTTGTGGAGTTGTTCTAACACTGCTTATTATTGTTTCTTGATGAAACCACTTTTCGAGGGTTTCCTGCAGTTGAGGAAAGTGCGGTGCTTAATTAGAATGATTTACATAATGCTTGAGAGAAGAAATGAAGAAAATTGCTTTTTGGGTTAAAGCAAGTGGATGGTTCAATGTTTGATGCATTCGGCACATAATCAATGTGTAATGAATAAGTGCCACCAATGCTAAGTATAAGAACTGATAACGTAATATCGATGAAGTAGTTAATGTAAAACATTGATTTTTTTTTTTATGGAACTTCAAATAAAGGAGGCTGGTTTGGGACGGTGCAGTGGGTAATGGTCAAAATTCAAACTACAATCAAACTTGCCTAATTCTTCTTTTTTTTTAATCGGTAATTTGAATTTTCCTACTCGTTTTCTATTTATACTATTCATTTCAAAATAATATTTTGAATTTTATATTAAAATAGTTTTATTATATCTTCTGTAATTCGAATTCATTCTGCTTCATTCGATGTCAAAATTAAATTTTAATTTTGACATCGAATTTTAATTTTTGAGTTATTTCCGTTAATTAAATAAGTTCGCAAGTTTTTATATTTTCCAATTACTAAAATTTTGAATTTTGAATTATTTTATTATTAATTACATTTCCAATTTTTAATTATTTCATCTTTCATCTAAATCATCTGCTTGATTTACGTGAACATTAAATAAAGAAATAAGGACTAAGGCTTTCCATTTTGTAGAAAAGTGCTTGGCGAGAAATAAATAATAATTAAAAAATCCTAAAAAAGGCTATAAGATAGATAAATATTCATTTTTTTTATTTTCATTATTTATTTATAAAAAAACTAAGTTCGATTAATAAGATTCAGTAACTCTTAAAAGTAACAGTTATTAAAACAATATGGTTCAATATCGGAACAATCGAATAGTTCCGGTGTTTCTTGTTTTGGTACGGTGTGAAATTTCGAAAATAGTATAGCACACATATATTACATAATATTGTATGATATTAAACAATATTCACATTACTGTACAATATTGTATTACATTAAATTATATAATACTGAACAATAATGTATAATATTGCACAACAGGATGTCCTACTTGGAATGTTTCGACTTCATAATTTACACAGTTGTTCAAAGAAGTATAAATAGCTATCTTGTAGTTTTATCTTTTAACAGTTAGATGTTTGTTAAATCAAATCATCTATGCCTTAAAAACCATTCTGCTGCTATTTTTTGTCTTATTTGTATTCTTAGTTTATTAATATTTAAATTTCAAAGTTACTCTATTGAGATTATTTGGTCAAAAAAAGTCTGTCCTCTCTTACATGTTCAGAGGAAGTCTTTTCGAAAAATCATTATTTTATTTGAAATTCAACTTTTAAGCAAAATTATGAATAATGATAAAAAAAAATTCAATTTCTTTGCCAAAAAAGAAACACATCTGAAGTAGTAACAAAAGATAGTGAAATAATCTTTTTTTCTTAATGATAGCGAAATAATTTTTTTCCTTTGATAAAGAAAAAAGTGGTCCAGATAGTTATATCTTTTTAACTGAAAAAAGTAAAGGAAACCTCGATTTGAAAACTATACTATTTAAAGCTATAAATTAGAAATTGAAATTTTGTCTAATTAGGTACTTAAACGTGACAACTGATTATTCAATTAAGTCTTTTTTTACCTTGAATGTTAGAGAGATAAAAATTTAAAAATGCATACTTAGTCTTTATCAAACAAAGGAGGCAATCCTTTTATTCGCGGGATTAATTTGATGTAAGTAGTCTGTTATATTTTCGAATGCAATATTCACGAATAGCTTTTAATACTTACAAAAACTGATAAAAGTGTCCTTTTTCAAGCTTAACAAACACTCTTAAAACGGATAATCCAATTCACAATTGTGCTTTTACAATAGAAAGTTTTAAATAGATAATTAAAACATCAACGAAAAGTTAAAATAGTTTTTCGTTTCATTCTTCTTTTCTACTAAATAGACGAGATTTGTTCAAAAATATTAGACAAAAGAAGAGGTGGATATTGCAATAGTCAAAAGATGCAAATTTAATGCTCGATCGGAGATACAAATTTTATTTAGAATCAAAAGATATCTAATAAAAAAAGTCGATGCTTAAATGTGACATAAACTGGTTCACAGAAGAATAGCATTTGACACTTGAACAATAAAGTATTATCAGAAGTTGATAAATCTGGAGTAAATTATTTTTGGAGCATTATTTCTGAGCGATGCTGGATCCGCATTCCGTTAATTTATGATGTAGTTTAGAGCAAAAAACTTTTCTTGTAACAGTCATCTGCCCATCAAAAAAGTGCCCACGATTCCGATTAGTATTCCAGGCAGAAAAATGTTCCCAAATTTGTGTTTTCTTATTCTAAATGTTTTCTTAGGATTTCTTTTGTACGCGATTTTTTTTAAAAAAAAGAACAAGTCAACAACACTTTTATAGTCTAAGGTGGTTGTATTTTTTGTAATAAGGTCACATAGCTTGGCTATTTTTTTTGGAAGATTTAATCCTAAGAAATTTCCGTTTTGATCAGAGGGCAAGTCATATATTACTCCAGATTCGTTGGTTAAAGTGAACTGTTGGACAAGCTGTCTCTTTAGAAGTTAATAAATTTAAAGTTGAACAAATACATATTGAGTTAGTTTTCTGTTGTGAATGATTCTCCACATAAAGAGTCTTTTTGATATATTTGCATTAAACACTAATGAAGTAGCAACCTAATTCCTCCTTTATTTACTTTCAAATGGAGATTTTTTATTTGTGCGTTTCTTTCATGTGTTTATTATAAATAAAGTTTCAGAATTTTAGCTTGGTTAACTGTTTCCAATAAGTTCCGTGAGTCTTTTTAAAATTCTGAATCGATGATTTCTTGTCTTTTGTTTTCCGATAATGAAAAGTTATATTCAGCGTCTCTTCAGCGAAAGGATATTTGATTCTCGAATTTAGATTTAATATAAGATTAAATATAATATTATTTGTATCTTTATTTAATTTGAATCATTATTAAAAACTTTTAATGCTTGTAAGTTTGTACTTCTTACAGAAATGTCGATGTCTTTACATGTATTTAAGAATTAACCATTTGTAAATAAATCTGAAAATAACTATACTACTTGATAAGTAAATAGTGCCTGCTATTCAGAGGACTAACGATTCAGCTGTATTAAGATTCAATTTTGAAATAACGGAAAAATTACTCTTGACGCAGATCTGGTAAATCGAAATCGTGATAAAATGAAGATGACTTACGAACTAATGTCCGCTCGCGAATCTTCAATTTCGTTCCAGCTGAAGAATGTTTAATCCTGGACGTCAGAAATAACGTATACCAGATTCACATGCCCTTTGAATCATTTAGTTTTTATGAAATGTGATTTAAAATAGATAAATATCATTAGACCAATTAGTGGAAATGGTTTGCTATACTGAAACTCTGTATTCTCGAATTACATTATCGATCCAATTAAAAGGAACTGGTTTCCTATATTGAAACTCTGTATTCTCGAATTACATTATCGATCCAATTAAAAGGAACTGGTTTCCTATATTGAAACTCTGCTTTTACAAATTATGCAACTTATAATCTTAAAATACGATTACCACAAAATCGTTTTCTGTTTCCGAGCTTCACATAAGCACATCTGTTTTATCATATGAAAGCATGATGTTATTATGGGATTAAGTTTTGAAATGTTGAAAAAACATTGGCCAAATAAAGACCATGGATCATTAAAGATTATCGACGAAGGAACTGGAGTTGTAGAAGGCATTAAATATTTGAAAAATTCCAAGTTCAAAAGTTTGAATTTAAATTTTGAATAGCACTCTGCTTTGAATAATTAATTAGTGAAAGTTCCTTTATAGAAAGTTTATAAAGTGAAGATCAATCTAATTTTTTTAAAAAATATTTTGTATGGTCCGATGTATTAATGCATTTCATGTGAACAATTGGGGTTTTAAAATTTTACCTTTAGCAAAAAAAATTATAAAAATCAAAATAAAAAATGATCCCACATGATAATTTGAAATTTTTAATAAAATATCTCAATTTTTATTTTCTTATGTACAAAGTATACAAAGGGAAAGTATTGTAATCATTAAAAAAAAAAAAAGGAATTCGAGAGTTTGGCGAATTCGAACATTTTAAACATTTTCGATTCATCAAAACGCAATTTTGGAATCTTGTCTGTCTGTTTATGAATGCGATAATTCAAAAACGCTTTAAAGTAGAAAGATGAAATTTGGTATATGGTCTTTGCACTTAATTTGTAAATATTGTTTTCAATTTTAAATTTAATCCAACCGGCGAATTCTGTCTACCCAGCTGTCCGAATATAACTTAAGATAACTACAAAACAGAAAGTTTAGTTTAGTTATATTAACGTCCCGTTTTAAAGCAACACAAGGGATATTTCGGGACGGACCTCGTAATTTTCAACCCACGGTCAGATGACGAGGACGACACCTGTACAAAACCGGAAGATCAAGGTGGATAAAAATTTGTTACACAGATTTGTCAGATAAAATATAAATAATGTATTGAATTTGGTAACATATACTTCTAGTGGTTGCCCGTTTGTCTTTTTGTACTTTTGCATACATCTAAGGGCGATAATTCAGATAAATTAAATTTAGTTCTAAATTTTTGAATCTAAACTGTAAATTCTTATCAAATTTTGAATTAAATCTGTCAATTGATTAACCATTTATCGGATTGTAATTTTGCTTGCATTTAAACGCAATAACTCAATATGGCAGTGATTTAAATAAATGAAATTTGGTTTGTGATCTTGTGGTTACAATTATAGTTTTATGTCAAATTTTTGTTTTATTGGTTGAAAAAAAATATGACCAAAATACATATTTGATTTTTTTGGAATTTTTGTATTAATCGCAGGAAAATGATTAATTGCCAAAAGGAAAATGATCGTCAAAGACCTCAAGCTAGATTTCCACCAAAGAAGAGCATTTCATTATTGCTGTTTGCAAATTCCATTCAATTAATGTATAAATTTTCTTAACTAATATAAATATCCAAAATTTATAGGAAACAAATAAAAAGTAAAAACAAAAATTTGGAAGATTAATTAACTGGTATGTGTGGCAAAGAGACCTCAATTCTAAATTTGAAGGAATTTAGAATTGAACTCTTTTTTCCCATACACGCTAGTTTATGAACACGCCTAGTTTTTTTAAAAACTTTATTTGCTTTCTATTTTAGTTTATTTATCTTAATTTTATTTACTTACTTATTTAGTTTCTTCTTATAACATTACTATTATTTTATTTTATTTCATTGTAAATTTATAGCTTTGCATAAGATGTAGTGATAGGTTATGCTGCTTATGTCAAGCTATAGCTTTTTTTTAAATTTTTTCTCTTCGCTATCTTTATGTCTATCATATCGGCAATTCTTTTAAGTTTTTAAGGAAAGGAATATTCTTTTGCCTATAAATTCTAAATTTGTAATCATCGTTAAATGAGCTTACTCAAGTGGATAACTCCGCTGTTGGCATACACCATATAATCAATAAAATACAGTAACTGAACTGCGAAACCACACAACTCTCATATGTGAGATTTTGGAAATGAAAATCTGTGCTCTTATGGCCTTTACGGTCTTGCCCTAAGTCTGCAGTTTTATACGAGTGAGATGGGGTGGGAAGTAACGACTTGATTATGATTTTGTTCAGTTTTATTAACATATCGTTTTAAAGCAACTCTAGGGATATTTTGGAACGGATTTCGCAATTTTAAACTGCGGTCAGATGACTTGGACGACACCTGAACTGGCACCCACTATCCAAGTTTCACATTAATGGGAGGACGTTTGACCCGGCGGATTTAAAGTTCACTAAACCTTCTTACACGATGATTCTTCAATGAAATCGGGTCTCGAATCTGGATCCTAGGATCGCGAAGCCGAGACTTTACATCCCTTGATTAGGAAGTACGCGAGAGAGTTTCATAGAAATGTATACTCGTTGGCTTTATTATTATTATTTTGCTTTGATTGTTCTACTTCTAATTTACAAAGACTTCAAATCATTACAACGGCCTTTGGAGCCATTTTTTTAAATTCAAGATAATTAACGCAGAATCCAGTTTATAGAACAGCTTGTGGTCTGATTTGAACAACTTTTAGACAGCAATGAAAAAAAAAATTGAACTGTTTTAATAAAATTATTACATTAAATTTCAGCCAAATAAATTTGCTATTTAAAGATATAATTATATATTATTTTATAATAGCGTAATAACTTTTTAAAAATTTATTTGATTTCTGATATCATCTCTTATACTATAACCATGCTTTCTCTGAAAAAATTTAATATCATATTTACATCGTTGCAACACAACTCACCTCTTTTAAAGCAGGGGTGTTTGTGGGACCCCAAAAAATCCCCGGAAACTTTTACGGACTTACTACCGACATTTTGCAGTTTCGAGAAGGGGGGGGGGAAGAGAAATGAAAAATTACGATTATTAAGTATTGAATGACCTAATTATAAAAGTTCAATGAATTACTTTTTTTGCAAAATTAATAACCATTAATTTTGCAAAATTAAGACCTTTGAACCCAGGTCACGTGATCGCACATCTGGTCGAACGAAGTCTCTCCCTTTTTTTTCTGCCGCGCCTACTTGCCGAAAAGAATCCAGAAGAGAATGTCCGAGAACCGGGGGAACGAGTCATAACTCGCAATAAGGAAAGAACAAAAAAGAAGTTTTTTCCCCCCTTTTCACGCATTATCACTGCCTTTGGAGAAAGAAAGGAAAAATTTTCACCACACACACTGACCTTGCGCTTTCTGCTTTCAAAGCAAACAAAATTACCCAGATCAAAATAAATAATTCATTATTATTCCTACTTCCTTTTGAACGACGATCCCCGGAATTTCCGGGTATCGAAGTTCAAAATCCCCGGAATTCCGGGGTTTCCCCGGAGCACAAACACCCCTGTTTAAAGTCGAAATACTTAGTAGAAGTTGCAATACCATTCTAGATGACGGTCCAAATTTCATAATTATCTCTAACAATTTGCCGTCAATCTGTATCGTCATGATTGATGAATTATGACTTTTGGCAATCGACCTATTTCTATCAAATATTGTTTTCCTAGCCCTTATATAGTTCCTTTTATGAACATTTTTGCGTTATTTCCTTTGCTACAGCTCTCTTATTAATACCACTGAGATCTGTCAACGACCATAATATATTTTTTCATGGTGATTCTGAATACAAATATTTTACTACTAACTATCAAGTACATTTTTAGAGCAAGCTGTATGTTTTCATTGGTTATAAATAAGCAAAAATTATCGTCTGTTGCAGCAACTTGGGTGATTCCAAACACGTACGAAGGCAATATATCAAATAAGATTCATGGCAGAAAAATTTCCTTTGTTAATTCATACCGGACGATTGTAATATAACTTTCCGCATTTAACAGCCTTTAGCAACGTTAACCTTTTGTATAATTGACATGAATGATGACTTCGTTTCGTCAGAAGTTAAACTTCCTAGATGCATACAGATAAAATTTGGACTGCTCTAGTTTTAGTTAAAAAGTGAAACATTTTCCGACGGCAGCATCACTTTTTCTCATCGTTTCACAAATGAAACTTTCAAAAATAAATAAGAACTGTCAAAGAGGTTTTTTTTCCCCTGAATTTTCCTTATAACGACTGATAAGTTTTGCAAGGAAAAATATTACATCAATCACATCATGTTATGTTTGAAATTTTGAAAATATTTTATCGTAAACAAATTTTTGCAAAGACATTTAAAAAAAAACGTTTTTATCAGAAATATCAGATTTAAACATCATAAATGAAAAATGTCAGTTTAAATTTCTATTAAAGATTATAGCCTAGAATAAATCTAAGATTATTTATAGAAATGTTTTAAGTTTTTAGATTTAATTTGAAAGGAAAATATGAGTGAATTCTTGATTTCGTTATGACAAAAAGTTGAAAGAATGTCATAATAATATGAAGTAGTTCTTGAATATGTTATTTGAAGTAAGTGGAATCTTTAAATTATTATTTAAATTAGACGACGATGAAGAAATGTATTAGTTTTAGTATTTTAATAAAGTCATGATATTAATTTTATTTTAACAAAATTTTATAAAGGCCTCTAAAGTAAAATATTTTGTTATATGATTTTACTTCAATTGGAATAATTTGGAATCGAAAGAATATACGAAATCAGAGCCATATTCTTTAGAAAAAGGGGTGGAGGTGTAGAGATAACTTTTTTCTTCTTATTCGACACGAAATGATACCAAACTTTTGCCTGAAACTTTTTATTAAACTAGGAAATTCATCTTTTTCTAATACTTGTTCCTAAAAATATTATGGTCCGTAAAATATAAAAGGGTTGGAAAATTGATAATCACAAAAATATAATTATAATTTAATGTAATATTAATATTGGCTTGAATGGCTCTTTTCTAGCAAAATAATCACCAACGTTCCCTACAGTCAGTTTTCACACAATATTTCTGGAGTAAAGCAACTCCCCCCCCCCTAATTTTAGCCCTACTTAATAATCATTATTTGAAAATTGCCTATTATTTATAGCAGAATAAACAACAGATACTGGTTAGTCAGAATATGAATTCTCAATTAAAATGGTATATAAAATTACTGGATCAAATATTGATTGCAAGAAATGCGAATGTATTTAATACCGAATGCTTGGTGGTAGCTTTGTTGAGATCAATTTCCTGTTTTGAGATGACTTTCGTCACTTTGAAACAAACATTTTTGGATGGTCCCGTCATTTTGAATCTGGTAAGATGTCTTAAAATGTAATTGATCCAGAATAGCATCACTTTCTAAATTTTCATGTCACAGTGACGTTCACTCATATCGACAGACGTAGCGTAAATTAAACCCACATTTATAGCGAGTGTTTGTTCGAACAGGGTTTTGAAGATACGATTCTTTAATTCTGAATCTAAACTTGATTACCTCGATCCTCAAACGGCCTAGTACAACAATTTTCCAGAATTTGAAGTTTTAATTATCTTTATGCAGAAAATTACTGAAATATTATAAATACTGAAAAAAAAGCTAGGCAGGCTTGTCTAAGAAGCCTTTCCATAATTTGGCTCCATGTAAACAATTGTAGGTACATTTACATTTTAATTATTTAATAATATGATCATTGCATTGATGCTGTCAATAACCTGCGCAGTCTAAGACGGCCACGCTTCCATTATTTAAACAATGAAGAGTTTTTTTTGCAACTTACCATTCTCAATCAAGGAAATTACTGTGTGTTTTCTCAATTTAGTTATTATGTTATTCAATTGCGCGTTTTGACTCAGTCCATAAAAATATTGAATGCATTTGTATTCAAGTATCCTAACTCTCATTAAAAATAAATGTTTAAAAAATTGACTGCATCAGAGAAAAAAAAAGAATATGACTATTAAACTGGTCCTATTAATAATTTTTCTTAAGTTTTAAAATGTTAAACATTTTTTTCTTGCATATGTTTTTAAAATATATTTGTGAAAAATATTAAATACTAAATGAAACAATATTAGCCAGAAAGATATAATTTTACATGATTTTTACAGATTCTAATCTAGAACACCACTTTACTTATGTATATTTTATAAGTTTTGGCCACAGTGAAAAATGCAAGATTCAAGGACAGATACTACCAATCAGAATAGTGCCTTTGAGTAGCATACATTATGGAGGATCAGTCTAAGCTGTGATATCAGCCATTTGTTTTACAAATCCTCGAGATAAAAATTTCATTAATGACTAGTTGATAATTCTGTCGCTGCTCGTGATTAAAATCCTTTCCTGTATAATATTTTTAAACATAGAAATTATTTTTGTATAAAATAATATACAAAACCTTTTTAAAGACATACAAGAATGTATTGAAATAAAAGAGAAATAGAAAAATTGTCGTAGAATAATTCGAAGTTTTAATGTTGTCGACAAAGGGGTACCTATTTTTTTTTAATTTCAAAATCATTTGCGTTAAATCTGTTGAAGAATTAAAAACAATTTGTATAAAAATTACATAAAAATAAAATCTATATCTTTGAAAAGATAAAATGTTTAACTTCAAATGTTGTAAATGTTTTTCGGAATAATTTTCTCTTATGTTCCTGCGGGAAAAAAGAAAAATATTTGCTAATTTCTTTTAGCTTGAAACCGCGGTTAAAGTCGACATTTATTTGCGAGAGTTTTACTTTCCCTTGTTTTCGCTTGAGTGATTGATTTACGTTTACTTTAAGACATCGTTAAATTATTGCTTTGAAAAAGGCATTAAATAATAGAAATTTAAAAAACAGAGATAGAGTAATTTAGATTTAATATTAATTCTAATGATTACATTTTAAAAAAGAATTAATGAAAGCTGAAAGAAATATTGTGCACAAATAAAATTGATAAATAAAATTTTAGGGGGTGTAAAAATTTTTATGAAATCATTTCCCTTGAAGTTACGATGGAGAAAAAGCAAAATTGCAATTCATTTTTAATTATTTCGACATTTTAATTAATTTTTGATGTTTCAAAAGTTGGCGGTTATTTTTCTCTCATTTTAAATAATAAGCGTGAAAATTCGACTCATTTGTTTAGAAGGGGGATAAACTTACATACACAGAACATGCATATATTACATACATGTAAATATATATACGTGGCCACAATGATTTTTACTTACATTAAGATTAATTAGCACTCTAAATGATTATATCTTGACTGTGATATGTGTTTTGTGTAGTGGTTTTTTTAATAGTAATTTAATAAATTTAAATAATCCAGAGTCACATTACACATTATAAAATCATTCTCATGAGGAAGTATATGAAAAATTCTGAATGTGAACCCTAACAATCTCTTTGAACGAAAAAGAAGCAAGTTTGTTAAACGCCAAAACAAAGCTTCACAGAAATAATTTAAAGAAGAAAATAAATATTTCATTTTAAATCCTTTCAACCAGTTTGAATTTTGGAAGCAGTCTGGAAAAATCATTAACTAATTATCAAACTAATCCTTCCTCTTTCCTCAATATCTAATTCCACTTTCAACTATTTCAAAACGAAAAATACTATTCCAAATAACAATTTATTTCGAAACACGAAAACAATAAATAAATTTGTGTAGAAAGAAATGCTAATAAATAATCATTCGAGAGTAGATTAGACGGAACATCGTTTTTATTGTTTAATTCTGTCATCGTGCAAACGATACTAATCGGAAGATTCTTTTCTTTTAATCTGCCTGATGATTTTTCCTGAGCATCATCATATTATGATCAATCACCGACAGGTTCAACTTCCTTCATTTCTGTCCAAGCTGATTACGATGTTCGGATGGGACCAAAATCATCTGAACCGGCTCGAACTATAATAAAACTAATTTTTCTGGCTCTGTTATTAGGTAACTGACCCTGGAAAGTCCACTGTTACAGGAAAGAAGTGAATGATTTGGAGCGATCATCGAATACACAATGCGTCTCGTTTCCAAGGCATGTTATTATCTCAACTTTTCCAACAAAAAATTCACCTCAGATGGTCCGTTTGTGCTGATTTTGAGTTATAATCAAGTAGGTGGGGATTCTTAATAAATGCGTGAATCCGAGTCAATGATGGTTCCCGTGAAAGCGAAGAGAAAGATATGTCAAGAAATAAGTCAGTTTCGTTTTTTTTTTCTTCCGTTTTTCGTTTTTTAGGAAATAAGTTAATTAAAAGTTAGCTGGTGAAAGAAAATTTGATTTGGCTATGTATTGCTCATATTAGTAATTCTCAGAAAGGTAAGGCGTATCCCCTAGGGGGAACTCAAAGCTGATTTAATTGATATATTTTATGAAATTAGACTAAGGCAAAGTTGGGTTAGATCGCGGCATTTTGAGCTGTGATCAAATGATGTGGTTCATACCCAACTCGGAAATTTTCGCTAAGTCTCACACCAGAAAGATATGCAAAGAATGCATATATCCACTGGATTTAAAATGTACAAGGCTGTATACAGGATGGATCTGTTACAGAATGGAATTTCGAACATGTGATCCTGTTCTACTATAAATAAAATTCTGCCACCAAAGTATTACGAGCCTTAAAGCAATCCGAAATTACATAAAAGGAGGTACAAAAACATTAAAAATACCTAAATGAAGCTAAAATGAGATTAGACACATTCTATAAATATGAAAAAATAAATAAATCAAAAGGCGTTCTTAGGTGAATACATCTCAGCAAAATACAAGATAACCTAAAAATTATTTAAATTCCAAAATTAATTGGAAGGGTTCAAAATTCAATTTATATAGAATTTAAAGAAGATTCAGACTTATAGTGTAGAACATGCCAGTATGATAACTTTTTAGGTTTGATTCACTTTTTAAAAATAATTTTTAAAATTTTGATTCTAATTATAACAATGATAAAGTACACAAAAATGTATTTAACTACGTTGCAATCTCATGACTATCAACTAAAATAACTTAAAAAATGAAAAGCTATGTTGAAATATATATGTAAAGTACTTTTTAAAAGTTATTAAAATGTGAGAAAAAAAAATTGTACTTTGTAATTGGATGTCACTGAAAAAATCTAATTATTGAATTCAAAAATGGTGTAAAAATGTGAATTTTATGTAAACAATATATTTTAGAATTATTAAATTATTTCAGCAAATTTTGCTTTAAATATATAATTAAAAATTTTGGAAAGTTATTTCTCAGCGAGTTTCTAATCATAAACCAGAGGGATTTGTCTTATCAAAATTTTCTCGCATACAATCTAATAAAGGTGTTATCCCAGAAAACGCCTTCCGTATAATTGGCTTACAATACCATCGAAATATTAGTCGTTGGCCTGAATTTATCACTTTTACGTCATTTTTGGAGAGAATTTTGGTGATTAATTTTTGCCGAATGGTTAATAATATCCTAAACTTTGTGTTTTAAATGCACATTTTCCAACCGATTGAAACAAAACTTTGATACAAAATTACACTTGTAATCACAAAATACAATACCAAATTCGATTTATTTAAGTCTTTCTGTTTTTGAGTTAACGCGTTTATATGTTTCTGAAAGTACAGCCAGACAGACGGTCAACTCCTTAGATTTTTTTTCAAAAATTGTTAGAGGGTTAACTTATAACCGGATAGGACAGACTTCCTCTGAACGAATTTTGCTCAACATTTGATATAAATGTACAAATGTGGTTTAAAGACTATATACCAAATTTCATTCGTTTAGCTCAAAGCGTTTTTGAGTTTCTTTATCACAGACAGACGGACATTTTCCAAGAATTTATTTTTTTGAGCTCAAGGAGATCAAAAACGTGGAAATTCATCAAAACATCGAGTTCGAATTTTTTGACGATTACTATACTTTCTCTATACTACGTACACAAGAAAATAACAATAAATAGCTACCAAATTTGGGAGCTTTCAATTCTACGGTCTAGATGTATGCTGGATATGCATGTTATATCACATAGTTTACAAATAATACGTCATCCTACAAATCAATGTCATAACAAAAGTAAGTGGTGATGACATCTGGGACATTTATTTTTTTTATCCCATAGTTGAGATTAGTAGTTTAGCAAGAGTAAATGTCACTTTGGTGTTGATATTGATTTTATTCCACTAGTTATATTTTACTTTAAAAATATATCACAAAAACGTACGTTTTGTTTCCATAGTGTTCGAGTCACCTATACCCCAACCCCCCGCTTATATCCCAGTCGCTATGCCACTGCTATAAATATAATCTAATTAAAATATCTTTTCAGTAGGAAGAGAAATTATAAGTGATAGATTGGATCTCAAATACTAAAAGACAGAGAGCCGCCGGTTTATAAGCTAGCGGTGCAAAGCATCTAACAAAATATAGGTCAGATAGTAGATTTTCTGTAACCGCAAATTTACTAGTTAACAAATTATTGTACGTCGTGAGATTTATAAATAACTCGTTCACAGAGACGAAATTAGATCGGTCAGATGGAGTAAGTCAGTCAATTGGAATGTATTATACCATCTGACTGTTATATGCGCAAGTCAAAGTATTTTCCGAAATTTGAATTCTGTTTGAGATTATTTTCATTATTTGTTTTCCAGAATTCTCAGTGAATTATTATTTTAAAAAAATTGTCAATGTTTTCAATTTTTATTTATATTTTGTAAAAGTGAGAGCTTCGTGACAATTAGGAAATGTCGCACAGTGCTGTATTTGAGTTTGAATGAGTGAACCTGTTTGCGATTATCCCTAATTTAATAATTTAAACAGAGAAATTATTAATCTGTTACGTCTTTAAATATGCTGTCTTTGACTTGATTGAGTATGTTCCTCAACAAGGGATGAGAATTGTCTATAAGTTCCAACTGAATACCGAACAGTCTAATTGCTGAAGTTTATCACTTTACAGAACTAAAAAAAAACCCCGTTGTTTTCAAAAAGGCATTTTGCAACAAATGGAATGTTTTCTCATCTGCAATTTCTTTGTAAAATTTTTTGCTTGATACAACATTTGCCTTTTTTAAAAATAAATAATGTTAAAATTCTGTACTATTTCTTAACAATTTTATTTAATTGAAAATTATAAAAGACACTTCATACAAAAGTCATATAACTCCGGAAAAAAAGCCATTGAAAGATGTATTTAATGTTGGAATTTTTACGCCAATCATTTTCTTATACTTTTTTTGTGTCACAGAGCAGAGTATAAACAAAATACTTGACTAGAGACAGATTTTAATAGAAAATATGACATTATAAACATTTCTAGCCATCTGAAGAAATTAATATATATAGTTTATATCAAATTTATCAATATTTTACTACAAAAGCATAGAATGAGCATTATCTAGCTTTTTTAAATCAATAATTATTGTCATTAAATTTACAATTAAACAAAGAAATATTTTAAATGTTAATAAAAATGTTTTTCTAATAAAGGACTTCTTAAACATAATTTTTTTTGTCACATGAATAAGAATATGTAAAATTTATATGATCATTTGTTTATCAAAAGAATTTTTTAATAAACAAATGAACAAATTCAAACTTGTAATCAAAAAATAAAATATTTTAATTTCGCACTATTAAATAATATTCGCAAATGAAACCTATACATCAAAATAAAATATAAATGTATTATATAATTTAATACATTTATATTTTAACTAGCTACCTAATAATTAGTAATATGTAACAGCAAATATTAAAGTTTTTATTAATGAGAATCAATGCACTGACTGAGAATGACTCGTTTCGATATATCATTCATTTCCATTAATGTAAGGTGTAAATCAAAAGTATATATTTTAGTATACGGTTATAAAAGTATACGGTTGAGAATCCATTTTAGATAAATTATGATGTGTTGCACGCATTAAATATTTCATCCGCTTTATTGGAAATGTAATATCTTCGTTAAAAAAATGTATTATCTTTTTTTAACTCATTCTAGAGATTTCTGTTATACGAGATACCTAAAAATCTCATCCTGTTATTGAAAAGAGATATTAAATATATCACAATATCAAGAATCTTATGAGGTTATATTATATAAAATATTAGAAGGGGCCCATTTTTTAATTTACTTTTTATATTTTTAAATTTTTTGTAAAAACTGTACCACCATTAGATCAAGAACCAATTGTCTAATTCAAAAATTTCCTGATATTTTCATAATTTATTTTGATACATTATCAATATTTCAAAATCGTTTGTTTGTAATACCTCATTAGGGAAGAGCGATATAATAAAAGAATGTATTCACTGAAATCAAAATCAGAAAAGATCTATACTCTAAATACATATACATATAAACATAAAATGTTACGTTTGAAAACATTTAAATAAACATAATTAAATCGAAAGGCATTTAGAAATTAGCTATTTAAAATTCAATTCCAAAAACAAAAATTGAAACTGAATAAATAAATAGGGAAATTAATCACTATTCTCGCCTTTTTCGTATACTTCCTTATAAAAATATCAATTATAAAGTGCTATCAAGAAAGCTTTTCCTGTGTGTTAAATACATCAAAAGTATTGAAAACAACATTATGCACTGCTGCTTTAACACTTAATTTTCAATTTCGTAATTTAGATGTTTTGCTCTGATAATCTCAGTAACTATTAATCGAAATTTTTGTAATACTTTTTTAAATTTTAATTGTATAAGGTATATTTACATACTTAGATGGCAAATTGGTAGCCTTGATATGTTCTTCCTCTTTGATCATAACAACTGGATTAAAAAAAAGTGACTATCATTTTATACATAAAAGCTCACAAATAAATATTTAAAAGTTACATTGAAAAAAGTGGTAACATGCATAAATCAAAAAGCAATAACTGAAGATATATATATATATATGTATTGTTTTGAGAAAAAACATTGTGAAAATAACTTCGGTAACAGGGATATTATATATATATATATATATATTTGCGTATAAGGTAGTGAAGAAAAGATATACTTTGGAATGGTATCTCTTCTAATTTGTGGATATATTCTAGTTCATAACCTTTTGACTACACATTTATTTGAAACGACATTTATAACTGAAGAGCATTTAATTTTTTGTAAATGTGAAGACAGTAACTTTTTCGTAAGAATTCCTTTATTTCTTAATATTGAAAATATATACTGCTACAAGATATTAAAATAATTTAAGTTAATTAAAATTACAAAAAAAATGGAAACAAATTTAAACAAATACAGAACTCTCTGATACGTCAAGTGTACCCAAAGGGTTAAAGGTTGTAAAAATGCAAAAATTTTACAAAAGCAATAGAAGAGAGCCATGATTGAAACTGATAAACAAAATTAAGTGTTTGATACAAAAAAGGTGAAAGTCTCTGTTTCAAAGAAACAACATTATCTTTTGATAAAAAAAAAGAAAGTAAAGCGAGAAATAGAATACTTTTATAAAAATTAATAAAAACTTCTTAGCTATATTTGAATCAAAATACTATGAAGAAAATCTTATCTTTCAGGTAAAAAAAATAATTAAATGCTTTAATTAGAAATGAGATATCACAATTTTCCTACAAGATTTTGCTAGTATTTCCATAATATCATATAAATAACTTTTACGATCAGTTTATGAACAGTTGTTTATGCTTTATATCAACTCTAAAGAAAACAACAAAACATTTATAGAATAAAAAAACGGTTTGAAATGCTTAATCTGTAAATAGGAGAAAGTTTTTCTTTAAGTCCGAAAGGAGGAACTGAGAGATGGTTATCTTTAACCACAGAAAAAAAATGTATAAAAAATAATTCCTGGGAAACAGATGAACGAATAATGGAAAAGGGGAAAAGGAACTATTAATTATGTTCCTTTCGATGCTACAATTTGATAAAAGTGAGAGTGCTGATCGACTATTATTTTTCACCCCATGTAATCCATCCTAACGGCGACAATCACCTGCTCGAATCAAGAGAGATGCGACGGTGGGAAAAATAAAAATAAAAAAGGAAGAAGAAAATAGAATGAAATGTTTTCAAAAATAGAGCAAAGAAAGTAAACCGAAAAAAGAAAATAGAATGGAATGGAACTTAATTCCGAGAGGAAAAGATGTTTTGTTGCCTTAGATCATCTGCCCGCTGGCGATTGGTAGCCAACTGTGATTCTAATAGTGTCCCAGATTGGCGATATCCTGCCAAGCTTGGCGGACAATGAACTATATTAAATAGCCGTGTGTTGAAGTAATAGCCTCAATTGATACAAACGAACGTAAAGGATTATGTCATTACCGGAGAGATATTCTTGCAAGGTAAGCTCTATTCTTTCAAGTGAAATCGAAACGTCTGCGTGCGCTTAGAGACTTGAAGTTTTGAAAAACTTAATGAGATATATTAAAGTTTACTAATAGAAAGTTTATTAACTAATAAACTTGAAGAAAAAATTATTTTTTATAGAAAGAAAAGTTTTAAGAATTTGTTAACGTTATGATATATAATTTTTTTTTACTAAGAATCGAAAAGAATAATCTTCCTAAGCAAATACGCTCAATTTTTCTTACCAAGAGAAAAGAAGTTATTTTTTAAATAATATTTTTTGTGTAAATGAAAATTTTTATACATATCTGTATATGAAATAACGCCATTTCGTTAGTTTTTCAATATGCTTGAATTTTTATTTTAAAAGCAGAGGACTAAAATTTTCTTTGTTTATAATAATTGAATAAAAATGCTTATGGAAGATTAATGTTTTCAATTCTTTTAATTAGAAATAATACGATTTATTTTTATTATTGAATGATCTATTATTTTTTTAAAATCTCATTATTTGTTCAAATTTACCATTTTTATTTATTTAGATTTTATTAGTGAAAGCACTAATTATTTGGTGTAACATTGCATTTTTTTGTAACAACATTAATATCATGTATTTAAAATTAATAAATAACAAATTCTTTTAAATCAGATACCTAATATATAGCCATATTATTTTATCGTAGTTTAATATGATTTTGTCATAAGTTTTATACATTGAACCGTAAATTACTAAAACGATGATAATATCTTCAAAGATTAAATTTTTTTCTTGCACACTTTATATTAAAGATTGTTTATACTATATTTTATGTAATAGAATGAGATTTATGAAAAACCATGGAATTTCTACTATTAAACTGTAATTTGTTTATTTTTCTCATTTGAAAATAACATTTTCGATATATTAATAAAAAAAAAGGCGAGCACACTTTTTTATGAAGATCCTAGATTTAGCTTTCGTGAATAATATAGAAATATTTTGTGAAAGGAATAAACAGAAATTTCTATGGAACATTTAAGTCATTTTAAAACTCAAGAATTTTTCGATATCTTCATAAATCACAGTTTTACTATAGAAGCAATGTCTTCAATTTTAATTTAAATTCTAGGGTGCATATTATGTATATACATAAGAAAAATGAGTAATTCATTGGAATGATGCAATCAAACCTGACGAATTCAATACTAAAACATTGCCGTATTATGATGTTTTGCATATAATATTAAATTATTAATTTAATCAAAATATGCGCGATTTTTAAATAGAAAAAATATTTGAAAAAGAAAATTAAAAAAAGCTATCAAACATGATAAAAAAATTACTTTCTCTATGATATAGCGTCGGTGCTATATTTTGCCTTATGGATACGTTCTTCAAATATCATTTTTTAAAAAATCTTTCACAAACATAGATCTGATATAAAAATAAATGAATGATAAATGAACCGGGTCACATCTCGTCAGTGTGGTATGGAAGTTTAAAGAAGGTGCGCCAGCTAAGTATCACTTCATTTATTTATGTTTCAAAATAAAACATTTGTTCTAAATCGGTTTTTTTTTTCATTCTCGAGATAATTTTATCCTTATTTTAATTTGTATCCACTAAATCCATCGGCCAAAAATTCATACAGATTAGCTGGAAAGATAGAAATAATTTCCAGCAGCCAAACCGATCGCAGCAAGAACGGTGTTAATTTAACCAATTTTTTTCTACGGCAAATTTAAAGTTGCTTAGTCATGTGATTAAGTTCGAGATATATTTTTTGAAGAATGCTATAAATACTTGTTTTGGAATTTTTACATAAAATGAATTGAAAAAACACCAATGGATAAAAAAATGTACCAGTTAAAGCCAATATGTAAGCAATTTTGGAGATTTTTTTTTTTTTTTTTTTTTTTTTGCTAAGGAATATAAAGCAAAAATATTTCTATTAACAAGTTTATGAAATGATTTGCTTAAATTTTTGTTGATATCTTAAGAAATACATTACCTTGTCCTTGAATTAAGAAAATGGTCATATTTCTATCGAAAATTTAAATATTGGCATTAAATAACATGAAGTTTTAATTTTTTTTTGTTTTGGGAAGAACTAAAACGAATGCAAAATATTTTTAAAAGAATATATAACTTATTCTGTAGTTTAAAAATTGCAGAAAATATTAAGAAATTATTGTATTAAATTTAATTAATAAATTTGCACTAAATTTTAATTTGAGGGGTTTTTTTGTAAAAAGTCTTTACTAAAATATGAAATTTGTGAAAAGAGTGCTTAAACAGGCAAAATAGTATTAAAATCTGTATTACGTAAAAAAAAATCAATATAATTTTCCTCAGAATTAACTTGGGAACAATATTCAAACGGGTATAAAGAAAAAAATTCAGAAATTAAGAATACTAAATATAAAAATTCTTGATATTTCCAAAATTCGACTTTTTAATGCATTCTTCTACCGGCAGTTTATCATCTTTAAAATTCTTATGCTACGAATTTTACTTTCTTACATACGAATTATAAAGTATTGTTAAGTTAGTATTGTAAGCTTCAAAAAATTCGAGATCTTGACAAGGCTCAGCGTTTTGGACTTATCTGAATTTGATAAACACATTTTTGGCAATATAACTGTCTCTGAACTAAATAACTCAGAACCGCTTTGAGTTTGGTGGATTTAATTTGGTATATGGTGCGTTTATTCCAAATTTGTAAATCTCGTGATTTTTAGTGAAATTCTACAATGTGAGTTTGTTTTTCCAGTTGTCCGAATATAAATTAGCACAATAACTACAAGACTAAAAGAACTAAATGGATGAAATTTGGTGCATAAATTTATCATCAAAATTGTGGATGATATGTATGAAATTTTAAACAAATATAATGGATAACGTCTGTCGATCCAGACTTTTGCATGCATGTAAACACAACTCATAAATGAATGAAATTCAGTATGTGATCTTGTTATTTCAATTACCGTTCTGAGTCAAATTTTGGTTCTGCCAAAAAGTGTCTAAAATACACATTCGTTTTTCTTGTACTTTTGTATTTACAACATCCCATAAAAAAATCGATCAAAAAAAGTTGCTAAAGATTGTATTCTAAAGAGATGATTCTTAATTATTATTTGCTGATGTCATTCATGTAAGATATTCGCGGCCTTATCTAAGGTGCGCCCTTTTATGCGGAGGGGAGGGCAGATAATATCTTTGCAAGAGAGTAAGCGAGAAAGTTTCGTGGAGACCACTCCCACCGAGTTTCTGCTTGTTTGATGCATTCTAAGCAGGTAAATAAACAAATCCATAATAATGACATCAAGACAACTATTACACAACTTGACAATGTAGTGATGCTGAGAAGTTAATGGAATTAAGCTGTAGTAATTTTACATTTCTTTTGGTTTGTTTGTTTGCTTATCTTTTTGATTATAATTTATTTTACACAAAAACGAAAGAATTCATGAAAAGAGACGAAATGTATTAAAGGAATATGACAAAACCTTTATAAAGCAGTTTTAAAAATTGTAATTGATGTCATTATGACCTAAACCTGATGTAGCATTACTATTTGCTTTAAAAAATTTTTTTTCTACAAACATTTGAATGCTAATTGTTTTAAATGAACTTGGTAATGGACAATGCTGCTTTTCATCCAAACATTTTTTGGGTTCATACGATTTATTTTGTACCTCTGTGCGTGAAAAATGAGTTATGGACAGACGTACTCACCCATGAAGTGAAGATCGATTGACGAGCAGGACAAAAAACCAATGAGATGGAACATTGAGATGTTGGCAAGATGGCTGACCGAGAGAGAAAGAGAGAACAAAAAAAGAAAGTCGCTTGTCTTTATTGCTTGAGGATATTGATTAAGAATATGCCCAAAAGAATTATTTTAAAACTAAATATTTAGTTTAAGTGCTTTGCTTTTTCCTTGATCGTAAATTATTGGCCATCTATGAAATTAATACAGTAGTTTTTTTAAATTATTTCCTTACTAAATATCATTTTGTGGTTGAGGAAATCTTTAAACAGAAATAGTAAAGATAGAAACTAAATTTTAAATAGGATGTAAGTATTCATCTTTGTTAAAATAATTCGCCTACCTACATATTTACCAATCATCCTCAAACAAATCTTTTGAACGATTATAACATATTTTAAACATGGCTTATACTTTATAAGTATTCTAAGCTATTTATTAGGAATCCAACTGTAGTTGTTTTTAAGATGCCCTTTCAAAGAGCAGGTTTAATTTAATCCCACATTATGTGATTAACTACTTTTACTCATATACTAATTATTCTAAAGCAAATATTTTATATGCATTTACTATGTGTAATATGCAATTCCATTATATATTTTTAACATGTTATTTTTTTAATATGTTTACTAAGCCATTTATTAGAGAAGATAAAGTATGTTTATATGCAAAGTATATTAGTTGAAGCTGAATTAGTTTACCTTTAAATCTTTGTAATGAAAAATTTAGAAGACTTCAACCGAGAAGAATATGTGAGGCTACGCTTGTTCAAAGGTGAACTACGAGGCGAACTACGCTTGTTCAAAGGTGAACTACGAGGCGAACTACGCTTGTTCAAAGGTGAATTAAAATCACAGAAAGTTACAAAACACGACGAGACAAAGAAGGAATCCTCCTAATTTTCGCGTGGTTGGGTGGGCCATAAAAGAGAAGATTCACAACTCGTTAAATTAAAGTAGATTTTATATTTGTATTAAAACAGAAGGTGTTTAATTGTCGAAATGGTTCTATTAAACTTTTAATTCCTATACCGAGATTTTACCATTAATCTTCCAAAATCCCCCATTATAAGTCGAAATCTTATATGAAAACTTTTGTTTTAGCTCCTGGTGCTTCTGTACCTGAGTGCATGCATCATAGCGGTTGCTAAGGCAGGAACGAATGAAACATCAACGACCACAACGACCGCCAAACCTGAAGCTTCCTTGCCAGAAGCAGAATCTTCTCTTGTTGAGACTTCAGTCAATTTGGAAGGACAAGAGACTAGAACAAAATCTGCAAGCCATGGGTACTCAGAGAGCGGCAAAAGCTATCTACCTCAGGAAAGCATCTATCATAGCTATCCTCATGAAGGTAATGTTTCTCTCAACTTTATTTTGAATATTTTTTCAGGTTAGATTGGAGATAAAGAAAGGGTATTAATTTCTGATAATATTCCAATTTTTTGTATTTCAGAATGGATGTAGTTAATATGAACGGACAATTATTTTAAAGATTTCATCCTTTTGAGATAAAATAGATATGAGAAACTACTATAAAATAATGAAAATTGGTAACATTTATCTCTGTACCTGTTCTTTAAATCCATGATTGGAAACTTTTATATCAAGAAAAAAAAAAAAAAATGAAAATCCATTTATTAAGACCAGCAAATACAAAAATCAAATTGCTATAACTACTCAATAAAATTTATTGAGACGTAGAATTTATTGAATTACTTAAAAATAAATCAGGAAGAAAAAAATAAAGAAATAAATCAGGAAATAGAAATTGCTAAAAGTTTGAGTTTAATCCACAAAAAGTTTATTTCTGGTGCAAAACAAACAAATAAGAAAAAAAATCTTGAAGTGATTTTGAGAAAAAGAACTTAGGTAATATAGGTTTAATCCACAAGAATTTGGCAACTTGAAAGCCTTTAATTTCTATTCAGAAAATCTAGCAAAGTTTTAATAGAATTTAATAGACTTCATTACATAAATCGGCAGGTTCATAAAATTAACCAAAATTGCGGTGCATCAAGAAACAAAAGATACAAGAACAGATATGCATACATGATTTCACTAATTTTCACGCATAGTTCCCGTTATAAGTGCAACGAAAATATATTGAATTAATTGAAGAATATCATATTTGTGGTTTTCATAAGTCTTTAATTTTTTGCATGAAGTAAATAAAATTTTTTTTATTATAACATTACAAGATAGAGTTTTTAAGAGATTAAAATATTTCTAAAGATTAACGGAATACTTCTCAATTTTATAGAAATAAGATTATGAAATTTTTTAACAAACATTTAAACATAATATTTTATAACATTTTAAGAAAAGTCCATAAGAATTCTTTATACATATACTTTCTTATTTTAGAGCAAGTATATGAATATGGTAAAAGAATAGCTGGCCCATATAAAGGAAATATCGATAGTATATATCACGCTCAACAAGAGCAGGCCCATTATCCACAATCTGAGTACATAGATTCTCATCGCCATTACGAGCAACAACAACTTGATGATTATGGCCATTCATCTGGCAAAGGAATTGGATATCAACAGGTGAAAATTCATGATGACTCGTATGGAAAAGAACACCTCGATGATTATGGCCATTCAAGTGGAAAAGGAACTCCATACCAGCAAGTAAAAGTCCAAGCTGACTCCTACGGAAAGGATGACTATGGTCATTCAGATGGCAAAGGAATTGCCTACTCACAGGTAAAAATTCAAGGAGATTCTTACGGAAAAAAATTTGATGACTATGGCCATTCAATTGACAAAGGAACTCCGTATCCACATGGAAAGAGTCAAGATGATTCTTATGGAAAAGAACATGTGGACGACTATGGTCATTCCAGTGGAAAGGGAATTTCATACCAACATGCAAAGATCCAAGATGATTCTTATGGAAAAGAGCATTTAGATGACTATGGACATTCAAGCGGAAAAGGAACTCCATACCAACAAGAACATTTGGATGACTATGGCCATTCAAGTGGAAAAGGCTCTCAATATCAACAAGAACATTTAGATGACTATGGCCATTCAAGCGGAAAAGGAACTCCATACCAACAAGAACATTTAGATGACTATGGACATTCAAGCGGAAAAGGAACTCCATACCAACAAGAACATTTAGATGCCTATGGCCATTCAAGCGGAAAAGGAACTCCGTACCAACAGGTAAAGATCCAAGCTGATTCATATGGAAAGGAAGATTATGGTAAGCACGGAAAATCATACAGCAACCACAAGTCCGTCGATGATACCAAAGCGCCTTATTTAAAATATTCTTATGAAGTACCAAAGAAACAATACGTATCTGGTGATCACTATGACGTTAAAGATTATGGCGGATCAGTAGGCTATGGTTCTGAAGATAATGGTTATCATGGAAAGAGTCACGATGAAGGTGCTTATGGTAAAGGAGGATCCAAAGGATACAGGTAATTTAAATTTTATATTGTTACAATTTCATTTGTTTTTACATTTCTATGATATAACTACCTTAAATGGGGTTTTAGAAGGATTTTAATATGGAAAAGAAAAGGCAATGAAAAGAACAAGCTCGAATGTTTTTAGAGAGAGATGATGGAAGAAAAGAAAGAAAACGTAATTCTACAACGATCTGATTGGTCATTTCCCTAAAAGTAGTTTGTAGTTTAATGAGTTAATCTTAAAAATATCAGCATTATCTTGACATCTAATATTTTGAAGGCAAATCTAAATGTAATAATAAATAGTGAGCATGTAGCATTTTTTGAAAAAATAAAAATGGAAGCAATTATCTTCAAACAAGTTGTGTTAAAATATTCGAGGGAATATTTTAACACAATAATTTTCTTTACTCTTATTTCCAGGGAAAGTTAATAATTTAAGACATTGACATCATTTTCACAATTTTATCATTACCTTTTGTTCTGTTAAGACGATGTAATTTGATATGATGGGCGGAAAGTAGATTTTTGGGGGTGTAAAATCCATAGGTTACTAGTTAAAGCTTGTTACATTCGATACTGTTTTGAAAACTTGAATTAACTTGAAATATGAATTAAAAATAATGGCAATTTTTCTGCATGATAAATGCTTTGTTTAACCAAATCTTTGTTTGTTAAAATTAAAATATATTACTTTAAATTATTCAAGTTATTTTAGTCTTTTGAGATATTTTTATGCCCTATATAATTTAAATAATAGAGGTTTGAATATAATTTGAGACAAATGTCTGAACCCAATGTGAGAGACAAATATGAAAATTTTGCTTATGCTTGGGGATTTTCAATAATTTCTTTCATGTTTTTCAATACATTATTACATTTTGGTAGCTTCTATCTCACGAAATTCAAAAAATAGTTAAAAAAATTCTTAGATTATTTAAGAGAAATCATATCTTAGATATCTCTTTTTTTGATAAAAGGATTTATGTGTCTAATTATTCTCAAAGAGGAAGAGTCATGAGATTGAGCACCAATCACCTTTTTGTGAATTTCTCATTGAAAATTGTTTCAAGTGATGGTAGCATTCTGAAAAAGTTCGAGCCTTTTGCACAGCATCCTGATTAAAATATAATGGTTAATATTAAAAAATGTAGCATACATTTTTCTGAAATGTTTTGAAAAAGCAGCAAAATCTTAAAATATTAATTTTTTGGGTTAGTTCTTAGTTCACTTTGGTAAAACTACATCCTTTAGCATGGATTTTTACAACTATTATTTCCGTTTTACTTGAATATTTAAACATATAAGAAATGATGAAACGATGAAAGAAAAGTTCAAACAATTCTTTCCATGGCTTTAGTCTTTGGTTGAAAAATACTCTACCATTTCGAATTGAAATTGTTAAAAAGTTTAAAACAAATTAAATCTAAAATGAAATGGATGCAGCGATGCAAAGTTTGGAACTATTTACGAAACTAACATTCTATGAATTTAGAACCCAATACTGTAAGTTATATCTATTCAGTGCTTCAAAATTGAACCAACTCCAATTCATTGCACAACAGATTATTTGCATTGAAATAATATTTTTGGAACAATGTAGCATTAGAATTCTTTTTGTAATGTTTTCCCAAAACAGTGATTACAAAAATGTGTGTATTGGTTTCCTATTGAATAATTTTGTTCAAAAAATTTTCATGTTTGTTATCAAGTATAAATTTACTTATAATTTTCTTAGCAATCATGAATCAAAATCTAATGACTACAGTTCTGGAGGACATGATTACTCATCAGGTGGAAAGGTCAGTCACTTCCCTGTGATTCCAAAAGAATCCGGTTACGTTGCAGGGGGCCATAATGAACCAGAATATCTGCACCAATCTCCTAAAGGGTCTGTATATCAGCATGAAGCAGGATACCATTCCGAATCGGGATCATCCGTTGGAATTCCCCATTCTGAAATCAAGCAAGAAAAGGTGGCCGTTTTCATAAAGCAAATCGGTCATTCGAAAGATGGCCATGAATACGGAAAGAAGCATGGAGAAAGACATGGTTATCTTTTGCTCCCTGTAGTACCTGGAAAAGCTGATGACAAAATCAAAATCGAAACAACAGGTGGTTATGGCGGACTTGATTACAAGAGTATTGCTCAAGATTATGTACAAAAGTAAGTTTCATTGCATTCTAAATATGGCTTGTATAAAATTTGACAATATAATCGTTTCATGACGACGTGACATGTGGCAGGTACCTGTGCCATTGTATTCCACTGTGTTATTTTGAACTGCTTATTTTAGGACCCAGAGACAATCACTTATGGACGATTTTACTCCATAAAAGGGTGATGCACAATAAATAAGATGAGCATTCAGATCTTTATTGAGATATAACTTTCATTCCATTAGATGCATTTATTTCTTATTTTTTCATGTATCATTTAACTCGAAACATGTATTTATTCTTAATATGTTTAATTTAATTTTGGTACTATACTTGGTTGCTGTGCCATCTTCTTTTGTTGACAATTGGAGTTTATAGTATTGGTAAATGAAATGCAGGTATCTTCTCCATCTTACTTACAGCTCTTTTGGTAAAATCAACCCCTCCTGGAGCATACGCAAAAACGCGGGGGGGGGGGTTCTTTATCTGAGATTAGACAGTATTTGTTGATGTTAGTAGTAAGTACATTGCAACGCAGTGAAAGTCAACGTTAAATGTTGAATTATATGCATAGTTATATTTATTATAATAGCACCACCCCCCCCCCACACACAAAAAAAACGAATAAGTAAAAAGATAATTTCTAAAAGAAGTTGGACATTTTAAAAAAATGACATAATAAATAATTAATAAAGCAAATGAAATGATTCTCGACAATTACCTGGATTCCTTATAATTTATGCTCTCGTCATATATTTTTATTTTTCTATCTTTTTTGAAACTCCTTTTTCTAGTTATGTTTCTTTATGTGTCTGTAATGTTTTGAAATATATAAAATTCATTTTCTTTATACTGAATTGTATCATTAAAATACATGACATAAGAGTAGAAAGAATTGTGGAGAAAGATCTCTTAAATATAATTAATAATTTCTTTGTTTTACTTTTTTAGACCAATTTCTGAAAATGATGGAAAATATAGTTACTCATCTTATTTCAAAACCGGTGCAGCCGCCTATGGCACTAGTTCCGGTAAATCTGCCTATGATGGAAACTCTAAATCAGCATACGGAGGACATCCCAAATCTACTATAATTCCTCACGGAGGTCATGCAAAATCAGAAGTTTTCTCTTATGGAGGGGATTCAAAATCACATTACGATGAAAAAGAAAACTACAACCATGGTGGACACAGCTATGAACCTCAGTATGAAAAAGTGAGTACTGAATAGTTTCAGTATGAGCATGAAGAAGAGTTTTTACAAAATATTTTATAAAAGTTAAATTAGATTTTCTTAAATGTTTTAGAATCACATTTCTTTTCTGAATTAAACTAAACCCATTAACTCGTTTTTGTGTATTTTCTTAAAACACGGTACCCAATAGGGTATTTTTGCAAAATTTGGATTAAATTAAAAGATTTGATTTACTAACATTCAGATTCGAATGACTCATCTATCGAAAGATTGTTTAAATTGGGCTCTGTGAGAGACCCTATGAAAGATTTGCCATTTTCCTGAGCATGTGAAGATGCATAATCAGATGAAATGTCATCCAGGAAGTAAGGGCAAATCTAATGCAAGATGCATAAAATAGGGTATTTACTGATGTGTACAAAATAGGAAGTGTGTTATAAATATTATCATAAATAGCATTTTTTAATATTATTTATTAGCATGTAGCTCTTAAATACCCATTAGGTTTCCATTTAATTCAAATAACGATTTTGAAAAGTATTTTTTCTCCTTTGATATAAAAACTTTAGTGATTTATTTAAATTAAATTAGAAATATTTGTGTTTTTACTCATACCTTAAGAGATTAAAAAAAATCTTGGATTTGTATATGAAAACATTCCAAAGATTAAAAAACTGCTAAGAACATTACAAAGACAAAAAAACCTCGGAAAAAATATTTCAAAGGCAGAAAAAAAACATTTCAAAGACGAAAAACATTTCAAAAGCGAAAAAAAAAATACCCTGCAAAAAAATTTCAAAGACAAAAAAAAAAAAAAAAAAAAAAAAGAAAAAAAAAAAAAATTCCAAAGACGGAAAGAAATAAAACATTTATTGAATGCAGTCATACATTCTGGCAACAACCATCATTTTATGGATTTTGTATTAAAAGCGTCAGAATAAATGTCACGACCAATTCTTATACTTTTCATTGTTGAAAACTAATGTGTATAATGTTGAATATGGCAATTGGAGTAATTTATAATAAAACAATTATTTTCAGACAAATATAGTACAAAATTTTTCCTGCAATGCTTTGAAAAACAACTGCGTCCACAAATATATAGTATGTTCACTCTAATCGTGGCTCATTTGTTACTTTCTAAACCGTAAACGATAGGCATATCATTCCAGTTGAAAAATTCTTTAAATGTTGTGAAAATTATATTTTAAGTTGATAATTGATCTTTATTACTTATTTTTTTTATGTTGCTAATTATTAAGTCAGTAGATAAGGCTAAAATAAATACGAAGTTCTAAAACTTCATGCTATCTATGGTTCTATCAGTCATATTTAACAAAAGGATTCTACACATTCTAACAAAAAGTACTTTTCTTCTTCGATATAAATGGAAGAAGTTAGGAAACTTTCATTTCTTTATTTCAGGTAAATCAACTATGGTTTTTTCAGATCTCATAAAAATAATCTAAAGTAATTTAAAGTTGTAAAATTTTAAGTTTTCTTTAAAGCTCAACAACATTTTATAAAATCTGACTAAAAATAACAATTAAAAAGATTAACTAGAATTAATTTTTTGTAAGTTAATTAAATAGGTATTCCATTAACAGTCCTTAAGGATATATTGAATACTCACTCAAATGTGAAAATTGCGGAAATTAAACTTGAAGAAAATATAACAAAATATATTGCAAAACTAATTCGTACTTCATTATGTCTTTATATTTTCTTTATAACATTTTAAAATTATCAACTATTTTATTACTCCTGAGTTTTCTAAAAAAATTGTCTGCTTTTAAAAATTTTATCAAATAACTTTTTTCGTTTAGCCAGAATTCCAGATTCTTGAATTTTACTACAAAAAATACAACCTTTTTAAACAAATGTGAAAAGGGAAATAAATTGTTTTTTTAGAAAGTCTGAAATTATTATTAATACTTTATAATATTGCATAACATTTATACATGCTGATAAGAGTAAACATTAAACCGATACAACATAAACGTGACTTATATTACGTTTCGATGAATTTTGGCTAATGTCATTCTCATTCTTCATACTTAAAGGAGAGTTCCTACGGACATGCCCCCGTTGCTCAATATCATAAAGAACCTCTGATCTACGAAGGCGGAAAGTCTTCTTCAGCTCATGTCAGTGATTATGGAATCAATGGTAACGCTAAATACATCAACGCTCAAGAATACGGTCATCAGAAATCTTATGGTAAAGGCGGCGAAACTTCCTATGAAGCTGCAATTCCACACAAAGTAAGTAAAACTTTAAAATTCTTTAAAAAAAGCACGCAAATGTAAAATGAAAATATTTTATAACTAGAATATATAGTTTAAGTCTTAGTTTAATTTCTTTTCAGTAACATAATGAAAACTATTATTTTTTTAATAGGAATTTCATAAATGTTGGAAAATTTTTTTAAAAAAATTATGATTTAGTGATTTTCTTATTTGGAAATAAAAGCGTTTAGTTATCATTAAAGATGAAAAGGAAATAATAAATTTCTTACAAATATAACCTTAAGAATTATTAATTTATAGTATCTGTCAAGTGGAATGCAACATAACCAGTTAAATTTAAAATTGATATTAAAATATATTATTAATAAGACATTAATTATACAAAATTATTTAATAATGATTCTAATAGGTCAGAGTACACATACATTGTACTCCTAATATTTTACAATTCACCGAATATGTATTCTTTTAAAAATTTATTTATTTATCAACTGGACCAAAAACATTTTTTTTAATCGAACTTCCTGCAACTTTTCTAGTCAAGTTTTGTTGGAAAATCTTATTTCTACTGAAATCAAATGGGAAAAATTACAATGAGCAGTTATTATTAGAATTTCAAACCAAAATGTTCAGAGATTTTAATTTATGTACCCAATTTCTGCTGAATTTCAAAAGTAAAATAATCTGTGTCATTAGCGAGGCATCGACTTTATAATTTAGCGGTTGGAATCTTTCATATTTTCATTTTTTTCATCTGCAATGTTGCATGTGGATACATCATTTCATATATACGTCACAGATGTTACTGATAATTTTCCAGGCTAAAGGAATAACCCCGTGACTTGCAGTTTAAAATAGTTTTTAAGAACAACTCTGGTTTTATTTTATGATGCGCTTACTCTTTTAAGATATGGTTCTCAAAATAATTGATACAATAGAGTAAATCAACCGTTTAAGGTCAATATCGAAGATTTTTTTTTTTTTTGCTCTTCTTTCATCAGTTATTTTCATTGTTCATATGATGATATCATATCTGAAAATTCCAGACCTGTCAACTTCTAATAATTCCCGATTTTTTTTATTCCTTTATGATCAAAGACAATCGTGTAAGTTCTTATATCCATATCTTCATTTCCAAAGGCTGGTTTGAAATTGATTATCCACTGAAAGGTCACTGAAGCAAACAACAGCGACATCTAGCTCGAGAGAGAGAGAATTTATGAAGCTTTGTGTCCCTAAATATCCCTTTCGCCGTCCTCTCCTGTCCGCGAAAGTTTCTGTTTTTCCTTAGTTTTTCGGCGTATTAGAAAAAAAAAAAAAAAAAAAAAAAAAAAAAAAACTTACCACAAATGTTTTTAAGTTTTAAAATGTATAAGAACGCTTGAACGGCCGCCCTGCAGAAGTTTCACTTGAACGCTCTAGACTCGTTACGAACGACGAAGAGATTAATAATATTTTGATTTACTAAATAAATAAAACCGAAAGAACTTCTCAGAAACGTATTTATTTTATGGAGGTTGTTAATAAAGACAGATTTCTATTTCAATTTTTAATTTACTGCCGGTTTTATATTGGAATTCATTTTTTGCTATTTCATAAAATATTAGTTAGTTTAGCAATTAAGAATTAAAACATTTAGACTAATATTGTTTTTTTTATTTAAAGGGTGCGTCATACGGCAAGGAAGGGCCATCAATTGATGTACACAGTTATTCTTCAGGGCATCCATCCTCTAAGGGATCCTATGATGGTATCACAGTTGTTAAATCATCTTCAGCAGGTTATGGAAAGCGACACAACAGTGGGCCAGTGAAAGGAAAAGGATACAGCCAGGGGCATGGCTACGAAAACCAGAAGAGTTACGGAGCTGAAGTTGTTTCTCCTTATGTTGCATCTTCGGGAGAAAAGTATTCTCAGGTAATATTTCATTAATTACCGGAAAAAATTTTGATGCTGATGAATCTATGTGCATATGTAATCACAGCCAGTAGCTTATAGCTAATATTATAATTATCTAATGCAAAGCACTACAAATAGAAATATATCTAATTTATCATTGTTTTATTTGGAGCAAAATTATTTTCAGTTTATTTTATATTACCAATCTTTCTAAACAATTGAAGAAACTTCAAGTTCAGAAAAGATGATAAATTCAATTAATTTTTAAAACTTTTTTTATTAGTGTTAAAAAAGTGGATTTTTTAAAATTTCAATTATTATTTATTTATAAATCTTTAATTTAGAAATTATTCTAATCAATATTATACAGCTTTGAAATCCCTTTTCTAGAATTAGCTGCTAAGTGTCGCATCTGGCATGAATCGATTAGTAAAGAACCCTGCTTTTAAAATATTATATCTTCATCAAAAATACTCAATTGTACAAAATTTCAAAATTCTAGCCCCTCAGAAGGCAAGTCAATAGTCAATTACAGTGTCCCATCCTTATAAATAAGAAACAAGCTAAATAAAATCAAAATATGTAAAAATATGAAATATTAACTAAATTTTTTTTCTTGAATTCATTTAATTTATATTAATTTATCTGTGCTGTTATTTATTATTTTGAAAGGTGACTTAAAAATCCTCTAAGAAATTTTTGATCCCACTTTAATGCAATAAAAAAATAGTGTCAAGTTTATAAAGCTTTAAAAAAGAATTCAAATTCTTCAAAAATTTTATCAGTATTTCTTTTTCTTGGTGGCAAAGTTTTAGCTGATCTGTTGTAGGAATAAGTCTCCGATAAAAATTCAGTTTACGTTAGCCACATTATACAAGATATGCATGTAAAAAGATCATAGAATTGCATCAATTGCAAATTACTTAATTTATTCTTTATTTCTTTGGAAGCATCTTTAAAAATTTCTGTGTTTTCTGATAAATAAATTTGACTAAATGAATTTTCATAACTAAACATTTCTGAAAATTGTCTGATATTCTCAAAATTTTATATGCTCGCAAATCAGTTACTTTCAGAAATAATCACTATTATTTCTGAAAATTGAATTACAGAAGAATCTTCAGAGTTTGCATGATATTACTTAAGCTATCATGACATGGTTAACTTTTTCTTTAATAATAAAGCTTTTCAAGTAAATGTTTTTGCAGCTGATAGTTACAAACTTCTTTGCCTTTCATCTTCTGAATTATTTTTTATAGCAAGGCAAAGGATTTCCAGCCGTAAGTTATGGATCCTTTACTCCAATAATCAACCCATACGGTAGTGTGGTTGACTTTTCTCGAAGTGCGAGCAAAAAGAGTGTCTCCAGTAAGAGTCATGGCAGTGGGTACAAAAGTGCTGGACTACAAGACGGCTATGGACATTCCAAGCAAAGTTCATCTTACAGAAGACCTAAATCTTTTGCTGTCATTTTACAGAGGGCTCATGGTGGACACAGTGACAGTTACGGATCTCCTTCATATTCTGCAAACATCAAGGGTGGCAGCAAAAGTTTGTCCCACGGCTACAGTGAACAAGGATTTAAACCTATTATACCAAAGCATGGTGGCATTTCCGAATATTATAACCTTCATTCCTATGGCAGTTCCCCAAGATACTCGGCCATACCTCATCCCAAAAGTTCCAGTAGGAAAAACTAAGAATGATGCATGTTTATAGAGCTTATTTTGCTATTCTCATAAAATGAGAAGCCTGAATGATCAAAATATCCCAATATATTTTTAAACAAAAAAAAATTTACAAAAAGGTTGAAATTTTTAAAATGCATTTTAATTAGATTAAAATGATCGTTCTACAGTTTTTATTTTTTGACGTAACAAGTTCTGAATTCGGAGGCAATTAAAGTTCCTACAGCCAAACATTTTTTAAAACGAATAGCAAATAATATTTAATAATCGCGTTTCAATAATTCAAAAAAATCTTTTATTAAATTTTGATATTTGTAAAGTTTTTTTTTGAAAAAAAAACCTTTTTGCTGTTTCAAGTTATACCCTTTTATTAAAATGTTAATGAAACAAACAATAATATTTTTGTAATTAACATTCTTAAGTTTTCACTTGTAAATGTATACTAAAAACACACTTTGGGTGTATGAATTGAATGCTAAAGTGTACAGTATAAAAAAATTCAAAAGTTATTTTTCATAAATCTATTCGATTCTATCTATATATGAAATAATTTAGAAATATTTCTTACTAATATTAACGTTTGATTCAGAAAATGTTCCTTTACATACTAAAATTACTCAAAAAATCTTAATTCTTTCCCTTTAAAATATCGGATAATATCTTTCAAAAAATTAAAATAATATTTAATTGAATAATGTAGATATGCTCTTTTCATAGAAAATATAGAAAGGATGAAATTTTTTATCTAATATTGTTGAACAATAAAATTTTAAAATCCCCAGGTATAACTTGAATTTAAGCTATTTTATTTGGGAAATATTAAATTAATTTGAATAATTACAAATGTTAATAATTTGTAAATGAAAGGTAACTAATTCTAAATTAGTTCTTTCTTTTTTTTGTAAAGATTTACATGTTTTAATGCTTAGAAATATTTGTACATAGCTGCTTGTTTAACTATTAAAAGCATTACTTTTTCTCTACTGAACTAGTCTAGTATTGCAACATGTAAATGAAATTTGTAAATAGTTTGTACTGTCTTATTGTTGTGCTGTATAAAATAAATGTTTTTGCATAGAATTTTGTTGCATATGTTTACATTCATTCTATTTTTTATTTTTTTTTGTTTTCATTTTATTCAATAAAATATCCCCAACTGTAATTAAACACAAGAAAAAATTTATCTACTCATAATTTCGGTCATCATTCAGTCGCAATGTTTTTTTTATTTTTGTATAAAGCAAATATAAAATATTTAATATGGAATAAAAATTGAAATAATTAGAATGAGTGAAAAGGATATCACAAACAAATCTTGGGATTCTAAATTTGCTTTCACTTATTGTCAAAATAGGACAAAGTTTATGGCCTATTTTCATTTATTTGACAACAATTTCAAGTACAGATAATTGTGCGAAATATTATTTTTCTATTCATGTTCGTTCACCAAAATGTAGACACGTATGCTTTTTAGACGTAATATAATACGGTCTTGTCACTGTGTTCGTAAAGTGTTCGCCAATCATTAAAATGCATGCTAATCTGCAGCTTTTAAACGAGAAAATGTACGTTTGATGAGTTATCGATTGGAAAAATTTTAGTATGGTAATAATTTATACCATTATTATGATTATAATGTAATTTTAACCTTGCGCCATGGATAAAAACTAGCTGGGAAACGACATTTTGCAGCAAGTAGTTGCTGTATTCAACTAATTTGACAGGAATTTCAGTTGTTGTGTTTTCATTGTTGTGCTCATAAAATAATACACTATATTATTTTATGAGTACAAAAACGTAGTGTATCTTATTGACAGATAATATAAATCAGTTTTTCTTTTACACTTTACCAGCAATTTAGCTATCAATATCAATGCTTTTTGATTGCGAAATTATTCATTATATGAAAATACATGTAAAAGATATATACTTATTTCTGGCGTGGAATGCAAATTGCACAACTCCAATATAAATGAACATTCATTTATTCTATATATCTTTAATCTACATTACTGTTGGACTTTTTAAAATTACTGTTTATTCGATATTTTGCTGCTTCTTTTATGAATTGAAATTGGATAACAGATATAATCATAGGAATATAAGGTAGGAATAAGAAGCAAATATAGTTATAGTAAAAGGGATATAATTATATTCTATATAGTTATAGGAGTAATTATTATATTTATACAATTTTGAGAGTAATTGTTCCATTGCATGTCTTTACGAAGTATTCACATTTGGGCCAGAAAATTTATATTAAGACGTTTAGATTACACATAAAAATGAATTAAATTGGCATTTATCCATCAAGTATATTAAATGGAGTAATAAAATCATCAAAAAAGAATTACAAATTGAAATAATACATCTAAATGTAATTTATCAAAAACAACATAATTTTTGATGATAGATATATGTGTAATTTTTGCATTCTTTCTTACATGTTTAAAATTCTTTTGAAAAGGATAAAAAATTATATGAATAACTTGGACAGAATTAGTTGGGAAATCACAATTGTTCCTATGATTGAGATCAAATAAAAAATGACAGCAAATGTTTTAAAAACAAGCCTTTTATAATCTTTTGTCTTCCTTTCAAGTATAAAATATTTTTTTAAAAAATAATTTAAGAATTAATTTTAGTCGAAATTTTATGCAATTTTTGTTAAAAGCAACTTTTGCACATTAGGAAAAATTCTTTTAAAACTCTTTTTTGGGAAATTTATTCATTTCAACATTCAAGTTAACTAAAATTTATTTTTTTAAATTTTATTTGATTCGATTCTACCCTTCATTTAATTTTTAAGCAAAAAAATAATTAATGGTAAATACAATATAAATTAATACTTCTTGAATTATTAAAATTATTTGAAAATTTTCATTTTCATTTCGTACTAAATGTATTAACAAATAATGGTTAGATGCCTGAATTTTTAAAATCATGTTTATGACTTTATACAATATAATAATAATTACAGTTACGGCCGATTAGTTTTATGAAATTTGAGATTTTTATAAAAAAAAATATTGAACACATAAAAAAGCATCCATAAATTCAAACAAACATAAATGACACTTTCTTGTTACGGAATATAGATTTCGTAATGCATTAAAGAGAAATAATTTGGTCAGTATGTAAGATTAAATAATTACAATTTTGTAAAGTATTTATTAGGAAAAAAAATTTCTATTTTGAGTAATTTCTTATATTCTGTAAGTAACATTACATGAACCAACGAGCAAAAATTTCTAACTTTCCATAAGGATAGAAATTATTCTCTAAATTTAAAAATAGGGACTGTTAATAAAATATTATAGCAATGGAAAGCATTTTTTTAAATTTTGCTTTCATATTTTTTTTGCCGACGATATTTTTCAACATGTTTTTGCATTAAAAAGCGTGAAAAAGGATAGAACGAGAAAAATAATGGAAATGTACGATCAGTTGCATTTGGATGCCAAATAAAATACTATAGACTTTTTGAAATTTGTTAATACGCTACGAAGAGCATCATTTCAGAGGAAAAAAAATTTGATGTAACGGATAAACTACTTGGAGGAATGAGCTGAAATTTTGTATACCTCGATGAAATGATCTTTTTTTTTCATTTTATGCTTAAATTAAAGTGTGCTGTAGTTTAAAAAACTTTGAATTTTAATTTCGAAAATTGTCTTTCGCATATTACTTTTTAATGATAATTGTATCTGCAAAATGTTTAGAATACCTTATATTTTCTTAGCAAAAGTAGCTGAGACCAATAACTATATTATTTTTTTAGATGTGAATAAGAATTCAAAATTTTATTTTCCCGTTAAAAAAGTCAACACTTTGTTAGCTCATGATTTAGAAACGACCTAGACTTAAGAAATTTGTTTTCCGGGAAGAAACCTATTCAATACATACAAGATTCATTATGAAATTTTTAATTCAAAAGTCTTTGCATATTACGTTAATTTCCTTCAGACGATCGTTTTTTTAAATGATTTTTACAACTAACGATGTCAGAATAAAGCTAAGTGGCTGTTAGTTTTTTTTTTCCGCGCCTCTCTTTTGAGTCTTTCAATTCAAATCAACACGCAAGATTTGTTATTATTCTGAAGATTGAAGCTTATCCATGAAGCTTTTTGAAATCAGATTTTCTCCGATATCAGTCAGATAGTTCCAATTGATATCGGTCAAATAGTTTCTGCATTCGTCTATAATTTCCAGGAATATTTTTCAGATGCAATCTGTGAAACCTTTCCAGTCTTTATAATCACTTTCCAAGGCATTTTGTATGTATTGGCTTAATAAATGTTTATCTTATGGGGATCAAATTTGTTTATAATTCACGTAATTTAGATGGCTGATTACAAAAAAGTTTTCAATTAAAAATTTTAGTTTATAATAATATCTGCCAATTAAAAATATATGTTACGAAAATACAAATTTAAATACATTAATTAAGTAAGGCTGCTAAAAAATCTACTTCTAAAATCTCTTTTAAACTTACAGTAATTGCTTTAAGAAAAGTGGGTCAACTGTCATTATGATAATAATCCACCACGAAAAAAAATCGATTATCAGGGGTTTTTTTTTGTTAAATGTCGTTATACTTATATTTTCTAGACGTAAAAAACTTAATCAAATAAGAAGAATATAAGAAAAAATATAATGGATGTCTCAATTACTCACAATAAAGGCTTTGGAAACCAATTAATACCATATTTGGTTTTTTTTATTCAAAAAATTTAGTATGCAAATTGCTATTGTTAATTTATTTTATTCTTTACAATGCCTTCACTTCAAATCTATAGATTTTGAATACTTGGTTTAATAATGTTAAAAGCATTTGTCGAAGGGTACAGTATTACACATTGGTGAGAAACTTAATAATTTCTTTAAGTGCTGTGAGTGTGATTCTATAAAAGGAACTTTAAAGAATACTCCTCTCTCCAAAGAATTCATGTTTTAAAATATACTGATAGATTTTTGCATTTAATGATGTTGTTTATTATTAAGTCAGGCATCCTCGATTTATCAGCCATAAACCGAGAATTTTGAACATTTTATTCTATTGAATTCAATGTCTTGCCAAATAATATATTTGGAATTATATTTATGCAATAGGGAATCAACTGTGACGTCGTGGAACTTCAGTTTATTTTTATTTATGCTCATTAACAAAAATGCACATTAATGATGTTACGAAACCTTCGCTATATTATACATCATTTAGAACATCCTGGAGACCTCAAGCCGTTAATAATAATAGTTTTAATAGAGAAGAAAGTGCAATTTGTTATGAAAAATTGAAATAATTTCAGTAATACGACATAATAATAGAAAAAGTATATTCAACAAAATTTTGTCCATACTGGTTATGAAACAGACTACTGTACATATCGAAATTACAACTATATTAGATTTACCCTGAATACATCTTCCATCTTACTGTATATACTGTCAGTATAGAGTCGAAGAATACCTGCGCTAATTTTTGATCAGTTATTAGCCAGCCCTACTATAAATTCCGATAAATGAAGTAAACAATTCTTAATAGCGTATTTTAAAGAGCTTCGAATTTTCTAGATGATATTGAGACTAGAAAAAATTATTGGAAAAGTGATTTATGAACATGAAAATTTACATTTTGCAAGCTACTTCTGAACGCACTAGGACAATTTCGACGAAGAAACTCTTTTGAAAAGAAGACGTAGTCATCCAGAGTGTCGACATAGTCCTTAATTCAAATTTCAGCTAGCAAAAGTGGTTTTATAGCCAAAAAACACTAACCATTAAAATATGTTATTGCCATCTTCGAGAATACAATGATCTCTTGTTAGTTTATTTTCGGCTTCTTAGAGATATAATAGCGTGCGTCCTCAAAATGCAAACCGACAAGTGATTCGTCTGACTATACTATATGTGATCAGTTATCCATAGCCAAGTAAATGTTTATGTGTTTAGGTCTTTTAAGTATATATTGCTTTGGGACTGATGTGATATGGTAACACTATAAAAGTATACAACCAAATATTTTACAGCGTATATCACGGTTGACGACTGATTGAATATTAATAGGAAATTTTCAGAGATTAGCGGTATCCATGCGTCTCAAATCTAATTGATGCATCTAGGATAGTACCCTCTTTCTATCAGCAGTGCATCTCCGTAAGGTATAATATGCATTGCCGTTATTACTGCTTATGCACTACGCTTGCATTAAGTACTAATACATTCAAGAACTCTGAAATTATGTAGCTGTATTTCCTGCTAAATGCCACTAATCCATTGTAGTATTGTTTTGACAGTAGCTGATATACTGTTTGTAGCTGAATTATAACTTTCTAATTAATAATGATTATGCAAACTGATCTAATGGTACCACCTTCATCTCAGAATGCTCGTGAGATTCCTTTCAAATACCATCTTTTTACCAAATATGCGAGACACATTGTAAACGTTTGATCTCATATTGTTTGCTCCTGTTAAATGTCGATTTTGAAATATTTTTTCCTGTATGTTTACGAGACAATAATTAATTTTAGAAAGAAATGATACTTACATTTTTTTCTGAAATGTTTCACTAAGGAAGTAATATCGCAAAATATGCGCATCAGAATTAATTCGTAATTGCTTAACTCAGACCAAATGAAATAAATTATCTGGAAAAACGCTTTGAAGTCTTAAATATATAATTTAAGCAGAAGAATTACACTATTTACTAGGGCACTGTTAATAAATTGTCTGGCTAGTTTGGCAGAAACGTTTTACTTAGAATACCAGCTTTTCCTTTAACCTAGAAGATGTGAATTACTGGAGATATTGAAGAATTTCAGATTTTAATAATTTTCAAATCAATGGCAGAAAACTTTTGATAATATTTCAAGCATATACGACGACAATTTAATGTCTATGCACTTTGAGCATTTTGTCAGTCTCGTGTAATTACGTGTGCATTACCTTTCCAGAGCTAGCTTTCACTGTTTCAATGTTTTATTTTTACCGGGTAGTAGCCCAGTACTTATGTTATATTCATTTCAGAACTAAAATTACTGATAGTAGATTCCACATCAATGTAACAACATCATTGGTACACATAAAATGACGTATATTACAACAGAATATTGTATATAAGCATGCCATGAATTATTAGCGTCTGGAAGAGAACACATGTGAACATAAAAGTACAGAACGATTGTTATAATTGTGAATAACCTTACAATAGGCAAACTTGGTAACTTCTGTAAACTGATTATCAAAAGCATCCATCTGCAGAATTCAAATATTTCTGGACGTTCTATGGGGGGGGGGGTAACGATATTTCGATATTAATACGAAATAGTTTATTAATTTTAGAATGTTGAAAAAATTAATCAAAATGATGCTTTTCGAAAGCATACATTTCCCTTTCCTGCTATTGAGTCATCAGTAAAGATATTCTTTTCATTCTTAATTAGCACATTAGTAAAGATATTCTTTAATACTTTTTATTATGTCTTCTAAGTGTCAACATTATTTTTATTCCATAGATAAGATAAATGGTCTTATTAGATAGGTGGTGCCCTGCAGTTAAGAGAACACATTTCATTACGTTGAAGATCAAATTTGTCTACCTAATACCTTCGAAACCACTTTTTTTTTTTTTTTTTTTTTTTTTTGCAATTGTTTATGCTATGAATGTCGAAGCTTCTGTTAGAAAATCGAGAAATAACAAACAGATTTCTGAAGCAGTTTGATTTCCTAATGTTCAGTAAACGAGGCTGGAAAACCCCCCCAAGATACTAATAAATAAAAACAAAAGGAAAACTTAAAGTTGATATCCCTGAGATTCAATATTGGATTCCTACTCTGATATTTTTAAGGCTTTATTGCACACAAATGTAATGGACTCGTTGCAGGATATATTAAGGAAAAAGTTAGAATATTAACCAGCGAACTGTCATCATAGAGATCATAATTTGAAATATTACAAGGCGTATATTCTAGTTATGCTGAAATATGTTGCATTAAAATACTTCTAAAGTACCATACTATGTTAAATATTCGTTAAAGATTACTTGACGCTTTCATAACTGCTATTGTTTAAAAGACAGGTGCTGCCATCTATAAATTTAGAATGAATCTATTAACTATATTCTATGAAACAATAAATATGCATACATGCAAGTAAAAAAAATTTACTTTTATTCCAGCTCTCAAAAATAACCTTATAATAGTTTTAAGAAATTTTTTTTATTTTTTAGAATATAATTTAAATATTTTTTTTCAAAAATCTTGGATGAAAATTATAGTCAGCAGTCCGAAGCTTCCTGCCGCTTAATCGAAAAATTATTTATCTTATAAGCAAAATGTATCAAAATGTTACATATGTAGGCCTCTAATATCTTACTTTTATTTTTTGGAATGAATTTAAGATATTATTCGGCGGCTAAGTATACGCAAAGTCACATTAATATCACATTGTATTAAATGATAATTATTGAACCGATGTCCGATTAATGTTATTTTTAAAAGTTTTATTTGCTTTTGAAGTCAGCATTAAAAGGGTGGACAAAGATAACTTGAATTCTTGTATTTATGACTTTTTTCATAGTTTCGAATTAATATGATTCTGGTATTATCCATTTTTTCACTTCTTGGGCAATAAAATATCATGGCTTTTGAGCATGCTACACATAGATGGCAGCACAATTCCTTAAGAGAATTTGCAATGCACAACAGAATAAAAATAAATTGAACATCAAAGTCGGTTATTACTTTAATATCAATTTGATATCGAAATAAAATTATTTCCCAAAATCAATTTTTTCAATTTTTTTTTCTATCAAGTTATTATTAGAGGACATTACTATATCGAGATCAAAATTAAAGAATGTCAATATTCTTGAGTGTAAATTCTTAAAATAGAAGAAATCGAATACAATCCCACTTTTATCACATTTTTTTTTTCTAATCAACAATTTATTTTGCTTTTTAGAAAATTCACAGAATTAAAAAGTTCCGTCATTTATTCGTTTTGGCGTGATATAAAATCACTGTTTTCTTCCTTTTCCTTTCTCAGACGTCTATCTATTAATCTATTATGACGTCGTATTATCAAATGAAATTGCTTCTATTTGCATAAAGTTGATATTTTTCTATAAAGAAACTTTTTAGAAGCTTATAAGGCGGATATAATGAAAGATACTTTTTGGATAATTATAAATTTAAAGTGCTTTCTTATATCAGAAGACAATATGAGTGCGGAAGGCAGGTTTCAAGAGTTCCTTTTCTTTTTTATTTTATTTATTTTTTTTATTTTTTATTTAGATTAAGAAAATATAGATGACATCTTTATGAAAATTGCTCTTTTTTATTTAAGTCTATTTGAATAAGACAATATTAAGCAATTCTAAAATCATTTTCAAGATTTTTTTTTTAATTTCTGAGTAATTATACTATAATTAAAAATGACAGTTTCAGGATATATTTTTAATTCGATGCTTAGCAGCAAAATTGAGTATTTGTTTATTGGCAATTGGATGATATGTGGGTTGGGTTTTTCCAAAAATATACTTAATAATATTCTAGAATGTAATTGCTTTATTCATTTACATTATTTTTTTTAATTCATTTAGAGCTGATTAGTCTAAAAAGATTTTATCCTGCTTTTGAATTTTCATTTCGAATCAATTCTCGTTCTACAGAGTTTTTCTCTTCTTGTTTTGGGAAGCATCCCAGGAATTTCAGTTTCATTTGCAGTTATTATTCGACTTCATAAAAGGCCGTTATGAATACATTTCATTATATAAAATGTTCTCAGAACAAGAAAGTCCATAAGGATAAAATTGGATCAACTCATTTACTCCGTGTATTGTAGACTCATTGAAAGCTTTGGATACAAGGGTGAAGGAATTTCCAGGAGCAAAATTTCTGTACAATTCATCTAACAATCTCCAGAAAAAGATAGGATAAATCTTAAAGTAAACATTGAATTTTAGTTGAATGTTTTCCTCTAACACTTGATTAACTTAAATTTGAGGTTTCAATTGATAAGTATCGAGCTTTTACGTTAATTATTTCTCAAAGGACAATTAAACTGGTATCCACTATTTAAAATCAAAAACTTTAAAATAAATTTCACGAACAAACAACAAAAAATATTTGTAATGCAATTGACAATACATTTGCCATAAACATCAGTAATATTTTATAGAGTTTTTAAAATGAATATAGTTTCATTAGAAATTTTATCTTTAACAAACTGAAATCTTTACAAAATTTGATTATGATTGAAATAATTTCTGCTGTTTAATAATGTCGAATGGAGCAGTGCTATCACAGCCATCAAGTTAAAAGAATTCATGATATTTAAAGACTATTTTTTTTCTACATTTTATACAATGTTACCAAGCATTATTCACAGATATTCTAAATAAGCTGACCGGTATACTTTCCCTCTATTCTTTAGTTGCAAAGGCAGAACATGAAAGAGCAGAGATAGTCACACTGCTTTCAAGATACTAATTAGATTGTTGATCAAATAGATTTGATTTAAAAGCTCCGAAATATCTTATACCATAACGAAATGAAAGTTATCTGCGAAAATAAATCACAACAATTTTTTAAAAAACTTTTTCGTATGCGTAATATAGAGAAAGTATAGTAATCGTCAAAAAATTCGAACTCGAGATTTTGACGAATCTAAAAATTTTAAGACCTCCGTGAATTCGAAAAACACATTTTTGGAAAATGTCCCTCTGTCTGTCTATGATAAAGATAACTCAGAAAGATAACCGAGATAACTCAGAAAGATAACTATGATAATGGTAACTGAGCTAGAGTGTTGAAATTTAGTATAGGTCTTTACACTAAAACTGCATATTTCTATCAAATTTTGAGTAAAATCAATTCAGAGAAAGTTCATCTCTCCTGATGTTCGAATATAAGTTAACACAATAACTACAAAATGAAGAGAGCTAGATAGATAAGATTCAGTACACAGATTTAATATATATAATATAGATACCTGTCAAGTTTTGGCTAAATGCAAGAATGGGCTGACTGTCTGTTGGTCTGTATTTTCAGAAACGCGTAATCGTGATAATTAGAAAATGCAATGACATAAATATATCAAATTTGGTGTGAGGGTTTGCGAATGAAGTTCAGTTTTGTATCAAATCTTTGTTCCGATAGGTTGAGAAAAACATATCTAAGGCATAAATTCGATTTCCGGATACCATTAACCGCATGCCAGAGATTAATCGCCAAAAAAACTCGCCAAGGATGACGCTATAGATTCGGTAAAAGTAATAAATTCACGCCAAAAGTTGTTAAGATTTCGTAACTATTGTACACCAATGCCATGTCAAGCATTTTCTGTCATGACGTTTATTAGAAAATAGGTGAGAAAGTTTTATAGACATCACACCCGCGTGTTTATCCGAAATGCACACGGATTAATCCAGGAATAATAATCGGACATGTTTCGCTATATACATCTTTCGAACCAATGTATAGTTCAAATTTATTGCTTTCCACTAAAAAAATGTAAGTCGGTTATTCTGATCCAAATTATAATATTAATTTCGCTGTAAGCTGGAAGTCGGAGGAGGAAATCAGAATAAATTTATTTAGATAATTTTTCAAAAAAATGTTAATTTATAAAATTCCAGATCCTGAACTTAGTTCGTGGTTAGCATGGAATAAAACATTTATAACGCAAGAACGTTTGTCGATTTATCATAGATGAAAGTTTCTACTGGAAAGTCGATAAATAAGCTGACCGACGGCTTTGCAAAAATTGTCCCATTGGTCAAAGGGACTTTTCTTTCCATTGGAAATCTTAGATTAGGGAATTAATTAAAATTAAATAGCAAGGATATTGGTCGAATTCATTGACATGCACTTGCGCAAGGGCCTTCATAGAATTTAAAAATCCACAACTTTTAATTTTTAAGTAATACTTATTAGAAATTTTCTTTTTATTTCATGTTTTTAGTATAACAGATGCCTGGGCACAGAAGTCCCAGGTGTCAATATAATAAATAAAAGAGCATTTCATTTCATTATGCAAATATAAAAAAAAGCAACAAAAAATGTTTTGCATGGAGCGTTACTTATCCTTGCTACATTACTGAATCAAAAGATTGATTAAAAGTATCTGACCTTCACATTCTTGAAAGAGTGACATTGTTTTTTGACGAACGCTATTACTTTTTAATTTTTCTTATTCGAAGTATACAAAAAGAAAATATTGTAATCGTTAAATAATTCAAACTCGACATTTTGTTGAATTTTCCGATTTTAGGCTATTCTGAACCTCAAAAGGATATTTTTGGATTTATATCTGTATGCCTATCTGTGAAATTGATAAATCAAAAATGTTTTGAGTTAAATGATCGAAATTTGATATGTGATCTCTACTGAAAATTTGTTTGTAGCTTGTAAATTTTTGTTTACAAGCTACAAAACAACAAAATTTGTACAAATTTTTGTAAAAATTTGTAAATTTATTTATTTATGTTATATAATTAAATTTTTGTAAATTTTGTTTGTTTAATTTTGAATAAAATCTATTCAGGTTAAGTCTGCGTGTCCAGTTTGATCGAATAAAAGTTAATATAACAACAACAAAATGAATAAAGTTAGATAGATAAAATTTGGTACACAGATTTAGAATCTAAATTGTAAATATATGTCAAATTTGGAACCAAATCTGTCAAGAAGTTGACAATCTGTCGGTCTGTAAATTCACAAATTGGAAACATGATAACCCAAAAACGCGATAACCAAAATATATGAAATTTGGCTCGCAATTTTACGGCTACATTTTTAATTAAGTGACAAATTTTAGGTTTAATTTGCCATTAGAAAGTGTCCGAATACACATTCAGTTTCCGGACACTTTTGTAATAACTGACTTCCAGCGATTAATCGTTAAAATATTGTTAAAGAATGCACTTTAATAGCTTCTTTTGTAATTGTTGTTCAACAGCATGATAATAAAGCATATTTATTACAAGGTATTCAAGAAAGTTCGGGTAGATAGTTGCCGTAAGCGCACAAAGGGAAAAAAAAGAAACAGCAGGCCTAACATGCTTTAAAATATTATAGTAATTAATAATGATATGGCATGCACGTATGCTTGATGAAACAGCTCTTTGGACCGAATGTCCTCAAGTTGCATCAACTTTTAACTGCTTCGGTGGGCAAGGTGATGAATGGATTTTCGTCACGACAGATTATCACTTTAGATAAATTATTTGCGCGCGAATGAATTATGCAATTATCGATTCAATTCATTGTTTAATTTCCTGCAATAGTTCGAAATTATTTCATTATAACGGAGGAAAGTTTTTGTGAACTGAATCAGGAAATTAAAGTTTGCGAGGAGAAGAATAAATGTATATTTTCCTATAGATTTTTACTGAAAGGAAGAATTGAATACTAAATTTTACATCACATTTATTTGATAAACAGTCCATGTGATGAATGATTAATAATTATATAAATAAATATGAATGCTATCCCTCTTTCGCGCATATTCTTTAATAAATATTCTTGTGTATTATTAACATTATTCCATTATCGAAGAATAATTACGAAATCGCCTATTAGGGTGTAATCTTTAGCGATTTTCTTGGCGATTAATCGCTGGAACACAGCTAATACATAAGTACCAGAGAGAGGAATGGGTGTTTTGAAAGCTTTTTTCAAAAAAGACATGGATTTAGGATTGCATTTACAAAATCACATACTCTAATTTTCATATATTTAAGCCATTATGTTTACATACTTATGAAATTGAAGAGTGAAATACAGTCACCTCATTTGTAGATTTGATTTCAAATTTAATGTATATTTCTACTTTAGATATTACCAAATTTTATCCCTCTAGTTCTTATCGTGCTAATTTTTATTCGGACAGCCGGATAGACAGACTTCTTTTGACTTAATATCATTCAAAACTTCACAGAGATCTATAAATTTGGAGTAGAGACCGTATATTAGATTCCCCCCACCAAGCTCGAAGCGTTTTTGAAATCCCTGTTTACAGACAGACAAACATATTTGAAGAATGAGGCTTTTGGATTTAGGGATGTATGAAATATGGAGATTCGTCAAAATATCGAATTCGAATTTTTAAACGATTACAGTTTATTCTCTTTCTATACTTCGTATGAGAGAACGTAAAAATTAAACGATATTTTCTAGGATTCAGATAGTGAGCACCAACTTGCAATATTTTGTATTTGTTCAAATTGTTGAAAATTGAACTATTATCGCTCTCCTAAAAGCCATTTTGCGACTAATGATTCAAATCAATTTTATCAGTAAATATCAGTAAACTCCGAAGTAAAAAGCTCATCTATACTAATATAAAGCTCAGTGTGTGTCTGTGTTGGCGCTCTACAGGCCAGACCGTTTGACCTACAGCTACCAAATTTGGTACATGTATACTTTGGAAGTCGAGAATGTTCACCTGAGTTCCCTTTTTTGAATTTTTAATTATTAATTAAAAACTAACTTTCCCGCCAAAAAATCTTTTTTCTCCACCGCCAAATGAGTAAGGCTTCAGTTTTTCCCCCGACGCTAATAAGGTTAGGCTTTACATTTTTCGACCGATTATTTCAAACAATTCTGTTTATTTTCTTAATGTTTAAAGCATTTAAAACTAAGCATTGTTAATTAATAGATCTTTCAGATTCATTCTGAAGTACGTTTGAATTAAAATAAAACAGAATAAAAGAAATTAAAAATTTCTAATCTGCATAGCGTTATCCCAACTGGCGTAGAAAAATTCACGCGTTTGCTTTATCAACTGGCGTTGAAAATTCACACATGCGCATTGTGTTCTGATTGTTGATAACTATTTTAAACGGATGCGGACTTATATTAAATGCAGATTAATCCTTTCCACTTTAATTTAAAGCATAAATTCTACGGCAGCTAACAAAAAATAGAGAGGTATATATTACGTTATGACTGAAGAACTTTATAATATTATGAGTGAATTATATGACTATCAAAATTTTAAGTTTTAAAATATTTTGATGAAGAAGTTATTAAAGTAGGAATTACATCAAATATTTAATTATTTAAATTTTAACGAGCATTAAGATTGGCTTACCGGCTGGTCGTCAAAGGCGGCTGGTATAAAATAAATCCTTATTGCCTAACAGATACCGGTAAGCTGTTGTTTACTTGTGACTCTGATGGGAAAAGGAAAATGGAATTAATATTATCGTAATTACATTTCCAGTGGATATTATTCCAAAACGCCAATTTCATTTCTTATAAAGATTTCAAAAAATGTAAAGGCCGATTTCATGTATATATTGAGTTATAGCAGATACTATCAAAGCATACATTTTTTTAAAAGATGTATGCTAAATACTGATTTGATCGATATATCATAGCTAGTCTCGCATGTTAAACTTATGTTCTATCGATTTATGAATCGATTTTATTTTTATTCAAGCAATTATTTAAATTCAATTAAGTGCAAATTGAGAAATATGGGGAACAATAGTAGAAATAGTAGGAAAATATGGAGAACAAGAAAAAAATTGTCGAGGAAATCTAAATCCATCGCTCAAATTATTTAAAGTTAATAAAAGCAATTTTTTTGTTTGATTTTTTCTTATTTAAAAATTGTAATTAATGTATATACTTATTATCATGCTACAATATATGTAAAAGAATTTAATCAAGCCAAATATTAATTTTAAAATTGTAATGAAGCGTTAATGAATGGTCTGAAAAATTTCTTGACTATTGGTCATCATTTAAAATAAATCACCCCTTTTTAAATTATAGTACTTTTTTTCATTGAAAAATGGAAATTACTAATATAAATATTATTAATGTTTATAGATTATTAACGTAAATAGATAGAATTAATGAATAAAATATATATATAAAAAAAGGAGATTATAAATTAGAAAATGTGAAATAATTTTTGTAAAAAGGGAAAAATATAATTTTAATTAAAACTTCAGGAAAGCAATGAAAAATAAGTAATTTTAGATTTGCGAGAATTATAAAGCGTGCACCAATGTGTTTCAAATAGTTTAGACTGAAGTGTACTTCTATATTGTTTTAAAATCCCAGGCGGAGTTAGTTAATTTATAACTATGGCATGCCAAATCAAGCAAATGTTCTCACGACGGTTTAGTTCAAATTTACGATGTTCATACCAAAATAGCCCTAGTGTAGCTTTAAAAATTGGACGTTAATATAACTAAGTCAAATTAAAACAGTCATGAAATTGTAACGTGAATGTTTAGAAATAGGAATGAAAATTCATTATCCTTTTTGTCACTATAATCATCAATACCTAGGAAACAAGACCCGATTAATAAATAGACATAGTAAGAAATTGCAAGGAAGACTCACTAATATAAGACTTCTATTCTCTAGGTTTCTTTTGTTATATTTTCAAACAATTTAAGGCTGCGCTTTAATTTAACTATAAAGGTTGTCCAATTGAACTTATTGCAATCAACCGTTTTAAAAATTTGGCAACATTTATAACACTTCCAGTTACAGAAATTTATAACCATAATATTACTTTATTTTGTAGTTTCAAAAATTATGTAGTTTTATAATTTATAAAAAAGCCCCATTTTAAGATTAAATATTATTTAGATTGTACTAAAATAACTTTGAACTTTTTGTTCCTTTTTTGTTTAAAATTAATTTTAAATTTTAATTGCTTACATTTTATATGCGATACTGAAGCCAACTCTTTTGGAAAGTGTTCCGAAATGAAGTATTTTGCGATTTCAGCATATCATTATTTTTGTTTAAAACTTTTAATGAAAGGATTAAATTATAATCAGTAAAACGGTATTTGATTTCGAAAGTTGGGGAAAAAAGGGTCCACGAGATTTGAATTGACTAAGGATTCCTAGAAGGCTTCATCCAGTCTTGCTAATAGCTATTAAAAGACCCATTCTCAAAAAGTTCATGGCAGCTTTTGATTTCTATTTGTTGTTGTTGTTGTTGGACAAGCCCGCTGTTCGAAGACAGAGATTTTAAGCTGGAGGGAGAGCATCTTTTGTTTTTATAGTAGAGCCAACTGGGGCCAACAGTACGACTTAGCTACTCACTAATTCGCTTGCACAACCCCTTTTTACAGGAGGGCACATTCACACATCTCACAGATAGAAAAACGGAAGAACAACCATGCCCAAACCAGGACTCAAACCCGGGACGCCCAGATCTCGGGGGAGACGCGTTACCCCTATGCCAGGACGCCGGCTGATTTCTATTTAATTCTAGTTACATACTAGCTTTTATTCAATATTTTAGACTTCCTAAAACTTGAAGTGTAACCTCAAATGGAGAAACGCCTCAAACAATAAACCCTGCTTCCTCAATCATTTATACATCAGAAGATTATTTTTGGTATTGGATTTAGTGCTAAGTATGTGTTGACTTGACTTAATCCGAGTTTCATTTATCCACTATCTTTCTCTTCACTGATTTAATTCTATTGCAAACAATAGGATATAATTAAACACTTCAGACGTGTGTTATTTCATTAAAAGCATAAGGCAAAGTTTTCTAAGCCTCTTACTTAACACTAATCTACTAATAAAACTGAAAGAAAAGGAAACGTATTTAGAGAATATTTTTACCACAACAATAGAAAATAAGTTTTTGTTTACTCCCTCATTTCCCACGATGTTACGTCCTTAAACACTGCTTTCGAGATTCTCACTTTCTCTGATACCAGTTTCTGAAATGGTTCCGATAGAGGAAACTATCAAGTAACACGCAATCCCCGAAAACGAGTCTCTCTGAGCAATTCATGCCATATTCAGTAAATCGTTCGCAAAACGGAAGCACCATCAGATGCCAGCGTCGTTTTCCTGAAGCGTGACCAGTCAAGAAATCTCTCTCGTGACCATTCCGAGTGTTTTAGAAGTCGTGGACCTCTGCCTGGGCATACAAGAAGGGAAAAGCATTCGGAATTTGTCTGGGAAAATAAAAGCGAACGTTTTATTATGTTGGGGTTATAAATACAAAAATGTGCTATAAATGAAATTTATGATGCTTATGATTATTGTTAAGTTTTTAAGGTAAATTCTTCAGCGTTAAAATATGACGATTGTCAGATTCTTTAAAATGACTTAAGAAGTAATGCATCTTTAAAGAGAATTTTTTAAATTTTATCAATTTTTCTTATTTAGATAGTTTTAAATGGTATTCTGAACTTCGTGAGTTATCTATTCATCGAATAATGTTCAAAATGTCGGATAGGACTTTTTATGAGAAGGGAAGAAGCAAAAGGAGGTTTTGAATACCTGAAGGAAATATAAAAATGAAAAAGTTAAGAAAATTGAAATTTCTTTGATACAAAAGCAAGATGTTCCGTCTTCAAGACAGTTAAATACATAAGAAAATAAACAATATTTTGCTTTTAATTGTGAATATATCTTTAATTTTCAAAAATTATTGAAAAGGAATGAAATTTAATAAAAATCCTTTGATGAAGGGGAGGGGGGTAAACTGATATGGAAAGTTGGAATCAATGCATGAAAGACTGAGAACAATTTCGCAGTCGAGAAGGTCACATAAAGGACTCCAAACATCAGCCATCGTGTGTAAGAGAAAAGTCTAAAAACAAGATAATGGATTGTTTCGTTTTTTTTAAACTCTAGATATAACAGGAAGGTGGGGAGGGGAGAGAGAAAAATTCTCTAATCCAAACAGATCTTATCTTTATTATGCCAAGAGGTGACAAATGTTGAATTAGATATGTATTAAAACCATTTACTAGGAATAATTATTAATACAAAAATAGTGAAAGCCGACGTCCTGGCCTAGGGGTAGCGCATCTTCCCCGTGATCTAGGCTTTCCGGGTTCGAGTCCTGGTTCGGGCATGGTTGTTCTCTACCTTGTGCTCTATCTGTTTGGTGCGTGAATGAGCCCCCCCCCCCCGTGAAAAGGGGTTGTGCAAGCGAGTGTGTGCGTGTTTCTTCTTGATATGAGCTAGAAGTCAGACTTCTGCCCTCTGGTGCTGAGGGGTCTTTATCCTCAGAAGCTACTACAAAAATTTGGTTTAAAATAGTCACACGACAAAAAAAAAAAAAAAAAAAAAAAAAATAGTGAAAAGGATAATATTTCGGATCTTGCTCTTAAAAGCAATTATAAATATATCTTTTTTTTCCTTGTAAATGCAATGTAAATAGTCTCCAAGATGATCGTAAACCATCATTCAACCGAGTTTTTGAGAATTCAGTATATTTCTTGAGAAATTTTAAACGGTAACTGTAGTATTGATCGTTATTTGATTGAGCTATCACCCACCATTGATGTGAAAATTAAATTCAAACTAAAGAAGAAGAAAAGAAAAAAAAAACTCAGACAGTATATGATTTTCTTGCTTCATCAACTAATAATAATCATTAAATTAAAGCCACTTGTTGATAGGCATATGCTTTAAAATAACCATTCTGTAACATTCGAATTAGTTTAGCTAAAAATCAGAAGATGGACTATCACATTTTCCTTAGACAAGTATGGAACTGCCTTAATGACATGTTCCACATAAGTGGATTGACATCCATTGAAAAGCATAAAAATATGATACTTTAACCAACTCCATTCCAGAATTCTTTTCGATGGAGTGTGTACGTCTTTATTAGCCATAATATTCATTCGAAAGCCCTAATAATAATCTCTGATACCAATTCCGACAAAGACTTGCTTTTGTCAGGAATTGTATTTCAGACTTCAAACAAAAGGAGCTCACACCAAATATCTGAGATTCTTCAGAACAAAACTTGAATATAATTGAACGAAATAAGTATTTTGCAAATAAATAAGCCACTTCTTCTTGTGACACAAAATCAGAGAGTGCATTTTGGCTCACCCTGTATTTACGTATATCTGACGGATAGGTTTTATTTCTATGCATGTACCGGAATGATTTTTTTCAAATTTTAATAACGAAGATCAACCATTCAAAACCCTCTGCCATTTTTTATCGCATTTTTACTTAACATAAGCCGACGCTTTCTCCCATATTAAGAATCATGATGTAAATCCTGGAGCCAATACATCCACGCGTTAAATGCTCTGATGTCAAATATCAAAGTCGATTTAAGTTTGAATTTCATTGAGTGTTTCACAAGAGGGATTCTTATGATGCATTACCAAATCATATCATATCACGCCGAACATTAAGTTGGTATTCTTAATACATAACTAATATATTGCGTGAAATGATTTCATAGTAGTAAATGTTCTAACATTTTTTTTTTGTTTCATTCAAAAACATATTTTTCTAAATGAGAAAAGTTTGCATTTAAAAAAAAACACACCAAGAAATTATTTTGTAAGCCAGAAGTAGTGTTTTAATCTATTCAAATAATTCTTATTTCGAATAAGGCTCAGCAGAATATATGAATGCATATATAAAACATCCTTTAACCCTTTCTTGGGCCGTGGAAAGTATGCTTCCCACCAAATTTATCAATCTTTGTATGAATTTATGTAGGTTGGCATAAGTTCTGACAAATTATTTTAGTAAGTCATAAACTTAGATGCTTCACTTCTTTATCTCAAACAAAATGATATGTCTTGATTTGTTACTTAATTATTAATAACCAAATTAACTAATCAAATTTAATTTATCTAATAAGCTAAATGAATCCCTTTTCTTATTCGAATTTCAAGCCTAAAAATATTTTAACATAATACGACTAGAAAAAAATGGCCGTTTAAAGGGTTAAAGGAACAGGCCTGGAATACGTTAGCGATAATTTTTTATTCCTGATTTTAAGGAAATAGTCCAATTTTTATTCATTATCAAGATAATTTCATAAAAGTACAGAGCCACGTACCGAATAGAAAGGAAAACAGTAAGAAAGAGAGACCACGATAAAGAATTTTGACTTGCATAGTTTTTAAAAGGATTTTTTTTTACTCGGCATTTTGGTTCTTTGAGGAAAATAATAACTAGCAAAAAGCAAAGTGAATGACTTGAGAATGACAAAAAGTACGACTTGAATGTTCACATTTTCATTTTCCACTCTTCCACGTGATTGTTTTGCGCTTTCAGAAAACCGAGTATGCATTTTGGACACCTGTTTAGGACACGAATAAAACCAAAATTCGACACAGAACAATGTTGTTGTTTCTTATGGCATTTGTCACAGACAAGCCCGCTGTTCGAAGACAGCCGATTTAAGCCTAAGGGGGAGCGTCTCTTGTTTTTATCGTAGAACCAACTTGGGCTAAGAGTACGACTTGACTACTCACGCATCACTCATTCGTTTGCACAACCCCTTTTTACAGGAGGGCACATTCACACATCTCACAGATAGAACATGAAGAACAACCATGCCCGAACCGGGACTCGAACCCAGGACGCCCAGATCACGGGGAAGATTCGCTACCCCTATGCCAGGACGCCGGCACACACAGAACAATAATTTTAATAATTAGATTACATACCAAATTTTGTTTAATTAAGTCATTGCATTTTTGAGTTTCGCAGCCTGCGAATGCAAAGACAGACGGTTAGCCCTTTGACTAATTTGGTTAAAATCTTGAAGTAGATTTATACTTTAGATGCTAAAAGTGTTCAAAATTTTATTCTTATATCTCTTTATATTTTAAATTTATTCTCTTCACTTGCATTAATAAAAAGAAACCGAAAAAATTTGTGAGAATTGATTTCGTTCTAAACTTCCAGAAATCTGAAACATTGGTATAAAGACCATATACGAAATTTTCAACAGTCTAGCTCAAATTGTCCTTGAGCTTTTCTTATAGACAAAGAGTGATAAATAGACTAATTATAAAAAAAATATGTTTATCACACTCAGAGAGGTTAAAATATGAAGATGAGTCGAAATCTCAAGTAAATATTTTGAGGACTACAATACTGTCTCTTTGTATACTTTATACACTAGAAAGTAAATATGATAGCATAAATCTCTTGTTTTTTTTCACAGGGCCGCGGTGGCCTGTTGGTAAGGTCTCGGCTTCGGAACCGGAGGGTTTCAGGTTCGAGACCCGATTCCACCGAAGAACCGTCGTGTAAGGGGGTCTGTGGCACTTTAAATCTGTCCAGACCAAACGTCCTCCCGCTGGTGTGAAGAGGGGGGTGCCAGCTCAGGTGTCGTCCTCGTCATCTGACCGCGGTTCAAAATGACGAGGTCCGTCCCAAAATAGCCCTAATGTTGCTTCAAACGGGACGTTAATATAACTAAACTAAGCTTGTTTTTTACATGTCACTTTTTCCATGCCAATTAAAATTTAATACATCTCTGATCTTATGGGAAGAAAAAGAACCTAAGTTGACAGCTCAATATAAAAAAAACATAACTTATTTGCAATTACCATATAAAAGTGTAAGTAAAACAAATTAATCGAATCTACATAATTACGAATTTGGGACAATCTACTGACTTCTCCATTACATATAAGAGTAGGATAAAATTATAATTCACGATATAATGCTTGACATCATTCATGGCGCCTTTTCAGATGGATTGCTGAAAGCATTTATTCATTGATGAGGGACGTGGATGACAATGAATTAAGACGCTTATGAAAGAGAATTCGGTTTCGGTTTCCCGCCGGCCTCTTTGACCGATGGAGCGCTCATTCGGAAAAGCACCTCTCTCGAGGATTACTTAATTATTTTTCTCAGAAGTGGAGATGGTTTGTAGTTGAAAATTCATGATATTTTTCAATTATTTAATTCTTCACATTCTTTAATTTCGCTATATATGGAAATATCTATATATAGCTACGTATAGCTATATCTTCATATATTCAATTTATAGCTCGAACGAAAATAAATCCCCCAAACTAAAATTATGGAAATAAAGGCTACTTGGTATAAACAGATATTCGGCTATTTTTGAGACTGATCTCTGTACCCCTAGCAGTGAAACTTAAATATCAGCGATTTTATCATTCAAACTGCGACAGACAGTGATTGATTAATTATATTGTCACCGATTTAGCCTAAACAATCCTCAACATGCACTGTTGATTTAATTAGGAGACCGGAAATATAAATCACGCGACATCCAATTACTGTCATAAACTATGTCAAAAAATGAGGGAAAAACTTTATTCTAAGGGGGAATGCAAATTAATTAATAAAATTAACGTTTTAGAAAAAAAAATATAAAACTTTTTATAAAAACATCGATAATATTTAATAAATTATTAAAACATCGATTTGTTAATCGAAAATAAGCCGAAAAAATCATTCCGAACCAGAAAAAGAAAAGCAGACGACAAATACTTTTAGGAAATGTAAATAAATAACCATATGCTGAAAACAGTATTTAACTAATAACTTTTCTTATTAAAGTCAGATGAATGTCTATATTTATAGGAAAGGCGATTTTTAATTTTTTAAAATTTATTACACAGTTATTTATTTATTTTCTATTATTTTTGACAATAAAATTGAGTAATTCAATTAAAAATATATATGAATCATTTCTGAAAATACATGAAAAGTATTTTAGTCCAAAATGTAATTTTTGAGCTTTTTCTATATTTTTGGGACTGGGGATACCTATCTCTACGGTCACTTCAATAATTTTCTGCGCACCCTATATTATAAACCCAATCTTTTCTTATAATAAAGATGAATGTGTGTTTGTGCGTGTGTGTTGACACTCTATAGGCCAGAACATTTGATCTAGAATTACCAAACTTGGTGTAAGCATACTTTCAAAAATGAGACTATGCACCACAGAATTATTTTTAACAAATTTAAATAGAATTTCAATTAAAAATTAAACAAAACATTGGAATTTTTCAGAGTTAACTTCTGAAAATATAACACTAGAAAAATGATTTCTACAGCTAGAGGTTAAAATCTTTATTATTTTAAATTGATATATCCTCTTTAAGATATATTATTAAATCCTCAAAGCGAAAACTTGTTTAGTTCCCTATTAATAATAAAGAATTATCATAATTTTTGACACAAATTTTTTTCTACTTTTAAATAATTTTCAAAAAAAAAAAATCAACAATATATTTTATTGTTGAAGTAAAACTCAAATTATTCGCATTGTTGCCGTTAATCCATCCTGATTTTTTTATATGTTAATGATTAAAATTTTGAAAATTTGGTTTATTTTTCCGTGTTGTTTATATTTCAGTATAAGCATATTTTTAATAAATTTTTTGATATTTTGTTGTTACTATAAATTAAATCTCGGTATCAAGCTATGGTGAAAATTTTTAAAGTGCGTCCATTTTTAAACATGACCGCTCCTTCTTGTGATATTATTGGATTAAAAAGATATAAACTGAAAGTTAGGGATAAATTAGTAATAAGTAAACTTATTAAGTAACCTAGTTAAGTAAAACATATGGGTAGATCTGTGTATGACTTCTGAAATAATGCAAGTTATATGTCTATCAAAATTTAAAGCTTAAAAATATTTTGTTCTCGAGACAATTTAAATTTTCAGCAGCCACTGTTATTGTACCAACTGGCCGCTAAAGGTGGCTGGTATAAATATATTATTCATACAAAATAATATATTTATATTAATAATTTGCTGCAATAATTTGTATCTATTTCTATCAGAAATATGAACCATTTGTGTATATACCTATCTCTATGGTCTCTTTATATTATAAGATGCATAGAAAAGGATTAAAAGGAAACGAAAAACTAAAGTTATTTTTTAAACTTCTCTATGCAGTAGATTTATGAGTGAAGTTAGAAATTTTTAGGAGAAATCGTCTACCAAATACCAAAAGTCAGCAATAAGTAATACTTCTACCCTCAATTTTCTGAACTCTAATGACTTTAAGGAACACATTGAGGGCATGAAGGAAATTAAAAAGCTTCTGAATCAGTTTCCTAACCTTTAAATTGAAATTAGAAGACATAAAAACGCCAACAAAGTCTTATTTATTAAAAGACAGTATTCTAAAAATCTCCATCACTGGTACAAATGGCATGAAGCAAGCATAGTACGAAATTATCATGGATGCTCTGTCTCATTCATAATTATCCTCACAACTCATAATTATCCTCGTATACTGATTTACAATGTCGTTGTAGAGTAACCCTATAGAAAAACTGTAGAGTAAACGATCTTATGTTGAGGTGACATAGAAGTTAAAAGAGTGGGTTAGATTAGATTAGCATGTTTCTATACAGAAAGAACCAGATATGGCGATATTGCGCCAAACTCTCCTTAATCATGAATTAGAACGAAATAAAAAAAAATGCGATAAGCACTACGAATCAAATCACGTCAAGCAACTAAATATCTTTAAAGAAAAAGAAACATATTTACATGAGGATTATCACTTAAAATGTGTTGTAAATTGACAATAATTGCTCAGCGGGCTTGAAGATTAAAATTTTTACATTCACATAGAATATGCTTTGTTGTTAAATTGAAACTACATCTATTATAGATAAGTTCAGAGTCAGAATGTAAAAGATATTTTTTGGATTAGATATGTGAGACCTACGCGGAATCTCGTCAAGATCATTTCATATTTTCTTATTAATGGTGGGCTTTTTTAAACTTTTAGCTGATGGCTGTAATTGAAACAACATATTTCTAAGTTTAATTGTCCACATTGTTTGCTATTTGTGGTTCTGTGATATTTTAAGGTCTTGTAAAGCGTCTTCGAAAGGAACAAAATTATCTTTGATTAACCTTGCGCTTTTTGCAACCTTGTCAGCATTCTCGTTTCCTCGAATTCTAACGTATCCTAGAATTCTACAAAATTTCTGAGAGAATAATAAAGGTGTAAATACTGCAGAACCAAGAGATGACTTTGTAAAGAAACATTCTTTAAGAATTTCAGTGCCGCCTTTAGAGCCCTTATAAAAATATACTCGAAGAAATTCGGCGCACAAATTTTTATAAGATGTAAGTAATTTACATATTATTCCAACGTATAAATTGATAAGAAAGAATTAAGTTTTTCTGATGTTGTAATATATGGGAAAATGGCTCTGAACCAACGGGATTTTCACTTTTCGGGCCATCAGGGATAAAGTAACGATACGTTGTCTGTGTGCATGAAAAAAGTTCTGAAAAATTATATCAGGTATAGATAGTTAAAGAAAATACATAAAGTCATTAATAAAATCAAAATTTTCGTCCTGCCAAAAACGAAATTCTGAATTATGTTCCAGAAATAATTCGGAAGTGTGTTTTCCGAAAGTTCCGGAAGGTTTGTACCGTGGAGATTTGTCAAAATTGCGAATTCCAATTTTTCGACAATTGCACTACTTGGTATTTATTTTTCGCTTAAGAGTAATTAAATATTAAAATACGAGGCTGCCGGCCAAATATGAAGTTATTGAAGGATCAAAAATTTGAACAGAAAATGAAACTTTGAGAAAAGCGTGTATTATTTTGAAAAACATTACTTAAAAATTCTTAAACAACAGCAATGATCCTAGTTATATATGGTAAAAAGCTACAAAAATTTAAAGAACTTGGTTGTAATATGAGCTAAAAATACGCCTTCTTCATTCCCATCTTTCAGTATATTCCTGGAAATCTTGGTGCATTGAATGAAGAATAGGTTGATAGATAGGTTGTTCCATTAACCTTTTATAGGGGAATTTTTTTTCAAGTCATTTTATGCTAAAACATTTTTAGGTTTGAAATTAGAATAAGAAAAAGGATTCATTTAGCTTATTAGATAAATTTAATTTGATTAATTAATTAATAATTAAGTAACAAATCAAGATACATCATTTTGTCTGAGATAAAGAACTGAAGCATCTAAGTTTCTGACTTACTAAAAAAAAATTGTCAGAACTTATGCCAACCTACATAATTTCATACAAAGATTGATAAATTTGGTGGGAAGTAGGGATTGCAATGCCGGTATACCGGGATACCGAATACCGGTATTTTGAGCCATTTTACAATTTCGTAATACCGGTATTCACAAGTTTAAATACCGGTTTTTCGGTATTTACTAGAAATTTTTTAAATTGTCTCCACTTTATGTTCAGGGATCGCCAACATAGCAAAATAGTATACGTTTTTGTTTTTATGTCTCCCCAACTGGCGAAATGAATTAGCTAATTAATGGCTTAATTAATTGCTTAAATCTAAATTAGCGAAACATGCATTATCCCTGAAAGAAGATATTGTATCCATAACGACTAATGGAGCAACAGTTATGAAAAAAGTTGGAAAGTTGATTGGTGCAAATCAGCAATTGTGCTATGCTCCTGGAATTCAATTAGGATGTATTATACCAAAAAAAATAAAGAACAGAAGAATCCAAATATTGTGGATATAGAAACTTCGGATTCCGACATTGAAGAGAGTAAAAGTGAGAGTGATATTGACAATGAAGATAATGACAATGTAATTGTGGAAGTTGATATTGCTAATGAGGATGAAATATTAACCCATCAAGAACTGCTTCCTATAATTTATAAAGTTCGAAAAATTGTTAAGATATTTAAACGTTCCCTACAAAAAATGCCATATTACAAAAATATATACTAACTGAAAATAAAACAGAATATATGTTAATAATAGATTCTAAAACACGTTGGAACAGTTTACTCCTAATGATGGAACGGTTTTTGAAATTTAGAAATCCAATCCAAAAAACAATAATCGACTTAAACCTGCAAATTAATTTTTCAGAGAGTGAATTCGACTTAATATCCAGAACTATATCAGCTCTACTTCCAATAAAACTGACTATAGAGGCATTATGGCGGAGAGATTTTAATTTATTAACAGCTAATGCAACAATAAATTTCATGTTGCAATCATGAAAGAACAGCACACATCACTATCTGAAGAATTACATATTACATTGAAAAATCGCACAGAAGAAAGGCATACCGAAATAGAAAATGTCTCATGGTATTTACATAATTATAATGATTTTAAAAATTAAAATGAAAAAGAAGAAAATAATCAATTCAAATCTGATTAAGTTTATAGTAAATTTTCTTACAATTTTTTACCCACAAACCTATCCACATTCAGAAGAATTCGGTTCAGTTATCGAAGAACATGATAACACTATTGTCGATAGTGAAAAGGAATTATCTCTTGAACAAAAATTAGAATTAGCGATAAATAAAAAAAAATTCAACGAACCAAAATACAATACAGAAATCAGCTATATCCAAAACCATCCGACGAAAAATTGATTTATTTGAAGATGAGGGATTTAGAGGTAAATACTTGGTAAAAGTATATCGCGTATTGCTAACAGTATCACCAACTAGCGTAGATGCCGAAAGAGCGTTTTCGACAGCTGGTAATTTTTACACAAAATTACTTTTCAGCTTTAACGACAGTACAATTGATGCATCATGTTTTTTAAGATCACATTTCAGAAATTTGTAATAGTACCGCAGAATGAATTCCGATAATTACACGTTTTTTTTGTGATTTAAATAAATAAGTTGTTCCTTTACTTTTTTGTGATTCTTTATATACTGTTATAATTTATAAGTTCCATATTATTTTTTGTGATATTTACACTCTCCTATAAAATTGGCAAATAAAACAAAGAAACACCTTGTTTTCTTTCTTTTTTCTAAAATTTCTAATACCGGTATTAAAACCGGTATCCCGGTATTAAGATCTAAAAAATACCGAATACCGGTATTGAAATTTTGGTCCGGTATTGCAATCCCTAGTGGGAAGCATACTTCCCACGGCCCTAGAAAGGGTTATAGAAAAAAAAATTCCAGAATGTGGATATGATGGAATGCGGATGAAATATGAAATGTGGATATGATGGAATAGGCAATTAAAAAGATATATTGAACTGGTTTCAAAATCTGAAGGAAAATTCAAATTTTATATTAAATCTAATTTTCTGTCTTTTACATTTTGGTTTTTCTTTATCGTAGATCTCCCAAGAGACAATCAGTCAAGCAAATCAGAAAGGTAAATCAAATCTTCTTTTGATACAACGTGGAAATATTGTCTTTCCGACACTTAATGACCAAAATGAAAACATTAAATCGGTGGATTGAGTTTTAAAGAAGAACAAGTGTTATGTTACAAAGCAAACTTTCCTTAAGCCAGCCACTCAAAATTTATGTTATAGATCATAAATCTGCCAATAAAAATCTCGCAATGGCTATCAGTTATAGAACTGTGTGTGAAAAACGAAAAAAGTGCGAAATTTATATGTGAAGAGTTTCCAAAGCCTCTAGATGTACCTTTCACTTTCTAAAAGGTTGAGAAATTTCCCCCGAATGTGATTTGTCACGTATGTTGCTAGAACGATTGCAATTGTGACACGCAATTAAGCTTTCTCGATTGGCATCACTGAAAAGATATTTGAAATTCTTCAAATATATTTTGGCAATGCTGCTTTTGAATTCATTTTCATGAAGTTTATACGATTCTATTCGAAAACTATTATCCAATTATAATAGTTACATCATTTTTAAATTATTCAATATTTTTTTTCTCTGTTTTCTATTAATTTGAAAAGAAATATAGTCATGAAAAGAAACTAGCTCCTAGGGACTAAATGAAAAATGAAAAATTCTAATATTTTCTTTGGGCATAAGAGATAAAGTTTATTAATAAAACATTGTTTAAAAAAATCGAATATTTTTTTGACGAATGTAGCATTATTTAATGCATTAAATTCAGCTCCTTAAAATTTATATAATATTTTCTTTGGACGTAAATGAAGTGTAGAAATCTTATAATTCTGAAGAGAAATTGTAATTCTGAAAATTTGTAATTCTGAAATAAAAAATATATATAAACATTATGCTTATTTGATAAATAAATAACAATTAATTAATTCCATGAAATTCATAAATTGTCTATGATGTGTATTCTGGTTAATCATTGAAGTTTAGCAGAATATTTCTCAACATAGCGATTGCTACTCTTAATATTTTATGGAGAACGCATTTTACATGATATTTTTAATTTCTTCTATATATAAAATGGAGGAAGTATAGAAATCGTCTAAAAATTCGAACTCGACATTTTGATGAATCTTCGTGTTTTAGATCTTCCTGAGTACGAAAAACACATTTTTGGAAAATGTCCGTCTGTTTGTCTCTGCCAAAGATATCAAAAAACGCTTTGATCTAGACGAATGAAATTTGGTATATGGTCTTCTTATCAAATTTGTAAATTTCTATCAAATTTAGAATCTTCTGAGAGGAACTCTGCCTGACCGGCTATTCGATTATAAGTTAACACGATAACGATAACTACAAAAAAAGACAGCTAGATAGATAAAATTAGATACACGGTATTAATATCTATAGTCTAGACACCTATCAAATTTTGAGGCAAATTCAACAAAGGATTGACCGTCTGTCGGTCTGTACTTTCAGAAACCTGTAAACGCGATAACTTAAAGACGCAATGATTTACATATATCAAAATTTCACTTCAAGTATAAGTGATTTTGTGACTAAAATTGTAGTTTTATGTTAAATGTTTATTTCAGTTGGTTGGGAAAAACTCATCTAAATCACAAATCCGATTTTAATGTACTGTTGACCGCTTGCCAGATGTTAATCGCCAAAAAATTCCCCAAGGCTGACAGGATAGAATCAGTAAAAATGCTAAATTCACATCAAAGATTAATATTTCGTAACTATTGCGGAAGGTATTCTCTGAAATAACGCCTTTATTAGAAAGTGTGCGAGAAAATTTTAGGGAGACCACCCCCCGCTGGTTTAACTACTATATCTATTCAAACATAGGCATCAAGATAGAGAAACTTATTAAAATCTCACAATCGATTTTTTAAATTATTAATTATTTCTATTATATATTTTGCCTAGAGAAAGTAAGAAAATAATTTTTTAGATATATGATAATATTCAACTCGAGAAAAGTTTTCGAAAGTATTACGTTTAAAGTTTTGTTGTTGTTTCTTATGGCACTTGCCATGGACAAGCCCGCTGTTACGAAGACAGCGATTTTAAGCCGGTGGGGGAGCGTCTCTTGTTTTTTTTTAGAAGCTCCAACTAGGGCCAAGAGTACGACTTTGCTACTCACGCATTACTCATTCGTTTGCACAACCCCTTTTTACAGGAGGGCACATTCACACATAGAACAACGTAAAAACAACCATGCCCAAACCGGGACTCGAACACAGGACGCCCAGATCATGGGGAAGACCCGCTACCCCTATACCAGGACGCCGGTTTAAAGTTTTATAACAGCCTTAGCTAACGTGGGTAAATGCAAGTGGTAAATGAAATTACGCTTAACTATCAACAAAAAACTCTCTTTCTATCAAAACAAAAATCATTTGTGAACATAGAATTACATGTACAATAACATACGTTGTTACGTTTATAATGTGATTGAGACATGTGAACTCGTTCCATTTGCTTTAATATTCACTTTTGACAATATGGAAATTGACAATAGGAAATATCTTTCCCTAAAAAGAAATACTTCCAAATTAATTTAGCTTGTTATTTTGTATAATTATCATTCGTTTCAATTTAAATAGAAACGATTGGAATGATTTGCAACAGTTAAAGAAATGCTAGAACTTTACATCAATAATGGTTATAAACTCATGATTCTTTATGAATTTATAGCCGGAAGCTGTTGATTTAAATGGCACATAACAGTGATTTTTAAAAGTACTAGAAAATATGCATTGTAATTATTTAAGATCCTAAAAGCACAAGATTTTCTTGTTACAATATCTTAATAGCATTCGGAAGATTGAACAGCATCTTGTAGATATTGTTCAATATCTTCTGGTGACAGAGGAACTATAGAGACAAATTAAAAGTTTCGAATAACTTTATATCTGATTTCTCATGTTACTCTTATATAATTACGAATGTCTTTCAAATATTTAGGAGTATTTTCTTAGGAATGTTAAATGATTTCTCTAAAATGTTATTTATCTGTTGGTTTAAAATTAATGATTGCTTCTAGTTAATTGAAATAAATAAAAATTAATAATATTGACTTGAAACTTAATATCTAACTTAAATACAGTTAGTTTGATTCTGCTAAATTACATTCCTTTTTTTTATTCATTCAAAGCTTTAGGTTGGTTGGTTAATTGAATTTTTTGGAGCGAGAGCCATTTTTGGCCAAACTGCGCCAAGCATATGGTATGAATTCAAAACTTTAGGAATCCATTTGAACTCTGGTTTTGGAATACTAGTTGACCTATTGGGAAAAGAACACTTAATATGAAAAATGACCGTAGGGACACAGAAATACTGAAACTGAATGCTAGTTGAAAAAAAAATTACATCTCTAATATTTTTAAGATGCAAAAATTTAGAAAGGTTAAAAAGTTAAGTTTTGCAACAATTAGGAAGTAATAATATGTTGAATTTTGAATAGCTAGAAAATTTCAAAACAAAAAGACATCTATAATAAAATCTCAGTATTTAATCCTTTGCGCAACTTGTCTTCTCTCAAGTATCATTCAAAACGGTGCATCCTTTTGAAATTTTATTTATTTTTTTAATTTTAAATGTAAAAAATACATACAAAATTGTAAAAAGATGTATCTTCATTTTTCAGGAAAACTGAACTTAATACAATTGTATGTATTTATTTTTGGTACAATAAACAACTCCGTGTATAAAGTATTGAATTACTTTTCCCAAAAGAGTTAATATATACTTTTAATTAAAAAAAATTGTAAAGGATAAATGGAATTTTTTAAGAATTGTTGAGAAGAGGGAACAACGTAACTAAAACAAGGTTTTAAGAAGAAATTTTGGAAACAAAGAAAAATTTAAATACAACTCCAAATTTTAAGTACAGTAAAAATTCGGTACAGAAAAACTAAATTTCAACAAGCCAATTATGATTTGTTCAAAAATTCTAGAGAAATTATCATTACTACCAATTTTTTTTAAAACACAATAAAAGAATTTGAAGATTGAAATTCAAAATTCCATCGATGTACATTAATGTATGATTTTCTTCCTTAACTTCATGAACTTAGATTCCACAGGAAGTTAATATTAAGTTTAGTTTAGTTTAGTTATATTAACGTCCCGTTTGAAGCACCACAAGGACTATTTTGGGACGGACCTCGTCATTTTGAACCGTGGTCAGATGACGAGGACGACACCTGAGCTGGCACCCCCCCCCCCTCCACACCACACCACACCAGCGGGAGGACATTTGGTCATGGTGGATTTAACGTGCAACAGACCCCCTTACACGACGGTTCTTCGGTGGAATAGGGTCTCGAACCTGAAACCCTCCGGCTCCGAGCCGAGACCTTACCACCAGGACACCGCGGCCCGAAGTTAATATTAAAGAGAGTTATTTGGGGAAAGGCATAACTTTGAACTTTTTTCAGATGATGAAGACGGTATCTTATCAGTCCCCATCTCTTCCACATTCCCACACTATACCTGTAGAGGGTTATCTTATTCCAATAGATTTTAATATTATGTGGAAATTAGAGGAACAAATAGACATCCCAGAATCACAGGTTTAAGAACATAGATCCTGCCATTATATTTATACAGGCCCTTGATTCAAAATTAAATGTTTATTACGAAAGCTCAATTTATTTGCGAGATGGTGTCGATTAAACTTTTATCAGTTTTTCGGTTGTAATGTTTATTTTAAGTATATAAATGATGGAAAAAACGACCGAATTTTGTGCTCAAGTCAAGCTACTTTCTTCAATATTCATTAAAAAAAAGTTTTAGCACGAAATCATACGTTTATACCATAATACTGGTATGACTTTTTTTGCTTTGAATCAACCTATATATGTAAATAATTTAAATTAATTTAAATAAAATATACTCTTCAAAATATTATACCCATAGTTTTAAAAATCATCAACTGGATATGAAAAATCTCTTAATAGGATATTAATGCAAAATAAACTTCTGAAAATTACATTAAAATGTCTAATCATTAATATTTTTAAAAATTTTTTTAAAATGAATGAATAAAAAATATTATTTACTGACGATAGACATTATTATCGATTACATTATATCGGTAATAGACATTATTATCGATTACAGAAATATTTTTTTAATATTATAATTTTGCATACCATTTTCTTGAGAAGCCAAGAGCCAAATTGCCGGATTTGAGTCTTTTTTTTAAAAAAATTCGATTTTATAGGATAAATGAACATTTTTTTTCTGAAACTTACTTTCGTGGTTCATAATTTAATAATTATATTTTTAAATTACCATTCTTGTTTTTATCTCAACTATTCCTTTTTCATAAAGGTATATTTCCTGATTTTCAGGCCACTGTTATTTTGAAAAACATCGGTGAATTTCAGAATTAAAAGCAGCTGAGCTGTCACTGGAAAGAAAAGATCCTTGAAAGAAATCATGTTTTTTAGAATCTGTCGTATTTTTATTATGAACAAAAGACAACTGTCTATCATTTATCTAAGGGAAAAAAATCAATTAATTTAAGTGTTCTTTATCAGATATTGTTAATATATTGATATACTTCAGTAAATTATTTCTGTTGATCTTCTTTAGTTTTATAAAGTGATTCCTTTTCAAATCGCCAGACTTCAATTTTTTGCCACTACAAACTTTTTCAGATCTTGGCATAATGATTTAAACATTATTATATTATGATGTTAATCTAATTAGGAAGTCTGAACAAAAACATTTTAATATCTCATTTATTAAAAAAAAGAAATGTTTTAAGCCAAAGTTATTACAAACAATTTATTTTATAGATCAATTTCTATAAGTTCATTGATTTTAACTATCACTTTCATGAATTATAAAAAATAAGAAAATAAAGCCAACAGTTATTATAGATTAAAAAAATTTATATTAATTTTCTTGAGTAATGGATAATAGCTTTAGGATCCTTTATTGAAAACAATGCTCAAAGGAAAAAAAACATCTTTTCTTTTCTTCAGTACAGCTAAATCTAAATGAATTAGAACGTATTCTACATCAGATACGGGATTTTGTAACAATATGTGAAACTGCATTTCTGGAAGGAAATAGATTTGTTATCATAAAATTTTCTCAACAGCTCTCCCCCCCCCCACACACAATTTACTTTAAAATTAAATTTTAAAGTAAACATGGTCTTTTTTAATAATAGAAGACCCTATCGACTTCAAAATGAGCAGAAACCTACATCCGAGAATTTGGTGTCAAAATGGTATCTCAGGTACAGTTACGAGAATAGTTTTCTTTTAAAAATCCTTTTTTGGATAAGTCTCCTAGATGACTCAAAAAGACGATTTAGACAACGACTAATGCTTTGTATTTTTCTCATAGTTTTCTCTTTTCTTGTTATAGACGATACAATCTTAATACTGCATTCTAAAGCCTATGAGCCTCTTTATTTAAAAATTAATTATTTTCTGACATCAACCAGTTATATTTTTAGCTTTTTGACGTGGTATACAATGAGGTCCAGAAGAAAAACTTTGGTCACATTGTTAAATTCCCTAAAAGAGAAGAATCCCTTAAAAAGCTCAAAACTTCAAACTTTACTTCTAATTTGGATTTGTATCATGCCTTTAGCATATCCATTGCACTTATTAATTTTTGGTATAAAAAGCATGAAGGAAATTTCCGTGTATCAGCATTACGGCTTGAAAACAAGTGCTTACATAAAATTAGCTAAATTATGCGTAAAGAATTTATTGACAGCCTGTTTCCATCCTACTATGACAAATCTCTTACTTCTAATATATTGCTTATTTTGTCACACCACTTGCAAGTTGTTGAAATCACTTGCAAATGAAATTAAAAGATGCTCGTGCGAAGAATTTACAATTTCCAAACAAGTGATTATTCTAAAAATGGAATCCAGAATAAGAATGGTAGCAACTTACATCCAAAAGATATTCTGTGTACCCTGTTTTCATATATTTGTAGCACATTTCTCTGTCTGCATAACATCTCTAGGATGGGTACTCATGCTTGATCAATCAGGAGCAAATGGTATTTTGATTTTCACTATGGCTATAGAGTTCCTGAATGCTGCTGGGGGACTTCTGGCTTGCTATTGGGTGGCAGGGGGATTACCAGAGGCAGCGAATGAATTTAGAAATGCTTTTCGATTAAAAGTACAGCAGAGAATGATTTTGTTTCGAAAAACAAATGCAGTTTATTTTGAGAAATGCTTACCAGAGATACCGATTTTCGAAATGTCTGGGTGCGGTATCGTATATTTTCGAAGAAGTTCCATCCTATCTTTAGCCGGAGCTCTTCTGACTTATACGCTTGTTATAACCAGTTGGAAATAATTTTCTGAGTCGAATCATTTGACGTTATTTCGTAATCTGAAGCTAAACATCACATGTACTGCTTAATTTCTTAATATCAAATGCTATTCTGTCATGTCATTTTTTTTATCTCCCTCCCCCTGGAATAAGAATTTCAAAACTGGAGTAATGCTTTTGATGAGTATTATACAACATCAAGAACTGGATTTCGTATCCATTGAACACTTGCAAAAATGCTTCTTTAGTTATTTAGAATGTTAAGTTATGCAACTTACTTGAAGGCAAACAAGGAAGGATTGGAGTCCCGATTGTAACATGTTTCGTATGGAGAAATTCTTAAACCTACAGAGGTTTCGAATATTTTTACATTATGATTATCACAAAATGATGTATCGAAGCTCTGTTATAGCACTTGATTTTGAAAGATTTAGGTTATGTCTTGTTTAAAAATATCAGATAACGTTAGAAAAGTATGAAGGAGAATAACTATGCAGCCTTCAATTTATATATAATGTCTTAAACCGGCTATTTTGTTATCAATCGAGTATAAGATAGCAGCGGGTCCAGAAACAAACATTGTGCAGTTTCCTAAGGAAATGTTTTAATTATGTGATGTAAATACTTTAGTTTTGGGATAATTGTCAATGTCGATTTAGTAAGTGCTTTATTTTGCTTTGACTCTTGCTTATGTAGAAATTATAGTTATTCGTTAAATGGTCGTTCCATAAATAGAAAGTCCATACCTAGTGCAATATACCAAAAGACATGTTTATGTAAATTAACTACGGAAAAAACACGCAAAAACCTCAAGAAAATTCTGATATAGAAATAGAATGTGAAATATTTCGCGAATTTTATTGACTTTAGCATAAAGAAAATAGTATTCAGCAGAATCATTCATATTGGGAATCAGCTTCTGGCGAGCATAGAATAACGAATAGTAGTCATAATTAGATGAACTGAAAAATGATTCCATTCGCACATAGAGTATAAAGTAAGTGGCTCATTATTGGTTCTCCGAACAATCCTAGGATGCTAAACATCACTTCTCATCTTGTTGGAATAAATCTCCCACCAATTTTGGTAAATGTTTGGCGCTATAGCAACCTTCACCCTTCGTTGACTAATTATACATTTGTGGACATAAGGTTATTATAAAGGTCAATAAATAATTATTTTTAAACGTTATAAAAGCCTTATATTTTATAGTGAATTTTGCTCATAAGATCAGAGAGATTGTGTAAGTTTAATCGTCTAAAAGCATTTTATTTCTTAATTATAAAATTTTTAAAAATATGCTCTTATTTATTAGAGTAATCTTTTCGATGAACTTTTAAAAATGCAACTTTTTTAATGATATTACGGTTGATTTTGCTTTTTGAAATAATATGTGTCAGTTTATTTTCTACTTTTTTTTACAAAAAATATTTAAATTTATTTTGTGTATATCAAACACACCATTTTTGTCAATTGATTATTTTTTTTTAAATTCACTTTCTAATATTCAGAAGAAAAAAAAAACTAATGCATCGATTTTCAGAACTGAGGTTAATGATTAGCAATCACCGCAACAGTTTCATGAACGAAATTGTTTGTTCCCTTCAACGTATAAATAAACTGTCAATTGTTTATCCATTATAAACAACTCCAAACAATTTGAATCTTTGCACTGAAAGTAATTTTAAAAAATCAATTGCTTTGTATATTCATAGGCGTGAAAAAGAAATCGATTTCTTATTCAAGAACAAACGTTTTCAAGAAATGATTGTCATTCAAACTGCCAAGTCTCATTTGTTAGCCGATGGTAAATTTGACAGATTTCAATAAGTTTCAAAAATGTTTTACATCATTATATTGATTTGATTCAAAAAATCTGGATTAAATGGAAATAATTAATTGCTGATTGTATCTAAAACTTTAAGTTCATTGCTTTTTTAAAGAGTTGAAAAGAGCACCGTACTTCAAAATTGAGACCTGAGAGCTGAATAGTTCGAATAATATTTTCTTACCAGAAATATAATGCAAAAGTAACCTCTGAGTTCATTCGATTTTTGTTTGAATTTTTATAAAGTTACAAAAGAATTTAAGAAGTCTTTGCTCATTTAAATGATAATCGATATCTAATTTTTATTTCAAATATCTGACTTTTAAGCTCAGCAAGAACAGTTTATTTTTATATTAATTGTAGGGAATGATGATTTTCACGATAACAGAATAATCTCTTCAGCGTTTGCTGAATAACAACATCGTCTGATTGAAAAATCTGCTTTTCTTCTTAATTAAATAGAATATTCTGATATTTTTTGCAAGAAATGATATGATAATTACAAAGTAAATATCCTTTTCAAAAAATCCTCATTAAATTGAAAATCTTGTTCTCAATATACAAGAAACTGTAATAAGTTGATAAAAAAAGGATAATCACATATGAAGGACATAAAATCTTCCTTCATATGTGAAATATTTTAGGAATTGTCTCTAAAATATTTTTGACTAAAGAAAAAGTTCTGAAGAAAAGTTTATGATTGAAGACAGAAAATGACATCTTTTAATGAAAATAAATATGGACATCAAGGTGAGCAGAAACTCAAGTCCAAAAAGATGAAATCAAACTGGTATCTTAAGTACGGTTCAGGGCAAAATATTCTTTTGTGTCTCCTTTATTGGACAGGTCTCTTAACAGATTCAGACAAACGACTTGCACAGCGAATTATGCTACGCATCATTTTCCTAATGCTTTTCTTGCTATTTCTGGACGACTTAATCGCCACTTTGAATAGTAAACTCTATAATCGTCTTTATATAAAAACGAGTTATTTACTAACATCTGCTAGCTTCGTTTTAGGTTACTTCATGTGGTACTCAATGAGACCCAAAAGAAAACTTCTGAGTTCATTATTGCATTTGCTTCGAAAGAAGAACCCCTTAGGACGGACAAAATTTCAAACCTTGCTTATATTTTTAATCTGTAGCATGCCTTTGGTATATCCATTGCTTTTATGCATTTTCTCTTTAAGAAATATGACTAAACTGACTGTGCATCATCATTATGGTATGGTAATCGATCCTTACTTCAAATTAAGTTTATTATGCTTAAGGTCATTTCTAAAAACTTGTATGCACCCAGCCTGGACAAATCTTATCGTTCTGGTGTATTGCTTGCTCTGCCAGAGAATCTGCAGTTTGATGAGATCTCTTACAAATGAAATCGAAAGATGCCCGTTTGAAAAGTTTACAATCTCCAGGCAAGTAGTTGTTCTGAAAATGGAATCCAGAATAAGAATGGCTGTAGCCTGCATCCAAAAGATATTCTCTGTACCTTGCTTTCTTATGTTCATAGCACATTTCTCTGTCTGTGTAACATCTCTAGGGTGGATTTTGGTGCTTGATCGTTCGGGGGCAGGTGGTATGCTGCTGTTAACTATGGCTATAGAATTCCTGAATGCTTTTGGAGGACTTCTGACTTGCTACTGGGTGGCAGGAGGATTACCAGGAGCGGCAAATGCATTTAGAAATGCTTTTCAAACAAAAGTGCAACAAAGAATGATTTTGTTTCGCAAATCTGAGACTCTTGGTTTTCAGAAAGGCTTGCCTGAATTGTCTACCTTCACTTTGTCTGGTTGCGGTATCATTTATTTTCAAAGAAAATCGATTCTTACTTTAGCAGCAGCTCTTTTAACTTACGCGCTTGTTTTAACCGGTTGGGATTAAATTTTTGTAAACATCCACTGGGTTTAAAGGTAGTTTATTCTTGAGTAAGTTAGAAGTTTTATCATCAGTCATTTCACTAAGGACATATAAAAATATTTTTGATTCCAAAATGTTTTATTCAACGAAACTGTCAAATCTACCGATATTTGAAAAAAGTATATTTTGCTGTGAAATATGAAAAAGATATTTAATACATTGTTTTTACCGTTTGACTATAGCTTTGTTTATGATTTTAATCGTAATTCAATATATGACTTGTGAAGTGCATGCATGCTCGATGAAGTCTCAATTGGCACATTTTTTTTTTTTACAAGCTAACAATAAATGTAGGATAGATGTATAGTAATGTTATAGACGGATTTGCCCTTACCATTCTGAGAATAGTGTTAGTTAATCTGCTGTATACAGCCTGGGTGTGCTTATCATTGGCAACCTAAAATGCACATAGACCATTTTCACTCGTTTCGAAGTAAATATTATGCAACAATTGATATACTGACATTAAAATTTATTATGCTTAAAAATGTTCTATTTATTACTAATATTTTGTGTGTTGCATCTCTATTCTAAATTTTTTCTGTTTTCTTAAGAAAATTTGTTTATCACGTCATTTTGCCTATCCTAATAATTTTTTACTGTTATCCTGGAAATATCCATTTATGTAATAATCAACATAATGAAAATAAAATATGCCTTAGAAGTGATTCTAATTTTATTATATTGTTCTTTATTGTTTTCTTGGCCCATTATTTTATTTTTAAGAATCTTGACTTGGGCTTGTCAGATCATAGTGCATCTAGTAGTGACTTTTTTTTATAGCGTATTCCAAAGAAATGCGAGGATAGTAAAGTATTACAACAAATGTGTCTATTAATTACAATTAAATAGATGTTTTTAACAAAATTTTATGGTGTTTTTTTGTTATTGCTATTGCTTTGTAATCCCTTAATAAACAAAGCTTTTCACGATAAAATTAAAATTTACACAATTTAAAGAGAAAAATTGCTCAGTTCACTCAAGTTTAAAAAATCAGAGTTTTTCATTCAATTTAGAATGAATTCAATTTCATTCAATTATTTTGTAGCGCAGAATTATTAGTATTAGGCCTTAGAAAAGTAATTAGATGCATAATTCACCTAATACAAAGATTTTTTTTATTGATATAAGAAATAAATATACATAATTTTTTAAGGCCAATTCTTTTGAAAAAATAAATTGCATCTTTTTACCATTCTATAGGCGTTTTAACAATCAAAACTGAAAATTAAATAAATAAATGTCAAAATTAAGCACTGTCTTGAGTGAAGAGGAGAGGTCCCATCCGAATGAAAAGATTAAATATATTACGGTTGTGCATATTGTAGCATGTAACATATTTTAAAATACAAATATCTACAACAATACTCTTGTACTTGAAGATAAAATTTTAGTCTTATATACTCATTAAATTTGTAATGACGATTAAAATAAATGATGAGAAGTTAATTTTTGTCGTTTTTTTTAACAATTATGCCTCCATTCTATTCTGAAGACGAAAAGATTCTGAATGTTTAATAAAAGTGATAAATTCGAAATTTCAACTCATTAGAAAAAAAGATAAAAACTCATTTAATTTCCATCAAAGTTTTATTACTAAGCTTCGGAAGATAAATATTTTTAAAAAATGGCTTTTAAAAAAATTAAATTATTTAAAAGAACATAGTTAATAATTTTGAGAAAAGAGAAATATTAAATGTAAATCAATGAATTATTTTTGCAAATTCATTTTTGATAAAACATGATATTATAATGATGATCAATTTATAATGATGATCCGGCGCATGATATTATAATGATGATCAATTGCAAAATATTTTCATTTTCAAATGCAGTATTTAAAGCAGAAGACTGACGACTATGGAATCCAAGTTATTTTATAATTTACATAAAAATATAGAATAATTTAATACAAAGGAAAAAGAATGAAAGATTTAGAACGCTTTTCGATCATTTCCAAGATTATCATCTAAAAGAAATATCAGAAATAAGTTGTTTGCACAAGAATTGAATGTACAAGAACTAAATCCCAGAAAGCTTCAGATTTTAAGAATATGGAATACTTTTATAACTTAAATTTTATGTAATAAAGGTATCAAATAATTCTGAAATTTCGCAATATTTCAAAAAATGTATACATTAAAAATATTCTTTTGAAATTTCAGTTTCAATCGGCATCACTCATCGACAAGACACTTAGGCGGCATCTCTTTCAGTACTCATATAACACATGACAATATTAAATATACAAATTTTATTTAAATGTTCCTTTATTTATATTTTAAAAATATATCGTATATTTAATATTTTGTGAGTAAAATGATCAGTACAATATTATTAATACTTTTTTTTTCAAATGTCCTTAAATAAACTGAGATGCATTTTTAAAAGTTCAGATCATTCAACTTCGCAGAATTTTTCCCTTCACAGCTGAATCCCTTCAATTCTTTTCCGTTTGTATTAGATTAAGACATCAAATACGTTGTTATAATTATTCGTTATTACATATATTTACTAAAATAATATAATTAAACTATTAATATCTTAATAACAGTTGATAATTGTAGCTAGATATAATTATCGCAAATTATTCAACAAATATGGTAATCACAAAATCATTAAATTTTGACTCACTATATTTCAAAAAGTTTTATGACTATAAAAATAAATAATAGTTTATAAAAATGGCAAAATTTCATAATTTATAAAAATAATAATGAAATTTTAGATGTTTTCCTTTTACTACGCAACGCATCCAATTCTCCTCGGAGACAATGGAATATGTGTTTATAAAAGCGATGGTGGTAAGGTTCAAGAGCTCAGGTAATAAGGTTAGTGTTACTATCAATGATGATAAGATTAGCGTTACTGGCAATGGTGCTGAACAGTGCACAGAACATATTTATATAAACCCAAAGGAAGAAGTGAGAAATTTCTGAATTCAGGTTGTTAGATTACGCAGTCGAATCAAATCTTTTGATTAAAAAAATAAAATAATTTGAAAATTATATTATTTATCATACACTTTACCACACGATTACCAAGGTAGTCTATTATTCTTTTAAAATAAAATAATTAGAAATTAATGATAATCTTAACTTGAAATATAATGAAAAAAATTATGAAATATACACAAAAAGTCATACCGAGTAATCATATTCCTGTTAAATAGGAAAGCTTTGGATAAATATCTGTAGTCATTTTTAACTTATGTGTATTTTCAATCTTTGATTCATGCAACTTAAAATGGATCACATTTTAAAGCAATGGACGTTTTTTAAATTTATATTCATACACAAATGTCTATTTCAAATCGTTATAAAAAATAATATGAACAAGAAAAGTTCTCAAAGGAAACAGCTTTACTACATCTTTATTCCTCCTCATTTATTTGTTTAGAAAACACCCTGTTAAAAATTCGATACGTTTCGCTCTAAATATCGAGAAACGTTTTATAGTTATTCAAGGTTTCCTAAAAGCAAACAAACACGGAATGGACGAATAATGAGAAGCAGAAGAAGTATTGGAATCGGTTCTTTTCTTTGATTGATAAAGATGATTCATTTATTCATATCACACCGGATTGCATTTCATGGAAGAATACACTTCTATTTTTGAAAAAAAAAAAATTATATATACTACGTAGTTTTATTATGTGCCATCACTGCCATCGCAGCTTCGTCCAGGTTATACAACCCGGTAAAGAAAGAAAAAGAAACTTTGCTTTTTTTATATTGGTAAATAGTAAATTGGAAAAAATTCATATGGAATGCAAGTTACTTTGAAAGGCTTGTTTCCAATTTTTTTTCTCTTCACTTGAAGACTGACCAAGTGGAGTGGAATGTGAAAATGGCAAAATACTGACTATCTGAGAAGCATCCATCTAATAATTTTTAATTTTGCTCCCCCAAGTTTATTTATTGCCAACGAGATTTTTGTTGTTAACGCAACCGCTTAGGTGGAAATAGGAATTCAATAGGATCAAAGAAATTTTCGGATTGATTTGTTTTTGTTTAGTTATATTAATGTCCCGTTTTAAAGCAAGACTAAGGCAATTTTGAAACGGACCTCGTAATTTTGAACCGTGGTCAGATAACGAGGACGAGACCTGAGATGACACCCCCTCCCCAAACATCCACGTCACATCAGCTTGAGGACATTTAACTCCCACGGATTTAGCATACACCAGACTCGCTACCACGACGGATCTTCGGTGGAATTGGGTCTCGAATCTGAAACCCTCTGGTTTCATAGCCGAGACCTTACCACCCAGACCCCAATTTTCGGACTGAAGGTAATGTGTCTTATTAAAGCACACAATTAATTTCCTTGATAAAATTCAAGCTGTTATTTAAACTTAATAGTCTCTACCATGTTAAAATTGCGCTTTAATAAAAACTAATATTTATCATAGCGATAAAGTTGAATTTAAACAAATGGATATGAAAATTCTTGAAAGGAGTTTCGTTAGAGAAAAAGAAGTTTGCCAAATTCCTTCCTTACTAAACATTTACCAGATTTAAAGTTTAAATGCATCATGATTGAAAAATTACGTGATGAATCAATCAGATAGTTGCGTCTGATATTTCTATATGCAACTAGTTGCTATAATAATATCAGAAATTGCCGAATGAACAGCGGAATAATATTTACTCATCTCAACAATGGGAATTTTATTCCTGCTTTGCATTCCTTAATCCATTCATTCTCTTGATGAATATTTTAGATAAAGGAATTAAAACTTCATATTCTTTAATAAGTATACAATACGTACTATTAATTTTAGCAGCCATTGTGCTCATTTACTTGCCTAACTTTAGAACTCTTGCAAATGCGAATCACTTGCATACTAGTCCGACTGAAGCATATTAAAGCAATGGAACAGTTTTCATAATCGAATTCATATTTTAAAGAAATTTCATTTATAAACACGATAAAAATCGCTTAATCATGATAAGAAAGTAAATTGTGCAACTGAAAAATTTTGTGCATCAAATTATATACTAATAAAGAATATTGAGAAGTTTGCATTTACTAACTAATTTTGTTTGAATCCAGAAGAAAATCCTTCTAGAAATCGATCTAGAATCAAGTACAATCGCCCGCTAAAGAAATCAATCAAGTGGCCCCATTAACAGTACAATGCCAAAACTGAAGGCTTTTAAAATAATCGCCTTTTCTACTTTTAAAGTTAAGTCTTCAGAATCCTTGCTTTGAAGACAAAAATCAATAAAAGGGATTATATATTTAGGAACATAGTATTATTTGTTGCCATATTCCGACATTCGCATTATTTGTCAAGACTTCCAAGTCTTTAGTCTCAATTGCACTGAATTTAACTTCAAATTTGACGAATTGTAACTCGTTAAATTGAAATTTAGTTATACCCTGCCCTTAAATTTAAACATTTAAGCAAAAATTGTCTTTAACCCTTTCTAGTGCTGTGGGAAGTATGCTTCCCACCAAATTTATCAATCTTTGTATGCAATTATGTAGGTTGGCCTAAGTTATTACATATTTTTTTTCGAAAGACAGAAACTTAGATGCTTCAGCTCCTTATCTCAGAAAAAATGGTATGCCTTGATTTGTTACTTAATTATTAATCAACCAAATTAATTAATGAATCAAATTAAATTTATCTAATAAGCTAAATGAATCCCTTTTCTTATTCTAATTTCAAGCCTAAAAATATTTTAACATAATATGACTAGAAAAAAATGGTCTTTTAAAGGGTTAAGTAAAAAAAGGTACTTTTATATTTCAGATATTTAATTTAGCAAAAAACTGATGGAAAAATGAAAATTATTTGAAATTACTCCGGTTGCTACGATATTACGTATACAGGAAAAGAATCTAAAAGCAAATAACTCATATCATGCATAGTATTATTTTGAAGTCAATATGATAAGATATTTCAGCAATGCAAGAAACTTAGCATTATGCATTAAGTTAAATACATTACTCATACGATGGACATTCAAAAGAGCTACTATATGTAATATGGTAGCACTGAATAATTAAAGTAATTGAAATATGAAACAAAATTTATTATTTAAAACCAACTAACAACAAAATTTAAAACCTTACGCGAAAGACCATATGCTAAATTTCGTTTGTTTAATTCACTGGTTTTTAATAAGTCATATTCAAATAGATAACATGATTCATGACATAGATAGCAGACATCATTCCAAAAACTATGTTTTTCGATACAGCGATAATCTTCAGTTCTAGGAAAGCATGATGTTCAAATTTTTACATAATAAACCAACATAATCTTTATATACTTTGAATATGGGAAAGTTTGAACCAAGTAAAAATACATATGGGAAAGCAAGCAAATTTAAAAGGTTTTTAAGCACACGTGTTATAAAATCACATTTTGAAATCATTGCTCATGACATTTTCAGTTATTTTATTTATTAGTGTATAGGCTCTCACTTAAATTTTTTTTAAAAATTTTATTTAACGTTTATCTATTTACACGCGTCTTGACAATTGTATATTGAAAACATTAAATAAATTTTACTTTGTTCGCCCATAAACTAGGATAACTTTGTCACATTTTTCGTTTCTTCCAACGGCTTTGGAAACTAACAGTATATATATAAATATTTCTAAATTATCATAGAACATTAATCTCGATTGATAATTTTACATTCTATGAAAAAATAACAATCCAAGCAAACATTTATATGTTAAAAAAAAAGTGTTTTCAAAATTACTCTGGAAAATAGGCAGCTTAATTAAGTATGTTAAAACCGGTCAAAATTTACAAAAAATATTCAGGAAAAGATTTTTTTAAATACTAGTATTAATTCCTTTCACAAATTAAAATTAGCTCCTTAAGAAATGTATTCAAAAATATTCAAAACATAAAAATTGAAATGTTTAAAATTCATAAACCTTAAAGTCTAAATATATATATATATATATTTTCAATAGGAATGGGAAATTTTCAAATATTTTTATTGTATACGATATTATGTACACGATATTTTGTACATTCAGTACAGTTTCATCATATACGTTTGTAAAATAAAAGATTTTCCTTCTGTCATTTACACGAAAATGTAATAACTCGAACTCCCAGTTTGCGTACAATTGAGAGAGTTTATCAACAAAATGCTTGACATCTTTTTCTTCTAGTACATTACTACAACAAGCATTCTAAACTTTCTTTTAAAAATCATGTCATTAAACTCCTGGACCACGTTGACCAATGTTTTATCACATTCATCAGATGTGTAAAGAAATTAAAGTGGATAATCACATTAATTTCAGCTATTAAGGTCAATCGTTTAATAGTTCGTCCATTTACAAGCCTCCTACACACAAATTAATTTGCTGTAGAAGTACTTGGAAAGGAATAGTTTTTCTAATTAAATTTTGGAACCTATCTTCCCAAAGAAGATAAAGATACTTTCAGAAGAGCATCAAGGAGCCTTCACAAGTCTGCAAAAAGCAAGACTTATTTGAAAATTTCACCTTTCTCATCAGCGCTCAATAAAATCTAATGTCTTTATTTCTTGAAATGGGGAAACTTGACTTATTATCAAAGATTCTTTGAGGGATATTATAATTTTCAAATACTTTTCCATTGGTTATTTCCGTATTAAGCACAGCAGAGGCAGCAAACCGCAACGTATCACCTTAATTTTGATAGAGTTGCTTTCCAACTTGGTCCGCATGAATTTTGCATCTTATGTAGTTGTAAAATAAACACAGAAAGCACATAATTTGGGAAACGTATGCAAAAATTTGAGAAAAATGCATAATCCGAGATTGGCAAAGTTGTCCCACTTTTATGCACAAATTTCTTTAAATAATTTTACCAATTTATATCGTTTAACCAAACTACAGCATGAAATTTAAATCTCAAAATGATTCTGAAATGAAGTTATTTACATCTTTATACAAAGCAAGACATTTTTACTTACATTTGAATGAATGGTCTATTCGAATCACTTGATTATCAAAATACTGTTCAACAAGTTGTAAACAAAAGCGTTGATTGAAACTTGTAAACAACTTCTGTTAAAACGTGAAAAGACACTATCGTCGAATGTCACCTTTGTAAGATGAATTCATTAGCTCTTGCATTGCTTGATTCAGGAATTTAATAGGGAATCTAATATTATTTTATTTAAAAAATTCTAAAGTTGTCCCTGTTGACTGAAGGTATTAAAATCATTTTTATAATATTATTCTGTGACTATTTAATGAACCAGAATATTGATTCCATAATATATTGCTGTAATAGATTCAGTTTCTTGTGAAGTGGAACCACAGTGGCGTGGTGGTGAAGCCTCGATATTGGTACCGAAATTTTCTGGGTTCGAAGTTGCATATCACTAAAAATGAATCGAGTTTTAAATCTAATGCAGAGGATGAAATATCTTCCTACTTGTGTGGAAGTCCACCAAATAAGATGTGGTGTTGAGGGTTCTGACCATGGTCCAAAATTAATAACGTCATGAAGCTTGTGATCCATCTCCTGAGGATCTGCTTATGGTCATATTTGCGGAGACGAAAGTGATCGAAGCCACCATGTAGCAGAATGCTTTGCAACAAAATACCGTTTCACCAAGCCAGTGTTACACACCTTTCACGAATTATGAGCCGGCGTCCTGGCATAAGGGTAGCGCGTCTTCCCAGTGATCTGGGCGTCCTGTGTTCGAGTCCCGGTTTGGGCATGGTTGCTGTTCCGTTGTTCTATCTGTGAGATGTCTGAATGTTCCCTCCTGTAAAAAGGGGTTGTGCAAGCGAATGAGTGATGTGTGAGTAGCAAAGTCGTACTCTTGGCCGAAGTTGGTTCTACGATAAAAACAAGAGGCGCTCCCCTTTTGGCGTAAATCGCTATCTTGGTAACAGCGGGCTTGTCCATGGCAAGTGCCATAAGAAACAACAACGAATATTACCAAGATTCGAAATGAAAAAAGGCATGATTTCTTTGTTAACTAAGAAATACTTTAAAGGATTTTAGCCATTAAAAATCCACTGCAGGCGTTCTTAATATCTCTTGTACAATTTTTAAACTATAGTTAATCTATTTTGATCTTCTTATGCGTAGAGAGTGTTATTTAACTGGAAATCTCAAGTTTGGTTTTCTTCCGTTGAATTATTGTTATTCTCTCTAATGAAGGTGAATACGCATATTTTGGTACTCTACGCGATAGATTGTTTGAACTAGAGCTAACAAATTTGGTAGCTTTGGAAGTGAGAATGTCCCACCTCCCAATGCGTTTATCTGTGTGTGCAAGTTAAAATTAAGATAGATTTCAGCATTTTTTAGAGATAATTGCTAAAAATAATATTTCCCAGTACTGATTTTTATATCATTTTAAACTAAAAAGATTCTCCTTCTTATGATATCAATTTTGTTCTCAGGCAAAATTTTCTATAAATGTGGAAATTAAAAAAAAAAGCTTTATTGTTCAATTTTTAACAATGGATTCGATTATTGTGATGAAATTAAAATCATTTTCAATGTTTTATCTGTTGTTGTTTCTTATGGCACTTGCCATGGACAAGCCCGCTGTTACGAAAACAGCGATTTAAGCCGGTGGGGGATCGTCTCTTGTTTTTTCAGTAGCGCCAATTAGGGCCAAGAGTACGACTTTGCCACTCACGCATCACTCATTTACTTGCACAACCCATTTTTACAGGAGTCATCTCACATTCACACATCTCACAGATAGAACAACGGAAGAACAACCATTCCCAAACCGGTACTCGAACCCAGGACGTCCAGATCACGGGGAAGACGCGCTACCCCTATGCCACGACGCTGGCATGTTTTATCTAATACTGAATTGCGTGATTTTCTTTCATTTTAGAAAGTCAAGGGAAGAAGAATATGCTAATGGTTTTTCGACATGGCCATTTACATCAGGAATCAGAAAGTGGAACTTTATTACCGCAAAATGCAAAATGTAATTTGGAATAGATTTCCACTTACTTAAGTTATTAATGGTACTATGATATCTAGGGATTCGATTCTATTAGGAATATTCATTATATAATAAAGATAATAAGTTCACCATTTGATGCTGAAAATACTTCGCAGCATCGAATGAACGTCAAGTAATACATCAGAAATTTAATTGATAGTAAACACAGCTAATATTCCCGTTGAAATAGTTGGTGCGCAATGGCGTCTAATTAATAACAATCAATCATTATCGATAGAGAATCGGTTATTCGAGTATTACTCTGGCCAGAGTTTCTCACTTGTGGTTCCATTTGTGGTGTGATATTAATGTCAAGTGAACTGATTCCTTTACACGTTTTAAGTGCCATCCTTATATGGGGCGAAGGGAAAATACTTCCAACTTTTCCATAAGAAATAAGAATAAATAAATATTATTTCACAAGTATGCCAGGAAGTAAAATTATATAGATCACGTGCCTTCACACGATCCCGTAATAAGCAACATTCTCACAGAAAAATTCACACTTAAGAAAGGCATTCAGTGCATTTCGACACCAGGAACCGCGAGTGGAATTGTATCACATATTGTCTTTCTTCTTTTTCCTCTGAGTTATAAAAGAGCTGACGAGCGTGTGTCAGGAAGAGGTCCCTTGTGTCCGAAAATCGCCGAAAGTGCGAAAAATCAAGATTCGGCGAATCGTGGGAATCGTTTTGGGGTCAGAAGGGGGTCCATAAACATCTCGGTCGCATTGTCCGAACTTGGAAGAGTCGAACAATCGTCCTCATTTGAATGCAATGGCTGAGAAATTGGGTCGCCCGATTAATATTCAAAATGGTGAGGCAATTTGGAATCGTAAATCTCCTCACCGAAAATCACTCTCTCGTGAAAACGCGTTCAAAAAATAAAAATCTTCCAATCTTCTGCTGACTTGGAGAATTGTTACGCGCGTTTGAACAATGACCGTCTTTTATTGCAACTTCTTCCACCACAAAAATGATAGACTGTATAGAAGACATTTCTGGTCTTCCTATGCATTAAGATAAAGGGACCAAACTTCCCTGATAAACCGGGACATTCCCGATTTTTGAATTTTTGATTTTGTATCATAATTTGAGAATATGTTCCGGATCGGCTTCTTTTGTAATTACATGTAACAAATCGGAATTTAAAAAAAGTCAAAAGGTTTATAGCTACAGAATTAAACAATAATTTCTATAGAGTATCTCTTCCCAACTTTTACTGTGCATTTGCATTTTGATTACTCTGTTAAAGTATTTACTTACTGTTTATAAATGTAATTTCTTCACCTATTATCAGTTTGCGTTCCACATAGAATTGCGCCATTTAAGGACCTCATAACATAATATTACGTTTGTTACGTTGTAAATTAGTTATTAATAAACTAATTTCATAATAATAAAAGTTAATTTTTTAAAATTAAATTATTAGCGCATACACTTACCCTTATATTTCTGTGTGTTTCTTTTTTCCAATAATGGATTTTTTGTTTAAATTCTAATATAAATATTTCCTCTAATGTAAAATCTAGATCCATTCTCTTCTATATGCCTGGATTATTATGCGAAAGAAATGTTTTAAAATGAACAATCAATATATGACAGAAATAATCCTTAAAAATTTCAGTTAAATATCTTATGTAGTAGTCTTAAGGGCTGCCTCAATAAAATATTTTTAAATTTCAAATTTTTAAAAGCATTATTCTTATTATAGAAACCTAACAACGTTCTGTCCATTATGCTATGCATCTCCTTCGTTTTCTGTCCATATCTTCATATATACAATTGTATAGCAAGAAAGAGCAGCAATGTCTAAACATGGATGCGTTTTAAAAATTTATTATCATTGTTTGATTCTGAAGTGAATTGTAAGTTCAACAAAATTCGAAAACATTATTAAAACCATGCTTTAAAATATAAGGGAAATGAAACTGATTCAGCATGAAAAAATAAGCAGAATCTTCATATCTTGGTCATCAACAATAAAAAAAAAAGATAGAAATCGAGAATGAAATATTAGCATCAACAATGAAATCTATTCGATTATTACTTCAATAATGAAATATATATTTGTAAAATATGTTTAAAATATTATTTAAATTTTTTTTCAAAATACAGTAAAAAATTAGTATTATTGATATATGTGTGTGTGTGTGTGTGTGTGTGTGTGTGTGTGTGTGTGTGTGTGTGTGTGTGTGTGTGTGTGTGTGTGTGTGTGTGTGTGTGTGTGTGTGTGTGTGTGTTAAAATCCTTTTTTGCTACAATATTTTCTGAGTTTATCGTAGAAAAACACCAAAATATCGCTTTAGTTTTAAAATTATTATTAAAATTTTAAAAAATCACTTAAAAGTGCACATTTTTACCCTCCAAAGTACATATATGCCAAGTTTCGTATTTTAATCAAACGGTGGAGCCTAAAGAGAGCTAACAAATTCATGTTCATCTTTCTTATTATACTAACCGCGTTTGACAATCAAATTAATCGTTGAGATTAATAATCACTAAAATTTGCAATTAAAGATTTTATGCAACCTGTTCTTAATGGTTTATTCAGAGAAACATTTTAAAATTTTGAATTTTGATAGTGACAGAACTCATTCTATTTTAGAAGCCTTTTGCTCATTGCGCTATGAATTTCTCTAATTTTCTGTTATGCTTTAAAATTTGTACTTTAATTTAATTATTTAGAAGATGTGATTAAATTTCATCTAAGTTAAAACTTTTTTGCTGAAATTAAAATCTATTGTAAAATAAAATAGTTCAGCATTGAAGTCTTATTTATACTACAGAATATTTTTCATAATTTATGCAATGTTTCGAAAGATTATTCAATAAGAAATACTTGATTCATCATAAAATTCAGAATTTAATTTTACTTTTTGAAAAGATTTAAATGATGAAAATAATATTTTATATTGTTCGAATCATTAAATGTGTTTCTGAAAAAAAATAGGAAGTCTAAATTTTATACAGGTGTTAGGTGTTATAAGAATCGTAAAATATTTTTATCATTTTAACGTGACAAAAATAAGACAGAAGAACCGTTTTATTTCCGTCTGACGAAATACAAGTTATGAAGCTTTGAATATCATTATTTAAGGACTATAAATAATTTCATTATTATATGCCAATCAGCTTAGTAGGAGCTCCGGGTATTAATTGGCGTATTTTCTTTGAGATGTTCCATAGAGTAATCTAAAATCAGGTATTTTTTTTTATAAAATAGCGATATTCAAATTTTCATAACTCAGTTTAATTAAGGAATAATGAAATTACTTTTATTTAAAATGTTTGTGTCACAAGAATTTTTAAAGTATATGACTTAAAGAAACAACAATCTGTATAATAATCTAAAACTGTAATTTATAGAATATTTATTGTATGAAATTTCATAAAATATATCTGTTTATTTCATATAGATCAGTATTCTTATCAGGTGTATATGCCTGTTACTAATGGTTTAGAAATTAGCAGTTGGGCCCCAATTAGAATAGACATCTTGTATACATAACATGTTTGCCTTAAATTCTAAAAAAAAAATTCTGGTGTTTATTTTGCAAGAAAATATTATGTTTCCTATTTATTTCATTTCGTATAAACATGCGCTGAAAATTATAATTTTCTAGGTTAATTTTAAAAAGAGAGTTAAATAAATCTCTTAATTTGAGCTTTTGTCAATGCAATGGCAATACTTTGACAAAAATTAACATTTCTCATGCACTTTTAAGGTGCTCGTCCAGGTAATTTTTTATACATTTTATACATTATCATACGAAATATACTTATGCTGAAAATATGCTTAAAATATATTTTGAAAATTAATTAAAAATAGAATTAAAATTAACAGCAATAAATTGCAAAGGCAATTTTTTGAATTTTAGCTCAACTGAAAGTTTTAAATAAAAGTTTATCATTTGCATATCAAATATACCCATATTATATAATTAACCAAAAGAATAATATTCCTCTGGGGCTTCTATAAAAGGCCCTGATTTGTAAACCTCTTGCCTATTTCTTGATTGCTGCTTTCTTTCGCTGCAAAGGTTATTACTCTTTCTACAGAATGGTTTATAACTCCATATGATAATTATGTGAGAGAAAAGAAATCTTTATGATTTAGTGGTTGGGCATTTGTATCGGATAATCTTACTAAAAGAAAGAATGATTCTTTCTATGAAGTTATTAGATACGATTTAAAGATGATTGCTGCGAAGAGAGTGAAATTTCAGTGACTTACTTCCGTCGTTTCATTTCTAATACAGAGCTAAAAAGTACTGATATAGCATTATACTCTCCATACATTAAATGTTATTAGGCCCTAATCAAGAAGCTACAAAGTTACAAATGGAGCTTTAAGTGCGTATAAATTTATCAGATATTTTTATGGTGAAGCATATATATTTTTCAGATCATATTATTAAGTAATCATATTAGCTCAAAATGACTAGCGATATTGTTACATATCTACATGACATTGGCCGGCATTCAAAATATTGACAAGATATCATTCGGTATCAGGTAAAATAAATACTGATACATTGGTATTCAGTAAATAAAATATTAAGAGATACTGATTTTGAAACTATAACTTAATAATTTATTTGTGGTACTACAACTTGATAAAAAATTCCTTGTAGCTTAGTGGCGCAACATTTATACTAGTCCACACATGTGATAGAAAAATATGTTTATATTGCAACAGTACATATAGGAAATAAAAAAATTAAAAGGCTCTCATATAGAAACTTAGACTCAACACATTAATGCATTTTAACGAGTGGCATTCTAGAAACGCAGCGATACAGCATAGGCTATAAAAACTTAACTGATGTAGCATTGGCACTTTTCATAAATAAAAGGTTAAGAAAAACTGTGTTTGAATTACATCACAACAATTAATACGATTTGAAAGCACAAGCTTTAATCAATATAAACCTTACAAGCTTAGTGGCACAACATATATGTCAATCGGTCCCCATGCAGATGTAGAAAAACTTTATAGAGTACGGCTTGTGTTCTCTATGTATATAAAAGGCCCTGATATGAAAGCCTCTTGCCTATTTCCTGATTGCTGCTTTCTTTCGGCTACTCCAACTCCATTCGGTAAAGACAGCTCACGCTCTTCCACTTGCACGGCACGTTACAGTCGTTCGTGTGGAAAAGTGAGAGCATTTACATAACAGCCTTCTTTTAAGTAAGAATTCAGTTCCGATTCGCTTCTGGTGCGGTTTTTACGACTTCGGAATGGATGGCAGGCCATTGATTTCTTTTTTCTTCATTTTCGAAACACTCATTGAAAAGAACCATGAATGAAGAGTCGCAAATCAATTCACCGATCGCTTAACCCCGTTCTGGGTTCTTTTTTCTTTCTTATCGAATTTGATTCTAATTGAACTTTTGAATTGTTGTAGCCTGAAGTTTATGGCCGGAGATTGTGTGAGATTTCAATGAAGCATTGCTTTCAAAATGCCACACCAATAGGTAATATTGTTAGTACATTTTATTGGCGGATTTCGTGGAAGAATTGGAAAGTTTTATGTGCTTCAGCAAAGTAGAGGCAGCTGGAATCCACTCTCTTTTCATCTGCAGATTCGTGTTAAATAAAATTTTAAGCATGAATACCTTTGAAGATAAATTTATATTATTATATATGTGTTTAAGACTATTCATTGAAATGGCAGATTTAAATTGCTCTAGAATTTTTGTGTCGCTTTTATGGCCATTTGTGTGAGCTTAAGTATCTGATTTTACGTTATCTGAATTATTATGCGTCGGAAATAGACATTAATGATTTGCTATAAGAGACACATAAAGAAAGCATAATCTACATTTCATGTTATACAAATCTTTAAAATAATATTTGAAGGAAAAATATGTGTTCAAGTGAGATACAAAGAATAAATAGATAAGACAGTGTATTAATGTATATAATGTATAAAGAATATTTAATTAACAAATGTTTTAAGAATTAATCTACAAATATATTTAATATACATCTTTTTTTAACATTAATGCACAAACGAATGTATGAATGTAATTATGCTGTATATAAAAAAGTTGGATCAAGACTTTTCTAAAAGATCTACCAAAATAACTATGAAAGTTTTACAGAGTGATTAAAATGGCTTTAACTTGGTTCTTAATTAAAAGAAAAGATTATAATCTGAAATCGATTATGAATGTTTGCTTATTTCTTATATAGAAATGACATCTAATGAGGATTAATTTGCTTTACAGGTTTACAAATTTTTGGACAAATATTTTTTAAAGAAAAAAAAACATGAAATTAAAAATATCAACAGTTATATCAAAATTTCATTCAATTTTTTTTTTCCTATTAAAAAATGTTTTATCCTTCAACTTAAAAATTTTTCTATAAAGGAAATTCTTTAAACAGCAATTTGTAAATGAAATTATAAAAAATGAGAAAAAAACAAGTTGAAATTTTTTTAACTTCAAAACAAATCCTAAACTTTGAAATCTGCTTTGTACAAGTTTATTATAAGGAACATATTTTTCAGAAAACATTTCCAAACTTTTGAAAGGACTGAAGCAATATAGTTGAAGCATATTGAAAAGACTTTAATATAATTCTTTTCATCGCATCAAATGCTGTTTGTACCTTCTTTTTTTTTTTTTTTTTTGAGAAGACAGTTTTAATAATCTTTTCGTTGTCATCTTCAGCGCTTACTGTTGTGTTTTCGTTACATTTTGTAAGGTTTTGCAATTTGCCATGTTCTTTATAATTAATATTCAGCAATCATAATATCTTCCTCATTGTGGAGAAAATGAGAAAATTTTTGTTTTCCTTTAGAGCTTTCTCGTCTTTCAAGTATTATAATTTTGTTAGAATTTGACCTGTGATTAAACGAGGAAAGAAAGAAAGAAAGAAAAATGCGAGACAACGAAAGAGGCACCAACGGCGAACATTGGGAGTTTTGTGCCTGATTGTCATCCAATTATGAAAATTATTTCTTATAAATTGGGAAAAATATTTTTAAATTCTTTTCGAAATTTTTTAAATAAGAACAAGATCAATTATTCCACAAAAAGCAAAAAATTACTTCTGCTGCTATTTCTCATCCACATACAAAAAATATCTACTGATAATATTTAATGTTTCAACTAATTTTTTTATGATAAAGTTTCTTTTTCCTTATTCACGCTATTAAATAACAACTGTAACCAAAAAATATTACTTTTATATACTCATCTGTAAACAGGATATTATTCCATTAAGATGCGGGGTTATTCATCATTGATTTCTTCTCGTACACGTACATTTTTTTTCCTTTTAGGTAAAAATTTGTTTATAAACAATCTAATTTCAGCATTCGATTGTCAGTTTTATTAAGAATTGAAGTTATAATATTGTTACGAAATTTTTCTATACAGCAAAATACCGTCGATCAATCGTAATGCATTTAATCTCTAATAGTTCAGCAGCTTTCTTGCTGTCTAATCCTCCAAGACCTCTCCGTGTCGGCGACTCCGACTCTCACCACACACCGCCTCTTTTTACGATCCACACGACTTCTTGCGATACACACGACACGACTTCTTCAGCAGATTCAGATTGCCTATCTTTATAGTTCCGGGAGGCGGGGCTAGAATCTTCAGACCAATCAGGGTGTAGCTGGCTGTACCTCGTGTCTTAGTGGATGGATCGTGAAAGTTCTCGAACTTTCTGGTATTATCCATTTAGTCGCCAAACTTGCCAAATTTATCGCCAGGCCGCCAAATGCTCGCCAAGTCTGTCGCCAAGCTCTAAGTTCATTGATCTCAGCGCGTACAGGACCGATCGTACAACGGTCTTTCTTACGATGACTCTATTCGTGCCGGGTAGCAATATTATAGGTTTGCAACAATATTCTGTGGAAATGTTTTTACTGCTTTCAACCGTGCATTCTTCGCAACTTTTCTCAGAATAAATTTCTGTTCACATCGAATTAATTTTGCCGGCCGATCATTCCTTATCTTGTGTTCAGTCTTCTCTTACAAAGCGTTTTATCACAGAGTAAGCATTCGAATAGGATAAATGTACCTATTTAACAATTTTTGAACCTGATTTGCCATTTTGCAAAATAATATTTAGATTTCGAACATCATTCTTTACTTTCTTATGCTTACTACTTATTTTTAAGTAAATAGAATATATATATATATATATATATATATATATAAGCTTATACATTTCCTGTGAAATATATAAGCAAAGATGAAAGCCAAATGACATTTAAAAACTCATCATAATATAAAGATAATAAAAAGTGACTAATGATAAATTTAATACATTTATTCGAAAATGTTGACTTGTTTTTCACATTTTCATTTTTAAAAATCTTTAAAAATAAAATTATATTTTTATAAAAAATCTTGTGTTAGGTTTTATTTAGAATTTAATCGAGTAGATATAAAAAGTTATAGATTTTTTTTGTCCCTATAAATTTCTGAAGTTCCCAATCACTTTTTGGAGGCATTGTTTAAATATCTTCCTCCTATATTTTTACACGTGTTTAAATATTAAATTTTATGAATATTATTTTATAAACTATCGTTGATTTTACATATACATATGAAATTAGTTTTTTATATATGCGTTCATATATAAACAACAACTAAGTATATTTATTTGGTTTTGTAAACAAAGAAAACCCTAAGTGAAAATGCTAATTTTAAAATAGACATAAGATGGCAATGTTGAACTAGCACTTTAAGATCTATTTTGCCATTTTTTTTGTCACGTTATATGAATCCAAGCAATAAGAACAGGCATTACATGAGAACCAATTTTATTTTATTGATTTTTAGACCAACAAAAATATAGACAATTAAATTAAAAAGCTCCATCAAATTATACAAGCAACTATCATTTACAAAAACTGAATAGAAAAACACATTAAGTTATCCGAATGAAACGACGAGTAAAATAAAATCATAATCTAAGATAAGATATGGAAATTGTGTTCATTTTCTTATTACTGGATGTTTTAATAACATCACGCAGTGTATATTTCGCAGGTGTGAGCTTTTAATAATATAAATTATCTTAAAGGATTTAAAGGATTGTTATTTGATTATTCACCTTCAAAACAGCATTTGAAATGTACAGTGAGAAGTGGGTAATTCGAAACTGCCGATATCATGCTAAAAATCTGATTTATTCGAAAATTCAGATTATGAAAACAGATTCAAAATTAGAAAGCAAGAAAAAAAATCCAATTTCTAAATTAAAAACTGCGTATAACTTTTAATGTGTAATCATTTTAATAAAAAAGTTTGAAAGCAATTTTAATAAATCAAATAATCATTTTTATAATTAAAAATGGATTTTCAGTGGCTTCCAAAAGTGTTTGTACAACTTTCGAATTTTAATGAAATTCTGTCCTATCCATTACGAATCACTAATATTTCAGAATAAGAATTTTATAATGACATCTATAGTTACTTCTTAATGAAATAAAATTAAATATTTTAAGAATATTTAAAAACTGTCCTTTGAAAAATCAATAACAAAAAAGAATCAATAATTTAAAAAAAAAACGCTCTATGATAAAAGTCTCCGCATTTTGTAAAGAAGTTACTGTGTGATTTAAAAAAATAAATACTGCGATATTTTGGTCAATTAGCACTTGCGGATATTCTGGAGCATTCATCGTAACTTTTGAATGTCTGAGCACAGAGTGGACCAGTTTTGATTTTTTGTTATTATTTCTGCAACAATGTTTCTCCATTCTAACAAACAAATAAAAAACAAACACTAAACAAGACCCCCCCCCCTCTGAACACCTATGCAATCCAGCTGATCTGAAAACTTGTATTAGAAACTGTCATGCAATCTTCACGTCACTCAAACGTAGATTTTTCACAGCTGTTTTACCTACAAATTATTTTTATTACGTTGAGTTAATATCGCTGGACGGCTTCTTATCTTGTCTTCGCTTTAATATTTTTAAAGCCTTTTATACATATCCTAGTGTAGAATGAGATAAATCTACCAATTTAGCGGTATTTCGATTTTATTTACTACTACTAAGATGAAAAAATAAGCACTCTTTGAATACTGTTTGTGGTTTCCGTCGACTACATATCATTTTAAAATATTAAATAGAACATAGAGAAGGAGTAAACAAAGTTTAAAGCCATAGAATTTTAAAAATGCTACCAAAATGCAAAAAAAAAAAAAAAAAAAAAAAATGTCTTTTTGTGTCTTTATTTTTGTCAAAATAAACACAATAAAAAATAATTTTTTTTTCAAAATAAATAGTGATTATATGAGAAAAATACTGGATTTCATATTCGAATTCAAATCTTAGATACAATGTTTTTTCTTCGCATTTTAAAAATGTACGAACGCTTTCGGGAGACAGTATATTTCAAAAATAAAATTTTAATGAATTGGTAAGTTTAATAAACAAATCTAGAATATCGCAATCACACAATAAAATTTTAAATAAACAATATAATTCGCACCTAACGGTTCAATAATTTTTACAAATGGTGATTTTTTGATTGCTTTCTTGTTCGATTAATTTGTATAAAAGCAAATTCCTTAACTGAATCATCCTCCCGCTGATGTGAAAGTTTGGAGAGGAGGTGCCAGATCAGGTATCGTCCTCGTCATTTGACAGTGGTTCAAAATTACGAGGACCGTCTCAAAATATCCCTAGTGTTGCTTTAGTTAACGAGCCATTAATATAACTTAACTAAACTAATTCTTAATTGAAGCGGGGAATAAAAATAATTTATGACATAAAATCACTGCGAGGGCAGAGTAGGTAAATATTCAACTAACAAAAATAATTTAAAAATGAAACCAAATTTTGATTTTGATTTGGAATTAAAATAAATCTGAATAATAAAATATATTAAAATTGAATGTATTTATATATATTAAAATATTTATATTGAATATATTTTAAAATTAAGTTAATGTGAAATTCAAGGGAATAGAGAAATAATTACAGCTACGACGAATGAAAACCGCTCGAACTAGTCAAGTTCCTGTATAATTCCTAATTCCTAAATTACAGTATCCAACTCAAACCAAGGCCTCGCCATATCAAACAATGGAGCGTTTTCGCCATTGGTCCAAATTTATCAATTGAAAAAAAGAATTCAATCTAAAAAAATTCCTCTCGGCAAGATGGAAGGCAAAGGTAGATTTCTTTACAATAAAGCTACTATCTGGCAACGTAAACTGTTCATGTTAGATACAGTCAAAATTATAGCTTGAAAATCCCTCTCAGTCCCTAGTTTCTAAGATATTTTTCTATCTTCAATATTAAAAGATTATATATATATATATAACGAGATTCATTGAATTATTATAAAAAAGGAAGCAATACTAAGCCAACTATATGGCTCTTGTGCTATGAAATAGGTGTAAGCTAACTGTAGAATCGCCCTATATTTAAATAAGCAGACATTTGATTTCAGTTTCTCGAAAAGTCTCGCAGTTTACTAAAAACCGAAATTGAAATTTTTTCACCCTCTAAATTCGTGTGTCCTCTTATTCTGAAAGGACAATGCGTAATCCTTTACTCTCTCTCAACACGACATGGGAGGTATAAATGCTTTTCACACTGAATGAACAATTTTTCTTGTTCCTTTACCCCTAAAAGCATGTTCCCAAGCTAAGCGTAACCTCATTTTATAAACAGAGCTATAGTGAAAGTGTGAATGCCTTAAATGACGGTAAATTCTCGATTTCGGGAAATTCTTGCATCGTAATGTGAAGAAAAAAACACGATGGAGTAATTTTCTTGAGAAATAAAAATTCCATGGCATTGAATAGCGTTTTGTTTTGGTGCTTCGTCTTTTTATTTAGTTCTTAGTAAACTTTTGCACTCAAAACTTATGGTCGTTTTTCGCTTTTTAGGTCTTGCTTCTTATGCTGCAGTATAATGTTATTCATGGCATGGTAATGTTTTGAAATCGAAAACCGAAAGTTAAAAGCTTCACCCATATATGCATGTAGTGGAAGTGGAATTTTTATAATGGATGCAACAACTCTTGTGGTATATACTTTTTTGACATATTTTTCTTACTGTTCATTTATTAGTACCACAACCACAAATTGACTACTCCGTCCTTCCGTTAGGCATCACAAAAACTTGACCGCAACAGCGACGCTGGCTGTTACTGTGGTAGAGTCTTATAGGCCATCACCGGCCACGATACAACCTTTCCCTAAGGAAGTACGTTCAGTCATCGATGGGAGAAGCCATACCCCCACCTTTTCGTGTAGCCGCAAGGGTGTCTAGAACCAATCACCTTACTGGGAGCTTCTCATCCGCAATTACAAGGTGCCCTCCATGGGACTCTCTTACTGGTACAGCTTAAATCAAAACTCTTTTGACAGATTTAACCCTCCAGCTGCGTATCCTGAGATTTCCACGGGTTGGCAATCAGTCCATTTTCTGTTGCATCTCGCGTTTTTCGCAGTTTAGAGTGTTTATTTTTACGAATACAGATTTTTATTATATTATATTATTACCATGTAACATATAATATCAATTTACTTTCTTTGAAAAATATTTGAACTTATTTGCAAACATCGCATCTAAATAGTGATTTTAAAGAATTACGCAACCAGAGGGTTAAAGAATGAATTCGCTTTTTTACTTTCAAATATATGGTCTTAAATATGGTAGGTTATCAAATATACAAAATAGGCCGTGCAACTTTGCAAGACCTCTAGATTCCTTTGCGGCCTTCTCAAAATAACTGAATTTTGTATTTTCATTTTGTCTACTATGTCCTTGAGCATATTAAAATTAAATATCTTATAAATTTCAGAATGTTCGTCCTTGACTTTATTTAGTTCATGTTTTCAAATGGTTTTCCATATGAGAATATTCTAATTCTTTTCGTGTTAATTAACTGACAGAACCACATGAAATAATTAGCCTGCGAAATTCTATATTTGAGAAACTTCTAAATAAAAGTTGTCTGCAAAAAATTTGTTTCAAAACTATTGAACAAAAAAATTAAAATTTGAATTTAATAACACTTTTAATCAAAATGGAAAAATTACAAAACTTTTTTTACGATTTTAATTTATTGTAAAATTAATATTACGTAATAATTAATTAATAGTTAATTTGTCGTAAACTGCTTTATAGATATATATTATCAATACAAAATAATAGTTTGAGGAAAAGCTCTCGAAATGTGTACTTAATGACCCCCTACAGATCTTAACTCGGCCCCTAGCACAAGCGCAAATTACGATCACTAAAATGGTTATTGTAACGATCTATGGTGGAAAGAAAAGAACACCATGTCCAAGTAACTCCAGGAACAGAGTATTGAGAATCTATTTCTCCAAGAATTCAGCATTTTGCTATGTTGTTATTAAGCTCAAATGAAGATTCGCTCATAATGTCTGTCCAAATATTGGTGCTAAATTATTATTGCAAGTTGACAAGTGGATTTTAAAACGCCAGTAGTAGCGTTATGTGCGATAACTTTATATACGCTTAATAATGGAGCATCTATTTTAAAGCAAAATCTTTAAATTAGCTTAACTCTTTCTAGGGCCATGGGAAGTATGCTTCCCACCAAATTTATCAATCTTTGTATGAAATTTTGTAGGTTAGCATAAATTCTGACAAATTTTTTTAGAAAGACAGAAACTTAGATGCTTCAGTTCTTTATCTCAATCAAAATGATATGTCTTGATTTGTTACTTAATTATTAATCAACCAAATTAATTAATGAATCAAATTAAATGTATCTAATAAGTTAAATGAATCCCTTTTCTTATTCTAATTTCAAGCCTAAAAATATTTTAACATAATATGACTAGAAAAAAATGGCCTTTAAAGGGTTAATCTGTCGCCTAATACCTCCATCTCACAGATGCGTTGCTTTTACTATTATGTGTTCCCATATTATTCCATTTCTGTTATTGTTTATCAATTGTTTTATCTAAGGCGTCTGGTTAGCAATATAATGTAAGAAATTTGATGTTAAATAAGTATTAAATCATTTTACAACAAGATAAATAAGATTAGATTATACTATATTAAAAACAAATAGCACAAGATTCAGCATGCCGAAATAATATTAAAGAATCTTTAATTTCATTTTTAAAAATGTAATTTAGCAGTATATAACAAGCAAATCAGGATAATCAGTTTTTTTAATTGAACTTTACAAATATCTTCTAAAAACTTTCCGATATGCTCCGTGTGCCTGACTTCTGATTGATACAAATCAGTGGTCGTCATCTGACCGCGGTTCAAAATTACTAAGTCCGTCCCAAAATAGCACTAGTGTTGCTTCAAACGGGACGTTAATATAACTAAACTAAACTAAATGAATCATTGGTAATGGAAAAATCAAATTATTCTTTCAGTATTTTAAGATTTTCAAAAGTGTTTAAAGATATTTAAAGTAGACCAGATCAAAGATTTTATATTAAGATATACATACCTTACAATGTTAATTTGCGAACGCGACGGTTAAAAAAATATCAAACAACAAATAATTTTTAGCATGCCAATTCTAATTATTTTCTTTCTTAGTATTTAATATCAAAATGGCTCAAAAATTTTATTCTTTTCAACCTGCTTTTGCTTTATAAGAGGATGATATTTTTTTAAAACTAATAAAACTGAAATTTATACTCAACATAAAGAAACATACAATGATACAAGAAAAGAAATCTAATGAAAGGGGTTTCCCAAAAACTTTCTCGCATGCGTATTTCTTCTCCAATAAAGGTCTCACCTCCTTCCACATAAAACTGTGAATCATGGGTAAAGTCACAAATATTTTGCAAGACAATGGAGAACAAATAGTCGTGAAATATTGATCTATGGCGTGAATTTAGCGATTTTACGGAATGTATCGTGTGATCCTTAACGATATATTTTGTTGATTAATCCCTGGCGGGCAGTTAATAGTATTCGAAAATCGAATTTTGGGTTTTGAACTCCTTTTTTCCAACTGTTCTAAACATCTAAATTGAACACAAATCTACAACTGTAATTAAAAAATTACATGACTATGTTCACATGTTTAAGTCATTGTTCTTTTAAGTTACCCTGTTAATATGCTTTTGAAAGAACAAAATGACAGACTGTTAACTCCTTAAAGGACTTGGTTCCAAATTTGTTAGGTATCTACACTTAAAATGTTAAATATGTATCAAATTTTATCTATTCTAGTTCTCTTGGTTTTTTTATAGTGTTAATTTATATTCGGACACCAGTCAGGCAGATTTTCTTTGACTATATTCCACTTACATTTTCAAAGGAATTATGAACAGCGAAAGGTTCGAACTCGCAACGTTAGGGTTCATAGCCGAGTAAAAAAGCTACTAGACAAAAGTGTACACTTCTTTCCGGAGATTGTTATCTGGCTTATGAAGTTACCACCACAATACTCCCCCATCAGTGAGTCGCTGGAGTTTATCGCGCTAGTTATGGCGAGCGACGAACATTATTATCGCGCCAAGCGTTATGGCAGGCGACGGTGAACAGAACGCTGTCTCATACCCCCGTATCCGTGACTATTCTGGTCACTGAACGGTTTGGTGGGCATGTTACGGGAATTTTATTTAATTAACAAAATATTTACAGTAGGAAAACGAAACAAAAATAACTATTTACAGAATTTACAATTATATAAGAAATTATATTATGATGAGACCGTTTACATAATTTTTCAACTTAGAAATATAATTTGTAGTAATAAACTTAGAAATATAATGCCGAGAGATAAAATATGTAAAAATATACATATAATCTGTGTTCACTTATTTTTTTATGATATAGTAGATCAGGATGCAGTTAAAAAATCAGATGGAAAATAATTTGAGAAATGGAAATGAAGACAATCTCTGTTTGATTGAAATCTGTTACAGGAGACTAGATGTTGAGAGCTATGGAGGCAAGAATAGGTCTCTATTTTCACTTATAAATTTGATTATACTGTGGATTTTTTGCCTGGAAAGGAAGTTGTTGGCGACTCTTTTAAGCCATTCCTGTTCATGGCTTGGTGATGGTTTTTTCATATGCCGGGAGATTGTAAGGATGCATTCCGTAGTGAATGCGGTGCCTATCCCACCACAACTGCACTGGTCACTCTCAGACAGATTGAACCTTTTGAGGTAAGCGTGTGTGAGTGATTGCTGTCGGTAGATGGAGCCCCGACAGCTGAACGAAGGATGCGGTTGTTCAGAACCAGGGTCACCAATGTGCATGTTTGAGGTTCGAACTCACAACGTTAGGTCTCATAGCAGAGTAACAAAGCCACTAGACAAAAGTGTACTCGCCTTTCCGGAGGTTGTTATCTGGCTTATGAAGTTACCACCACAAAAATCTATAAATTCAGTATAAAGACCATATATCAGGTTTCATCCATCTAATTCAAAACGAGTTAAAATTATCATGTTCATATATAGGCCTACAGACAGACGGAAAGACATAATGCCAAAAAAATTGGTTTTTCTAAGTAAGAAAGATCCGAAAATCCAAAATCGTCAAATTCTTTTTTTTTTTTTTTTGACAATTAAAATACTTTCTCTATATTTCATACACAAGAAAAAAAATCCGTTTTCAAAAAAAAAATCTTACTAAATATGATTTTTATTGTTTATTTTTAACTTCTATCATGACAATAAGTGCAATCATTTTTAATACTTTGCATTTTAAATACTGTGATACCACTTATTAATATTATCTACTTACTGAAATTATTATTTTTAAGTTATCACATTTTGCACTGTTATTTCCTTATTTTTTAAAAAATAACTTGCATGGTTATTTTTCAGTTTGCCTTATTTATTAAAACTTCACAACTTTAGAACAATCTTGATGTTGATGAATGCGAACAAGTTCGAGTCCACAATAAGCTAAAATTAAATTATGAAAATGAAGTATGGAAATAGTATTGATTTGGCGTGATTATTTTTCTTTGTTTTAGGCTAATAAACTACAAAAGATAAAAACTGAAATAAATAAATTAAATTAACAATACAATTAATTAAAAAATAATTAGGAGTTAAATAATTTTTGCGAATTTTTATTTTTCAATTTTGCTCCTAAACTAAAAAATGAAAAAAAAAAAGAAAAAAATTAATCTTCTCCAGACGGATTGGCTAAGAAAATCTCGACTCCTTTTCAAATCAGTTAAGAAGTGACATTTCCTCTAGCAGAACATAAATCCACAAATCGATAAAGAAAATTTTTTATTAAAAATCAATCAATGTTTTAATTATTTTTTAAGAAAATATAAAGAAATCTTTGAATATTGACCAAAAAGGATTTAAAAAAGTTAATAGAATCAGAATTTCGCATCTAGAAATTGTGACAAAAAGGAATTTTAATTTTTTTTATTTGAGAAATTTTATGAATTATATCAAAGAAGCAAAACAAAATTACAATTATTTGTTCTCTTCCACAACATGAAGATTTTCTCTGAATTCAGAAATGTTGTTACCATGGACAGATACGCAGAAAAAACATACAAAATAACGCAAAGCATTAAATAAAAAATTTATATTTGGGATTTTATAATTCGGACTTCGAAATGCATTGAGTCACCGTTACGACTATCTGTGTGCCAAATGTTATGACTATCAATGAAATAGATTTGTCTAGACATCACAGAAACTTATAAATATCTCATTTTACAAATATAAATAAATCTATCTTTACTTCCATTGTTAGTTTAAAAACAGCACATTAACATATTTTCAGTACTCTTATAAAAACACCATCATCAAACTGCTCCGCAACACTGCCCTTTAAAATATTTCTGCAATTGAGCTACGCTTTTATATTTTCCACCTGCTTTGCGCAGCCATACTGTACCAAATTGTTTATTGTGAGCTTCACGTAACTGTTCATTATGACTCCACATTTCGTCACTGCTCGAAATGGTTCCTTCGACGCATTTCTATCAATTACGGTCATTCTATAAATTCACCAATTTCCCCTAATTTATCTGTAATTGTTTCTCCTAAAACCATAGTTATCAATGAATTCAGACATTTTCAAACTCTCCAATCCTTCTAGAGATGGATTTAGGTACTTTGAGGGCCTAGGCAATGCACATTTTCAGAGCCTTATTTAAAGAAACTGGTTATTTTAGTTTTATATTTCAACCTATTTTTAACATTTTATTTTAGGTTCATTTTTTATTTTATTAACTTTGTGAAAATTTTATTTATTATTTATTTATTATAATCCTAGATTGCTGGATATATACATTTATGCACAAGATTTTTAGTACTTATAAATATTCTAATAACAAAGAAATGTAATGAAACATATATGAAATTTAGCACTTTTATTAATAAGTAAAATACTGATTGTTATTTAACATTTTAAAATTTATAGATTTGCATTTTTTACAATTTACTTAATGAAACATCTAAGAACCTGAGCAGTTTAATTAATAAGTAAGATATTGATTATTATTTTAGCATTTTACAATTTATAGAATTTGCATTTTTTACAAAGTTACTTAATGAAACATATAAGAACCTGAGCAGTTTAATAAATGAATTAGATATTGATTATTATTTTATCATTTTATGATTCATAGGATTTGCATTTTCTTTTACAAATTTATTTATTTGGTGACCAGTAAAATAACGTTCTAAAATTAATTTGTTGCAGTCTCTTCTTAACTTAAATACACTAGGCAGCTGTCTAATTAGAAATACGGTACTGATATTTCGATTTGTTTAAAGGAAAATCCTCCATATCGCAGTCTTATAAATCTGCCTACTTCAAATTCACTCAATTGCCAATTATTTCGCTTCTGTTTCCTTCATAGCTTTCAGGTCATTTTTCACTAATATCCACACGACTTTTTAGATCATTGTCACTTCATTAAATGTTTTGTTATAACAGGCAAGAAATAATAACCATTTCATGCTGAAATTTTCTTTGAAAAATTCTCTTTGCAGAAATATTCTTGTCGTGAGAACCATTTAGTAGGAAGATTTCCTGAAAGGAGTCTATCAAAAGATGAAGATAATGTTATATAGTCAGCCAATACAAGAATAGAAACCGTTACAATAGCTTCCTCTTCTAGCATTTAAAATAAATCAAATCAAGTTATTATTATCTACTTTATAAAAAATAACTAGAGGAAAAGCTAACAGAACAGCTTTTCGGAAGTTAATAGTAAAATAAGAAACCACATAAAAAGGCTGTTGGAGGCGTAAATGGCGAGGAAAAAACACATTTCCTTTGCATATTTCACCCTAACAGGAAGAGAGTTCTGATGCTTCTGGGACAAATGGGTATTCTAAATAAATTCTATGACTCTTTTTGAAAACAGCATTATAAAATCATTTTAACTATCTTAGGAAAGGTGTGTGAAATAGAATATAAAATAAATAATGAATAATTTTCAAACAGGACTATTGACTTATGAATCATTTGTATAAAATATTATGTACAATCTTATTGATAAAAATTCACAGAAACTTGAAATGTTTCTAAATTATGTATAATTTTTATGCCGAATTTTAGTGTCTTTGTCTTAATTTCAGTTCATAAATTTGAAATCTATAATTAGAAGTCCTATAATGTAAAGGCACTGAGATTAATTGATTAAGATAAGGGTATTTCATTTCTGATTGTAACTACTTGTGAATTTAAACTCCAAATTTAAAATTTCAATTATTATTTGAATGGAGGAAGAGATATCTAATTAAAAACATGCGGATATATTATGTGCAAAAAAATTATATAAATTTTAATAAATTCTAAAAATTGAAAATTTTAAAAAATTTTAAAAAGTGAAAGGTTTATTTTCTGAAAATAATAATAATAGATTCATGGTGTTAATCACTTACAGATAATTGGTATTTTTTAATTTATCTTTTGTAGTTTTTAAAAGTTTGTAAAACTTTGAAATTAAATGCTGTTTATTAAATTAAATGCTTTGAAATTAAATGTTTTGTATAGTATACCATGCATACAACTTTATAAAAATATACTACCACTATAAAATAAAAAGATATATAAAATATAAAAAATATAAAAAAATATATATATAATATAAAATAAGCTACCTATATACATTTTTTTTCTTTTCTTCAAAAAAGCAATCTTGCCACGATAAGGGTTAAACTTGATTTTAAATGGGGCATTAAGTACGCTTAAGTATAACTATTCTTTCAAATAAATAAATTTTAATACAGTAGTTCTAAAGTTTTCATCATATAAAACCTGACTTGTGATCTAATGCCAACAGAATTTTAGAGATACAAATTAATAATGAGAAATACTCTGTGCATTACTCTTATAAATTTACTTCTTTTTATCTGTCTGAGGTTTATCTTTCTGAAGATTTTCCATTATTTATAATGTATTGGTACTTCGGGGGGGGGGATTTGAATAGAATTGTGAGATTTAATGGTGCCGGAGCTTATGAAAATATGAAGGAAAGTCGATTGGAATGACTTTGTTTCATCCCTACTATTTCACAAACCAAAGAATATCATTGCAGATGATACTCTTTGTAGAAATATTAATTCTACAATATTATTTGCATACAAAGATATAAAAACAAAACTAGGTTTGGAAATAAACGCATCAAATTCCTCGATTTTAATTTGACTATATTTATAGGCTGGACCTTAGCTATAACTTTTGACATACCTCATACAGAAATTGTTCAAAACGTCTTGTTGGACTTAAGAGTACAAAATTTGATGTAGCTACTTCCTAATAATAAGTGAATCCTACGAAATAAATTTTGAAAATTTGATTTGGATTTTGAATTAAAGGTTAATCAAAATGTTAAGGATTGTGCGCAATAATTTCGATGTTCATTATCGCACAAAACATCTTTTGCACCTTTTAAAAAAAATTTAAAAGGAGCATTTTAGAGTTTCTAATTATAATTCGTTGCAATGTAATCTTTATTTTTAATAAACTTCCAATACCAATTTTTTACACATTTTTGTAGTAGTGCTGTTTTTTCATATAATTGCGACCAACAACAAATCAAGATTGTGATAAAGCAATACGAGTTTTTTTTATCCCTCCTGCGATTGAGCAATAATAAATATTTCTTTATTTTAATTTGTCGCTAACTAATAGTATTTTTCAAAACATCAAATGTGTTTTTAACGTGATAACATCCCAGAGAAGAAAGTTTATAATACTTTGAGACTGGCATTTTTTCTATGAATTGCATTTATGGTCTCCCCAAAACTTTCTCGCATATACTCTAATAAAGGTGTTATCCCAGAAAACACTTTGCATAAAATTGGAGTATAATAATACGAAATGTTAACCTTTAGCACGCATTTAGCATTTTTAATGAATCCCTTGTATTATACTTGACGAGTCATTTTGGAGATTAATCTTTGACATGTAGCTAATAATATATGAAAATTAAATTTTTGTTTTAGTCGCGTTTTTCCGAACGGACTGAAACAGAAATTCGACACAAAACTACACTTGTAGTCACAAAATCACATATTAAATTTGATATATTTAAATCATTGCATTTTTTAGTTATCGCTTTTACATATTTCTAAAAGTACCGACCAATAGACAGCCAACCCCTTGTTGTATTTGGCTCAAAATTTGAAAGGTATCTAGACTATAGATGTTAATTCTGTGCATCGAATTTTATCAATCTGGCTCTCTTCGTTTTATAATTATCGTGTTAAACTATATTCTAACAGTCGGACAGATAGGCATCCTCTGAGCAGATTTTGCACAAAATTTGATAGAAATCTAAAAATTTGGTATTGTGGTGAAAGCTTATAAGCCAGTTAACAGCTACGCTACACGAGCAATTGCTTTTGTATTGTGGTCATGTTACTCGGCTGCAAACCGCAAGGTCCCAGGTTCTATTCTCGCTCAATTCAATCCGCCACAGTATAAAGAGCGTATACCAAATTTCAACCGTCTAGATCAAAGCGTTTTTTAGTAATCTTTGTCAAAGACAGACAGACGGACATTTTTCAAAAATGTGATCTTCGGACACAGGGAGGTCTGAAGCGTGGAGATTCGTCAAAATCCCCAGTTAGAATTTTTGACGATTACTATACTTTCACTATACTACGTGTACTAAAAAGTAAAAGTCGTTGCGCACAAAATGCTATCAAGAAGACAAGACAGACGAATCAAGTCTAAACAGTATCACGCTATGATTTTCAAATCTGAGATTCTCTACTTTACATGATTTAGAAAAACAAAGAAAAAAATTGAACACTTTCAAAGTTTAAATATAAAATTGGAAGGCATATATTTCAGATTCAGATAACTTGGAAGAAAAGTTTACAAATGAAGCTATTAACAACAGAATATCAAATAGTTTCTAATGCTATAGCAGGATATATTGATGAATTAAAGTATTGTCTTTATCGTAAGTCAATATTTTAATTCATCAATATTTGCCTTATTTATAAAATAAGGCAATCAATATTTGTCTTATTTATAAAAATGTATTTGTAATTATGGATTTTTGCTTAAAAATTTAATTCAAAAATAGCAGTTTTATGTGAAAACTAAAAAAAAGAAAAAGTTAAAAAAATTTTTAAAAATAGCGAGATAAAGAACTAGAATCACTTATCTAATTAAAATATAAAATATCATGCAGAGATTTCACTTCTTTTGTTAAAATCCTTTGCCCACAAAATTCTCCAGACACTTCAAAACTTATGAAAACTATTCTTAATCTTATTAATATAACGCATAAGAAAATTTGGAAAAGTATTCTGAATATTGGAAAAGTATTATGCTGTTCTTTAACAACTATGTTACCAAATCTTTCTTTCATGCTTGATGATAAAGATGTTATACAAAAGTGGCGATCTTAAATAAGGCAGCGAATGTCTTGCAGGGCATTAACAAACAATAGTTACTAAATATAGATTGCATGAATTGAATATTTTTACTGAATTTATCATGCGATCTTTGGCGATAATTCCCTGTCATGTGGTTAAAATGCAAGAACACAAAAATCAAATATGTATTTTGGACGCCTTTTCCCCGACTTATTGAAATCAAAAACTGATATAGAACTACAAGTGTTGTCAAATTTTAGGGATACGATTTGTAGTAATTATGTGCATGAGAAAATACAGACCGACAAGCAATTAAGCTTTTGACAGAATTTGATTCAAAATTGAATAAGATTCTGCATTTTAGATTCGAAACCTATGATTTAGCATCTAAAATGTAGATTCATATCTAACTCTTTAAAAACTCCTCTAGCAGTTAGTTAGTTAGTTTAGTTATATTAACGTTCCGTTTAAAGCAACACTAGGGCTATTTTGGGACTGGCCTCGTAATTTTGAACCTCGGTCAGATGACGAGGACCACACCTGAGCTGGCACCCCCCTCTCCCCACCACGCCACACCAGCGGGAGGACGTTTGGTCACGACAAATTAAACATGCAACAGACCCTTTACACGACGGTTCTTCGGTGGAATCGGGACACGAACCTGAAACTATTCGGTTCTGAAGCCGAGACCTTACCACAGGCAACTCCTCTAGCAGATCTAGTTCTTTATCTACTAAAATTGTATTTATCTTGCTCTTTACTTTTTGAATTGTGTTCACATGTACTCGGACAGCCGGACACACTGACTTCCTCTGAATGATTTTCGTTTAAATTTTGATAGAAATATACAAATAAAGACCACATCTTGAATCATACTGAATTTCATCCGTCTAGATCAAAGTACTTTTGAATTATAGTGTTCACAGACAGACATAATTCCCAAAATCTCTCTTTAGGGTCTATAGAGATCTGAAATGAAGATATTCGTGAAAATTTTGAATTCGAGTTGTTTGACGGTTGCAATAATTTCTCTTTATATATTTCGCATACGAGAAAATAAAAATAAAAAGACTGAAAAAAAACAGCTCTGTTTTGAAAGAAAATCAGTTAAAAAAAATTTGTTTCTTTTTGTCTGTTCGAGAATATACAATTGCCCTGCTCTCAAAAAATGTTTTACAACCTAATTGTCTAAACATTACAAATGAGAATAATTTTTTTGAAGCTGATATACTTGTTTTCGAGGTATAATCGGAAACAAAAATTGCCAATAAACTATTATTTCTCATTGTTATACGACATGAAAGGAACTACAGCAAAATAACTCAAAATTTATGCGTTCTCAAACAAATTGGTAGGTGTTTTTTTTATTTGACTAAAGTATGTTTGAGAAATACTGGTAGATTTTTTTTTTTTTTTTTTGCTTTTCCTCTACGAGTTTAACAATAGTTCGACTTTTTCAATTACGACATAATCATATTTTATCCTAAAAACACGGCAATTAGTTTGTCATCTATTAAGGATTAAATTATCCCTTATGACTATATGCAAAACATGCGAAATCAGCATCACATCTAATAATTTCTAAATATTAGATACTTGTCGATCTAGCAACTTTTTGGATCGCTTGGGATATTGAATGCGTTCAATTTCAGCTGAATCTTATATGCATAATCTTTGTACAAAGCACTTTTTAAACGTTACATCGTCATAGGTATTAAACCGTATAATTTAAGTAGCTTTCCTCCCTTATTGTTTATTATGAAGGATAATCTTCCTCAATGGATTTTTTCAGTCACAAGACACACATATGCATGCATATCCTATTGCCCTTTGTCTATTTCACTTTCATATTTCTCATAAAAAATGTACACACGTTTTCAATATAAAAATGAGAACGTTCTATTTACTTTTATAATATGAATATGTCTAACTGTTGAATACATCCTGTAAAGTTGTAAATTGGAAAATATTCGCAGTAAAGTTAAAGAATATTTTAAAGCACTTGTTAATTTTCTCCAAAAATTTGATGGAATAAAATAAATAATTAAAAATTTGTGTGAACATACACATTTCATTGCCAAATATGTAAACTTTCAAAAAAGATTTTCCCAAACTTGAACAAATATTCTCTAAAAAAGTTGTTATGCCTCTATCTACATAAAATTTTAAACCTTCAGTGAGGCACTGAATATCTGAAAGGATTTTGTGAACATTAGTTAAAAATAGAGATCACTGACATGAATATAGCGTGCGATCTTTCACGATTAATCGCTGGCAAGTGATTAATACACAAATACCAGAAAACCAAATTTGTATTTTGAATCTCTTTTTTCCGACACACTGCATCTGAATTTGATATAGAACTACAATTGTAGATTCTAAATTTCATTTATTTGAGACATTACGATTTTGAGTTTTCTATTTGGATGTATACGAAAGTACAGACCGACAAACGGTGACATATTGATAAATCAATTTTGCTCAAAATTTGATAGGGATCAAAATTTAAGTGATAAACCGATGTACCAAGTTTGATCTATCTTTACGTTTTGTAATCATCGTATTCACTTATATTTGAACAGCAAAACAGACAGATTGTCTCTGAATGAATTTCGCTCAAAATTTGACTGACATCAACAAATGTGGTGGAAAGTCCATACACCAAATTTCAAACCCCCTATGGGGGGGGGGGCTCGAAATGAGGATGAAAAGCATCCGGCATGGTGGTTGGAACTCTCCACCCTGGAGGATACACAAATAGGTGGGGGATATGACTCCTTCCACTGATAACGGGACGTACTTCCTTCGGGGAGGGTTGTACCGTGGCCGGTGATGGCCCTTAGGACTCAACCACGGTTCCCGCCAGTATTGAGGCTGCGGCGGTCTGGTCATCCAGTAATTTTTCCGTGTGCTTTGTGAAGGGTAGGAGGTCGGATGTATGACTTACACCAAATTTCATCCATTTAGTTCAAAATATTTTTAAGTAATCTTATTTACAGGCAAACAGATGGACACAATCCCCAAAATTAATTTTTTGGACTTAGAAAGATTTAAAATGTGGAAATTCATCAAAATCGCGCATGCAATTTTTTTTTTTTTTTCGACGATTGCTATATTTTCGTACATTTCGTATACGAGGAAGTAAAAATAAGTGAATTCGTAGCTTTTAAACAGAAAAAAAACCACAATTAAATACTTGTGGAATCTATAAATATATTTTCATTGCAAGAATTGTATAATTTACAAATACTGCATAAAAAAAGTTTTCAAAAAACAGAAAATTCAGTGAAAAATTTACATTACGTCTAAATTGGTATTATTGAAAATATATATATATATATATTCAGTTTAAATATGGTATAAAATATATTTTGTGTGAAAATATTTCCTAAATATATCGATTTTAGTTTAATATCAAAATTTCGCTTAACTTTTACTTAATCAAAATTCCAATTGAATTTTAAACAACGAATTACATTGATGTGCACATTTCTAAATTCTAAAGCGTATCAGTATATTGTCATACTAGAAAAAACGCTTTCAAATACATTAAAGTTTTATTTATAAATCGAAATTCATAATGTATATTTTAACTTTATCGCACGATAATTATTAAAACGTTTCAACTGATTATTCAACATCTGGCTATTTTGTTGAACATATTATTTGAAACTAATTTTAATTAAAATCTTATAAAATCAAGCAAAAAAAATTGCACAGAAATAGGATTTTTCCCAGTGAAAAGCTAATTTTTTAAATTTTAAAATAGTAATGTTATTTTTTTTTTTTTTTTTTTTGTAAAACAATATGCTTAGAAGTTATTTTTGAAATATAAGCACTAAATTCCAACTTTGAATATTTTTATTTATAATTCTAACGATGCTTAAATTATGTTATGTAATAAAAAAGATGTATGAATTCTGCGAGCAGTTGACAATTCGTTAAAATTTTTCGGAAGCTCCATATTTTTGAATAAAATGGGAAAAATTGTAAAGTTGCAGATAGAAATTGTTTACAGAAATATTTACCGCCAATGATGAAAAATTTAAAAAAAATGCTTTCCAAAATCACTTAATATGTTAGACAAAGATTCAGTTAGACATAGTATCCCCAAAGGAAAATTTCATTTTATACGATTTCGAGCAAATAATTTTATGAAATTTAATCAGTGGTCTGACAAGACTTATTTCATCTTAAGATGCGTTTCAAATTTCGAATAGCTTCGTTCCTTAAATGAATTTAAACTTTGTGTAAGCATTAAAATTATTGCAGTAACATAATCCGAAAGCATTAAATATTTTTTTATTTTTTTTAATCCAGTAAATCATAATACTGGGTTATTATAAATATGCCATTTTCAGATTTTTTAAGTAACTGTATTTGTAATGTCACTATTTCTTCAACAATAGCAATATCCGGAGGTTAAGAACCTTTGATTTCAACTCACTATAAACTATTTCTATCACGTAGTAGCAATTACTAAAAAATGAGTTGCATTTTGATGGCCAAATTTTTAAAAAAAATTGTGGAGAAATACGATAATTAATGTTTTGAAAATGATAATAGGTTTTCAACGACTGTGGGAAGAACAAATAGAAATCGGATGAATTTGAATTAACATTCTCGACATGGCGGTTGTTCTGAATAATTAATTGAAAGCAAGCGTTCTCTGGAAAGAAGGTAAGATTATCTGCTGTACTGATTCATTAATTCTATCGATTAATGAAGCATTTAAGAATCACTGAAAATCAATATTTTCTTCATGCTGAAATGATTTTCTTCCTCAAACTCGGATGCTTGTTATAGCTCTATAAATATTTCAATTGAAACTCATTAAATGTATACTATATTTAATTCATATTTCAAAACATTATCACAAAGAACTAAAATAACTCAAATAGAATATGAGAGGAAATGGATGAAGAAAAGTCATAATTAAAATACTAAATATCACTGCAGACAATGAAGTAATTTTTAAAACTTTTTAATTTAATTACTTTAAAAAATCGCTTTTTTCTAAAATTTGGCAAAGAGGTAATTCACTTTGAGAAACCCCATTTGTCGATATTCCCCTTTCCATTCAACATTGACTGTATAGACTATTAGCAATTATTTACAAAGTAAAATTAACTAAATAATAATGCAAAATTATGTAACTTTAAGCTAAAAAAAACAGAGCACACCCCTTTTAAGCATTGGATATTTGAATGAATGATGGTTCAATAATATTCAGAGTGCTGTAGTCGGTCATAAAACAGTCATAATTGACCATGCACCAGGCCTTCCCTTCAGAGGCATGTCCTTTCATTAGAATTTCCGTGAACAGAATTACATCACCATCTTTCCAAAGAAGCGAGAATCCGTTTGCTTATATTGTTCCATTTTATCTCTATATTTGAGATGCGCCTTAAAAAAATACAAAAAAGTACAAAAGTAATATCTAAAGGCAAATCATCATGATGGTATTTGCAAACAAATCAGTGAATGAGTCAGAACAGATGTGACTATCCTCCTCGCTCATTTCAAAGGACTCGTTTTACTTTGGAATAAATTTAGAAACTTCTAGAAAAGAAATTTGCATTGGACCTTGAATATCGCACTCTTTGAAGCAGAAGGAGTGGTAGTAAATAGACAAATCAAAAGGAAGAAGCTTTTGATTGTTTTTTTCTTTGTTTACGGCTCACAAACAAGAAAATTATTCGTATTTTTATCGGCCCTATGCGTGCTTAATACACAAAGTTTCGAAAACAGATTCATAACACTACATGGAACTTTTATATGCTACGAATGGACTCCAACATACACGAACAAGTCTTTAGATCCCAAAGTGACACTGACCTATCTGCACTGAATATGGTCTGGCTAAGTGTGAGAAACAAGTATTTAAATGCTGATACACCAAAAAAAGAAAGAAACAATGATGCGATAAAAATTCGAATCGTGAGAACTGCAGTAAAATATCCAATTTTCATTACAAAATGCTGACCTTCCACGATCGACCTCAAAGAGCAGTGTAACCAGTAGCTCTAAAAAAAGGGTCCATCCACCACAGGAACCTTAGCCATGAAAAAAAGAAGGCAGGTATCAACCAGGAGAGAACCGATTCGCACAGTTCACATGATTACGGTTCAGTCACGATTCTGTTCACAATGGAGCCTGATATGTCCCAGCGAACAAGGGGGGAGAGACGTGGCGGAAAATCATTAAAATTGTCGCGCAACCATCTGTCATAAATTTACTTTCGCCTGACAATCCCTGCTCTCATTTACCTGGTACAAAAATCGTCGATCGAATCGGAGGACAGATCAGAACACTCTTAGCTTTTGAGGAAGTGAATATGCTTGGTACGTAAAGACAACCCTCCTTAGGATCTTTTTATCGTTCGAATAAGAACTTTCTCTAAGAACAATCGTCTGTCGATTCTTACCTGCCAACTTCATTCGTCTTACTAGGAAGATATTCCTTGGAATGGACTTATAGTGGTTTTTACTTTACTACTTGCTACTAAGTTTACTTCGTTTCTTGTGTGCAATATGAGACGGGGATCTTCGTCTGCAAATGTGCGGGTGAGTTGCTATATGGATAGCACTTTACAATGTCTGCATGATTCGTCAAATGTGGATTAATTACTACAATATACAGTTGCTCTTTAGAACTCATAGGTTATATTTCAATTAATATCTTGATTTCCTTTGAAGCTTCGGAGTTCTTAGTTTGCACAAAAATTAAATTTCTATATAACGTACAATTTCTTCTTAAAAGCCCAGAACTTATAGACTATAGTTCAAAAGACTGCTGTATTATGTTATTTTTCCTTGAGACCTCAGAAAAAACCTTATTTAAATTGTTTTAATAGATAATTTTTTCGTAAAATCTTATAATTTACATATTATGCACTAAATCTTAGAATTTATGAATCAGATTTCGATAGACTACTATAGTATGCCATTTTTCCTTGAAACTCAGAATTTATAGTTTATACTTATATAAACTCCTATAGAATTCAATTTTCCTTCAAATCTCAAGAATTTGTATATTAGATATAAAATTAATTTTTCCTTGAAACCTCAGAATTATAGATTATAGATAAATTCCTATAGAATTCATTTTTTTTCTGGCATTCTTAAATAAGTTGATATAACATATTCCTTTGAAATCTAAAAATTCATAAACTATATATAGATAAACTGCTATAACGTAGTCTCTCTTTGAAACCTCAGAATTTATAAATTATACTTAGATAAACATTTATGGAGTGCAAGATTTTCTTGATACTTAAAGTCCTAAATTATATTTAGATAAATTACTATATAATATTGTTTTTCCTCGAAATATCGTAATTCATGGATTAAATTTAGATATATACAGCAGTACGCAATGCTTTCTAAAAACTTCCGAAGATATAATTTAACCTTAGAGAACCTGGAGAAATTACTTTTATATCAATTTACAATTTAAAGTTTAGTCGCGAAACTTCGAATGAACAAATTTTAAGGCAGTAGTTTCTATTTAAAAAAATAATAATTTTATTGAGAGACTAGACATTTAAAAAATAATTTATCCATAAAAAATGGAAGAGTGTTAGGACATTTAATTTTTCCTGGAATTCTCAAAGTCTATAATTTTAGGAGGATTTTGTTTGTTCCTTAATAGGAAATTCAATTAATCTTGGCAATTACAAATTTAAATTTGAATACTATTATAAGATTTTGAGTGATTTATACATTTATAATGATTACATTTAAAAGTCTTAGCTGTAAAATTTCAGGTTTAAATTTGAAATCACGTTTAAGCAATGTAAGTAATACAAGGTATTAGAGGGTTTATATTTATATGTTTATTTATATTTTTTGAACAATTTTAAATATGCAATCGTTGCACTTTTAAAAAAATTGTTTCTATGAGAAAAAATTGCCGAAAATCTTTTTTAAGTAATAATTAATTAATCTAAGTATTAATCATTTGAACAATTTTAACAATAAATGGAAAAACTGTCTAACACTTCGTTTAGTTATTTTAATTATCTTGAAATACTGACATTCTAGTTCTGAAAAAATAAAAATGGTCAGCTTTAAATGCTGCAATGATTTTGAAATACCATTTTCATTAATTATATTTTTTGTGCTTTTTAACTTCATGTCTTTATATTTTTTAAAGAGATTTTCAGCAGAAATCGAAATCGATCCTTAGTGTTCGATCCTATTGTGTATATATGAAATAAAGTAACAATTTAAATTTCAAATACTTTTAATAGATATGATCAAGAACGAGATAAATAAATATGATCAAGATTACTGAAAAATCCAATCTTTAGTTTATAATAAATGCCTGTATATAATAATGTAATTAAAAAAAGAGTAACTTTTCCACCACGGACAGCCTTTGAATTAAAGGTGATATAGATGCTGCCATATCAATAATGTTCTTTCTTCTACTTGGTGACTAGTCCACAGATTGTATTATTAAGAATCTGTATACACATGCGTTTTGTATTGGACAAATAATTAGAAATTTACAAGTTCACAGAAGCAATTAGGAGCTTGAAGTATATTTATGACAGTTGATTGTTGCACTCTTAATTCCCCGCCGATCTCTGTAAAGAATGTTGAGTAAACGGACACTAATTACCTATCCCACACCTCAGCAGGGGGGGAAGTACGTAAGAATTGCGCTGTCAGTGTGTCTCATACGACATTCGCTTCAGAATTGTTTTGACTCTAATATCTTATTAGAAACAAATGAGACGTGGCATCTGGCTTAATCTTTAAGCATTTTTGCCGGACCTGCACGAACTAAAAATGTCTTTTAATACTACTATAGTGAGAATAAATCTCAAAAGTCCTTTGGCATCACATATATTTTGTATGGTAAATGAAATAACTTCTTTAGAAAAAACAAAAGCATACGTAACTTTTCGAACTGTCGAAAGCGATCGCATATATCAAATCTCAATGTCCTGGCTAGGAAAACTAATTGTTGTTTCAGAAATATTCTTTAGAAATTCATTTATTGATAATTTAAAGTTTACTAAAAAAACTTCGATATTTTTTTTATGTTATCATGTTTGAAATATTCTGCAAACGTAAAGTTTTCACATTGCTACTCGCGATTCCAACTCGGGAAAAATATTTAAGTACCGATTTTTTCTTCTTTTTTGCAGATTTATTAATATTTATTATTTAAAATTTCGAAGGAAATTATTTGAAATTAGAAGCTTTGATTTAATTCTTTATTAATGTTTTAAGTTATAATTTATTTATTAATCACCTACTTAAATGTTTCTTCTTCGTCACGAAAAAATATATATTTTAAAGTAAATTATGTACAAGAATAAAAGCATGGATCAAAACATATATCATCATATCAAAACATATATATATATATATATATGTGTGTGTGTGTGTGTGTGTGTGTGTGTGTAACATTTTTCGGTTGATTGCAGGTTGAATACATAGACGAGACGTTGTATTTTTAATTTCATTTTATTCTCTCTTTAATAGCCATCTCGGGAAAACAATTTATTTACAAGCAGACGCAGTGCGGCACAAAAGCAGAAGTAAGAAGAGCAAAAAGGGGTGAAACAAATGATCACTAGTTTTATATAACATAGGACTTCCGGCCACGCGCAGATGGAATACATGTTTTGACCTCTGACAAGGGCAACGAAAGTATCACTCTCATTTGATACGTAGTACTGATGGCGCATTATTTTTACAGAGGAATTAATTAAACCGAAAGTGGAATTGGATCACGAAATAAGAGAATATTTTAGAATGAAGTTACTATGGGCTAAATTAAGATAAAATCTTGGAAATTAATTAAATTGAAATTAGAATTAAAATATCATTTATATATATAACAAAAGAATATATCAAAAACATAGATATAAAGCAATCAAAAAACAAAGATTCATATTCAGAATAATTGTAATATCAGTTTACATATTTCAGTTAAATATCTTACACACCTTCCATATATGTAACCTGATGATTCATTATATCAATTAATCATTTATTAAAAGAATCATCTAATAAAACAGGAAGAGATATTTGTCATTCATGCATCTCCGTTTTGAAGCACCATATTTTTAGCACAAATTATTTAACCATCATAATATTCCCCTTGATTTCATTCATAAAACAAAAGCCTGATAATGTATATTTAAAAGAAGCTAGAGAGTTTTAAAGGGAACTTCTTTTAAAAATCCCGCTCAAAGTTAATTTCCAAGTTCCCTCATAACTCATCTCGCTCTACTGATTTCAGATCAGATTTACGACATTTTCTAGTGTTTTCCTTTTATTAGGTCTATTTTTTCTTTGAGTGAAAGTTAATAAAACCGGCACGTGGGACTTTCACTGATGTCTTTCGTTGATTTTGCTCTCTTCAGTGCAATGTGTGTTTTGCAACAATTTTTATTACCATGAATTCTATGATTAAAATCAATTTTAACAGTATTTCTCTGCTTTTATATGTTTAGAACTCAAATTGATATAATCAGCTGTGATTGTGGCAATGATTTCTGTTGCTTTCTGCCTATTTTTTTAAATGAAATTTGGATTTTACCAGAATAATTTTTGTACTTAATTAACATATTTATTTAACTTTTTGCTGTAATAACTGAGACTTATATTAACCGAATCTATTGTTTTCAATTTAAGCTAAAACAAGTAGTTTTTTTAAGCATAATTGCACTTATTTTTGTTTTTTTACTGTTCTCTTTGGGATATGACTCATTCCTAAAGTTTAAAATACTTATTTTTCATCGGAATTTTTCTGCTTTAAAAAAATTAAAGAATATTTTAAGAATAAATGACCTATAAAACCCTAAAACTTAAACCAGGAAGTCAGTAATTTAAGATTAAGAATAATTGTCTACCATAATACGAAAATTCAGACGATTAACTTGTGTGATTTTTTTTATCTTAAAAAATATGTCTTGAATAAAATTATTTAATTTATGTAATTTAATTCTTCATTTCGTTTATAAATCACAAATATTAAGATTTAATTTCCCTTCGTGTAATAAACAATGATCGTCGTGGGATCATTTAGTCAACGAATATATTTAATCACTTTCGTTCAGCTAGTCAATACATTAAATTATTATTGTTCAGAACACATAACAAAATTTTAACATAACAAGAGAAATGCTGTTATTTTCTTGTAAGGTTGCTAACAAATTTTTCTTCCTTTAATTTTTTTTTATCTTGAATGACATTATCATTTATTGAGATATTGCGTAACAATAATATTAAATTTCATTTCAAATAGCAATCTTAATTCTTTAGATTTAATAATTTATGTTGATGAGCTTTTTAAAAATGCCATCGATAAATGAATTAAAATAAGTTATTAGTTTCAACTAAATAATTCTAAAGAAAATTTTAGAAATTCAAAATTTGGTAAGAATTTACGAAATTAGATATCACTCACATTCAAGAAAAATGTCACTCAAAAACGTTCTTTAGCAAAGGTTTTTTTTTTTTTTCGTTGAGAGTATATATACCTCAAGCACAAAATTATTCATGTTAAAAAGATCTAACTGAGCACAGATCTTTGAGCACATAATATGGTGTTAAATAGTTATTACATTCAATAACATTAAACTTGATGAAATGAATATAAGAAGAAAATGTTTTTACTCGGCTTCATTGCTAAATGAATGTATTAAATTTAAATTTTCTTCGTAATGACTATTTTTGTGGTGCAGCTCGAAAAATTAGAACCTTTCCCTTCAAACAAATCGTTAACATTCTTTAAATAATATAATTCCACCCTAAGAGTCTAACTTATTATATTTTACTTAAGCTTTTGTTATATTAAAAAAATAGGAGTTTTTTTTATAAAAGAAATTAATATTAACATCAATGATGGTGACTTGATCATTTAAGCCAATGAATTGTTTCTTCTTTGATAATAAAAAAAAACCAGTCTTTAAGAAATCAGTTTCTTTCTAAACCAGTAAGAAAAAAAAATTATATTTCCAATATATACATAAGGCCATATTTTTTTTCACTAGATTGATATAGTTTGTAAAAATGGAATGGGTAATAACTAAAAACGAAATTTAAAATTATTTTTAATAAATAATTATAATTACTAATGCTCTGGCATCATTTAAAGATGATATCATTTCATATTGTTATTTTATATTTAAAATTTCCATGCTGATTTAATTTTGTATTCCACTGAACATCTAACAAAATAAAAGCATACCAGACGTCACAACACATGCACATACACATACAAAAAAAAAACATGTAACTAGATGTTATATAGCATTTGGGATTTCACCATAGAAGATGAATTAATGTTATTGCAATCTGTCCTTAAAATTACCATGAATTTCTGGATTTTCACGAAAATATTATCTTTTCAATGCATTATTCATACGAACTTATATAAATAACCAAGAAAGTAAAAAGACGCGCATTTATTGATCTAATTTCAAAAGTTCGCTTTTATTACAAAGGTTGAATAACCGAAAGAACAGAAACACTGCGTCGTCCCCATAAAGCATCCGAAACAATAGCTTTCATGACTCCCTTCAAATCGGAGAAAAGTAAATGCAGTTTAAACAATGACGATAGAAGTAAAAGAGATGTCCAGCATAAGTAAATGCAGTGAATGGCATAAGAATTGTAAAATTTCCATCACGTTTTTTCCTATTTACATTGCTCTTAATTCGACAGAGTTATGTTTTTATTGATCTAAATTCTTACTAATAATAAAGAAGAGTGTATGTGGCCCTCTACAGGACAGACCGTTGAACTAAAATTGGTAGAATTTTTATTAACGAAATATTAACTTAAATTTTGGTGGTTTTTGACAATAATGTAGGAATTCATTATAGTTTGAAAATTATCTTTATACTTTCTTAAACTTCAGAAAATTAGCATTCCATTAATAACAGTTTAATCTGAATTCAATTTTTCTTTATTTTTAAAAATTAAGTTGAAGGATTTTTCTGTTTTAATCTTTTTCAGTGTTGTTATGAAATTCGGTCCAATTTCATTGTATAATTAAATCATTCGAACTCATCATTTATTTATTGTAAAAATAACAATATAAGACTATTTTTTTCTAGCTTTTTTTTAATTTATAAAGTTAATATACGCATTTTTTTTATTTTTTGAAGAGCAGTATTTAGTGAAATTTCATAAGTTTTTAAATTTCAAACCATTTATCGTTAATACTTTATTTCAAAAATAAAAAGACGATAACTGTATAACTTCCATAATTTTTTTAGTTTCGTAACTTTCCAGTTCGTTCCACTTATTCAGGATAATCATGAATTAACCTCCATTTTTTTTGGAGGTGCCCCTTTTAACACTAATTGACAAAAGATATAAAACTAAATTTCATTTACGCGCAATGGAAGACATAAGTATATTAATTTCATAGAAATTAGTGAAAAAATAGTCAATAGGAGAGGGTTTGGTGCTTTCGGGACTGCAAATGGATTAATTAATGTTCGAGTGATGAAAAAAAAAATGGAATACAGAAACAAATACCATAAATTATAAAATGCATAGAAAATAATCCTTTAATAATCAACATTTGAGTTTCATAGGTCACGTGAAATATTTTCAATGTGCTGATTTTTCCTGTGTACAAAATATTATATCGGTGATTTTTGGCCTGCTTTTGCCCAAATTTTTTGCCCTACATTTTCTAGTATATTTTTAGCATTATTTGCTTTGACGATTGAAGACAATTGATTCTTAAAGACAGGACGATTGTAATCGATTTTCATTCACTCAATGAACTAGAAAAATTTTATATTGTTTTGTGCTACCTATAATAATACAATATCTTGATATTATAACTTAATTAAAAATTTATCACTAGATTTTTAATTTAATTTAAATGTCATATGATTAGCGCCATCTATCAATGAATATGCAAAAAATTGATTATTAAAATTCTATAATATTTGTAAAAATAAATAAAAAAATAGATACAAAAATGTAAAAAATAAAACAATTTTGCTAGTGCAGTAAAAATAAAATAATTAAATAAACATTTATTCATCAAAACTTGGATGCCAAAGTAAAATCACAATAACGTGAGAAAATTAAAACGATAATATAAACTAATTAAGTTACAATAATCACTAAAAGAAAGAAAACTAAAACTTCAAATACTCATTAAAGATTAAAATATATTATAAATACGAATAAAAAATTCGTTTACATAGAATACTTCTTTTAGTACATAAGGTTTTTGATAATTTGTTCTGCCCTCCATATTTTTGGCCATTTCTTACTGGCAGTTATTATGAACTTGAATGGACACTCTCCATATTAAATTTGATGTTCTTTACCGATAAAAAGGAGCTTTGTATTACTAACAAAATATTATTTAACATTCTTATCGAAATATAAGTATCTCAAGGTGTGTTTGACTGGTAACCTCCTTACGTGCTATTACAGTAATCTTGTTCCTTCTAATTTAGAATAATAATTTAAAATAAAAAAATATTATTCACATAATTGAAAAAAGTCTTTCTATTGGAAATGAAATTATCTTTCACTATATTGATTGTCACATTTCTGCTTAGTAAAGATAGTTCTAAATCCCTGATGGGCAGCTTTAATGCCCACTTAAATATTCGTAGCCTACTACAATCTGAATATTAATTATTGTTCATCTTTTTTTCCCATTTTTATTTGTAAACGTCATATATTATCAAACAGTTAGGCTAATAACAGTTAGGCAGTTAACAAATACATCATTCTCTTAATAGATCTCACTGTTATGATGTAATTTACATTTTCATATTTAAATCACATAAAATGTCTGATTATATAAAATAACTTTTGATATTTTAAATTGTGCATTTACAAATCAAATTTTCTTCGGATAAAAAACTATTTTTATAGTGATGTGTTGTGGTTTTCTAAAGAACTGCCCGGTTTTAAATACAATATTTTTAATCTTCACAAACACAGCTACACTATAAAATTTACAAGCACTCATCTACTACAAACACATAGAAAATTAGTTTAAAGAAAATAGTATGGTGGAGGGATTCCACCGTTTCCAGCCGGCAGCATTCGGCGTTAGCGCAAGAATTGCGCATAGGGAAAAAAAGTCGACCTCAGGATGCAGGTCTGCCGTTCAACTGCTTGTCTTCTGTAAAACGCTGCAAGGGGGCGCTCTATGCTCAAGGGAGAAAAGAGGTGCTACATTTTGACATTTTTAAATGAGCCCTAATATTATTTACGATGTTTTTAAAAATACGTGATCATTATGTGCTGATATTTTTATAATAAACCAGTTTTTATACAGTTGTAATGATTTCTTATATAGATTATGAACGTGGATCAGAGGTTTAGTGCATCATTGTTGTGACCGTCTCTCTCGATAGAATTTGATTAGTTGCAGAAGAAAAGGTTCACGATACCAAGAATGCAATCTGAATATTCAATCAACTGCTTTTGAAGGAGTCTACTATTTTATCAAATAATAATGTTAGATAAGAGCAATTACAGAGTAATAATCAGAATTTAAAATAATATACTTTTTAAATTATTAATTACATTCTTCAGTGCTAATAAAGGGATCAAAAAGAAGAGTTTAATTTTTATACTTATTCTTTTATTTTTCCTGACTACGCTAACAGGTGGAAGCCCTTTCATTTTTGAGAAAATCTTTCCTTTCTGGACTAGCCGATGTGTTGAAGAAGATTTAATCCTTTTAAAATGATTCCGCAAGTTTCCTGACATTTTGTTTAGATTTATTTTTTTAAATAACATTAAATACATTGTGTACCTGCCAGCAATGTTAAATCCATTTTATAACCGCTTTACTAAAATTTTATGAAAAGAATCAATGGACATCTGAATATCTCGAAAAATTAAAAACTTTCATCTCTGCGATATGGGTTGTGTAATGAAATAAATATATATAATTCAACAATTATTCTATTATTCTTTCTTTATTCTTACCATTAAGATCAATATTGCATATCGAAATGAATAAATATAGAAAGAGCTTTAGTAGTTATTAAATCGAGCGACCATAGAGATTTCTATTGCATAACAATATCATGATGTATTAAACTTCATAATTTATTCGATAAAATTGAAACGTTTTCGTATTTTATGGGGTATTGTTTATCTTTGTAGTTGCTATATTCTTTTAAATGTAGTAATTTCAAATATAGCCGCATATTGTTACTTAATATTATATACATTTCAATGTAAATACTTTTTTATGCATGCTTCATTTAAAAAAAAATATTTTTTTTTTACTATGACATCTTATTTTAAAGTTTATTTTACGTCCCCTTTTAAAGTAATATTATGGCTATTGTGAGACTGACCTCATAATTCTGAGCTGCCACCAGATGAAGAGGACTCCATTTGAGCTGGCACCGCACCCCTTCTCCAAATTTCCTCTCCTCACCAAAGGGGAGAAATCAGCCCAGACGCATTTAACACGCATCAGAGATGCTTGCATGGCAGATATTTGGTTGAAATCCTGAAGTTCTTTAGTCTTCCCTTGATAAGCCTTGACTTTACCACCAGGCCACTACCCCACTAAGGGTGAAGACAATTAAATACATGTGCCAATTGGAAATACATGTGTTGAAATGCTTAAATTTTATCTTTTGAAATTTAACTTCTAAAGCGAACCATTCTTTCTTTTCTGTATATTTTCCTTATTATATTGAATTCTTTAATTAAATTAATTTTGTGTATAGGCATTTTTTGAATAATTTTGAAATAAGTATCAAATTAAAGTGCTTATTTTTTATAGTGGCATTTTATTTATATTATGATAGAATTGACTTTTTTAAAATTCTGTTTTAATATTCATTTTTTTCAGCATCTTTTATAGCTAAAAGCAAATGTCCCATAGATGGAGAAAAACTCCTTCAGTATAAATAAAATTCAAATTCCCTTAATTCAGATTTAAAGAGTACATTTAACTATGTCGTACAAATTTTACAGAAATGATAATCAATTGCACTTTGCCACTTTTTTATATAAAAGTTGACATACTTATAATTAATAATAACTTTTGAAAAAGCTTTATAATCCTTTGCTGCATAACATTAACTTTGATTTTATAGTGGCACTATCTGCCGCTGCTGCTGGTTACGGCTGCCTTCAGCCAAGCGTTTGCGCAGACGACCACAACCACAGCTCCCACTACCATCACAGCTGCAAGCACCACCAATTCGCAGACCACAACCTCCGAAACGACCACAGCTGCGACTACAACACCTCTGCCTCTCCTGACCACCGAAGCGAGTGGCACGACCCTTACTGCAGCAGACTCTGCAGCTCCCACGACCACCGTAGCTACCGAAAGTTCAAATTTGGAGGCAACGACAGAAGGCCAGGCTAGCAATGAAGCTCTTAGAACAAGTGGGTTGCGTCGAGGCTACCGATTTGAGTCTACGCGAAATAAACCACTTGCTAATCAAGAAGCCACGCCAAAACCGGTAAGCTATTACTTAAAGTCAGATGAGGTTTTAATTCTGTACTTGGGTAACTGCAGAAATAATAATAGACAAACAATCCAAAGGTCGCTATATATATCATGAGAAATACAAATTATGCTGTCAGCGATATAAAATTCACCCTTTTCTGCATTTCTTCCTTTTTATTTGTTTCCATTTCTGGTAAAACGAAAAAAGTAAAAACTTAAGAGATTTAAAAGAATTTTTTTAGAGAAGAATTGGAGAGTCCCCAATTTTAACGAAAATTTAGAACTCGTGAAACTTAATCTATAAGTATAACAATGAAAAAATTAGAAAACTTCTGTCTAAAAGGCTACAAAGATACATTAAAAATATTTGAGTCTGTGATTGTTTCGAAAAGAAAGTTTAGAAAAAAAAATATTCATTTCCTGCATAGAAAAAAAAAAGGAAATGCTACAAGCAACATTCAACAGCAGAATTTCCATTCAAATTTCTCTCACTCACACACACATATACTACTAAATAGCTAAATTAACGATGCATTAAAAATTAATTTAATTACTTGTTCTTTATGACACAGTTTTACCCACAAAATAAAATCATGAATATTTCATGAGCAGAATATTTGGTTTTTGCATGTATACATCTTTAAATTTTAAAATATCCCACATTTTAGATATTAAGGTTGGTTTGTGCGCTTAGAATCGATTTCTCTAAAATTTTAATTAATTAAAAATTAACAAATTTTTTACTTCATAAACATAACTTCCGAAAATATTAAAGCTCAAAAAAGATTTTTACATTATCTTGAAGTTCAAAAATCATCTTTTTAATAATATTAATTTAATATTCAAGTAAGCAATTTTTTTCTGAGTTTTGGAAATTTCTTATATATATATATTGCCTAAATTACAATAATAAATTACATTGTTGCCATAAGATTCAATTCTTATTTCTGATTTCATCAAATATTCCATCGTTTGATTTTCTACTACTGTTGAAAGTCAATGAAGAAGGATTATGTTCAACATCTGTATAGTTCACAAAACAAATAAAAAAGTAAAATTATAGCATCACGGATATTAGAATAGTTAGATTAACCGAACATATACGTTTTTAAATGCGCTATGACGTCCTGATGCTAGTCTCCATTACAAAACATGTACCCAATTAACAAAATATACGTAAGGTAATTAAAATAATATTGTTTAAATTTCTGATAATTGGCTAAAGGTAATAATTTGAACATGAAGTTACATCTAAATGATTTAATTAAAATTTTATGTAAGTAATATACCCCTGAGAACCAACTGGTCGGTAAAGACTAATGGTCTTAAATATTGTGAGGTCAAAGCCAATCTTCTTTAATAAATTCTATGACTGTTCCACTTTAAAACCGTCTTAAATAATAAACATTTTGAAAATATTAATCTTTTAGTAAGAGCCCATATTGCATAAATTTCCATTTCTTCAATAGCTCAATACTTTAATTTTGAGTGAAAAATTATCAAAATGATTTTGTTCCTTTCATATTTCATTCATTTTAGTTAGAATCAGTTATATAATTTTCATGAGGTTAAATTATTTAATACACACAGAATGTTAGTAACTGATTTTTATGGCATCTTGAGCGCAATTTATTTTGCAACTGTCTAAATTTAGACACTTTTCTAAATATCTACATATTTATCACCACTTACCTACTTATTTCAACGATGTTCTGAACTCTAATTTTTTTATAGCTCTATTTTCTATTCATAAAATATTATTTTGTTATACTAGGAATCTGGAGCCGCTGCTAAAGAAAAACCCGAAGAAAAGAAGATCGCTTGGAAATTCGGACGCGGAGGCAACAACCAAGAAGGATGGTCCGTTCGGCCCACCCCTAATAGTGGTTATCCACTCTGGAAGAAGCAAGTTGCCTCCTCTAACGGAGGGCAACCTCAGGCAGATGAAGGAGTAGATGCGGCCGGTAAAAAACCTGGCGATCAGCAAGCTTATATAGTATGGAGTGTTGGACAAGGCAATGCTCCTAATGGATGGACATTAAGTGAGTTCAAAACACTTGATAATTATTGCAATTGCACGATTTGTCTTTTCATTACAGACAGTACATAATTAATATGTTGTGCTAGATTATTTTTCAACATGTATAAGCGATGTTATACTGGAAATTGAAAATTCTTATTACAGACTTTAAAATGTCATAAATACACATAGAACAAATACAAATAGACCATACAAATACAGAAATACACGTAAACAATGCATGATTGTCATTCAGTAGTTGAAGCTCGAGTAGGCAATTCCGTACGAGGTGGTCCCATTGAATGACTGGTACAATGATTAGTCTGTCATATTTGGCTTCTTGCCAGAAGGGTCATATGAAGAATTTCATACATAATAACCACTATTTCGAATCTGATAAGAATTTTGTTACTGATACTAATTATTAATTCCTGCCATAATGATTAATTATTAATTCCTGTCGTAATTATTCCTGCCATAATGAAGTCCTGAAAATATTGCCAAGGTACGCCTATCATTATGTTTACAATGTAAAGTTTTCGTCAGAGCTAAAAGTCGTACTAATTGGTATTTTTTGTAATTTGTTCTTTTAAAATACTCTTTAAATTAATTGATTTCCCTTCATTCCTCCCTTCTCAATTTGTTTTATCATCATTTTAGAATACAAAATTGTGCAACTTTATTGTTTGAATTACAACTATACTTTATGGGGATTTTTTTGATTTTTTTTCTCGTCCAAATATATTTTATAGATAAAAATCAGGTAAAGAATTTTAAAGCATCCTATAGAGTTCACAAAGTTAATGTACTGTGATTTTCCTTACTAATTCAAACTTATACGAATCCCTAATTTCCCTTTTTATAGTTTACCTCTTATATTCTAAAGCATCACAGCATGTATGATAGATTTGTAGGTAACAAATATAAATATCTCATGCATCCCTGAAAAGGGAAAAAAGGAACTTATATTTATTATGTTCTATTTTCTATTATTTAATTTACCTTATTTATTATTTATTATCTTAATTACATTTATTATCTTATTAAAACTCTCTTATCATATTAGTTGACAATCTACATGTTAAATAAATGGCGTTAGCCTCAGAAGTTTATTAATGTACTCGTAGCTTTAATTATCTTGAAAAATCAAATTTCTGTTCTTGTTGCGCAATAAATTTGCAATGAAGAATGCAAGAAATTTACTCAGATTACTTGCCTGACTTTTTCGTCTTGAACTCCATATTAAGAATCAAAACTTATTAAATTATACGTTGATGGCTTATGGTTGATGACAGTCTTAAGATATAGAGTTTGCAGGTAGAGAAAAAATTAATTTATCTTCGCCTTCAATTCTAAATATTATTAATGAAATAAGTGATTTAAAATGTATTAAATCAAAACTGATTTTATAAAAGAATTTTATTGAGATTTTATAATATCTGACATCACTATTTAAGCAATTTAATATAAATACTAAAGTATATTTGTCAGTATAAATCCAGCTTCCATTTTTAAAAAACATGCTTTTTAACATAAACCAACAGTTTTTAAACATGCTAGGAAAGTCCAAGTTAATTTTCCAGTTTAATTCATTTTTGCTACAAACATATTTTTGCAAACATTTAGACTGCTGTTAATATTTTATACACAAAACAGCACTGGACTTAATGATTAAATAGGTTTCCTTTCTTTATGCTTGATAAATAAAGTTACATTGAGTTAAGTCGTATTCTTCTTGTGTAAATAAAATTGAATGTTAAAAAAAAATGCCAAAACTATCATCGCATAAAAAGAATTTATTTCGAATACATGTATTTTGAAAAATTATTCTTAATTCATAATTATTAGCTTATTTTTCTCTGGTATACATCTATTTAATAGCTGATTTGACTCTCGTAAGCTATCAATTCAATTTCATGATGACGAAAAATAAACATTGTTCCCTTTCTTCTAATGAAATAAAAAATATCACTACAGAATTAGAGCACTTATGATTTATTTTGCCCTTTCCTTCACTTTAAATCAAAAATATTGTATGAATTCCTGATGAATCAATAGTATTTCTGCTTAAGATTGCAATGAAATGATTTTAATTAGGGTTTTTTTTATTGCAAATACTTCGATACAAAAATTAGATAAGTAGAGTCGTTTTTATTCATTTATATTTTCAAAAATTGCATAATTTTCTGGTTTAGTGTCTTAACAGAGTTTCAAAACTTTATTCGGCAAAATTCTTATTAAAAAGCTCTCAACATTCCTTTACACTTAAAGAAAGTGAGTTCATTTAAGTCAGTGACAAAAAAAAATCATAAATTTCGACTTCTTTATTTAATTATTTGTTTACTATTCAAATTTTAAAATGTAAAATGTGACAAAATAAAACATTATGAATTTTAAATCTAGCTATTAATACACTGAAACTTCTTAAAAACATTTTTCCCCTTTTTTTATTTATTTTTACTATTAAATTAATCTGTATTTAAATTTTAAAAGGAACTTTCTTTACTAACATTCTGCTTTTCAAGACATTTGGAACTTCTTATATCGACGATGTTTATATTGGTAATTTGTGATGCACTTTTTGTTAAAATCTTTAGAGACAAGCGGTTCAGATTTTTTATGCACGTTAACCCTTTTTAGAGCCGTGGGAAGTATGCTTCCCACCAAATTTATCAATCTTTGTATGAAATTATGTAGGTTGGCATAAGTTCTGACAAATTTTTTTAGAAAGCCATAGATGCTTCAGTTCTTTATCTTACACAAAATGATATGTCTTGATTTGTTACTTAATTATTAATTAACCAAATTAATTAATTAATCAAATTCAATTTATCTAATAAGTTAAATGAATCCCTTTTCTTATTCTAATTTCAAGTCTAAAAGTATTTTAACATAATATGACTAGAAAAAAAATGGCCCTTTAATGGGTTAAAATATATATTTCTCAACATATTGAAATGAGTTTCATATAAATTGAAAATTTTAAATTTGTTTGTAAAATATTATACTAGCCATTCTGAGTTTGATCCTTTCTTCACTAAAAAAAAAGATTATAAAACCTTTATATTTCAGTTTGGGGAAAAGCCCTTTTCAATGTGTAGTAACAAATATAATAATCATATCACAAATCATTTATGTATATTTGAGCTGTACTTTATGAGAAATTGTTTCCGAAAAATCTATATTATAAATCTATAAGTAAATATTCTACATTAAAATGCTTTTAGGCATTATTTTTCTTTTAATGTCATTATCTGGTGTGATCTTCTTTCCCTTGCCTCCTTTGTTGTTATTTAATTAGAATAGTTATTTATTTTAATAGTGCCTGCTTATCATTCAATTCATTGCATTTTTCTTTTATAATTTCCAGGTTTTTGCATTAGTTTTTCGTAAAATTACCAATTCGATAGTGCTCTTTGTTAAATGGCATTACAACATCTTATGCGCATGAAGAAAGTTCTATTTAAACAAATGTGATCTTCAGAACAGAATATCTAATCCTATAATTTATGCTTTTAATTAAATTTATGAGTATTATTAATGCAGACAGTTTTATAATAATTCTGAATTGTTTAAACTCCTAAAATGTTGTCCCTCTATAAACCAAAACAGAAATCAATACACTAATTTTATAAAACAAGTTTGCTCAAACAAATCTGCCTTTTCAAAAACGAAAAATGTGTTCTGTATTTGATAACCCTCATATTTTTGGTCTCCTTTCGACAGTATTTTAACATTAAATTTTTGACTCTTCTAATTATTTTAGAATCTAAAACATAAAATTTTAGACAAATAAAAATGTAAAAAATTTGAAAACGAAAAAAACTCAAATTATCATTTTTTAAAATTTCGAAGTCCCAGGATTTCCTGATGAAATAATTTTTCATCGTCATTAAGTTTCCTCAGATTATATGTTGTTAACTTTTTGAAAAGTTAAAAAGTCCAGAGAAATTATAAATTATTTACTTATAAATTCTTTCATTCATAATTAAATATAAAGAATTTTCTTTAGAAAATCAATCGATAGAAATCCAAAAAAATATGGCCAAATAATCATAATGTTTATGGCGTTACAATCATAACATTTCCCTAGAAAAGTTATGATTGTAATTATCAGAACATCCCTAGAACAGTTATAATTGTTATATGCCAATCAGATTAAATGAATAAAAAAATCCAAACTATTATGCTGAACTCTTCATTTAATACCCTCAAATAAGTTTAATATTGCATTCGAAGATGTTCCTATTACTGTACAGAATTTATCTCAATTTATTTCATGGGAAACCAGAGCTGTATCTTTTATGAACTACAAGAAAGATAATATTATATATTATTACTACATTTTCAAAAATTTGATATGGTTTTCAGGTGGAGCTCAAGATGGCTGGGCTCCTGAAGGAGCAGCTCAGGTCAATGGAGGATGGAATCCAGGAGATGCTACTGTTGTTGCAAATGGAGGAAATGGCGGATGGAATGCAGATGGTTGGGTGGAGGAACAACCACCGAGCGAAGAAGATAATCAAGAAGGAGGATGGGTGGATGATGAAGGACCACAGCCTGTCAATGCTAATGGTGGTTGGGTGGAACAAGGAGTTGCACCTCAACAAGCAGGATGGGTTGAACCAAATGGAAATGTCGCAAATGGATGGGATAATGGTGCACCTCAAACTCCTGTGGTAAATGCTCCCCCTCAAAATGGGTGGGCTGCTCAACCTAATGCACCACAAACAAATGGATGGAGTGCTGGCCCACCGCAAGCGGGCAATAATGGGGGTGGATGGGCAGCTCCTCAACAAGGAGGAAATGGATGGGCTCCTCCAGTAGCAACGGGACAGGTGCAACCAGGTGTGCAAGCACCTGCAGCTGCAAACGGATGGAACACTGCCTCCGGTCAAATAGAAAATGCTGGATGGGACCAAAATGCTGGAGGATGGGCAAATCCAGCTGCAAATGGAGGATGGAACAATGGTGCTCAAGTCGCTGAAGGTGGCGGATGGAATAACGGTCAACAAAATGGTGGATGGAATGGTGGACTGCAAGATGCAGGATTATCATGGAAAGTTTATAATGAAGACACACATACAATGGAAAATTTAGATGATAATTCAGGTTGGAAAGTAATCGGTGATGGCGGGGCTGATGGTTGGAAACTGGTGGATGAAAATGGTAATGTGGAGTGGAAGATTGAAAATATCAACGGTGAATGGAAAGTAACAAGTGCTGATGAATTGCCTACAGTTGATAATTCTACAGCTACTGCAGTAGACGCAACAAACGCTACAACAGAGTCGACTAATTCTACTTCAGAAGAAGTGACAGCTACGACACCTGCACCTGGTGGTGGTTGGGATGATGATAAACAAGGTAGATATATTGTATGGAAATTTTCTGAAGATGGAAAAGGAGAAGCTCGAGTATATGGAGGAGGAGGAGGGGAACCTGAAGTATGGAGAGTGGGAGACAATAATCAATATTGGAAGGAAACAATGGGTATAAAATCGAATGATAACAGTGGACAAGTAGCAAATGGAGGTTGGACTCCAGATGGGACTGTCTGGCAGAATGATGGAGTCTGGCAAAATGCATACAACCAAGGATCAAATTCATGGCAAAAGGCAGCACCTCAACAAAATAATGGTTGGCAAAATGGTGGAGCATCACCTCAAGTAACAGGATCAGTATGGCAGAATGGAGGATCAGTTGCGCCTGCAGCAGTTAGCTGGCAAGCAGGAGCGAATGCTGCACCAAAATCTAACGGTGGTCGAGGATGGAAAGCAGGAACTTCAGGACAACAAGGTGGAGGAAATGGATGGAAACAAAAGGTAGTAAGACCCACTGGACCACAGACAACAACTTGGTCTAACAGTGGTTCAGCTCCTCAACAAGCAGGAGGATGGCAAAATCAGCAGCCTCAGACGAATGGAGCTTGGAATGGAGGAAATACTTCGCCACAAATACAAGGAGGGTGGCAAAATGCTGGAGCTAGTAATACGCCAGCAAATGTGGGTCCTCAAGGTGCTTGGCAAAATGGCGTGACATCTTCTCAATCAAGTGGAGGATGGACAGCACCAGGAACAAATGGTAAAAAGGGAAGGGCAAAGGGTCGCTGGAGAAATTCGGCAAATGGAAATAGAAATCCAAACGGATGGCAACAAAATAAGCTTGCAAATGCAAACAAAAATGGAGCAAGGGGATCTTGGAATAACGGAAATAATAATGCTGGTTGGGCTCAAAGAAATGCAGGATCAGCACCATCAAGTTGGAATAATGCTCCATCACCAACTTCTGCTCCTACGGTGAATGGTAATTCACAAAATACAGCAGTTTGGCAGAATGGAGGAAATCAAGCAGGATTACCAGCTGGTTGGTCTGCAAATGGGAAGAATGGTCAAACTGTACCATACATAATTGTAATTAAAACTCCAGAAGAAGCAGCAGCAGCAGCTGGACAAGGAGCTCCCACCTCTTGGCAAAACGGAGGTCAAGGTCCTCCAGCAAATGCTAAAAGGGTAAAAAATCGCAATAAACCTAGAAATAACCGCAGAAGTAGTGGATGGAAAATGAACAGAGCTGGTAGTAGTGGATGGCAATGGAATCCACAAGGAGGCCGTGAAGGATGGAAGTGGATGGACGGATGGATGGGTTCTGGAGGTGGATTTGGGGGATGGATGAGTGATAAGGACACAATGTACAGTGGCTGGCGGCCAACAAAGACGAATGGTCAATCTCCAGCTGAAGCGAAATCTCCAGACCAAAGAGTAGGAGGCGCTGCTAAGAACAATAAGAAAGCCGGCAGCAAAATGGTTTTTGTTTTTGGCACAAAAAGAAATTCTTCCGGAGGATGGGCAAAACCAAATGGTAAAAAGAAGAATAAGCAAGTAATCATCTTAGACTACACAACAGCTGGAAAGAAAGCTCCTAAAGGAGAAGATGGAATGAAAAAAGACATTGAATCAGTGATTCAAGCTCTTAAATCAGGAAAACCAGCAAACGCTCCGGGAAGAACAGTATGGAAACCAGCGCCGCAAGTGACGAATCAACAACAATGGGGTGGATAAATCAAAATGAGTGTTTTGAGACTGTTTTTCAAAAATGTGTAATTACATGCGCTTGTAAACAAATCTTAATCTCAACTTCTGATAAGGAGTTGATGTTAACTATAAATATTATATTAGTTCCTCATATAGCATTTTTCCATTATTTGAACTTTTTTCATCATAAAAATTTTGTAAAGCAGCGAGGTTTAGTGCAAAGTTGCGAATAGTTTCAACCAATGGGTCTTCGTTCTGCTTATTTTTGTTAGGGCCTTGCTTAATGCTTTTAGCAGTAATTGCGAACGACGACAAGTGTTCCTAAATGTTTAGTGTTTCCACAATTAAGTAGAAACACTAAAATTGTCAGCTGTTACAGAAATTGTTCATTTCCATTGATGAAATGCATTAACAATTGTGATATGTTTTTTTGTTTAGTGTCTTTCTATAGAAGTATAAGGATGTATACTTCTTTGGGCTATTGTATTTTATTAATACTGTGAATTGTAATATGTGTAAATAAATTGGTTTTTATTTTGCAATCAAGTATATTTTTTAATGTTACTTACTGAGTGAACTCATCCAATTTCATAATTTTTATAACGCTCAAGCTTTACAAAATTTAAAAAGTAATGAATTAAAATGATATCACAGAAACAAATCATCAAAGCAGCTATTTGTATGCTTTTTATCCAATAAGCTAAGAACAACAATATGTAAAGGGAAAATAAAAAACATTCTAAAGAAATTTCTTTCAAGGATACATTAAAAAAAATTTAATGATTTTATTACATTGGAGAATAATTTCTAAAAATAAAAGAAATGTTTTGAAAAGTGGATTTTTTGTTAGAGAATGAAAATTTTTAAAAAATGGTATTTTTATCACAGATTTTGAAGTCATATCTAAAAAAATCTCTCATATAATCATATCTAAAACCATATAAAAATTTCTCATAAAATCATGAAGAATGTTTATAAATATCTCAAGAAAATTAGAATTTCAATCCCGTTCATATTTAATTCTGGACGAATACTCAAGAATATCCCTTCTTTTGGGATATTTGGGATATCTCAAGAAAATTAGAATTTCAATCCCATTCGTATTTAATTCTGGATGAATACTCAAGAATATCCCTTCTTTTGGGATATTTGGGATATCTCAAGAAAATTAGAATTTCAATCCCATTCGTATTTAGTTCTGGACGAATACTCAAGAATATCCCTTCTTTTGGTATTTGTTGCAGCTAAATTTCCTTATAGAGTTATTCTCTTCTCCTCAGTTTTCATAATTTTAGATTTCTTCTCCAAATTATTAATAAAAAAAATTATTTCCTGTGATTGAGTTCAATTATAAAAGTGTGTTATTTAGAAGAAAAAAACATCTTGATTATTTTCTTCTTTTCAGTCTTCAATGTAACTGTTGCATAATTTAATTAACTGCAAATAACATTTTTCTTAACGAATTAAAAGTAAAAGATCAATTATAACTAAGTTATTAAAATATAAGAATATTGCATCTTTAACAACTGAAAAGAATTATAGAACTCATGCATTAAAAAGCATGTTTAAAATCCATTATTTCCATTTATATAAGCGTGGAACATGTCAACATGTTAAACATCACAGACTAAAAGTAACTTTATCGTCAGCAACTCTTAAGTGTATGAGATTAACATATTCAACAACTGAGTTTATGAATTTAACAAATTTTACTGAACATACAAATTAGGTTTTATCTTTCCTGAGTATAATCTACCACTTAATTTTCTCAAATGTATGGAAGTTTCAAATACATAAATATTTAAGGAAATAACCCAATGGGAAATCTCATTTTATAATAAGAATAACTGTGCATATAATAAAAAGTTGATCAATAAATGCTGAAAAAATTTAATTTTCAATTAAAAAAACTTCTTGATTTTCAACTTGGATACGAAAATTTTCTGAATTTTTGTCACACACACTTATGAAATGAATTTTAAATGATAAGTATGTAAATATTTTGCTTATAAACTGAAGTGATTTAAGGTTATATTTTAAATATTTAATCTATGAATATTAAGAATTATATCTTCTGGTTTGTGAGTGCAATACCTTAAAATCCATCCAGCTAAAAGAAATAATAAAATTTGCTGTGAAGTTTTTTCCAAAATTTTATATCTTCGGCCAATTTTGGATAAAATTTGTCTATAGGAAATCTATCTATGATCGTGTGAATATCTGCACTCATGTTTGTGTATTTGCATTCTTGTGAAAGATAATTTAAAAAGCTGAATTAGTGGACAGATAAAATTTGCTTACGGTTTTATCTCAAGAATTGTTCACTCATATCAAAATTTGCACCAGATCTATTAATTCACCTTCAATCTGTCGGTCTGTCTGTTTATGCGTTGTGAATGGTATAACTAAAAACATAACAATTTTTTTAAAAATGGAATTCAATTTATAGTTTTGACATTTAAAACGTAGTTTTAAATTTTAAACCTAATCAGTCAAAAGAAAATTATCAAACTTGATTCTTTTCATTAAACTACGAAGCTAAACACAGAAAAGACAGTCAGAACCTATAATTACCCATAGAAAATAGAGTCAGGCCCATTAATTTTTGCAGGTGATTAATTGTTACTTTCCTTTCTTATCTCACCCTTTTATGAAGGTCAAAAATTTCAGATATAGTTATTGCTCTAAATAAATAATGAACCATGTTTATCAGAATAAATAAATCACAACAAAAAAATGGAACAAAAATATACATTATTTAATACAAATATTAACCTATCCCCCCCCAAAAAAAACTAACTAAAATTTAAAAAAAAAAAAAAAAAAAAATTTCATAAGGCATACTAAATAGTTGAGATCGTTGAATATAAATGGAATCACGTCACGATGCTGCACTGTCATATGGCGAAAGCAACTAAGCATTCTATCTAACAGCTTGTTATCTTACAATGTGCTGGGAAATAATGTCCTTTATCCCTCCCGAAAAATACTTAACCTATTCTAAAATATAATTCACATTGCTTATTTGTTAGAATAAATCCTATAAGCATGAATGGTTTCTATTTGTGATATCCCCATTCATGATAATAAAGATTTCCGCATTACTTTTTGGAGCACAGAAATTCCACTATCCTACTATTTAAATGTTTATTTTGCCTAGCATACAAAGAGACAATACAATCTGAAGTTCTTTGATTCTGTTAGCATAATTTCTCTAATCTCTAAGAAAGACAATGATTTTGTAAATATGATGAAATTCTACTGAATTCACGATATCAGTCATATTAATAAAAAATTGGCGCTTTTTTTAAAAACATCTGTCACACAATGAAGTATTTCGCAAATAACAATCATATTTGTTCCTTGTCTTATAAAATATAAACTCATAAACAAAACCTCTCAAATCTATGTAAGCATTCGTAGGTAAGACTATCCTAATAATTTCCACTAATGGGGAAAATTAGGATAATTAGGACTAACATTTCATCGTAATCGTTGTGACTTAACGAGATTATGTGATATTGTATAATAACGCATAATATTTTACACTTTTGTATATGTGCAGTATTGCATTAAATGGTATTGTAAAGTATCGCACAATATTATATTGCAAAGCATCATACAATATTACTCATTATTATATTGAGAAATAGTGTACAAAGTCATAAAATGTTGCTACCTAGGCAATATGCTGGTACTGATAATGTTCAGAAACAAAGGAAAATTGCGAATCTAATTTTTTGAATTTCCCCAAACCTGTTTGACAAATTGGCAAATGCAGATTACCTCGTTAATACAGCATCTTTGTAGAAAAGTATTTCCTTAATTTCAAAACTGTAAAGAATTTTTTTTTAAAAAAAAGCAATTTAACGAACTACTTTTATTAGTCGCAGGATCGTTTCAGTATATTATCATGTCATGATGTCACAAAATATTAATAAAATTTAAAATATTTTAGACTTTTTAAAAATAACTGAAGAACAAATAATAATTTTAACACTCTTATTTCAGAAATCCTTTTTCCTTGAATTTTTATGACAGAATAGATTCCAAAATTTAACAATTGGATATATTATGATATTTATATTATTTTATGCAATAAATAATTATTAATTAGCAATAATTATCGCGGTTTTTTTTAATGTTTTTCTTTCGTTGACAAGGAGATTTGTATAAAACAGATCAAACTTCAATTTTTTTCAACTTTTTTTTTTAGATTTTAATTGTTGAAATCACAATGAAATTCAATTTATATCCATAGAATGAAAAATTAATCACTTTATAATGAGTTTTAATTGTTACGGAATATTTTGATTTCTTGTTTTAATATTCAATTCGACTTCCATCTCATCATTATCCGTCACCTTTTAGAAATTTTGAAGGAAAAAATCATTTTCTGTATTTCATGATACTAAAGACTCATTTTTTTTCTAATTTTTCTTTTTTTAATGGAATATTTAATTCATTATTATAATGATTTTATATTCTAATGTACATATATAAAAATATTTATTAGAAGAATATTTCTAAATTCTCCTAATAAATATTTCTATAAAATTTTTCATTCCTAGATGGCGCTTCCTGTCTTGAATCGGAACTGAATATCACTAAACAATTAAATGATCATCAAGCATGGAATATATATATACATATAGAAAGTGTTATATAAACAAACGAGAAAATGTGAGTATAACAAATAAAAAAGTAAAAGGCGAAATTACATCAAAGTGACTAAACATTAAAAAAATAATAATAAATAAATTAAAAAAACATGCGGAAAAAGCTTCAATGCAAGGAAAGATGTGGAAATAAATCGTAAATTAATAATAAAATTGGAAATAAAATGCAAAATAGAATGTGAAACGGACGATCGACGCATTAATTGGTCATCAGGGAATGAAATTAAAGTGAACTGCAAAAGGAATTATAACATTTTCTGCATACATTGTTGACCAATTAAGTGAAATGAGATCCTTTATTTCCACATTTTTATGTTGATTTAAGATATGTGCACATATAATCTTATCATCAGAAATCACAACTGTTTAAAATAATTTCAGAGCTCCAGCACATCAGGAAGCAAAATTCGATTACAAAATTTCATCTTTATACGTATGAACAATTATGTAAAATAATACAGTAGCAAACTGAAAAATAAATATCGTTAAATGAGAAAATTAACAAGTAATTGAAAAAATATGTATTCTAAATGTCTAAATTTCCTTGGACTATGAGGGAATTATAATGTCATATTTAGGCATTTTGGAAAGGGAATCACAATCCTTTCACCGAGTTAAATGAAAACCAGCGACGAATTTCCAACTAGGCTGCCAATTAACCTACGCTACCAATACGCTGGGGGGGGGGGGAGGCACTGCGATTAAAAACTTTATTTTCTTAGTTGCCAAATAAGCAGGTTTTTAAAAAAATATAAATTTTATGCATTATAAAATATTAGGGTAATATCAATTCTTTATGAAGTAAAATTACTCAAATTCTTATATGTTTCATTACATAAATAATTATAAACCTCGAATCTCTGTTTCTATAATATTGTATACATTCATGTATTCTGGGCAGGTAAATAAAGCCTAATCTAAAGCTAAAATGAATCATTAACTTGCTAAAAATGCATTGAAATGTAAAGCTAAATTGAGACGGTTTATTACAAAGAGGATCAATCACATCATGCATACTGCCAAGACCCGCAAAATACCGTAATTCACTGTGATAAAAACTGTATTGTAGAAGATTGATTGAGAGCTGATTGAAAAAGAAAATAAGTTTAAGCTCTTTTCCTAAAAAGTATCTATTACTTCCTAGGCATTTTCACGGAAAAGACATAAATTATCTGTTTGAGGCAAAGTAAAAGGGAAAAAAGGGGGTAATAAAAACCCACAGCTATTCGAGGTAATAGCAACAAAATCGCGCCTATCTTTTCTTACAGGACGTTTTCCGAGTTCATGATGAATACAAATTCCACGAAAGAATCCTTTGTAGCACCGAGGACCTGTTGATCCCGATACCAGAGCAGCGTGTCGGAATCTTCCTTTGTGGCTGAAAGTGCCTCTTCCAGATTCCCCGCGAGTCACTCCGCATTCTGAGCTAGGCGTGACGGGGCGTGGGCAAGGTTTGAGTCGCTGCAGCTTAGCCAGGATTCCACAAATGGTGGCATAAAAGTGAATATAACCACCTGCTGGATCAGATTCATGGTGTCTCCAACAGTTGTGCCTTGAGTGTGGATAATGGCAAGGGTAAGTATTCTAACTAGCATCTAAGTGGATTCAAATGTGTTCTTTACCATGTGGATTACTTTTACTTCTGGTGAATTACATAAGAGCGATTGCCCAAGTTAATAGAGATAGTTAGCTGAATTTGAATTGCCCTATCTTCAGGCCTATAGAAACTTTTACTTTCCATGGATTACACAGCAGATATGGTCTAAGATAATGGAAGCAACTATACATGGATATATGCTATTCTTTTGGTCATCAGATATTGAAGACTTAGTTTGTTGTTATTGCTTTTAATCTCTGGAGTGGCAGATAAATTAAGCAAATAGTCCAAAATTTATAGAAATATCTATATTTGAATATAAACTTTCTCTTTTAACCAGCAAACCTGAAGACTTAGCTTGCTTTCATTATTTTCATTCTACAAGATAAAGCACTCTGTCCAAAGCTGATAGAAACAACTATATGTAAACAGTTTTCTCTTCAAACAAAAATGAATTTTAACTCTGTTTGCTGTTTTTAATTTTATTCAATAAGAATTTTCTGTAAGATTTTTCTTATAAAGATAGTTATATTTATTTATAAAGTTTTCAAGTTTGTTTATAAAGTTACAACATACACTGAAGGCATAGTTTGTTACTTTTGCTTATATTTTACTGCCATAAAAATTCAAAACTGATAGAGATTGTTATATTTGAATATAATCTTAAAAAATTGAAGTACCCATGTGCTGTTATTTGTATAGTTTCTCGTGGATTACATAAGAAAAATAGTTCAAATTGCTGAATGAAGTTGTAATTGAGTGTAAACCTACTTTTTACACCAAGAAATTAAAAGTTAAAATTTTAATTTCAATTATGTTCCTTTTGCTGTGAAACTATCATATTTAACTCATATAACTATCATATTTAACTCATGTTAAGTTATGTTATTAATTATAGATTATTTTTTTATTAAGTTAAGTGTTATTTTCGCCCTTAACGAATTGAAAATCATTATTTATGACTTTACTGAATGATATTCGCACAAAATGTACAAGAATCCGTAAATTAATTCTGAAACTTGAAAATGAAAAAAAAATTATATAGTAAAACATGGTTTAAATGTAGCCACAATAAAAATGCTTTTTATTCAAAAATTCAAATTAAGTATAACTAGGTACAACAAGAGGAAATGGCAGCTTTTAAAGTTTAAATACCAATAAACATCTTTAACATATATAAGTTTTTATAAATAATGCATAATTAAAAAAATAGTTACCAATTTTGTAATTGAAGTAATTGTAAATATTATTAAAAATTTAATATTTTCAAAATAGTAATTCAATGAATAAGTAAATAATTTTAAAAATCAAACTCATACAGCCTTCTGAATGCAACATTTAGGCAACAGAACTTCAAATCAAAAAGAACAATTTACATATAATATGTTCACAATTTTTTAAGTGACGGAATTCTCAAGTAAAAGATTATTCTCTACGATCTCTTAGGACGAAAGGAACAAATATATTTAATTAACCAACACAATTCAGTCATTGAAATTTTTATTTATGGCTTCGAATTAACCAATATAACTTTGAGTGAATTACAGCTGTTATTTTAAAATTATGTTAATAGGAAAATCAAGGGAATAGAAAAAAGAAAAGCTCGAATTTTCGAAAAATTGAATCAAGAAAGTTAGATTTAGTCCTTTTCTCTCTATAAACAAGTAAATGCATAGCATATGTAAGTTACTGTAATAGGGTACGTTTGAAGGAGAAAAATATCACGATTACCATTCAATCCATAACGATTTTGAAAGCTTCTGCATAACATTACCATCTGAAAGGTACCACTTCTTATTCTTTTCAAATCCCAAAGGCCTTTTGTGTTTGACTATCCACATAAAAACAAACAGGTGAAATACATAACCGATCTTAGGGTGACCTATTTCCTCAGTCTGAATTTCTTTTCCATGCATACATCACTTCAGGATCGGAATCTTACAAAGATAGCACATTTGAATATGAAAGCGATCGAGCTGATGAAATACCGAGGATCATGTTTGTGATGTCTTTCGAGATGCAGAACTATACAGAAAAGTCACCGTTGCGTTGAAAACGAAACCGGACGGCGAGTTTCATGTCTAATATATAACAATCAAAAGGATTTTTTAGTCACGTTATCGAAAAACTTACCTCCTTTTAAACCTTTTATGCCTGAAAATTGGTTAAAATGACTGGGCCATAGTATTTCCATTCGTTCTCTTTTTTTTTCTTCTTGTCTGCTTAGAAATCAGATTTGAGAAAAATCTAAAGGAAATGGCAATAATAATAAAAAAAATATAAAGAAAATATTCCTCAATGGATAAAAATTTTTTGAAATCTTTATATAATACAAAAAAATAGAATTGAGTTATAATTACAAATATAGAATATAATTTTAAAAATCACAGATAAAAGCAGTTCTTAAAAGTAAGATTTACTTTTTTCACTTGAAGAATATTAAGGTGTACGTACACACTAGAAGATTTTTTTTAATTTTAACTTTAAAAATCCAGTTTTTTCACAGTCGTTCATTAATATATGTTTAAACTCATTTCAGTGAGAAAAAACCATACTGCACTAATTATTAGTTAATTTAATAATATTTAATGAGCTAATTAGCCTATTTTTTGAAACATGATATCTTAAATTCTAACTTGTACAGACACAAAATTCTAGTTGGATTAATGCATAATATTAGTCTTCTTGTTGTCTGCCTCAATCAAGTTATAAAAATATATAATTTTTTTAAACAATTTTTTCATCAACGATGAATAGAAAAAGCGAGATTTTTTCTGTCATTTTAACTTTTAAATAGCTATTATAAATTTATTTCTATAAATATAACTTTGATTGAGGCACAAAACATCCGCTATTTCATACAGACTATTTTGATGTATAAATAACTGCATTTGGTTATTTTCTTATTGAGTTATAATTATTTGAATGAAGCAACATAGTGGAAGAATATCATTCTTCATAAAATGAGTTTTAAAAACACCGTAACTAGTTTTTAATGAAATCAGTTCAAGAAGAATAATTATAACTCGAGAAATATTTCAAATATTGACAACATCTTGGTATCGTTTGAAAGCTAAAGGATCAAAGAACATTATTAAGCAATAAAAAAAATATTCGATATTTTGAACGATTTTCGAAATTTCAAGTGTGTACATACACCTTAATAAATATTGCAAGAAAAATATTTGTATCCTATATTTGTTTTCAAAAATGGAACATATTAATTTAGTAATATCCAAAGAAGAAAATATTCGATTTTCTTAAAAGTTTAAAAACGTAAAACTTAAATGATAATTTTCACAAATTCCACGGAATCATTTAAAATATAATATTATGAATATTTACAGTATTTGAGTTACTGCAATGTTAATTTAAGAATACCTTCTACTAAATCTATTTTCATTAAATTCAGCTTAAATTTCTAAATTCATTTTAGAAAGTTAGTGGAAATATTTTAATTTTGACATAAAATATCATGATAAAATAAAATTAAAAAAATTTGAAGGAGTTTATAAAAATCTTTAATCCATTAGACATGAAATGCAATTTCTTCAAATTTTATTATTTGTGTCTAGCTCTCTATATCATGATACACAGTCACATTAATTATGAATATGAAGTCACATTAATTATGAATATGAAGTCACATTAATTCTTAAAATAAAATTGAGATTTATTTTATTAAGAGCGTAGTGCTTAAATATTTGCAGAAATTACTTGTATGTATAATTTTAGCAATCATTTATACATTTATTTAATGTATGAAGAATCTGAATCGTAATGAAAACAAAATGTTAACTATTAAGGTCACTGAAATTTTTTTAAAGCTTATATTTTTGTAACAATTTTGATCACAATTTTAGAGTTTATCTCAATTAATGATTGCATTCAATGGCAAGATTTTTTCCTGTCGTTTAATTTTTTCATGCTACCCAAATTTGTTATTACATAAGTCAAACAGAAGCAATATCTATAGTCCAAACATCATTTTATTTCATAAAGTGATATCTCAGAATTTATATTCTACATATAAAATTAATAGAAATATGCAATGGCAATACTTGTCTTGAGATATATTAATTCCATTTGCAGCTCCTAAATATACCACACTCGCTGTGCCTGCTGCTGGTTTTGGTAGCATTGGTCAATGCTTCCGTTACTTGGAGACGCGTTACAAAACCAGCACGCTCGAGCACACAAGATCTGACATCGGGAATTGCACCATCGACGACAAAATCTACGATTACTTGGAGAAGATCCACGAAGTCACGCAGATCAACCACCAGAAGAGAAGAGCCACCACCCTTGATCGAGGAAGATGAAATCGACACAGCAGACTCCAGAGAACAAGCTTCACTTTTCGAAGATGGTAAATAAAATGTGTTCTTAATCATAAAACAATTGTTTATGAACTAGATTAGAACAAACTGGAATAAGCAGAATAATTCTATTTCTTTTCTAGAAAAATCTGAATTTTAGCCTTTGTGTCCAACTTTCGTCGTGTGCCTTTCGAACGTCTTTTGTTGAATTTGTAAATACTAAACTATCCTCTTTGTAATAAACTATGAAATTTTAAATAACTGCGTAGTCCAACATGCAGCACAATATAATAAAAACTGGTTTATTATTATGTAATATTATTATATAATATAATGAGACAATCCAAAATGTTATAAGATATTATAAATACATCATGATATCATTCTATATGCTACATTATTTTTCTGAAATTGGTGTAATTAATGCCAAAATAGCTTTTTGGCATTAATTGCCAAAAAGCTTTTGTGGAACAGTTTTTGCTTTTGTGGAACAGTTTTGAAGCCAACATTTCATTTTTGTTTTAAAGGAAACTTATTTCAATTCATTTTTATTTCAATTGTAAAATACTTCTCAGTTTCTGCCTTTTTCTTTTACGTCTTTTATTTCTTTGTTCATTATTATCATATATACATATGTCTCATATGTATTTTGGTTGACCATGTTTCAATATAATTTAAAATGAATCAAATATGTTTTCATAATGATTAGGCATTTCTTCTATTTCAGATTCAGATCAAGAGTCGCCCATCAAACCACTTGTACCCGGTTCGAGACCTGGATTCTGGTTGGACTCTTCTAGAAGAAAGAAGCCTTCTACTCTTTTAAGACCAGGTGTCCGAAGAAACTCCCTTTTCCCAACAAAACCATCTCGTAGAACAACGATTAGCACAAGTACTGAAAAAGTGACGCCAGTTCCAATCGTGTCCTTTACCTCAAAAACTTCAGTTACCACTGCTCAGCCAGCTTCATCGCCAAGCAAGTTAAAGTTGTATGGTAGAACTCAATCAACAAAATCTCCCATTGCCTTCAGAAGACGAATAAAAACAACCAAGTCTCCAAGGACTTCAACTACCTCTCCTGCTCCTGTTTCTGAAGAATCTGACATAATTGAAGAGTTGTCTCAAGAACCTGAAGAGAATAAAATAAAAAATTACGAACCAGAACTTGAAGACGATTTTAAATCCACTTCTGAAAATACAGAAGAGACTTCTGCTGAAAATGTTCAAATTAAGCCTACTAAAGGTATTAAAACACCTGCTTTAGGAATTAGACGAAGACCAAAGAACGGAACTCGCCTTTCCTGGAGAAAGGGAGGATTACGCATTACTCCAAGAACAACATCGGCCCCTAGATCAACAAGTGCAAGCACTACCTCAAGCCCAGATGTTGCATCGACAAAGCTTTATGGCAGATCTCGCAGACCTTCTGCTTTTCCCAAAATAAGATCAAGAGTAAGAGCAAACAGAACAACATCTTCACCTAAAATATGGACAAGGGAAGAGCCGAGTTTCACTCCTCCAGATGCACCAACTACTCTTAAAAGCCATGATAAAAAACGCCTTGAAAAGATTAGAAATTACTCGAGAAATAGGAACAGTCACAAATTCAACCGAATAAAAGTCAAACCAATTCCCGAAGAATCAGAAGAACAAAGTGACGATTTTACTACAACTCAATCTTCAACAGAATCTGAGGTTACTCTTGCTCCCACAACTGCAATACATGAGGTAAGTACAAGTCGAACAACAGTAGAGCCTTATTACTTAACAAGAGATTATGGTCAGCTTATTACTGCTATTGCTGATGAACACTGGACAAAAGGATTTTCTTCAACTCGAACCACAAACTCCTTAAAAACTTCTACTGAGTCATTTGCAAGAACAACGGTACCAGAATCAACATCTACCGAGGTTTCCACACAAGCACCTTTCCCAACTATTCTGGAAGAACTCCACACAATGGGGACAACGGAAAATTCTGAAGAAACTTTCAGATATACAGAAGAGCCTCAATATTCCGTATCAAACCAGAGTGAATTATCTCAATATGTTGTATCGAATCAGAATGAAGAACTACAGTATGATGTACAGAATGAGAATGAAGATCCCCAGAATCCTCAATCAAATCTGAATGATGGACAGCAATATGATGTATCGACTCAAAGTGAAGAGTCCCAGAATTCTGTTACAGATCAAAATGAAGCAATTCCCTATACTGATCTAAATAAGACAACATATGAGGATGATTCAGAAAACATTGTGGAGGAAGCATTTGTGAGTGTTACATCTAAACCTTTGGAGATTGGAGGAAACCTTAAAAATCAAGGTAAAAACAAATGTCTTTTTTTATTTTCTTGTCATTAATTTAAAATAATTATATTTATTGCACTTGTACGACAGATAAAATTAAAAAAAGGTTTTCATATTAATTTCTGATACATAAAAGAAGCAATTAGTAAACATAAATAACAATAAAAGAGATTCTTTTGATTACTTCAGATTTTTAAATATTAATATTCTTGTAATGCAAACTTCCAAAAATTATAAAATTTGGAATAAATTGTAATTTATATTTCCACATTTTCATGATTTTATGATATTTAAAAACGAGGTAAATGCACAGCACACTTGAACTAATTCTAAATAAATTTTAATGGTTTATGAATTAATAAAATCATCTTATTTCGACAAATTTTATTTGTCAGAAATTTAGGAAGACAAAAAAAATGGTAGAATTGATAGATAATTATTGTCCTTACATCTAATTCCAACGAAGAGCTTAAATTAGTATATTTGTTTGGTTGAGACCAAGAAAAAATTATTTATAAACTCTACATTTTTCGCTAGTTCAAAACATGGAATTGGGCCCTAAAATTTTAAATTGAAAATATGCTAATATGCTTAATGGTTTAAACGAGTCAGATTTTTTAAGTTATGGAATTTTATTTACTTTTAATATAATTATTTAATATTATATTATTTATCCACTTGTTTAAATATAAACTTACTTATTAGATAATATTTTAATATTCTAATTTATTTCGATTTTATTTATAACAAAATTATCAGTTCTGAAGCATTTATTTAATTCATTTATATGTTAGTGAATAACTATCAGCGATTTAAATAGATTCATCAAAAGAATTTTAAATGTTAATTTAGTGACCAAAAGATTTGTAGAAAATTATTAATTCTTATACTTCAACAATAGCTAATGGTAAGCAATAACTTATTCCCTAAACTAATTTTTTTATTATTATTGAATATATATTCTAGAAACAATCACAGTTCCATCGCTTGAGATCTACCAAAGTACTACATCCAGGCCGTCCATTACTTTCCCAACAATATCTCACACCATCAACCCTGGAACTAACTCTTACGTCGTCTGGAGTTTGGGACAAGGTGGAAGCTCTTGGTCCTACGAGAAGCAAGGCGAACAAGTGAAATGGTCTGCTCAAAACAGTGCAGCTGCAGGAGACAGATGGTCGGTTCAGGGAGAAGACGAAAAAATCAAAATTGATCACACGCCATGGAAGCCTACACGAAACACATCTAAATTCCTTAGTGAACGAATAACCTCGAAAAAGAACGACAGCAAGGTATTCTCATTTTTCCTCATTATTCCTTTCATATATATTTTTAAAGAGTTTAAAAGCTATTTAACAAATTATAAATGCTAAACATACCCAAATATTACGTATTTTAAATGTTTTTTATTATTATTACATGTTTACAGACCCTAATTCCGATTGTATGTCAGTAAATCGCTCCAATGAAACATTCTGTTCTTGAAAATAAAGCAAATATCGTGTGGATATTTCTACTTCTATTAGCTTGCATTTTCTCCAAGTATCCTACCTATGTTTTTCTTGTTCACTTTTATTGCATAGTTTTTAAATTCTGTAACTCTGAATCTTACGTGGTATATCAGATATAATGTATATATTAAGCATTTACAATTCAACGAAACTCATTTCTGAACAGAAAAGGGAATATTGAAAATTATTTGTTAAGATCATTAAAGTATTAATAAATGATCTTCCTGTTCTTCAAAATCCTTACTGTTAGGCTAAGAATATCTGAGGAATTCAGTCGTTATTTCGAAAATAAATATTATTTGTGTAATATAGACAATATTTTAATATAATGATATTAACTTTATTAATAATTATTTATAAAGAAATTTTTTAAAAACAGATAGGAGAATTTATTAAAATTTATTAACTATTATCAGTGAACGAAAGAAAAATTTATCACTATTTATCTGTTGTTTGAAATATATCTTTGTGCAGCAATTATCTGTCGCTTCCGAATGTAAGAGAAAGGGGTGGATAGATAGCACCCAAGTTAGTTTGTTTAATAGTTATTTCTATGAAATTTACAAAATCAAATTCTTTAATAATTAGTATTTTTATATTGTTTCTTTTTTCTTTAGGTGTCTTATGCTGATAAACTGAATAAAGAAAAGCCTGAAGAACCAGTCACATATATTCCGAGTGCTCCTTATCTGAAACAAATTCCTCTGAAAATTCAGACAACGCCTGAAACATACAATTTCCCACCTCTAAGCGACAACGAATTTTCACAGATTTCTTCAGATTTGACAAATTTCAGTTCATCCTTCTATCAAGATAGAGGAATTAATTTCTTTCCAGGTTCAGAAGACGTAGGTCAAAATTTTGGTGCATCTCTACTTAATGGCACATCTGTCTTTTATTCCAATACAGGAACACCTTATACGCAATCAAATGGCAAAGAAACGTATGCTAATCCCAATAAACTTAACGTTCCTTACATAGCTGAGATCAGAGAAACGTTCAATGATGTGCCAAATTTTGAAACAACTCAGTTTGCAAATACTTCTAATTCCCAAAGGCAGCTTACAGAAACATCAGATGTTTCAGAAGATTCTGTACATCCTACACCCTATAAATTGCCTGAGATTAATTATGGATTAGGATTTGAGTACAATTTACCCCAAACAACCTACTCACCACACCAATTGGGTTATGTTCCATCTTATAGTGTAGGATCATCTGGAAATCCAAATGATGGCCAAGTGGACACTATCTCTACAAGTATTCATGGTAGTAGCAGCTTGTCAGGGTTACCACCAGAACTAGCCAAAGCTGTTGTTGATGCTAAACGATGGACTGTGGTGGGCAATGGAGGATCCGAAGGCTGGTCTCTGCTGGGAGAAGATGGAATATTAGAATGGAAAATACATAACATCGATGGAAAATGGACAGTAACAAGTGCTGATGAACTAGTCAAAATGCCTCTTCAGATACCGGCCTCTTCAGCAGCAGTTGAAGACTCTGAGCAAGACAAAACAGAAAGCCAGACTACTGAGGTATTTATTTTTTATTAGTTCTGGGATTTAAACAGTTCTTTTAAAACTGATCATAGCCCAAAATAAAAAGGAAAGTAATCAAAAATTAACTAAAATATTTTATAAAATTTTATTGAATTGTGGTGTTTATTTTGAAAAACTAAAATGAAGATTTGATCCATTGCAAAGGAAATGTTTAAAGTTCGAACATTTGCAATAAATCTTAAATAAGACCAAATCTCTTTAGAAAATTTATAGATTCTAAAAAAAATTTAAATGGTAGTATTTAGGGAAATAATTAATGTAGATTTAAATTTCTAGAAATTAAATTCCTGGGACCTTAAAAAGAATAGGATAAGGTTAATTATTCAGATGATCCATTTAAAATGTTCAATAAATTTGTGAAATAACCTTAAAAGTAAGAATTGATATATTATGAAATGCAAATACTTTAAATGAAGAAAAACAAGCTGAGTATAGTATCACTTCAGAAGTATATAAAAGGCAAGTTTCGCGAGCGTTGTCAAAAAATTGTATTAAATTCCATCAATGAGTATAATAGGCAAATTTTTGGTTGAATATTATAAAATTTTTCAACAAAATATTTCAAAATTTCGAATAAAATAAAAACTAATTACATATTTTGTTATGTCTATATAGCAGCAGATTTTTTAATTCAATATTTGGACATTAATTATGTTTCTAATTTCAAATAATTTCTTTGTATTCAGTTAAATTTTGACATTGAGAACGCTGAAAAGATTTTCGTTAAAAGGCAAAAGTGATTTTTATTAATTTTTAAAAATAACATTCATTTTAATATTATCGTACATTATAATTTGATTGTAATATCAGTTTTAATGTCTGTTCCAATATTTTATTTAATCTCTATGAAATGTTTGTCGCTGAACAGCACTATCTGATTGGCTCTTGCACCATTAAACCACATCATATACTTATATTCCTTCAGTTATTTAATATAAAGTAAATTTTATTTTCTCTTTCTTAGCAGGAAGTGCAAAAGACTCGTCCAAAAATATGGACTTTCGAAGATGATTATGAAAAGTGGCGAGTATTGTCTGCAGAAGCAGGAGTTCAAGTAGGCTTACCAGGTAACAAAGCAAATGCAGAATATGATTATGATAGAACTGAAGAAAATCAAGATGACTATTATGATGAAGATGAAGAAGAGGACGACTATGATGAAACAACGAACACATACAGTCCTTATCAATTTAATGAAAACTTTGAGGATCGACCTCTATGGGGAACAAATCAGATGATTCCTAATCACCGTGACAAAAGGCCTAATCCTTATTCATCTTATGGAAGAGAAATAGAAGCAGCCAATACTAAAGATGATGCAATAGCAGCATGGAAATCATTGCTTGTTGACCAAGGAACGTGGAAGCTTTCTGCAGAGGAGAAAAAGCTAGATCAAGGTTCCAAACCATCCGTATCACACCAATATCATTATTCAAATCCATCTTTTCTAGAATCAGATTGGAAAGTTTCTTCCCCGCTTTCTGGTAAGCTTGACAGAAGTGACGAAAATGTTCCCTCGCCTCAAATAACAGTGCCAGGTAATTATGTAAGAACTGAAGGAAGAGAAACAACTGAACAGAACCAAAAGGCAAATACACCAAATAATCGAAATCCATTGGATAAGAAAAGTGATAAAGAAAACAAAAGTAATCCAAAACCGTTGCATGAGAAAGATCGCGCCAAAATCGAAGCTTTAATTAAGAAATTAGAAAATATCCAAAAAGATGCGAAAGGAAGGGCAGTAATAGATTTATCTCAATTACTGAAACTGGTTAAAGCTAATAAAAATTCAACATCAACCATATCAAAAATTAAAACCAATCCAGATGTTCGAAGCAAAACTTCAAATTCAGAAATTTCTGAGATAGAAATTAAAAATCAACCAGAACACTTTAAACAGGAGAAACATTCCACACAACAACAGAAAGATTCAGATAACAACAAATTGCATTCTCTGGTTCAGAACTTGCAACAACAAACCAGTATTTCACAGCATTCTCTTGATGAACTGCAGAGGTACATAGAAACTTTGAAAGAATCACATCTTGATAACAGTGGTAAAAATAATAACAGAAATAAGAACAGGTTCATCTCTGATTTAAATGATGGACAAATCAAAACAGAATTAGCAGATAAAGTCTATGATAAAACACCTGAAGCAATAGATCCTAAATTTTTAAGCAGTCTTCCATCATATTCTCATAAAAGTCTAAATCAAGGAAAACCTGAAAGAGCAAGTAACCTAAGACGACCAGATGCAGAAACTGGGCCCGAATTATATCCTGCTGAAAATAACAAATATTCTTATAACAACAACAGAAGAGCTGATGAAAATCCTAATGAGAACCTACCATACAACAAAAATTCTGAAATATCTGATGGATTATCTGCTAATTCACGCTATAAGCTGTCACATCAAAATATCGAATATATTAAAGGTCAAAGAATATCTGATCTAAAGCATGAAGAAAAAATAGTTTATTCGGACAAAAGGGAATATGATAAACATTTTAGAAGCACAAGCAAGAATTCTCCTGCTGTTTACAGCTCGAAGAAACATTACAGTGATTTGGTAACTGCTGGAGTTAGATCGCAACCAGAAGAGAGATACAAATCCAAAGTACCATCCTACATACGTGATCAGTCAGACTATCCTTTTTCAGATAAATCTGCAACTTCCCAAAAGAAATTAGATGCAAAAGTAGAAACAGGTAAAGGCCCTAATGGTGAAATAACATTCGAAGATGACTATAGAATACCTTATGGTCTTAATCAACGATATTCAAACTCCAAACTTAGAAGAAAGCAAAACAGGCCTCGAACAACACCAAGAACACCAGGAGAAGCTTTCTCTCAACATAATAATGGACAACACCTAGCTTTTGCTCACACTAACGTTCAAAATAGTAAAGAAATAGGATATTCCAGACCTAAATATTCATCTGCAGAACTAAAGAGAAAGCACCAAGCCACAAGACGTAAATCTCGACCAGGAAGAAAATCACAGCAGAAGCTCAGAAATAGCAATCGTCCTCACTCAAAGTTGGATTCTTCTGAAGAACTCATTGTTAATGTCAGAGATCACCCTCAGGTATATGACAGCTACGAAGAAAAACGACATTTGGAAGAACATTTCTACGAGCCATCTCCAGATTCCCATTTAAGAAGGCAAAGACGACCGAGCAAGAAAAGGCCTCACAAACACAATCGGAGTCCACCTGTTGTTTTGAGTAGCGAAACTGAAATAGAAGATGAAGAGGATGGGTCCAAAAAGAGCAGGAAAATTATAGTTATAGATTATGCTGGAAGACATAAGAAAAAGAGCCCAATCGATAGAAAAGATCTTGAACTCATTATCAGAAATGTCAAGAATAGAAGATCTGAATTGATGGAAGAATCATCAAGTGAAAGAATGCATAAAGAACTCGTTCAAGATCCATGACATATCCTGATAGATTGATTAAGAACTTATCATCGATTCAAATCACAACATCCTGATGTTGTGAATGAGAGTTCTTGTATCTACTACAACGAAAATACAAAACTCTGCATGCATATAAGTCCATCAAGATCAATTTAGCTTAGCTTTTTGCTTGAAAGTTAGTTAAATTGAATTCAAATATATATTCTTTGAAGCAACGCTATTATTACAATACATATTTAATATCTAAAATAAACATTTTAAAATTGTATGAAATTTTTAACTACTTTCATCAAAATTGCATTCATCGTAACAAATCCACACTAAATTTAATTTATTTGATTTTAAATGGCTTCAAATTATTTTATTTGAAGCATTTTAATATTTTTATCCAAAATAGTTTTTGTTACATCAAATCATAAAAGCTTGTAATTTGTGAATAATTTCTCTTTTGTATAATGTAACTTGAAACAAGTGCGCTCTTTCTTATGATACGCAATGACAAAGAAACATAAAAAAATGAGTGATAATTACTAGCTCTATATACGTATGTGTGTGTTTGTGTGTATTTTTGAATGCCATTGTATTATATTTTTAAAATAAAAAAGTAAATGTTTTTACTTGTCATCATTTATTCAGATATTAAAATTATATTAATTTTCATGGCATAGAGAAGATCTTTAAATGCATTTTGAAATTAAACATTGCAATTTTGACTTACTAAATCGGTAAAATTATATTTTACTGAACTAACATTATTCAGAAATTTTGTTTTACCAAAATGTCATTTTTCAACCTGTATAATTTTATTCTTTATTCATCTCTGCATTTCTTAATTTTAATGATAAAACTTTTTATTTACTTATATTGATAAGATAATTATTGAAATGAAATTTTTGAAGAAATATAATTAAATAAATTCTTTAAAATAAACTACTATTTTCATATTATTTCTACTTTTAAACGCTAATAATCAAAATAGGCTTACATTCTCATATTCTTGTATCGAATAATTTAATACATCCAATTCATTTTATAAATTAAATTTCGCTTTATTTCATAATCTTTGATAAAACGCGACCATTACCAACTAAGCTTGTCGTATATATATATAGTTACGCTGGCTCATTTTATGATAAGATCAAAAACCCCTCTGCAAAAAGTAGAAAAGGCAATTTTGTTTTGCTAGCTACTCAATGACAAAAAAAAAAAATTATTTTAATCCACCTTAAATTATACCACAGAATTGAATGCAGTATTGTGAAAGAACGGCAATTTTAGGTTGAAAGGATATTTAGGATGAATATTAGGATATTTTAAGATGAATGCCAGCATACCCATGACCACTTGGCCTGTGTATGCCCAGTATATTTGAAAAATATCATTATTTCTCTCTTACACTGGTCATCTTTTAACATACACAAATGATTAATGTTGAATAAAATAGTTTTTTCTATATTAAGACAAAATTACGAAGTTTTAAATCATATTTTGTTAATAAATAATTATAATATTAATCAAAATAGTAGAAAATTTCATATAAATAAACTGATGAACCAAAATGAGTAATACATTAGAAATGAGAAAAGAAAGTAATAAAATAATAAAGCTATACAAAAATTATGCGATTAATGTTACATAATATAATTTATAATAACAAAACCTGTTATGTTCACTTCTCTGAGTGTGTCTTTTTGGTTTCTCGTTTCAAATCTCACTAGTCCTTATCGGTGCTTTTCGATATACACAGGCAAGAATTTGAATGCATAAGAATATAACTAATTATTTGGTTTTTCACCTATTTGATATGTGATGATATTCATCATAAGATACTAAACATCTATTATTGGTTGCTCTAATTTGGGCCTTTCATAATAAAATAGTTATGTTGTTGTTGTTGTTTCTTATGGCACTTGCCATGGACAAGTCCGCGGTTACGAAGACAGCGATTTTAAGCCGGTGGGGGAGCGTCTCTTGTTTTTATAGTAGCGCCAACTAGGGCCAAGAGTACAACTTTGCTACTCACGCATCACTCATTCGCTTGCTCAACCCCTTTTTACAGGAGGGCACATTCACACATCTCACGGATAGTATAACGGAAGAACAACCATGCTCAAACCGGGACTCGAACCTAGGACACCCAGATTACAGGGAAGACGAGGTACCCCTATGCCAGGACGCCGGCTAAAATAGTTATGCATAGGCCATTTAAAAAATTTTAAACTCTTAAACGGAAAAACTGCTCCTGAGTATGGCCAATTTGTTACCCAAAATAGACTCACATTCTATTATTCAAATGGCTACTTATAAAGTAATTATTATTTATGAGTATGAACATTAGAATTAACATAAACATTTTCTTTTCTATATTGCTTTGGAAAACAACTATATCTCAAATCGTAATTATGAAATTGATTCCTTGCGGTGTGAATAAGAACAATTACGATTTCAGCTTATTTATATAGCTATAAGAAATATTCTTTCGGAATCAATCTTCTTTAAAAAAAGGATTTAGGATATTCGTTATTGACAAACATTTTACGCAACTTGGATATCGTATCCTGGAAAAATGATAGCTGAACTATGCCTTTTTATAAGCAGGATTTATATAAATTAATCATAACTAATCAAAATAACATCTTTTTAATCCTATTATAAATTTGCAAAAGATACAAAAAATATTAATGCAGTTCGCCTTTTATAAATGCCAATATATTTATATTTCTTTATAAAAATATTTTCACAACTATATCGATATATTTTATTAATTAAAGGCGATACAACCTTATAAATTTAATTTCAGTGTCCATTACACATTTATAGAAGGAAAAATAATCTGAAGTTACACTCAGTATAAGATAATGCAATAAATGGCATTCAAATTATGATTTCCAATTGACTACAAAGTCATATTAATTAAATTCATTACACAAAATATTTCCTGTTTTCAACTCGATTCTATGATTTCCTAGGAAATGCGTAATACTATAACATTGGCGAATTTCTGACTAGATACAATAGGCACTTGCGTATATCCGCTGTATTAAAGGGTATGAAAGATGGATCAATTCATAAGATGTTATTAGCCTAATTGCCATATACGTTTGCATGAAATTCTATGAATTATAAAACATTAGGACAACATTAACATTTTGCCACGAATAATTGTTCAGGTTATTATCTACTTCATTACATTCACTTATTTATTAGTATATTTATGAGCACAAAAAGTCTAATGTCCAAAATATCGATGTCACATCGATATTGTTGGTTTATTTATTTACTAGCCGCCTTTGGCGACCAGCCGGTTCGGCAGTATTACCGCTCGCTACAGTTTTCAATTAAATATTTTAAGTAACTGGTCTCTTGATAGATTCTCAAACAAAACACTTTTAATCTTCAAATTTTGATAGTCATATCAAACTTATACTGTTGTTTAGATCGTTTCATTCAATTTACCATATATATTTTCCTAATGTGTTGTCATTTCCGGTAAAACTTCAACTTTAATTTAAAGTGGAAATGATGAAATTGCAATTAATATAAAGATATTTTTTAATAAAAACCAAGCGTTTTATTTTATTTATCATCTTTATTGCTATTTATTTATTATTATTATTATTGAATATGAGTATTGCAAACAAAATCGCTCGGTATTTAAGTCTTATGTGAAGTACAAAATATTTTTCATAATTTACTTAATATATCTCAAAGAATAATTCAACAAAAATTTCTCAGATTCAGCATAAAATTCAGTTTTTAGTTTTGCTTTTAAAATGATTGAGATGAAATTAATAATAATATTTTGTTCCAGCCTATAAATATATTTCGAAAATTATGAAGTCTAAATTTAATGCAGTAAGGTATCAGATTCTGAGAAATATTTTGGACACACCAAATTTTAAATAAATGAATGAAAGTTTCTATTTACCACGATCAACTAAGACTGATTAATGAAGTTTTGAATGTTAAAAATTTAGAAAAACTCAACATTTTCATAATCTTAGGCCAATTAATCTTGAGAAACCTGCGCGCTGATTGACATATTTTCTTTGAAACGATCGATGGAAAATCTAAAATTATCCTTTTTTTATTGAATAGTGATGTTCAAATTTTCATAAATCAGTCAGTTTAAGTGATTGATTTAGTTGATTGGAAATTAACTCTTTTTATTTAAAATATTAGTGTTTCAAGAACATTTTGTTAATCGTGATTTCCACAGCAGAAGCTTTATGTAAAATCAAAAATTCGTTATTTATTAGAGCATTTATTGAATCAAGTTACATAAAATATAATAATTTTCCATTTAGACCATTTTAGCGGATCTGTGTCTTACTAAAGGTTTACAAATTAGCTGTATAACCCTGATTTGAATAGATATCCTGTTCATATTAAACAAAACCTGCCTTAAAATAAAACTGATTTATTGGGTTAATAATATAGAGAGTGTAAAAGATCATAAAATAATTTTTCTTGAATTTATTTTTTAGAAAAAATAATATTTCATATTTGTTTCATTTCCTACAGACACGTGCCGAAAATTATATTTTTGCAGATTTCATTTCCAAAAAGATTTAATTTATTTTTAATTGGAGCTTTAATCAATGTGATGGCAACACTTTGAAAAAAGCTAATTTTTTCCCATGAATGCGAAACGTGCTCAAGCTGCTTAAATTTTAATTTTATTTTGTACGAAAAAAATTGTTGAAAAATATAGTTAAAATATTTATTTAAAAATAGAAATTTAATTTTAAGGTTAAAACATTGGTATCATTTAAAAGATAAATTTTTCATCTTTAACTTCATGTAAAAATCTTTTTTATGCGGTAATATTTTCGGAAGTTATAGCAGAAACACGCCAAAATTTCGCTCAATTTTTAAATAAATAAAATTCTAATTAAAAATTCGAAAAAATAACCCGAGGTGCACATTCCCGGCCTCCAAGGTATACACGTGCCAAATTTGGTAGCTGTAGGTTGAATGGTCTGGCCTGTAGAGCGCCAACACACACACACACACACATTGATCTTTATTATAAGTGTAGATTATGATCACAGAAATATCGATATTGTTGGTTTATTATATGTATAATAAGCAAACTTCAACAAATTACTAATTAATCATTAAGAAGTTAGTTAAATCATTAACATGCTGTCAAACTAGTTTATTTATTAGAATACATTTTAGAAGATTTTTATATGTTTTTTAGAAATTATTAGAAGACAAATTTCATCATGCATTTTCTAGAACTGAAAAATGTCTAATTCAGCCACAGATTTCAAATGTTTCATAAAAATTTTCAAAAATGTTTTTTAAAAGTTCTGTCTAATAGAATGTAGATCAAATTTTAGTTACATTTCGCTGTACAGATTTTTTATATCTCCAAACACTTCACTTCATTTTATAGTCAATGTAGCACAGTCGTTCATTAGATTTCCGTAGATGGGGAAACTATGTTAATTGTCTTTGCAGATGTTTTACAACTAAAATCTAGGTATGTTCAATTGAACACTGGCGATTTGTATGATTAGAAGTGGTTGTTGACGCGGTTTCAATATAACCGGAATTCCTGGAAAGATTTCAGACTTTACCAACTGTGACTGGATGTCGAAACTTCAGATTGATTCTGGCTGTAACATTGGCCTACCTACGTCTAACAGGAACTCAGCAGTGAAACTTCCAAAATGTTCAAATTTTTGAACACGATCATCCGATATCTAATATCCTTGTATTTTATGTAAATAAATATTTACCCTACATCCAACAGCTGAGTGTGTTCAATGAATTTCACATTACTTGAATATACTATATTACTTTGCACAATAAAAAAAATCAGATAGATGTTTGGGAAGTCGAGTATATGCTTCATGTTGATGAGTTAATTCTAAAATTAAATAAGTGGTTGCGCATTGTGATGCGAGCGAGGATAGAACTGGGACCTTGTGGTTCGCAGTCCAATAACATGATCACAATACAAAAGCAATTGCTCGTGTACCGTAGCTGTTAGCTGGCTTATAAGCTTTCACCACAAAGTCTAGAATTTTTCTGAAATGACCATACATGAAAATTTCTTTCATCTAACGAGTCAATGTTCAAATAATCACATTCACATACAAGCATAGTTTCAAATCAGTGGCAATGGTCCCCCCGAAATTTTCTCTCACACTCTCTAATTGATGTTGTTGTTGTTTCTTATGACACTTGCCATGGACAAGCCCGCTCTTACGAAGACAGCGAATTAAGCCGGTGTGGGGTGGGGGCGTCTCTTATTTTTTTTTTTAGTAGTGCCAACTAGGGCCAAGAGTACGACTTTGCTACTCACGCATGACTCATTCGCTTGCAGGAGGGCACATTCACACATCTCACATAGAACAACGGAAGAACAACCATGCTCAAATCGGGACTCGAATCCAGGCCGCCCAGATCACGGGGAAGACGCGCTACCCATATGCCAGGATGCCGGCTCTTAGATGCATTTGTGTATTATTAACGGTATGACACTGGTGAACAATAATTAACAAAACAGCCTATTAGCATGTATTCTTAGGCGATTTTTTGGTGATTAATCACTGGAATGTGGCTAATATAAAAATGCTGGGAAACCGAATCTGTATTTTGAACTTTTTTTTTTTTCGATCTATGAAAACCAAAATTTAACATAAAACTAAAATTGTAGTCGCAAAATCACATACATAATTTCCTTTATTTAAGTCTTTGAGTGTTTGAGTTATCGCGTTTGCGTGTTTGTAAAAGCAAAAAACCTATAGTCAACCCCTTTACGGATTTAGTTTCAAATTTAACATAAATTTAGACTTCAGAATTAAATCTGTGTTTCAAATATTCTACTTCTAGCTCTCTTTGTTTTGTATCGTGTTAACTTACATTCCGACTACTGAGCAGACATGCTTCCATTGATACTGTTTTTACTTTTCAATAAATCTCAGCGTGGTTCTTGAAGACAGCACATTTATTAGACATAGAAAGCGAAAAGGAAAGAACACAGGTATTGACGATTACGCACACAGCATTATGTCAGGCAGTTCGCGGGAGGAAATGGCGCCGGAACGAAGCAGAAGCGTAATCACACAGATATTCCTACGCGAGAAAAATAGTCCGCTCGCTTCATCCCAACAGATATTGATTTCATTCAAAAATTTATATAAACAACTTTGAAGTAATGACAACGTGCTTCGTTTATCTAAAACGTTTTTCAGTTATCTTTATCACAGATAAACGTACAGACATAATTCCAAAAACGGATTTGTAGGATATAGGAAGGTCTGGAATGTGGCGATTCGTGAAAATATAGAGTTCTGCTTATTTATTCATTATTTTTTTATGATTTCAATACTTTCTCTTTGACATGATACATGAAAAATCCATTTCTCCTTTCTTCATACATGAAAAAGGAGAAATGGATTTTTAAAATTCAGAATGATCCAAAATTAAAATATTCTTCAGAAAAATTCTTTTATTGTAATTTAAAAATTGTTTTCTCCATGCTGTAAACTGAAATTAGGGAGTTCTCATCTCGAATAACTCAAATAACAGATGATACTGATATTATTAAAAGTTTGTGTTCTCACGAAATGCAATTAGAAAAAATTCATTCTACCAATTGAAGTGGTAAGATCGAATTTATAGCTTTGGTTCGGTTATTAAGGAAACATGTTTTTTCTTTGTTGTTGTGTATTTGGTTGTTATTGCAAAATAATAATAGAAATGTAGAAATCAAACGGAATGAAATTAGAAATATTTTTAACAAATAAATCACGTAAATAATGGAAAAGCACTTTAATGATTTTGGAAATATTTTAAGAAGATTGTTGAAATACTGAAATCTAAGGGAACGAGGTTGCAAATATTGAATAGGCACTTTTGAATACGAAATGTATTGCCTCATGCATAATGGAAGCAAGAGAAATTTCAGAACATGTTACTTTTAAACTTGAAATATTTTAAGCGTAGTTGATTTAATATTTTGGAAATATTTTAACAGGACAAAAGTTTCTGAATTTTCAAATTACTACAAATGAATTCTCCTAAAAGTTTATTTTTTTTTTTATTGCTATTTTTTTTCCCTTTCGGAGCAATGATTGTCTTGAACAATCAGTTTTTTTCTTGATTCTTCCAAGTAAATTCTAAAAAGAATTCATTTTTTATATTTCCTATATAAATGTACAATTGTATATATAATAAACAATAAATATGCAAATGATCTTAGGCTTAAATATTTAGTGGACAACTTCTGAATTCTGTCGGTTCAAAATGCAATGTCACGGAATTTTGTTTCACTTGAAATTAGTATAATTGATCCAAAATTAGAATATTCTTTAGAAAAATTCTTTCATTGTAATGTTTTCTCCATGCTGGAAACATTACATTTTGAACCGACCATAATGTTTTCTCCATGCTGGAAACATTGAATTCTGTCGGTTCAAAATGCAATGTCACGGAATTTTGTTTCACTTAAAATTAGTACAATTGATCCAAAATTAATCCCTCGAAATGAAGCGGAATTTTGAAGCATAACTATACATTTAATCCAAAATGAGTTTTCTTTCTAAATTTAAAAAAAAATTGTCCTGTTGAAATATTTTTTGTAATAAAAGTGGTTTATATCTAAAAGTTTATACATTTTTATGACAAATAAGTGCCATTATAATGTGCCTCAAATATATAACTACTTAAAAATCCACAGCAATATCAAGATAATAAACTTGATTGTAATACAAAATTTGGCTCCAATTACGAATGTAACAAAAATAAACTTCAGAATTTCAATTCGATCTTATATAATGTAAAAGTTTTTTTAATATTTTTTATATATATAACCCCCGGGGGGCACCTCAAAATGAAGATGAGATGCTTCCGGCATGGTGGTTGGATCTCGCCACCCTGGAGGGTACACTAACAGGTGGGGGATCTGACTCCTCCCATCGATGACGGGACGTACTTCCTTCGGGGAGGGTTTTATCGTGGCCGGTGACGGCCCTTAGGACTCAACCACAGTTCCCGCCAATGTTCCTGTTGCGGCAGTCAGGTCATCCAGTAATTTTTCCGTGTGCCTTTGTGGCGGGTCGGAAGTCAATGGTGTATAACTTACACCAAATTTCATCCATGTTGCGGCAGTCCGGTCATTCAGCTTTTTGGTTTAAATCCGTGTGCCTTCGTGGCCGGTCATAGAGTAGTAAGATGGTTGACTTATATTTTTTATATTATTTTATAGAATCTCATTACAAGCTGGACAAAACTAATTAGAAAATTCTTCTAAGTAATTAGTATACCGATATTTTTACATAATTAACTGATAATTCAAATTCAAAATGACCACTCATATGATGTGTGCTTGCATTTTTTTACTAAGAAAACATTACACATACTATAAAAGATTAAGATAATCAAAACGTTTGTGTATATTTTCATTATTTTATCATTTTGTTGAAAAACCACGCCATAGTTTGTACCATCTTCTGAAAGCCTTCATTTTCCCAATTTAATCATCTTAATACAAATTATTACTGTAAATCCTTTTAATAAACATCCACCAGTACCATTCTGATACTTAAAAATTATTATGAATCATACTGAAATTTTAATATTCAATATTCAGAGTTTATTAAGTCAATGAGTCTCACAAAATAAGACGTAATTTATTTTAATATATTACTGTCATTTTACACTTTCAAAGGAAGATAATTAGCTTTAATAAAGTCCTGTCAATATCATTTTTTAATGCTTCAGAAGATAACAATTCTACTGTGTAGCTTTGATCATGCTTTCTAGAAGACCGGTTAACCCCTCCCATATTTCTATTGATGGACTGCGGAAACAGACATGTCCTAGAGTTTTGCATATGCCTTTCAGATTTATGAACGAGGTCGTTTACAGCACAAACTGGGATCAAACACCTCAAAAAAGAATTATATGGATCAGGTCTTCTTAAACACATTTTGTATTTATAAAACATGCTCGATCGTGAAGAATTTTCATTGCCTAAAAGTATCTTCTGATTTATGTATACATTAATATAAGAAATAAAAATGTAGTTTTAATTCATATAAACAAAATGTAGTTTCAATACGACTATTTAAAAATATACTTAAACCTATTTTCGAAGTCTTTTTTAATTACTATTATGCTGTAATTAAGCTGACAGAAATATATTATAATAATTTTTCTTGAATTTTAAAATCTAGTTTGAGGTCTATTTCAGATTCAAAATCCCAAAAGTATTCATTTAAAGATTCCTAATATCTAAATATTTCATTTATAAATTTCTAAATACATATATTTAATAACTGTTATTAATAGATATATGTATTTATAATTGTTATTAAGTATATTTTAATTATTATATTTTACAATAATAATAATTTAATAAAAAAATATGAAATAATTACAGCTGATTATTTTCATTAAATATTTCAAATTATTTTAATGCCAGCAAAAATGTGCTGCATTGATGAAATTTATCATCTAATGTGATAAAACTTTCTTTCCCTTCTTCTTCTTTACTTTCTTTATGTTTAAAATTAATTGTTTTGTATCTTAATGAATGTTAAAAAATCTTTTATACTGTAGTGGATAAAAGTATTTAATCAGTGTTTTGTAAATGATATTTCTTCGTTGCTTTTAACATGAAAATAATTAAAAGTATTAATTATAACGGAAATGAATTTTGATTCACTACCGAAGTGAGAATTAATACAATTTAATAAATTTTAATTGAAAGTACAGATGATACTGCATTTGCTTTACTTTCTAGAGCGAGAGAAGTGTTTACACAATCGATCAAGAAAAAAATTATCGGTGCATTATTTAAAACTGATCAACAAAGACCATGAGTTAGAATCCAAAATTGCATCTAGGAAAAAACATGGTCTTTCTGAGATAATATGATTATCAGAATTTATACACGGATCTGTTATTAACACGGATTATATGACAAAATATAGTATGATCTTTTTATTTAGAGAATGGCAAATAAGGAGAAAGCTATAACATCCCTTTAGCAACTTATCACTATTGGGTGATATTAATAATCTTCATGTGAATATTAGCTGATATAAGACTAATTTTTAGAAAAGGTAGAAATTGAGAAGGTTTGAGCATCAGATCCACGAATGTTGAAAATCATTTAAAAAGATGAGAAAAAAAGATTCTGGTCAGAGACTATGACCAGAATCAAATTCATGAGACTCTGGACGTCCAACCGAAACGCCATCACGAAATTTTTCATGTAGTTCGAATTTAAAATTCAGTGAATCTTTTCTTCGGAATAATTTAAGGTTTGATTAGATGTGTGAATATGTAGATTTAAAGACTTATCCTAGATCACTAGAAAAATTTAACATGGACTAAATGGTTCTTAGACTACTTAAGCACCTTAAAATACGTGAAAGACTGGTATTAGAAACCCAACTTTATCAAAGATCCACCGTGTAACAGTCCAGGCTCATGCTAAATTTTTCAGTATCCAGCCTCATTACTTTAGTTGAATTAGATTGGAAGTTTGAAGGTTCGGAAGCCAAAGCAAAATTCTTCAGTATCATCCGGACACAGCTCAAAACAGAAAAGCTCATCTCTATAAATAACCAATGTATAGTTTCAAAAGTAAACATTGAAATATTAAATCAATCAATCCAATAGGATTTTTTTAATAAAATTATTTTTTGAAGGGATATTTATTTTAAATAAATATAGATCGGTTATCATGAAGCATGAAATTTTTTCTAAGGTTGAATAAGGGTAACAATCGAAGAATATCTGTAACTTTTAAATATTTATTGAATATTGCTATTTAATCATGACAGTATTTAAGATTTCACCAGGAGGAGGGGGGGGGCGACTGATGAGATCAAATGGATCAAGGACCTTTCTGCACTAACTAATCAAATTAAAAAGATAAATTTGCTTTAAAATGCCGGATCTAAAACTGGACAATGATTTTAAATAATATGAAATACAGTCGATGAATTAAATTATGTAAAAATCTTATAGCTCATATACCTATTTGTTAATAAACAAAAACTAATAGATCTTTAAAACACGAACAGATCAGAATGGAAAATGGTGAAGATTGTTGCCAAAATGATAAAAGAAATTTGAAAATAATAAATATGCATAAAGAATAATACTCTTCAGGAATATTCTAAATAAAAATGAGACAGTGGCACGCTGAGCGGCGAGAAGAAATTTAGACAGAAAGCAAATGATTCCCTGTAAACTGAGTGGAGCCGATTACTATAGGCAGCGTCACTCAGAGATGACAGGATGAAATTGTTCGCAGTGCTCGCTGCTTGTCGAGGAAGGATTCAACTGAAAATCCTAAATTAAACATCATAGAAAAGCTGCATTCGCTAGTATTAATTTTCAATTTATAGTTAAAATCACTCAATTCAGCACACTATCCTTTAGTGCTCTAACTTAAATTATATATATATTATATATACAATGACAATTTAAACTCATAGTGAAATCCCTGCTTGCCCTCACAGAATTCCCAATCAATCCAAGTTCACTCTCAGTAAAATTATATCTGTGAATGAATCTCTTCAATGGTGATTATATCAAAGGTAAACATAAAATATATTACTAGAATATGCATAAGAGACATGCGAAATGAATGACTAGATTTACAAAGCCATGTAAATCACTAAGTAAAAATGAAACAAATAGTCTACTAATAATCTATAATGAATACTAATAAATCTACTAATGAAATCTACTAATCACTAAATGAAATCTGAATGCTGTCAGATAGAAGTTCAATTCAACACTTTGCCAAATAGCACAGTGTGAGGGATAATATGGGAGTGAATATATTCAAAAACCTAAAACCAATTTCCTTGTCTCATCAGAACCACCTACAATAAATACCTCTCATGTTGGACCTCGAGAGTAAGGAGAATGCAGACATCCTAGCTAAATCAGGAGCTAGTGATGCTCCTGTAACTACATGGAAATTTTCTTAAGAGCTAAAAATCAAAATAAAGCCACTTGGCTTGTTCCACCATTACATCACTGGTATAAGAGTAGTCGTCTAGGGGGCTATCTGACTGTCGATTGTAGTGGATAGAATCAGACTACTCTTACTCACTTTATCACTGGATATCTTGGAGCTATGAAATATTCTGAGGGTTCTAATCGCTTTGAAGTCTGCCCCAAGTGTTTATGGAAGAGGCTTCACCTAATCACAATTTTATCTGGGCCTCTCCAAGAAAGATCTTGACAATCCTTTGTAAGCATTGGACTTCTTCAGGGTGCACAATTTCATGGACTTGATATAGCTCTGCTGTTTTTCGGAATGTGAAACAAAAACAATAAAACCAGTGCCACAAATAAAACTTATTAATAATAAAAATAAGTGCAGATTCAGGCTTGAAAATATGTGTGTGTGTGTGTGTGTGTGTGTGTGTGTGTGTGTGTGTGTGTGTGTGTGTGTGTGTGTGTGTGTGTGTGTGTGTGTGTGTGTGTGTGTGTGTGTGTGTGTGTAATGATAACTGATTAAAAAGATGCACATTAAACTAAAAAATTAAGTTAAAAATGCCCATTAAACTTCCTATGAATTCCTCCCTCATCTCTCTTTACTCTCGTCCTTCGTACAGAATATTATGTTACTTAGCTATACAAAAAGTACAAAAGATACAAAAAGTACGCCTGCCGATGGTTGCATTCAAAATTTTATAATAGAAATTTTCTTTGCAACTACGATGATTATGAGAGTAATCATTTCGAGAGTTTATCCCTAAATAATTGATTAGATTCACACTAGAAGGTTTAATATAGTACTTATATGTAAAAGCACAATTGAATTGTTTAATTATAAATCTATTGATGTTAATTTACCTTATAATGGCTTATATATAGTGCTTAGCCCAAATGCAAAGGTAGTAAACTAGAACCCCAATTTCAAAACACATTAGAATAGAATATATTAAGAAATGTCACGCTAAACTTTCCTCATCAATTTTTCTGATTTTTTTTAAAAATTTAGTGGAATAAGATATGGGGTTGTCTTTAAATTTCTGATTCGATGTCGGAAGAATGTGGGCCACATCCAAGAAGTTTGTATGGGAAACATTAATATTATAACAAAACGATCTTTGATCTCTATAGAAATTTGAAATATTATTTAATAATGTACGAATTTACGCAGTGAATAAGTGCTAGAATTTTATGGCATAAGAATCAGATACTGTACATAGATTCATTAGTATCCAGCACACATTTTTTAATCACTTCCGGAATTTAGTTACTGCAAAGTTAGTTATCATAAACTGGATACATCGTTTCAAGACAATCCAATTAAATTATAACTGGTCCATCCAAACTCAAGTCAACCACTGAAAATCATAAACACTATGGTCCATTTATTAACCCCATCAATACAGCTAGGCTGATTTATCAAAAAAAGTAAAACGTCTAGATATAAAAAAAAATTACTTAAATTGAAAATCTTAACTTACATTTCATCCACGCACGCATGACCTTGGAACCATTCCATCGTTCTACATATCATTTTCTTACATGGAGGAGCAATTCATATCGTCTTCAAAATGCCGCAGAAGGTTTCATCTTCTTGTTCATGATCCTTGCCACGCCTAAGTATGAAGGTATTGTTCCTCCAGAAGTTGCGTGCCATTGCCGGATACCAGACAGTCACGGTTGAATTTTTTGGAATCCACCTTTTGTGGGCGACCTGGTAACTCGCATTTTTCGGGTGACTGTTAGAAGTAGGGACGTACTGGTCACGTGGTTGACGGATATATAACCCTCAACCACCTGTTCAACGTCCACTCACTTTCGATTCGCTCTCATCTGGTAAGAGCCAAGGCGTCCATCTCTTGGATTACCCGACTTTGGATATGATTATAAGGCATCATGGGGTAAGTTGAAACGAGAATTCGACAAAAACATTGTGACTTATCAATGCCTGTCACTTTATACTGGCAGCTAGCACTCATGTAACGGTGAGCTAATATTATCTTATTAGTTTATAAAAAAAGCATATGTGAAGATTTTTCCATTTTTGTATGTAAGATAAAAGATTTTTGTACTAGAATGAGCAAATGAGTACATATTTGATATCTGACAGTTGAATAAATTTGTACATAAATTCGGAACGAAATTAAAATTACATTTCTATCATTATGCTCAAACTATATTAAACTAAAATCTACTATTTATTAAAGACTAATGAAGGTCGAAGGCTATAATGTTGTCATAAACATTATGTAAAGAAATGCATATCACAGAATAGATGCAAGCAGTAATTTGTTACGAGCGAAACAATAAGAAAATAGTATTAGAAAAGCTGTAGAGCTTCGTTAACTCAGAGAAATAACCACTTAGTAGCAAATTTCTGAATATCATAATTATGAAAGTTATGAAATCTGATCCGTATCTATGAAAAATGTCTTATAATTAATAGAGACTATTTTATACAAAACAAACGTTAGGAAATAGCAAAGCATAATCAACCAATTATTTAAGCATAATTAAAAAGATCTTTGAAATGCATTTACAACACTTTACATTTCAAATTACAGAAATCATAATTTATTAAAAAGTATTACTTTTATAGCATTTTTGTGGTATTCCTTATTGTATTATAAAATAACTTTGGCATTTTTTTAAAATTCTAAAACAATTAGAATTTTTAATTCTTCAGAATATTCATGTTTAGATATTCAACCCCATACTGTATGTGTTTTTTACTCAGACTGAAAGAAAAAACATTTTTTATTCCTAAAAGTGCATTTGTAAAACATTTTCGAATAAAGAGAATTTGTAGTTGAAATTTAAAATAAATTTAAATCCATGACTTAATTAATCAGTTAATATAATAGCATAATATAATATAATCAATAATATAGATGAATACTAATAAATCTACTGATATAATCAGTTAACATAGATGAAGTGTTCATTTACAGCTATTAAAAGATCTAAACAAATAAATTCAATTACTTTTTGATTCGAAATATAATTCAAAACTACTCCTTTTAAAGTTTTGACTCACAATGTCAAAAGACGATCTGATTCTTGAATGCAATTTCTGAGAAATTAGATTCAGAAAAGTCTGAGAAATCTTAAATATATTTTTGATGAATTGAAATTAGTTTTCTTTGAATTAAAAAAAAATAATTGGATTTTAAAAATTAGGTGCTCTGTTTTCTATACTTTGTGGAAACGTATATTATATATATATATATATATATATACTAGAGATATATACGTTTATAATACTATACTTACTATACTAACTACACTATATTTTGTTAAAACGTACTTAGTTTTTTTATATTTATTATACTTTGTTAAAACGTTTTTAATAATTCAATTTAAACTTAAGACGCCGAGAGTCTTTCTTAATTTAGTCTGTTCGAATAAAATATTTTTATCTTAGATTAAAAAATGCCACATATTCACCACAAATTTTATATAAATATCCTTTTTTACTTATCAGTAAATAAATGGTTCTGAAAAGTATTCACTATGTTAAAACTTTATTAAACTTTGTGTTTGAAAATGTTTCCTTTGCAATTTTGATTATATATAAAATAGGGTTGCTCTAATATATTTGATGTGGACAAATAATCTTCAACAAAAAATAATAAAATGCATTGTGTATGTTTCTGTATCGAATTTTTTTTTAAAATTTCCTAATAATTATCTCATGAGGAGATAGTATTGTGCTGAATGAGATAAGAATATACTAATGCTTTTTTCCTCACAAAAATGGGCACTCTAATGTTTAAGAGCTAATATTTAATTATTATCTAATATTTAAGATTTTATTTATTTATTCAGCCGTTTCACTACCACGAATTAGCAAGTTTGATTTAGAATGGCTATTTTGCATAGTTAGCCAACAGATGTCGCATAGATAGAAAAAACTTCTTGTACAATATAATTTAATTCTATTATAATCATAACTTTTTCCCTAGTATTTTTCTTTTATTTATCCACTCCTTGGATTTTATCCAGCACTTCCTCAGGGAATTTTATTCATGATGATATCGTGTCCGCGTTACCACGGAAAGGGGGTACAGTAGCTTCTGAGGGTAAAGACCCCTAAGCACCCGAGGGCAGAAGTCTGACTTCTAGCTCATATGAAGATGAAACTCACACATTCGCTTGCACAACCCCTTTTTACGGGGGGGGGGGGGCACATTCACACACTTCACAGATAGAACACAGATGAAGAACAACCATGCCTGAACCGGGATTCGAACCCGGGAAGCCCAGATCACGGGGAAGATGCACTACCCCCATGCAAAGACGCCGGCCATTCAAATTTTTGCGCAGTAGCTTCTGAGAGTAAAGACCCCTGAGCACCCGAGGGCAGAAGTCTGACTTCTAGCTCATATGAAGATGAAACTCACACATTCGCTTGCACAACCCCTTTTTACAGAGGGGCTCATTCACGCACCTCACAGAAAGAACACAACCATGCCCGAAGCAGGACTCGAACCCGGAACGCCTAGATCACGGGGAAGACGCGCTACACCTAGGCCAGGACGCCGGCGGGAATTTTATTTAAATGCAAATTAAATATTCAAAGCACAGAAGTAAAATTACTTAATTTACAAGAGAATTAATCAAACGATCCTAATTAATAAATTTAAACTTATAAAAAATTATATACATCACTCTAAGTAATAATTAATAGTTTTTTTTCTTTCATGCATGCCATTAAGAGAAATGCCATGATAAGATTCTGGTTAAGCTTTCTAATGTAAATCAAATATTATAATATAAACACATTCAGAGGTATTTCAAAAGAAGTGGAATTCTTTGCTAAATTTGATAGTGCGTATAATATTTATGACTTCGTCTCAAGACACTTTCCTTTATGGCTTGCCTCGGAGCACGCCACAAACAAAGGCGGTGTGGCTTGACCTTATTTTGCATGCGCTTTATTAATGACAGATCTTTTGTATTTTTATAGGGAGACTCACAAATACGATTTAAAAGATGCACTGAATATCATCAATTTTTATTTTCTTCAAAGAGACGAAATATGTTATAACAGTTTTACTGTCACTTCAGATTTTCCATTAACCTATTTTCCCCAATTTAAATGTAAATTTCAAAAGTTCACGATAATTTCACATTTGAATTTTTTTATTTTTAAATTTTTATCTGACTGTTCCATTTGAAGATTTTTATTGAATTTCCTTCTTTTCTTAAGAATTGTGGAATTTCAAAAATTTATTATCAAAATATTATTTGTATAATTAATATTTATTTTTCAATCAAATATTTCGCAGTTATTCATATTTGTATCACTACATTTCTTATTTTTCGATAAAAGTTGGATGTTTTAGTAATTGATAAATAAAATTATAATTTTTTACATTTTTGACTTAAAAAAGGAACAATTTTTGGTAAAGAGCTTTTAAGGAACAGATAATATTTTTCATTAGCAAGTTTTAATTAAGATTTAAATTTAGAATTCATTTTTAAATTATGACTCATGTATCTCTTACACATATTTAAACACCTTTTTAAAAAGTATAATTTTTGTTTTAAAAATTTCTGCTAAACCAATGCTATTCACTTTGTTTTTATTAACCATATTTTTTCAATTTAAACAATAATTTTTTGAATTAATCAAATATTAATTTTATTCAATTTATTTACCTTCTCTTTATATTTTTGTTTTATTATTTTGCAATAGACGGTCCCGAAACTGAAAAAGTACCCAAAGTTCAGGTGGCAAGTCATTCATTTAGATTATAATTAAATCGATTTATATCAATAAAGATTATACTCAACCCTGTCATCGCATTCTTGTACCTAAATGACTGTGAAAAGCAATTTTGGATGCTGTGCCCGACGAAAAATTACCCCCTCCCATTATAAGCAAAGCATGCATTGACCCTTCAGATGGAGATATGACTTGCCACATGCGAGGGGTTAATAGTTGTACACTTCAGGATATTATGTTTCCAATAAGTACTAGCGTTTATATCTGAAGTGTTCACCAAAATTATTAAATTTTGCTCATAAATTAGATTTTTTTTTCCTACAAACATGCGAAATGATTTTCAACACCAGACTGAAAATCGTGACTAGAAATAAAAATAGAAATGATTTCATTTGCATTTCTTAGGAGTTTTGTTAGAACAGATTTCCATTGCAGTAGTTATTTTTATTATTTATTCTAATTTTGGACTTCTCCTTAAGACATATATTTAAAAAATTCATCGTTCAAAAAAATTTAAATAATTGTTTTCATAACTGTTATTTGTAAATTTAAAAATCCAGATTAAAAATAAGATAAAACCTTAGTTATAAACATTTAAGAAAAGAGATTTTTATTAGAATTTGTCCTTTACTATTAGGAATATGCTTTTGACTAACCAATCCACAGTTATGCAATGCTTTCAATAGATTTTAAATAGTTTATAATTTTTCTTACATCAACTTGTAATGTGGTTAGTAAACATTCAAAACCTATAAAATAGAACTTTAATCAAAATACTATCATCAGTTTTTGAATAAAACTTTAAATCAATGTTACTCATATGCTGTGCATGTTACAAAAGTATTCAGCAATACCTGAAACAATTTATTTATTTACATCTGTGATGTTATGTAAATTGAATCCTTTTTTCTTTTTTTTCTTTTTTTTGTTGCTGAAAAGCTTTACAAAGTTATAAATTTTTTCATGAATTGAATATTCAAGGATTTTAATCTTGAAATTCAGTTTTAAATAGCATTACCTTTAACTTCTTTATCATTGCCTTTAAGGGATGGGAGCTGTTTGTCATTATATGGACACTCCTGACATTAGTGGCCGGCTCCCAAAATGGAACTGAAACAACCATAGACACATCATTGGCTTCAAACATTTCAGAAATCACAATAGCGGACAATCTTACTCTCATAGAAAATACAGAAGAGCTCCAGAATCAAACTATTCCAGTAGATAATATTACAAACCCTGAAAACATTGAAGAGCTGGTAAAATCACAAAGAAGAGCTCCCCGATATGATACTGCCGACTCCGTTCCTTGGGTTAGATTCTACAATCGTCCACCAGGTAAGGGAAAAGTGGATTTCAGCAACTGCAAAAATAATAAATCTCAATATCTATCGAATTTATCTAAACATTTCAATTAATTGAAATTGCTTCTACAAATGAATACAGCAAAAACAGCAATAATGTTATGAGATAAAGACCTAAAAAAACTCAATTAAAGAGTAATAAAGACTCTTAATATTTAATAACTTTAATAAACACTTTATAAGTGACGAATAAACAAGTTGTAAATAGGCGTCTAAGTTGAAATCTTTTAAGATTCAAGAATAACATTGAGAAAGATACGTAAATTTTTTAGATAAGAAAACTGTGAAGCCATTAAAAAGAAATTGCTCAAGTTTATTTTATCATATTTCTTGCTTGATCAAGCATCAGTTTCGACAGCTTCTTCGAGTCGTTTTTTGCAATTGTCCCTCATTGGTTGTCAATCAACGTGTTCAAATCATTGCTTGATTTCTTCAGACGTTCGATTTTTTTTAGTTTAATGTGCAAAAGCCAGATTTCAAAGAGATCATATATGCCAAGGGCCTAGGTGCCCAGATCTATTTTTTGTCTTTCTTAGAAATTTATTAAAATAGAAATTTGTGCAAGCATAAATTCATTTTATTATTTAGTTTAATTCAAACAGTGTATAGTCACAATCGATGATTTTATAGCATCACATAATGTGATATCGATTACCGTTTGATGAATTACCGAATCTTTAATGCACATCATATTGAAATAATTTGCGTATCTACATTCTTTAATGCAATTGAAATTAATGGCCAATTATGTATAATTGTTAAGATTTACGGCTCTTGATTTAAAGCAGCCATTGAAGTCCACGACTCAAGGATCCATTCCAAAAGAGAAGAACAACTTCGGTTAGTCAAACCCATTGGAAACATAATTAGCGTATGAAGTAAAAGGTTAACTTAGTTCCTATATATGGAGGTAATTGCTTTCTTGAATACTTTCAGTGACAACTGGTCTGCATTTGTTTTCAGTTTGGCCGCAATCAAGTCAACATCCAGCAATCAGCCCAACAGCAGCGAGCAATTCATTGTTAAATCGTATATCAGTTAACAAATTTCCGAATAATTTTGGTTAGAAGCACAGCTCGAGAATAGGATTGATAATTTTCTGTTTCGAATAATCAATATTCTGTGATCATGTGATGACTTAATCCTCTAGGCTACTGATCATTCGTGATTCGCTACATAAAAATTCTTCTTTACCTTATATATTCTATAAATAAATTTATTATTCATCAATTTATTTCTTTAAAAAGTTATCAAAATTGAAATATCCATTTACATTGACATTGTGCTAATAAACAACTATAATCAATCAAGTAATTCGATTTCTTCATTTCTATCCCAGGTGTTAAAACCGAGTCTTACTTCAACTATGACACCAGAAGTAACACAAGCGCACACACCAGCGGAGAAGGATGGGATTCGATCCGAAAGGATAAAACCAAAGAAGCCACACCCATCAACAGACGAGAAAGCAAAACCAGGGTCCAGGATCTGCTGCGAGTAAAACCGAAGGTTACCACCGCTCCATCACCAAAACGACAAGACACGGCGGAAACGGACACTTCGACGAAAGTTCCAGAAACAACAACCACCCCTCCGGTACCGACTTCGACAGCTGCCGCTCCTGTGAAAAATGATACCTTGAGTAAAGGTAGATAAATGATTTTTTACCAATATTGATTCTTTTGGCGATTACAATGCTCTTTCTACGGATACTTCGAATACAATCGTGGGATTAATGAAATTATGAGTATAAACTCTGCATGGCCAATTCGTACAATACTCAGTCAATACAAAAATGTCTAAATATGCTGATAAAATCTTAGATATATTTTTAAAACAAAAGGTTATCTTAAGAAATTTTATGAACTAAATTATTCAGAATGATTTATTTTAGTTATGTTTTATTAATTCAACTTTTTTCCCCCTTTTTCTTTATGGGATAGGATTATATTCGATTATGCTGCGCTTAACGCGGTTAAATTTTTTTACAAATGTCAATAAAAAATTTCTATTCTAAATATTATATAAATGATAAAATTAAAAATTCTTCCTTAAGGTTATATCATTTGGTCTTCCAATGATGGTGGACCTTCTGGTGGATGGACATTTGATGACCAAAAAGGCAAAACTGAAAAGAAACAGCCTTCAGTGGAAGATATAATGCCCAAAGATGGAACCAAATGGAAAGTAAGTTTAAAGATTTTCTATTACCCTGCATGGTATTATAATATAAATTGTATAAGTACCTTCTACAATCATTTTTAAATCCTGTTTTTAAGAGTGACAAAAGGACAAAAAAAACTGACATTATATAATACAAGTTATATAAATTCAGTCTAACAAAACAATAATTTTCATGAAAAAAGGGTTTGCTTCACAAAAATTCATGTCTATCAAATGTTTCTTCAGCACCAAAAAAGAAATAACTAAAAAACTAAAAAGATTTATATTTGCCTTAATAACTGAAACATCAATGAAGCAATAATACAATGAAAGCATAAAAGTATTAATTTTTGAGCTGATGGAGCAAGAAAATGCATATTTAACAAATTTAAGCGTCCATTATGGATATTCGAGAAAATTAACATTTCTATTTAATAATAATACAACTAATGAAACTATTTAATTCTATTATTTAGCAGCTTCCAGTTACAAATCTTATTTTATATCATATAATACTTTGCCCTTTTCCAGCTGGAATTACGATTTGTACTATAGTTGATGTTAATTTTAAATCCATGCCGCTTTACAACTTATAATGAATCTTATATTAAGCAAATGCAAAACTTTTTCATTGTTTCATATTTTTTCATAAACCAGCAACATCATTCTGCTCGACGATATCAATCGTCTAATGATCAACAGATTAAATTATGAGATTTAATTTAAATATCTAATGTAACCAACGAGATTGTTTGACTCTAACCTTCCACATAACTTTTATAAAACAAGTGCACAACATATACTTTTGTGTTACGTTTTGTTGCAATGTGAAGAAAATAGAGAAGGCATTTCTTCCCTTTTGTCAAAAACGTGACACGGATCTGCAATTTTGATATTAGGATCATATGCCAAATTTTAAATATGCAGATTGTTCCATTTTTGAGATCATATATATAAAAATAGAGGAATCGACAGGTAGTCAATTCTGGAGAATTTAATCGAAAATTTTGACATATATTTGCAAGTCTAGTGATAAAATTATATGCCAGTTATATCCATATTGCTTATTTGTTACGTTTTGAGTCTTTGTGTTCATATGCGTTTAGATGAATAAAGAGTTAAATTTCATTCAAAATCTTATAGAAGTTATGAAACTGGAATCTTCACTTGCTAAATTTCATACTTCTTCTTTGTTGCTGTTTTTTCAATTAGCATGTATGCAGACAGTTTGATGTGATTCTAAAAATATACTTTTCGAACTCAGCAGAATCTGAAGCTTGAAATTTCATCAAAATCTTGAATTTGAATTTTTCAATAATTATCGTATTTTATTTTTGAACTATTTCGTATTTGAGGGGGGGGGATAACATCTTTATCTAGTGGGCATATTTGAAATCTCCCTTTCGCATCATTGAAGAAGATAAAATTCATTTCACTATAACATTTAACAAATAATTTTTTCAGGTTATCGGAGAAGGAGGTGAAGACGGTTGGCAAGTTGTAGACGACAACGGAGAAGTCGAATGGAAGATTGAATACGATGACGGGGAATGGCGAGTGACCAGCACGGGAGATATTCCATCTGATGCCGAATGGGTTGACCCCGAGTATGTATGGGGACCAGATGGATCTTTGTCCGAAGAAGATGAATATAACTCATGGTCAGCTGATGACTATGCGTACTCTCCTTGGGTTGATCCAGTGGTTTATGTGAGAGGGATTGCCAATCATACATGGCCAAATAGTGACGGTGAAAATCAGGTCGCGAAGTCCTCCGTACAAACATACACTTCAGGTTAGTACAAATATTGCTGAATATTCATAAGCAATTAATTATTTTATACCAAAATGTTTACTTAATTATATCCAAAAACATTTTGGGATCGGAGAAGGGCGAAATCACTGCTTTGGATTCTGATGATTGCGAATTCTGAACTGAATAACCTCTGTATGTTTAACCTTAATATATTATCTGTTGGTAGTGGTTGAAATACTTTTAAAATAGTTTAGTAATTTCAAAATTATAAGGTCCGGCACCCAATTCCCTCCTGTAATTTTCAAGGGCAGTTCTAAAGTAGAAAATAAATCATTCCATATTTATTCAGCTGGCTATACCCTTGTTGAAATACTATAGTTATTAAATATTAAAAATACACAATTTTAGTTTTTTACTTGTTTTTTTAATTCATACTTGTTTGACCTCATTTCTTAATATTTCGTTCCACTATAGAATAGCTTAAATCCTGAATAGAAGTTTAGGATATTCGAGATTTTTTCCCAGAAAAACAATAATATAATAATATGGATTTTGTTAACAGATGCTTTTGATGGAATGCTAAAAATAATAGTTGAAGCAGCATTGTAAGAATTCTGAAATTATATTCCAGTAGTATTGACAAGCAATTGATCTAGGAAGGCATCCAATGAAGGCTGAAAGTGGCGATTTAATAACAAATGATATGAATCAGTGTACAATTTAAAATAATTTATTCATACAATCACATTATCATTTGAACATATCCTACAACTGACATTTTACCCTCTTACTTGACAATTTTAAAATATTTCACTTCATCTAAATGCAATTTTTTTACAGATAGTTGACATTTATGTACAAGAAGAACGCTGAAATTGAAACAGATGAAACTGGATATTTCATTAGCAGCTATGACAGGATTCTTGTCTTTTAATGCGATGAAACATCCATTCATCCTAGTTCTAGTTTTTTAATACTAATTAAATTACTCAAATAAAAAATTTTAATGATCAGGGAATCGAACTGGCAAACAAAAAGTGTTATTTTATAAATCATGATTTATTTCCTCCCAATTACAGGCGAGAATAAACCGAATGCCGAAAGAGATCTCCTGGCTCCCAAAGAACCCATTGTGTTTGGAGCACGTCGGAAGGTTCCAGGAAAAAATACTTCCAGCGCCCAAGATCGCACAACAGAGGTTAAAAGTGACTCGGCGGACGATAGCACTAGTAAAAGCACTGAAACACCACAAGCAGATCAAGTCATAGCAAAAGGAAAATCTTGGCCTTCATCTGGACCATTAATCAAAACTGGTCAGAAATGGGTCCAAGGATATGGAGTTAAATCATGGGAAGTCGATAACACCGGAAAAAATTCTGGTTTTGGTGGTGAAACATGGATCACAGGGAATAAAGATTTCCCAAATACACCATGGGTGCCAAAGCAGGCTACAGGTAAGGGATGTAAATTCTTGAAGTTTTCTAAATTTCATTTTTAAATTAAGTCACTAAGACTAATATTTAAAATTTAGTCTAATATATTCCACATGTTTAAAAATAAATATTTGATTTGAATGCAACTCAGTCATGTCGTGTGATATCACTTTCGCTTGTTAAGAATTACAGCAGATTCATCTAACTGATGATCTGTGATGTTATGTTCAACAGTCTACAGAAATATCCGTAGACTCCAAATTGGAAATGGTATGATCCATTTTTACATGAGCTGTATTGAATTTTACATTGACTGTATTGAATTTTAAAATTTATTCACTTTAGTTCTAAATTAGTCGAAAAACTTGGAGTTATAACTTGGAGAAAAATAATAATAATAAAATCTGCTTCAAAGGGGAACTTGGATTTAAAAGGAAGGAAGAAAATTACATGAAAAAGTTAATGAAAGTGTATTTTCCATTCAGATTCGAATTATAACAAAATAAATGTTATAAGATGTCATTAAGAGAAATTATGTTTTATGAAATAGGGAGCATTCAAGTGACACCGAAACCTGAAGTTCCTGTTATCCAACAAGTGCCTCAAGATGTGAAGATACCCGATAATCCTATTCATGCTTGGGGAACAGGATATGGAAGTAAAACCTGGAAAGGTAATGAATGGGACAGCAATGTTGTATGGAAAACCGGCTTTGGGGGAGCATTGCCATGGACTACAGAAAATAACACATCGTGGAAATTTCCAGAAGAAAACAACGACGTTGCTAGAGAAAAGGACAAGAAAACCATAGTTTGGTCTCAACCTTTGCCGAGTGAAGACAGCGAGACCACAACCAGTCCAAAACCCACTAACCAACCTATCAAATCATTGAATAATATTCGTATAAAATGGCCGACCAAACCACCACTTGGTGGAAATTTTAAATGGAAAGTGCCTCCCAGACGCGCTGAGGATGAGAGTTGGGGTGATGACAGCAGTGAAGGAGGAGTTATATGGAAGGATCAGGTCACGGAACCCGCACCTACAGATGCTCCTATAGGTATGAAACGGTGATTTGTGTTTACTTAAAGCTAATGAAACAAAATATTCAGCTGAACGGATTCATAAAGTGCATAATAAAATTAAATAATGCCATTTTTAATAAATTTTTTCAAGAAAATTTTTAGCTTCATACACGCCATGGTTTTTTTTTTTTTTTATTCGTAAAGATATTTTTAAAACAACTAAATATTGAAATATAAAAAACAGTCTTCAAATATTGTTTTAACACTTTTTATAACTATTTTATTAAATTAAATAAGTATTCTTCAGTGATTAATTCAAGCAAAAAAAAAATTATTTCTTTAAATTTGCAAAGAAAAATGTATTAATGTATTATCATTCATAGCATTCAAACTGTAACATATTTATTTAAATTCCGAATTTAGTGAAGGAACCAAGTAAAGATATTTAAGTAAAATTAAATATTTTTTCATCATTGAGTAAAGAGAAATTAAATGTTTTAACTGATAAAATATATTAATCATTTTCAAATGACAAATGCTTCCACAATTAAACGCTTTTTTTTAAATAGTTTCACATATGAATTTAAGCATAGTAAAACTGCACCAATTCTAATTATTTGAAATTAAGTCAACAATAATGCAGCTTCATCTTTTCAAAATATTTTTTTTATCACATTTCAAAATGCGTTTCATACTAAAGGTGTGTGTACATTGTTTTATGAACACTTGTAAAAAATTTCAGATCTGCCTGCTAAACCGAATGGAAGTTTGAACAAAGGATGGCAAACTGGAGACTGGATAACTAATCAAAATGTAGCTGCTCGTCCATTAACATTTTCATGGAAAGGTAACGCACCACAAAAGACAAGTAATCTTATAAGTGTAAATTGGAAATCTGATGAAATTGTAACTGATGCTCCACCAGCTCCGTCGCCGGCCCCTGCTGTATGGAACCAAGGTCAATGGCCTGTAGGAGATCCAAATAACTTCCCTACATGGATATTTGGAGGATGCAAATTGACAATCAAATGTGGCTCGAAGGAAAGTGATACAAGTGAAGACGAGAGCCTTCCAACTACTCCAGAAGACACTTCTGAGGATGATTCATCTTCTACGGCAACAGAGGCTCCAACTACTACAGCAGCTTTTAAAGGATGGCCTGTAAATCAGTTCAAAGGGAAAAGCTGGAGACCACCTACAAAAAGTTGGAGACCACCTACGAAAAGCTGGAAACCACCAAGGAAGGGTCCGCGACCTTCTACACCAAATCAGCCACCATCAACAATTCCAGATACCCCACCTCCAACTCCTCCGAGGAATTTTAAGAAACCTACCCCTCCTCAGAAAATGATGTGGAAGAAACCACCACCAGGTTGGAAGCAACCCCCACAAAGTTGGAAGCAACCCCCACAAAGTTGGAAACAGCCCCCACCAAGCTGGAAACAACCCCCACCAAGTTGGAAACAACCACCGCCAAGTTGGAAACAGCCACCACCAAGTTGGAAGCAACCACCATCAAATTGGAAACAACCACCACCAAGTTGGAAGCAACCACCAGCAACTCCTCCAACAACCACACTTTGGACTGAAACAACGACATCAGAACCACCAAGCATGAGCTGGAAATCTCCACCGCCGCCACCACCGCCTTCAATGAAATGGAAAAAACCTGGACCTAGGCCTACGAAAAGTTGGAAACCTCCTCCCACCAAAAGCTGGAAGCCACCTCCAACTAAAAGCTGGAAACCTCCCACATATCCAGGTAAAAGCTGGCAACCATCTATCGCTACTCCAGCTCCAGATACGTGGAACACCCCACCAAAACCTGACTGTAAAGACACTAGTGAACCTACTCAAGAAACACCAGCGCCCAACATCGAAGAAGAAGATGAGGAAATTAGTCCACCTCAGATTATTATAATAACGAAATTGCCCAATAATCAAAAAGGCACCCCACCACCTACTACTGACAAATGGGATACCAGAGACGATCGTAAGAATAAAAAACTTCCAGGTAAATCTTGGAACTTCCCTTCAAGAAAAGTAAGTCAAAAACCCAACAAGAATCAAAAAGATCTGGTTGCAAAGATGGTTAATAAATGGCCATCAAAACCAAGAAAAATGTCCAAACCAGCAAACAAATTCAAGGGATGGCCAAAGGGTATGCCAGTGCCAAATTTCACCTGGCCAGCAAATAGCATGAGAAGGTGGACGACAAAAAGACCATCGTATATGAGTACTTGGAAACCCCCAAAATACATGAGATCCAAAGCCTGGAAACAGATGCTGAAGAAGTGGATGAAAGCCCGAATGTAATTTTAACTAACAAATGTGTAAAATAATAGAAATCTATGTGTAAATTGTATTTTAATCATATGTCAAACAATCAAATGTGATACTAAATAAACCATTTTATTTCCCATGATGCAAAACATTTGTATGTATTTATTTTGAATATTACATAACTAATCAAGGAAACTCACAGAACACAAATATTCAAAGGTAACTTCTTGAAGGGTTGAAAATTTAAAGGTAAAGAAATACAATAAAAAAATGACATTTTATCCTTTTATAAAAATGATAACATGTTCATAAATTTTTCATTTCCATAAATTATAGTCACATTACATCTTTATTTGCTCCAGAATTTTTTTTTATAATCAACAAGATAATAATTTAACTTTTTTTTTTTTTACGTTCTTCTCGTTTTTTCTTACGTTTTCTGTTCTCCTAAAAAATTGAACAAATAATCTTCAATAGATGGCGTCACGCTCACAAAGACATTTACCACTACCTATTTTTATTATTGTCACCTTGTTTCTTCTATCAGTTTACTTGTCCTCCTAACGAATATTTTTTAAAAAATATCCTTTTTTTATATTAATAGAATTTAATTATTTAGGGATCAATATCTATTTTTTTAATTCTCCCGTTTTATTTGATTGTGCCTTTGGCAAAGTTGATGGAAAAAAATTGGGAGAAATATAATAGAAAACAGATCTCTCTCCATTCAATAATATTTCGCAGAAACTTAAGAAGATGCATCTTGCAGGTTGCAGATGACTGATATATCACTATTGCGGATTTGATGTTCTTTAATTTCTACTGATCAACAAAAAAGAATCCACATACCTTTCTGCTGAACAAAGTTCGAACCAAAATGTCCGGGATAGAGCTTGCCTACACTAAAAATATCCAGTAACTTCTCCACATGACAAAAGCAGTGAGGACGTTTTGTTTAACATTTTTAATGCAGATTATTAAAAATACAAGCACTCCTTTTGGAGTTCTAACCGACAACTGTTAAATTAGAAAAAAAAAACCAATATAAATAATAATCCCTTCTGGCGCCACCAGACCGGAAATGAACAGATGCATCATATATATATAAAAAAACAAATAATAAAAAAAAGGAATTACAGGAAACTACGAAAAAAATAAAGTTTGTTCGTTTCCCGTTGCAACAATCACACTCTATAGCCCTTTGAAGCTCACAAGTATAAATTTTCTGAATTTTTAAAAATTATGTAAGTAATTTATATGCTTAGGGTCTAAAGGAAGAGAAAATGCCTTTAAAAAATGTATAATGGACTGCACCGCGAAAGGGAGGAAGGGGGGGGGGGTTCACTGGAGTACCACTACGCACCTACGACATATTTTTCTTTTGAATAATTAATTCTTTTTAATTCGTTTTTGTTGGGATGAAGCGAGTGGACTATTTTTCTCGCGTAGGAATATCTGTGTGACTCCGCTTCTGGCGCTTCGTTCCGGCACCATTCCTCCCGCGAACAAGATGCTGTGTGCGTAATTGTCAATACCTGTGTTCTTTTCTTTTCGTTTTCTATGTCCAATAAATGTGCTGTCTTCAAAAACCATGCTGAGATTATTGAAAAGTAACAACAGTTTTGTAACATAATAATTATTTATTTATGTAAACATTAAAACATACAATGTTATCAATGAAAACTACTTATACAATCTTACAATATAAAAAAAATTATAAAAGAAAAATAAACTATTTTAATAACAAGTAATCCTCAAACAAAGCTAGCAAGGGCAAGTTCTTTACATGGCATTTGAATGCAATCAACTCTATATTCAAGTTATGAAGAAACACAATATTTAAATTAACCATTTAAAAATTAAGAAAACTACTTAGATATAACTACTACTATATTAGAAAATTTATTTAAGATCCTCAGAATATGACTATATTCTGGGAATGAATTAAATTTTCATCCCCAGAATATGCTTACTAATGCAGGAAGAAAGCAACTGAAAAGAAAACATTTCAGACATCCTATTTGTATAAACTTTAATGAAATGTAAATAAATCCCTCGCCCACAAGGCGCATTGAAAACACCCTAAACAAAACAAATTATCAGCCACTTGACTAAGAAAGACAGGGGAAAGAAAACAACGCGTTTCAAGTGGTAGAGAATCTTATGCTGTAGGTGCGCGATGGTATGTCTCTGATACCACCTAAAAAGATATCAAGTACGAAGTTTTCTTTCGCGATTTGATTTGAAAAAAAAAATGTGTATGTTGTAGACAGCTTTCATACAACAAATTTATGTAGGCATTTTGAATTTGTTTGTTTTTTGTTTGCTGAAAAAAAAATTGAAAGTATTAAGAAAAAGCATTAAAAATGACGCTTTTTTTTTGTACACAAGAGGGATGTTAACTAGTGTGCTGACATCTACCGGCAGTTATTAAAGTTAGAATGTTATTTTAGAGCCTTTGGTTTCGATCAGTAACCACCGCGCGTTTAGAAATAATTTTTAGAAAGTGGTGGTTTCACTGTGATACAGAACCGATACCGGTAATGGGACAGATGCGTACGGGTCATAAAAGGCCCATAAATCATGCGTTGCTCTTTTAAAAAAGGGGGGGAGGGAGTGATTAATCTAGGTTTGCTAAAACATACGTTATCTGTTGGCAAAAGTATTTGGCTCGAAAATGTATTGGTATTTTAACTAAATTTTTATGCTTAAACACATGAAAAAAACTTTTGTCTCTATGTGTATAAGCTGGCTCTCTACTCACCAGGCCGTCTGCCTATCAAATTTGGCAAATATATACTTTGGAGGGTAAGAAAATGATTTTTTGAATTTTTAATTAGAATTTAAATCTATCAAAAATTAGAGAAATATTGACTTTTTTCTGTGATAACTTTCTAAAAATTTATAGTAAAAAATAGTTTTTACTTGCAAATCATATCAAGTCTCTGCATTATTCATTCACAGTCAAAGTATGTTAAATATAATTCTCAAATGAAAATCAATAAACTTTAAAAGAAAATCTGAAATAGAAATTCCATTTTAAAAACTTACACCTGAACTTAACTATTACCATCACAAACGATTCCAATTGTTTTAAGATAAGTGGATCATTTAGATGTGCATTTCAGCTAATTAATAGCACACAAATCAATCAGAGAATTTAACAGTTGTTAATATTCCTACTTTTTGAAACTAAATCTGTTCAAAGCTTTTGATAAATCTGGTAATCAAATAAATAATTCATATACACATGAAATAAATAACTTAAGAAGCCTGATATAGTTATAAAAATACATCTTATCTTATATTTAAAAATCTAATATTCTCGTTTATATGAAAATTTTATCTTTTCATACGTAAATATAAACGGAAGATCTTGACTATAAAACCTACATGCTGTCTAAGATCTGTGATGATAATCTTTTTACAGAATAAAAATACACAAAGACTTATAAACCAATAAAATTAGGGAAATTTTTAAAATTTTAAGATAATATAGGTTAGAGATAACATTATTTTTTGTATTAATACTTTTAAATGCCCTGAATTGCATATTTCTTTCTCCCAAATATACGTGTGTTAAATTTAGTATCTCTATCTTTAGTATGGTCTATATTTTAAATAGACTGATAGACGCATATATATACATTTACTTTTATTCTTGGAAGAAAATCTTATTTTGTTAACTAAAACTTTTAGATTAAAATCTGAATATTCCATACTTTAATTTTCGAATAATTTTAAATGAAAAATTTGGAGATATCTGTGAAATTTAAAGTATATTCTTTCGTGTTAAAAGTCAATTTTTTCCATTCTCTCCCCCCCCCCTCCTTTGTGTAAGTGTGTGCGTATGTTATCAGGTAGTTTATTATTTAAATTCCTAAAACAGTCCTTATTTTATTTTTTGAATTAAAAATAAAATTCGGGATATTTTAATGGAACATTACAACTAATTCCAAGAATATAAAGAGAATGACGAGATTTGTCTTCATGTTCGCATGTGCACAGCTTTAGCACATTTACCAGAAGATGATATTGAAGATGGTTGGCTGTGTATCCAAGAAACATCCCCATTGCAATCAAAATTGCAACATTTTTATGATTATTTTGTTAAAAAATGGTTAGACAACTCAGTAATATCTATGTGGAATTGTTATAAGCAGCAATATCAACAAATAATACAACAGAAGGCTGGCACAATAATTTTCAGATTATCCTTGATAAACCACATCCAAAGTTTAAAATTCTTGTTTTGGCGTTAAAAGACGAGGCAAGGTATAGTTATTTTTTAATTAGCCGAACAGAAATTAATTTAGAAGGTAAAAAACGAAATAAAAAGTATATCCAATCAGATCAAAGAATTTCTAGAATCATTAATGAATATGATGAAACAAAAGATATGAAAAAGTGTCTGATTTCTTTAGCATACATATCAAAAAGGGAATGATAAATATATTAATGGATTTATATAAAATATAACAAAAGGATCTGATGAAAAAAATATGTAAGGTAATTTTGTAATTATAGTAATACTAATTTGAAAACTAATTACTTTAAAAATACTAATTAAAATATATTGATATAACAGTTTTCATTTCATTAATAAAGCGATAAAAAATTAATATCATTTAATAAGTTGAATTATTTAATATGCAATAAAAATATTTAAATTTTAAATGAATAAATAAATTATAAAAATATGCAACAAATCACAAGTTATTATTTGTAATATATATATGTAATGATATTTTAAACTCTTAGTTTAATCCAAATTAATTTTCTGAATTTTTTTTTGCCTAATTCGGCCCATGTCGGGGTCATTCTAAAGTGTTCTCTTGTTTCCTGATACCATTCCACGTATGAAGCTGTAAAAATTACTGCGCAATCAATTCTACGTATCAAGTGAAAATGATCCATCCGTTGCCCTTGTCCAAGGTCAACACATGTTTTCAATTGACACGTGGCCGGAAATCCCATGTTATATATAAGACTAGTGATCATTTGTTTCGCGCTCATTCTTACTTCTGCTTTTGTACTGCACTGCGCCTTCTTGTAAATAAATCATGCCTTTCTCCCGGAAGAGAATAAAACGAAATTAAATATGCAAAGTCTCTTCACTGCTTTTCAAACCTGCATTCTGCTTCAACAAAAATGCATTACATATATATATCATAGATTTGTAATATATCATAGATTTCTTATGCGTTATACATATTAACAATCAATATTTATATTTATAATATTTATGTAAATATTTCATTGCAACTATTTATAGAAATATGTATTATTCATATATAAAAATGTGATAATTCTTTCATTCAATTCGGTTTCGGTTTCAAAGGAATGTCTCAATTTTGTTTTTAGGTGGCAAATTTTCAATGTTATCAGTCATTTGTATTTTTGTTTTTTATTTATAAGTTTGATAGATGAATGTTATGTAATAAATATCGAAAAACTGAAAAGGAAAATTTCATTTAATTCTTTCACTCTCTTTTAATTTAACCTCATTAACAATCACAGCTCAAATGTCAAGAATATATATATTTCCAAATTCAAAGAATTGTTGATAGTACTAGAGAACAAAATATCTCTATTTTTATTTGCACAAAAGTTGTTTTTAAGTTAAGAAATATAAAAAAAGAGAAAGAAGAAAGTTCGTTCTCTAAAAAAAAAACATATTATAGAGTTAACAGCTCAATCTCAAATTTTATTTGTAAACTCTTCCAAACAAACAAATTGGATTCATGTAATTTTCTAGCATAGATTTAGTGTAGCAACTATACGTGAGTTTTCTGTATGCAATAAAATTTCCTCTGCATTGTAAAAAGCTTATAAAATCAATAAAAGATTATTCAAAAGAGATGAAGATTCTGTGAAAAAGTGTAAAATTAGAATTAATTAAGCCTTTTTTTTTCCAAATATATTTTCTTTAATAAATCCGTGATTGTTAGGAACAAACTTTAAAAAGTCTTAAATGTATATCTTAGTATAAATAATATACATTTATATGCAAATTAAAATGATTTCTCTAAAATATATTATGAAAATTAAAACTCGCTGATATACCATATGTTTCATGAACTATCAATATAAAATAAAAGGCTATATCTTAGTGAAAATAATGTACAAATTAAAATGATTTCTCTAGAATATATTATGAAAATTAAAACTCGCTGATATACCATATGTTTCATGAACTATCAATATAAAATAAAAGGTTATATCTTAGTGAGAATAATATACATTTATATACTAACTAAAACGATTTCTCTAGAATATATTATGAAAATTAAAACTCGCTGGTATAGCATATGTTTCATGAACTATCAACATTAAATAAAAGATTATTCTATTTTAAAAAAATACATTAAATATTAAATAACCTCTCCATATAATTGCTACTACATGTGTTAACAAACTGGGTTAATTTTGCTTTTCTTCATTTTGTATTTTGTTGTTGTTGTTGTTGTTGTTATTTGTATTGGGAGAAAGGGGGAAGCATTTCTTTGCGTAAAGGATATTTAATATTAGTCATGTATAAATTTCATAATAAATTAATGCTGAACAATGGTAAGAATATTTTTATACTTTAAGCATTTAGAACATTTCTTGTGAGAGACTATTTTGGTAATAATTTTTAAATACAAAAGTGATCTAAGAAATAATTTAAATTATTTTTTTGTGGATAATAGCATTAAAGAATTAATGCTTTGTTCCTTCAAATCAATACAAAATCACCAAACTTTTAGCCATGTTGAGAAAAAAAATTATAACCGTTATATAAGTATTATAATTTATGCTATTCTTTTATTTAGCAATATATTAATAGGAAATTATTCATTTCATTTTAATAACACGATTACAAATTTTTATAATGGATATATACTGAAGATTTAATCAAAGTTTCATGTATTATGAATGAAAGTAAATTACAGAAATAGAAGTGAATGTTCACTTATATAGTGATGAAGAAATAAAACTTCTCTTTAAAAACTTCTTTAATGTTACAGCAAGAGTTTCTCCTGCAATGCCATAAAAGAAGTCTGACTTTATTTCTTTTAATAAAGAAACTAATGTTCTAAATTCATTTGCTCTTGAAATATTATATTGATCTCGACTGGACTTCTGAAAATTTTGGGCTCATTGTGAGATAACTAGACTTTTTCCATAGCAAAATATCTGCAACTTGTGCATTGTTTTCATGAAAAAAAAATCGCTTAAGAACGTCTGAATCAATAGGCACATCGAAATATGCCCTTGAAACCATTTCTATTAAATATAATTAAATTCCCAAGATATTTGAATCTACTATACAGGAGCTGTAATGTCAACAGTCCAAAAAAATTATTTAAATAATTCTAATCAAGGGGAGGGGACAAGATTTTTAAATAGGTAAAGTTGGCAATTGTCAAGAAGCCAATTAGCTCTTGATAATTTTTAGTAGTTGTAGAAAGGTATTTAGTTTTATACTTTCATTTAATGACAGAGGGCCCTGCAAGTTATGGATATTCAAGTCATAATCAAGTATTGATTAAATTAATTTTGTAACTTTATTCTTGTAATGTTCCTAATTACAATTATAATTTATAATTCTTTATGCTATTTTATAATTCTAAAAAATTTGGAGCTTTACAGTTAAAAAAAATGTATTCCCTCCTTTTACAATATTGTTTAGAGTGTTATAGAAAGTTGTCTTTTGTTTTCAATATTTTGCTTAAAATTAATTTTACATTTTGACTGTGCACTTTTTTTATTTGTACAATATTGAAATGGACTTTTAAGAAAGGGACTTGGGAATTCAGTTTTCAAAATTTACTACTTAAAATTGCTGAATAAAAAAAATTAAAATCAATAAAAAATTTGGAGGGAAAAACGGCTTTCGAGATTTGCATTATCTCAGGGACCCTGGAAGGTTTAAAATGGCCATGAATTCTTCTGAAATTATAAATAATTACATTATTTAAAATATGAAAAAAAAACCGCATAGCTAATCAGTAAACATTTCAATATAGGTGTAGATGTATATTGTTGAAGAGTGTATTACCAGAACTTCATTCAACACTATTTTTAATGACTTATTGTACATATAAGAACAATCATTAATAAAATTAAAGTTTCTAAAAAAAATATACTACATATATTAATGTAAAAATCATTTCTCTTAATTCTGTTTTATATTTTAACAGTAGATTTGGATTATGGTTTAATAAATAGTGCAGCTAGAAGAAAATTAAGTTTCAATTCAGCCAATATCTTCTAAAAATTTTCGCAGAAAGAAATGATGAGTTAGCAAAATATTAATATACTTCTGATTTAGTAAGCTGCTTATTTTATGCACCGTATACTTACAATATTTCATAGACAAAATGCAAAGTCATATAATAAATAAATAATTTATCTTCATCAAAGTACATATTTTTTTTAAAAAATGTCTCAACATTTAAATTAAATCTACGATGATAAACAGAAAAGTTTAAATTGGCATTCTACTCTGGAAACAGATTTTTTAAAAACTGATATAGCATGGAAACTTAACATCCGTAATTGGAAGCTTTTCTTACTACTTACGGCATTTCAAGAATTGCTTTTGTAACTTTCCCTCCTTACAAATCATTCCAATACCACTCACCTCATTTAATTGTATTTTAAATTTAAGAAACAACTTTTTTTTAAGCGCTTATATTTAAGTAACATATATTTTAATGTTCGAACATATTGAATTAAATAAACGAATCAAGAAGAAATAAAGCAAAAACTAATGAAACGCAAACTATTTCGTTTAATGCAAAACGTTATATTTATGTAAAGTAATGCATTTATATCTAAAATCTAGAAAAAATGATTATTATTTCGAAGTGGGTACAGTATTTATATGAGAAGAAATATCATACCTCAATGATTTTTATCTTACATTTTTGAACAAATACATTGAAAAGCAGTGCATCTTTGATAAAAAGAAAAGTGGAAATTATTCATATAGTATTAAAACGCATGAAATTGTATTAATGAACGTATCGTTAATTATTCGAAATTGTGTCAAAGATCGTACTAACTCTTGCCAAATATGACACTTTTAGACAACGTTTAAAATGTTGTAACCCCTTCTAGAACTGGCCCTTATCAGTAACACAACTGCATTGTAAACCAGACTATTGATTGACAGTTTTATGGCTGGTAAGCAAAGTGTACTTACTGTACGCACGTCAAAGGGATAGGAAGGGGGGGGGGATCAGTTCTATTTAATTATATTAACGTTCCGTTTGGAAGCAACATGCTAATGTAGGGGAGAATTGTCGAATCCGAATCATTGCTTAGATTGGACAGATATCCTAACATCAATTATATTACATATTTTTTCCATAAATTAGGCAAATGACGTTGCAATCATGTGAATGCTGTTCATAAAATTACTTTTTACAGAACAGAAAGCATTAAATCTTTTCTACTATATAAAAAAAAAGAGCAGATGTTTTCATGTATATAACTTCTAGTAAATATTTTGGCTAGAGACTAAAATCTGCATGCTATTTTAAATTAATATATCCTCTTTAAGGTACATAATGTTTCGAAATCCTCCAAGTGGAAACTTATTTTATTCCCTACTAATAATTGTGTGTATGTGTATGTGTGCGTGTGTGTGCGTGTGAGAGAGAGAGAATAATAACTGCAGTAAAAATATTGATAGTTATGGCATTGTTATTATAACATCAGGCTGCTACATTACATTACTGAAACCACTTGCAAGTTGACTTATAATGCACTTCTTGAATCTTGGTATATTAGATATCAAGAGAGATATTAATAACAAAAAAAAACTTTTTAAATTATTTTATAAAAATTCTTCCAAATTACAAAATTCTGAGATAAAGAAAAAACGATTTTCAACTTTTGACCACAATTTAGAATATACATATGCAATAAATATCGCTGCATTTTTAAAATGATTTCGCTATAAACTACCCTATTGGATACTAAAATAACAAGTTAATGACATGTTTTATGCATTTTTTAAATTTCATTTAGCTATATGAACTTTTAGACCACTCGAATTATAAAAAAAAAAAAAAAAAAAAAAAAAAAATACTTAACAGTTTTATTATTTTAGGTTTTTAAATCGGTTATTCAAAACAGGTCTTTGCTTTTGCACTAGGATATGTTACCCGGTAACCGCAGACAGCTACACCCATTCGGCCAAAGGCATACTCCAGACATAACACGTCTCCATGCCCCTGCGACTAAAATCTTTACGATTATTTAAACAGTTGGATGGACATGGAGACCAAAGGCATACTGATGAATTAGAAAGAATAAGAGCCCCGATGGCATAGGCTGAAACTATGGTTGAGTCCTAAAAGTCATCGCCGGCCACGGTACAGTCCCTCCCGTAGGTAGCACATTCTGTCATCGATAAGGGGTAGCTGATCCCAAACCATTTCTTAACCACCAAGCCAGCGAGAACCAACCAACTTTCTGAAACTTCGCATCTCCATGCTTGCGATGCCCCAAGTGAAAGTATATTACCAGATAAGGGGAGAGAGGGGGAGCATGGAAGGTTAGAATGAAGATTTTCCAGTTTAAATAAAAAGCAATTTTGTTAGAAGGAAGAATTTAAAGTTATAGATACTAAATAGACCTATGAAATCAGTTGTAAAACATTGTAATAAAATAATTATGTCGAGAGCAAATTTTTAAAATTCAAATTTGGAAAAATATTTTTAATATTTTTTTATTTTAATTTGAGCAAAATTTTCATAATTCTACTTAAGTACGCGTTATACAGAAGGAAATGACTGACGAAAACTTTAGACCAGTATCTGCATTATTTTTCGAAAACTTTGAGTTCGTCGAAAAAAAAGGGTGGTTAGCAAATGCCTTTCTTTTATAATATCTCTATCATTCAGAATTAAAGAACCCATAAAAAAAAAGTCTTATTCTAAAAATAAAAAATCTGCAATTTTAAAAATGTTTTTCCCTAAATAATTATATATGAATAATGAAGCACAGCTTTAAACGCTTCTGTAAAAACCTGCTCCACAATTTCTATTTTAATATGCAACCACATTTCTAAAGAATTATAATGCCGCATTTTTCCAAAATTAATTATAGGGCTAACAAAAACCTATTTCATCAGAGAGCAAATAAGATGTAAAAAAATTAACAAATAAACTAAAAAAAAAAAGGTTACAAACTAAAAAGTTTAATTGAGGGCGAAGTTAGAATTATCCACTGTCAGATAGGTAATTGCTTACTTATGGAAATTAATGACCAAAGATTTCAAAACTAAAGCTTACACAAATGGTTTTTGCATCATCTTGAAACTAAAAAACTTTTTAATGATATCAATTTCTTCTCTGTATAATGTTTTTTAATAAATTTTTTAATGTTATGATGAAACTCAAACTCACCCAGCAAAATATTCATTTGCTTGCTTTTGCCAATGTTAAATTCCTGTTTTTAAAAATTGCTTTCTTTAGATATTGATTGCGAAGCAGGATTTTTTCACTTCCGTTTTTATTTTCACTTCATATACAATTCTTAATTTGCATGCACTGTAATTTCTTTTCAATTATTCTATTTATTTTGATTTATTGAATTAAATACATGTTTGTGAGTCTTATCAAATATAAAGTGAAATTTTTTTGAAAAATACGTATTCCATATTAATATTTAACAGCTTAAACAGTCAATATTTTCGACGAACACCAAAGCCAGCTTGTATTCTAATAATTCGTCATCGCAATGTATTGTATTCTGTAACTTTATCTATCAATCATTTTCATTTTTAATGGTTATTTTCGAAATTGAAAAACTCAACTTCATAAAAATCATTTATTTATTATTTTCAAATACTCCGTTGTTAAAATTCAAAAGATTTTACATATGTGATATCAGCTCCAGCAGGTTGTTGACAGACAAAAAATCTATAATAATAAGGAGGTCGGATGTTAAGTCTCCCTTAGAAAGTCCGATGCAAGCCAGAATGTGATCTGGTGAAGCTGGATGATCACAGCATTTTTTACATGCGAGATAGCAATCTACCACTTTCAAAAGAAAGACATTGAAGGTGACCGCCTTTTAGTCTAGCTAGAGTAGTCTGAGATCCACGGCCACATTTTATTTCCAGCATAGTGCCGAAGGGTATTCCTTTGTACCGTTGGTGCGCAGGTGGAATACGCCATATTAAATTGAGTTTAGATTTTTCATTTAAGTATAGTTCTAGATAGGTAAGCGAAGAGCCAGTGATCGTTTCAATACACTGCGACTGTCCGATAAAAACCATAGTTCCCAAAATCAAAATCATAATGATGTGATCATCGTATGATAGCCTCAAGCCCTATAATCGCAATTAACTCATTCTTGAAGACAGAGCAAGTGTCAGGATTGTGTTGCTTTATTGCAGTCTCAAGGTCGGGGAGTGGGGAGAGTCTTAATATAAATACCGCTGCCAATACGATCTTCTGTACAACTACATTAGAAGAGACCTGCATTGCATCTTCAGGAATGTAACTAATAATTTCTGAACTATCCTTTTAATCCTTATTACACCAATTTGTACAATATCATAAACCACATAAGGCCACAAATAAATCATTTGATGAACGATATTGGTTTATTTGTTGGTAATTTAAAGTAAGGCGGGTATTGCCATTAAAATTTCAATATACTCAAACTTTACTTTCGCTTCTAAAGCATACAAGGATCCATCAAATATGATACTTCTCTATAATACTGTTTCAACATGCTTGTGCCAAAGTTATGTTTTCCTTTTTAAATGTTTTTAGCTTTCTGCATGTATCATTTATGATAAAAAACAAGTAATTCAGTGTTTAATTTCAATAAGAATGACAGCGATAGTCAATAAAATAACTCTTTTACATAGTACCCCTTTTTGTCATTTGAAATATTATGCTAAAAAACGACCTTTATTTCAATAAATGAATTTGGAAAGTAGTTTTATTCTTTGTCTTCGAAATAAAAATTACTGTGATAAGATTAAATTCCATTAAAACTAAAGAGTATTCTTTTTAAATAAATGTTTTATTAATGTGGTAAGGCAATGCATCGAATGAAACAAATCTAATGAAAGACTACACGAAAGGATTTTCAAAAATTGTCTCTCAAAATGCGAAAATAAAAATTTGAAAAATATGTTTATTTTTTCTTCGTAACAAAAGTAGTTTTCAATAGCACTAATTGACCACTCAATCAAAATTTTAGGAGGTTAACCTACATGATTTGAACAAAAATTATAAACAGGCATCAATATCAAAACTAACCATTGATAACTAAATCATGATTTAAAAAAAAAAAACATTATTAATTTTAGAACTATATTATAGTTTCCAAGATACTGTTAAAAGAATACGTAACTTGTTAAATATTTCGATCGATACTATTTTCATCGATACTATTTTTGTGAATTGTGATTACAAATGAAACATTTTTGTGATTATAAATGTCCTTTTTTTTTTTTCTTTGTTGCTGTTGTTGTTGCTCTATGGCGATGTAATGGAGTCGGAAATTACAAATGTTAAGGCAGCTACTAATAATTATAAATTTTAATATGCAAACTAAGAAATTTCATTAAAAATTCTGTTCCATTTACACTTGCTGAGATGCGAAAATATTCCGTATGGTACGTGTGTGATCCCCTGGTAGCGAGTTTGACACGTTAGTTCTACAGTGTGCTATGATGCTCTATGTATAGATTATTTAGAAAATGTGTAATAGTGCTCATCTTTTGCCTGTAATAACACAAAATAGACAGTCGATTTAAAAACGAAAATATTTTATTTTTAATAATTCTAAGTTATTACAAATTCGATTTGTGAAAATTAAATTGCAATCTATATGTTCTTACAAGGGCATAAAGCTTAGCGAAGAAAAATAAAGGATTTAGCGCCAAATCTTGTTTATCCATTTTTAAGCAACCACAACAACAGCTTTTGTCAAACTATGAAGGTGCATTCTACCCATAGCCGGACACACCTCTCCCCTAATGAGAACTCACCCCTGATGTTTTGTGGGCCGAGTCCCCAACTCAGCCAAGCTGTAAGTGGGGAAAGATTTTAACTGACAGTTTTATCTTTCCCTTCTTCCAATGGTTGCAAAGAAAGTAAGCCCAACCTTTTTCTTTTGTTATACAATCTTTATAAATAGTAGTTCATGTCCAGAGAAATCTAGATTTCTTGGTAAATTTAGTTACCTTTGCTCCTGTTTATTATTTGATTTGATTTAGGATAGTTGGTGTTTTGATCTCGAAAGCCGTCAAATTTTAAGCCGTTTAAAGCCGATTCATTTCAAGTAAGGATTACTTTAGTGCCTCCTTAATTTAAAAATATTTTGTGGTCTGTTGAGTGTTGCAAAAGTCTTTTGTTGTTGTGGTTTCTTTTAAAAATCAGTTTTCGGCAATGTATGCCATTGAATATGCCAAAGGTGCAGAGAATTTATTCTCTGACTTGCCACCTTGGCAATATTTAAAATATCAAGAATTCGTCGATGGTTTACGTGAAGATCCATTTAAGATGGGTAAACCAATGAAAGGACCCAAAAAAGGTCTTTTCACAGGTAGTTTTTTAAAAGTTTATCGGGTTTTGTTTGAAATCGATAAGAAAAATAAGAGGGTGATAATACGCGATGGGGATAAAAGGGGTCGTGTGTATAAAAGAAACGTAGGTAAATAATAAACTTTATGCGATGCCATGAGTTGTGATGCGGGAAGAGGCTGGCACCTGGGTTATCAAAAAAACCCCGCATCGATACAATTCATGGAGGAAGCTCCAGGTGTCAGGCATATATATGCCGGCAAAAGCCTAAATTTAAAATCTAGAATCCATGGAAAATTTTAATGTCATAATAACTTAAAGAGTAAAAACAATTCAATCAATTTTCATTTCCAAAAATAGTTTTTAATATCTAATCATGCAACTAATGCCAAATCACATCACAGTTTATTTTAATAGTAATGCGTTGTTAAAGGAATTTTGGATTGGTTTGCGGCTTCAGTTAGTCGACATTAATAGAGCCTGTTTAAGGCAGGAGCATATGGGGCAGTTGCTCCAGGCCCTCACATCAGAGGAGGCGCCAACTCGAATAGAAAGTTTATTTTATGTCTCCTTCTATAATAAACTTTTTTGAATAATGAATCGGTTTGGATATTTTTCGTTCTGTTAGAATAAATATTCGATCTTTAATGTCCCAATGTTTATCATAATAAAATGAGACTGATAAAATAATTACCTTTCTTAGATAATGAAGTTTGTTTTGTTTGACCGTGGGAAGTTTGCTTCCCACCAAATTTATCAATTTTTGTGTGAATTTATGTAGGTTAGCATGAGTTCTTACAATTTTTTTTAGAAAGACAGAAACTTAAATGCTTTAATTCTTTATTTCACACAAAATGATGTGTCTTGATTTGATACTTAATTATTAATTAACCAAATTAAATTTATCTAATAAGCTAAATGAATTCCTTTTCTTATTCTAATTTCAAGCCTAAAAATATATTAACATAATATGACAAGAAAAAAATGACACTTTAAAGAGTTAAACTATCTCTACTATGCGTGCGTTATATTACTTGGAGGATAGGAATTGCTCTTGAAGCGCTTTTTTGGAAATTTTAATTATTTAAAAATGAAACTAAGTTTGGGCTTATTTGCAATATTTTCCGAAAATATTATTGCACAAATATGAATTTTACTCCATTTCAAAATTTATAACATTGTCTTTTTAATGACAAGAAATTAATAATTCTGAAAATTTTCTCTGAATTTAGGCAATTTTTTTAAAAATACTTTTTATACTGTACTCTAACTGTCTTATTTTTTATCTCCAAATAATGAATCGGCTATTTTTCTTCCATTGTTGAAAGTTAAAGAGGAAAAATTCTATGAAGTTTACAAAACGAATAAAGAAGTGAAGTTGTAATAGCGCGAACTTTAGAAGATACATGAACCCCGCAACATTTTCAATGGCACTCAGATGGCACGCGAATAATTCTAAAGAGAGAGGTTCATGTGCAAATGAACAAAACATGTGTTAGACTATTAAAATGTCACAACTTGCTACCTAAGACAATTTGTTGCTTAAAAACTATTTGTTGATAAAATTATGAAGTTATATCTAAGAGATTTAATTGAAATTTAATACAACTAGTATTCAGCTGACGAAACATCAAGTTTCCAAAGACGGTTAGTAATAACTAAATGAATAAAATTTAATTCCCAATTTAAAAAGTAAATGGTACATTAACATTTTTGAAAAATAAGAAAAAAACAAATAGGATGCTTTGATAATATTTCTATACTTGAATTAACCAAATATAGTTTTTCAGTATGCAAAATTTCACTTTCGTTTTATAATTTAGAAATGAATGTGGTTTTCATTTCCCAAAGTTTAGACGAAAAAACGATTGTTTAGGAATAAGCATATTCAATAATAAGATAAGTATGAAAAGAATAAACATTAAACACAGCTATGTAATAAAATTTGGCAAAATGTGCGTTTTAATTATAGAAATGTTGATTGTCCATTAAATTAGATTTTTTTTCGGAGATATTGAATAGGGAATTTAACTGATATTTCATTCTAATACGGAGCAATGCAATTACACTTTCTGACTGAGACCTGAATAAAATAAATCCAATTTTGCTGTTACGATCTGAATTAAATAAATCCTATATTTGATTAATATGTTACCATTTTATTTAAAACAAACGTTTTTATATACCCAAAGTATTTATTAAAAATGAAATATCTAGAAATTGGATTGAAAATTCCTCTATCAGTTTGGTATTATAAATTAGGCTCCTTTGTCGTCAAGAATCTGTTAACAGAGGTTTTTATTACGTGAGAAATTTGATACTGTTTTGGCTTGGGAGTTATTATATAAAATATTTTAAATTTTTCAATTTCCCAAACTGGCAAAAGATGTTTTGGTGCTCGGGCGATTTTGAGATGGAAAAAAAAAAAAAAAAAAAAAAAAAAACATCGCTTTTTCTAAAAACTGGCGATTGTGCGATACAATAATCACTTAATCATTTCAAACTGGTTTAAACCATATTTTTGCAAAAAAATAAAAATAATAAATAAAATAAAGTTTTGAAGTTTAAAAAATTTTGAGATGGAAAATAATAATAATAAACATCTTTTTCTGTATATCGAAGCATGCGTAATCTGATAGTTAAATTATTATTAACTATTTTTTAACATAAAAAAAAATTTCTGGCCTTTAGAAAAAAAATTTTAGATGTTGGTCTAAATGTTCGTGATTGCGAAACATGAGTCATGTAAAAATATACCGTTTTTAATTCGGATTTATACCACGTGACTTTAACAAAAATAATGTTCTCAAATGATAACTTGAAATCTCCGATAGTAGATTTCAATTTTTTTAAAATTTATTTATTTATATGAATTTTAGTTTTTCTACATTTACCGCCTTTGGCTTACAACTTGGTTGGCAGGGAATATAGAGAGTTGCACTTAATTTGATAAAGTCTCTCATACATAACTTGATGTTCGGGATTTCCTCAACTAGATATTATTAAACATTCAGTTGGGACAGAGATTGAAACCGAGATATTTGTAGCAGTTTTAAACTTTTTTTATTTTTGTGTGTACAGAAATATACCTAATAGAGTCAAGTCCCATGAAATAATACTGAAATTAAATGCTTGGGTAAAATTATTTCGAACTTCACATTGTCTTAATTAGTTTTGCAATTTTATCTTCTGATGCAAAATGCTACAATAATGATATATATTGCTGAATATTATATAGCTGAATATATTAAAAGTATTTTTTTAAAAATTACCAAATTACAGAAACAAGTGTTTGGTGATTAAATTGGTATTATAAAAACGATAATTTGTGAAATATTAAAATAATGTAAAAATCATTTTTATACAACAATATTTTCGAGAATTATCGTGGGGAAATACCAACATTTCATTTTTTTAATAATTAAAATTTAAAAACAGAATCACTACGAGGGGCATAAACGTTCATTATCTTGATTCACACCAGGATTGTTTACCTGAATATTAGGTGTAATTAGTGAGAAACAAGATGAAAGGTTTTACCAAGATATAAAGAAAATTGAGAAGCCAGCCGTATCAAGGAAAATAAAATGTCCGCATGACAGCCGGCTATTGATGGATGCCACAAAAAGACAATATCTGCACATTTCACAAGAGAAAAATTATCAAAACAACTTTTGAATTTTTCAAAAAAATTGATATCCCGAAAACATTTTCTTATACTCTCTAATAAATTTGTCGTGCCAGAGAACGCCTTGCATAGCACACGCGCACAATAGCAACGAAATATTAGCCTTTGGAGAGAATTTAGCATTTTTACCGAAATTATCGTGTGATACATGTCGAGTTATTTGAAGATTAATCTCCTTAATGGGATGAATAGTGGGCAAAAATGGACTTTGTGTTTTAGACATGCTTTTCTCAACAGTTTGAAATTAACTTTTGGCATAAAACTGCACTTGTAGTCACTAATTTTCGTACCAAATTTGATACATTTAAGACATTGAGTTTTTGAACTATCACATTTACATGTTTCCGAAAGTACAGACCAACGGACAGTCAGCCCGCAGTTATATTTGACTCAAAATCTGACATTTAATTATTTATGTACTGACTTTTGACCGTTGACTTATTATTCTTACTTTTGTAATTATTGTGTTAACTTGTATTCAGACAACCAGACTTATTTAATTATTTTATTCAAAATTTGACAGAAATATCCATATTTGTCGTAAATGCATTGTACCGAATTACAATAGTTTATCTCAAATCGTTTTTATCTTTGTTACAGACAAACATTTGGACACTTTCCAAAAAATACGTGTCTCGAACTCAGGAAGGTCTAAAACGTAGAGAGTTGTCAGAATTTCGAATTCGAATTTTTTGACGATTACTATACTTCCTCTATACTACGTATACGAGACAGTAAAAATGTTACTATAAAGATTTCTAAATTTTCAAATTACAATTACTTGAACTAGAGTATGAATGTAATTTACATGGATTTATAAAGTTATGAAAATTAAATGAAATCTGAAAATTTCGCTAATCCAACTGTTTCCATCCAAATATGCAATTAGTCTGTAAAAAATTTCTTACGTGATGGTAATAAATGGATTTCATTTTTCGAAACAACACTAAAAAAAGCATAAAAATATGACGCCAAAATTAAAACAATTTTCAAAAAGAAAAAAATGTGTTTGAATGCTTCTATTATTTTAATAAATAAATAACAGCATAAATAAACGGATATAGCATTTTAAAAATTAAAATTGCACGCTAAGATTTTTAATAAAAACAGTAAGTACAATTCACATATGTCTTTTTTTTTTTTTTTTTTTTTTCAAAAATGAGAAATCTTATTGTTATACGAACGTATCTACGAAAAATCAGAAATCAAAACAAATTTTTATGAAATTTTAAATTTGATTTTCGAATTAACTATGGTAAAATTCAAATTATAAATGAGATTTTAAGTTAATAGGAAATTTTTATGAAAAAAAAAGAAAAGTGAATTAATGACGAGTTCGAATTAAAATGTTGAAATTAATCACTATTTACCTTATTAAGAAGGGAAAACCACTCAGTAAAGCATTTTAATTTGAAATATTTTTCAGTAAGATGTCACAAAATATTAATTTAATATCTTTTTATCTATTCTTTATTACTGCTTTATATGCCTACTATTCGCTTTTGGAGAGATAATTAAATTATTAGTACGGGATGCATTTCTTTTAAAAGAAAACATTTCATCTAGTTATTTAATATGACTGGAATACATGAATTCAATTAAAACAGCTTACTGCAGTTTACAAAGCATATATATGACGAAATAAAAGCGGAAATGAAAATCTTACTAAGGATTGTACGATTGGCAAAAACATATGCTTAAATGTTCTAATGGAGAGTTTGAATTCCAAAAAAACCTTGTTTCTGATAATGTATCAAATTAAATTAAAAATATTGTTTAATTTAAATTAAAAAAATTACTTTGACAATGTCATTAATTTAATTTTGCTGTCATGAAATTTATGTCAGGGAAATTTTTGCCGTTAAAAAGGTAATTTTTTAAATCTTAAGATAAAATAAAAAAACGCCTTTATAAGAGAATTGTTTTCGAGGATATGAGTATTAATTTCCGAAGGCAACTTATAACGATTAAAAGCTAGACATAAGTTTAATATACGGGGGCCTAAATTCGAACATCTAGAAACGGCTGCTCGCCAAATATAATTGAGACAATTTTTAATTGCAATTTTAAAAACCATTTGTTATCAATTCTGCTATACACTCAGAATTGCAAACTTTTAAAGAGTGTTTGGACGTTTCGCACAATTCGGACATGCTTGGCGAGAAATTATACATCAATCTTAAATCTTGCTTGAAGCCTATTTCTTAATTTCTGATTTCTTTCTAATTTCTTTTCCACTTTCTAAATGTCCTCTTTGGTGACACGATGACTTATCTTAAAAACACTTCTTATAATATTTACAACTCCATTAATTAGCTAAGCGAAGCGTTTGATTCCGTACAGCTGTAAAAATGTTCAATGAATAAAGCAGTCAGAAATTCGTATGATGTTTTGTCTATATTTTAACTGTGCCATTCGACAATTAGTAATAAGCTCGAATTCTGTGCCACTTACGCTAGCCTTTTATGCATATATATTTTTTTTCTTGCTCATATTCATTTGGCCTCGCAGTGTAGCTGTGCAACTAAATCATAGTCACGAAGCATCAATAGTAAACGGAAGGGGAAAAAGAAACCGTCATAAATCTTAGAAGGGAAGAATTCTTTCGAAACTAACCGCGGTGGGAATTGTCAGTCAATAGAAACGTCAGTCAGTTTCTATTATTGCTGAGTCCAGAATGTGTCCAAACAATGTCGCTGGGTGGTATCTGGCAAACATCTGTGGCCATGAATTTAGTTCCCATCCCCATCCTTTTCCAAAAATTAAAAAGGTGTAACAAATTAAGAAATATTGCTTCTGAGAATTGTGGGTTTAGAAGTTCAACCAGTGAATACGTATGTCTTGAATTTGAATAAGAAAGTTTAAACCTGACGACCATTTCGTTTTTGAGGTAAGCGAACTTTAAAAGACAAAAAAAAAAAATAATAATAAAATAACGCTGAAGGTATGAGAAATTTTTAAAAAATATAAACGCTAATTGTAATAAAGCTTTGAAACAGGAATGCTACGAAAATAATTCTCTAGGGCAGCAATAATAACTTTTTAAACAAAATTATTAAAATATTTCTTATTCCGGTGTTGAGATATCATTTTTTTTTTTTTTTCGTTTGCTTCATATACGAGAAATAATATAGCTCTCGAAGATTTTATTTCCTTTATTTTCAAGGAGCTGTAAAAAATAATAATACTTTTATTTGATCATAATTTTACTTCGATGTTTTAATAAAACACCTACGGGGGATCAAATCTGGAGTTCAATTCTAGTTCTGAATTTTAGATTCTGGGAATTTAAGATGTAATCTTTATATTTTTTCATACATTTCATTAACTGATCTTCATGTATAAGAATTATTTAGTATAGTATCAGACCACATTTGAATAATGCACGCTTTGAGCCATTTATTTAGAAAGTGGGGCAGGTCCATTTTTGAAAAAAATGCGGATGATGGTAGTTATAGAGAAAACCTGTTACGATCTTTTTATGCGTAAACAATTTATAGTTAAAAAAAAATCAAATTCTTGTATTTGGGAGATGGAAGTTTTAGCTTTTAACAGTATTGAAAATATGTTTGTCTCGATTTTTGACCGAATATATTACGGCAAAATTTAGCTCCGGTTGCTTTATGGTGAATCAAATATGGCCGTTTGACATAATGTCTGAAATCTAGGATGTTTCTACCCATCTATCTTTGATATTAAAAATCAGTGGTTTCTCAATATTTCATAAATAATAAAAAGTTTATCTTAATTCTGTGTTTAGATAATAATATGTTTACTTTCAACATCGATTGTTCAGTTCACTGACAATGAAATAAATATCATTGATTACAAATTTTTATTGTCATGACATTCATTTATACCGAACGAATTGAATTCATTTTTACCGAATTTAATATGGTAGAAATGGCAATCCGGAAAACCAGTCCCTTGTATATTCCCCAGGATTACTATAAAGTAATACAAAATTGTCGAAAATGTACTAAATTTTAGTGCATGAAATGAAACGCGAAATTTTTTTTTTCAACCCAAATTCTGGAGAAAGCTGTTTAAAAAAGAAAGTAAAAATACCAATGGAGAAACCGTGAATTGATTAAATATATACTGGATCAGATTTACAATGGATATACAAATACACCATATAAAATATACAAATACATGCATACAAATACATACAAACAAAATGTTCAAATACACCAAATAAAATGTTCTACAAAACTTCGATAGAAAGAGATGCTGAATTTAAAATTAACGATTTATCACCACAACGAGGAAAACCATGTAATCTCAGAGATATAAAATTGTCTTATGTATGAAAAAAGCAGATCTATTACATCTGAAAAATACAAAGAAATGGCGGGGTTATTACCATATATACCATCCGTTCATCATGAATATTTTAAAATGTTAAATCCAGAATAAAATTCATTTTAATTATACCTACGTATAAACTGAAAATGTATAATTTTATTAAAATTCTTAATAAAATTGAATTGTTTTTTGTTATGTTATATTTTCTACTAGAATATTCTTTATTTTGTTTCACTTTTTATCAAATGAATAAATATTGATAAAAACTTTGAATAATATTTAATTTTTATTATTAAAAAAAAGGCTGATGCAACTGACATATTTCCTAATTAAATGAACGATTAAAATAATTCATTAATTTTGAAAGTGAGACAAGTCCATTTAGTTATAATGAAACTCTTACTTTTTTTAGTCAGGACTGTAAACACTATTGGATTATAAACTTACATTATCTGGTGCTACAAAATACAAAAAATATATCTATTAATACTTACCATTAGCTTTAAATTTTTTGAAATGCAAACCTTTGAATATCTCACAATAACGAAAAATTGACTTGCCCCATTGTAAAAATAAATGGCTCATTTATGAATTTACTGACATACGGCCTTTGAATAAAACAGTATTCGAAAACCGGCATTCTAGTTTAATACAGAACATTTCAATTTCATCGTTTTACTTCATATAATCAAACACTGCTAGACTGCAACAAAGTAAGGAACTTTCATGAACTATCAGCACTAAATAAAAGGTTATTCTATATTAAAAGAAATGCATTAAATATTAAATAACTTCTACACATAATTGCTAATACATGTGTTACAAACTGGGTTCATTTTGCATTTCTTCGTTTTGTATTTTGTTGTTGTTGTTTGCATTAGGAGAAAAGGGGGAAGCATTTCTTTGCGTAAATGATATTTAATATTAGTCATGTATAAATTTCATAATAAATTATTGCTGAACAATGGTAGGAATATTTTTATACTTTAAGTATTTAGGACATTTCTTGTGAGAGACTATTTTGGTAATAATTTTTAAATATAGAAGTGATCTACAAAATAATTTAAATTATTTTTTTCTGGATAGAAGCATTAAAGAATTAATGCTCTGATCCATCAAATCCAATACAAAATCACCAAACTTTTAGCCATTTTGAGAAAAAAATTTATAACAGTTAGATAAGTATTATAATTTATGCAATTTTTTTATTTAGCAATATAATAATAGGAAATTATTTATTTCATTTTAATAACACGATTGCAAATTTTTATAATAGAAATATACTGAAGATTTAATCAAAGTTTCATGTATTATGAATGAAAGTAAATTACAGAAATAGAAGTGAATGTTCATTTATTTAGTGATGAAGAAATAAAACTTCTCTTTAAAAACTTCTTTAATGTTACAGCAAGAGTTTCTCCTGCAATGCAATAAAAGAAGTCTGACTTTATTTCTTTTAATAAAGAAACTAATGTTCTAAATTCATTTGCTCTTGAAATCTTATATTGATCTCGACATGACTTCTGAAAATTATGGGCTCATTGTGAGATAACTAGACTTTTTCCATAGCAAATTATCTGCAACTTGTGCATTGTTTTCACGAAAGAAAATCGCTTAAGAACGTCCGAATCAATGGACACATCGAAACATGCCCTTGAAGCCATTTCAATTAAATATAATTAAATTCCAAAGAAATTTAAATCTACTATACAGGAGCTGTAATATCAACAGTCTAAAAAATTATTTAAATAATGCTAATCAAGGGGGGGGGAACAAGATTTTTAAATAGGTAAAGTTGGCGATTATCAAGAAGCCCCTCAGCTATTGATAATTTTTAGTAATTGTAGAAAGGTATTTAGTTTTATACTTTCATTTAATGCAGCTAGAAGAAAATTAAGTTTGAATTCAGCTAATATCTTCTAAAATTTTTCGCAGAAAGATATGATGAGTTAGCAAAATATTAATATACTTCTGATTTAGTAAGATAATTTTTTTTATGCACCGTATATTTAAAATATTTCATAGACAAAATGCAAAGTCATATAATAAATAAATAATTTATCTTCATCAAAGTACATATTTTTTTTAAAAAATGTAACAACATTTAAAATATAATCTACGATGATAAACAGAAAAGTTTAAATTTCTCATGGCAGTCTACTCTGGAAACAGATTTTTTTAAACTGATATAGCATGGAAACTTAGCATCCGTAGTTGAAAGCTTTTCTTACTACTTACGGCATTTCAAGAATTGCTTTTGTAACTTTTCCCTCTTCACAAATCATTCCAACACCACTAACCTCATTTAATTGTACTTTAAATTTAAGAAACAACTTTTTTTTAAGTGCCTATATTTAAATAACATATATTTTAATGTTCGAACTTATTGAATTAAATAAACGAATCAAGAAGAAATAAAGCAAAAACTAATGAAACGCAAACTGTTTCGTTTAATGCAAAACGTTATATTTATGTAAAGTAATGCATTTATATCTAAAATCTAAAAGAAATGATTATTATTTCGAAATGGATACACTATTTATATGAGAAGAAATATCATCCCTCGATGATTTTTATCATACATTTTTGAATAAATACATTGAAAAGCTATGCATTTTTCATGAAAAGCAAAGTGAAAATTATTCATATAGTATTAAAACGCATGAAATTGTATTAATGAACGTATCGTTAGGTATTCGAAATTGTGTCAAACATCATGCTAACTCTTGCCAAATATGACACTTTTAGATAACGTTTAAAATGTTGTAACCTCTTCTAGAATTGTTCCTTATCAGTAACACAACCGCATTGTTAACCAGACTATTGATTGACAGTTTTATGGCTGGTAAGCAAAGTGTACTTACTGTACGCACGTCAAAGGGATAGGAGGGGGGGGGGGTCAGTTCTATTTAATTATATTAACGTTCCGTTTGGAAGCAACATGCTAATATATATGAGAAGAATAAGGGGAGAATTGTCGAATCCGAATCATTGCTTAGATTGGACAGATATCCTAACATCAATTATATTACATATTTTTTCCATAAATTAGGCAAATGACGTTGCAATCATGCGAATGCTGTTCGTGAAATTACTTTTTACAGAAAGCTTTAAGTCCTTTCTACAAAAAAAAAGAGTAGATGTTTTCATTTATATAGCTTCGAGTAAATATTTTGGCTAGAGACTAAAATCTGTATGCTATTTTAAATTAATATATCCTCTTTAAGGCACATAAAGTTTCGAATTCCTCCAAATGGAAACTTATTTTATTCCCTACTAATAGTTGTGTGCATGTGTATGTGTGCGTGTGAGATAGAGAGAATAATAACTGCAGTAAAATTATTGATAGTTATGGCATTGTTATTATAACATCAGGCTGCTACATTACATTACTGAAACCAATTGCAAGTTGACTTACAATGCACTTGTTGAATCTTGGTATATTAGATATCAAGAGAAATAATAATAATGAAAAAAAAAGCTTTTTAAATTATTTTATTAATATTCTTCCAAATTACAAAATTCTGAGATAAAGAAAAAACGATTTTCTACTTTTGACCACAATTGGGAATATACATACGCAATAAATATTGCTGCATTTTAAAAATGATTTCGCTATAAACTACCTTATTGGATACTAAAATAGCAAGTTAATGACATGTTTTATGCATTTTTTAAATTTCATTTAGCTATATGATCTTTTAGACCACTCGTATTATGAAAAAAAAAAAGAATACATATCAACAGTTTTATTGTTTTAGGTTTTTAAATTGGTTATTCAAAACAGATCTCTGCTTTTGCACTCGGATATGTTTCCCGATAACCGCAGACAGCTACACCCACCCGGCCAAAGGCATACTGATAAATTTGAAAGACTGATAGCCCCGATGGTATAGGCTGAAACTATGGTTGAGTCCTAAAAGTCATCACCGGCCACGGTCGACTTTCTGTCATCGGTAGGGGGTAGCTGACCCCAAAACATTTCTATAACCACCAAGCCAGCGAGAACCAACCAACATTTTAAAACTTCGCATCTCATGCCTGCGATGCCCTAAGTGGGAGTATATTACCAGATAAGGGGAGAGAGGGGGAGCATGGAAGGTTAGAATGAAGATTTTCCAGTTTAAATAAAAAGCAACTATTTTTAGAAGGATAGATACTAAATAGACCTATAAAATCAGTTGTAAAACATTGTAATAAATAATTAGGTCGCTAGCAAATTTTTAAAAATTCAAATTTGGAAAAAAAAAAATTAATATTTTTTTTATTTTAATTTGAGCAAGATTTTCATAATTCTACTTAAGTACGCGTTATACAAAAGGAAATGACTGACGAAAATTTTAGACCAGTATCTGCATTATTTTTCGAAAACTTTGACTTCCTCGAAAAAAAAGGGTGGTTAGCAAATGCCTTTCTTTTATAATATCTTCATCATTCAGAATTCATGAACCCATAAAAAAAAGTCTTATTCTAAAAATAAAAAATCTGCAATTTTAAAAATGTTTTTCCCTAAATAATTATATATGAATAATGAAGCACAGCTTTAAACGCTTCTGTAAAAACCTGCTCCACAATTTCTATTTTAATATGCAACCACATTTCCAAAGAATTATAATGCCGCATTTTTCCAAAATTAATTATAGGGCTAACAAAAAACTATTTCATCAGAGAGCAAATAAGATGTAAAAAAATTAACAAATAAACTCGAAACAAAGTTTAATCGAGGGCGAAATTAGGATTATCCATCTTTCTGAACTAAAGCTTACACAAATGGTTGTTGCATCATCTTGAAACTAAAAGACTTTTTAATGATATCAATTTCTCCTCTGTATAATGTTTTTTAATAAATTTTTTAAGGCTTATCCACAACTTTTAATGTTATGATGAAACTCAAACTCACCCAGCAAAATATTCAGTCGCTTGCTTTTGACAATGTTTTAAATTCCTGTTTTTAAATTTTTTTTTTTTTTTTTTTTTTTTTTTTTTTTTTGGATGTTGATTGCGAAGCAGGATTTTTTCACTTTCGTTTTTATTTTCACGTCATATACAATTCTTAATTTGCATGCACTGTAATTTCTTTTCAATTATTCTATTTATTTTGATTTATTCAATTAAATACATGTTTGTGAGTCTTATCAAATATGAAGTTAAATTTTTTTGAAAAATACGTATTCCATATTAATATTTATTAGCTTAACAGTCAATATTTTCGACGAACAAGATGGACACCAAAGTCATCTTGTATTCTAATAATTCGTTATTACAATGTATTGTATTCTGTAACTTTATCTATCAATCATTTTAATTTTTAATGATTAATGAAAACTTAACTTTATAAAATACATTTATTTATTATTTTCAAATACTCTGTTGTTATTGTTGCTAAACTTCAAAAGATTTGACATATGTGATATCAGCTCCAGCAGGTTGTTGACCGACAAAAAATCTATAATAATAAGAGGGTCGGATGTTAAGTGTCCCTTAGAAAATCCGATGCAAGCCAGAATGTGATCTGGTGAGCTAGATGATCACAGCATTTTTTACAAGCGAGATTGCTTTTTCTACCACTTTCAAAAGAAAGACATTGAAGGTGACCGCCTTTTAGTCTAGCTAGAGTAGTCTGAGATCCACGGCCACATTTTATTTCCAGCATAGTGCCGAAGGGTATTCCTTTGTACCATTGGTACGCAGGTGGAATACGCCATATTAAATTGAGTTTAGATTTTTCATTTAAGTATAGTTCTAGATAGGTAAGCGAAGAGCCAGTGATCGTTTCAATACACTGCGACTGTCCGATAAAATCCATAGTTCCCCAAAATCAAAATCATAATGATGTGGTCATCATACGATAGCATCAAGCCTATAATCGCAATTAACTCATTCTTGAAGACAGAGCACGTGTCAGGATTGTGTTGCTTTATTGTAGTCTCAAGGTCGGGGATTGGGGGGGGGGAGTCTTAATATAAATACCGCTGCCAATACGATCTTCTGTAGAACTACCATCAGAAGAGACCTGCATTGCATCTTCAGGAATCTAACTAATAATTTCTGAAGTATCCTTTTAATCCTTATTACACCAATTTGCACAATATCATAAACCACATAAGGCCACAAATAAATCATTTGATGAACGATATTGGTTTATTTGTTGGTAATTTAAAGTAAGGCGGGTATTGCCATTAAAATTTCAATATACTCAAACTTTACTTTCGCTTCTAAAGCATACAAGGATCCATCAAATATGATACTTCTCTATAATACTGTTCCAACATGCTTGTGCCAAAGTTATGTTTTCCTTTTTAAATGGTTTTAGCTTTCTGTATGTATCATTTATGATAAAAACAAGTGATTCAGTTTTTAATTTCAATAAGAATGACAGCGATAATCAATAAAATAACTCTTTTACATGGTATCCCTTTTTGTCATTTGAAATATTATGCTAAAAAACGACCTTTATTTCAATAAATGAATTTGGAAAGTAGTTTTATTCTTTGTCCTCGAAATAAAAATTACTGTGATAAAATTAGATTGCATTAAAACTAAAGTGTATTCTTTTTAAATAAATGTTTTATAATGTGGTAAGGCAATGCATCAAATGAAACAAATCTAATGAAAGACTACACGAAAGGATTTTCAAAAATTGTCTCTCAAAATGCGAAAATAAAAATTTGAAAAATATGTTTATTTTTTCTTTATAACTAAAGTAGTTTTCAATAGCACTAATTGACCACTCAATCAAAATTTTAGGAGGTTAAACTACATGATTTCAACAAAAATTATAAACAGGCATCAATATCAAAACTAACCATTGATAACTAAATCCTGATTTAAAAAAAAATAACATTTTTAATTTTAGAACTATATTATAGTTTCCAAGATACTGTTAAAAGAATACGTAACTTGTTAAATACTTCGATCGATACTATTTTCATCGATACTATTTTTGTGAATTGTGATTAAAAATGAAACATTTTTGTGATTATAAATGTTTTTTTTTTTTCTTTGTTGCTGTTGTTGTTGCTCTATGGCGATGTAATGGAGTCGGAAATTACAAATGTTAAGGCAGCTACTAATACTTATAAATTTTAATATGCAAACTAAGAAATTTCATTAAAAATTCTGTTCCATTTACACTTGCTGAGATGCGAAAATATTCCGTATGGTACGTGTGTGATCCCCTGGTAGCGAGTTTGACACGTTAGTTCTACAGTGTGCTATGATGCTCTATGTATAGATTATTTAGAAAATGTGTAATAGTGCTCATCTTTTGCCTGTAATAACACAAAATAGACAGTCGATTTAAAAACGAAAATATTTTATTTTTAATAATTCTAAGTTATTACAAATTCGATTTGTGAAAATTAAATTGCAATCTATATGTTCTTACAAGGGCATAAAGCTTAGCGAAGAAAAATAAAGGATTTAGCGCCAAATCTTGTTTATCCATTTTTAAGCAACCACAACAACAGCTTTTGTCAAACTATGAAGGTGCATTCTACCCTTAGCCGAACACACCTCTCCCCTAATGAGAACTCACCCCTGATGTTTTGTGGGCTGAGTCCCCAACTCAGCCAAATTTTAAGTGGGGAAGGGTTTTAACTGACAGTTTTATCTTTCCCTTCTTCCAATGGTTGCAAAGAAAGTAAGTCCAACCTTTTTCTTTTGTTATACAATCTTTATAAATAGTAGTTCATGTCCAGAGAAATCTAGATTTCTTGGTAAATTTAGTTACCTTTGCTGCTGTAAGGATTATTTAGTTTAGAATAGTTGGTGTTTTGATCTCGAAAGCCGTCAAATTTTAAGCCGTTTAATTTAAATTGATTACTTTAGTGCCTCCTTAATTTAAAAATATTTTGTGGTCTATTGAGTGTTGCAAAAGTCTTTTCTTGTTGTGGTTTCTTTTAAAAATCAGTTTTCGGCAATGTATGCCATTGAATATGCCAAAGGTGCAGAGAATTTATTCTCTGACTTGCCACCTTGGCAATATTTAAAATATCAAGAATTCGTCGATGGTTTACGTGAAGATCCATTTAAGATGGGTAAACCAATGAAAGGACCCAAAAAAGGTCTTTTCACAGGTAGTTTTTTAAAAGTTTATCGGGTTTTGTTTGAAATCGATAAGAAAAATAAGAGGGTGATAATACGCGATGGGGATAAAAGGGGTCGTGTGTATAAAAGAAACGTAGGTAAATAATAAACTTTATGCGATGCCATGAGTTGTGATGCGGGAAGAGGCTGGCACCTGGGTTATCAAAAAAACCCCGCATCGATACAATTCATGGAGGAAGCTCCAGGTGTCAGGCATATATATGCCGGCAAAAGCCTAAATTTAAAATCTAGAATAAATGGAAAATTTTAATCTCATAATAACTTAAAGAGTAAAAACAATTCAATCAATTTTCATTTCCAAAAATAGTTTTTAATATCTAATCATGCAACTAATGCCAAATCGCATCACAGTTTATTTTAATAGTAATGCGTTGTTAAAGGAATTTTGTATTTGTTTGCGGCTTCAGTTAGTCGACATTAATAGAGCCTGTTTAAGGCAGGAGCATATGGGGCAGTTGCTCCAGGCCCTCACATCAGAGGAGGCGCCAACTCGAATAGAAAGTTTATTTTATGTCTCCTTCTATAATAAACTTTTTTGAATAATGAATCGGTTTGGATATTTTTCGTTCTCTTAGAATAAATATTCGACCTTTAATGCCCCAATGTTTATCATAATAAAATGAGACTGATAAAATAATTACCTTTCTTAGATAATGAAGTTTGTTTTGTTTGTATGCAATAAATAATTAAATACTCCTACATATGAAAATAACTATTGAGAAATTTGCATTTTGTCAGACTGCATTTTAAATTCAATGGTTAAATGTGGTACTTCGAGTTAAGACTAAGAGTGTTTTTAGTTTTAAGTTTAAAAAGAATTTTTATTTAAATGAAATTCATAACAATTTCGCGTGGAAAACGTAAACGAGAACATAATAGAAATGAATAATCCGAAAATCAAATAGGTTGGAGATAAGAGTTTTAGACATACCTTAACCCTTTATAGGACCGTGGGAAGTTTGCTTTCCCCCAAATTAATAATTTTTGTGGGAATTTATGTAGGTTAGCATAAGTTCTTACAATTTTTTTTAGAAAGACAGAAACTTAAATGCTTTAATTCTTTATTTCACACAAAATGATGTGTCTTGATTTGATACTTAATTATTAATTTACCAAATTAATTAATTAACCAAATAAATTTATTTAATAAGCTAAATGAATTCCTTTTCTTATTCTAATTTCAAGCCTAAAAATATATTAACATAATATGACAAGAAAAAAATGACACTTTAAAGAGTTAAACTATCTCTACTATGCGTGCGTTATATTACTTGGAGGATAGGAATTGCTCTTGAAGCGCTTTTTTGGAATGGTAATTATTTAAAAATTAAACTAAGTTTGGGCTTCTTTGCAATATTTTCCGAAAATATTATTGCACAAATATGAATTTTACTCCATTTCAAAGTTTATAACATTGTCTTTTTTATGACACAAAATAAATAATTCTGAAAATTTTCCCTGAATTTAGGCAATTTTTTTAAAAATACTTTTTAATCTACTTTTCCAAGAATACATGACATTGTTACACTGTACTCTAACTGTCTTATTTTTTATCTCCAAATAATGAATCGGCTATTTTTCTTCCATTGTTGAAAGTTAAAGAGGAAAGATTCTATGAAGTTTACAAAACGAATAAAGAAGTGAAGTTGTAATAGCGCGAACTTTAGAAGATACATGAACCCCGCTACATTTTCAATGGCACTCAGACGGCACGCGAATAATTCTAAAGAGAGAGGTTCATGTACAAATGAACAAAACATGTGTTAGACTATTAAAATGTCACAACTTGGTACCTAAGACAATTTGTTGCTTAAAAACTATTTGTTGATAAAATTATGAAGTTATATCTAAGAGATTTAATTGAAATTAAATACAACTAGTATTCAGCTGACGAAACATCAAGTTTCCAAAGACGGTTAGTAATAACTAAATGAATAAAATTTAATTCCCTATTTAAAAAGTAAACGGTACATTAACATTGTTGAAAAGTAAGAAAACAGCTCACTTGGATGCATTGCTAACATTTCTATGGTTTAATTTACCAAATACAGTTTTTCGGTAGGGAAAATTTCACTTTCGTTTTTAATTTAGAAATGAATGTGGTTTTCATTTCCCAAAGTTTAGATGAAAAAACGATTTTTTAGGAATAAGCATATTCATTAATAAGATAAGTATGAAAAGAATAAAGATAAAACACAGCTATGTAATAAAATTTGGCAAAATGTGCGTTTTAATTATAGAAATGTTGATTGTCCATTAAATTAGATTTTTTTTTTTTTTTTTTTTTTTTTTTTTTTTTTTTGTGCGGAGATACAGAATAGGGAATTTAACCGATATTTCATTCTAATACGGAGCAATGCAATTACACTTTCTGACTGAGACCTGAATAAAATAAATCCAATTTTGCTGTTACGATCTGAATTAAATAAATCCTATATTTGATTAATATGTTACCATTTTATTTAAAACAAACGTTTTTATATACCCAAAGTATTTATTAAAAATGCAATATCTTGAAATTGGATTGAAAATTCCTCTATCAGTTTGGTATTATAAATTAGGCTCCTTTGTCGTCAAGAGTCTGTTAACAGAGGTTTTTATTACGTGAGAAAATGATGCTGTTTTGGCTTGGGATTTATTATATAAAATGTTTTAAATTTTTCAATTTCCCAAGCTGGCAAAAGAAGTTTTGGTGCTCGGGCGATTTTGGGATGGGGAAAAAGAAAGAAGCATCGCTTTTTCTAAAAACTGGCGATTGTCCGATACAATAATCACTTAATCATTCCAAACTGGTTTAAGCCATATTTTTGCAAAAAAATAAAAATAATAAATAAAATAAAGTTTTGAAGTTTAAAAAATTTTGAGATGGAAAATAATAATAATAAACATCTTTTTCTGTATATCGAAGCATGCGTAATCTGATAGTTAAATTATTATTAACTATTTTTTCACGAAAAAAAAAATTCTGGCCTTTAGAAAAAATATTTTAGATATTGGTCTAAATGTTCGTGATTGAGAAATGTGAGTCATGTAAAAATATGACGTTTTTAAGTCGGATTTATACCACCTGACTTTAACAAAAATAATGTTCTCAAATGATAACTTGAAATCTCCGATAGTAGATTTCAATTTTTTTAAATTTATTTATTTATATGAATTTTAGTTTTTCTACATTTACCGCCTTTGGGTTACAACTTGGTTGGCAGGGAATATAGAGAGTTGCACTTAATTTGATAAAGTCGCTCATACATAACTTGATGTTCGGGATTTCCTCAACTAGATATTATTAAACATTCAGTTGGGACAGAGATTGAAACCGAGATATTTGTAGCAGTTTTAAACTTTTTTTATTTTTGTGTGTACAGAAATATACCTAATAGAGTCAAGTCCCATGAAATAATACTGAAATTAAAATGCCTGGGTAAAATTATTTCAAACTTCACATTGTCTTATTTAGTTATGCAATTTTATCTTCTGATGCAAACTGCTAGAATAATGATATAGATTGCTGAATATTATATAGCTGAATATATTAAAAGTATTTTTTTAAAAATTACAAAATTACAAGAACAAGTGTTTGGTGATTAAATTAGTATTATAAAAAAGATAATTTGTTAAATAATCAAATAATGTAAAAATCATTTTTATGCAACAATATTTTCGAGAATGATCGTTGGGAAACACCAACATTTCATTTTTTTAATTAATTGAAATTTAAAAACAGAATCACTCCGAGGGGCATAAACGTTCATTATCTTGATTCACACCAGGATTGTTTACCTGAATATTAGGTGTAATTAGTGAGAAACAAGATGAAAGGTTTTACCAAGATATAAAGAAAATTGAGAAGCCAGCCATATCAAGGAAAATGAAATGTCCGCATGACAGCCGGCTATTGATGGATGCCACAAAAAGACAATATCGGCACATTTCACAAGAGAAAAATTATCAAAACAACTTTTGAATTTTTCAAAAAAATTGATATCCCGAAAACATTTTCGTATATCCTCTAATAAATTTTCGTGCCAGAGAACGCCTTGCATAGCACTGGCGCACACTAGCAACGGAATATTAGCTTTTGGAGAGAATTTAGCATTTTTACCGAAATTATCGTGTGATACATGTCGAGTTATTTGAAGATTAATCTCCTTAATGGGATGAATAGTGGGCAAAAATGGACTTTGTGTTTTAGACATGCTTTTCTCAACAGTTTGAAATTAATTTTTGGCATAAAACTACACTTGTAGTCACTAATTCTCGTACCAAATTTGATACATTTAAGACATTGAGTTTTTGAACTATCACATTTACATGTTTCCGAAAGTACAGACCAACGGACAGTCAGCCCGCAGTTATATTTGACTCAAAATCTGACATTTAATTATTTATGTACTGACTTTTGACCGTTGACTTATTATTCTGACTTTTGTAATTATTGTGTTAACTTGTATTCAGACAGCCAGACTTATTTAATTATTTTATTCAAAATTTGACAGAAATATCCAAATTTGTCGTAAATGCATTGTACCGAATTACAATAGTTTATCTCAAATCGTTTTTATCTTTGTTACAGACAAACATTCGGTCACTTTCAAAAAAATATGTTCTTCGAACTGAGAGAGGTCTAAAACGTTGAGAGTTGTTAGAATTTCGAATTCGAATTTTTGACGATTTCTATAATTTCTCTATACTACGTATACGAGACAGTAAAAATGTTACTATAAAGATTAGTATATTTTCACATTAGAATTACTTGAACTAGAGTATGAATGTAATTTATATGGATTTATAAAGTTATGAAATTTAAATGAAATCTGAAAATTTCGCTAATCCAACTGTTTCCATCCAAATATGCAATTAGTCTGTAAAAAATTTCTTACGTGATGGTAATAAATGGATTTCATTTTTCGAAACAGAACTATAAAAAGCATAAAAATATGACGTCAAAATTAAAACAATTTTCAAAAAGAAAAAATGTGTTTGAATGCTTATGTTATTTTAATAAATAAATAACTGCATAAATAAACGGATATAGCATTTTTAAAATAAAAATTGCATGTTAAGATTTTTAAGAAAAACAGTAAGTACAATTCACATATGTCATTTTTTTTAATGAGAAATCTTTATTGTTATACGGACGTATCTACAAAAAATCAGAAATTAAAACAAATTTTTATAAAATTTTAAATTTGATTTTCGAATTAACTAAGATAAAATTCAAAAAATTATAAATGAGATTTTAAGTTAATAGGAAATTTTTATGAAAAAAGAAAGAAAAGTGAATTAATGACGAGTTCGAATTAAAATGTTGATTTAATTACCTATTTACCGCATTAAGAAGGGAAAACAACGCAGTAAAGCATTTTAATTTGAAATGTTTTTAAGAAAGATGTCATAAAATATTAATTTAATATCTTTTTATCTATTCTTTATAACTGCTTTATATGCCTACTAGTCGCTTTTGGAGAGATAATTAAATTATTAGTACGGGATGCTTTTAAAAGAAAACATTTCATCTAGTTATTTAATAGGACTGGAATACATGAATTCAATTAACACAGTTTACTGCAGTTTACAAAGCATATATATGACGAAATAAAAGCGGAAATGAAAATCTTACTAAGGATTGTATGATTGTCAAAAACACATGCTTGAATGTTCTAATGGAGAGTTTGAATTCCGTAAAAACCTTATTTCTGGTAATGTATCAAATTAAATTAAAAATATTCTGTAATTTAAATTAAAAAAATTACTTTGACAATGTCATTAATTTAATTTTACTGTCATGAAATTTATGTCAGGGAAATTTTTGCCGTTAAAAAGGTATGTTTTTAAATCTCAAGATAAAATAAAAAAACGCCTTTATAAGAGAATTGTTTTCGAGGATATGAGTATTAATTTCCGAAGGCGACTTATAATGATTATGGCTAGACTTAAGATTATATTCGGGGGCCTAAATTCGAACATCTAGAAGCGGCTGCTCGCCAAATATAATTGACAATTTTTAATTGCAATTTTAAAAACCATTTGCTATTATTTCTGCTATACACTAAGGATTGCAAACTTTTAAAGAGTGTTTGAGCGTTTGGCTCAATTCGGACATGCTTGGCGAGAAATTATACATCAATCTTAAATCTTGCTTGAAGCCTATTTCTTAATTTCTTTCATCTTTCTGATTTCTTTCTAATTTCTTTTCTACTTTCTAAATGAACTCTTTGGTGACACGATGACTTATCTTAAGAACACTTCTAATAATATTTACAACTCCATTAATTAGCTAAGCGAAGCGTTCTTTTCAGTACAACTGTAAAAATGTTCAATGAATAAAGCAGTCAGAAATTCGTTTGATGTTTTGCCTATATTTTAACTGTGCCATTAAACAATTAGTAATAAGCTCGAATTCTGTGCCACTTACACAAGCCTTTTATACATATAGATTCTTTTTCTTGCTCATATTCATTTGGCCTCGCAGTGTCGCTGTGAAACTAAATCATTGTCCCCAAGCATCAATAGTAAACGGAAGGGGAAAAAGAAACCGTCATAAATCTTAGAAGGAAAGAATTCCTACGAAACTAACCGCGGTGGGAATTCTCAGTCATATAGAAACGTCAGTCAGTCTCTATTATTGTTGAGTCAAGAATGTGTCCAAACTATGTCGCTGGGTGGTATCGGGCAAACAATTGTGAAATTGATCCCCATCCTTTTCCAAAAATAAAAGAGGTGTAACAAATAAAGAAATATTGCTTCTGAGAATTCTGGGTCAAAAGTTCTACCAGTAAATACGTATGTGTTGAATTTGAATAAGAAATAAGCAAGTTTAAACATGTCGATCGTTTCGTTTTTGGAGTTCGCGAACTTTAAAAGAAAAAAAAAAGAAAAATAACGTTAAAGGTCTGAGAAATTTTTTAAAACATATAAACGCTAATTTTAATCAAGCCTTGAAACAGGAATGGTACTAAAATAATTCTCTCGGGAAGCAACTAATAACTTTTGAACAAAATCATTAAAATATTTGTTATTCCGGTGTTGCGATATCATATTTATACATCGGCTGACAGAAAAACAGAAATACTTTTTTTTGGGGGGGGGGCTGATGGATATTTTAGACATGAAGATTTATTAAAATTTCGAAATGGGATATTTGTTTTGATGGGGTTTTTTTTTTTTTCCTTTTTTCGTTTGCTTCATATACGAGAAATAATATAGCTCTCGAAGATTTTATTTCCTTTATTTTCAAGGAGCTGTAAAAAATAATAATACTTTTATTTGATCATAATTTTACTTCGATGTTTTAATAAAACACGTGCGGGGGATCAAATCTGGAGTTCAATTCTAGTTCTGAATTTAAGATTCTGGGAATTTATGATTTAATCTTCATATTTTTTCATACATTTCATATACCGATTTTCATGTATAAGAATTATTTAGTATAGTATCAGACCACAATTGAATAATATACAATTTGAGCCGTGTATTTTAAAAGTGGAGGCAGGCCCATTTTTGAAAAAAAAAAAAATTCTTTATTTTGTTTCACTTTTTATCAAATGAATAAATATTTATAAAAATTGTGAATAGTACTTTTTTTATTATTAAAAAAAGGCTGATGCAACTGACATATTTCCTAATTAAATAAACGATTACAATAATTCATTAATTTTGAAAGTGAGACAAGTCCATTTAGTTATAATGAAACCTCTTACTTTTTTAGTCAGGACTGTAAACACTATTGGATTATAAACTTACATTATCTGGTGCCACAAAATACAAAAAAAAATATATCTATTAATACTTACCAATAGTTTTAAATTTTTTGAAATGCAAACCTTTAAATATCTCACAATAACGAAAAATGGTCTTGCCCCATTTTAAAAATAAATGGCTCATTTATGAATTTACAGACATACGACCTTGAATAAAATAGTATTCAAAAACCGGCATTCTAGTTTAATACAGAACATTTCAATTTGATCGTTTTACTTCCTATAATCAAACACTGCTAGATTGTAACAAAGTAAAGACGATTTAAAAAAAAATCCTTGTTAAGTGTTTAAATGTTATTCAAACTGCTCAAAAAGGCAAAATAAGCTACAAATAAACTTATTTACAAAAATAAACGTGTATTGTAACTCAAAAAGCTAAAGGAGAATGTAGAAATTTTGATTCTTTTACTCTAAATTATTCAATTCACAATAAAACAATTCCCGAAGATCAACGAGGCAACAAAAAATCCATTTAACTCTGTCTTGGTAAAGAACCACTCAAAGCATTTCGTTGCTGAATCTTACAAATATTTTTTTTCAATTCTTTGTCTGTTATTCAGTCAGATATCATCTTATTATAAGATTGATATAAACTGCTTCAAGATCTGTGGATTAACATTTCTCAACTTTACTGTGGAATGTTATGATTTTGTTTTAATATTTTATGAAATAAACTAGCCATAAAATCCATAACTCTTTGTTTGGCTAGCTTTGTTAAATTTAAGATTCTTGGGATTCAGCTCTAACTAAGAATAGAATTGTTGATAAACATTAAAAAGAATTTTTAATGTTACTATCGGCATATTCATAGATATATTTTTGAAAAAGAGTTTTTCAGATTTATTGGGGTTAAAATTCATCAAAATCTTCAAATGTAATTTTTTAAAAAATATTTCATCTGTCTATATTTCATATAACAAAGAGTTGTATTCTTTTTTCTTTTTTTTTTTCTTTTTTTGTATAAAACACCACGACCTATTTTATATTTGAAATATTATATGAAAAACTTAATATGCATTTTGGATATCTTCCGACAGACTGAAAGTGTCCAAAATGTGATACAGACGCGTACTTTTGATTAAAAATCAAATACCAAATCTCATTTATCTTAAGTCGTAGCAGCTTTCAATTCTGACATTTATATAAAAATGACCCTACTCATTGACAAGTGGTACTGTTGCACTCCTATGTGAAAGTGGCGATTGAAATGTAAACAATAGAGAAAAAAAATACACCAATTTCTTACAAGATATTTTTAAGCATTTTTTATTAACAATATTATTATTCCATAATAATTATTATTAAATTATTGTAAAATATTACAATTAATATTAAAATATTAACTGTAATATTTTAATAAATTACACTTACAGCGCCGTATTATCCTAAGGACAAAGCAGACTGTCAAAACTATTTTTTATAGAAACTGAGATTTTTTTGCATATATTTTCAAGGTAACATTAATTCATAATTTCCTTTGATTTAGAAAAGTCATACGTTCAAACAAACTAAATCACAGAATAGTTTAAATTTCAATTGCACATTCTATTTACATAGAAGGGCATTTCAAAATGATAAACTGTCACAAAACATGAAAATATTCTATCCCAATTCTACTTTTTGGTATAAGTTTTGTGAGCTACTGATTCAATTTCTTACCTTAATGTAATATTTAATTAAAGTCGATATGCATTATTTAGAACAAACTGAAAGCTTAATTTACATATTGATTTTCCAACAAGTTATTGCCTAAATATCTTTAGTTTCATTTGGTAGTCTTTTCAAAAAAAAAAATCTTCTTTGGCATATCCCCCAGCTGTAAAGCTGAGAGCACTATTTCTACCCTAGCCCCCCCCCCCCAACTTTCTTATGGATATCTTGAATTACCCTAAAAAGGGGAATCTGCAGATGAGAATTACGTATCGGAACAACTTGTAAAGTTGAGGAGGAGGGTTCCGTGTCAAAATATTTCCGTTGACAAAAGAACTCCTTAAATTTTAACTGTGTGTGGTCTGAACTAACCTTAGTTTAATCAGGGAGGTGAGGGGTGGGTCTTTGTCTACCTTCTCCTCCAAGATATCTTTAGAAGAAGGAAAGAATACTTCATTCAAATGAAATGAATTTCTTGCTTAAACTATGAGACCAAAAGGCTATAGATACACAATAGAACATTCAGAGTGTTCTGAAAAGTTTCAACTATGATCATTCATCTAAATGGCTACCATCCTTCAAACGTTTTGAAATTGTCACACAAAAACATTCTTTGCCAATCTGTCCTAAACTACCGGTCATGAAAGATCGCATTCATAAATCACTTCACAAAAGTACTACTGAGAGTTCTAAAAACTTCCGTAAAAGGAAAAGACGACCCAACAGGTGTTAACTATAATTCATGACCGTTAAGACACTTGGTAAATTCTGGAATCACAAAATTCCTCTAAAAAATTTAGACTAATTTATTTTATTTATCTAAGAAAGGAGGGGAAAGTTAATTTTATTTAATCGATTTTCGTCATCAGCTAGTTTTTCGGGAATATCGATTACGTTTAATTTCAATTGAATCTCTAATACTAATTTCTTCATAATTCCCTCAAGAAAGTCGCGTTATTTTAATCACCCGACTTTCTGTTGTATGCATGAATCCTGTTATGTTTCTTGTGTGAATTGTGTTCTGCTTATTATGTTTATGAATTGTGTTATGTCTTTGGGTATATGAATTGGGTTTCGTTTATTATATACATCAATTGCATTCTGTTTATTATGTAAATGAATTGCGTTCCGTTTAATTATATACATGAATTGCATTCTGTTTATTATGTACATGAATTGCGTTCCTATTATACGCATGAATTGAGTTCCATTTATTGCTTACATAAGCCTTTCTAACGAAAACGAGTCTCATGATAAAATAAAGGAATTAAAAGCATAACTATTCTGATAATCTAATTTCTAATTGTACATTCTGTTTTGTAGCAAAGTAGTTTTACTTTCTTATTCATGGTTTACAGTTTAAACCTGCGCTGCTTAAAATTTTAAACAACGCAGATAATCTTACTTTCTTTTTAAGACTAGATGAAATCACACGATTAAGTATTGGATGAAATAATGAAAATGTTTTAAATTTCATTGTACCAATTAAACGGATTGTTAAAAATTTTGCAAAAAAAAAAAAAAAAAATTTAGAAAGAAAACAAGACTCTCAAAATTTAGAAAAATTTACACGTCTTGTAAATTGGTATCAATGTTTTTTTTTTTTTAATTTTAAAATTATATATGATTCTTTTATGTTTAAGATTATTTTCGGAATTTTATCACAGAAAAATAATTCGATGTATTATTTGTAATTATTTAAATATCTAATTACAATTTCAAAACAATAGTTTCAAAGCGATTGTGATCTATAGTGCACCAACAGATGCACGCACACACGGTCTTCTTTATTATAGAAGACTTTAATTCAGTATAACAATAGTCGGTATTATTTTTAATTATTTAAATTTAAATACTCTTTCTTTTTCTCCTTTTGTAAATATGCAATAAGATAATTTTTTTTTAAAAAAAATGCCGGATGTAAAGAGATTGTAGAACAAAAACAGAATTTTTTTTATCCAAATTCAAATTTTATTAACTTTTTTTCATGTTCATATTTTTTTAAAAAAATACACCTTATACTGTTTGTTCTAATAATGCGCCTAATGCATACGAATCGTAAATTGATATAACTTCTGTAAAAATTAATTATAATAGTTTATTAGCCATATTCTTAAATACAGGGTGATATTAAAACAACTTTGAAGAGAGAAGTTTTAACTACAGGAATTATACTTTCACAGAAAATTTAATTAAAAATCAGAATTCATACTCTTTTCGCATTTATATTTAAAATTCTGTAACAAACATGAAATATTGGGAAATAATGATTTCTTGATCAACATAAAAAAATAAATTCTTGAAAAAATTAAAGCAAATACAAAAAGATAGCATTAAAATGATTAAAATTGATTAAGATCTTTATATTATTTTTTAAATTAAATTTTTAAACGGGAATGTGAATTTAAAAATTGTATTTTAAGAACTTAAAACCGTCGCATCACGCTTAAGTATAAATCCAATAACAAAAGCATTGGAAGTTTTGTAAAACATTTTAAAAATCTATTAGAAGTAGGAAGAGAATTGTCCATTGAGTCTTGTGAATGTTTTAAATCTTTGTATTATAATTTTGACTGATTTTTAATTAAAAATTTACCTAAAGATTTTAAACTTCCTTTTTAAGTAATTATTTGTCGGATTTAGAGGTTTGGAGTTAGTGGCTGGTGATAGTGGTAGACGTAGTTATTATGCGTTATTATGCAAAGCATATTACGCTACGCCCCTCTTCTCATTAACTGATCACTTTAATTTGATATTTCAACACTTACTTTTATGAAATTAGCATCCTAATGGTTGGTTTTAAATATTTTTTATTTGTGTAACTTCATGAAAATATATGTTTTTATTTATTTGTTATAAATTATCTATTTAAGAACAAATAAAGTAATGTAATTATCCTATAATAAGCAAAATCATCAGTTAATGATTGTTCTTATTAAAAGTTATAGGCATTTATTTATCGTGAATGAGTATAAAGAAATAATGAATTTCAAATAAATATGATTCCAAAATTATCATTTTACAAAGCCTGTGAAATAGAATACAATATAACCAGTTAATGAATAACTAATATTCTAATCTAATATATAAAAAATTGACTCGCCTCCGTATAGGACACACCCGTTTTACTCATCGTCATCTCATCTTGGGTGAAAGGGTGCCAATTTGCCCCACTTGTCATATTGCTTTTAGTGTGAAACATATTTTAATTGAATGTCCCGATTTTAATGTTCATCATCGTAATTTTTTCTACTCGTCTTCTCTTAACTTGCAAGACCTAGTGGGTGAAAAATACCATCCAAATATTTTTAAATTTTTAAGAGCTATTGGTTTCATCAACTATATATAACACCTGTTTCATCTGTTTGTTCTTCCTTTTATGTTAAATGTATTTTTTATATGATTATTTTACATTTACGTTAATCATTGTCCTACGTTAAGACAGTTTTTTTAATATTTGAATCGACGCATTTTACGTGGTTTTTATTACTTTCACTTGTTTTTAAAATGTGTTGTTTCAAATGTCTGATCTGATTTACCGTATGCTTGGCGCAGTGAAGCCAAATATGGCTTTTGCGCCAATAAACCATATACAACAACAACTAATATATAAAAATGAATTTTTGTTTGTTCGTACCTTATACGCTACCGTACCGTTCAACCGATTGCGATAAAATTTGATCAACTTATTACTTGCACCTGCGCGAAGGTTATATTTTAAAATTAACAAAAGACAAACATTAAACAGCAAATGACACATGTCATTCGGAGTTAATGTCACATATATCAAACAAAATAAAATTATGATCATTGATGCAAAACAGTGAGATTGAAATGAAATCGAAAATATTTAGTATAAGCCCTGATTTTTTTTGTTCTTATTAATTAATAGTCATCTACACAGGATGTTGCCATTCAGCGTGCAAAATATTTTGACTTCGATAAACCGCAATTATTATTCAGAGTTTATCACACATATACAAAATAGAAAAATTATTATCGATGCCGATCAAGTTAAGTTACTCGATTCTTTCTATTTATTCGGTGAATCGATAAACGATATTACAGTTATACAATATTGTGTTGATTTCTTCGACAAAAAATATGTCTCCAACATTCGTCACTTAATAGATCTACCAGCGCAGATCTACGTAGAAATAAGCCAAACGAGGAATGGCAAATGAGCAATAAAGCAGATGGTTTACGAATTGCAAATTCTCGTGCTTCAGAATCTTAAGATGAACATGCGGCAAGAATCGAAAGACAACGTTTATATGCTACCTGATCATGCGCTTTAGAATTAAAAGACCAATATGCGGCAAGAAGCGAGGCAACTATTTTTAACGGAAAGTTGAGTTGAGAAGATGTGTTCATTCTAAGCATTCCCATTATTCCCAAACGACAGGCCTTTTAATTTCAAACTATTTCAGTTCCCCATTCGACTTGCATTCTCGATTACCATCAAGAAGGTGCAAGCTCAATCACTTCAAGTGTGCGGATAGAACCTAGGAAATCCATACTTTTCACCTTGCCAGTAGTATACTCGATGCTTACAAGTCGGACAGCCAAGTAACTTATTTATTTTTGCTGAAGACAGGAGAAAAAAAAGTCTATCCTTAAGCACTTGAATAATGAAGTAAAAATAATAGACTAAATTATCATTTGTACTTATCCTTTATATATTATTAAATTTCTATGAATGTTTTCATTGCCGATAAAAAAATAAATATCATTCTTTTTATCATTCCTAATTAAACAAGACAGCTTTATGAAATTTTAAACGATGTTTACAAAATTATTTCTTCTGCGGCAGCAGCGCGCCGGGTACCAGGTAGTATATTATAAGAAAGTAATATTTATACTATAGCTATTTTAGTAATTCAATTTATACACAAATTGTAGTCCTAAAACTTTAGAAATCAAAAAATTTATATTTCTTACAAATTTATTTATTTGGGAAACTTGGTAAACAACATTTTGTATCGATCACCATTGATATCGAAAACATTTTGTATCTACATGCGGCCTCCCTTTTGTCAAGCGGCCCTAGGCTGCTCTTTAGTTAGAAATCCACCACTCCTCATGGTCCAAAGATATGCTATGTAAAGCATTTTGTATGCTTTTTAGGCATGCACGTCGCAATTTACAGTTTGCCAATCAATAATCACAATTGCATTAAAACATTAAAAAATACATTCGAAGAAAAATTTTGATAAAATCTTAAAAAAATATTGATACAATTGAGTGATCATCCCATAACTTTCGAAATTCCAGATTAACTTAAGTTTTTAAAATATAATAATTAGGGATTGCAATACCGGACCAAAATTTAAATACCGGTATTCGGTATTTTTTAGATCTTAATACCGGGACACCGGTTTTAATACCGGTATTAGAAATTTTAGAAAAAAAAAAAAAAAAGAAAAGAAAACACAGGTGTTTCTTTGCTTTATTTTCCAGTTTTATTAGAGAGTGTAAATATCATAAAAAATAATTTGTAACTTGTAAATTATAACAGTATATAAAGAATCACAAAAAAATAAAGGAACATCTTATTTATTTAAATCGCAAAAAAGTGCAAATATCTCTATTCAATCTGCGGTATTATAACATATTTTGAAATGTGATCTTAAAAAAAAAATGCATCTATTGTATTGTCATTAAGCCTGAAAAGTAATTTTCTGCAAAAATTACCAGTTGTTCAAAACGCTCTTTCGGCATCTACGCTAGTTGGTGGTACTGTTAGCAATGCGCGATATACTTTTTCCAAGTATTTACCTCTAAATCCTTCATCTTCAAATAAATCGATTTCTCGTCGGATGGTTTTGGATATAGCCGATTTCTGTATTGTATTTTGGTTCGTTGAAATTTTCTTATTTATCGCTAATTCTAATTTTTGTTCAAGAGACAATTCCTTTTCACTATCGACATTAGTGTCATCATAATCTTCGATAACTGAACCGATTTCTTCTGAATGTGGATAGGTTTGTGGGTAAAAAATTTTAAGAAAATTTACTATAAACTTAATCAGATTTAAATTGGTTATTTTCTTTTCTTTTTCTTTTTCATTTTTAAAATCATTAAAATTATGTAAATACCATAAGACTTTTTCTATTTCGATATGCCTTTCTTCTGTGCGATTATTCAATGAAATATATAATTCTTCAGATAGTGATGTGTGTTGTTGTTTTGGTGACTGCAACATGAAATTTATTATTGCATTAGCTGTTAATAAATTAGAATCTCTCCGACATAATACCTCAATAGTCAGTTTTATTGGAAGTAGAGCTGATACAGTTCTGGATATTAAACCGAATTCACTATCTGAAAAATTAATTTACAGTTTTAAGTGGATTATTGCTTTTTGGATTGGATTTCTCAGTTTCAAAAGTCGTTCCATCATTAGGAGTAAACATTCCAACGTGTTTTAGAATCTAATATTAACATATATTCTGTTTTATTTTCAGTTAGTATATATTTTAGTAATATGTCATTTTTTATAGGGGAACATTTAAATACTTAACAGTTTTTCGAACTTTATAAATTATAGGAAGCAATTCTTGATGGGTTAATATTTCATCCTCATTAGCAATATCTTCTTCCACAATTACATTGGCATTCATTACAATTACATTTGTTAACTCTATTTATTTCATTTAATCAGTTCATTGGCCATTATTATTAATTCTTTTAAAATTATTTTGAAAAATTCCACCTTTAAGAAAGAATTTTGAAAACGATGATCAGGAAAATATTGCAGAGGGGAGGAGGAGAGAGTGTTACGGTAAATAGCTGAAATCCTCAAGTTCGAATTTCCTCGGCGAGGGGCGTTTCTTTCTGCGTACTGGGCGGAGGATTCGACTCATACTGCTCTCATTGGCTAAAAAATGCAGTTCCGAAATTGGAGTTGCTTAAAAGTGGAAATTTAGATTTAGTGAATAGGTGATTTCTCTCTCCGGATTTTTCTTTCACAACAGATTAAAATTACTCGTTAATAAAACATAACACATTATTCTGTATTATTATAAGCCGTTTTTAAGTTTAATAAATAAATTTCTATATCAAAGAAAGGCAATAGATAGTATATAAATTTTACAAACTAATCCCTTTTTTAATTAATATTTAATACTGTTTCGGAGTTATTCTGATAATAATAATACTAAAATTTTAGCTTATACATATATTATATAGAATTTACATATATTATATAGCTTATATATAATATATGCTATGTAATATATGTATATATATGTATAAGCTATAAATTATATAGCTTATATATATTATATAGCATTTACATTTATTGAACACTGATGCATTCCAATTTAATGGGCACTAATCTGTCACCACGATTAGTAATATTTATAAAAAATATTTAATTAATATTATTATATGCCCGTCATTTCTTGTTCTAAAAAAATAAAATAAAGTAATGAAAAACATAATGTCTAAGTTATGCCTATTCGTAAAATTCACTTTCAAATTCAATAATGTATTAACGCATTTGGAAGAATATTGTGCAGCAGAATAGTAGCCTTTGGCGACTACCATGTTCTGTGGAAATACTGATAGCATTTAATGTCAATTAAATATTGAAATAGCAAGTTTCTCTTCTTGTCAGAGCAAAAAATTTTATAATTTTAAAATTTAAAATATATTTTTTAATTTTTAAAAAATCCTGTGTCTATTTTGCTATTACTGTGTTCCTGAATTTTCCTCTATTTTCCTGTGTCTGTAATTTCCTCTAAAATCTGTGATTTTACTTAGTGGGAATAATGCATATTTCAATTAATGCATCAGTTACAGAGAAACATGCTCATAATAATTTAGCACGTTGTCTTTACGAAAAGAGTGTTTATGAATTAATCAGCGTCTTAGAAAAACTTTGCTTAAACAAACAAATGGAAAGATCATTTGGCTTATAAAACAACAGAAAGTCTTTTAAATAAATATTTTTATTAGTATGGTAAAATGTGGAATATATTTTCAAAATAACAATCTTGAAATCACATTGTAAAAACATGAAGCATTCCTTTTAACCGTATTCGTAAAATAAATTTTAATCAAAATCCCTATAAAGTTAATTTTTAACGAAATCTACAGATATTTTATTTAAAATTTAGAATAAAATGTACTTTATAAAGAAAATACCCAGTTACTTCACGCACATTTTGACTTCTGTATTATGAGAACCCATTACAAAATGACTGGAATAAAATATAAATCAAACACTTAGAGAATAAAATCAGGATATAATGAAACTTAAAAATTTAAAACCGTATTAAAAGTTGAAAGTTATATAGTATCAATCCTAAAAAATATTAAAAAATTTGCGTTTTGTAAACATTAAACCATAGAAAACATTAAAAAAAATTTAACGTGTAAGGAAATTTAAAATTGACTACACTCAACTTTAAAAACAAAAAACTCATTTTCGAAAATGGGCTTAGTTCGAATGTTTGAAAGATATCATATCATCTTTATTCATTTATTTGCATTTTTCTATTTTATGCTATTTATCATGGCTTAATTTCATTTTCTTGTTTTTATTGCGTCATGCTTCCATTATTTTTGTTTTGACTTTCAGATTTTTAATAAAAAATAAATCGTTTTCAGAAGTTTAGTACATTTATAAAAGCTTTCTCTCTAGAACCTTTTTTTTTGTTTGTTTGTCATTATCTTCTATTTTTTAAATGCTTATTTCAATATCCCCCCCTGTGTGGAATTTCGAATTATTTGCAGTAATGATTAGATCAAATGATTTTACATTCTGAGTATTAACTTACGAGTACCACTGACTGTGAGACTTCTTTTCATTCAACTAAACATAAATCAAACCCGTTCAGTTAAATACTTTCGAAACAGTAAAATAAAGTAAAAATTCAGTATGCAAATTAATCAATGAAAGAAGTTTTGAAAATCGGAACAGAAAAAGAAGAAATGATTATTAAAAGGTGCTCAGCATGTTTGTATTGATGTGGATGGTCAGAGAATAAATTAATGAGAACTGTCCTCTTTAATCATAAATTGAATAGTTTGCTTTTATAATTTTCTTTATATATAATGAAACATTTGTTTATTTATTGCACTTCATAAGTTTCTTCGTTAAATTAGATTTGAATATTGAATTTGTTTTCTTAATGCTTTCGAAATCGAGGCTGGGGAAAAAATCACATTTTCGAAACCAATAAACCTTATCAAATGCTGATTTAATTTAAAGAGCCAAAAGAAAAATGATCAATTAAATTCATTTTTTTTCGATGACTCGCAATATTATCATTGTAGGAAGCAAAGTGAGCAGAATTGGTCTAGCAATCTTTTAAGGATTTGGGGAACGTTAAAGAAATTTTGTTATATTATATATATTATTGAATCTTTCAATCCAGTTTCTTCAGACTCTTTACCAGATACTTCTTGTCGAATTAAATCAAAATTAAATATAAATTAGAAATTAAGCGGTAATTTAAAAGAAGATCAGAATTTCAATAATAAAAAGTTAAAAAGCAAGTAAAAAATAATCGATTACAAAATACAGACACTAAAGGCACGAAACGAGTTAAATAGAAATATTAAAAAGCAAATTACCAAGATGAAAAAGTGAACTAAACAAATTAAATTAAAAAAGGATTTCTTTCACTTTATGCATGCGATTCCTTATGGACTGCAGGCATTTTCAGTGAGAGGAAAGAATATATTTCAGAAAAGAAGATAGACTAAAAATAATATAACATCAGACAACATGGAATATGGAGACTTGTTTGATTTGAAAAATACTACACTTTTTCAAAATACTATTCCGTTAAATTCAAATAACAAATTTTAGGTTTGTATAATTTAAATAGGAGGAAATATTTAATTGACGTCGAAGAATCTTATTCAAGTAGATAGTTGATTTAAATAACAGATTTTAAGTTTATAATTTAAACAGAGAAAACATTTAATCGACGCCGAAGAAGAAAAGATTCTTATATAAAGAATTCCATGCAACATGGGTTGTCACATAATTTAAAGTGTACATCAATCTTATAAACAACACTATCATGTTTAAAAAAAAAAAAAAAAAACAGCGAGACTTGTCTAACCAAAACTTTCTTGTATACTCTAAAAAAGATGTTATCCCAGAGATCAAGCCTTACAATAGTTACTAAATATTAATCTTTGGCGTGAATTATTGAATCTATCGAGACATCCTTGGCGAGTTTTTTTTTTTTTTTGGCGATAAATCCCTGGTGTGGGATTAATATCATCTGAAAATCGAATTCATGTTTTAGATACGTTTTTTCCAAACGATTGAAAAGAAAATTTGACACGAAACTACATTTGTAGTCACAAAATTACATACCGAATTTAATATATTTAATTCACTGTGTTTTTTCAGTTATCGCTTTTGCTTGTTTCTAAAAGACGGTCGACCTTCTTGTTTAATTTAACTCAAAATTAAATAACACTGTCTACACTGTGGATACTAAATCTTTGTACCAAGTTTTATCCATCTAGCTCTCTACGTTTTGTAATTATCGTATTAACTTACATTCGAGCAGCCGGACTTCCTTTTCCAATGATGTGTTTTTTGAACACAGGAAGATCTAAAACACGGAGATACGTCAAATTCTCGAATTCGAATTTTTGATGATTACAATATTTTTCTATACTACACATACAAGAGAGCAGGGAAAAAGAAAAAAAAACTGAAAATCGGATTTCACTCACAGCAAAAAGCGTACTTCAATGCCGAAATGCCGCTTTTTTTTCTAATTAATTAAATTCGACTTATAAGCATCAAAATGTATAAAATTTGGTCTATGATCTGTTCATAATAATTTTTTTTTTCGTAGCCATTCATTTAGTTCATTCCCTCTTATATCTGTGCAATAAGTTTTAAAAATTAACTTTTATTAATTAATCTAATATAGTCTTACAGATTTGATAAGTCTAACATAGTTTTTCAACACCTTACATCTGAGAATTACAAAATCCTCTAAACAATTTAATACTTTTCTATTGCACTCATAACGAAACCAAATATATCTTAAATTGTCACAAGAATGTTCATTTCGTCATTATTTCTAAAGATTTCAATTCATTTATTTAATTAATTCATTTCTAAATAAAGCCAAAATACAATCCATTAATTCATTTTAATAATCTTGGGTTTTTCTTAAGAACTGAAGTGGATTTAAAATTAACTTTCAATTAATTCTCCTTTGAATTTGTCAATAAATTGATAAACTCCGGAGTATCAGGTTCTAAATGTGTTTGTAGTCAAGTAAAAGCCTTTCAAATTTTTCTAAAATATGCATTGCAATTGATAATAATTGACTAAACTTCTGTTTTTATCAAACACTTTCGTGAACTTCATTTCCCTAATTTTTGTGAAAATGAATTGTGTAATCCGTTGCTCACTTACTGTTCACTTCAGTATCCAGAGACCCACTGTTCGACGATTCTGCCGCGCTAAGAGATGTGACGCGGATGGAAGAGCGTGTTTCATTAATTCTGGATCAGTCTTGACTTTGATTTCCGACCCATTAGATAGGGGGGGGGGGGTCCCCTACATGTATATGAGTGTTGTGTTGTTTCTGACCATACCATTTTGTTTTAACTCAAGATTGCGTATTAATTACGTATATGACTAGTTCAAGTGGTAAATAGCTTTCAGGAGTGGCGCAAAAAAAATCTTTTATATAATATAATTAAATGTGGCCGAGATTATCTACCTTTGTTAGTTTCAAAAGGCAATAGAAAATTCAATAACAAATTTAAAAAAAAGGAAGAAGTGCTTTAACGTAAAAAATAATTTAAAAACCTTACAGAAAGATTTAGGCGATCTATTGATTATCTTCAGTTTCAAAGTTTGAGTAAAACTTGACAAGCTATCGTTGTATACAATGCATCTTATTGGTTCTCATCGCCCAGATGGATCTAAGATCCAAATTTTAACTTAGAAAATATACAGTGAAGTGCCAGAAAACCTGGTACATCAATCTAATATCGTGTAGAACCCCCACGAGCACGCATAAGTGCTACAACACGGCGTGGCAGGGACTCAGTTAATTTGTGAAGATTTTCAGTGAACAGTTCACACCATGATTCCTGCAGGGAAGTCCACAAAACCGTGGGAGTGCGAGGTGGTGATCACTTAAGGACAGCACGTTGCAAACATCCCAGGTAGACTCGATAATGCTCATGTCAGAGGAATTAGGGGAACAAGAGAGGGGACAGAATTCAGAAGAATGCTCCTCAACCCACTCAGTAACTACTGTAGATCTATGGGGTGTCGCATTGTCCTGCTGGAATTGTTCACGTCCATTGGAATACACACAAGACATGAATGATTGCAGCTGGTCAGAAATAATTTAACGTACTGCTGACCTGTCATGGTCGAGTCTAGATGTATCATCGGTCCCGTTTCATGAAAAATGCACGCGCCCCATTTTCTTCATAGGACCTCCGCCAGCTTGAACAGTACATTGTTGGCATGAGGGATTCTAGAGGGGGCAGTAAGGGCAATCACCCCCCCCCATTGACAAGAAGTTGAGAATTTCGTCGACAAAAGTCTTTATTACTTCAGAACGTAGGTATGGCGTGTTTGGTATAATAATTTAAAAACCCAACTTAGAATTAATGTATTATAAACAATCGAAGTATCCGAGGAATGATTTAAGTTGGCAGAATGACAATGTTCGACAAATAGCCGACAAGGCGACTGGTGAATTCATTTTCCGACAATTCTCCGTGAGTCGATTAACCTCTTAACTGTTTTGCCCGAGTGCCATACGTGCATCGATTTATCGAATTTCGATAGTTGTAAGCAAAAAATAGGCCATTCACAATCATTATAATTCAATATTAAAATTATTTCGAATACATAGATAAATCAAGTATTCAATGGATTTCCATTTGAATCAAAATAAGAAAATATTCTCAAAATAGCAGGTGTCATCTTATTAGATAGTAAAGAAAATAAAACAGTTAAGTGGTTAAGAAATCAGTGCAAAGTTTGGTCGATGGATTGTTGAACATAAGATGGAAATGTCATATATTCAACCCATAGTTTGTACAGAATTTGGTATAATAACCGACGAGGTGAAATAAATCGCATTTTGCCGACTATACTTTGTCGGCCGACTAAGAAATCGAAGCGGCGGATGTTAAAATGAGAGGTAATCAGACATCTAATTTCATTGTCGGATATTCAGCCTATAGTTTGCATCACATTCGGCAGAAGAGCTGACGAAACGATAAGTAAATAAAATATCGCAATTGCATTTTTTTTTTTTTTTTTTTTTGTTAAGAAATCTATGCGACGGATACCGATGAGGTTAGCACATTTGACTGTACATGCGGTAAAATAGTAGGTGAACAGGTGAAATATATATATGTATATATAAAATAAAATAGTCTATCTAAGTATGCACTTAACTTGTTCAATGAATTAGTGCCTCCATTTTTCACATTCTACATTTACTATTATAACTAGGAGAGTGGAAATGGAGTGTAATTTTTCTTTCTTTTTGAAAATATTAGTTTACTATAGCTCTGAAGGCGAAAAGTATTCAGCAATAACGCATACTTAAAAAAAATAAGGGAGGGCAAATTAAAAATCTTACTGCTTTTGAATAAAATGTAGTCATTTTTTAATCTAAATATGCACATATGTATAATTACATATTAAATAGCTCTTTTTTTTTTTTCTTTTTTTTACACGCGCATTTTGCATATCTTACTGTGACATTTATAAACGTTATAAACGAAAGAACTTTAATATTTTCAAGATATAAAAGTTATAAAGTTTCCTCTGCCTATCTTAAAAAACAATCACATCCTCTTAAATTTCCACATTTTATATGGTTCCTGCACGCGTGCTTGGAAGATATTTTAATGCCAATAGTTTTGTTACAATCCTTATTTAAAAAGTTTTTTTAATATCCTTATTTGAAAACTCTTTTTGAATAAGGATTTTAGGTTGGTGATTACATGGCCAGATTATCGAATAGGTAGAGTAGGCTACTACTTAAGGTGCCCCTTACAACTTCAGAGGTATCCAAGAATTTTTCTTATTTTTTTTTATTTTTTTTGTGGTGCAAAGACATTTCTTTTATAGGGACATTCTACTTGAACATATTCTAAATAAAACCAACATTCGTTTAAATTACAGAATATTTTTTTTAAAAACTTATTTCATGTTCCCAGATTTGAGTGCTTGCAAATCAGTGAGGTCATGCTTAGTTAGATGCATATTACTGATATATATCACTGTTTCAACTCTATGGTTAGCTGACAGACTCAACAATTTCCCTCTATAAAGAACGTACCCTGCGATCACAAAAGAAGGGGGAGAGGAAATTGCAACAGTAATTCGGAAAATAGTTCCACCTGTCTCATTGAAGGGGACACTCCTTTCAAGGATAAAAGGGGGTGAGATATACGTCCTTATGTAGAGGGGTAGACAATGTTCTGTAGATTTCTATTTATTCTCGTTTTCTATCTGTTCTCATTTATTTAACTACTACTGTATACATCCGACGTTGCTCGCAATCAAAATACTTCGTTAGTAATAGTTTTAAAATAAATAAAAAAATAATTCTTCATAAAATATTATAATATACATAATACTTTTAGCGTTTCCTGTTTTGAATTAAAATCTGAATGTCAATTAAACCAGACTATTTTTAAAAAAAAAAAATACCCATAAAATTCTTTATTTCAAAATCGCCAGTATTTACTTAATTTTTTCTTAAATTTGGAAAAAAAATTGGCGAAAATTAGAGAAAAATTACAGGGAAATGAAACTGCATCATTAAAAAGGAAGAAGTTTGAATTTCCAGATGGTATAAATACATTTTTTGGAGAATAATTTGCTCCGAAATTACAGTAGAAAAACGATAAAATTTTGGTGTATTCTAATTAATTGAATATTTAATTAACTTCCATACATTGAAAAGTTAACAGTATTCTCTCTTTTTTTCAAATAATAAGTATACAAGATTTGATTTAATTCGGTCAAGTTCCTTAGATCTATAACAAATATACACAACCGCAGCGGCCTTAATTAAGATTAAATTTTTATTTCTCTCAAGATATTGTCAATTATTTTTATCGAGTTTCTGAAGACAGCCAGTTTTCAAGTTTCGGTTGACGAATACAGAACACATAAATACAATTTTTAAAATTAAAAATGTGCTTTTTAAAATTTTTTATTTTTGAATGACTTAAAGGGAATAAATTCATCAGTTTTGCATTTTCTCTATATATTACAAGATTTTTTTTTTAAATGTAACATAATTCTAACAAAAGAATTGAGAAGTAAATAATAATTGAAAAATGATTTTAATAGCAAATACTAACAGGTATAAAAACAAATTACTAGAGCCTAACACTTGCACATTTTAACATTTTGTTCTGCTTGCGTTGTTAAAAATGAATTAGACTCTTTCATTCTTTCCATCTCAATTATGAAATTTCTTTTTCCTGTAAAAGATATGTAGCTTCATGAAGGAACTTTTCAAGCAATTAAGTTCAGTGAATTACATTTAAACAAAGAAATATTTTCATTCTTCTTTTAAAAATAAATACGCATTATATATAAATACAAATCGTATAAACATTTCAATAATTACATTATGCAGATTATAAGCCCTTTCATGAAATTTAAGAACTGTTTTTTTTTTATAAGAAGAATACGAATTATTCGTTTCTGGGGAAAAAAAAAATCTGGGACCTCCTTTTTTTTTTTTTTCATAAATATGCAATTTTGATTTTCGTCAACATCCGAATTTTAAAAAGTATTCTGCCTGATTCATAAGAATTGCTTCTTTAAAAAAGAAGAAAAAATGCCTTTTTGAAGAATTACATATATTTTTTAATCATTCCGTAACATTTGTTTTTTGTTTTTTTTTTTTTTTTTTTGCTATCTTAACGTTAGAAAAATATATATACTTCTGTAATTCAGATATGTCCATATTTTTTAACGTTAGAAAAACATATATACTTCTGTAATTCAGATATTTCCATATTCTTTAATGTATATATTTAACGTTAGAAAAATATAAACATAAAAATTATAGTTTACTTAGGGTTTTTTTTTTTCTCTCTCCAGTAAAATGTGCGCCTTTCTTGAATAAATTCATAAGAATTTTGTTCTGAAGCATTGACAGTGCACTACTATAAGGCAAATAGAGCAATATCTTATTTGTACTCTGGAAACATTTACCAGGATCTTGTAACTTGATGATACCTCACATCTATTAAAAAGGGGGCTAAAATAGGCTGACTTTCATAAATTTATGGCAGAGAAAAATTCATTTGTAAAATTACTCGATCCCTTCACCTCCAATTGGCGATTAGTTTCCGTTGAAAATCACTTAAATCTTGATAACCTGCCATTGTAACAGCAAATGTCGATGTAATAGCCTCCTCAGACACCCGTTGTCTTATAAACGCACTGTCGACTGCATTCCGTTACTCTGATTGGTTGAACACCTCTATTATTTGCATACGACCTGCTATACCAATTTTCTGGCTCTTCAGTGTATATGGTTAAATTTACTATCTACCTTAATCATTAATATCTTATGAGAATTTTTTTTTGGGGGGATGAGATAAATAGCTATGTGATATTTCGGTTTACACATAATGCAAGGAGCTCTTTCTTTTAATAAGAATATAATATCCTGTTATAACCTTTTTAGTGCTCAAAAATCAACAATTAATCCTTTTAAGTTTTTGTTCTCAAAAATCAAAGCTATTTACATTAGTACATTGTGATATAAATGTTATTATTTTATATGGAATATCATTTTTCTTCCTTTCGGAATCGAAATTTAATTTGCGGCAGTCGGCAAAAGATTTAAATCAAAAGTATTGTTTGTTTTTTTTCTTCTAGTCGCTTTCTATTTTGTTTGCTAAATAACTCAAAATTTCAGACAAACGGGTCAAAAGATTTTTACTTTTTCATAGCGTAAATCAACCAATTTCTATTAATTTTTGGTGTTAAAACTCGATTACAATTCACAAAAAAACTTTGTATTATTGTAAAAAAAATACAAAGTATTTTTGTTGTATTATTAAAAAAACTTTGTATGTAAACTTTTTTTTTCTATCACATGCGATATGTATAATTTAACCTTTTGCACTCGGATGGCAATTCTCACTATTCAAGGCAGTGCATCTTTTTAACATTTTATTTATTTATTTAAATCTGGTTGTTAAAACTACCTGCAAAGTAGTAAGAAGGTGCAAATTAACTAAACGGGAGAATTCAACTTAAGACAGTTTATATATATATTCTTTTAAGCAATAAACAAGTCTTTGTATTAGGTAAATAATTATGCATCGAATTACTTTTCCGAGTACAAAGGGTTAAAAACTAAGGTGTCTTGATGTGTGAACTGATGTCAAATTTAGCAAAGTGTCTAAATAGGCTTGAATTATTCTGACCTTATTCCCATATTCATTAATCAAAATATTTTTCGTAATTTTTTAAGAACTTGTCGCCGTTCCCACCAACTAGCATTTTTTTAGGGGAAGGGGGTGGATTTGTAAATAAGCTTTGCAAATAAAACATGTCGGAAAAACTCGGGTTGTCATCTATGGAAGATTTAAAATGGTTTCCAAAACACTGCTATTCATCAATATCGCCACAAAAAGGCTCTAATTTTATCGCAGGTATGTAAATTAATCATATTTGTCTTCTATTCAGATGCACGTTATTAAAATTTAAAGCTCTAAAATCTGACGAAGCATTATTAGCAGATTGTGAAAGAGAATCATTTAATATTGTTTCAACTCTGAAGAATGACAATTTGGATATATCATTATAATTTTCATATTCTACAATATTAATGTCATAATACGAATCCATAAACAAATCGTGAATTTCGTTGTTTAGAATCCCCAATTTATCAAAGGAATCAGTCGGATGATTAATATTATACTTTATATTATCATATAAATCTTCGTTTCTCAGTTCTGATTGTAAATTAACAAATCCTAAAATACAAGTACTTACCATTTTTCATTTCCCTTTCAGTAGTTTAATCTTCTATTCCTTTAACGTTATGAATGCAAAATTGAACGTAATTGACGTCTAAACATGAGTTCCGGCACCAGCATGTTGTATATCAAATATGTTTATGTCTTCTCATCTCTTAAAACGTTCTATAAAATGAGTGGAAGAAAGAAATGGTGCTTATTTTCAAAATATAATTACAAGAAGAAAATATCGAACTCCGTCTACCAGAACCTCTATCTTCTTTTTTCGCGCTGAAAATGCGTTGCCATAGGTAACGCTACTCACAAGCGTTGCCATTCCGTTCTGTGAAAGCTCGATGAATCTTATTTCTCCACATACAGTTTAAGCACCTGAAAAATATAGATCTATACCGAATTTTGAATCACGTCCGTCAGGGAGGTGAAACTTCGTCACCATGTGCATTTGTATACATGCAAACGTAAAACACAACGTTCTAGATAAATGAGATTTGGTATGGAATCTAGTTCTATAATTTTAGTTCTGTTCCATAATTTTAGTTCCAAATGATCGAAAGCAAAAACTCCTAAATATACCCTCTATTTTCTTCATTACTACGAAGTAGAAAACACTGATGTGTTAGGGTCTGAAAATAAAAATCTGAGCACTCGCGATGTTCACGACCGTGCCCAAATTTCCTGATTTTTATATGAGAGGAAAGATTATAATACTCAGGGAGTATGCGAGAAATTTTCTTGGAAATCACTTTCGCTGGTTTGACTAGTGACTTATAAAATACAAATCAAATAAGTATTAAATATGATACGTTTGTATGCAACCAAACTGCAACCAAAAATAGACAACATGAAAAAGAGGAAAAAAAAAAAAAAAATCTAGGGATCGAAAGTGAGTATTGGGTTAAAGGGGTAAAAATCCAAAAGTTGATCGAGCACCAATTTAGAGCTGATTAAATTAATTAAGCAAATAAGGTTAGAAAGGAAAAACAGGTTTTAAAAGAATTTCAAGTCTATCTGTAGTTGATGTTATATTACTAGCTCTCATCTTTCTTCTTTGTCTTTCTAAGCTTTATTTTTTGGAGATTATTGATTTAATTCCTAGCAAGATTATTTTTTTCAATTACTATTTTTATTATAACCAATAATAATAATAAAAAAAAAAGCGATCGTGCAGTTGTGTGTATTTCAGCATTCTACTGGACAGATCTTTAAATCTGAAACTACCGAATTTCATAAATATAAAAAACATAATGCATACCTCGGGACGACTTTTTTTTTAGATTTTTTAAATATAATTAATTGAACATTCAGAAAATTCGAAGTTTTCTAATAATATTACCCGAAAATATTGCTGTTGTTATTTCTAATGGCACTTGTCATAGACCAGTCCACTAACTTTAGAAGTCAGTCATTTAAAGCCAAGAGTGCGTCTCCTGTTTTTTCAGTAGCGCCATCTAGGGCGAAGAGTACGACGTAGCTTCACACATGTCACAACCCTTTTTACGGGGCGGCCTTCATTCACTCATCCACAGATCGTAATTTAGACCTGAATCAGAGAACTATCACCCTGATACAGTACCCCCAGTGGTATTACTCCCGACCTGGAGGACATTGTGAATTGCGACAAATTCATACGTGCGCCAGCCACCCACACACGAGGAGTCTTCGGCCAGTGGGGTTCGAAGCCTCAACCCAAGGGGCGCGAATCCAACGTCGTACCAACCATGCTATCCCACCCAACGCGAAAATATTACATCACAGAAGAATCACATCTTACACTAACCTAAAATTCAAAACAAAATTTTTCTATGATACTGTAACGTAATGAGATCCAGATTTGAACTGCACAAGAACGCACAGCAAATTACTAGAGAAATAAATTTTATTACATCATCTACATGACTATTGAACGATTCCCAAAATGGCTTCAAATTATTCAGAGATTTCGTTTAAAAAAAGGCAAAGCAAGTTCATAGAAACATCGGAATGCTTCGCTAGTTCCAATAAGAAATTTCGAAGTTTGTAAGAAAGCGAGAGAGAACAAGGTTTGTCGGCCCTCTGCTCTCTTTCTCAACCCAAACTTTTCTTCGAATCGTTTTTTTTTTTTTTTTTTTTTTTTTTCTTTTCTTTTCTTCTCACGTCTAGATACCCTAGCGACGGCATATAGCTTTCATCTCTTGAAACAAGAGTCACAACTCCAAAGAATGTCGCATCCGCGGACCTGCAACTGTAAACAAAGACATCTGTAGACTATTTATCCCAGAAGACTGGACATCGGACTCTCTTTATGGCTCTTTACAGCAAAAATCTGGGATGAAATAAATATTCGTTCAACAAAAAAAAAAAAAAAAATGATTTGAGTTTTATTACAACAATGAAAATATTATTACTAAATATACTTGAAGAAGTCTTTCAAGATTAATTAAAATTAGATTATTTTACAGCAGTTTATTTGGTAATGAGCTTTAAAGAGAGATTATCCATCAAATGCGACATGGCAGTGAACTCTTTTTATAGCACAATTAAACTGCCATAAAAATACAGTTTCAATTTATCTTTAAAGATTCCTTCAAGTATATTTAATAATAATATTTTCATTATTGTAATAAAACTCAAATCATTTTTATTGTTGAACGAATATTTATTTCATCCCAGATTTTTTTTCTTTTCATTTTTCCACATTTAGCTTATTTTAACAATAGCAATAATAATGATATTTTCATTGTTAAAATAAAATTCAAACAAAGACTATTTATTTCATCCTAGATTCCCCCCCCCCCCATTTTTGAACAATTGGCTTATTTTAACAAAACCTGCCGTGGGCGACAAGCTCTCACGCCAAGTCTCATTGCTAAAATTTTCAATTAAATATTTTATGTAATTTAATCTTATTGGCGTACTTAGCAAATTAATTTTAAATTTCAAAATTTGATAGACATGGAATTTGTGATATTTTAGAAGCATTGGACTGATCACTTCATTTTTTCTAAAAAGCAATGACTCTAATCGTTCATTTTACCTGAAATAAACAGAAACCTATCTAAGATAGAAAAATAAGCCATAACTTCAAAATTCAGAATTACATATTTGTAGTAACAATGAAAATAATATCAACAATGAAATACATTACTTTAAAAGAAATTTTAAAATATTTTTAAGGATTATTAAAAATAGACAAAAATTGTAATACAATAAAATTAATTTCATTGACAATATACTTTTTTTTTTAAATTTTAAGAATGATGTAAAAACTTTTTGTGCTGCTATATTTTTGAAAATTATGATGGGAAAAAATATTGAAACTTCACTTATTTTTTAATTAATTAAAATTTCAAAAATGTCGCTACGAGATGCATAATCCATTCTTCCAAAGTATATTTGTGCCAAATTTCGTAGCCCTAATTCAACAGAACGAATGAAAGCTAAGGATTATCTTTAGATTTTAAATAAAATTTAATAGCAATTTTCGTTTAAAGCTCATTTGTTTTTAAACACTGTTGATAATCACTTTAATTTGCATGGATATCTAAAATACATTATATCTCTTTTCAGTCGGAAAATGTTTTTCTTTCTTATCGCAACACACTGAAAGTTTTATGGAATCATAGAAATTCTAATTGAATAATCCTTCGTGATAATACATAAATAACATCAAATTAAAACATAATCTTAAAATTCAAAATATTAGGATAGAAATTAGAACCATTCGTCATTGAAAATTTATGCATATATATTGTAATATGCATAAATTTTCAAAGACGAATGGTTCTAATTTCTATCCTAATATTTTGAATTTTAAGATTATGTTTTAATTTGATGTTATTGTATTAGTTAAAATAAAATTTCCTAATCAAAATTAAAGCTCAAACTTTAAATGAAATGGAAGTAAATTAATGAGGTGGTAAGCGCAATAAACAGAATATTATAAGACTTTTAAAATATTAAAGTCACATGTAAATTATCAAAATCTCAAGTTTAAAACTCTTCATTGAGAATTCAAGACTAAATTGAGTATAAAAGATTTAATTCAAATATTTTAAAACCGACGATCCCTGAGTTAGTGATCTACTAGTAGTTAATGGGATCATTTATTATTGTTGAGCGAATCTGTAATTTGAACATCATTTCTCCTTGCTGAGATTTTATCTTTAACTTAAACATTTTTAAATATTTTATCTCATTTAATAACATTTGAAAATAAAATTATTACCATGTTTGAAAGTAATGCGAGTAATAATTTTCAATCCATAAAAAAAAAAAATTATTAACAATTATCTTAAAACATTCTGGAAATTATTTACTGTTAACATGATTTCCATCCAGACAAGAAATAAATGGCAAGGGAGAAAATAAGTATCGAGATAAACCATTAATTAAGTCATCAATTACATTTACACTCTTTTCTAAATAAATCGGCCTTCCCATATAAATATTATGAGCAGCACAATCTTAAAGAATTAAATCTTTTTTTCTTGCTACATATACGGAGGAAGAGCAATTATTCAGTCCTGACTATTCATCAAAATTTAATAATTAGTGAAAATCGTGGGGTTTTAGATGTGCGAGTTTCAAAGTTAAACAATACATATTGTTTCCAACGTTTTTTTTTTAAAGATATTTATCTGACATTTTTCGGATGTTTCTAATATTTCCAGAACTTTATTTTAATCTCTTCAAGTTCTGTACAATACATTAACTTTTTTTGAAAAATTGTTCTACTCTTTTAACGAAAATGAATGTAAAATATAATTTAATTCTCATATAAATAAAACATAATTTTCTCTAACTGAATTTCAAATAAGCATCAATTATGTAAAACAGTTCCCTTTTCCAATTCTTACTATTAGTTCACACTCTCCCTATATATATTTATTTATATATCTTGTTCAAATTTTCAGTAGTTCATAAAATACTTTTCATCCATCCACTCAAGTTCAAATACGTTTTTTTAAACATTTAGTGGATGACACTTGATATTAATACAGTTTTATCAAATATTAATTCATTAATTAAATTTAATTAATTAATTTCAGTTTTATATGGAAGAAAAAATTGATCAATAGATGGCAGCACGATAGTGTCATATTGACTAATAAATCAATTTCGTTGTTAACATTTAAAAAATAATAATAAAAAAAAAAACTTGCATCAATGAAGAACATCAGTGGATATGATCTTTTTATGGACTTCTGATATAGCTTATTCATTTCAAAAAATTTCTCTTTTATAAGATATTTATAAGAATATAAATTTAGGAATAAATACGGTCAGCGGCAAAGCGTATAGATAGCAGGAAAAAAATTATATAAAATATTAAAGGGTAATTATTTAATTAAACGTAAATAAAATAAAAATTTTCTTTGATAACCTAAGTAGGAATTGACTTAATTTTTTTATATATATATTACTTGTTTTCCAAATATATTAACCAGCACGAAAAGATGCATGACTAGAAAGACTTCTAGCCAATCAGAAATATCTTAGAACTGTTTGTCAAATGCAGTAACGAAAAATGCTGTACAAATATATATACACTTTGGCGGAGTGCTTCAAAATAAAATGATTTTTCCCCCTTCTTGTAGGGTCTTCCCTATGCATACTGTTTACTATCGTACCAATCAGAAATATATAATAATTTTACTAACAGAAAAAAAAATCATTTACAAATACAAAATGAAATCTCTGTATCAAAATAAAAACAATTCTTCAAAGAAATCAAAGCTGTTTTGACTTACGGCTCACCAACTATAATAATAATAATAATAAAAGAATCGCTTGCATGTTGGCTTAATGCTTAACCTGCAAAATTGGAAAACTGGTGCTTATCATTTTTATTTCTTTATTGCATAAAAAGAAAAATATTTTAGAGGTATAAGTTTCAAAAAAGATAGTATGAATAAATTTTAAGTTTTTGTAGCAATAATTACATAGACATCAAACCATATAAGAAAAATGTTGCCCTTCGCTTTTTAAGAAAATTTTTTTGAAAAAATTACAAGAGGCATGCGTATCTATAATGTATGGAACAAAGTAATTTCTCATTTAATAGTATCTTAAGATTATAGAGCATTTTGTTGAGTGTACGGGGAATTTTAATGGAACACAAAATAAAAAATGTTAAAAGGAAATGGTAGCAATAATGCCTACTTAATGACGCCCATAGCATCTATTCATATGAAGAGTTTAGTAATCAGTGTTCAAAATGTTTGAAAGTAAACAAAAAAAGATGCTTTTTAAGGAAATAATAGAAATGACGTCCTATACTTCATAATTCAACAAAAAAATCTCCGGGAAGAGGGAAAAAAACAAATAATTACTGTAAAATACTTATTTAATTAAAATAGAAAACTATCAATCCAAAAACAATCAATATGAAATTCACCTACAAAATATTTACTGAACCTATATAATTAAATATACATTGTATTTAGAGATCGCTAATGCTGCTACAACTAAAACACAAATGCACTTAACCAAACTAAAATAAAAATAAATATTACAAATAATTATTAAGTTTAAAGCCAAAGAACCAGAAAGGAAGATATAATAAATCCGGCCCGAAGACCATCTCAAGGGTTACCCTTAGGATTCAAACCAGGGATTTTTTTCTCTAATGAGTCTGACTTTCGTCCAACAAATTACCACCTCATGACCCGAAAATCCCAGGAAATTGAGGTTTTAGAGATGAAATTAATATCACAAAATTAAAATAACATGCAAAATCATCAACAAATTTTTAAAATCCGTATAAGATCACATTAAAACCAAACAACACAAGACCATAAAACATATAACCAAAATCATTAAAATATGAAAGCAAACCACTTACCAAATGAAACTAAGACAGCAACTCTAAAAGACAGTGTGAAGCAAGTAAACTTGTTAGTGCAATTGCACTTCGTTAAACTATATTTAATTTTCCCGCGTTTAAAGCTATATATGCCTATCACGTTTGGTCATAATGCAACGTCGTCAAATGGAATAATTGAAGCACCATCTATTGAGTTAAAATTCAAAGAAAATACACTAGAGGAAGTTAGAAATTAGATAACCTTTCTCTCATCAATACTTCTATAATGCAAAAGTTTTGGGGAAATTCATTAGTAGTTAAATTTTTAATGAGGCTGTTTGTTGCTTCAACATAAGAAATTTTATTTTTACAAATTTCTTTAATCCTGTTAAATTGTGAGAATATCAAATTTTTGAAAATTTTAGAGTTTAAATTAGAATGGTAATTACTAAGTTTAATTATTTTAAAGTTAAATTCATCCCTTTTATCGTAAATACCTATTAAAGTTTTTTCATTAGAAATTTCTATATTTTTAAATCTAGATAGTTAGTTTTAAGTGAATTTTCGTTTTTTTTCAGTTAAAACTAAATCTTTTGGATAACAATTAATAACAACATTTGTAACTTAACATTTGAACTTAACAAAAGTAAATCATCAATATATCTCCAACCGTTTATTAAATTGTGTTTAATTATTTTTTTATCATAATAATGTAAGAAAATTTTGGCAAAAGCATTTGAAAAAGTAATAATACGTATAAATTCATAAATATAAAAAACATGTAAATGTATAGGTCGGGACTGCTTTTTTTAAAAAGATTTTTAATATAAATAATTGAACATTCAGCAAATTTCGAAGTTCTCTAATAATATTACGCGAAAATATTACATAGCAGAAGCAAATTTTACTCTAACCTTAGACTCCAAAGAAAATTTTTCAATGCTACTGTAACGTAATGAGATCCAGATTTGAACTTCACAAGAACGCACAACAAAATACCAGTAATCAATCAACCAGTAAATCAATTTTATTGCATCATCAACATGACTATTGAACGTTTCCCAATATGGCTTCATGCTATTCAGAGATTTCATTTAAAAAAAAAAAGGCACAAAGAAATTCATAGGAACATCGGAATGCTTCGCTAGTTGCAATAAGAAAGTTCCAAGTTTATAATAAAGAGAGAGAAAGCAAGTTTTGCCGGCTCTCGGATCTCTTTCTCAATCCAAACTCTTCTTGGAGTCGTTTTTTTTTTCTCCCTCCCACATCCAGATACCTTTGAGACGGCATAAATCTTTCATCTCTTGAAACAAGAGTCACAACTCCAAAGAATGTCGCATCCGCGGACCTGCATTAGTAAACAAAGACACCTGTAGATTATTCATCCCAGAAGACTGGACAGCGGTCTCTCTTTATGGCTCAATATGGCTCTTTACAGCAAAAATATGGGATGAAATAAATATTCGTTCAACAGAAAAAACAGTTATTTGAATTTATTACAACAATGAAAATATTATTATTAAATATACTTGAAGAAATCTTTCAAGATTAATTAAAATTAGATTACTTTACAGTAGTTTATTAGGTATTGAGCCATAAAGAGAGACTATCCATCATATGCGACTGGACAGTGAACTCTTTTTATAGTACAATTAAACTGTTATAAAAATGCAATTTTAATTTATTTTTAAAGATTTCTTCAAGTATATTTGATAATAATATTTCCATTGTTGTAATAAAACTCAAATCATTTTTATTGTTGAACGAATATTTATTTCATCACAGATTTTTTTTTTCCATTTTTCAACATTAACATTCAGCTTATTTCAACAATAGCAATAATAATAATATTTTCATTATTGTAATAAAACTTAAATCATCTTTATTGTTGAACGAATATTTATTTTATACCAGAATTTCCCCCCCTCATTTTTCAACATTCAGCTTGTTCCAACAATAGCAATAATAATAATATTTTCATTGTTGTAATAATATTCAAATCATTCTTATCGATGAATGAATATTTAAAGTGGTTAATTAACAGAAATTTGAACCGAAGTCAATATTAGTGTTGTTTTCAATATGTCGTTTTTCAATAATCCCTTAAATGATGATAAAGTGGTTAGACAGTGTTGCCAGCATTTCTGCTGTTTGTATTTCCTTGACATTTCCAGGTTTTTTTCTTTCAAGAAATTTCTCTGACGTTTTTCGGATGTTTCTAATGTTTTCAGAACTTTATTTTATTATCTTTAATTATTGTACGCTACATTCTTAACTTTATTTGAAAAATTACTCTACTCTTTTAACTAAAATCAATGTAAAATATAATCTAATTCTTATTTCAAAGAACATCATTTTCACTAACTGAATTTCAAATAAGCATCAATTATGTAAAACAGATCCCTTTTTCCAATTCCTACTATTAGTTCACACTCTCCATATATATATTTATTTATATATCTTGTTCAAATTTTCATTCGTTAATAAAATACTTTTTATTCCTTCACTCAAGTTCAAATACGTTTTTTTTAAACTTGTAATGGATGACACTTGATGTTAATACAGTTTTATCAAATAATAATTCATTAATTAAATTTAATTAATTAATTTTAGTTTTATATGGGAGAAAAAAATAGACCAATAAATGGCAGCACGATAGTGTCATATTGACTAATAAATCAACTTCGTTGTTAACATTATTTTAAAACCAATAATAATAATAAAAAATATTTAAAAAAAACTTGCATCAATTAAGGACATATCAGTGGATATGATCTTTTTATGGACTTCTGATATAGCTTATTCAGTTCAAAAAATTTCTCTTATATAAGATATTTAGCAGGATATAAATTTAGGAATAAATTGCGTCAGCGGCGAAGCATGTAGATCGCTGGAAAAAAATTATATAAAATATTAAAGGGTAATTATTTAATAAAACGTAAATAAAATAAAAAATTTCTTTGGTGACCTAAGTAAGAATTGACTTAATTTTTTTATATATATTACTTGTTTTCCAAATATATTAACCAGCACTAAAAGATGCATGCCCATCTAGACCGACTTTTAACCAATCAGAAATATATCAGAACTGTTCGTCAAACTCACGAAAAATGCAATACAAAAATATATACACATTGGCGGAGTGCTTCAGAATGAAATGATTTTTTTTTTTTTTCCCTCTCTTCTTGTATGGTTTTACTATCCATACTGTTTACTATCATACCAATCAAAACTGAACTATAATTTTACTAACAGAAAAAAAAATCATTTACAAATACAAAATGAAATCTCTGTATCAAAATTTTTTTAAAAAAATTCTTCTAAGAAATCAAAATTCTTTTTTGACTTTTGGCTCACCAACTATAATAATAATTAAAAAAAAAAAAAGATCGCTTGCATGTTGGCTCAATGCTTAACCTGTAAAATTGAAAATAAAAAATTGGAAAACTGTTCCTTATCATTTTTTTTCTTTATTGCATAAAATGAAAAATGTTTTAGAGGTATGAATTTCAAAAAAGATAATATGTATGAATTTTGTAAGTTTTTGTAGCTATAGTTACATATACATCAAACCATATAAGTAAAATGTTGCCCTTCTCTTTTTTTAAAAAATTACAAGAAGCATGTGTATCTATAATGTATCAAAGTAATTTCTCATCTAATAGTATCTTAAGATTATACAGCATTTTGTTAATTGTACGGAGAATTTTAAAGGAATACAAAATAAAAAATTTTTTAAAGAAAATAGTAGTAATAATGTCTACTTCATGTCGTCCATAGCATCCATTCATATGAAGAATTTAGTAATCCGTGTTTGTTTGAAAATAAAAAAATAAAAAAAAAAACTACTTTTAAATGAAATAATAGAAATAACGACCTACACTTCATAATTCAACAAAAGGATCTCCGAGAAGAGGGGAAAAAAAAATTACTGTAAAATACTTATTTTATTAAAATAAGAAACTATCAATCCAAAAACAATCAATATGAAATTCACCTACAAAATATTTACTGAACCTATGTAATTAAACATACATTGTATTTAGAGAGCGCTAATGCTGCTATAACTAAAACACAAATGCACTTAATAAAATTAAAATAAATATTGGAAATAATTTTTAAGTTTAAAGCCAAAGAGCCAGAAAGAAAGATATAATGAATCCGGCATGAAGACTTTCTCAAGGGTTACCCTTAGGATTCAAACCAGGGATTTTTTTCTACGAGGAGTCTGACTTTCGTCCAGCAAATTGACTCTTCGTGACCTGAAAATCCCAGGAAATTGAGGTTTTGGAGATAAAATTAATATCACAAAATTAAAACAACAAGCAAAATCATTACCAAATTTTTTTAATTCCATATAAGATCACAGCAAAACAAAAAACAAAAGACCATAAAACATAGAACCAAAATCATTAAAATATGAAAGCAAAACACTTACCAAATGAAACTAAGACAGCAACTCTAAAAGACAGTGTGAAGCATGTAAACTTGTTAGTGCAATTGCACTTCGTTAAACTGTATTTAATTTTCCCGCGTTTAAAGCTATACACGCCTACTACGTTAGGTCATAATGCAACGTCATTATAAGGAATAATTGAAGCGCCATCTATTGAGTTAAAATTCAAAGTAAACACACTAGAGGAAGTTAGAAATTAGATAAACTTTCTCTTATCAATACTTCTATATTGCAGAAGTTTTTGGGAAATTCATTAGTAGTTACGTTTTTAATGAGGCTGTTTGTTACTTCAATATAAGAAATTTCATTATTACAAATTTCTTTAATCCTGTTAAATTGTGAGAATATCAATTTTTTGAAAATTTTAGAGTTTAAATTAGAATGGTAATTACTAAATTTAATAATTTTAAATAAAATACTTATTTAATTAAAATAATTTGTTTCCAAATTATAAAAATGGGCCAAAATTTTAGAACTAGTTTTGAATATTAATACCCAAAATTCATATTTTCGCTCTCGTAACACGTGGTATGATCGATCTGACGTTCGAAGGAAGAAAAAGGGGGGGGGGGATAGCACCCTAAATATGTTTTTAATTAAAAGAGGCTCATTAAAGCTTACAATCATAATAGTAACAGAAGCGCAGCTTTAAAACGCAAAATTATTTTCGCTAATTATGTCGATAACTTGTTCTAAAAAAAGCAAACAAAAACATTCGGCGAATATATTATTAACTTATACATATATGCAATAAATTAAATATGGTGGTTAATCTTTCTATTTCTATAGTCTATTTTGTACTATCAGTAAAAGTTTAATTTTCATTATTTGCCTATTAATTCCAATCTACTTATGAAATAATACCAGCGAATTATCATGTTTGATAAAAATTACCGATTTATAAAAAAAATTTCAGTTCCCTGATTTTTCCCGCTCTCCCGGAATTCCCTGACGATTTCGGTTTCCTTTTCGGCTGACCACCTTGTTATACGATATTTGGGTTTAAAAAGTGAAAGAAATTCACTTCACTTTCCAGACATGGAGTGATATTTAAAAAGTAAATTTTCTTTCAGGTCCTAAATCTGTCATGTGAAGTAAGTATAACCAATTTCCTTCCATCATTATCCTATCGTTATCCAATTATTTCTTTCACTGATGACTGGAATAAATTTGGAATTTTTAGAATTATTCAGATTACATACAAATTAGTATTATTATTAATCCTGCTCTTCTCATTTTAAATATTAAAAAAAACTATTAAAAAATCATTGTAAACTTCAAATATCGTAACATAGCAATTTCACACATATTGTTATAGTAAATTTGACAAATATAAAGGGAGGAAGAAATTATTGAGAATTGAAACTATGTATTTTAATTAATCAATAGTTTATCATTAATATTTGTGAACAAATTTATTATTTATATTATTCACCTCTCTATAAAATACCATAATTATTATTATTTGTTGAGACAGAGTTTCAATGAAAAAAAAAAGTTGGGGGGGGGAGGGGGGGGAAGCAGGTGAAAATTTGAAAAATTGTGTTGTAGAGTATAGATAAAAAATAAAGATACTGATATTTTAGAACAGTACATATATTTTGAGTTCAAAGTCTTTTTACCTTAAATTTCTATTTCTTTAAACATTTAATTAAGAAAAGTACACTTTAATGTGAATATTCAAGTCAACAGATTTTTTTAAATGCAGCCTCCATATTACTATAAAAATAAATATGAAAGTAACAGAGAAATTGAGTCAAAAACATTTCAAAGATACAATATTTATTACATATAACATACTACATAAGAAATCGAAATAAAATAAAATAAATTAAAGACACAAATGAAAACGCACAAATACATAAACCATCCTACTGAAGACAAATTTATACAGTAAAATGTGTTATCACAAATAGCTAAATTTTGGTTGCAATATTACTTGCAGTAAGGATATCACATATATTCATATAAATATAAACTAATGTGCAGTAAGATTTTCTTTTGCCCTGTTAAATCACACGCTGATGTTTCAAGAATGTAATCTTTCAGATTATCATGCAATATCATTTACATATATCCCTCAAAAGAACTTATCAGGTTGACATAAAAACTAAAACTACTGATTAAATATGTGCACGATTCAATTATGCTGCAAGGAAGGTTCGTTCACAGTTGCCATATCAAACCAAATATTCTTCTTCATCTTCTTGGAGAATAGGTTCAGTCCACAGCTCTCGACCAGATCTCTCCTAAAAATAAATAATTTGAAACAATATTAATAGCATCTTCATTAAAATTATCTATTACACTAACTACATAGAAAATAGAGTTTCAAAAAAGAAGGTTTTCAAGGACTACAGAAAATAATAAAAAGAGTTTTTGTGAAGAAATAAGATTTCCCGAATTTTCCCAAAACGAAAGGATAACAATTTCAAACACATAAAAACAAACAAACTCATTCTGATAGATATTGTTCAATATTGTTAGTTTGTCATCTTGCAAATTATCCTTTTTCCTCTCTTTTTCTCATTCTACTAATACACAATACATAGCAAGGTGACATAAACTAGTTTGATACATAATTTTTTTCCCCATACACACTAGTACAGAAATTATAAACATAAGAATATGAACTCTTTTCGAAGTCCTGGATGAAACATAACTTTGAAAGCAGACATAGTAGCACAAACAATATATTTTGGCGACACTTAAAATAGCAGCATATGCAACTTTTTTCAGTGTATAAATTATTTAATTTTATATGTAATTAGTTGAATTTATAATAATTTAATGCAACTTTCTTCATTTGAATGGAATACTAATAAAAAAGAACGAGTAAATAACAAAGTGTTTCATTCTATAGTAAATGGACGGTTATGAATGTGAATTCTATATGTATATGTATATACATTCTATAGTATATAAAATTACATTACATTAATTTTGCCTTAAATATTTAAATAAATGTCAAATGGCAATTTTGTTTCAATCTCTCTCTTTTTTTTTTTCCCCCTGTTTTTGGTAATCACCTTAAATTGGAGTCTATGACAGTAGTCATACTGACTAAATACTAGTTATGACATTAGAAATAGTATTCAAACAAGTAGTAGATTTTTCCAAGAATTTCACTTAATAAATCATGCCATCACTCTGATTCAGACAATTTGAAATGGAAGTAATTAAATATAATACTTAACATAGCAAACATGGTTACAGCAAAACATTCAAGGATTACTTGTTTTTTGTTTGTTTGTTTTTTGCATAAATTTTTATTAATAATTAATTATAAAAATTCTTTGACTTAATATACATAATTCAAATATTTAAATATTTTGATGTGTTATTGCCTTTTATTTCCTATAACATACAATATATCTTATTATGATGTTAACATTTTATTTGTGGATATAACTGAATAATAAAACTTAAAATGTTTTATTCTTTGATTAAAACACTGTTTACTATGCATTGATTTTTATATTCTATTTTAAATATTTCTACATCAACAGACCAGCAAATCATTCACAGAAATTATACTAAATTAAACAATTAAACTAAATTAAACAAAACTGATTAATTGATAAAAATTATTTTATTACTATTTTTCTAAAAAGTTGTGTGTATGATAATAAAATGTACAATTATAATGTTATGTAACCAAAATTCAAGTTTTAGAAAAATTTTGCAAAACATAATTGTAATTAATATACTTCCATCAAGTGATTTCTTGAAATGAATACAGATTTTTGTGTTCATTTGAAAAAATGAATACAAAAACCTGTAATTTTAATTATTTTAAATGGAAATTATTAATGAATAGACTGAAGGTTTTTTTTCATTTAAAAGAAAAAATAACCATAATTTAATGCATAAATCAATTAATATAATAAATATTTAAAACATATCATATATCTTATACAAATAACAGTGATTACTAAGAAATTAAAAACAAAAATTATAATTTATTCACTTGTTTAAGAGAAACAAAAGCAAATGCTTTCAACTTCAATAAAATTATGATAAATCATATCCTTACTGCTATATTATTATAGTTATATAACCAAAATTCAGGCATTGATTATTGAATAAAATGTAAACATGATAAAAATATTCATAATCTATTCAAAAGTCTGACTTAATCAGGTGAGTAAATTAAAATGTTATTTAAATTCTGTTAAAAACTCCATATTTGCAAGTAAAAAAATTTTAATGTAAAAAAATCCTAAGAAAAATTTTAAGGTAGTAACCATTTCAATGAATTATTCTCAGTTTTTAGAAAATATTTGCTTTATGAAATTAAATCAGAACTATTTAAATGATTCCATTAGATTTTATATAATAAAAATGCTTAATTAAATGTAAAGTTTGTAAAAAAAAAAAAAACTTACAAGTATGCATTTTCTTTTCATTTCATTCACCTATAAAAAAAATTAAAGAATTAGTCGGAAATGAACTTCAATAAATAATTATTAAACACTGAAAAAACAAAGAAAATTTATTTCTCTTTAAAAAAAGATTATTTAGTAAAAATATCATAAATTATTCTTCATGACATTAAAAAATTCTATTCTAAAATATATGATGGATTGTTAGAAACATTTCTGATTTACATTACCTCTTCACAAGATGGTTTTTCAGGTAATTTGTAGGATTGTATACATTCCTTGCAAGATTCAATTTCCTCCTAAAATATATTGGAATAAAAATTATACACTGCTTCCAGCAACAGAAATTTTATAATATCATCTTGTAAAGACATTTAATTGAAAATTTGTAAGCTAATGCAGTGACATCTTTTTGCATTGTATAATTTTATAATTGAAGAAGCAAAGAAAAAAAATCAATTAATTAGTTAATATTGATATTTGTTAGTGATATAAAATATATTAGCAAATATAACAGTTGGAAACATATCCCTTACTCATTTTCCTTGAATTTTATTTAAGTTTTTTTTTTTTTTTTTTTTTTTTTTTCAGTTTCAATATAATATGCTAGTATATTGTCAGTATCAAAGCATGGGTTGTATCATTATGTAAACGAATATCTCAATATAGTTTTGCCTATGAATCTGTTGTATTAAATAACAGATTACTTTGTTAATGTTTAATTATCTAAATTTTATTAAACAAATCTAAACTTGTATTTTTAATATGTGGCAAAATGGGTTAGATATCAAGAGAGAATAAAATCAGTTAAGTGTAATTCAAATTAAATTATTATTTCATTTAATCAGAACAGGGAAAATATTCCATACTCAATAGAATGTTTTCTTCAGGATTATTTTAGCATACAGAGTGAAGTAAAAGAGCTGGATGTTTGAGAAAAAGAGTTTGCTTGAAGGAACTATTGCATGAGTTAGAAATTCTATTCCATTTGCACAGTATTAGTACTTCAGTTGGCATCATGTTGTCATGCAAGTTATAATAACATGTTTTTGCTTATGATTATTTTGTGAGGGGTGATAAATTTGAATCTGCATTTATGTTGAAATGCAGATTCAAAATTTACTAAAATATCTGTTTCTTTTTATAACATGATCTTGAATAAATTTTTATTTAAGAAGTTTATAAATGAAAACAAAACCACCTGCTATCACACATAATGTATACAAAATGTAGAAGAATTAGAATAGTAGTATTACAAAATCCAAGCCACAATGCTCAACTACATTGTGAAGAATGAACTTTGTTACGAATCAATACATAAACAAAGATGAACATCATTTACAAAACATGATTTTCTGTTCATGAATATCATGAAATGCAATGTAATCACAAATGTTTTATGTATCAATATTTTTTAGACTAAAAATATAGATTTTGCTCTTTCTCCCAAATGCATTTTATTATTCACTCTCTAATAATAATCAGTCATAAATATGACAAAATGTCAATCAATACACATTCAAGAATAGAAAAAGCAGATATAAAATCATACATAAAATACTAAACAATCTAAATAATTAATCATAAATACATTGCCACAAAAATTATAAAAATTAACAGCCTCATTGGTTCTAGATAATGAAATAAACAAAAATATCTTGAATATTATTAAATTTTAAAAAATACACGATGAGCTAAAAATTTAATTTAACTAAATGAGCTGAATTAAATTTTATGAGAAATAAAATTTAATAATTCAACTTATTAATATAAAAACAAATTGCTAGAATGTAAAAGCTAATAATGTAAAAAATTATAAACATTTAATAAGTAGTAAACTGCAAATAAAACCTCTTTAAAATGATAGCTAAAATATTATTATAATCTTACTTTAACTCGGAGCCTCTTAACACACTTCCTCTTTGCCTTAAATTTCAAGCTTGGCTGAAAGAAATTGAGAACATTTGAATCTAAAAACTTTAAATTAATTCATATCACAAAAGCAATTTAGCATATATGGGTATAAATTATACAAAATATTTGGATAAAAAAAATTAAATTTAATACATAAACAACCTGAAAAATACATAGCATATTAAATTTAAGCATTAAAAAACTCCAATTAATGATTAATTGCTCCACTGTTATTCCATTTTGGTATGATAGTAGGGAGCTCAAACTATAGCATAAGCATGGAATTTACAAAATAATTCTAATTCATAGAGCCCATTAACATTTAATAAAAAAATAAAATTATATGTATATTTTGATTTTTTTTTATCTTCATGAAATCTTCCAATAGCAAGTTTAAGTAATTTTATATTAAACTATTACCATTAGTATTTTGTTTATAATAAGTCCACAGCCATTTTATTTTTATGTCAAATATATGTCAAAGGAAAAATAAAAAATTTTAAATGTTAACGGCAACCATGATACTGGCTTGGAACAGAAAAAGCTAACTGAATTTAAAAATCAATAAATTCATACAAAAAGTACTTGATATATTAAAAATGTTGTAAAATTATCACATAAAATCAATTGATCTCAAGAATGATAAAATTTGTTCGAAAAAAGTGGAAATCAGTTTGCATGGAAATATGTCTTATCTGTAATGATTTTGCTCTAAATTATAAAGTTTAAATGAATCCAATTCAGATGAGAAAAACAGTTTATAGAAACATTTATCTAAAAATATATTCTACAATCAATAAAATGATCCAGTTAGGCAAAAAGTATTACACAGATCTTCCTTACTACTTGAGCCAGGAAAAAAAAAAGAAAAAAAAAATCAATATTTTCCAACATTTCACAATTGAAATATACTTTTGTATAAAGAATATACAAATACTACTAGATTGTATATAAATATGCACATTGTTTACTAATAAAAAAATGTTGTGCTCATTTTTTTTTCTTTGGGCTTTTATTCTCAACTAAATTCTATGATAATAACTGTTTGAAGATTATTAATTTATTTTTTAACTATGCAGTCATTAACATTAAAACTATAAATGAGTACAATTAACAATACATAAAATAAAAAAAATGATTTAATATTCTTAATTGTGACTTTTTAAAACATTCATAAGTAGTTGCAACTTCATTATACATCTTTTTTTAGACAAAAAATCAAATGTAAAGCGATTTTTTTTTTGAGTATTTGATAATTAGTGCATCATAAATAGAGAGTTTGTTGATGGTCAATGAATATCACTAACAATACTTAGAATGTTTCATTTAAATAACAGTAATATCCATGTTCTTCAAATTATTATGTATAATTTATTAAAGAAATATTCAGCATACTTTTAGCAAATATAAAAATTACATAATATCTATGTATGATAATATAAATGTTTTCAAAAGAGATGCATCTATAATGTATACTAAATAATCAAATATACTAATTATTAATTTAAATTTTGAAAGCAAAAAAAAAGTTTTTAAATAAAAAAAAATCTTTAAAATTTATGAATAGAAATTGCAAATGCATTATGTCAGCTAATAACTGATTATTTACTTTTAAATATTGAAATACTGAAAACCAACAAGTTACAAAAATGACATAAGCACTAAATGTATGGTATATCATTTTTATTTTTCTTGATAAAAAATATTCTTACTCAGATAATAGTTTACTTTTAAAAAGGGTAAAATAATAAGTCTAAGAAATTTTCACATTATACATTACACTGTCAAAATAATAAAAAGTATAGATCTTTAACATACTTGAGGAAGACATGTTCTTCTTAAAGCTTGAACCTATAATAAAATGCAATATTTTAAAAAGGTTTCAATTAAAAAGTATTGTTTTGCTACAAATTTTATAGCATTCTATATACTCACATCATCTCTGGTAACATTTTGAGGCAACTCGAAATCATCCACACACTGAAAACATTTTTCTATGTCATCCTACAAAAAAGATAACATGCTTTCATTATGCAAACAAATCATCCTCTATTAATTTAAATACTGACTTTACAAATAAAGAAATAAATAAAAAATATTAAATTCTGATTTTAAAATCATATCAATCTTTAATTCATAGTTTACAATTATAAATTAAAAGACATAATCATCAAACATTTAAAAATGTAAACTGTATTGATTTTAGCAAAACATTCAAAAATATCTTCATTAAATCAAGATAATAAATATTATTTATTAGCTAAAATGCATATAATACATCTTTTCATTTATATGTAGAAAATTAATACATTATTGTGAATGGATAATCTATAGAAATTCTACCATCAACTTTTCAAATAATATTTATTTTTAAGAAAATAAAAACAACCTGCTTTTCAGTATTTTCTTCACATTTTCCTTTCACCCATTCCTTAGGATCTTTCTGGAATAAAATTAGATCACATAGATGATTTATTAGTTGGAATTAGTTAATAATAATTATTAAACTGAAAATTTAGGTATAAATTTTTCAAATTTTTTCCTTTAAAAAATTTACCTTTGGTACACATGTTCTGATCATATTTCTTACCTGAAAAAAAGAGAAAATTTCAAAATTATCATACTGAGAATACATCTTTAGGTAATCCAACAGTAATAATTACTTATCAATTCCTTTATTAAAACTAATATTTTCAATTATATTTCCTAAATTATTTATATCCAAATATTTGTTTAAAGATTTCATTTTCATTTAAGAATGAATATTTAATAGGCATAAACTATTTCATTGCGTTTTAAAATAATAAGTAAAAATAAAGGACAAAGACTGAAAATTTTCAAACAGTAACATGATTCTTTTTTAAACAGATAATTTACATCCAGTGTGAAATCCATATTTATACCTTATGTTCCATTATTAATGTGATACATATGTAGACGTTATTTATATCTTACAGTTAAAAATTATTAATATCTGATTTCTCATATTTGTTTACTTTAACTTGTACTCCATGTTTGCCCTTGTTAATGAAAAGGAAATGAAAAATTATCGTGAACTGGATTTTCAAATAAAAATCCTGCCTAGATGAAAAGTAAAACTGTGCCAGAAATATCATAAATATTCAATTTGGATTGAATAATTTAATAATCAGTTAAGCAAAGCAAATATATTGTTCTCCAAATGAGAACATCACTATTAGATATGAGGGGGGGAAAAATCTCTTTTTAACTCCTAACTATTAAATTGCACTACTGAAAACTTTTAGTACAAAAGTTGTTTGTCTTTATGAGACAATAATGATCCAAGGATGATTTATTGTTCTATCAACAACCTAAAGTTTAAAAAAAAAGGAAAATTTCACCCCCCCCGAGCATTTCCATTCCCCTTGAAACAGATGGCTGAATTAATTTGGGATTTCTATATTCCTTGCAACATATCCCAAGCTGTTTAAAAAATACAATCAAGCTTACTTTAGTTAACGTGTTAACAGGGACAAAGCTTCATACACATATATATTATAAATTTTTAAATGAAAGGTGTTTCCGTTTTGTAGGAACCACAATCAGTGAATATCTGCAAAAATTTGCCTTAAGTCGTGTTATAATAACCATTGCAATAAGTCTTATAAGGAATCTATCTACAAGATATTTCTTTACATGTGAAGTATTAAATGTTTTACTAAATATCAATTATAACTACTTTCAGAAATAATTTTTTTAAGCCAGAAAAATATTTTATTTTGATAGATATTTGTTTCATCTGCAGTATTTTTAATTCTTATATGATTCAAAAGGTAATGAAACAACAACATTTTTTTTAAATCATTTTTTCATTGAATGACCCATTATGTATAAATTTCATGCAGAGTTTTCAAAATCTTAACTTCCAGATTAATACACAAAGCATTCTCACTATGAAATGACACAAATCTAAAATATAGTAAAATTTAACATCCAAAATTTTTATCATATATTAGTAATAAAAGGTATTTTAAGAAATATAAAATTATAATGATTACATGAAAATGATAATTTATTTAACATGTTCTATAAAGGATTATTTTATATATATATTTTTAATGTTAAAAATAATTTAAGAAAATTCGTGGATTAAGACAAAAATTTTCATGATTTTCTGATAAAAGCTTATATGCCAGTGTTCATTTTAACATCTTCTTATTGAAAACCTTTTTAAATGTCTATATTTTTATATTAAAATAATAAAACAGAATTTTCAAAAAAAATCAAAGAAAATATTTATTCATTACATTTTTTAAAATTTAGTTCTAATTTTTCAAACATATCTTATACATAGAGCAGCACATTCAACAATAAAAAAATAATAATTTTCTAATAAACATAATTTGACATGTTTTAATGACTACATGGAATATCACAAAGCAATTATTATATCAGATATACAGTTACTAACTTCAGATGCACAAACACACACACACACACACAAAAAAAAAAAAAAAAAAAAAATGTTTCTTCTATTTCAATTGAGAACCAAAAATAGATTATTTTTTTTTCTTTAAAACTCTTATATTGTTAAAAAAAAAATAATGTAATCAATACACAATGAACATTAAAAAAAAATGATGAGAAAAACTTCTCATTACTTCTTTTAATTGAAATTATTCATAAATGTAGAAATAGGTTAATAAATGTGGAAATACTTTATTATTAGTTACAAACTGCCATGCAATGAATAAAAAAAATATAAAAAAACTAAGTTTCATTTTTTTAATTCATTATATGGAGATTAAATTTTGCACTACAGAGTAGTGAAAAAAATGCAAAATATACAACAGCACCAAAAAATTCTATCACAGTTTTATATTGTTTCAAATACAAAAAAACTGTAAGCATTTTATCAATTATTTTCTTATATATTTTTGTAGCTGTCTATTGAATGGTTATTCTTAATCACAGTTAAATCATTTACATATATTTTCAGATCCATGTTCCACCAAATTGTCAGGCATTAAAGCTGAGTGATTGTAATTATTTTCCTAATGGAGACAAGTTGCATGACATCATAGCATTATTAAAAACATTTCATGTTCGAACATAGCATGTTCGAATGTTCTATACTGTAACTTCACTTTTTTTTATACTTTCTATAAATTACAGAGATATTAAATAGAATCTTCTTCTTTAGCTTTTAACAATGGAAGAACATAACATGAAAGTTTGAATTTCAGAACAAAAATTAAAAATTAAGCAAAACTAAAAATGGTTAAAAAAATAGGCAAAAAAAAAAAAAAAATAACATTGCCAAAATTTAGGAAAAATTTACACAACCACTAAATTGGAATCATTATAAAGATGATTTTAGAATTTTGAAACACCATAAAATTCATTTAGGTCCAATAATACTTTTTGGAAATTACCATGAAAAAAAAGTAAAATTCAATTTAATTTTCCATTAAAATTCTTATTAAATTTTTTTAAAAAATAGCTCCAAGATGCACATGCCTATCTTCCAAAGTATAAATTTACCAAAAAGAAGAATGTCAACACACACACATTCATCCTTTTATTAATAGTAGAGATTAACCTTCAATGTGTTCATAATATAGCTGCAACACAGATGTCTCATTGAAACTTCCTGGATAATTAAAATAGCAGACTTAAATGAAATATCATCATATAACAATTAAAACAATTGTAATAACTGTTTTTGTTAAAATTTAAAAGCAAACAAAATTCATTACTTAATATATATATATATATTATAATTATAGGAAAATAGGTTTTTTTAACACCCTATCCTCTCCAATATTTATAGAAAGAAAATTTGTAAAAATAAAAATAGATTCATTGAATTTTTAATCATAAAAACTACCTGAATAAAAATATAATTGAACTTTACAGAGAATGACCCAAATGCCATAAATCAAAAATTGCACACAGATGTATCAAGTATATTAAGTATAAATGTGCTAAATAAACTGGCTATTGAACATAAGGGACAGAACATAAGCAAATAATTTTAACATGAAAAAGCAAAATAGAATCTAAAATAAATGATGAGATAAAAGCAGTTTAAGTTTTAACCAAGCTTAAAATACAAATTATTATTGAATTCAGCAACTTTTTAAATAATATGAAATTCAGAAAGATTAGTTGAAGTCTTCTTTAAAAATCAAATATAAAATATCAATTTAAAATTAATATAAAAACAGATATGTAATTAGTTTAATAAAATTTAGTGGTATATGTAAATTCTGTTATTCTAACAAATACATACAATATATGAAGATGAAGGAATGTAATTATTTTATTTTCCATCATGGCAGTATTAAAAACCAATAAAATGCATAGCAGTAACATAAAAATAAGTAAATAAGCAAAATAAAATATATAGTTTTTAACACATTATCAGGTGAAATACTTAAAACTCATTTTAAATAAAACAGAATAATTTGTGTAATGCTTGAAATTTTGTAAATAAACAAAAATTGTCATGTACATTCTGAAGCAATAGTAAAATTAAAATTAACATTTTAAAGATTTTTTTTCAAACTTTAATTGACATTCCACGTTTCGATTTTCAATCAGTTTATATATCAGTATACAGATTCAAGCAAATTTAATTTTCTTTTCTAAATTAAAAATAATTTTTTATTTTACTGTATGTATTTTTAGTTTTAACAATATATATCATAAGAAAATCTTAATTATCAATACAAATAAATTCAATTATTTAATAACATCTGTTGACTAAATTAAATAAGTTTCCTCTGGAACACTTTGGTATTAAAAGAGTTGCATGAAAAGCATTCTATGCCTTTTATTAAAAAATCCAGTTAAACATTCATATGCAACAATTAGTCTATGCTGCAGGTTTTCAAGCTAAAAAGAAACTTTCAGAAACTGCCTTGTTACATCCAGCTACTGCCAATTTATCAGCTTCAACATTACCAGGATTATTAGCATGACCTTTGACATAACACCAATCAACATTAATGCCTTGGCGAGCATTATCTAGAGCTATAAAGTCTTCTTTATTAACAACAGGTTTCCCAGAAGATGATACCCAATCCCTTTCTTTCCAATTATCAATCCATTCAGTTATACCTTTAATAACAAACTGACTATCTGTATATAATCGTAGATTTTTTATTCCAAGTTGTTTTGCTTGTTTAAGAGCATGCACAGCAGCAAAAATTTCAGCCCGATTATTTGTCTGTCTACCTGGAAGTCGCATACTGGTATTCAGTTCATTTCCTGGTCCCCAATATACACCTATACCAGCTTTAGCATCATCTTGACCATTACAGGAACTAGCACCATCAGTAAATACTGTTACAAACTTATCAGGTCCATGATCAGGAATATTGATTTTTTTAGTAACTTTACCCTTTTTAACAAATTCAAGAGCCTCTTCTTCAGAAAAGAATTTTTTAAACCAGGGCTTTGGGAAATCTTTAATTTGTTGTTCACATTCAACCCAAGTTTTATACACACCAGGTGATTTTCCTTTATGTACAGCATAAAAAGCTTTTCTTTCAATACACTCTTCAGGAATGATTAGTGGCAATACTTCAGTGCTGGAACTTGATGCATCTGTTACAATAAAAGGCTCTAAATTTTCTGGTTGAATTTGAGGCTTTGGAAATTCAGAACAATTTGAAGGTTCAAGTAATAATCTAGATCCAGCAACTGCTAACCTATCAGCTTCATCATTACCATGATTTCTTGCATGAGCTTTGACATATATCCATTCAACCTCTAAACCCTGACTAATAGCTTCAAGCTCAAGAAAATCATCTTTATTGACAACAGGATCACCATTAACTAATTTCCATCCATTAGTTTTCCATTTTTTAATCCAGTCTGTAATAGCATGAATAAGGAACTGACTATCAGTATACAACTTGACCTTACGAGCTCCTATTTGTTTAGCCTGATTAAGAGCATACACAGCAGCTTGAATTTCAGCTCTATTATTTGTTTGACGTCCAGGTAATCTTTTACTTGTATTTAAAGGATGGTTAGGACCCCAATAAATACCTATTCCTGCTCTAGCTCTTCTACGGCCATTTTCAGCACTAGCTCCATCAGTAAATATCACAACAGGTTCATCAGGATTTGCTAAAACATATTCTACTTTTCCATCACTGTTTCTCCTACGTTTCTTCACACGATTATTATAAGGTATTTCACGTAATTCTCTCTTAGTAGCCTTTACTATTCCACCAGTTTGCACATATTCCAAAGCTTGCTCTTCATTATCAAATTTACGATATGAGGCACCTCTTGTATTTTTAATTTGTGCTTCACATTCTTTCCAGGTTCTGTAAACACCTGGTCTTGCACCTCGATGAACAGCATAATAAGGCCGCTTGTCAACAGCTAAATCAAAGATAAAATCTGGAACATTTTCAAAAGCATCTTCAATTGACATAGAAGATGAAGTTGAAGGTTCAGGTACAAAATTATTTATAAGATTGCTAGAATGTCTATCTGTTTGTCTTTCAAGCACTGAAAAATTTGAAGGTTCTGGTTCATAAACTCTAGAGTAGTCATTGGAAGTTCTACTAGGTGATATCTCAAGTATCGAAGTAAATGAGAATTCTTGTTCACTGTTTCTTGTACGTTTACTGGTAGGTCTGCTTTTTCGTTTTTCATGTACTGAAGAGGTTGAAGGTGCTGCTTCAAATGTACTAGCAAGTTTATATATATCACTAATTATTTGCATGTCAATTTCATTAAACTTTCTTTTGATATCGTCTTCAGCAGTATTTGGTCCAACACGTTTTTTTATGGCAGCATTTGGTTCAGCGTGCTTTACACCAGCAAAATTTTTAGCAGTATTTGGTTCAGAATGCTTTATTCCAGCAAAATTTTCCGCAGAACCGAGGTCAGCGAATTTTTTATAAGATGCTTTAGGAAAACCTTTTACTTGAGCCTCACATTCAGCCCATGACATATAAATACCAGGTTTTCTACCAACACGTACTGCATAAAATCCAGGCTTAGGCATTATTAATTTAAATTTAGTTCCAAAATAAATATAATTTTCAACTACTGAAAAACTTGGAAGACAGAAAGATCATAAATTCCTTTTGTTAAAACACTGATTATAGTATTAGGCATTCAAATATTCATCATAATTTGTTTTTAAAAAATGTCCGTTTAAAAATAAGTATCTCAGATGATCGTTAACTATGTTTTGAGCAAAATAAACATTGAACTAAGCGCCGATCTCTATTGCCTTGCCACATTGTTTCTTTGCACCTGATAGGTCACAGTTATCAGATAAGAATTAAAATTTTTAATTTTCAGATAAACAAAACATTTTTATAATATGAAAAAATAAAAGATACTCAAATTCAGAATTAAATTATTGATTAATATTATAAAAAGAAAAATAGTGTCTTAATAAATTCAAATGCGATATTATCAAAAAATAATATATATCCGTGATTGTCAGCTGCATAAATATCCTAGAAATGAAACACAGCAGATTTTCAGTATTCAAAGTTCATCAGGTTGTTGCGAATCACAGTAAATATTATATGACAATTCTTATTCTAATACATTCAACTATAACAGCACATTAAATAAGAAGGCTATCAAAATGCTGCACTACTCTTCTCACCCGTTGCTGTCCTTGACTTTCAGCGCATGCGTATTAATTTCAGCTCATTTACCCTACTAATCGCCGGAAACCACAATGCTGATATCACAGTTTCATTCTTCGATTAAAAATTTTGCTAGTGATGCTTGATAGTCTAAATAAGATGGGTATTGTTGGTATTGTTTTTGGCCAAAATTTATTAAGATAATTTAGTCTGATCGACAATAAAGAGAAATTTAGGGAAGCATTAATTTCAATATATTTATATTTTGCCGCTATTAAATAAGAAATACTAATTCGAATCAAGTTGTATCTTATAACGGACTTGATAAATGTTTAATCCGTCAAGAATCTTATCATCTGTCTATTGGAGTCGTGGTGTGGTATTTGAATTCCAGGGGAAAAAGCGCAGATTTGTTTAATTTCCTCCATCGTATAGCCATTGTTTAAAATAAGAAAACAGGTCATTATCATTCCTCATATATCCGCATAAAGGAAAAACTCATCTAATTAAAAAAAATGCTTGCATGCTTTTTCTTGTAATACGACTCTTCAATTTCTTTTCGTCTCTCTTTGATGGACAATTTTGGTGCCGTTAAAATTGCAAAATCTTCACCATAGCCATATAATTCTCAAAGATGCATTAGTTTCATTCAATGAACTGTCGCACTAGGTTTCTACATTCAATACATATTGATGAAAACTTTACAATTACCCAATAGAGTCATTAAGGAAAAAAACGTTTCTAAGTGTAAACGACAATTCATCAGTCAATATGAAGAATTAACAGCATACAATCCTCAATAGTTGAAACACGTCCGCCAATAACTAGGTGTTTGTGAAATTTAGTCTGAATAACGTAATTCCGATTCTGACACTAAAAATTTGACATTTAAAGGTATTATTAAGAATCATTCATCCTCATCCAGGTGAAAAGCTGGATATTAGACTGTGAAGTGTATACAAATCAAATTTAATCAACATCAATATATTGTAACGTAGGTACTTTAGTGTGGAACTCAATGACACACACAAGAAGTAGAGCTAAACCAATTTATTAACTCAACTCCGAACTCAGAACACCGTGACTGAGATATCTTCTGCTTTTATATTAGCAGGGAAAGTTCCAGAATACTTTTCTGGAGACAGTAAGAAAAGTACAGAGCGCTTATCTGGTAAACTAAAGAAAGGTCCAGAATCTTCTGGAACGCGAAATAAAGGAAAACATAAAATCAAGGAATTAAATGTTTACACAGACTGTGCATCGCATTGTCGCTAGCGGGATTCGAACTCCCGATCATGAGACCACTGCTATGACCATTCGGCCATGGAGAATCGACCGTCCCTTTTTCAATGCGTCAATATAAATAGTTTCCAAAAGAACTTAAAATTCAACAGCATTTTATTTAATTGTAAGCCTTACATTAATCAAAACTGCTATCATTCCTCAAAATGGGCATATCGAAACAAAATTACGTAACGGGTATCCCTACCAATCACAAAACTGAGATTATAAAATAAAATGAACTTCGCATAAATTCCCATGAGTGGTGAAGCTAATAGAAAACAAAACTTTCCAACAGTTACCCAGATGGACAGCAATAATTACAAAAATATGATTTAGCATTCGAGGAAAACTCTAATGTTAAAATCTCGATGTCGAATTCTTTGACAATAATATATTCTGTTTAAATACTTCATATATGAGAAAATAAACAAAAGAAATAAATAGCTAGATATTTCTACTGAATAGATATGAATTATATATTTCATTATTAATAAATATATAATATTCATTCTACTGAATATTTTATATTTCAAAGCAGTTTAGAGTAATATAGCTTGAATTTTTCTTGAAATATAACGCTATACAGCCTAAAGATTTTTTTCCCTGCTCTCTGCATTTATGATAAATTACGAAAGATGTAATTTTTATTTTTAGATTTTAAAATTAAACTAGTTCTTACATAAAAGTTACATTAGAACTAAAAAAACTTCTATGATATTTTTTTCTTGCTGAAAAGAATTTTCAACAACTATTTCATAAAATCAAAATATTATTATAAGAACTAAAATTTATTTTGACTTCACCAACAATTCCTTTTCACTTCAACTATTGCTAAACAACTATTCTGAAAAATATTTTCTGTAATGTATTCTAATGGACTTTTCCATTTTATTCAGAAAGACAACACATTCTTTATTTAATACATACGTTCATGTAAATATGTACTCAAAATGCAAAATTTAATTTTGAAATAACTTAAATTTTCTTAAAAAAAAATGTGTTCGCCTGAGGAATATTTTCATTTATATGCCAAAAGAATTTTAAAAAAATGTGTTTTATTCCAAAAAAAATGTTTAGTACTATACAATTATATAATAAGCAAATAGACGGCGATTTCAATTTTAGATTATGTTAATTATATGATCATGCTTTGAAGCACCACTGAGAGCTTTTTGTGATGGGACTCATAATGTTAAAACCGTTTTCAAATAAAAGGAGTGATCTCTTAGTAATCATCAACATCGCCCAATTTCACACCATACCAATGTCTGTGAAATTTGGACCTTCGGTTCCGAAGCGTAGATAATGCTCATGGCAGCCTTTTAAAAATCGCAGATGAATGTTTCAACAACACAATTATTTTTAATTGAGATAGAAATATTACTAAAACAAAGGAGATTAAACTTCTATATGAAAAGGCTTTGAACTTGATTCATTTGTCACGATTTTATCAGCCACTGCATTCTTTGTGTATTCTTCAGATAATTTTAAAAAGAATACTAACATAAAACATTATCTTATTTTGAAAAATATCTTTCGAAATATATTAAAGCATTGGTTATTAACAAATTGAAAAAAAAAATCTAACATTTATTTTTGCTTAATCATATTATAGTTATTAAAACATTCATATTCATTATTCACAATCTTGCGATTTTATATTGCATTTCTATATAATAGTAAAGTACCGTTAGAAAAAATTGCGTTTTAATTAATTTTTAGGAATTATTAAAATTAAAGGGCAAATTATATGACAAAAAACTTATATTACTGAAAAGCTTATTTTAATGGCATAGAAATATTTTTTACGCCAATAATATATCTCGAAGTCATTAAGAAAATTTTATAATTAAATAATTTTGATTAATTAAAAATTTTAATTAATTTAAATTTGTTTAATTAAAAACCTAATTAAGATTTCGAAATATCCCTTTCTTAGTGAGCACCTACTACAAAAAAAGTAATTTCCGTCTGAATTTGGTTACTCTACTTTATTTATATCATATACGTCGCATGATGTAATTAACAGATGCTATGAAGCCTCTAAACAATATCATGTTAAAAAAATAACGTTTATCTTTAAATCAAAATATTACTAACGTGTTTTATGTAATATGAATCATTATCTCTACTAATAATAAAGATGAAAGTATGTTAGCGCTCTACAGAATGCATCATTTTAACCTACAGCCATCAAACCAGGCACATAATATATACCTTGGGAGTTGTATATGTGCAACTAGGGAAAATCCATTTAAAAATTTACTTATAATTTTAATTAAATGGAAAATATACTGAATTTTAAGGGGTATTTTTTCAAGACTTTAAAAAATATTATTGCACAAAAATGGTTTTTAAAACTTTTAAAAATTAAAAAAAATGACCTTTAATGATACCAAATTTATAACCAAGCAAATTCTACTTAAATTCTGGAAATTTTTTTTTAAATATATATATATATATATATATATATATATATCATTCAACAAAAAATTACATCGTTGCCCGAAATTCAAAAAGTTTTCATTGTTTCATCAAATATTTCACCGTATGATTTTCTTCCATTGTTTCGAGCTAAGGAAGAGGGATTCTGTTTTACATGTACGTAATTTATAAAACGAATAAATCGGTTAAATACTACGAAATTTAGAAGATGGACTATCCAGGCATTTAATTTACGTTTTTAATAGTGCTCTGATGTCATGGAACTGGCTTTCACTAGAAAGGTTCATGGACACAATAAACAGAGCAAAATAAGACAAATAAAATAACACGGCTTTACTATCTGATAAATTGGAGGAAGCATAGATATTAAGTCATATCTGAACGACTTAATTAAATTTAATCAATATTCCCTGCTTGCTAGCTGGTTGCCATCGGTGATTGGTATCAAATAAAATAGTTTATGAAACTGTATAGAGATCCGAAATCAAATTTCGTGTTTAACCATTTGCCGTACTTTTTATTAAACTGCCAATTATTTTGAATTATCTTTCCCAATTGTATAAAATAATACTTAAAAAAATGTTCGGAATATAAACAATCATATCATAAGTTGAATTATATCATTTAAAAATAAATGTAGTTCTTTTATTAACGGAATGTTCAAATTATTTATCGGAATGTTCAAAATTTAGAAACTTACTTCACTTTTTGAAGGATATTCCGGCAAGTTGTATTGTTCAACACATGTTTTACATTGCTCCAACATTGTCTGTAATTAAAAAAACAACAACATATATTAGAAAATGTTTTTTAAATGTAGCAATCAATGTAACCAGCAAAGAAAAAAATTATATGAATCATTTTGCTTACTTCATTTTTAATTCGTTTCTCACATTTAGATTTTGCATAAGCTCTTGGAGGTTTCTGAAAAAGAAAAGAGAAAGCAGATGGTTATCAACTGTTTTCACAAAAATTGCATATATTCATTTTAATTAATTGTTTTTTAAAATAAAACTTTGGGATTGATATATTTCAACGGTTGCTTGTCATTTAATGCAACCATAATGATCTTCAAATAGACCTATATGTATTATTCAGTTTCGAGAACAATATTTATTGAAAACATAGCGAATCATTGCCAGGATTTAGAAGTTTTCATCTAGGAGTGGATTTAAGAGAAATACTCTTGAATGCTGAATTCTCGAAGAATATTGCTTTTCTATTTTTAAAATCTTATATTTAACACAAAATGCTTAAAGAAAATTTGCATCTTAAAAAATTAAAAAACAACAAGGGACGAAACAATTGTGATTAAATTCAGAAAAAAGCGGATAAATATTTGTTTTAATTAAAAGAAAATAACTATGAGATAAATATATTCAGTTAACATTTTTTGGCATTTACCAACCTCCTGGGGACAACAATAATTACCAATCCCCTGGGGGCGCCTCAAAAATGGTAATGAGAAGCTTCCGGCATAGTGGTTCTCGTGACTCTGTTGGATACAAAATTGGTGTGGGGTTGACTATCCCCTACCAATAATGGGACGTGCCTTCTACGGAAGGGGTTATACCGTAGCCGGTAATGGATTTTAGACTCAACTATAACTCCCGCCTATGCTGTTGCAATATTCTGATCATTTAATTTATCCGAATGTTTATGGGAAGGGAGCAGTAGTTTTTTTCTTGTTATAATACTTAACAATAATCCCATTTTTATGTTTTGTTTATGATTTTCTGTTAAATCTACATATTTTTAATTTAAAGTCACGCTTGTTTGCGTTTCTATTATATGTGATATATCTATATTCTAAGCGATATTAACCTCTTTCACATTATTACCCAAAAAAGAAAGTTTTTAATGTGCAATTTAAACTGCAGTTTTTCTCCTGGCTAATTTTGCATTTCTTTCCTTTTGTAATTATTCTTTAAACGAGCAAGCAGCAGATAGCTAGATCAAGCAAATAAGAAAAAGTTTTTAAAAAATTGTAAAATTTTATTTCATAAAGAATATTTAACAAAATAAAGAGAGCTTTTATCGAAACTACAATAAATGTAAGTAAATTGCAAATTATTAAAAGGCAAGGGAGAAATCTTTTAAAAGTGTAGCATTCTTTTAATTTCGATATTCTTTACTTATTATTTTTAATGAATGAAAGACAATTTTACAATCTTCAGGATTTTTTCAGGAAGTATTTTATAGCCACGCCTAGGCCATAGCCATTCCTGCACGCAAAGAGGGTCATATCATAGTGAAGAGTCAAACATGAGAAAAGGAAGTTAGAAATATATTCACAATTTTAATGCTTTTAATAGGAGAAAAATTCCTGATTGCAGACGATTCAATAATTTTATGGATTCTTATTTAGTTCATAAGGGCGTTTTATCTCAAACTATGAAAGGTTTGAAGATGCGTGGGAAAAATTAAAATTTTGCATGATTCATGAATTAAAATAGGAGTGCTTCTATGATTGAAATGAAACAGAAATGTGTATGTGTTTTAAATTAATTGGCATCAAAAAGAATTATAGCATATATTTGTGGGGAACGAAGCATGGATTATGCTTTTATAAGTAAACTATATTTCAAGCCACAAATTTTATTTTATTTAAAACTAATCTAAATCTAAATATATAATTACTTCTATTTGTCGCAAAATCTAATAGTTACGCATATAATCAACATCTATTAACTTTTTTTTAAAGGATAATAATTTGGTCTTTTCTTCTTCATTTTTAAAGAATACTTGCCGAGGCGCTCAATGGACTGGTTGTTATAGTAATAAAAAAAAAGTTTCAAAATCAAATGAACGCATCATAGTCTTTGAACTTTTTAGACTTGCAAGAAGCAATTTAAATAAAACTTTTCAAATCATTCTTTACTATGTATTATTCCCAAGAAAAAGAAGTAAACATGTTTGATTTTTTTTTTTTAATTTTCCTGTTGCTATCTTTTTGATTGGGCTTCTTTTATAATTAAAACAGGCTTAATACTTCAATTTTGCTTATTAATTTAAATAATAAAGACTGAATTTTAATTTTAAAATAAATTTGAAAAATATCGATTTAATTTGATAATAGAATATAAATTTTAATGTAATGGTTTCATAATTGTTATAAAAGTTAAACTCAAGATAAAAATGACCCTTGGTCATTGAAAAAAAAATCAGTATTATAAAAAAATTAGAGCATCTTTTTAAAGATTAGTGGAATAAATTAGTCAATTAAATTTAATTATTTGATTGACAAATTTTTCGTATTACAAGAGGATTATATTAAAATTTTTTGCTATTGATATGAATCAGCGCGAATATTGAGGAAATTTTTGTAAATCCAGTTTATAAAACGTTTCTCATTTAAGGGATAGTTCGAAATTGATATCATTAGTAATTTGCTTTTTAATCAGTATTCAGCGGAATTTCTGTTGGAAAATGATAATACAACGAACTGAAGATATTAAGAACAACGAATGCATTTTTTTTTTTTTTGAAATTAAAAGGCGGTGATTACGATCAGATTTACTATCGTATGAGCAAATAGAAGGCAATGTCAATTTTGTGAAACCCATAAAGCATCCAAAATTTCTATTATAAGAATAGCATCTTTTAAAATTTTTATGAATGACTGACCTGAGAAGGTTTTTTTCCCTATATATATGAAAGAAAATCAAACCACTTATACTTGTAAATTGTGCATTTTATAACAATTCAAAAAACGTTGGATTAATAAAAGTTGCGTTTAAATTAACTTTGAAAAATTGATTAAAAAATCAGAAAAAAAATTGTACGGTAATCAAATTGATGTCACTATAACGCTAATTTATTTATTTGTTATTATTTTTTATTTTAAGGTGTAGTAAAAGTAATATTTATATCGTGATTTATTCAAAAGTTATGGACCAAAAAAACCTGATTTTTTTAATTCCCTTTTTACCTCTCTCGCCTCTTAAAGGGGAATAGAAACTTTTTAATAGCTCAGTTAATCCTTCTAAATGCTAAGGAACATGAGTTCTAAATTTCATTTGAATCTGTCAAAGAGTGTGGAATTTTCAAAAGTTTAAGCAAATAAATAGACATTCAATTTTAAATATGTAAGTAATTTTATCTTCATTCTCTATTTCACTTCAAAACCCCATGTTTGTAGCTAAACTGTAAGAATTTTTCAGCCCTAGATCTAACCAATAATTCATATTTATAAGAAGATAGGAAGAGGAGTGTTTTGCATAAACACGATATTTACACACAGTTCAAAAACCATTCATTCAACTTGAAGACCATCAAAAAGTAAAAAAATAACTGTAAAAAAAATTCTCATCTTTTCATTTTACATTATATTTATCCAATTCAGACACATTTTTTCAATGAAACTCTCTTTTTATAATTATAAAAGTAATAATCTTTTTTTTTATATAAAATGTCTATATTCTATAAGAAAACTTTGAAACGTAGATAAAATATTAAATAAAGAGCGAATTCATTGAGAATAATATCCACAAAAATAAAAATTCCCACCAAAATAATGATGATACCTTTCTCGAAAAATTGTAACGTTGAACTGAATTCTTATCTTTTTGAGTGACAAAAATACTAAAATTTTAAGAATATTTTTCATGTTTTTCGATATAATAGTATTTAAAAAATAATTAAAAATGTTTAATCTAATGGAATAAAATACTTTAAAAATAAAAATACTCTTACCTGTCCTGCCGCTATTTCTATTAAAAAGAAAAACAGAACGAAAACCGCGAAAATCCCAACTTTAAACATTCTGAAAAGCCTCTGTAGCCAAACTAATATAATTAAACTTCAAGTCAAACGCAAAGGATATCGATTTAGTGTCGTCTGCGTTTATCAGCTTCTTTTACATTTATATACCCTGCGTAGTACCATAAAAAAAAGAAAAAGAAATCACTGAACAGCGTATATTTCCGTAGTTCGGTGTGGGAAATAATTATTCTTTCGAAGCCTTCATTGTCATTGGAGGATGCTGACAGATCATGTGACTTGTATTCTGTCAGTTCCGGTCCGTCAGATGTTCCATTCAGTGCGACCGACCTTTATGTTTTCATTCGATCATACACTATTAGACTAAGAGCTTTGGGTCAACAGTCTTCTTCATTCTAAAACAGGTTTCAGAGCGTTTAAAATTCGATCTAAGATTAAGAGTTTTTTTTTTTTTTTTTTTTTTTTAGATGAAGAAACCTATTTGGGTGACAGAAAAAAGTTGCTTTAATGTGTCAGTGATTTTCGTTACCTGAAACGTGATTCGTTTAGATAAATAAAGAATTCTTGTTTGGAAATAATAGAAACTTCCTATTCATGTTCCAGTGAAACTTTTATGTTTACAAATGGAGTAAAAAAAGGCAAGAAGCAAAATTGAAGCCTATAAATGAATAGAATAAGTCTTGCAAACAAAATCATGTTTATTATCAAAGTAACACATTAAAAATAGAATAACAATAATAATAAGCAGAGAAGTAAAAGTAATTATGATTAAATAGACAGAATAGACAACTGCCTGTGGTTCTCAATTGAATGAGGATCCTCATCTTCCCCCCCCCCTCTATTTTCATTTCTTTTTTTGCATTTGATTTACAAGGATAGAAAATTGTAAGTTAGAAAATTTGAATTTATCAGTAGAATTTAAAGCATTCAAATTATAATCAAATGTCCCACAGCTTTCAGAACATTATTATTATTATTTTCATAATTTCAAATTAGCTTGTAGACAGGGCAATCCAGTTCCTTTAATTGACTAATTCCCAAGGCAAAACTACTCTGGCAAATTATATATTAGACTATTTACATTACGCCAAAAAAGAAATTTTTTATTGTTTTAACTTTTTATTTATACTTATTTTAAAATTTAAATTAGTTTAGTCTTGATGAACTAGCCGCCTTGAAAATTGTCTGTAATGAATTATTTTGTCCTTTCAATTTATCGTTAATATTTGTTATTCATTATTTAGACAATATATTGAATTAAAATAAAGATTATAAACAATTTTTAAAATTGGGGCGAAGTGAAAAGGTCCCATCGAAGCTTATATTACCTAAGAAGCTCTACTGTGCTTAATGCGACAGGATCATTGATTTTTCCATGAAAACTACTTTGACACAATGATGATGAAATTGAATATTCCAAACGACTGTTTTTAAAGATAACTTTTTTTTCCCCCAATGAAAAAAAAAAGTTTAAAGAATGACTTTAGTTAAAGAGAAGTAGAAATAAATGGAATGACATGGCGATGTTAATGATAAAATTGTTTGTTCAGAAGTGACTTGCTTTATATTAAATTAAATCAACTATAAACTGGATTGATGTAAGCACTATCAATACATATAATCATCCACCATCGTCTATAACATTGGGAGGAGTTTAAAAGTATTCCTCCCCTCTTTTATCTGTATCGTTACTGGAAGCGTTAATCCCAGTTTTTGTTTTCAGATCAAGCAACTCAGAGAGATTTTCTTTTTTAAGTTTAAAACGACTGATTTATCATTATGTGAATAAATCTAATTATGAATTAAAATTAGATGTGGGATTGTAAACTTCATATTTTATTTACATTATTTTATGCCGGTTTATAACAAACATGAAATTGAAGTCTACTTCATTACATTCTCTTTTCGCAGAAAAGCTGCAGTTATTGCTACTATTTTCTTTCAACAATTTTTAGGTCTGTTTATATTTTATTTGATATTGCTTTTTTTTTCTTTTTTGTTAGTGGATCGCTATTTATTTCGATTCATTTTTAGTGTTTAATTTTAATCTGAATGTTTGTGAATCTTTTTAGCTCATAGAATTCCAAGCCGCCTTAATTGTTTACTTTTAATTTTACTACATATCTACTTCTAAAATGCGCAATAAATTATTATTTTAATTTTTAATATTTAAAAACTCTGTCAATGTGATTTTCTACAATTTTCTTTATTTAATTTATGATAGTTAAATTTGAGTATTTTAACAGGATAACTGTCCGTCAAAACGGGTACATCTTCTTGTACGTATGTATGTATGTTTATATGCACACACACACACATACACACTTATATATAGCGAGAGAGAATTAATTTATGAGTGTGAGTGTTCGCTTTTATCTTCATCATGCACAAATAGACGGTTTCACATATCGGGACCAAAGATGGCCAAAAAAAAAAAAAAAAAACATTTATACATTTTTCCATATCAAGCTAATAAAAAACAAACAAACAAAAATTGACCCATTTATTTCTCAGACTCAACCCATTTTTTTTTTTTCAAAGCACTGTAATTACAGACGATTTTATTTATTCATTTTTATTGTTTAACAGTTTAATGAGAAATGTACCTGATTTAATCATTGGCAAATCTTTCATAATTCGATATATCCATCCTGAGACAGCCTTCATTTAGCTTTGAAAAAATGGAGTGTGTGTGAGAGAGAGATAGCGATTTAAATGTGATCAAAAAAATTATTTTACAGGGTAATTTTTTTGTATTTAGGAAACTCCAGTGGAATGACACGTTTTACAATTAAAAGCGTAGAAAAATATCAGAAAAACTATATAAATAAAATGAAATTCATAAATATGTTGTCTATATAGTATAAAAATCTAAATTCTTCAAAAAAAAAATTCTAATTTTTCTCACATAAATAATAAGGAAGGTTTCAGCCTTTTTTAATAATTAATTGCATAGTTGATTTTTAATTAATTGAAAGCTATATATTTATACGTTGAATAATATAAAATGTAGTGAGTTTCTTTTCTTTTAATGTGTCTTGACTCTCCATTAAATGCTACTATCAAGCTTTGTGACAGGTAAAGTATATACTCGTGATCAGTTACAGCTAATAACTATAACTATTTTTTGTGTTATATATATTCCAAATATTGCTCACAAATAATAAAATATAAATTAAGTTCTAGTAAAATGTTCAATTTAAAAAGCCTAATTTGTATTTGTTTCTTCAATTGCCATTAGTGGCTTAGAAAGAGTAAATAGTATCAGAAGCAGGATATAATTTTGAACCCCTTCATCATATATTGAAGACATAAAAAAAAGAACAGACAAAAAGTGATATAAACTCGTTAGCATTTTGTCACCATGACAACCTTAATTTTTTTATTATTATTAAGAGCTAGATTAATTTTTTATTATTATTTAATGGCGTGAAAATATTTCTATCCTGAGAAATGCCTTGTATATCTACTAGTAGATAGTAAAGAATCCATATGTAATTTAAATAAGATATGTCACAAATAAATGTATATGAGGTCAAATTGAATCCAAAAATTAAGAAAAAAAAAGTAAGAAAGGGAACTCAATGCATATAACAATAAGAATGCAATAAAATAACGAAATGTTACTTGGCATTTAATATTTTTGCTCTACGCAAATTTTATAATTAAGAGTTGTTGTTTTTTTAAGAATTTTGTCATTGATATTAGTGAAAAAAGTTTTTTTGTTGTGTTTGAAGTCAATGATCTGTTAAAGAAAAAAACTTTTATCCCTCAAAGAGATTAGGAAAAAAGTAAACACCATTTGAAGAATGCTTTTCTTTTTCTTTTGTTCTTCTTTTGAATCCTTTATTGTTGGTATTGACAAACAACGAATCTCGAATTCATCCGTAAAAACCTAAATTATGGAACAACAAAAAAACACCCGTAAATCAAAGTATTTTCCCTTTTTCTTAAGAATAAACATAAAATTGGCTGATGCGTACAAATGGCGTAGCGAGGGTAAGACACATATCTTTCCTTTACTCCATTTGTCTTTAATGACTTAGAAAGAAAAAACAGTGCCAAGGACATGGCATTATTTTGTGTCTTTTCATTATATTGGACTTTAATCTTCACATTCCTAAGATCATTCAAGTGCAAGAACATCAGAATCTGGAACGCCCTTCCATTAAAGATCCCCCCATCTCAAAAATCGCAATGGTAGCCTCTATTCTGAAGGAGTTGGTATCATAGAGTTGAAATCGTGAGTATATTTCAGCTCTATGGTTGATGCTCTCGCTTAGTTGAAGGACATCCTTTGATAGTTTTCAGAAAATCACCCTGCCTCTCTACATCTTTTGAGGGAGTGTCTCTAGCAAATAAAGCCGGAGTATTTATTTAATCAAAAATGCTTAATGTAATTGGAAGAAAACTTCGCAATAATATCTAAAGGTTTAGGGCACCCACCGTCATTGATCTCTTTCAGCATTGATAGAATTAGAAAGTGATACAAACGCACTAAGATTTTGTTTCCATGGCAATCCTTGAGTCTTTCTACAGAACATCCATTTCCTCCTTGTCCTTGATCCTTTCCCCAGGAGGGGCACCTCGTAATTGAGGATGAAACGCTTCCGGCATGATGGTTGGTTCTCGCCACCCTGGAGGATACACGAAAAGGTGGGGATCTAGCTCCTTCCATCGATGATGGGACGTTTTTCGTTAGGGAAGGGTTGTACCGTGGCCGGTGATGGCCCTTAGGACTCAACCACAGTTCCCGCCAGTGTTGCTGTTGCCGCGGTCCGGTCATTCAGTTTTTATCCGTGGGCCTTTGGACGGGTCGGAGAGTCAGTGATATGACTATGTCCTTAATCCTTTTTAATCTGATATACTCCTGATTAGTACATGAAATCCCAGAAGACTCTTATTTAAACTTTTAAACTAAAGTTGTAAAATCGAGTTTTTACCACAAAAGCAAAGGAAAATATAAAATATTTTACAAGCAGAATCATCAATTAAAAAAAAAAAAAGAAAAGAAATTACTCCATGATTTTTTGTTTTAATGATACTAAATTTTTTCTGGAGTATAATTAATTTTTTTTATTTAATAATTTTTTTATCCATAACGAAACTTTGAAAATTATGAATTGGAATTTTATAAACTTTGCATAATCTTTACAAAATTTTTATTATCAATTTATTACTTAAATTGATAATTATCAATCTGCTTAATTATCTAATTTTATTTATTTAGACAATTAAACTCATTATCTGAAATGCAAAAATGAAATAATGTGCTTTTTATTTATTTATTTATTTTCCGTAGAGAAGATAAACAAATATTGGGGACTTTATAGTTATTAATATATGCTCTGTAGTTTTTTTAAAGGGATGTCGGAAAGTTCTATTTCATGTTGCTGAAAAGTCCTCTTGACTAAGCTCAGTTCCCGGAATTGTAATCGACTTCTCAAACTATTTTTACAATACCAAAATCTTTATTTCTGAGAAACAGACAAGGAGGAAAAATCATTGGCAGTAACAATAACAATGATGTTACTATATAAGTATCCTTGAACTTCGTTTTTGAACTTTTGACCGTAAATCTCAGGTTTTCCCCCCAACATCAAATTTAAGGTCTCTGCCTCTCGATTGCGAACATTCTGGACTCTAGAAAAGTGCTCAACTTTAACAAGTTTCTGGTTTCATTATTTTATTGTTTTTTCCCGTGAGAGAAAAGGTTAATTCTTCTCGAGTACCCTCTCGAAAGCAGGAAGTAAAAACACCCAAAGATTCTTGCACGAGGACGCATCTAAACGTTCGAAAATAATAAAAATAAATGAAGAACAGCTCATCAGAAAGTAGGGTAACAGGTGTTTTTAATGTAACAATGTACACCAGCTATGAAGGTCAAGTTTGCAGTTGATGACATGAGATTGAATAATGGTCTATCCCGATGAGAACATTCGAATGCAAGTTTCAGACGATTTCAAAACAAACAGAACGATATTAAAATGTGGAGCTTCAACTAGGTTGGTTACGTCTTCATACCGAAATTGGGAACAAACTTGGTAATGACACAATATCACGAATTTGTTTTATCTCAAAAAAAAAGGACACGTGCTGAAGGAAAGATGTCAGCATAAGGTTATAAGGAATATTTGAGTTAAAATAAATTAAAGAAACCCAGATTAGATGAACAGTTCCCATTTCAGATACATTGTCCCAGAATTAAAAAAAAAATGCTGGAATTGCTCCTTTATCGAATAAAATGCTCTGAATTATCCCGCATACATAGTTATATTCATGTGACAAACAAAAAATAATTTAACATAATTTTTAATAAAAAGCTTTTTAAATATAAGTCATCCCATTTTTAATTTGTATTCCATATCGTAAATTCCATGAATCTTATTAAGTTCGTATGACTTGCATTATAATTAGAATCAATAGTAAAATTGCTAGGTGCCTCGGATTAGCCAGGCAAATCCTGTTTTTAACTCATCGTCCTTCATATCTTGCATTAATACCTAAAGTATATCATATTTAATATTTTTTAAAAAAAGTTTAAGCTCTTAAATTAATGGCATACATAAATTTGTTAAATATTGACATTTAGAAAAAGTTTTAGGGAATTCTTTTATTAATAAACCAGAACACAAACATTGAATCAAAAATAGTCAGATTGCATTTTGCGGCAAAATTCTCTGGTTATTAAGGTATAAAAATTTGTTTTATATGCTAAGTCAAAGTATATTTAACTACAATATTATAATAAAGTATAATTGTTTGTCTACAGTTTTTGAGTTAAATATCATTCTATAAAAATTAATTTAAAGTTCAACAAATAATTTAAAAAATTCAACAAAAATAAACAAATATATACAACTAATAGATTAAATAAACAGAAACTGACTACTTGCTACAATTTCTATAATTATAATTTTAAAATATTAATTTATTTATTAATTAAAATATAAACTGATTCATTTATTTTTGTTTTAATACTATTATCATTTTTCGAATAAAAATCTTTGAAAAAGATTCCTTAACAAAGGAGTTCGTCGCAGAATTTATAAGTATTCTAAAAATTAAGAACATTGATTAATTTTTACGCGAATTTCAATTTTATTGCCCTTTTTTATTTAATTTAATCCTTTTACATTTATTCATTCATTTGAACTTTCTTGGTATGAGCCTTCCTGTTTGATATCGGCTTTTAATGCGTTTATATATATATATATATATATATATATATTATTGATTCACTTTATGTTCACATTCACTTTATATTATATTAGCCGCCTTTGGCGAACAGCTAATTCACTGGAAATATCGGCTATGTTTACTTTGAATTCAATGTTTGTTTATTATTATTATTATTATTATTACTTGATGTTCATGGCTCTCTCAATAAAAAAAATTATCAAGCATCAAAACAATACTATTTTAATAGCCTTATCATGTTCTATTCATTGTTTATGTGAATCATCTAACTTTCCAAGTACTGTTAACTTCACTTTCTGATTCCACACTAACCGTCCTTGATGATCAGTTTATTCACCGAGAATATTGGTTGTGCTTAGTCTTATTTAAATGCAGTTGCGTCTCTCAATATTGTGAAGATGAATATATGTGTATGTGTGTGTGTGTGAGAGAGAGAGAGAGAGTATCTGCGTGTGTATGTCTAATGATATTTTAAACTCTTAATTTAAACCAAATTAATTTCCAAAGCTTTTTCTTAATTTAGCCCATAGTAAAATATTCTCTTATTTCCTGATCTCATTCCACTTAATAATTCAACTGAAGCTGTGTAAAAATTACTGTGCAATCAGTTCTACGTATCGAGTGAAAATGATACTTCCATTGCCCTTCTCAAAGGTCACCACGTGTATTGAACCGGCACGTGACCGGAAATCCCATGTTATATAAGACTAGTGATCATTGTCTCGTTCCTTCTTTACTTCTGCTTTTGTGTTGCTCTGCTCCTTCTTGTAAATAATCATGCCTGCCTCCCGAGAGAGAATAAAGCGAAATTAAAAATACAAAGTCTCTTCACTGCTTGTCGAACCTGCATTCTACTTTTCAGAAATAATGTTACATATATATGTGGATCTCTCTCTCTCTCTCTCTGTGTGTGTGTGTGTGTGTGTGTGTGTGTGTGTGTGTGTGTGTGTGTGTGTGTGTGTGTGTGTGTGTGTGTGTGTGTGTGTGTGTGTGTGTGTGTGTGTGTGTGTGTGTGTGTGTGTGTGTGTGTGTTGGCGCTTTACAAGATAGACCAAGTGACTCAGAGCTACCAAGCTGGGCTCATAGTTACTTTAACGCTTAAAAATGTGCATCTCTAAAGGATTTTTTTTATTTTAATTAAAATTTAATTAATTAAAGATTAAATGATATCTTGCCTTTTTTCACCATGACTTCCAAAAATATTAGAACACAAAAATTATTTTTAAGTCATCTTAAAATTTAAAGAATTATCTTTTCAATGATACCAAATTTTTGCAACATAATTTTTTTATATTTTTTTATCAATTTTTTTCTAAAAAAATTAACTTATTTTAAATCAATATATTTCATTGTTGAAGTGAAACTCAAATTGTTCTCATTGTTGCTGCTAATATTTCATCCTGGCTTTTTTTCCAATGATATTAAAATTCGGCTTATTATTATTCCTTTTTTGTTGAGTAAAATTTAATATAAGAAATGCTTTTTACATTTATTGAATTTATAATTAAGATTTACTTTCAAAAATCTAACATTGGTTAGAATTTTTAAAAGGGCATTTAATTTTAATCATTGTTACTTTTTCCTGAGACGTAATTGGATGTTTAAAGATACAGACAAAAAAAAATTAGGGACATGCATAAAACAATGAACAGAGTGGTATAATGCTTCTGTATGAACTATACGGCTATCAAAATTTGAAATTTTAAAATATTTTACTTAGAATGTCATTAAAACTAATTCACAAAAGATATCCAATCAAAATGTTTGCCAACTATTAAACCCAGCGAATCAACTAATCACCAAAGACGGCTAGCTATAAATAAAAATGACAAAACCATTTTTGCAATTACAGAAGTTTTACTATTCATTTTGACAATCAATGCCGTCTTTGGGAAGATTAAGATAGATAAAATATCTGACAGTATTCAATAATATTTCGTAAAATATATTGCCAGGTGTACAAATATTGTTTATATATTACCATGAATATAAACAACAGTTTGCCGTTGGGCAAATGCGTTAACTGAGGATATAAAAAAACATTTACTCCTGATAAAAATGCAACAGATATGATAAAATGAGTAAGAGTTATTTTGAATCAAACTAAATTAAAATGAATTTGATTATCAAATTTTTAGCAATGTAAAAATGATAAAGATCCTAAAACGAAACTAGATAAAATTTTATCAAAGCAGTTTGTGTAGGAAAATATAAAGCAATTACAAATAAAAGCATGTGCAATTAAAATAATCCTGACAACCTCGATTATCAACAATGCATTTATTTCGAAAAGCAACACGATCTAAAACTAACATAAACAATGAGATCATTTTTTAAAGAAGTAATATACGATTTTAAATTCACCCATTAAATTTAATGTTACTAGCAAAAAAACACAGTTGCCGTTGTGTATGAACAATTAAACTATACACATATATATAGTGTATATAATTGGTATAAAATATATTTTTACCTTTTCCTAATGCAAAGTACCCTTATAAAAAAAAGTAGAGCTGTCATTTTGAAATTTTAATGAACTGCATAGTTTAGATTCACCTGAGTTTTTAAAAATACGTGAATAAAATAGGTCAAAAACATTTCAGCTGAATAGATGAAATTTAATATATATATATATATCTTTCACGCAAAAATTGCAGACATGGAATAAATTATTTGTGAAATCAGTCAAGTATTAGAATATTTTTCATAAATATTGAACCATTGTTTTTATGGTGGAAGAACGCTTGTCAATATTATGTCACTTTACAGATTCTTTTAACATGGGTGTTTTATTTCACTTTAAATAAATCTATTAAGCCATTTTCATTTTTTCGTATACACATACAATGAGAAAATGTTGTAATCGTCAAAATATTTGAACTCGCCATATCTCAACATTTCACACCATCCTAAATCCGCTCTCCCCCTCACCAATTTTTTTTAATTTTATTTATTTATTAGAATCATATCTGCCTGGCTGCGAACGCAATAACTCAAAAACCCTTTCAGCTAGAAAAACGAAATTTGGTTATCTGTTCTTTACAAGAAATTAATAGATTTCTGTCAAATTTTGAACGAAATTCATCCAGAGGTAGTTTGTTAGTCATCTGTTTGAATGCAAGCTAGCATGGCAATTTCAAAACGAAGAGATCTAGATGTTAAATCTGTATTCCAGATTTTATACATCTTATATGTAAGTAAGTATCAGACTTAGAAACAAATATACAGAGGCATTGAACATTTGTCGATCTGTACTTTCACATGTGTTTAAATGTGATAATTCGAAAATATAATAACTGAAGTAAACAAAAATTAATTCACAGTTTTAGCATCTAAAGTATAGATCCTTGTCAAATTTTAAACTACATTAAAATCACTAAACACACCACGGGTTTTATCATCTGTCAGTCTGTATTTTCAAAAGCATGTAAACGCAATTACTTAAATATATGAAATTTGATATGTGATTTTGTGATTACATTTGGAGTTCTATGACAAATATTGGTTTGAATCGGTTGGAAAAAAGCGCCCAAAATACTTATTCAGTTTACTGTTACTTGTTTATTATCTCATCTCAGAAATTAATACCAAACATCGTACTTTAATAGGCTCTTTTATAATTATCGTTTGCGATTGGCATGCTACTAATAATACACAAATTTATTAGAAGACATGGAAGGAAGTTTTGGAAAACTACTCCCGCTGGTTAGTTATTTTATTTATTTACCAGAACTTTGGTAACCTTATTTAAAATAATTTAAATTTTTAATTATTTCATTTACCAGTGCATTTATCAGTCACTTTCAAATGACACATACATAATTTTAGTTTATTACATGAAAACATTTCATCAGGTCCATTCATATTCTGCGATGAAAAATCGGTGTTGCAGAGCCAGCGCAAGAACTTAAATCTTGATCTGGCAACAACTTTTTTCCCGCCAGAATACTTTCGTTTTACCGCGCGAGAAAAGATATGTCTCCTGTTGCTGTGTTTATGTGATGTATGTGCATATTATGTTCATGTTGTATCCCTGCTTTAGATGTCTTCGTCAGTAGTTGCTTTACATATAATAAATGGAAAAAAGACAGATCAGGTCCCTTTTATTTGATTACCCACGAACAATCGGCATACATTTGTTTGTGTGTGAGTTAATGAAGCTATAAATCAGTTTAGTTTAAAAAATTTTGAAAATCTGAAAGAGAAACGGCAATTGAAATGGATAATTTTTTTTAATTATTCTATTTGATGCATGGAATAGCAATTTTGTGATAAACGTGAGCTAAGCATTGACATTGGCACAATTATTTGAAATCGGTTCAAGATCATTTTCCTCGATTAATATTCTTCGAAATAATTTCTGAAAAGCCTTAAAAGCGGGAAACTTATATAGCAAATCTGTTATTAGCAATAACAAATCATCAGCGATAAGAAAAGTTTGGAATAGATTTTTTAACCACAAATATTTTTACTTTAATAATTAAGTCATATCCTCATTATATGAGAAAGTAGATAGGAAAGCACTTCCAATATTTTTTCTGAATTCAAAAATTTTTAGTTTTAAGGGTTGAAGCGCCTAAATATCAAATCTTTTTAAAATCGCCTTATTGTTTACTAAACCTTTAATTCTGAATTACAAAATGATGCAGATTTTACTTCTCAGATTTTTGTTAAGTAATATTCATCAAACTTGAGCAAATTTAAGCAGCATATTCTTTTTTACAGCTATTACTTATTTTATGACATTGCTGCTGTGTCCTTCAAAATTGCCATAAATTTAACGTCTCGATTTGAATAGATCTATGCGCAATTGTCCATACTGTTCAAACTGTCCAATTGTTCAAAAAGAAATGGTCACTAGTTATGGAGCAGACAAATGGACATCCATGGAATTCGAAAACGATACCTGAATAGTTAGAACGCAGTAAACTGGTAACGAGGCTTTGCTTTCGAGAAGGACGTCCTTTGGAACAATCGCTGTAATATTAATGATCTCCAAAATCTTACAGTTGCATAAAGCGTGTTTCATGAAAGAGTCTAGTTCGTGTCTCTTTAAAAATGAATAAAAATACATTGTAAATCAGATGGACAAATCGGATGTGAGTTAATCATTGTTATACAATAAATCGTCACTAAAAGCAAAAGTTACCTCATTAATACATAGCAAGAATAAGATCAAATGCTGCAAAGTTAGTTCAGTATGAAGAAAACTGTGTGGGGATAAATGAAGTTATGAAATTATGTCCAAACTATGAAATTAATTCAAACATACTTGCAATTGAAAAGGAGAAATGAAACAAATATTAATTGAAGGGGGTTTTATTTTTCTAAATAAGTAGATACAATGTAATTATTTGCTATTATTTTTGAAAATTAGCTTCTTTTTTTTTTTAACTCGGGACAATGATAAAGGCAGCTTTTTGAAAATTCCGTGGTAAGGAGAGCATTATTTTTCAATGTCTCTCATTAATTTTCTCTACTTTCTTCATTTTGGCTCATCTCCACTGCAAAATCAAACAATTCGTATATTTTTCTTAACATTTTGTTTAACTTTTTGAATTAGAGATCTTAAAATTCTTCATCTCCAGCCGTTTTTGTAATTTCTACGTTTCCTTTATTTTTTTTAAATATAGAAACGTGTTCTTTAATGGGATTCTAACCTTGAAAAAATTAAATGAAAGCGAGATATCGCGCACATGCAAAATCGCGTCCTATAAATGTGAACTCATAAATTTGTATTATATTCAGTTTCTCAGTAATTAACCTTTCGAAAGCGTCTTTGAAATAGGATGCAAAATTCATTATTACGTGTTTTTTTTTATATCACCAAACCGGATGCCATTATTCAGGAGTAAAAATATCAACATTGAATCGCAGTTTCTTACTCAAAAAGAGTGTAAAGAATAAATAATAACAATTAGCCAATGTAAAGAGAAAGCATTGTGATCATCAAATAATTTAACCTCGAGATTTTGGTGAATCTATTTCTTTGAGTGTAAAACACATATTTGTTTTTTCTCGTATAAGTAATATAGACAAAGTATAGTAAATGTCAGAAAATTAAAACTCGATTTTTGACGATTTTACGAATTTTCACGTTTTAGACCTCTCTGAGTTTGAAAAACGCGTTTTTGAAAAATGTCCGTCACAAAGATAATTCAAAAACGCTTTGAGATAGGCGTTCGAAATTTGGTGTGCAGTCTTTAAACCAAATTTGCAGATGTTTATCAAATTTTTAATAAAATCTGTTCAGAAGAAGTCCGTTTGTCTGGCTGTTTGTATATAAATTATCACGATAATTACAAAACGAGGAGAGCTAGATAGATAAAACTTGGTAAACAGATTTAGCACTCATAGTGTAGACACTTTTTAAATTTTGACACAAATCAAACAAGACGGTTGACCGTCTGTCTGTACGTACTTTCAGAAACATGTAAACGTGATAGTTCAAAAATGCAGTGACTTAAATGTATCAATTTTGGTATGAGAGTTTATGACTACAAATGCAGTTTTGTGTTTCGAGAAAAACGGGTCTTAAGCACAAATTCGATTTTTTGGATGCTATTAACGCATGACAGGGATTAATCGCCAAGGGTGGCACGGCAGAATTAGTAAAAATGCCAAATTTTAATATGTCATGAATATTGTACGCTAATGCCATGTAAGGTGTTGTCTGGCATTGCAAGTTTATTAGAAGGTATACAAGAATGTTTTGAGAAGACCACTCCGGCTGGTCGTAATCATGTAGAGTGCCCGAAAAGTATAGTGGATAAGATGTTGGCATAGCATTCCCAAAACCTGAGGTTGTAATCGTGTTTGTCTGTTTGTCTATCGATACGTGAACACAAAAATTCGAAAACATCAATAGCTGGCTTTCATTTTTCTACTTCTTTAATTTTTACTTAATTTCTGTTTTTCTAGCTTAGAAAACAATCAATAGCTAAATGAATGAAATGGAACATATAAATTCCTTATTAGAACTTCTGTATCTAATTTTGGATCTATATATATGTAATGATATTTTAAACTCTTACTTTAATCCAAATTAATTTCCAAGATTTTATCTTAATTTAGTCCATAGTAACTTCATTCTAAAATATTCTCTTATTTCGTGATCCAATTCCACTTTCGGTTTAATTAATTCCTTTGTAAAAATAATGCGCCATCAGTACTACGTATGAAATGAAAGTGATACTTTCGTTGCCCTTGTCAAAGGTCAATACTTGTATTCCATCGGCACGTGGTCGGAAATCCTATGTTATATAAGACTAGTGATCATTTGTTTCTTCCCTTCTTTCTTCTTTACTTCTGCTTTTGTGCCGCGTTGCACCTTCTAGTAAATAAATCATGCTCTTCTCCCGAGAGAGAATAAAACGAAATTGAAAATACAACGTATCGTCTATGTCTTCAAACCTGCATTTTGCTTCAACCAAAATAACATTACATATATGTATACTTAATTCAATTTCTACTCAATTTCATATAATGCTGCCAAACCATTTAATGTCAGTTTATTTATTTATAATTTTTTTTTTTTGATATTATCCACAATCATTATTCGACGTAAAAATTTCATATAGAACCCCAAAGATTCTATGATTTATCATATTCATGGATTTCAATGTTTTTGTTTGGAGTTTGTAAGCTTCATCCAATTAAGCAAAACAAAGCAGTTTAGAGTACATTGCCCTTTTTATTATGTAACATTCTGGCAAAGTGCAGATCATTTTCAATTTATCTGCGGATGCATCGAGTTCCAGTTCGTTGCATAAATCACTTAAAACTGAAAAAAGATAGAGGATCCATTTTTCCACCACAATTTTGGTTAACGAATGTAACAAATATCTCACGGATAGTTCCAAGCATTCATTTCAGGGCGTAAAAAGAACTTCCTATAAAAAAATAAATTACTGAACCGTATATTAAACCTTAGGGTATCCGACAGATGATTCTGGCAAGTTTCGGCCAAATGTATGATCATTAACCAATAAAAAGCGAAATTTTAAAGAAGATAGAATAGAATGTCTTGTCGATTCTAATTAACTAAAAGCAATTACTACAATTTTTTTTTTATTACTAACAGTAAAATTATATTTTATATATAAAAAAAGGAAACAGCAGAATTCTTAAAATTCCACTTTAATTATTTTTCATTTTTGAGATTTATTGTTTCTCTAATTTATTAACCAAGTAATTAATACCAAATAAGAATTAAATTAAAATAATTGACTAACTGGTACTTAGATTCTGAAGATATTAGAATAATTCATTATCATTAAGAATATTAAATTGAACAAAATTTTAAAATTCTTGCAAATATGAAGTTGAATGTAAATTCGATCATAAAATTCCATTTCTACAAATATGAAACAAATCAAAAGAAATGATTAATTAAATAATAAACTGTGCTTCCAAATTAAAATACAAAGAAAAATAGTATGGTTTTCTTCATTGTTTGTTTACACTATGCTGAGTGAGCTTCTTGTTTAGTTTTGCAAGAAAATAAAAATGTATACATATGTAAGCTTTATCTCTACTAATAATAAAGATTATTGTTTGTTTGTGTATGAGTGTGTGTATTTTTTCTACACTCAATACAGATCATTTGATCTACAACAACCAAATTTGTCAGATACAAACTTTAGGGAATGGTAATGTGCACCTTACATGGATTTTTTTTTTGAAATTTTAATTAGAATTTCAAATAATTAAAAGTCAAACTAAATCTTGGTATTTTATCGCAATCACTTCCGAAAATATTATTGTACGAAAATAAATTGTTCATAATTTCGAAATATTAAAAATTTCCTTTTTAATGATATCGATTTAAAAGACGTGCAATTTTTTTTTTAATTTTGGTATTTTTTTTTTTCTCTTTTTTTAATTTCTAATAATATATTCCCTGAAAAGCAAACGATTTCATTGCTTCATTAAATATTTAATTGCTTGATTTTCTTCCATTATTGAAAGCTAAAGAAGGAGGTTTCTGTTTAAAATCTGAGCAGTTTATAAAACGAATGAAAAAGTGAGATTACCGTACAATGAAGTTTGAAAGATAGATGAACAGTGTATTTTCGTTTCCAATAGCCCAATGAATGCTATGGGATTAGAAATGTCCATTAGAAAGATTTGTGTACATAATAAACAGAACTTAAGAAAGATAACTAACATGACTTTAATTCAGACAGTTTGGCAGAATCCTGTTCATGAAGCGATATCTAAATAGCTTATTTGAAATTAAATATCGCCAATATTCCAGGGGAACCAGCTGGTAACTTGAGGCTTCTTGTATATAAATATATATACTTTTTTTAAAAAAATTATAATAGAAAAAGTTTCTTCACATATATATGAAAATTACTTTAAATTAAAGTTGAATCTTTAGTTTAGTGAAACTACAATGGTGGAAAAGATAGAGCCCTATAATTTTCTGATATTTACTAAATTTTATAATATTATATATTAGATCTTCTAAGGAGATAAATATCTAGCAGAAAGTAAAATATTTTTAGTAGGGGTTGAGTAATTTTTCATGTTTTATATTTTAATCATTTTAAAAATATTTGTAAAGTGTGAAAGTTGGAAGCAAAAGTATGGCCACTCAGTTTTTTCTTAATATTGTTTTGAATTTATTTTTACTCTGAATCAGATGATTTTAATTTATTAGAATTCAATTACAAAAGCAAACGATTTTATTTAAAAAAAATTTAAAATGTGCATTCTATTTTTATTAACGTAAACGATATTGTTTATTTTCATCATATATTTTGACAGTAAAATTTGTATTGTTCTCTTGATAAAAAATATTCTTTTTCTTCGTTGTTATGTTGTATTATTTTATTTCTTTTATTTTTACAACAAATACTTATTTATAAATGTTACTTCTGTTTTCGGCTAAACGCATTTTTGATGAAATCATAAAATTTTCTCTGTTATGAGAAGAGGAAAAATATTGTATGAAGAAGAATGAAACAAGATTCTTAGTTTCAGAAAAAAAAAAAGTATTTTCTTCCAAAGAAATCGCAAAGCTATATTGGACTAGCTTTATGCAGGCGGACGTTGTTACTTTAATAAATATAAGTTACAGTATGCGATCGAAAATTCGTGAGGAAAAAATACTGAAAAATTTTTCAGAAAGACTTGTGGACTTTATACTACTATTGGTAGATATACAAAAAAGGACAAATTTCTGAACAACTAATTGTTTTTTAATCAAATTTGTAACTGGCTCTATATTATTTTCCAATTTCCCTCTCGCGTAAAACATGAGCAAAACTGCAATAAATTAAAATGAGATATAATTCAAACAATAACCTCAAATATTTCATTTATGCACGTTCTGATTGTTATAAAAATTATAACACACTGCAATAAATAGTTCAAAATGTTTTTTTTTTTTTTTTGGTTGAACCTATTATTTTTTTTACTATTATATTCCATTCCATATGATAATCTTCATGCTTCAAAATACATTAAAAGTTAGAATCATTTCGAACACTTTATTTTTTAAGTGTTATATCAGAAATCAGAAAAATATTATCGATTTTTTAAATACCTACAGCTGTGATTTAGAAACTTATTAACATTATCAAGAAAATGCAATGAAAGTTTAATGATATACATAAAACATTCATAATTAAACTGTGTCAAGATTTAAAATATATAAGAGCTAACTTTTAGTCTTACTTATTCCTAATAGACTTGTTTTCTTCATATTTATGTTAATATATGCTATATGGAAATATACCATTCCAATATTTTCAGAACTTAATTATCAATTAATTGATTAATTTCATTAAAACTTTGAAGAATCGATTCAATGTGTAAATAGCACCATTTGTGAGAAAAACTGAATAAAAAATATTTAAAGATTCTATATCATTTAAAATAACTAATAACATATAAAAAATAAAAAGGAAAATATAATTATAACAAAGATATTCCACTTTTTAATATACTAATCGAAGCAGGTTTTGAAAACCAATTGCTATTAAATTTCGTCATATGCCAATTCAGGCATCTGACGTGCAATACATTTTCAAAATTCACCAAAACATTTAAGGATTCGAAATTTTAATTTAAAGCATCGTAATTTCATAACTTTTGAAGTTTGATACATTTATATTTATAGTACTTTTGAAAATTTACTTTGTAAAATAATATGCTCAGAAAAAAAAGTTTTTTTATATTGTTGTAATTCGAATGAGTACAAATCTAGTAAATTAAATAGAAAAATATTATGGCAAAACTTACCTAAAAATATTTTTTGAAAAATTATTAATTTTGATTTTTAAAAAACTGAACGAAAATAAAACTGCTTCACTAAAAAGGTTTTTTTTTTTTTTCACTTTAAAATCAGTGCAAGAATGGCTTGAGAGCAATAATACTCCGATGTTAATGAAGAAAACATTATAGTTTGCTTAAAGTTTAGTTTAATAACTCAATTTTAAAATTCTTTTGTGTGCGTATGTGAGCTCCTATTATGTGAACATATAATAGGACATATTGAACAACATTATAACATACATATTGAAAAGTAACAACTTTTCAAATGTGGTGACTCTAGATAAAAAGGTCTATCTTATATAGAGTTTTGAGCCATTTTTATATCACACATGTCAAATTTTATAATTAACAAATGATATCCAAGTTATACATGTCAACCTATTAAAATATTTCCATTTTCGACAAGAGATTTAAAATATACCAAGTCCATGATTTCATAGCTATTAAAATTATTATTTGCATTTGTTACTAATTAAACATGAATTGCCATCTCGATCCTCTTTCTGCGAAGTGAAACTTTTCTTTTATTGTTATAGCGTTTTACCGTTTATTACAAAGGTTTTTAGAAAATCTTTCAAAGAAAGACAATATCCCTTCTTTCAACTGGGTTAACTACGAAGATAAAGACATTTTGCGAATCTATGAGTCGTCCCAGAAAATATAATGTCTCGAAACTTTCAAGGAATTATCTAGTAAGCAAATACTCTTTAATAATAATAATAATAATAATAATAATAATAAAAGCTTTTAATAATGCATGCCTTTATTAGAATACTAATAAAAAAATATGGAGGTAAAAACAAAATCATAAAAGATTGAAAAGCTGATTGATATATTCTGAATAAACTGCAATTTGAAATACATTCAAAACATATTTTAATTATTTGTGAATATTATTTCTTATGATATTCGTTGTGTCACTCGGAGGAGGAAGATGACATCTCAAATATGGGATAAGTAATTGCCCATTGAGTAAATTAGTTGACACTTCTCTAGAAGATACAGGACCATTTGTGTGGTTGTGTTTTTATATTAACGTCCCGTTGTAAAGCAACACTAAGGCTATTTTGAGACGGACTATTTTGAGGACGACACCTGAGCTGGCATCCCCCTCTCCACACCACACCAGCGGGAGGATGTTTGGCCTTGATGGATTTAATGTGCAACAGACCCCCTTACACGACGGTTCTTCGGTGGAGTCGGGTCTCGAACCTGAAACCCTACGCCTGACGAGCCGAGACCTTACCACCAGGCCACCGCGACCCGTGTGTGTGGTTATGTTGACCAGATTTCCGGTCATGTGATATATCTCTCACGGGATGGATTAATGCACAGGGATGAATATATGAGGGATAACGGATCAATAACATTTATAATATGCAACTTCATTTCTTACAAATTGATAAAAGATACTTGATGGATACTATGCTCCAAATAATCGCACAGTAAAAAAAAATCCAAGGGTCTTATGGGTTTCCAATTGGAAACCCATGGGATTATCCAATAAAGATAATCACCATGGGTTTTTTTTTTTTTTTTTCACTGATTACGTTTTCATATACAATTTTCAAATGCCATGTATAGAAAGATCAATTGGATTCAGGAAGAAATATTCATTAAAAGAAAAGCCTGGAAAGCCAGTGTTTAATAAGAGAGAGTATAGTCACAACAAAATTAATCACTCTTTTATTACAAGATTTTGAAATGTAGATTTTCTCATAATGAAAAATAAATGTATAAAATAGGTGGGAAATGAAACTTCTCACCTAATTAATCAAATTTCTAATAAAACACTTTAAAAAAAACTTTTATTCATTATTTTAAAAATTTAAGTCGATTGTTTTGTAGTTTAAATAGGACGATTGTAATTTGCTATAAAGCAATGAGCTTTCAATAAAGAAATTTAAAATTTTTATACTAATAATAATGTATAGGCTTCTTTTTGATAAAAAAAAAGTAACTTAGCAAATAAAAAAGCTAGTCAAGCAAAAAATAAGCAACAAAAAAATTGATTAACAAATTATTGAAAATTAAAATATCAATAATTAAAAAAAATGAAAAAGTTAAACTTTTTGTTTTTCTAAATAAAATAAAATGAGGCATATGCTTTTATTTAAAATTTAAATTAAAATAAAAGCATCTCGCAAAACCAATTGAAATTACCAAAACAGAAAACAGAAATCAATTATATTCATTAAAACATTGCATACATTTAAAATTTATATTTAATATTGCCAAGCCATGTTCTTCAAAGCAGTATTTCATGCAACACTAATAAATAAATAAATTCATAAGAAACAAAACAAAAAAAATTAGTTAAATATTTTTTTTTTAATTTTTGAAATAATTCTAACAACATACTGACAAAATCTAATATCTTATTAAACAGTCAAAAATAAAATAGTTATATGAACTAAATATAGTTAAAAGTATTACATAAATTCATAACAATTAAATTAAAAATGGATTTGAAGTAATAACATTTTTTTAAAAATTGACAGTTTTCTTTTGCCAAATAAGACTGAAAAGTATTAAAAATAAGTGAAGATCTTACCCACTACAGAAAATTCAAATGTGTTTCATAACATAAAAATTTACTCAAAAATAAAATATATCACTGTTTCATGAAAAATATTAGTAAAAAATTCTGCAATTTTTCAGAGTTTATGACAGCAACCAAAATGTGTACTAAATACAATAAGCTTGGAACTAGAAATAAATGACTTTTATGGTTGGCGTTTTGGCATTTGATTTCATGATTGTTGTACTAGCAAAAACATTTATGCCTATTGTCAGCTGCTGTTGAGTTCACAAAAAAGTGCAGATGATTTCAAGATTATAAACATAAAAGCTCAGAATACTACTTCCAGTAATAATAATTTATTTATAAGTTGTTTACAACACTTAAAATTGTATCATTACTTCTTATAATAATATATTTTTTATAAGCTAAGACTTTAAATTGTATTACAATAAATATTAATATCAGTTTCAAATTGAAACATGAAAACAAATATACAATGAATCAATTAGAAAAACATTTCTTTTGTTTCCACGTTATAGATTTGCAGTTTTATTTTATTTTTGCAGTTACTGCAATTTGAGTTTCTTTGCTTTTAAACATTCTGACTAAGGAAAAAAAAAATTTTTTTAATGAAAAGATATATTAGTTTTTCCATGAAAAAAAAAATTCTTCATTAACAATATTATTTTGAAAATTTTGACAGTTAGCACTTTTAAATGATATTTTTAATATGTTTTATTTTATAAGCAAACATAAAAATATTAACCCATTTTTGACAAAAAAATTAAATTTTCATTTATTTTTTATAATTTAGTCATATCAAACAACAAGCGTGAAATTCTAAATATTTAAATATTTCAAATTGAAAGTTTAAAATCTAGGAAAATCAATATTTTGAGTAAAAAAAGTTGGACAGCAAAGACCACAGATCCATTTTGTTATGAAATTTGATATTAGAACTTTAAACCTTTCTTTTTATATTGCCATACATTGCACTGAATATAAACTTTTATGCAGAATACAAAGGGAATAAATCACTTATTTGGTAACCTTTATTTTCAATCATGAATATATATACAGGAAAAATCTATGAAATGAAGTATCATTCAGTTCCTTCCTACTGCTCATTTCTATTTAAAATACATATGTAACATTTAATGTAATTTATCATCTACCTAACCAACACTTATTTAGTGGCATATGGAAAGTAAAAGGCGCCTAAGAATGATATAATTATTTCACCCCTTAATTATCATAAGTTATTTAAATGGCATTTGGCAAATTGCATTAATGTTTTCACTCCATCATTATATTTGACTTTAAAAAATGGCATAAATGAAATTTATTCATGGTATTGCTGTCCTTCAGTCACTAAATATTGTTTCTCTTTCTTTCATTAGCATTTCAGCTGTTATTACATATAAAAAAAATCTTAAAACCTCAAAACTATTAAATTGAATGCATCATCTGATCAGTTATTCAAATAAAATACTTTTAACAAATAAAATTAAGCTAATAATTTACAACTCACTTTAAAGACTTAAGAAAAAGAATTTTATGTTAACACACTTTGTAAATTTTGTTTTATCTTGTGTAATTATTGATTTTAATGTTGTACTAAAACATTTTATTTGATAATATAATTAAAAAAATAAAGCCTAACTGATGTAAAAGAATATAAATAAAAACTTTAATTAAGAAAGAAATATATATGACAAAATAAATTTTCTTTTTTATATATCAGAAATAAAGATTCAATGAATTTGAAATGAATTAGCCAAAAAATCAATGTAAATTAATGTTATAAAATTTAGCACTTTTAAAATAATTTATATATGAATATTAAAAATTTCCTATGAACTAATTAATATATGAATTTCCTTTCAAAGTATAAACTGAAACGAGAATTTCAGTTTGATTATTCGTTTGTCTTCCCAGAAGCCTCAGGCTTGTATTTTGTTTGTTTTGTGGGTCCCAATATATACCTATTCCGGCCTGGGCTTTATTTCTTTCTAAAAATAAAAGCATTAGTATTTCCAAATATATGACATATTATAATAATTAAAAAATGCAAAACATTTTGACTGTTTTTAATTTATTTAATATTAATGCCAATTTTCGTGGAAATATCTGAATATGAATACTGACAAATAATAAATGTTAAACAACACACTAAAAAGAGCAGTAAATGCTGCGTGTATACAAAAATGTAAATAAGACACAATGTATCACAGTAATGAAATCTCACATTATAATTTCTTGGTAGTTTTTAAATAGAATTTAAGGAATTCCAGGAGATTTATTGCAACCTGCAACAGCTAACTTATCTGCTTCACAATTACCATGATTTTTATTGTGAGCTTTGACATATCGCCAATCAACATTTATGCCTTGACAAACCTTTTCCAGTTCTAGGAACTCATCTTTATTAATGACAGGTTTTCCAGTAGATGTTTTCCAATTGTTGTCTTTCCATTTATCAATCCATTTAGTTATTCCATTAATAAGAAACTGACTATCAGTACACACTCGTATGTTCGTTATTCCGAGTTCCTTTGCTTGTTTCAAAGCATGAACTGCAGCGAGAATTTCAGCTCGATTATTCGTTTGTCTACCCAGAAGCCTCAGGCTTGTATTTAGTTTGTTTCCCGGACCCCAATATACACCTATTCCGGCCTGGGCTATTTCTTGACCATTACCAGAGCTAGCACCATCAATAAATACTGTCAAAAATTTATTAGGTCCGTGATCAGGCACTGCTGGAGAACTCACTGGCCCATTTTCACCGCTTTTGTAAGTCTTTATATATTTGAAAAATGATATACGATATGGTAACACATTTTTCAGAGCTGCCATTATTTTGTTTACTTTCTACCGGAAGTTACGCAGTTTATATCACCAGAAAAGTCGATTTTATCACTAGTACAACTCAAAAATGTATACAAATGGCATAATGGTTTAGAAATTAGTAAATAAGAAAAAATATATATATTCTTTAATTCATATAGTTGAAGCGAATGAAAGACCACTTCGAAACTGAATTTCTATCTCATAAAGAGAAATATTGAAAATAATTTCTAGAACATAGTATCATACTATGTTTCAGAAGGGGAAAATTTTTTAGGATACTTGTGATTTAACAATGAAACTTTCCATTTTATTTTTCAAATATCTGTTTATATGATTATTCTTTTTAGAAATATCTCTCTCAAAATACAGCTTGGTTATTTACAAATCCTTCTAAACAGCAAAAGAAGTTGTATAAAATTTTATAAATTCGTGAAACTGGGTAGTTTACAAGCCACTTGTTTACATATTTATATATCATTTTGGAACTTATTAAAGCTTACACTATTAGCGATATCTTCACGATGTTCTTCTATATTCTGAATACCTGACAATATTGCGAGGATATCGTTACAGTGTTATTGCGCATTTTGTGCTAATAAGCATTGTTATTTTCCATTTCGTAATTTAGTATTTTACTCACTAATGCTTTAAAGCAATGACTTCTTCAAAGAAAAGAGATTCCAACTCTTCCATCTAAGAACTATAAAATACTCCCTTGGCACATCCGAAATGAATATATTATACTTAAAGCAGACAAAATTACTGTTTCTATAAAACTCATTTGCTGTTGTAAAAAAAAAAAAAAAAAAAAAGTAGCATATTTGGGTAGTAAACAAACAGCCGTTAACTGAATTCTCTAACTTCCTTCAAATTATTATTATTATTTTAAATGAAAGGATTAACCGCTTTTGACGACTTGTTGGTTCTTCGAGTATTGCGTTCCAATAAAATAGCAAATTCATAACTTCTCATATTTTTCTCTCACCAAACTATTGGTAAGATCCAAACTGTAAGAAGACAATAAAACGATTATTTAATAAACCGTACATCTTTTCTATTCATCTAAATACACGAGCGTTTCTTATATAGAATCGAGTCTCCTACATCTCACATGTTCAGATCATGAAAACTTTAAAAATTATGCTAAATATTTTACAATGCAATCTATTGATGTAAAATATTTTTAAATAAAAAAAAAATTAATTTTTTTAAAAATATTTTTTAAATGCTAAAGTTCAACCATTTCATATCTGTTTTATAATATTTTCATAAATTATGGCCGGAAAAATATCAAAATTTTAAAAAAGTAATCTTGATGGGCACATTCCGAGCCTTTAAAGTGGAGAATTCCAGTAGCAAACCGTAAAAAAGTCTGCTTTAATGTACACATTTTTTTATTTCAATTTACTGTCAAAAACATTCGATTTATTGGATTTTTTAAATGTTGAATTTCTACAAATTGGCTATGGGAAACGAATTTTGTAATTAGTTCCATTCACATTTGAATTGTATAAGTTCCATTCCAAGCTGCCGCTGTCATACACTTGTCCTCACCCAGTTTTAATCTGAGAAGTTTTCTTGAGAATCGAGATTACAAACTTCCTCTATTAGCTCAAATGGCCAATCTTTATGAAAATTATCATCCGAAATTCAATTTTGATAGCAGCACATATTTTATTTATATTAATTATCTTTATTATGTGTCTATCCCAATTCCTCCATTTCAATAATGAATACTTAATAATATATATATATATATATATATATATATATATATATATATAAATTTGTAATATAATAAGAGCATTCCCAGAAGCAAGACTTTTTCCCATTTGAAAATATTCGATTTCATTCAGTCTGCGATTGGAATCCATCATAGCTTGTTTGGATATTTTTGAAACAAGAACTGAACAATAACTATGAATGAAATAAACATTTGAAAATCTACTGTATGTGTGATAAAGCTCGAATAGAATAAACATATCATATTTTTATGTATATGCCATGACCCTAATGTTTGGCAATGCAAGTTTATTATTAGGTCGAGGCAAAAACTTTTTCCCGATTATACCAAAATCTACTTTATAGGGAAATGCTGATGTTTTGCTCCCTGCAATAGAAAAATAAAAGTGTCTTTTGTTCCTGCAACATTGAATATTGATAAAATAGTTCGATTTTTCAATACGGACCAGTTCCAGACTCATAATACTTTACGGATTTTAAAAATGCGCAATTGAAATAACCTGCACACACACACAAAAAAAAAAAAACATTTCGTCTTATTTAGAACCTGCTCTTGATATGAAATCTTGGTTTGGTTAATTTCGGAATGGCGATTTTGCACTGGAAGATCAAACAAGATTCGAATAGTTTTGATGTTGATGATGGTATTATGAATACTCTTATAAAAGAAAAGCCTGGAATAAAAACTGGAGAAATTGTGGAGAAGCCGAAAATTGATAATTCGACTACTTTTCGCCATTTTAGAAAGTTTGGATATATTTCCAAACTCTATTAACGCGTACAGTATTTCTCTTGTGGTGAACAGCTTATAAGCCAGTTAACAACTACGCTCCACGAACATTGCTTTTGTATCCTGGTTATGTTACTGGACTGCGAACCACAAGGTCCCAGGTTCTATCCTCGCGCATCTCAATCCCCTAAACTCTCATCGCACCATCCATTCTCCTTTCACGTTATTATAAAAAGCTCTTTTGTTGCATCGTGTGGGAAAATGGATTTTATATAAAAAAACGTTCAGCTCAAAAGAACATGGAAAAAGTAGATAAAAATGTAGAATCCAGCGCACTGAAATATCATCAAAACTGAGTTATATCTTTTAAAACTGTTGTATGCTTCGTGAGATATCATCGAAATTATTCATCTCAAACTATTTCAATGTAGTGAAACGATCACATCAATTCTGTGAGTAACTCACTAGACTCGATGCAACTATTCAAGAAAAAGTCCATTCCTGGCAAATAGAAAAGGCGTAGTCTTCTTTCGTAGCAATGAAAAAACGAGAATGCAAGAGTTCAAATGGGAAATTTTTCAGCAGCCACCATATTCTCCCTATCTTATACTATCTGCTTATTACCTGTTTTTGCGGAACATTTTATACAGCAAAAATGTAAAAGTTGAGGAGAATGTACAAAAGCATCTCACAACCTTATTTCAAGGAAAGCCAAGACCATTCTTTAAAAATGGAATTAGCAAACTTGTAGATTGATAGAAATTTGTCATACAGAATAAGGGATAGTCTAGATTAATAAAGCTATATTGTCTAAATTTGTTTGAAAGTTATAAGTTGACACAGTGCAAACTTATGTAGTCATTTGATAAAATCACCTAGAACCTGGTACAAAATAAATTTAAATTTTCATAAATTTGAAAAACTTTTAAAACAATCCACAGTATGGAATACCTATAATAGGTTTATTAAGTAAGGATAAATTTTAGGATGGAATTTAATTAGGATGCTTGTGTTACAATTACATCAAAAAGTGAAGTTCTAGCAATAATTAATAGTAATGAATTCTTTTAAGAAAGCTACCTTAATAATTTAATAGATCCTATATAGTCCAGTTACATCACTGGAATTATTTTTCCCCATTATCTTCAAAATGTTGTTATATTTATAACTGATTTTAAAGCTTTATTAATATGAATAAAATTTAAAATTTTAATAAGTCCAAATAATTTATAACAAAGACAGACAACTATAATTTTTATTCAGGTAAACATTTATATTTCAAATCAAAGATAAAAATTTATTCAAGTTAATACATAAATCGGTGATTTCAGAATTTGCATTTATTAGGATGTATATAATAACAATGTAAATAATTAAAAAATGGGTTGAAATTTGAGTTAAAACACACTTATCAATTTCAAGTAAAAATGAAAAACACTAACATTCAAAACAGAAATCTATTTTATAACAATATACATTTAACAAATTTGGGTCCATCATACAATTAAGGAATGAAACCTACAAGTATTTTAGTAGATAATTACAGAAAAATTGAAAATCTTTTCTACAATCAACTAACATGACAATAGAGATGTTTGGTTATACCAGAGCTCGACAAATCAAGATTGTCATAAAATTAAAAAATTTTCAATTGTTTATAATTGCCATAGCAATATTTTAATGAAGAACAATGAATCAAAAAGAATATTGTATACCCCATATTACTAATAAGAAAAAATAATGCTTAAATTCATTTATTGACAATAGAAGATTTTTTTTATAAGTAAAAAAAAAAGATTTTTCTACATTTTAGATATATAATAAAATAATCTTACGACAGGTTTGGGAACAGAATTAAAAGTGCCATAACTTTGGTTTTAAAAATGTAGGATATAATAATGGTAGTAGGAAAAAATAAGTAAATCATTGCAATAAAGATACTCAATTCAAATTTAACAACAAGAAGAGATTAAAGTGATTACAAAACAAAAATTATTTCACTTCATGCAACTTTAATTTAGTTTTATCTTCAATACAATAAATAGCTGTTTATTTTTTATAATACAGAAACAACCTTATCTCATTTAATATTCCTACTCAAAAATCTATTGCAATTTCAATACAATAATCTCATTACATATAAAACTGGAAATATGTGTAGCTGTAAATCTGCTCTGTGAGCAACAGTGACATAAAATTTGCATATAATAGTTTGGAGTTCATTCTTATATCTCCTGTGCTGTTTTTAACTTTAAAAATTAATCATTCTTAAAATAAATAAAACAAATTAAAAATTAAGTAAAACTTTGCTGCTTTTATTTGTTTCCCTCAAATAACTCATGAAATAATTATTGTAAAAAATTATTTTTATCAAGTTTTTAATTATACATGATCTTAAAAAGCAAATAATTATTATGATATTTATTTATTTATAGGTGATACCTTGTATGATTTTTCTCGCAATTTTAAATGGCCTTACTTACTGTGCAAGGCCATTTATGCCTACTGATCTCCATCCCTTCCAAATGAAGAAATCTTATGTTACTTTAGACACAAATACTAAATACTATTATGGTATTTAAGTCATGGCATTAAAAACTATGATATGAAGGAACTTTTGTTGTTGCCATAACAATGATGGGGATGGAAAACAGGAATTGTAAGAATATTTAGATTCATGCTAGATGGTTCAAATTAGGGTGGCAAAAAGAAAAGCTGCTGCTACTTGCTGTGAATAAAAAAATATGAAAGATGGCAACAATAATCAACTAATGATACCACATCATATTTTTGTTATAAATTACATTCGAAAATACTTTTCTTTTAAGTAATGTCTAGAGTAGATAAAAGTGAATTTAATAACATGAAGTAATGTTTAAAACTTTCCCAGCTAATTAACAAATACTATTTTTATTTTCCATACCTTTCTCAAAATATTGGAAGGACCTTTAAGATTATACATATGAATTTAAAAGTTACTGATAAATAACAAAACTTTTTTTACCCAATTATAAAATTATATAAATTAACACAAAATAATTTTTAATTATATTTAATAAAAAATAACAACCAAATGACAAAAATCTTTTTTATGGTATGTAGCACTTTCCGTTACCCAGATACAAATTATTTTAAAAACTGTATCATTCTAACAATAGGAAGAAAATGTTTACTTTTGCAGTATATTTATTGCACTTTTTCTCATTTAATTAAAAAAATTCTTAACAATAATAAATCAATCTGTTGTCAATGAAATGTGAAAAGCAATAACCTTCAGGTACTGCACGGTGATCATAATAAATTCAGTTATAATTTTATAGAGTATTATACTATATTATATAAACCAAGCAATTCTTTCTGCACTGATATTAGGAAACTAAAAATTTGCCGAGCTAAGGTATTTATAGATGGTTCAAAGATATTTGTGAGAATTAAACAGGGATGAAATCAATAGCATCACCCATATGCTGACAATCATAAAAGTTAAGCTCTCACAACCTTTCTAAATGAGATAAAAGGTTGTCATACAGCTGCACAACAGCTATTTACAATCTCTTATCAAAACTTTTAAAATTTACATGAAAACATCTAGAAAAATAAAATACCTTAGTAAAATATGTAAAACAATCTAAATACAATACAAAGAAATTGATTTCTCAAGAAAAACATGATATAAATATTTGGGTAGGATAAAGATATTTATTTTAAAACTGTTACTTTACACTAATAATAAAAAATTTGGCAATGTTTCATGAAATGCAGGACATCAAATTAAAAAATAATAATATAAAAAAGGTTCTCTCCAATAACACAAATACTCTAAATAATCAATGCACAAGAAGTATATTTTAGAGTAGTGCATAGTTAATCAGTGTTTTTAAACTGTTTATAAAAACTATTTCTGAAATTTCATTGTACTTAATTGATATTTTAGATTTCCAATTGCATAACAGTCTTGAGCCAATAAAATGAATGCAAAAATGTATGATCTGTAAACATCAGTTTTTAATTTTTGCAGAGCATGAACAATTGAAAAGTGAGATTGCAAAATTAAAAAATAAAAAACTGTTAAGAGTTTTGCAGAGAAGTTCATTGTCTAAATAGTGTGAATGAATAAAATGTTTTTGTATATACAATGTTTTATTAAATTTCCATAGTAATTTAAATCTAATTTATCAAACTAAAAGGAATATATATATATAATAATTTATAGCAAAATTTGCATGCAATGTCAAAAGTTCATTCAATAATATGAATATAATGTTTAAAAAGTTATCAATGTATGAGAACATTGATATATCCAATAAATAAATAACCATTAAAAACAAATTATAAAAATGAAAATAGGAAGTCACTTTTTTTTTAGTAATGCAACAAAACAGAAATTTAATTCCCCTTGCTGAAATTTCTTAGACTGCAGAATATAAAATTTAATAAATGAAAACCAAAACAAAAGTAATCATTCAATTTTATAAATTAAAACAAAGCAATAAATATATTATCAATAAAAGGCATTGTTTCCGTAATGGCATTCACAAAATTGAAATTTCTTACAGTGTAAAATAAATCCAATCCAATGTAAAATAAATAAATCCAGGATCCAATTTTAAATTCAGCATTCAATTCCAATTTTTTTTTTTCAAAATACTGTATTAAAATAACTATTTTTTAATAATTAATTCAAATGAAGAGCTTGAGTAAAATTTATTACAAGGATAAAAATTAAACTCCAACTTTTCATGTACAAAAATGAAGATCTAATTCAACAAAAGGAAACATTTGTTGCAAGTTATATAGACTGAAGAATAAACCATAGACAAAATAGTAGTAATAAGCAATTTTAGAATAAAAAGTAATAAAGAAACCTATGTTACTCCTTTTTTATTGTTTATGATTAAGTTATTATTCAATAAGAACTTAAACACAATCTTATATAAAAATAATTATCTTATTCTGCACAAAAAAGGCAATTACAATTATCAAAATAAATACATATTTTAGTTATTATCAATGATAAAGGGAAAGAAATATTTTCAGTTGTAAGAAAAGCACATACTTTAATAAATTATATATTTTGATAAATTGAATAAATATAAAGCCGTTTTGTCTTTAAAATTTGCTATTATAAATGTATATATATATAGCAAACTGAAAAGTACATAAGAATAAGCAGTGCTAAAACAATGCTTAAATTAAAATTATGAATGTAGAAACTAATTTAAAAAAATTAGTATTACGATAGGGATTGAAAATATATGGTAAAGAAAACTATTAGTATCATCATAATGGTACACTGATTTTTCCCCAATATCAGTAATCTCTTATTTTTTCTAATTAAGAATTTTATCTACTGAAGAACATACCAAAGGACACAAACAAATTTCTAAATTATTGTCACCACTAAAAATGACAATCTAAGATACATTTAACTAAAAAAAAAAGATAGAACAGGATTGTGTAGACAACAGTAATTCTAAAATTTCAATAAAAACATGAAATCTAGATATACATTTATAAAACTACAGAAAATGACTTAGAAATGCCTTTTAAAAAACTAATTTTGATTAATTAGTTTAAGCCAAAGCAATAACAGATATTTATAGAATGGTTTCTAAAACAAAAAGAAGGCATAGTCAAATTTTGATGAAAAAGTACTATAAAATAATTTATAGTTTGTTGTTGTTTTTTTTTTTACAAATGTTGAACAACATTCAGAAAAATGAATGGAAATATAGTTTTAAACAGAAATCAAACAAAATTTGAATTACATTATAGGTAGTTAAAAAAATAGGGAACATGCTACATTTAATAGTATCAAAACATTTACCTATTCAGCAGTCACAAAGCATGCCAAGAAAACAATCGCATTAAATTTGTCTTTTTAATGGATAGATTTTTCTTATATAAGTCAGTATACTTAATGCCAGATACAGAATTACATTTAATAATTCACTATTAATTATGTAGTTTATTTTATATTCCCAAATTATAATATATATATATATATAATTGAGGCAGTTAAAAAAAAACCCTTTAAGAAACAATAAAAAATGACTAGCTAAACATTTTCTCTTATCAAATAAGTAACAAAAGATTTTTAAAAAATTAAAGAAATAATGATTATATTTATACTATGCATTATTAAATATCACATATAATTAACAATATAAAGATGTGATTAAACTTTACATTTATTTTTGTTTGTGTCTATATGGATATGTACTAATTGAAAAAAATGTTTATACAACATTCTATATTGCACCAAAAGATTTTTAAGAAATTAAAGGAATAATGATTATATTTATATTATGCATTATTAAGTATCACTTGTAATTAACAATATAAAGATGTGATTAATCTCTACATTTATTTTTGTTTGTGTCTATATGGATATGCTTTTTACTTTAAACGTTCCCATTCATTCAGCATTGAGAAAAAACTAAATGAACAATTAATTGGGAGAAAAAAATATAGATTCATGGACACTAAAAAGAATCCTACAAAATTTTATTAATCATTGTCATTTATTTTGAGCAGATTTATTTTTGTAAAGAAACTACTTTTTACACCCCTTTTCTACTAAGTAAAGTTTAGCATCTTCACAACTTTTTAATGCTTCAATTCAGTAAATTGGAAAGCCAGTTTAATAACTCATGAATTGATTAAAATTTTTTAAAATTACAATAGCAATGTTAAAAAAATTATAAGGCAGTATCATTTTGTCTATATATTTCCGAAATTTTCAACCCATCAACCTATTAACTCTGTATTGCATTTTAAGAAAAAAATATAAATTTACAAATTTACTTGTTTTCGTTTTGCAGTAAATAAATGAAATAAAATTTTTGATAAAACTCTTTTTTAGGGATGGTATTTGTCTCTCTTGAATATTTTTTTACATGAACAATTTTTTAAAAACATTTTTTAATACCTTCATTATCCAATTGTTGAATAAATTATACGAATAAAGACTTTCTTTATTTAAGAATTTAAATAACATTTTATTTTAAAGATGACATTATTTTAATGTCATCTTTAAAATAAAATTACACTTTTATTTATTTTTACAAAAGAATTGAGGCTTAGCTTTAGCAGAACTTTTTTAATAATTATTCTTGAAAGAACTTTGTTTTTCACAAATACATTTTATATGGGTATATATACATATTCTTAATGAGGTGGAATAGCACCATTATTATAATATTTGAGTAACATTTTCTATATTTTTTTATGAGTTTAAGTTAACAATTTCCTATATAAAATATTTTTTTCAAACCTTAACTGACATGATGCATAGTAACATTCGTTACTGAATTTCAGTGGGAAACAATTTAATTCCACATCATTCTTTGATAAAATCAATAACGGAATTGGAGGTGTTTTAATGTTTTGTAGAGGTTTTGTAGTCTATTTACTCCTAAATTACCACCTACACTATGCCCTCCATATAGCTAGTATTCAAGTTCTGTATTAGAGTTTGAATAAATGCCATTTCTTTCCGAGTATTTTCAAATATGACAGAAGGATCCTCTGAAGTGCATCGCAAGCAATTGGGGGCCATTACCATCGCTAGATTCTTTGCATCCATTTTTGTCACCGCACAATTTTCCTCAGCAGCAAATACCTGAATAAATCAAAGCAAAACATATTAAAATCTATTCCTGCAAACAAATTTTAAAAAAGTCGTATACAATCAAAAGCAGGATTTTTAAGTACATTACATAGTCTTTGTTGATGCCAATGTTTCAAATACATTCCCAGATATACCTAAACATCTGTTTCATATATTTAAATGACTATGGTTATCAGGTGAGTTACATCATACTTTTAAATATCTGTATTTGCAATTTACTTATACAGTTATGCTTTTCAGTTGAATCCTATTTACATATATACTGTTAGAAAAGCAAATAACAATTTTGGATCATATTGCTTCCAAAGCATTCTTGTATAACAGTCCACTTCATAACTTTTATTTCCATAATCTGACTGATAAAAGCAGCAATAGTTGAAATCAAGAAAGAAAATTCAGAAATAAAAAAAACCAGTAAGAATCTTAATTATCAAAATTTTATCCTTGACATTTAAAAATGAAAAATTTAAAAGATAAATTTTCAAAAAGCTTCAATTTAAAATATTAAATCAACGAGGCATTCATCAAAAAGATCTAGTATATAAATTAAATACCTAAAAAGAATATGAAATCCCTATATCTTTAAGCTTTGAAATTGGAATTGATTGGATACATTTTCACACAATAAATTAACCCTTATCGTGGCAAGATTGCTTTTTTGAAGGGGGAAAAAAAAAAAAAAATGTATATAGGTAGCTTCTTTGCACTATAAAAAAACACCAACAAATAAATTTAAAAAAATCTTTACGCTTCTAGAAATGTCATGTGTTTAATAAAACTAATTAAAAAATTATTTTATAGTGGTAGTATATTTTTATAAAGTTGTATGTATGGTATACTATACAAAATGAACATAAGGGTTAAGGAATTAAAACAATAAAGAGAGCAGAGTAATGAAAAGAAGGAGGGTATGAGAAAAAAAGGGGGGATACAGCATTATGATTAATTTGCAGATATTAATAGGATACTTGCAAAAATAATTAATTTGCTTACTTGCAAAAATCTTATCAGATAAGAAAAGACCAATCTGTTTAAATCTGGCAAATTCTTCACTATTTGAACAGCAGCATCAGCATCATTACAATAGGTAATGCATTCTTCATAATAATCAGCAGGTATGAGAAGTTCAAACAATTCTCTATACCACTGTTTCAATAAAGATGCTGGCACATGAGGATCATCACATGCAATAAGTTCCCACTGATCAATTTTCATCTTCATGGTATTAATCTCATCAACATCTCCTGGTACTCTAAAAGGAAAGATTTTTAAAAATAACTTTTAATTTAGCTTGCATGCAAATATTTATGTTATCATATAAAAAGAATACTTTAACTAGTTATTCCATAAAACATCTAGATATTTCATAGCATATAAGTTATGTTAGTTTTTAAAAAAGTATAATAAATTTTTAATTCTCAATATTACTTAACTATTCTATAAATTATGATATTTAAATTGTAGAATGGAAATTAAATTGGAGAGAATCCATGTGAAAGTACAATCAAATTACAAACAAACAAAAATTTATCTAATTCCTATTTTCTTATGAAAGGTTATGAAATCATGCCTTTTACCTTTTTATAAAATGTGCGATGGATTTCAAAATAAAATTTATATGGTTTATGTGAACACAAACTGACTTCTTTTTCACAGGCAAGAAAAGAACAGTTCCTCTTTCATATCACAAAAAAGATTCCTTTCTTACAATATGCCCCTTTTATTCAGAGACATTACTAAAAGAATTCATCATTTAAAGTGATTTTGCTTTTATACATTAGTATATGAAGCTTGATTAAATTTCATTAATTAAAACACTTAACTTCAAACAAAATCTTTCATAAGTTACTCCCATTTAATCCCATATAATGTACATTTATTGTTGCTCTTGCAGTCAGATCTTTTCACTTATTTTATGGCACTAGAATGTTTTTGGTGAATATTTCTTTATGATAATATTAGCTGCCTCTGGCGACCAGCCGGTTCGCCAATCTTAATGTTCATTACAATTTTATGTAATTCCTACTTTAATAGCTTCTTTCACAAAATATTTTAAAAACTTCAAATTTTGATAATCATATAATTTACTCATAATATTATAAAGGCCTTCAGCCATAACGTAATATGTATCTCTCTAATTTTCTGTTAGCTCCCGTAGAATTTATACTTTAAATTAAAGTGGAAATGATTAATCTGTAATTAATATAATAATATTTCTTGCTGAAAGAAAGCATTTTTTGTTTATAATATGATTATTGAAAACAGTCACTGAGCATTTAAACCTTAAGGGCACTAAAGAATATCTTTCTTAATTTATGTAATATCTCAAAAATTTGTCAACCAAATTTTCTCAGATTCCTCATGAGCAGATCGATTAATTAACAATGTTTAATTTTAAATGCATTCAAACACTAAGAAAATAAACAGAATTATTTGAAATAATCGGTCGAAAACAGGTTAAAAAAATACTTTAAAAAAACCCGATGTACTTAAAATGTATAAGCATATACAAAAAATATATAACTAACATAAATACAATTTAATTACAAAAGCACACAACTAACCTAAAAATAATTTATATCAAGTCGGCATTCTCTGAAAATAATTGCCAACAATCAGAATACAATGCGCATTCGTGAATTTTCAACGGCAGTTATGGTAAGGAAAATGCGTGAATTTTTCTACGCCAGTTGGGGTAATGCTATGCAGATTAGACATTTTTAATTTCCTTTATTCTGTTAAATTTTAAGTCAAAAGTACTTCAGAATGAATCTCAAAGATCGATTAAGTAACAGTATTTAATTTTAAATGCACCAAACATTAAGAAAATAAACAGAATCGTTTGAAATAGTTGGTCGAAAAATTTTAAGCCCAATCTCATTAGCATGGGGGAAAAAAAAACAAAAACAAAAAAAACTGAAGCTTTATTTATTTGGCGGCCCAGTGGGGAAATGAGGATTCTTTTGGTGGGAAAGTTAGTTTTTAATTAATAATTAAAATTCTAATTAAAAATTAAAAAAAAAGGAACCTCAGGTGCACATTTTTGACCTCCAAGCTGGTCAGCTGTAGGTCAAATGGTCTGGCCTGTAAAGCGCCAATATACACACACACACATTGAGCTTTATTATAAGTATAGATATATATTATGGCATTTCATAGGATGCAGTTCTATAATTAGCAACAGATTACAGAGGAAAATATTTAGTAAAATTTTTCAATGCCAGATATATTTGTCCTTGGCTTTAATGTAAAATTCCACAAGGCATATATATAGCAGTTAAGGAGTAAATATTAGAAATTAAATTTGAATAGAGGTTGGTATTCTAAAAAATAATTCAATATTAAAATTAAGGAATATTTTAACTGAGATAAGTTCTTAAACAAAATAGCTAAGTATTTTCTGAAATAACACTTTTACATTTTAGTAATATTCGTAATTTAATACAAAATTATACATTAACAGTAGATTGAAATTGATTTGAATGAGACCTAAAAATAAAAAACCCTGAGCTTAATTACCGAAAAATCCCTTCTGTTTGAGCTCCATTAAGTCTTAATACAGTTTCAGAAAGCGTTGTTTGGATCCATGGCAAACGATAATTTGGGTATCGTTTCTTTTGTAGAGTCATTACTTCCTCAAGAGTATTTCCAAACATTGAAGGTCGAAATATTTGAATCTAGAAAATCAAATCAACAAATTATAGCATATATAATACAAAAAATGTAAAGGAAAACAACTAAAATAACTAACTGAAGAGTAAGCTTTAAATTATAAAATTATTTGATTTCACTCATTACAGTTATGTTTAAGATAAGAACAAGAAAACATAGTTTGTGCAAATTATATAATAATTTTATTAAAAGATCTTGCTTATAAAATAATTAAAAATACAATAATCTCAATATCATGATAACTAATTATATATTTATTTATGCAGCCTTATAAAAAGTTTTTTTTATATCTAAATTGCCAAAGGGAATTTGTGTATAAGCACATTGGAATCTCAGCATCCTCAAATTTATTCATTGTATCAATATAAAACCAATATTTTAGTTCATTTTGCAAGCAATTAAAATATAATGGCACCCCTTTTATATTATTAGTATTCAGTCCGAAACAATATAGATTTCTGTTACAGTACTATTGCACATTAAAAAAAAAAAAAAAAAAAACCTTTTATATTCCTCAATTAGTAAAGAAAGGAAGTGCTTCAGGATGAACAGCACAAATTCTGCCACAAAGCATAAAGAAGTGCATTAATTTCCTTTCATAATTTATGGAAGAAAAGAATAGTCAGGAGAAGAGGCCTGCATCAGGCAACAATCTAATTATCAAATTATTCAAAATTAATTAACAAAGATAAAATTTAAGTTATGTTGAAAGACATCACTGCACAACACAGCACAAATTACGCATCCCTTAACTACAATGTACAAATGGTCATTAAATTTACAATGCATGCCAACACATATATACTACATTTTCCACACTCAGTAAATGAATTTAAATCAAGTTTCAAGATGTAAAACAGATAATATATTACTCATTTGAATCATCATTATTTAGAATAATTTGATTTATTTTAAATGAAAAAAGTCATGTGATTAATTTCATATTTTTTAAAGAAATACAATTTATAGAAAAAGGAACATGAAAAAAGAGAAAGGAAGAATGAATGGCCTACATACTCTAGATTGCTCGATTTCTTCCACAGTAGGCTTCCTTAAACTTCTGGCAGCACCTTTATGGGAGATTTGCTCCAATCTTTTTCCACATACAAGAGCATACTGACTGATTTTTAACTAAAAATTATTCAAAATATAATTTTGTTACATAAACTGTATAGTTATAGAAAAAGTTCTGATTAAAATATACATTAAGTACCATACTAAGTACCATGAGTGCCAGATGTTGCAAATAAAAATCTAGCTCAAAATTTGAATTTTTGTAGAAAAATTAATTTCTAACAACATATGTCTTCTTCAAGTGCAAACTAAAATTATTACATATAAAATTTTAAATGAATTTTAAAAATAATACAAAAATAATCATTAATAAAAATAATAAGACATTAGAGATTAATATAGTATTTAACATAATGATGAGGAAAAAGAACTATAAAAAATATAATAGAATCTAGATTTTATATTTTACATGTATAAAAATTTTAAATTCAAAATTAATAATAATCTGAAGTAACAAAAAATTTCTAATAAAATTCTTAGGTTTATTCAAAAGTGGAATAGTTTTAATGCAAATATAAAATATGCCTTGGATATATATTTTTTAAATATTTTTCAATGAAATATTTTCTAACAGTTAAATGAATCTGCAGCATCATCATTCAAAACAGTTTTATAGATTATCATTTGATGCATTTTCTCCTCCACAGCAAAATGGGAAATAACTGATAGAAAATAAGCCAATATTAAATTCTTTTAATTAAAAAATATACTTCAAATTCAACAAAAATATTAATATCAAACTAATATATAATTATTTAGAAAATTTATACAAAATACTTACATCAGGAGGATCAAGACTACTGCTTTGGTGTTTCTTAATGTAACCTTCTAAATAAGGCTGAAATTTGATTGATGGTGGGAAGAAGGATAGACATACAGCCATTAATTCCCAACCTAACACTAAGCTTTCTCTATAATGGAGAGAAATAAAATTAAATTATTCTTAATATGAAATATAGCAATATCAGATTGCTTTTTTTTTTCCAAATGAAATAAAATAATTTTCTGAAAAGAGTGAAATTTTAATTTTATAAATAATATTTTTTAAAGTATATAGTTACAATTAATCATTAAATAAAGTCTACATTTTATTAATGAAGAATACTAATATTTCATTGATAAAAAAACTTGTGACAAATAAGAGTTAATTTTAAATTTAACTTTCCCCCACAAAAGCAGAAAATTTTTTTGCTTCTACCAATTCCAGATTTTCAAATAAGAAAAATTTTAAAACTTAAATTTTTTTTAACCAAATTTTTGATAAACCAAACAATTTGATTGCTTTCTTATTTCAGCCATATTAATTATATTCTGAAACACTGAATAAAATTATTCATATCTAATTGCCCTATACATCAATTACAGGAAAAACTACGAATCCCACTAATAATTTAAAAAGGGTCTCTCTTATCTATGTTTGCCTTCACTGCACTCAATGAATCTAAAATAATATTTTTATTAGAAAATTTTATTAAACAATCAGTATCATACAAAACAAAATTTTCACATTAAAAAAAAAAAAAATGTTTTAGAAAAAATATTTTAGACGATTTTTATTCCCACTGAAGCACTTGAGGGAACATTTAAAAAAAAAACTCAAAAATTATTTTTAAAAACCCTAATTATTTTCTTAAAGCTTTAATTTTGAATATAAATTTATTCTAACTGAAACTAAAGACTGGTAATAAAGTTTATAAAATAATTATCAAGATATTATCACTCTTAAAATATATTTTAGCAAAACACAAAAAAAAAAAAAAAAAAGACAAACAGAAAGTATAATGCTTCTTTTTCTTTTCTTTGATAGGATTCATTTTATTCCTTTGGCGACCTATAACTTCAGCTTTTCTTACAATTAACCACCTTGGGGAAACTGATAAAAGATTCCATTCAATTATTTTAACTAATTAGCCCAGATTTTTGTTATTATATATTTTTCATTACTCTATTGAACTCGTGCTCACCAATATGTTTGGGTTATGTGTATTCTTAATATCAAATGAATGTTACACATGAGTAAAAGTAAATATATATATAACCAGTCAAAGTGGATATACATAACCATATCAAATTATTTTTTAATGATGATTACTCTGAAATAGGATGGGTATTAGCTCTGAATATCACAATTCTCTTTTAATTAAAATCTAAAATGTCTAAAGAAATTTTATAGCATATTTATTTACCTTCTCAGTAAAAATAATTTAGATAATTCATAAACTATCTCAGTTTGAATACAACTAAAAATAAACTTTTTTTATTATATGTATGAAGAAAACATTAAAAAACAGTTTGAAAAATATCTAGTTGATAAAGAAGAAAATCAATGTCCATTTACCCAACAGAATTCACATCATATTCTGTCCATTTTAACATAGATGAAACTTTACAGTCATTTCTTCGGCTGCTTTCAATTACAAATATACAGTTGTTGCAGAATAGTTAACATATGAAAAGCATATAACAAAATCTCCCATTGAATTAGAGAATGACAAGATCCAACTGATTCACAAACACTAAATATCAAAATAAAAATAAAAACATAAAAAAACCAAGAGATAATAAATAATAAAAAAAATGGTAAAAGTAAAGTAAAGAAACAAGGTAAATGAATTTAATGCAAATAATTAAAAATAAGAAATATATGTCTAATAAAAGAAAATGTTTCAGCCCTATGATTGTTAAATGCCCTTGAAGCTTTCAGATATCTTATGGTATCTGAACAATAGTCATGGTTCATAACTAAGAGATTATACTGAATATTATTAAGAAAATTATCAAGTTACAAATCAAAATTACAGCATTATGTTATTAAACACATCTATTTTTGACATGAATGTTTTTATTAGAAAAATATTTTATGACTGATTTCAAGAACGGCTACAGTTTAATCTTTTGATACACCAACATTATACTTGTGCAATTTCTCATATTATTTAGATTCAGTTATGAAAAGGGAAATAAATTCTAAAATACAGTTTTTAACATAACATATAAAAAAAAATTCTAATGCAAAAACTTTAATATAATTATTGCACTATACATAGTTTGTTTTTGCAATATATTTTGATTTTCAAACAATTTTGCTAGTAAAATATAAACATGAACAGTTTACTACATTATATTCAAAATATATAAAATGATAGTTAATTTTCAATTACATATCCAAGTCCATTTATATCAGCTTTTTTTTTTTTTTTTTTTTTCCCCATTTTCTTAATATGTTTACATACTAAAAAATTAAGTTTATAACCATTCTCCCTCAAAAAAATTTGCAGCCATATGAAATGCAAACTTGTTAATTCTTTTGTAAAATATATGTCTAGCTTTAAATAACAACTATAAAATATATATGAATTTTTTACTGTAGTGTAAAGTCACAAGAAATTTTTTTTATAGTGATGAAGTAATCATATTTAGTCAAAAATGTGACATTTAAATGAAAGTTTTGTCTGTACATTTTAGATTAATTTCAATCTAATTTATATTTTGTTACTTATAATTGGATCAACAGCTGGTTTTTAATCTTTCAAATGCAACCCAACTCAGTAAATTATCAATTTTTAATAACATTAATTTAGATCAACAGATTTCAATTATTAAAATTTCAATAATAAATGCATGTTCTACATATTATATATTAGAAAAATTTACCTTTTAGGATTTTCTGTAGTTTGCCGGCAAATCTGAATGTACAGTTCATCACGCAGTGCAGGTTTGCTCCAACCTCTGGTGGCAATATCTAAGACAACTGCTTCATAAGTCTGACCATTTTTAGCTTTATGATCAAGCATATAAGTCTGGATAAGCTTGAATACTTCACAGGCATCTCGCTTAAGAGATTTATCAGTAGTTGTTATCATTGGCTTCCTAATGGGATCCTATAATAAATATTGTTATAAATCAAAATAACAAATTTTACAGAGCGGAGAAAAAGGAACTTTTATAGAAAAGAATTTTAGTGATATGCACTTCAAAAGATGCTCTGAAAATCAGTAGATAAAAATAGAAACAAGGAAGCAGAATTATATTAAAGGATATAATTGGAAGTGCAATTATTAATACATATTTAAATTGTGCATTGTTATAAACTACAGCCTATTATAACCTCACACATTCAGTGGAACAATCAAAGTTTTTTTAAAGTACAGAGATATGCAAGTATATTATCTAAACAAAAACTGATATTGCTGAAAGAAATAAAGCAGTGCTAATAAAGAAAATTTTGTCATGTCAAACGTGCTTTTCTTATAAATAGCACAACTTTCCATATTTTTTTATTAATAATTCTAAATATTGGTACTACTATGTGTGAAATTAAATATACCAATTTTGCATTAAATTGTATAATCTTTAAAAAATGATACAAGATAAAATATAAGCAGAATATTATGTAAACATTCCAAATAATCATTTTATTTCATATTTTATTTATTCAAACATAAAAATCAATATATCAGTGGGAGACTGTATTCCAGATATAACCAGAATTCTAAATTTTTTTCCTTTCTATTCAATTTTGAGAAAAATAGCCCGTCTTTCAGAAAATTTGTTCTAGAACAATTATAGGAATTAGAGAAATTTCTTCAATAATAATATAGCATATGTGTAGCTCATTGAACAAAAATACTCAAAATTTTTTTTAAGAACACACTGGTAAAGACTTCAGTGATAATTTATTCAATAGTTTGGAAACATATCAAAAATTCCTTTCAGTTCTTCATTATTAAATCACTGTTTACTTTTTTAATATTCAGCACCTTTTAATACACTTTTCAAGTTAATTAAATTCAACATTTAAAAAAATAAAAAAAAAAAATCTTTCAAGAGTTTAAAAAAAACTCTTCAAAAGGGCTTGCTAATTATACAGAACTTTCTAATACAAAAAATAAGAGCATAATTTAAATAAAATGCACTAAGAATGTTAATATTTAAGGGGTAGGTATTAACTATACCTTGGACCATGATAACATGTCTTGTAGAGAAAACTTCTTTCTAAAGATTCCTTTCGTATGTCTGTTCAGATTATCTTCAGCATATTTTTGAATGTCACCTTTGGAACTTTTGCTATCCTAGTAATAAAATAAAACAAAACTATTATTTAAGATCATAAGGCAACATTTGCTAAAACAATATTAAAAAGAAAATCCAAGTTTTTGCTGTATTCTTTCACACTTATTTAAGCATAGAATACACAATAAACATAAAAACAAATTTACTCGAATTAATTTTATATTAAATTAGAAACAAATACTAATGCTTTGCTAATAAGTTAACTGACACAATAACAATTAAACATATCATGGATATATATATAAAAGGATTACAAAAGAAAGAAATTATCTTGTTAAAAATAACTAGAATAACAGCATTTAAAAAAAACTTTGAGTTTCTTCTAAAATCAGTGTGAAAAATCTAAATTATTATAAAAGTAGTTATTTAATATGCTGTTTTCATATTACAAAATTTTCTATTACCTAATTTTTGATATATTAATGAATAAACAATAGTAGTTTAAAAACAGGGTTTAAAAGCTTCATTTCTAAATGATTACAATATATAAAAGAGAGAATTCATAAGAAAAAAATTCTATGAATCAATAAATATAAATGAATGCAGGTTGCTCCTTACTAGAAAAATTTAGTTCAGAGATGCATTTGCTAAATATCTGCAAATGTTTTAAAAGTATGAAGTTTATTAACATATTTCAGATACATCAATAACCATATTTATACCATAATTTAAATTAGTTTTAAATGCTTTCCTTCACATTAATGAACTTCATAAGAATTGACAACGAATAAGTTATAGATTAGAAACTACTGATTGAAAACATTGACATTATTCTAAGGTCAATTGATCTGAACACAAAACAATACATTGTAAGCAATTTACACTTTCTTTGTTAAAAAAAAATATTAAAGAAAGAATTTCTTACTTAAGAATATTAGAGATTTATATCAATTTTTAAAGGATATGCTAAGAGTTCAAGTCACATTTCATTATCTTTCTATATTACAATAGAGAAAAGAGGTAATAAACAACCAAGTATAAAATATACATTATATGTTAAAAATTTTCATTATATAGATATATATTAAAAGTTTATTAAAAGCTTATTCATCTTTTGATCAAGAGAACAATCTCTTAACTGTCAATAATATTTTCATAAACAATTTATAAAAGATAAGTATACCTCAGATTCATCATGAATACTGTTATAGTCCTGTTCATCAGATTTATCACCAAAAGTATCATAATAAGAAGGCAGAAGTGGTTGTTGGTTGGATTCACGAATTGAAAAAAATGATGAGGAAGAAACTGAATCTTCAGCTTCTTGAGCTTTAGGATATTTAAAACCTGAAAAAAAAAAAAAAATGAAAACTAATGATGCATAAGAAATTAATAATAATAATAATAAATCTTTCAGAACTCTTTACTTATAACATTTTTATTTTGACCAGATTACAGTTATTTTATTTAAAAAATATTGATCTAATAATATAAAGATAAAACAGTCTGAAATAATGTTTTACAGGATGATAATTAGCATGCTTGAATTCACATGAGTTTCCTAAACAAAAAATACGATAAGTATACTCTCTAATTGTTATAAGAAATTATAGCTCATTTTATATTTCTATAATAATGAATATAAATTAAAAATATTGCATGTTCTTACCTATATTATAGTACAAAAATTTAAGAATTTTACAGAAGCTAATAATTTTACATTAGTTTTTAAAATGTTAAGAATTTAATACTTACCAGACGGTTGATGTGATTTATTTTTACTATAAGATGAATTAAGAACAGGTGAGTAAAACAGATCACCACCATCTTCATCCAAATAAACATAGTTATCAAGATATTCTAAAGATGAAGAATCATGATGACTCATTCCTTCATCATCAGCAAAATGATCATCATCATCCCTCTGACCATCAGAGTCATCATCACTTTGAGAAAAGGAATCTTTATCATCACCCAAATCTGTTAATTTACCTGAAAATGTATATCAAAATCAATTAAGAGTTTTGTGAAATTACTTAATAACAAGAGGATTTTAATGAAACAAAAATATAATCATAACGTATAAATTCGAATGATACACACAAAATATTACCACTATGTATTTATTAATTACACATTTACACTAACATCCTGAATATTTTTCAATTAATAAAATAGATTTTTATATTATAGAATGTTTCAGAAATTCCCAGCCACTTAAAATTAATAATTTGCAAATGAGTGAATAAAGTACAACATTATTTGCACAGAAATGCAAGAATGACTTTTTTTTTTTGTCTTGAAATCAGAACATATTGATTACATAATTTACACTTTAAATCACCAGATGATTCTGCAATTGCTTTAGACAAGTTTCATACAATGAGACAATGAATGCAGTATCATCAAAATTCAGAATGAATTCTATTTAAGAATATAGCTATCAGATTTTTTTTTTATAACCACAACTTTCATTTTTAATAAAAATAAGAAAGCATCAGCAACATAAATAGTGCTAACTACTGTAAAAAAAAGGACATATTTTGTCACTGAATGAAATATACCTGCTGACTATTTTAAAGCCATAACTCAAAAAATAATTTTATTTTATAAGCAATAATTGCTTTAGCAACTGCAGAATCATAAATTCTCATCTAAATGAAGAGAAAATAATAATAATAATAATAAATACAAATTTTTAAAAATTCATTTTTATCTTTTTTTTTTTTTTTTGCAAATACCATTATTTTATTGAAATATTTACTGAAATATCCTGAAATTACTATAATTTTGGCATAGACAATCAAATCTTATTTAACAAGCACCACTCATAACAAGGTGCAAGGAGTCACCATGGTATTATATGCTGAATAAGTCTGTGTTAAGGATTTGTTTGCAGAGAACCTTATATTTACTCAAAAAAAGTTTTTAGCTGGTAACATTGTTGAGCAAGACTGTAGGGTTTGAGTAAGTGCGCGAGATGTTTTAATTGACGAGATGAGCTAGATATGGATAGCAGCAACATCAATGAGCTGATGGAAGAAAACATTTAAAATTACCGAAGAACTTATGCAGCTGCACTTTGTGCCATAGCAAAAAGTTGTGAAGGAGATTTGGTCAGGAGAAGAGGAAATAATAGACACAGAGAGCAACAACCTTTCTATGACATAAGGGAGATGCTGAAGGCATGAGAAATGATTAAATCATACATTGAGAAGCATCTGTCTAATGCGGTAGTAGCTATGCATATTGCAAATTTATTTAATAATAAAGATGTATCTCATTTTCAACAAATTTTGAAATGTAGCCAAGGACAAATGCCCTTATACAATTTTCTTGTAAAAAAAGGATGCAATATAAATAGTAAATTACATAACTGCAAATTTATTTAAGTACTTTTTTAAAATGAAATGCATCATCTTATTTTACATGGATTCCTATGGGAAAAAATGTTTTGCTTAACCCTTTTGGGAAAGATGCACACACAGAGCTCTCACAAATCTTGGAAATGCCAATTGCCCATACAGGCTGGCTTTTTTCATGCTAAGCCTAATGTGCATTATATTTCATAAAAATGTATATAATAATTCGTAAAAAGTATCCTTTGCATATTTTTTTAATATGTAACAATAGATATATTTTCAATCAGGATTAAAAAAATTAAAATACTGGATATTTAATACTAATTTTTTTTTTAATATCATGCATTTTATTATGATTGACAGTACTCAAATTAACACCAGATTATTGATGCAAAATATAAAAGCATAAAAAAATATTCAGAATTAAAATTTTTAAACAATTCATAAAAATTATAATAATTAATACTTCAAAGCCATATGAAAATCTCAAAATGCTGATCAGCATAGAAACAAACATTATTTATAATTATAGACAGTGTCTCATATTTTTTACCTTGTTCTAAGAAAATTATGTCTCTTGAAAGTTTTTAATCTATTTTCCCAAACATAATTTAATGACATTGGAAAAAAAATATTCATAGATCCATTATTAATATATTTACATATCTCACCCCTTCCCTGAAATGTTAGGGGTCTTGTAGCAATGACTGGACAAATAAAATTGAGAGGAATAAAACCCTTGCTAGAATAACATTCTATCCCAAGTGAGAGATAAATTATAACAGCCAATTTAATATCAGCACACATTTCTACATCAGTAAACATGTTTTTGTTTTCATTTGCAATAAAACCTTATGATTCACAGACTTGCCCAAAAATTGGTGAAGAACCTTGGATTAAGAAATACTAATGTATGGGACCAATTTTTCAAAAAAAAAAAAAAAAAAAAACTTGCCGATTAGTATCATTATCTAACAGAAATTATTTCATCCAAAAGTCTGATTCTCCTTCCATCAACATGTCTTTCAGACTATTCCTACTAATATGGAGATGTAAAGACACAAACACGCATAGGCATCTTTTGTCACAATGAGGTAAAAGAGTGTTTCACATTACAAGTAAGATTCAGGAATAAATAATGCTTTCTAAACAAGGTTTCATGGTAAATACATCATTTTGAACTGGAATCTGACTTACCAGAAAGCTTAGCTTGCTCCATCAAATATTGTTGAAGAGGAGACAAGTAATTTTCAGCTTGATAGCAACAGGGAACATCATAGTCAGGAGTGGTACACAATCCAGAATGGTCATTTTGATAGTTGTAAATATGCTTGCAGGAATTGTAATACCTTTGTCTTGTAAGCATATTATCACGGTGATAATTTTCCATTTTGTAATCAGGGGAAACCTTCGTTTTGGAATGAGAAGGCTGAGGGAGAGGGATTATCAGTTCTTGTAAGTATCTTCCATCTTTACGTTGCATATTTCGAGTATTATTATACGTATGTAAAGGGAGATCTAATGAATGTTGTTTATAAGAAGATGAACAGTGATCTGCATATTTATTCATGCCTGTTTGAACACTGTTCTTACTTCTTTTAAATGACTGCAAATTTTCCAAAGGCATTAGAGGATTCTGAGGACTTGAAGCATTACTTTCGGCTTTACGGGACACAACTTCTGGTTTTCTTGAACCTTTGACAAACCACTGTCTTCGACTAGCCAAAGGGGTTCCAACAGCTTCAGGAGGATAAGAGGAATTATTTTCAACAACATAGCTTGATGACACATGTTTAATCTGATCCAGTCCAAATGATAATGAATTTTTGGTTTGAACTTTTCGATAATGCTGAGGAGTGGACCTTTTCTTTTGTTCATTCGCATTACTGAAATTTATGCAGCTCTTTCCTTTAGAATGAACAAATGGTTGTGTTACATGCCTTCGAGATGCCAAAGCCAAGTCGAAGCTGTGTTGTTTAGGGGCAACACGCGTTGGAGCCTGCCAACATTCAAAGGAATGTTGTTGCCACACAGGTACGATGTTACCAAGCATTGGTCTTTGTGCTGAATGTCCTGATTCTGGAACCTTATTGAAATCAAGATTGCCACGTTTTTCCCATTGTTTTGATTCATGCCATGATATTCTTGGTTGAAGCACATTTTGATCTTGAAAATATGATGAATCAACACTTTCAGCAGAACAAAACTCTAACTTTCTAATGCCAAAAGAAAAGAAAAAAAGTGATCAAGTAATCATATCACACAATACTATGCAATGAAAGATTGTTAAAATTATAGCTGCAGATTTCCATTTTATAAATAAGATATTTCTGTTCTAAAATAAAATAGTTTCCACTGCATCATGAAAGCAAGCTTCTTAAAATAATAGAAAAACTAAAAAAATTAAGAGTTTTTATTTGCTAGTCAACATTTTTGACTAACTTTTAAATTGTATTAAAGTATTAATATCCCTTAATTTTAAATTCTGCAATTTATTTAATTTTTGTTAAACCAAAAGCATTAAGTTCAACAAAAGATCGAGAAATAGACATAGAATAGAAAAATATTGGAAGGTAATTTTTTTAAAAATCTATCTTTATTTCTATTAATAAGAGAGAATGCATACATATGTCTGAGAGAGAGTAAATGCACTACAGAGCAAAATGTTTAACAAACTATCAAATTTGACACAAATATGCTCCGTAGGGGTGGAATGAACACCTCAGAAATATTTCTTATTTAAAACTACCATGAATAATTTTTATAGTGAAAATTTTCATGCTTTAATAAAATCATTCTGGACTTTTTCTTTTTTTATTCATTTTCCATTAACTATCTTTTATATGATATTAATCAAATATCAAAATATAAATATAAAATTCTGCTAATGATTATGTTTAAAAAGATGTCATTAAGTAATCAATATATTTATAACTAAAAAATTTTATCCTTAACAAAGCATACATTTCTAATACATCACATAATGTCACTTAGATTAACAAAAATAATTCTATCACTATGTTTTATAAAGCAAATCTGTAGCTACCACAGCATATGCATTCATTGTGCAATCTTTTTAAAAATTCATTCTAATGTTTCAAAAAAAACTATTATGCATTTACCTGAAACACTGATAATTAGTGCTATTTAATGAGCTGTGACTTTGAGATGCCAAGCTTGAATCGCCAACACACCCAGAATCATAGGAATATGCAGAAAGTGAGTGTTCAGAATGAGAAGAAAAACCATGCTATAGAAAGAGTTGAAATTTAGTGAAGCAAAGGAAATGGTTTAGGACATGCAAGAGGAAAAGCAAGGAAGTTATAAATATGAAAAGAGTAATCAAGATTGATGAAAATAAATATTAGCTGGATGTAAAGAAAGTAAAAATAGGAAAATCGATAATTGGAAAAATTACAAAACAAATTTATTCTGAGATGGATGTAAAGAAAAAAAAAATATTTCATTGTTCATAAACTAAAACAAAGTCTTTGTAATTATCCTAAAACTTTTATATATTCACAGAAGTGATCATACATTCTTATGATTTTAACTCTACAAAAGATCTAGTAAACCTAATTGTTAATACATAAGCAGCTTTTTATATAAATCTGTTTAAATGTAAAAGGTTTGTTTAGTTTATTCAGTTAGGAAGCTCAATGATATCAATCAAGATTTGATAGTTGTTTTTAAAATTCTTTTGAAAGAAAATTTAAGAGTATGGTCAAAAACATATAGTTTATAAATTGCAGAACACATGTACGCACATTTATGTACAGATGCCAGAACAAGATATTAATAACCGACATTTTTATATACCATACAAAACTTTGTACACCATGTTAATATACATTCATAAGGAAATGATGGTATGGTATGATTAATTATAACTATTAGATATTTTTTAAGAAATAGAAATATAATGCATTCCCATATATTAAAAAAAATTGATATTCATTAAGGTTATTCTGAAGTTTTTAATCAGTCAAAATCTCTGGTGAGTGCAACAAGTACACAAACAAAAATACCAAACTGAAAATGGTGCATTGTGACAATTAATACAACTTCTTAACTATTTCTTTACATAGGTCATTAAAAGCAATTAACAGAATTGTCAAGACAGAGGAAAAACAGAATCTGGAAAAAGAAAGATAAGAGACAACACAAACCCTTATTTTTTCTTTCCCAGGACTTGTTGTGTAAGAAGTTTGAGTTGAAGCACATTTTTGAAATGCAGCATTTTTTTGGATATTTTTTGCCTAGATTAAAACAAAAGTATGCAAAATATAAAACTGCACACTATATAATAGCAAATAAGCAGAAATTTGTAAAAGGAAATATCTCTTCCTTTCCCAAAACAATTAAGAATACAATTTTAATAAGAATACAAGAAGAAACCAGACTGCATTTGTAATCCGATTGCCAAACCATGCCATATCATAACTAACAATAATTATTATTAACAATAATTATATTCAAATTACTATAACTAACAATAATTATTATTACCAATAATTATATTCAAATTACTATAACTAACAATAATTATTATTCATAAAACATAGCACACAAATTATCATTTATTTTCATATAAAACTAGACTAGCAACTGTTAATTTAGTCTTTACTTTAATTACAATTTAGTCTTTACTTTAAAAACATTAAATCCTCATCCAATCCCATTTGTTGTACTTTTATAACATAATTTATAATATGACTTTAGCAATAAGTTATTTTAATGGTATATTTCACTACGTATTTACTAATAATAAAAGTTAAAGCATATTTGCTATAGTAGTAGAGAACAATTATTTGATTAACAATACAAATTGTAGTACAAATATATTTTGGATGGAAAGTATGTTCATATTAGAGCCAATTTTCCTAAACTATTAATCAGAAATTTCCAAAGATTATTTCCTTACAATAATTTCTACATAATTTTAAAAATATCATTATGATAATACTAATGTAATTGTCATTTATTTCTTTTAACTGTTAAGAAAATAATTTTAAATAAATTTACAATATTTTCCATTGTAGTAATGAAATAAAACTTTATTGCAAACATTCCATCTTGATGTTTTCTTCCATTGTTGATAACTAATACATGAAATTTCTGTTGATTTTTTAAAACATTTTTAAAGCATACTTGATAAAAAAATTATTATTGTACAGTAATTATAAACTTCATAATAAGTACATATGGAATTTTCTAGTAAGATGAGTTGTTTTTAATACTCAGCGCTTTCCTGACTATATATAAATATAAATATATATATAATATTCTTATTGTATTGAGTATTTCTTATTGTAGCACACTATCTTTTATTGGATCAATCCCCCTTTTTTTAAATTATCTTCTTAAAAGCAATAAAATTCAAACTGTTTTCATTGTTTCATGAAATATTCTATTGCTGAAAGTTAGAGAAAATTCAATTTCTTTTTATCTGTGCAGTCAATATAAAAAATAAGTAGCTGAAGCTGCAGCATCATAAAACACAACATGCAACTAGAAGAACAGACTACCCAAACAATTATTAACAGTGCTTGAAGGGTTTTAATAGCACTATGAAACCAATAAAAAGATTCATGTGTAAAATAAACAGAAAAAAAGTAAGATTTTTAAAATAAAATAGTTAGATTTTCATCTTCTTTTACTATCTGCTTCTAAGAAATTCTCAATAAAGTATCAGTAATTTTAGGGATTTCAAAATTTTTATAATTTTTTATAGATACAGAAAATATTCTAAAATAGAAGTGACTCTCATTAAACACTTACACTAATTTTTGTAGTTGTTTGAGTAGCAGTTGACTCCTTTTTTGTTTCTTCATCATCATTTGAGTCATAAATGCTCTGTTTCAATGCCTAATAAAAAATAAGTAAATTGTGATGCTATACAACATAGTTTGAAGTAATTAAAATTTTAATATATAATTAATAATGGAAATAAAATATAATTTAAAAATATGATCTCACCTGAAGTTTAGATAGTGATATAACATCACTGTTTTGAGGTTTCTGCCACACAGTTTTTTGATTAGCAGCATTGTAATAATAAAATCTAGAGGAGTTGGGATCAAATATTTCCCACCAAAGATTGTCATCAGACTTCTTGCTAAAATTCAAAGAGATAACACTTAAATTTCTGAGTGATATACTCTTGATTAATAAAACTAATAAATATTACCAAAAATATAACATTTTTCAAATTATAAAAATCTGTTTAACTTGCATTAAAACTCTAATTCACAACACCAATTTGGAGATGAATGTCATAAAATACATAAGAAAAAAAATATTTATAAATATAACTGAAGAATAATATATTTATTATAATATTGAAAGATAATAAAAGGTTCCATAAATGATTAAAAATATAACATAAAAGAAAACAGTTTAATTTATTGTACATAATTAATTTATCAGGAAACATCTCAGTGAACAGACCTGTTCTAATGCATTGTTCTAATACAAATTATGATTATAATTTTAGAGACACAAAACTCTCCCTTCACACAAAATGAGAAGAACCAATACAAAATAAACAGAGCCATGACCCAATGATGTATAGAATGACTTCAAAGTAGGTGAGAATTATTTTGAATTAAAAAAATGTGAAAGAGCTATTTTCTGGATTACTCTTACATGCAACTGACAGAAAATTGTATCCAAGATCCATGTTAAAAGAAAAGGTATATAAAACACTATTCAGTAGAAATAAAAATAAAGGAAGATGACAACAATCTAAAAAAGTAAAATACTTTAATTCTTGTTAAAAAGTAAAAACATAGCTTAAATAAAAATATGGATAATTTTTAAACGAGTAGTATTTTTTAGATCAAAATCACATAAATTTCTTCAATACGCAGAGTATCCAAAAAATTCATTCACAAACTTTCAGGATAAGAAGTTCAGCATACAATATAAATCATTTTTACATAAGAACATGGGGTATGAAATTCAAAGGACAACCATTACAGCGAGGTGTTCTCAATGAATTAAGAAACAGAATACAACAGATAGAATGTGCAACACACACTTAATGGAATAAAAATTCATAATAGTACAATAACCATGAACAATAACATTATAACTAATATACAATGTGACAGAACAATGGCAAGTACAAATAGTGAACTTTTGAAATAACCTAAAAAATCTCAAGAACTTGGAGTTTGAAATTATACATAATTATTGCATGCATTACTATATTGCAGGGTACAACTAAGTAGATGTATTATTATGAATTTGCATTCCATTAACTCTGTATCCAATTTATTTATGCTTAATTTCCACACAAAGAATCCTTAACAGCAGTCACCTTTTACATTTGTGGCATTGAGTTCTATTGTGAAAGTGATTCATTTATGCATATCTGGCTTACTCTTTTAATTTGTGAATGGCTTTTCCTAACATTTTCTATATGCATAAAATTTAGGAGCTCTCATAGGATAATGAGATTAAAAGCATTACATTTAATAAACACCTTGATATGCGATGCATTTATCATATATGAAAAAAAAAATACTATAAGGTAGAACATAATATTCAATAGAAAGTAGCTTGAAATACATTGCGATTTTATAAATTTATATCTTATAAATTTATATGGCAATAAATGATGCCATGGCAAATGCAAAAAAAAAAAAAAAAAAAAAAAAAAAAGTGTTGAAGGTTTTAATTTCTATCAATAATAAATAAGTAATAAATAAGGTAAGATATTACATGCAATAAATCAATCAATAGATAAATAATAAATCATTTCAAAAGCAATATAACTATGATTCTAAAATATATTCTGCATCCAAACTGACATATCATTCACATTTAAAATGACATAGGAAAATTAGTAAAAACTGAATGACTTTCATGCCAATTTAATATAGAATATAGGTATGTTATATAAAAGAGAGAGAGAGGGGGGGGGGAAAGATGAAATTTCTTTTTTGAATCTCTTTTTTCAGTCTAAGTTCTCTTTTGCATGACAATAATTTTTTTAAAATCTATATACACACTTTATGATTAATACACTGGCAGTTCAAAAAAGGATGAAGAAAAAAAAATGATTGTTTATTGGAATATTGACAACTGAATATACCACAAATCAAGAAACCAAGAGCTATCTTCTTCTCAGTTTAGATGGGAAATGAGGATAAAGAACTAATGACCACAGCTGAAATATACAGGTAATGTTTCAGCTGTGATCAGTCATGACCAAAACTTTCCAATAGAAGATATGTTCCATCATCAAAATGGAGGTAACTGATTTCCAAACCATCACTTTACCTGTCACTGAAGCACAACCCTGATGATTTATCTATTTTTCTGACAGTTATTCAAATTTTATGATCAGACAGGATTAATTTTTTTGTGATGGCTGAAAATAACCTATTTGTAGGTGTTCATAAATAATGTAAGTTTCACCTCTTTCCCTTTTCCTCACCTCCAAAATCAGAATTTTTTGCTTATTTAATTTAAGCAGTTTTAATACTGAAATATCAAATAACACATACCAAATAATATACGGAAATACCAAAACAATTTACTATATTACACTTACAAAGAATGATTTCAGTATTTGTGGATTATAATTTTTAAAAATCCAAATATAAATTTTAAAGTATTTTTATACAAAATAATAAATGTTGGCAATTTTTTTTATCTACTCTACATCAAATTTAATTATAAGATCAGACATTTTTTTTTTAAAAATTTTAAAGCAACTTTGTTTAGGATTATAATTCAACATAATATAAAATTCGCAAAAGACAGGTAATTAAGAATATTTTTAAAATAATGTTTTTAAATTTAAATAATGCATTGTAATATTAAGTTTGAATGCATGATCTTCATAGACAAAATGAAAGCAAAAAATTAATTATTTTCAAAATACAGCAAAAAAGCTTATTGAAGTCTTGGGAGCTTAGAAAGTTGCCTACTTAATAATACAGCCCTATGTTTTTGAAATTACATAGCCAATCAATTTTTCATGAAAAAGTTCATAACATTCAAATTCAATGAAAAAAAGCATTTAATAAATGTAGTTAATTTACATTTAACCTATTACACATGTAATTTAAAACACTGCTGAATCTACCCAAAACAAATTAAAGTTGGATAACAAATTTAGGTAAAGAAGTACATTTATATTGATGCACCTAAAATAAAATACAATATGCTGCAAATAAATTTTTTTTTAAATAAATGAAATAAAAATGCTATGACATTGAAAAATAAATTGAATTTTCATGCATTATCAATTTAAATAAGTAAAAGAATAGAATGAAAAGTATCAAATTTTGCAATGAGTAAGATAAAAAGGTGATAATTCCAAGATACATAATATTTTCCCCAATTATTTCACGTCAGTATTCTATTTAAAAGATATTGTTAAATATGCTACAAAAGAAAATTAGAATAGAATAAACAATTTTCATAATGTCAGTTATTGCAAATTATATTATTGTGATTTTGAATGTTGATTTATAGTTAAAATTATTGTTTAAACCAATAGTAAATACTGAAAAGTATTTATTTCAATTGGTTTATAATAAAATAAATGCAAATGATGAAAATTTAGAATACTTTCAAGGAAATATAAATAAAGAATCTATAAAATAAATTTTCTAAAAAATCTGAACATGAAAGATATACTCACATTAGAGCACCAGGAGGAGGATACCAAACACATTCACCAGTATACATGTTAACATAAACTTCTTCTTTAGTGCAAGGTTCAATGATTTCAAACCATTCAATCCTAAAAGATATTATTGCAATTTAAGAAACAGCAGCAGACAATTTTAATAGGAATAAGTTTTCAAATCTCTAAAATATATTGATAAACATAATTTCTTCGAAGTTTTGATCAAACATTTGAAATGACATTTAAATATAGATGAGTAATTCTTTAGATATAACCGTTCAATCTATTGATTAAAAGACAAGTACAAAAGAATTTTTAGTTAAATTATAAGTTGATATGCTATGTATACTTTCAAGAATAAACTTTTAAATGTTTCAGAAAAACTTAAGCTACCAAAATTTCAAAAGAAACTATACAAATGCAATTACAAAAATTTAGATAAATGATTTCAATGTACATAATCTGCAGAAAGAAGAAATGTTTTAAATGGAAACAACACGATTAGAAAAACAACTTAATTGTAAAAATTTATTCAAACTGACTACTACAAGATGATGAATAGCATATAAATTTTCACATAAAGTGAAAGCATTATTTCTTTAATAAGTCTATATTTCAAATTCTAAAAACATAATTTTTTTAAAAAAATTTTTCAACATGGACATTTTTACGATAATGCTAAAATTAAAAAAGAACAGCTTAGAATATATGTATTACATACCTAGGAATTCATAAATGCTTTTATTTTATAATCATCAAGAGCAAATATAAAAAAGCATAACAATAATCCTTTTAAATCTTCTTAGCATACACTATATTTTCTATTAACAAATAAAATTGGGAGAAAACATATGGTTCTAATCATTGATTTGTCCACTGGCTGATCATTAAAATTTTGTGTATTTATGAATAATTATGGCCTTTGGTTTATTTGACAATTTTCAGATTATGCTAAATTGTATAACACATAATCTAACCATCATAGCAATATTTCTCATTTGATTGACGATAAAATTGAGGATCAAACATATCATTCACGAATAGTAAATTTTGTTATATATATAAGGTAAATAAGAAAGCTAAAAAATACTAATTACTTCACTGTTTAAATTTAAAATACAATAGAATTAATTATAGAAGCTTTGAAATATCTAACATGAAGCATATATACATGAACATAAATTAGATTTTAAAGAAGAATTAAGTAATAGACATTGTAAAATTAACCTTAAGTTATCCAGCCTAAAAAAAAATCATCCGAGGAGATTTTTTCTTTCTTTATTACAAAAACTATAAATCAATATAATTCATATATCAAAAATAAGATATGAATTGCGACAGTACATAACACGTAGAAAGGTCAATAATATGAAATTCGAAAAATTTTGATACGATATCATATGTATACATATTTATTGTTCACCACTAAATAAACTTATTGATAAAAATAACACTTTTAAGAATCTTTGCAATTGAAATTTAATTTATTGCGTAATTATAAAAAATAACATTAATTAATATTGGATTTAAGGAAGAAATAATTCATTAGTTGTTGAATTGGACAGAAATAACACTTTAAACTATTTTTTGTTAATTAATTATCAGTTATTTCACTCACAACGAATTTATAATCTTAAGTTAAATTTCACATACTCTTTTGATGTAACCTTTTTAACGCGGGTATAAGAATACAATGAATTTATTTATTTCGAAAATTCAACTTAAATTAATAAAATCAATAATACGCAAACTATTAAAACGTCTTTTAAATTAAAATACACTTTACACATACATATAAAAGATATAAACAAATAAATAAACACAAAAGAAATAATTCATTGTAGAAATACATCTTATAAGTAACATATAAATGATCTAAGTTTGAAGAATTTAATAACATTTATATATCAGTTATATTCATAACTCATGCCCTGTAAAAACCGAAACCGGCATGGATCTGATCAATATCACAGATAAGAATAAATAAATATATATACATAATGGCACAATTGTCATACTTTTTGGCATCCATTGTTACAAATGTCTTTATCTAATGTAGAAATAATCGATTATTTACACATTCAAGATCTCGTAGGTGTTATTTACACTAATAATTTTTTCTTAGTTTCCTTTTTATTAAATCGTTAATGTTGCCATATATCTTTAAGAAATTCATATGTTAAAGTAATGTACGCAGGTCGATACATGTTCTTTTTTATATTTATCATAGACTAGGCAATTAAAATATTATGTTATTATAATTATTGTTGTTCTCTATAAATTTTAAAAGCTTTGATCAGAATTCTATTGGCAAATACTGATTTCTAATTTAAAATACAAATGATTGCAGTTACCGACAAGTAGAGATGCATAATCCACGATTTTTTGAATAACAAATAACATTGCTATTGTTATTTTTAAATACGCGTCCCAAATATCTGTTATTTCAATCATATTATTAATTAAAAATTATTACTTAATATTAAATATAAAATTTATTAATTGTAATTAATACTTAATTTACTAATTTAATTAACGTGTGATTGAATTAATTTATCTGTTTCAGCTTATTTCTTAAATTTTATTTTTTTTCTCAAAACTATTTATTTATTAGAGTGAACCATTTTCTGGAAAAGATGAGTTAAAAATATATGTCATTTCTTTAAAATGTTTACTTTAGTCCTATATTCTACCAGTAGATGGCGCCAGCAGTAAACAGAGTACATGTAATCAAAGTCAATCATGTCCCGAGCAATTAAAAATGATCTGTATGGAATAGTGCATCATCAAATACGAATATCGGTCACTCCCGTAAAGTGGAGCGGTGACTTCGCACTTTCCAGTGAAGCCTCGCACTTTCCGGTGAGATCACCGCTGCGATAAATTTCAGTGATATGCAATTCAATGATACGATACGATAATTCCAATAACCGGTCCGTTCACTTTTCAATCCAATCACAGATTTCTTTCGAGAGCTTCCATTGGACAGATCGTATCGTCACCGCTCCGGCAAATTTCTGTGATATCGTATCGATTGATAGTTTCTATCGTGATCCAAAACCTGTAATCGAAATGTCATCAGTAAGATCGTATGAAGGATCTCTTGAAAAGTATTGATGAAAAGTATTGATCACTTGTATTTGTGACTTTTTGATATTGGTTACGTAATAACCGCTCTAAAAATATTCGTCATCCCTACCGACAAGTGAATCGTTGATAGACCATATTCTATTGCATGTTTGGATTTGGTTTTGATAATTGCACATAATGGAATTTACTTCCCAAATGTTGCTTATTCTTCAGAAAAGTTATATGTCAATTAAGAATTTGGAATAAATAGATATAAGGCATCAGAATGCGAAATCCTTGACCTGAAAGTTCTGCTACATTTCCTCTTAGATTGATTACTATCTATTCAACTTCAGGGAATTAAACTAACTTAGTTCAATGCCTTAGTTCATAGCCTCAGTCCTCCTTTTATCACTTCTGGTGACTTTTGTGTACGCCGTTCCGTTTCTATTAACAATTATGTAACAGTCAAACTGTGTTTTGGTTAAGTAGGCTATAATCGACAGCATCAGGTTTCTAAATAATTATTTGCATACAAGTGTTAGCAGATCTTTGAGATCCACATCTTTTTGGAATTTGTCCTTTTTACCAGTCAATTTTCCTTGTTCCTATTTTCATGCGTACAGACTGTTTTGATTACAACCGCTTTTCTATTTTTATGCGTAGTGAAAGCTTATAAGCCAACTAACAGTTACGCTACCCGAGCAGTTTCTTTTCTATTGTGGTCATGTTACTGGGCTGCGAATCACAAGGTCCCAGGTTCTATCCTCGCTCATATAAATCCCCTACATATGTATGGAAGCTTTTCAGCTTGGGAAAAAAACGTAGGGATTTAAAAAGTCTTACTAACCCCGATTCCTTTAAGGTGCGGACACAAAAAATGATTTGAAAAATTAGCAACATCTTACTCTCACGAATCTAGTAATAATAAAATTAGTTCAGAGTTACAGAATTCTGTCTCATTTAACAAAATGTCTGTGCAAAGAAAAACTTAATCCAATTGTTGATCATTGAAAAATAGCTACTCATTGTATCAAGAAAAGACATTTTCTTCGTTTATTTAAATCATTTTAAATTAATTAGAAAATTTTTGAAACAAAAATTACGGAACTTAATGAAAAAAACTAACAGAGGTGAATTACGTTTTTTGGAGAATTACGAAAATCTTAAAATGGTGTTGCAGCATTCTCATGAACATACACACATTTAACTTTTTCTACTACACTTCTAATTATTAACTTCACATACACGAAGTATAAAAAAATATTGCAAACGCCAAAAAATTCGTGCTCGAGATTTTGACAAATCTCTATGTTCAGATTTCCCTGAGGTTAAAGGGCTGCAGTAGCTTAGTGGTAAAATCTCGGCCTTGGAGCGAGCGGGTTTCACATTCCAGATCTGATTCCACCAAAGAACAGTCATGTAAGCAGGTCTGCTGTACGTTAAATCCGTCAGGGGCGAACTTTCTCCAGCTGGTGTGGTGTAGAAGCTTGGAGAGCGGGAGATCCGCTTAACTGCCGTCCTCGTCATCTGACCGCAGTTCAAAATTACGAGATCCGTCCCAAAATAGCCCTAGTGTTGCTTTAAAACGAGACGTTAATATAACTAAACTAAACCCTGAGTTTGAAAAAAGCATTTTTAGCAATTTGTCTGTTAGTCTGCCGATTTTTGTCTCCCTGTCTGTCATAAATATCTCTCAAAAACATTGTAGCTAGACGAAAGAAATTTGGTTTATGGTCTTTACATCAATTTTATACATTTGTAACAAATTTTAACAAACTCCATTAAAAGAAAATATGTCTGTTCAGCTGTTCGAATATAAGTTAATATCATAACAACAAAACTAAAAGAGCTAGATGGATAGAATTCAGTATACAGATTTAACATTTATAATATATACACATATCAAATATTGATCCAAAAGCAGAAAGGGGTCAACTGTCATTCAGAAGCATGTAAAAGTGACCTCGAAAACACAATGACTAAAATATATTAAATTTTTTAATAGATTATATGGCTACAATTGAAGTTTTGTGTCAAATTTTGGTTCCAGTCGGTTAGAAAAAACGCATTTAAACCACTAAGTTGATTTTCAGATACTATTAATGGCATACCAGCGAGTAAATGACCTCACCAATGACCACATAACAGATTCGGTCAAAATGCTAAATTCACGCTGATATTTCTTAATTATTATACCCAGTGCCATGTAAGGCGTCTTCTACTTTATCTAGAATTCTTTTATGGTGGGGCAAATGATATCATCTGTATCAGAGACTATGTAGAATGTTTTGGGGAGACTACGCCAGCTGGTTTCTGTCTCGTATACGAAGGACAGAGGAATTGTTGTAATAGTCAAAAAATTCGAACTCAAGATTTTGACGAATCTAATATCATCAAACTTCCCTGAGCACGAAAAACACAATTTTGATATCATGCCTTGTGGCGGTTTGCGATGAGCGAGGATAGAACCTGGGACCTTGTGGTTCGCAGTCTATTAACATGACCATGATACAAAAGCAATTGCTCGTGCAGCTTAGTTGTTAACTGGCTTATAAGTTTTCACCACAGACTCTCCCTCCAGTGAGTCGGAGGTGAGACGAACGATATAACTGTTGAGTGGGGATGCATTAGCTGTTGATTCTAATGCGCCTGTACCCATTTGAGTCGCTCCAAGCGTTATGGCGAGCGTGTGTGGGTGAGTGGTTGCTGATGCTGTTACTGCGTCAAGTGAATGTGACGACTTTGTTTTGCTGTGGGTAGATGGCGCCACAACAGTTGCACTAAGGTTGAAGGTTCATTGTCCGAGGTTACCAATGTAGCGGATTGATACAAGCGAGGATAGAAACTGGGACCTTGTGGTGCGCAGTCCAGTAACATGACCATGATACAAAAGCAATTGCTCGTGCAGCGTAGTTGTTAACTGACTTATAAGCTTTCACCACAGCGTGTTTATCTCTAAACATTGTAACTCAAAAATACTTCGAACTAGACGATTGAATTTGGCACATTCAATTACTATCAAATTTACAAATTTTTATGAAATTTTGAACGAAATCCTTTCACAGGAATTCTATTGTTCGACTACAAGTGAATTCGATAATTACAAAACTCAGAGAGCTAAGTAAAGAAAATTCAGTACGTAGATTTATCATCTAAAATATAGATAGTTATCAAATTTTGAATCATATCCGTCAGACAATTGACTGTCTACCGGTCTGTACTTTCGTATGCTTGTAAACACAATAACTCATAAATACAACGATTTAAATCAATGAAATTATGTTTGTTATCATGTGATAATAGCGGTTATTTCTGTTCAAATTTTGATGTCCATTGACAGGCTAAAAGATATCCGAAATTTATATTTTCGCGACTGATTCAGTAAAAATGTTATATCCACGCCAAAAATCTATATTTCGTAACTATCGTTCAACAATGACATGCAAGGTATTCGCGATCTTAACTAAAGTGCATAATTTTTTTGCGGATGAAGGAAGATATTGTTCCAAAATTTTTCTTCTACAAAAACCGCTAATCAATCGCAACACATTTAATCGCTAATCATTAGTTCAGCAACTTGCTTGCTGTCTAATCTTTCAGTTTCTATACTTGTCGGCGACTCCAACTCTCACACACGACTTCTCTGACGATCCACACAACTTCTTTGTTGAGAGGGATTACGGCTCATTGGGGCCGCAGGCCCCACCATCCGTAAATCTAAAAATGGTTAACTTTGGAGTGATATGAAACTGACCTTAGTAATTACAGTGCATCATACATGGTTTATTTTAGTTTGGAAGTATTGTTTTCTTGTGTGTGGGGGAAAAAAAAGGGTTATGTATTATTTGTCTGCAATTTAAATTGCAAGGGCACAGCGAGGTCTGCGTTTGTTGCAGGTGTCGTTTATATCATATGTCGGTAGATTACTTAGGGTGGGGTTGTCTATATTTATGATGTTTCCATAGAAGTTTTGGGCTTGTTTGAGGATGAATTGTTTGATTGGGGGGATGTTCAGAGCTTTAATGATTTCCGCATTTCTGATGAACCATCTGGCCCTGACTATCATCCTTAATGTTTTGTTTTCCAGTGCGACTATTTTTTGTAGGTTAGTTTTCGCCGTAGCAGCCCAGATCGGACATGCATAAGTAAGTATTGGTCTTAGATATGCTAGGTAAATGAGGACTTTATTGTTTATTGACAGACCTGAATTTCTGCAAATTAGCGGGTATTGGATTCTGAAAGCCAAATTAAATTTTTCTCTTGTTTTATTTATGTGCGTTTTGTAATTTAAGTTTTTATCTAGTGTTATTCCCAAGTATTTGACCTCGTTTTGCCAGCTGATTTCAGTTTTGTATATTTGGATTTTGGGCCAGTTATTATTTTTCTTGAAGAATAAGATTGCCTCTGTTTCGTCCACGTTGAGTTTTATTTTCCAGCGGGTTAGCCAATTTTCGAGATTATTAATGTAATTTTGTAGGGGGATGATTGTTTGCTGAGGGTTTTTGCCTTGGGAGAGAATTGCAGTATTGTCTGCATAGAGACTTATTATGATGTCTTTTTGTTGGGGTATGTCATTCAGATAGAGTAGGAATATGACAGGTGCCAGAATTCCACCTTGGGGTACCCCGGCTCTGAGTTTTCTTTTTGTTGAGTCCGTCTGGTTAACTTGCACTGTGAAATATCGGTCCGTGAGGTAAGATTTAATTATGTCAACTATTGTTTTGGGGAAATTGTAAGCAATTAATTTATGTATTAGGCCTGGGATCCAAACTTTATCGAATGCTTTTGCTATGTCCAAGAATATGGCTGCTGTTGGTTTTTTGTTTTTCCTGCCTTCATGAAGGAATTCTATCATGCGGAGTAATTGATGAGTGGTGGAGAGTTTCTCCATGAAGCCAAATTGCTGTGGGATTGAGATGCCAAGTTCTTTACTGTGTGTTAAGTATCTTGTGAGGATTATTTTTTCAGTTAGTTTGCTGAGGGTTGGGAGTAGGGAAATTGGTCTGTAGTTGACTGTCAGGGAGGGGTCTTTTCCAGGTTTAAGTATAGGGATAACTCTCGCAATTTTCCAGCATTTGGGGAAGTATCTGAGCTTTAGGATTTCGTTTACTAAGAGGGTTAGTTTGATAATGATATTGTCAGGTATTTTTTGAGCATCTTGTTGGTTATTGCATCGGGACCTGGGGCTTTGTTAATTTTTATTTTCTTGATGAATTGAACTATTTCCGATGGCATTACTTTGAGGTAGTTTGTGTCAAGGTTTTTGAGCTCGTATGCTGCTATTGATCTCTCAACAATGCTTTCTGTGCTTGGATCACTAAGATTATTTGGGTTGAATTGCTCTTCCAGCTGGTTTGCAATTAGCTCAGCCTTTTCAGCATCTGTGTGTGCTAGAAGTTTGGTGACTGGGTCAGTTAGTTGGGGGATGTTCGTTCTTTTCCGTTTGAGTTTTTTGGTTGCTCTCCATAACGAGTTATCTTGGGGGTTGAGCATTTCGTTTTGATGGATGTATATGCTTCTACTGTATTCTAGGACCGCAAGGCGAAATTTTTCCTGGGGTTTGTTGTACTGAGATTTTGAGGCTGGGTCTCTATTTCTTTGCCAGATCTTTTTTGTTCTATTTCTTTCTGTTTTTAGGTCTCTTATGTTTGGAGGGAGGTATAATTTTCCATGGTGTTTGAGGGGTCTTGAGCTATTGTTGTATGCCAGGGTAATATTTTTTGCTAATTTGACTATTTCATTTTCCAGGCTTTCAGTATTTTTAATTTTTGGGATATTGAATGGGACGTTAGTGTTGAGAAATTTTTTGTAGTTTATCCAGTCTGTTGTGACATTATTTCTATTTATGATTACGGGTGTGATATTGAAGTTGAATTTGACTATCACTGGGTTGTGATCTGAGGGGAGATCTGAAATTGAAGCTATTTCATGGTTGTATGAAAAGTTTTTAGTAATAGCGAGGTCTATGGTGGTGGCCGAATTCGGGCCGAATCTAGTAGGTGTGGATGGGGCGATCATTTCTAGATTTTTGTCATATGCAAATTTTTGAAGAGTTTTTCCAGTGCTAGAGATTCTCTTACAGGACCAGTTGGTGTGGTGTGCATTTGTGTCGCCACACATAATAACGCTGTCAGAGAGGTTTATTATTTTCTCCAGGTCTCTGGTGAAAATAGTGTTTACACGGCAGGGAATGTAAATTGAAGCGATTGTTATTTGGGGTCGGTTTTGAGGCGTTATTTTGACTATTGTGGTTTCAATGCAGTTAAGGTTGGGGATGTAGATTTCATCATGTTTGATGTTTCTTTTTACAAAAATTCCAGCTCCACCGCAAAGGGGGTTTTGTGGGCCGTCCTGTCTGTAAAATAAATAATTCGGTAGATAGGGGGTGTAGCTGTTTTTTAGTTTTGTTTCCTGAAGGAGGATTAAGTCAGGTTCATTCTCGTCGACAAAAGTTCGGAGATCAAACATTTTATTTTTGAGTCCATTTGCATTCCAAAACATGATATTGAGGCCAGGGATCATAAGATTATACTGTGTTGGCTTCGCTGAATATGGGCATGAATTTGATTAATATTGATAGTTTATCTATATGGTTGTTAGCATTTCTGAGTTGCCTAGCAATGCTGCTAATGTCACAACCGTTAAATAGTGCTCTGAATTCGTTAATCACATATTTAATGTCTTCAAGTTCAGATACGTTGTCCTTGGGGAAATAGACTTGAGCGTGGACATTATTTTCTGTATTTTCGGGGGTCATTTTTCCTGGCGGGGGTAGTTCAGCTTGTAAAGGTTCATTATTCGCTATTTTTGCATATGAGATATTTGGGTTTACATAACTGTTTTTGGTAAGTGTTTTAGTAAATCTTTGGGACTTGGGGAATTTTTCACACCCACGGTATGAAGCATAATGCTCTTTCCCACAATTTATACATACAGGTTTTTCTGGTGGCGTAGTGCATTGGTCTTTGTGGTGTTCACCACCGCATTTTATACATCTTGGTTTCATGTGGCAGGATGCTGCACTATGGTGCCAATAGTTACAATTAAAGCATTGAATGCTACCTGTTTTCCTGACAAATTTTTCTATTTTTACTCTTAAGTAGAGTAGGGAATTTAGATTCCATATACTTTTGTTAATGTCGATATTGGGTAAAGTAACTTGGAAGAGAGGAAGTGGTTCTTTTGTTCTAAATCGGGTTAGTTGGGCTACTTTTTCAATTTTAAAATTGCAGTCAATTTCCAGAGCTTCTTTGATTGTCTGGGTTGGGATATTGTTGAGGAGACCTCTTATAACAACTTTAATGGGGCGGCTAGATCTGGGTGTTATCACAAAGTAGTCGAGGTTATTGTCTTTTAGGAATTTTGTTAGTTTACGATGCTCATCATCACTATTAACGAAGATTTTTATATAAGGACCTCCAAGTTTGCTTTCTACTGGAAAACATTTGTCATTTATCAGTTTTAGATCATCAATGAATTTTTCTATTCGTTTAAGCATTATCGGGGGGGGGGGGGCTGGGAGTTACTATTTTTGTTTCTTCTATTTCTAGGTTCTCTAGATTTTGATAAGTGTTTTCACTTAAAACCGAATCGTTGTCATTATCCTGGGTTTTAGTGACAATTTTGGCAGTTAATCTTTTGGGTGGGAATCTGAACTCATCATTGTCTGAAATTTTGATTTTTTGATCTACGTTGGATTTTAGGCTTTTATTTGCAGTTTTGAGATTTTTAACATTCTTAGAATTTACAGTTTCAGTTCTAGGTCTTTTAGTTTTGATTAAGTTGGGCTGGTTTTGGGGGGTATGATGCATGCAATTAACTAGAGGACAAGTTCCAAAGTCACTCACCCTTTTTTGCAGGTCCTCCAGCTGCTGGTGTAGGGTCTTTTCCAACGTTGAGAACACTTTTAACTCTGGGTTCTCGGTGCCGGACGCCATCATGGCCTGCAGGTGTTGGATATTTTTCTTTTTGGCTTTGATGTCAGCGGAGTACTTCCTTAACTCATCACAAATGGAGTTGGCGTCGGTGAAATGTTGAGCGGGTGGAGTGGTCTTGGCCAGTATATCCGAGGAGGTTTGGAGCCTGGGAGAAGTATCCATTAGCGGGAACTCAGCGTTCTCGATGTTCATCATTCTCTGCCCTTCCAACACTGATCCTGACAAGGACGAGTCGGGCAGCTTGCGCGTAGCGGGATGCTCAGGGAGTGGCAGTACGAACGGAGCTCAGGCGAAACACGTCTTCACTCAGCGAGCGCTTGCGAAATGTCCACAACTTCCACGACTTCCTCCACGACTTCCCTCCACACAATTTTCCACAACTTCTTCTCAGCTTCAGAGTGCTCGTCTTTTATAGTTCCGGGAGGCGGGGCTAGAATCTTCAGACCAATCACGGCGTATCTCGGTTCTTAGTGGATGGATCATGAAAGTTCTCGAACTTTCCAGTATTATCCATTTAGTCGCCAAACTCGCCACATTCGTCGCCAAATGGTCGCCAAGCTCTCAGGTCATTGAAGCACAGGACAGATCTTACAAAGGGTTTTAATGGTTTTTCCAGGATGACAATATTTGTGCCAGGTAGCAAAATTACAGATTTGTAACAATATGATCCTTATTGGAGAGTAGGTGAGAAAAATTCGAGTGGCCACTCCTGCTGGGTATTAATAATAACTATTTATCTATAAATATTTAAAATAGTAGGGGAAAACAAAGAAAAAAACCTAATTCCTTAGTCTCAAGGACTAGTCCAATTTCTTTAAACATTTTATGTTTTATGCGAAAATACAGATTCTCTAGATATGTCATTAATGGTCGCCCATAATACACCTATTTTCACTTTCGAAAGAATTGGAATCTGTGAATTCTTTATGGAAGAGGGAAGAAATAAATAAAAATTGTGAATATCGGTACTGTAGTTTAAGTGAAGTACCTGTCGTGATTTTTTTCCTTATAGAAATTATACAGTGATGTTTTTGAGATTTCACGCGAATTCAAAGATATAGGACAGGGAACTATCAATGGCATATCCAGATGTTAATTTTCTTATAAAATGAGAAGTGGTGAAATTAAATCAGTGGTGGCAACTGAGGGTTGGTTCTTCAGCTTTTCTTATTTATTTTAAACTAGCTACTTTTGTTGACCAGCTGCTTCATCCGAAATATTGGCTATGTTTAATTTTAATTAAATATCTTATGCATGATGTCCAATACCCATGATTCTTTCAACGTAGTATTTTGAAACATTAAATTTTGGCAGACATTATAGTTGAGTTATTTAATAATATTTTGGTGCGTGGCTTAACACGCATTGCCAAATTTACTTTAAATTAAAATATTAAAACATTTCTAATTAATGAAAACTGCCAGCCATGTAGATAACAAAAATAAATTTTTATTACAAATTAAATTAACAAATATAGATCATGATACATTGGCCGTAATTCCATCGACCAGCACGAGGCAGAAGTTCGGAGCAAGCCGGCGAAGGCAGGAAGTGAGTCACTGGTTTTCGTTGGAGAGCAAAGTTCATCTCCATAGGTATGATTGATGCTTATGGCCAGTTGGCGAAGCAAACAGTTATTTATCGCCTGTTTGGCTGCTGCAATATTACATCTATTCTTTTCATTATATATATGAACTTTCGTAACAACTTCTGAGCCCTGTGCAATCATAATGCTTATAAAAATTTAAATGTCTGCGAATCTATTTATGTGTTTCCTTTTGTGTTTCAGTGGCGAACTCGATCTGAAAATAATAATATTCATTCACGTTCACACATATACATAATTGAAATCGATAAATTAACATAATTTATTCGCATTCTAAAATACATATTAGATATATTGATAATTATAGTATACGAATATTATGGATATTTATGGAAGTGTAGTGAATAGCTTATAAGCCAGTTAACAGCTACGCTACCAAGCAATTGCTTTTATATCGTGGTCATGTTACTGGACTGCGAACCACAAGGCCCCAGGTTCTATCCTCGCTCGTCACAATCCGCCACATTGGTGACCTCGGACGATGAACCCAACCTTCAACCTTCATGCAGCTGTTGTGGCGCCATCTACCCTCAACCAAAGTCGTCAGACTCACTTGACGCAGCAACCCAAAGTCGTCAGATTCACTTGACACAGCAACACAAAAAGGTAACAGCATCAGCAACCACACACACTCGCCGTAACGCTTGACTCTACTCAAATGGGTACAGGCGCATTAGAATCAACAGCTGAAACATCACCACGCAACAGCCATATCGTTCGACTCACTGGAGGGAGAGTCTGTAGTGAATAGCTTATAAGCCAGTTAATAGCTACGCTACCCGAGCAATTGCTTTTGTATCGTGATCAAGTTACTGGACTGCGAACCACAAAGTCCCAGGTTCTATCCTCGCGCATCTGAATTCTCTACAGAAGTAAAGAATATCAAATATAACTACAAATTTATGTTTGAATTTTAAATTATTTTTCGTAGGGTGTATAGCATAGTGATAGTTGAGGACTTTTGTGCTATTTTGGGAATTTTTTTATTCAAACTTAAAATAAAATTAACAAACCATCTACCAATTTTATTATTTGTAAAAGAATACTTCTTAAGGCCTTATCACACGGCCAAATACCGTTTACACTTTCGTTTACAAACGACCACGAAAGTGTAGACGAAGTATACATCACTTGAGCATTTGCTGTCTGGTAAACCTAAAAAGAAAGGTGTACTTTATAGTCTATTTATCGCTCTTTTTTCACTGCTTCTACTTAATGAATATCTGCAATTTTCTCATTTCATAATTCGTTGGATTCTGTTGCTCGAGTTGTTGGATTCTGTTGAATTGCTCGGTGCAAATGGCTAAAGATATACGTAAAAAGTTCTGTCGATATTTTAATTGAGTTGGTGCCGTTAAATGGCAGAACGATCTGTGCCTTTTACATTAATTTTTACATGTATTGTCTATTGTATATATTATACTATTCAATTGGCATTTATTAAATCTGTTACATAATAAAACTTTTTTTTATTACTGTTTTTACTTGCTGAACTAATTTTCAGTAAGTTTTGTTATAAAATTTGGAAAATATTGTTTTTTAGTGATCTCATTAGCTTTCAATGTATGAAAAGCCCATGATAGTTTGAATTTAAAAAAATTGCAACTATTATTGCTATCTCATCAAACTTGCAGATAAATTATGAAGCATGTGCAATGAAATTCCATTATTCAGTAATAAATTCCTACTTCTATTGACATGTTTATTTTGAGCTAAAAAGTTATTGTATTAGTTGAAATTAAATCATGAATATAATAAGGATTGTAAAATCAAACCAAGTTGTACATTTATCAAATATGAAAATGTTTTTCCTGCAATTTTTCCTCTGAATGTCCTTTTCATTCCTTTGTAGTCTTCCATTGTCTTTTTCAGTGTTAATCTTATTGTATCATTCAACTGGTTGTAATGGTTATTAAAATTTGTAACAATGAATTTTGTAAAATAATAAAGGTATTTTTTTTTTATTATTCTTAGTAACAGTTTTGTTGATAATTTTTGCAGTAATAATATGTTAACAAGCAAAAACACTTTTTACTGTATCTGCATCTGTACAAATCATTTAATAAATATTGTTAAATTTTAAGGTAATTCAGCATTTAGTCTCACACTAGCTTCAAAAATTACTTTTTTTAAAAAAATCCAACTACAGAGCTGTTTTTTTTAATGCTTCAAATCTTCGTTAATTTGTTTCTATAGATTTTTCTCAATGCCAATACATAATCAGAAATAGATGTTTCATTCCAAATTATCTGGTAATTTGTTAAATTTAAAAGAAGCCTGAATTTTATTGTTAATCGTAGAAAAGGTGATTTAATTTTTTGGTAATGATAAAAGTATGATCGTTTTTATGTTTTTTTTTTTTTTCAAAATCAAATATGTTTTACAATAGATGCTCCTACAGTGTTGCAGGAATTAAAAAGTATTAAAATTATTATCTTATTGCAGTAATAATTTTACACATTTAAAATTAATTTTAAAAATTGCAATAAAAAAAAGACGTTATAATAAACATCTCATGCTTAGGAAATAAGCAGGCGCACTTATGTATGAATGTTAAAAATGCTTAATTTTTGAAGCATTTTCTCACTATGCACTATTTAAATAGAAAAAGTATTTTTTTTACATTAAAAAGATGAAACAGTAGCAGAATCATTCATATCTTATGATTCCCTCAAATGTACTATATGGTAACTATTTCAAGGTTAGAAAACAGAATTAATTCTTATTAATTTTCACATTAACATAGGAGTTAAAATTTTTAAATTATATAGAGGCTGTTAATGAACTATTTAAGAAATTACTATTATCAAAAGATTCAATATGTTTAAATATATTTCACAAAAAGAAAACATTTCACATCAACATTTTTTTTTATTTATGAAAAATGTCTCCAAATTCCATAATTAGTTCAAAGATTCTTCTGGTGAACTTTCCCCATACGGTGGTGCCAGTTTTTTTAAAGTGGAGACAACAAGTTGTCCCACAGCATGGGGAACAGATTCCGAAGCATCACTTTTTTTTCAATTCGGAAGACACCATTCTAAGTATATCCTCCACCAGAAATAATCAAACTACTTTTTACAAAGTAGTTGGCGTCAGTCGTGCCATTCTTGGCACACTACGTCACTATCGAAGTTTGTCATGATTGGTCGAATTTCATTTGCAAACGATATTTCCGTCGCTATCGTCAACATTTTCAAGCTGGCTAAAAAATGCTCACGATGACGGAAAACTTGCTTGACCGGTTGCCTGCGGGTAAAAACGGAAAATTGCTCACGAAAGTGTAGACGGTATTTGCCCGTGTGATAAAGCCTTTATTGTCGAAAATTAACAATACAAAAAAAAATATTACAAGCACTTCACTATTAAGAACAAATCAATAAGCTTTTAGTTCCCTAAATAATTGTGCAAATATGTCAACAATCATTTCTGCACCAAATCATCTAATAATTTCTATTGCAATGCACATAATTCTTTCATAGCTATTGACAGAAACGTGACGGCGGTTCGTTTTGCAATGCTAATTATATTTTTGTTTCAAGTATCCTTTTCATAAAATTTTTGAACTTTTGCAGTACTTATAATCAAGGTTTAATTTCACAAGTAAGTAAAAGTGAAAATATTCCAAAGTTTTTTCATTTTAAATATTACTACTCTTTAATGTAATATAATTCGATGCATAAAAATATATTATCTTTTTTGTCACATGAAAATTGTTTCATTATTATAGTGCACCGATTTTTTTGTTTGAATAATAGAAATTTTTATCGAATAGGGTTTGGATCTTTGCGATGTTGAGGTTCAAACTCGCAACGTTAGGGTTCATAGACGAGTAACAAAGCCACTAGACAAAAATGTACACCCCTTTTCGGAGGTTGTTATCTGCCTTATGAAGTTACCACCACAATACTCCCCCACCAGCGAGTCGGTGGAGTTTCATAGCGCCAGTTATGGCGAGCGACGAACGTGATTATCGCGCCAAACGTTATGGCGGGCGACGACGAGCATGTGTGAGTGGTTGCTGCCAGTATATGGAGCCAAGACAGCTGAACGAAGGATGCGGTTGTTCAGAACCTGGGTCACCAATGTGCAAGGTTGAGGTTTGAACTCGCACCGTTAGGGTTCATAGCCGAGTAACAAAGACACTAGACGAAAGTGTACACTCCTTTCCGAAGGTTGTTATCTGGCTTATGAAGTTACCACCACAAGTCGTTACAAATTATGAAAAATGTTCTGTAGTACAAATAAAACTTCAATGCTTAACGATTCCACTATTTGTTCCTATATTTTAAATAAAAATGTTTTCTTTCAGCAAAGAAGTTTTTCTATTACTTGAAGTTTAATTACTTCTGTGGGGGACTCAAGATCATTATGATCCGTGCAGTGGAAGCAAGAGGACCCATGTTTTCGAGAACATTTCTTTAATATCACATTGCACACTAAACACGAAGGCAAGAGAAGACATTCACGCACGCACATCTCAACAGAACATCATCACCTCTTTATAATTACATTGCAATGCACTATGGAATGCGCCATCTATTATCCAAAAGAGAAGATAAAGAAATGTGACTCTTACACTTCTATTTTTCTTTCTTTTCTCATACGGTGTCAATCTGGTCTAAAAGCACAATGCTAAGAATACGAATGAATTCTGCGCATGTGCGTGAACTTGGCTCGTAAATTTCGAATAAATATAGAAATATTTTGATATTAAATTCTATTTTTGACGTAGATGATTTGGAATTATTCAATTTATCTCTAGCAATGATGTTGATAACTGGATAAAATAAATTTGAAAAAAAAAAAAAGGAAGAAAAATATTTAAAAATATCTCCCGGCTTCGAGCCTCGAACTGAAGTCCAGCAAAACTAAGAGCTACACTCTACCGATCCAGCCACCAATACTCGTAACCTGACAGCTTCTGAAGTGCCTAAGAATCTCATTACGACTGTCCAGTAAAATTTTAAATACGGTATCAATCTGGTCAAAAAGCACAATCCTAAGAATACGAATGAATTCTGCGCATGTGCGTGAACTTGGCTCGTAAACTTTCGAATAAATATAGAAATATTTTGATATTAAATTCTATTTTTGACGTAGATGATTTGGAATTATGCAATTTATCTCTAAGAATGACGGAGAAAACTGGCTAAAATATATTAACAAAAAAAAAAAGGAAAATATATAAAAATATTTGGCGGCTTCGAGCCTAGAACTGAAGACCTGCAAAACTAAGCGCTACACTCCACCGACCCAGCCACCAAGCCTCGTAACCTGACAGCTTCTGAAGTGTCTAAGAATCTCATTACGACTGTCCAGTAAAATTTTAAATACGGTGTCAATCTGCTCTAAAAGCACAATGTTAAGAATACGAATGAATTCTGCGCATGTGCGTGAAATTGGCTCGTAAATTTTCGAATAAATATAGAAATATTTTGATATTAAATTCTATTTTTGACGTAGATGATTTGGAATTATTCAATTTATCTCAAGCAATGATTTAGAAAACAGGATAAAATAAATTTAAAAAAAAAAAGAAAGAAAATATTTAAAAATATCTCCCGGCTTCGAGCCTCGAACTGAAGACCTGCAAAACTAAGAGCTACACTCTACTGATCCAGCCACCCTTACTCTTAACCTGACAGCTTCTGAAGTGCCTAAGAATCTCATTACGACTGTCCAGTAAAATTTTAAATACGGTGTCATTCTGGTCTAAAAGCACAATGCTAAGAATACGAATGAATTCTGCGCATGTGCGTGAACTTGGCTAGTAAAATTTCGAATAAATATAGAAATATTTTGATATTAAATTCTATTTTTGACGTAGATGATTTGGAATTATTCAATTTATCTCTAGCAATGATGTAGAAAACTGGATAAAATAAATTTTAAAAAAAGAAGAAAAATATTTAAAAATATCTCCCGGCTTCGAGCCTCCAACTGAATACCTGCAAAATAAGAGCTACACTCTACCGATCCAGCCACCAAGCCTCGTAGCCTGGCAGCTTCTGAAGTGTCTAAGAATCTCATTACGACTGTCCCGTAAAATTTTAAATACGGTGTCAATCTGGTCTAAAAGCACAATGCTAAGAATACGAATGAATTCTGCGGATGTGCGTAAAATTGGCTCGAAAAATTTCGAATAAATATAGAAATATTTTGATATTAAATTCTATTTTTGACGTAGATGATTTGAAATTATTCATTTTACCCCTAGCAATGATAGAGAAAACTGGCTAAAATAAATTTAAAAAAAAAGGAAAATATATAAAAATATTTGTCGGCTTCGAGCCTCGAACTTAAGACCTGCAAAACTAAGCGCTACACACTGACGACCCAGCCACCAAGCCTGGTAACCTGAGAGCTTCTGAAGTGTCAAAGAATCTCATTACGACTGTCCAGTAAAATTTTAAAGACGGTGTCAATCTGGTCTAAAAGCATGTGCAGGTTTGGGACGAGTGAGGATAGAACCTGGGACCTTTAGGTTAGCACTCCAGTAACTTAACAATTATACCAAAACGATCGCTCGGGTAGAAGAGTTGTTACTGGCTTATATGCGATTCACCACAGTAATCTCCCTCCAGTGAAGTCGGAGGTGAGACGAACGATATGGCGTTGAGTGGTGATGTATTTATGTAGTAGCTGTTGTCTTAATGGGCCGTACCCTTATTATTTGAGTAGCGCCAAGCGTTATGGCGAGAGTTTGTGGGTGCCGATGCGCCAAGTGTGTCTGGTGATTTAGGGTTGCTGCGTCACGTGAGTCTGACGACTTTGCTGCGCCAAGTGAGTCTGGCGACTTTGGTTGCGGATAGATGGCGCCACAACAGCTGTATGAAGGTTGAAGGTTCAGCGTCCGAGGTCACCAATGAAGCGGTATGGGACGCATGAGGATAGAACCTGTTACCTTTAGGTTAGCAGTCCAGTAACTTAACAATTTTACCAAAACGATCGTTCGGGTAGAAGAGTTGTTACTGGCTTATATGCGATTCACCACAAGCACAATGCTAAGAATACGAATGAATTCTGCGCATGTGCGTGAACTTGGCTCGTAAATTTTCGAATAAATATAGAAATATTTTGATATTAAATTCTATTTTTGACGTAGATGATTTGGAATTATTCAATTTATCTCAAGCAATGATTTAGAAAACAGGATAAAATAAATTTAAAAAAAAAAAAGAAAGAAAATATTTAAAAATACCTCCCGGCTTCGAGCCTCGAACTGAAGACCTGCAAAACTAAGAGCTACACTCTACTGATCCAGCCACCCTTACTCGTAACCTGACAGCTCCTGAAGTGTCTAAGAATCTCATTACGACTGTCCAGTAAAATTTTAAATGCGGTGTCAATCTGGTCTAAAAGCACAATGCTAAGAATACAAATGAATTCTGCGCATGTGCGTGAACTTGGCTTGTAAAATTTCGAAGAAATATAGAAATATTTTGATATTAAATTCTATTTTTGACGTAGATGATTTTGAATTATTCAATTTATCTCTAGCAATGATGGAGAAAACTGAATAAAATAATTTTTTTTGAAAAAAGAAAGAAAAATATTTAAAAATATCTGCCGGCTTCGAGCCTCGAACTGAAGACCTGCAAAACTAGGAGCTAAACTCTACCGATCCAGCCACCAAGCCTCGTAGCCTGGCAGCTTCTGAAGTGTCTAAGAATCTCATTACGACTGTCCCGTAAAATTTTAAATACGGTGTCAATCTGGTCTAAAAGCACAATGCTAAGAATACGAATGAATTCTGCGGATGTGCGTAAAATTGGCTCGAAAAATTTCGAATAAATATAGAAATATTTTGATATTAAATTCTATTTTTGACGTAGATGATTTGGAATAATTCAATTAATCTCTAGCAATAATGGAAAAAACTGGCTAAAATAAATTTAAAAAAATATATATAAAAATATTTGTCGGCTTCGAGCCTTGAACTGAAGACCTGCAAAACTAAGCGCTACACTCGACCGATCCATCCGCCAAGCCTCGTAACCGGTCAGCTTCTGAAGTGTCTAAGAATCTCATTACGACAGTCCAGTTAAATTTTAAATACGGTGTCAATCTGGTCTAAAAGCACAATACTAAGAATACGAATGAATTCTGCGCATGTGCGTGAACTTGGCTCGTAAATTTCGAATAAATATAGAAATATTTTGATATTAAATTCTATTTTTGACGTAGATGATTTGGAATTATTCAATTTATCTCTAGCAATGATGGAGAAAACTGGATAAAATAAATTTTTTTTAAAAAAAGAAAGAAAAATATTTAAAAATATCTGTCGGCTTCGAGCATCGAACTGAAGACCTGCAAAACCAAGCGCTACACTCTCCCGACACAACCACCAAGCCTCATAATCAGAGAGCTTCTGAAGTTTTACTGGACAGTCGTAAGAATCTCATTACGACTGTCCAGTAAAATTTTAAATACGGTGTCAATCTGCTCTAAAAGCACAATGCTAAGAATACGAATGAATTCTGCGCATGTGCGTGAAATTGGCTCGTAAAATTTCGAATAAATATAGAAATATTTTGATATTAAATTCTATTTTTGACATATATGATTGGGAATAATTCAATTAATCTCTAGCAATAATAAAAAAAACTGGCTAAAATAAATTTTAAAAAAATATATAAAAATATTTGTCGGCTTCGAGCCTCGAACTGAAGACCTGCAAAACTAAACGCTACACACTACCGTCCCAGCCACAAAGCCTCGTAACCTGATAGCTTCTGAAGTGACTAAGAATCTCATTACGACAGTCCAGTAAAATTTTAAAGACGGTGTCAATCTGGTCTAAAAGCACAATACTAAGAATACGAATGAATTCTGAGCATGTGCGTAAACTTGAGTCGTAAATTTTCGAATAAATATAGAAATATTTTGATATTAAATTCTATTTTTGACGCAGATGATTTGGAATTATTCAATTTATCTCTAGCAATGATGGAGATTACTGGCTAAAATAAATTTAAAAAAAAAAAAGGAAAATATATAAAAATATTTTCCTGCTTCGAGCCTAGAACTGAAGACCTGCAAAACTAAGCGCTACACTCTACCGACCCAGCCGCCAAGCCACGTAACCTGTCAGTTTCTGACGTGTCTAAGAATCTCATTACGAGTGTCCAGTAAAATTTTAAATACGGTGTCAATCTGGTCTAAAAGCACAATGCTAAGAATACGAATGCATTCTGCGCATGTGCATGAACTTGAGTAGTAAAATTTCGAATAAATATAGAAATATTTTGATATTAAATTCTATTTTTGACGTAGATGATTTGGAATTATTCAATTTATCTCTAGCAATGATGGAGAAAACTGAAAAAATTATTTTTTTTTTTTAAAAAAAAAGAAAGAAAAATATTTAAAAATATCGGCCGGCTTCGATCCTCGAACTGAAGACCTGCAAAACTAAGCGCTACACTCTACCGATCCTGCTTTAACTCTACCGATCCATTACTTTATTTGGGCAAAATTTTGCATGTTAAAATTTGCATGTTGGTGTGATAACAGAAAAGTAGGTAGAAGCATCCCAAGCAGCAAGAGAAGTCGCTAAACGATTGGCCAAGCATCGCAGCCATCTGATATACGCCGCCCGTATTTTGCCAATGTCACCTTTGCATTGGCGCGACATCGGATTTTGACCATATTTTTTTCTGTCGCCTCTGAAGATCGCTTTTTCATCGGGGCGAACTCCTACGGCGACTTAGTGAAAAGACCGGCTCAAAGCAATCGGCCCATAGTCGCCTCGATGTCGGGAAAGTTGCCTTTCCTAGGTGGCGCTATGCGAACATATTTTAATCCATGAATCACCTGGCGTGTATTGGATTTTGAAATTCAACCAGCAACGCATACTGTCATTTCAAGAAACTTGGTAAGTGTAAAGTTTTTATTATTATATATTTGTAAATAATATATTATTTATTCTAAATAGTGAATGAAAAAGATTATTTTTGTTGAAGCCGTTCGAACTCGTTGCTTAACATGGAGTTGCACGTGATATTATTAGCTTTAGGCTTAAGCTACGATTATCATTTCTTTTCTTGTTTGTATTCTTTTCAAGTGATTTTATTTCCTATCTTTTTTTGTGTGTGTGTCTGTTCTTAAATTATTGCAGATATTTTTCCATTTCATTTACAATGCCTTTCCTTTTGTTAACAACAATTTCTAATGATAAAAGTTAAAAAAAAAATATTAAATTACGTTCTTATGTTTTGGTTTTGCAATAACATTTGTGTTATTATTTTTATTTCGACATAAAGCTAAAAAAATAGATTAGCAGAATATATTTATTGTAAATTTCAAAAAAAAAAAAATCTTTAAAACTTGCAATTATGTAGTTATATTTGAATACTCTTATGTGAATAGTTTATAATTATTTCACCTTTCATAAAATAGTAACATAAATTTTGCACCCATTAGTTTATATTATTTTTCTCTATTGTCCTAAACATTATTATAATATTTGCCTATATAGTTTTATCAGATTGAAAACATTATCAAGCTTATGAAGTTCTATATATCTATTTTACTCCTTAATTACATATCTCCAATTGTCAACAAATATTTTATTTGTACTTTTAAAAGAAGTGAAAGCTCAATCATTATTCTAATTAAGGAATATGTTTTTTAGGTTCATCAAATCTGCAAAAAGAAGAGTGAACTTGAAGAAAAGTATATGTATAATTCTTTATATGTATTACCAGCAAAATATGAAATCCAGTATTCTATAGAATGCCCAAGCATTGTATATAATGCCTAAAACAAGCCAGTAATGTATGAAACAATTTGTATTTCATACATTTTCTAAGCATTCTATAGAATGCCAAATGACAACCTGGCAAAGTATGAAATACATCTCTCATTCAATGAAATAAAAATTTTGTGCAACCTTTGTTTCAAAACTGAAAATGCAATTAAAGATAAAATAAATTTTAAAATTGATCTATAAATATAAACAAAAAAAAATTTCTCAATATTTTTTTGGAAACTACTGTGCAAGTTTCTATTCCTGACTTCAAGAAAGAGCAAAATATTGGAAGTTATAATTAATGTGACGGAGTATGGTTTCTACCTACTTGGAACATCAGAAGGAAATTTAAAACAATTATATGTCCCAATTCACTTTATATCCTAAGAACTTGTTTAGAATTGAAGATATTCCAAATCAGAAAATTTCTCTCTGGTCAGTTGCAATTACTCAGAGCAGTGGAAGCAATCAAGGATTTATCAGATGTATGTGTTTAAGTGCCAAAATATGTAATGTCTTTTCGTGAAAAATGTAGTAAAACTTCAAAATGTTGCAATGTGATAGGCTTGAATGACAAGTAGGTAAATTTTAATTTCTGATTTTTTTATCTGAAAACTTATTTGCCTTAATTAGAAAGGCATAAATTTTGTTTTGTACAAATTTTATTTTTCTATATAATTTGAATAAATTTTTTTAATGGCAACCTCATTATTTTTTCAGACTGACAATTCAAGTGATTTTAATTCTATTTAGCTTAGTTAATTTTCCTTTTCATTTACAATTTTTCTATGAAAGAAGTTTAATAAAGTATTTATTAAACTTTTAATAACATTTTTATATTTTGGTATTGAAATAACATTTGTGTAATTATTTTTATTTTGACATGAGGCTAAAAAAAAGTTTAGCAGAATGTATTTATTTTAAACTTCAAAAAAAAAAAAAAAACTTTAAAACTTGAGATTATGCAGGCACTTTTGAGTTCTCTTATATGAATAGTTTCAAAGTATTTCGCATTTCATATAACAGTAACATAAATTTTACTCCCATTAGTTTGAGTTTTTTTTTTTCTTTATTATCCTAAACATTATTATAAAGTTTGCTTACACAGTCCAGTATCAGAACAAAAATATTATGCTTATGAAGTTCTATAAGACTTTTGCTTGTTAATTACTCATGTCCACTTGTCAACAAATGTTTTATTTGTACTTTTAAATGAAGCAAAATCTCAATTACTATTATAATTGTTTTCTAGGTTCAGCAAAAAGGAAAAATGAAATGTATAAATAAATGTATAATTTTTTATATGTAGCTGAAGATTCAGTTATACATATATAGAATATTTATATAAATGTGTGTGGATTTTTAGAAATTTCAAACTCTTCAAGTATTACATAATAAATAAAGTTTAAATAAATTTTTTATAAATTACTTTGTGTCAATATTATTTATTCTAAATTATAAGTCATAGTTTCAGGATTTTGCTTGGGTGTATAAGTCATTACAGAAAATTCAGTAAAAAATTTCAAGTAAATTATTATTTTACTTTGTATTTCTAAAATATTATTTAATGAAGGTCTTTGTAAATAAATTGTTTTGCATAGTTGTTTTTCTTTTCTCCTAAAAATAAAGAGGGGAAAATAATAATTAAAAAGATATTTGTCTAAAGAAATTTTGTATAATTGAAAGTAGTGTTTACATTTTTAGGTATGGAGTTTTTGTAAAATATTCAGAGTTAATCATAGATCAAATTTGGTTCTTGTGCCATGAAACAAAACAAAACTAATCATAGATTTTTAAAAAAATTAGAAATTTGAAGTAAATTGTTAATTTGTGCTTGTAAAATGTAATCAATTGGACATTAGCTAACACTAACATTTGTAATAAGGTATGAAATTTCTACACCATAAAGTAACTTTGTAAGTTAATAATAATAAAGTAACTTTGTAAGTTAATAATAATAAAGTAACTTTGTAAGTTAATAATAAGATTTCGTATAAGTAAAAGAAGTGTTGTACTTTTGTGCATGGAATTTTTGTGAAACATATTTTTCAAATATTCAGAGTTAATCATATATCAAATTTGGTTATTTTGCCACCAATCTAAACCTCACTAAACATAAATTATGAAAATATTAGAAATTTGAAGTAAGTTATTAAATAAGAAGTAAGTTTGTGCTTGTAAATTGTTGTTTATTGAATATTAGCTAACACTAACATTTATAATGAGGTTTAAAATTAATGCAATATGAAGTAACTGTAAATTAATAGTAAATAAAATTTCCTATAATGGGAAGAAGTGTTCCATGTTTGGGTATGGAATTTTTGTGAAATATTCAGTGTTAATCATTAATTAAATTTGGTTCTTGTGCTACAAAACCAAACAACTAAATATAGATCAAGAAAATATTAGAAATTTGAAGTAAATTATTAATTTGTGCTTGTAAAATGTTGTATGTTGGACATCAACCGACACTAACATTTATAATGTGTAAAATTTCTACAACTTGAAGAAACTTTACATGTTATTAGTAAATATAAGGAATTTTGTAGAATTGAAAGAAGTGCTGCATTTTTGTGTATGGAATTTTTGAGAAATATTCAGTGTTAATCAAAGATCAAATTTAATTCTTGTGCCATAAAACCAAACTAATCATAGATAATAAAAAAATATTAGAAATTTGAAGTAAATTATTATTTTGTGCTTGTAAAATGTTATCTATTGGACATTAGCTAACACTAAAATTTATAATGAGGTATAAAATTTCTTCATGAAGTAATTTTGTAAAATCAATAGTAAATAGAATCAGTAAAATTGAAAGAAGCATTACATTTTTGTATATGGAATTTTTATGAAACATATTTGTGAAATATTCGGGGTTTAACATTGATCAAATTTTGTTATTTTGCTACGAATCTAAACCTCACTAAACATAAATTATGAAAATATTAGAAATTTGAAGTAACTTATTAATTTGTGCTTGTAAAATATTTTCTATTGAAGAAACATATAATAGGAATTATATAATTTAGTGTTTGAAACTATTTTTAACCAATGCATTAAATTTTAGGGTGTTAAAATAGGAATTTGTGTTTTATTCATTATTCTTAAGGAATTATTTGTTTATTGCTCACATTAAGCAATATAAAAGTGTGTATAGTAAAAAAAAATATATATATATATTTTTTTTTAATAGGAATTATATATTTTTCTGTTTCGAATTTTTATAAAATAGCTTTTAAAAACAAATGATATAGGCAATATATATAATACATCTACTTTTAAATTTCTAATATCAGTTAAAATCATACTGATTAATTATATAATTGAAACTATGATTATGTTAACATTTCTTCCCATGCATTAAACAATGAAAATAAATAGGAAATATCAATGAAGGAAATAAATCTTATATGTAGATAGATGTTCAGGGGATCAAATTTAAAATTATTTCAGATAATTTTAACATTTGTTTATTTTTTTTAAAGAACAGTAAAAAAATGTCATTTAAACATTTTATAGGGTAAAATTGTGGTAAAATCTATGCTATAATAATAGTTAAAAAAAAGTTGGAAGAATTGTTAGAATGACATTTTCCATGAATTTTTATCGAAAACAAGTATTTTATGGAATTTTAAATTTATCAAAATAAATAACAAACACTATTATTAATAGGTAAAAAAGAAAAGTAAACTATTCAAAATATCTCGTATTTTCAGGCAAAATATCTCGTATTTTGACAAAATTTTGAAAGTATGATAGTTTTAAATATTATGACACTAGTTTCTAGAGTTTGAGAAAATTGAATAACCATTAAACTAATATTTCAATTTGACACCAGCAAGTGTTCAGAAATAAATTGCCTATTGATTGGTATTTGGTTGCCCATTGCTAAAATACATGGGGAAATGATTGGTATTGGGTCGCCGATTGTTAAAACACATGGGGAAATGATTGGTATTGGGTAGCCGATTGTTAAAACACATCGGGAAATGATTGGTATTGGGTCGCCGATTGTTAAAACACATCGGGAAATGATTGGTATTGGGTCGCCGATTGTTAAAACACATCGGGAAATGATTGGTATTGGGTCGCCCATTGCTAAAACACATGGGGAAATGATTGGTATTGGGTCGCCGATTGTTAAAACACATGGGGAAATGATTGGTATTGGGTCGCCGATTGTTAAAACACATCGGGAAATGATTGGTATTGGGTCGCCCATTGCTAAAACACATGGGGAAATGATTGGTATTGGGTCGCCGATTGTTAAAACACATCGGGAAATGATTGGTATTGGGTCGCCGATTGTTAAAACACATCGGGAAATGATTGGTATTGGGTCGCCCATTGATAAAACAGGTCGCGAAATGCTTGGTATAACGTCGCCCGTGATAATAACAAGTCGCCAAAGGATCGGCAAATTCGTCGAAAACAAGTCGGGGCGACCATCGCGCGGCGAACCGCCGGGGGACATGACCAATGTCGGGGCGAGATCGCCTCCGATCTCGACCCAATCTCGCTCGTTCCGTGGGGCGATGCTTGGCCAATGGTTGGCCAACGATCTTTTGCTGCTTGGGATCCCACTATAAAAGAAATAGTGCGAAGCCTTTGAAAATAGTGCGTGTTATTTGTCTATCAAAAATTAATATACAAATATAATTTTTTTAGGAAGATATGTAGTGGAAGCTACATAAAATATTTGATCGAAGATTTAAACAACTGGTGATCCCAACGAACCAGCTGGTTTTCTAAAACTGCTAATTTAAAAATATTTTATCAGTATATTTTTATTTCCATAAAACTTTTCTCTTGGAATATAATTTTTTTCGGACGAAATTTAGCATGTTAAAGTTTTTATTGGGATATATTTTGTCAGTAGTATTTATTGTAATTTTTGTAAAGAATATTATTTCAATTGACTTCCGGCACAAGTTATGTCTGAGATAGCTCGAATATATTTTAAATTCTTCGTCTTTTTATTTTCTCGTTTGCGAAGTATGGAAATTATTGGAATTGTCAAACATTGGAACCCGCTATCTTGAGGAATCTCTAGTTTCATATTTCTCTGGCTCCGAAAAACATATTTCTGAGATTGTCTGTCTGTCTTTGAAAATTACAAACCAAAACCGATTTCAGTTAAATGGACGAAATTTAGTGTGTAGTCTTTACATCCAATATGTAAGTTTTTATTAAATTTTGACTGAAAGCTATAATGAGGAAGTCTGTACAATGTTTCCCTTAATCTATACTACTATTATAAATGTGAAAGTTTGGATGGATGGATGGATGTTTGTTAGTCAATCACACCAGAACGGCTGAACAGAACTGGATGAAATTTAGCTGAGAGATAGATTATAGTCTGGAATAGGACATAGGCTATTATTTATTCCGTTTAATTGAGTGGTTAATTGTTTATTAATTAAAAACTAACTTTCCCGCCAAAAATTGCCAAATGAGTAAAGTTTCAGGGGATTTTTTTTCCGCACCCCAATGAAATTAGGCTTAACATGATTTTGACTATTATTTAAAATGATTCTGTTTATTTTCTTAGGGTTCGATACATTTAAAATTAAACATTGAGAATTAATTGATCTTTCGGATTCATTCTGAAGTACTTTTGAATTAAAATAAAACAGAATAAAGGAAATTAAAAATTTATAATCTATATTGCGTTACCCCAATTGGCGTAGAAAATTCATTGATGCTATAAATTCCAATCTATTTCCATGCATACGAAAGCACGGGTAAATGCTAGTGAGATATACGGGAAAGTGAAATGTTCGCATAAAGAAGGGAAAATGGAGTTACATATTTCATATTCGTTTAATCAATTTGAGTTCCTTGAAAATTTATTAAAAGATTTTAGATAATGCAAATAATTATGATTTCCACGTTATTTTGAGTGTGACTTGACTCTTTAAGAAAATACAAGCATATAGAGAGCAGAAATAAGTCCAATTAATAAAATAAATAATGACCCTTGTTAAAGATTATTACATCTCAAACAACATTTTAATCAAGAATTTTACTTTTCTCTGACTCTATGAAAAGCGAATTTGTATTATATGAATATTGAATTTTCTTTCTCTTTTCCTGTATAATTTCAAGCATGAATTAAATTTGTTTCGAATTAAATTTGTCATGTAATCTTTATAAAATGTACTTGCCTTATTTAGGAGTTCGTAACTTCAAAAGTTATAGATATTTTTTTAACATTGCATTTCATACGGAAATAGAAATTCTTCTTATTTGAAGAGTATTTGAAACTAATAATTTATGTTATTCTTTTCTGCATTACTATGAAATTTCTAATCGCTAAACAATGCAATTATTGTAATAACCTGAAACCTTTATTATTATTATATTCTTTATATTATCTTAAGACAAAAAAATTTACCCTTTTTTTATCAATTTCATTTCCATAGAATTAATTTTCTTAAATCTAAGAATTCAATTTCATATCCTATATGTAACAATATTTTTAAATGCTGAGATGGAATTCAAACTTATTCATCAAAGCAAGTTTTTTTTTTTTGGTCAATCGTTAACTTTGAAGCAGGATTTTCATTTTCGCTTTTATTTTGATATATATTCATTTTTTAATTTGCATTAAATTTATTCAACTGAATTTGTTTTTCAGCCATATCAAATAACAAGATAAAGTGTTTTTTAATGCCTTCCATTAATCATTTAACAGCATAAAAAGTAAATGATCTGGGTGAGCAAACTGATCGCCAAAGGCGGCAAGTCATTAGAATCATGAGTGACTTTAATGGCTAAAAAATTATGATCTATATATCAGATATATATTTTGTGTCAAGAATTTAACTTTTTAGATAATTTATAGCTTATGGATGCAACCAAATGCCTAGATGAGTGCAGAAATAAATAATTTTGTTCTTTTTATTTTATTTTCTAAATATACTGAATTTTTTTGCAATTTTCCAGATTCTATTTCACGAACTGCTTCACTGACATTTGACAATATTATCTATTTGAGTCGTGGCCATTAGACCATATTCTTGTCTAACAAGCAAAAACAAATACATCGCTGTAATATAAATGAATCACGTGAGGAATATTTGATAAAAATAGATCGTCTAGCCTCATTATTTTAAATATGAGGGGTGAAACTCACAACGTGACATCGAAGTTGATATTTCTCAAAAAATCACAAGTGTATTCATTGAAAAAATTCTATCAGTTTATTGAAAGAACCTATTACCTTTTTGGTATTGCTATAAGGTAGACCAAATTAAAAGAAAGAGATAGAATATATATATATATATATATATATATATATAAAGTCCTTTCTATATATATATATATATATAGAAAGTAAACACGAGCAGTTATAATTTTACTGTATTTGACGATGATTCGGAGAAAATAATGAACTATTATTCCTATATTTTTATCATTTCATATAACTAGGCTTATTTCGTTGTAGGTTCAAATTACAGATTAACGACGAAAGAAACCTTGTCAGTGTTTTGGACTACTTTAATAAAAATATCAGCTTCGTGAAAATACTATTCTGTTTTAGGAATATTTTATTATTAAAAAAATTAATAAAATTTATTTTTGATTCATTTAAATGTCACGCATTATTTAACAATAAATAATTATTTATAAGCTCACTGAGCTCATGAAAAGAAATAAAAAACTTATAAACTTCCAAAAAATTCAAAATATTTTCCTATACTAAAGTTAAATGCCAGTTTTTTAGCTTTATAAAAACATATTGTTACGAATCTGTGATGCTGCTTCCCAGCATAGTTGGTTCCACCATCGGAAAGAATGTTTTACAGTCATCTGTATTGGAAGGAGTCCGGTGTCTCGTCGGAGGTTCCGGAGCTTGGTGACCATTTGGCGACTTGGCGACGAATTTGGCGACTTTGGTGCCAAAATAGATTATACCCGAAACATCGAGAATTTTCCCGATCCGTCCAGTAGCAACCGAGATATGCCTCGAACGTTCCTGATTGGTTGAGAGGCTTCTAGCCCCGCCTCCTCAGACCTATAAAAGCAGGCGGCCGCAGCTGCTAGAGCAGAGTAGTCGGAATCGACGGTAAAGAACTGGCCTTCCAGAGATAAGCGGAGCAGCGACGGAGTGAAGCTAGTGCTGAACTAAGCTGTGTGCTACTGTCTGCAGTAGAGTCTTGTTATATGCTGCTGTGTATGCTGTTGTTGCCGCACGTCTAATCGTCTTCTGTGCTGTATATAGTTGTCGTCTTTGTGCTGTCCTGTGTGTCTTCGTGTAAATAAACGTCGTTGTTTTATTTTCTACTGCCGCCTGGTGATTGAGCGTTCTTCACACCATATAACTTCCACTATCCAAACGAACCCTGGAAATTTCGTAACAAATATTAAATAAAAAATATTTTCAAAAATATTAAGCATTTGCATGGGCTATAAGAAAATTATTTTTGAATTTTTAAGAAGCAATAATTTAAATTCAGGTTATATTTAAGTTTTTTAATTAGTATGTCATATTCTCATTGTTGAATTTTTGCAATGATTTGATGTAGATTACAAAATTATTTTTGTAGATTTAATTTTATAAAAAAAATCATATTTTATTCTTGAAATATATTTTTTCCTTAATAATGAAGCATCTGGGTATCTTAAAAAAAACTTATCATGGTTAATATCTTCAGTGCAGTTTTGAAGTTAAAAAATTCAAAATCGATTAAAATTTTTTACTGCCAACTGCTGACTATAATTTGATTAAAAAATTATATTAATTATTTTAAAAATAGGCTCTTGAAATATATTTCCCAATCTTCAATTCCATATATTTCCACTTTTAAAAATTAAGGTCAGAGAGTTATCTTTTCTGTTTTAATTTTTTTTTCACTAAACTCAAGAGAAGGTGGAAATATTTTTTTAGAAATTATATGCAAAATATCACCTTATTTAAACTTCAATTTCGAAAATTGAATTGACTCATTTCTATTTGTGAAATTCCTAAAAAAACATACCATGATATTTGAAATTTTAAAATATGAATTTTGGGTTTTTACTTGACTATCGTATATGAAGCATTGTTTAATAATTATCTTTTCCAGCATTCGATATTAGCTATTAAATGAAAACAAATGCAGATTGACTGCAGAGCAAAATAGTATGAACTTGTTCTTGTATTGCAAAATAGATATTATATTGCACTGTTAGATATTGTAAGATGATATATATTAGCCAACTTCGGTGACCAATTGTTTACCATCGTCTATATATCTAAAATAAATTATAAAATTAGAGAAAAAAGACACAAAATTTTTCCGATTTCGCTTATTTTTACTTCACATGATATTAACGACTCTAATACTCCATGGAAGTCGTATGGCTTTCATATTCATTCTGATCTTCTCTAGATATCGTCATTTCTGAAAGCGTGACTTCATTATACATTCTCTGTAGGAGATAAATAATGAAAATTCGATATTGTTTGTCTGTAGCAATCACTAATATTATAATGTACTAATTTTACCAATTTTTATTTCGTATGACAACTCACGATTCCTAGATACTCATCAAGAGTCATCGACCCCTCCGTCTCCAAACTTATAGATGGTATTAAAGAATAGAAATATTATAGAATAATATTATGTATAAATGCTATAGAGTTTTAATATTACAAAATAAAAGAGAGAGTTCCCGAGTGGACGATTTATCCAATTTTCATCCCAATTAATCTAGCCACTTTGCAATCATAAATACCCATTCAGAATGTTCTATCATTATTACGCAATGCTAATTTAAAATACTACTTTCTTTCATTTTGTAAAGATGACTATATTAATATGGTGTCGAAGGCGGTTAGTGTTAATAACATTTGTCATATCAAACTGTGATAAGCTACATCTTATCACAGCAAAAGTATTGTTACAAATTATTTTCTACAAATACCGCTAATCAATCGTAATAATGCAGCGCATTTAATCGCTAGTTCAGCAGCTTGCTTGATGTCTAATCCTCCAATTCTCTTACTTGTCGGCGACTCCGACTACTCTCACACACGACTTCTCTGAGTTGTTGAGAGGGATTACGGCTCATTGGGGCCGCAGGCCCCACCATCCGTAAATCTAACAAGAAATAAGACTTTGGGGTGAATAAAAATGTTCTTATTCGTTCAAGGTACTAGTAGATGATGAGAGATTATTAAGATGACACCAGAGGAGTGAGGCCAGGAGAAGGGAGCACTGGTTTTCGGGGTTCAGATTAGTAGCCAGGAGCCAATGAGGTGCAGGATACTGGGAGAAACTTGTCGGGACCAATCAGGAGACGGCGAGGTTAAGCGAGGCGTAACAGCGCTGCAAGAGAGAAGAGCTGGGTGATTATTCTAACCGAGCATTAATTGAGATGAGTTTCTTTTCTTCTTTTGTCTTAGCCACTTTGATCTTTTTCGCTGCATTGAGAAAGCCTGGAAATTCCGCCAGCATAGACTTGATTTCTCTTAGTGAATCCAAGAGATCTTGAATAGGCATGTTTTCAGGAGTGGTTGGGTTTCCTTGTTTGGGTGGGTCAGGAGCGATCGATTGATGTTTACTGAACTTGTTTTTTGCAGCATCTGCGTAGGATTTTCTTAGCTCCGGATTAATTTTGATCACTGGGTAGGATTTGCATCCACCCCAAGAGGCGAGGTGTCCAGCTTGGTGGCAGTTGATACAGACATGTTCTTCTATCTTTTCTTTTATGTCACATCTATTTGTAGGGTGCTTGCCATTGCATTTGATGCATCTGGCGGTGCATTTACAGTTTCTTGCACTATGATAAAAACCAGCACAGTTGTAGCACATCGTGGATTTGTTTCTTTTTCTGTAGGTTTCAACTCTGATCTTTAGAAAAGCTATTGATTTCAGGTTGTAGATATCTTGAACAGATTCAGTCCTTTTTAGTTTAACCATGAAAATTGGGTAGAGGGTTTTCTCACGATAATTTCTCAGCTGGGAGATTCTTAATGGGTGGAAGTTCCTTTCTCTAAGTTCTTCATTAATTACACTACTTTCCATGTTGACTGGGAGTCCCTTGATGATGATTTTAAGTGGTCGGTCTTCAAAAGATTCAGAGAACATATTCTTGATTCTTTTCATCTAGTAGGGCGAGAATCTTATCTCTTTCTTCTTTGGCATATGGCGAGATTTGGATAAAGTTATTTCTGAAGGTGTTGACGGTTCTTGGGAATTGTCGGCAGATTTCTTGCAGTATAATGCTGTAGTTTTCGGATATTTTCAGATTGATGGCTGGGATTTTTGACTTTTTGGGATCTTCAGAGTATGCGATTTCTTGCTTTTTATCGTCTTCCAAGAGGGCGTATTTATTCGCAGTCTCAATATCAGGTTCATTAGTTGTAGAGAGAGTTCTCTTCGCTGTTTTCCTTGGGGATACTGGTATGAAGTCGTCGACATTCATATCTTCATCGGGTTGTGTGGCATCTGTGTTCTTCTGTGGAGTTTTTTCGGGTGATGAGTCCGCGGAAACAACGGATTTGGTGATTGGTCTAGGAGCAGGCTGGTCTGGGTCATTCCTTGGTCCTTGATGCTGATTTACTGTCAAGATTCGGAGCCTTTCGTAGAGTTTATTAAGCTCTTGTTGGGCTTTTTTCTCTAGGGCGGCCAATTCCCGGCTGTTGGGGTCCTTTTTTTATCATGTAGCGAACTTCTGTTACTTTCTTCTTCCCATGAAATATAGCATCTTTGCATCTCTTTATTTCGTCACTTTTGGCAATTGGATCCATGTTGTCGAGGTCCATAACGTCTGCATTCCCCAACCCACAACTTCACACGACTTCCACGACTTCTCTGCAGCTTCAGAGTACCTGTCTTTTATAGTTCCGGGAGGCGGGGCTAGAATCTTCCAGACCAATCAGGGCGTATCTGAGTGTATTTTGGTTCCTACTGGATGGATCGTGAAACTTCTCGAACTTTCCAGTATGATCCATTTTGTCGCCAAATTTATCGCCAAGCCGCCAAATGCTCGCCAAGTTTGTCGCCAAGCTCTGAGGTCATTGACGCGACACCCGCTCAGCATGCACAGGACAGATCGTACAACGGTCTTTCGGTCTTTCTTACGATGACACTATTCGTGCCCGGTAGCAAAATTACAGATTTGTAACAGTATTAAAAATGCATAGTTACAACAATATAAATAAAAATTGTTTAGTAATGATGGAGCATTCCGATTGCTTCGCTGTATTTCTGATTAGCGAAATCTTTCCAATTACTGAGACTGAGGATTGTGTCAAAATTTTATTTTTCAGTATTACTCGAAATAGAGAGGAAAGGGGATAGACGGTTATTGAAGATGTATCGAGGAGTCATGAGCATTCACATAAAATAAAGATTTTCGAAATATTGCATTATTATTTGTGACTCAGAGTTGTATGGATTTTTTTTTCTCCAAAGGGAAGCCTCAACGACCATTTTCCGCACAAGCTGAAGACTTTGGAAGGAGAAGAGAGCTTAAAATCTACTCGATGTACATGCCATTGCTATACCGACATCGAGTTTAGAACATTACGATCTTAAATTATATTTTATATTACAATCGAAAATACCAATGCATAAAACTGGTTTTTAAATAAATTTTTAAGAATGCCAATATATTTGTGCAAAAAATTTCATTGTTATATGAAATTAAATCGTTTTTATTATTTGAGTGGTCATCTTTCGTGACCAGTCGGGCCGGTGGAATTGACGTCGCTGTTTTTTCATAATCAATATTGAAAGGAAAATTCAAACGATGAAATATTTGTAACCGCAACGAAAAAGATTTGAGATTTTATACAACAATAAAATATTTTGCTGCAAAATAAAATGAGTTAAAAATGGATTTAAAAATTACAGAGGAATTAAATTAATATCATTAAAAAGATAAATTTTTTGAATTTTTAAAATGGCATAAATTTCAATGTTGTGTTATAAAATTCTCGGCATTTATGAGGAGTAAAACATTAAAACACTTAATTTTTATTTATTTTAAATTTAAAAAAAAATACATTCTGATGTGCCCATTCCTACTTTCCAAAATACATCTGTTGCAAATTTCGAGCTCTAGATCTACGAGTGTGTTGTAGAGAATCAATAAACATGCATAGACAGATACAAACACTTTTTCTTTATTAATAATAGAGATAGAGACTGAACATTTAATCATGAGTTTTTTTTTATTGTTGAAAGATAAGGAAGATTCTGTTTGTTATCTCTTGAATATGCAAGAGGAATCAGAAAATGAAGTCACCATTCCTACAAAAGACAACAGGCAGTTTGAAATGAATCACTTAAAAATTAATATTATTAAATAATTATGATGTAACGGAATTTTACTCCATTAGCTAGGTTCATGTTTCGATACAACATACGAGGCTATTAAGCTATTAAAATGGCACGACTTAAATGTTTGTCATAATTTGTTGTTTAAAATTACTTTCTTCAGTAAATCAAGAACGATTTCATAAGAGAATCATTTGAAATTAAACGCATCTAATATTCACGGCGAACTAGCCGGTCGCTAAAAGCGGATATTTTTTAAATACAAAATTGGCTATATAGTATATGCTTTTATTTAATTCCCATTCCCCTCTAATTCTTCAGTATTTGTTTGAATAATTTTAAATATAACAGAACAAAACTTACAATTATAACATTAGATCAATTGCTGTTGACTAGGAACGAAGTATTAATGTTTCCTTCAAGAAAGTAAAAATATATTTAATGATAACATTTTACAGAATGACAATGTAAAACAAGTAAAATAATTTTAAAAAATTTAATATTTTATATAAATATGAAAAGCAATAACAATTTTAAATAAAATTGTAATTATACTACCCAAAATCTTTTATTAAACACATTATTATTAATTAAAATATTATTCACACCCAAAACAGTTTTAAATAACATAATTTTTTTAAAAAAAATTACAGGGAGTACCAAAACGATTTTTAAAACTTTCCGAAAGTTAATTTTTTTTGCATAAGTCCTTGATAATATTTAAAGAATGTTACAAAATTGAATTAAGCATTAAGAGAAACACCTAGGAATCAAATGAAAAATTTATTTAAAATATTTACAACATTTATAATTCATTTCAAATGACAGCTCAAAAGGTAAATTAATTTTTTTCATTGTATGGAAACATTATTAAAAATTGCGTTTCCATTAATAATCACTAAACTGCCATTAAAACCTTCTTTATGCTCATAGTATTTGCGAATAATGTTCGAGGAATACATAGAAATTCATTACTATTTTTAGTAATGGATTTTTACAACGTACAAACTATGTATGTTTTTGTTTGATTATTTATATATGGTTAGATATTCAATTCGTATATAATCGCAAAAATCATATTCATTCCTTGTTATTCCAATTTGTATGTGTATGTTTTTTTTATTTTATTTTTTCTTTATGAAAACTGAATGGTGATAATGTGGATGTCTCCTAGCAATCATTGTTTTCAGACTCTGTCCTCCACTACCCACTGTTATATAAAAATAGATTATAGATGGTCGGCTAGCAACGTTTTCTACGTGGATACAATTTCTTACCCAACCAATTAGTAATGCTAGCAGTAAGAAGATGGTTTCTGTTCCAAAATACATTAAGAATCATTTTTGGATTAGTATGAATCAAACGCACTTCATGAACTGTAACTCTGATTATTTTAAATGGTAAGGATAAAATTATATATATGTAGGCAGTATTTTGTTTGAAGCAGAAGGCAGGTTTGAAGACATTGAAGATACTTTTGATTTCGTGACGTCGTTTTATTTCATCTTGAAGATGCAAGCATTATTTACAAGCAGGTGCGGACAAGGCACGTCCGCCACAGCTCGGCACAAAAGCAGAAGTGGGGAAGAAGAGCGAAATAAATTATCCCTCGTCTTATATAACCTGAGATTCTGAATAGGGAAAATATTTCTTCATAGTGCGAATACATTAATAAGATTCTGATAGGGATTTCTGACGCATATCAGTCACAAGTAAGGGAAACACAGGGATATTTTATAAAGAATGTGCTTACTGGATATTTTTTTATCCCTTCACGTGGAGCCTGAGAACGTGGCGGCATTTACTGATTCAGCAATTTTATAAAGCTTCTCTTGAATTAATTAAGTAGAGAAAGTGGAAATGGATCAAGAAATAAGAGAATGAACTTACTATGGGCTAAATTAAGATAAAACGTTTTAAATCAATTAAATTGAAATTAGAGTTTAAATATCATTACATATATGTATACAAAAATAAATGAATAAATAAATAAATGAATAAAAATACTTAAGTTCTTGAAAATTCGAAGCAAAAAAAAAAAAAAAAAAAAAAAGGAATATTTTAATAAGTTGGCATATTTTAACATCTCATAAAATTTTACTCCGATTTATTTCGTCAAAATTTATTGCCATTATTTTTTTCATTACAGCTTCAAAAGGAAAATTTTAATACCATATAATACTTTATTTTCGTTTTCTTAGTCCTTGATAATCAACTTGTCCTCCACCAAACTTTAATTTAATTTATTATCATTTAGTGTTATAATTTTTTTCTGCTTATTGAATTGTACTTTCTGAATAAAAATCATATAAGTAAATTAATTTTGGAGTAACATATTTTTTTACTTTTTTGTTGTACAATACTAATTAACTATATTAAATTTCAAACTCTATTTCTTTGTTTGAATTTATAATTTATAGTGTCCTTTTTTTAAGAACAGATCTTTTAAGAAGAAGAAAGACAAGGTAGAAACATCATTAATCATATACTTTGTACCTAAACTAGATGATATTTTTAAGGATAATCATAAGGTATTTCAGAGTGTTATTTTTAAACCTATTTATATTATTTTTAAATTAGAGGAGGTGGGCAGATTGGTCTTATTCATTCTTTCCCTGTATTGTCAATACAGTGTACCATTAATTTTTTTTTTTTGTACATAAAGATCTGACACAGTTTATTCCAGTTCGAAGCACAGAAGGACTATAAAATGCAATGCCGTCAATATAAAAATTCATTATAGTTCAAAAATAAGTTGGTGATTCAAAATCTCATTATGAGTTCTTAAGTTAAATTAATTGCAATTTTTTAAACTAATATAGAAGAGAAAAAAATATATATTTATTATGACTAATTTTTTTGTTAATGTTGAGAACAAATTGTAACATTTAGATACTGATATATCCAGCCTTATGTAGGCACAAAACGGGGAGAAATCAATGTTTTTCATATTACTTTTATGACTTTTTTTCATATTGAAAAAAATATGTTTTGTGTGAAGTAACAATAAGACAGAAAAGGTATTATAATATTTTTTAGCCATTTGTTGTATATTTATTATGAAATAAGTGTGTTTTTTATTTTTTATATTAAAATTTAAAAAAAATTAATTAATTAAAAAAAGAGCAATGAACTCCTTAATCACAAATTTATTTAAGAATTGTATTATGAGAAGAATAGAGAACAAAATAAATGGAGACTAAAAAAGACGTGTTAACTTTACGACATAATTATCCTAAAGATTCAGGTATTTTCGATTCCTCTTCGAAGAACTTTGCCATTAGTATAATGTGCGATAGACCTTAATATTCCCTAGAAATTCTTTGAGTTTTCTTTTAAGAAAAGAATATGGAACAGGAAAGTCTATACATTCACATTCCGAAGTAGCAATGTTGGGATTCTGATATGCCAACTCGTTGTCTAGGATACCGGGATCCTCCGTTTCTTTTGAACAAGGGCACACTTAGGTATTTTGGGACACTATAAGCAGTGCGCATTATGAGATGCCTCTTTGACCTCCAGACTGACTGACATCAATATTTGTGAGAAAAATATCTAGTTTTATAAGTATTCTAATAATTAAGTGGAAGCAATGAAGCACATAGGAATCAGACTAATTACATTTCATAGAGATAGTTATTATCCCTACATTTTCTCTTTCATCTCACATCACTGATGATAACATTTTTCCAAGGGAGTAGATGAAACCTACATAAGTGTTACGAATGCTTGCATATTCACTATGACTAGTTTATACATGTAAAAAAATTTTAAAAAATATTATTTTATGTTGTTTTTTTATCATCTTCTTTTTTTCTTTGGAGGGAGGTCTCAAAATAATTTTGCACCTACGACATCATGCTGCCAAAATCTCACTGATTCCTAAATTTCATTGCCCTTTGTTAAACTTTATTGTATACTAGCCGCCTTTGGCGACCAGCCGGTTCGCCAATCTTAATGCTCGTTAAAATTTTAATAGTTAAATATTTTATGTGATTCCTACTTTAATAGCTTCTTCATTAAAATATTTCAAAATTTCAAATTTCAATTCACTCATAATATTATAAAGACCTTCAGTCATAACGTAATCTGTATCTCTCTAATTTTCTGTTAGCTCCCGTAGAATTTATGCTTTACTTTAAATTAAAGTGTAAATGATTAATCTGCAATTAATATAATAATATTTTTTACTGAAACAAAGCATTTTTTTTAATAATATGATTACTGATAATAGAGTCACTGAGCGTTTAAACTTTATGGGCACTAAAGAATATCTTTCTTAATTTATGCATTATCTCAAGAATTTGTCAACAAAATTTTCTCAGATTCATCATGAACAGATCGATTCATTAACAATGTTTGATTTTAAATGCATCAAACACTAAGAAAATAAAATGAATCGTTTAAAATAATCGGTTGAAAACAGGTTTAAAAAAACTACTTAAAAAACGATGTACTTAAAACTATAAGCATATACAAAAAATATATATAACTAACATAAATACAATTTAATTACAAAAGCATGCAACTAACCTAAAAATAATTTAAATCATTCAAAACAGGTTAAAAAAACTACTTAAAAAACGATGTACTTAAAACTATAAGCATATACAAAAAATATATAACTAACATAAATACAATTTACTTACAAAAGCATGCAACTAACCTAAAAATAATTTAAATCGTCCGTTGATAATGGTTGTCATGGCAACAATCGGAACAGAATGCGTATGCGTGAATTTTCTTCGCCAATTACGGTAACGCAAATGCGTGAATTTTTCTACGCCAGTTGGGGTAACTCTACGCAGATTATACATTTTTAATTTCCTTTATTCTGTGTTATTTTAATTCAAAAGTACTTCAGAATGAATCTGAAACATGGATTAATTAACAATCTTTAATTTTAAATGCATAAAACATTAAGAAAATAAACAGAATCGTTTGAAATAATCCGCCGAAAAACGTTAACCCTAGCCTCATTTCTGTTGGGAGAAAAAAAAACTGAACTCTTACTCATTTGGCGATGGGAAAAATGGAAGATTTTTTTGGCGGGAAAGTTAGTTTTTAATTAATAATTCAAATTCTAATTAAAATTTCAAAAAAAAGGGACCCCAGGTGCACATTCCCGACCTCTAAGGTATACATGTACCAAATTTGACAGCTGTATGTCAAACGACCTAGCCTGTAGAGCGCCAACACACACACACACACACACGCTTTATTATAAGTATAGATATTATATTTAGATGCCGTCTAGATGCGACGCTATAAAAAAATTTTCCAATAAGACGCGCAATGAATTTCGAATAAAGTGGCTTTGCGCACGTGATGAGTGTTATGAAAATGAGAAATGACTCTAATGAATTTCTTACTCAATTTTGATAAAAATTAAGATGTTTGCAGTCTACAATTTGGAATAGCGGGCATTTTCAGGTAATTGTCATGTCGTAACATGCAATTTGTTGCTGATGTCTTCTGATCTTCATTTACAGTGTTTGTTTATTGGCTAGTCAGAAATGACGCTAGCACTGTGACCACTTTGATTGGTTATGCTTAACTTTGACGTAATTGATTATGTGCTGTGGCTACTGTTCGTCTGTTGTTATTTTGGTGTAGTAGGGCAACGGGTGAAACGCAGCAATACTATAGTAAGCAAGCGTAACTACCTGGTGATGGCAGTTAGTTCATTTGAAACGGACTCTTCAAACCCTGATGTTCCACAAAAGAATAAAGAATCATCGAGTGCATCAAGTAAGTTTGCATTTTGAAACAATCATGATATCTTACTTTTTGTCAGACTTATGATTATTTTATTTGTCAACCCCGATATATTAATTTTACATCTGTTACCACGCAGTGAATTGATTAGTAAACAAAAGCCTTTGATGTAACTGGAAGGTCTTGTGTTGATAAAAGAAACTGACAAGAATTATCTAAATTATGCAGATTATAATAAGAAACTATATTATTAGTATAAATGAATTGTGTCTATCTAGAGTCTGTTTTTTAAATTTCTAGCGAACGATGTAATTCATTTTAGCCTTGGATTGTTTTGTAATATTTTTGCCTTTTTATTTTGAAATGATGGAATACTGATATTCAAATGTTGCTCATTTGATTATATTATGCGGTTTTCATAAACTGTTTTATTTAAAAACTTATTTCTTATGGATTTTGTGTTTTTTAAATTTAAATTTCACCTAAATATTTATTAGCCATTTTACTTAATAAATTATTTCCAATTATTAGAGAATATAAATAAGTTGCTGCATATTTTCAAAGATTATTATTTCTGAAATATTTTTAATGTGATTTTTATTTTTCAAGAATGTACAGTATGTATTCCTTCAATCCATTTGATGTCAATAGAGAGAGAGAAAAAGGTTATCTATTAAAATTATTTGGTGAAATTTATTTGCACATGAACTTTAACTTTAGAAAACCTTATGACCTTTATATCTTTATTAGTAGATTTATGTAAATTTTAATACTATAATTTTTGTACAAATGGACAGTAATAAATTTCTGTTATCCATTGGTTTATAGGCTTTCATTTGATAATCAAAATAAAATTTTTAAATTGTATTGACTTATATTGAGATGATAAATAAAGAATAATGATCAACATTCAATAAAAACAGATTTAGTAGGCCTTCTGTTAATATTTAATTTCTTAGATTAATTTAATTTTGTGTTAAAAGATGAAAGAATCTATTACTGTGCTATCTGTACTTGATTGTATGAATGTAGAGAGAGGAGATAGAATGGGGGATAGTGATTTTTGGCTACCAAACTGCATGTAGCTGTTTTAAAATATTTTTGCTTTTTTTAAAAGTTAGTCAGTTTTAAACATGTAATATAATTTGAGAAAGTAACATAAATTAAGTTTTATTAAATGATAGCTTTGTTCTTTTTTTTTTCTTTGTTTATTAATAGTCGGAATGCTCAATTTTTAGCAAATTTTAAATGTTCTTTGTTAAAGTGTAGCCTATTGTGACACACTCTTACATTGAGGTAAAAGAAGGGAAAGATTTGAAAAAACAACCAAAGATTATAAAGCTTCAAAAGGGGACTTTATTAAAATCTAGCTGTGTAAAAATTTCATTTAAAGTTCATTTAAAAGCTTATACATTTAGACTTTCTATTGACTTTCTGATGAATATATATTTGTAAATGGTTGTTTTCAATCATGAAATTTTACTAAAATTTAATTTTAAAAAATCTAACTAAACAGTACAAATTTGCCATCGTATTTGAAAATAAAATATAGTCCTCACATTTAACGATCTTTGTAAAGAAATTTAGCAACAGAAATATCATTAAAGATTATATATTAAATTTATTTATATGAATTTTTAAAGAATGTACACATAAAAGTTAAATATATTTTTAAATATATGGATATTAGCTTATTATTTGATGAAAGGAAAGCTATTTTTTTTTTTTTGTTTAAATTCTAATTTAATATATATTTCCATTTTTGAATGAAAGAAAAGACATATAACCTTAATAGTTTATGATCATATATCATATCAAGATCCTATTTTTCTATATTTAAGTATAAATAAATTTCTATGAGGTTAATAAAATCCTGTTTGTTTTAATTCATAATTTTATTGTTTTCAAATTGACAGTATTCCAATGATGATGTATGTAATTTTATGAGCATTTAGCTTATAAAATGATAAGTAAGTTTTAACTTGAATCTAGAAAATATTAGAAAAATTCATTAAAAAACATTATGGATAAATTAAACACGATACAAGCTACACATAAAAACTTATGCATATTGAGTAAAAACTTTTAACTGACTGTAAAGTTTTTCATTATATTTTACTGATTGAAACTGAATCTTCTTTTTATGGAATTTCATTGATACACATAGTTTACTTTTTTTTAAAAGTATATTCTAAAATTTTAGATTATAATAACCTAGTATAAGCTGTTTTAAAGTTGAAAATAATTAATCACTATCTTTTAAATATATCTGTTAATTAATTTAGAAACTGAACTATAAGTATATAAAATCCTCCCTGCAAAATTTATGAAGACATTAGTTCTTTTTATGTGCACTCTAAGTATTAACTCAGTTAATTAATTTGCAAAACATATTGATATTATAATTCTGAACTGGAATTTTTAAAGTAATTCTATTACTTACAATTTTTTTATCTGATAAAAACTCTTAAAAATAGATTTAATGCAATTACATTGCTGATAAATCTTAAGTAAAAGGTAAATTCATTAGATAAAAGCCTCTTATATGTATTTAAAATCATTAGTAAGACCAAAGAACTTATCCTTATTCTCTGTTCTGAGTTGCCTATTTTATTTTATATGAAAATCTATAACTTCTAGATATAGCATCAATGCTTACATGTGCTCTCTGCACCTTCTGTTTTTGAGAGGAATCTCAAAAACACTACTTTATTATGCATTTACCAATTAATTTCTATGGAGGAAAAACTTTGACAGACCCCCCCCCTCCCCAACCACAACTATTGTACTGATTTTGAAAATTTATTTAGTATGAATACTAGACTTATCATCAATCTCTGTCTGATCCTCTCCCCACAATACAGCTTTAAGAAATTTTGTAAAATAAAATTTTACAAATAAGCAGGCAGACTCATATTTTGTGAAATGAAATTTAGGCAGATCTTCTCTCTACAAATAAGCAATTTTACTAATTAATTTCATTATTTTTCTGAACATAACTAATTTATTTATTAGATATTTAATATAAATAAAGTGAGGAATAATTTTTTGATTGATATTGATAGCTATTATTATTTTTTAGCTCTTTTTGATGACTAACTTGTTCATGTGCAGTAATAATTATCTGACTATTTATATGGAAATTCTTCCTTTATTACTTGATAAGATTAAAACATATACATTTAATAAAAAATAAATTTATGCAATAATGATTTATTAACTTCCAAGCATACTTTCAAAAAATATTTTATTTTTAATTGTTTTAAATTATTGATAAATGATCAAATTTTATGATACAAAATTAATAAGCAAAACATCCGGGAAAGAAGCAAAATATCTGCATCATCTTATACATTTCATGAAATATGTGTGAGAATATTTAATAAGATGATTTGGAAATATAGTGATATGATCTTGTAATTAAATGTAATGAAATAACAATTTAATAATATGTTTAAAAAATAGTATTATATGATACTTAAGAAAATAAAAAAATAATTAAATAGCAGAATTTTTCAAATACTGGATTTTATCAAGATTGAGAAATAAATGTTCATTATATTATTTTAGTTATTAACTTGAAGTTATCATGAAAAACATTCAATGAATAAACATACCAAGTATATTATACAACTGAAGTATCATAAGATTCAAAATTCTGTTATTTTTAATTTTATGTTGTATATATATTATATAAGAGATATTCATAATGAATAAACTAAATATTGGCTTATCTGTGTGTATTTTGCCTTTTCCTTGCTAGATATTATGAATCTACTGTAGTCAAATCTAAAACTTTGAAAATTATTAAAATCCATTTTTATTCTTTACAGGTAGAAACTCTGAAACTCCTAATAATTTAAATGGAAAAAAAATGAATACATCATCCCGTAAGGAACGTAGAAAGCCTGAACAAGAAATTTATCGTCCAAAGATGGGGTTGTCCAGTAAAAATTTAAAGAATGAAGACAATGATATCAAAAGTGAGAAGGAAGCTCCTCTAGATAATGTAAAAAGTACTGTTAGTATTTCGGAAAATATATCTCCAAAGTTGGAAAGAGATTCTAGAACTCCTGATTCAGTCAAATCTTGTGGAACTGGGAAAAGCCGACGTCCAACTATGCAAGTGTATGTTCCAAAAGCCAAAGTTGCTGCTCAACAACAAGAAGAAGAGAGGAAGAAAAACTTAAAGCATGAAACTATAAAAGGGAACAACAACGAGACACGACAGAAGCAATCAAATTGTTCAAATATCAAAGATAATTTGGAAACAAAAAATAGACATTCATCAAAAGAAAGTGAAAAGGATTTACGTAACCATTTGTTATCAAAAAGCTCAAATTTCATTGCACCTTCTCATACAGGTTCCTGGGCTGATTTAATGGAAGAATCTGATTTATCCACAAATCCTAGATCTACACCAGAAGATGATTTGTGGAAAAATCATTCTGATGGCCCTGATACTGTGATTTCTAAAAATAGAGGACAAAGGAATGAAAATTCCAGTGAACATTCAAGGAAACAGAGGAATAGAAGAAGTGACCACAAGAAGGAAGTCAGAGAAAACTCTCAGGCTCGAAGCAAAGAATCCTTTCAAAAGACAAACAAGTCAGATAATGATTTAATTAATGGAATGAAATCTGAGAAACAGAGTGAACAAAAATCAAATAAAAATATTTCTTCAACTTCATCTCTATCCTCTAACAATAATTCATCAGACAAATCAATGAGAAATCTGGATACTAATATTCTCACTGCCAATAGTAGTCATTGTAATAAATCTGAAAATAATCATTTTATAGAGAATAAATCTAAATTAGATAGAAAGAAGTATGAAAAAGAACAAGTTCTCCCTCCCAGGTTCCAAAAAAATAAGGCACAAGAGACTGAAACAACTAAGCATAATTCTACTAGACATAGTGGAGGCATCATAAAACTTCCTACACAGTATGATATCCATGAAACCCAACCAGAAATTTTTGAGCATAATTTTAATCCACCTAAATTGCTACCAGAAGCTCCAAAGTTTATACATAAGCAATTATTTGATCCAAATAATCCTAATAAGCCTGAAATAGTTAACATACCTGCTCCTGTACCACCTTCACACATGCCTTACGAAAGATTGGGTTCTTCATATTATGTACCCGATTCTTTAGGTTATGTGCCTGATCCTGTTCAAAATATGGGTTATATTCCACCTCCACAGCCTGCAGCAAATGCCCAGTTCCGTTTTTTACATTCAAACTTCCCTTCAGTGAATAATCCTAGTCATTCATATGTAGAAAATGAAGCTATACCTCCACCAGTACATTGTCCAGTACCCACAACTCCATTTTCTCGACCTCATGGATGCTATAATGAAGAGACTGGAAAGAAAAAGTATATTGACCATTTTTATCTTTCAAAATTAATTGCATCTTTTGCTGCATTAATTATTTTTTCTTTGTTTAATATTTTCTTCCTACAGGAATATAATTTTTTTTTAGCAATTAGCAATGAAAATATATAGAAATACTACAACTTTATGTTGCAAAACTTGTAATGTCTTAATATCTTACTTACTTATAACTTTTTTGTACTTTGTGCTGTTGTATGTATTTAATGGTTGCTATAAACACAAAAGTGATATTTTATTCCACTTGATAGTTGAGCTAACTGACAAGTGAAGCGAGTGTATTTGTTTTAGGCTTTTTAAAAATTCTGTTTAGTAAATTTGTAAAAAAAATCTGTATATGATCTGTCAGATTTAATGAAAAATATTTATTTTATACTATTATATTTTCTTTGATAATACTTATTTAATTTCTCTTTTCGTAGATTAAAACCAATTGTTGAAAGAAACTTGCGTGAAATAATATTTCTTGAAAAAGAACTTACAGGGTTATTAAGTAAAGGGTTCACTGAACCAAATCTAAGTGCTATTAAAAGTTGCAGGTAAGTTTTTATGTTATAGTCCTTCATACAATTTTTTTAATTGAAAAGTGAATGAATGTTATAATCAGATATAGATTAATAAATTCATTTTATTTTTTTGCTGCATATGGAATCAGAGATATCTTTTGTTGCATCTTAATTATGATTTAAATTCAAAATCACTTATAAAATTTAGAAATTGTTTACTTTTTTATTATATAAGTACTGATATTGCTTAGTGTTCCTTCGAATCTAATGGATAGAATATTTATTTACATATATTGCTTTAATTAAGGAGAGCAAATTCAATTTATATATCTCTGGGGTGGTTATAGTTATATCTTAGAAATCAAAGAATTTATTTATCTGTTGCTGTTCATAAAAAATGCTTATGCATATATTTTTCACTTTTTATTTACAATTTTTGACATCTTGTTTAAATTGAATTGCTCACAAATGAAATTGACTATTCATATATTTATAATATTTTAACAATCCATATTAGTGTAAGTAATATTGAGATTAGACTGATTGGAAGCATGTGATTAATTTTTATTCAGGTACAAGTTATCACTCAGATATGAGAATATCATCCTTGCTGATCCCAAATATTGTGCAGAAAACAATCCAGAGCATGGTCTGTGGAAAACTGTTTATCATCAAATTATTGAATCTCTCCGGAAAAAACTTGATGAAAAAACTGAAAATACTAATAGCATAAAAGAAATCCTTATGAATTTCATCATAGAGGTAATTATGGTTTAATTTAGTAGAATAATAATCTGGCAATTTTTTTTCCTAACATAATATTTTGTTATTATTAAATGCTTTTAATTTTTTACTGGAAACTAGTTTTTTAAAAGTTAAATGCCGGTTAATTTTTATATAAATTTAAAAGAATTTTCTCATAAATTATATTATTTTAGAAGATAAAATATTAAATTTTTATTAATAGTTTTGTGAATCTATAAATGTGTTAAATGCTGGAAATGTAATCTTAAAATATGATTAATTTAAAACTTGATATGTTTAAGTTTTAAATCCTTGCTTAAAAAAAAAAAAAAAAAAAAAAACTCTCAAATTAGAAATGTAGTAAGTAAATAATTTTATTAATGGATAAATAAATTATTCAAAATTAATTGTAAAAATGGTATTCGTTCTTTGCATAACAATATGAAAATAAATTTTTTCATTTACAGTTATAAAATGATATGAAATTTGAAAATTTTATTTATTACTGACATTAGTTAGAATATATATTTGTTATTCTATTTTGACTTTTTATGAATGATAAAGACTCATTTCTAAAATATTTAGGAATGTTTATTTGTATTTTTGTTTGTTTATTATTGATTTTAAAATGATCAAAGAATGTGTTAATTTTATCTTTTGTTGATATTGTTTTAAAAAATTTGCTAGATTCTGTAAAACCCAGTTAATACATGCCAACCCATGCTTAATTTCAGTTCATTTAACTTCTATGCTCATTTTATCACAAGTTTCTTGGTTCTAAAAAATGTAATTGTTTGTTGTTATTTATTTTAATAAGTATTTATTAAACAAGATAGGATCTTTCATAAACTAGTTTATTAATAAAAAGGAAAAGAAGGAAAAAATGGGAGAAAAGAACAGTTTACACATATATATAGGCTAATGAATTTTTTATACATATATATAGGCTAATGAATTAGATTTTTAAACAAACTTAAGTGTAATACAAGGAAATACAAGTTTTTTTCCTGACAAATACTTTATATTAAACTAGTATCATTACTTCATTTTTTTTTATTTGTAACACTCCTTATGAGATTTTCATTCTTTCTTCAAATCAACTTTTATCAAATATTTAGTGTATAATAGTTTCTCTTACTGCAAACTAATTTTAGAGATATGTCATCAAAACATTTTCAAAATATTGTAAAATGACTATTTCCACTATTAAGAGAAAAATTCAGTCTAAGAATCTCAAGGAATAAGAAAAATGATGGTGCTGAATTTTGCATGTCTATTGCTGACTAGAATCTTTCAGTTTTTCCAAACCTGGATCAATCTCAGAAGAAAATTCAAATTTATAATAATTCAATTCTGAAATATCTGATAGTCATATTTTTTTCATTAAATCATTCAAATCAGAATCACAAGGTTTCATGCAAACCATGATAATAATAATAATAATAATAATATATATATATATATATATATATATATATATATATATATATATATATATATATATATATATATATATAGGTAATTTTTTATAAAAAAAGAAAGGGGGACATTATAAAGTCCATGTGTATTAAAATGCAGTTAAATGCTACTATCTAGTGGTTTGAAAAATAAGCAAAAGCTGTTGAATTGTGTTAAAAAAATAATTTGGGACAAATGGATTAAACAGCATAAAATTTCTACTTTCTCATCTACCCTAGATTAGGCAACAAAAATTTTTAATCATAGCCAGACATATTGGTGTTTTCATATGCACTAAGCTGCATTTAGGCAAAGTCTGGGCATTAAAAAACTAGCATGAATTAGCAAGTGGTCTTCTTTGAGTAACTCATTTGCTTTTTTAATTTTATATTTAGTTTAAAAGTGACCAGAAACAAACTCTTATATCAGGAAATTATGAAAATGTCTTTGTAATAAAATGTGTAGAAAACAGATAAAATTGAAATGAGGTTTAATAGAAATTTCATTATTGCAGAAATCATAAAAAGAATTTCATTTGCATTTTCAAATTAAAAGTTTACCATTTAAAAATTTGCAGTATTTCTGTGTATACAGTATTTAATGTAAGAATGCAATTGTTTTGATTTTTTTTGTTTGTAAATTTTGTAATTGATACAAAAAAAAAAAAATAATAATAAATTTATGAGTAAATACAATATTTGGCAAATATAATCCAAATCTTTGAAACCATTGTTCCTGTGACTTAATAACCATTGTGAAAGGCAACTCTGAATGGTAACTATTTTCTAATCATTAGGCATTTTATAATTTTTTAAACTTAAATTTTCAGCAAACAGTATGTTTTAAATTAAACTTAGTATGCTATGTCTGAAGCTGATAAAAAATTAAAAAAAAAATCCTATTCCTTAATATCTTTTTTATGCTCTAGGCTTTGTGTTAGTTGAGAAAAGAGATGTTAGTAGAAATGTTTTATAGGATAATTAATGCTTTTTTCAGTTGAAATAATTTTTATGTGTAAAATATTCTTAAAGTAATATATCAAAATTTTACAATTTTTATTATGATTGTCGTCAATTTTTTATTAATATTTATTTAAATATTGTATGTTTGTTTCTTACAGGGAACTATGTTTTACGAAAACTTGCTTGAAAAGCAGCAAGAAACCCATGGTTTTAAGCTGAATAAGATTCTTGAGTTAAAAAATATCAGTACAGCTTGCTTGCCTGACCAGTTGAGATGTGTTTTAATTAGTGTTCAGAAAAGTCTGATTTATTTAGGAGATCTAGCAAGATACAAGGAGCAAGTATCACAGACTACTAATTATGGAACAGCAAGAAGGTAATATAATTAACTTTTAATAATATTTGTAAATTCTGAATTTTTTTCCACATGTTTTTGACATCTACGTGATGCATTTTATTTTACTTCCCATTTGACTGTCACAATACTAGAATTGCATATAGAATGCATGCGCTGGTGAAGTTATTAGGTTTCTTCCCCTGCCATTAGCAAAGCCTCAAGATATATTTTTAAGTTTAAATCATGCTCAGTTTTCTGGATTATCCCAGATTTTGTTTTGTTTGTTTTTGAACTACACACATAAAGTAAAATGAATCATACATATAGTACTTGATATCTTTTTAGGTTCCCAAAGAAGACAACATTTTTTTGAATTAAGACTATAGAAAGAGCCTTTTTTTCTATTTTGAGACCTTAATTTTTTCTCTCCTCATTTGAATTCCAAGTATGAAATTTTATGAAAATGAAAGATTAACTTATCTGGTGCAAGCTTGAAAATTTTGTGGCAAATAGTGCTCTTTTTAAAATTTGCAATGATTTCTAAATATGCAAAAAATAATGAATTAGTATAGTTGCAGAATTAGAAAAGGGAGGGGAGGGGGTAACTTTAAAAAAAAAAGTCTAGTGACATTTTCTGTTCCTGGTGCATTTCTGTATATTCAAGCTTAATGATTTTTCTTATTGTTGAAAAAAAAAGTTATTTTTGTGCTCTTCATGTTATCAACAGTACAATTGTGATGAAAGTATGAATAATGTTCATTTTTCTGAAACATTCATAATCAATAAATTATTAAAATGTCATTAAAAATTTCTTAATTTTTTTTAATTTAATTATTTATAAGGAGAAACTTGAATGTTTTAATCTAAATTGAAATTTCATACACAACTATTTTTGTAAGAAACTTGATCTGTTATTATCACATCAGATTATTATATTCCAAAATTACCTTAAAATTTGTGAGAATAGTCTTAGAAATCTTTTAGAAAGGCCTTAAATTTTTAGATAAAAGAAAAAATGGAAATCATGTTTTTCTATTTTATCCACATGATAAAATTCCTTAACTATTTTGATTGTATGCCTTATGAAAGTGAATGTAAGATAGTAGAAGTATAGATTATTTATAAGTTATTCAATTATTCCCCTTTAGTAAATTCATAAATTTTAATTATAGTTGAAATTCATAAGCTTTGATATTCATCAATTGTAAATTCTGTAAGAAATGAATTTAAGATTCCTTTGATCACTCATGGAATTACTAGAAATGTGGTATTTTTACGATTCATTGTTCTGTCTCTTCACGGATTTCATTGAATATTATTTAAAACTGATGTATATTATTTATGATTTATGGCATTTAATTTAAGACATAATAAATTTTAATATTATCAAAAATAGAAAAAGAAGTAGGAAAATTAGGTTGAAATATTAAGAAAAAATATTACATTAAAGTGTGTTAAAAGGAGTTATTTAATTCTGTTCTTGATTACACAATAAAATGCCACAAAAAAGAAATGTATATAATTGAAATTCTAGTAACTTGTATTGTTTGCTGTGATTTTTTTATATACATTTTTATATATATTATTTATTTATACAGTGCATTTTATTGTGTACACATATTTTTTTGACTGTAACTATATTTATTGAATAATTGCTTTTTGTATGAGTTGAAATAAATTTATTTTATACAAATATTTAAGGATTTGTTTATTATCATCTTTTGATGTAAAATGTGTCATTTTATATAATTTATGCTTGTATTGTCAGTGATAGCATACATTGGAGTTAAGTAGAAAGTTACATTTGTAATTCAACTGATTTTGGGATTATGGAGGAAGGTCCATTTAATTGAACTATTTTCATTTTAACTATGAAATTCATTTCTGAAAATATTCATTAATTGTATTTTCATTTACATTTTTGCATACCATATTTTTTCCCCAAAATGTATCATTTGTATTCCTTATCAAGAATTTTTTTAATATCAATAGCAGCTGTGGAATATCAATTGTGACTTTTTTTAAAAGGAAAAAAATATTTACCCTTAAAGAATAAAATTTAAAATACATATAACAGATATCAATTTTTTTGAAAATATTTTGTTTGAAATAGTTTTATAGTAACTCTTGCCCGATATATATATTCATTAAAACTGTGATGTTATATTTTATTTCTATTTAAATTTTATTTACATTTTTATTGTGTACTATTCTGATCCCAGATGAAAACTTGTCAAATCTGAGCATAAACTTTCATCTTTTTAAGTCTGTATTAGCATCATACGAGCAATGCCATACTCTAGCATCCCCCTCCCACACACCACCACCACCATTAATAGAACAACACCTTTTAAAATTATTAATTTAAACACATATAGAAAATGGGACAAAAAAATTGAGAAATTTTCTTTTTTATAATAGCTAAAAATTTGTAACATTTCAAAATATTAACAAGGTTTTCATGGGTTTCATGATATAATTATAATTTACTTATTAAGGAAGTTTTTCAGCCTATTAGAAAAATAATAGGGTTGTATTGTCTATTGCATAGTGGAATTTGCTATGTAAAAGCTATTCTTTATCATATTTTTAATATTTTTATATATTACATAGCTTTCAATTTGAGTAAGCATGTTTATTTTGTCGGAAAGTTGCTATTGTATTTCTTATTTTTCTTTAAATTTGTGAAACTAATCTCAGAAATATAAATCACAAGCTATATTGTATTTATATGAATATTATTTTGATTATTCCCCCTTTTTGTTAGCTTGTATCTGAAGGCTCAGCAGATAGCACCAAAAAATGGCAGACCTTATCATCAATTAGCTATCCTTGCTAATAGTACAGTAAGTATAAGAATTAATTTTAAATAATCTTTAAAAATGTTGAACTTTTGAACTGAATTGCTATATTGAATAAATATTATATTAATTAAATAATATTTCAATTATCTTGTTTACTATGCTATTAATTATACTTGTATTATAAAATTTACCACTTTAACTGAATTTATCCAAAATATGTGTTGTATAAATAATAAAAATAGAATATTACTTAATTTTGATAACTGAAAATGCATTGTTTTCTATGTATTATTCATACAAGACTTCCTAACTAAACTTAGAATGGAAAAAACATAAGAAATTTTAATTCAAGAATTAAATATTACTAAGCCTAATAATGTTTATTTTCTTGTCATCTTTAGAGAAGGAAATTGGATGCAGTTTATTATTATATGAGAAGTTTAGCTGCAAGCAATCCTATTCTTTCGGCAAAAGAAAGTCTGCTGTCTTTGTTTGAAGAAGCTAGAAAGAAGGTAGTATTTTTATTCTACTTAATCTGATGTAATAAATTTAATCATAATTTCTTGCATTGGTCATTTTTAATCATTATATATATTAATAAATTGTGAGTGTTTTAAAAAATTATTTACCATGTAATTAAGTCAGGTAAATAGCAAAGAACTGCTTTATATAAAATATTGTAAAATTTATGAAATTTATATGCTATCTTTTAGTAGTCAACAATAGTTCAATTATTATTCTTTAGAATATTCATTAGGAGAATGTATTACTGTTCAATAATTTCTTAATTTGAATATGGATGTGCCATATTCTTCCAATCTTAAATCGTTGTTGAGTTTAAAGCATTTTTCATGAAATTTATATTAAGTTAAAGAAACACTGCTGATGTTATTATATAAAAAATAATGTTTTATAAATTTGTCAGATTATATAAATATTTTTTCATCATATTTGTTACATTATTTCTGCTATTCCTAGTTTTTAGACATTTTTAAAACTATGCAACTAGGTATAGTTGAAAAAAAGTTTTTTAATTAAAAATTTTTTTAAAATTGCATTTTTATTGCATTTTACAATTATTATTTAAAATATGTAATTGTAAAATATGAGATTCACATTTGTAAAAAACTAAAGAGAATTTAGTAGATAGAACATTTTGATTTAAAATCATCTAAAAATAATGGTTTACGATGAAAGAATTGCACCGGATTAGTATTGGTTATGTAAAGTTGTATTCACGAAGGAGATTACACGCGAGTTTTCTACTGTTCTCACACTGTAAATAGCTGCTGTGGGCAGTTTTATGCATATCACAATGCTAAACTTTGCTTGTTTTTCAACTTTTCCTTTTGCTTGCTATGTCCCATGTTGATGTTACATGTTAAGAATCAGGTATTAATAGCATGAAAGAATCTCTCATTCAAATCCATTCTGTTTTATAATAAATCATTAATAAAAAATTTGGTTTCAAATAAAATAAGAGATGGATATCTTTCTGAAATCAAAAGAGTAACTAATCTCAATAATTCTAACCAAGTTCTGTTTAATGCAACTGAAACTTGATGTGATTTTTTCATTATGAAGAGGTGTCTCTATCTTAGACACACTTTTTTTTAAAATATACGTTGATTACATTTGACTTCTTTCTTCTTTATGAAGGTTGGATTTTATAATTGATCTGCAATTCATTTTCTGATGTGCTGCGTTTTGAAATTTTGCATAATTGCATTTTCTATATTATTTTAATATTTTCTAGGTTTAATTGTACATTAACCAATTAATTTAACTAGGTTTTTTTCTTAATGTAAGTGGTGACATTTACATATTGAAATTGTGAGGAAATTCATTTTAAGATCTCATAGTAACTATAATAATAAATTCTAAAATGTTGATTTTTTAAAAAAAAAAAACTGCTTTTTAGTACATTCCTAAAAGAGTGAAGGTTTATTTATTTATTTTTGTTTAATATCTTATTTGCTAAAGTTTTTACATATTGATAATATAATTACATATTGATAATTTAATAAAATTATTTTTCTTTATTCACAGTAATATTCTCTTTAATATTATCAGGCTATTTGACAAATTTTCAAGGTATTTTTTTCCCATGTATCTTTTATTTCTCTTTCAGTATGAGCAATATGAAAAAAATAGAAAGAAGGAAAAAGTGGAAGAAGCAAATGATCCAGAAGATGATTCCAGTGACCGATATGAAATTTGGATCAAGCGAGATGGGTCAAGTAGTCAGCATCCTGCTGATACAAGTTTTGATTCTGCTGATTTAACAGATTTATCTGATATTGATGTAAATAGAACTATATCCTCTGTTTAAAATTAAAATTTTCTTTATAATTCTGAAAGAAAATTATTTAATTTATACTTATTTGTTTTTTACAGTTAAATAAAAGATTTATTACAAGCTTTTTACATGTTCATGGGAAGCTTTTTACCAAAGTTGGGTAAGTGCACATTATTAATCTTCTGATATAATATGCTTTTTAAAAATTTTAAATGTTAGAATATTGAAATTTATAGTAACATCTTTTTTTTAAAAATTAACTTTAGTTTAGATTATTTTAAAATATAAAGATATATTTGTGCATGTTTATTTTTTTAATAAATAATATTTTGTAAATGTCGATCTAATCCTCAATTAAAAATAAATCTCAAATATTTTTCAACCTTGAATCTTTTATTAAATTGGGAAAATTTCTGCAGTTGTATTGAAATAATTCTAAAGTTACATCTCTTAAATGATTTTTATAATAATTTAAATTTGAAAATCAAACATGGAAAATGTATATTAATTTATAGAAAGCACATTTAACTCGTATATTTAATAATTTTGTTCTGAACCAAATGAATTTCTTTTATCACCAAAAATGAAGAGTTAAGTGAAAGCATACATTATCAAAGTTTTCATGTTGCCATTTGGGATCTGGGTCCATAGTGTAAGTAGGTCATTTTAAAGCAGAAAACAATAAATTGTGTTTAGAATTGCATTTTTTTTTTTTTTTTTTTCATTTTCAAAGTTTATAGTTGTATATTTGTATTTAAATGTTTTGTTATTATTTTAAACAGAATGGAAACTTTTCCTGATGTTTTCAAAACAATGTTGAAAGAGTTTAACTGCTTGTTGCAAAGATCTCCATTACCCATTACTTCAACTCGTATATTGCAACTTTTGGCCATAAATATATTTTCTGTCTCGCACTCTTCACAAAAAGGTAAGTAAAAAAAAATTTAATAATGGATTAACATTTAATCTATAAGTATATTATTTTTTTCAATCCATAACTGCTTTTCCCTAAAAATATGATGCTATCAACAGAAAATGGCCGTGAACATGGTGGATGCTCTCTGCTTCAAGAGCAAGCTCTCTACACCAGCATGGTTATGATGTCTCTATTGATGGATCGTTGTGTCTTTCTTCACATTTCGCATAAGTCATCAACTGAAGCAAAGATTATCTGTGATGATATGGCTCAACTTTTACCAGCTGTGAATATATGGACTGACTGGATGTCTTGTCAGAAATGTTTGTGGTCTCCTCCATCATCAGTTCTTCTAGAAAGACTGAATATGAGGTATGATATTCAAACTGCATGCAAAATTCTGAGTAGATTATTAAACTAAGTTTGCAGAGAAACTTGTATTTTGGAATGCAATTTTTGCATGCATTGAGTTATTAATCTTATTTATCAACTAATTTACTTTCAAGCTAGCATGGTTTCTTCTGTGAAATTAGTAATTATTAAAATGTGAACAAACATGAGAGGCTTATGCTATCAAATTAAATTTCAGGTTTCTTAGATCTTTCATGCATAAAAATACTAATTATTTCAACAGTTTTAATTGTGCTTTTTTCAACATTTTGAACTATTCTTTTTTTAATGGCTTTATTGAATAATATTTTTATTTTAATACTCTTTAGTCACCAATTAAAAAAACAAACATAAACATGCAAAAATTGAAATTACTTTTAGTCATTAAATTTATGTAAATCTATATGTAATATATATATGTGTCATAAATGAATATAAATGTTTTTAGTTTCATTCTTTAATTGGTAATTTTTTAATACTTAGAATAAAAGGTAGTGTATACTCAATTTTATGTATGTCTTTCAAATTTTAATTGTAAAAAATTCTCTTTTTAGAGTAAAATTCTGGAAAAAAAAAAAACTATTTAACATAACGAGACATAAAGAAGCAGCAAGTATTTTTTCCTGTTCTAACAGTTTGAATTGTCATTGGTTTTTGTTAGAATGTCATATTTAAAAAAATGATTCCAGTGTTTTAATGTAGAATGGTATATTTTGAGATAGTTTTTTGTAACTTGAAAATTAATATGGTGGACTTGCTTTATTGTTTAAAACTTTTTTATAGGCCAAATAAAGATGTTTGGATATCTTTTGCTAATCTTCTAACCATTTTACAAGAAATAGACTTATCTGAGCCAGCTATTTATGATAAAAAAGCGTCAGGTAAGTTGAGTCTTGTAAATATCTTAGAAGAAGTAGATTTAGTCAACAAAAAAACTACAGGTTAGTTCTATTTTTAATTTTTTTAAACTTTTATTTAAGAAATTCTTTAAAAAAATGATTATTTATTTTACTATTATTTGTATTTTAGAATTGGAATCTTTAGTTTTGGAAGAAGATATTACTTTTGCTGGTTTTGTGCCTCTCTTGGAAGCATTGCATGATCCAGCATATGCTGATCCACCATTTGATAAGGTATTTCATGTTTAAGTGGAATTGTTTAGATTTGATAAATCCATAGATATTTCATGCATATTTATTTCTGTTATATTTGGAAGTAAATTTGATTGATTAAAATATATAAAGGATAAAAAGGATTTGTTTTATGATGGGATTTAAATAAATGTTAAATCCCTTTATAATTTTTATGATAAATTTAATGATCATGGAATTGTAAAGAAATATGTTTAGAATTTATGTATTTGTTGCTGTTTAGTTTATATAAAACCAAATTTAGTCTGACAAAGAAATTATAGGTGCACATGCCAATGAATACAATTTTTTTCATAATCAAGCAATATTATATTTTTTAACTCTTTCTATTCTGATGGTACTTAAAAGTACTGTCTGTATCTATGTAATATGACTGTTTATTTTATCGCATTTAAAAGAACATGAAGATCATAGCTCCAATGACAGGCAAAAGTTAATGTGAAATATTTTGGTAAATAAAGGGGTTAAAGAATTTTCATTGCTTTCTAATATTTTTGTTAAATTTGAATTGAATGATAATTTTGAATAACGTGAATGGAATCAGAATTGTTAATTATTTGTTTGTTTTGATTACTTTTCAATTTTTAAAAGAATATTAATCACAATGGTAGAACATATAGTTTACCTTGCAAATAATTATTAAAAAGTAGCCCAAAAAAGGAAGATGTCAAATATTACTACTTCTTTTCTCTTTTTCCTTTTTAAATCAGCAGATATTTTAAACCATTCAAAATCCTTCAGTTTAGAATTGATATATTGAAATATACTCATTCATAGTAAGATTGTAAGGTGTGATTTTCTTTGAATTATATTTGCAAATTCTTCTTTTCTGTTAGTGAATATAGTTTTTTAAAAATTTATTTATCATGCTTAATTTCACTTTTAAAAATAAAATTTCACAAATTTTCTGTTAGTCATATTTAAAATGGGAATATACAAATGGGTAAAGAAAGTGTATGTTCCCATTAAACTTAATTAATGTGAAAAATACTTTCTTTTTTTTGAGTGAATCTTCCTTGAGATATTTTTTGCATTATATCAAACTGAGAAGAAAATTAGAGATTTTTGTGTATTCACTGAATTTGTTTTATTATTCTCTTTTAAATTTCCAAAATACTTTGGTAAAATAATTAAAAATGATTTACATTTAGGAAAAAGCTAAGAATGTGCTGAGAATGAAAAGAATACAATTCTTTGGTGACTATCTATGCGGTACTATTCCTTATTGTATGATGAAATTTGATGTTGAATCGAAGAAGTTTGTACCTTTAGTGAAAGAAATGTCATTGAAAGAATCTTATGACCGGTCTGCTTTATTTTGTGTAAGTATAATTTAATGAACCCATTTCCTTTAGTTGATGACAAGTTAAAATGAAATTGTTTAGAAATATTTGAGAGAAATTTCTTTCGATATATTGTGTACTCCTATTATAGCTAGCATTTTTTCTTGTTTTATATGATGTCATAATAATATTCTGTGATATAATATATACTTTATGGTTTTGAAAGAATACAAAATTATTTTTTTGGCTGGAGTGTGGACTCGATGCGAGATAGACTGAGAACTTATAATTTTTTATATAAATATAATATTTTTTTTTAAATATTTATAATTTAAAAAAACTGCACAGGTGATTTTTTTTCTAATTTTATTTAGAATTGATTTTGGAATAAATTTATTAATTCTTTAAAACTGAAAAAAAAAGTTTGATTTAAAAATAAATAAAAAGTTACATACAATTATTATTGAATTTGATTATTAAATTAGTATTATTTTTAAGTGAGAGTACTGCCACTGTTTTCCACAATCACCAGTTTGATATTTAAATAAATTAACCTTTATTTTTTTATTACTTTATATAGTTTAGAGATGACAGTGAATTAGATAGTTATAAAATGGCTGAAGGTAATTTCAATAAATTTAAAGTAAATGATGATATAGAAGCATGTTGTTATGAAATAATATCTTATATAAGAGCAAAACGAAAAGATGAATTATGTGAAGAAAAAAAATTGAATTTGCAAATAATTAATGTTGTGAATTTTCGAAACATATTGAATTATACTTGTATATACTTTGCACAATCTGAAATAGAGATGAGTCTTTTTAAAGTTCATTTATGAATTGATTCTACTTTTATTTGAAATTCTGTTAGGTTTTGAATTCAAATATCTATTTAAATGAAGCAACTAGTATGATTTGTAAGTTATTAATGTATAGAGGAATACTATATGAAATGTACTTCTATTTTCATTAATAATTGTCTAAGACAAAATATAGACTATTAATTTAGTATCATAGCACTATAAGCCACTAAACTGAGAAGTTCCATCCTTTGTGATTAGCTCCAAAAATGATTAACCAAATCTTGCATTTCTTTAAAAAATTTTATTGAAAATTCTATATTTTACAGAAACAAGAAAATTTTTCTTTTCATTAACTTTCATTCATTCATTTTCTTTTCATTAACTTTCATTCATTCATTTTCTTTTCATTCTTTTCATTTGAAATTTTATTTAATTAGAATTTTAAAAATAGCATTTAATTTTTTAATAATTTAAATCTTAAATATTTGTTTTTAGTCATCTGATGAATCAAGAAAAGAAGAAACATTTGATAAGTATATTATGGAAGATGATTTCACTAAACCTGAAATGAAAGATGAACTTCGAGATCTATGGTATAGGAGAGAAGCACTGAGTAAATTCAAGGAGCAGCAGGAACAACATAAAGCTCAAGCGCAGGTATATTGGTTTAAAAAAAAAAATCATTTACTAGAAATTTTAATGAGAAAAGGAAGTTTGTTTGTTTAAAAAATTAACAACAAATTTATATAACAGAATTTTAATCAAAAATATCATGGTCATTTTATATTAAATGTATGAACAGTGATATAAATTATGAAACTTCTTCTTCGATGGATACATCTGAATATTTGTGAAACAATAGTTAATTTTAAAATAATACAGCTTTAAAAATTTTCTCTCTCGTGATTTGTGGAGGTAGCTGTAACTCTAAACATACATTTTGGTGTAACTGTTCTTAACTTAATCGAAATAATTCACATGTTATTTTTATTCATCTGAGGAATAGACCGCATTAATTACAACTGCAAAGAAAAATGAATATCATTTCTTTGTTACTTCATATTTATGAAATGCATTGAATAAAAATTTTTATGATCTAAAAATAAATCAAATTTTTATTATTTAAATATTGAATATAATTTGTTAAAAGAGATATAGAATCTCATCACTAATTAAAATAGACCTTTAAAATTTTATCAGAAATTTTGCTGTAGATTTTATTTGAAATAACTTTTTTTTGCATATATTGTTTATCAATAATCTTCAAATATTTATGCTGTTTTAGGAGGTAATAACCATTTCTGTAATCTGGCTTGTGTTTTTATTCATTAGGCTGTCCTTCAGAATAATCAAACCCGCCCTATCTTACTGGAAGTTAAACCTAGGTACCTTGTTCCTGATACCAACTGCTTCATTGATCATCTATGTCATTTTAGAAATATTTTATCATCAACCAATTACCATGTAGTTATACCTTTAGTTGGTATGTAACATACCTTTTTATAATATATTTTTATATAGTTTTGTTTATAATATACCAATGACTTTTGGTGATTAGCTGTTTTGTTAGGAATATTGGTTTGATTTAATTTTAATTAAATCTTATTGTATAATTTAATATTTCAGGTTCCCTCAAACAAGCATTTTTAAAAACCATATTGTGACAAGCATGTACACCTTATTATTTATCTTTTCTGATTATTGCATATATGAACCTCTCTTATGATATTAAATCGATGATGTTACATTTGCTTACAAATTCAACTGTTTATGCATCTAATATTTAATTCAGGATGGGATAGAACCGAGATATTGGGATGATCCATATGATAAATGTAATATACTGTTTTAATAGGATGTTCATTCGTTTTTTAAAAATTAAATTTCATAAAAACATTTTATTTTTATATTAAAGAACTTATAAAAGTGTTTTTAATAATGTATATTGTATACATACAGTGATTCTGAGTTGGGAGAAGACTAGGAAACTAATATAATTAGCATTAATATACTAATATAATAAGCATAAGTCAAGGAAATGCTGCTGTTTTAATCAGGGAAAAATAGTCTGGAAACTTTTGTCACATTCTGTAGCCACTTTGTAATTGCATGTTTAATGCAGTGACTTCATTTTCTAGTTTATTATATCAAATATGTAGGTGCTAACAATATTAAAGTGATAGCTTCTGTTCTTTCTTTGAATTTAAAGATTGTTTTTAATATTTATATGTATATTAAGCTATGTAAGTATGCTACTAAGCACATGAAATGTTATTAAAATAATGAGCATTAGTGTCTATGACAATTTGATGCTTAAAAATAGTTTGTTGACGGAATTATGGACATACATTTTTGCCTAAGAAATTTAATTGAAACTAGAGGTTACACCCACTATTTGCTTATGTCACCAATCCCTAAGGCTCATGTTGAGATTTTTTTTTTTAGTATACTAAGTGATCACAACTTGCTTTGCACAACTATATAATTATTTATTTGTGCTATAAATAAGAAATTATAAAACATTCAATAATAAAAGTAAATTTAAATTATCTCAAATTGCATGAACTGCTAACATTATTTTCATCATTTACAGTTCATCAGTTCTAAAACTAAAATGTTCTATTTAGGTAATAGAGAAATATATATGTAAACTTGAAAAAATAAAAATATACAATTTTAAGATATTTAAAAATCAAAATTGAATTTACACCTTTTCTCCTGCTTTGATAAGATATATTTCATCAAAAGTGATCTACATAATGTTAATAGCATTGAAATAATTGCCAAATATGGAAAGTATTAATAAGATTAATTTATATTCATCAGCTTGGATGAACTGTATCTTATCATAAAAAATACCCTATAATTTTATCTAGGGTATTTTTTGAGCAATTAAGATGGAGCATTCTAAATGGTTAGAGTATACATCAAAATGGTTAAATTAATTGGTGACAAAAACTGACGATGCTCTTGTAGTTTGGAAACTTTGCTCCAAACATAAAAATACGTAACTACTCTGTTTTATTCATTCCAAAAGGATCTTCTTATTAATAATTCTTCAACACTTTCGTTTGCTTAAACTTCTACTTTCAACATTTTTAATTGAAAATACTCGACTTAAGATAATTTTTTTCTCCAACTCCAAAAGAATAGTCTTGTTTCAGATTATCTACTGATGTAAGCACATAAACAATGAGAGTGTATAACCTGTTGCCAAATGACAGTTAACAAATGGCCTGTTTATTTGTCCACATAAGCATTATATGTGTAAAAAGCGAGAGAGTATAGTGATACCGAATAAGCATTGTTTTATGCCATTCCATTAAACCCAAAATCTGGATTTTTTTTATATATATATTTTTGGATATGTCAATTTTCATAATTCTGTAATGAAAACATTACAAACTCCATATGGAATATATGGTGTATGTTAGTCTCCAGTTTCATCCTAAAATAAACATTTATTTTTTATAAAAATCCATAAATATGGAAAGATGTATTTGCATTTTTGGATGTATTTGGAACATATTCTTTCTTTCTTTCTTTTTTTTTTTTTTTTTTTTTGTATTACAAAATAAATAATCCCTTGATACACATTCAATATATTAAGAGATACCCTAAAATTGACAAAATAATCTCTTAAAAGTCTTTCTTGGACATACAATTTAATATCTGCTTAGCATTGGTCTTGGCAATTTAAAACTTCTTCATTTTATGTTTACTTTATTTCTATAATGAATCATCTTACTGACTCATCATCATCCCAATGAATTCTTGGTTTACATGTTTAGTAACTATTAAAACTAGTTTCATATAATAATATGATACCATTTGTAATAATAAATTAAAGCAATGCGAACAAATTTTTATGTTTTATTAAATGTTGAACAAAATTAATATTTAATTTAACTTTTTTATTACATTATTTATTTTACATATAAAAAATTATTTGGTATAACAGAAGAAATAAATTTATAGTTTAAAGGGGACTAATTTAATATAGATTGAATGAAAGTATTAAAAACCTCTATTGACTTGATCTATGTTTGAGGATAATTCTATAATAAATCATTTTTTCCCCCTTAAAATCAGTAAGATGAGATCATGAGATTTTTTCTTAATATTACTTTATGTGAAATTTTGATTTGAAAAATTCATCTAAAATTGGCGAGTTAATCAGGATTGCTGAAATCATATTATGGATTTATGTAGTGACGAACGCCTGATGACGAGCGCCATCTGCTGGCCAACAGGTGTTGATGCTTGTTAGACGTAGAGCAGATCAGACTGATCTGGACGAAAGTAAAGACGTGCGAGACGAGACAGGTCTCTGAACGAAAGACGCGATGTATTCGACGAAATCTATTTAATGTTCAATTCTTTTATGTTAATGTATATATGTCCTAAATGTAATTAAATGTGCGTTCTAAAATAGTAGTGATTTCTGAGTCCTACATTTATATGGGGGATTATACTGTTTATTATAATTTTATCTTAATTCTTTTAAAACTGTACTTTTGAATTTTTTTAATGGTTAAAAATAAGAGATTAATATTCTAACTTTTATTGTTCATTATTTTGTATGCATACTTTAATATTTAGAACTACTAGTATATTAAAATTTTTTGAAATTTATAGTTGTGAATGAGCTCTATGGATTAGCTCGTGGAAATCGAGCTAGTGAGCACAGTTCTCCTGAACATATCAGCAGAGTGACAGTTCTTTCTCAAGAAGCCATCAATTTCCTTGAAGAACAGTTTGCATCTCGCCATCCTCATCTACGAGCAATTACTTCCAAGGGCTCCATTTTGGATACAATTAGTTTTAGAAGTGAAGAAAAGGGAAAGAATAAGGTAAATGGTTATAAATTACATTTTATAACTAGGATTGAAATGTTATAGCATTCATTAATTTGGATAATTTGAAATTGAGTTTTGAGAATTTAATTGCTCAAAATTCAATTAAAAAATGTAGATATATTTAAGGTAATTCTAAATTAATACTTTGATTTTTTTTATGTTTTAGGCTTATAGAGTGTAATAATTTTAATATTTATTTACCATTATTTTTATGAACTTATTAAAAATAAAAACAACAAAATGTAGTCAGATAAGCTGAAATCATAGTTGATTTAGCTCTACAAGATGCCAAATAGTTCTTATTTTTTTTCTTTATGTTCAGATTCAAAATGACTTATTATATTTTTTAATGCATTTTCATAAAAGATATCTCACTAAGGAGTTCTTTATATTGCAAAGTTCCAATAACTGAAGGGGAAAAAAAAAATCCTCGGAGCTTAATATCATGAGGATATCATAAGGTGGCACTTGGAGAATTGATTTATTTAGTAATCTGCAGAACTTCTAGAATGCATATAATATTGAAAAATAACAAGTTTATTTCAAAAGTTGTTATTCATAATTTGTTACTAATTTGTATGTATTTCGTATCTTAAGTAATTCTATGTTCCAGCAATCAAATTAGCTAGTTTACCTTAAGATATTAAGGCAATACAACTTTATAGAATTGTATTTATTTATCAAAGGAAAAATGTTACATTACAAAATGTTATGGGAGAGTCAGTTTTTAATAGTTTCACATTGAATGTGAATTGTTTGCTAGGTAAGGACCCAGTAGTGGTTAATGCAAAATTAACATTGAGTTATGGACGTCCAGTGACTTTCATTAAGGGCACTTGTACTTTAATCTTGTACCCCACTGTGAACTGTAACTATTGGCTTATTAACTGCAAGATGATCATAATAGATGTCCTTAGTTATTTTCAAGAACTAAATTATAATCAAAAATAAAAGTGAAATGATAAATAGAAGTGATAAGCAAGAAAATAATGGCATTTCAACATTAATTCAAAATATTTAAGTTTTATCAATTGCATTTTAATGCCCAAAATAGGTTTTGGTCCTTTTTATGCTTCATTATGGGTTCCCTGAAGCAAATTCCAGGTTTTCGGGCATCAACATAAATTTAAGTAGGCGTATTCTTGGTATTGCAATCAGTCATTTTATTGTACATGCTTGATTGTTAATTTTCTAAATCTGTCACGCTGTTAAATTTTTTATCCAATAATGACCAACCAAATAAAACCACAAATATCAAGTAGTCTGTGAAATGTATTCAGTTGTCAATCTGTAAAAGAACATCTTCACAAAACATCTTTTTAACCCAATGTGTTCCCAATTTAGAAGTTTATATTTTATATCTATAACCCTTGATTATAATCAAGGCAAGTAAAAACTATCCAAATGTTTTGATTTCTGTTAATTGTTATACCAATTAAGCTATGAACATAGACAATACAACAACTTGAATTTGAATGGAATTTGAAAAGGGCTTTCTATTTATGCTTTAATATATTAATATTAATGCATTACTTAGTGTGTGTGTGTGTTGAATAGGCTTTCTCTCAAGTTTTTGTTTCATATAATATCTATTTTGAAATGTATATCGGTTAAATTTCCTTTTGTTGATGCTGCCAATCTGCTTTCTAAAACAACTTCATGTAGGTGCAGGCTATAATTTGTCGGATTTTATGGTTTTATGACATCAATTATTATTATGTCATAAGTACTATTGCAATATTTTTTTAACATTTTATTTGTTTTGTAGGGCACAAATGATGACCTTATTCTTGAGTGCTGTTTAAGATATTGTGAAGATAGAGCTGAAAGATATATGCCTAAGAATCCAAGTAAGTTTTATGTATTTAGGTGATGTTCATCATTATTCAGTTTATTTATTGTGACAAAAATATTTATAGTAAAGATAAGTACCATTTCCATAAAGCATATATCTATTTGTTGAACAAATATTATAATGTACTTATTGTAATAAATATGAATCCCCCCTTTTTTTTCGATAGCAAATGAACAATTTGATTTTACTATTATTTGTATTAAAATGAAATTTGAATAACCCCTTAATTATCCTGCTCAAGCATCATATGAACTTTGAATTATTATTTCTTAAACGTATTAGCTGAATTTAAATCATTCAAAGATGGTATAATGCAATACGAAATATTGAAGGTATTTTGTAGATTCTTAATTGAATTAATCAGGTGCACATTCACAAAATGGAAGATATTATTGGATTAGATAATAAAAAATATTGAAATGTATGAAAACAATTTCTTTTTCTCTCTGCTAAATAGTATATTGAAATATATTTTAGAATAATGATAAAAAAAGTTATTGTGTGTACATAAATTATTAGTATGATGTTTTATTGTATAACACTAAGCACTAAATATATCTAAAAAGAATCATATAATGACAAAATAAGAACAAGTAATTTTTACAACAATATTGAATCCTATTTATATTTGAATTCATTATTAACTTGTTTTTCAATCCTTTGTTTGTTATAGTGATGAATATTTTTGAGCTTAATTTCTCTGTATAAATTTTTTCTGTAAGTGATATTAGTAGATACATTCTCCATTAACCATAGAGCATATTCTATAAAATATTGATAAAGCATAGATGTTTTTATTAAATTACAGAGTATTATCAATAATTTCATTAAGAAAGCAAATGGATAAATATTGTCTCTGGAAATTAGTAGAACTAGACATCGTAGATTTTTTTTTATTATTTAAATCTTGTTAGTGTTTACTTAAACCTTATTTAAAGTTTGTGGATACTAGTAGTTGCATGTACTTCATGATTGTGCTTCATTTTTTGCAGTGTACGCTGTAGTACAGTAACATCAGTCTATTTATTATTCTTTTAATACTGTCTCTATTTCCATAAATTTTTATTGTCACACATAAATTGATGGATAAGATGGTGGATATTTTCATTAATGAGCCATGTAATTTCCCTGATTATTCATTTCCAATTTAATTTCAGTGTACTTTAAGTGAGTAAAGTAAAACTTTCTTTGCATATTTATGCTGCATTAAATTGTAGAATATTTATCAAAATTTGCATGACAATTGCATATCTATTATTATGGATCTTTTATTTTTATTAATAAATTGTATGTTTTTTTTTTTTTTTTTCCATTTTCCCCCTCATATTTCATTGTAGGAATTAATCAATATCACATAGTATCTGTATTCAATCTTATTTTTATGAATTCCAAAGTCTTATAAAAATTCATCATTTCAGCTCATTGATAAAATGTCACTATGCTGAAGTCATTATAAAAATTTATATAAATGTTTTAGAATTATAATTGCAATTTTTAAAATTTATTTTTCAGATGATTGCATTACACTGTTCAGAGAAGTTGTCCTATTAACTGATGACAGGAATCTGCGAATCAAAGCTCGGGCCCATTATGTACCTGTTAAAGATCTACTGTCATTTCTCCAGTGGGCCAACTCTTGAAGATATTGACTATAAACCCCATGAATAGAATCCACAAAAACCTGCTCTAAGCAGTGAAGTTACTGCAAAGAGGGCTATTGTGAAGCTGCAGTCGTGCTATTGCAGTTCTGTGCCATTTAAGGTGATGACAAGAATGGATGCAATGAAAACAGAAACTAAACAGTTTTCTGTGAATATTTCCTTATGAAGTTACTATTCCTTTTACACCAATTGACAACTTATATATATATTTTAGCCTATGAGTACAATATCTAGTATCAGTGTACAATTAAGGAAGTATGATATATATTTTGCAACTGTGTCCTATGCCATATTTTCACCTTTCAATCAATTCATAAATTTTTTTTGTATAGATACCTGATTTTTTTTTGTTCTGTAGTTGTGTGCCATGTTTCTAAAATTATTATTTTTGCATTATTTTTGTCATGCTGTTTTACTTATAATTAATAGCATTGTTAATAGTTAAGCTACATAATTCATATCTTTTTAAATATATTGTGATTTTGCTAATAGTAGAAATTCTACAACATTTTATATGATATTTCTGTCATGCGATGTTTTATTATAATAGATACAAGTTATTCAAAAGCAATTTTAAAGGTTAAAGAATTTTGCTTTGAATAAATACATCAATATGATTTTAAAATGTAAAAAATTGCCGTTGATTTAAAATATAATAAGATTTTTTTAAATTTAAGTTAATCTTACTTTTAAATTATTAGAATCCTTTCCTTGGATTAGGTTAGGTAATTGCAAGGTTAATCAAGACTGGTTAATGAAGTTATCAAAGCCAAAACATTCATCTGGTCTTTAATTAATAAGCTAAATATATTTTTTGTTTCAATTTCTTTAGGTAACATGTCTTAATATTAAAATTGTAGCAGGTCTTATGATTAATTACTGAAGTAAGGAAGTTAAATAGTATTTTATTGAACTTATAGTTTATCTAAATTATATTATTTTTTAAATTATAGTATCAACCATTTTGGAAAAATTTGCTGAATAATTTTTGACAGTATCCTTCTAATCTCTGTGATCATTGAATATATTTTTTCCAGGAAACAAATTAACTTTCATTTAATACTTTTCAATAAAGAGTAATTTTTAACAGCCAATAATTAGATTGTTTTCAACCGCTTGTATTTTCACTTGTCGTTTACAAATTATTTATTAGTTTTAAATAAGTACTATTCATTTGATAACTGGAAGGATTTTAAAAACTCAGCAACTGAAAAAATAGTTTGCAAAAAAAAAAAAAAAAAAAAAAAAAAACCTCGGTATATTAAACATTTATTAATTCCACCAATGAATTTTTAGTGGTTAACTTTATCATCATCCAATACAGAATGTTATCAGTTTTTGTACTAAATTATAATGAAGCATTTTGTGATAATTCAATTTAAACGTAATGTTTTATGCATTATTAATTCTATTGCATGTTAAGAGTGAAAAAATATTCCTTGTAGCTTATATTTAAAGTTTATTTAACCTACCAAGTGGCCAGTTATTTTGATTTTATGACTTGCATCTGTGAGTAATTGGATTTTAAAATAAATTAACTGTGCATTTTGGAGACTTTTTTAATCCAAAAATTGTAAAGAAAAATTGTAGCTTGTTTATCGTCTTCTATTTAGAAACTGAATGTTAATCTACTCTCAGAAAACGTGTTACGGCCATTTGGGGGATTAGAATTCTATGACTAGTTGCAATCATATTTCATCTTCTCTATTTATAATTTATGTTGATGTTATTATATTAAATAAGTAATATCATGCCATTTATTTTTACTTCCTTTCATTGTTTACGATTTTCAGCATCTTTTATAAATGAAATTTAGAAAATTTTTTTTGAAGGTCTATAAAATTTGGATATTGAGTTAATTCAGTATTTTATGAAAACGTAAGAATGGAATTGTTTATCTAATATTCGATTTTTATAGAAAGCTTCTGTGATAATTAAAAGTCTGTCTTTGAAATTTCAGCTTTCTTAAAGAAAATTATTTGTTGCTTATTATTATTGGGACCATGACTTTGAATTATTGTGTATAATAGTAAATTTTTTGTGGTTATACTCTAGTGATATTTTATTTATAATTAATTAATGCAATGAAATAACTATGTGATCATGACTTTATTGGATTAATAGATTCAGCTGTAAATAGCGTATCATTATTAAAAATATATTTAAGTTCTATAATTTATGTTTCCAGATTATTGTTTTACATTACAAAGAAAGATTTGCAATTTCAGTTTAATATTTTCCCCTTTTTTATGTATGCACTTCAGGAGAACTTTTTTTTAGGTCACATTTATGTGGTTTTTGTTGGATTGCTTTGGTTTTTATAGTGGTTATTGTTTTATTAAGGTGAGCACGAATGTATCTAACATGCCTGTTGACCTTTTGATTTTATTATTTTTTCTGTTAGAGAAATCATTGACTTTCTTTCTTTTCTTTTTTTTAAATGTGAATGTTTATCCACTGATGCTTTGTACAATGCAATTAATTGTAGAAATTAGACAAAGTGATTTTTGTGTCTCTGTGTTAAGTACTTATATATTTATGTAATTAAATAAATACTGCTGTACAATATGCAAATCTTTTAACTACATATTGCAAACAAGATGTAATGTGGTCACGAACAGTATTTTAATTGAGGTTTATTAGATGCTTTTGTGTAAACTTATGGTGGTTGTTTTGTAAATTTCATGCTAACTGAATATTATTTATTGGGTCTTTAATACATAATTTTTAATTTTCCATTCTCTACTGTAACATATATATATGCTTCAGAAAAGTTTATTTTTAAAATATTGCAAACATTTGTAGTCTTTTACTATTTATTTGACCGAAGATAATGTTATTGTTATATCACTAAATTATTATAAGAATTACCGAGTGAAAATTTTCATTTTTATTGGAAGACTGTGTACTTAGGCTGCTAAAACTGTGATGTTTCCTCATGTTATTTACTATATATCTGTGATTTATTTATATTTTACTGTGAAAAAGTTATTTGAATGGTTTGACTGAAAATTCTTTTAATTTGTGCTTATAAAAGTATTTAATGAATGTTGATTTTAACTTGTATGTGAGGCTTTCCATCATTTATATTCAGAACTTTTGATTAGTATAGTGTAAGGTTGTCTGTCGTGTTGCATTTTACCACAGGAATTATTGTAGTGAAAAATTAGTTATTACAGTAATTACCTTTAATTCTGCACAATTACATTTTATGTATTAGCTGTTCTTTTTTGCACTGTAAATATTAAATTGTGACGTCCATATAGATTATCAGTACTTTTCCCTTTTTTTAGTATTTGTTGAAAGGCCCAGACTGTCAATTTAATGTTTTAATATTAAATTAGATGAACTCCTCTAAAAACATATTTTTAATTTTAAAAGGTTAAATATTTTAATATACAAAATTATATGTATCATTTTTGTAATAATTTATTGTGAGGTACTTTAAACATTATTAAGAGCACTGAACTTAATAACCGAAAATCAGAAACATTTCCCTTGAATTAAAATTTAACCCTTTTAGTGTCAATCAAAAGTACTGTATTTTTATGTGAAAATACCAAACCAGTTTTACGAATTTACTAAGGTGTGACAAATAATAATAATAATAATTGGAAATAATATGTTTTCATATGTCATTTCAATATTTCATATTAATTTCAATATGTTTTGAAAATGTAAGAGGCCATTACATACATAATTATATATTGTTGATGGCATTTTTAAATGATAATATATCGTTGTTCGACATTATAAAGGTGAAATGAATGAAAATTCCAAAATGAATATAAGGTAAAATTCTTTTATATCTTAATAATAATATTTTAAATCCTTACAAACTCAGTTAAATAAATAAATACAAACCATACCTGTGAGCATATTGAGAAAAGCTAAATTCAGATAAATAAATACTTATGATTTTGCAAAACATTTGTGTACAATTTATAACTCAAATCTAATATAACTTACTCATGTAGACATAAGCAATAATAATTGCATAACAAAAATATATTCAAAATCATCACACATTTTAACTTGATATGTTTTCTATCCTTGAATTATTATTTTTATCTAGCAAAACAGTTTCTAATCTATAATAATGAGCAATTCTTTGTGATCTTTAAAGTTATTCGTTTGCTGCAAAATTGATTTTAAAATAATTTTAAGCAAAAACAATTCATTGAACTTCAGTAGAAAATACCTTGCATGATAAGATGCTTCTTTGATTATTTCAAAATCTAAATGACAACCATATACAAAAACATAGATTACTATAAGAAAAAGTTTTCCACCTATTTAATTATTTACAACTTGGATTTCTAAAATGTTCATTTCCATAATAAATTAATTTTTGCAAAGTTTATATTTTACCTCTTTCCAATACAAGTTATTACTATTAAAAAGATGAAAAATAAATAAATAGAAATTATCCATGTTTAAAATTTTGTTTCCATCAAATCAATTTAAATTATTCATTCTGATTTTATTGCCGTTAGAATATAAATTTAAATTATAACATTGTTGATTATTAAAACTATATTATCCAAAAATAGTAAAATATACTTTTTGAAAATATCTGTTTGTATCAGTGGTATATTATATTCAAAAAGAGATAAAAGAGTGGGAAAAATTAAATTACCTGCTTTATCATATGGTAATAAATTAAGTGAATGTATAGTAAAATTCATAAATGCCCAATTTTGACTTCCTATATACTGTTCCCAATCCATTTATATGTTGCATCATTGTACTACTTTTACATTACGTGATTTTTTTTTTTTTTTAAATCAGTAGAACAGTTTCATACTATATCAGCATATCATGTCTATAGTTCCTCACATTTATTTTTTAAGATCATCATTACATAGTATATTTATCTATATGTGACATTTCTTTTTAATAGTTTAATTCGATCATAAAAATGACATAGAAATCATTGTATTTTTAGTTGCCAAATTTCTTGTATTGTCAAGTTTGCGATTTAAAAATTTTAATTATTAACGTGATTCATTGAATAATAAAACATGTTATTTTTAACTTATTCTAAGCACATCATAAGTTTTAATGTCAAATATAATCTCATCAGTGCCTTGCTCGATGCAAATATAAACGAAAGGAAAGAAAAAATAATGGAAAACTAACCCACTCTTAATATTACTATGCAATGAAAAATGACTTAACTTTTCTATTAAAATATATTTTTTATCAATAATAGTTTATATACTAAATTACCCGTATTGATATTTCTACACTTTTAAAAATAGAATGGAATTTTCGGGTAATACTATTTCAAAAGATATCTATGCAATCTTGAAAGAAAAATGTGTATGAGGTGCCTATGTATGTAATTACTATGAAATAGTGCATGTTTTATATCAGCTATGTTTTATCAATTTTTATTACCTCTTCCACACTTGTTATATTGTTAAACTTCATTGAATTATAGTCATATGACTGCAACTCTAATTAGGAGTATATACATACAGGAAGTACAGTTGTATTTCTGTGTATGAGACACAAATGGGTAAACTCAAAGAGTATTTATAGTGTTTTGTATTAAAATTGTGTTTATTTTTCAAAATAAAATATATTTGATCTATTGATGTTGTCAGTATTTCTTGCGCTTTTAAATAATAAATTATAATAAAATTAAAATTTAATAGTTGAAGGTTTAAGTTTGATAGTTTAGTTTAATAATGTTATTTCATTGTGTTCGCCATTGCATCCTATGCGCCGTTGTTTTTACGCCATATTACTAACAGAAGGAATGCCGGTCTAAAAAGTTATTATATGGGAGAAAAAAACAACAACCAAGCTTTTGAAATATGTTAATCTGCTATTATAATAAACATGAATAAGTGTGTTAATAAGTCCACTACAAACTAGATCGTTTGATCTGCACATGCATATCTTGAGGAGGGTTAGTTCAGTTTAGTTATATTAACGTCCCATTTTAAGGCAACACTAGGGCTGTTTGGGGATGGACTTCGCAATTCTGAATCGCTGTCAGATGACGAGGATGACACCCGAGCTAGCATCCCCTCTCCAAACTTCCACACCGCACCAACGGGAGGACGTTTGGCCCCGGTGGATTTAATGTGTACCAGACCCACTTACACGACGGATCCCGCTTCTTCAGTGGAATCTGGTCTCGAACTTGAAATCATCCGGTTCCAAAGCCGAGACCTTAGACCACCACGGCCCCACCTTGGAGAAGGGGATGTGAACCTCGGAAGTATCTTTTTTAAGTTGATCTCAGATTTTTAATTAAAAAGTAAGCTAGCTTTTAATATTTTCCTGCCATTTACAAAAATATAATTTTTACATTATCTTAAAGTTTAAAAAAAAAATCTTTTCAGTGATGCTAATTTTTTAACACATAATTTTTCTATTTTTAATAATTAAAAAAAATATTGTAAGCATAAATACTTTCTAGTAATATATTTCATAAAAAAAAAAATTTTTTTTAACCCGCACGAGTGCGTTTTGCGCCCGTGAGCAAAATTAGATTTTATCAACGTTTTGCTATCAAGTTGTCAGTTTGTTTCTCTTCTCTTATTGCGTTATACAAAATTTTATTAATTAAACGCGTTTTAAAGATGTTCACATAATTTTGTACCTCAAAATAATCTTTATTTGTTTGTTTGTTTGTTTTGTTAATCTTACTTTAAACTGATAATGAAAATACAATAAATTTAAAGTCAAAACAAAACTAATTATTTAATTAATTATTAAAACTATTTAGAATGCAAAGAAACTTTTTGAAGATATTATATCCATATTAGATTTATAAAATAATGAGCTAAGATTTACAACTTTAAAAAGCTAGAAAACAGTGTTCACCAGCCTTTATTGAGCAGGTGGCTGAACGCAGAACATTTTTTTAGGAAAAGTATTTAATAGACGATAAGTGGAAATACATTGTTAATTAAGTATAGGTTTACTTAAATGACTGCAACGAAAATAGGTCTATTTAGAATCGAAAAAGAAGAGAAAAAAATTATAGAAACCTGATCGTTCAATCAAGGTAAAGAAAGTGTCAGTACAAGTTCAACAACAATGGGAAATCTTTACTTTTAATAAAGATGAGTGTATATGTGTGTGTGCATTGAAGCTGTAAAAGGTCAGACTGTTTGAGCTAGAGCAACTAAACTTTGCATATGTTATACCTTGGAGGTCAGAAATGTATATCTCGGGCGATTTTTTTTAAAAAAAATTTAATTAATTAAAAATTAAGCTAAATTTTGTCATTTTTTACATTTAACATAAATTTTCTATTTTGAATTAATTTTTTAAAAAATATTTTAATCATTTATTTTGCACAAAGTGAAAATAAAATTTAGCTTCCACGAGCACGTTATGAGAGTGTGGGAAAAATTAGCTTTTAGCTCATTACAATCACGTTTACAAAAACTCATTTGAAGAATTAAGTTAATTCTTACTGCAAACTAAACCTAGAAAAGTTCAATAATTCAATTTTATTTTAGGTATACATAGTTTAATATATACAGGATACCATTCTAATCAGAACCCAACTGCAAATTTTTAATAATTGGCTTAAATATCTAATAAAAAATGGTCTAAATGAAATAATTATATTTTCAATAAATGCTCTGATGAATTACGAATTTAATTTTTTTATATAGATATTCTGTTTTGTGAGTCATGTTTAATAAAATATTTTTGAGACACTAATATATTAAATAAAAAAAAAAAATTAATGATTGAGTTATGAAAATTTAAATGTCTCTGCTTTATAAAAACGCACGATTTTAGACCTCTATTGAATGTCTTGAAGAAAATAGCCAATCAGCACTTGGACTTTCCCCAAATATTAGTCTCGCTAGCGTGGTGTGGAAGTTTGGGGAGAGGTGTGCCAGCTCAGATGTCATCCTCGTCATCTGACCTCGGTTCAAAATTACGAGGTCCATGCCAAAATAGCCCTCCTGTTACTTTAAAACGGGACGTTAATATGACGAAAGCCAAAACCCCAAATCTTATTGTCTAAAATAATAAAATTGTTGATTGTTCTTAAATAATGATATTCAAAACCTTATGATTAGGTGAGGCTTGATCGCAAAAGATTGAAACATTAGACTGTCAAGGTCATTTTACTGAATATGATTCATAGGATCGAAGGAAAGTATAAAATTTAGACTTGGTATGGATTTCAGAAGTATATTTATTAACAGAAATAAAATATTACTTATCACATTTAAAACTTTTTGTAAATAAAATTAAATTTTATGGTGAATTTTTATTGAATAATTATTTGAAATATCGCATAAATTATTTTTAAAAAATTCTTTGGTACATATAAGATTATAATGCTGCAAGATTCGATTTTCCGTTGTAATATTTAAAAAATATATATATATTTGGTTTCAGCAAAATGTTTTCATATTTATTGAAGTTTTATTTCTTCCATTTCAACTTCAAATTTAAATCTTACGGCAGTTTATAACAAATTAGAGATGTATATAATATAATGAATAAAATATCATAAGGCTTCGATAATAATAATACGAGTTATGACACTATCGAAATTTGAAACTTAAAAATATTTTGCTGAAGAAGCTATTAAAAGCGATTAAGGTACATAAATATTTTACTGAAAATTTTTAAAGAGCATTACTCCTGGCGAACGAACTGGTCGCCAAAGATGGTTAGTTAAAAATAAGAAGAGTAGGGGTAAAAAGAAAGTAGTACTATCAAAAGAAAGTTTTATGTCCAGCATTCACAGAGGAAATTCCATTTCTTAATTCTAGTCATTTTCAAAATTTGAAACTAAATGAAGACAAAACCACAAATCATACTTTGAAAAATACCACTGCATTCCATGAAAAAATGAAGATTTATTCTATATTCAATATCTGTAATCATTTTTTCAGTATATTCCTATGAAGTAACCTGACGTTGAAATGACCTTGACGTAGTTGATGAAATGACCTTGATGTAGTCTATTGAAAAAAGCAGAAACTCATCACGATTGATGGACTCTAGGAAATACTAGAATACTAGAAATACTAGAAAATACTAGAATACGAAATCATTACCTCTTGAAATTTTAGGAAATACTTTTCTAGCATGGAAATTCCGATGCAGACTTACAATTTAGTAAAAAAGATACTAGATCGAATATTTAAAAAGAAAATTAATCAACACTTAATTAAGCAGCCTAAAAGTCTTTCTAAAATGTGTAAATATAATATATATGTTTGTATAATTGTATGTATCAAAATATATTAACTTTCTTATCACTTGAGAATTGATTTCTTATTGTAATAAACTGAATTTTTTATTGCAGTAGAGAAAGTTTACTGAATAATTCTTTGAAATATTTCTTAAATTATAAAAGATATTTTGTAATGCACACATGACTTCAATGCTGGCGACACTATTTTCTGTATTCATGTATCTCTTAAAAATTTGTTTTTTTCTGCAAAAGGATTTTTTTAGTTGAATATTAAAGACTTCCCTGTCAAATTAAAGTTCGATTTTTAGAGGAGATGGCAGAAAATTAGGTAAATGTATAGGGTAATATTGTAAGGCCTTTAAAATAGTATAAATTATATGTCTATCAAAATTTGAAGATTAAAAATATTTTATTGAAAAAGAACCATTAAGACCAAGTAACATAACATATTCAATTGAAAATTCTAATAACCTTTAATCCCCACGACCCAGCTAACTAGTAAGTAATTAAAATAAAAATGGTTATCTTTTCTTAATGTCATTCAAACTATTAATATATGCACATTGATTATTCACAAAGGAAACGCATTGCATAAACTTGTGTTTAAATTTGATAAAAGCATGAAAAATTACTTTCATAAAATATATAATTTTGATAAAAGTAAAAAAAACATTTTTTAAAAAAAAACGCACACAAATAAAATTGATATCATTGAAAAGACAGTTTTTTTAGAAAAACTGTATAAAAATGGATTTTATACTCCAAAATTATTGATGAAAGACATTAAAATTTCGTTTAATTTTCAATTAAAATTTTGAACATTTTCTCAGCGAGAATTTAATGCCCAAAAATTTAGTATGTGGTAAATTTAAACTTGGGACCACGCAGGATTGATTTTACTTTTAACCGGCTCTAGGCGATCGCCTAGGAGAGCTTGTCTATCAAATGAAACTGTCATTTGTTTCTTCGGAATTTTTCTTCTATCGTAATACGGACATACATAATTTTAATTATAATTGTGATCATAAAAAATATTTGGTGCGTGGTTTAACACGCATTGTTAAATTTACTTTAAATTAAAGTATTAAAACATTTTTACTTAATGAAAACTGCCAGCCATGTAAATAACAAAAATAAATTTTAACTACAAATTAAATTAACAAATATAAATCATGATACATTGGCCGTAATTCCATCGACCAGCACGAGGCAGAAGTTCTAAGCCAGTTGGCGAAGGCAGGAAGTGAGTCACTCGTATCCGTTGGAGAGCAAAGTTCATCTCCAAAGGTATGATTGATGCTTATCGCCAGTTGGCGAAACAAACAGTCATTTATCGCCTGTTTGGCCGCTGCAGATATGTCTCGCCCTGACGAAGCATTTGGTTTGTACTATGCACAGTTACAGAACTTAAATTTTTGAAGAAATATTTCCAGCTTTATCCTGATATCCCTAGAAAAATTTAAAAGTGATCCGAACTTCTAGTCGGAAACGTAATATGATAATATTTTAGGCTCAATATGCCTATTTATATTTTATTTTTTAAATTTTAGGAGCGATAATTTGTACATGAAAAAGTATTTAATACCGTAGCAATGCTAAAGTATATATGAAGTCTAAGTGATAATAAAAGTGATTATATCCTATAAATAAAGGAAAGAAGGGTATTGAGTAAAATATTTTTATAGATATTTATTAAAATTAGAAAAAAGGTTGTATAGAAATAAATTTAAAAACTTTACAAAGATTCAAAAAGAGATGTGAAAGAAATTTGTCAGAAATAATATGCTTTCAAGTTACTAAGACCAATCACTAACATTTTGGTTTCCAGAATTTTAAATAAAAAGTAATCTTTTTTTTAGTGAACTCCTACCACCCAAGAAACAATTCCGTGCCAGTTTCAGAGAGTATAGATCGATTTTTGCACTATGCACTTCACAGTTCATAAATTATATCCCGTAAATAAAAATTATGTTATTGAAAAGGTGAAATTCCATTTTAATTTATTTAAACGCTTAAATAATTCTTATTAAATTTTCAACATCTTTTGTCCCATTTTAAAGAGATGAAAATAAGATTCGTTTCCAAGAGATGAAAATAATACTGTTACAAAATTTTTCTTCTACAACAAATACCGCTAATCAATTGTAATAGCGCAGCACATTTAATTGCTATAGTTCAGCAGCTTTCTTGCTGTCTAATCCTCCAAGACCTCTACGTGTCGGCGACTCCGACTCTCACCACACATCGCCTCTTTTTACGATCCACACGACTTCTCCCGATACACACACTTCTGACGATACATACCACTTCTTCTTCGCAGCTTGATGGTTGGGTTGACGGGGCGCCTAGCCCCGGCAGGGGCTTATCCCCGGTAAGGAGAGACTTCACAGTGCTTTGCTGTCTATACTTTGCCGTGGCCGTCTTCGACGAAATTTGGAGATGACGAGTGTCAGGACTCATTGTGATTGTCTGATATTAGGGTGAGGGGGGGAGGGGGTACGCTGCCGTTGGGCTTAGTAAGTTTTTACTGCTTGTGAGCTAGAATTGGCTATTGAGATACTGTTTAATTTGAGTTTGAAAAAATAAAAGGAAGAAAAACTAAAGGGCTGAGATAAATTAAAGTAGTATATTACGGGGTCTTCTAGAGTTTGTAGATGGTTTATATTTAGGGATTTTAGCTATTGCTTCATTTTCATTCTTATCCATGTTTTTAAAGAAGTTAGTGGCTAGATTTTGAATGAATTTTTTAAGAGGGGGATAGTCTAGGCATAAGTACATATTTGTATTGGGCATGTAGTATTTCATATTGCAGAAATTTCTAATTAAGTTATTTTGCTGGCGTTCAATAAGTCTAAGATCAGTCTTGGCAGCATATCCCCACACAGGGCAGGCATAAGTTAATACTGGACGCAAGTAGGCAGAGTAAATAAGCATTTTATTTTGTCTACTCATTTTGGAGTTTCGAGAAATTAAGGGATAAAATTTACGAGTTAGGTCTCGAAACTTTTTAGCTGTGTAAATAAAGTGGGGTTTCCAAGTTAATTTACTATCTAGAATAACGCCTAAATATTTGCATTCCTTAGACCACGGGACAGTTTGATTTTTAATTTTAACTGGGGAGAAATTCTTTTTACAGTTATTTTTATTAAAAACTATAGCTTCAGTTTTACTAGCATTTATTTCAATTTTCCATTCGACGAACCAGTCCTCAAGAGATTTAATATGTCGGTTTAAAGCTATGGTAATGAAATTTTGATTTTTGTTTCTAGCTAGTATTGCAGTGTCATCAGCGTACATGCACAACATAGTGTTAAATTGCTTGGGGATATCATTAATAAACAAGGAAAATAAAATTGGCCCTAGTTTAGATCCTTGAGGTACACCTGCAAGAATAGGTTTTACTTCCGAAAATTCATTGTTTATCTTGATTTTAAAGGATCTGTAACTGAGGTAAGAAATTATAATTTTGATAAGGTGTGGGGGTATGTTGTAATTAATTAGCTTGTATATAAGACCATCTTGCCAAACTCTGTCAAAAGCTTTCTGAATGTCAAGGAAAACCGCTGCAGTTTTTTGTTTATTTTCAAAACCTTCCTCAATGAATTCTACTGCTCTAATTAATTGGTGGGTTGTAGATAGGTTACGGCGAAATCCAAATTGTTCAGGTGTTAGTATATTATGTTCTTCTAGGTAATTATTTAATCTATTGAGAATTATCTGTTCAGCAATTTTGCTGACAGAGGAGAGTAGGGATATGGGTCTATAACTGCAGGGATCAGTTGGGTCTTTTCCTGGTTTTAATATGGGGATAACTGCAGCTGTTTTCCATGACATGGGAAAATATCCTAATTTGAGAATGCTATGAATTATATTAATTAAAAATTTTAGGTAATTGTCCGGAAGTGTTTTTAACATTTTGTTGTTAATACTGTCAAGGCCAGGGGCTTTTTTGATATTAAGTTTTTTTAATATGATCCTTTAATTCATCAGTTGAGGGAGGGGGAATTTCAATAAATTTTTGTGGCAATGAGTCGAGAAAGCCTTTGACTGTATTATTTACATTATGTTCTGTGGTGAAATTGCTCAATTCATTAAGTTGAAATTGTTTCTCAAGGCTAGCCGCCAGGCAGTTTGCTTTTTCTTTATCAGTTATTGCAATACTAGCAGGGCCTTTAAGGGCCGGAATTTTTTGTTTTTTACTTTTAAAAGTTTTGACAAGTTTCCAGATTGATCCGTCTTCTGTGTTAACACTAATTAATTTGTGTATAAATTCATTGCTTTGGATTTTATTGTTAAGTTTTTCAATTTCCTTATTAATTTGGTTCATTAGTCTCTTGAAGACTGGGTCTCTGGTTTTTTGAAAATTTTTCCTGGCAAAGTTCCTGTCCCTGATTAGGTCTCTAATTTTAGGGTCAATAAAATTTTGACTATTTATAATGGGGGTGGAGGCTAGATTTTTTGCATTAATAATTTGCGATTCGAAGATGTTTACAAAATGGTCAAGTTTATCTGGGTTTGTAAATTCATCAATGTTTGGGGTTTCTGATTGACTGAGGGTTAATTTAAAATTATTCCAGTTTGTTTTGAATTTATTAATATTATTTGGCAGGGAATATTTAAAGAAAAAATTTAATAAGATGGGATTATGGTCAGAGCTAAGTTCAGGTAAGGAGTGAATTTCATATGGGTACAGGAAGTCTTTAATTAAGGTGAGGTCTATTGTATTGGCTGACTGAGGCCCAAATCTAGTGGGGGTGGACGGTGCTATAATGTCTAATCCGGCCTGAAGGGCGAATGATTTTAGGGAATTACCTTTTGGGCAGTTACGCTTACAATCCCAGCTAACGTGGTGATCGTTAAAGTCTCCGCAAATTATTTGATTAGGTCCTGTTTGCATCAAGTTTTCGATGTCGAAAATAAAATTGGAATTATCTGCACTAGGGGGGATATAAATAGAGATTAAGGTTATTGGATCTTGATTTTTAAAATTTAATTTTACCACGCTAGCTTCTACATGTTGTAGTAAAGGTGGGGGGACCTCACTGTGAGGTAAACCATTTTTAATTAAAATTGCAGTACCGCCGCCAGCCTGGTTAGCTCTGTAACTGTAATATGAGAAATAGTTTGCCAGGAAAATTTTTCTTTGTGGTCTAAGGTGGGTTTCTTGCAGTAGGATTACATCGGGGGTATACTTATTTACAAAATTACGAAGGTCAATTATTTTATTGTTAATGCCATTTGCGTTCCAATAGACTATGCGAAGGCTATTGCAGGAGAAAACTAGTTAGTGACAGGTAGACTTGGGTTATCGAATGCCTTCATGAGTATATCCAGTTTTTCCATAACAGTGTTTGCGGTTTTTAGTTTTTTAAGCTGTGAAAAGAGTAAAGGGTACTCGGTCGTTAGCTTTTTCAGTTCTTTCATTGCTTCTATAATGTCAGCGAAATCATTGCCTTCTAAAATGGTGTTGTTGGCTTGTTTGTGACCATAGGTTTGTGGCGCCAGCTCTGGTGGGCTTGTGTGGTAAGAGTGTAATGGAGGCGCTATCTCATGATGGCTTGTGTTTTTAAAAAGACCTGCAAAACTGACATTTGGCCTGATTAGAGCTTGGTTTTTGTGAAAATAGTTGTCCCTATTTTTTCTCGCAGACTGAATTTTTGGGAAGGCCTCGCAGCCGCGGTAAGATGCTATGTGCCCTTGTTTGCCGCAATTGATGCAAGTTGGCGTTTCAATTTTTTCTTTTATCATGCAAGCATTAGTTTCGTGGCTTTCGCCACACTTCAGACATCTGGGCTTTATGTTGCAGTTATTCGCTGCATGGTGAAAAAAGTTGCAACGATAACATTGCGAGACTAGGTTGCGACCTCTGTAGGGCTCTACTGTGATACTAAGGTAATCCAGATGTTCTATTTTAAAGATTTCCTCGGCTTTTTCAGTTTTATTAAGTTCAACCATATAAAATGGAAGAGGCCTCTTAGTTCTTAGCTGGGTAAGTTGAACAACCCTAGTCACTGGGAAACCACTATCAACTAGATTTTGGGCTATTATTTTTGTGTCGTATTCATGGGGGAGCCCTTTGATGACTGCTTTTAATGGTCTTTTGTTTTGGGGGGTTATGATATAATAATCATAACCCTGCTGCCTGCAGAAATTTTGAATGGCTTTGTGTTGATCAGCCGATTCTGGGAATATTTTTATGAACCCTTTATTCAGTTTGTTGACAGTTTTGCCGCAGGTTTTGGCAATTTGGGATAAAATTTCATTAAAGTTATCTGCATATTTCAACATTATTGGTGGTATTTTATGTTCTGCAGTGTTGGGAGTTTCATTTTCAACTGGAATATTATTGAGGACTTGAAATTTATTGCTTATGTTAATTACATTTTTAGGGGGTTCCGGTTTATTTCTGGCAAGTTTCCTCTTTGTTGGAGAGACGAAATTATCATTACTCAGGTTCAGGGAGGGTTCCTTAGAGTGTTCACATTTCGAGTCCTGACAAGAACTAACAAGGTTCATCTTACCCAGAAGGGTCTCCATCTCCTGAATCGCTTGTTTTCTTCTAGACTCCATGGCTGCAAGATGCGGGTGAGCATAATCAATCTGCTCCCTCTTGGCATGCCTTGTGGCTTGGTTGATACCTTCAATTTCAAGTCTTAGGACTTTTACCGCATCGCGGATCATCAATCTTTCCTTGCAATGGATGCAAGTGTATTTCTCTTTAGTTTGAGGCAAATCACTATGATTGCCATCAATGATCATTTCTTCATTCGTCTCCGCGCATCTGCGCTTTCCACCTTCTTCGCAAACGCTACCGTTCATGACGGAAGCTAACACGAGAATTAATCCTTCTTCTTCGCAGCTTCAGAGTGGCCGTCTTTTATAGTTCCGGGAGTCGGGGCTAGAAACTGCAGACCAATCAGTGCGTACCTGGGTGTATCTCTGTTATTAGTGGATGGATCGTGAAAGTTCTCGAACTTTCTGGTATTATCCATTTAGTCGGCAAACTCGCCAAATTTGTCGCCAAGTCGCCAAATGGTCGCCAAGCTCTCAGGTTATTTACGCGGCAGCTGCTCAGCACAGATCTTACAACGGTCTTTCACACGATGACACTATTCATGGCCGAGTAGCAAAATTACAAATTTGTAACAATACGAATATTAAAAAGATTTGCTTTCGGCTTTCATATAAGCAAAAATAATTCCAGATATTGCTATCATTTAACTGAATATTAATGGAACTGAAAATAATAATTATTATAAATATTAATTGAAAATAATGGAATGAAAATTATCGAAATTTAATTAACTGCTTTTCAGTTTATAACAATTTTACAAAATTAAAAATGCTTCAAATGAAGGGAATTTTAATTTCTTAGCAAAAATTGGGATGCACATTTCATAATCTTTTTTATATTTTTAGTTTTTATTTCCTATTTTTTCTTATAATTCAACAGAAATATCTATGTTTCTATATATTTATATTCAACAGAATAAACTGAACACTGTTAAATATGTCTTCATTTTTAAAAAAATATATAGTAATATTCTTCAAAAGAAAAGTAATCATTAAATTTCCTTATAGTGTATCAAATTCTGTGGAACTGTATTTGTATTTCTAAAATTAGAACTTAGCCAGTAATCCTGAATGTATAACCCTCATCCCTTGTTTTAAGTATAACGATTTTCTTTCTTTTTAAAAGCATTTTATTTTCGAACACTTTACTTTTTATAGTGAAATTGAGCTTCTTTTTTTAAAGAACTTTGATGATCTAGAAATTATTTCTTTTTAGTGACCGACTTTTTAGCAACGCAAGAATTTGCTTCCTCAAAATATGTGAAGTGTTTAATTTTATCAATTTTACTTTGATCGTTGAACTGTTTGAAAATTTTTTGATATAACATGTAGCATCAATCTAAAATCAACAATACTCCTCATTTAATGAGGTTAATGATGATATAAGTAATATTATCAAATATACTATGCGAAGTATTCAATTGCAATTTATTAATGTATATTAAAATTTCTGAATTAATATACACTGCATAAACTATTTGTTACATAAATTGAATCAAAAGTAAAAACAAAATAACTTAATTTTTTTTTTCAAAAATAATTTTTTTATACACAATAAAAATTCACCTTTAAAACTATTAATTTCAGAAATTCTCAAAAGATGGCGCTCTAACCGTTATCTTTCGAATGTTTATATCAGATGTTTATATTACATTGCAGTTATAAAAATCACGATTTATAATCCATAATGGTACATTATTTTTTTTTTGGTGGTACAAATTACTTACAAAAAATATAAATAAAATGATTGAAAATGGTTGTAAAAATGATTGAAAATGGCACTTTCTTTTATATTTTATACGAACATTTATTTATTTGATAGTGCACATATTTGATTTTTATTCACGTGGAATAGAATTTTAGACATTTGAGAGACCTCTTTATATTGAATTATCTTTTTTTTTAATAACTTATAGGTTATTATTTGAAAAAATTGGGATGCATTATTTGTTCTATTTATTTTCATGTGCTTTAAAAAAAATGTACCATTTTTTAAACAGATTTTTACAAAATTACATTTATCTCTGCAATCAAGGATGAAAAATTTCCAACATATGAAGTTACCGTTTAAAAATTATTATACTTGGAATAAATACTGCTACAGTAAAATTTCTTGTAATTATTGTACATGGCAATGCAAAGGTAATTGCTGCACACTAAGTAAGTATACAAACACTTTGAGAATCAATCATTCAGGAGAAAAATCAATAAAAGAAAATTATGAAGATACATTGTATGCAATAAAATGACTATTATTTCTATTAATTAATTTTTATGTATTTTGATTGTGAATAATTAATAAAATTTTTTGGACACTGGCTTAAATTGGGTTGAAAAAATTAGATGTCTCTGGAATCAGAAAAAGAAAATAAAAATAAGAAGATGAAAAATTCAGTGAGTAATTGGCGGAATTTTTGAAATCTACTGTAATATTTTATTGAGTTGTGCTTGAGAGAATAGGCCTTCAACAGAAATATGCTTTTCACAAATCTCCAAAAGAATGATGGGGCATTACAACTTAGTGGTAAGAGATCGGAAGGCTCCAGGTTCGAAACACGATTTTCCGAAGATCGTCATGTATGCGGGCCTGGTGCACACGTCTGACATTATAGGCCGAATGTCCTCCCATTTGGTGGTGAGAAAATTTGGAAAGTTACAAAAACGAGAAGCGTTAAGAAAATTAATATATATATTTTTTCAAATTAAAATTATTTGCCCGCTCAAGTGTCGTTTTCATTACTGGACAGGAGTTCAAAATTACGAGGTGTGTCCCAAAATAATACTAGTGCTGTTCCAAACGGAATATTACTGTAACTAACATCCCGCATGAGTAACATAACTTAACATAATCAAATAAACCAAACTTGGATCGTGGATATCATTCATCAGTAAAAATATAATCAGTAATATAAAAATATCTAAAGAAAAATTAAAACGAAATTGCTAACAGTTTTTTCTTTTAAAAAAATAAAACATAGCAAAAAAAGATATACTTAAAGACCTTAAATATTTATCATTAGATCCAAGTTTTCTAGAAGAAATACTTCATCAAATTTACAAAAACGGTTGGAAGTTTTGTGTATTTGTTTATAAACTTCAGAATTTTCCTAAAACAATTAGTTTCTGTCCCAAAGACGAGAAGCGTTAAGAAAATTCTGAGGATTTTTTAAAAAATTAAAATTAAATAACTGCTCCATCATGCACAATAATATTATAACGCTCTCAGTAATTTCAGTTTAAGCAAACAAACCAGAAGACTTGAAACAGAAATTTGCTTGAGGTAAGAAAATCTCTCGGGCTGATTTATCGCCAAGGGCAAAAATATTTCTACTCATATTTGGTTTTAAGATCACGAAATAAAACTAGTAATGTTATGTCTACCAGTCATCCGGGATATCAAAATCTTTGTATACTCCTCTCTTCTCCACTGCTATTGGAAATTTAAACAATTAAGAAATTAGTCTTCCCATCCTCATGGAAACTTTTTGCATTCTTGAAGTAACTCGGCTTCCTCGGAGGTCAATTTTCTTTAGGTACTTACTATCTCGAAGTACGCAGGGATTTTCTCTTCGTTTAAATTTATTTTTTTGTTGAGCTTTTAATTTTTTTTTTTCATTTTTCTTCCTTCCCTAAAAGCTCTCTATGAGGAGTTACCGCACTGTCTGCATTTTGCTTCTCATGAACAGCCAAAACCCCAAATGCCGATAGTGCAGTACGTTGTGGTTTCCGATATATCAATAGTTGGATATCTATAAGCCCAGTTCGGCTCGTAAATTACTTAATATTAGTTGCCATAATTACATGGTTAAACTGGCCATACCTCTTTTCTCGAAACTGCCTATCTTGGAAATTTGAGCAAGAAGTTATTGCTACAGATATAAAATGCGTTTCATATCCAAAAGCCCTGAAACTTGTTGCATCTAATAAACAATTTTTTGAAATGGAGGAGAAAATATTTTTACCTGTTTCTTCATCAAAATCTTTGTTTTAAAAGGATATTAACTATTTCGTCCATTCCAGTATTTAATCATTTTCAGATTTAGAGAATTAAATCTTGTGCTTTATTAAAATAACGTATTTAAACGTGGCAATAATTATTTATCTGGAAAATAATTTTGAATAATTATTGCGTATTTGTATATAGTATTTGAATATTTTGTGATATAAGTAAAAAGTATAGCTTTGACTATTTTCTATTTTTCCATTAAGAGAGAATCATTTCAAAAGTTTATATCTGATATTAATTTTAATTCATAACCAGAACTAGCTATTCTTGTATTTGTAAACAGATAAAATGCTAACACTGCTTGATGGCGGAGACGCTTCTTGTAAATCGCAAAATAGAGTGTTTGAAACTCGAATCCAAAGAGAATCTGCTATTTTTGTGAGCCAGCGCCACTTTAAATCTGTTGCTAGTTAAATGTCCTCTCTCTGGTGAGGCATGAAAATTAGGAGAAAATGTTGACCATTTAAATTTGAAAGATAGCGTCCAAAATGTCGTTTCGAAATGAAACATTACTCTAATAATCAAAACGGTAGAACTTAGAATAGAGTTACTGAGGCTCTGATTTACAGTGAGAAGTAGTTTATTGATTTACAATAATTTTATCTATCATAATGCAACTCATTCAAAGATAAAAAGTTGACTTATTTTAAATAGTACATATCAACCAGCATTCGTTCCTTTCGCTACTATTCCCTTTGATAATGAAAGCATTTCTATAAAGCTCTTTTGAATAGCAAACAAAACATTTCGAAGCAGATTTTTCCAATATTATAATTTTCGACCTAATGCGACTCCCTTCGATAATTTGTTACATTATATATTGAGTCGTGGTGGGCTGGTGGTAAGGCCTCGAATTCTATGTTCAAACCCCAATTTTTCCAAAAAGCCACAGTGTAAACAAATCTGACCCACGAAAAATCCATATGGGCCAAATATCCTCCAGCCGGAATGATGCGGAATCTTGAATTTAGGAGTACCAATTTATATCCTGTCCTCGCAATTTAATTGCGGTTCAAAATTAAGGGATCTCCCCCCCCACTCCTATTATAGACCCAGTATTATTTTAAAATGGAACGTTAACATAACTGAAAAAACTGTTTTCTGTTGATGTTTTGTTGCTTTTGTCACGACGCCTGAAATATTAGACTGGTGCAAAAATAATAACTTTTCTTTCCTTTAAATTTTGCGTGCCAAGTTCTAATCTTGAAACAAAGAATGACATTTTATCCGATTGACAATTTTTCGTTCTGTTTAAAAAAAAACAATTTTGACTTTTCTTTTGTAATTTATTTTCCCACATTCTTTGAACATCTGATCCGTATCAAACAAAAATTAAACCATCCTACTATCTCGAGTGTGATTAATTTTTTTCCGAGTCCATAACGATGTGAGCACCTTCTGTTATTATGAAGAAACATGATTCCTAAACAGTTTCCTTCGGCGTGTTTTCCTTTGATTTTCCAATTTCGCAAATTTTCAACAGTGCATATTACAACTAACTAAAAAAAGAACATAATAGATTTGTAATACTACCAAACAAAAGACATATCTATCCTTTGAAATATTTCAACTTTTGATCTGGTTTGTGCTGGGTCATCTCGATTTCCCCTTCAACTGATGTTTGGCAAACACTTCATTTTTCATTGCCATTTATCATCCGCTTTAAAGACGATTCGTTTGAGATGCAATCTGCAGATTTGATACGCCGTGTCCCTTGAATCACATTCAATTAAAATAGGATTCAAATATCGATTTGTTTTGAAAGCTGTCAGCTTTCATTAATGGATTTTACTGGTTGAAGCAGCGAGAGTGGTCTTTCCGGAATTTTTTCGAAAATACTCGAATAAAGGTCTTGCCTGAAATTGGCGAACTATAATTGTTAACTATTGTTCTTTGGATAGAATCTAGCACTTTTTACTGAATCTATCGTGTCATTATGTATTTTCGATCACTTAAAACCAAAATTTGACATTGTCAAGTTTTGGTTTCATTCAGTCAAGATAACATACCGAATTTCATTGATTTAAGTCATTGCATTTATGAATTATTGTGATTTCATGCATAGGTAAAACCTGACAGATAGTCAACTGTTGTTGTTTCTTATGGCACTGGCCACGGTCAAGCCCGCTGTTCAAAGAAAGCCGATTTAAGCCTTAGGGGGAGCGCCTATTGTTTTTATCGTAGAGCCAACTTGGGCCAAGAGTACGACTTGACTACTCACGCATCACTCATTCGCTTGCACAACCTCTTTTTACAGGATGGCACATTCACACATCTCGCAGATAGAACAGGAAGAACAACCATGCCCAAACCGGGACTCGAACTCGGGACGCCAAGATCACGGGAAAGATGCGCTACCCCTATGCCAGGACGCCGGCTTAGTCAACGGTTCAACAGTTTTGGTTCAAAATTTGATAAAAAAATCTATGTTTTAGATGCTAAACCTGTATTAACCATTTTATCTAATTTCCCGCTTTTTGTAGTTATTGACTTCACTTGTACTCGAACAGATAAATTTTCTCTGAATGGATTTCATTCATAATTTGACAGAAATCTATAAATTTAGTTTTAAGTTCATATATCGATTTTCATCCGTTTAGGTGAAAGCAGTTTTGAGTTATGTTCACAGACAGTGAGACATAATGCCAAAAATGTATGTCTCGAAATCGGGGAGGTTTGAAAAATGGACATTCGACAAAACGTCGAGTTCGAATTTTTCGACGATTACAGTACTTCTTCTATACTTTGTAAATCAGCTTGAATCCTTTCACTATTTTCAAAGATTGAAATAATAATAATTCAAATCAGCCAAAAAATCATTTGGTCATCATGTTTGGTCTATTTGTGAATTTAAACAATCGGAACATTGGCCATCTTTTAATGAGAAATCAACGGAAAGTAATTTGGTTAATTGATGAATTAATTATATGAATCATCAACACCATAAAAGTCTCTAATTGTTGATGATCATATTTTTATGATCGCCAACAGCTTTCTTTCCTTTTTGAAAATAAAGTAAAATATGACGAAAATACTTTTCTATTCACTATATAACAAAAAATAAGTACCAAAAATATATTATCAAAATTATGCGCAATTTACGTCAAAAAATAAAGTTAAAATATCAAATAACTAACATCAAATGAAATAAGTCGTATGATAAGCTAAAAAATAACTATTTAAAAATATAACTAAACTCTGTTCGTGAAAACTAGAATTATCTTTGCACCAACTTAATGGCATGCATGAATAAATGGAAGGAGCTCCATCTTTGAATCCAAGTCGAATTCGAAAACAACTTTTCTAAAAGTGCATATGTGTATGCGTGTGCGTGGTGTTTTTTTTTTTTTGATGTATTTATTTAATTTGCTGCGACAGAAAGAATATGCGCTCCATTTTTTAAGTCACTACGAAAAATAGAATTAATATAAAAAATAAATAATAATTAAGAGTATGAATTGACATTTGACTTAGATGTGAACACTGTCAAAAGATAACATTATGAGATATTTTATTTATGCCTGAGTATTTCATATAAATACATTAAAACAAAAATTAAACCAATCAATTTTATGGAAAAATTTAGAAAAATATTAAAAATGAAATGAATAAAATTATCCATACATTTACCAATATAACTGTTATAGAATAATTGAAAAAAAATAGTTTATCTATTTGCTTTTGACTTTAAGCCTTTCGGCGTTAACTTGTTATCAGAACAAACATGCAAAAAATGGCTCGCAAATATTCTTACATGCCTTCAAAATTAGAAAAAAAATGCAAAAATTAACTTTGAAGCAGTTGATCAGTATATAGAAATTAGAAAAAGTAGAACCTGATCTATATATAAATACTACAGTACAAATCAGCTCTCCTTTTATATCTCATGTACTTTTACATAAGAATTTCAGTTACAAGTTATTAAAAAAATGAATATACCTATGGGATTATAGAATTTAATATTTTCAATTGCCATCCATATAAATTATCTAAAAGTATCCAGAATGACCTCTTGTCCTCGCAATTTGTTCTTTATTATATTTATTTTATTTCGTTATTTTGATGTTTTTCTCGATAATTTTCGGAAATCATTGCTAAAAATATTAAAATCATTCAGAAATTTTAAAAAATGGGGAATTGTAAGTATAGAAACATATCTATAATTCTAAAATAAAGATCATGTTCTAAAATTTTCATAGCTTGTTGCGATTAGGAGTTACCACATATTATGAGTTCATAAATGAATGAACAGATATATTCTTACATAACAGAATTAAAATGTTCAGATATTGACAAATATGAATTTTACATACAGGTGGTTATCAAAATAATGGAAATACAATAGAAGAATGCTAGAATCTTTATTAAGTATAAGATCACCTTTGACACGTAATACAGCTTATATATGAATAGGAATCGAATTATACAATTGCTGATTAGAGTGTAAATGAATATTGTACCACTCTTCAACGAGATACTGTTAAAATTCTTTGCAAGATGCCGGTGGGAGATATAGATTCCAAATTGAACACTTTAAAACGAACCATAACAGTTCCATTATATTGAGGTCCGGGTACTATGTAGTCCAAGGTAGATGTTTCTCTTCATCTTCATCAAACCATGACTGGAAAAGTCCTGCTGCTTAAATAGGAACATTATCATTCCGGAAAATTTCATCTTCTGCAAGAAGCAAAGTTTACGTCATAGTATGGATCTGATCAGCTGAGATTTTCCTATACTTCTCCTCAATGACCTTTATTTCAGAATTACGATTCGACCAGCAGAACATCACAATACCACTGCTCATACCATGACAAATCCACCTTCATGCCTGACAGTTGGAAGAAGACAGCCATGATGATACGATTGTGCAAAGTGTCCTCTAAAAGTATATCTGTCCTTTTATGGGGGAAAATGTGAAACACGATTCTTCAGACCATATTACTTTCTTCTACTTATCAATCGACCAGGTTCGACAGATGATTCGTCCGACGCTATAATTGTCTTCAACTTATCAATCAATCGGGTTTTGTGGTTATAGCATCTCTGTATTACAGTGCCCGAAAAAATTATAAGGACACGCGAAAAATCGCCAAATCTAGAAGCTTTGTTTACAGAATCGTATGCAAATTCTTGTAGCAAAAATAGAAGTAAAACTAAAATATTTTATGCGCGTAAAGTAATTAAAATTTTCAATTTTAAATCTGCAAAAGCTTAAATTTTGATTTTTAAACCTAAATGAAAACGGAAAAAAGTATAAGGACATTGCTTTTTCTCCAGTAATTATTTAAAAATTTGCATATTTGAAAGCATAAAATGACAATTCCGAGTTAAAAGATTCATTTGCGAATAGAATTTCCCACTCGACGACTTTCAGTGTGAATTTTTAAACGATGCCCAAAGGAACTCAACTTTCTGACTCTGAAAAAGGAAAAATTGTTGCTTTTCGAGAATGTGGATTAAGTGGGTGGGAAATTTCAAAAAGAATCAAGAAATCTAAAACAGTGGTTTATAATTTTCTAAAAAATCCTGGGATGTATGGTATGAAAAAGTGAACTGGGAGACCAGAAATTCTCACTCGTCGATAAAAAAGAATGATTGTAAGGAGAGCTTGCGAGAAAAGAGAAACCGCAAAAGAAGTTAGACAAAATTTGAGTTTACCATGCTCAACAAGGACTGTTCAAAATGTTTTGAGTAAACATCCTCAAGTTTCTTATGGGAAATTAGTGTCACGCCCCCCTCTTACAAATCATCACAAGAAAAGAAGAGTTTACTTCGTCAGAAAATACATTTCTCTTGGTCAAAAGTGGTCTGATGTAATTTGTTCGGACGAAAAAAAGTTCAATCTTGATGGACTTGATGGTTTTCGTTATTTTTGGTATGATCTGCGAAAGACCAAGGGAGTGTTTTCCAGGCATCAATATGGTGGTGGCTCGGTTATGGTATGGGGCGCTTTTGCAGTAAATGGAACCACTCCAACTGTATTTATAAACCATAAAATGAATTCGGACAGGTATGTTGATATGTTAGGAGAAAGTTTGTTACCTGTAGCGCTACTAATTACTTCAGGGGACTATATTTTTCAGCAGGATAATGCTTCGATACACGTTTCTACGAGTGCAAAACTCTGGTTTCTTTACAGCTAATTCTGTAAATTTACTTGATTGGCCGGCGAGAAGTCCCGATCTTAATCCAATCGAAGACTTATGGGGGCTTCTAGCCCGAGAAGTTTATAAAAACGGCACACAGTATCAATGTACACAAGATCTTGTCGTCGCTATCAAAGACGATTGGGAAAAAATATCTGTGGACATTTTAAAAGATCTTTCAGGATCTATGACCTCTCGGCTTATTCAAGTGATTGAAAAAAAAAGGTAGTTTTCTTGATTATTGAAACATTTTTTAAGTATTTTACAACATGTCCTTATAATTTTTTCCGTATTTCCTTTAATGTTACATTTTGTAAAATCAATATTTTGAAGCTAAATTATGTTTTTTATGTGGTATAAGTGTTATCACAAAATTATGCAGCAGAAGTAAGAAATATAAAAGTTCATTTAGGTGAAATGGAAATAAAGCATATTTTCATGCAATTACATGTTGTCCTTATACTTTTTTCGCGCACTGTAGATGTTTGGCGTTAACATCTGTGGCAAGTGGCTCAGGAATTGTTGCTCTGTCGTAAATATCCTGCTTATGAAGGTACCTCCTAACAGTAATTATTGACACTGGAGAATCCGGATGCCGATTGAATTTTGGCTGTCGTTGTTTTATTTAGACATTGCAATCTGTTTCAACACTCATCGGTCTCTTTCACTTATCCTCTCCGTCCGTCCACTATTTTGCTTTGCCGCGCTTGTCTTGCTTGTGTTTATGCTGTCACGAATTTAAATACCGATCTCTAGAATTGTCTAAAATCTTGGTAGTTTCGATCACAGATGCTCCAACTAGTGGGGCTCCTACGATTTGTCCTCTTTCAAAGTCTGAGGTCTGACATTTTACGCTTTTGACAAAAATTGAAGATCTTTACAACTTTGCCAAAGCTATCTTATATTACCATGATATATACTTTCTTTATTTAAAGAGCTGGTAGTTTGGATAATATTTTAATTCCTACGAAACCCATTATTAAATGCCATTTTTATTCACAGGTATTTCTATTATTTCGATAACCACCTTCACATTTCTTTTGCTTCCCAATTCCTGATTTACACTACTATATTCATACAGTAAATAAAATATTGTTATTATTATTTTTTTAGCTTCTCTATATGATGCATACGAAGAGAAAGTATTCTAATCTTCGGAAAATTCGAAAAGATTTTGGCGAATCTTCTCAGTTTAGACCTTTCCGAACCCGAAAAACACATTGTCAGAATTATGTCAGTCTCGATAACTTAACCCTTTCTAAGGCCGTGGGAAGTATGCTTCCCACAAAATTTATCAATCTTTGTATGAAATTATGTAGATTGGCATAATTTCTGACAAATTTTTTTAGAAAGACAGATGCTTCAGTTCTTTATCTCACACAAAATGATGTGTCTTGGTTTGTCACTTAATTATTAATTAACCAAATTAATTAATTAATTAAATTAAATTTATCTAATAAGCTAAATGAATTCCTTTTCTTATTCTAATTTCAAGCCTAAAAATATTTTAACATAATAAGACTAGAAAAAAATGGTCCTTTAAAGGGTTAAAACATGCTTTGAGTTATAAGGATGAAATGTGGTAGAGGATATAAAATTTTGGAATAAATATATTCGGAGTAAACCTGTCTGTCCGGCTGTCAAAATACAAGATAACAAGATACTACCCAATGAAAAGAGCTAGGCAGATAACATTTGGCACACCGATTTGGCCCTTAAAGAGCGAATACTTATTAAAATTGGAGCCAAATCCGTTAAGAAATTAATTATCCGTTGATCTGTTTCACAAATATGAAAATGCGATATCTCAAAAATGTACTGATTTAAATATATGCAACATTTTAAAATGATTTTATGACTACAGTTGTAATTCTGTGTCAAATTTTTGTTTTATCCGACAGGGAAAAAGACGTTCATCTGATGCTTTTGTAGTATTAAACACATCCCAGGGATTAATCGCCAAAGATCGTGTAAATGGTAAATAATTCGCCAAAAATGGTATATAATTAATAATACATAATTATTAGAGAGTATGCCAGAAAGCTTCGGGAAGTCCCTCCCGTTAGTTTAATTCATGACTCATCTCTTTTGCCCTTTTCAGATGCTTTCATTTGTATTCTCACCACAAATCCGTTAATAACCAGAATAAGTTTAAAAACTACTTGATTTATTTCACTGTGCCTTTAACTGTCTGCATTCAAAAATGGTAGTCATGTTAGAAGAGATTATCTTTCGCTCAAAATTATCTGCTGGAAGGTTTAAAACAAAAACTAAATAGTAATTTAAGAAGATCTTATTGAAGAAGCCGTGCATAGAACAGGTGATCAATTCTACAAAGTGGCTCAAATAAGTATTTACGAGATTCAGAACCTTTTTGAGTATTAAAAGGGCCCGCTTAGATTACGAAAGCGAATCACCTGCTCGGAGCCATTACCGAATGCTTTTATGATTAATGGGGTGGACAGATGAATTGAAAAGACACTGAATATTATTTCAGTTAAAATATCACGAAATATTATTGATAAGATTTAATTCATGATCATTATTTAAATATCCACGCCACAAGTGAAAAGAAAAGTGAATAAAACTTCATAGATCATGGATCCCGACCCCATGTCGAGTTGTGAAAACATAATGATTGGCATGCTTCTGAAAGAGATTATGCAATGCAGGATAATGTTAAATAATCTTTTATTTTTCATTTAAAGCTATGTAAGAGGATATAAGTGGATGAAGAATTTAAGAAAAAAATTTTTAAATTATTTTTGAATGCTCTTTTTTAATTATAATTAATGCATTAAAAATCTAATACTTAAATAATAATTTCTTAATAAAAATTTTCCTGTTTTAGATCAGAAATCTAATAAATAAAGATTTGAATAGATTGCGATCTTTTTTTTAAAAATAAAAATAAAAAGTGACATTTGAAGCAATATTTCAATTTTTTTAAATGCAGTTTATGCTGTAATAAATCACACACTTTTTTCATTGATTAAATATTTCTAAATATTTGGAGTAATAGAGAATTTTATCTGTTGAAATTAAGCTTTTTTTTCAAACACTCTTTCAAATCAAAAATTAATTTGAATGGCCTTTTTGGCATTTATAATCAGATAAGAATTGTATAGGGACTGAATGAAAACTTTTATAGTATCTCAAATCACTTTCAAATTATACAAGTTTCATATCATTCCTAGAAACTTGTTGAGTTGAAATTTTGAAATTTCTATCTCCTTTTCTTTTTTTTTTTTTTCTTTCTTTTCTTTTTGCGAAAACTACAAAATATAATAAAGACTTATTATTTTGCATATTTTTTTCAAAAAATTATCTTGCAAAAATTATAAATAAAAAGCATGTCTAATTTCACGCCGAAGAATTCTGCTTATCGTATACGAGAAAAGAAGTATTGCCAATAGTCAATAGAAAGAATAAAGGAAATTCGATCCTCCTGCTCAAAATATCATAGAATGAAAACATTCAGAACTTGTTTTGTTTTCTTCTCATCTGATTACATTAAACGTTGCATTCTGTACGTAAAGAATTTTTATATTACGAAATTCACAGAAAGATTCCAATCGAAAAAAATTATAATGTTAATTAAAGCGGAAATAAAAATTCTCTTTATATTAATATCCTGAAACAGTACTTTTTCATCATAAGATCTACATTGACAAAGCACGCGAATTAAAAATTTAATAAACAAATACAAATCTGATTTTTTTTTTCGCAGAATAAGAAACGTTGTCACAAATTGTGTTGAAACTTAATTTCGAAAATATTAAAATTTAAGAAGAAATCGGGTAGTATCCAAATTGATATAACTAAAAAGAAAACTTTAAAAAAATTTTTTTTAAAGGGACGTAGAAATGGTTTTTAATAAATATATGCTCTGAACTTAATAATAAAAAGAAGAAAATTTCTATTAATACTTAAATATTTAAAAATATATTAAAATATTTTTTCACTAAGACCTATTATTCAAAAGTAACTAAATGCTAAATTTGATAATTCAAAGTTCGATTATCTAAACTACAGACCATTTTAAACTACTTTTGCATGATGCATCATCCAATAAGCCAACTTAAAATAACGCTGCCATGTTAAAATGCAAATAAATATTTTAAGTTCTGAAAATAATGAGACAAGTTAACTGGAAACGCGAGTAAAGAAAATTTAAGAAGACAGCTTAATAATTGTTCATATGATGACAACGAATTTCAGATTTATCAATATGCTTTTTATTTTAGTATCATTTTGAAAAATTGATTCTAAATATGGTCGGTACATCACTTTTGTAGGAACAAAAAATAGCTGGAGGCTTGTAAAAAAGCAGCAAGGAAGGGATGGGACCCTCAGAAATATTAATGAAGGCATCTAACTTGAATCACATCATAATCATTTGCATCATGATAACTTGAATCACATCACATCATTTGCAGCATTAATAACTTGAATCACATCACATCATTTGCAGCATTAATAACTTGAATCACATCACATCATTTGCAGCATTAATAACTTGAATCACATCACATCATTTGCAGCATTAATAACTTGAATCACATCATAATCATTTGCATCATGATAACTTGAATCACATCATAATCATTTGCATCATGATAACTTGAATCACATCATAATCATTTGTATCATCACATCATTTGCTTCATGATAAATGCAAATTTTATCATTTAATATATACCGGTTCATTGTCTTCTGGTTTATACCTTCAAAATAAAAAAATATGGCTGTACATTCAACGAACATCAAGCGAACACATTTCTTCCAATATAATTATACCAACATAAACAGTTAATAAAAAAGTAGAAATAATGCAGGGCAGTCACGAAATTTCTATATGAGATTTTATTATTAGTAAAAGTAGCTATCTATCCAGTGATGTTTAACTTCATCTGATTTTTGAAGTTAAACTTGCTGAAATATTCCAAATGAGAATTTTACACCAAAAATTTAGTATGATGAAAACCAACGAAAAGTTAAATATTCCTTAAAAGATTAATAATGTATAAGACATATTAAGCGGCCTATAGAAACCGAAACATATTAGTTTATATTGTACCTTATTAAAATTTGCGAAACACAGCATGGTTTGCTTTGAACTGAAAATTTTTGTTTTATACATTTTTAAGGTTAGATATTTACGAATCCCACAAAAATAGAACTCCGGTCATTCAAATTCTTTTTTCGACCTCCTGAGCTAATACTCGAGAGTGTTGCTCTTCAGAAAGCAAATGCGATGCGCAGATGGTAAAGCACATCCTGCCAGAGGGGTTAACAATCCCGCCATCATTACAACAATCCCCTGATTGTTCCTTTGCAGTAATCCTTTTCAAGGCGAATCCCGAATCCGAGAACCCCCACTAAATGAGTGCCGGGGCGGTCCTCGCTGTTAATTACCTGTGAATTTCAAGGCTGATTTGGAGTTCTTGGATCCAACGAGGGTCAAAGATCAAGAAGAAAATGTCAATGACTTTTTCGCAATGCCTTTCTCAGTGTCTGCCTACCAATTTGGCAAATCAGCGCGAAAGTGAAGCCTTCATTATATGTCCTGTCCATTAGAAAGATCCTTGTGTGCAACTTCAACAAAAGGAGGGACGGTTGCGAAACAGAAAGTTTATTTACTTTTGTGGGTTTTTGTTTTCAGAATTTGGTTCTTTGACGGATGAGGTAATTGAGCCTGGACGTAAACAGTCATTTCGGTTCTATACTTGCAATTGCGGTTGCAGTTAGTTGCAATATATAGTTACCATTTAGTAAAAAAAAAATTATTTTAAAAGTGGAAAATTACTTTTTTTTTGGTAAGTTAAATCACAAATGATGGTTTCAAGAAATGATCTATTATAGAAATTGATAAATTAACGTGTCGATGTACGATTTTTTTTTTTTTTTACAAGAAATAGTAGATGCTTCCGACAGATAGATACTATAATGAAAAATAATCTATAATATTTAAGTACACATTTATCAGAAAATTTCACTGCCACCACCTGGTATTCTGCATCGATTGTGGTCGATGCGTAATGGAATGCATGAACTCGGTGATGTTTCCTCCCCATCAATTGCTAATGTTGAAAAATAAGTGACATTACAAAACTCAAAAGCCTAATAAACTGGGAATGATCCAGATAGAAAAGGCATATTTTTTTTACAATATAATATTAATGATATCAAAAAAAATCATAACAAAATATAGAAGAAAAAAGTATATAAAAAAAAGAAAATTTTGGATTAACGATGGTTTAATTTAATTTTTATAACTTTTTTCTGTCAATTCGTTTACAATCTGGAGTCAGAACATTGCAAGAACCTTTTAGTTATTTTTCCATGGAATTCATTCAGTGTTATTAGTTGGAGATCTTTTTTGTTGTTGCCATATTTCACGATGCTTTGGTGCTGCCATACTGAAGGAAAAAACAAATTTGTTGAAAAACGTTATATTGATTTTTGGAAATTAAAAACTTTGTTCGAGTGCTTAGAGAAAGAGAGAGAGAGAGAGTCATATCTTTTGGAAGGACGCCATAATCAGATTACAAATATAAAAGCACATGCCATTTAACTCCTTTTTCTTACATTGCTCTGTGACGTCATGCTTTTTTTCCTCTTTCCAGTGCCGCTCTGGAGTTTTGAATAATCGTTGTATTTTGGTATCGCTTATTTGTACTAGGTGGGGAATAATTCAATTATATTGCCGCATTGAAGAAAGACAGTCGAATTTCCATGGTCGAATGGTCATGGCACCGGTCTCATAATCAAGAGACCGTGGGTTCGAATCCCGCTAGAGACAATGCGATTCATAGTATATTTAATTCTTTGATTTTTATGTTTCTCTTTATTTCATGTTCCAGAGGATACTGGACATTTTTTTAGTTTACCAGACAAGTGCTGTGGTCTTTTCTTACTGTCTCCAGAAAAGTATTCTGGAGCTATCCCTGCTAGTATAAAAGCAGAAAATTTGTCAGTCACTGTGTTCTGAGTTCAGTTAATGAATTGGTTTAGCTCCACTTCTTGTGTGTGTCATTCAGTTCTTAACTAAAGTATCTATGTGACAATATTAACATATTATACAGGTAAAACCCAATGCGTTTTATAAGACAAAACACAATTTACATGCCGGCGTCCTGGCATAGGGGTAGCGCGTCTTTCCCGTGATCTGGGCGTCCCGGGTTCGAGTCCCGGTTTGGGCATGGTTGTTCTTCTGTTGTTCTATCTGTGAGATGTGTGAATGTGCCCTCCTGTAAAAAGGGGTTGTGCAAGCGAATGAATGATGCTTGAGTGGCAAAGTCGTACTCTTGGCCCTAGTTGGCGCTGCTATAAAAAATAAGAGACGTTCCCCCTCAGGCTTAAATCGCTGTCTTCGTAACAGCGGGCTTGTCAGTGGCAAGTGCCATAAGAAACAAACAAACAATTTACATGTTTGTTAATAAGATTCTTGATATAACTTGTAAATATTTATTAAACAAAATTTTAAATCCAGTTTTTTTTTTTTTCTTCTCAAATTCTGTTGGAGTAAAAGAATAAAAACTTGTTGGGGAATGCATTATGTTTCTTTTTTCATAACGTTTGAGGCGTTAATTATAATCATGCCAAGTTATTTTAAGTAATACTAGTAATTCATAAGGAAAGGTTATTTTGTTTTTATTTTCAGTAAAGAAACTAATTACTTTCCGTGAGATAAAATTTCATTTAAAGTGAAATTATCGTGATTCAACTTCAGAAAAGCCTGATTAATTAAGCTCCTGTTTCTTATAAAAAAAAAGGAGCTGATGGTTATAATTATAATAATTTTCAGTCATAACAAGTAATGTCGATTTTTAATGTTGGTAGAACCAGATGCTATCTCCTGCTTCTGTTATTATTAAACATGCTACTACTATCACTCACTACATTATTATCGTTAAAAATAAAGCTTTCAATTAACTTTTTGATGGTAATCTAAAATTATAATCTGTTTCAAGTTTCACTAAGATTAATCTAAAATGATGTTATTTTTTATAACCTAATGCTATGAAAGGAAAACCTGCATTATTATAGTTAAGAACGAGAATTTCATTTTCTCTAAGGTTAATTTTAATGAGTAATTTAAAGTTAAATGAAACAATGTTTCTTAAACAGTTTTTATAATTTGATTAACTACCTATTTAAAATACTTTAAATTCCTGATAGTAAATGAAGTCGAAAATGTTTTTAATCCTGATTAATTAACTAGAGAAGTTTTTTAATTTATCATGAACTAAATTTATTTAAAAAAAAATTTCAGTTTATATTTAAACTTAATGAAAAAAACAACAGAATTAAAAAGTTTCTGGTTCGATGAACGTATAGTTTTTAAATATATTGCTAAAGCTTTCAGGGTCAGTACTTATGAGACAAAATAAAATCCCCATGAAAATAATTAAGATCTAAATTTTTTTTAAAAAATTATCAGTACATTTAATAATGGACCAGTTATAAAGAGGCGATTTTGCTGAGACGATATACAGGGATGTTATTGAAAATTTGTTGTATAAAATACTTATTTTTGTTATATTTAGAATAAGCCAAAGATAAATTTTAATAGAATAATGGACGTATACCGATGAAACATTCGAACATTGGAGCATATAGTTGCAAATACAAAGTACGAGATACAAGGTATCCTTCAAATCTCTTGAACCCGCAGTAGAAACAAAATTTCCGTTGGTAGTTTCCAACTTTTGCCTTATTTCTTGAACACAGTAGCTATAGTGGCATACAGAGATATATATTCAAAAGTGTGTCCAGAGCTCTGTTCTTATAGGCATTCGCAATAACATGATGTTATGTTGTATCTGGAATTATTATTTCTCTGTTGCAGAGACTTGATTATTGCCCAGTCTGACTAATTGGCCGCTGTCCCTCGATCTCAGATTAGCGAGTACATTTTCTGTGAGAAGGAAAGTACGAAAAAGAAGAAGAATCGCCGAGAAATAACAGAACTGCAATAATACGACCATGTTGATATCTCCTAACTTATTAAAAAAATTTCTTCTGACATCAAACTGAGCTAATTTTTAAACCACTTTCTCGTCAGTGCTAGGAAATTTCAGACATACGCTTTGAGTACAATCGTATGTTCAAATGTAAAACATTGTATGTGCATACTCGACTCTCCTTTAACGAGTTTTTGACTCACGGTGTACAGAATTCTTTTTGCATACCTTATTGCATAATGCCAGTTACATACAATCACAATCTAAATACATCGAGTAATGCCATCACTTCTTCCCGAATATAGAAAAAATTTTACTTGTTTACAAATAAATGTTAGTTTTAAAATCTTATTCATTAAAAAATGCAATTAAATGATCGGGAATCAAACGGTGTTAAGTTGATTTCAAGTTGATAGTCATAAAATGAATTTAAATCCACGCATTCTACCTACTCGAAACATAAAAAAATAATTAAAAAATGCTTCATAAGAATATTGCTTCGAAATATTTTACTGAAACATCCATATATCAAATATGTAATGAATTTTTTCTCCATTGCATATTGCTCAGATATCAAAATGTATTATTATTGAGAAAAACTGCTTCTGAAAATAAAAATTTTACAACACAAACTGAATTGTATTAGACTCCTTTATTGTAATGATAATTCGGCAGTTATAAATATGCGCACACTTTTATAAAATTTTCTGAATTTATAATATTATTTGCAACTGCAGTGCTTTATGAGCTTTACCATTGGTATACTAATGGCTCTAAAGCAAAAGTTTATGAGTTATGTGTCGCAATTTCAATTTCGTCGCATAGAAAAATGAAGCACTTGAAAAACTTAACCGGCTTGACTTAAAAGATTTCATTAAACTTTGTTAAATATTTTCACTAAATGTAATTTAATTATGTATTAACACTTCGTTTTCCTATTTATTATTATCCTATTCATTTTTTAATTCAAATGTAATCTCAAATATTTTTTTTCTTCTGAAATGGAAATTAGACTGAACTGCAAATTTTTTTAAAAAAAAGATCCGGATTTAGTAAACAGATAGCTATTTGTAATGTTCAACAATCGTATATTAATTATAAATTTGCCATTAGAGAGTTATCTAGCATTTAGAGTAGCATTATTCAGTTTCTACTTTTATTTTTAAAAGAGATTAAATGTCCTCAAGCTACAATATCCCCACTAATGCTATTGTACCAGCCGTGATTTATATGACTATACCGAATTCAACACCAGGTACCCATGATGGTCTTTTTAACTGGATCTTATCATGTAAAGTGATCTAAGTAAAAAACATTTTAAATAATGATGCTACTCGGCAACAAGAATAAATTATGTCACAATACATCTTTAGATCTAATCAAGTATAGTTATTTTAAAGAGGCTCTGTTCCTGATAATGCTTATCTTGGTATATTTTGAATTAAGAACATAAAATATAAGCGTATTTGAGAGATGAGCATCAAGATAATATTGTTTTACGTTTTCATTTTATTCGTTAATGTTCCATCGATTTTAAATAATTCTAATGTTTTTGACTTTATTCTACTTAGAAGGAATTGTAAATTATCAAGGATAGAGAATTAAAAATCAATTTATAGAGTATTATAATTTTTGCAAACATTTGATTTGCATTGAAAATAGATTTTTTTTTACAAAATTTATAAAGCTATATTTCATTTGATTTGATCATTTTGGATTAAGAGAATTCAAATGAAAAAACTGCTAATTTGCTTTTTGCCCATTTGATACAAAATTGCAGAGGAATTTGAAAATATTTTAGACTTTGCTTCGCGTACTAAATTTTCTTTGATTTTCTAATCAAAATGGAATAAATATATAAATTTAATGTTTTCTAAAATACCGACTTCTTATTTCGTTAAAGTTATTTTTTTGTTTTCTTTAGAAAAGTTATTTTTTAAAATCATTTTCTAAACACGAAAAAAGTTCTCTCTAATATTGCTAATTTTTTTTTGCCCCTTCTCCTATATTTTTTTTATAAAAAATGGAAAGTCAAGTCTAAGAACTACGTAGAATTAAGTATTTTCTTTACATGAAGGGTCTCTTTATGTAGTTTCGTATGATACAGAGAATAATAATTGATTTCCTAGTCATAATTTGCTTATTCTTTAGTTTAATTTTTTTAAAGAAATTTATTTTTCTTCCTTTAATAATTAAAATTAAAAGGGGCATATTCAATTCAAACTTCACTCAACTTTACTTAGAATCTACTGAATTTTATTAAAAAAAGAATAATATCTAAAAACAACGCGACATGTTGCCAATCATGAAAACCCACCGACATAAATTGTTTATAATAATTATTAAATAAAGTTCGTTGCCGTCCTCCGCAACCGCTCTAGTGGTCCAATGATAATATCCTCGAAGTTTATATACAGCTTCTGGCGTTGAATTTCCATATATGTATATACACGCTCTTAGGTTCGAAACATGAGCAAAACTAATGAATTGTTATGATGTCAAAAATCGCCAGCAATTAATGTTATATAAAATGGAAACAGTTTTTGAAAACAGTCACATGAAATTCGAGTAAATAAGCAGTGTCTTTGGATTTCAAATCTGCTACGGAGGTTTGTGGATATCAAATCTCAATCTACTGGCTTTAAGGAGTACTATTGTACAAAATCTAAATCAGCGAAGGGGGTCTTCCCGAAACACTCCCGCATTCTCTCTAATAAATATGTTATTATACTGCCCCTTACATATAAAAATTATGGACTTTGAACAAGACAGTGAACACCCGGAGTGCACTAATTTTAATCTTCAAAGTCTCACCCATGAGAGAGTTTTATGCTTTGCATAATAGTAAAGAGAAACGGAAATCTATTTTGAATATCTTTTCTTAGAACGATTGAAACAAAAATTTTACAAAACTGCAATTTTAGAATCAAAACCACATACGAAATTTAACTTATCCAAGTCTTTCTGTTTTTGAGTTACCGATCTTGCATGCATTTAAATGTATAGATGGAAAGACTTGAAGGATTGGATTCATAGATCAACTTGAAGGATTGGATTCAAAATTTCACATGTATCTTGAGTTTAGATGCTAAAACTGTACACAGAATTTTATTTATTTAACTTTTTTACGTTTTTGTAGTTATCAGTTTCTTTTGAATTCCAAAAGATAGGTGATGCGAATCAATTTTACTCAATATTTTTTTAACGATTATTATATTTAATTTTTGTAATTGTTAAAATATAATAATAATAATATATTTTGCTATTTATTTTTCTGTTTAACTTCAGATTAATGTATTCACATTAATTATTTTAGAGCGATTATATTCTGCATAATAAAAGTTAAATAAGAAATTCTTCAAAGTCTAATTTTCATAAAAATTTAATCCAAACGACAATTTTTCTTTCAAATATGAGTTATTTACTTATAAGTGTAGAACAAGTGTATCAAAATATTTAATTCAAATTCACGACAAAGTCGAATAGTTTTATTTCCAGTGTATTTTTACGAGATTTTGTATCTTTCCGGTTCACTTTACAAGACTGAACTGCATATTTTTTATTCAATTGAATTTAGGTTATCATATTCTGCATGCAATAGAAGTTGGAAAAAGGAATTGAACCTTTTTGATTAATTTCCTTAAAAATTAAATCCATCCATCTTCTTCCCATATAGAGTACTTTTATATTCCATTTCTACATAAAATACTTCTTAAAAGATAAAAATTGAGTCAACACAAGGCATCTAATTCAAATCTGATAGATATAGTCACAAATCCGGACTTTTCCGGTTAAATGAGCATGTTGGCTCACTTCAGTTTAAAAACAGGGGCAAAATAGTGAAAATAGTAATAATAGTAACATAAAATTACAAAAATACGAAATTAGAAAATATCCAACTTTTGATATAATAAATAATCCATGAAAAAAAGCGTTTAATTGAATCAAATGGCGCGGAATTTTCTCACTATTTAATTCTGTAACACTTTTGTTTGCTGTCTTCAAATTGTTAATGGCAGTTTTGGATATCATGAATCAAAGCTCTTAGATGAATTTCCTAAGAAGGAAATTATATTTTCTAATTGGAGATTTAGCCATAAGCTAATCAAAACTGAAGAGTATATAGCTTTATTTGGAATTCAATAAGGGACCCCACCTAAAATGCTCAACTCGAGGCAATTTTGCCCTTATTGGTTGTCTGTAATTACAGACAGAAGCAAGGTTAAGGAGCACATTTCTGACCATATCAAATTGCACTGCGAGAGTGATAAAAGAAATAAAATATTTTGCTGAAGATGAAGAGCAGAATGATAAAGTTTTGAAAACAGCTTTAAAGTACTTATTACAAATTGCTCCTAAATTGTACCTGTATATTGAAATAATGTGAGTTGAAGTGGGAAAATGAGCGTTATCTGCTGTAGCATCGATATATTTTTTAACAGTAATGGAGTTAATTTGTGCTCACGTGATAAATTGGTACTGCCCAGTTAATAAATAACTTTAAAATTCCCGGCTGTCTCACCGGAAGGAAAAGGATGTGATGTAGCTGTTCAACGTATAAAAAAAACATGTTAATTGAAGTTCTGTCTGGTATACATTAATTGAAGTTCCGTTTTGAAGCTACCTAGAGGGATGAATTTGGATGGACCACATGGTTTCGAACTGTGGTCAGATGACAGATGAACTGTAATCCCTTCTCAAAACTTCAGTATCACAAGAAAAAGTTGCCCTTATTGATTATCCATAATTATAGACGAACGAATTATTGAACGAATATTCTTTCTAAAACTGTCGTAATTCTAAATTCCGTGCCTTTTTCATCAGATCATGTGAACATGCATAAGCAAAACTTACGTAGAAAGGTTAATTCAAATCCAAACGGCTCATTTCTATACAGAATCATTATAAATATTTTCTTAAAGTGAAAGTTAAGACTTTTTTTTTAAAGAAATAAGCAAACGGAAAGCAGTTTTGTACTTCATGAAAAAGTTATGGCAAATTTATAAAATTATATATCTTTATAACCCTTAACTGGGGAGGTACGGTATCTCAGACCGCTAAAGATGGACTTTCGGACACCACTATACTATTTTGAGTTCAATCGAATGGATTGACCCTGTAGTTTCTTTTTTCGTGACCTTTTCTACATGTGCATTTTTTCAACCAGATTCTTCGGGTGCATTTTTTTTTTTTTTAATATTTTAGCTATTCTTTGCCCGACGTCTTTGAGACCGCACTTCCCTTTTAGTGCTCCAGTATAATACAAGGCTTAGCAAACTTGGTCCTCGAAATATCATCCGTTATGAAGCAGAGATCCAAAGACTTTTAAATGAAGCAGAAAGTGATTTTAGTGATGAGGATAATAACACAGAAGATTTTTTTTTTTTTATGAAAGTTCGCATTCGTTTGATACTGATATGCATATTCAAATATAATTAATTTTCTAGTGATAATGTATTTTGAAAAAATTCTAAAATATATTAATATACCAAGAGAAATATCCACATAATTTACAGGCTGATTTTTTTTACAAGTACTTAATCTATATGTTTAAAATGCTCTCGAAAACCATGCTACTAATATTCACAAGTTTCTGCATAGAAATGATGACGATAAAAAATAGGGTCAATTTTACGCGTTGTCAATTTTTTTTTCTTCATATAATTGTTGAATTTCCCTTATATTGTTTTCTATATATCTTATTGGAAAAATAAATATGATTTAAAAAGAGAAAAGTAATATGTTTTTTCAAGAATATTATATGTAATTGGGGAAGAAAATGTATGTTCAAACACAATTGCTTTCTTCAATGATAATATATTTTGAAAAATTTCTAAAACATATTTATATATCAAGAAAATATCTACAGAATATATTGACTGATTTTAATACAAAGACTTCCATTAGAAAATTGAATTTGAATGTAAAGAAAATGTAGTCTCGTCGACATCATCTCCTCAGTTAAAGGATAATGGCCATATATAAACTGGAATCGTTTTTATTTGTAGAATATATAGATGTTTCATAATTTCTACTAATAATAAAGGAAAATACTTTAACTATCAAGTAATCATTATGTTGGTATTCTGCAAGACAAACCATTTGACCTAGAGTTATCAAAATGGGTATAAAAATACATTGGAAAGTGCGAATATGCATCTCTGATTGTTTTTTTTTTGTGTGTGAAATTTTAATTAAAAAAAAGTGGTAAGCTTTTTGGCGTTCCTCCGTAATAAGTTCTGAAGATATTATTGCATAAAAATATTTCTACATCATATGAAGATTCCTTTAATTACCTTTTTAATGATACCAATTTTATTAGATGTTGAGAAACTACACTCCCTCCAATTTTAATGTTAATTTTTTTTATCAAAATTTTTATACTATATGGTATAATGCCACCAGATAACGTCAAAAGACAGCTAATAAATAAAAATCACATTACTAAAATTGAATAATTCAAAATTATTTGGTTATGAAATAAACTGTTGAAAAGCTGTTTTTAATTATATAATTAAAACAGTTTTAATCTTAAAAAAGCAGATGGGATGATGTCCAAAAGTATCCAGAAAAGAATTTTCAAGCATGGAATATACTGGAATAAAATCGATACTAAGTGTAGATTGACCTCATTTCAGGATTTTAAAATTTAGTTTCTTTTATTTAATAATTAAAGTTAAAAATGCGACCAAAAACTCACCATACATTTTAAATAAAGAAAATGGAACAAAAGTATATTGAAAAGACTATACATGCAGAAAAAAAATATATAAAATCACAACGAAATAATTGAAAAAGCAAACAATAATTTTAAAAAAAATTAGAAAATTCAGCCACTTTTTTTTAAAATTATATTTAAACTTTCCGTTATAGTATTCACCTTTTTTTCCCTTTAGTTAAGTTGAAATTACGTTATGTTGTATTTTTATGTAAAAAAAAATGCATATTTGAATTTTTATTAGGATTCAATTTTTTATCAATAAATTGTTTAGCTATGGGGACCGGACATTTTCTAACTGACATCTGATAAAACTTCAGATATCTTCAGAAAATGGAAGTATTTTATCGCGACAGATATCTTTTTTAGAATTTTCTTCATTTTTATCATCAAGCTATTCTGTGACCGGAAAGTTTTAACCGCATAAGGTAAAGCGGCGAAGATCTGGCGTCATGGACATTCCAAGGAGAAACCGAAGAAATTCTAGGAACATAGTTATGATGTTATCGTTTGGTCAAAAGTTCATTCTGGCAATGAAGTATAATCCTTAAAATAGTTCGAATTGTTTTGTTTCTTTAAAAAAAAGTGAAAACTTTTATCTTTCTTTCACAAATATGCGATTACTGTTTATTCGCAACTTCTAAGAAATGATAATTTTTTCTTTCAAATTTTCTTAAAGAGTAGGTACCGATTCCAAGTGAGTTGCATAAATGAATTTTAAAGTCACGAAAACGTTGGCAATAAGTATGAATGGTAACTTCTTCGCAGTAGCTTAGCAAAAATAATTCAGAAAGTAATGTTTATTTCTAATATTTTACTGAAATATTTTTTAATGTATACAATAAGAATTTGTTTACCTTATATTTACCTCAATTTACTATTAATTTGTACTTTTGGGATCAAATTACTTTTCCGCTTACAGAATTGACAATATTTTAAGAACGGAAATGCTATCATGATTGGAAAAGTTTAAGAAGCCATGTTATAGTAAAAATAATGATTAAAAAATTCAACTAATTGTGTTTTTTTTATATTATGTGTGGAATCTATTAATATATTATGACTAGTTATGACTTCCAAAAATCAGAGAACTTGGTGAAAATTTTTGTCTCACCAATATTTGGCCATATCACTACTTTTTAACGTATCAAGAATTGAGCGAATAGAATCTTTAAAAATATTTTGGGGACTAAGTTATTTTATTAGTTGATGAATGAAATACAAAAACCCAACGGTTTGTAGCAACTGTTTTTTTTTTTTTTTTTTTTCGTTCCCTCTAAAGGAAAAACGATAATTTCCATGAGGTGATTATTTTTTTTAAAAGTTTTTCAATGAAAATTTTAATAAAATATGAATGCCCAGATCTTTTAGCATCCAGATTTGAAAGAATGCTTTAATTGAGAAGACTAATGTATTAATTAAATAATGCATATTTGAATGATAAACTTTGTTCTAGCTATTTATTGAACGAATTGAGGCAAATAATGATGTAAATGTTCATTTTTGAATTTGGGTATCTGAAGTATCAGAAGGACAGGATATAAAATACTTAATAGATGCTGTAAATTTCTGAAGACGGTACTTCGTTAAATTAATGCTATTCAAATCAACAATATCAACTGATAGTTATGCTAAAGGATAATAGATGGCGCAGCAAGTCGACACATATTCTTGAAGGCATCAACGCTTGAAAGCAAGAAAAAGCGCGGGAAGAATGCGCGTTCCATTCTCCCTTTTTGCTTTGTACTTACTATCTTTTCTTGAAGTATAATTTCTTTCTATCTTTTCCTGATGTGCACAATTCTATATTAGATAAGTAGAAAAATCAGAATTTCATTACTGGACCCTCTAAATCTCGCTTCTAGCTAGAGTAGAGAGTGTTTTTCAAAACCGAAAAAACAAAAATTTAACATTAAAATTGTATAAAGGAAACAGGAAGGAAGGGGAAACAATACATTTTACTATAATAAAACTCCAATTATCTAAACTCTAGGATTGTCTGGATCAACAATTACCCCAATACTATCGACCCGATCCCATTAAGTAAAAATGAATAAATATCGCGTAAAGCTGACTTTTATCGAAGCATTCAAGCCGCGATATTTTAATCTGATATGCAAAATCTTAACAATATTGTTATTGCAGTCATTAAATGAATATATAATAAACAAATTTTGTTCTTCCCTCTATAAAAATAACGTGTTTCTTCAATTATCTAAATATATCTGGATTAAGTAGATTCCAGTTAATCAGGAGAGTTAATGTTTATATTTTATTTCTTTTAAAAATTTCCTTATAGCCGATTTTTTTCATTATCACTATTTTTATGTAGAAAAAAGTCGATAAAAATTTGCCTGGAGCTAAGTTTCGAAACTTTTATTCAACTAATCATCTTTAAAAAAGAATTATTAGCAAATAAGTGGAATGCCAACAAGTCCATAATATTTGATGCAAATCCAGGACAAAAGTCGAAAATTGAAATTGCCTCAGCATATCCAGGATGTCTGATGACCGTAGGTCCAACATTACTAGAATATTCTTTAATTAAAGTTACTTTCCTATTGGCTCTGTCAGAGAAGGCTATAATCAATGAAATGTGAAGAAATAAAAAAGCAGCACTAAACAATGAAAATGGGGTTCTTTTAATGTTAAATATTCTAGATAAAGAGCAGTATTAACCCCTACAAGTGCCCTTAGAAATGCAAATTTTCTAGCCCTATTTCTTTTCCCCAAACTTCCAATCTGAATTGCTGTGTGGTAAAAGAAAAGACCAGAAGAAATATTTTTCTCGGAACACCTGCATTTCCGCGTGCTCTTATATCCAATCAACTGTATAGTAATTGTAATAATGGCCACAGGAACTTGGGTGTGGAGTTGAGTTTAGTCTTTTCCACGGCACTGCAAAATTATGTGAAAAATATTTCGACTTCTGCGGAAAAAACAGTCGGCAAGTTTTGTCTGACAAATAGTAAAAATGTGAGACACAAAAAAAGCAAGAAAATATTTCCTGCCGTGCCCCCGCCCTTTTTTTTTTTTTTTTTTTCTTTTTTCAAGAAGAATGATAAAATGTTCAAGAAAATGTTTACATGAAAGGAAAAATTAAAGAATGTTGGTTAAACATGAATTTCACAATTGAAATGTTAAATTCTAAACAGATACCTCTGTCTACCTCTGGTATAAATATGCGATTAAAAAATTTTTTTTGCTCAGTAAAAAATTATGATTTATCAGTTTCACTTATCTTCTCAAATCTTTCTCTCTCGCGCTCACACAAACTTATATATTATATATATATATATATATATATATATATATATATATATATATATATATATATATACACAGTTTATTATAGAATAATGTAACTACAATTAATATAGGGACAGAAGCTGAGTTATATTTATTCTGTCTGGATTCAAAGAACTATAATCCTTATATTAGAGACTTCTTGATAATTAGTTAAACTAATCATAATTAGTTAATATATTTGATTAATTATGAAAGAACTGCTACTGGATGATAGGCTAAAACTTCCTGACTCTTGCATGAAATGTTAACAAATGCCTCAGCGATGTAATTGCATCAAGGATGGCGAAAGAATATGCTAATAAAATACCATTGATTAAGACGAACACACTTTCAGAACATATTTTCAATTATAACATTTCTACTACTGAGTGGATGCTCTTCTTACAACAGTTACGGTATAGGTAAAGTCAGTAGAGAGTAAACAGTTGTGAATTTATGTGTCAAGTGAAGTGACCTACTCAAAACAATGGTGCAAAACTTTGAGGGAAAATTGTTACATATCCTATAGTAAAAGGTTCGAAAGGTATGAATTTAGAAATGCACGCAAATTGTTTCATAACTTGAAAGTAGAAATTACTGATAATATTAAAATTAACTTGAATACAGTATTGCATATTGCAAAACTGATTACTTAATATTGATAATTTACACAATCATGATACATATACTTTTAAAATTGTGTAAAGCATGGGGAAAAAAATTGCTAGTAGGGAGATTCGAGTCAGAGGCCTTATGCTTATGCAACGAAGCACTTACCCGTTGAATAAATCACGTTTACGTAGAAAAGGGGAGAACAAGTAGAGCATATATTTTAAAATTTTCAAAATGGGTGATCCCAAAAGATTCTACAAAGTCTGTCTGACAAATTAACCTTATGAAGCTTCATTCATAACCATTGCACAGGCAATGATAATGAATCCAATTGGTGGGAGAATGTAGATATTTAATTATTTAGTAGCTCAATACTGGCACAGCCTATCCATAGGGAATAAGCACTGAAGAAATGTATTGTAGATAGATCAATATTATAACTTATATTCCCATTCCTTTTTGGATTTCAGTTCTCTTCTTGTTTTGCCAGACATGACACTTTCCTCATATCGATTTTGCCTAACTTCTATTATGCAATTTTTTTTCCTTTTTACCCTTTCCCCTTTATGTTTTTTATTTCCCAAATCCGTCCCACGGGGGGCACACTTCCTTATTGAGGATGAGAAGCTTCCGGCATAGTGGTTGGTTCTCGCCATGGGTTCACAAAAAGATGGAGAGCGGGCTGAGTCCACCCATCAATGATGGGATGTACTTCCCAAGGGAAGGGTTGTACCGTGGCCGTTGATGGCCCTTAGGACTCGACCACATTTCCAGCGGGTGGAAGTAGTCAATTTGTGGTTGTGGTGATTCCCCAGTTCTTCAAATTTTCATTATTGTTATGTAATTAATGTTTTTATTTTACTTTGTAATCATCTTTTTTATGCTGCATCTGTTTGCTATTTTACTTTCAATATTACTAGATTCAGAAATTAAGAACTTCGAGTTCAAGTACTCGACAATCTATCCCTCAAATCGGCAATATTCCTAAAAATTGTCTACATGCTTCGTTTCAAATCTAGGAAATGATTAGAAGTAGTTTTTGTCAATGGCATCTATTAAATGAAACATGGTTAGATCTTAAGAGTGATTAATATATACTCAGTTCCAGACTGAAGCGACATGGAGCTCTGCAATTGTATGTAATTTTCTATTCAACTGCAGAAATACAGAAACAGATAATGCAAAAACAATATGTGCCATCATTCAGAACTAATTTAAAGCGAAATTTATCATAAAAACAATCGCGCAAATGCATCTTTTTAAAAAAACGAAATTGCATTTGAAATCAGAAGAATTCTTGACATTTTTCAAGTTGCGTCTGTAACTAGTGTATTGCAAAAATATTACTTTCTCCCTACAATTTACATAAATCTTTACTGTTTCTTCGAATCCAAAATGACTTGATCAAATTCTGAAGTCTATAAAGTACGAGGTGTCAAGTGGACACAAAACAGAATGTCAGATTTTGATGCAAGTTAAATGTATCAGGTGTTCTTGGGTTGCAAAAATTTGTTTTTTTCACAAATCCGACATATTTTATACAAATTTCGCAATCAGTATTGTTCGTAACAAATTCTTGAATAATTTTTCGGTTTATGTAACACTTCTGTTTTTCTACTGCGCAACACATTGGTTGCAATACGCATGAATGTTTTATTGTTTTCTAAATTATGACGAGAAAAAAAATGCATGGACCGTCGTGCAGCTAGAGAACATAAATCACAAACAGAAGTAAAAAAGAAAGAGTAGATGGTATATAGTTTTATATACCAACATAAGAGATGCATATTGCATGTCTGATAGTTTCAATAAATTTAAATGCAATAGAGTTATGTTACAACTAACACGTTGGTTGAATCTCTCATGAATCCTCTGCATTACTAATATTTTCAAGTTAGGAGTAACCTGCTTTAAATTAAGACATAGAAAAGAATATGTCATCTAATTCTATGGTCCGAATTACAGGCGTTAAACAGGTACAATAGAAAGTACAGTAGAATCTCCATTATGTCTTTATCAACCAAGGTTTGTTAATCGAAGTCGTCTACAAAGTCAAATGCAAGGAACGAAGAAAAAATAACCAGAAAAAGTTCAAATCTTATTCTTCAGTTATGAAATTTTTCAGAAACGAGCGTCAAAGTTGATATTTGAACCAATTTTTTTAGATACGAAGGATCATTATTGAGAGGATGTTTTTAATAAAAGGAAGTTCGCATGACATTTTTTTATCCCTGGCATTCGAAAGAAATGTGTCGAAATGATTGACGCTATTAAGAGAGTGAAGCTATTCTTTTGAGAACACCGTTAAAGAAGCATTGGAAAATACAACAGAAACAGTCTTCGCAAAATCTTTCAAAAGAAGTCAAATAGCTCCTTGTATATCAGGAAAATCCAATTCAATTCAGGGTGCGAAAGTAAATTTTCAAAAATCAATTTATAATAGTTTCGTTCTTTTATAACAGACGTATGCTCAGATTATTTATTATTAGATTATTAATTAGCAATTTACGTCGCAATCCCAAGAATGTGCGACAAATAATTCGAACAATCAAAATATCTTTGTTAGGGAGGACAGCAATAATATTTTTTATTGTGAATTGAGATACTACTAAAAAAATGTTTTGCTCGCCGCGTTCTCATAAACAGGAATCAACAGAAAACGGTTACGGATGTTGGTTGGAAAATATTTCCTCATTCTCTAAAATTTCATACTCCATCCCCTAGGATTTTTATAGGAGAATCAGAACAATATAATTTCAGAAACTCTCCCAGAATTTGATGCAAATTTATAGCTTTTTTTAAAAAATCCATACCAAATTTCATTAATCTTATTTATTCGTTTTTAAATATCATGTTCATAAACAGACATATTTCCAAGAAGGATTTTATTGCATTTTGGAAGGACTTAAATTTTTAAAAGATTTACTAAAATATCAAAATCGAATTTATCGATTACGATAAGATTAAAGATTGTTTATTTACTCCAAAATAATAACTTTAAAACCTTTTAATATGTTTTCTATATTTTGTTACCTTTTTATTTTAACTTAGTGCATGCAGCATTACAATTATGACCAATTATAATTATATGTAATGCAAAAAACAATTTAATTTTGAAGACCATCTCGGAACGTGGAGGTTCGGAAAAAGATTCAGTGAATTCATATGCATTATCTACACAGCTCCGTTCATCACATGATTGCGGCATGAAGTGAGCTGCCTCCTTCATATTTGTTACGATTCAACTAATTTATCAACCAAAAAAAACCTTATTCATTGGAAACAAAATATCAAAACGCGTTATTACTGCCATAACTAGCGGGAGTGCTTTCCTCCAAACTTTCACGCATACTGTCAAATAAAGGGGTTGTAGTGAATAGCTTATAAGCCAGTTAACAGATACGCAGCACAAGCAATTGCTTTTGTATCATGGCCATGTTAGTGGGCTGCGAAAAACAAGGTCCCAGGTTCTATCCCCGCTCATTCCAATCCGTCACATTGGTGGCCTCGGACGATGAACCTTCAACCTTCGTACAGCTGTTGTGGCGCCATCTACCCACAGCAAACTAAAGTCGACAGACTAACTTGACGCAGCATCAGAAACAACTCACCCACACACACTCGCCATAATGCTTGGCGCTTCTCAAATGGGTACAGGCGCATTAGAAGCAACAGCTAATAAATCACCACTCAACAGCCATATCGTTCGTCTCACCTCCGACTCACTGGAGGGAGAGTCTGTAGTGAATAGCTTATAAGCCAGTTAACAGCTACGCTGCACGAGCAATTGCTTTTGTATCATGGTCATGTTACTGGGCAGCGAACCACAAGGTCCCAGGTTCTATCCCCGCTCATTCCAATCCGCTACAGTGTTTTCCCACAGAGCACCCTGCATAACTTTTTCGCGAAATAGTTAATATTTTTTAACCTTTGGCATGAATTTAGCATTTTTACTGAATTTATCGTGTGATCTTTGGCGTGTTTTTTGGCGATTAATCTCCGGCCTACTGTTAATAGTATCTGAAAATTTAACAGACGGACATTTTCCAAAATTGTGTTTCTTGAATTCAGAAAGGTCCAAAACGTAAAGATTCTCAAATTTGATTTTTTTTTTTTGACTATTACAATACTTTCTGTATATTTCGTTTATGTGAAAGTAAAAAAATAATTAGATATTTTAAACTGAATCAGGGATAATTAAAGGCATTAAGAAAACAACGACGCAGTCAATCCATGTTTAGTTAAAATGCGCCATTGAAATTTTTGAAATCAGTGCATCACTTCAAGAAGGAAAAGTTTAACGCAATCTACAGTTAGATGCTAAATGACATCATGCAACTTGATTCCAACCCTCATTCGTTGTGAAAGACAACAAATTATTTCCATTGTAAACTGCGATGTGGGCTATTTTTGTTGACTTAAGGAGTTAGCATAGTTATGATAGTGAATGATCAAAATTTATTTGCAAAAAAATATTAATTTCAGTGATGTCCCATGAATGCTGCAGCAAATTGTCTTCGGTTTCTTTTATAAGTGCCCGAACCTTTTAAATCAACAGCTGTATGTATTCGTCCACAATGGATTTGCAGACGATCTTTGTAGCTAGTGTGCGAGAGGCTGGGTACGAAGTTCACGTCTCCAAGCCGTTATTTATGGCTCGGTATCTTGTCACGGCTCGAAATGAAGCGAATTTATTCGACGAGGGAATCCGAGGTGTGTTTGAGGTCACGAGAATTTTGCGGCTCCCCAAATATACGAGCGATAAAACCTTGAGAGGAAGAGGTGAAGGAGTGTAATTGAAGTAGGAAGTTCTCTTCCTAAAGTAAGAGACAAATTTTTCATGAAAAGAAAATAAGATTTTTTGTTGTTGTTTATGCAGTATGCATGACTTAAGAAAAAAAGGAAGGAAAAAAAACGCAATTTAAAGGAACTCGTGTTTTTTTAGCTTTCAACATTTTCTACCCAATTACTTTTAAATTAGTTTGTTTCGCTACGGCCATTTGATTACTCGTAATTTTAAATGAAATGATTTATGAATAACTTTAACCAATTTTTGAGGGAGTGGTAATGAGTTTATTAGTTTTCAATCTTTTTCTTGCGGGTGGATCAGATGCTGTACCAATATAATCCCCCCCCCTGTTTACAATCTGGTACAAACACCTTACCAGGAGTATTTATTTTTTCTTCTCTGTTTTCGGATTATTACAGATGGTGTATCGAAATTTTCCCTCAGAATTTTGGTTGGTATCATGTAGTTTTCCATTACTAATATAAATCTATTATTATAATTATGCTCAATCAAAGAAAAAAATTAGAATATACTACGTTGTTTCCAATGTTTAATCTGTCGATCTGAATCTTAGTTTGGTGAAATGATGACAGAACTTAATTTACTTAATAAGCACATTATATATAAACCATATAATAATAATTTAACACAAAAAATATAGTTATTGTAGCTCAATGTATAGAATTTATGTAGTAAAAATAACTATCGATATATGAAAACAACTCTTTAATCTATATATAACTCTAAAATAAACGCTTGCAGTAGTCCCGTGTTTGCAATTGTTTCAATTTAACATAAAAACAAGTAATATATAAAAAAAAATTTAAGTTAATTCCTACTTTCGCAAGAACTGAACTCGCATTCTTCACCTTCACGTGAAAAATACTGAAATCCTTGCATTTTACCGATTAAGCTACTGCCTGTTCATTTCAATTTTCATTACAAACTGCTAAAACTCTATTTAAAGTATTACAAATTAAATAAATTTAATAATTAATGAATTAATATTTGAAAAAACTGTATTAACATCACGTGCCATTCACTACAAGTTTAAAAAAACATATTTGAACTTGAGTGGATGAATAAAAAGTATTTTATTAACGATTGAAAATTTGAACAAAATATTTAAATATATATAGGGAGAGTGTGGACTAATAGTAGGAATTGTAAAAAAGAAAACTACATGTATATCCTGACAATATTATATTTAAATATTAATTCAAATATTACTTTTTATTTTGAATTACACTCCATTAATTATTAATCATTGACCATTCAAATTTTTCAAATCTTTTTGAAGTTAATTTTTCTGATAATGTTAACAGCTTACTGGCATATAGAATAATTTGCAATTTTAATTCCTGAAATCCTATTAAACAGTCGCCAGTTTTGATCTAACAAAACATAATATTACATAATTATGATTATTATTTTAATATTAAGCTAGTCTTACTCTCACCCAATCTACAAATCACAATGAACTAAAAAAGAAACAACATTGCATTTTAATAAATTCTCTAACGTAGTCATGCGCATTGAATTAAATAAATACAAGAAAAGTAATTATTCTAATGGAGGCAAAGGAAAAATCATGAAAAATAATCTTGACCATAATGTTGATGTCCGAAAAAATTTGTAGTAAGAAAAATTTTGCTGTATTTAACCCTTTGTTTATTGAATTTTTTTTTACCATCAATTTATTTTTGAACCATTAGTTAAATTATGGTAATGATTAACCCCCCCCAAAAATACTAATTAAAATGTTTTAATTTAATTAATAATTACAATTTTTTGATGTTGTTTTGAGTTGATATCTACTGCTTTCCATTGGGAATATTCTCTTCTTGTTCTTTTAAATACTGTTAGAAAAAACAGTCGCATTACGAAGATATCAACCTGATTTAAATGGTACTTTAAAGTACCATCAATAAATAACGGATTAAACAAAAGGAAATGGAGGCTCCATTTAAATATACAAGGAAAGAAATTTATAGTACTTACCTAAGAAGAAGCCGGATACTGAACAAATAAGAGCGAGAACTCACGTTGACAGTAGCGGCAAAAAGAGGGCAGGAAAAACGGAGATCGAAGTACTTGGATTAAACAAGTAGCTAATCACTAGCGCTCGAAATTCATCTTGGAAATCGGTATTCTGAGGCTTTAATGAAAGCAGCACGTCCACGAAGGTAATGGTGGTGTAACTTGGGTCATCTGGAAAAATCGTCCATTGGTATTAAATTCAATACAATACAACCGTGTGAAAACCGGAGGAATCACTGGACTTCCAAATAGTTCGGTGATCAAAAAGGAGCTGCTATTTTTGACTAGAAACACCATCACCTCCAGCTTTGAGACTTACAGCTGTAGGCAGACAATCAGCGATGGTTGCAGTGATGATAGGGATGCAATTCAATTTGTTTGGAAACCGAAGATTCTCTGTTAATTCAGCGTGTTATATCGAAAGTAGAAAAACTGTCAGCTACCTTAGCTCTATTCCTCTCCCCTTTTCTTTCTTTCATTCTCTTTAAAAATCCAAATACCCACTTTTACACATTGATAATATGTCAGCCACGACTATTAAGTCAACGGAAAAGTGAATAATAAAATTTAGCAAAATATTAAAATGCTGTTTGCCCCGTGCTGTTTGCTTGTGGATTACACCTATTTTATAATTGTAGTAAACCATCTTACTAATTAGATTAATTAAGTCAGCTAAAAGATAGCAAAGAAGGGAAAATCTAATTAGATAGATGGTTAGCATTTCAGAAGTGATTCGAGATAGTCAACATGTTAAAATGCTGATTGGATTGAAAGTTTTTAGATATAAATTTATAAAATCAATCACTAAAATATAAAGATCGTAATCTTGAACAACATGAGCATCGCAGATGTCACTAATGGTCAATATTTCTATATTAAGGAGGATAGTTCGAAATAATAAGAATCGAAATAATAACTTTTGAAAGACAGAATCCTTCGACTTCGATAAAAATAACCCTTGCTATCCAGGATTCGATAAAGTCAACAATATAGAATTTCTTATTTGCCACTGCGAACAAAAGGTCAGCATAAAGGACAGTAATCCAAATTTTTGTAAACAACATAGCTTAATTGAAAACATCTTAATTCTTCAAAAAGTTGTATTCTTTGGCAGGAAATTTGAAATTAATAATACAAGAATAATCAAAAATAAATTATAAAATCATTTTTATCAGAGAAGTAATTGACCAAAGAAAGAAAAATATCTAACCTGGGGAAAAAATGAAAGAATTAGAAAATTCCATTTCATGCGAATGCATTTTTCACGGGCAAAAAATTTGATACTGAATTAGGAAATGTACAACTGCTATTTTAAGCAGTCATAAATTGTCACCACTGTCAGAATATTTCTCTCAGTGTACAACGATACATATGATGCATCAATAAGTTCTTCTGCTTGTAGATTGTTACAGATGCTAAACCAGTAAATATTTTTCCTTGACTCCGAACTGGGGCGGATGTTTAATGTACCACTCAACTGTAGGATTTAAGTCTGAATTTATCGTTCTCTGTGGAATTAATCTTCTTGTCTTCTAATTTCTTGATATACTTTTTCTCCTTTATCATTATGTATTACTCACAATTGTATGGCTAGATATATTGTTGACGAAAAAAGAAAGGTGTAAATAGTGCCTTGAGCGCTGAAAAGAACGTATATTTTCTGGTCATTTAACCTTTGTATTCGGAAAAGTAATTCGATGCAAAATTATTCACCTAATATAAGGGCTTGTTTATTCTTCAATAAAATAAATATATATAATTGTCTCAAGTTGAATTTGCCCGAAAAAATAATTTACATCTTTTTACCATTTTGAAAGTACTTCTAACAATCAAAAATGAAAAGATATAAATAAATATCAAAATGATACTCGAGAGGCATCATACGAGTGCGAAGGGTTAAAAAGATGAAAATAGTTTTCCAATTTCGTAGTCAGAATTTTTATTTCAGAAGTTTTTGAGATATAATAGATCAATATTCTCATCTTCTTTGTTAAAAATATTATATCACTAATATTCTGTTATAAAAAAATGGAAAATTCATAATGAAGAGAGCTAGAGGAAACATTTTAGATTATTACTTAAATATTGAGTTTAATTAGACTACATTCTTCATCTGTAGCAAATTTCTATAACACGGAAGTTGCGATCCAAAATATAGGCGCTTTGGAAAATACAAGAATCGTGAAAATACACGAATTTTTTCTTGTCTTATTTTTTCTTATATGTATAATAATGTTACCGTTAAAGTATGAAATCCGTTATTTTATAGAATACCTAGTTATTCCATGAAATAACTGATCGTGTCCGTTAAAGTGTAAAACTCTCTTGTATTTCATGGTTTAACTAGTTATTTCATAGAATAACGATCTGCATCCCGTTAAAGTGTAAAATAATCTATATCATATATCTCGCACGACAAATACATTTACCTTCCACCCCTACTGCATTTATGTTTTTGTTTGTTTGTTTTAGAAATAAAAAATGTTTTTGTTTTAGAAATAATGTTCTTTGTAATTCCAAGTGTCATTTTAGTAATCCTTGTTGTAACAAATGATTTTATGGTACATTTCCATAAATACCATTTATACGCTGCATAAATTAGATAAATTGCTCCTTTTTCATTTTAATTGTCTATCATTAGTTTAATTTCATTTTAGATAAATTGTTTATTTTACACTTTAACTGTCTCTCATTAGTTAATTAATAGAATATCTAGTTATTTCATAGAATAACTAGTTAAAGTATAACTAGTAGAATAGAATAACTAGTTCAAATTAATAACATATTGCACACCTTAATGGACACGATCAGTTATTTCATGGAATAACTAGGTATTCTATGAAATAACTGCATTATATACTTTAACGGTAACAATAATATGTCATTTTATTGATGAACAATTGTTTTGTATTTACTTTTTATTGGCTACTTGTGGCTAATAATTGGTTCATCTTCAATATTACTAGTAATTAAATTCTTGACTTAATATTTATAGTTCTTTCATCAAAATATTTTTAAAATCAAGTTATGATATCCAAACTGGTATTTAATTTTTCTATTTATTGTACATGATAAATTTCCTATAACAAACGTAACTGCACATATTATTTAACATCAGATTATACATTATCTAAGATGGTAATCTATTTCTCATACAAAATTCATATTTGATAATATCAAAAGCACATTTTACTTGCATTATATGAAAGAGCTCAAAGCGTGTTTAGTGGATTAAAACAAACTAATAAAAAAATTAAAGAGTAGCCAATACAATCTTTCAAGACATCAGATATGTTATTTAATCTTTTAAAGGGCTTTGTTGTTAGATTCTGTAAACAATTTGATGAAATAAAATAGAAAAGTAAACTTTCATAACAGTATTACCAAAGAATATGAAAAAGCAAACAGAATCTTCATTCTTAGCTTTCAACAATGGAAGAAACTCGTGTGATTAAATATTTGCAGGAACAAGAAAGCAACTTGAATTTCATTAGTATAATGATGCAAATATGTTATTGTAAACATTCAAAAAGTTATTGACAATAGTGAAAATTATTATTATATAACTTAATTTTTATTACCATTAAACAAATTTTAGAATTTTAAAATAGCATAATAAATATATTTATCTTATAAAAAAATCAAATTATTATCTATCGAAAGTTAATTCGAAAACATATAATTAATTTAATTTAATTTTTCATTAATTCAAATTTCAAAAAAAATTAAAGTATGTATCTCACTTTTCGAAGCTCTTTATTGGCGCAATAGCGCAAAAACCGCCAAATCTGTAGCTGCGGTGGCGTTAATACGTAAGTACCTATATTGGTATCAAATTTCATACTAGTAGGTAAAATTAGCTTTCATTATCTAGTAGAAATTTATCAGCAATTAATGATTTATTTTCTTGCTTATCTTTCAGTTAGGAAGCTACTATAAAATTCGTAGATTAAAATCTCTTATATCAAAAGATTTACAAGTAGAAGTTTTTAAAATACCTGAGCTACTTAAAATAGTGAAATCCATCTATAACTATATTGTAGGGACATTAACAATATTTTGTTGCAGACAGTTTGAAGATATAAAATTATATTTTTAAAACTTTTTTATAAAAATTAAATTTTACTAACAATAATAAACAGTACAGAAGCGTACATAAATAAGAGATATTAGCATAAGTTTTTTTCTTTGGAAAATGGCAGCCAAACTAATTTAGTAAAAAAAAAAAAAACTGTTAATTTCGTTTGCTTACCTTTTGATACAAATGACATTTGCTTGCACATATATTTCACCAGTTAAGGCACACCGGAAAATATTTGGTACGACTACAACAAAATTCTGAAGAATTCTAATTAAGATATAGCATCCTCAGGAGGAATTTGAATTTTGTGTTGTCAGCTGTCTCTTCCTCATCTCTTTAATTACTTGGAATTATTTCTGCTACAATATCGTTATCTCTAGCGCTGCTGAATATTTCAAGTTTTAAAAAGGCCTTCAGCGTTTTATGAAAAAGATAAATTTGATGTGTTTTAGAAAGGACTAATAGCCGTAAATAAACTGTTCGCATCTTCTTCTTTGGTAATTTCAGTACTATCTACATTCTTGCTTCCGTCATCTTTTTTCTTCAAAGAATTAAGCTTTCTTTCAGTAATTTTGGATCGTGGATGCTATCAAAGAATTCCAACTTCCGGTTCCTTGATGACTCAATTACCATGCATCTTTTATACCAACTACATATGGAGTTGGGCGCTTGTTATCTAGATTGTAAACAAAGTTTTGAATTAATCGTTTTTACCAGTAACTCTTGACGATGCTTAAGTCTAATGGGTGTAGGATCGACGTGCAGTTCGGTGACAAATAAAATTTATTTTATGTTTTGCAAACTTGAGGAAGTGTTATGAGGTGGCGCAGTTGTACATTATGAGATCAATATTTTTCTTTTTCTTTTTCATTTCTTTATAAACGTCGTCAAGCAGCCAGTTGTTGAAGAGTTCCTCAGTCATCCAAGGCTTCTTATTTGCCTATTAAGCTTTCCGCATTTTTAAAGTACCATGACTTCGCGTACTTTTTCCAATGACTAATGACTTAAATTTATTCGTCAGCTTCTGTTTTGATTTCTCCCCACCTCCCTTCATAGCTTCACTCTTTAAAAGACTTTGTTTTGTCTGGCATCGGCCGATAGAACAAACCAGTTTCATCTGTATTTTATCATCAAGAGGATACAATTTTTTTCCTATCTTCTTTTTTTCCCTTGGTATTTTCAAGATGTGGCATCATTAACTGGAACGGCTTTCTCTTCAACAGCGATGGTTTCAAAAACAATACCCTATCTTCCACTAAAGGAGATAAACCATACATTGCTGGCTTTGAAATAGTTGCAGCAAAGACGCAAATTTTTTGAGTTTTAAGAAATCATCGATCCTCTAATGGGCAGATTTTGTTTTCTCAACTTGTGGAACCATCTTGAGTTAGTCTTTGTCAATATCATCATTTACTGCACATTTAATTTATTTTTTTTAAATTTTTACCCTCCACTTTGTTTCTTTCCAATATATTTTTCTTTTTCCAAACCAGTGGTTTTCTTAAAACTTCCTAGTATAGTCTCCAATAAAGATGTCACTTCCCTCCCTTCGACAGCAAATTTGGGATATTAGGTAAGATCATAAAATGACTTACATGGCATGGATGTATAATCATTGCAAAATGTAGATCTCTGGTGTGAATTCAGCATGTTTATTGAGTCTCGTGTGCGATCTCAGAGTATTTTTTTGGCGATTGATCGCTGGTAAACAGCTAATATGCAAGCACAAATTTTTATTTTGGACGCTCTTTTCTGATTGGTTGAAATCAAAATTTGACTCAGACCTGCAATTATAGTTAAAAAATCACATACCGAATTTCATACATTTAAGTCGCTGCCAATTTTGATTAAAAAAACCCTACTATTTAGTTGTTAATTTTGTGTACGAAATGTTATTTCGGACAGCTGGACAAAGGGACTTCCTCCAAATGGATTTCGTTTAAAATATGATAGATATCAACAAATTTGGTATCAAATCCATATACTACTTCCATCGAGCTCAAAGGGTTTCTGAATTTTTGTATTCATAGAAAAAGAGATTTCCTTAAATTTGTTTTTTATATTTTTGGAGGCCTGGAACGTGGAGAAACGTCAGAATCCCGAGTGCAAATTTTTTTAAACTATTACAATTCTTTCTGTTTGTGTACTTCGTATAAAAAAAAAATAAAAAGCAATCCTCGTCGATTGTGAAATCCCACAATTTTAGCAACATTAATTTGCTTCATTCTTTGATCAATTTACGAAATGAATTTTCTTCAAACTGCAATGCTTTACACCAGAGCATTATGAGGCCGCGGTGGCCTGGTGGTAAGGTCTCGGCTTCGGAACCGGAGGATTTCAGGTTTGTGACCCGATTTCACCGAAGAACCGTCGTGTAAGGAGGTCTGTTGCTCGCTAAATCCGTCATGACCAAACGTCCTCCCTCTGGTGTGGTGTGGAGAGGGAGTGCCAGCGCAGATGTCGTCCTCGTCATCTGACCGCGGTTCAAAATTACAAGGTCCGTCCCAAAATAGCCCTAGTGTTGCTTCAAATGGGACGTTAGTATAACTAAATCAACCAACCATCCAGACCATTATTTTAAGGCAGAAAAAGAACTACATTTAAAATGTGGTTAAATGTAGTTGTGTGGTGTATAATCTTTGAATGAAAAGGCTCTATAAAAGCTACTCGGGTAAATTGGCAAGCCTCCCTCTTTTAAAAAAAGTTGAACAACGGCCATCTGAAATGTTGAGCACACGCATCAAACAGATATTTGCTTTATAATTGTGATTCCTACAGAAGATCAAGGCCTCTGAAAAAGTTTCTTCATATCATGTAAGAACTGATAGTCTTTGGTTTATATGCTGTTCATTCCATAGGAAACAAGCACCTTTGCATACTGCAATTATTATCATCTTCCTCTATTGGATTGGATTGGATTGTAGATTTTATTGGCACAAGAGTCTGAAAAGGCCATACTATTGCGATTCTCTGTAACAAAAGGGTTCAAAACAAAGAAGAAGCCAGCTCCTGAACACGGGAGGCAAATACCGTTTTATTGCCGTTCCGAGTCACGGGATGTGGTTTTTCAAGAAAAATAACCAGGTTATATATATATATATATATATATATATATATATATATATATATATATATATATATATATATATATATATATATATATATATATATATATATATATATATGTAAACATTTTTTAGCACAGGCCTAGTTGTGGCCTAGAAGATATTTTTGAATTTTTAACTTCGATTGATAAGAAATACATCAGTCTACATTGCGACACAAGAGCAAAAGAACAAGAAAAACTGAAATTTTCCCTTCAGTGATAGGGATTTGATAGGGACTTCCTTGATACGTGCAGATTTAGGATAGGGAAATATAGGTATCTTTAAAAGAGTGTTATAAGCATTAAGGATTTTTATTTTTTCCCTCGGAACGTGAGAAAATACTAAAATGCTGAGACCAGCAGTTTTATAGAGTTCGTGTAACCGTAATTAAATAAAAAAATGGAACTGGATCAGGAAATAAGAGAAAATTTTAGAATGAAGTTAATATGGGATAAATTAAGATAAAAAGTAGGAAATTAGGATTTAAATTAGATTAAATCATTACACACACACACACACACACACACACACACACACACACACACACACACACACACACACACACACACATATATATAAATATATCAGTTATCAGGTGAAGGTAATTAGTGATTATTGCTACATGCAGATTCAAAATACGTAGAATAAATAAGAAGTTTGCGGGACCAGAGTAAAATATAATGGGTAGTATCGTTATACACAAATTTCTCATTAGAAGTTATCTCAATGAAATTAATGCAAAATTTCACACTTGTATATAAACGTAGCAGCTTATGCTATGTGATTTTTGACGGTATATTGTCTTAAACTATTCTCTGAAGTAGTATTGCAAGTGACAATTATGCGATGGACAATGGAATACAAAACTGAAACTTAATTTATGCTTCAGCAGTTACAAATTCTTGTGGAAGAAAGTCATTGATCTCAAATGTATGAATGAATCCTTTTATAATATCAAAAATATTCCCAGCTTTGCTTTTCGGAGTTTGGAAGGAAAACCACAATGTCTGAAAAAAGATTTCATAATTACGAGGTTTCTATATCGCCTTGAATGCAAACAGCTTCAACTAGGGATTTCAATACCGGTATACCGGGATACCGAATACCGGTATTTTGAGCCATTTGTACAGTTTTGTAATACCGGTATTCACAAGTTTAAATACCGGTTTTTCGGTATTTACTAGAAATTTTTAAAATTGTCTCCGCTATATGTTCAGGGATCGCCAACACGGCAAAATAGCATACTTTTTTATTTTTATGTCTCCCTAACGGGCGACATTAATTAGTTAATTAATGGCTTAATCAATTGCTTAAATCTAAATTAGCGAAACATGGATTATCCCTGAAAGAAAATATTGTATCCATAACGACTGATGGAGCAACAATTATGAAAATAGTTGGAAAGTTGATTGGTGCAAATCAGCAGTTGTGCTTTGCTCATGGAATTCAATTAGGAGTAATAGATGTTTTATACCAAAAAATTAAAGAACAGAAGAATCCAAATACTGTGGATATAGAAACTTCGGATTCAGACTTTGAAGAGAGTGCTAGTGATATTGACAATGAAGATAATGACAATGTAATTGTCGAAGAAGATATTGCTAATGAGGATGAAATATTAACCTATCGAGAATTGCTTCCTATAATTTATAAAGTTTGAAAAATTGTTAAGATATTTAAACGTTCCCTTATAAAAAAAAGATATATCACTAAAATATACACTAACTGAAAATAAAACAGAATATATGTTAATATTAGATTCTAAAACACGTTGGAACAGTTTACTCCTAATGATGGAACGATTTTTGAAACTGAGAAATCCAATCCAAAAAGCAATAATCGATTTAAACCTGTAAATTAATTTTTCAGATACTGAATTCGACTTAGTATCCAGAACTATATCAGCTCTACTTCCAATAAAACTGACTATTGAGGCATTATGTCGGAGAGATTCTAACTTATTAACAGCTAATGCACCAATAAATTTCATGTTGCAGTCACTGAAAGAACAGCACACATCACTATCTAAAGAATTATATATTACATTGAAAAATCGCACAGAAGAAAGGCATACCGAAATAGAAAATGTCTTTTGGTATTTAAATAATTATAATGATTTTAAAAATGAAAATGAAAAAGAAGAAAAGAACCAATTCAAATCTGATTAAGTTTATAGTAAATTTTCTTAAAACTTTTTACGCACAAACCTATCCACATTCAGAATTCGGTTCAATTATCGAAGATTATGATGTCACTACTGTCGATAGTGAAAAGGAATTGTTTGAACAAAAATTAGAATTAGCGATAAATAAAAAAAAATTCAACGAACCAAAATACAATGCAGAAATCAGCTATATCCAAAACCATCCGACGAGAAATCGATTTATTTGAAGATGAGGGATTTAGAGCTAAATACTTGAAAAAATATATCGCGCATTGCTAACAGTACCACCAGCCAGCGTAGATGCCGAAAGAGCGTTTTCGGCAGCTGGTCATTTTTACACAAAATTACTTTTCAGACTTAATGACAGTACAATTAATGCATTATGTTTTTTAAGATCACATTTCAAAAATTTGTAATAGTACCACAGACTGAATAGTGATATTGACACTTTTTTTTGTGATTTAAATAAATAAGATGTTCCTTTACTTTTTTTGTGATTATATACTGTTATAATTTATAAGTTACAAATTATTTTTTGTGATATTTACTCTCTCTAACAAAACTGGCAAATAAAACAAAGAAACACCTGTGTTTTCTTTCTTTTTCTAAAATTTCTAATACCGGTATTAAAACCGGTATCCCGGTATTAAGATTTAAAAAATACCGAATACCGGTATTGAAATTTTAGTCCGGTATTGCAATCCCTAGCTTCAACGTAACCTTTCATTAAAGTAAGTGAACTGGAGTGACTGGATTAAAGGGCAACTCATGCGAGGGGGAATACTGACCTTCTAGATGGACTTTTACTGATCAATTGTAGAGGAAAGATTGCGCACTGGGAAGCAATTTTCTCCCCTCAAACCTACCAGCTTCGTTTGTAAACTTTCATAAAAGCTCAATCACCTCAATTTCAAAAGGAATAAGAAATCATAATTATGAGAATTGACGCCAATGAAATAAAAATTATTTCGCATTGGAATTTCTAAAAAAAAAAGGGGGGGGGGAGAATGAGATGCAAGAAATCATTGATCCCTTCAAAATGATTTGAAATTTAAAAAAAAATAGAAAGTAATAATATTATGTACTGAATTACCTTAAAAATCTTTGCTCAGTTTGAAATTCTGCTTGATGATCCTTATCAAATGTTATTATTATGTTCGTTCAGATTATTAAAGCATCTCATTGCTTCTGACTGATTATTAGATACCACAGAATGAATATATTCGATTTGATTTTCTTGGAGATGCTGCATTGCGAAAAAAATAAAATAAAAAACGATATGTATATGGTGATTATAGCTAACCCAAATTCAAGAAACTTTAATAATTAGAATAACATCCCACTTTAAGCCGAAGAGGCCCGGTGGCAAAAATTTCGGCTTCGAGCCTGGAGCGATTAAATTCGAAATTCGAAGAAGTGCTATGTAAGTGGGATTGCTGCAAGTTAAATCTGTCGGAGCCAAATGTCCTCTTGTTAGAGTGAAGCGTAAGTTGAAGAAAGAGATGCTGGCTCGGTGGTCGTCCTCGATGTCTGGCTACGGTTCAAAATTAAGAGGCAATGCAATAGCCTTCACGTTACTTCGGAATGACATGTAAATCTAAATAAAACTAGACTAGAATAGACTAAACCAAACTAAGAGTCCCGATTTATAGCTAAGATCTCATGGATGGATCTTATGCGTTTAACTGTGTTTAGATAGCAAGAATAACACATGAGCCTATCTTTACTATCTAAAATTTAATATCATATCAATACAACAACGTTTGACTCCCTACTGACAAAATATGCTGCAGGCTCGTGTACACGTTAAGTGAATCATTGGCGGAATCGCACTTTAAACATTGGTTCTCAGATTCCGAAAATCTTCGATAAAGTCAGAGTCTTTTGATTTAGTTGAAAACACTTCTGTTGTTCAAGTACATATCTAATAACTAATATACACTCATGTCCTTAAATTAAGGATAATTCAGAATCACGCGGAAATCGAACTCTAAAATACATATATCATCTGTAAAAATGACTACACACATCTTCAAAAATCATACGCAAATTGTAGCAAGCCACCAGATGACACCAATAATACGTCACAATGACGAGAGTGTAAGAGTGTGATGTATAAGGAATACAGGCAAAGAAGTAAAATTGTTCGCAAGCGCTTTGTAAGCCTTTCAGTGCAATAAAAGCATAGTTATGACACAAAGGACGCATTTGGATGATTTTTTACGTGGTAGAACTATCGGCCGTTTGGTATGTGGGTTTACCCAGCTGGAAGTATCCGAGGAACTTGGAATCGCCCAGAGTATCATCTCCCGGCTTTGTTAACGATTCCAAGATGATGGTAATGTGAGTAGACGTTATAGCACAGATCGTCCCCGAGTTACAACGCTGAATGAGGACTGGTATTTGGCAATTACTGCCAAAAGAAAAAGTTGGAGCACAGCATCAGACCTGTCTCGTCAGCTCTCTTCAGCCACTGGTACAACAAGGCAGACCGTGTACAGACGCTTAGGGCAGATTGGTCTATATGGGCCTGTCAGATGTCTTCCACTTACTACAACTCACTGTCGCCTGCGGTTAGCCTGGAGTAGAGAGCATGCATGCATTGTGGACACCGCAACAATGGAATTGTGTCATGTTTTCTGACGAGTCCAGGTTTCACTTGCAGTCAGTTTAGCTCACCGGACTTTCATATGGAGAGCGCCAGGTACCCGTTACCGCCAAGAGAACATCATTGAACGATACCGTCAAGGTGGTGCAGGATTGCTCGTTTGGGGAGGAATAATTTTGGGTTTCAGAACTAACCTGCAGGTTCAAATTGGAACCATCAGAGGCCAAATCTATCTGGACGTCATTCTGAAACAATATGTACGTTTGTTCCGAGGCGCCATGGGCGCAGATTTCGGGTTTATGGATGACAACGCCAGTCCTCACCGTGCAAACATCGTAAACAAATGTTTTCGATCGGAGGATATCACTCGTATGGACTGGCCAGCATTTTCCCCGGACTTGAATCCAGTAGAGCACGTGTGGGATATTCTTGGCCGACGAGTTGCATCCCGTCAACCACCTTCTACATATCTACCGGAACTTCGGAGAGCATTGTTTTGATGAGTGGTGTAATATTCCCCAAAATCAGATCGATAATTTGATACTCAGCACGCCTAGGCGTTGTACGGACTGTATTTCATCGTCTGGGAGACATACTCATACCAACCTGTAATATTGGTTTTTGTAAATAAGTTTTTTTTTGTTTGTAATTTGCTCCAGGGAGCAAAAAATCGCAATTTTTATTAATGATATCAAACATATAGCATCTTTTTTTACTCTTAACCTTTTGTTAAATAAAAAGGCTTTACAAATAAGTCACATTTGTTTTGCTTTTGACTCTTTCTTTTCCTGAATTTGCATTATCCTTAATTTACGGACATAAGTGTAGATAATGGGAAGGAGGGATAAACATTTCTACATTTTTTTCGAATAAAACTAATTACTTCATTTTTAAATGCCATAACACATTAAGAAATTCTTCGCTATGAGATTAGCTTCATCTTGGAATACCTATGTTATTTGTTGTCACGAAATGCAATGTCCTGAAGTAAAAATGCCCGAATTGCCTGAACTCTGACTATTTCTTGGAAGTCGTCGAGGCTTCAGTGAATGAATAAACAATTCTGGATAGAGAGGTGTAGGAGAATATACTTGAATCGAAATAAATAAATTTAATTAAAAAATGAGGAACAGTGTGCTTTAATAATTAATTATTAAAGCACAAAGATAAAAAACGATTAAATATTACTTTATCTTTTTACTTTTTTTGTTGCTCACTTTGATTCATGCACATTGATGAAATAAGAGAGATCATATTCCATGAGCATTAAATATTGTAAAAGATAATCTTTCAAAATTTACATAAAGCAAAATTTTTTAATATCATTTACTGAATAATAAAAATAGGAACAACTAGGGGTAAAAAAAATAATAAAATTCAGGACAATGCCGGTAATTCTGAAACGTCTGGTCAATCTAGTTGAGATTGATCAGAGTTTCTTAAGCTAAAATGTGAAATCGTTATTAAAATTTTTTTGCAAGCATAAAAGAACGACACTAGACTAGCCTTGTGAAATTAAGAAAGGAATTGAATATTCCGAAGCCCACAAGATTTGGCTGCCATTACAAGCTCTAAAATCCGTCCCTGCTTCTTGAAATTAACAAAAAGTTTACTTTTTTTACTTCAAAAATGACCTGTCCAATTTTTAATCACTTAATCAGTCATCACTTCTGATATAAAAAAAGCCTTTTAATTCTTTTTGTACCTGCTTTTGAGCCCTTTGTGGCTGAGTTTTGTGTCATTAAATTCTTATCGACTTCGTAAAATAATAATAATATGGGTCTGATGCATTAAATGAAGTATCAGGCCAGGCTAGCTAAAATTTCTATATTCAGTTTAAAGACGAAAATTTCGTCTTCGAACAACATCGGTGTCATTTGAAAATCGTGCTAACTTACGCTTTTATCAAACCTATAGAGTAATGTCAATCATTGCAAAGCGGTGCTTGTATCAAAGTATAGATAAATCATAACTGAATTTTCATATTAAAAGTGCTTAACAGTTTGAGAATCAATTTAATAAATTTTTCATTAATTGGAGGTGTTAATTAAAAGTGATATTTTTAAGAGTTAAGAACATCGAGATTTGAATGTTTAAACCACATGAATCAGCTAAATAGTAATATTACTTTGGAATCATTTTAGGTTGAAAAATATCCTTTCAGTGCAGTTCCAAAAGGGCCATTCAAGGACAAATCTGCAGTCATCGTACATTACTTCTTCCTAATAACACTCTTGCACATTTTTTATCTAAAAATTTGCAAAAGCAACAAATGAGCAAGGTTTAATAAGATATTTGAGGTAAAACTCAGTATTTTTTTACTGGTCTGCGAGCTTTACATTCATCAATTCAAATCAAGGCCGATTTTCGATCCCAATAAAGTGAGAGACATCAAAATAAAATCAGCTTTGTATTAATTGTTATCTGTGAAGCTAATATGATTAAACATTCAAATTGTTGAATAAGTGACATTTATTATTGATTTAGTACGGAAAAGTTTCTAAGTTGAGAAACAAGTGAAGTGAAATTTTCACCCATTGCCAGTTCACTTTGTCATCCTTTGATTTATTTCTCTGATTTCCTTATGGCAATTATGGGTGGGAATATAATTTAAAGACCATTATATTGGTTTGAAATCAATATAAATAACAATAATAATAAACCAAATAGAATCAATACTGTCTATTCTGTAATTCAGAACTCCTTCGCGCTTTTGCGTAAGGAGTTGTTTATTTGGCCAAAAAAAGGGGGTGAAAAAAGAGATGAAATGAGAAAAGGATTATATTTAACAACAACGGCTATTCATGGTAATAACCTCTTCTATTTCTGCGTACCACCCGTAAGCAAAGTACAATCGTCCAAAAGTTTTAGTCTCGGGATCCTGAGAAGAACAATAAGTTCAATTCTAGCACTATCTTTCGGTGGTTAGTGGAGGCTATAACATTCTCCACGCAAATTGTAAACTCTTCGAAAAGTAAGCTGATAACACTCTTAAATTTAAACTATTTGTAATTATTTTTTCAAACGTTTGATGTTCTTATAATTAATATCAGGTCAATCTAGATCTTTAAAATTTACTTTATGTTTCAGTTTATTAGCATAATTTATTTCACAAATTAACTGAAATATTAACGGTTGTTAGATTTTCAAAAAAAAAAAAAAAATGTATTCCTTTTTATCGTTTACTTTTAATAGTTTGCCTTAAGCTTCTTGAGAAAGAAGGCTCCTTTGTTTTGAGATTTAAATATGTGAAGAAGCCGCCCAGAGTTTATAAGAAAAAAGGTTTCAAAATCTAAAGGAAGTTCTTGAAATCATTAATATTATAAAAAAAATGTTTAATATTGTATCATACTCAGTGTTATATCTTTTACTTAGAGCAGAACAATTGCAGAACTTTGACCTTCAAATGTAAAAGAAGAGTCTGAGAAAATTCAAATTGAATTCGCCTGCAGGAAAACTACCACGAAAGTTCTATTGTTCAAATTCAAGAATCCATTTTACGGACACCTCTTCATTTTTGTTTGTTCCCGATTTTAATTTAGATTGCATTTCCTGTTGTTTTTGCGCCCCTTTTTTACAATATTTCACTGTCTTGGAATGAATTAAATGGCGCTCTCATGTCTCGAGAACTTAAACTTTTATAGCCCAGTCCGTTCATTAAAATGCTCAGACAGAACGGAGTGGAAAAAAATCCTTGCCAACCTGGAGAGCATTTTCGCATTCTCCGAAGTGACCTATGCGACTTTTTTAGGGAAATTTTTTCTCATCTGCGCACCTATTAAGAAAGAAAGTTGGCAAAAACTACGAACGATTAAGTGCTGTATCCTTATTTAACCTCATCCGTTAGTCTCTCAATTCATCCATCATAATTTGTTTTTAATTTTTTTCACCCATTTGGTGAGCATCTCGACATCCTTTGATGTGAAAGTGCTCGTAAAATTCGGAGCTTCGTTAAAATTCCCTGTTTTTAAAAGAACGTAGCTGACTGCAGTCACGGTTACAGTAAGTCTCTTCCTTCTTCCGCATTCGAAATTTTCCTTCTTAGTGGAATAATCACTTTAAAAAATAACTTTTGAAGTTAAGAGAATTAAAGAAATTTATAGAGTAAATATTTTTGCTTACTTTTCAAATTATTTTGAGCAGTTTGTAAACTTTTAACTTTTTTTTTAATAAAGGAGGGGTAAAATTAGAAACCATCAAAGGTTAATCATATTTTTAAGAATTATATTAAAGGATTTTTTTAATAGAGACATGCACTTTTTTTAGGAGAAAAGATAAGGTGCAAAATATTCAATTTCAGATTTGTATTATAAATAGGTAAAAATTGCTATTTATGCTGATAAGTGAATTTTATATAATATATTACTGTCCATACTTATGGAATTTTTCAAAAAACATAGGATTCTATAGTCAATATTTAATTGATTATGGTAAGGGTAGAGTGAATAATGATTAATTTACTTTTAAATAAAACGCATATCGCTTTTTTTATAAACTTTAGAATTCAATAAATTAAAATTTTTTTAAAACTATTTTTAATCAATATTTTAATTGAATGTTAAATTACCGACACATCATCCATAACTAAAGGCTTTAAAAACTCACAATAAATTGTTATGTAAATTTTACTTATTTTTTTAAACGGAGAATATACTTTTTTGATTATCCTTTGCAGAAACTAAACTTTCAAAGTTTTACTCTTTTTTACGAACTTAAAGTTCTTTAGAAGTAATATTCTTAATTACAAACCGATATTTGGAAGGACAGTTTGTGAATTTATCTGGAAAAAATAATGTTAAAAAAAGTAATTAAATATGATTCGTACATTGCTTTCAGCCTTAATTTATGAAATTATTCTAATGATTATTCTGCAATGTAATTCTCATACATATAGAGTCTTGTAGCGAAAAAGCTTGTTTTATGTTTACTATTTCTCTTCTTTTAAGGTTTATAATTTTAATTAAAATTTAAAATTACAGCAACGCTTTTCATTAATTTCTAAATTAATTTAATAATAATGTTTTCTGGAACAGTTAATGTTACTTTTGCTATTTTAACATATATTTAAAATTAGATTTTGAAATAGCATAAAAACTGCTTTAAAAGCTTAAAAATGTGTTTTTTTTTGTCCTTTTATAATAAGAAAATGTTTATATATTTTTTTAATTAAATGGCCCCGACTGATTTTAATCCCACAAATTAAGTGACAAACGTTACGTAAGCAACAAACGAAACAATCTGCTATATTACAGTATTCATTTTACAGTTTATCTGTCATTACTTATTTTTTACAGTCAGTTTCACCATGGTGAAATCAGGTTCGAGCACTATATAACATTAGCAGCATGAAAGTAGATAGAAAAAAAAAGGCTCGAATAGTTCGTTATGATTTTTTTTTTTTTAAGGAAAGACAGCTATATTTATTTTAAATACCAGATAAATGTAAAAGTCAAAAATATAAATATAAGTACATAAGTAAAAAAAAAAAAAAAAAAAAAGCAAAAAGGGAGAATCGAACCGAGAACTCGCAACACGCGCATCATTCATTCTGTTCTGACTCACACTCCGAAGCGGAGGTTTAATATATTTGTTCTAATAGTTAGTTATAAAAACTGTTTTTTCTTTGTAAAATCAAGTTTTTTAGGAATGACACCTATATAGATAAACTTAAAAAGCAAATCCTTATCTAAATATAAAATTTGGTCCAAATCGTTAGAGTCATTTCCGAAATACAAGAAATAAATAAAATTTTATATAAGAATTGCTTTTTTAAAGTTATAAGCTTCTATTTAAAACTATCTTACGCTGTGCTCTGAATTCGTGTCTTTCTCCATGGTGCCCAGATTCCGAATTCCAAAATTAAACTAGCGCTTATCTATTTATGATTTGCACTGACTCCACTTGAAAAAAAAAAAAAAGTCATTTTGAGCCAACCGCTTTAAGAGATCTTTTATTATTTATTTTGAAGTAAAATTCAAGTTAGTAAAAAATTTCATAAGAAATTGTAGTAAATTAAAAGAATAACATTAATAATTCTTTATGATCTTAATTTGACAGAAAAAAATTTATATAACTGTGAATTTGAATCTTAAAAAATATTGATGGCTGATATAAAAAATATATAAATAATTTGTAAATTTCTATATTGAGATAGCATTCTTTCCTTATTTTTGCTTATAGCAATTTAATTCAATAGAAAGAGATAAGGCAAGTTTTCAATAATCATTACTTTTCCAATCATCTTTACCAAAGCCAAAACTTATAATTTAAGATGTAAAATTCTAGATAATTATGATTTCCCATCATTTTATACCCGTTTTTTTATAAAGTATTCCACGCCTTCTCTTCCGGTTACAAAAATCTTTTTATTACCAAATATGTACTGGTTAAACTAGAAATAGAATTGATTTTTGATTAAAATATCATTAATTTCTTAGAGACGACACAATTTACAGGAATATAAGCGAATCTTTATCATCACCAAATGAATATGTTATGTGTTGCCATGTAGTTTCTGGCGATGAACGAATTATACAATGAAAAATCTCTATTGTCAAAACTACTGCTTCTCTTAAATGAATCTTTCACCATGTTTCGCAGCGCTTACTTACTTAATTAATTTCAACAACATTTCACTCTTCAAATTTTAGGAATTGAAAACAAAAAGAATCACTCTTTGAAGTGAAATTATATATTTTTTTTAAATATACGAATTATCCGAGGAACCGGATGTTACGAAAGAGATAACAACTTTCATTCAACTATTTTTGGCGTATTAATTAAAGTTTTCTTTTACAAAGGATTTACGATATTTTCAAGGACTGGATTACTTAAACTGATATTACTAAGGCATGCTAAAACGAGAATTACGCAAACTATAATTTAGAAGTAACCTTGGGAAAATGATTATCGCATCTCAACACATAAAAGGTCAATTTAATCCTTTTTAGTCAATTTTGGTGTATAATAGTTAGAAATGTAAAAATTACTTGCGCAAAATTTTTGTGAATTTTTTACCGTAACAAATAAGTATGGCGCTGGCGCTTAACTTGTATGTCTGTACACTCTTATGCTGATTAACATAATATAAGTATTCATTGTAACAGAAATAATTCATATAGAAATCTGAATATGTAAAATAAATATAAAATTTTAAGTGTTATTTTTGCTTGAAGTTTATTATTTACTTATAATATATCATAATAATTAAATCATTTTTGTAAAAAATTGAATTTTGCTATCGCAAATTTCAAGTTATGTGAGAATATTATTTTTTAAGTCACGTGCTATCAATTCGACAGAAAAACATTATGTTCTCACATGACTCATATTTTGCAATCGCCAATATTTAGAAAAACGCTGGTTTTTGAGCATCTCAAAATCAATCGAGTTCTAAAATTTTTTTCTCGAGGTCAGAATTATGTATTTTCGTGAAAAACTAGTTGAAACCAGTTTTAAACAATCGCGTAACTATCAGATTACGTATGCGTTGATATTTAGGAAACTATATATATTGTAAAGTACTGAAGAACTAGACACTTTGGTGAGATGGCGAGAGAAACTAAATTTAGTTGGTGCCGAGTGGCAACGTGGAGAAAGAAGCGTGGAGATGAATGAGGTGGTGTGCGTGAAAAAGGAACACCGGAAGGAATAGTTTATTAAAATTTAAAATGTTTCATGTTTAAATGTTAGTCTTTGTAAAACTGTGTAATGTAGTGATCGTCCCTATGTGTCAAAAAAGAAATAAACCAATTTGGTTTAAAAATCGACCTGTTTCTTTTGAATAATCCATGCTACCATATTACTATATATATATATATATATATATATATATATATATATATATATATATATATATATATATATATATATATATATATATATATATATATATATATATATATATATATATATATATATATATATATATATATATAAAACTTCCAATATCTTATATCGCTGTTTCGCTTTCATTCTGATTTCCTACTCTGGGCTTCTTCGGGTGATAATTTCTTATTGGCCCCTTTATTGGCCAGACAGGAGATTCGGGTAAATGGAGAACATTCGAGCTAAGTTGTAACATTTTGTTGACGATGAATCGAGAAATGTGACAACCTTCTTTGTCCTTTTCTAATAACCCTAAAAGTGAAAAATTAATGCTTCACAAATAATAAATCGACAATATTCTGTCCGTGTATTTCGTGGCTAAAAAAACCTTACACCAAAACAACATCATATTCTCACATGATAAAAGTAAATACTTCTGAATTTTTTTTTCATTTTTTTTATTTAATTCAATTATAATTCCGGAGTTGTGATTTTTGATAGATATAGCTGTCCATTCCTTCTTTTATTAAAATGTAGAACATTTTGAAATTTTTAATGAGTTTTTCTTGATATGTCATTGATAATTCTGATTATATATTTTTACAATTGGCTATAATTCACATTCATCGTATAAAGGGCATAAATGAAAAAAGGTTTATGAATTTATATCCAAATCTCAGTTAACCTAACAATTCAAACTCCGGAAAATCGACTTTTGCAAACAATTTTTTCATTTTATTCATATGAATGATTCAATTAATCCTCCAACCAACAGTCTATCTATAAAAAAGAGGGAATCAGTGAAAATATCTTGTGCTTTCATGTCAAGGGTTAAATTATGAACCATTTTAAGTACGACAGCTGTATTTAACATAATATACCTATCGCATTTAAATGCACGAGAAATATATATGTAGTAAAACAGATAGATTTAGCTTGCATCTTTTCGTTCGAGATGAATATATGACAAAGGCGTCAAAGCTGTGTACTTTCCCAATTAATTTGTCAAATTATATATTTTCTTTATGCTTATATTTATTTGCTATTTCATTCAACAATTCAGGTGAAAATGTTAAGAATTAATTTCTAAAGTATTAAAAATCACGCATAAGTTCGGGAAATCGCCATTTATATCAAGAATTTGAATTATGTCTTTTAACACAAAATTGATAAAAAGAAATAGGAAATTCTATGCACTTGTTTCTTAATTGCAAGAATATTTAAGCTCATAACCGCAGTGTCCATGCCTCATACGGGCATCGAAGTATCGCTACTTCAACTTATAAGCTGATATTAACCACTTGGGCTGGAAAGACGAGCCACGCTCGTCAAAATGCTTTTGTCACAAACTCGCCAACGACGAGTTGTACAAATCGGCAGGCAATCATCACAAAAGTGCAAATGATGCGCGCGTTCCGTCAACTGCGATAAGGTATAAATGTTTTTTTTTTCGATTTCTATAAAGTATCGGATACTTTGTGTGACTTACATTGTTTTGGCACGCGTGTTTCCGAATTTTTTTGTCAGCGTAAATGGCTAAATCAGTCAAAGACATCATACAAAAATTATATGTAATCCATGAACATCTCAAGTAATCTATGAATTGAATCAATAAAGCTGCACATGTTTAGTGTCATCTAATAGCACAATAAAAAATTAAGGAACTAAATAAAGAATACGCCGTTATTGGTGAAATAAAATCCAAATATTATTTAATAATTAAAGTACTTTATTTTTATATGATATTCGATACATCGGCGTGTTTCATTTTGATTGTTACTATTCTTTTTTTTTCATAATGCTATTATTACGTATCATTTTTTTACAAAAAAATTAATAAATCGTACTTAGATTGATCTTTTTTAAAACTCTTTAAGAGCTCCTAATACTTACATATTATGATATATTACTAACAATTATTTTAATCTAATATTAATATATATCTGATTTTGAAGTCAAATTGCGGCTATATTTATTATTGAGGGTTGCATACTGAACCTTTGTATCTTGAGGTCGAACAATTCGTTTTTATTTTATTGTATACGAAGCTTACACAGTATTTTCAATTATCAAAAAAAAATTCGAACTCGAGATTTTGAGGAATTTCGAAATCTCTTTGAGTCTGAAAAACATATTTTTAGAATTATGTCTGTCTGCCTGTCTGTGAAAGCAATAACTAGATCTAGATGGATGAAATTTCGTATGGGCTTTTTACACCATGTTTGTAGATTATTAGCAAATTTTGAACATAATTCATTCATTTGCAAGAAATCTGTCTATGTGCAGTCCAAGAACAGGTAAACTCGATTACTTCAAAAAGTAAAGAGCCGCCGTATAGAAAAAAATTTAGTATACACAGATTTAGCATCTAAAGTATAGATTTATAACAAATTTTGAATGAAATCTGAACAAGGGATTGACCGTCTGTCTGTCTGTCTGTACTTTTGCATAAAGTAAACACGATAAATCAAATAATACTTAAATAAATGAAATTTAGTATGTTATCTGTTTACTAAAATTTTAATTGCGTGTCAAATTTTGCTGTCCAAAAGGTGTATGTTTGATTTTCTATGCTACCTAAGCACAAAACACTCATGATCAGGATTTTGAAAATAAAAATCTGAGTTGTTGTTGTGCTAACGACTTTGTCTGATATCCAAACTTTTATGGAGGGTGAGGCTGAAATTTTCTTAAAGAGTATGCGGAAGGTTTTGGTGGCACAACTCCTGCTTTTTTATTACCGTTTAGAATTCCTTAAATCTTAAAACGCAAAGAAAATACACAGGAATGCCTTACGTGACTTTGCTCCAAAACCTATTGCACTCACATAAAGGTGAATATCTTCCTTGAATTTTAGTGTTATTTTTCTATCAATATATTTAACAGCATATCGAATTCAGAGTTATAAAACACACATTACCATAAACACAAGTTAATACATGCGTGCGAATTCGATCAGTTCCATCAAAGATACTTACTTCTTTTTGATAGATTAACTTGATCTAGCGGTTCGCGAATACGACTCGATTTTGGTTTTACCTTTAAGACCAGATAACTAAATATTAACCATTAAAATGTACATCATGAATGAGAGGAGAGACGGAACCTCTTTACATACAACATCGAACTCTTGACCCTCGGTTGTAAATTCTGAACGACGCGCTGCGTTCCGTACACGATAAAAGCAGTTATAAAATGGGGGAGTGAGAGGACATGCGCTTGAACTTTGGTCTCCATTCAAAGAGTTAAATATCCGAAATGTAGCATTTATTCTTGATTTGTTGGCGAAAGTCAAGGTTCACGCTCGCCATCACGTTGACAAACAAGAGTCCAGAATGATGGTACTAGTCGCGTAATGGGATTTGCTCTTCGACTTGGTATCGAATATTTCATGTTGCGCATGTAGGTGTTCCTCTCAGAACGCAGATCAGTTTCTGCCATCTTTTACTCAAACAGCCAGCCTATATCAGAAATATTTTGGATCAACTTTAATCGAGCTTAAAGTGTATTTGAATTTCTGTGCTCTTAGATAAACAGACTTCCAAAATTGCTTCATGGACGTTTTGAAACGCAGGGATACGTCAAAATCTCGAGTTGATTTCGGGAAATTCGAAAAAGCAAATGAATTTTTAAGAATAGCATGTTTCAACTATGATCTTCACTAATAATAAAGATGAATGTGTATGTGTGTGTTGGCGTTCTATAGGTCAGACCATTTGATCTACACCTATCAAATTTGGCATATATATATATATATATATATATATATATATATATATATATATATATATATATATATATATATATATATATATATATATATATATATATATATATATATATATATATATATATATATATATATATGTAAACATGTATTTTTTAAGCAGTTTCGGGGTCGAGAAGAGAGAAGGCACTACAGAAAATTTTAAAACTTCGTTTTATTCCATCCCATGAGGCATACTTTATGTATGAGCAAGAAAAAAAATAATCTTAATGCCAATTTTTTACTAAAACAAAGTTTTTCTGATTTTTGGCAATTCCTTAAATATGTGTATATGTTACCGTTAAAGTGTATAATTCAATTATTTAATAGAATAACTAGATATTTCATGAAATAACTAGAAAAGTTAGTTAAAGTATGTAATAGATGAAACATTTCATACTTTATCTAGTTATTCCATGAAATAACTAATGAGAGACCGTTAAAGTGAAAAATAAACAATCACAAAGTTATTTTATAAATTTATTGATCATAAAGAGCTAAAATAAATAGCTAAAACAGTTAGTTAATTCTATTAGTTAACATTAATTAATTCTACATCTAAAAGCAACGGAATGAAGCGTACACATACAAGTCATTGCAAAGCATCTGTACGCGGTGAATGAAATAACTAATAAGAGACCATTAAAGCGAAAAAAAAAAAGAAAAAAAAAACAATCTCAAAGTTATTTTATAAATTTATTGACCATAAAGAGCTAAAATAAATAGCTAAAACAGTTAGTTAATTCTATTAGTTAACATTAGTTAATTCTACATCTAAAAGCAACGGAATGAAGCGTACACATACAAGTCACTGCAAAGCATCTGTACGCGGTTCAAAACAGACTAAAAGCAGGTAGAACCGGTTCAAAGAACTTTCGAATGCCGTATTTCATACTTTAACAAATCAAGTAATCGTTATTCTATAAAATATCTAGTTAAATCATAGAATTCAATAATTTTATATACTTTAACTGACTTGACTAGTTATTTCTTGAAATACTTAGTTATTCTATGAAATAACAGATTTCACACTTTAATGGTAACACACACACACACACACACACACACACACACACACACACACACACACACACACACACACACACACACACACACACACACACACACACACACACACACACACACACACACACACACACACATATATATATATATTGTGTAATGCCCAAAGATGGATCACATTTTTAATTTGAAATTCAACCCCTTTTTATTTCTTCATTAATTTTTTGATCGCAGGATTTTAATTCATTATTGAAAGCTGAAGATGGCAGTTTTAGTTTGGTATCTGTATAACTTACTAGACGAATAAAAAGCGAATTTGCTATTCCACGAAAGTTAGAAGAGAGATTAACCAGATAATTTCGTTTTGAATAGCGTTATAATGTCACAGAACTAATCTCCAGTAGTAAAGTTCATGTACACAATAAACGAATCATACGTAAAAATAATTAAAATTACTCGGTAAGGTTTGACAATCTGACTTAATCATGGATATAAAATTACGTCCAAGAGATCAAAATAGCATTAAATATTATCAAAGCTTATTCAACTTAACTTGTCGCTAAAGGCGATTTGTATATCATAAATGAAACGAAAATTAATCATTCAGATCTTTCAATTGGATTCAAAAGTTTAATCATTGAAATATGGAAGAAGGGTAAAAATAAAGAACTGTGCGATAGCAACTGTAAACTTATATAGAAAGGTTGTTTTTTTTAATAAAAAAATGGCAATTAAATGATAATGGTAATTCATCTTTTTTACATACATCAATGATTAATTATTTTGTCTTATTTATAAACATCTGTGGCATCATGCTCTGATTGATAATCAACGTTACAAAAGGAATGTAAAGGTAGCATTACAGTCACGTTGTTTGTTCCTCGCAAAGCAATATATCAAGTTACGTTGAACGAAGAACGATGAAAAATTACGTGGTGAAATTGAGCTGAATATTTCATAGCGTGGCCAGAAACGTTATGGGCTATACTTTATTAATTATCTTATAAACATTTCCCTCATAAAATTTAAATCTTTCATCTATTCGGTTAAAGATAATAGCTTAATTAATCATCTCATCGCCATTCGTAAGATTCTGAACTTGGAAGAGAGCAAAGTCCTCCACCTTTGTAAGTTAAATGAAGTGACATCACGTTCACATGATAAAATGCAAGTCATTAAATGATGAGCTGTGTTATTATTATTCTTTTTTACTCTTTCAAGAGGCATAATGATTCCAAATTAAATTAGTGTTCACTTGATTAAGAACCTACATCATTATTTTTAAACAAGCCTTTTAAAAAATATCCGAAAAAATAAATCTTTATTTTCTTACGTGTATAAATTTCAGTAATATAGAAAATTACGAAGTGCCATAATATTAAGGCAGGTCTTTCTCTCTTATTGAGAATGTACAGAATTCTAAAGTTTTTCTAAATGAAAAAATATTAGAAATATTTATAACATATCAATATATCCATTGACCTATCTTTGAGTGGACATGATATCCAAGAATACAATGAGTAAGACGGTTAAAATTCGATGTGCCATTTTTCCTACAAAAGTTGTAGATTCTCCTCAAGTTTAGGAACTAAAAAAGGCCTCTCGGGTAGTTCATGTGCAAGGGAAAAGAATAATTCAAAAGCGCAAGAAGCCAAGTGGAGGAAATCTGGAACATATTATTTAATTCAATCTACATGCAAGTATGCATTATGTTCTCCGACATTTTAGGATGAATAAAATTACATGAAATAATATACATTTATTGTGCATTTTACAAAAAAATACAATCTCATTAAATGGTTTATGATTTTATTGAATTTTCGTTGTCTGCGAATATTTAATTTGAGGAATGGTTGTTCCATTTTCCCCCATTTCTAACAGGAATAAAAGAAGACGCAAATCTGTTTATTTCTCGGTTGACACCGAACACTGTTTTAGGCTGATTCCTATAGCAATATTACTTATTTCAAGACTTTCTTCAGTTCCGAAAAATTTCAGTTCTTCACCGATCATGAACCTAGAACCCAAAATTCCCCTTCGTTCAAAAGTTTATATATATGCTTATAACACTTGACCATGTTATCTTGTGAACAGCATAACTAGAGTAATTGTGTTTGGATTTTAACTGGTTCGGAATATGTTGTTAGAAATGTAAAAATCTCGGACGAGTTCGTAAATGGTTCATCTAGCTCAAAGGGAATTGAAATTTTCATTTCTCTGTAACTTTCTTAATATTGAAGATAGAAAAATAAATCCAATTAGCAAAATTAGCGCATCATTAAGAAGAATAGCTTTTGCATTTAACATTTTTCGATAACTACAATATCTTAGGGGTTGAAAAGTGATTTTCATGCCCTAATTTTGACTGCTTCTAACATCAACAATTTATGTTGCCAGGTAATAACTCAGATGTCAAGGAATCTGCCTTTGCATTCCAGCTTATCGAGACGAATTTTTTCCCCTTCTAAAAATGGTTTTATAATTAATAAAAAATGGAATGTTTTGTGGGCATTTTCGTTTGATACTCTTGAAAGAATTATAACAAGAAAATCGTATTTACATCATTTCAAAGTCTACACTGCACAATTAACTCCAATCCATCATCTTATATTCTTGAAAATTATTTCACTTATGATATTCGAAATAATTTTTGGGAAATTAAATTTCAGAATTATTCAAAAACTTATTTACAACTATCCACCTTTGTTTATCAGCGGGTTCGCCAGGTATATTGCGTGTGTTAATTAAATCTTTTATATAGCTTAATGATCATAACTGCTCCCATGAAAATATTTTTAAATATCAAAATGTGACTGATAATAAAGCCCGTGTTGTTTTAACCTGTTAATTATTTTTGAAGAGTATACTCGTCATGAAAAAAGTAGAATATTTCGCGTTATGACGAGCTTATTCGTCAGGAGTAATAAGTAATTAAGAGAAATTTAGAGTAATCAGTAGGAAGAAATAATAATTTAGATACACATTTTCCGAAGAAGCCAAAATTGCATGTGGGTAATAATCTTAAACCCGCTTTGTTCATTGTGTATATGAACATTCTAATAAAATTAAGTCTTATGATATCATAACGCTATTGTGAACGTATCTAATTGTTTGAATAATCTATATTCTAACTTTCATGGCATTGTAACTTTACTTTCCTATTATCATATGTAAAGTGCACAAATATGAAACAGAATCTTTTATCCTTAATATTCACCAAAGGACGATATTAACGATTTGAATTTCAGAACGGTTTGGACGGAACAATGAAGGGGTTCGAATTTTAGTTCAACAATAAAATCTGTTTCTGAAAATTATACAAAAAAATTAAAAATTGTCAAATTTTAAGAAAAATTACATACAAATAAAATTAACATAATTGAAAGCACAATTTTAAATTTTAGAATAGCGTAAAAATCAATTTTGTGCAATCATATTGAAAGCAACTTTTGTAATTATGGAAAAACGTCAAAATTCCCCTTAAATTTTAATTAATTAAAATTTTAACTAAAATTTTAAAAAATCACTACGAGACATATATTTTTGCCTTTTAAAATATAGTTGGGTCAAGTTTGATAGATCTAGGTCAAAGTCTTTGTCCAGTAAAACGGTAACACATATACAGACAGACAGGAATACACATCTTTATTATTAGTAACGATAGAGCTTACCTGAATTTAAAAATGTCGGAATCTTTTCATTGTATACATTACAATAAATTGCATTTAACATTATATCAATATATCACACTTACATTACATCAATGCATTAAATTTAAATATAAATATATTGCAATGACTTTTTTTCATCATATATTGTTTTAAAAGTTATTAGAAAAATGCCATCCGGATTGGATTTGGATTTGGATTTTTTGGATTTTATTGGCACAAGAGCCATGGTATTGACTAAGCTGCGCCAAACTGTATTTATTTTAGGATTAAAAATATAATTTCAACTTTAAAAAGCAATGTAAAAGAATGAAAAAGATGAAGATTACTTAAATATGGGGGTAAAAACCTACTGATTTCAAAAAAGCAAAAAGATTAGCATGTGGTATTCTATCAAGCAAATGTGAAAGTGTGGAGTTGTTAAAATAATATAAACGTTGGGTATTAAAATTTGGACATTCACTGAGAATATGGTAAACAGACATGGTGCAATTGCATTGAGAGCACATTGGTGCCGCTTCTCCAAAAAGTAGATGGCGATGGGTGAATCTGGTATGACCTATCCGCAAATGGGTTAAGATAGTGTCTGCTTTTCTATTTGGAAGACATGGCCAATGTTCAACACGAGGTTTAATACTATGAAGTTTGTTTTCTGTTAACAGATCCCATTGAGTCTGCCATTTTGAGAGGTAGAGCAAAGTTATGTGTTTTTTTAAATCACTCACAGGGATACTAATATTTGCTGTAGAAGTAGCCGATTTGGCGGCACTGTTCGCCTTCTCGTTGCCCCCAATACCTACATGAGAAGACACCCAACATAATAAAATAGTAAATCCACGAGAGGAAAGTCTATTAAATAGGTTTAAAATCTTTAAGACCAAAAGATGATTTTTAGAATGAGGATGAGAGGATTTTAGAGACTGTAAAACACTTAATGAATCTGTGTAAATTATATATTTATCCTGCAGACAGTCGGATATTTTTTCTAGGGCAAATAGAAGAGCAGTTATCTCCGCTGTGAAAACTGAACAAGAAGGATTGATTTTAAACGAGAAGACTGCGTTTTGGAAAACCACAGCAATTGAGACACTATCATATGTTTTTGATCCATCTGTGTATATTGCAATATAATCATTATAAATGCCATCCGGAATTATATGTTTATTCCAAATGCCATCCGGAATAAACATATAATTAATTTTGATTACAAACTAAAAGATGAAAAAAGAAATTTTATCATTTTGCAACACTAATAGCCGTCTTTAGTGACCAGCTCATTCGACGCTAATATTGGTTGTTCTCTCATACATGATAGTTATTGTTCACGAAGCAAAGTATTTTAAATATCGAATCGAGATAGGCATTTAATCAGAGTTACAGCCTTATGTCTGTTCTTTTTAAAGTGCACGTAAACCTATAAAATGGAGTGAAATCACACGATGTTTTATTGTATGAATTAGAGATCTATAAGGCGTATCTGTTTGCATCTTACAGATCTCTAATTCATATTTTTTCACACAATACTTTCTCTTTCTTATTTCTCATATAGATGCGTGGGTGATTATATTATTAAGGTGATGCATTACGGTTATATTATAAGACACACTAAGATAGACTAAGATAACTAAGATTATATTATAATATGAGCATTTTATATTCATTCTATGAGTACATCCACTAGCTCATTAATTGGGCTGCAACATACTACTGAAAATATTAAAGAACTGCCAATATAACTTTTCGACATGTCAGGTATTTTATTTAATATGTTAAGCACATGTTAATATTGCCTTCCTTTCCATTTGGCCTATGGGTTTCGCCTATGTTTTCGATGTTTAGATTTATCTTACTCGCAAGATGTTTACCGTATTTTAATGAAATCAGTCAAAATATTTTTATAAGGAAAATTTAAGCGCATTTATTAATTTATTAATAGAATGTAATTTTTTATACCGTCAATCACTAACGACTGCTGCGATCACTACGGAAAATTTAACATCAGTCACCAATAACTGATACAACTCAAATGGAAAGTTCAGTTTAAAGTACTCTGAACTGTCACCGATGATTTAGGTGGCACCTTAACGTGTTAACATAATATCTTTATTATTAGATTTCACACACACACACACACACAAACCTGGATGGAATTTAAAAAAATCCATTCCGACATTGCCAAAGTTTAAGAAAAAAAATAAATAAACAGAACCTTCATTCCTTTGATTCAACTTAGGAAGCAAAAAAGGCGATGAAATATTTGTTGTAGAAACAATGAAAATGGTTTAAATTTTATTGAAACAATGCTACGTAATAATTGAACATTGTTGCGTAATAATATTTTAAAAGCTATCAAAACTCAAGAAAAAAAACGTAATAATTGAACATTGTTGAAACGTTATTGCGTAATAATATATTAAAAAATTATCAAAACTCAAGAAAAAAACGTAATAATTGAACATTGTTGAAACATTGTTGCGTAATAATATTTTAAAAAACTATCAAAACTCAAGAAAAAAAAACTGAAGGACAACTAAATAGATTTCAATAAAAAGAAATGAATCTCGAGTAATTTGAGAATTGTTACGTATAAATAAATCATTTTATTTTCTAGTTGTGGCAATAAAATTAAAAAAAAACAAAAACAAGTAGACAAATAAAAGCATTTTTTAATTTTCCCACGAAAACAATACTAACAATAGTTACATGAATGTTTCGAAGTGGCACTTTTTTGCAACAATAAAAGGCGATTAAACGTATAATTTTACAATAAAATCTCTGATCATGAATTGAATTCATTTTTGGAGAAGAAGAACCAATTGCCCTTCGTTAGGAAATGAAGCAAAATGAATGAATATGTTTATAGAAGGTAAATGATAGTTTTTTTTTAAATACCCACTAATGCTTTAAGCACGAGCTCTTAATATAAATTCAATGAAACCATTAAATTTGTTCATAAAAAGGAAAAGATAAGGCCAATACAAAATTGATTGAAGCAGATTCATTTTATCGCACTCATACAGAAAAGAGTTGATACATATAGTAGAAAATGGTGAAAAACAACAACAACAACGTCGTGATATTTTGGAGTTCTGTGGTGTGACAAAGTGGTCACGAGCCCCTCCACGTCATAATTTGGAATAGCAATTATATTTTGTAAGTTTAGGGAAAGATAAAAATTAGTTTAGACGCGAGCATTATTTTTGAAAAAATCCAGAAATATAGCTCATCGTAGCTATCTAAGGCCGAAACAGAAATAATTTTGAGACTTTAATCCATCAGTTTGGCAACGGAGTTAGAGAATTCTCAGTCTTTTTTACGGAGAATTGTGAAAAAGAGAAATTATAAATTATCATTTTTCTGTCTCTTGACGCCAGTCAAAACAGGAAGCTACATTTAATTTGTCATTTTTTTTCTTTAATGCTTTTAAACTCTTTTGCAATGAAATTTTGCATTTTTACCAAAATTGGTCATACTGTCTTTATATGTGATATTTTATTATCATCCTTCATTTACGTATGTAATAAATTTAACTTATACTCATTTTAAAAAACGCATTTTATTGCTACTTAAATTTAAATAAATGTAGAAATATCTTTATTTCAGATTGAGATTTCCGAGATTTTGATTTTTTTCCAAGTATTTTAAAATGTAACTTCAATTGTCTTAAATTGCTTTGAAAGCAGTTCTTTGCTTTATTTTTGAAATGGCCATGACTCGAATTCAGCTAAAATAATATTTGAAAAATAAATTAGTCTCAAATCCAGCATCCAGTACAGCACAACATTGTACAATATTTTGGGATATTATATTACATTATTCAACATTTTTTAATATTATACAAAATTGCGGATATTTTCTAATATCATAAAATATTGTACAATATGTGTGTGCTACAGAGCAAAAAATTATACCTCAAGATTAAGATAAACTGATTTATAGCTTTTAATCATTACATTTCCTTTAAGGTGTCTTTGCATGAGAATATCTTTTCTATTATTAAATGTCTATAGTAGATTAAACCAGATCAAGATAAGAATTGATAACCATTTAATTATAAAAGATATTAATAAAAAATAAATTTTGTTTCCCTTGAAAAATTTAACAACTTTTCACACAGATTTTCATTTTTCATGCACATATGCTAATAATTTTCCTTTTTTACAATTATAGTATTCATGTTCATTCATAAAGCAAATATCAGCCAACATAATTTATGTCCAGAAAATAAGTTTACAAACAAACTGCAATTGAACTGAGACGGCCGTAAATCGAAATTTCGCTGTATTACAAGAAAGAGATTCGCTGTATTAAAGAGTGATACTAAATGAAATGTTGCTCTTCTCTTTACAATGCAAGTTATTTTTATTATTCTTATTTTTAACGCAAATACATCGAAGCTTAGATTTTATAAACAAAGTTCAGCCAATCTAAAGGTTTGCGTTTTAGTATAAATATTATTTCTAGAAATAATATGTTCCTTTTCAAAAATTTAAATGCGTTTACATTTAACAAATAATATACATAATAGAGTTTGAACTTTTTTTAGTAATTTTCTGTTTTTCTGACAGGTATTCATTAATTTAAAGGATTGTGTTTGAAAATAGAAGTGCACGTTTAAAACGTAAATAAATAACAATGATGCAAATTGGATGCTTTAACATTTTCAGTATTGATCAATTGACAGTCAACCAGTTTAGTTTTGAGAGAAAAAATAGCATTCTGTAAATTGTAATAAAGCGTTTTTCTCAACAAACCATGTGAAACAATATCAAGCTAATTTATTTTATATTCCTAAGAAGAATACATACAAAGGATATAAAATATGTATTTTTTTATGCAAAAGTTACAGCGCAACTTTCTTACTGGTTGTTATTTTGAATCGTTGTAAACACAGAGCATTTCCGCCTTTTCCAAAGTTCAGGTTTATATTTAATGTTATGGCTGATTTCGCCGGATGTGTCTTGTACTTTTTATACATTTTTCAAGGGTTATTTTAAAATATTTAAATTCATTTTCAATTGTTTGCATACAAATAATCTCATCCTTTTTAACAATAGACCACTTAAGAACAGAAATTTCATCAAATAAGTTATTTATTTTTGGTATTGCAATCATTTTCGACGTTCCGAATTTCAGTAATTGATAATATTAAAAATTAGCAGATATCGCGGTGCATTGTTTTTCAAAATTCAGTTGTTTCCTTTATTAATTAAAAATAATTCCTAATTTTAAAGATATTTTTTACAATAACTCTGGAGCATAATATCAAACAAAAGTCATTTTTATATCACTTTAAAATTAACTTTTCAGTGATAAATTTCCTTTCGGTACAATGCTCTTGTTTGATTTTAATAAAGCAAATGTTTTACAAGATAATTTTTGCGGTCAATTTAACCCTTTAAAGGGCCATTTTTTCCTAGTCATATTATGTTTAAATATTTTTAGGCTTGAAAATATAATAAGAAAAGGGATTCATTTAGCTTATTGGATAAATTTAATTTGATTAATTAATTAATTTTGTTAATTAATAATTAAGTAACTAATCAAGACACACCATTTTGTGTAAGATAAAGAACTAAAGCATCTAAGTTTCTGACTTACTAAAAAAATTTGTCAGAAATTATGCCAAACTACATAATTTCATACAAAGATTGATAAATTTGGTGGGAAGCATACTTCCCACGGCCCTAGAACGTGTTAATGATTTAATTACTGGATTTATATTAATGTGTGTTATGATAATATTAAATGCATTTTTTTGTGTACACTTTATTGTTGCTATATAATTAAGATTAAATTTTAGAAATAAAATAAAAGCAAAAGAATTAAAATTAAAGCGTTATTAGGCTGCGATAACTCAGAATAGAGGTACGAATTTTCTTCAATTTTTTTTTAAATTTTATATTTTGAATTAATCTTCAATGACAAGTGTGTCGTATGATACTTATAATATTTAAAATAAATATTAAAGAAATAAAAGTTTGAGTTAAAAATTACAAATTTAAGGCTACAGTTTAAAAAATTATAACATATTTTCGTCTCCATTATAAAAAGGAATTATAAAAGAAGCTGGAAGAGAAAACTGTAACTACCTTGAAAATAAATATGAGGGATATCTTCGTTGATGATTCAAAAATCAAATTGTTCTCACTTTTCAGTTTTTCTGGGCGATACTTTTTTCTGATAGTCTTTGCATTTTTACCAATATTGTAGTCATATCTTGTGTAATGGAGGGACTCTCTGATGTCAGTGGTATTGTTGGAGAAAAAGAAGGGGGAGGGGGGACGAGGAATAAAGAGACAATGCGAGAGAATCACTTCATAACAATTTTATTTAAAAAATATTTTGGTAATGAATATTTATTAACTAATTATTGAAATTTTGAAATAATAAAATACCCATAATGTAACAAAGCATATTTTGTAGTTAATACTTTATATTGTATTTTTAAACAAACGTGAACATAAGTCTTACTGCAATTCAAAACATGAATATAAGGCTGTTAAAGAATAACTCTGAAAAAAAATTACGCGCATTTCCAATTTTTCTAAAATTAAGTAATTTAAACGCTCCACAATATTATTGTATTAAATATTTAATTTTCTAAAGTTAACTTTCTAAAAAAGTGGGAAGTAAAAGAATCTAATTTTGCTCATAGAATCTAAAATTCAATAAATACAAATTTAAAAAAAATAAAACTAAATTTTTATATTGTAAATCATTTGTTTAATAGAAGACACGCCTAAAGTTAAAAAAATTATTAGCAAAGAATTTTTCTCAAATAAAACTATTTTGTTAATGAGATAAAAAAACAGCATGTTAATTTTGCTTATATTTATATATAAAAAAGTAGCAGCAGAGGTTAATGGAATATATTATGTTTAATTTATGTATTAAAATTAAATGATAATATTTTCGAACTCTTGTAAGAGAATTTTAATAAGTTTAAAAAAGTATCAAGCATTTAATGTCTTGGAATCCACTACTATTTATAATTACACATGAAATTTATAGCGGTTCCAGCACCCGTCCTTTGAAATAACTTTAGCAGTTAAGACATTTTCATTACTATTTTATAATTGTTTTTGCTTACGCCAGTAGAAAAATAATAATTTTTATATGGTATAAAAGATGAATTTTTACTCATCTTAGAATTAAAAGTACTTTTTGTCTACTGTTGTGCGGAAGTATCAATTTACTAATGTTAATTCTTAAAAGAAATTTGCTTTTTTGCCTTAGTCTGGGATTTTAAGCAATCCTTGAACCCACAAAAAATTGTTTATATCATATATAGAAGTTAGTCTTCTCTTAGAATCGCTTAAAAATAAAAATTAAAAGAAAAAAAATGTAAGTTTTTATTTATTTTATACAAAAGATTTTGGGAGGAAACACGTACTGCTTTTTTAAAAGGGAAATCAGCATGAATTTTATTTAACTTTTTAAAAAAATTCTCAAAGCGAAATTTAAGAACCGAATTTAAAAAGTATTTATCTGTTATACGATTTCGTTTTTGTATTTTGTGATTTATATCCAGAATTTTTTTAAAAAGGAATTTACATAATTTATCACTTCCTTCATCAAAACAATAATTTTTAACTAAGCTAATAAATATTTTTTTCTTTTTTAATTTCAAAATGCTCAATTTCAAAATGCTTAGTTTCAAAATGCTAATTTCAAACGCATCTCACTAAAATCTGATGTACTCATGATCAATGTTTCTTTCAGACGGTGGTTTGATACGGAATTTTTTAATTTTAATCATTTTGAATTACATTCGATCAGTGTCTCGTATTTATTGGATCACTGAAGCTAGTTGGTATTATTTATATGAAATGACAGTTAATTAACTAAACAGAACTAATATTTGTACTTTAGGATCAATATATGATTCAACAGTTAAGCCACGTTTTATGATAACGATAAACTTTTTGATAAAAATTAAAGATTAAATACATTTTCAGGATTTGGTTGGAAAAAATGTCAACTTCTCACCAACTGGACCAAAGGGACAAATGTGTCCATTTATTCTTTTGAAATAATTATAACTTTGATATCAGCCCTCTTGAATTTTTTTTTCTTCTAAAATTTAGAATTTATTAAGACGAAATTATTGATTCTCGTTTTCACATTCTTCATTGTCCTCATTGTTCTGAACTTAGCTGTTTTCAATCTTCTGCTAAAAAATAAAACTAATGGCATTCATATCACAGAAATTATAATGAAAAAAGGCGAAATCGAGCAAAGGAATATAATTTTCTATTTTCAAGTTTTCAATATTATATATATATATACAGTGTCTCACAAAAGTGATGGGACACTTGTGCTTTACAAAAGGAAACTGTAATAAAATAAATAAATAAACATGTACAAAATTTTTTTGGGTCTGTTTCATATTTAAAGTTAGTAACAATTATTACATAACATACATTTTGTCAAAATATTAAAATATTAATTTAATAAAAATACAATTGTTTAGAACGGAGCAAAAAATGGCTCACATAAGTGATGGGACACTTACTTTTCCATCAAATATTTTACTTTTTAAAAGGTTTTAATATTTTGTTGGTTTTCCTTTTACTATTAAAACATGATTTAATCTTCTTGGGATGGATTCGACTAATTTTTTTGTGATTTCTGGAGTGATTTTACCCCATTCTTCTTGAAGCACCGATTTCAATTGTTGTTTTGAAGAAATGGTGTGTTTGCGAATTCTTGATTCCAATTCTTGCCAGATATTCTCTATGGGATTTAAGTCTGGAGATTGTGGTGGTGTTTTTATTATTTCAGGACAGATATACAGCAGCCAGAGTCTAACGTTCAAAGCAGTGTGCTTAGGGTCATTGTCTTGGTAGAATTTAAAATCGTAATGAAGGTTCAATTTTGGTGCTGAAGATTTCAAATTTTGCTTCAAAATGCCAATATACTTGTACTGATCCTTTATACTGTCAATAAAAACAAGATTACCAACTCCAGCGGACGACATACACCCCCATACCATAACTCCTCCTCCACCATGTTTTACTGCTGGCACCAAGTTCTGTTTGCGAAATTCTTCCCTGGGTTTTCTCCGCACCAAGATTCTACCGTCAGAACCAAATATATAAAATTTACTCTTATCAGCAAATATAACCTTATTCCAGTAATCAGAATTCTTATTTATGTTGGATTTTGCGAAAGCTAGTCTGAGTTTTCTATTCTTTTCACTTACGAAGAATTTCTTCCTGGCTACTCTACCGTGATATCCAGCAGATCGAATTACCCTTCTAATAGTCTCAGGATTAACAATTATTCCATATAATGCTTGTAAATCAGCAGCAACTTTATGAGCACTCTTTCTTGGATCTTTTTTAATATTTCGAACGATAATTCGCTTTATTCCATTGGATAGCTTTGATGGTCGGCCAGGTCTTCTTTTATCCTGAATAATATGATTCTTTTTATATCGTTTAATGATATTGAAAACTGTTGAATGACTCAAATTAACTGTTTCAGCAGTTTTTCTAGTAGATTTTCCACGTTCAATATGCAAATTAATAACTAATTTTCGAATTTAAAGCGAAGTTTCTTTTCGTTTAGCATTCATGGCTGCACAGAGCTAAAAAAAACACAAATTCCAAAACAAACTGGAGAGAAATACTACAGACGATTTTATAAATTATTGCCAATTGCTTTTGAGTAAAAATAAAACCACCAAAAATATTTTTATTGTTTATTTCAGACGTTTTTTGTTGCATATCTAATGGTGTCCCATCACTTATGTGAGCTATTTTTTGCTCCGTTCTAAACAATTGTATTTTTATTAAATTAATATTTTAATATTTTGACAAAATGTATGTTATGTAATAATTGTTACTAAATTTAAGTATGAAACACACCCACAAAAAATTTGTACATGTTTTTTTAATTTATTTTATTACAGTTTCCTTTTGTAAAACACAAGTGTCCCATCACTTTTGTGAGACAGTGTGTATGTATATATATATATATATATACAAAAGTATTAGAATCAAGTTAATAGGAAAAACAAAAATCAAATAAAAATTAAACCAAAAAAATTATTAAAAAATATTAAAAAAGAATCCGGCCTGAAGACTTTTTCAAGGGTCACCCTCAGGCAGGGATTCAAATAAAGGGATTTTTTCTGTGAGGACATACAGACATTAAGTCTAATAATGATTCCTCGTGACCCGAAAATCCCCCGAAATTATGCTCAAGAGATATACCATTTTAACAGAAAGGAAATACAAAATAACAAATTAGAAAAAAACCACAAAGTAAAAATACAATGAAAACAATAACAATAAAAACAAAAACAGCATTAAAATTAAAATTAAAATTAAAAACGAAAAGGCCAGAACATACCTTCCAACAGTGAATGAAACTTTAAACAATCGATTGTGATTTCCTGTTTTTGAATGTTAACGGTAAATTATGTAAACAGAGGTAGGCACCCAGCGCCATCTATTGAGTGATCCAATATGCAAGTAAATTTCTATTTTTATTTAAGCCAAAAGATTAATCCCAAACCATACCTTGTTTAATTATAAAATTGACATTACAGTAATTTCTAGGAAAATCATTTTTAATTAAATTTTTAAGGAGGATATTTGATGCTTCAATATAAGAATTTTTATTATTGCAAACCCTTTTGATCCTGTTAACTTGTGAGAAAATTAGATTTTTGAAAATTTTAGAGTTTAGATTGGAATGGTAGTTACATAGTTTTGTTATTTTAAAGTTGAAATCATCCCTTTTATCGTATATACCAACTATTGTTTTATCATTAGCAATTTCGATTTTTAAATCCAGAAAGGTAGCCTCAAGTTGATTTCTATTTGTATCTTTTAGAATTAAATCTTTTGGATAGCAATTAGTAATAATATTAGTATTGTCGAAGTTAATCAAAAGTAGGTCATCAATATATCTCCACCCGTTTATTAAATTATATTTAATTATTTTTTTCTCATAGTAATGCAGGAAAATATTAGCTAAAGCACTTGAGAAAGCTGTCCCCATTGGAATGCCCTTGACTTGTTTATAAAAATTAATACCATTAAACACGTAATTTTCAGTAATATTAAAATTACATAACTCAAGCCAGTTATTTTTAGGAATGATATTTTCATTTAAATATTCGTCATATATAAAAGTGCAGACCTTTATTAATTTTTCATGAGGTAGATTAGTGTATAAATTTTCGAAATCAAAAGTATTAAGTTTATTAATGTTGTTATCTTTAAGAAAATCCAATACTTCTTTGTTACTAGAAATAATAAAGTTGTCTTCATTTTTTATTTTGTCCAGGATAATTTTTAAGTATTTAAAGAAATGTTTACCCGTATAGTAATTATAACTACCAGTGCTACAGGTTACGAATCTGAATTTTAATGGATTTTTATGAAATTTAACTGTTGGGAATAAATAAGGATAGTTAAGAGAGCAAGTCTTAGTTTTGGTTTTTTTTGCAAAAGCTAGCATTCTTTTATCTAATTCCTATATATATATATATATATAGTGATATTTCTTAATTTAAATTCTAAATTCCCTAATTTGTATCTTAATTTAGCCCATATAAACTTCCTTTTAAAATGTTCTTTTATTTCCTGGTCCAATTCAAATTTTTATTTAATAAATTTCACACGTGCTTTATAAAACTGATGCTGGTCTCAGCATTTCAGCATTTTCTTACGCTCCGAGTGAAGGGATAAAAATCTTTAATGTTTACTACTTTCTGTTAAAGATACCTAAAATTCCCTTGCTTAAATCGACACGTGTCTAAGAAATCCCTCTGAAAATCTCATTGTAAAACCACTTCGTCTTGTGTTGCAATAAAGACTGACGTATTTCTTACTGCTTATTTTTTGTATGTAAATTATACCTTCCGTGGTAAAATAAATCGAAGTTTTAACTTTTACAAATTTCTATTCGGCCAATTAGCTGTTAATATATAAATATATATATACGGAAACTTCATAGCTAATTGAACAATCATAAGATGAGAGATAAAATATATTTGTTTGTTTTTAATGAATGAAAATAACTCTCAAGCGCCATTCTTAAAAGTTTCATTAAATTTCTTTCCAGACGGTACTAAAACGATTTCATTCAAAAAGACAAAAGAAAATGGCAACAAAGGAGCGTCATTATCAAATTAGGTGAAATGAAACATACGCAAATGGCAGCGGTTCATTCACATGTCAGCAGATACTTGTTGTGAATGATGCCTTGGTCTACCTTAAACATGCTTTCAATGCTTTAATTTGAAACACAATAAAGTAAAAGCCCACATCAGGTTCTGCTCGTCATTGGTTGGCATATGTAACGAACGCCATAGATTGCTGTCATTCATAAATTCAAGACAGATGCTAAATGGATTTCCAGTACACTCTTTCATCACGAAAATACTTTTTCTTCTTTCCATAATTGTGTTTTCATTACTTATTTTCATAGGCCATGGAATTTTAGTGAGCTTCACGCCTTTGGACAGGTCCATTTGGCAAAGGAAGGGGGCGTTGCTCCAGACAGACACCTGACATAATCAGTGCACCTTGGCTTCCTGTCTATTCAATTAATTTCATTATTTTTTAAAACTTTGCCCTTCAGTCAATGGAGCTGGAGCGTAACTGACATTTCTCAAAAAGGTCAAAACACTTGTTGGCTCGCCCTTGCTTTCGTTATTGATGGAAGAGTCCATTTAACTACTAGTTAAGATGCCTTACTCTAAAATTTACATTCTTCTTTTCTTCTAAGTGGGGTGTCAAAAAGTTAACCTCACAATGCATGAATTTTTTTATATTTTTTCATAAAAATCTGAGTTTTTGTTAGGATATAGAAATTATGGGAAAATTATAGGAAAGAAAGGGTTGAAAGTCTCTTATAATTTATACTTAGTGGATGGAATGACTTCAAACTTTTAATAAAGTTCTTGATTATAGCACCTTTTAATAGGTCAGTTATATTGCTGATAATTAAAACATTTTTCTAAATTGAAATAATTCGTCACATTTCTGTCAGTTAAATTTATCGCAATCCAAAGTAAGAAGAAGAAGATGAAACACTGACTATTAAAAAATAATTTCACTAAAAGCTCTTAAATTTTAATTTTGAAATCAGAATAATTTTCTAAATTATTTTTGTTCACAAATGCTGCAGAATCCAGAAGAAGATCCTTGAGTACTACTTTCGCAACTGTACTTGATACAATAACCCAAAAGTATAGATAAGGATGCCATTTGATTGCAGTGTTTATAATTTTTCTTAAATACATTTAAAATAGCATTTCCATAGATTCAGCGCATGTAAAAAATATTTTAATATTTTAATCAATACACATGTTTTTATTATTAATATTTAAATTTTCGATTATAACAAAAATGAGACTGTTATAAATGTTTTGACGAGATGAAAAGTTTATCGAAATTTTCAAATGAGTATTAGAATTTAAAAAGAATGATTTAACAGACTTCGTATATTTAGGTTATTTGCATATCAATAGTTTGTCTTCAAGATACTTCGAAAACCAAATTCAAACGGAGGAGTTAATTACAATATTAAAACTTAAAATTATAGATAAGTTAGTTTCTGAAATTTTCACGATCATGAAACTCGTAGAAAACTGTTCATTGTCTAATGGAAAGAAGCAGGAAAAGAAAAGCAGAATACAAACTCATGCGTGAGATGGAATTTTGATAATCAGGGGATCTAATATTTATGGACTATTCATCAAATGTTCTGTTTTTGAAATTTAAAAACCATAAAAACTGTCGACTTTTAACGGTAAGGATAAATGAATTTCCAGACTTACCTGAAGGCATACGGTTAAATTTAATGACCAAGACACCGCGACAACAATAGGCAGGAATTTTGATTAAATCCAAAGGGCCATCACTGGTCATGGTACAACTTCTCCCGTAGGAGTCACTTTCGTCATCGGCAGGAAGTATTTCGATCTTCCAGAGTAGTAAGAATCAACAACGAACCATAGAAGATTTTTATCCCCATATCTAAGATACTAATCCCATTGGAACTAATGTTAAAGATATGCTGTGATGAAAAGGGTTAATTGTAAATTAAAAAGACATCTAGCTCTGAAGAGATTCATAAAGTCGTAAAGAATATCGTGTGCTCAAAACTATACATTATATAAACCGAAGTGTTGTTCATTGATAAAAAAAAGGTAATCTGGATGGCCTAGATACTATGGCGGATTGATATGAGCGAGAATAGAACCTGGAACCTTATGGTAGCATAACCATGATACAAAAGCAATTGCTCGAGTACCGTAGCTATTAACTGGGTTATAAGCTTTCACCACAGACTCTTCCTCCAGTGAGTCGGAGGTGAGACGAACGATATGGCTGTTGAGTGGTGATGTATTAGCTATTGATTCTAATGCGCCTGTACCCATTTGAGTAGCGCCAAGCGTTATGGCGAGTGTGTGTAGGTGAGTGGTTGAGGTTGCTGATGCTGCGTCAAGTGAGTCTGACGACTTTGGTTTGCTGTGGGTAGATAGCGCCACAACAGCTGTACGAAGGTTGAAGGATCACGTCCGGGTCACGAATATGGCGGATTGATATGAGCGAGGGCAGAACCTGGGACCTTATGGTTCGCAGTCTAGTAACATGACCACGATATAAAAGCAATTGCTTGGGTAGCGTAGCTGTTAACTGGCTTATAAGCTTTGACATGACTTGCACAAAGAATGCTAATAAATTTTAAATCCTAGATAATGAGGTGCTGGTTATCAATTCTACATTTTACCACTATGTACTGTAAATTTCTGACAATTTTATCTGTGGTTATCTAAAAATGAGAATAATTAATATTATAATCTGTAATTCTTTGTCAATTTTCTTGATGATCCACAATGAGAAAGTCAGTAAAATAATCTTTTGATTTGCCAATAAAGAGTTTGATTCCCAAAAATATAAAAGAAAGGTTTCCAACTTGCTAAAGTATAATTCTGATCACAATTTTTTCAAGAAATTTTGAGTATTCTGTGTCGTCAATAATTTCGAACTCCAGATTTTGTCGAGAGAACTCGAGAACCACGTTTCAAAACTTCTTGAGTTCGAAAAATACATTTTTGGCATTATATTTGTCTGTTTATGCACACGACAACTCAAACACGCTTTGAGCTAGAAGCATACAATTTGGTATATTATCTTTACATCAAAGTTTTAGATTTCTGTCAAATTCTAAGTAAAATCCATTATGAGCAAGTCTGTCTATCTGGCTACTCGTATACAAGTGAACTCAATAACTATAAAATGTAAGGATGTGGAAAAATAAAATTTGGTGTACAAGTTTAGCATATAAAATGCAGTTTCTTATCAGATTTTGAGCCAAACTCGTCAAACTGTTGACCGTCTCTCGGTCTGTAGTTTCGCATGCATGTTAACACAATAACTTATACTAAAATCCATGAAATATGGTATGTGATTTTATGATTAGAATTGTATTATGAGTCGAATTTTCGTCTTAATCTGTCGGGGAAGGGCATCCAAATTGCACATTCTGTTATTCTGTACTCTGTTATTAACCGCATTTCAGCAATTAATTAAAAAAGATTGCACGCTAATAAGTTCTTTCAAAACTGCAGTTGGTTAATGGCATGCATTTAATAATATACAAATACAATTATTAAAAAGTATACGAAAAAAGTTAGGAGAGACTACTTAAAATAATTTCTTAAATTTACTGTATAATCATGTCTTATATGACTAACCTGTCACCCATTACCATTTTATACGCATGGTTTACAAACCAGCGTTACAAACAGAATTCTACGATACTGAAGATAATTATTAAATTGAATTCTGATGGTAGAATTAAGTTTCTGTTAAAAACTTGGTACTTATTAATTAAAGGTGAAAGAACCGAAATTCACCAAATGTAAGCACTAAAACCAAATTGGCATTGCAACCCCATGAGCCCAATTCTAACTTACAAGAAGAAATCAAGAATCCGTTTACGCTATTAATGTAAAGTTTACAGGAATTCGCTGTTTATACATCTGTTTACGCTGTTTATACAAAATTTGTTTTGTATAAACGAATCGCCAATCCATCACCGTTAATTAATAAGTACTAAAAACTTCATGTCTTAGAATCTAATGGGTGTAATTCTTGTAAATTAAAAAAACTTAAGACGAACCTGAAATCGAAATAACGATTTTGATTATCACAACTCGAGTCATTAAAGACTAGAAATAAAGTTGACATTTTAATTATATGTAAAGGTCATTAATGCTATGATAGTATAAAATATAAGTAAAATATTTACATTTTTCTTGTTTTGATATCGAAATTCTTCTAGCATTTAAAAGAAATTGTCATTGGAACTATTTTCTCTATATCTACTATAATAAAGATGAATTTGTCTATCTCTGTGTGTTGCCACCCCATATACTTTACCACTTGATTGGAAATACTAAACTTAGCATATATGTACTTTGGAGAGTGGGAATGATTACTGCTATTTTAATATTTTAATTAAATTAAAATTAAGTGATATATCGGTATTGTTTTTAAAGGCAACTTCTAAAAATAGTACTGTAAAAAATGTTTTTTTTTACAATATTTTATATACAAATATTATATAATCTTATATTATTATACATTCTCTTATCAACTTTTTTTGCAGAGTAATTTCTTTTCAATTTTTAATCAATTTTTTAAAAACATATTTTACGCATATTTTATAATAATATTATTCATTTTATCCTTTTTTTTGTCATGGCTAATGATCAAGTTATGAAGATTCATTTCATCTTTTCATATTGAGATTTCGGTATAAGTCACGCTTTTAATAAAATTTTTGAAATTCTGTGTTTTACAATTAAGCTTTAACTTCAGAATCAAACAACTATGGAAAACTTTTTAACTGCACTCACATTTAAATATTTCTGCTCTTTTTTCGTGATATAATTGGATGTATAAAGCTATAGGCATATAAAGAAATGCACAGCACTAAGAACAGAAAGTTGTGAGACTTCTAAAATATTATGAGTTATATATCTATTAAGATTAGAAACTTATTTTGCTGACGGAGCCAATAAGACAAAGTTACACAAAATATTTTACTGAAATGCTTAGTAATCATTAATTTCGGCAAATCAATTATTCGTCAAAGATGACTAGTAAAAAAAGAGAGAGATTTTTTTCATTTTTTTCATTGATACTTGTTTAACTAGCGGGAGTGTTCTTCCCTCCACTTACCTGTATATTTAGACAATCAAGTACCTTCTTTTTCTGTTATCCTTTTATCCTCCTCTGCATTCTTTGTACTTAGTATATCGGGAGTGAGGTAGCATAGGGAGGGAAATAGAAAACCCTCGGTGATCATAACAGTTCGCAAGCGTGATCTCCCACCTCTTCCATGCGTAGTGATGAAGCATGACGCGTTTGATGCTTCGTAACATAACGAATAAGACTGAATATGCACTTTAGACGCATGTCTTTGCACAGATACTGTTCAAAATTTGATACATGTTTATAATTTCATTTATAAGGCTGCACACCAAATTTTAATTTACCTAACTTGTTACATTTTGAAGTGATTGCAATTATATGTACGTGATCAACAGATTTGGTCCAAAATTAAATACACATTTACAGTTATGATGATATATCGGTATACCGAATTTCTTCCATAGAGTTCTTTTTGTTTTTGAGTTATCGCATTCAAATGCATGCGGACGGATAGATTTTCTATCGGTGGATTTTATCCAAATTTTAATTTCAATCTAAAAATTTGGTGCTAATCAATTTTCGCACATCACTTTTCTTCATTTACTGCACATAAATTTTCGTCGCTCTTGCTCTATGCGTTTCAGAATTATCATAATCAGTGATAGGCAGAGTGACATACGGATAGACAAAATTCTAGCTATTTTGAATTCAGGAATTTTATTTTCTGTTGTCTGGGCTCAGGCTCATATAGGTCGGAAACATAATGATTCATCAAAATCTCGAATTCCATTTTTTTTTTTTTTTTTTGACGATTACGATACTTTCTTTTTGTAAACTTCGAGTACGAGAAACTGAAAAATTCCTCTGTGCAAGCTAAAAGGCAAAGGTGAATTCCTTTGCATATAAGTTAATATTTCATGAATTTAATTTCGGGTGAAATTAGGCTTACTGCAGTTTGAAAATTACTTTTTAGACCATAACTGCTAAGATATTTCAGTTATAAAAAAACCTTAAATACAAAAGTTGTTCGTCTTAATAAAGCGCTGATTCGGCCAATTGGATTCATTTTTCTATCTAAAGTATTAAAGGAGTTATATCGAAATCAAAATTTCAACCTCCCACCATTTTCACCCCCTTTGAGTTAGATGGCCCAGTTATGAACTCATCTGATGTTTCTGCGTTATCTGTGTGGTTACGCTTCTGGCTTCGTTAAACAGTTCGCATTCTGTTACACACACACACACACACACACACACACACACACACACACACATTCTGAAGATCTGCAGAAATTTTCCTAAAGTCATGTCATGAGAATCATTGCAATAGGTACTCCTCATATAGGAATCTACCTTAAAGTAAGGAATAAGATAATTTATGAATTTTTAAATCTTCCACAGCCAAAACACCATTTTGTAACTCTTTTTTAATAATAAAGATATCAGCCGGAGAAGCGGAAAATAAAGTCACTGCCCGATAAAACGTGGAGAAATCAATGCAAATCCCTTTCGCGTGTTCAAGTAATTCATTAAAATAAAGCTTTGCGGTTATTTACATTAAAAGATTCCGTTTACATTTTTTGTTATGACGCATAATCTTAAGTTACGACTGTCTGATGGCCAAGAAAACATCCAAGTTAACTGCGGTATATAAAAGAACTTCACCAATTCATTCATTTTAAAGCTATTTTGAATAACTCTTAATTTATTATTCGGCGAATCTGAATTCCAAATATGCAATTATAAATTCTTCTATAACCAGCAACCCATAAAAGAGATTTCATTCCCAACTTTGTGTTTACAGTCAATTATGTTTTGCAGACGACGTAAAAACATTTCTTTTGAAAGGAAACTAGTTGAATCTACACGAGCTATGATATTTTTCCCCTTCGTATTTTCTTCTTTTCAAGAAGTGAGCAGATATCAATGAATGGATGTTAGATTTTAGAATGTTATTAACCTTTTCATTTCCATAAGGATTAATTTTAATTACACCAGAGAGAAAAAAAAACGAATAGAAAAAAAGCGAAAATAAATAATTACAATAAGCTATTGCATCCGAAGTGAGGATGCGACGGAAAGAAATAATCAATTTGGTTTGGAACATCGCGTGAGCTGTTTTGGAAGCAAACTTTTAAGAGTTCTTCGATGGTATTTTCAATGAAAGTTCAGCCTCAAGTTTCTATTATCTTGTCCATCATTATCTTCACATCTGGTAAAAGATTATAACATACTTAATAATACACATTTTTAGTGTCCATCTTGATGGACAATAAATTAAGCATTGGATGGTGTATAAAAAAAATATTGAAGTGCAGAAATAGTAATTAATGTGAAGAATTCGGGCACATAATAGAATTACTACTGAATTTATCATAAGATAACTTTGATGATGGATTCAGAAATTAACCTCGTAAATACATGCATAGCATTGAAAAGGAAACGGATATTGACAACGTTGAAATTTGAGAAGAAAAGAAATAGTATGTTCGTGCAGTAATAAACACCTTATTCATCCTATTCAAAAACTACTAAAAAAAACCGTGATAAAAATATAAAAACTAAAAGCACATAATTATAAGGAACCTGATACAGTAAATATTTAAATAATCTATGTTCCCATCGTAAATACAAATATTAATACAATAAACAAAGCGGGACTCTCATTTTTTGTCTCCCATAGAATCTAAGATTATCCTTTAAATTCATCCAATCCTGAATCTGGATTTATCTACTTAGTTAAAAACTAAAAGATCCTAACCTTAAACATTGGATCGACTCGCCAATTTTTATTTCAAGAGTAAAATTAGGATCTCCTGATACTTTATCAATAGTCATCAGCTTCTACCATCCTCCATCTTCGAAAAATGTTTCTAAAACAACTACTTCAGTGTACAGTCGAAATGGAAAACATAAATCGACAGAGTTCCCCAGCTGTAACTATATCAGCGATTTAGCCAATTTTTCTTTTATATAAAAAATAATGACCTCTAGATATATTATGACGTTTTTTACATCAAACAGCAGGTCTTTATTTCACTGTTACCAACAGTCTTTGACGAACTAATGTTGTGCGAATTTGCAGGTTTTCAAAGCGTCATATCAAAGGTGCTAAAAAAGTATGGGATGTCCTATCGTATCGCCTTGATATTATTACACTTATAACTGTGTTGAATTTAAACTTTCAATTGTTATTTATAATTTCTGATGAACAAGGTTGTACTTTGTTTTTGTTTTCTTTTAATTTCCTTGCAAAGTTGAGATATTCGTTTATAATTACACTGTACATATTTAATTCACAGTTTCGCAAATTGTAATTAATTTGTACAATGGCTGTAGCACTACAATAACCAAAATCGAATTATAATAAATTTTATATGAAGCACCTTATCAGAAAATTGACATGATCTTTCTCAAAGAGAAGTCCAGTTTCTGCTTTCTAGGATAAAACAACAAGATTTATGATCTTCAAGAGTCTTTGTATTGAATTAATTTCCTTGAGCTACCAACTGTACTCAGTCAGGTGATGTAGGAGAGATAACATAAATCTGAATAGAGATTCCAGAAGGTACAGCTTAATTTTTACATGCACAATTGCATATATAATTACAAGTACGGGTAGATTTTTTAAAAAATATTTCTCCTCATCAACAATATGCAGCTTTATATGCGAAAGAATTTTTGTGAATTTTTACGACTGCTGTGGTCAAACTCATGGGCATCTATTTAAATGTATCGAAAGGACAATGTTCGATTCTTTTTATTGATTCCCTTGGCTCTGTCGGTCATTGGCGTTCCAAGTAGTGGCGATTCATACTGAAAACCATATTTTGTTTAGAAAAGTTTATTTACTAATTGTATTGCCTGAACCCTTTTTTTGTGCCATATTTTCAACAAAATCTACTTTTTTTTGTTGCCAAAATCCGCCCACACTTTTTCTAGCCTGAGATTGTTTAGCAAGTGCTTAAGCACAGCATTCATTTTTCTCCGGCAAATTTTAAAACACCAATTTCAGGTTCCGACTGCGAAAATATGTGTTTTCTTCTTCCGTTGCTGCGGAAACAAAACTGCCCGAAAGGTGCTCAAGTGAATGATATTGTGAGGAACCGTAAATGGTATTTGGAGTGAAAATAGCAAAATATTTTAAAATTTTCCTCTTTCCTTCTGAGATTGCTTACCACAATTCTAACATAATTTTAATGATTTCTCCTTTCTTTAATGCTTTACTTCGCAGTTACTTGGGATTTATTTCACTATACAGATAATGCACCATAAAAATATTTTCAAAAATATCGAGTAATTTTTTTAAAAAAAGATATTAGGTTTATATTATTTTATATTATATTTCCAAAAAACTTGAATGAACATATTTATTAAAAGAACTGTTTTCAAAACCATACCATATCGTTAGAACATATTTGTTGAAGATTTTGTTTTGATTGTGCAAAATTTTAAAGTCTATGTGTGTAAGGGTTATTACGTGAAAATAATCTTGATAATTGTTATAAATTACCCTAAAGTGGGGTTATATAAGTTAAGTTGTGTGATTAACTTAACATTTTTCCATTGGGAGTTTGTTATTTGGTATTCTTTCTTTTGCTGCGAAAATTCTATTTGCAAGTAAACAAATGCTTACTTATTCGAAAATTCAAAAAATTCATATGGAGCTTTTCAAGTTTTAATAGCTCTTTGGCAAGAACAGAATGGTTCTTTAAGGGTTCAAATTATCTCTATTTAGAAACTCAAGAGGAAGAAAAGAAAACAATGTTGATAAAAATGGCAAATCTCTTTGGTAAACCTGATTCATAACATGGAGATATGAAACTTAGAATTGTTTACATTCACAAATCAAGAAGTAAATAAGTTGAAAAAGAAAATTAAATTTTTTTTCAAGCTTCAAGTCAGAAACATCGTTGTATAATAACATTTTAGATTTGATTCGTCCTTTTTATAATAATTTTAAAATTTTACCTTCCATTATAGCAGAAATTACATGAATACGAAAACACATTTAGTATAATCTCAAATGCGTGTACATAAGCGTGAGAAACTAAAAGAATTAAAAGTGTTGTTATAGAGTGAACTTACAAATATTTTTAAATCTTAGTAAAATTAGATAAAAATTTACGGAAGTGAAATTTGTAACACTGAAAGGCATTTTAGAAAATTAAATGTGGGAATATAAGTAGTATTTTTACTATAATAAATTTCAAAATTATTGCAGAAAAACGTAGAATATTGGAGTAATTTTTACTTTCTTGTTTACGAAGTAAAAAAAAAAAGGAATCTCCATATTTCAGATCTTCCTGAATTCGAAAAACATGTTTTTGGTATTATTTCTGTCTGTCTGTGTACGCGATTATTCAAAAATGTTTTGAGCAAGAGGGATGAAATTTTGGTGTAGGAAATCAAAACCAAAACTGCATATTTCAACCTAATTATGAAATAAATCCATTTCGGGAAAGTCTGTTTCGCTTCTCGAGTACAAGCGAACTTGATAACTACAAAAAGCGAAAAGTTGGTCGATAAGCACAGGTTCAGCATCTAAAATATAGATTCCTACCGAATTTTGAATGAAATCTTTAAACAGTTGACGGTATGTAGATCTGCATTTTCGCATGCATGTGACTCATAAACGCTATGACTTAAATCAACGAAACTCGACATATGAATCTTGAGACTACATCTGTAATTCCGTGTCAGATGTAATCAAATGTTGGTTTCAATCGGTCTGAAAAAAGCATCTAAAATAGATATTCGCACGATAAATTCAGTAAAAATTCTAAATTTACATCAAAGATCTATATTTTGTAACTGTTGTTTGCTAATACTATTCAAGGCATAAGTGGCCTTACCCAAAATCTACAATTTTATGCGGAAGGAGGAGGATATTATGCGGAGAATATGCGACTTCGACAATATACATCTATGACATCATTCCCACGAATTAATAAAAAATCTAATTTAAATTTTAAAAACCATTTTTACCGGCGTCCTGGCATAGGGGTAGTGCATCTTCCTCGTGATCTGGGCATCCCGGGTTCGAATCCCGCTTCAGGCATGGTTGTTCTTCATCTGTGAGATGTGTGAATGTGCCCCCCTGTAAAAAGGGGTAGTGAAAGCGAATGTGTGTGAGTTTCATGAGCTAGAGGTGTGTGAATGTGCCTCTCTGTAAAAAGGGGTAGTGCAAGCGAATGTGTGTGAGCTTCATGAGCTAGAAGTCAGACTTCTGCCCTCGGGTACTCAGGGGTTTTTACCCTCAGAAGCTACTGAACTCCCTTTCAGTGCTGACACGACATCATCAAAAACCATTTTTTCTCAGTGATTGCTTGATAATGACTTAGTGATGATTACTTCTTGTTTATATTATCTATCTTTTGGTGACAATTATTTCTTGTGTAACTACGTACCTAATTCGGTAGCTCTAATTTAGTAGTTCTGAAGAGCCTGTTCAATGTTTTTGCATACCTATCACAATTTCTAGACAGTATGCAACTTATAAATATTATCATATTACAAATCCTCAGATAAAAACCAATCATGTTCTTTATTTTACTATTTTTTTTTACCTACATCTGTCCATAATCTCAATTAGTATCGATTTAATTGATAAGGCCTCGTGATAAAAAAGAAATGTATCACCCTCATGTAGTCAAAGTATATAAAAGTTTAAAATTTCACTATAATTAAAAGTCTAGTTCCAATGCAAGGGTAAGAAGACTGCTTTTCATTAGGATTTCCAGAGGGAGTTCCATATTTGTGTTTCGCTAGGAGGAAAGTCAGAAAAACACTTTGACGCTCGAATCAACTTTACCACTTTTGAGTTCACTATGATAATTTATGGTCCTCCTAATCCCACGATGCCATTGATAGGCAAAGTTTGCTTTATATTGGCATTTCTACTACCTTTGTTAGTGTCTGCTTACTCCAATGACACCTGCAGTTTGCTCATTACTGTGATTCATGACAATTACTGAATAATTTATTTATGCCTGAGACTTGAAATAAGGGTTTATGTTAGGTAATGTATTAGATTCTGAGAGTTTATGTTTTTTTTACCGTCCATGATTAGGTCTATTACTATTCATTCCTTGACCACTCAGTTTTGGCTGCATCACCACTTCCCTATGTTCTGAAAAGAATACCTTTGGGATTTTATGTTCTTCTATGAGACTCTAACAGAAATATTTATTTCCAGTGCCTACAACAGGCAAAGTGCTGATTGAATGCTGACAAAACATTCATGCATGTTTAATTCTTATTGTAGAAGGAACTTTAAACTTTTCAATCAGTTTTGCCTTGAGTTTGTGTAGCTGGCTTTTTTCTTTGAGGCTCTAGGTAAAATTCCATGTGGGGCAACAAATGTTTCACAAGGCTTACAAACATAAGTCAATATGGGGGAAATAGTAAAAGGAAGTTTCAAATGAAAAATACACAGGACAAATTCTTTTCAAAAGAAAGAAGATAAGAATATACATAAATACAAACAGAAACAGAAATTGCTCACATGTAAACAAAAATATTCAGCAATTTAGATTACATAATAGGAAAGGTTCGGAAACATAAGATATTTAAAATATAAGGCATAAAAATATATGTAATCAAGCACACAAAAATGCAGCCGGCATTAGAGCATAAATGTATATATGGGAAGCTTACAAATACATACTTTCATTCTCTGATGAAAGTTCTTGATGGCTGTTCTCTAATGAAAGAATTTATATTATCGTGGAATTTTCATATTACAAGATATTTCTACTTAATATACAGACCTGTTTCATAATAGTACCATGTATACACCGAAATTTATGATTTTTTAAAAATATTCGCCAAGCAATTTTAATAATTTTCATTTTGAGAAAATTTTAGCTTTTGATTCTTCATCTTATTAAAAAATGACCAATGTCCAAATCAACCACTCGTTATCTAAAATATTAACAGCAATGAAAAAAAAGTAGGTCTTAATATATTTTTAATAGGGGTTATATATATATATATATATATATTTAATATATAATTTATTTTATATATCTATTTATACATTTTTTTATTTATATATTTATTTATTCTTTTTATATATTTTATTCTATATATTTAATATATAATTAATATATCTAAATGACTAAGTCAAAACGATTTTTATGCGACTTTTATTCCAGACAAACAAAATAACGATTGGTCATTCTTTTACAAGATGTGGTTCTCTATTTATTTTGAAATTATCACTTATTTAAAAAAATATATATATATACTTATAAAGCTTCTATTATTCCATCGCAGAATTTAATACTGATGTAATAAATATACAACTATGTTTTTTTTTTTGACATTCCCTATGAGAGATTTATTTTAGAGTGTCCTCCACTTCTAATAATACTTAATAATAGTTTTAGATGTTATTTTGACTTGAAAGATTCATCAGATTGGCATCAGAAATCATGTTTTACTCTTTTCATGTCATTAAACATTGCTAAGAATTCGAGGTTAATACCTTGGGCCTGAGGAGGGAGGATTTTCAGTTGTTCTCTCTACAAGTTTCTGCTCAAAAATATTCAAAACATAATTAAACATTATCAGCATAAATAGTTATATAAAAAAAATGTAAACGATCTCCCATCAACTTCCACATATATATGTTTTTTTAATGAAGCCACTTATAATATAATGCCAAAAATAATTTTGCTTCCATGTTATGCAAATAACGTTCTCATGAAAATACTCGGAAAGTGATCCATAGTGTTTTCTCTACAAAAGGCTTGTCTTCGGGTTTTTGATGTTTTCATTCCATAAACTGCTACAGGGCAAAAAGATTTGCTTTCTTAAACTTATCTATTTAATGACATTAGATTGTTTGTCGTCCTCTGCTTTTTTTTCACATTTTTATAAATTTTTAAAAACTTATTATTTTTAATTTTTGTAAAAATTCCCTGTATAACTAGAATCCCGAAGTGCATGAGATAAACGCAATGTCTGAAAATATGTACAAAAAATTCTAACAATGTGGCAATGCACAAGCGAGTATACGCAATATATTATGTTTCTATTCAGTGCAAATGATAATGCAGATATAAAAAGGAACAAAATATTGCATTTACTTGTTTATATTCACAAAAAATAAAAATATTGAATTATATATTTAATTATCGCACCTACATGTTTACGGATAAACGTCGAAAAACACAGATATAATTCCGAAAGTGTTTTATTTTTTGAACTCATGGATGTATAAAATGTAAAGATTCGTTAAAATTTGGAACAAACTTGAAAAGTCAACTTCTGCCCCCCCCCCCCCGAATGATCCAGTCCTTGAAACATTTTTGTTATAGGAATGAGGGCGACTATCATAAAGATTCATAAACAGTTTACTTTCCAGCATAAGCTCATATTGTGAATTTTGTATAACTGTAAGAGGAGCCCAGAATCCTTATGAACTATTTCTTTTGTTCCATCTTATAACAAATGTTTTATATTTTCTTCCGTTGATGACTCACACCCAAGGTCATTCAAATGGACCATAACAGTTTATAACGGCTTTTGTATTATATCAACCTATACGCATAACAACTATTCTTAAAATCTATACAATTCTTGAGATAGTCGGCCACAAATGAAAAATTCTCACAATTTTCAGCGCCAGTGTATTCGTAGGCATATATAGCACCAAATATTGGATGCCTGCATTATAAAAATTACATTATTTTTTTAACTTCCTAACGTGAAATACTCTATTTAGATGATGCCTAGAAATAATAATAATAAAAAGAAATTATTTCCTGACTTAAAACAGCCTAAATATATCGTTTCAAGACTCACATTTTCAAAGAAACTCTCCGATACATTTTGGTAATATTTCCTGAGAAATTTCATAAAACAGTTTTTATTTGTGTAATTAAAATCGATGAGATTCGAAAATCGATTCTTTTTCATTAATAAAATCAATTAATATCAATCATTTTTTTCCTGGCATTGAGTGTTTATTTTCTCCTTTAGTAATACTTAAAACCATTGAAGTCTAAACTCGATTTCTTCAATTTCCATCAATACGGAACTGGGAAAAGTGAATGTCTTTCAGAATTAAAGCACCCTTTTTCTGCTAAAAAAGTACGAAATAAGTTGAAACGAGTGATAGTCCAATAGTCACAAATATTAAATTATGCGCCATATTTTCGAATTTTCAATCAGAAGTTCATATCTTCTTGAAATGCTTGCTTTCTCTGGCATCATTCATAAAGACGTGAAGAGTGTGTCAGTCAGCAGAACATAAAAGTTAAATAGCAAAATTATTTTAATAAATTAAAAATATTTCCAGCTTCTTGATCCTGATGATGAAAAAATGCAGCTAAAAACTTACTAGTAAATTCAATATATGAAGGATCAACATAAATATAGGCAGTATATTTTAAGATGAGAATTCTGAAAAATCTTTACATGACAATGTTAATACACAATAAGTATTTCTTAAAAACTATTATGTTGTTGATAATCCAGGACAGTTCAACATACGAATAAGAAAAAGGCCTTTTTTTCTTTTACTAATATGATTACACACGTGAGCAAATATAAGAAACAGCTCAATTACACTTAAAAAAAATATTAAGTTCCGTATGCGAATAGCAATTATCAGCATAATTTCGGTCATTCTCTGCCATTTTCTTAAAACCTGTGGCATAAAACGGCAGACTGCAGATGAATAATTATTTTCGAGAGGAGGTATTGGAGCCATTTTGGAAACAATGTACGACAAACCTGTCACGAATCGCGTTTTCTAACCTGAGCGGAATTCGGATGGCTTTGTGGATTGTGAGTCTCTCCGGTACCACTGCCCTGATGAAGACAGTCCAACAGTCACTCTGATTTTTTTTATTCAAGCGAAAGTAATAAATGGAGGCATGGAAGATTCTATTTTACGGCGCTGTTATCATTCCTTCCCACAATTACTTTCATTACAAATTTATTTCATTTCGGTACATTCTACGATAAGTGATGGAAAGAGATTTAATGTGGGGGCAAAATCTGTTTTCTAGCAGAGAGGCCCTTCGGAAGGTAATAAAACTGTGAATCGTGATATTGTTTGAATTCTCATCACGAACGAAGAAAGCTCTGAATTTCGATTTCAAGAGAAGGAATCTTCGGCTTGTTAGAAGCCAACAGGAATTATTAGAAGAGCAGTATCTACCGATGTCAACACTCCATTAATTTTTGGTGAATACAGATGGATTGCGACAATTTTTATCGGACAAAACATTGCAAACAAAAATTTTAAAGAACATCCGAATATCTAATCTGAAGCATTGCAACATAATAACATTTTAAGCTTGATTCTCCTTTTTTTAAGTAAATTCCTATAGGAAGACTGCCTATTACCAAAAGTTTATATAACACACACACACACACACACACACACACACACACACACACACACACACACACACACACACACACACACACACACTCAGAGAGAGAGAGAGACAAGATAACTAGAGTAATTTTAGAAGAGTAGAAATGTAAAACGGTTATTGTTCCATGCTTTCTTTGGTTATACTCGGAAATCATAAAAAAAAACTTTACAATTTTGATTAATATTAATAAGAATTTAATTAAAATGTTGAAAAAACTTTTCCTATCATTCGATTTGATACTATTTCCTTACCAAGCCATTCCCTATCCAAGAAATAATTTTGAGACAAATTTAATAGTTCTAAGTTCAAGAGTCTGTTCATTTTGAATAATTTTTATCATGATCCTGCAATTTACAAATGATATCCCAGCCTATAAATATTGATGGAAAGAGATATAATGTGAGCACAAAATCTACTTTTCAGCAGAGAGGCCCTTTGGAAGGTAATAAAGTTGCGAATCGTGACATAGTTTGAATTCTCATCACGATCATAGAAAGATGAGAATTTCGATCTCAGGACATGGAATCTTCGGCTTTATTTGATGTCAAGAAAAATTACTGGAAGAGCGGTATTTACCAGTGCCAACCGACACTATCTACTGGTGTCAACACTTCATTAATTGGTGAATACAATATATTGTGACAGTTTTTATTGCACCTTACAAACAAAAAACACAAACAAGAAATTTAAAGGAGATTCGAATACCTAATCAGAAGGGCTTTAACATGATAATATTTTAAGCTTGATTTGTCTGTTTTTTTTTTATTTGTTCTTAATTATATAACAGCGACAACGCCCACACATGTACAAGGCGTCTCAGGAGTATACGGACTGGCGATTTTTTCAAATAGCACTTCAAAAAAATTTAAAAAAATGAAGCAATAATCACGAAAAAATAATAAGTATTTGGAATTATAAAAAAAGTTTATTGCAACTTTCCGAAGAATGCGGTTTAGAAAGATGATTTTCATTTCTCCTCAAGGCCCACCTTACATCATTCGGGGCCACGTTTTTTAAAGAAGATAAAAGTAACCTAATCTACCAGTATAATAAATGTTTGGATCTTCAGGCAATTCTATGGAAAAGTAAACATGCCTTACATAACTTTTGGTCATAACATTATTTTGCTTTCTACTCTTGTCTTTTTTTAAATCCATCAGAGTTAAGAAAAAAAATTTCGTCGTGTAATACAAAATACAAGCTTTGCTCTATGATTACGTCTTCAAAAGCTTAATGTCGTGTATATTCACATTCAGTGGATTATTTTCCTTTAACACTCGTTACTTACCCATCTGAAAATGCGGGAAAACTGGAAGGATCGAACTAGCGATCTGCTGAATTATATAAAGATTACTACATACAAAATGTAACAATATTATTATTATAGTCAGTAAATTATCATATTTTAACAATATAAATCAAATCATAAGTTAATTTCCGCCTTTATTTTTTTACTCTAACGTTTTCCCTTCATCATCCAATTATCCGTATTTTGACAACTAGATGATGAATTTCTGAATATTGATTAGAATAACTGGATGAATTCTAATAATTTGGATAATTGGAATTCTACCATACTTTTTGCAATTATAATATTTTACATGCTTAATATCACAAATAGTTACCGCTACAAAATTTTTCTGTCTTTTTATATTTTTATTAAATAATTATTTTCAATCATAATTTGCTTTTTATTTTATTATATGAAGGAAAAAAAATTCAGGTTCATCAAGGAAAATGTTCTTTGTCATTAAATTTCTATATAATTAACGGAAAGTCTGAATGTGATTACTTAAGAGCGTTTCGTATAAAGTAACTGTTAATATCAAACATTTTGACCTGCATTTACAGTAGCTTCATTCATCATGGGTACCCGATGGGTATTGCAAACATTTCACTCTCGATAAAATGATCTAGAAGTTGTTAGGCAACCATCTCGCAATCATTAATACGGTTATTAGGAGTTGCAACAGCTTTGAAAGGTGTGAGAATTTCCTCAATTTCGATGAAACAAATCCCTTTCTACTCGGTCTATGTTTCACTATGTCAAATAGTTTTTATCTTTTATGCCTTGAGCAGAAATCAAATCTGGATTTATAAGCTATAAAAACTTGCATCATCAATTTTATGAAGCAGGAGTCAAGATTGACAATATTCCTTTTCCAATCTCAGTTCATTGCTTTATTTTTTTGTATAAAATCGTGGGTTATTTTGAAAACTCAATCGCTTTAAATATATTGTCTCTTAAGAGATATAAAGGAATTTTTCAAATATGAATTCAGTTTATTTTTGATTATTATATCAAAACGATTGTAATAATACTATTGGCTGTATTATAGCATTCTAAAAATAAAATCACGAGATTTTTTTTGAATTGAAAACATCTCAAATATCCATAAAATTCATTAAGAAGTGATATACAACAAAAGTGCAACGACAATTTTTTTTTCTCGAATTTTGTAGAAGATGAATGAAATGGCATATTCATACAGTGTAAAATGAAATGCAGTAAGGCATTAGATGACAAAGTTGCAAAAAGAAAAAAAAAGTGTCAAAGCCATCATTTGGCTACTTTTTGTCATGCAATTGTGATAATACGCAAATGGAATAAATTATATATGTGAGAACATTATTATGCTAAGAAAAGAGTCTTAACATTTCTATAATTGTATAAAGGGTGACTTTCAACTTCCAAATTCAAAAACATAATTATTCACAGAGATTGAGGACAGAGAGTGAAAGAGGCATACAATGATCACACTGCTGGCCATTAAAATTGCAATACCATAAAGGAAAGCAAATAGAAAAAGATATTTTTTGTATTTAAAATCAATTATAATTTTGTCATCATTAATAGATCAGCATTTGGATGTTATAAGGCTATGTACTTTTGCGTGACGATCTGCATTATTAACATTTTTTTTCTAACTTATTTAATTAGAATTTCTGATGATAGTGAATGGTTAAAGTTGTTCATTTACATATTGGTTAGTGTGTGGTTTGTAAATTGTAATATTATGCGTATTTTGAAATTTTTTTTCTTTAAATAAAGATTTTTTCTACTTTTTTTAAATTTACAAATCTTTTTTATGTATTTATTATTTGAAATGTAAATATTAACTCACGGATTTTTATTGCATTATGTGTATCTTATGTAAAATGTTTATAAGTTTTTAACTGATGTAGCATGCCTGGTAAAGCGCCCTGTATATATAATTATTTTTGACGATTATATATGTATCGTGAATTAATTTTTGAATGCATATTTATAAATGATGTAATTCATCATTTATGCTCTTCCACTTCGATCTCTAAAACGCCCTTTATTTTATGGATAAATACATAAAATGTGAGTAATGCTATGCAATTTGAATTTGTTTACGAAAATTGTTGGTGTCTGTTGCGATGCTTTGCAATACAGGATTCATATGACTCACGGCTGTGATTTAATTACTTAACGGTGACGATTATAATTGTGTTTACACTAATGAATGTTTACTTCTTATTCCGTGCAATTTCTGGAGGCGTTTTGGCTTCATTCGTTGCCATCTGATTTAAAATGTGTGACACTATGATCTAATGATCTTAAGGTCATCATTGTTGCCGATAAAAATATTTATTTCTAGATACCCATTAAGCAAACAAAAAAAAGGTAATGATATTTTTTACGGATAATTTTTAAATTGGAGTAATTATTATTACAAGAAAATTACTCTTTATCTACACTTCCTTATCTAAATAAAAATGTAAGATGTTTTGAAATCCATTATGCATTTTGTGGTTTAGAAATAGTTCAGAATAAAACAATGATTGGATGACTTGGGCATTTAGTTTCCCACATTATTGCGGTGTCTTGTCATTTAATTACATTGTTTGAAACAATTAAAATAGTGAGGCGCATGTATTTGCAACTTTTTAAACATATGTATTTTACCGTATATGTAAACATATGTGCATTCATTTGCACATGTATTTTTTACATATTTATAAAGAAGCCCTTACAATACTTTTGTTATCAATCATAGAGTGTATATTTAATTTTAATGAACATACTGGGGAGTGGTATAACTTAAAACTTTCTAAAATTCTAACAAAAAATTGGGAGGAACAATATATTTTCTATTTAGAATTTTATCGCTTATATTTATCTCATCGTAAATAGAGGATTCCGTTTCCTATTCCCAGCGTAACTCCCATACAATGATATATCAATAATTTATAATTTTATTGCTTATATTGTTTTTAACAATAACTTCCTCGTAAACATTTGGGATAATTATGACATTTTTGTTTTAAAGATATTTCAAAATTTTAGTATTTTTTCCCCTACTCTTTGTTTATCACACCCACATTTAGACTTTTCTGGCCAACTGTCGCAAAGGCTTGACAGCTGCTTGCCACAGTATCTCCCGACTGTCAGGAATACGTGCCAGTTACTGTGATTTTTAGCAACGGACTAAGACAGAGGCATGACACTAGTTTGGAATATTTCACTAAAATTTTTCTCAACGGTATATGGAAGTTAATTATTATTAATTTGGCCTTATTTATTAATTTAAATTGATTTATCATTACTATGTTATTATTTTTAATCCTTTTATCAAGAACTAATGATAATTTATGATTTATCAATCTAATTTTAATTTACTTCTTATAAATTTAAGTTTTACAATAGTTTTTTTTTTTTTTTTTTTTTTTTTTTACAATTAGGCTTAAACAAAAAAAAAAAAAAAACTGCGCCAAATCCGAAAAATCATGGCCGTTGAGAAACGTCGATTCGAACGAGCCGTACGGCTCCTTGAAACTGTTCTCAGTGTTACACTGAAAACAAAAACAATGGAAATTGACTTCAGCATCTCGATGATATTTAAAGACAAATATTTGGGGTGGGAGGACAATTCATTGTAACGTGCTTTATACAGAGTTCAAAGGTTGTTTAGATTTGTTTGGAAAAGCTTGTTTAATTTAATATACAAAATTAAGTTTTCATTAAAGAAAAATAATTATACCGATAAAAATATTCCTATAAAGGTTTAACCAATGTACCATATCGACAGCCCGAAATTTGATATCGAGTTTTCAAAAATTCAAGATACGCCAATTATGCAAGTTTGCAATACGTGAAAAGTATTGTGGCCTACTGTGCTCGCATTGATCGATGTGGCGTGAAATTCGTCCCTATTGTTCCCCTTATAGTGTAGACATTCAAACATTTCATATTTATGTTTCTAGCGTAAGATGGAACGATATCACGTTAGTACAGAGTTTCAGTAAACTGGGAACAGAGCTTTAATTTAAAGTATCAACTAATTTTGATACCTCGTCTTTGACAAAGCTTTACTCTAACGTACCTTTTCTCTCACGATAAAGTGAAATTCCTGATCGATAAATTATAGTATGTTACCCCATCCATTTTGAAATATTTCATGTTTAATTTTAAGACAAGGAAATGATGCGCAAGTCCGCCCAGATTACCATCATTTTTTTAAAACCAATACACCCACTTTGACATTTAAAGGATGTTTCTAAGAGTTATAATTTACTGCCCTGATGGCATAGAACTTTCCTTTTCCACTCGTTACTGCATCAGAAATTGATTTCAACAATAGCATTAAAGGATCTTATACTTTAAAATATAGGGTATTGTTTTTTCCTTGATAAGTATTAATCAATCTAAACATGAAGGGCATTTCGAAATAATTAACGGTTTTTAATTAGAGTGAACTCTTCATACAGCTTTATTGAACCAATAAATCAATCTAGATTGAGAAACTGTTTTCGAAGAGGAGACTTCTACAAGCAACACTATATACCACAAAGTTATCACGTTGCAAAATGCTTAAGTCAACTTGTTGTCATATTAGGTCAAAGACCCAAACTAGCGTTTTCGCTTGTCATATATATCTTTTTTTTCGAACACGAAAGAGTAAAAGGAGACGTTATAGATTGCGTGATACTAAAAGGTGCATTTCCTTTCGACTTTTTTTCTAGAAAAAAAAAAGGCTCAATTCTGTTTAAAGAGTCATTTTAAATTCTGGTCCATACTGAAATGAGGATGGGTAGTTGATAATGCCCTTTATTTGTGCCTTGAGATTATGAGAAATGGAAGTGTGGAAATAGAATAGATTTGTGTGTGAGATTCGTGAAAAAAAAATATTCGAGTTGTTTCTAAACGGCATAATAAAAAGGGTGTTAACACAGAGCAGAGGAAATTTTGAGGAGATTGGAAAAGGTAATAAATCATTTAATATCTAAATTAGTGGCAAAAATATTTTTAGTACGCGAATAAGAGATATTATTAATCAGCCGCTATTTATGACCTTCTGGTCCTGGGGATTGTTAGTAGCCAGAAATTCTATTTTAATGGCCATCGAATGTATTTTCGAATTTCAATAGAAATTTAATTTTTTTCATTTTATAAACCTTATGCTGTTATGTTTATTGTATTATGTGTTCTCTAATTTTCTGTCATACCATCTAACATTTGAACTTTAATATAAATGAAACACGTTGTGATCATTGATCAAATATGATCATTTAATCCAATAACTAGTTGCAATATGTTCAAAAAAACTTGCGATTATTAATTAGAATCATTCACCATTAAAGCTTTATATGCCTAATTGATGTTTCATGATTTACGTAATACCTCTGATATTTTGTTTACTTTTCCAATAAAAATTAATGAACTATAATAATAAGTCAAAACCTCAAACTAAAACAGCAATGACATATTTGAAGCACTAAATTATTTTAACGAGTAAGATTTTAAACTGCCGAATTTTAAAAAAGCTTCATAAATGGATACTTCTAAAGTTAAACCGTAAATTGTAATCACCACTAAAATAAAGCGAGATTCAAAGATTTTATTAAAGGTAAACTTTAAGAAGAAACCGATTAGTTATGGAAACAATAAAACTGAATCCTTATACCTTGATTATTAACAATGAAAGAAGCATTTTAGCGATAAAAAAATTGTAAAAACGATGGAATCAATTCCACTTTCATTGCGACAATGAAAGTATTGTTGTTGAATATACTTAAAAATAATTTTAAAATTTTATAAATTAGATAAAGAATTATACTACTAAACATTAGTGTCATTAAAAAGATAGATCTTTGAATTTTAAGATGATGTAAATATTATTTCTGTGCATAATATTTCCAAAAGCTATCGTGGAAAAGCATCAAAAAGTCACTCAATTTTTTAAATTAATTAAAATTCTAATCAGATCTTCGAAAAAAATCATTCCATGAAATACACTCCAAAGTATACTTGCGCCCTGTTTGATATTTCTAAGTAAAAAGGTTTGGTATTTATCCAGGTAAAAAGAGCTATGACATATTTAAGTTTGAAACATATTAAACCTTTTCTCTTTACATTAAAGTTCGTTTTTTTATTTGTAACCTAACATATATATCAAGGTATGAAACTGTCTATTTCATTTATTTAGAATTTTATATATAGATAATAGAAATATGGATGAAAATTTATATGGTATAAAACACACACACACACACACACAGACACACACACACACACACACACACACACACATACACACACACACACACACACACACACACACGCACGCACACACACACACACACACACACACACACACACACACACACACACACACACACACACACACACACACACACACACACACACACACACACACAATCATTTGGATATTTAGTAATCCATCTTCCTTCGAGACATCATGTTAAGAATCAATAATGTAGCTTTGTCTTCATCTCGTTCCAGAAAATAATAAAAATTCCTATTTAAATTTTTTTAATGGTTTTAGTACTTGCTTTGAAGAATTCAGACACCCTGTCGACCTATAGCTCTTTTGACCCGTGCGAGTGAACAGAACATGCGGCAATGCCTTCGACTTCTGGCCATTGTAGAGTTCGATGATTTTTTAATACGTCTGGTTGGAATTTCGGTTTCAATTTCAATGTCCTTTGTGGAGCACTGTCTAATGTGCAGTGATCCGGTGAGCAGCGCCCAAATGATAAAGGTCTTCGTGACTACATGGACTGTTATTGTTTAACATCACATACCGCAGACGGTCGCCTACAAGACACGGCGCCAAAACACTCTTGGGAAAAAACGGCTCATGGGGCTACCCCTTCCTTTTTTTTCTGTCCCTTCTGTCCGGTGGTTCGATTCTAATTGACCCTTTCCACATGCATAACTGAATGCTGTGAAGCCATTAGGCCTGTTTGGGGATCAAGATGTAACGGATCACGCAAAAGCAAGAAGAAAGTCAAACACCCGATTGTTAAAAGCAGTTCTGTGAATGACACAGACATCGACCTTTGGTAGACAGGGTACTAATTGGCTGGGTTTTTTTCCCCTTCTGGAAAGTGTGACAAAAGGATTAAAGTAGTTCGGGAATTGGTTTATTGGAACCGGGAAGCTTATGATTTTCTACCATATTCCAAGTTTAAGATTAACTCTGCAGCTTGAATCTATTACACTTCTGCAAAAATCTAAGTAAATTTTCAGATTGTATAAAATTAACATTTGAGCTAAAACTGATAGAATAGTTAAAATGAACTATGCTTCAATAAAAATTAAATAAAAATTTTCAATTTCTATAAAACTGAATTTGGAGAAAAGGATGACTGAATAATTTAAATTCATTCACTATCATCAGAAATTAAGCGTATATATATATATTTATTTATTTATTTAAAAATTACCGAAATTCGGGCAACATTTGGACGACAGTTAAATTGGTATCATTAGCAAGAGAGTTTTTAAAATTTTGAAAAGGTGTAAAATTCAGTAAAATTCATTTTTGTGCAATTGCATTTTCGGAGGTTTCTCACAGGAAACCTTAAAATTTAGTTTATTTAGTTAATTAAAATTTCAAAAAAACAAAAAAATCACTGAAATGCATATTTTTATCCACCGTGGTATACGTGTCCCAAATTTAATAGCTATATGTCAAATGGTAGTCCTGTAATGCGTCAATATACACACATTCATACTTATTAGTGGTAGAGAGACAGAGTGGTAGAGATGGTAGTGATAGAGTGGTAGTGGTAGAGAGAGAGTTATTTATTTTAGGGAGAAATCGAAAGAATGATAAAATATCTGTTTTGAAACAGGTTGGAGATAGTTATACTACAAAGCAAACTACCGCTTGGGTAAATTCCCAAGAATAAATAAAAGATTTATAAATTGGTGACTAATAATCCTCGTTTGTATAACGTCCCATTATTCTTAACTTCTATCTTCAACAACTGAATATGACGCATTATAAAGTTATATATTACAAATTTTATAACTAATTTGGGAAAAAAATGTGAACATTTTCCCCAGTTTCCTCAATTTAATCCTTTTATTTATTTATTTCATTTTCCATTTACTCTTCTAAGTTTATTTGATAACAAAATGTTCTCCACCAAAGCTAGTTCTTAATTTAACCTCACCAATTCTATAAAAAAGTTCTGTCAAAACTACTTGAACTCTGATAAGTAAAAATTTTAATTCGGGGCCCTTCGAAATTCATCGAAGAAGAAAGTCTCTTTGATCCATTATCTCCTCAGAAATCATTCAAAAGAGAAAACGTGACCTCTCATCCGGTGCTCTTTTTTGAGAATCCCAAACGAAGCACAGTTCATGAGATCTTGAAGGGACAGTCTGATGAGTATTATTTGTAAAATGAAAAACTGATTCTCAGTAGCACAAATTAGATACTAAATGTGGGTTAAGTTGACATCTGATAGGCAATTAATCAATGAGATATAATATTAACACTTTTAAAAAGGTTATTGATGCAGTTTTTCAAAAACTTTTTGCACATTTAAATGAATTTAATTTCTCTGCTTCGTTTTCCTCCTGTAGAATCAAAGATCGCTTAAAAATTAACATTTACTATCTTCAATTATTTTTAATACAAATATAAAGAAAAAATTATTTATTGTAATAAAGGAGAAGATTTACAAAATCTCTTTTCGGTCAATAAACTGTAAAAATAAGAGAAGAGTGTAATGAACCATGAAAAATGCATTTTGAAAGCAAATTTCAATATACTCAAAAAATTCTCCTAATGATGAGTGTAAAAATATTACCAGTTGAATTATTTTTTACTTCTGATTTAGAAACAAATTTATAATAGCTCTTCATGGCTTCTTTAGAAGGAATCTTTCATAACGACATGGGAAAAAGGAAGTTTATAAATTGAATAATATTGTAATAAATCGCATCTCTGGATCATATTTCCGCATTGTTTCGGTGAAAACTTATTAATTTAAACTGAAAAAGGTAAATATTTCGATTGATATATTTTTTTTAATTTAAAAGAATAAAATACATTTGAGGTAAATATTAGAATATCACAATTTCACTGATAAAAGATATTATATCTATTAGAATTAACAACAACAAAAAAAAAATATTTATCTTTAAACGATGAAAACCGCGATGAAAATATAATCTATTAACACAATATATTTTCATACTGTGGGAACGGTATGAACTAACATTTAGAAATTTAAAATAAATAAATTTAAATGGAAACAATCATTAGAAATGAATTATTTTTTATTTATTGCTTCATAAGGTGAAAATAATAACTTAACCTATCCAGATTAGTTAAAAAGTTTAAGTTTATTATTTAATTAAATTTAAACTTCTTAGCTTTCTTTTTCTTGCATACAAAAATTCAGATTTTCACTAATTGCCATTAACTGTAAATTCCATTGTATGGAAATCATGTTGAGATGACAATAGAGACAGAGAATGCTGCATTTATTATATTAAAAGCTGCTAAATGCTACTTCAGCCAATAACGATGATATTGATCTTGAGAAGATAGGTTATTTTTTGGATAAAAATGAATTTGTTGGTAAAATTCATTATATTCTAATGTCTTTACCTATCTAGCATTCTTTATTTTAAATGTTATAGTCGTTAGTAAGAATTTGTTTTCAAAACAGAAGAGGACTAAGAAGGAATGATGTCTATTTTGGCGACTGATCTCATGATACTGAGCTGTGGTCAGATGACGTGGACGACACTTGAGAAAACATTGACTTCTTTCAAATTTCCATACTACACTAACAGAAAAATGTCTTATCTTAGGAGGATTTGGTTTGCAGCTTACCCGTGGAATCAGATCTTGAAACCACGGCCCTTTCGTCCTGAATCCGAGACTGCCATAAGGCGGCCAAGGCTTCACATTTCTATGAATCTAAAAGACAATAGCTATGAAACATTAAATGATTCTATTTCTGTTTAAAAGTTAAATTTTTTTATTTCGAGACAGATGACAAATTAATTTTTTTTTTTGCTTTTATTGAAAAAAAAATCACCCATTCTTTTTAAAAAAATAATGTTATAATGTTTATAGCTTATATTATTTGTAGTTTAATTATTTCGTTTTGTGACATCAGCAAACGATAGAGTAAAAAATGATTAATTTAACATGTAGTTTCTTTAAATAAATCTAATATGTTATAGTGTGTCTCAAAATTATATGGATAAGCTAATATTTGGGGGAAAAAAAGTTCAAAAAATTACACAGTAATCACGGAAAAATAATTGGCATATGGTATTAAACATAAATCTATCACAAAACAGAAATATCATGTTTATATCACACATTTTTGGTAAAAAAAAATAATAAAATTCAAAATAAGATATCTCAAAAATATATCGGCAATGAAAGATTCGCTTTTATAATCATTGTATTAAAAAAAAAATAATACATATTTTGCATTATGTATGTGTAACGTAACCAGATCGGAATACAAAATCACTCCTTGTTCTTTATTTTGAGAAGAATTGGAAAACGTTTCGTGCTGTTCGAATCTCTGCAGCTGAAACAGCTAAAGTTTGACGTTTAAAGACTCAAAAAAGTTAGTCTCTCATATTACTAAACAAATTAAGCATACTAGAATTGGTATTTATCAAATTCTATCGGAAAGTGGCAATGTGATTACAAACAAGTGTTCAGTTTTTACGATTTTTTTATATGATAAAACTTAATTATCATCTTTTCTTTAATTTGGTGATGAGTTAAGCATTGAATGTAGTAGTTGATCAAATGAAGTTAGATGGAAGAGAAAGGTAACGAAGTTTAAAATATTTTTAAGCAGCGATGATACTAGTTCGAATTGCTTTATTCCCCTTATTCATTTAGCCTCCCCTCCTCCCGAACAAATTTAGTAGAAATTCTCGACAACCTACAATTACATAAGTAAATGAAGATTCTCAAAATGTTAAAATAAAGGCAGGAAAACTTTCAAAAATGAGCTTAACAGGTTCTTTTTATTTTTCTAATTTTTTTACAAGCATAACAATTTTGTTTGCACCGGAAGTTCCATTTGATACTTTAAAGGTGAAAAGATCGAGATAAATTAAATAGTCATTCAGTCGGAAAAGCGGTAGAAAATAGAAGAAAATTACAAACTAACACACCCGGAAACAACGATTCAACAAGTGAAGTGGGACCAGCGCTTCAGATGGGACTACATTTGCATCCGCACCCGACGAGGTGGCATACCTCCCAGTTTCAACTTTCACAGGTTTCTGACTACAAATAAATAGGTACCGCTTCCAAATTACAGTCTCATTGTGGAATAGGTGCGAACAAAATTCGCGGAGAGCATTCGAAATAGCTCCTGACTGAAAAGGCGGGTGTCAAAGTGCCCAATTACGTCTCCCCAACCCCTGGTTGTTGTCCCGCAGGGGTCGTTGTGTACGTGACCCCAGTCAGAGAGAAATCGGTTCCCTGAAATTATAAGTGTTTGCCGGCTGTCTGGAATACCGAGCAAGTTGGAAGAAATAGTGAAAAACAACACTTGTGAGAGGAGTGGGAGATGCCATTTCGTATGCCGCTCGCACAAGTGAGAAGAGGATGGACCAAATGATATATTTGGATATTAGCCGAATATGACATGGCGATTTTAATCTTAGATTTTTCATTTTAAAGTTTTTAGAGTGAAAAGTAAATAAACTTTTCTTTTCTAGTTGATTTATCAAATTTTCCTTAGCCGTGGGCAGAGATGGATTATTGAATCGTAGAATCATAGGCCTAAGTTTCCCATAAGTTTAGGAGCTCCAAGCTCACCAATTTTTTTTTTTTTTTTGCGTTATTTTAAAAGTTGTTTTGTTTTGTGCTTTTATTTAATTAGAAAGGCCATACAATCGAAACCATTTAAATAAAAACTTCCTTCTGACTACAAATAAATAGGTACCACTTCCAAATAACAGTCTCATTATGGAATAAGTGCAAACAAAATTCGCGATTTCCAAAATTTTGGAATAACATTAATTTAGACATTTAACCTGGTAATATTCCTAATTATCAATTGCATAACTTATATTAAATAAGAAATTTTTAAAAAAATATGCATGCTTTATATTTCTAAAAAAACATTCAATTCAATTATTATTATTATTATTATTTAGATTATGTTATGAGAAATTTTGTATTCTTTGTTTACAATTTTGTTTAAAATAGTAAATTAGAAGTAATTCAATTTCAGTTGTGGATTTTTTTTTATATTCGATATACTGAAACTTTCATATTAGGAAGTTATGTGGAATTAATTGTTTTCTGCTACAATTGTTCAAAATTTCTTACTTGAAACTACTTATGTAACGATTAAATAAAAATCGACAAGATATATGTTTCTGAAATTTTGAAGTGGAAAACGGGCTTCGAGATTTGATTTGTTTAAGCTCCCGTAGAAGGCTTTATACGAGCTATGGGCTGAATTTATGCCGATTTGACCAATTATTCCTGACGAGTTCAGCTTAGAATACATTTTTACCCTTGGCTTTGAACAGTATCTTGGCTTTGAACAGCCGGATAAACAGGACGCGTGGTTTAGGTACCGTTTTAAGAGGCTCAAAACTTTAAAAAATTAAGGCTACTATTTTTTTCTTCTTAGTTTAAAGTTCTTAGAATCTTTAAAAATCAATTTTTATTATTAATAAATTTAATTTCGCTACCCTAATAAAAACTCTGCGCAGACATATTACATAAAAAACAAGGCGATAAAAAAGTCTAGCCTCATTTTTATAAATTATAAAAATAAATATATTTAAAAAAAAATTCAGTTCGTCCTTTTTTTTTCTTTCCAAATCTACGTTGTTATTTTTAAAAATTCAATTCACTTTGTAAACAGAAGAAGGAAATACAATAACTCCGCGGAACAAAGTTTTTGAAAAATAGAGTAGTTAACTAATATAGTTTTGAAACAGGCCTAGAAACTCGTCAGGCCAGCTCTGGCTGTGGGCCGAAACTTCAGAAAAGTTGCCGCATTAAGATTTTGAAATGTCTCTTCAACTTGTGTCATCACATACTTTTTAGATTTTTTTTTTACTTTAGAAAAATTAATATGTTAATTATTTGATTTAGGACTTTTTTAAATATTCTATTTAACCTTATATGTTTCATGTTTACCACGGTGGAATTTTACGATCAATTTATCACCCACTTTTCCATTTGCTAATTTTCGAATTTCTTTTAATACTTGTATATTGTTGATGGAATATATTACTATACTAATTGGAAGGAAGTCGGTTTATTTAATTAAATTTAAATCCCATGCACATACCATTTTCTGATAGTGAATTTGAAAAGGATTTCATGATTTCAAGTGAACAAAATATTTATATTAATGAATTATAAATTGAAATATCAAAGAGCAGAAAACAAACAAAAAAAATTTATAAAAATTTATAAAAATTCTTTTTAGTAATTTGACAAAAGTGCGTTTTTAAGTAAAATGTTCATTAAATTTATTTAAATCGTGTAGTTTAATAACAGAAATAATATCCTTTATTTTACTTTTATTGTTTTTAATGATCTATGCTTTACCCGAAGCTGAGTTTCACAAAAAACATTTTTGATTTAAAATTGCGAATTTTTAATTTTCTATACATCTAAACATTTATGCAAAGAAGCGAACTACTATTTATTTGTTTCTCCAAAATACTGCAGCTTATAAAATTCTATGGAATAATTAAGAACGAATATTTTCTATTAACAAAGCCAACTGTGTAACAATAGATTATCAAATATTCGATCAGACAACCATTCTTTATAGAGGCAATTTCACTCAATGTTTCAAAATCTTTCACACAATTTCGTCTTTACGACTTATGACCTAATATATCGAAATTAACAATTCACATGCTTAGACATAACTATAACAAAGACAGATTTAAGAAGAAAAAAAAACTTACAGAAATATAACAGAGACAACGTAAATGCACACACACACATACACACAACTATTTAATTTCGACTCAGGGCACATGTATATAAAGGCAGGAAGTATTTAAAATAATGCCGTATAGATACGCTTTAAAGTATTTTTTAAAAATTATTGAAACTTTTTGCATAAAAAATTGATATCATTAAAATGCTTAATTTTTGAATTTTATGGTGTTGTAAAAATTGATGTTATTCAGTCATATTGATGAGAATCTTTAATATTTTGATTGCTTTTTTCATTGAAAATCTAGATGATATTTAAAAAAATCATTTCTAACACCTAAAAAGTAACTGCATGATACGTAGCATGTGGCATAGCTATGTATCTTGAAATTTACATGATGCATAGCATTTCACATGGAAAAAAATTGAATGACCAAACTGCATTGGCGGGAGCTGAGGTTGATTCCATCACTGGTCACTGTACAACCCCTCCCGTCTCATCATCAGTAAAAGGTAAACGACCTCACACCATCTCTGTACCTACTCGGGTAGCGAGAACCTACCACCATATCAGAAATTTCTTATCCCCGTATCTGGGGTGGCCCCCAATGGGATTGCATGCTAGATATTGTAACTTTAGGTACAATGTACCTGTAGAGTTTTTGAACAATTTTTGCGCCATGAAAGTTGCATAACGCTTATCACATCATGCAATTTGCAGATAGCATGTCGGCTTATAAACATTATCATGTTACAAAATCAGATATAAATGAATTACATTTAAGAATGTGACTCTATCGCCGATAAGATGATAATCAAAATAAAATAGACAGTGTACGGAATTCTTCATTTTCCGCTGTATTCATTTATGAAAGCAAATTTTTCTTCCTCCCCCCCTCCCTGTACAGCAAAATAAAGAACATTTGATAGTGTCCTACTGCCTGTTTCTTTTATAAAATCAATCATCTGAAGTTATATTAAACATTTTTTTGTAATGCTATCCTGAAATAAAAATAGTTCAATATTTTTATGAAAAGGAAAGCGTGTAAAAGAAAGATAATATTGAATTTTCTCGGCAAATATCGCATTTTAATGCAAATATAAATAGAATCAAATCAACGGAAGACAACTTGTTTCTTTTTTTTATTAATAAATGGCAGAGGGATGAAAATTAAAAGAAAAAAAAAAGATGGATGGAGGAGGGAAAAACGAAATGATCATATTCATTATTAATGAAATTACTGAAAAAGAGATAATGTACTATTTATTATTATAACAGTAATGGTTATAAATATTGCTCATATCTTATTGAAATATCTTACAAAACAATGTTTGCATGTTTTGAATTTTATTATTCTGCAAGTATACCAGGGAAACATTAAATCGGAGATATTACTCATGTTGTTGATGTATTCTATAGCGTAATTATTATTTGTATTATCGTTTCATCGCCAAACTTTCTAACAGAAAGAATCACCCGACTTCACTAATGGGGGATGGACAAGCTGATAATTATTTCGCATAATAACTATTACAGTGCAGGATTTAAACATTTCGCAGTCGTTGTCAATGCACAATGGGATTCTTCTTTCTATAATTTCTCTATTTCTTTCATATTTCAAACTATTTTTAGCTTAATCAATGTCTTAAAAATTTATTTTAATTTTTTATAAATTATATAATTAGTTATATAATTTTATTATTTCATGAAAACATTTATGTATTCATTTATTTTTTAATATGAATACCACGGAAAAAAGAATTAAAAAATAAAATTCTTGACAAATTAATAAATATTATAGGGTAATGGTTCCGATACTTCAAATAAAAGCATTTAATTATTATGAAAGATTATAAAGAATACATAAGTTCCAAAGAAATGTAATATTAAAAATTATTATTTTATGGGACCTATTTTATAGGAATTATTATCCAAAAGAATATAAAATAAGCAATTCATGAACAAATATTATTCCAATATATTGTAGAAAACCAATTACTTCTATTTTAATTAAAGATTAAAATAGAATAGTTAAGATTTTATAACTCAGTATATGCACATACTGTATTCCTAATATTTCATAATTTAAAATTGTGCATTTCTTAGAAATTTATTTATTTGACAACTAGGCTTATAGCAATTTTTTAATCGATTGCCTGTGGCACTAGACGGCTGGCAAGTCTGACAAAACCAATCAATTGTGTTTATGCTTTTCAAAATTCTGCTTTGGTGATTCACAGATTCCGAAGTCCTCACACGTCGATAGAATACACCGCACCTCCTAGAGATCTAAACCAAATGAAAAGCATTCCAACTCAAAGCATGTCAAAAATACCATACGTGTAAAAAAAAAGATGTTTTTAGCATTCTTACTCGAGAGCTCATTTCTAGGAATAAGGTGTGCAATTTCCTCCTTGTCTCCTTCTGCAAGTGAAAGTTTTTATTTTTTCTGTAAGCCGAAGAAGATAAGAATGTTAATAAATCCTATCTGCTATAACAACAATTTAAGAGCTTGCAATGACCGATTTCGTCCCCTTATAATCTCTCGCAATTCTTGGCACGTATTGATCAGGTCGTGAACTTGGCTCAAGTGCAAAAAATAAAGTGAGGAATCGGCTCAAGGGAGTAAGTTTTCAGATTGACTGCAAATTAATGTTATTTACGTCTTTGACAAAGAGTTGGGTGTTGTTGCGATGTTTTTTCCTCTTGTCAAATATTGATTATCCAAGTAAATAAGAGTCTCTAATCACTTTATAATTGAAGATGCTTTCATTACATTCCACGAGTGGTGGTGATCGTGGCTGAAATTAGCACTCTCTCCTTTCAGGTATTCAACCTCTGCGTTGCAAAAGGCGTGCAGCAGAAACCAATGATAGTGATTTCAACAGCTGAACCGATTCAAAGAAGAACGATATTTATTAACTGAATTGGAGTTAAATAATATTGTTTTAAAATTTGTAATGAGTGTTTTCACGTTGATCACAATATTTAAAGTTGTTATTTGAATCGAAAAAAAAAAAATTGGAAAGAAATTTGTATATGAATTTTAATGATTGTATGATGATTTTTATGTAATTGTCTAGGAGATTGAAAGAAACGTTTTATGTAAATATTTTTTATCTCAATTATTAGAAGATATATGCTCCCTTCTGCAAAGAATTTTTAAAGGGAAATTATTTCCATTGACTTTTATTCATTCTAAAATTAAAAAGCTTCTAATATAGGATGGTAAAAAAATGGACGTTTTTTTAAATGAAAGATTTTCTGCTAATAGAAAAAAAGTGAGGGGAGGCTGCGACAAGTATCAAACGATTCCCAAATAACGTCATTTAATATCCATCATGACAGATAAGGAGAAGGGGGATATGAAGGGAGTATCGTAGTATAGAGACTCGCATACCAATATTTTTCTAATTCCAGCTTGGCTCTTGACGGCCTTGTATCACACTTTTTTAGATATTTTTGATAAAAAAAATATCAGAAGATTTTTTGCTTTTATGATTAAAACATAAGAGCTCTTCATCATTCAATACTATTTCAACGCAGAACCTAATACCGCATGTGATCTGTTGCCATAACATCATTCTATTATGGTTGCCGTGGATTTCTTGACAAATTGTTATTCAATCCAAAAATAAAAGCATGGTTCAGTGCTAACACGTACAAGATTTGAGAAGATTCCATTGACAACTCTATATAGATTTAACAGAAAATTTGTGTAATAGAGCAACAACGATGGTATAATAGCGATGGGAGTCTGCAGCGATATAGATGCCTCTAAAAGACAATATCAGGTGCATTTATTGACCATTTTAAAATTGTATAAAGAAGCAAAAATATCATATTTTGCAATCACAACTGAATCAAATTTTGGAACAAAACCTTCATATGTCTCGGCAGTTTACCGCTTTTTATAAATTATTATATGCGTATGTGCAGAATGTGAAATTCAACGAATTATGTACTCTAGGTGTCAAAATTGTAGATTTGCGACAAATTTTGAACCCAAGTGGTAAAAAGTCCATGTTATTCATTCTTTTATATAGTACAAAATACATTATGCATCCTTAAAAAGAGAAAGTCGAAGGAAGTATAATTCCTTCGATTTCTTGTTTAATCAATCTGACAATCTGTATGTAAAAAGAGGCCAAAATAAATTTGCAATTAGATTTTCCTTTAAAAAAAGCCTAACTAATAAGATTTTTCCAGAGATATCGCGATAAAAAAAAGTACATATTATTACATTTTTAATTTGCTAAAAAAAAGAAAATCCGGACAGAATTACAAAATTTGTGATAAAGACTTTACAATTCTGATTTCTTAAATATAACTTTAATCTTTTAATTTTCTATTAATATTCTCCTAAGTTCATCTTCTCTTGATTAGTTGCAAAACATGTTATACTCCCTTTTGATATAAACATAGATAAGGAATTTGACATTTTCCAATGACCAATGTCCTCACAATTATGTTCCAATACATCAGAAGAAAAACATTTATACTTTTTTTTCTTTTTTGTCTTACCTATAGTATTATCTGTAATTGGGAACTGGATTTTAGCAAACCACCTGCTGGGAAGGGCGTTCCTTAGTAGATGCAGAAAATGTCTTACCAGTCACAAAATAAATCGAGTCATTAGTTTCATGAAAAATGCTAGATTTGAATTACAGATGCTGAATGTTCCATTAACAGTAGCGTTTGAAGTATCGCAGAAGAGTTTAGTCTGCTGGAAGAGAAAATAGTTATATTAATTTATACTAATGTGGATTAAGTTGTATTTTCATAACAAAGGTCATACTAAAATATTTGTTTAGAGTCCTTTGAAGATGTTGAACCTCTTTTCCAATTTAATTGTTGAATGTTAAAAAGGGTGTGCATGTCTAGTCTCATCTCTTGGTTCCAAATAATGCTTGTTGAGCAGTACTTGCCATCGCTTGACCTTTTAAAAATTTCACTTGCATTTTAAAATTAATCTCATCCATCAGATGAAATTGCAGTAATTTATCTGTCTCAGCAGTTAGATTATGACTATAAATCATCAATACTGAAGTTTTGTTCTTGCCAAGAAATAAAACATGGCTAATAAATTTGCATTGCTTATATTCAACATGGCAATCGGTGAAGTAATTAGGAAAAAATAATGAAAATAGCAGAAAATAAAATGAAGGATTAAAATATCTTTAAAGGTTAATTATTACATATATGAAAGAAACACCAAGAAAACTTTTCCCAATGAAACTTAATAGTTGGGAAGTAGTGAGCAATATTCAAAATAGCATTAAAATTTTTTTTATTGCCGAGTAAACTCGTGCGAAATTTTCGTACATTCCGTTTTACTCCCTTATCCCTAATTAATTTAACTACTAACTATTTGGATATTTAATGGAGCCATAATATAAAAATAAAAATTTGGGGGAACTTAGAAAAATCAGACAGAAATAAATAAAAGCAAGTTATTTAGTTAACAAACATTAAATGTCTATAGAATAGTATACCAGCGATTTCAAACAGCATGCATATTATAATGATTATTGTATCTTACCTATTATTAAAATACGTGGAACAAATGAATGTTTTATTTGAGTTTCCAGACAAGCCATTTGAATTAAAATGAAAACTCTTCTTTTAATTTAAAATTTTCTTTCCACTTAAATTTGGCATCAGCAATATGTTTTGTCTCAAAAAGAATATGCTATAGCAGAATATAGTAAACAAAAACCTATCCAATGATATCTCATCATTTCTTTGCATTTAACTGAGAAAAAAGAAATTCTGACAAATGAATAATATATAGGATTAATAGTGGAGGGAAAATTTGTAAAAGCCAAAAAGAATTTTGAGAAAAAAAAGAAAGGTAAAAGAAAAGGGAGAAAGATAAGAGAGAGAGAGAGAGAGAGAGAGAGAGAGAGAGAAACAAATTACTCGCGTGAAAGCAATAACAGAACAGTTGATTAAAGACTTGAAACAGACTATAGGTATTGTAAAACATATGCGAAGCAGCTTTTTAAAATTGTTACTACTGAATTTTCGGAAGCCTGTTTTCACCCATCACTTTCTTAATTTACTCGATTTGCTAACTGACAACTTACATTTAAGGATAATGAATCATTTATACAACAAATGCTGATGTATTCCTGGATCAATACTTATGAAATTATTTTTAAAATAATTTTAATAAGCATTTGCATAATATTTGGTTTACCATCCGGATGGTAGTTTCTGTTATTCCTTTTGCATAATATTTTAAACCAAATAATGTTCTAATAAAAAGTATTTCATATAGGGCAGGATTATCAAATAAATAAAGTAGGCAATTACCTATATACCCGGCAATTTTAAGAGTTTTTCCATATTTTTTTATGACATTTTGAAAGTTACTTAATTTTGCTCTTTCATTTGATATACTATATATTCGGCCTTGTTTAAATTAAAGTCAGGCATTATTTTAATTTCCAATCTCTATTCTTTAAGTTTTTTTCCTGTTTTTAAAATCATTTGCAGATAAGTGTGATCTACTTTGGCAAATTTTACATTGAATTATGCTTAGACTGTGTTGAAACAGTTTTATGATTTAGTTCCTTTCATCCTTATGAACAGTTCCTTTCATCATCTTCTATGATGGCATGAACCAATGACGTCTTGAATTCTTAAAAGATTTTCAATATAAATTTGAACCGAAAACAGTGCCTTTCCATTCTTAACCGCTTTACACTGGGAGAAAAGTTTTCGAAGTACATTGTTGCAAGATTTTTTTTTTTTTTGTCATTTGTGCAATTATGACAATTAAATATATATATGAAGCTCGTTTTTGCATCATATCGGTTATTCACTATTTATTAAATTCATCAAAATTAAATCAAAGGAAATTTAGCCTAATATAGTTATTTCATTATCTTGATTTTTTTACTTATTATCAGCAGCGAGTTTTACCTCATTACTTGTTATAAAACTTTTTAGGACGCAAAAGATCGATCACATTTTCAGAATATTAATTCAATGCAAATGAAGAAATCAGATTGATTGATTAAATTAGCACTATAGCCTATATAAACAACAACAACAAGACAATTAAAATAACTGCTGTTTCAAATCATTGAAAATGAGGACGTTTAAATAGCATCCCTTGTCTAAACTCCATGTCTCATCAATGCATATATATTTCATTTCTACATATTTACTGTATTTCAAGCCTGCGTACCTTGCAGGCTTTGATGGAAGCAACTGTTAACTTTACAGTTCCGAAACTGTAATTACACCATTGTGGCCTACGGATTGTTTGAAACAGCATTTGTTGTATTGGAATTATAAATGCAAGCATCATATTAACTAATTCTCCTCCCGGGGCATTTTTATAATGAAGAATTGAATAGCTGTAAGAATTTTCTAATATTATTGAATATTCCACTTTTTAAAATTTTTTAAGGTAACACATTATGCATTTTTTTACACCTTGAATGGCACTAACTTATGTTGTCTCTCTTATTTACTGTATTGAAATGTATAGCTTAGAGGATTACCTGTTGCTGTTTATTATCGAAACAGTAATATTATAAATATTTTTTCACTAAGTTATGAAGGAGTGGCCAATTTAATCAAGACGTAGTTAGGGACTTATTAATATTTTAACATAGGATATTTATAGTCTGGATATTGCATAATGCAAAATACATGATGAAAAATTATTTAAAGTTCTCTTCAATGGGATTAATTGAACCCAGAGCTATCAAATTAATAATGAATTTAAAAAAAATGGAAAAAAATCATCAATTATGAACAATGAATAGTTTCAATTATTTGCTTTGCAAAAAATAAAAAAAATCAATACAAATTATCCAAATATTCAGGATGTATAATGAATGGAATATTTTGAAAAATATAAATTATAGCTCCAATTAAACATTGCTACTATTATAGAACTAAACAGAGATAAAAAAAAAATTAGATTCTAATAATATGATTTCACATGATAACATTACGTTGCATTCTTCAACCAAATTTTTTAAAAAATGACAAAAATTTAAGAAAAAGAATTCTATCTCATAATAAATAAAGGCTTAAAACAAAGTGAATAATTTAACTGAAATGATTATTTTTCTTTCTAAGGGTTTTCTTTTTATTGAAGCAAAATTTGTACGATAGTAACAATGGATTAGATAAACTTTTCATTCATCATAATGAAATGAATCTGCGCTATTGAATGAGGAGTGCTATCAAATGATTCGAAACTATTTTTGCTCTAATTTTTTTTCAGCAGTTACTTAAATTTCAGGGAACATATGTAAATATTTCATTATAATTCTTGGTATGTTAAAACTGAGAATGCGGAAATTGTGTTTACCAAACGGATGTTTTCAGATTCGCTTGATAAGAACTACTATTAGAAATGTTTTTTGTTTAAAATGATTTCAATAACAATAGAAACTATAAACATTCAATTCATTTGTGCTTCCTTGTATATTCTTGATCATCTAAGGACCAATGAAAATAGAAAGCAATAAAAAAAAAGGGTCAATGAAATAGAAAACAATATAAAAAAAGGGCCAATGAAAAAGAAAGCAATTAAATTCCAAAAACAATTTAAAACTTGGTTTATCTTTTTGTAAACCTTTTGAATATATTTTGCCCTTTTCCACATCACTTTTAAAACAAACGACAAATTAATAGATTCACTAATTATTTTTGTAAATCATTTACTTACTGCAAATATTATTTTGAATTATTTCAATAGATTGAAACGTATTGTTAATTTTTTTATTATTATTAAGGTGAAAGTTTTTTTGAAATTCCTTAGAGTTTTGACTTTTTACTATTCACGAATTAATCTCCCATAAATGTTCGTTAAATATTGTATTTTAGAATTATTGTCATAAAAATCCTTTTTTACATTTATAAACAATTAATATTTTTAATGGTGTCATTTAATTTCTGTACAAACTGACGTCTAAAGACATGAACCACAAAAACACAGAGAGTTGGTTTACAGTGCATCTACAACATAGTTGATAATGAAATCGTTAATGGTATGATTTGAAGTCCGGATAGTCATTGCATAGTCAAAAATAATTCCAAAGGAAAAAGTGAAACAGAATAAGTTATAGTAAACGTGGAGTTCAAAATGTCTTTCTAGCTCCTCAAATGGCATTGCTGGTGAACAGTGTGAACTAATATACAAATATATCCAGTGACCACATCGTCATTCATTTTGCCTTTCAGTGGAATTAAAGCTTACATTTGCCTTAATCGACTAAATATCACTTTCTTCTTGCACCACGTTTTCTTCACTCTTTGTCTTTTTGATACCTCTTAAACAGACTTTATATCGCATTTAAGCAAACGTGTATAATACTTTTAAATATATTCTGTGACATTAATATATAAATAATATTGAAAAGGGAAAAACTTCCAAGATCTGGCAAAGAATTCAAGAAAAAAAAATCGATTGATAATTAGCTGAACTCAAAAGTTCAACAAGAACTTGTACAAGTGTTTAAAAAAAAATCAGTTCCTGAATCTACGCAGGCGTTTGAAAAAAAAATGAACCATAAAACTTTAAACTGAAAAAAATTAAAAAGAAAAGCAAAACATGAATTATGATCATACAGAAACTTCGAATCCAAGATCACTGGTTTTGAAAGTTTCTTATATAATGTCTTAAAATTATGTCTTCGGAGGTTTCATATATCATGTCATAAAAAAGAATCGGCCAATATTTCACAAAGCTTTTAAATAGTGAAAGCAAATCCACACTTCCATTTCTGTTCACAAGGATATCGGATGAATAAATTAAATTTTGGGGAATCCAATTCACTCTTCCGGAATGAGACGGCACGCAAAAGTCGCTTGTGCAACCGATGAAAGCCCAATAAATTTAGTTTTCGTCGTTAAATTTAACGGCACTCATGTTTTTTCAACAGCTATAAAAAGTGCTTAAATATGAGCAGCCAATTATTTCCCATAAAGTCACAGCGTTCTACTTTTCATTTGCAGCGTCATGGATGGTAGGCTGACGTCATAGCGACTTTCTAAAAGTGTCATTAAAAAAAAGGGAAGAAATTTCTGGAATTTTATTCCACCACTTTTGTTTTATAAAAAATATTAAAAAAAATTGGAAATTAAAGAGAGAGGAAGATTAATAGCATTTCTTTTTCTCGAATATGACTTTTAAAAATTAACAAAAGATATATGATTTTCCAAAAAAAAAAAAAAAAAAAGATTTTCAATATTAATATTTCGATGAATAGATTTTAAATATCACTGTACATGACACTATTAAGGAAAAGAAAAGAAAAAAAATCCCTATAACTATAGGTTATTTTAAAATATGAGAAAACAAATGACTGAAAAAGTAAATAATAAGTTTAGGCCGGCAGTCCTGAAAATGATTTTAATTCAAACGTATATGTTACTATCAGTGTATGAAAGCCAGACTTCTATGGAATAGCTAGGCATTTTATTCACTGCCTAGCTATACATCTTATATATTGCCTACATATATTATAATATCTAGGCATGCTGAAATCTGCTTAGCAATGTAGGAAATGATTAAACATTTTACGCATTTCCAAAGTATTCTGTAGAATGCCAAATGTTTAACAAGGGGAGGGCACGGGTTGAAATCTGAGATCGGGATGAGATTTTGTATAATGATTATTTATAGAATTTTCATTTATCGATATTCATGAATGAAATTAAAATATATTCCTTCATGAAAATTTAGAATATTCATTCATGAAAATATTAAAACGCAATGGCCAGTCAATTTCGAGAAAATGGTCCTCAAACTTTTGGTAAAGTTTATATACTGATAACTATACTTTCTTCCCGAAGATCCAGATGGCATGGTTGTCTAGGTAACCGTCTCGTATGCGGAAGGTCAGGGTTCGAATCTGGCTAGGATTTTTTTTTCCTGTTTAATAACTTTTATTCAATTAAAAATTCACAAATACTTTTAATTAATATGTTTTTAATTTTTTCATCCAAAATAAATATTTATTATTGAAATACATAATAATAAAATTAAAATTTTAAAAGAAAAAAATTATAAATACAGATGCATTTTTTAAACAAAATAAAATTATTTAAGTTTAATTAACTATTTACAGATAATTTTAATTAATATGCTACTTATTTTTATGCAAGGGTAAATGTTTATTATTTTAATACTAAAATTGTAATTTAATATTTAAAAAATAGTAATAAATATAACATAAATGGTGATAATTATTAATTATAAATACTCACATCGTAAAAAATTTATTCAATATTTCTAAAAAATTATCCAATATACATTTACTTTCGATTATATACAAGAACCAGAATGTTAACTATAGTAAAAACATTTGAAACAAAATACATTTCGACATCTTGCGAAACTGATAAATGATGATTGTCCACAAGAGCAAGCTTTCTTCAAGAGATCTATGGGAAAACAAACTTCTTTTGCATTTAAAAATATCTCTCTTTCATTATTAGAAAGTTGGGCAGCGTACCATGCATAACCTTATCATCTTATTAAAAATTGGCGATGACAATTGATTGAATTTTTACATTAGCATCGCAAGACTTTATTTTTTGATCATGTTCGATTAAATAAGAATTTTGTATAAGCTTAATACGTCTTGAACCATCTGCCTACATTCAATAAGTTAACACCTGCTATCTACTATTTCTTTTGATTACTGCAGTTGGAGATCTTTGCTTACATATTTAATAAATATCAGTTGCTCCCTTCAATTTTTGATACAGCTTCCTTGAGTTAAAATTGATAATTTATTATTATTAAAATCTAAGAATTTGAAAATTAATTGTTTGAAAATGATGCAAGCAAGTTAAATTATCTGTAGCCTTTAATTATTTTTGCTTTTAATTAGTTTTTAATTATTTTTCCTTCAAACATTAAATTATAATTTAAGTATTAAAAGAATAAACATTTATCCTTGCATAAAAATAAGTAGCATATTAATTAAAACTATCTGTAAATAGTTAATAAAATTGAAATAATTTTATTTTGTTTGAAAAATGCATCTGTATTTATCATTATTTTTTCCTTTTAAAATTTTAATTTTATTATTATGCATTTCAATAATAAATATTTATTTTGGATGAAAAAAAATTAAAAACAAACTTATTAAGAGTATTTGTAAATTTTTAATTGAATAAAAGTTATTTAAAAAGAAAAAAAATCCTAGCCTAGTTCGAACCCTGACCTTCCGCATACCAGACAGTTACCTAGACAATCATGCCATCGGGTCATCGGGGAGGGAGTCAAGTTATCAGTATATAAGCTTTACCAAAAGTTTGAGGACTATTTTTTCGAAATTGACTGGCCATTGCGTTTTAATATTTTCATGAATGAACATTCTAAATGCATTCTATCGTTATATTAAATCTCCTCCTGATCTCAGATTTCAACTCCGTGCCCTCCCCTTGTAAGTGGCAAAGATGAAATCTATTCGATTATTAAAGGATTTACTTCAAAATCTTTTCATACAAACTTTCTTTTATTTATAATACAATCTACATATAGTAATGAAATAAATTCAACATTTTCTTTCAAAAGGATTAATTTACCGAGAAAGTGTTAAAATTCATTCATGTGAGAAAGTGATCACATTAATGAATGAGCACTTGAAACCTTCACTAAATTTTTTCACAGAAAGTATTTTTTTTATTATAATTTATTTTTATTACGAATTGAAATATATGTCAAATATTATCTTCTGCATTTTGAAATTACTACTACTTAATATAAATTTGATTCTATAAAATTGCAACAAATTCTATCAGGAATTTATAGATTATTTTAATATTGGGAAAAGCACCAGAATTATCGGAAAACTTTCTAAAGTAAGTCATTCAGGTGTGTTTGCTATTATAGGACTAAAGAAACAAAATGTAAATTTAGAAAATGTATTGAAATTAGAAAATCCTCATAGGTTAACGAACTCCCACGAATCGAAAGTTTATTGTGCATAAAATTAAGAAAAATCTAAAACTTATTGCAGTAAAATTTATAAGCAAATTATGTATTAAATCAAACTGCAATAAAATTTGTTATAAAAAAAACTTTGATACTTTTAAACAAATTATCAGATAGTATGCATTCAATATTAGAAGTGCCAGAAGAAGAATTTTCATTAATGAAAGAAACAAAAAAACAAACATAAAAAAAAATTATTTCTGGATGATGATAAATTCAGAAAATTATTTCAGATGTAGGTATAATGGTTTGGGGATGTTTTGATGCTTCTGGTATGAGAAATTAAGTTTTATTTGAAAATAATATGAATCAATATAAATATAAAAATATCTTGAAAGAAAACTTGAAAATATTTTCTCAAACGCTTGGAATTCAAAACACATTAAAATTGTATCGAAATAATGATACCGAATGTACAGTCCTAAATGTTCGCTTATGTCTGCTATACAACCATCCCAAAATTTTCAAGACTCCATCATACTCTTAAGACTTAAATTCAATTGTAAAAATGACATGAACTGGAAAAAAAGAATAAGAAAACATGATATTTCTTAGGAAGAAAACTTAAAGCAATATTAACGGAGGAATGGAAAAAAAATGAAGCGTTTTTACCAAACAATTTGATTCAATCTATGCCAAAGCGTATTAGAAGTATAATTTTAGCTAATTAAATTCAGATAAGATGTTTAATTATTTGCATATTGTTTATATTTACTTAAGAGAAATTGCTTTCAACATTTTCTCAGTAAATAAATTTTTTCAAAGAAAATATGTATTGAATTTATTTTCATTATAGCCTGCAGATTTTATTATAGACAAAAGAAAGAGTATTTGAAAAATTTTTGAAATACATCCTTTAACATTTAGATGAATGTTTTTAAAAGTAAGTTTCAAAAACACAATTATCTATCTATCACAAAATCTTAACCACTGTATGCTATAGAAAAATATTTTCCCTCAAAAATATTTTAAATAAAATATTTTTCAAGAAATATATTTTTATTGTTTTAAAGTTAATATGGTATATATAATTATCAGGTAGACTGTTGATTAATATAAAATTATCTACTAATAAAAAATTAATGTCCTTCATTATCATTTTTTATTACTTACTGAAAGAAGTTTTCATAAAATATAAGAACACAATATAATAAATATTTAGATATTTAAAAAAAATACCATCTGTAATAGTACTTAACTAACAATAATATCACGTTTTAGGTTTCATAACATTTTTATAATTTTTTAAAAATGATTTTGCAAAAGTCATCTGTTTTAGTCCCCCCCCATATGAATCCAACATTATCTTATTAAGCAAAGAAAGAAATTATTATTTCAAATATAACATTTTTTTGCAAATTAATACAGCTTTATATAACATCCTTCATTTTATATTCTGCATGGAAATTTCTTAAAAGTAATAAAATTTTTATGAGACTCAAAATTATATTTAATTCAATACAAAACATTTAAGAATATATGATATACTATTGGGAAGATTCTGAACTCTTTGTAAAATAATGAATGCAATCGAAATAAGGAAAATAGATTGTATTTTTATTAATTTATAGATATCAAATATAAATATTAAAGAAAAATAGCAAATTTTGATTTATATGCAAGATTAAGTAATTTAGAAATTCAATTTTTCTTTCATAAAATAATGGACACGAAAATGCAAAATCAGTTGTAATGTTTATACTTCAGATTAAAGGAGAAATAAACATTAATTAATTATTTATTTCTTACTATATTTGAATAAAAAAATTTAAATATTTTTCACCAACTGGATGCATTTAAATTAATCTCATTTCATATGCCATATTAAAGTTATGATGAATGTATAATTCAATAATTCATTTTGATAAGGTTTTCATTTTGATTTATTTTGCGATATAGAATTACGAATAGACAAATATTTTTAAATTTTCAAATAGAATTCATGATAAATTACAGTTAAAAAATATTCAGTGAATCAGAAAAGTTACAGAACAATTTAAAATTCAGAATTAAATCATCAACAAAATTCCACTTGGATAAAGAATATTTTACGTGAAAAACATTTTTAATCTATATTATTTTCAAATATAACAAGAACTATTCTATAAACTAAATCATGTACATTTAAATATGTCTAATAATTCTGGTGGTGTAATAAAGAAATAAATCGTATGATTTTATAATTAAAAAAAATGTGATACCTTCTTTTCCGTGATTCTCACCATTCCAAAAAGTTTACAGAAGAAATAAAATGGATAATCTTTTTTAGAATTTTTTCCGTTAATACTTTTATATAAAATTCATAGAATAAAACGAATAACTGGAATTTCAAAAATGATAATTTATCTTTGTTGCCAGTTGGTAAAATCAAATTTTTTTTTTTTAAAAAAATTTCCGTTGATATTTTTTTTTGTAAAATTTACGGAACAAACGATTAATTTAATTGATTTTAATATATTAATTTTCTTTTCAAATAAAAAAAATTCATTCAGGCATTTATGATTTTAAATATCGTTCAACTAAAATATTAAATATCAGAAAGTCCAAATTAAAAAACACATTTATTATTCGCTTTATTTATCCATAACGTAAATTATAATTTTAATGTTAAAAATCTTATTAATGAAGTTTATTAAATGCACAAAAACTTCTTTAAAGTATGAACTTGTATAAAAAGCAGTCGAGAAAGCATTAATAAATGAATCTCAGTAAGTTTTGTTTCCTAAAACTAGTGAGAGATATTTGCCAAATAATCAAATAATCATCTATTTTAAATTCCTACTTTGAAATAGCAAAAGCCAAATTTTTGGAACAAATATTGGGGCGCTAAAATTTTGTTTTTATATGTTTAATTATACATTTCTTAATATTTTTTTCTTCTACAAAAGATAAATAAAATTCATATTGCAAGCTGCGATGCTAATTTCAAAATATGAAGATAAAATCATAACATAGTTGTTCGGGTAAAGACATTCTTTATGAATGGCATCATATTATTGACGAATAACTTCAAACATAATTGGGAGTGATATTGCAATTAGATGAGATAATTAATTTTGTTAATTGGTGAAGATGATTTTAAACTCTAAATTGGACTGACGATGTGGTAAAATTATAATGAAATCAAGCGACATGTCCATCTCATGAAAATGTTAGCTAACTTTGTAACACAATGCATTCTTTAAGTTCTTTTTTATCCTGCAAAATATTCAATGAATTTGAAAATGAAATTGCCGTAGTCTTGTGATACATTATAACTGAACATACACTGAATGTAATAATACATATAAATTACACTAATAGCATATGGTAATTGTGATTATAAAACTTATAGATTTCTTTTTCTTATATTTTATATTTATAAATATAATTGGTATATTGGTAATGTAATTTGTATTGGTATTTTTATAAATATAATTTTTATATTGGTAATGTAATTGGTATTCGTACAGATATTTTTATAAATATGATTGGTATTAGTACATCTTTATAACACTGAAACTCCTACGCACATTTATATCATTCGAATATTTAACGAATGTTTCGGAAACACATTTAATTTTAAATCGTTTGGTTACGTAAGTTACCACAGAAACAATCATTCCACAATCGGAATTTAATCAATGCTTCTACATTACAATCAGCAGACTTTCTGAAAATGAAATTCTATACAACCATCAAACGATTCAGCGCAAACCGATAGTCAAAAGTCAGCAAAACTCGCTTTTCTGAAAACGGAATCATTAAAAGAGATACCATATGGAAAACACGATGGAGGCATAGTACCATATTATTGCTTTGTTTTAACAACTTTTTCTTATCATAACGGAGAAGAATTTCAAGGTAAGAAATCAAATTCGAATATTTTGTTCTCGTATAAAGTACTGAAAGCGGCATTTTGATGCTGGGATTAATATTAATGGTATTGTTAAAAAATGTACTAAGTTTAATGTTTAACAAATGTACATATTATTTGTAAATCAAATCGTTTTATAAAACGCAAGTGTATGTTTAATATATAGAGGTTTGCCAGAATGTTTTTATAGAAAAATTATATGAAACTCCTACTCCAAATGTTTTTGAAGTTGCTGTTTCTTATATTCTAAGGTTTAATTTATTTTCATTATTTATATATGTTTTATACCGTTCATGATGTATTATGCTTTTTTAAATTTTATAACATAATAATTTTTTATATAATACATATCGTTGTGGTGAATATCATTATAGTATAATTCACTTAAATGAGCAATATATTTGATTTTCAAAAGAAAAGCAAAATATCATTTGATATAATGTTTATTTTACGTTGAAATAAATCCCATTGTATTTTATTTTATGTATATTATTTATGCATTTATTAAATATGCGATACTTTACTTTCATACAGAAAATAATGGCATTATTTGAAATAAAATTTCAAGTAATTTGCTGATATTTGCAATTGTTCTTTAATTCATTTATATGTGATATACTATACTTTTTAAACTGACGTGCATTTAGATATTTTTTTAATTATTATTTCCATTATTTGTTTTAAAATGCCCATCTTTGAAAGATCATGATACAAATTTCAAAAAGAAACTTTTGAAATTCGATCAAGAAACTTTTTACAGTCGTTGGCAATACGTAGAAAATCGTATGTTACCGAAAGATTTCTATAGTCGTTGACAATACGTTGAAAATTCTGATCCATCGAATTACAGGTTAATGATGTTATGCGCAAATCTACTCGTCTCAAAGTTGTAGAGAGAATTTTATGAAATTACGACTCAAATCACAATAATAATAATATTTTATCACGCAGAATATTGAAGACTGTTATTAAAAATAAACTTTTGTTTTAATACGCCTATTACCTTTCATAATATAACGATAGTATTCAGCATAGTCTACTAAGCATAATGATACACTTCATAAATTTTATTGCGCTGTCTATCTAAATTATCACTGGATATAATTACCATACATTTTCAACTTTTCTCCCCTTCCTTGAAGAAGCTTTTCTTAATAATATGAGTCAATTTTATAATGTTTTTAAATTCACACGGGATAGGAGCTTTGCTGCCTCAAATGCTTAGTTTGATTTAGAAACAATTCTAAAACCTACTGCTTTGGCTTTCATGGCACTTGCGCCTTATAAATATGACCTTGGACAACGTTTAGGGGTTAGAAGTAAGATAGTAAATGTTATTTGTGTGTCTTAATTATTTGAAGAGGAAAAAAAAATAGATTCTTGTGACATCTAAAAGATTTTTTTGAATATTTCTTTCAGAATATATATCTAGCTCTTATATTTAGTTAATGTTACAGGTTTTTTTTTTTACAGTTTTTGAAGTAAATGAAAGAAATTAAGGATATTAGAATAAAGGTAACGTGATATTTGGTGATATTGCGATATACCATGTTGTTTTACAAACTTTATAGATATACTGCTATATATTCAAATAATATAATTATTTTTCACGCACTGTTATAGTTTTGTGTTTATTATGTAATATTATTGAAACTCTTTGGTGGAAAATAGAATCAAAATGGCTTTTCCCGTAAATTATTTTCATGATCATTTGAAATTTAGGTTTTTATCAATAATGAAAATTTTGCGACAGATTTGCAATTGTAGGAATGGTATGACAAAGCAACATTTATTGCAGATTACTTAAATAATTACCTTAAATTCAAAATTTTATATATAATACAGTTTAACCACAGGAATGGGTTTTTATAAATTGTGTGCAAATAAATAAGTCAATTTTATGGATAGTGTACTTTTTCTACAAAATTTAGAAATAGAAATTACAGAGTATAATGCTAGTATGACAAAGTTTCTATTTATTTTTTCAAAAAATAAGCAGAATTCAAAAAAAAAAAATGCTGCCCTTAAAACAGAAACTAAATAAATAAAACTTTTTTAACGATTTTTCAATATTTTAGTGACAGTTACTAAAAATAATCTTTTTATTTTATTGTTGCTGAAAAAACTTCTATCCTGAATTGCAACAAAAATAAGGGAAGTAGTAAAAGTAATTAAGAAAATATTTTTTTAAAAAGTGGGAAATTTTTTGCTGCAGAATTCTACCACAAACTTAATAGTACAAATTTAGAACTATCCAGAATTATTTCAAGAGGGAAACAAATGAAAAATATCAGATTTTTGAAAATAATAATAATTCAATAAGCTTGACGGTTTTTAATAATAATAATTAAAAAAACTATTGTATTGGTATGATTTAATGATTGGTATGATTTAATGCATATTTATGCTATGAATTTTTATATATAATTTAATAAGAGGCTTCTTTATTATGTTAACGTAACAAGATTTACAATTTTCTATACCTTATGCTAATTAAACTCAATTTTATAATATAAAGTTAAATCCGATATCTGATGTCTTTTCTATTTAGCATCTGAGCATTATGCAAAAATACGAATTTACATAGATCTAAATCTGCCCGAACCCCTTTTAATTTGGGTAATTAAAGTTCTGCGTCACGACGATTTTTAAAACTATCTCCAGAAGTTTCGCATAGTTGAAAGCCGTGGTATCTCCATTTAAACCCGAACATAGGGTTTGAAAAAAATTGCACAATTCGTTCTTATTTTGATTGGAATACTCAGGACATAATTAGCCAGCAGTAAAAATGAATAGCAAATAAAGTTTCTGGTAATAGCCCTTTCTAAAGCGCTAATTTGGTTTGACAGTAATCCCTATCGAAATGTTTTGTGACTCTTCTATTAACTGCATATCTTTGATGGGTTTCATTTATCTGTATTTAATCGTCGGCGGTAACTTCTTATGTACAATAAATCTGACAACTTAAAGACAAATAAAATCTATATCAATTATTTTTTCAAGTTCGATGAATCGTATTTAAAAGAAATCTTCTTAACCCATATAAGAATGGGTTAGAAAGGTTTTATTAGGAATGTTGCCAAATTATTTTTGATCATAATCATAACATTCTCCGGTGTTATTTAATATCGCAAAATAATTGTGGACTCTCTAGAATCAATTGATATAATATTTAGAAAGAAAAAAAATAGGAGACTGTTTTCATAATACATTGCTTAGGAATCATATAATGTAAACAATTTTACTTTTTTAAAATAAATATAATTCTTTAAAAGTTTTTTTCAATTTTTAAATTTATAAGCGCCCATAAAAAAGTTTAATCAACTAAAATTGGACTTTTTTAATACATTTTTAAAAGATCTAATTCCAATCACTTAGATAGGAGGCTATTCGCGTAATGGTATAACAATATTAACAAATAAAATTGATTTAAACGATTTAATAATATTGCAACCTTTAATATTGTGTAGTATAACTGAGAGATGATTTCTTGATGGCTCGATACAAGTGAGTTGAAAGCAATGTTAAATTTATTTCAACGTAATTAAGATTTTTTTATTATAAAATAATTCATAATAAATGCATTTTGCATCATCAAAATATGCGTTTCTATTTATTTTATTTATTATAAAAATAAATCGATGATTTTATTTTTTGACTATTTGAAACTTACATAAATTAATAAACATGATTTTTTTTATCAAGTAACTGATGAAAATTAACAAAGGAAATTTAATTCATCGAATTCAAGTTGAAATTCGCCTGCAACATATCTTCATGAATTTCTTTAACAACCTTTCATGAAACATTGCGCTTATATGATTTCTACACGCAGTTCATACGTAGCTATATCCAAACAACAATAAGATTTTATTAAGTGTAGTGATTTTGAAAGGTAGATAGGCCCTCCCATCCTTTCCTAAGTAATAAAAGATTCTGTTCATCTTTTTTTTTACATTACGGTAAAATATTGCTGAGGTTGAGCAATATTATATAAATATTCTATAATACTTTTGAGATAAGTAGATAAAGATACTGGATTTGATTTAAAATACGTATAATTACGTATTAATCAGATACGTATAATTTCATATCTGATTAAAATACGTATACGGAAAAATTTGAATGTCAAAATAAAAATATAAAACATTGCAATCTTTATATACGTATTAGTAACAAAAAAGTGTTTTAAAATTGTTATTTAAACTTAAAATATTAATTTAACGAGAGGGAAACACTGATTGGAAAACATTAAAGTGCAACTGTAGTTAAAATTGTTTTAAGGTGCAAATGTAGTTAAGATTGGTTTGAGGTGCAGTTATAGTAAGAATGGTGCATCTGTAGTTAAAAATGGTTTGAGGTGCAATTGTAGCTAAAAAGGATTCAAAATTTGGGTTTTAGCTGTACTAGACACCAAATACCAAATTTATTTATTTTCTTTAATTAAGAAATGGCATCTTAAACTTGAAGAAAATAAACAAAACTGAACCCCCATTTTGAACATAAAGATATTCTGCGGCCTCATTTCTAAGAGAAACAATTTTTCGAGAAGAGTAACTTTTATATATGATGCAAAACAAATGAGAAACTGAAAAATTACTTGTTAAAAAAATTTCAAACTAATTACCAAAAGAGAATTTAGATAGACAAATTGAACAACATTTTAATTAAATATTTCAAATTAAGGAGAATTTCCCAATCATTTTTGCATACCACCATTAAGGAATCTTGTAGAGGCATTTGCTATTTAATGTTTTTGCAATTCCATAGTTCATATACACAAGATAATGCTTAATGAAGTCATGTTTTAAAAGTTTGAGAACCTTTGACTTAGAAGGTCAAGAATAGTTTATTTCTAAAGAAATTCATTTCATTACAGATGATTTTGAAATTAAATTTTACTTTTTATTTCTGCCGCAGGAAAAGATTTCAGATTATCAACAAACTTGAAAAACAGAGGAAAAACTTCTATCCCATCAATAATATTCTGAATATTTATCCGAAAATTTTCGCTTTTCTCTTATCGTAACAAAGGAAAATTAAAACCATTCATCTTCAGAAAAAAAAGTCAGCAGTTGACCTACCGCATCATCATGAAGAAGATACAGACAAATTGGCGAGAAGCTTCGCTTGATAAAGTTATTAAAAACGCCAAATGCTCATCATGGTAGGCAAGCGTATGTAATTAGGATAATTCACTTTTCACGATTCTTGGCGTCCTTTTAAAAACAGTGAACCATCAAGGTCGATTGTAATGATCCTTGAAACTTACCTTGTGTTATTTTTCATTCAGATGTATTATTATTGATAAACAACTTTGCTTTTACGCTATTTACGTTTTTAGACTCAACGTATTATTGCGAAATATTAACAGTTTATTCTTATTTTAGCTATTACATTCCTTTTCTTGATTTTCATTTTAATTCTTTACATTTGCAGATGATTTATTGCATATTAAATATTGATTAAAAACTTAGTTATGCAGAGAGAAGAGAGGGTTTTTTTGGATTAACACAATTATATTGCTTATTTTGTTTATGCTTGAACAATAGCTGAGTTTGATAACTATATTTTCTCATTACAATAATTTAAACAGATATTTGCAATTGTGAAAGCAATGAATATAAAATGAATCGTAGAATAATTTTTGTAGGTATTTCTTTGAAATATTAATGCTTTTAGATAATTAGTTCATACTAAAATATTTTGAGAGTAATCTTGCTTCATCTAAGAGTTGGAAATTAGCTTTACATTTGTACAAGAGAGCAAGTTTGTATCTTTACGTTTTCAATTCTGTTATGTATTTCAGAATCAAAGATTTAAGGAAAAAAAATTATTTATTAATGATTTGATAATTTATTTATTAATGATTCTTTATTTATTAAATCAAAGCATCATTTCTTAAATTTAAATCTTCAGTGTATTATGCTCTAATACGATATATATATATATATATATATATATATATATATATATATGTGTGTGTGTGTGTGTGTGTGTGTGTGTGTGTGTGTGTGTGAGAGAGAGAGAGAGAGAGAGAGAGAGAGAGAATCTTCTAATAAAAAATATACAAACCAAACATATTTGACTAGTCAGTGACAAACATTGAGGTTTAATGTTAAGTGATTTGAATTTTTGCAGGATTTTTATACTCTGGCATACTTTCTTCTTTCATTAGAAAGATTAATTTTAATGCAACATCCTGGAGGGCAATTTTGGGGAGGTTTTAGAATATTTGAGATATAACCTGTCAAACTGGTCAAAAAATCATTATCTTTCTTTTTCCTATGTAAGATTATATAGTGTCTGCTATCAGAACTCCACCTACTAGAAATTCCAAACTTCTCTTTTGTAATCTTAACGAGCAATGATGTCATGTAGTCTATGAACCTCATAGCTTTTTTTTTAAAATCGTGTCTAAGATTTGAGCGACAACATTCCATCCCCTCACCTTTTTTAGTCAAATCATATTAGTTTCATCTCAGCAGTTTCAGAAAATTACAATTGTTTACTATGATTAGTTGGTTATTATACCAAGATTTGAAGAGGTTTTTTTTTTTTTTTTTTTTTTTTTGCTCAAAAGAATATTTGTCGAAACGTTGATTAGTTACGAAATGTTATTTATTATGAATTTAATACTTTTACTAAGTCTATCGTGTCAAACCTTGGCGAGGTTTTGGCGATTAAACCATGGCATGCATTAATAGTATCTAAAAATCGACTTTGTGTTTTAGACACGTTTCTCTCAACAGACTAAACAAAAATTTGGCACACAACTGGACATGTAGTTGCTAAATCCCATACCAAATTTGATATATTTGCGTCAATGCGTTTTTGAATTATCGCATTTACTTGTTTCTGAAAGTATAGACCGATAGACAGATTGGATTTGGCTCAAAATTTGGCAAGTGTTTACATTATAGATCTTAAATCTCTGCACCGAGTTTTGTAATTATCGTGTTAATTATATTCGAACAGCCAGACAGGAAGACTTTTTCTGGACATATTTTACACACAATTTGATAGAAATCTGGAAATTTGGTGTAAAGATCGCATATCAGATTTCACCGTCCCAAATCGTTTTTCAGTCCAATTTGTCACAGATAGAAGGACATTTTCCGAAAACGTGTTTTTCAAACGCAGGAAGATCTAAAACGTAAAGATTCTTCGAAATCCCGAGTTTAAATTTTTTGACGATTACTATACTTTAAGTAATTTTTAATTTTATTATTTTTTAATTTTTATACTTCATATAATTTTTTAGACGGTTACTATAAAAAATAATGTGTATTCAGACCTTTAGACATTTTCTACTAATTTCATGCAACTTAGTTTTTCTTGAAACTTATGAAATTAAGAATAAATTAACTACTTATAAAATTAAGAATAAATTAATTTTGCATAACAAATGATATTTTAAGAAAAAAAAACTATAATCATGACAAATTTTTAAAAATTTATAAAACTGCCATTTGAAACATTGCTTGTTTTCCGACCATAATGTGCTTTTAATTCCAAATATGATTTCTTTTCATATAAAGTAACCGGAGCAATCGAAGGAAAACAAAAAGGTATAATGGTGATTTCTATGTTTTAGATGTTTTGGATGTCTTGTAGATACTTCTAATTGTTTCAAAATTGTAAAAGGGTGTTTTAGAGAATTTTTAGAATTTAATACTTAAAATTATAAGTGATGACTGGAAAGTTCTAGAATTTGAATTCAGAAGTTAAAAAATCATTATTCTTTTTTTTTTTGCCATTTATAAAAAAAAAAAACTTCATTTTTCCGACACTTTCCTATTAATTACTCGAAAAATACGATGCTGACACACGATAAAAATAAAATATGATACGAATTAATACAAAATAAGATGAGAATCAATTTAATATTTGTAAAATTTTAATGAAATGTTTAAAGCAAAAATGTATTTTAAATGTTTAAAAAAATTATGCAGAAGAATTGAACGAAAAACAAGTGCTTGCAATACTTTTGAAGCAATACATAGTATCATCTCGATTCCATTTGCGATTTGAAATTAATGTTTAAAAAATTTTTAAAAGACAATAACAAAATAAAGATGGCATGGAAGTATCAGAAACACTAATGTTTTATAATACTTGTTCACTTGTTCTTACTTAATGTACTGGTATATTTGTTCAAATTCATATGTTGAAAACTGAAAATTCAGCACAAATGTAGTAGACTGAATGTAGAAATTTTATTAATAAATACGTTCATCCCATGGTAGTGTCCCATTGTTTAAAAAATATTAACGACGCCAATAAGATATATAAGATATATAAAATTTATACTTTTTTAATAAAATTTCTATTTAACCTTGAAGGAAAAAAATAATGTTATTTCTTTTTAAATGGTAGGAAAGATAAATGCAATTAACGAGATTATTCTAGCATGAATTTCAGCAGAGCAATTGCTTGGAAAATTTTAGAAACAAAAAAAATTTTTTTTTTTTTTTAGGCCGCTTCTTTAGAAAAATAACACGGTCTTGAAAGTGAAGCAAAGGCAAACTTGAAAAACAAGACGTGTCTGTTTTTTTTCCCGAAAAGAAAACAAACGTTTTTTTTTTTTTTTCACCCGAATAGAGATATAAAAAACATAAGAATTTTTTTCACATTTTAAGTTTTTCATATTGATTATGTTGTTTTTACTTATGGCACTCGTCATATACAAGCCAGCAGACGAAGTCAGCGATTTTAAGCCGAGTTTCTGCAGTAGCTTCTGAGGGCAAAGGCCCTTGAGCACCCAAGGGCAAAAGTCTGACTTCTAGCTCATATGAAGATGACACTCACACATTCATTTGCACAACCCCTTTTTAGAAGGGAGCTCTTTCATACACGTCATAGATAGAACACAGGGTAAAGAAAAACCACGCCCGAACCAGGACTCGAACCCCGAACACCCAGATCACAGGGAAAACGCGTTACCCCTAGGCGAGGACGCCGGCATATTCTCCGCCATTACAGAGATCCTTTTCATCTAAAAAATAAAATGCAAATTGGGAATCTCTGCAACAGATAGCCAGATTCCGATTAAATTTTTCTGTTTCTTAAATATGAATCAGTCAGATTCTATTCGGAAGTTTATTTTATATCGAATAATGGTATTTGAAATATATTACTTAAATTTTATAAACATTTGTTATCATTATCGTTACCAATATGGCTCATGGCAAAGAAATAATAATAAAATTTTTCGGTATTCTTTTAACGACTTATAAATGCCGGTCGAGTGAAATGTTGTTTCCATTTTATTAGTGACAAAACAAATTCTAAGATTAAAAAAAAAAGCATCATATACATAGTTCTTAGAATTTTTTTTCTGTAAAATAAAAAAAAGTGGGATAAAATGGGCAGCATCAGGAAGTTATTATCGTATGAGACAGGTATGTACTCTTGATAAATTGTTTTCAAACCACAAACAATAACATATTCGGCATGTGTTGCCAGACAGATTCTTGATGAACTGTTTTCGGAAATACCGAATTGCCAACTAATAATTGGGAGTCCAATCGTCGCGAGATTTCACTACCGTTACCAATTTTTATTCCATTCCATAAATATTATTTACTTTTTTTTTTTTTTTTTTTTTGCTTTTTTTTCTAAATTCTTCGATTCGCTTTCCGACTTGTTTTAATGAAGTGAGTACTTGGCCATTGCCCTTTTTAATTTATGGTATTTTCAAATTCAATTCTTTGAACTTTCCCCCAATTATTCCTTATGAGAACAATACTGTCGAACTTTTCCTTTTGTTTCGGACATGGAAGGTCTGATGTTGATGACATTGTCCTATTTTACGCCGAATAAAGCATTAACTGCAAAATATGGAAGAAAAGATAAAAGAAGTAATTAATAGAAGGTAAATAATACACACATATCCTCCGATTCCCTTCCAACCTCTATGGTAAATACTAGATCAGTAACGAAGCTAATTATTTTTCGGACACCTCAATTAGGCTGAAAATATGTAAAGTGATAAGCGAGATGAAGTACAGCGATAGGAATTGGGCAATGTACACATAAATCCGATTCTCTCCCAACCTCTATGGTAAATACTAGATCAGTAACGAAGCTAATTATTTTTCGGACACCTCAATTCGGCTGAAAATATATAAAGTGATAAGCGAGATGAAGTACAGCGATAGGAATTGGGCAATGTACACATAAATCCGATTCTCTCCCAACCTCTATGGTAAATACTAGATCAGTAACGAAGCTAATTATTTTTCGGACACCTCAATTCGGCTGAAAATATGTAAAATGATAAGCGAGATGAAGTACAGCGATAGGAATTGGGCAATGTACACATAAATCCGATTCTCTCCCAACCTCTATGGTAAATACTAGATCAGTAACGAAGCTAATTATTTTTCGGACACCTCAATTAGGCTGAAAATATGTAAAGTGATAAGCGAGATGAAGTACAGCGATAGGAATTGGGCAATGTACACATAAATCCGATTCCCTTCCAACCTCTATGGTAAATACTAGATCAGTAACGAAGCTAATTATTTTTCGGACACCTCAATTCGGCTGAAAATATGTAAAGTGATAAGCGAGATGAAGTACAGCGATAGGAATTGGGCAATGTACACATAAATCCGATTCCCTTCCAACCTCTATGGTAAATACTAGATCAGTAACGAAGCTAATTATTTTTCGGACACCTCAATTAGGCTGAAAATATGTAAAGTGATAAGCGAGATGAAGTACAGCGATAGGAATTGGGCAATGTACACATAAATCCGATTCCCTTCCAACCTCTATGGTAAATACTAGATCAGTAACGAAGCTAATTATTTTTCGGACACCTCAATTAGGCTGAAAATATGTAAAGTGATAAGCGAGATGAAGTACAGCGATAGGAATTGGGCAATGTACACATAAATCCGATTCCCTTCCAACCTCTATGGTAAATACTAGATCAGTAACGAAGCTAATTATTTTTCGGACACCTCAATTCGGCTGAAAATATGTAAAGTGATAAGCGAGATGAAGTACAGCGATAGGAATTGGGCAATGTACACATAAATCCGATTCCCTTCCAACCTCTATGGTAAATACTAGATCAGTAACGAAGCTAATTATTTTTCGGACACCTCAATTCGGCTGAAAATATGTAAAGTGATAAGCGAGATGAAGTACAGCGATAGGAATTGGGCAATGTACACATAAATCCGATTCCCTTCCAACCTCTATGGTAAATACTAGATCAGTAACGAAGCTAATTATTTTTCGGACACCTCAATTAGGCTGAAAATATGTAAAGTGATAAGCGAGATGAAGTACAGCGATAGGAATTGGGCAATGTACACATAAATCCGATTCCCTTCCAACCTCTATGGTAAATACTAGATCAGTAACGAAGCTAATTATTTTTCGGACACCTCAATTCGGCTGAAAATATGTAAAATGATAAGCGAGATGAAGTACAGCGATAGGAATTGGGCAATGTACACATAAATCCGATTCCCTTCCAACCTCTATGGTAAATACTAGATCAGTAACGAAGCTAATTATTTTTCGGACACCTCAATTAGGCTGAAAATATGTAAAGTGATAAGCGAGATGAAGTACAGCGATAGGAATTGGGCAATGTACACATAAATCCGATTCCCTTCCAACCTCTATGGTAAATACTAGATCAGTAACGAAGCTAATTATTTTTCGGACACCTCAATTAGGCTGAAAATATGTAAAGTGATAAGCGAGATGAAGTACAGCGATAGGAATTGGGCAATGTACACATAAATCCGATTCCCTTCCAACCTCTATGGTAAATACTAGATCAGTAACGAAGCTAATTATTTTTCGGACACCTCAATTAGGCTGAAAATATGTAAAGTTATAAGCGAGATGAAGTACAGCGATAGGAATTGGGCAATGTACACATAAATCCGATTCTCTCCCAACCTCTATGGTAAATACTAGATCAGTAACGAAGCTAATTATTTTTCGGACACCTCAATTCGGCTGAAAATATGTAAAGTGATAAGCGAGATGAAGTACAGCGATAGGAATTGGGCAATGTACACATAAATCCGATTCTCTCCCAACCTCTATGGTAAATACTAGATCAGTAACGAAGCTAATTATTTTTCGGACACCTCAATTCGGCTGAAAATATGTAAAGTGATAAGCGAGATGAAGTACAGCGATAGGAATTGGGCAATGTACACATAAATCCGATTCCCTTCCAACCTCTATGGTAAATACTAGATCAGTAACGAAGCTAATTATTTTTCGGACACCTCAATTAGGCTGAAAATATGTAAAGTGATAAGCGAGATGAAGTACAGCGATAGGAATTGGGCAATGTACACATAAATCCGATTCCCTTCCAACCTCTATGGTAAATACTAGATCAGTAACGAAGCTAATTATTTTTCGGACACCTCAATTAGGCTGAAAATATGTAAAGTGATAAGCGAGATGAAGTACAGCGATAGGAATTGGGCAATGTACACATAAATCCGATTCCCTTCCAACCTCTATGGTAAATACTAGATCAGTAACGAAGCTAATTATTTTTCGGACACCTCAATTCGGCTGAAAATATGTAAAGTGATAAGCGAGATGAAGTACAGCGATAGGAATTGGGCAATGTACACATAAATCCGATTCCCTTCCAACCTCTATGGTAAATACTAGATCAGTAACGAAGCTAATTATTTTTCGGACACCTCAATTAGGCTGAAAATATGTAAAGTTATAAGCGAGATGAAGTACAGCGATAGGAATTGGGCAATGTACACATAAATCCGATTCCCTTCCAACCTCTATGGTAAATACTAGATCAGTAACGAAGCTAATTATTTTTCGGACACCTCAATTAGGCTGAAAATATGTAAAGTGATAAGCGAGATGAAGTACAGCGATAGGAATTGGGCAATGTACACATAAATCCGATTCCCTTCCAACCTCTATGGTAAATACTAGATCAGTAACGAAGCTAATTATTTTTCGGACACCTCAATTAGGCTGAAAATATGTAAAGTGATAAGCGAGATGAAGTACAGCGATAGGAATTGGGCAATGTACACATAAATCCGATTCTCTCCCAACCTCTATGGTAAATACTAGATCAGTAACGAAGCTAATTATTTTTCGGACACCTCAATTCGGCTGAAAATATGTAAAGTGATAAGCGAGATGAAGTACAGCGATAGGAATTGGGCAATGTACACATAAATCCGATTCTCTCCCAACCTCTATGGTAAATACTAGATCAGTAACGAAGCTAATTATTTTTCGGACACCTCAATTCGGCTGAAAATATGTAAAGTGATAAGCGAGATGAAGTACAGCGATAGGAATTGGGCAATGTACACATAAATCCGATTCCCTTCCAACCTCTATGGTAAATACTAGATCAGTAACGAAGCTAATTATTTTTCGGACACCTCAATTCGGCTGAAAATATGTAAAGTGATAAGCGAGATGAAGTACAGCGATAGGAATTGGGCAATGTACACATAAATCCGATTCCCTTCCAACCTCTATGGTAAATACTAGATCAGTAACGAAGCTAATTATTTTTCGGACACCTCAATTAGGCTGAAAATATGTAAAGTTATAAGCGAGATGAAGTACAGCGATAGGAATTGGGCAATGTACACATAAATCCGATTCCCTTCCAACCTCTATGGTAAATACTAGATCAGTAACGAAGCTAATTATTTTTCGGACACCTCAATTAGGCTGAAAATATGTAAAGTGATAAGCGAGATGAAGTACAGCGATAGGAATTGGGCAATGTACACATAAATCCGATTCCCTTCCAACCTCTATGGTAAATACTAGATCAGTAACGAAGCTAATTATTTTTCGGACACCTCAATTAGGCTGAAAATATGTAAAGTGATAAGCGAGATGAAGTACAGCGATAGGAATTGGGCAATGTACACATAAATCCGATTCTCTCCCAACCTCTATGGTAAATACTAGATCAGTAACGAAGCTAATTATTTTTCGGACACCTCAATTAGGCTGAAAATATGTAAAGTGATAAGCGAGATGAAGTACAGCGATAGGAATTGGGCAATGTACACATAAATCCGATTCCCTTCCAACCTCTATGGTAAATACTAGATCAGTAACGAAGCTAATTATTTTTCGGACACCTCAATTCGGCTGAAAATATGTAAAGTGATAAGCGAGATGAAGTACAGCGATAGGAATTGGGCAATGTACACATAAATCCGATTCCCTTCCAACCTCTATGGTAAATACTAGATCAGTAACGAAGCTAATTATTTTTCGGACACCTCAATTCGGCTGAAAATATGTAAAGTGATAAGCGAGATGAAGTACAGCGATAGGAATTGGGCAATGTACACATAAATCCGATTCCCTTCCAACCTCTATGGTAAATACTAGATCAGTAACGAAGCTAATTATTTTTCGGACACCTCAATTAGGCTGAAAATATGTAAAGTGATAAGCGAGATGAAGTACAGCGATAGGAATTGGGCAATGTACACATAAATCCGATTCCCTTCCAACCTCTATGGTAAATACTAGATCAGTAACGAAGCTAATTATTTTTCGGACACCTCAATTAGGCTGAAAATATGTAAAGTGATAAGTGAGATGAAGTACAGCGATAGGAATTGGGCAATGTACACATAAATCCGATTCCCTTCCAACCTCTATGGTAAATACTAGATCAGTAACGAAGCTAATTATTTTTCGGACACCTCAATTCGGCTGAAAATATGTAAAATGATAAGCGAGATGAAGTACAGCGATAGGAATTGGGCAATGTACACATAAATCCGATTCCCTTCCAACCTCTATGGTAAATACTAGATCAGTAACGAAGCTAATTATTTTTCGGACACCTCAATTCGGCTGAAAATATGTAAAGTGATAAGCGAGATGAAGTACAGCGATAGGAATTGGGCAATGTACACATAAATCCGATTCCCTTCCAACCTCTATGGTAAATACTAGATCAGTAACGAAGCTAATTATTTTTCGGACACCTCAATTAGGCTGAAAATATGTAAAGTTATAAGCGAGATGAAGTACAGCGATAGGAATTGGGCAATGTACACATAAATCCGATTCCCTTCCAACCTCTATGGTAAATACTAGATCAGTAACGAAGCTAATTATTTTTCGGACACCTCAATTAGGCTGAAAATATGTAAAGTGATAAGCGAGATGAAGTACAGCGATAGGAATTGGGCAATGTACACATAAATCCGATTCCCTTCCAACCTCTATGGTAAATACTAGATCAGTAACGAAGCTAATTATTTTTCGGACACCTCAATTAGGCTGAAAATATGTAAAGTGATAAGCGAGATGAAGTACAGCGATAGGAATTGGGCAATGTACACATAAATCCGATTCTCTCCCAACCTCTATGGTAAATACTAGATCAGTAACGAAGCTAATTATTTTTCGGACACCTCAATTCGGCTGAAAATATGTAAAGTGATAAGCGAGATGAAGTACAGCGATAGGAATTGGGCAATGTACACATAAATCCGATTCTCTCCCAACCTCTATGGTAAATACTAGATCAGTAACGAAGCTAATTATTTTTCGGACACCTCAATTCGGCTGAAAATATGTAAAGTGATAAGCGAGATGAAGTACAGCGATAGGAATTGGGCAATGTACACATAAATCCGATTCCCTTCCAACCTCTATGGTAAATACTAGATCAGTAACGAAGCTAATTATTTTTCGGACACCTCAATTCGGCTGAAAATATGTAAAGTGATAAGCGAGATGAAGTACAGCGATAGGAATTGGGCAATGTACACATAAATCCGATTCCCTTCCAACCTCTATGGTAAATACTAGATCAGTAACGAAGCTAATTATTTTTCGGACACCTCAATTAGGCTGAAAATATGTAAAGTTATAAGCGAGATGAAGTACAGCGATAGGAATTGGGCAATGTACACATAAATCCGATTCCCTTCCAACCTCTATGGTAAATACTAGATCAGTAACGAAGCTAATTATTTTTCGGACACCTCAATTAGGCTGAAAATATGTAAAGTGATAAGCGAGATGAAGTACAGCGATAGGAATTGGGCAATGTACACATAAATCCGATTCCCTTCCAACCTCTATGGTAAATACTAGATCAGTAACGAAGCTAATTATTTTTCGGACACCTCAATTAGGCTGAAAATATGTAAAGTGATAAGCGAGATGAAGTACAGCGATAGGAATTGGGCAATGTACACATAAATCCGATTCTCTCCCAACCTCTATGGTAAATACTAGATCAGTAACGAAGCTAATTATTTTTCGGACACCTCAATTAGGCTGAAAATATGTAAAGTGATAAGCGAGATGAAGTACAGCGATAGGAATTGGGCAATGTACACATAAATCCGATTCCCTTCCAACCTCTATGGTAAATACTAGATCAGTAACGAAGCTAATTATTTTTCGGACACCTCAATTCGGCTGAAAATATGTAAAGTGATAAGCGAGATGAAGTACAGCGATAGGAATTGGGCAATGTACACATAAATCCGATTCCCTTCCAACCTCTATGGTAAATACTAGATCAGTAACGAAGCTAATTATTTTTCGGACACCTCAATTCGGCTGAAAATATGTAAAATGATAAGCGAGATGAAGTACAGCGATAGGAATTGGGCAATGTACACATAAATCCGATTCCCTTCCAACCTCTATGGTAAATACTAGATCAGTAACGAAGCTAATTATTTTTCGGACACCTCAATTAGGCTGAAAATATGTAAAGTGATAAGCGAGATGAAGTACAGCGATAGGAATTGGGCAATGTACACATAAATCCGATTCCCTTCCAACCTCTATGGTAAATACTAGATCAGTAACGAAGCTAATTATTTTTCGGACACCTCAATTAGGCTGAAAATATGTAAAGTGATAAGCGAGATGAAGTACAGCGATAGGAATTGGGCAATGTACACATAAATCCGATTCCCTTCCAACCTCTATGGTAAATACTAGATCAGTAACGAAGCTAATTATTTTTCGGACACCTCAATTAGGCTGAAAATATGTAAAGTTATAAGCGAGATGAAGTACAGCGATAGGAATTGGGCAATGTACACATAAATCCGATTCCCTTCCAACCTCTATGGTAAATACTAGATCAGTAACGAAGCTAATTATTTTTCGGACACCTCAATTAGGCTGAAAATATGTAAAGTGATAAGCGAGATGAAGTACAGCGATAGGAATTGGGCAATGTACACATAAATCCGATTCCCTTCCAACCTCTATGGTAAATACTAGATCAGTAACGAAGCTAATTATTTTTCGGACACCTCAATTAGGCTGAAAATATGTAAAGTGATAAGCGAGATGAAGTACAGCGATAGGAATTGGGCAATGTACACATAAATCCGATTCTCTCCCAACCTCTATGGTAAATACTAGATCAGTAACGAAGCTAATTATTTTTCGGACACCTCAATTCGGCTGAAAATATGTAAAGTGATAAGCGAGATGAAGTACAGCGATAGGAATTGGGCAATGTACACATAAATCCGATTCTCTCCCAACCTCTATGGTAAATACTAGATCAGTAACGAAGCTAATTATTTTTCGGACACCTCAATTCGGCTGAAAATATGTAAAGTGATAAGCGAGATGAAGTACAGCGATAGGAATTGGGCAATGTACACATAAATCCGATTCTCTCCCAACCTCTATGGTAAATACTAGATCAGTAACGAAGCTAATTATTTTTCGGACACCTCAATTCGGCTGAAAATATGTAAAGTGATAAGCGAGATGAAGTACAGCGATAGGAATTGGGCAATGTACACATAAATCCGATTCCCTTCCAACCTCTATGGTAAATACTAGATCAGTAACGAAGCTAATTATTTTTCGGACACCTCAATTCGGCTGAAAATATGTAAAGTGATAAGCGAGATGAAGTACAGCGATAGGAATTGGGCAATGTACACATAAATCCGATTCCCTTCCAACCTCTATGGTAAATACTAGATCAGTAACGAAGCTAATTATTTTTCGGACACCTCAATTCGGCTGAAAATATGTAAAGTGATAAGCGAGATGAAGTACAGCGATAGGAATTGGGCAATGTACACATAAATCCGATTCTCTCCCAACCGCTGGGGAAAAACACTGAATCAGTAGAAACGCTAATTACTTTTCCGATATCTCAATTCGGTGGTGGGTACGTATGAACTACTCAACTGCTAATAACGTAATTTTTTTTTGTCATTAACTGATTCTCCGAAATTTTGTTGTTGTTAATTTGTTCGATAAAAGTCGGTTATGTGCACTGGATCTAAGGTGATTCATTCTATTTCAGAAACAAAAGCAGTAAGAAAAGTCAGTATGCTTTATTAGCAGTTTATTTAATGTTTTTTCACATGCATGTGAAAAACATTACTTTTCAAATAAAAAAACACTCTCTATGAACATTGATTAATATTCTTTAAGTAACCATAAAATAATTAATAAGATTATAATTCGTATTTGCGGACATTACGCTGATGTTCTCTGCACATGCCGAAATTACTGCAAATTTACTTGTCTCTAGAAGACCATTTCTCCTCTAATCATAGCAGGATCAAAGAAGTATTAACATTTGTTCAAATATCGGCACTTACAGAGTTGGGACAGGATACATATTCAGGGTGGATTATCACATTATAAATAACAAGAATTGTTGTTCCACTTATTTCGGGTACCATAGCAACTAATTAAAGTATTTTCACTTGTATTTTATACATCTAAAGTGTCATTAATCATATATTCCTCATTAATTTAAAATATATATAACATAAGAAGATATTTGTATAACTGAGAATCGTCCATGTAAGACAGAATAGGCGTATTTAAAGAAGACGAAGAAGATAGAAACTGATGAATCAACTAATGAAAAATCAGAATAGGGAATCTAAGGGAATTGTACCTAAAATTATTCAAATAATCATGAAAACCAAATATGCATATTTACCAAGGCACAACCTTCTTCAATTTTTTTAATTCATATTTTTTTATAAAATATTTTAAGCGGAAACAGTACTATTAAATAATAATAATTTCAAAATGTAAGTAATTAATTTTTAGTTGCACATTTAGTCAATAGTTAATTAGACATTCATTAAATAATTACGTTCATGGCTTTAATTTCAAATTTTATTTGTCAAATTTGAATAACTAACACTGGAATTAAACATATTTGTTAAGTTTAAACAGCAAAACAATTCTTACTAACATCAAAATATACGTACATATTAAATGCATATATTTTACAGAGCCTCTAATTAGTAATCTATAAAAAGTGAAAATTTTAATCTTGATTAATCGATTTTGAATATTTATTCAAATTTTCTCGTATTGAAATTTCACATTCCGAGCTCTTTTGCAGAAATCGTTCACAAATGAAGTCACCATTAACCCGGAAGAGATGGCGAACTTTAACCTTAGTGTATTTCCTGTAAAATTGCTTAATGTTGAATTTTATTATTTGTCACGTCAGCATTATATTTGTCACAAAACCCATCATTATATTTCTACAACGTCAAAATCTTGACTTGACTAGTATTTCAAATATAGAGATGAGTATAACATTTCAGATAAATATTACAATCATTTAGGTTAAGGTTAACTTGCAGATAAAAAACCCCGTGATTGATTTTCTAATGTTAGTGATTCAAAAATCTTGATTTCCTATGATTTCTAAAATTTGTTTCTGAAATTTTTGATTTATCACAATTTTTTTTTTGTTTCGGAATCCATATTGTACTGTAGAATTATTTTCAAATCGAGGACAACAATTTTTATGTGCGAGTAAACATTAAAAAATACAAAAATTATTACTAGGGAATTAGAACTAATTGACATGTTTCTGATGAGAAAAAGTTCCATTTACATTAAAAAGACCACTTTTTAAGAAAAGTTAAAAAACAATTATGCTGCAATTAAAACGGAAGATTGATTCTCACAAAATACTGTGTTAATTGAGGTCAGATTTCACATGACAAAATATATAAAGTAAAAAAAACAAATTCATATGAAATGGCTTTGTATGTCCTTTGTAAAAAACATATAAAATGTATATTTAGTTAATATTTGTTAAATTATGCAGGAACGCAGAAGTAATAATTGTACTGGAGGATGAAATTTATATTTTAATTTTAGCCAATTGTAGAGTTTTTTTTCTAAGCAGAGTTTTTATTTTGTTCTTTAGACTTTCCCAATTAAACATTTTTTTTTCTGTTTTATCTCACATGAACCAACTTTTTCAGATTGGTGCAAAACATTAATTTTTTTATTATTAGTGTTTTGCACCAATAATATTTTTCAAAATTTGTTTTTTTTTGTATTATTTTGTATTTCTTATAATTTTTAAAAATTTAGCCACAAAAATATTAAATTGTGAAACGCAGTTTCTATCCCCAGGTCTGCACGTTTATCATCCTATGAACATACACTGATTTGTCAGCACATACTTTTTTCAACTAGAACATACTTTTTTTTAATGAGAAAAATGCATAACTTATTTATTAATTTAAGAAAAGGCATTTTTCAATGATTACGACACATAAAAATAAATTTAGTTGTAATATAAAAAAATACCTTGTTTAAAAACTTATAGCATCCATAGGATCCCCTATGTGTGAAGATAAAAGCACCATGAAGAAATAAGAAGTTCTGTGCAAAATTAAACAAAGGATATAAACATTAAAGAAAGTAAAAATCCTTAAAAGTTTGAAATTTGCAAAAATTTAAAATAGATTATAATAATAAAGAAGTTTTGAAAACTTAGAAGATGAAAATACTATTGCAATAGTTAAATGTTAAGTAATATGGAAACCTGAAACATGTACACAGAGTTTTTTTCTAAGAAATGCGTAACATCTTGTAGAAAAGGTATTATTTAGTCATGATTATTTAAAAAAAATTTCAACATGAAAAGTCTGAATTTTTATTTCTACATGAACTACTATTCTGTTTTTATTTTTAATTAACAAAAGCGAGCATATTTTCACTTCTTTGACTTTAAAATCAAAGATAAATCTCTAAACATAGATATAAACTATAGTTCTTAAATTTATCAAAAGAAAATTTTCGAAAAAAAGAAAGAAAAAGGAAAGGAAAGACTCACAGTTTTTGATAACTATTTTTCTAAAACTTCATCCTTAAAAGACGAATTAAAAAAGTAAAACGATATTGTGCTTTTACCGTTATATCGAAAGAATTTTAAATGCCATTTGGGGCTAACTAACTCACATCCGCTAGAGAGCTCTTCTTTTTTTTCCCCATTTTCCTACTAATTGTAAACTAGATTGGCCATGGGACAGCAGCTACTAGACAGAACAGTCTACTGTATAGTTAATAGAAGTGAACAGAAAAAGCAAAACGAACATAAAACTTGGAATCAGTAACAGTATTGGAAGTTTTTTTTAAAACCTTTAGTATAAAGACCATATATAAATCAGAGATGTCACATACACCTTTAATATGAAAATAAATAATTAAATCGGAAAGTAGAAGTTAGTTAAATATAAAATTAGGTAGAATAAGAAAATATTCTTAAGTTAATATAGGAACATATTTCTTTCAAATGAAAATAAGAAGTTAGATGTAACAAAATAAGCTAGCTAACATAGTATTAACAATTGAAAATCAACCATAAATATGCACATTTAAATAATAAAATCAATTAATATCAGATTTTTCTATTACTCCATACCACTTTCCCAAACATGAATGTATACAAAAATAAAAGCCCTCACTGTTATTTATAAATTTAACTTAGATATGGATGTTTTTATTTATTATATTCAGTTCTGGATATACTCGAAGGACAGTTTTGTGAAAAACATTGACATTCATTTGATAGAAGGATTCTTTAATTCACCGTTTTCATGAGGATGTTTTGTTTTTAAAATATTTCCTCTGTTAGCATTTCACTGTCAAATACATATCATATATTTTTAAAAAAAACTGATCATTGTCTCAATAAAGAGAGCTGATATTCTAAAACTTATATGAGTGGAAGACAGCCTTCTCAAAAACAACCAGAATTTTTATTCATATTTTACTAAGTTTTTGAAAAACAATCGAATACGAACTTTTATAATATATGTCACGCAATCCAAATTACATTCTTCTTGGGAACTTCTGACCTTGTTTTGAAGTTTTATTTACTAAATATTTCACTTTATTTGGTTTCCAAAGGTAATTGAGATAAATAAACTTGAGAAGAATGACAAAATTAACAAATAAATAAAAAAAATGAAAATATGTGTTAAATTTGAGCAAATTTTTGGGGCATGCACGAGTAAAAGCTAAAGAAGAAGAAGAAGAAAAAGAAAGAATTTTTAAGATTATAATAATTGAATTTCATTAAAAAAATGTTAGCTATTTTTTTTCGTTGAAAGATATAGCAATTAAAAGAATTTAAGACAGAAAACTAAATTTGTAAATGATGAAGCCATCCAATCCTTTACTGAGCTTTAAATTTGTATTTCAGCATGAATATGTATCTTTATCTTTACGATGAATGTGTGAACGTGTGCATGCTCTATAGGCTACACATTTGACCTAGAATTATCAAACTTCATGCACTTTGACATCATATATATATGAACTTTGGAGCATAGAAATTTGTATCCCAGATCGAATTTCTTTAAAAATGTTAATTAAAAATTAGGCGAAATGTTAACGTTTTCTCGGAATAATAATCAAATATATTAGCGTAGAAAAATAATTTTTACACTTTCAAAATATTATATTTTTAAATATGCCAGTTTTTAATATATGAATTAAATTTCTATTTTTAATCATGTATTAAAAATTATTTTGAGCATATTTTACAACAATTTATTTTGCACTAAATATAAACAGCTGAGCAAGTATATAAAGTATGGAAAAATTAGTTTTTTTATCAATGTGTTTCATTACGTTGACCAAAACTGAAATTAAAGGATTAAGTAAATTTTCACAGTAAACTAGACCAAAAGAGTGTAAATTTTAATACGAGTGAGTAAGAAAGAAAATAAACATGAAATATGACGATTTCTTACAAACAGAAATTCAAGAAAAACCTTTCATAGAATTTTCAAAATGTTCAGTGTGCGATTTTAGATCATTCCATCAACCGTCTCAAAGAAGATACACCAATCAGTGCCCGGAGTTTTCCAAACGCTGATTAACTTAAATTTATATAATTATCGATTGTCCTAAGGCAATATAATTCGGTGAGATTATTCGCAAAAAATAGAAACGTTATTATTATTTTTTTTAATTTAAAAATTGGAGGTGTCAGGAATATTTCACTGAATATGAATCCATAAGATATAAGATCAAGATATTCCTTAAGATTCCTTTTTGAGTAGGAAACTGGATCCTGCTTTTTTCTTAAACACATTACCAGTTCCAAATGGTAAAATGGTACGATTTTTTTTTTCAAGATTCAACATTGTTTAATGAAAGGTATTATAAACTGAAGACTAAAGAATACAAAATAATTTGTACAGAAGTGGTATTCAGTATTATTGGTATTCAAATGCACTTCATAGAAGGGCTATAAGAAATGAAATGTGTCCCCTCATTTGAAAGGCTCCTAAATAGATATCTGACATGTTACATAAATTTTTCATTCTCAACTTAGGGCTACTGAATAAGCCACATTATTTCATACAGAATGTATGTATGCTTTAAACGATATCTTTAAAAGGCTTTTACAGAAAATTTCTTATCAAGTCTTCATTTTTAAAAAATCGAGGTCTAAAAGTAGTTTAAAAAACTGGAATTAAAATGTCATTTTTACTCAGTTACCAGTTTAGGTGCATTGTATCTCCATTTGAAGAAACATTCGCACTTCAAAATTCTCGCAAAGAAACCATATTTCGAAATTTATCAGACGCATAACATAAATTTATGAAACTCATTTGTAATATGCTTCCCAACCGTATTTTAATTGAAATGATAATCATCTCACAAAAATAATCGCTACTATTTATTCCGTTTAATTGAGTGGTTAATTGTTTATTAATTAAAAACTAACTTTCTCGCCAAAAATCGCCAAATGCGTAAAGCTTCAGGTTTTTTTTCCCCACGCCAATAAGATTAAGCTTAAAATGATTTTGACTATTATTTTAAACGATTCTGTTTATTTTCTTAATATTCGATACATTTAAATTTAAACATTGTTAATAAATCGATCTTTCGGATTAATTCTGAAGTACTTTTGAATTAAAATAAAACAGAATAAAGGAAATTAAAAATTTATAATCTATATTGCGTTACCCCAACTGGTGTAGAAAATTCATACATTTGTGGTGCCCCACTTAGCGTTGAAAATTCACGCATGCGCAGGAGTAACAAAAGATAAAGCCATTGATGCTATAAATTGCAATCTATTTCCACGCGTACGAAGTCACGGGTAAAAGCTAGTATATATATATATATATATATATATATATACAGAGAGAGAGAATTGTCTATTTGAATACAAATGTCGTACAAAGACAAAATGTTTTTGATGATTTTTATTCATCAAAGAATATTCCAAACAGCTGCTGAATTATTTCAAAGCTGTTTTTCCTTGATATAAAATTTCATGCACCATATGTGCATTTCTTAGAAATATCATACCCACGAACTTTAAAAGCAAGGCAAAAAAAAAAAAAAAAATTAAGGTAGAACTATGATAACAGTCATTCTGAGTCGATGTGTTACTTCTAGGGTGTTGAAACGAATACAGGGATTCAGTTTAATCTTTTAAGCCGATTTTCAGCGCCACGGGAGAAGGTTTCATTCAACACCTGATCTTGAAAGGAAGTTCTTAACAGCATTGTTTTAGCAACACAATGATTTAATCACGGCGGTGATTTCATCTTCGTTTTCATTCACGACAGATAAATATTAACAATCAAGAAAAGATGTTTTTACTACCATTGTATCAAAGAAACTTGTTACGCAGCGGAAAAGCAAAATCTTTATGCAAATATTACAACTGTTTTCTTACATTTTAATTGAAGAAGTTAAACACAATCGCACTAAGATTAGCTTTATGAAATGCTTGAATCATTTGAGAGTTTCTGACTAACCCTTCTTGGCCTTGCGCTTACTCTTTGAGTGAGATGTTGTTAATAATAAAGTGCACGTGGAGAGCTATTCTTATGTTATTTGTATGAAATGTTTTATTATAGCTTATCGTTTTAGAAAACATATTTGTGTTCTGTAAGAGAGATTTGCAATTTATACAATTTGTTCAAGAAAATACTTGGCGAATATGATGCGCATTCTTGAATTTTTCATGCTTGCAGTAACAGTTAGTCGCTTGCAGGTACCTGTTTATTTATTGAACACGTATGATCTCCTAATTAAAATCAGCTTGACGATCTCCATGCATTGTATTCCCAAGCTTAAATGCAGAATCTTGCACAGAGCACCCAAAACCCTGTTTCAATGAGCAGTTCCCTAAATTGGAATGAGAAAATGATTTTGGAATAGAAGGGAGTTTTAATAATCATAATTGGAATGGACATTCGGGACTATTCCTCATGGAATTTTATATAAATTTATTTTGGATCTTTTAAATTTTTAATTTTTAGGATTATTACCAATTATTTATTTGTGTGTTTGTGAACGTTTCCTTATTGATACTGATGTGTGCATGTGTGTTTGTGTGAATTTTGCTTTGATTTACTGTGCTTTTATGATTGACGCTTATTGTAAGTTAGTAATTTTTTTAATTCCAACCCATTTATGGTTAGAATTAATGTAAATATTTCTCTATATATCAATTATTTATTTTTATCTTTTCTCTCTAGCACCTGGGATCTTTAAGAGTGGTCTAATGATTAAATTCTATTTCTCTTTATGGCTGGTATAAGTAAAATATTATTAATGAGAAATAAAACTGTTTCTTTCACCAACAATTTTTTACCTTATATCCTGTCCGGTGGTCTGGGTAGGTTATGCAATGTAGCTGATAATATAGAAATCATAAGTGAGTGCCATCGAACACGATATTTGAAAAACAAACTAGAAATAGCCGAGTAAAAGGAATAGCAGACAAAAATAGTACGTTATTTTTGTAGGCTGAGTGATCCTAAGAGGAAATTAACTTCATGATTCAGAGAGCCTTCGGTGACAAAGTAATAGGTTTTGCACAGATTTTTAAAAAAAAATCTGTCCCAATCACTTTTATGATGGCTGCGCATGTGGCGTGGGAGGGGGAGGGGCACAGATACTTCAAGTGTCAATCTTAGAAAGATCATCGGAGATAAAATCTTATTGCTTTTGTATCACATTTTAAAGTCACTTCTGGTAAAGCGGTAAAAAAATGAAACCTTCTCCCATAAGCCATTTGCATTTGAAAAGCTATTGATAATGATTAGAGGCGAAAAAGTGAAAAATATTGTCTTGCTATAGGTACTACTGTTGTCACTACGACCCTAGACTGCAAGAAAACAATGAAGGGCTTGCTATAGGCCTCAACATTAAGACATGTAACAGACATTGACTAAGATTGAACTCTGCTGAAGCAGCATTGTCGAATCCCTTATAGATGAGCAAATATCACCAATCGAGCGTTTAATTCTATATTCATTGAGTATTTCAGCTTCAGAAGTAAATCAGTGAAGTTCCTGCCAAAGATGTTAAAGATAAAAAAAAAATTGTGATATAAAGTTTCTAGAAGGAACGTAAAATATCTACATTTCTTTAAGCTCCCTATTCCAATATGATTCTGACTTTTGACTTTTCTCACACTGAAAATATACTTAATAGAGAAAATACCTCAGTCTGGAGAAGAAATCATATAGAATGGGGCGAACTAGCTACGTGGGATTAGAAGGAAGCTTTTCAATGCTACTTACAAAAAGTTTTTGGCAATTTAATTTTATCTCAATACGATATCCTTTTTTTTTGTTTTTTTCTTTTTTTTTTGAAAAATAAAGATCGGATACTTTTTGAGCATATCTTGCGTTTTAATAGCATTGCAATGGTTCCATGTGTCATAAGGAGAAAAATTTTCACACATTTTTTAATTCTAAAAATAATGATACTGATGTAGAAATTATAATATACAAAGGAAAAAATACTTTTATCATTACAAGAAACATAACTTTTTATATAATTTGGAGAAAGCTTTCTTCGCATCTTTATTCACTTGACACCAAGTATATACTAGTACGTAACTTTTAATGAGTACTACCTATACATTTGAAAAGCAATGCTTTCAAGCAGCTAAATTGTGAATTGCATTCTTGAAGAATTAAACGAATGCTCAATCAAACGTAAAGTTTCAAGGCATAATTGGATTATCTTGTGTATAATGTATCCTCCATTGTAATGATTTAGTTTGCACAAAGAAATCCAACAATTCAACATAATTATTTCAAAGTCATAGGAAAATTAGTTGATAACCCCTATTTTATATTCATAATCCCTTACTAATAACGATTTTAAGATGAATATTAATATAATTTTGAAATGAACATTTTATTAATAAATGGAGCAACAAATTAATGTAGTTTCTCTTTTATATTGTAAAAAACTGTTAAATAGATTCGGGCTCTACTACTGATTATTTACCCAATTCACAAATTTGGATTTTTCACATTTAGTCAGATTGGGAAAGATCTAATTCAATGTCATATGTGCAAATAACTGTAATTATTTATGGTTTGTAGGGCTTTTAGAAATAAAATTGAATGAAATATAATGCAGATGCTAGAAGATAATTAAAGTTTTACATTGAAACATATTTTAAATTAATAAATCAAAAATATATCTGCTATGCAAAAGAATTTACCAGTTTGACGTGATGCGGGCCATAACCTTCTTGAATATTGTCGTCTTCGCAAACTTTGTTCTTTAATAAAATGCAACACTATTCTTATTCACGACGGAAAATTTTTCTTATAGACGTTTGAAGCCCATTTGGTTATACAGAACTAGTTATTATGGTTTTAAAAATCAGGTGGATAGACAAGGTGAGTATGCGAAACAATCGTTTAGAGTACTCATAAAACCGTATTTTACGGTTGAAAAAGCAGAAAAAAAATCATTTAACGAGCCATTCGAGTAAATTTTAAAAAAAGTACCATTAAGTCATCTATAATAGCAAACCAGAAATTTCTCGTGGGATGAGATCATTGACTCAAAATACCATCTCCCTGGATCTTTTTTTCAGGCCTCATTGTGGCCGCCTCATCTCTTGACCGAAGATGACTTTCGCTTTCTACCACTCCCTCAATTTCCAACCACCTGATCTACATCGACACCAATGACAGAAATACATTTTGTTAGAAGAGGAGAGATGATTGAAAGGCTAAGTACATCGAAGAGACGGTCCAAAGCACAACAATGCAAAAAAATAATAAGTGTCCAACGCAGGTGTTCGGGGCAATTATTATTTTACCCCCACTGACTTTTTCTTCCTTTTACAACTCACGATTTTCACCCTGGGGTAAACGGGTGGGGGGTAGGTAGCAGAAGACTTTTGTTTTTTCCTCTCGACTTTCATCTGCCGACCTTGCAAGGTCAGAGAATGTCTAGGTATCTTTGGCATGTGGCGCCAGGCCTCTGAGGTGTCTCTCCTCGATTGGAAGAAAAAAGAGAGAGAGAGAGAGAAAGAAAAAGCGACGGAAAAAAACTAAAACAAGAAGGGGAAAAAAAAGCGAAATTAAAAATATAAAGGTAGATATATATAGCGAGTATTGGTAGAGGTTGACTTTCGTAGACAGGCCGATTGTGGTGAAAACAAGAGACGGATTTGGTTTGGGTTTCCCCCTCAAAATGCAGGAATTTTTGTCAATTCTAGGAGGCACTTCATTTATATAAAAGTAGCGTACCTTCACAGAAGTAGTTTCTGAAATGATAGGGGCTTACACATAAAAGGAGGATTGTTGCAGGTGCTGTTTTAATGTGGGGGAATGCCTTTTTCATTATAGGGTCGTTACATTTTAATGAGAATGCGGCTGAAGGTCTTTTTCTCACGCTTAAATTGTTATTATTATCATTATTAATGAAAGATACTGTATTTCAAAAGCTGAAGGGAGGAGCTGAGAAACAGACTGCTCTAATTAAATACTTTCACTTTTGTTATTAATATAAATTTAATGGAAAATTGAGCTAATCTTGTGATTATCTTTAGTTACGGTTCGTTAAAATTTTCGATAAGTCGAACAGAAATACAAGCATTCAGATATAGAAAGGAAGCCGATACTAAATGGTCTTCATATAAATGCTCAAAAATTCATTTAATGTCAAAACATAGAATTGAATCAATTATTCTTGTTGTCGTATGAAAAATATAATTTGCATTACGAAATTATAATGTAATATTATATTTATTTTAAGCAATGAAATGGCATAATTACAACAATAATAAATATAAGAAAAATAAAATAGTCTAATAAAATACACACACACACAAAAAGGCTATATTAATTACAATATTATTAAAGCTTTTTCTGTTTATCGTATTTTGTTCTATTTGTTTCAATACTATAACTTTCCCTAAATTGAATTTATTCCACTTTTCTTCTCAGACTAAACAACAAACTTCTTTCAGTATTTCGTGGTTAAAAGACGAACTAACTATTATGATATAAAAATACCCGAAATGCTTCATTTAAAAAACATTTATAGTACGCACAGTCTTCACACGTTTATTAAACTTTTATTTTCGACTTTTATAGAACATCTAACTAGTGAGTAATTTATTTCATTTTATCGTCTAACAAATTTATTTTTAACGAATTTTAATTTTGACGATTTTTCGACATAGTAAATGTAATTGAATAAAGAATATGTATTAAATTTTGCTTACCTTATAAAATTTGTGCAACAAAGATATTCGAAATGTTACGAAAACTTTTAAGGACAAGTAATTATCAAAAATAAGAGTATTTGAGTAGAATAAAATGTTCAAAGCATGTATAAAATCTATCATAATTGAATCATGCTCAGGAGAACCATACACTTCGTCTTATCATCAACATATTGATCAAATCCCAGAATTAGCACTTAGTAACATCATTAACAATTAGAGGCAAAATTGAACACATTCTTATAGGGAAAAGATTGGAAACAACAGAAACTGTATGGGGAACAATTCACGGGCTTTGAAAAATGATTATGTATATTTTCAGCGTCGTTATTATTCCAGAATTTTTTATATAAAAATCCTAAAATATGGCTCTACAAGTTCGCCTAATATGGCACCATGTGACTTTTTTTTTCGATGTGTGAAATTGCTTCTTCATGGTCACCGTTTTGAGTCTATTAACTAGATAAAAGAAAATTCGCCATGAATTCCACAAAAACATCTTTAAGACATTTTGATGATTGAGAAAACATAGGCACAAGTGTATAATATTCTGTGGAGATTACTTTGAGAATGATGTAATAAATTTTGAATAATAAATTAATATATTTTTTTCTGCTATCATTTCGAGTTCTTTTTAACACGGTAGTATAATAGTTAGTGCAGTGTAATAAAAATTTCTTTACAAATATGCTTCATGGGATAAAATAAATCCAATTCGCTTAGTAAAATAAGCCTTCGGTATGGCTTTCAGAATCAACAACTGGCTATATAAGGAATGCTTACAGCTTTTAGTTAGAATGTGATGAGCTTAATTCTTTTGGTTCCAACAAATATCTGACTCATTTCAAACGTTCCAAAACATTCTGTCTTATTTAGAAGAATAAAATACATTTAAATATATTACAACGAAAAGACTTTGTTACTTTATAGCATAGCAATGACAAACATTTAGATATATTTGAAAATTCTTTGATTTTATGATAACATTTTTTCAAGGTATGATCATTTTTTCCTCTATAAAGTAATATTTATCAGTTAAGCTGTGCAAAATTTCCCCTTATTCAATTTTTCTTTTCTGACTTCTTAGAAACAATAGACTTTGAAATAAACAGAAAATTATATGTTGGACTTCAATAAAAAAAAACAATATGTATATAAATTGTATGTATATAAATGTATTTAAATTGATAAACAGGAATGTTGGCAACCAAAAGATTATACATGATAATATGTCGTTGCGTCGGTAAAATCATTGCCTTTTTTGACATAATTTAATTATAATTTATAAAGAATAATATTAATTTATGTTATCTTAATATTTTAACAAACAATTTCACAGTAAACTGAATGTGCCATAGAAGAAATTAGTCATCATAACGTAGTCATCATGCTTGCCTTTTATAAGTATTGAGAATTGAAGTGATAATAACAACAGAAATAATATATAAGACTATAGTCTAAGGGAAAAAAGTAAGGAATTAAAGTGTTGAGTTCACTTGGAACATGAGAATTTATTACATATGCTTAAATATCTACCAATCTTATGACATTAACAACTTCAACTATGTGATGGCATAGAATTTCTCTCACATGCAGAGATTTAGTCTTAATTTTTAATTGTAAAGCAGATGACTACTATTCTTCAGAGCAGACACTGAATTTAAAGTTGTGTCACAGCATTTTACCAGAAACTTTGCCTACATAATTGCTGGCTGATTCATTCCCATCGTGAATCACTTTCGGAGAGCACTTCAATTTTCTTCAATGGAGTTGGGCCATCAAGCTGGGCACGCCTAGGTTCTCCCTTCCTTAAAATCTACCACACCCAATGGAAGGACTATGAGCTCAAGGAGTTTTTTTAAAGTGCTATGCAAATAATGTTCCATTAAACATGGGTCCATCAAGGACATATATTTGTCGATGGTGGAACATGGTGCTGTATGACTGAAGGCACATTGAACTATATCTCCGAGAAAAATATAGCAAATAAAGAATAAATGAAGATGCTTAATTTAAAAGAAAAAATTAGCAAATAACTAGGCAAATACTTGATTTATCAAATGCCTTTTTTCATCATAATATCTAATTGGAAAAAAAATGTTTCTGTACCGTTCTGTTTTTTTTTTCTTTTCCATTTTTATTCCTACAAAATCCAGTATTTAAGTGCATTGAAATAACGCTCCCATAAATTCATTCACTTTTGAATATTACCTGATATTTCATCTGCTATTGAATTACACATCAAATGAGGAAATACATTCTGTGTTGTTGTGTGTTGAGACTTATGGCACTTTACAAGTCCGCTGACAGTTATCTGTCAGCGATTTAAGCGCCAATTAGGGCCAGAAGTACGACTTAACTACTCACACGTCACAACCCTTTTTACGGGGCGGACTTCATTCATGCATCTCATTCATTCCTCCACAGATCATAATTTAGACCTGAATCGGAGAACGATCATCTCTGAACCAGTACCCCCAGTGGTATTAATCTCGACATGGAGATGGAGTACTTTGTTAATAGGACAGATTTATACGTGCATCAGCCACCACACATACACGGAGAGTCTTCAGCCGGCGGGGTTCGAACTCGCAACCCAGGGGATGAGAATCCAACGCCCTACTAACCAGGCTATCCCGGCCCAAGAAATATTTTTAAATCTCGATATTGAAATATCAAAAGAATACTATTTATATGAATCTATCAATTAAAATGAAGTAAACAAATTAAATCTACCAATGATTTAGGCCAAAGGAAAGAATAAAGAACACCTGCAATAATATATCTAAACTCCAATGAATTTTGTGTATGCTTATGTATTTTTATGTAAGAAACAGGAATGCACGATACGCATATACATGAAACATTCATTATACATGTATATGACAAGATACATCTTGTGATCATTATATTGTCACGTGGTCATTAATTATTTATTCATCACGAGATTTCTTTTCTATAGAATCGTTAAATGAATGTCAAAACAACGTCTATTGAAGAATACATCATAAAAATTCTATATTACTTTTTTCGAAATGATTCAATTAATTATTTAGCAATTAGTAGAAATATTTGGTTAAAGCTTTTAGAAGATGCCGATGGAAAAATTTCCTTGCCCGTCATGATAATAAAGAATAATTTAGGCATATAAGAGCTGATTTACAATTTATTCAATAAGTAAAAATAAATTTTTAGATAAGAACTTAAGTTAAATTCATTATTCAGTCTTGTAGAAGTAAAAATTAAATCTTACAAATAATTTCAAAACTCATGAAAATATAATGGCTGCAAACTAGTTTATTTGAATTCTGACAATTTATTATAATCTATTTATATATTTCACGACAGATCTAAAAATGTATAGAAATGAAGAATATATGATGGCCCAATAAGAAGAAGAAACTTTATGAAATCTAGGACATTGAGAGAACCTTTTACAAATTAAAATCTTTTGTTCAGTTTTATGTAGACAAAAACATTTTATCTCAGCTTTCATCACAATCCATATTCGAAGCCCACACAGAGAAAGCTCAAATAGAACTATCTTCGATTTTTCCAGCTCAAATGAAGATAAACAAATTATTTTGATAATCTGAACCTAGGTTACATAAGAAAACAAATACGTTTTAAAGAATGTTTTAATCTGAATGGCTTTAAATACTGATATCTAAATGAACTTTACCATAGAGGCTTATTCTTCTTATTTTCCTTCACTGTTATTGCTCAAACAAAGAGAAACGAACTATTTTGATAATTTGAAGCTGGTACTAGGCTACACAAGTAAACAAATACCTTTTAAGAGGTCTTTTAATTTGAATAATGACTTGACTCTGAAAAATTATATCTTAAGAAGAATGCCATGGGGCTTATTGTTATTGTTCTTTTCCGTGTCTTTATTAATATTTAGGAAACCTCATTAAGAAATTCCTTTTGCTTAAAATAATTTTAATTAAAATCCTTGATAACTACTTCACATTTCATTTCATTTTATTATTTATTTTTTAAATTTCATTCGTTAACTCTCTGTTGAAATTTTTTTCATATAATATGTAAGTGAACATCGTCAGAAATGATAAAAGTTCACAAAACATTCTTTAAATGCATCCTGTATTGCAGCTTAATGGGAATCGTGTTGACAGGTCTTCAGTAATAAGTAAGAGACAATTTAATTTAAGTTGGTTTTCTTTAACCTTGTAACAGATTGCTCTTCCGGTTTCTATTACGCACGAAATAGTTACAACATCAAATTAAGGAAGATACTGATGATGAGTAATCAATTTCTAATGTTCTAATATAGCGCTGACGTTGCATTGAGAAGATGCCAGTGCTTTGAGAGAACAGTCGGGGGTCAATGTTCGTTGGCACTTCGTAGTTTAAACAATCGTTTTTCAAGGATATATGCAATCAATCATAGAAATGAAGTGATTTATGGGAAAATATAGGAAGCACGAATCTATTATTATTATTTATATAAGGTGACCTCATAATTGGATATGACGAATCTTCACGTCAGATCGAATGCTAGTTGTCGATTTTTTATGATTCATTTTTATATAGAAATCAATCATTTATGAATTGTAGAAATTCTACTGAAAAAAACTTCTTACTGATGGTAAACAAAAGTGGATATAGAAGGTACCGCAAAATGAATACATAAGTACAGCTTTTTTTTGGTTTACTTTTCCAACTGGTTTGTGAAAAAACACTACTGTTTGTAAAATGTTCAGAGAAAAAAACAGTCAAGCCTTTTTGGACTATCGATGACAATGACGATATGTAGCCTTGATTGCATCTGACGAACAAAGCCTCTGCTTAAAGAACAGTTTAAATTTTTTTAGTGTGTTGATGTTTACAGTAGCATATTTCTGTTACATTCTTATTAGAATCGTTTCCATAAATTAAGATTTTTTTTTTCGTATGTGCATACTTTAATCTGCGCGAAAAAACATGCTTGCACATTTCAATGATTTCAATGGTGGAATTTCTAATAGCAGGGACATGAGGCTGAGAAGGAGCAACAAACAGATCGCTTGAAACATTTCTTTTCCTGGCTGTAAAAAAAGTTTGTAAAAGTTACAAATTCTATGAATGAATAGGATAACATTAATCCTTTGTAAATTGGTCATATTTTTATATATTTTATAATATTTATTTAGTTTTTAATAATTGTAAATCCGAACATGTGCTTTATTAATATTGTGTAAAAACGTGGATACCAGGCTGTCTGGGGTCATAAAAGACGAATAAAAGTAGATACGTTTTAACAAAATTAAAATAAAAAATATATTAACCTGAAACAAACCACTAATATACTAAAAATTGTGAAATTAAATTGACCATCTTATTAGAAAAGCGCATTCTAATGTGCACTACCTGGGATTGGCAAAATACTTAAATTTGTCACTGTAATGTATAAAAACAAAGTTCTCTTAAGCAAAATTGTGAAACTGCTGAAATTTTATTTGATTCGAAATATGATACAGGTCGGTCTACAATTTATATATTAAGACATCAAAATTATTGAGTCATTGAATTATCATGTTTATGCACACATGAATGAACAAATGGACTGTCATATCTTGGTTAAGAAATAAAATGGCAGGACTTAGAAAATTCTGGAACGTTAAAACTTATCTGTCGGTCATTTTTTTTAGATTACTCTTATACATATTATATTTATATACGATTATTTACATACGATTTGTTTGTTTATATACATACTATGTTTACTATGGGTACTTACGTATTAACGCCACTGCAGCCACAGATTTGGCGGTTTTTGCGCTAATGCGCCAATAAAGAGCAATCCGTTGGCGTTGAATTTTGAAAGTGTTAAATTTTGAAAGTGATTGGCAGCACTTAAAAACCGCCAAATCTGTAGCTGCGGTGGCGTTAATACATAAGTACCATACTATGCTTATATACATACATTGTTTACTCCTATACATATTATGAAAATCGCCAAAATTGATATTTTGTCAAATTATAGTAATAAACAGCTTGGCGATGACGGCTAGCATTCAAACGTAAAAACTTCAAAATTACAGTTGGGTAAGGAAAAATACCAAATAAACCTCTCTGAATTTATATTTTTTGTTAATAATATATTTAAACTCTATGGGAACTTAATAAACGTTTAAAGAGAGGTAGGTTCCTGGCATTTGATCAGTCCCTCCATTATATTCTTATGACTCTAATTTTAATTTCCTTAGAATTTTTGTTGTCCGAAAATATAATATCCATCCAGTGAATTATCAAGTTAGAGATGGTAGTGAAAAAAAATATGTTTTTATAAATATTTTACTTTTCTCATAAATTTCTCTTTCTTTTTCTTCTATTTGCATGCTTTTCAGATTTGAATTTATAGTCTCGTAAATCTAATCTTCATTGAATAACGCTGAATAGCAATTTGTAAGATTCCCTTCCTTTTTTTCCCTGCATATTCAGAGCTATTACTTCAGCATTTAAAAAAGCATTTTCTTATTCCTGACAGTAAACAACAATGTAGTAATTTGTTCAAGCATATCACGTATTATCTTTTAAAAAACTCCTCCATAATTAGATGTTTATAAACTTTGTAAAAAGCTTAAGATTTGATTTTATTGTCCCATAAATCAATTTTTTCATTGAGCGGCATTGAATAGCGATTTGTAAGATTCAGTGCTTTCTTTCTGTATGTTAGGGCCTTAAGCGCTTTAAAACAAGTTAATAAATGTGTTCATTGCACTTATTATATCCTCATGACATTTAATATGCTTGTAGCAAATCAAATTATTTATGCCTGGCTTGCTGAAATTATTAAAAGTCACATAATGAATAGATATGAAGATTAGTCACATTGCTTCTTTTTTCGCTGCCAGTGAGTGTCTATTGAATTGTGACTTCTTAGTCCCGACTGTGAATTCGTGGGCCGTAATTTGTTTCTCAGGCAGAGATCAAGGCACCCATAGTACAAAAACAGGGATCATTCATCAAAACTCACTCGTCTCAACTCTGGACTTGTAGGTGCATAGACGAAAAACGTGCGGAGATTAGAAATGTTTTTAAATGAATTCAGGGTAATGTCTACAAAACTGATAAATATGAACATTCATACTTTCGCTGGCATTCACAAATTATGCAGAAAACGTGACGGCCGCACTAATTTTGAAAGCTCGACTTGAATGAAACTTTAAAAATAAAGGAATATTCACTTGGAGACTGTGGTTTAAGTTATTATGCTCAAGCAGAGAAAGTTTTTTCGCACGTTTTTTCTTCATCTACTTTAGATATTTTTTTTCCTTTCATTTCTAATTCCTATACATACATTTATTTTATAGAAAAAGCAGATCTCTTAATGTGCAAAGATATACTTCTATCAAAAAGACTTGCGATTTCCGCCTGAGGAAACTTCAATTCGTTTTTTTTTAAGTTGGGGACAATAAAATACTTGGCAATCTTATCAACCGTACGTATAGGTATCTTTCATAGAAGCAGAAAATTAGCATAAAAATAAAAAAATAATAAAAAACCACCTCTCTCTAAAAAAAACCCAGATTTATGATTTTTTTCCTTCGAAAATGCCGGGCAGGAATTAAATAAACTAATCAAACATTTCATCTGGAAAATTCGTTTTTTATTGTGTTACCAAATTCATGAATTTGCTTCTTGATTAGAGTCGAAGACGAATTTGACAATCTTCCCAAGTGGGTAAGAATATCTTGCAGGGATGCACAAAAAAAAGGAAAAAAATAATCCGAATAAAAAAATGTAAACATTTTTTTTCTGCGATTTAATTTTAACTGCGATTTTTTTTCTAATCAGGAATTAAGTAAACAATCTCTGAATGATCACTGAATCCTAAAAACATCCATCACTCATGCTGCCCAGATGAAACCAACTGGATGACATATTATCCATGTTTTCTTAGAGTGCTCCTGCAAACAGTGCTTATCAGCAACAGCAAATGTTATTCTTGAAAAAGGAGAAAAATAAAGACATTTCAGCATCAAGAAATGTTTATCTTAGAGGTCAATCTGAGAAGAATCACGATTTTAGAAGCTCAACTAAGATAAGATTTTTAATATGGCAAAAGTGCTCCAAAATTCTTTTTTATATCTTAATTGTCTTTAGAATGAGAGTTCTAATAAAAGATTGATGGAACAATGATTTCTTCTGTAGAAAGCTAAATAAAAGAAATAACAAAAAAATCGAAGGAAGCGATAGTAAGCAATCTGCATTTTGAGATCTTAAATACATTCTAAGCGATATTTATAGGATAAATAGTCGATAAAAAAATTGCTAGTTACTTAAATACGAGGCAACCAAGTGAAATGGAATGTTGATTCTTGTAAAAAAAATCTAAGAACTATAAATATGGATTCAAGAACTGTAAACATGGAAAGGAATGTTACGATCATAAGTTTAGACATAAAAACATAGCTTCAGGGTTATACAGTTTTAAAGATGACGAGCCGTGAACCATAAATATTTTTGATTAATATTTTTCACCAATGTAAAAAATTTCCATTATGATTTTGTCTTTTCAGAACACTTTATTTTCTTTTTTTCTGAATCGGAACACTATGTTAGTAAATGTCAAATTTTCGAAATGAATGATCATGATTTGAAATTCACATGCTCTGAATAACCATTATAATTTAACCCTTTCTAGGCCCGTGGGAAGTATACTTCCCACCAAATTTATCAATCTTTGTATGAAATTATGTAGGTTGGCATAAGTTCTGACAAATTTTTTTAGAAAGACAGAAACTTAGATAGTTCAGTTCTTTATCTCACACAAAATGATGCGTCTTGATTTGTTACTTAATTATTAATTAACCAAATTAATTAATTAATCAAATTAAATTTATCTAATAAGCTAAATGAATCCCTTTTCTTATTCTAATTTCAAGTCTAAAAATATATTAACATAATATGACTAGAAAAAAAATGGCCCTTTAAAGGGTTAAAAGACGTTTTATGTAAATAGATATTTATATTTGTTAGTTTTTATTACCTTAAAAATCACTTTTTTGAGCTTAGTAAAAAAAGCTGATTTCTACTTTTCGGTGTTGAGATCCTGTACATAACCAAAACCAAAAGTGGCTACACCGACCTGACCGAAGGCACACGGAAAAATTCAATGATAGGAACGCCACCACAGCATCGGTTGAGACCTAAGAGCCATCACAAGCCAAGGTATAATCTCTCACGTAGGAGGCACGTTCCCTCATCTGTAGAAGGTATTCGGCCCTATAGCATCTCTGTACCTTCTCAAGGGTATAACGCGATATATAAATCAAATTTCTTTTAATTTAAGTCATTGCTTTCTCTCGCAGACAAATTTTCAGATCGGTAGACGTTCAATCCTTTGACGAATTGGATTCAAAAACTGAAACAGATTTACAGTTGTTAGGATAAATCAACATAAATTTAAATTTTCCTTCATCTAGCTACTCGTGTTTTTGAGTTATCGAGTTCGTATGGTGACCGATGTACAGACATAGTTTTCATCAAAAGATGAAAGATTTCGCTACAAATTAGACAGAAATTTACAAATTCAGTTAAATACGATATAACAAATTTCATGTCTGTAGCTTGTTGTAGAATTATTATGTTCAAATATTGATAGATAGAAGTGCCGTATTTTTGGACTTAAGCACATTTGAAATGAGGAGATTTATCAAATTATTAAGGTTGAAATTTCTGAAGATTACTATATTTTCTCTTTGTTATTTTTCATTAAAAAAATGTTAAAAGTCTAATCACTTAACAATAATCATTTTAGCAAAGAGCGTCATAGCCATATTCTTGGGAATGAAAATTCAGATGCATTAGCATCAACTGATAATTGAAAAGAAAATGAGCCACAGAAATAAGAAGTGATCTCCTTGAAAATTTCTCAGATACTCTTTAATAAATGCACTGCCGTATGCTATTGACGAGAAATAATTACGAAAGCGAAAATAAAACCTGATGTTTGGCGAATTTTTAATCGCTGAAATGCGATTAATACAGAAGCAGTAGAAGAACGAATGTGTATTTCGGGTGCCGTTTTTCCCGCCCGATTAAAACTAAAATTGGACGCAGAACTATAATTGTTGTCACGATATATTATATATTTAAGTAATCTCATTTTTCTCTTATCGTATTTACATGCTTGTGAAAGTACAGACAGACAGATGGTCAATCTTTCGGCGGATTTGATTCCAAAATTTTTGCATCTAATTCTTTAAGTTTTATATTTATCGTGTTAATTTACATTCGGACCGGTAATAGGATAGGTAGCCTTCCAGTAAATAAATTTCATTCAAAATTTGATAGGAACCTACAAATTTAGTGCAAATACTATTTACCAAATTTCACACACCTGTCTCAAAGCTGCTTTGAATTAACGTATTCACAGACAGAGAAATATAATTCCAAAAATGTGTTTTTTTTTGGACCAAGGAATGTCTGAAAATCTCGAAATCGAATGTTTTTTGACGACCACAATACTTTCTCTTTCTATGCAAGAAAGTAAAAACATATTCGAAATAAATGACTGTTTCGAAACTGAATTTTTTAAAATAATACTTCAAATTTATAAACATTTAAATTTTTCAATTGAGGACACTCACCTTATTTTCTATCGACTGCTTTCTGTCTTTCCGAAGAACAGAGTATTTCAAAGAAGGAGTAATAAACTGAAAATAATTGATTTATGATCGTAAAAGTCGTACTGCTTTTTTTTGTTAGTAAGCAAAAATATTTATCTAAAAGCAATAGAATAGCAGATTTTATTTTTTATCGTATAAGAACAATAAGTGGTATTTGAACAGTATTCGGAATTGATTTTTTCGCTGCTTATTTGATTCACTTTGTCAATTTTCATAACAATAAACGAATTGTTGTTTCAGATCGCTTTTTATCCATCATTAAAAAAGATGCAAGGAGTTTTTATCAAGCACTAAAGGTTGATGAATTCGAAGAAATTTTTGTTTGGGAAAAAAATAATTGAGTTCATTACCGAAATTGTACAAATTTAAACTTAATAATATACGAAGAAGCAAAATTTTACGATCGCTCGAAACCAAAAGATTTACTTTAAAAAAAATAATTGGATAGATAAAAAAATTTAAACAGGAAAAAAAGTTTAAAAAACTCATAAAAAGTTTTTAGTAAACAGTTACCGGATGTATTGCATACAAATCAGTGATATTATATATTTTGAGTTTTATCTTCTAAATAAGCCGGATTTCAATAATCAATTTTAGGGGAACCGAAAAATTTGGCAGAGTGAAATTCAATAGGCAATCCAAAAAATAGAAAAACAATCTGTAATAAGTATGAGAAAAGTATTAGTTTAACAATATGAGAAACAAAAAAGGAAGAAAAAAAAAGATGCATGAGCACAATCGCTTTTTCATTCTTTAAATATACAGTTTACAGTACAGTTCCGTTCTGCACATTTATTTCCCTTTTGATTTTCAAATCTACACAATAGAAGGAACTGTGTGAAGAATTCCCTAGATTTCAATCTCGCTTTACATTAATTTATTAAATATGCAACCAGAGCCCAACAGACATCCGAGCACTAAGTACATAATTTACATTCCATAATTGTTATTTTTATTGTCTTTAATGCCAATTCATTGGTGCTAATAACCCTAAGACCACATGTTTACAAACGATTTTCCTCCTAGACTCTTAGAGTGGGGGAAGGGGCCTCTTTCAATGTTTTTATTAAAAACAAATAATATATTATCAAGCAAGCACGGTCAAAAAATATTCTTCTAGTTTAATGAATTCTCAATCGGTTTTTAAGCCCATAATCTCTTTTCCATCGATTAAGAACGAATAGCAGAAAAGATGGGATGTCCCGTTCGATTGATAATTCTGCTCAAGAATTTAAATACCGTTTTATTTAGTATAATAGACTGATTTAAAATGTTAAATGCATGTTTTTTGTCTTTTATGTATGGTTTTGTTTATGATTATTTACCCTAATAGTATAGTTTGATTCGTTTTTCTCTCAAAAAAGAAATAACTCATTATCTGTATTTTGCAATATATCCTTAATTATTTTCTGCAGTTATGGTTTAAGGATAAACCCGGGGCTGAGAGTTAAAAATGGAAGCTGGTTTACAACAGCAAAAGAAGCAAAATTGTTTGGGCCGAGTGCAAGATGAGGATAGTAGCGTCAACTCGGGATATGGTTGATATATCACCTATATAAGATAGTTGATACAGCAACCATATCCGGAGTTAGCGCTACCATCCTCATCTTTATATATATATCTTACTTTTGAAGGCATTTTATGTTCATATATAACAAATGTGGAATAGCGTGAATTGGAATATATGCTCTATGTAAATACAATGTCCCGAAGCCTATAGATGCAACTAGCATCTGATAATTTTACCAAAGACCCTAATGGCAAAACAAGACATCATGGGCAATATAAATTTATAACATTAAAAAGAATCATGATTATAAAATTATATATTAAAAAAAATTAGTCAATCATATTCCATATTAAATAAAAATTGCAAAAAGAATCATTCTAAAGCAAATTTCTCAAAATTAAATCTGCTTAATTTTTCTTTTTCTTCCAATATAGAAATATACGCAAGAAGTTGGCAGGTTGAAAAGACATTTTATTTAAAAGTGGGATATTAGCTAACTAGGACAAAGAATCCAAACCGAGACCGATAATAGAGGGAATATTTACCCTATAGAAAGAGAGATAGTATCGAGAAACAGAAATAAAACCTCTTCCTTTTTTTCCCCTGAGCATGAATATTTCGCAATCAATCTTGTTGACTCTTTTGGATGAGCCAAGTGAAGCATTGTCGCAATATTCTTGTGTCCTAGGAGAAATATGTGTTCTTATACTTAAGTATTACAAAATTTGTCTTTTGTTATATTTCTTGATTTATTTGCTTTGAATAAAGGATTCTGTTTATTAAATTCTGCGTATTTTCGATGCACGTGGAGATGCTGAAAAAAATTTGCATAACAAGCGGTCGAATCCGAGATTTTTTTAATGCAAGATCATGTATATTCTGAGAGTATAATTTTCTTGTCATTGATAATGGTATAAGATGATAGAGAATACATTGTATTCTTTTCCCAGAATTACAAAAAAAAAAAAAAAAAATAAGCACATGTATATGAATTTAAAATGGTATTTTAATCCTAAGCATTGAGTAATTCATTCTTTTAAAGTTGCATCCAGAATTTATTCAATTTAGAGTTTTTAAGTGTAACTGATGCGATTTAGATAAATAATGTAGAATCAATTTATGACTATAAACCAAACTAAAAAAATATAAATAAAATTTAGAATCCTATGAATTCAACTAAAAAATCTGGATATTAAATTAACAAGGGAAATTTTTTAATAATTAAAAATCGTTTGCGAAAAATAATAAATAGATATGTTTTTACAATTTTATAAAAAAGAAGAAAGGAAAATATATCCCTTTTATATAAAAAAATTCCGAAATTCCGAATTTTTATAAAAACATTAAAAAATTCAGAAAAATAATAATTCTAGAATTTTTAAAGTAACTTCACCAAATTTAAATTGTTGAGGAATTATATTTCCGTTCTAAAATTTATTTATATAATAGATTTTTTTATATAGTAAAATATTATTCATCCATTTATTTTGAAATACTAGTCATTTTTCTACCCAGTTGTACCTCTAATATTGAATTATTAGGTCAAACAATATAAAATTCTAGAGCTTAAATAAGCTTTCAAATTATAGTTTTAGATTCATCCTACCTCATAATGAAGTTAAAAATTCACGTTTAACAAAACCTATAACTATTGGTAAAAAAATGCAAAGATAATTTATGATTCTTGAATTGAAATAATTGAATTGATTATAAAAGCTTAAGCTAACATTTAAAAAATTACCTATCTTTTATATCTGATTATAGATACAGATATGAAAGATAGGTACGACATATTTATTTTCTCAATTAATTTGATTCTGCCTACAGAAGCTCATCACATGGTAAATACAAAAATGGCTTTCAATGCAACTTATATTCACTAGATAATTCAATGTATGAATGATCATAAAATAATTTCTTTGCCTGTCAAAGCATTAAAATAAAAAAAAATGAATAAACACCAACAGTTTTCAATATTTTTAGCTATGCATTCTATCCATGTAGAGAAAATATACGCAATGAATTATTTACTTCTATTTTTAATTAACTTTTCTTTAAAAAAATACTTTTTAGCTTAAGGTGATTTTCAGCATATTTGTGCCTTTATACATTTAATATATTTTCATTTTTAAAATGCATAAAATAGATAAAATGCATAAAATAGATAAAATGCATTTTCTTTTAGAGTATTTTGAAAAACAGAAGTTTTAATCAAAGAATATTTTTAAAATTTAAAATATTTTAAGCTATGATTATAAAAACACGTAAACGTGCATATTGCCATTCCAAAAATTAGTAAATAATCATTCGTATAAATAATAAATCTGGAATGATTGTATCAAACAATACGGTTGACTATTTAATAATGAATTTAAATTGAACTGGGTACTTATGATATATTTACATATAATTATGATGTTCATCACTTTATTTCTTTCAGGAAATGACAGAAACGTTCAAACCCAACTCATTAATAGATTAACTTTTTTTCCCTAACAGTTCATTTACGGCCATAAAACTGTATTTGCCTTCATTTTCAAAAACCACAGGATGTTCAGATGTTACGCAATTTGTTTTGTCTACAATGTAATTCCTTGTCATTCCTCTTGCTTGTGATATTCGTTAATAATAAATTTCAACCGTAAAATGTAGTTCGCAAATCGAAATGTATTTCCCTATTTTAAACAATCACCTGTCGGCTTTCTGTATACTTTGTTTAGTCTTCCTTTTCTTTGAGGTTATTTATATTTCACGGTCCGAACATTCGCCAAAATGTCCGCCAAATCGCTCCGATAGTCATTGAATGAAATGAGTTTTTAAAAGGAACCATTAATGCTGAAAATCCCCTGCATTAAACAGCTCAAATAAACAAACACATTTTTCAACGTCTAGTACTAAAGTTATTTTATGGGCTTTTTATAGACGGTCAGAGTGCAGTTTATCTGTTGATCATATTACTGATATGCACAGGTATATTCTTTAAACCCCTACTCTTAAATAGGCAATGTGAATTACGATTACAATTTTTGAAGGTTTTGTAGATCGTTCAGGACCCATAAAACAGGGAGCAGATTTAATGTCATTTCCAAGAATCGTTTTGGATTTTATGTTTAAGAGTTGTGATTCTTTATCAAGATTCCTATTGATATCTTTATCTTTTGGTGAAAATTGCGGAAAATAGAAAGCATGCTCTTCCTTTTACGACTTTTTCGTGAAAGAATGTCCAAAATCGACTTTGCATAAATAAAATGCGTGTAACTAAACGTAAAAAAATCTGCTCCCATCTTAGAACGTAACAATAAATACCATCAAACTGATTAACAGTTCAAAATGAGTAAATTATAATTTTTGAAATGTGTATACCTAAATCGCTTCTTTAATTTTGAACTACATTATTCAAATTTATTAATTTTACAGCCGACGTCCTGGCATAGGGGTAGGTCTTCCCCGTGATCTGGGCGTCCCCGATTCGAGTCCCGGCTTGGGCATGGTTGTTCTATCTGTGATATGTGTGAATGTGCCCTCCTGTAAAAAGGGGTTGTGCAAGCGAATGAGTGATGCGTAAGTAGTTAAGTCGTACTCTTGGTCCAAGTTGGCTCTGAGATAAAAAACAACAGGCGCTCCCCCTTAGGCTTAAATCGGCTGTCTTTGAACAGCGGGCTTGTCCGTGGCAAGTGCCATAAGAAACAACAACAATTAATTTTACAGAAATATGCGTTTATCCGAATAAAATAATGAACGTGAAAATGTAGAATTTTATTCTTAATTTTGATTGACTGCCCTGCAAATTTGAAATAAAAATAGTAGAAGCAGTATGTAGTTGTTATTGTGTACAGCCGATTACTACGCCACCACAGAACGAAACAGTATCGATAGAATTTGTTGTGGCTGAATGCTGTCTTTTGCATAACCCATCCATAACACCGGCCGATTCACCGAATTGACATCGAGGTGGTTTGGTTTGCCCCCAGCCACAAAGTGGACAATTTCCGACCTACTACAGTATGTGGTAACGAGTGTATAGAAAAACAAAAAACATTTTCATTATATATATATATATATATATATATATATATATATATATATATATATATATATATATATACTAGCCGCCTTTGGCGACCAGCCGGTTCGCCAATCTTAATGTTCGTTAAAATTTTAATAATTAAATATTTTATGCAATTCCTACTTTAATAGCTTCTTCATCAAAATATATTAAAACTTCAAATTTTGATTGTCATATAATTCATTCATAATATTATAAAGGCCTTCAGTCATAACGTAATATGTATCTCTCTAATTTTCTGTTAGCACCCGTAGAATTTATGCTTTAAATTAAAGTGGAAAGAATTTATCTTCAATTAATATAATAATATTTTTTACTGAAACAAAGCATTTTTTTTGTAATCTGATTACTGAAAATAGAGCCACTCAGCGTTTAAACTTTATGGGCACTAAAGAATATCTTTTTAAATTTATGTAATATCTCAAGAGTTGGTCAACAAAATTTTCTTAGATTCATCATGAGCAGATCAATTAATTAACAATGTTTAAATTTAAATGCATCAAACACTAAGAAAATAAAACGAATCGTTTAAAATAAACGGTTGAAAACGGTAGAATTTATGCTTTAAATTAAAGTGGAAAGAATTTATCTTCAATTAATATAATAATATTTTTTACTGAAGCAAAGCATTTTTTTATAATCTGATTACTGAAAATAGAGTCACTCAGCGTTTAAACTTTATGGGCACTAAAGAATGTCTTTTTAAATTTATGTAATATCTCAAGAGTTGGTCAACAAAATTTTCTTAGATTCATTATGAGCAGATCGATTAATTAACAATGTTTAAATTTAAATGCATCAAACACTAAGAAAATAAAACGAATCGTTTAAAATAAACGGTTGAAAACAGGTTTTAAAAAAACTACTTAAAAAACGATGTACTTAAAACTATAAGCATATACAAAAAATATATAACTAACATAAATACAATTTACTTACAAAAGCATGCAACTAACCCAAAAATAATTTAAAACATCCATTGATAACGTTGTCATGGAAACAATCAGAACAGAATGCGCATGCGTGAATTTTCTTCGCCGGTTACGTAATGCAAATACGTGATTTTTTTCTACGCCAGTTGGGGTAACGCTATGCGGATTAGAAATTTTTAATTTCCTTTATTCTGTTTTATTTTAATTCAAAAGTACTTCAGAATGAATCTGAAAGATTGATTCATTAACAATGTTTAATTTTAAATGCATCAAACATTAACAAAATAAACAGAACCGATTGAAATAATCCGCCGAAAAATTTTAACCCTAGCCTCATTACTGTTGGGAGAAAAAAAGAAACTGAAGCCTTTCTCGTTTGGCGCTGGGGATAATGGAAGATTTTTTTGGCGGAAAAGTTGGCGGTGGGGAAAATGGAAGATTTTTTTGGCGGGAAAGTTAGTTTTTAATTAATAATTAAAATTCTAATTAAAAATTCGAAAAAAGAAACCCCAGGTGCACATTCCCAACCTCCAAGGTATACATGTACCAAATTTGGTAGCTGTATGTCAAACGGTCTGGCCTGTTGAGCGCCAACACACACACACACACACATTGAGCTTTATTATAAGTATAGATATATATATTTATATTTATAAGCATTATTTTATGCGAAGTAGAATGCAGTTTTGAAGACATATTTTATCTTCTTTTTAAAATTCATTTTAATCCATCGGGAAAGCGGAGGCGCGGACATGACACGTCCGCCACAGAGTGGCACAAAAGCAGAAGTGGGGAAAAAAGAGAGAAATAAATTATCCCTCGTCTTGTAAAACATGAGATATGGATAGGGAAAATATTTTTTTACAGTGCTAATATATTATTAAGATTCTGATAGGGGTTTTTGACGCATATCAATCACAAGTAAGGGAACACAGGGATCTTTTAAAAAGAATGTGCTTACTGGATATCTTCCTATTCCGTCAAGCGGAGCGTGAGAATATGTCGGCGTTTAGCTGATTCAGCAATTTTATAAAGCTTCTCTTGAATTAATTAAGTATAGAAAGTGGAACTGGATCAAGAAATAAGAGAATGAACTTACTATGGGCTAAATTAAGATGAAACTTTGGAAATTAATTAAATTGAAATTAAAATTTAAAATATCATTATATATATGGAATAGTTTCTTCTGATAGCAGCTAGAGAAAAAGCAGTCGACAAATTCTTTGAATGAAAAATTTACTGTTCTTATGATTATTAAATGAAAGAGTTCAGTTTTTAACAAATATTAAGATTTCTTTTTTTAGAATTATGACCCAGCAGCAGAATGGTGCCCGGATGCAGTCCTAATAGGATGATAGCAAGCAGTAAAAAAAACGAGGAAACGTATTTGAAGTTTATATAATTTTAGAAGAAATTGTTCCTCAATTTAGCTGACGTAACATTTATTTTGCGAGAAAATAAAAATTGAATAAAGTGAAAATCAAAATTTCACGCTACTTAAAAATTAAAGTGAAGTTTGAATTCAAGTTATATGCCCATATAATATATGCCGTTTAACATGTAATCATGAAAAACCTCAAAAAAAAAATAATCTCATGCATGTAATTATAGAATTTCTTTAAAAAAATCGCATCAGTGGTGTCAGTCTGAAAATATTTACATTGCTTTTATCAAGTTTTGTATTCAATGAATTATAAAGTAGCAAAAATACTAATAAACAATGTTTTAGTGATGCAAATAAACAAGGTAGGGTATGGTGAGCTTTCAGGATTGCATGAAATGTTTTCTGATGATCCATTTCGGAGAATAATTTTCTTCATTTTTATCAGATATCTAATTGGACAATACATCGTATTTTAAAGAATATTATCCAAATGATGTTTAAACAGATACTTCAGAAGGAAGTCCCAATTATTTAAATTAAGATAAAAGGGTGTAATATTTACTTTTCTCTTAAAACCATCGTTTAATATCTAATTTTGACTTGACAGTAAAAATTCTACTTATATGATTTTATATAAATTTCTTTCCGATAACCGGAAGGTCATTGTGAACTTTTCTAACTCCAAAAATCAATTAAAAATGAAGCAAGGTTTTGGAGCTTTTCAGTTTATATTCCGAAAATATTACCTCACAAACAGGATTTTTATACTATCATGAAAACTCTTTTTAGTTATATCATTTTTATTTCTGTACAAGTTTTTTCCAATTTTCATAATTTTTTAAACATTTTTGATGTACAATCTATATATTTTCATTATTATGATGGAATTCAAAAGTAATTCCAATGCTCCATCAAATATTTCGATTGAATACTTTTATCATTGTTAGGGTTAAAACAAACCATGGGGATATTTTCCATGAAATTCTCTCGCATACTCTCTAATATAGGTCTTATCGTCCTTTCATCGTATAAAAAGAGGCCGCGGTGGCCTGGTGGTAAGGTCTCGGCTTGTGAACCGTAAGGCTTCAGGTTCGAGACCCGATTCCACCGTAGAACCGTCGTGTAAGGGGGTCTGTTGCACGTTAAATCCGTCATGCTAAACGTCCTCCCGCTGGTGTGGTGTGGAGAGGGCGGTGCCAGCTCAGGTGTCGTCCTCGTTATCTGACTGCAATTCAAAATGACGAGGTCCGTCCCAAAATAGCCCTAGTGTTGCTTTACAACGGGGCGTTAATATAACTAAACTAAACTAAAAAATCGTATAAAATAGTCGACCTTCTATAAGATCTCGAATACCTTTCATGGCATTGGTGAACGATTGTTATGTAATATAGATCTTCGGTTTGAATCTAGCATTTTTACTTAAATCTATGGCGAAAAGATGTATGTTGGAATATGTATCGGATGAATGGTATCAAAAATGATAAAAAATTGTAGTTGTAGTCTGAAGATAGTATACAGAATTTCATTATGTTCATTGAATTATTGCGATTACATGCACGTGAAAACACCTATCGAACAGATCGTCGCTTGATGTATTTTGTTCAAATTTATGAGGTATATATACTTCAGAATGATAAACCAGTCTATCAAATTTTATTTACCTACCTCATCCCGTTTTGTAGTTATTTAGTTCATTTGTACTCGAATACTCCGATAAACAAGCTTCCTGTGGATGGATTTCAATCAAAACTTGATAGAAATTTACAAATTTAGTCAATGTTTCTTATACCAGGGTTTAGTTGTCTAGCTAAAGATGTTTTTAAATTTTCATGTCACAAATAGACAGACATAATGCCAAAAATGTGTTTTTCGGACTTAGAGATGTCTGGAACATGGAGATTCATTAAATTCTGAAGTTCGAATTATTTGATAATTAAAATACTGTTGTTGTTCTAATGGCTCTTGCCATGGACAAGCTCGCTGACGAAATCAGCGATTATAAGCCAAGAGTGCGTGTCTTGTTTTTTAGTAGCGCCAACTAGGGCCAAGAGTACGTCTTAAGTACTCACGCATCACATTCGCTTGCACAGCACCTGTTTACAGGGGGGCACATTCACACATCTCACAGATAGAACAGATGAAGAACAACCAAGCCCGAACCGGGACTCGAACCCAGGACGACCAGATCACGGGAAAGACGCGCTACCCCTATGCCAGGATGCCGGCATTAAAATACTTCCTCTATGCTTTGACAAAAAATTAAAAATTGCTTTCTTTAGACATTTAAACTTCCACTTTTATGCCGTAGCATATGCGCAGTAATTCACAGTAGACTGATTGCATTAAATTCATATTTTTCAATTACCAAAGTGAAATGTTAAATAAGTTCATTCATATTAATGAATTAACAGTCAGGGAAACCAATATTCCGCTAACGCATTGTTGTCAAAGTTGGCTAATTTTATATAAAGACAAAAAAAAAGTGGGGGGGGAGAGGGAAAAGATACATGCATAAAGTGTATTTATTCTTTCACGATTTTATAAAACAGCATTTCGTTGTAATATTATTTAGAATTAAACTGCTTTTGATTTCTTCAATTCCTTTTTTATTTAAGTGTTTCAGTTGTCGTCTAATTTATATTTATTTCGCTAAATTACAGGGATGAAATTTGAAATTTTTTATTCTAAAGGCAATATAAAAATCATCCAATCTGCTTTCAGTTGAAATATAATAATCTACTGTAATACAGAAAAGAATTATAATCTTTTAGATGTCAGTGCAGGGTAAAATACTTAATATTTAAATATCAGTTAGATTTTCTGTCACAAAATTACACGCTATTCAAAATATAAATATATATATATTCTAACCTGAGGCCTTGATGCTTTAAAAAAAAATTTAAATGAAGGTAAAAATTTCCAAAAAGAGAAAAAAATGTCTGAAAGCAAACAATTCTTACACATAGACAGTAGACCATACAGATCTACCACTATCATTAAGCGCTAATTTCAAGTAAATAGAGTCTGGTATGTAATGATACAGTTCCTTTTTTTTTTTTTTTTTTGATTACGTCACATGTTTTACCGCTACTCCATACAGAGTACAGAGTAGGGTGAAATTTTTTAAAAATTCGCTGAAACTTTTTTTTCCGGTCAGTTTTCGAGCGAGTCTACAATTATCGCTATTGTATGAGGTGGAGAATTCTTTGCGTGAGGTCCTTACCACCGTAATGGCCAGCGGGTCCACTGCAATGCGTGGGAATGTTCTCTGTTTCATCGGGAATAGGCTTCGGAGCTGTGAGAAGGCTGAAACATTTTAAATTAACTGAAAACATCTGGTGTGTATTTCAGGAGCTACTCTTCTTCCATGTGGAGAATTTACTACTCTTCTTCCATGTTCTTTTAGGGTTGGTTACAATTGATTTAGACGAAGCAGACGGTTTCAGATGGTGTAGGATAATGGAATATTTAAGCACCGGTGGATGATCTTGGTCGTACATGAAGATTAGTCTAGTGCGAAGAAATAAGAATATGTGATGTCGAGTGCCAATTTTTATATAATACAATATTCCGTGATTTCTTCATGATTTGTTTAATAATTTATACTTTTATTCTTAGAGAAAGGCTAAAGAGAATTTGAAATTTCCGAAATCAGTGGAATTTCATAACTTGTTTTTGCATAATTTATGTGCAATACGCATGTTTTTGGATGAAATTAGGTTTCATTTCTACTGTCAATTTTATTTAAGACTCGTTTAGAACCATATCCGAAACTCAAAACGAATCATTTACTGATCCCAATTTAAAATTTCTCCAATAAATAAAAACTTGCATAAAGAGGAAGAGGTAGATATGGAATGCCATTTTTTTTATGAAAATCATCTTGGTCTGGAAAATATTTTATCATGGTTGCGAAAATGTAATTGTCTTCAAAATGCAATAAAAGTATAATTCAACATAATTTAGTATTTCAACATATTAAAAAAATATAATTATCTATATGATAAGATAAAAAATAATAATAAGGTGAAGAAACGCCATTTGGATTAAGGGATGTTTATTTAAGAAAATAAAGTAATTCTACTTACAAAAACCATAAACAAAAGTGTCTTATTCACGCATTGTGGCTGTGCTTCAACACCAGAGGGATTCTGGTTCGAGACCCGATTCCACTGAAGAAATGTCGTATAAGCAGGCCTTATACATGTTAAATCCGTCTCGGCCAAACGTCCTCCCACTGTTGTGGTGAGGAAATTTGAAGAGAGGGTGCCAGTTCAGGTGTTTCGTCCTCGTCATCTGACCATGGCTCAAAGTTACGAGGTCCGTCCCAAAATAGCCCTAGTATTCGTTTGAAAAGGGTCGTTAATAAAACAAAACTAAACTGGCTCATTATGCATTCTACGTGAGTTCATATTTAGGGGTGTATTAAATACTATATGGACCTACATAAATCTCCATATCTTCATTCCCAATTGATTAAGAGCCCATGGAACCCTTAGGAACCTTCTCTTTCCCAACTGCCAAAACCTGATATTTCTTATTTAATTTAAATATAAGTTCTGCATAAATAGTCATTGCGTTACATACTCTATGACCAACGGAAGAAATTATAATCAAACACTTAATGGATTAGCTTCAAAAGAAGGAATTTAAGTATCTTACTTGCGAAAAAATAATAATAAAGTTTAATCTTAAACGAAATGGTAACAAAACTATTAAACTTTTTTAAAAGTCAAAATTTGTAATGCAAAGATTGTTAACTTATGAAACACTCAGCCAATTATGAAAGAAGTTACATCACGCTGTTCTGCAAGCTAGTTTCAATGTATGAAAACATAAGCCCCTAAGAATAAGGGTTTCATTTTTATTTTTATTTGAATAAATATATAAATCAAAAAGAAAGACAATAATTAAATTACTTTTAAAAATGTATAAGAAAAAATATCCTTGAGGACTTCGGTCCACTAAAACTTATGGAGCTTTTAATCAGTTGCTTACTTTATTTGCTTGATATATATATATATATATATATATATATATATATATATATATATATATATATATGCCTCATTTTCTTCTCTTAAATCAAAGCAAAACGTTTATGTCGTTCTGTTTTAATATTACCTTCACCACTTGAATCTACTAATCCTTCAGAAATCGAAGAATTTCCTGAATGGGGAGATAAAATAGATTATGGCTTCTTCAAAACATTCACTTTGTTAGATTTTTATTTTTATTTATTACCCTTCGTTTTAGAATCCTTTTTTATTATGTTTGTTGCTTTTCTTTCAAAGGAGATTTATAAAATTTTCTTATGAATGCAAGAAGACAAAATCAACCATAAAAATTACTGTTAAAATCCTTACATTTCTGCACGAATATCCATGGTTTGGATTATTATTTCGAACTACCAGCCGGAAGACAAACGAGGATTGTCGATTCGTTAGAGCTCAGAATACAAACATCACAAAAATACCAAACTATTATTTAAATTTATAACATTAAAAAAAAAAAAAGATTGTGGCATTTCATATATTTCTCCGGTTTCTACATTTAACAAAGATACTATATACAGAAAAGCAGTAACGCAATATAAAGAGGAATCATATTATGTGAATACTCAGGGTTTCATTACATACATTTCGATATCAGCAAAGAAATAATAAAGATAATCAATTTTCCTTAGGCATAGATCAACAAGGTACAAATTGAAACTATAATAATAATAATAATAGGAATAACAATCGAACATGTTCTGATGTCACATCATTCTTCTGTAAAATTTACGATGCTCATCTGTCAGAAATACCTGATATCATTTCAGGGAGCATCTGACGATGAGTAATTTGCGGTATAGTGATTAGTTCTTCTTTCCCAGGGAGTGCATTAAGACTGTGGGGTCAAGTTACTTCAAATTCCATGATGGAAGATGTCTCGTATTCGATGACGGTCGTTAGAATTCACTTTTAATTAGCTATCGTAATCTAATTGTCGCATTGGCTGTCATTCAATTACCCTTGATCCTTTTGGCAGAATGGGTTGCCTCAATAATGTAGCCATACCTGGTGACTGTCGGTTGGTAACCTATGCGCGGAGAAATATGATGATACTTCTTACTTCTACTTATCACACTATCATAAATCATAATATATTTAAAACTTTACTCTCATTAATCAATAAAAATAGGAATATCTTTGTAAACAATTCGTTCCAAAGAAATTTAATATAGATAAGTTAGTTCATAAATTTTTAAAACTAAGGCTCACATTTTAATTGAAAAAAAAAATGAAGTAATTATTACGATAAATCGGGGAAATTCCATTTGAAATAGTTATTCGGAAATCATCAATAAAATTTTGTATAATGAAAATTTTCTCAATAACTTTTTTTTAAAAAATGCCTAAAATTCAGAGGCACAACCCGTGAGAATTTTCGTATTCCCACTGCTGTCTTTTAAACTATTCCTTTGATGTTGTGATCCAAGATTAATAGGGAGGGACCTTGCAATTGGAAACTTAAGTGCAATTCGTGCACTTCTTTTATTATTCATAAATGTGCGCAGCATTTTCACTATACACGCTTCTGAAGACAGCAAAATTAACTGATTGATTGATTGGATTTTGATTCATTAGGTGGATTCATCCTATTTTGCAACTCCACGAGGTTTACTGAGAAGTGACCTCGAGTTCTGAACCGTGATCCCACGCTCATGGGTAGAATTTGCTAAAGAAAAAAAGAATTGACTTCTTTTATTCTTTTGCTGAAACAAACCAAAAGAAGAATCAGTTTGCAAGGTTTTTGTTTAAGTTTAGCAGATAATTAATTCTCTGTTAATTCATTAGAATTTTATCTATTTCCTGATTGCTGAGTGGGTTGAAGTTTTTTAACTTTCAAAGTAAAAGCAGTCAGAAAATTTTTCCAAAACTCCTCTGATTTCTCATCCCTCATCACGTAATGTTTTTTCCTTCAAAATCTGTGCATGTTTATTGTTGTTTTTTTCATGCCCTTCCAACTTTCGAATATTATTAATGTGAAACTATACTTTCAAGAAAATTATTTTCTGAATATTTTATTCCAAACATATTTGCTTTGCCATTCATAAAGATTTGAAATTTAATAATAGCAACAAATTGAATGTGTCATAAAAAAATGCTAAATCAGCATATATTCATCAGCATTATTACACATGTTATTTCCAATTTGCCTTCCAAAAAATACACTCGTTCATCTAAATCTTATCATAGGTGCTATATATTATGTGTATTAAAACATCATCCGTTAATCAGTGATCTAAATCTACAGAACAGAGAACTTAAATTCCCTACCCATAGGCTGCTTACCACTCACAACGAATATATTTATGGGCCAGCAAACAATGTTACATACAGCAAAATTTTGAATGCAACTTTCTTAAATTAATTTATGCTATTCTTAATTATTAATAGCGAATGACAGCATTCACTAGTAGATGATTACTAGTTTTGTTGCATTGATGCATAGTTTCTTTCCAATAACACTGAATATTTTTAAATTGCTGGTTATGGATTTCAGAGGCATAAGAGTCATCAAGGATCATAAGAGTCGCGAAATTGCACAGCTGAATATATGGTTAAGGTTATAATGGAATCGGGTTTTTTTGTAAAGAAAAATTAAGAAGTATAGGCCTTAAAGGAGGGTTTGTTTTATGCCCACATAAATTCAGACTTTATTTGACTTATAACACTGAGAACAATTAAGTTTGATACATGATAGCCCAGAGCAAAGCTGTACCATGTTGTGCATTCTCAATGAATGTCTGGGCATAAAAATAATTCTATTAAGATGGATGGGGCATCATTTAACCGAGAAATTACTTGCTTCTGGTGATAAAGAGATCACATTGGTCATTCTCTACTAAACTGTTTTTAAGATTCTTGAAGCGGTACACCGTTCTGTTCGAGCCATTAGTAAACATAGTAACACTTTCAGGTATTGCTGGGACACATTATATTCAAAGCTAGACATTACGTCTAAAAATTTTGGAAGTGCTAGCAAATATTTAAGTTATATCGGGAAATATTATACAATTACCATTATTAAGTTTCCTATCCTGGTACATAGAGACTTTTAACAAAACGAGCGACCCATTATTAAATTTTCTACCTGGCATATAGAAAACTTCTTCAAAACATTAACCCATTAATAAATTTTCTTACCCTGGCACACAGAAAATTTTCACAAAATTATGCATTCATTATACAGGATGGTTATAATTAAAGTTCAATTTCGAAATGGTCATACAAGGAAAACTACTGAACCAAATGTTATCAAACATGGTAATGGTTTAAAGAAAGTCATAGGAATTTTTTTTCCTCCAAAAAAAAAGTTTAAATCTCACCAGGGGATGGGGCTGTATACAATTAACTATTGTTAAATAAAATAGGACATGAAGACATCGGTTTAAAATGTGTTTAGTCGTTTCCGAAACGTTTTACAAAGCATGTTCAATGAGGCGTCCACCATTTTTTGAAAGCAAGTTAAATCGCATTACTGCATTTAACAGTAGTTCTTAGCATATCAGGAGGAATGTTACGCACATGTCGGTGTTTCGCATCTTCAAATTCAGCCAAATTGTTTTGATTATCATCAAAAACAGTGCTTTTAAGATAACACACATTGAGTATGCTTTGTAAAATGTTTCAGAAACGACAAGAACTCATTTGAAACCTGTGTTTTCATGTTGTATTTTGCTTAAAAATATCGCTTGCAGCGCCGTTTTTTCCTTGGTAGTGAGTTTTTGAACTTTTTTTTGGCAGAATAGAAATTTTCATGACCTCTTTTGAACTATCGCCAAGTTTGATAACATTTGGTCCAGCAGTTTTCCTTTTATGACCATTTCAAAGTGGAACTTTAATTATAACTAGGAATTGCAACATTGGACAAAAGTTCAATACCGGTATTTGGTATTTTTTAGATCTTAATATCGGGATACCGGTTTTAATACCAGTAGTAGAAATTTTAGAAAAAAAAAAAGAAAATACGGGTGTTTCTTTGCTTTATTTGCCAGTTTTACTAGAGAGTGTAAATATCACAAAAAATAATTTGTAACTTATAAATTATAACAGTATATAAAGAATCACAAAAAAGTAAAGGAACATCTTATTTATTTAAATCACAGAAAAGTGTAAATATCACTATTCAGTCTGTGGTACTATTACAAATCATTTGAAATGTGATCTTAAAAAACATAATGCATCAATTGTACTGTCATTAAACCTGGAACGTAATTTTGTGCAAAAATTACTAGCTATCGGAAACGCTCTTTCGGCATCTACGCTAGTTGGTGGTACTGTTAGCAATAAGCGATATACTTTTCCCAAGTATTTACCTCTAAATCCCTCATTTTCAAATAAATCGATTTCTTGTCGAATGGTTTTGGATATAGCTGATTTCTGTATTGTATTTTGGTTTGCTGAAATTTTTTTATTTATCGCTCATTCTAATTTTCGTTCAAGAGACAATTCCTTTTCACTATCGACATTAGTGTCATCATAATCTTTGATAACTATACCGAATTCTTCTGAATGTGGATAGGTTTGTGGATAAAAAAATTTTAAGAAAATTTATTATAAACTTGATCAGATTTGAATTTGAATCTTCTTTTTCATTTTTAAATACCGTAAAACATTTTCTATTTCGGTATGTCTTGCTTCTATGTGATTTTGCAATGTAATATATAATTCTTCAGATAGTGATGTGTGCTGTTCTTTCAGTGACTGCAACATGAAATTTATTGTTGCATTAGCTATTAATAAATTAGAATCTCTCCGACATAATGCCTCAACAGCCAGTTTTATTGGTAGTAGAGCTGATACAGTTTTGAATATTAAGTCGAATTCACTATCTGAAAAATTAATTTGCAGGTTTAATTCGATTATTGCTTTTTGGATCGGATTTCTCAGTTTCAAAAATCATTCCATCATTAGGAGTAAACTGTTCCAACGTGTTTTAGAATCTAATATTAATATAAATTCTGTTTTATTTGCAGTTAGTATATATTTTTGTAATATGGCATTTTTTGTAGGGGAGCGTTTAAACATCTTAACAATTTTTCGAAATTTATAAATTATAGGAAGCAATTCTTGATGGGCTAGCAATATCTTCTTCAACAATTACATTGTCATTATCTTCATTGTCAATATCACTCTCACTCACTTCAAAGTCGGAATCCGAAGTTTATATATCCACAGTATTTGCAATCTTCTGTTCTTTCTTTCTTTATTTTTTTTGGTATAATACATCTATAACTCCTAATTGAATTCCATTTGACCTTGGATTTCCCCCATTAGACACTTTTTAGTTCAATTTTTTTTCACGTATTTTATTTTAACTCAAAATTTCGTGCTGATATGTGTAGCCAAAAGTGATAAAAAAGCTTTCAGGGATGGTACGAAGAAAATTTTACATAATATCATTGAATTATTGTGACCAAGAAGCAAAAAATGGGGAATTAAAATATTCCTGAAAAAATTTTAATAACATATAAAAAAGATCATTTTTATTTTGTAAAAAAGTAATTAAATTTTAAAAATAGAAATTTTTCATTTATTCTTCATAATTTAATGTTTATGTCCCTTATATTAAATAAAAATTGCTTTGAAATATTTTACTGTGCATTAGTACCTTTTTTCTTCTGTATTACTAATTATCTGTAATGTTTACGTCTCATAAAACCGCGAGTCTTCATTGTTAAATGTAAATATCTCCTTCTTTTATCTTTCTTCTCACCTTTATTTTGTCGAATTAAACCCATCCTAATGCATGCACAAAAGCACCGAGGGCTTGACAATCCGTTGTCAAACAGTATTTTATCACTTCTCTTGATTGTACGATGCAACTTTGTATTCACAGTCTAATTAACTAACAAAAACGTATACTATTTTGCTATGTTGGCGATCCCTGAACATATGGTGTAGACAATTTAAAAAATTTCTAGAAAATACCTAAAAAACAGTATTTAAACTTGTGAATAACGGTAATACAAAATTGTACAAATGGCTCAAAATACCGGTATTCGGTATCCCGGTATTGCAATCCCTAATTATAACCACTCTATATTTCCTACCTGGGCACATAGAGTTCTTACAAAATGATTGATTCATTATTAAATTTCTTATCTTCATTCAATTGTTGTAAAAAATTAGTTCAGATCAAATAAGTCAGAATTATTGAAATTACTATAATAATAATATAAAGTATCCATAATATTCATGGCATAGTTTAAAATAATTGTAACTTTTTAAATATACGTGATAGATGGAATTCGTAAATATGATACAAAAGCTTGATTTAGTCGACATTTTTATATATCTATTTATTTATTTTTTAGAAATTCTCTTTGAAAACCACAGATATTTCATAATCACAGTTTATCCATGCCTTCATAAGAAGGGGAAGTAAATCGTACCCTTTCGGATTGGAGGAAAATGAGCCGCTGTTATCGGAAGGAAGTTTCGCATCTGATAAGCGGAAGAAATACCATATTGGATTAATAAAAATAAATAAACAAAGGGATGCAAACAAAAAAAATGCTATTTTTACAAGTCAACGGTCATTTTAAATATAAGCAATATTTTACTTTACTTTTTAAATTTAAAATCTGTCGACGAAAAGCACAACAAAAAAGAACTTTGATATATAAATCTTTATTACGAATTTTTTTATAATAAAATAAATTAAAGGATCATTCTAATTCTCTTCAACTTTAATCTCATTTGATACGCAAAATCTAATGAATCTGAATTGGTATTCCGGGTTTCAAAAACATTGGCAGTAGATTGTTCATGTAAAATAACACCAAGAAGGTAAAAAAAAAAATCTTATTAAAATATATTAAGTAATAAATTTAGCTAAGTAACTGCTTCTGTGAATCATGGATTTGGAAATAAGTTTATTTTTATTTTCTCGTTTACGAAATAAATATTGTTATCGTCAAAAAATTCAAACTCTAAATATACTGTTCGAGATATACTGTTTTTCATGTTACAATCACAAAAGCAAGGAATTTGAGGAGACACGAAGCAAACTTTTCTCAGATGTCATACTTTCCCTTTCTCTCCCCTTCTTTTCGTATGCTCCATTGGGGATTTTGCATGTTCACTGTGATGCAACTTGCTTATCATTTAGACTGAAAGGAAAATTGTTTTAACCCGGAATTTTCCTACGCTGCTCATTCATAAAAATACCTACTCTTCCGTAAACAGAAATCGTTTTCCTAGAATTGAAAGCAGTAGCCTCTGTTTTCTCCCACAGATTCATTTTTATCTATTTTTGGAGCTGAAATAATACTCTTCTTTTGTAAAAAAAAAAAAAAAATGTCTTTCAAGCACTGAAAAAAACAAGACTGCCTTTTGTAATATTAATATAAATACATATTTAAATATGTATTAATATTGAGAGTTTTTAAACATTTTTTTTGAGATCTGCTTTCATCACCCTTGTTTCCGGTTGACTTAACATGATATTTGAAAAGTAATAATTTAAGAACTATAAATTGTTAGTCACGAGTTCGGTTTATTGTCCGAATAGTTAAAATATTTCAGAAGAATTTTAATTACTAGTGAGGAATTTTTGCAACCAACAATTATCGTTAAATAACGTCACGCTTTTTGGGCATCGTTGTTAACTAGTTGATTTATCTCTATGAAAACACCATGATAACATAAATGGGATTTATTAAAGGGGTTTTGTTATTATATATTTTTTTAATTTTGTTTATAGGATGCCATTTATATATTGAGAAGTTTTTCCAAAACTTTTCTATAAATCTCTAAACTATCATTTCTCAGTTTTTTTGTCAGTTGATAGCAGTAAAAAGAAGTCTGAGAGACAAAAATGAATATTTGTAATGAAAAAAGTAAGCTTCCTCCTTTTTTTCAGAACTATTTTTTGGAACACCCAATCTAATTAACTAAAATGATTTTTCCACGAGCCTCAATTTAAAATGCATTCGAAAAAGGATGGTGACGCAACCTGTCATTTAGACCAAGGCCTTTTAAAACAAAAATCCCGACCCCTCTGTTCAGAAAAAACAGCAAAGTTTAGTAAGATTGGTGGCATCAGTAATTTGCATATATTTGGAAAAAAAATATATAAATTTTTTCAGAAATCGTTGATATTCACTTTGAACGCAGGAATGAAAAGAAATGCAGAAGCTGTTGCAGTTGGAAACAGTGATTTGTATATATTTGAAAAAAAGACTTTTTGTTTTGGTTTTTCGTAATCCGTAATAAGAAAGGAGGAGTAAATAAAATAAAACTAATGCTATTATTCAGAAGGGTTTCTTTCATTCGCCCATTGAATAAAATAAAATAAACGTAAATTTGAATTTTAAACACACTCTCCAAATAGGATCGCGTGTATTTACTTTCAAATTATTGACGGTAAGCTCTCCTGTTAGAATACAATAATTTTTTTTCTTCAGAATTATTATTTATAAATCATTGATAAACCAATAAAAGTCAGGGATTCAATAATTTTACATTTAAATCAGCTTAATTCAATCTATTTTTTTTTTAACATGACGATATTTTTAAAGTATAATTCCAGCAAACTGCATGATATAAAATTCGTAACACAAGGAATTAAACGCTCGACAAGATATTTAGAGTTACTTTGGCCCACAATTAGCTCTTGTATAGTCTTTGTTCCCTGAGAAAGAGTTTATTAGCATGTTAATTAAAAATTTCCATATAGCAAGATGTTCTATATGGAATTTACAGTTCATTGACCAACGGCTTTGGCCTTCAGCTTCTTGCCCTGGAGTTATTTAGGCTTTGGTTGATTATGAAAATCTGTTGCATAAAAAAAATTAGCTCATTAAAAGTTAATTGAAATTTTAGCATTTTTTTTTCCTAAACTTTGAAGCAAATTATAATACAAAATATGTCTTTAAATTCAAAAAATTAACTTTTTTGTCATAATAATTTCATTTTCGTGGAAACTTTTCTTTCAGTTAATTAATTAATTTTAAACATTATTTGTGCCGGCGTCCTGGCATAGGGGTAGCGCGTCTTCCCCGTGATCTGGGCGTCCTGGGTTCGAGTCCCGGTTTGGGCATGGTTGTTCTTCCGTTGTTCTATCTGTGAGATGTGTGAATGTGCCCTCCTGTAAAAAGGGGTTGTGCAAGCGAATGAGTGATGCGTGAGTAGCAAAGTCGTACTCTTGGTCCTAGTTGGCGCTACTAAAAAACAAGAGACGCTCCCCCACCGGCTTAAAATCGCTGTCTTCGTAACAGCGGGCTTGTCCATGGCAAGTGCCATAAGAAACAAACAAACAAACATTATTTGTAACAAATGTGAGTGTATATGATTGTTATAATGGAATTTAAACCAATTTTAATGTTTAATCAAATCAAATGGTATAAATTACTCTAATTTTTGCCAATGTTATAGATATGATATAAAAAAAGTTTTCTTTGGGCATTAATTTCAAAGACAAACGAATGCAAAGACAGCAGAATGAAATCTGAAACTTTATCAGGCATGCAATGACGCTTTTGACTAGAAGCCTGAATTTAATCCACAAAAAAAATGCTGTATATAAACGTCCTACTCCATTTACCTAATCTGAAGACCGCTAAAAGTGAAATCATTTTCCAAAACACATATATTGTAGGGCTTTTTTTTTTCTTCTTAAAATTATAAAATATTGATATTTTGCATCTTATTATTTAAAAAAATGTTCCCAAAATTGAATGTGAGTAATTTTTAGATAATTTCTAATGTAGAAATTAGCCTTTTTACTTAGATTCTCGTATGTTAGGTAAATTAAAACTATTGGGATATGTGTATCTTCTAAATGCTATACATGGTAATGCATTTCTTAAAAATTTATTGTTAACTAGTATTCAGGAAACAAGCGCAATATTTAATTTTTTGCAAAATTTCTATAATTTCTAATACTAAGTGGTTAAGAAGAGGAAAAATTTTGTTCATCTGTGGTGAGAACGATAGTAAAATTAAGCAGAAAATGCGATTATTATTTTAAGAAATTGGAATGATTTTTGCAATTAAATTACCCTTTCAATTAATTTAGCCGTTCAAGTAGAAAAAATGAGAACGAGTCTTGAAGTATTATTACTTTTGGAGAAAAATCGAATCTCTAATTCTTACCATATTTAAACTTATTCACAAAATTCAGCATCTTAATAAATGATAAACACGATAAATTTGATTCAAATTCTTTAAAAGCAGCAGACCTATTCTTTACCCTTCACCTATGGGAAAAGGAAGAAATTTCTTTTTATTAAACTACCAGTAAACAAAACGTTAAAAAAAAAGCATGCAAGAGGTAGAAAAAAAATTGCTTCTTTCCGGTTTATCGGGATTAACATGCAGTAAATCATTGAAGCCCCGCTTTAGCCTTTTCTCCTCTTCTTTTTTCTATTATAGATTTATATTCCCCCCCCCCTAAAAGTTGACCGATTCAACTTTCTCTGGATCGTTTCCTGTCTCATCATATTTACAGACAAACACCTATTGGTTATTGTTGGACAATGGTATCTGTTATTCCCTTTTCTTTCACTTATTTTAAAAAAGCAAAATCTGACCTCAAATGCATTTTTGCTGTATTGCGATTTTGATTTAAGGGCAATGGTTTAAAACACTTGTTGAGAAAATCAGAAAAGCTTTACTAATTTATTTGTATACAATACTTTTATTTGTATGCATTCTTGAAGTATATAAAAGAATACATAAAAAATTAAATACAAACAATTAATTTGATGATTACTAATTAAAATCTTCTAGATTCAATAAAGCAACCCATGGTGGTTTGCACAGTTTAATGTTTTTATAAGATTTTATTTTTATTTAGCTATGCATTTTGATAAGTTATAATAAAGAAAATATCTAATGTATCACTTTTTTCTTCTAATAAGGAATATATATATATATATATATATATATATATATTTCTTCACCTGATGGACAGGCACATTACACAATCTACTCTCCGAATTCATTGCTACATTATACTAACTGCAAGATTTCTCATCCCCCACAGGTATCTTCTCCCCCCTCTATTTTTGCATCAAGCATACGTTTTTAAGCTTTTTTGGGGAAGGAATGTTCCGTTAAAAGTATTAAGTATTAAATGAGCTTATTATAAATTAGTATTAAATGAGCTTATTATAAATTAGTATTAAATGAGCTTATAAATGAGTAACACGGCTGTTGGCAAACACCATATAATCAATAAAATAAAATATCAGTACAAAAGCAGCAATTTGCAAATGAAACGACATCCGTATGGTATCTTCAGCATTTATCAACGATTCAACGATTTTGTGGTCTAGCCATAAACTGTTTTTGTTTATTAAAAAGGAGACATTAAATACACTAAGAGCATTTGAAAACAGAAGTTCAGATATTGTTTTTCTTTCTTTCAGGAATCGTGTGTAATTCTTAGTAATATTTATTTTAATACATTTCAGTTAAATAATTTTTTTTTCTAAATCTTTCATTTTAAGAAAAATGGACTGACTTTAATCCTTTTTACATAAAAAAAGAATGGAGGAGAGGCAATTTTTTGCAAATCAAAGTCATTAACCAAAAATAAAACTAACATTTTTTTTCTCAACTGTACTTTTTTTTAAACTTAACTTACTGTATGGTTTAACTTAAAGTTGTATAAGGGACGCAGAGATATATTTAAAAAAAAGCTAAAACTTTAACAATGCAATAATAGACTGCTGTGCTGTGAAATAACCTTTAGAACCAACACTACTTCTATCATTCCCGCTTCCATTTGTTTTAACTTACAAGCTTTCACCATTTGCAGTCCATCCTCAGACGACACAAATGAACTGGATTCCTTATGATTGTTCCTCCTATCTAGATTCACAGTTCTGAGGTGGAAACTAGGGCTTTAAAGTATACAAATAAAATCATGAAAAGTTCGCAGGCTTACTCAATGTTAGTATTTCTTAAATTTTAGAGCTTCAAGAAACAAAAATTCATGTCAACACCTCGTGAAAAGAAGAATTTGACCTATTTCGTTCAGTCACCATTTTTTTTTTTTTTGTCGTGTTCTTCTTTTAAAAATTTGTAGTTATTGTGTGTTAGTAGTTATGTAGAAAAATAAATAGATCCCTTTCGAAAATATTTACAAAGAGGCTATAGGTTAAAAAGGTTACTAAAGTTTTTCCCTAAATGTTTCTTCAATTTCATATGATATGTATAAAATACTATTCTGTATTTTCCTCATGGCGGTACATGCATTCTATATTTTTAAAGCTAAATGTAGCCCCACTTGAGAGAGAGAGAGAGAGAGAGACAGATGAGATATATTTTCTTGAAGGTATGTGTTTTACAGTCATCAAAAGATATCGCTCTGTAATTAACATCTTTTTTTATCTTTTTATTTCCAATAAAAAAAACCAAAAGAAAAAATCGCAATAATTAAAAATTTCGAAAGTTTTAGGCAAATTTTCATTTTAAACCTCCCTTTCGAAGAAAAAAATAGAAAGAAAAGCAGTTTTAGAATTTCTCTAAATCTTCGTGAAATCGATCATTAAAAAAACACAAAGCCAGACAGCTGAAATTATAATATGATTTTTAAAACCTTATTTTTAGTTTTCTGTCATGTTTAAGACCTAGATACGCCTTAGGAAAATATCTCTATCTCTATGATATTCATGCGCATCTGAACATGATTCATAAAAACCGCAATGAGTTAGATATATGAAATTTAATTTACGTTTTATGAGCAAAATTATAGATTTAACTAGAGCAAATCCATTCCTGGTTTCTTCTTCTATCCATCTGACTGTTTTTATATTTGTGAATGCGATAAGTCAAAAACGCAAGATTGAAAAGAATGCATTTGGATTGTTGTGATTAAGCGTATAAAATATATCTAATTTTGATCCAATCGCTCGAAAGAAAAGCCTCAAAATTGTTACTCCTCATTGTTAATTGTACTACAATGCGCAAAACGCTTCTTATTGGTCAGTATGCGCACCACATATGTAGTATCGTCCCGGCCCATGATTGATTTCTTTGTGAATTTTGGCTCTCATTTCTAATTCATTATGGGGATTCAGACTTTTATTTAAAAAAGTTTAACAGTCAATTTTCTTTTTTTTTATTAAGAATCTGTTAATCATGATATGTTAAGTTAATGTTCTAAACATTGAAACGGAAGAAAAAAAAAAAGCGTCATTTAGGAAGATATAAGATATCTTTATAATCATTGCTTTTTTATATAGTCAAAGCTACTAAAATTTTACTCAAAAATTTTCTTCCGTTCTTTAATTTTATTTATAAATTATAAATTTATACCAGAAAATAAGAAATACAAACTCAGCATACTTTTAAGAATCTGGTGAGCATATTAATTGCGAAAAAATGGTAAAAAAATCATTCAAATTAGAGAAAATAATGTATATAAATGAAACTGATATTAGAGAAAAGCTAGTTTCGGATTTTAATATGATATAGAAATTGTATGGAATAAAACTCACCGAAGTTATTGAAAAAAACTTATAATTTAGATTAAATTTTAATGAAAAATCTAGTTAATATTTTTAATAAAATCTGTACCTACAGTCCAAAAACTTCTCCTTAAATTTAGTAGCTCTGAGTCAACAGTTTTTTAGAGTGTTTTGAAAAATTATGCATCCGGCATCAAACAATTAATAACATTACCAGCCTAACTACATACTCACAGTTAAAATGGCATGAGAAACAAAACAGAGAAAGAAAAGAAGAAAAAAAATCCAGAGGACTATGACTTCAAAATGAACAAAGAAACGTCCTTCCAAAATAAAATAACCAGCTTTAAAACTTCACCAAAGTGTTTTTAAAAACTATGGGAGACGCAGATAATGCTGAACCCGCTCCTCCCCAATCTTTATTGAAATTCCACGTTGTTACCTCCAGACTGAAATATTTAATCCAATAATTGTCGGGCTCGAAGACATAAAGCGACCAATACAGAGAAAAGCAGAGGGATCGGATAAAAAAGTGAAAGCAGGAGGTGTTTCAAGATGGGTTCCATCAACAATTCCAGATAAAAGGGGTGGACACCTACGGTTACTATCTAGAAGAGGAGGAAGATCTGACAGCTTAATAAGCAGGTAGACTCGACTGGGTCAAGGACGGTTGAAGTGCTGCGTAATTCTCATGTAACCAACGTCGACAAGGACGTTTCTTTACAAGGACGTTCGCCAAGAGTTGCAATTCGTGATCAAGTACACTGATCCTGATAAGGGATGACTCATCACGAGTCAATTTATTTCGGGGTTGAAAAATTAACCTCTCCTTCTGAGCAGTTAAAGGGGTGGCGGCCACTGGGGTGGAATCCGGACCGTTTCCGGTGGACGTGTCTTGAGGAAAGGATTGCATGTTTTGATACAAACAGTGGAAAAACCCACTGAAGAGACAGAGAGATATGTATAGTGCAAGATTCAGGTATAAATTCTTAGTGCAATGACGTCATGGGTTGTGTCCAATGATTTTCTTGGGGCTTGTCGTCATCCTAAATGCATTACATAATGATAGGGTCAAGTGATTCCCTTTTTCTTTTGTTAGCTTAGAGCCTTGTTCCGGATCTTGCATTTTCTCACGGTTAAAAACGAATTTAAATTTCAGTGTTCTTCAAGTTATGCTTCGTTTCATTTTCTTTGAAACAGATTTGCATTTAAATATACTAAAACAGAATTCGATGAAATGGTCAAGAAAGTATTATTTTTCTTGTTTTTTCGTATGTTATCTGTAAGAATTTAGCATTAGTCTAAAATGAACTTAGACTATCGGCTAGAATTTAGCAGATAGTCTCTAAACATTAGCATGTCACCTATTAAAAAAAAATATTTTTACAATACAGTTTGAAGCAAGATATCATAGAATATCATAAATTTCGTAGCTATATAATCAATAAGCCATCAAATCTCTTGACAGTTTGTCTCTTTAGCTAGGAAATACCTTGAAGACAATGGAAAAAAGAAAATGAAAATCAGAAAGAAAATAAGTGTAGCCTTTTTTTTTTTTTGACTCATTATTTCTTTTAAAAATCGGTTGAGGATTGTGTTTATAATCTTATATTCTGAAATCTCAATGCTAAAAATAATATTTTTTCCCCTTTCGGAGGAAATGAATGACTTCTTGAAGTTTTAACTACTTGGACCTAAAAAAAAAATTGCAACCTTTACATATTTGTATTAAAATCACTTTTTCCGTCACTAAGATTTATTGTTTTACTTATTTCAAACAAAAAAGATTTAAAACTTAACTTGGAAGATCTTCAAAACTTAGGTTTTGAAGATCATGGAGGTATACATGAAGAGAATGGAGAGACCATGAAGAGAATGGAGGTATACATGATTTGTTTTAATGTTTTCAAAGATTAATTATTCTCCCTATTGCCGGATAGTTTTTAATTTGAAGACACAATTGCAATGAATGTATGTATTCGGAATAGTGGCATAAATTATTGAAATAATTTTGTTATTCGATTTCGCAAAATAGTCCTAAGATAAATATTTTAGGTAGATTTTTATAGGAAGACTACCTATTGCAAGTCCTCATGACAAGATTTCGGAAAATTTCTTCAGTTCTTCACCCATCATTGTCCCTAGAACCCAGAACCACTCTTCGTTCAAAAGTTTATATATATATATAACCAATCTAAAGTAATAAATAGTTTGAAAACGAAACTAAAATGAAAACGAAACAAAACAGTTTCGAAATCGCAACTAAAATTTATTACCTATTCAAACTAAAACCAAAAAAGAACTTCATAGTATTTAGAGAGCGCAACTGCAGCTACTTCTAAAACACAGATGAATTGATACAAAAGTATTAAAATCAAGTTAATAGGAAAATCAAAAAACCAAATAAAAATTAAACAAAAAAATATAAAAAAGAATCCGGCCTGAAGACTTTTTCAAGGTTAGTTAATAGGAAAATCATGCCGGATTAATAGGAAAATCAGGTCTTCAGGTCGGATTCTTTTTTATATTTTTTTGTTTAATTTTTATTTGGTTTTTGATTTTCCTATTAACTTGATTTTAATACTTATATATATATATATATATATATATATATATATATATATAGGGTAATTTTGTTTGGATTTTAACTTTCTTGAAATATGTTGTTAAAAATGTAAAAATCTCGGACGACAACTTTGACGAAGACGAACAACTTTGGTACTGGAAGTTTTTCGATAATTGCAATATCGTAGGAGTTGAAAAGTGATTTTCATGCCCCACATGTGACTATTTCTAACATCAATAATTTTTGTTGCCTTTTAGTAACTCAGATGTAAAGGAAATCTACCTTTGCCTTCCAGTTTGCCAAGTGGATTTTTTTTTTAATTTTCTGCTTCACGTAGTTAATCTAAAAGTGACCTTCTCATCACTTAATTACCCTCATCCAGTAATTAACTTACGAAGAATCCAGAATATTTTTAATAGTGTTTGAAATGAGCTTTTATAATTAAGTTATATTTATTGGGTAGATTTATTAAAATTATTTTGATTTCGAACTAAATCAATTTTTTATATTCAATTAATCAACCACTGAAGTTATATTAATTAAATGTAAGAAGAAAACATGGAAATTCCATATATTTACATTTTCTTTGTGTAGAAATAAGGGGTGATATTAAAATTAAAAAGATTGAAGAAAATTAGTTGACTTGCAATCGTAGTTTAGCACCAAATATACAAAATTTTAACGTTTGGCGCTCGTAATATTAGACTTGGGACCAGACGGGTGTAGTGAAAAATATTATTCAAAAACCGCACAAAGAGAAAACTTGGGAAGAAGCGACAAAAATGAATGCTTTAAATGAAAGCATTCCGCGGGGAAGAATTCGGCAAACCCATAAACGCCTTTGTTTGCATTGCTTATTAGTGAAAAGTCTGGATTTATGGTCTCATTTTAGTGTCGGCCTTCCTTAAAAACATGTTGGTTTTTCGGAACGATTATATTTTGAAAAGAAAATAGTAGCCCAAAATTTAGTGAAAGCATTTCAATGTCATTCGAAATGACACTTCTTTTTCACCCACAGAGACCTGAGTTCAGGTTTTGAAAGATTAAAATTCATGTATGGTACAACTGAGAGTAAACGCTCTTAATAGAACTGAATAGCTAAGAAGAAATGTGTGATATAAACAGCACAGATTTTCGGCGAGAGAAATTAGAGTGGAATTTTGAAAGCAGCTGCGGAAATGATTTTAAATGGTTTGATTTTTAAAATATTTTATTATTTTGTATCATTTATTGCTTAGATAATTAATTTTTTTATTATTTATCGCCTAAAACTTAATGATGCAATTAATGAATGAGTTTGAGTTTTCAATGGTTCTTTTATGTGTATTGTAGTTTTGCTAGCATTTCTATTGATTATTATTTATAAAAATGACCTGATTGACCTGATTTTTAGATTTATTTTCGTAAATTCGTATCATTTTGCTGTGTTGTATACTTTAAAAATTTGATAGTTATTAAAAAAATTGCATTAGAAAAGAAATCTAATCTTTATAAAATATTTTTTCACTTTCCATGCATGAAGCACTGTATTTATTGAAGGGGAGATTTCTGTTGGTCATTCAAAGTATTCTATATGAATATTTTATTATAATCATTAAATAACAATAAAACAATATTATATAAAGAGCCAAAATACCATCTAAATTAAGTCATCGTAAGGTAATAAAAAAACCATCGTTTTTTTTCTAAATACGCAATTTAAATAAATTTTTGTCAAACAATTCTCTAATTTAAAACTATTCAGCTGTTTTTTTTTAACTTTGTAATCGGTGCTCGTATTTGTGGTAATAACAGTGACAGCGATCGCAAAACTGAATAACTGACATTTGATTCTCACGATTTCTATCGCCTGTCCATCCTTAATCGGTTGATCCATCTAGAATACATATTCTATGTTAAAATTACTATTTTCATATCAGAAAATTTATGTTCGATCTTCTTTTATCGTTGTTTTTATATACAAGATTGTAATTCATCTCTATGCAGAAAACTCGAAGCAAATTTAAAATAAAAAATATCAAATTAGTTTTAAAATAGTTCTCATATGTCTGTTTGTTCTCCGTGAAAAAAACATAAAACTAATAAAGAACTTCCCTACAAGCGTATGCTGTTTGGAGATTTATTATGACAAAAACGTTCTAGGTTCAAGCGTTGACTTTATTTTTAATACTTTAAAAGAAGATGAAGATAAATAATGATAATTATAATTGATACAATGCATGCATGTACTTAAAACGTTTAATTTTGTATAAATCTAATGATAATAAAAAGTTTTTATAAAAAGGATTACATGATGATCGGAGGTGAATAGCTTGATTTCTACTAGTGAAATAATTGTCAATAATTTTGAAATACATACTACAGAAAAACAAAGAAGTGTTTGAATGACGCAGTTTTACATATAAATAGATAAAAGTATAAATGAAGCTGGTCCTTTTGACTATAATCTCTTTGCTAAAACACAACAAATAATTAGATATAATTAATGGAATATCTCAAAGTAATTGATACTGAAAAGGCTTAATAGTTCCGTTTTAATAAAATAACTGAAGAGAGTTAAAAGATTTCTGGAATATCCCAAATTATCCATTTTCTAAAAAATCCATGTCCATTCAGGAAAGACTTACAAGATTAAAAGAAAAAAATAATCATGACATAATTATAGCATAAATTTTGAATGAATTACATAACGTTTTTTACTGTTTTTTTTAAAACCACAACGCAACGAACAGCAGGAAAAATATATTGGGGAATACTCAAAAGATTTACTCAAAATGTTCAATGACTTCAACATTAAATGAAATTTTTCTCAGAGTTAATTTGTATGTATTTTGTACCCCTCTGAAGATTACTGATTACTTTAAACATGGGTACTGACTGGCACGCTTGTTCAATAATTTCCCTATTACGTCATTTCATTCATAAGAAAGAGTAACCACAAAGATTAACACCACGGTGCAAGTATTAGCTGCCTTCAACAGGATTTACCATTGCTCAAACATAGATAGAATTCGGAAAGATGCGGGATATGATGAAATTTCCAAAAATAACTTTGTTTTTTGGAAATCCTTTTTAAATCATTTTACATTCACTGGACATCATTATTTCCTAATGAAATATTAAATTGCCGTCGAATTAAAAACTGCATTTTGAGATCTTAGACAGCAGTTTATATAAGTTTATTTTTTCATTCGCAACAATTATTTCAGATATTATTTTTCTTCCTATTTTTAACTTCTATATTTTATATAATTTATATTCAGTAAAGAGGCATCAATTTATCTATTTTAAATTTTCTTTTTATTTTATTCTGAATTTTTATATGTGAATTAATCATTTTACATCCATTTTTACATTTCATTGCAAAGGACTATGTAAAGGGAAAATTCCTTATAAGAAATCCTACCTAGTTCCTTATAAGAAAAAAAAATTTTTTTTTTAACATTTTCAAGTTAGTTAACAATAATAATAAGTTTCCTTTACCTAGCAAGTTTATTTCAGTACAATTATTTTAGTTCAATATTAAAAAAAAAAAAAAAAAAAAAAAAAAAAAAAAAAAAAAGATGCATTTAAGTATATTTTAGAACAATATTTTTTTTTGCTATTATTTACAATATTTATTATCGTACGCGTTTTGACAGTATTAAGTATAAGTTTTCTGTATTATTTATAGCTGCAATAATCTATATTTTAAAATGAATCGTAAAACCCCCCAAAGAACCAATCTTCATCCCTAACCGCTGGACAGATTTTGGCAATTTTTATTGTATGGAATCTGTTGAGTCATAGGTATGTCGTTATTATCACCAATCTTCTTTTGACAGAAATCTCGAAGACACTGGGGTAAAAAAAATCTATGATTTAAAAGAAAAAGGTATTCACGAATTTTTGCACCGATTTCGTCAATTTATATTTCATATGATAGCTCTTAACCACTAGATGCGTCATTAAATATCATCTTCTCCCTTTTCATCCTTCATTTTCAAGAGATATCATAAAATCAAATTCTGGCAAAGCTCCTTGCTAACAATTGAATTTCGCCAATTTTATTCAACAATTTCTCGACTTTGTAAGTATACCGAACATTTAGAAACTTTTGTGCCGATTTCGTCAAATTATATTTCCTATGATGGCTTTGATATGACCATTAGATGCGTTATTAAGCGTTATCTGCTCCCTATTCATCCTTCATATTTTAGATATTGTGAAATCAAATTTCAGCAAAGTTTCCTTTTTAACAAGTGGATTTTGCCAATTTTATTCTCCAATCTCTCTACCTTGCAAGCATAGCGAACCAATAAGATTGCCCAATGTTTATTTTGCAAATATAATTTAAAATAAAGATTTCTTTTTTTCTGATAAAATATATAACAACAAAATTGATTGACATGGCTAAATTAACAGTAATGATATGGTGGTTTAGAAATTGGTCACCGAAGGCGGCTACCTCAATAATGTAATTTTTAAAATAATGTAGAAACAGACATAGATGGTTTAGACTAAAACCTCAATTCTCCAGCAAATTGTTTTAAACCTATGCATGGACAAATGGCAGGAAATTTCCAAATAGTTGCAATTTCTCCCTCGCTCTTTCAATCTTTTAGTTCCATCACTTACGAAATTGAAATAGAAAAGGAAGGTGGTAGAAAAATTTTCTTTTATATTTAAATCGAAGAAAGTGGAATTTTCCTTCGTCCTGTGATATATCGACATTCTTTTTAATGATTTGCAGATTAACTTATAAATTATTAAACAATAAAAATTATTTATTGTGACAAAAAGTAAATTATCAAAAGGTTCTATTTTCAAATTATATAAAATGCCTTAATAAAAAAAATACTTGAATATAATTAAGGTATTATTTGTACTAGCGTCTTTACCACAGTGCGGGTAACCGCAGAAGAATTTATAGAAAGAAAACTGTTCTTTCGAAAATAAATAAAAATTTCTTTTTTAAACGTTTTTTATGGTGTAAATATTCTTTGTTGGAGTATAAACGTATTTTAATCAAGCTCATATATTTAATAGTTTCAGGTTTTATTTCACTTGTTTATCTCTTTAAAATTACCTAATGCATTTAATGTTTCCTTTGTAATGTTTTCAATTTCGTTCATTATATGAAATACAGACAAAAACAATTAACTGGGCAATGATATGAAATAGCTGGACAATAGGGCGCTGGGAACATAGAATATTCATACATTAATTTTACTTTTTAAAGCCAAATATGAGACTAGAGGGTTACGAAAAATAATCGCCAGTCTTTCACCCCTGCTGCTTTATTACTGCAAATTTAATTTTATACAGAAATGCGAAAATTAAATAGATATTTAAATATTTATAATAATAATCAAATATAAAGAAGCTTTTAATTCATCTTTGAGAGTAGTGTTTTCTTCCTTTACCCAGTAATTCTAAAACGGATCGCTAGTCCTTCTTATTAATGAGATTACTGCGGTTACTTTCATCTTCCTAGTTGCCTGAAATTATACTCAAAGCGTGCAAGATTTTGCCGTAAATCTTAACTCACGGTCCCACCTTTCTTTCTTCCTTTTTCTTCTGTCGGTTTTTCTGAAAAATATTTCAAATTATCAGTAATTTTTTTCTTGGTTCAAACGGATATATTAAACCTTTTTTCCTTTTTAATTAACGCCTTTCATGATACATCCAATATCTTTTTACTTGACTAGTTTACTCACCACTACTAATTATTTTTCTCCGAATCAACGAAGAATTCTGGAAATGCCGAAGTTACGCCTAGCGCCAGGCGAATATTACTGATACAAAATAAAAATATAATAACTTTTAATTAAGGTTTTATGATATAAATTTTGTAATTATCCAAGTTACTTGATGAAATTATCGGAAAAATATTATTAATCTAAGTGAAATCCAATCGATAGAATCCAGATGTTTCTCCGAACACGAAAATAGTCAACTAATTTATTTATTTTCGGTTTTTTAGGTACAAGATTTTTTTTTTCTCGATATTGACACAAGTAATCATTATGCAAGAGTTTCTAAAAATTGCCCTATTTACGTATAATTTTCGGTTACAAAATTTTCTTATGACACTCATTGTCATAGAAAGGGAATGATAAAAAATAACTTACAATACACATATATATTTTTAAAGATAATGAATAAAAATTTAATGCTTGTTATAAAAGAGTATTTTAAACATCAGTATTGCTGTTTGCACCGCTTGTGAAACGCATTGTACTATCATTTACTATCTCATATTAAAGCCTTTCATCTGTAGTTAACAATATAAGAACACTAAGCATCTCTAAGTTTTATATTTTTTCACATGTAGTCTTTAATTTTGTTAAGTAATGTTAGGTCCCTTTGGCGTTGAAAAATCTGGATTTCTATTGAAAGTCAGCAAAATTAAGTTCAAAATAAAATACAAAATATGTCATTCCATAGATTATTTAATTATGCACATGTCTACTTCGAGTAAATCTTTTCTTTGTTTACTTCTTGAATATATGTTAGCCATTCCCCTCCCCCCTAATTTTCCTGACTTTCTGTAATGTGTTAAAGTAGACCAATTTCACATTCCTTTACTTTATTACAACTATCTGAATACAATCATATGCTCGCTAAACTAATTAAATTCTTTTAAAATGCTGAACTAGAAATTTTAGAACAGCTACCTTTCAGCTTACGGGAAAATTTTTACTCTACGTTTATAAGCTGTAGCATCACTAGTTTTAGTCTTCTTTTCCTTTCAGTAGCTTTTTCGAGTTTCAATATGCGTTTTCGGTTTAATTTTTATCATTTAAGCCATAGCCATTGAATATATATCATAGAAGAGAGTATTTGATTGTTTAAAATTTAAAGGCGAAAACATTTTCACTACAAAGTAACTTAAGTTAGTTTGTAGTTCTTCTTAATGTTAACTACAAAGGCTAAAACATTTTCACTTCTACAAAAGGTTAAAATTGCTTTAAAGCAAACTAGGATTCCTTCTCTTGTCAGAAATATTTCCCACGGTAAACCATATACATTGATTCGGAGATTATTTTGTATTATTTATCAAGAAGAGGGATTTCTATAACATTTTTATGTATTAATTTGGAAGAATATATGAAAGAGCAAGAGCTACAATATTCTATCAGTCGCTTTCTGACACTTAAGCCACAAGTTAGAAATCTTGTATTTTGTATATAAAAAGATTGCAATCATTTAACTGTGTTTGATGAGTAATGCAAAATTTCGACCAAAAAAAATATTATGTGAAGTCATCTTTTTCAAACTAATTTTCTATTTCATTTCTCTAGAATCTTTTGAAATTACTTTGGTTTAAATTTCATATTCTTTACCTCAATAAAAAGAATTAAAAAGTTAAGAAAACAGAATCAGCATTTTTTAAAGTTTAGAACATAAAATTACACCGAAAAACAAACGCCAAGCCTAGTGCAGGAAAGTGTGATTATCTTTAAATTTGCGACATACAATGTTGTTCCACGCCGATGTCAATTGGATTCATTCATGGTGATGACCTTCTTTCCAGCTCGACCTTCTCCATTGATCCGCCATCGTCGTAAAAACTTGGAAGCCGGCGCATTTTAAATCGTGAGCTCATCCCGATGCAGATAGATTCCGGTAATGTGATTTCACATCCTGACGTCATTAAATGCCACTTTATTGACGTATTATTTTTTGCTACACAATAACTGGTATTCAAAAAACTTTCACAACGAAAATTTTCATGCGTGCGCGACCTTTTGTTCCCAAGTTCGTGGTATGCTTTTCTGATGACATGGGGGAATCTCGTGTGTCATTTCCAAACGATTAGCCGAATAAACACGGGGTGGCGAAATCGATCGTGTCATCAAGAAATATGCAATAAAATGCCTGCCTATCACTCCCGACGTTTATTATTAGAATATGGAAAGGAGTCAATTAGACTTGTATTTGAATTTTACAAAACGAAAGTGGACGACAGATGTCCTCAGGGCATAAAAAGTAATGAATATTTATATTGTCACAGACAGATTAATTGACGTTGGAGTTAGTGTAATTATAGTAATTTATCATTGTAATATCATTTATGCTTTGTTCGTAACTATTTATGAGCCATTTGTTCAGCAAGAGTCAGGCAATTAGAATATAATGAGAGGGTTGGATTAGTTGGACTGTCTTCGGTGAAAAAACTGTTGATCAAACAAATCCGATTAATTGCTGCCGTTCACGTGCACGTGTGGAGTTAGAAAAAACTTTAATTGATATGCATTCTGGTTTTTGTTGTTGTTTTTAGTTTTTAGAAGAATTGACTATTTAATTTATTTTTTTTTCATCATAAATAGTTCATTCTATCATCCGGACATTTTAATATTGAGATTATCTCAATAAGAGGGTTATTAAAGATAGGTTTTCTTGTAATTTTTGTTTGTGACATGAATATTGAAATTAAAGCTAAGCATTTAACTAGATAAAATAAATATATTGAAAAAATCATATTTAAAAACTTACAGTCAATTAAAAAAAAAGTAGATTGTGACGAATTTTCAAACTAATATTGTTTTAGTTAGTCATTTGTGGTAAAAGCTTCACTCTTCTGGTTGAAGCAAAAGCAGAGTATTTTTCACAATTTTTTCACATTTTTATCATTTTATTGAATAAGGTTTTTTTCGCATCAAATGAGAGGATTACAATGCAATAAAATGAATTAATAATGATTTATTGCATAATAGTAGACCTGTCTTGTGTCAATATTATTATTAAAGAGAATTAAAGATGTATTGAAATATTTGCTATTATGTAAATACATATGTCGTTTACTACTCCTAAACGGATCAAAATTTGATTATTTAAGTCCATTCAAATCTCTAAATATATCAATATTTGCCTGATTATCTTTGCTTCACTCTTTTGGTTAAATTTAATTAATTACTATTTTTTTGGAAAAACTTGACAGAAATGATTTTTTATTGTCTAAAATAAGGATGAAATTGAGTCTTATCTTACAAAAGTATATTTTAACTTCATCAATTGCCGCTTTCAAAATCTATTATCTTCATTGGAGCAATTATGTCAGTTATAAAAGCATTCACACTGTTATTTTTTTACTGCAAATAAAAGTCTTTTTTCGCAATAATAATAATTTTTTACTTTAAAAATATTCAAATAAAGATATTTCCTCTTTGTTTCTTCAATAAAAACTATCAATTAAGTACTATTTACATATTCTAGATATTTATTTATATTACAATTCCCGTATTTCATATTCTGGGTTTTTTGTTTTCTAGTGAGAATTTATAATTGGTTTCTCCTCATCAAAATCTGTCCATTATTGAAGAACAAATTTCAATTTATTTTTTTCATAAACTTAGTTCAATTCACAAAAGAGTATTCTTCGTTTCAGACATTTTAATAAACTGTAACTTTCTGAACCTGCTTGTTTTGTCTACGTAGGTCACTTCTGCGATAACGAATTCCCCCTCCCCAGACAGATTGATATATTCAAAATGATGAAATATTGTTCTTTACAGCTTGAAGATATTTCTCAGAAAAGACATTCTCCAAATTGATATATTGGTTCTTTTGCAGTTTGCTGACAGTACTGTCAACAAAGTTTGTAAAATACATTTCTTCTCTGTGGGGTGACTTCAATTGTCCTTGGTATTCTTCTGGAATATTTTAGTAATATGTACCGAGTTATTCAATTGCTTATTCTACATTTTCTTTAAATTTAAACGCTAAAATCTTACCTGAAAATTATGAATTTTCAACAAGATAATGTTTGCAAACTTTGTAAATTGTGTAATGCATAATGCTTCATACAGAATCTTTAAAATGATTTACTAGGTAGACCATTGGACCTAGAACTATTAAATTTAGCAAATAATTTCTTGGGTAGTAGATGTTTAATTAGAAGATTTTCTTAGTTTTAATTAGGCTTTTCAATAAAATATAATGAAATTTTATTTTTTAATAACTTCAGAGAATAATACTGCACAAAAACCACTGTATACCATTTTAAAATATCTAACATTAATATTAAGTTATAATAGATGGAAATAAATAGTTAAATTGCATTCATTTGACAGTTCTATTTTCCATGAAATTATTCTGTAATTTTAATAATTTTTTCAAATCAGTTTTAATCATAATTTTTAAATAAGGCTTTCATTATATAACCTCTTGAAACAAAATGTCAAGATTTTGAATAATCCATTTATATTTGACAACTTAAAAAAGAATGTTAAATATTTTTTTGATTATTATCGAACGCTTTAATATATTTAAACACATAACTTGTGTTCTTTAGATAAGATAATGGCTTTTTTTCTTTAGTTAGCATTCTTTCTGTAAATTGAATGATGTAAATACTGTTATGAATGCAACGACTGAGTAAATGAGTAGAAGATGTAGAAAATGATAAACTGATAAACCAAAACGAATCAAATCTAAAACATTTTCATGTTACGAACGAGTTCCTCTAATTTATTTATTTATTTATTTTTGTGAAAAATTTTTTTTTTGAGTGTGTCATAATTTGAAAAATTCCTGTTCCATCAATTTTTCGTAACATATAACGATCTGTTAGTATCTGGAAGAGAATGTTAATTTAAAAATTTCTTTCAGTTTTAATTTTCAAGAATTTTCTCTATAATGATATCTACACATAAAAGGAAAAAAAGTCGCAAGTCCAATCGGGCCGAGGGATTCAGAATCATGCAAAAAAAAACACACAAAAAAAATCATTAAAGCTAAAACTAACAGTATTTTGTCAAAACAAAACAAAAATACTACCCTTGAAAAAAAAAAGGTAATTTATAAAATCAATACAGTATATCAACATTTTATTTCTGATTCGTTACCTGCGTTGCTGTAGATGGAATAAATTTAAAACTGGAAGAAGCATTTTATAACTTTTTATTTATATTCTTCTACGAATTGATGAGATCATGGGAGGTAAACTGAGGTCCCGCATGATGCACATAAAGACTTTCTATGTTAAGATCAAAATACCTTGAAATTTTTTTTTTATATCATTAGCAATAAGCAGTCTTTTAGTTGAAAAATAATGAATCTCATAACGACATTTTAATCTTTCTTTCTTATATCTCAACAACGATTGTTCCGGAATTAAAACGGATTTTTTTTCATTGAAATTTTAATGAGAAAAGATAATTTGTTTTATTTTGATTAAAATTTTCTTTCTTCAGCAGAAAATTATGCAGTAGCCATTCAATAGAATTTAAATAACTAATATTACATATTTTAATTTAGAAAAAAAGCTATGGTTTCGGAATAACGATGTGGAATTTTAATAACATTGATTAACATTTCACAATTCCAAATAAGATGTTCTTTCTATTATCAAAAAAAAGTAGTAAGTTGGTTAATCTTTGTATACATTTTTCACATTTAGTATTTATAAATAATTTTTTTGATAATAATTTGAGTGGCAAATTTAAATAGGCAGTAATATGGAAATTAAATAAGATAAATATTCTTTTGAAAGGGTTTCAGATAGGAGTATAGATTATTTCTGTTTTTTTTAGAGCCAATCATTATATTTGATGATGGGATACAAAGATAATTAAATTCAAATTTGTACTGATTACCAAATCCAAATAGCAAAACAATAGTGATTATTTTTTGCAATCCTTACTCAAAATTATTATAATGTTTTGTATTTAAGAAATTTAGTATTTAGTATACTTCCCTAAGCAACATTTAATTATATATATATTTACTTTTGCGTCTACGAAGACTACAAAGACAAAATACTATAATCGTCAAGAAATTCCAAAAATTCGAACTCGATGTTTTGACGTAAGACATTCTCAAATCCGAAAAAGCCGTTTTTTCACACAACTGTCTGTGAACTCAAAAAAGTTTTGAACTAGGCAGGATGAAATTTGACATCTGGAGTTTATACCAAATTTGATATATCTACCAAATTTTGAAGGAAATCCAATCAGAGAAAGTCTGACTGTCAATTTGATTTCGATATAAGATAACATGTTAACCATAAAACACTAAATACTAGATAGATAAAATTTAGCAAAAAGATTTAAAATCCAAAATGTGAATTTGTATGAAATTTGGAACCGATTCCATCTGGGGGGCTAATTGTCTATCAGTCTGTACATATGCATTCATGTAAATACAATAACTGAAAAACGTAATGGTTAAAATATGAAATTTTGTATGCAATTTTGCGACTACAATTGCAGTTCAATGTCAAATTTTGGTTTTAATCGCTTGGAAAGAAAGTCGTCCAAAATTACGAAAAAGGCATGATATTCTTGATATGTGTATTAACCGAATGTTAATGATTAATCACCAAACGAAAACTGAGAAAGATGGCACTAGAATCATGATAAAAAACGATCTTTGTCAACTATATTCGGCCATTGCATACAAATAATACATAAGCACCGGCTTTCTTTACTATATTATTAAATACACAATTCTTATATGTATGTCAGTGAAAATAAAAATCTGAGACACTCATGGCATTCAAAGCCTTTCCCAAAGTCCATAATTTCACGGGGAGAGAGGATAACTCCTTTACTAGCGAGTATGCGAGAAAGGTTTGGGGAGAGCACGCTTGCTGGTGAATAAATTATATATCTTACAAATTTTTGTCGTTAATTACAAACATAACCGAAATCAATATTCATCTTCTGAATAAAATAATACAGCTTTTGAAAATATATCTGGGCTTGTAAATGTGTAGTATTATAAGTTGTCATTTTTATGATGCAAGATATTTTGTACATTTGTCTCGTATTTTGATTAACCCTTCAGTTGCTTATCCCTCGATTTCGGCGGGTTAGCAATCAGTTCATTTTCTACTCCATACCGCGTTTTTCACAGTTTAAAGTGTTAATTTTTACAGTTACAAATTTTTATTATATTATTATCGTGTAATATATAGTACCAGTTCACTTTGTTTGAAAAATATTTGAACTTATTTGCAAGCATTGCATCTAAACAGGGATTTTAAAAATTACGTAGCCAGAGGGTTAAGATACGCATACTCATATATATAAGTATTATATATAGAATATATAAGTATAGCTCAACGTTTATCTCTAAAATTACTATCATTCAAAAATTTAGTTTTGAAAACTGGAGTTACGAATCTTTCTAAGTAATTGCTAATTTGACTCAAAAGTTGTGAAAAGAAAATTATTGTCTTAAATGTATATTAATAGCAGATATAAGTTGCAGACCTTTTATTGAGTCTTTGAAATTAATTTTTTAAAACCCAGCATCATAAAACAGGTTCAAGAAGTGCATTGAAATCCTCTTCCATTTGAATAGTTAATTATTGGGAAATCATATCATTGTTGATATCATTTGTTAGAACTTGGAAATAATATTGTTATAAAAATGGTATAAAATGTAAAATTAAAAATTTACCTATCAGAATGTTATTAAGTTAATACGAATCGTTTCATTTATAGACTGATATAATCCTTTAATATTACAAATAAAAAATATTAAGGAAAATATGGTTAGGAAGAGGAGGGGGCTTAAAAGTGAAAAGAATAATTGAGGTGTCCAAACACAAACAAAGGTTAAAAAACCCTGGTAGAGTACCTACTAAAAATAAATAAACTACTCTTCATGAAAAGTGAGAAACTTGATTTAGTCTGCATCTTTACGAATTGATTAATCATTCAATGGAAGAAGTTTACGAATTTTAAAAGATGAATCTAAATAGAATTTTTTTCTAATTTTAAAATTTTAGTCAGTAAAAAATAATATTTTTTTATTAAGCTTTGTATTGAGTCAAAACTGGAACATGCTATAAAAAGTTGAATTCCAAACCAGAATATTTAATTTTTATTATAAAGAAATTAAATCTTATTAAAATATCTTTATTCTTTTATGTTTTGCGCTTCATTTTTAATTAATTTTAAGATAATTTTTTTATAAAAGAAATTTAGCATTACAAAGTCAAAATTCATTAAACACATATGAGGAAGATTAGATAGATATGATAGGAAAAAAAAAAAAGGAAGAAGCAAATTCCAAATTAAATTTTAAAAAATACTATTGAGGAAGGCTGCTTTTGATTGACACAGTGATATGAAAAAGAAAGAAAAAAAAATGTCTTCCTATTAAACGAAACGGAAACTATTAAGTTCCACGGTAGTCCCGAATACTGCCGGGATTGAAACTGTTTACATTTAAATTTTCTCACCTTTTCCCAGGAGCTATAGGGCCTATTAATACGCTTCCGAGCGATTATTGCCCGCTGCGTAAATTAATTTCCCCCAGATTATACTATCACTTCTTTATCCTTACAAATTCCTGACAGTCTCGTTTAATGTCACCGAGTGCGGCTAATGATAACGCGGGCGGGTCAAAGACCCCATAGACCACCAGGGGTTCGTTTCAAAGGGTTGGGGAAGACGAAGCCTGACTTTTTAACTGATTTGCATGTTTCATTAAAAAACCGACAGCCGAAAACGGTGTCACCTTGGGCTATGTATCGTGGCGTGGGAGAAATGCGATGATTCATTGAGCCGGGATTTCCGCTATCGTGGTGGACCACCTAAACACATTTTGACTCTCCCGTACACATTAGAGAGAAAGAATAATAATCGTCAAAAAAATTCAAACTCGAGATTTTGACGAATCTCCACCCTATCTCCCTGAGTTCGAAAAACACATTTTTGGAAAGAGTCCGTCTGTCTGCCAAAGATAAAAACGATTTGAGATAGACAGATGAAATTTGGTATACGTAGATTTAGATTTCTATCAAATTTTGGGAAAAATCCGCTCGAAAGAAATCTGTCTGTCACAGATTTAGCGTCTAAAGTGTACACACTTTTCAAATTTCAATTACATTTTAAAATTTATTTCTGAATTGATGATGATGTTGCGTCCGCGTTACCACGGAAAGGGGGTGCAGTAACTTCTGAGGGTAAAAGCCCCTGAGCACCCGAGGGCAGAAGTCTACTTCTAGCTCATATGAAGATGACACACACATATTCGCTTGCACAACCGCTTTTTACAGGGGGGGGGGCACATTCACACATCTCACAGATAGAACACAGATGAAGAACAACCATGCCCGATCCGGGATTCGAACCTATGCCAGGACGCCAGCATTTTTGGATTTAAAAAAAATATATAGTTAAATTTTTGAAAAAAAATAAATAAAATTGTTTTTTATAAAGTATAATTTGGAAAGGAATATCTGAAATAACTATAGGATTATGCTCAGCTGATGCTTCAATTGCAATATTTTTTCTAACTTTTTAATGTAATAATTGTTGAACAACTCAGAGACGTTTCGAAAGCAGATTACAATCGATCTGTAAGCATTTCGAATTTTCAGAGACAAATTATATTTCTGAATAAAAGTTTAAAAAAAAAAGACGGATATATTGAGCTAGATAATTAAAATACAATTAATATTTTGTCCGGTATAACAATACTTTTTAAGTCATCAATTTAAAAAACCTATACAATTTTTTTAGTTATTTGAATTAAAAAATATAAATGTATAAATTTTCAGTAAATTAACCTGTATTATTTGACTTCAATAAATTACTTAGTATAATTCTAAATTAATAAAATTCTTCACATTAAAGCGCTTCTATATAAAATAATTACTAATAGTTTGTATTTTTTATAAGAAAAGGCCTCTCTACTTTGATTAAATACATTATCCCATAAATATATGCATTAAGCACAATGTCAACAGGTACATAATTGTCAAAATTATATAGACTGCTGCAATATAATGAACCCTAACGTTTTAAATGTGAGTATTCTCGTACATTTAAGAGGTTACTGAGAGAGAATGTTGATTATAGCTTTACGAGAAGAGCGCGTCATTTGAATAATAAGCTTAGTTAATAAACATCCGCCAAAAAGCCGACTATCTGTTAAAACAAGATCATCAAGTTAATCACTCTGTAATGAGTAACTTATGTATAAAAGGCAATACTTTGAAAAAGCTGATTGGAAAGCAAAAAGAAAATTAGTTATCATCTGTGACATTTGAGTTGCATTTAGGCTTCTTAATTTTGAATACCGACCTGAGGTAGGGCGTTGAACATATCTATACTTATAATAAAGCTCAATGTGTGTGTGTGTGTGTTGGCGCTCTACAGGCCAGACCGTTTGACCTACAGCTACCAAATTTGGTACATGTATACCTTGGAGGTTGGGAATGTGCACCTGGGGTTCCTTTTTTCGAATTTTTAATTAGAATTTTAATTATTAATTAAAAACTAACTTTCCCGCCAAAAAAAATCTTCCATTTTCCCCACCGCCAAATGAGTAAGGCTTCAAATTTTTTTCTCCCAACAGTAATGAGGCTAGGGTTAATATTTTTCGGCGGATTATTTCAAACGATTCTGTTTATTTTCTTAATGTTTGATGCATTTAAAATTAAACATTGTTAATTAATCGATCTTTCAGATTCATTTTGAAGTACTTTTGAATTAAAATAAAACAGAATAAAGGAAATTAAAAATGCCTAATCCGCATAGCGTTACCCCAACTGGCGTAGAAAAAAATCACGTATTTGCGTTACGTAACTGGCGTTGAAAATTCACGCATGCGCATTATGTTCTGAATTCCGCATTCTGTTGACAATTATTATCAACAGATGCGGACTGGATTTAAATTATTTTTAGGTTCGTTGTATGCTTTTGTAATTAAAATTCATTTATTTTAGTTATATATTTTTTGTATATGCTTATAGTTTTAAGTACATCGTTTTTTAAGTAGTTTTTTTAAAACCTGTTTTCAACCGTTTATTTTAAACGATTCGTTTTATTTTCTTAATGTTTGATGCATTTAAAATTAAACATTGTTAATGAATCGATCTTTTCATGATGAATCTAAGAAAATTTTGTTGACAAATTCTTGAGATATTACATAAATTAAAAAAGATATTCTTTAGTGCCCATAAAGTTTAAACGCTGAGTGACTCTATTTTCAGTAATCAGATTATAAAAAAAATGCTTTGTTTCAGTAAAAAATATTATTATATTAATTGAAGATTAATTCTTTCCACTTTAATTTAAAGCATAAATTCTACGGGTGCTAACAGAAAATTAGAGAGATACATATTACGTTATAACTGAAGGCTTTTATAATATTATGAATGAATTATATGACAATCAAAATTTGAAGTTTTAAAATATTTTGATGAAGAAGCTATTAAAGTAGGAATTGCATAAAATATTTAATTATTAAAATTTTAACGAATATTAAGTTTGGCGAACCGGCTGGTCGCCAAAGGCGGCTAGTATTTTATAAAAATATAGCGGTTTATAATATTTTTTTTCATATTAATTATCTGAATTAATTCAGAAATCCAAGCTACTCGAAAAATATATACAAATATTTCAATTAAACATACATTGTAAAAAAGAAAAAAAAATTCTTCATTTCATCCTTAATATAGTTTTCTTTAATTTGCTTTATTCTTCTAAAAGACAGCGCATAGGCATATCTGCGCTAATTTTTTTTATTTTTTATTTAGGTGATATTACGGTCTCCATTTCTTACAATCAAAAATGCATAACGAACAGAAAAAATTAAAAAGCTTCTGATTTGTATATTCCTAAAAAATGATTTCCATGCTATCTAACGCATGCTTTCTTATTACTATTAACTTTATATGGATAACAAAATGTTTATATATCATCTATTCTTTAAAATAACGATCCTCTAAAAATTTTATTTTACGATTCTCTAATGTACCTGTATATAAGAAAGAAAAAAAAAAGGAATAAATCATTACCGTTAAAGGAAAAGAAATCTAATTCGAAACATTAATCTGTGTAACGAAATTTTACAAATTAAGATTATTTCGGTTTTCTTACTAATATTGAAGAACTTTACTGAAGAACTACTCATGATTCATGTTTTCACTAATCGCTTGGGTTCGTGACCGATGATCTAAAAAAGTAAGTTTCAACCTAACTTCGAAAATCTGATACCTTAAAAGAAACAGAAATGTGAAGCTTGGTTAACAAACCATTATAAACACACTGTAAGGAGGCAGAGAAGGGAAGGATGAATGAAGAGATGCTCGGAGAAAATGAAGCGATAATTGAGTAAACGAATGTGGAATGTTTTTCTTCACATCAATCAACGTGTGTTCGGCTTTTTTAGGATTTCCCAGTATTTACTAATCATTGTTGTGTATCCGGTAACGCCATACAGCTCTCTTATATAGTAGAACTCTGATTCTCTAAATTAATTGTTTCCAACTTACAATTGTTGACTAATTGATAAAAAAATGGTTGTGTCTTTGGGAAAAATGTTTATAACGTTTTGATTTAGTGTTTACAAAAATAATGTTGATTATATTTCGTATACTTATACATTGTATTAGAGTGTTACTGCTTGATTGCATCAGGTAAATTAAGAGAGATTTATTTGCGGATTTTCTCTTTCCGGGCAATTGGAATGAATCCAATTAAAATTCCAATGTGCTAGGAAAAATACCAGAAAAAGTAAAAACGGGTAACGAGAGGAAGTAAAAGTTTTAAAATTTTGCGGGAATTCATCAAGGCATCGAGGCTTACCACTTTTGGAAATACTCGTATAAGACATTACCAAATCCGTTGATGTCATTTGACGAATAATATTTATATTTCTTTATACAATATTAATTACATAAGTACAATATTTTCGACGATTATTTTATAAGTGCTATACTTCGATTAAACTTCCGTTTAAACAAAAAGAAATAATACACTTGAATTAATACATTTGAAAGAAATAATACATTTCATAAATAGTTAAATAATCTTTAAAAATTTATTAATTTTTAGAATGATTTATTCAAATTTTATGGCTTCTTTTCAAAATTATTTAGCAAAACGCGAAAATAAACTTTTAGCGAATGTTGAATTTTTTCACCGAATTGGAAAAAAGAAACAATTTGACAATATCTATTAATTGGCTGGATAATCCATTACATTTTTTTTTGTTCAACAGGACAAACTTTGGAACTCATTTGAGTCTAATTGTTTCATGTTAACTCCATCGGTACTTCAGATTAGGTTTGAATAAAAGAAGAGAAATATTTTTTAGTTAAATAAACAGATAACAAATTATTTTAATTTATACTAAGAGCCGTATAACACTTTATATTTCAAAAATTTTACAGTTTGAATTTTTTTTTTAATTATTATTTGTCGACCTTAATCCTCTTCAGTTCAGTTAATATCGTACCTTTCACAAATAAAGGATTTCACAGATTTAAAAACGTTAGTGTATTTTACATTTCGAATTATATTTGAATCATTTAATCGAGATACCTGCGTGTGAAACATGCCCTTCTTAAATTCTAAATTGTGTAGTATTGTGTATTTATATCCTGTGGAATATTTACTTTCTGAAAATTGATATTTTGAATTACTTAATAATTTAAAATATTCGGTTCATTATATAACACTCTGACCTGAAAACTTTTAAATAAAACTTTTTGAAGATATAAACTGAATATCTTTAAATTAATTAACTTCACACAGGTCTGCATCATTTTCTCACCAACAATATTAAAATAAATCTACATTTTTGGTGAAATTTGCAGATTTGTACAGATTTTTGTCAAAACATTGAATAAAATGTACTTGCAATCCTCCATCTATATCACTGTATAAAAATAATAGAAAATTTATAAAATTAAGAACAATAAAAATTCGGTTCTTTTTTCTACTAATTTCATTTTGAGGACTGCAGCATACCTCCATACATTTCTTACGATTTTGTATCAGTCCATAGAGGAATTTCATAGGTTTCCAAAACTTTCAATTTAAAAAAAAAAAAAAACCTGTTTTTCCTTCCAATTTTTTAAATTTGATTTCATTGTTCCAATGAAACTTAAACTTTTTCATTGTTTTATAAGAGGTTTAATTGAATGATTTTTATTCATTGGTAATAACAAAAGAAGAAAAATGCTATGTAATATCTTAGTAGTTGTCCTGAGAAGTAAGTTAAGTACCACACAAGTTAATAAGTAGATGAACCAAAGAGCTATCCTTTTAATAGCACTATGATTCCTTGGGATTTAACTTTATTAGGAAAGTTCATATCTCCAATGAATAGAATAGTTATAATACAATAAAAATAACATAACTCTGATATTTATCAGAATTTGATTCCTTAAAATATTTGAACCATGAACATCAAATTGTACGTAATCGATTGAACTGCAATTAAACATAACCAACATTTATGAAGAATTGGCTAGTTATCAAGGAGGGTAAATGTGGCATAAAAGAAATATTTTGTGAAAAATAATAAAAATAAAAAGCACACACTTTTGAAGCAAAAATAAAGGACAATCACTTCTAGTTCTTTTAACATCCATTCATCTTCGGACTCAGTTTAACTCTTAACGTTTATGCAAATATTACTAATTTAATATTCGAACTTTAAAAAAGGTTCATTCTTCTCTGAAGTATTCTACTCCTTTCTTAAAACTTCTTAGCGAAAAGTTCATATATCATCTAACGTATTAGTTTCTTGTTTTTGATATATAGCCTCCGTAGACTGTGCAAAAGGCCCCATTGTCACCGACACGGGTTTTTGTACTCATTTTTTATGCGTGAACTCTTCTTTTCAACACGTCTCGGCAGATTGAAAGCAAATTTATTTCATGTTTGAGTTAAAAAAATACTTTAGCATCTAATAATCTTGTCTATGGTAAAAATTCAATATCTCATTCCAGGGCATGAAAGCTCAAAATGCAGAAAAAGGTGAATGTTTCCTTGATTTAATGCGATAAGTAGACTGTTGATGCATTGTCTCTATGGTTAGAGTTAAAGACAGGCTTACAAGAAAATGCCCTTGAAGCCCTATGTACTCCTTGTAGGAAGGTATGCTCGTGTTGTGTAATAAAAATAGTATACTTTACTCACTTTAGTAAAAGTCCCGTTTCAAGAAGGGCTATAATATAGCTTCTGCCAAATGTAAAAATTGTTGTTGGTGAATATAATATGAGCTCTAGGAAGGCCACATACAAATTTAGTAGGGTTTAGTTTGAAAAGAAAGTAAACCGTTTTTGCATAAATCTCAAACAAAAAAGAAACGAGATAAATAGCTTTCAGCATGGTATTATTTTTAGGCTGTCATACTATATGTATACAAATTAAGTAATTCGAAAATCGTTATTCGTGAAATGCAACGCTCTATTGAACCCAGATCTATCAGATCAGTTACTTTTTGTTCTAAACGCACAGAATGCAATGATTGATATAATCAAATTAGGCCAAGATCCCAAAATATTGTCATGCTCAAAAAAATGTGTCGATCTAGTAGTTTGAAATTTAAGAATACCTTTTTGAAAAAATAGCAGAAAACGCTAAACAAAATTATAAATTTGGTTTAAAACTATTGGACTAGTAGAATATGAAAGGTATCGATTTAAAAAACGCAGGAAAACAATAAGATGCTCACTAGAGCAATAATATTTCAGTAAATCACCAATATATGCAAGCAAATTACCAATCTATGACACACATATGCAAGCAAATATCATATAACACGGCATTTGTTATGTTTCTAACAAATGTCACTTTATATAAAATAAACTAATATAAAAAAATAGGATCGATTCCAAAATCTGGAATACCAAATAGATTATTATAATTATTAGAAATATATAATTGTATAAAATGTTTTATTACCATTCAGTTCTAATTTAAATCTCTGAAACCCTTTCGAGTAATCTAAATTTAGTATCTGAATTTAATTTGGTATCGTGCCATCTGAATTAAATAGTCAACAAGTGTCATCGTTTTCATTCACATTGCACTTAGATGTTTGGATACAATAAACAATACATGAATAATTTTGTTTAATTAATTTTAATAAAATTAATAATATTGAAACAAAAAATTCTAGATTTTTTATATTTATTCTTTTTATTAACAAATAATAATTTAAGCAGGAGAAAATTCAATTTAAAGCTTTCAGTGTTAAACATTCATTTAGGGTATATCATTCTAATCACCGAATAAAGATTAGTCCTTTATTAAATTTTTAAAAAGTTTAAGGAATTTTAAAGTACAATAGATTACACTTCTTCATTTCCACCTGAGTTAATGTTCGTTTGTTTTCATAGTATGATTCAGATACCATTTTCATTCCAGAGTATTTTTGATTGTCGTGTAATCATTTTTTATTTCAAGGAATTTAGATTCCAAAGCCTTATATTTTATATTACTGTTTCTAATGAAATTGAAGTTTTTAAAAAATAGATTTAAGATATTTGTAAGTAAGCACAATTTTTTTTCCTCTTGTTTCTCGGATTTTTTTTTTTTCATTATTTTAAATTTACTGTGTTGGTATATTTAGCAAAAGTTAAATAATATTTTCAAGTATATATAACTATTAATTAATAGAAACAGTGCGGTTTGTGTCGCAATCACATTTAAGTACATCTTTAACTTCAGAATGCTTATTTACAGAGTTGTTTGCACTTGCATCAATAAATTTTTCTGATTTCTGAAACAGTCACCAAATATACAAAGTAGTTTCATTTTATTACAACAAACAAGAAATTATTATTATGATGATGATGCTTTTAGAAGTAAATCAGCAATTTACTCAGCAACAAAAATGATTTTGTTACTACAGGTTGCAAAAAAGAAAAAAAAAATTCAAATTCAAAAGATAAATAAAATAATTATTTTTTAATATCAACAATGAGGAAACTACTACTTTTTTTTTAACTTCTGCTTAAATTGCCTTTTGATTTTCTGCAACTCTGAGTGGGACTTTAAATTCAATTTTTGTTCTTAATATCCTTTTTTTTTTTTTTTTTCTCTCCAGGGGAGTTGTATCAGTACGCCCAGTAATGGAAAAACCCATTCTAGAATCTATCGAAGAACCCATTTCGTATACTTCAATCTTCCCACCCTTCCGACAGGGGTGATACAGTGACATTTATTTCACCTCCGCATTAAGAATGACACGCGTTATCAATTTTAAAACGCCGAAGCCAACTCTTGCGGCAATTGACCTTTGGCGAACTTCATTAAATGTCGCCAGACTATGGAATGATCCAAGTGGGAACTCTGCTCTCTGAATTCTGAATACCATTTGTCCATAGGCGGAGATAAGTCAACGATGTTATCGCGCTTCATCCTGAAACTTAATCTTTGGCGAGCGAAACCGAATGCAGTAAAGAAAACCGCCCACTGATCACAATAAAGTGTACTTACTCACTCTACTGTCTGCAGGTTTCTTTTTTTGGTTCACGGATATGTTGTCATCGAAAGGTCAGATACCAGGGGTCAGGGAATACGCGGCCGAAAGTCATTTAAAACGTGTGCAGAAAATTCTATCTGTAGTCCATGATCTGAAATCGAAGTTTGAACTTTAGTGTAATCAGCAAATATTAATAAAGATGACTTTTTCAAAACATCTTGAACATAGAGCTCGTGAAACAAGATATATGTAAAACATGCAAAAGGATAATACAAAATATGTAAATGCTAAATATAAGAATATGCAAATCTCCATATACGATGGATGAACCAAAGGAGTACCAATTTTGTAATTAGAAATAATAAGTTAAAGTAAGGGATATTTTTTTTAAATAATCAATTCAATTAAAGATAAGAATATCCATCAAATTTAGCCATTTGATTGAAAAATTAGCAACGAAGTTTCAATTTTATTTCGATTTTTTTATAAATCCTGTGATATAAAGTATTTCCAAATATCAGAGTGAAACTAATTAGTTCAGATAGCGATATTTGATCTTGAAGTGACCTTGATCTTTAATTGACCAAATATCGAAGTCAATGTTTATTTTTTTATATTTAATAATAAAAGCAAAAAAAAAAAAAAACAATTACAAATTATTACTGTTATTTCAGTCCCGCATATTATAATTAATTTCTTTTCTATTTTTCATTTAATTTTTTTTTTTCAAAGGAACAGGTATTCGTGCAGTTCGTCCTTCGATTTTCTTTACTATTCTTTTTAGCAACGTAATATTAACGTCTGCAGTATTTTTTATAGAATAGTTCAAAATAATTTAAATATTAATACATTAGTGATGAGCAGGTATATCAGTTTGCTGATTATATGCCTTCTTCTCTATCTAAAAAGTCCCAGTATTATTCAAAATAAAATGTGCTATTTATTTTAAAAAGACAATTGTATCAAGTGAAAATATTTTCCTTAACTTTGACTTTTTAAACAATGGAATCTGTACTTAAATGGAGTTATACGAGATATTTTTCTTAAATATATCAATATTATTAATTTATTTAAATCTGTCAGGGTATAGTTCCCTTTTTTATTCCATTTTTCTTTAATACCATTCAAGATTTGAAGAAATTTTTGTAAATATTAGCTTAAAAAATTAAAGTTAAATATAGTAGAAATCAAAAAATTTTTATGTGTTTATTTTTTCTAAGATTACAATTAATTAAATATAATCTACACATTTTAAGCAAAATAACCATTATATTTTCATAAATATTTGTGATCGTTTAATTATTCAATTAAAGAAATATAAGCATTTATTTTCAAGAAAGCGTTAACTTAGACAAAATAAATTTGTTTTATTTCACAGTATAAAAATCATTATATTTTATTCTCTATAATTTTGATACTTATTGTCACTAATAATGAATTATTTTATTTCACTGATATAAAATAGAAAATGATAAATACACCAATATTATGAACTTTATGAATCAAATCTTATCTCGAAATAGTTTTATTCGATTCGATTGTTATCATAATCGATGAAAGAAGATATTATACCATTGTGACATTATCTCATGAATCATTTTAAGAGGTAATCTGTTACCTTCACACAATGTGGAAGCTTTAAAAGGGTCCTAACTACTGTATTATTTGGCACTTACTTTAGACTCTTTAATGCCCTAAATGATAAAGTCTGAATGATTTAGATCCGATAATAAAAGTGCACAATCTTCTTGTTTGATAAAATTTGAACACTGGCATGGGACTAAGCCTGTAATAATTTGGATCGGTGTGATGATGTAGAATCTTCTGAAATATCTAATTCCTTATTGGGAATAATAATTTGCCAGAATGTGGTAATAAATGTATAAATAACTTGTCTTGTTTATAATATTCCGAACTAATTCTAAGTATTCTATCGATAAATTTCAGAGACCATTTTCCATTGTTTAACATTATTGTGCAAACCATAACTGAATTCTTATATTGAAAATGTTTCGCATTTTGAAAGCTTTCAGATGTTTTTTGAAACTTGCTGAATATATTTCATCATTTATAGTATTAGAACATTTTTCGAAGCAAAGTAGCTGGTTATTCAAACATATTATTCTGCTAAAAATTTTTATATCGTATCGATTTACCAATTTCTTGCCTCATTGTAGCCATTTTATTATTTATACATCAATTAAAATGTATTTTTTTCTTCTTTTATGCATTACAGCTGAAATTCCAAATCTCCATTTGTAATAAATATTCTATGGCCCATGTTCTCTTAAACAACCATTTTATTTACAAAAGTGGAGTTTTTCGTATTTTCCATGAATTAATTCTTTTGATGTGTTCTTTTGTACAAACTGGGAATTGACGACCATGCTTACATTATATTTTACAGATCCAATAATCGAGTTACAGTTCTATAATAAATGTCCTGTTTAAATAGAAGGGCTTTTAATTCCTTAAAGTTTTAGCTGCTGAAAATACGCGATCGAACAACTTTTTGACCACTATTATTTTAGATTAAAAAAATTTTTTTGGTATTTTGTTTACACATAATACCATCTACCTAATAAAAGGTTGCCAATCGCAAAAATAAGATGAGAAGTTTTACTAAACGATTAAAATTAATTCCTAATTTCAGGAATGTTGTAATATTTAATAATCACCCTGTAGAGCAGCTTATTCTGAAACAAATGAACTACAAAAAAGGGTTCACAAATGCACATTTTTATTTTTTAAAAAATGGCTTTTTGGTGCATTTTGGAAGCATATGTGAAATGAAAAGGAATATTCAACAGTCTTAATCATGTTTCATTATAAACGTAATGTAAGCATTAAAAAAAAACGTTTTGATGTTTTGCGCAATAAAATTCTTTTTTTTTTTTAATTCTCGAAAATGGAAAGATTTTCATTCTTAATTTCCTAATGCAATTTCGCAATTTATATTATCTCTCTATACGCAGAATAGTAGAAACACTGCATAAAGGTCAATAGCTATTTTCTACAAACACATATTAAAGCATTTTCAAAAGACGTGCCTTTTTAGTACGGTCAATAAATAATGCATTAAGCCTTGACAATGATACCAATCATGCGCACGATCTCGGCGAACAGGCGTAAGTCTTTCTTATCATCTTTTATTCCCATCACGTTGTATCGAAACACTTTCACTCGCATTTTTCCATTTATTAAAAAAAAAAATGTTCGCCAAGGAAGAGTTGATGCTTCGGGTCATAATTATCAAACCTAAGCCGTAAAAACGCCTACTTCGAAGAACCCAACGTTCTTAAATAAGTAGAATCTTTCAAAATGTAGACATTTCCACAATTACAAACAAGACGACATGGTGGCAAATAGTTCTCAATGCGATGTTCTGCCGGAAAGAAGATATAGGAGAATTAGTAGGAGGAGTCGCCCTCCCACAATTCAGAGGTCTGATGTGTCAATGCGCAGGGTGAAGAACTTTGTATCATTCTGTACACAAACCAAAAATGGCCAAACAGTTTTCGTGAGAAAAGAAATTCGGCGTAGGCATTCCCAAGGCAAGTGAGGCATCGATATCCAATAGCACACGCACAATCTAAATGTCTCCGTAAAGAATCGGAGTTGAGGAGGTGGACCATTATTTAGGAAACACAGTGACATATATTCTGTCTGGAGCAAGTGATGAATTTCGGAAGTCTGTCCAGAACCAAGCGCATGAGACACACCTTAGTCTTATCACTGCTATCTGGGCTAGTAATGGTTGAGCAGTAAATGACGAAAGGCGTGATTTGTTAAAGATTTGATCTGGCTATAATATTTGAAAGCTCTCTCATTGTGATTTTGCTTTCAATGTGATTCAACACATGCTATTTTACTTTTGATTTTTCAAGGGTTAATGAGAATTAAAAATTTCTATATATATTTAATTAATAGAGAATTTGATTCTGTTTACTTCGATAAAAAATGTAATCTGTGCTAGTTTTACAGTCAAAAGAGAAAGAAAGATAAAGAAAGGACGTTATTTCATTTTTTTAAAAAATCTAAATTCTTTAAAAAGTTCTTAAAATTCTTTGAAAAGAATTTTATGTATAAATATTGTACACGTAATATATTTATATTTTAAAAGAATTTTTAATGCAGTTAAAAATGTTTTCGATCATTTTTGTCTAAAATGTCAATATAACGTATAAAAGTGATTACAGGGCTATTTTTTAGTTCCATCTCGCTTTTCGCAATTTTTTTCAATAATTTAAAACATATTAAAAAGTTTCGCCTGATAAAGGAAACCCTTTATATTAAATGAAATTAATTCACTGATAATCAGATGAAATATAATGATAGCTGATTGTTTTCTTGTTTAAATAGTGACGAGTGTTGAGTAGTTTAAATAATGACTAGTGTTTAAATAATGGCAGTTTAATTTCTTGTTCTTCGAAATTTTCTCAGACAATTTTTGCATTTTCGATCTTACTGATAATTTAATGATCATTTGTTCAAATATGGCTACTTATTCCGATTCAACGAGAAATGATACTCTATTTCAGAGATTAGATAGAAAATAGTGACGAGTGTTGAGTAGTTTAAATAATGACTAGTGTTTAAATAATGGCAGTTTAATTTCTTGTTCTTCGAAATTTTCTCAGACAATTTTTGCATTTTCGATCTTACTGATAATTTAATGATCATTTGTTCAAATATGGCTACTTATTCCGATTCAACGAGAAATGATACTCTATTTCAGAGATTAGATAGAAAATTCCTACTAAATTCAAAATTTATATTTAATTACTCCTTAGTTTTGTTCGAATTAAACTTCAAGCAAAACTTAAAGAGTCAATGAGAAAAGCGACAGCTAAGTTCATTTAGCCATGTCTCTGGAAGAATTTTTAAACCTATAATCCCAGATAAGAGAATGCTTTGTCTACACGATGTTGATGAAATATTCTATAACTGTCATGTTAAGTCGCAAATCGTTTCTAGTTGCAAACAACCTTGAAGAGAACAACGGAATATTATTTGTCACCAGCTATACGGTGCATCGCATTACCTCGTAATTTCTTCGCAATGTTTCCTATTCCTAAAAATGGAAAAGTAGAAACACTGCCGTATAATGGCATGGGAACCAATTGCAAAAACCGACAAAGCATTCAGAAAAACAGACGCTTTTTTAGATGTCTGGTGAAATAATTAAATACTAAGCGCTTTAATTTTTAGAAGTTGTATGCAAAAATAAGTAATGGAATTTGTTTTCGTAATTAGTAGTGTTTTCATAATTATTGAAATAACTTTTTAGAATCTGATTAGATTCTTTCTTCAGGAATTTTATCAGATTTATTAGATGATTGCAAATAATTGTTTTCGAGCTAAAATGTAACTCACAGACAAATGACTTGGAATATTTTGTAAGAAATGATTTCTTATGTAATGGGGCCATTTTATATTCTTATGAGCTGTGATTTCATGCAGTTCAAAGAAAGTTACAGTTAAGGGAGAAAATTCATGATGTATATTATTTAACAATTAATTGTATGTTTCCTTATGCTTTTATGCAATTTTGCAAGCAACAAAGCTACATATTGAATGTCAAAATTGGAGTATCATTCCTGATGTCTGTCATATGAGCATTAATTGTTCGTTTTGTCAAAAATTATTTCTTATTTATTTAGTTTATAAGAAACTATTTCCGAAAATGTCGTTTGAGAATTTCAAAATGTATTCGTTCACTAGAAATCTGAACAAGAAAATTTAATTACAAAAAAAAAAAAAAAAAAAAAAAAAAAAAAAAAAAAATTCGTGTCAAAATCTAAAAATGGTTGAAATTTCTAAAGATACACACACACACACACACATATATATATATATATATGATTTCACAAATCTGTTTTATTTCAATATTTATATGATGATTTAATGCAAATCAGTATATGTTTATTTAGTATATATTACTATTTTAGTATAAAATGGCAATCTGTTTTCATTCGTTGAAATTTAATTTTACTTGTTCTTATATTTTGTATTGAAATGTATGGTAATCTTCAAAAAAAATTCGAACTTGAGATTTTGACAAATCTTTGCGTTTTAGAACTCCTTGAGTTCAAAAAAGACATTTTTGGAAAAACAAGAACAACTGTTACAAAGATAACTCAAAAACGTTTCGAAGTAGACGGGTGAAATTTGGTATACGGTGTTTATACCGAATTTGCAGATTTGTGTCAAATTTTGAACAAAATTTGCGCGAGAAAGACTGTCTGTTCAAATATAAATTAACGCAATAACTACAAAACGTAGAAGGCCAGATAGATAAAATTAGAGTCACAAATTTAACATTTATACTGTAGATACCTATAAAAGTTTGAGCCAAATGCAACTAAGGGTTGATTGTCTGTCAATCTGTACTTTTTGAAACCTGCAAATGCAATAATTCAAAAACGGAATTATTTGACATCAAATTCGGTATGGGATTTTGTGACTACAAGTGGAGTTTTGTGTCAAATTTTTGTTTCAATCTGTTGGTAAAAATAGATCTAAAACCCAAATTTGATTTTCGGATACTCATAATCGCTTGACAAAGATTAATCGCCTAATAACTCTCCAAGAATAAATTCCGTAAAAATGCTAAATTCACATCAAAGATTAATATTTCGTAACTATTGCATATCAATGTTATGCAAGGCGTTCTGTGAGATAACACCTTGATTAGAGAGTATGCGAGAAAGTTATTAAGGTAGTTATTTATTAAAGCAGCTTTCAATTTTGTTCTCTAACTTTCGCTTGACACAGATTTTATGTACATTGTTGTACTCCCTGAACTATATATTGATTTACTTTTAAAAATTTCTTGGAATTAGTGCATTAGTTTAATTTTATTATTCATCTGCATTTCAAACAGTTTCAATGAGATTTGAATGTTGTATATTTATTACTGCTGAGATTTGCTTTTCACTTTATTTCGAAAGCCATTACAATAAAAGAAAAATCGGATTCGGAATCAGCATCACAAGATTACCCTAATATCACACGGATGTCAGTGACCAAAAAATCAGTGTTGAACAACATAATTTATATTTATAAAATATCATAATATATTAAAAAAAAACATAAGAAAACAGCCTCTGTCCCTTAAAAACATGAATTTCTTTTGACTTCATATTACGAACACAGCACATAGCTAAATCATATCAGTCTCGTAAATACAGCATAAGAAAGCGGAGAAATGGCTTTTTCTAAACGCAAACGTGCAGATATCAGCACCATCCTTTGATTTTGTTTGACTTCACATCCCTCCCCTTCTTTATGTGGGCACGATGACTTCCATTGCCATCTCATATTGCTCATTAGACGCTTTTTGTATATATTATTTGACACGAATACACATGTAATTTACAGCACACTATAATCTGAGAAACTGCAGCGTGCTAGAAAATTTTGCATGTACAGGAAATGAAAAAAAAATTAGATCACGAATAGATCCCAAAATGCATGAGACATAAAGCTTAAATGACACATGCAGATTCTCCAAACCCGAATCGCGGGTACAGCCCAAAATTCCAAAGGGAAGAATGATTAGAGAATGTGGTTATAAGCAAATATAGCTGTGCATAAGAAATAAACGTTATTCTTCTACGGTTCTTGGAACTTGAACAGTTTCTGCCATAAAACTTAGTTACTCATTCTTAGACAGCTCTTTATCATAGAAATGCAATTAATCAAAAGTGAGTTTGAAGTGTAATTTAAATAATAAGATGTGTCATTGTTTCTTAATTAGACGTGTCACCCATCATAAATGGGAATCGTAGACTGATGTCATTTTAGATTTGAAATATAACAAAATATATTTTTCGGAAGCCTTCGGAAGTCGTCTAAAGACAGCCATTTCAATTTGCCGCTCCAAGGCATTTTCTTAAAATTAAAAAAAAAAAAAAAAGAAATCACATGCTTACAAAAATTAGATTTTTTTTCTTAAAAATAAGCATCTAAAAGCATGCTTTATTTTCAAATTTTAACTACTTTCAGAAGCGTTTTGAAAGACAAATCTATTAAAGAAATTTTATATGCTGTACTAGAGATTGATTTATCCTTTCGATTTTAGTACAATAAAAATTAAGTAAAAAACATTTCTATCGCAACTTGGATTTTAATGAAGCTCTCATAGTTTATTAAAAAAGATTCGAACCGCCTAAAGAGAACCAAGTCCAGCTTCCGGGATAATCATTCGATTTTTACTTTTGCCAACTTAAAAACAGAACAGTATGTGAACATTTTTTAATGTGCAAGTATTGAATTCAAGTTGCCTTCTTCATAGGCACCTTTGGCAATCAGCTGATTCTACAAGAATATCAATTGTCTTAATTTCAATTGATTCTCTTAGAATATCAATTGTCTTAATTTCAATTGATTCTCCGAGAATATCAATTGTTTTAATTTCAATTGTTTGACAACTGTTCAATTTGTTTCAATCTCAGAGAATATTGATTGTCTCAATTTCAATTGAATCTCTTACGCATATCTAAATATTCATGATTCCTTTATCAGCATCTCATATTGGAGCATTATATTTTGACAGACATTAAAGCCATATTATTTTACTTTATATGGTACATATTTGCATATTTTACTGCACATATCTATTCTGTTTACTGTGTTCATGAACACTCCTAGAGGAATTGAATTTTAGGACTAAACAGTACTATTATAAAATTGTAAATATCGGGAAAATCCCTCTTTCATCGGATATTGTCTTTCGAGGTTCAGTAACTTTCTATTCTTATTCTTCGAAAAAATTGCTCCAATTTGAAACAAAATTTTTCTTCTTAAGCTTTCAACAAAGTAAAGAAAGTCATCATTTAAACCTTTGACTTAACATTGAAGACGATTTAAATCTCATCGCAACAATGAAAGATATTGTTGAAATTTATAATGAAAATATTTTTAAAAAATTCAGATACAAATTACAAGACAAATAAATATCCTCAAAAAATTTTTTTTCTTTTTCATATTTCCAAAAACAATAATGTTTTCGGGTTGTATTAACTTAGTTCTTAATTTACTAATTAAAATTTTTAAACCCCACTCAAGATGCATATCTCCAAGATGCCAAATATCGTAGTTTTAGGTCAAATAATCAAATCTGTAGAGCGCTAATAATAAGACCTTGTCTTGTAAACCCGAGGAAAGATAACAAATCATTTTTTTGTATGCATAATTATTAATAGAAATTCAACATTCACAGAAGAGAAATAATGGGTCAAGAAACTCACCTTATCTTGAAACATTACAGATTGCTGAATAGATATGTCTTTTTATTTGTTATTTATTATTGTTCAAATTTTTTTTTTTTTATGTAAGGACTTTCCAACTTCGAAGTGAAGACAAAAATTTTCAAAATCAGATAGAAAGATTTTTTTCAGAAAAAAAATTGCGTGCATAGAATTTTTAAGAAGCCCGAAGATCAAATTGAATAGACCTTCGATTTGTATTCTATTCTATTGTAGTGATTTCGTTTTTCTCTCTAACTCCCAAACGAAATGTAAATTTTCTTATCCAGGATTTGAACAGATTTCATAAAGCCATCCCTTATTAAGCTTTACCATGAAAAGGAAATAAACGATAATGGCAATTTAGTGAAAATAAACAAAAGTTAGATCATTCGAAAATACAAGCTTGAGATGAAACAAGTCAAAAATGGGACTTCTTTATTTTGAAGCATTCATTGAATAGCAGACAATCGAAGCTACGAGGAAAGTAAACTGACTTAAAGAAACAAGATAACGTCTTCGAGAGAAATTATCATGGCTGCTCATCAAAGTGATGAGAGGCACGTGTCACTGTCGCTGCATTCATTGTTGAACTCTTTCTCTGCAAATTGAAACTAACGTAATAGGAAAAAGGAACATCGTGTAATCTGATCTGCTTTGAATGAATGCATTCTGAAGACTATTAAATTTAAAAAGTAGTAATTTTTTTTTAAATCGGAAAAGTCGAAACTTCCTTATAAAACATAACATCCGGAAATTCAAATGAAGAATTTACTGGTTGAATGATTGGCATCGATAAATAGATTTCTTGGGTTCATACAGATCGCTTAAATAATAGAATTATCCTTCGATTTTCAATAATGATGTAGAGTTTGTTTTTGCTTCAATTTTATTTTCTTATTGAAACTGCTAGTCTTATAATGATTTTTGTATTCATAGTTTTTTTTTTTCAATGTGTTTTCAGTGTGGTAAACAATAATTGAGGATGACAAAAAATACTGTCATCCTCAATTTTAATTTGCTAATAAAAGTTAAAAATAATGCAATTCCATATTTATTTGGAAAAAAAATTGAAGAAATGTTTACTCTGCAAGTCATTTACGAAAGGAAATAACGTATATTGTTAAATAAAAACAAGAGTATTGATAAATTATTTGAATTTTATGTTTAAAGAATTCTGTATGTTATTTTTTGCATTTCCTGGTAATTTTTATTTCTGCTTTTGAGGAAATTATTTCCTACAGTATTTTAACACTTCCATCCCGAGGAACGAGATAACTCGTCTTCCAGGAATATTCACTATGAGCGAGGGATGAGATTACTCGTCCTCTACTCAAGGTTTTTCTATATTATTGTAGCTCATTTTATATATATATCTTAGCGCAGAGGATGGGACAAAGGCGAGCCGTTGCCGCGATGAAAGTGTTAATACATAATTTTCTGAATGAAAAGCTTTAACACTGATCCTGCGCAACTGTTACAAAAACGCATTTTTTTTTTTTTTTTTTTTTTTTTTTTTGCTAAAGAACAGTTTGCAAACATTATAAATGTTGAAACACACAAGATTTCAATACGTTCGAATATTCTTATTTTAAGAGAAAGAGAAGTTTCCAAATAAATTATAAATTAAAATATTGTTAAAATACTGTTTATAATAACTTTTGATATATTATATTTCGTGTTTTGTATCTGCAATAAAAAAAATTTCAAATTTCAAGAATTCCTCCCCTAAGCATTTATACAACATTTCTCTTGGTCTCAAAATTCACCGCAAATCTAAAGTTTGCCTGTCTGTTTTTTATTTTTAATAATAGGCTTTAAATTAAATATAATTCTTTTTTCTAAATCATTTTAAAATACTGGCATAAAACAGATAATACCCAAATTAAAATAGGATTTTTAAATGCATTGACTATTTTATTAATGATCTTTCTCTTATGTGCTTTGATTATATAGATTTTATTTCTTTGAAACATTTTTATAATTTTTTGCATACTATCGTTTATTTTTTGTTCTTCATAACTTTCAAAATCTTAGCATTAAAAATACAAGCGCAAAATTTGAGATAAGTATTATTCTTAAAATTAATTATAAATAAATTATTCTGTTTGGAAGAAGCTAAACTATTCAAATCCAAAGTCATTTTAAAATTAATCTGAGATCTTTGCGAGTGGAATACTATTCCAACATATCAAACGCTGGAAATTTTTCTTCTTAACTTTCTGTCATCGAGCAAGATACTTTTCGAAACGATGGCAGCGAGTTCAAATGGAAACCTGCCTGTCACGAATGAAGTGCTCAGATGACGGTTACAGTTATATTACAACAAAGTAGCTAATCCTTAAAGTATAAAGATGCAAATTTTTTGATGCAGGTGAACTTAGACTCATAGATGTTTGATAGCACATAAAAAAATTCATCTTCAGGTGAGGGCTGAGATATGTTTGCCGACGTTCTTCATCAAATGCTGTCTTCCTTATGAGAAGATGAAGCATCATCCGATGGTTGCGTAACAGGTGCTCGTGTCTATGTGCGTAGGTGGACGATTACACTGAGAAGACTTAAGGGGAAAACCAGGAATATTGAAAGAGATGAATTTTGTTTTGTTAATATCATTTATGTGATCACCCTGTTCAGAGACTGCTCTAAGGTTGTTTACACTATGAATCTGCATTTTTATATGCTTCGGTGGCAAAGGTAACATTTGATGACCGCATCATCACAAGCAGAAGCATGGGGGAAAATATTTTGAATGTTAAATTATCGGAATAATAAACAGTTCTTAAATAGAGGGACATCTCCAGTTAAATTAAGCATATGATGTAGGAAAAAAGTATCAATGAAAGAACTGTTGTGAACAAGTTTTTTTTGGTATCCAGACAGGAAGACGACTTTGTTGTTTATCACTCAAAAGAGAAGTTTCCGCAACAAAATTAGAAATTCCTCTTCTCTGAAGGTTCATGGGCAAGATGAGATCAGCGGTGAGGAAATACATCATTTCTAAAAGAAAGTTAGTAGCGGAAATTTGTGAATAATGCTGCAAAATAACAACGTAATTCAAAAATTACTTCTTGGCTATGAAAGTTGAAAATGAGATAGGCGGACGGTAAGTTCGTAACCGTTTAACCTTTGCTGACCTTCGGCGCTCAAACAGGGAATTCGTCAAACACGGGAATCAATTAACTTAACTTTTTGCATACGTCTTCACTTTCAAACACTAATCGAATTTGCAGAATAAAACTACATGGATAAAGGAATAGCTCGATTCACCATAATTTTTCATTGTGATGGAATAATATTAAATAAGTGAATCCATGAATATTTATTTTAAATAAGAAAATTAAAAACAAATTATTACAAATAACTAAAAGACTGAAGAACGAGCAAATAAGGAATATATGTAAATAATTTTGTTTTCGCTGTAAGGGAATTTCAGTTAAAAACCATTTATTATATGAATTTGAATAAATTTTATTTTAATATCAACCAAAAAGCTAAGAGATAAGATCCCTATCCTACCTGCTGCATCAAATTCTCTATGGAAAATATGCTGTTTCTCATTTTGAAATTTATTAATTTTTTGTATGCATTCTCAGAGAAACGATATTTTGTTGTCAAATATCAGTTTAATAAATATGATTAATATTTTTGATCAACAGAAGTTAAATATGTTAATTCTTGAAAGTAAAAAAGGGAAATAAAAATGAAAATGAAAAATTAATTAAATTAAAAAGTGAAGTAAAATTTTCTGGATATGTAAATACATATTTATTCTTATCTTTATAAAATAAATTTAGGTTATTCAGTTTACTATAAATCCCTTTCTCTAAGATTTTTTTAAAAATTTATTCATTCTAATTATTGGATGACAGTTTTTGCTATAATTTAATTTAGTATATAGAAAATAACAGCATGTTTATGCAAAATTTTCTTAATTATCGGGTATTCTTTGGAAACTTATAGCAATATTTAAAATTGATTACATTATTAAAAAAAGGTGAAAATCTTGTGAATTCTAATGGTTTATGATATGAAACATTGCAATTAGAAAAATTTTAGAGAATTAAGCTTCGAAATATTTTAATATTTTTTTTCACTGGATATTATAGAGAATGATTTCATTATTCGATGCCCAATACCGCAACGGTAGATAGACATACACGCTCGGTTGGTAAGTTCTTTTAACGATGTGCGAAACTTGAATTTTTATAGTCTTTGGTACTAATAATTATATTAAGTAAAATATTCTTGATACAGTGACATTTTAAAGAAACAGTTCTAGTATTTTTATTATTTATTTCTTTTGCTTTACATACTAGTTTATTAAGAATATTTAACTATGACTAATACGACCAAGGGATTGTATGAAAATTTAGAATTTGTAATTTTCTTCAGAATTGCACTTACTGACTGAAACAAGTTTAAAGAAACAGTTCTAGTATTTTTATTATTTATTTATTTTGCTTTACATACTAGTTTATTAAGAATATTTAACTATGACTAATACGACCAAGGGATTGTATGAAAATTTAGAATTTGTAATTTTCTTCAGAATTGCACTTACTGACTGAAACAATAGAAAATATAATTGTTTATGTCCGTTTAGAGCATATTTACAATAATATACCTATCTGTAATGATTTTGGAATTAACTTTAGGGCCACAGTTAGAGTGAGTACCAATATATATCATTTGTGATCAAAAATATTGTCTGCATATTCTGCAACATTTAGAAGCAATATCATTTTTGCCTGCATATATTGCTCGTATATTTTTTATTCCCATTTAGAACATTGCTCTCAATGAGTATGAACTCAATACTTTTCAATTTCCCATTATTATCATTTCATAGTTTGGTTCCTTTATTTTTTTATCTCTTAACTTTGATTTCTTCCTGCGATAAAGTTGAAAACTATTTCCCGAGGAAAATCAATTTTTATATCATTTTAAAATTACAAAAGCTATCTAATCGATCGAGCCAGTACAATTTTTATTCTATTATATTTTGTGAATTACGCTTTAATTCTAGTACTAATTAAACAATTCTATGGCAATAATCATAAGGATTTACACACAAAAATATATATTTAATATTTTCATTGTATGGATCATCATCTCCCAAGTAAGTGAATGCAATAACTAAGAAATTATTCATTTTTTTTATTGGAGATGACGGACATCTCACAAGAGAATAAATGCAATAATTAAAAATATATGTAATATTTTCTTTGAATGCTAACAATAATACATACATTAAAACCATCTTTGAAAATATAAAACTTCGCCTATGCGCTTTCAAATTATAGTAAAGGAACCAGAGGATGAATAACATATTGTTTTGAATGATAAAGTCCAAAACGAGATTCGTAAACTTGATTCGTAAACAAACGACATTCGTAAAGATACTATGCTCAGTTTTAGTCATCTAGATGGTTATATTTACAAATTTGTACTTGCATACGCATAGACATTGTTACATTTTCTCTCTCTCTCTCTTTTTTTTTTTTTTTTTTTGGAAGGAGCAGAAAATTTGGAGCTATCGAAGACAAATTTTCGGTGTCGAATTTTTTAATGATAACATAATTCCTTATTCTAGAAAAATAAAATGATACTATTAGAATTCAAAACCATCATTTTATGATACTTTCAAGTGATTTGTTATAAATTACAATAGAGGGAAAATTTGAAATAATTCTGCGCTGCAAACAGCAATAAGATAATGAAATAATCATCTTATAACATTTGGCAATAATAGTTTTATAACATATGAGCAAATATAATCATGATAATTATAATATATATCCATTATAATAATTAATATATTTATAATTATTATTGCTTTATAGAACATTGCAAAAAGATATGTTTGAGAAATATGAGACATTAACACGTGGTTAAAACATTTTATCCTTGTATTTTGAGGATATTTTTATGATTTACGAAATCTATCAGATAGTTTCCGGAAAAAACACTTTTCAATCTCCGAAGCTTAAAAATGACTTCACAACGGATAACATTGTGCTTTTGTAGAATCAAGCTAGCGGGAGCGTGGGCTCACTGTTTTTTACTGCTGCGAGTTCCTGCTGTTGTTGTTATCGCTGTCAGAGATTAAGAGAACATAATGCAAGATCTCCAGGTTATTGTTATTGTTTTAAAGACCATGACCCTCGTTATTAGATAATCAGTTTCCCAAGCTTTTTGAATGCTTCCAATAAAAAAAACGGAATTCCTGTGAAAAGGAAAATTAAATTCTGCGATTACCCTTTGTTTAAACTTTATTTTTTTAAAATTAAATATTTATCTCATATAAGAGAATTTCATATTGTTATTATCATTTAAAGTGCTTATTATGCTGCTTTTTAATTATTCATATTGACTACAGAATGTTTTAATTATTGTAATTCAATTTAAGTGTTTGGACGATAGCCAAATTATATTCTTTTAACTAAAAACGTAATACAATGATTCCCCATTTTCAATTCATGGCACCTTAAGAGAATCTAGATCTTTTAAAAAACAGTGTATAAACAATCTGTTTTGACATTGATAAATTTGTTCATACGATAGCGTCTTCTTCTGTACAGCCGACCACCCTGCCACCACTGAACGAATCAGTACCGATAGGATTTGTTGTGGCAGACTCTTACGATAGCGTCTGTCGGCTACCCAGTTTCGCACATAAAAGAAATAGAGAATGCCATTTCTTTATTTATGAAAACCATATAATAATGTCATGGCACCCATATGAAGGAATCAAAAATCCCTAGAGGCACCCTGAAACCACTTAATGTATTATTCTAATCTGGACGTACCATTTTTAGAAAACATGTTATTTTTGATAATGGTTTATAAATTGAATTTACATTTAATAATTCCCAAATTTTTGAAAAAAAATAAATGACAAATGTAAATATCATTTACAAGAATATAAAATCATGAATAAATATCATAATGATAGAAACAACACTAACATTAAGAAGAAACAAATTTATGCGAAAAATGCATAATTTTTTACATTACCAGTTATTATCATCTGGAATATATATAAGAGGCTAGATGAAATCGAATGCTTCTTAGTTAATAAGTCAACGAAAATTATATTATAACGATTATTAATATTATAGTTTTGAAAATATCATTAAATCTGCAGGTTTTAAAACATAATTGCCATGCTTTTCACAGCGTTTAAAAAAATTCAAACTCTATAATTACAATAACTTTTAGCACTCCGCTTTTAATTAACTGAATTTTAAATTAGAGCGAATTGAAATAAGAAAAAACAAGTTATTAGAGATTTTCTACGAATCGCAGTATTTGCACAAAGATGAAAAACACAGATAAACATGATTTCACTTACTTGGGAAAACGTGAAAAGGTTTAATTAGCTCTCTACGTGACTGAAGTATGTTTTAGATAAATTACATCTCCAATAGAATCAGAATTCTAATTTCATTTTATACAAATGTAAGAAAATAAAATAATGGAAGCGAAAATGCTTTCTTTTCAAGAATTGAACATAACAATTTAAGCGTTGCCAAATAGAAAAAGAAACCATAAGTAAATGGAATAAATATTTAACTGCATTTGCAGACGATAATTTCGTTTTAAACAATTTAATCTAAAGACAAACTTTTTTATTTAAAGTTTTAGCAAATAATAAAGTATATTTTTTATAGTAACTATAATTGATTATATCTAATTTTAGTTTATTATGTGAAATTATAAATGTAAAGTTTGTTGGATTTTAACAAACTGCAAAATTGTATTGGTTCACTGGAGGATAGGATAATGAATTGTATACAAAGAAGCATATCGTTTATTGACATAATTTACTGAGACAGAGCAAATGCTACATAAATGAATAAATATTCTCAGCAAACTTTTGTTCCATTATTTCTTAGGTATGTATTGTTCTTGAAAAGTTTAAAAAAAAAGAAGACAAAAATAAAAATGACTATTCATTTTTTCAGATAAATAATTTCAATTTCAATAGTGATAACATGCAAGCATATTGTTGCGCTGAAATCAAAAACGGAAAAGATTTTAATTTCAATTTCCACCAGGAAGTCAATCCAAAACAAATTGAATGTTTATTTTTTCTGACTTCAAGGAATTAGTTATATTTCAAATTTACGAACCACTGAAAGCATTGAAATTAGTTAAGAAACGATAGAATAATCAGTATTTGTAAATGCTTTAATGGTGACGGATAAACTTTGAAAGAATGCAATAATTTTTTTTTCAAGAAACGTTTTTCGGCATTTACAGAAACTGAAAAAAGGTTGCATGCTTTTCGAAATTTAATCAACTTTTAATTATCTTAATTGAAATGGGATAGGAACCCGGAATTTTGATACTTCGAAAACTGGTTTATTTACGTTTGAATGCCTTTTCTATGTAATTTCATCCTTAAATTTTCGATCAAGCAGAGTTCGTTTGTTTCTTGTGAGTATTTTCCCAGATAATGCTAAAATATTGTTTCAAAAATATTTGCTTTTCGTTGTAATTTTAAATTTGCCGTTCGGACTGTCTGCTCAGCATGATTTATTCTATACATTTGCTTTTTTAGACATATGATAAAAATCTTACAATATGTAATCCTTTAATTGTGTAATAACTTTTCAGAATAATTAGTTATTTATTGATAGGTATTAACGAAGGAAAAATAAAATAACAGAATAATCAAGTCGAGTGTGCTCTGAATTTCAATCGTTTGCAGTTTTTTTAATTGATTTTTGCAGCTGCACACGTGATGCCATTGACCTTGAATTTCTGCTTCTTCTCATGTTGTGTATATTTCCGGTTTGGCAAAATTGATTAATGAGAAATAGCAGAGACTTTGCTACATTATTCTCGAAATCTGACACAACAACTCAAGCATTTTTTTATATATATTTTGTCCCCCCGAGTCTAGAATATTGAGAGACAATTTGAAGTGATTGTCTGATAAAATATATTATTCTGTTAAGGCAAATGAAGAATGTCTGGCAGGGCTAGTATCAAATCATTCACTTATAATTTAGCTTTAAATGTGTTCTTTTGTATCTTTCTTGTTATTCTATGACTGGATTTTTTTTTTTTTTTTTTTTGCCATGGTTTGTTTCGCCAGCTGTTGAGATGTGACTGGTAAAGTATGTAATATAATATTAACAGCTTATAGTGTGCTGCTTAAATCATCTTATTCTCTAACCATCAAACACCTTTATATCATCAAAAATGTTTTCAATGTTTTAATTCATACATATTCAGTTGTATTTAATCATTTAATTTCGATTCAAATTTAAGGGTTCAATTTTAAATCATTTTGAAACTATACTAATTTTCTAAGATTTTCAGCCAAATTCAATAATTTCAAAAGTGTGCATTTGTGACTGCTATTGTTGAAATGTTCAGAATTTTTTAAAACTTGATTGCTGTTGACTTTTTGAACTCGCACATTCCGCTTTGAGTCGGACATCAAAATTTTGAACTAACGGCAATGATGACAGGGGTGTTTGTGCTCCGGGGAAACCCCGGAATTCCGGGGATTTTGAACTTCGATACCCGGAAATTCCGGGGATCGTCGTTCAAAAGGAAGTAGGAATAATAATGAATTATTTATTTTGATCTGGGTAATTTTGTTTGCTTTGAAAGCAGAAAACGCAAGGTCAGTGTGTGTGGTGAAAACTTTTCCTTTCTTTCTCCAAAGGCAGTGATAATGCGTGAAAGGGGGAAAAAACTTCTTTTTTGTTCTTTCCTTATTTCTAGTTATGACTCATTCCCCCGATTCTCGGACATTCTCTTCTGGATTCTTTTCGGCAAGTAGGCGCGTTAGAAAAAAAAGGGAGAGACTTCGTTCGACCAGATGTGCGATCACGTGACCTGGGTTCAAAGGTCTTAATTTTGCAAAATTAATGGTTATTAATTTTGCAAAAAAAAGTAATTCATTGAACTTTTATAATTAGGTCATTCAATACTTCATAATTGTAATTTTTCATTTCTCCCCCCCCCCTTCGCGAAACTCCAAAATGTCGGTAGTAAATCCGTAAAAGTTTCAGGGGATTTTTTGGGGTCCCACAAACACCCCTGTGATGAGAACGAATATGAAAACGTATAAGCCAAAACAATATATTTAACACTAAACAGGAGAACTGAAAGTTTTATATTCCAAGGACCACATTTCAGAGCCATTCTCTAAAGCTTAGACAATATTAGTACACTAGCAAGTAGGCGGGATTTATTAAACTTCCCGGAAAAAATAACAGGAAAATAAAAATAAAAAGTTAAATATTTTTTTTTAAAGATTCGAAGCTTAAGTACAATTAAAATTACTAAAGCGAAACTACAAGCCCAATCCATTCAATTAAGCTACGTATGAAGTATACATAATGGGAAAATCAATTTTAGCAGTCTACCAGATCGCAATCCTCGCGTTAAGGGTTCACATATAATAGTTTCACATACAGATTCTAGATGTAATCTAGAATCTGTTTTGGGGTAATCTTAAAATTAATGCTAATTACACAAAAATTCAGATTTTAATATCTGAACAAAAATAATTAACCGATCATGTGTCGTAATTTTGTAGAACTTACTGAATTATTTCTTAAAATGTAGAGTCAATGAATTTTAATGTTCCACAAGTAAAATAATATTCAAGTTTATATTAGCGTATTTGTTATTCAATCCTTTCTACCACGTAAAAGAATTCAAATCTTATAAACCATTATTTTATAAAATCGCCATGATTTTAACTCAGCTGAAACATGGGAAAATGTTAATAAAATGTCATTCGAACGAGTAAGTTTTATGAAAACAATAAACCGGAAGATGAATCTCGCTTCCTAAATTATCATCACGTTGTAGATAACGCATAACTGCAACTATCAAAAGCTTTTATCAGATTTCAAATGCAGTAAATAACTTCTCAGGATTGATTCCTGTTTGTTTTTCTTGGTATCAGCCATCGAGTATAAACTGACCTCGCTGCTTTATCATCCATTTTCTTTTTATCATAAAATAAAAAAAACGGTTTTATTTTATAAAGAAAAGTTTATAGATCAGAGAAAGGGAAGTTAATTAACTCTAAAACTTATCCAGGATGACATAAGAAGTTCGACGTTTTTCCCAACTTATTTCATGGTTGCACAGTTTTTGCAAACAAAATTCTTCTCTGGGGATATCGAGTTTCATCTGCCCTCTGGTCCATCCTAAAACAAATAAATCGAAATGACGTTTACGAATTCCTTTTGTAAAACTTTTATAAACTTTTTTTTTATATCCTGAAATACGAAATCTGTAGTTTTGATTTTGTCTTTAGTATTCATTGAATCTGTTTCTGATGACGTGCGTTTGAGGCGTACCGTAACGGATACAGTGATTTAAAAAAAAAAAAAAAAAAAAAAGACATCAGAAAAGGGAAAATATTCGTAACAGCAGACAACTTTCATAAATTCACCTACAAATTTGTATGAATTTGAGGTCTATTTAATACCACTATGCCATTTATTCCGTTATGAAGAAGATAATTTAATTCAGTTGTGTTAATTCATTAAAACAATAATTAACTCTGTAAATTTAACCGAGTTTGATTATTAATAAACGATTAATAACCAGTCCTGTTAAAGTTAGGAGAATTTTTCTTCTACTGTTATTCATTCATTTGATGACGGATTTTCGACAGTTACAGTTAAAAAGAGCTGAATTCAGGTTAATTCTATAAGTTTAGAAAGTTCTCAGTGATCCACAAGCTCATCTATCCCATTGATTATTAAATTTATTATAATTATTCATTAATTCCTAAATAAAAGATAAACATATTTTATTTATTTTTATTTAAGTTATGCAAAACCTATCGATTGTGTTTCAAGAAATATTTAGACTTTTACATAAGCTTACATAAAAATCTATACTAAATAAAGACTCCAGAACTAAAAAGTTTGAGAGCCATTGAGAAACATATGATTTTGAAAATATATTTCTCAATCCCAAAGAAAACATCAGCAATATTAAAGATATATTTTCTCTTTTTCATGAAATCAGTTCACTTTTTTCCAACCATACAGATATTTCTAAACTCATAATTCAACTAAAAGCTGTTAATAATCCAAACTTTATACTGATTTAATCTCTTTATACTGATGAACTCCCACAAACTCAAATTCAATACTGCTGCTTCAAATTAAACATTGCTGCCACCTTCATTTGTTCTTGAAAAATTACCATTATGCAATAATTGATGTGAAGAAATTTTATTATTATAGTGATTCATAAGACTTTTTTGCTACATCTTTCTATTTGACTTATCGCTACACCAGATCAAAATTATTTTGCGAATATGAACTAGAAGATAATTTTTAATATATAACTTTTTCTTCTTCTACTTTCTTTGCTTTTTATTTCATTATTATATTGCACAATTCCTTCTTAATTATCTTTTCCAATTTTAAAGGTATTTCATACTTGTTAAGAACTAGAGTTGTAAGGCCACTCCTGGCAACATATGCAAAGGTTACGAAAGTTAAGAACCTTCGAGTTCAATCTTTTCGTTTACCATCAAGCTTATTGCAGTTTTTCAATTTAGAAAAATTGTGATAAGTTCTCTGCAAAAATGTTGTAGCCTACAAAATTGAATTAAAAATGTCAACAGAATTATGAAAATTATATTTTTCTCCGATGCCCCTGTGAGGAAGTCTACCTTTTCAAGCAGTATCGGGGCACACTTAAATACTGTATGATTGAATAATTCAAAATTTAAATTTAAATGAGGTTTTTAGGTGATAACGCTTTATTGATGATTATAAAGGTGAAATTGGAGCCTGAAATTGCTTTACAATACTCTATTGAGAATGTAAGTTACAGTTTCTTCTCCAGGAAGAAGATGAGGGAAATAATTAATGTTTATTGCTCAGACAATGTGGATTTCGTGCCACAAAGATTCCGTTTAACTTCGAATATTCCTATTTAAATTGAATGAATTAAATTGCATTTTTAAATCTTACAGGATTATTCAAAATCCAGCAAATAAACTCTTAGTGGACGCAACACGCACAAAAAAAGAATCGCATAGAATTTTATGATTGGTTCTGGCAATAATCAGTGCAAACCATTTATTTGACATTATTTGATACTTGGATATTATGTATGCATATTATTTCAAAGACCCTGCTGAAAGATTTTACTGTTCTAAGCAATGGACCAAGTTTCATAGACACAGTTTAAGGATTTTGTGTTATCTTGAGTTAATGAATTCTAATATAAAACTCCAGCTGTTCACTGGGATACTTGCAACAAAGTCGATTATCGATAGTTTTGTAGACCATGATTCTGACAATGGTCACCTGTGCGAAGAGATATATTCTAAATAAATCGGATACTGCCTATTTGTTATAGGCGTTGATAACAACACCCTCTAGCTAATACGTTTGACGTTTCCAATCGTATTTTCTTGCTTGAATTTTACTTGTTTCAGAATTTCACGTCTTTTTTAACAGCTCATACGTTTAATTTTGTTTCTTTCTATATTATACAAGATACCTGTATCTCAATACAAAGGAATTAGGATCGTACGAGGAAATAGGACTTTTGGAAGTAATACTAGCTACGCTACACGAGCAATTGCTTTTGTATTGTGGTCATGTTACTCGGTTGCGAACCACAAGGTACCAGGTTCTATTCTCGCTTAATTCAATTCTCCACACTACTTGTGATGAGAATAGCACTAACTCGGATGACTAACTAACGCGCTGTCTTCTGAAAGTAATCATAACATCCCCAAAGGCAAATTATGAAAGTTGAATATTTTATACCAAACCTCGTGACAGATACGGAGAAAAAATGCATTGGAAAAGAATGGAGCATCATGAATTAAATATATAATTATACTCTATGTTCATTTATAATTTAAGTAAAACTCCCTAGCTGCATATCTCATAGTATTTAATTTCGAAGGCAATATAACAAACATTTCTTAGCCTCTTTAAGCTAGAATGGTGTTATTTTCACAAATCTAGCTTTCTTCATTCAAATTAATTCCATTGTATAAATAAATATACAGGAATAAATCCTATAACATTTATAAATTTGTTTATAAATAGCAAGCATTTTCGAAATTATTTGCATTTATGCGTAAACATTTCATATAAATAAAGATTAATATTGTTCTGCGATAGGAATATTTATACTTAATGCTTTTTTATTGATTTAATATTAATTTGTTATATGATAAGAATAAGGTCTTTATTGTCTTTATATATAGATCTGATAAGATTATTTACAGAGGGAAAAGCTATTTTTGATGCCATTTTCTCATGATAAATTGATTATATTAACATCTGACACTTTTTGTTGTATACTTATAATAATTAGGAATTTTATTTAGTGTTTGAGAGGTTCGTTAACACGGTGGCAGAAAAAAAGAAGGGAGGAAGATAAGCCATTCATCATTATCTAAAAAAACCCAGCACATTTAAAGACAAAAGCAGTTTAAACACAGCCTCTGTATTCAGTCTATCTTGTCATTAAACATAGTGTAAAGAAAAGGTAAATAAATACAACCTGGAAGGTATGATGGAAAAGTTTATTTCTTCTTGTGTTTAAAAACATTCTAAATGATCCGATCAACATTTTCTCAGAAAACATTATTACCTTTTGCTTTAAATATTTATCCACAAGTATACCAATATAAATATTGAAAACATTACATTTTTTTCAGTATTCTTTAATTTCTTCTCCGAAAGTAGAAATAAAAGGCACTGACCTACCCAGACCCCAAACTTCTTGATGCCTAAGATGCGTATTCTTAATGATTTATTTATATAGCACACTAATATTTCAAATGAACTAAGTCAAATATTACGATTGCAATCCATAAATCAAAACCTTTATAATCAAATGTCACATGATGGTGTTTCAATTTTCTAATTAATGTGGTCTATAAAAAATACTTGGACATCAAAGAACTGTTTGTTTTTTTCAAATTAGATGGTTCTGTCTATCATTTCAAAGAATTGTCTATTTGTTCAAAATTTCAAACCGCGCATCGGAATGCCTGCCCAGCTTAAACTTGAAGGAAAATTGTAATCGCAAAATAACTGTAAATATAATTAATTTAGAATTTTAGAGTGGTATAATTGAGAAAAACATGAAAAAGGAATAGTTGAAGAGTTGATGAAAAATACGATCTGAAACCAATGTACTTCCTCACGATTTTCTCGTATATTTTGATTCGTTTTACTTTAACTTCGCAACATATGGAAGAGAATAAACATACATTTGACCTCTTTATTTTGATTGTTTAGTTTGCAACTCGATAAAAATATGAAATTATGGTGCACATGCACATACCGAATAACATTCTACTTGCACTTTCAGTTTTGAGTTACCATATACAGATTCACGATATCAAGCAGAGCGACAAATAGACAATTAAATGTCTGTAAAGATTTGACATCTATCGGTTATTCTGCTTATAAAATCATTTTGAAATACTTTCGTTCATCTAATTCCTGGTGTTTCTGAGTTATCGTACTCGCTTAAACAAGGACAGACAGAGAGACAGACTCCCTGTTCACAGCTGTCAACTAAAATTTAAGGGAAGTCCATAGCTTTTGTATGACGATAACATACCGAATTCAATTTGTCTCTCTTGTTCTATTATGGAATTATCGTATTAATAAGCAGCAAGATAGACGGATAACCATAATTCCAAAATTGTTTCAACAGGATATTATCAGTAAATTGCGTAATGATATAAAAAGTATTCTAAAAGCTGTACAAGGCAAACTGTTGAACTTACATCTTGGGTTGCAAAAGTTGAGGAAGAAAAGGATTTTCACAATTTTAACGCTTCTCACAATAATTTCGGAGCATTATTGCATAGAAACCACTTTTACTACATTACAAAGTATGTATACTACAAAGTAAAGTATTAAGTATTTCACTGGTATCAATTTTATCACCAAATAATTATTCTTTAATTTTAATAAATTTTGAAAGATATTTTTTATTATATTATACTGCTAGTTCATTGTTTTATTACATACATTGTAGCACTAAAACATTTTTTTTTTATTTTACAACGTACATTTAGTAGTAAGATTACATGGTTTAGTTTTATTCATTTATATACATACGCGCCTTCCGGTATATTAAATACATTTTTGACGCATGTTATCTTTTTTATAGTTATTAGTAAATTTTGAAATATAATATTGTCAGACAAATACAACCTAAAACATTATAGTGCTATGATGCTTTAGACTAGAGATGTGAGTGTTTTTTAATTCTTTTTTTCAATCTCAGATAGGTCTGTCCTGGTGAGTCACCAAAATTTCGAGGTCAAAATTATAGTTTTTTATTTGAATATTTAACAAAGGAAAAGTAAAAATTCAACACAAAATTTTGTTTTAGAAGCTCTACCAAACCAAATGTTCTTATTTAAATATTTCTTATACTGGAAATATATATTTGAAAAAAGGTGTTACTTTTGATGTTTTCTCACGAATGTTAACTTGAAAATACATTTCAATTTGATAGATATTACTGAATTGTAGGTAATGACCTCACATTGGATTCTAAAATTAACAATATGATAATCAGTTTCATATTTACATTGTCTATCAAAATCCCTACTGTTGCATGATGATCTTGAATTTAGCTTTGTCATTTTCAATATTTTATAAATTCTTTTTGATAATGAAGGCTAATTTATTTTGCTAAACTGACTTGATGATTTTTGAGCAAAATAAAATGTTTGAAAAATGAATTTAACTCTCCTTTACCCATTTTATGGATTATCTGCGATCTTCCTTTTCTTTAATAATTTCAATCAAAATTAAGAAAAGACAAGTTCTCAAAATTAAGAAAAGACAACACAAGAAAAAAAAACGACTGACCGATTTTTGCATTAAAAAGTAAAACAATTAACTTACAAAAAGAGAAATCTACGATTTATAATGCCTTATATGTAAGCTTCCTACTACAAAATGAAATTGTTTAAAAGCATTTTCATATTAATTTGTGACTTTTTTTCAACCATTTGGATTAATAGAAATTTTCTTGCTCTTACAATTCAATAAGAAATTGGTTCATTGCATTTTAATAAATAATTTTATTAATCTTATTGCGATTTACTTTTTACACCAAGAATGGACTGGGAATGTTTGCAATGTGACAATTACGATACGCCCATAAGGCCTACAATAATCATAGCACTATTCAACTAGAAAATAAAGTACTTTGAAATGCAGATGAATATTATTCATAGTTTCTAGAATCTGAACATGCTCTGATATTAATAAGTTGCAGATATGCATAACTCTTTTGGGATTATCACTTTTACGTTCCCGGGTAGAAGATTCTGTTTGAATTATTCTTCATCCATAATTTTATTTTGAAAATATAATATCAAAAACGTAGAAGACACTTTAATTTGAAGAATTATTTTCCGATTTATATAAACATCTCTTTGCAACGCTTGACTTTACTTAGCAGCACTGTTGATTGTTGTTGGATGAGGATGAAATTTCTGCGCTTAATCGGAATGTTAAAACTTTGATCTGGGCGGATATTTCGATCAATATCCATTATGAAGGAATCCCACTAATTCGCGGATGATATGAGGGTAATTTACAGTCGAGCGAGAAACCCATACAGATGGGGACAAAACCAAGTACGGTCTTGGTAGTTTTTCGACTTCAAACTAAAATATATAAAATCAAATTCAAATCAATAAGCGAAAATTTAGAAAAAGTCGAATCTAAGAATAAGAACAATTTAATATCAAATACATTTCTTTTGTATTGTATAATGGCAGAAAAGACTTAACAAATCGATCAAACGAATTGATCAAAAGATTGATGCAAGGAAAGGCTTTTTACATTAGATTAGGAATATTCAAAAAATAATGCAGAATTTTCTTCTTTAGTTTCATTTAATAATCTTATCTAACGAAAACACTGACTGCACGATTTTATATAATATCAGCACCAATTGTGATGCTTCAATATTATATAAAGCACAAAAACATCAACATCTTTTAATTCAGATAATGGTTATTTACCTGTCATTAAGCAAATAATTTTCGTAAAAAATATATATTTAAAAAAAATTTTATTAAAAAATTTTTTGATTAAATTCTTAATGAAATTTTTATTGTAGAAACTTAAGAAGAAAAAATTAATGAACGGAAATTTAACTATTTCTTTCAATTAAAAAGCTCTTTTTTAAGAAACTTTGATAGTTTTAATCCTTTCTTATTTATCTTCTCTCTGATAAAGGTAGTTTAAATATATTTTTGATGCTGAAATTTACAGTGGAGTTCCATGCAAAATTAAAGAAACTTCAAATGCTTTAAAACCGATTTTTATAACCTTTTACATTTAAGTATTTGTCAATTATTGTCATTTATATATAATCAACTCCCTGTTAAAAAATCTCTAAAAAATAACATTAGGACATATTTTCGGAATAGTGGGCCAACTGCAATTTCGTATATTTCAGCAGTGGTGCAGAAACGAATAATGCTAAAAGTAAATAAATAATAAAAAAATTATCAAGAAAAGGCTGTTGAAATACAATTTTAACAAAACAAATTTGCCTCTAGTAGCTCAAAACTTTAATAATAAGTGCTTGAATAGGATTTTAGAAAATGGTTTATAATTTTTTTATTCGACTAGAACGTCTTTACAAAAGATAGCGAATGTTATTAAACTAGATGTTTTGTTTCCATCGAGGCAATATTATATATATATGTGTGTGTGTGTGTGTGTGTGTGTGTGTGTGTGTGTGTGTGTGTGTGTGTGTGTGTGTGTGTGTGTGTGTGTGTGTGTGTGTGTGTGTGTGTGAAATGATATTTTAATTCTAATTTCAATTTAATTAATTTCCAATATTTTTTCTTAATTTAACCCATAGTAACTTCATTCTAAAAATATTCTCTTATTTCGTGATCCAATTCCACTTTCGGTTTGATTTTAATTCCTCTGTAAAACTAATGCGCCATCAGTATTATGTATCAAATGAATGTGATATCTTCGGTGCCCTTGAAAAGCTTTTTGCCTTCTTTCTTACTTCTGCTTTTGTAACGCGCTGCGTCTGCTTGTAATAAATTGCTTTCCTGAGATGGATATTAAAGAGAATTAAAAATACAACATCTTGTCTATGTCTTCAAATGCTTCTGCTTCTATGCACTTTGTTTCAACCAAGTGCATAGAAGAAGAAGAATATAGAAGAAGAAGAACATAGAAGAAGATATAAATATATATATATATATATATATATATATATATATATTTGAAAGTGCCAGGATTTTTATCCCTGCGATTACATTGAGTGAACTGTATAACTATTTGTTAGAGTGCGTGTTAGAACTAATTAAATAAAAGAGTGAAATTAAGATCAGGATCTGGAAATAAGAGAAAATTTTAGAATATATACATACATATATAGCGAACGAAAAAAGATATGTGGGGGGGGGTCAAAAATCGCGCCAAGAAAACAAAGGCAATCCTTGGATGGGAAAGAGAATAAAATGCCAAATCGGAGCTGCAAAAATGTCAGGTTAGGCACCACTAAGGCAAACATTATGAGTTGTGTACAGCATGACAGACGCAATGATTACTACTGTGCACTATCGACAAAATGGAGGAATACTGAAAAAAAATGTTCAAAGGATTTGCAGTCGGACGCTATAACCGTCTCATATGCTGTAACTGTATTGCTGTGCTATTATAAATGAGTATTTTATTAGACCTGTGCTGTACACTTCATCTGTTTCTTTTTATTTAATTCACTGGCAAAGGGCTAATTGAACAGTCGCCCTTTAAATATGCGATTTCATTTTCTGTTGTAAAAAATCATTTGCCTCTCTATATCTAATCCATTAATTTTGACTAAAATCTTTAAAATCCAAATATGTGTTCCTTCCCCAGGGACACCTCTGTTATAGGAAGGAAGTTGTTTCTCGTTTCCCGGATTTTGTTTCCAACCATTTACTTTTATAGTTAGTTTTAATTATTAATTAACATTGTCTGCATTCAATTTTTTTTAGAAAGAGAAAAATAGTAAATACAGTAAATTTTGAAACAAAAATTAAAAACTGAGGATATTCTTCCTCTCCTTGAAATTGCCCATATGGCACTTACATTTTTTAGATTAAATAGAGTAATTTAATTATGTACTTTAAATTTAAAGTTACATTTTTATAAGAAACTAGATAATGTGAGAAGAGTAGTATTTACAAGCACTGAAAAGAAATTTTGAAAGCATTTTTACAGATATCACGTCTTATGTATGTATATCATTTTTGTCTTTTACATTCATTGAAATTTTATTTTCAGTCAAATCAATTTTATCATTACTGTTTGATACCGCTTTTAGTTTCCGGCTCTTTACCATTTTCTTGTCTTTCTCCTCATATCTCCTATGTTCAAACTGAATTAAAATCCTCACATTTACGTTTAAGAAAGTTTGCACCTCCAGCCATTTACACCACACTAGCAGAGACATAGCGAAGTGGGAGTAAGGGGAATGGAGATTCACAGGATGCCGGTCTTTAGGGACGCTTCTGAGACAAAACAATAGTGCATTTATGCCCCTTTTTGTAGTCTAAAAGTATGAAACAACGAAAAAAATTATATACCGGGCATCATTTACATTTATAAAGACATTGATGATCATATGCTGCCTCGGGAGCCATTTTTGCTGCACTTAACGCATTTCGAGTGAAGAAAAACGACGAAGTAAAAGGGTGCAATAACTAACCAAAAATTATTCAAATAACTATGGTATTTATCATCTATAGCTTGGGGTTGGATGAGAGAGATCTCTGAAATACTTCTGAATTTAAAAGATCAAAAGAGGATATTAAGAAATAAGATATGAAAACAGAAATTTGTTTTTGGTTATTAGTTTTCGTAGAAAGCAGTGATTATGTTTTTCGTTAGGAATAAATATTTGTTAATATTGTAAGTGCATTATTTTTATTTAAGTTTGATTGTTTCATGCGAAGTTGAACATTTAAGATATCTTTGATAAATCCATAACCGTATTATGAAAAATAATAACCGAATTGAAAAAAAAATCATAGAACAATATTTAAACTAACCTTCTTTTAAACAATGGATAAGCAGAATTACAAAGACAGATTACTATCAGCAAATGATAGACATTAGATATTTGATTGAAGTAAATATGAGGAATAAAGAAATGCTTTAAAATATCCATACATGCATTTGCGAAACGTTTATTGCTATGTTCGTCCCGGATATTTTAATCTGTGTAAGTGCTCTTCTGTTACTTAAACTTTCCAGCCATCTATACTACTATATTTCTGATACCTTGAAAAGATTATGGGAGGAATAATTATTTCATTTTTTTAATAGTAAAAGCTTTACTATCTTAAAATTTAAAAATAGTGAACTGGCCAACAAATTGTTTCAAAAATCTCAAGTTTAGAAAGTATTGCTATTTCTGTATAAAAGTAGGCACAACCTAAAAATTTGATAGCATCAGAGCAGTAGACGATTTTGACTTATATTAATAGCAATAATTCGAAGTGGTTAGATTGTAGCTGCTACAAAAAGTGATAATGAAAATTAATAGTTTCTTTCCTTGGAAACTAAACCACAGCTTTCACGCTTAAAGGTTAGAGTTCACAAATGAATTCGCAAATTACTGGATTCTTGGAAACATGTGGACCCTCACCTCTGCCCTTTCTCATGATAAAGAATTTTATCTAAAAGTTAATATACTATTATTGTGTATCAAAATGAATTACAGGGATTATAGTCTGTAGTTTGGAGAGACAGTTGCATATTGTTTCCAGTAATAAAAAATCTAGTCCCATTAAACAGTAATAAGTGGAATATATTAGTTACCTCACGTAGATAAAAATTTTGCCAAACCTTTGACATACAACTAGGTAAAGATAGACTTTTAAACTAAACATTTCTTAGAAAATATTAACTGGTCATTTTTTTTTTCAACAATAAAAATGGCGTTTCAGGAACAAGAATGACGTCCGATAGATGCATCTTCATACTGTTTACTTTTTTTATTAAATTTTTTCCCATAGATTTAGACTTTTTATTCCGAGAATGATAAGAAAAATTCTGCTATAAAGTCCCAAAAATTGTAAATTTATATTTACTATATTTTGAATAAAATAACAAGAGTTGACTTGCAAAGTTTCCCAAACATGAGCTTACAATGTAATCATATGCTATAAATAAACCATATTGTTGATGTTATTTAATTAAAAATTATCAAACAAATATGGTAGGACTTTTTTGTTATCAAACAATTAGTTCTTCTATAGCTTTCTCCTCTTAATGAAAATATACGTTTCCAAACATGGAGATAATCATCTGCTATTGTGTAAACCATATTGGTAAGGCTATTTAATAAAAAATTATCAAAGAAATATGGCAAGACAGTTTATCAATAATTAGTTCTTCTATAGCTTTCCACGCTCAATAAAAATATATGGTTGATAACTTTTGTCATTTATAACCAACAAACGGTACCGGGAAAAATATTTTGAACCGTAAAAGGAAACGTTAAAGAAGCTCAAAGTGACAATAATATACATTTCATATTTATGCACGTGACTTCTTATCGTATAACTGTGTTATACATGGCTTGAGGTGATGGATTTGCTTAATGCATGCAATCTGGTAGGAGGTATCAATAAAAATGAACTACGTCAACTGAATCGAGTTGAAAAAAGCCAGTTTAAGCGTGGTTTATGCCACTGGGGTAATGAGCTCTTGGTCTAAGAAGAATGTGAGTTCTTTAATATGTTTGTAACATTAGATTTAATCAGAGCTAGACTACTATATCGGTAACTACTTAGCGATCCCGCAACTTTGGAAAATCTCAATGCCTTGATAATAGTTTGTTTGTTTGTTTTTTGACAGGGGAGATGCTTAATTTTGCATTTTTGGTTGATTTATAAGGGTCAAGTATTAAAATTATAATAAAGTATCAGTAAAATTTCAAAAAATAATTTTTACGATAACGATTTTGAATATTTTTCTTTTTACACTCCCTTTTGATCAAATTTTTTTCTCAGTTAGCTGTTTAATTCACAAGTCAACAGTCCTAGTGAACTTTGTATTAGTGTATAATGTTTTAAAATATTTAACTTTTTTTACAACTATTTAAAACTACTTTTTAAATTTAAATTATTTTCTGTGCGAGATACTAAAAATATTTCTTTGTCAGCATTAAAATTGAACCAAACATGGTTTGATCAATTACTTGGTGATCAGCATTTAATGTCTTGATATTTTAACTTGTCATAGTATTCAAAAATAGAAATTAAATGAAATCAATAAAAAGTATCGTGTTTGGGAAGTTGATAAGAGCTATAAAACTTGCTTTACAAGAAAAAAAAACCCCTGTCCGTCAGGTCGATAGATGTCATTTTTAGAAGGTAGGATTTTATTTTTACAAGGTTGAAATTTGCATTTCCTAATGCCTTTTTCAGGGCACTCCGGTACTGGGTTTAGTTAACCCATCTAGTTCTGTGAAAATATCGGGATAACTCTATTAGCAATATTTTCACGAACTCGAAGAGAACTTTGTGTAATATCCATGATTTACACTATGATCAAGTTAATTATAGAAATATTGCAATTCATTTTAAAATATTTCAACAATTTTAACAAATATTTTGTTCCTCTCAGTCTCTGAGAAGTTTCACTATTGGCAGAACTAACAGATATTATAGTGAATGTATGTCATTCATTCATGCATTGGCTTGCATATTCGTCATCAAAAAGAGAAGAGCTGAAAAAAAAACCAATAAACTTCCACTTCGGGAAAACCTTCGCAGAGTGAGAGAGTGAAATCAGCGTCCCAATATAGCCAGACCCCCTTTCTTTCCTCCAGAGCGCATCTTTTCATTTTGCGAGCGTTGTTTTTCGAAGACCTTGAGGTTCGCTGCACAGGCAGCTAGCCTTGAAGACGAGCGATCTATCAGAGATGAGCGTGCCGCGTGCGAGTGAAAGTGTGCACTTTCATTAACAGCCCCCCGAGTGCCTTCTTTCTCCTTTTTTTCTTTTTATTCTTTTCTTTCCAGCGTCCAATGCGTCATCCTCTTTTCGGAAGGTGTTGTACGAAAAGAATACGCTATTTTCTTCTTTTTCTTTAAATTTGGGATTGAAGAATAAAATAATCGGATAATTAGAATTAAAGTATCCATATTCATAGAAATATAGAGATGAGAAGAAATTAGTGGTCATAAGGAAATAAATCTTGGTTATATACATTTCCAATGGCAAGGAAACAATTGAAAATAAGGAATGAATAGGAGTCAGGGGAATAGTTTACAGTAAAAAGGTCATTCAATCATTGTCTTAGGATGAAAAGGGTTTAATTTTTGACTAAGCAGCTGACTGGGACCATTGGGTTAAAAGAGGGCCGCAAGCAGTAAATTAAGAAAATATTATTTACCCAATGGCGGAATAAACAGAGTTGTAAACATTGCAAATTCTATAAATATTAGGATTGCATAATCATATCTTCAAGTAATTAGTCAAATTCTAATCTGTTTCTAAAGTTTACTTAAATAAATTTGGCATAAACAAGACTATTTATTGACACCGAATGTCTATTCAAATAGTATTATGTACAAACGCGGATGTTGCTGACACGTGAACCGTAATAAATAAACTAAAGAATGATTACAGCAAATAACTACTAAAATAAACGCGGATACCGTATGTCAAACACGGATGCCGCTCACACATGAATCATAATAAATAATTAACTCAAGAATAATCATAATAAATAAATACTTATTACACACACTAAAAAAACTGAAATAAATCATTAACATGTTGTTAAATTAAAAATGTATTGAAATGTGAACCTAAATTCACCAGCTTGTTAAAAGAATCCTCATAATGTATATTGTCAAGGGCCGCAAAATTCTTAATTTCGCCATTATATAATAATTTATTTATAGAAGAGCCACATTTTAATTATAAATTGTTATTATAATATTATAATACTAATATTCGTAATTATTAACATGTCATTTTGATAAAAACGCACCAAGTGTTAAACCTGGATCGTTATTCTGTTTATTAGAAATGTTTCTCTTCAATTTCTTTCCTTTTTTTCCCCGTTACTTACTCTCTGGCGTTCTAAAGAAATTATTATAAGTTGACGTTCTATTATGTTTTATAATTCTCTTTTATGGTGTGTACGTTAAAAAATGAAATCCGATACTTCATAGAATAACCAGTGATGTTATCTATGCATTTCACGAAATAAATGATAAATCATGATTAATTATTTTATGTAATATCTAGGAATTCTATATAATAATTGAATTATATTTTTTAATTATAAAATATTATAAATAGTATGTATTATAATCAACAAAATATTCCGCCTCAAAATTTTGATAAATTTACACTTTCAGATTTCTCTGAATCTGAAAAAAGAAATTTTTGTAATTTTATATAGACACGATAGCTCAAATGAAGTTTGTTGTATATTATCTTGACTAGATTTACAGTGTCTATCAAATTTTAAACAAAATCCAATTAGAGAAAGTATGCCTATATGCGTCTGTCTGCACAAGAGAATTAAATCGGCAAGAATAGTCTCCCGAAACTTTTTAAAAACTTTAGTTCTCTAATAAATGAACTTTTGTATTATTAACCTCATGAAATTGGCGAGCAATAGTTATGAAAGATCCTACTGACAGGCGATCTTTGGTGATTATTTGCTAGGATAGTTTGAAATTTGCTCTAGATAATCATTATTCTGGTGCGTTGGGTACATGCGACATTGATTCATTTATTTTCTTTATTATTTATGTTTGTACTTACCGATATGTTTAATATTTTTTTTTATTTGTCTGCCCGACTGTATTAACAAAACTAAAAAAAAAATAATGCTACACTTATATGGAACTGAAACTAACAAAGGTATAAATATTTGAATATCACTATTTGAGTCAATATCAATAGCTGCCTAGAAGAAGATCAACCAATAAACGGATAGCTCTAGTTTGAAGTGGAAACTGATTATCTTAAAAAACTGAATTTCAAAGTTTCATAACTATCCATTTTTAAATACAGAATATTTGAAACCTTTTCTTACTCAAAAAGGTTTGTGCCCGAAGAATAGTTTGCTAAATACAATTTTTAGGATTGGGGGATTTTATAAAAGTTTAGAATTCACAATTCGGTTGATGTTGTTTCTAATGACACTTGCAATAGACAAGCCCACTGACTTTAGAAGTCAGTGAATTTAAACCAATGGTGCGTCTCTTGTTTACCAGTAGCATCATCTAGGGCCAAGAGTACGACTTAGTTACATTCACGTCACAACCCTTTTTACGGGACGGACTTCATTCATGCATTTCATTCACTCATCCACAGATCGTAATTTAGACCTGCATCAGAGAACGATCATCCCTGATCCAGAACCCCCTTTGGTACTACTCTCGACATTGAGGACTTTGTGACCACGGCAGATTTATGTGTGCGCCAGCCACCACACACACACACACACTGGGAATTTTCGGCCGGCAGGGTTCGAACTCGAAACCTAAGAAACGCGAATCAAACGCTCTACCAACCATGTTATCTATTTAGCAACCATGTTTTTATTTAGCAATGAATCAATGACACGGAAAAATCATCATAATTTCTCGTCGGAGACGGTGATTATCTTCAACAGTTTATTACTTTTTAAAAATAAATTTAACCATTTGTTTTCATCACTATAAACGCTTTTTATATACCAACTCCAGTACAATAACAAAAACATTAAAATAACAATTGCATAACTTATATGCTGAAGCTTTCATCCAAACTTTTTTTCTTTTGGAACATTTCAGCTTGATAATATATAAATAAAATATACTCTGTTTAAAAAATAATTCACACTTCTTCATTCTAACACCATTTATCTTCATTTTTTGTTTCCTTTTTTTTGTGTGTGTGTTGTAAAAGAAAGTGTGTCTTTGGAATTTTTTTTTTACTCAAAAAAAAAAAAAAACCTTTAGCACTAAAAAGGCCTTTTGTTTTGAGGAGCAGAATTACGCAGAAATCGAATCTTTCTCACCTTCGCGTTTCGCTACCTAATTTTTTGAAGTCTTCGATCTTCGACACGCCTTGATTAGCGGCTGCCGAGTAGTGCGGCTGTGCAGCGACTCAGAAAATTGGCGGGAAGCAGCTTCGATTCCTCTCAACGCATCACTTGAACTCCTTTTGCGGTCTCGCACGCGTGTCCCATTGAAAGCAAATCCTGCCAATTAACGGCGAGAAAGTTCAGTAAGCGTACTTTGCTGCCTGTGGAGTGGTGAGACCCGCACAGTAATAAAATAATTTTGCCATGATGAATCTTCCTGTCGCAAATTGGTGAAGGCGACGAACCGATTCGCTTTGGCGAAAAATTACGATTTTGCGAAGGGAATTTTAATGGTTTGTAAATTAGGTATAATTTTCGCGCCCAAAAGTATGTGAATAGGTAAGGTGAGCTGGTATCTGTTGTTGTATCGGATAAAAATTGTTTTAGGATATCTGAAGGAACTGTATCTCGATATCACAGGGTCACAAAGACAATTGGACAATCGTACAGATTTTATCACGATGCTTTCGAAAAGTAACTTCTGTTTTGATTGTTCTGTAAACTTATGATCCTACATAATTAAATAATTCACAAATAAAACCAGTTTTTTTTGTAACTTTGGAAATTAAGCGTAACTGCGTTTAATTAATCGTGTGCTTAATATGAAAATTCTCGGAATTGGCTAAAATTCTGATTTCTATATAGAATGAAACCATTTGTTCGTTGATTTATTCCATTTATTTTTAAGTTGCTGCTAAAATTTGTAGACTCATTAGAAGGTTTTAGTATTCTAGGCATTGCTAAATTGTGTCTAATTTCTTGATGATTTGACATCCAATATTTTTTCAGTATGTTAAAATTAATTCGAATTAACAACTAAAAAATTTTTAATAAATTTAAAAAAAGTTCTGTTATTTCTATTTGTTTAAAACTGAAGTATCAAGGCATAATGATTCATTACAAATCAAGCATTCTTGAAACATCGAAAAATTAAAAAAAAACTTTTGTGCCAGCTTTCTGTGCAACTGCAATATCATAATAATTTAAGAAAGATGCTTTTTATGTCATTACTATTTTCGATATTTTCTTTGTAACAACATTACATATTTAAAAAGTGATTGCCAAAACATTCCTTTTCTATTATTTAAAATTAAATTTAAAAATACATAATAAGCATTTTTTTAAAGTTTTCTATTCGATAGGAATTGGCATCAATCGATTCTTATTCTACATTCTATCATTTTAGTGGCAAAGATGTGAGCAGAATTAGTTAAATTAAAACAAGATGAATAAATAAACAAGCATTCGTGTATACCTCACAAATAAAAAAAAATCAACAAGTGTAAAGTCAAAACTGTTTAGAAAGGAATATTTCTTGAAAGTCGCATCTGTTTTTCATCTGAAATTCACAGAATCTTTAGTATTCCTCCGAAAGCTTTAAAGGTTCTTGATCTTGAAAACGATGATTTAACATAGACGTTTTAAACCAAAGAAATTTGCAAAGTTCAGTAGAACTCTTAAGGACGGTACCATCAAAGTTATTTAAAGTACACGATAAAGAAGTCCGTTGCGTTGCATACTTGCTACATGACTCATGATTCTTACATCGATTAATCGTGGGGCGTATTAGATTTATGTATCTGATAAGTAGCACGATTTGCCAGCATATTTTTTTCCCCAGAATTCCTCTTGTTTTTGTTAAATCTATGATAGCTTATCTTACAACTTTATAGCGGATTTTAAAATTTAAAATAAAACTTACTAAATTTTATTAAAAAATTGATTTATAGAATCCAAAATTTGATACAGATTTATAGTTTTTGTATGAAGATTATATATCTAATTTCATTATTAGTTATAGTGTCGTTATTCAGTTATCGTGTTTTCATACATGCAGAGATATAAAAGAGAAATGATTTATTCTTTGCCGGATTTGTTTTCGCAAAAATTGAACCTGGTCAGCAATTGTTATTCTTTAATTTTGAATGCCAAATTTCCTCCACCAAGCTCTTTGCCATTTTGAGTTGCCTTGGTAGCATGTATATGGACGGACGAATAAGCATACTTGCCATTTAGGACTTGCTTCAAAATGTAATAGAATTATAAAATTGTTGTACAAAGACCGCATGCGAAACTTCCACAGTCTCGTTTCTTGAAGTCAAAATGTGATAATTTATAAAAAAAATATCTAGATTTTTTTTAACCTTTTGACTTTTGAAGTAATTTCTATTATTTTTTTACTTTGCATATGAAATAGCGTAAAATTTAAAAGAAATCGATACAAAAATATATCTTCGTTTGAAATTTATTAGTTGCATATCGAGCAATATTAGCTAGGCATATCTTAAATGAAATTATCTTGCAGAATATAGTTATTGCAGTATCTACCTTCTTCCCTCGAGCTTCAGCTGCAGACAAATATAATCGGTGGCAAATCAAAATGAGCAGAAGGCATTGTTTTAAGCGCACCAACAATTGAGGAAAACTGACCCACTCAGCCAGGACAGACCCAACTTGAAATTTTAAATCAATTTTCCTTAACAAAGTATGTACTTTGCTTCGTGATTCCCAGTCCCTATTTGTGGCCACATTAGCATAGGTATCTTGCCGTCATCAAAAACTATTAGAGAGCTGTTGTGTTTTGTAACTATAACTCCCGTCTGGAAAGAGTAAACCGGGAAAATACCAGATTCAGTAACCGTTAAGATTTATTCCTATTTACGCGGATTTTTTTTTTTCAAACAATGACACGAGTCAACAGGAAAGTTTCATAATGATGTCATTTCATATTCTTCCATTGAAGGTTTCGAGTGCTCGACGAGCTTTCAAACGGTGTTCCTCTTGTATTTTCCATTTGTTCGCCATAAGAACCGCGCGGCAGAATTAGAGGCGATTATGTAAGTAAGAGCAATTCCTTGTTTCTTGGCTTGTATTTCTCGTGTAATTCGTCATAAGTGCAGAACATGGATGTAGCCTTTTGTTTTTGTGAGTAATTTTAAAGATGATAGATATATCATCGCATTTCTAACTTTTATATTGCTTGAAGCAAGGTTTATTAAGCGCTTAATTGATTTTATTTTTACTTTTATACGCCTTAATATGGTGACGATATAAATTTGCAAAAATACAAGAGATTAATCATAATTGCAGAAAATGTTAATTTAAAATTTGGTGATACTTATGCAAATTTTAATTTGTATTTCCTAGTAATTTTTTAAGCATGTGGAACAAGGATGGATATTTTTATATTTATATGTAATTTTACTTATATCATTGCGTTACTTTCTTTCATTTTTCATTCGGGAGACATTTTGCTCATACATTCTTTTAAAGTACCTTTCATTTTAAACTTATTTCCCTACATTTAATGTAATTCAAATAATAAATATATGTTATACATTGCGTTTATCAATAAAAATGTTTTCTTGGTTAGATTAAATGGCATAAAAATAGCAAAATTTCTCAATTTTATAAATCTGCGGAAATTATACAAGAAAACATCAATACGGAAAATAATCCTGTATTTCCTCTAAGTACCATATGAATAAGGAAGTTTCTTATATTATTTTATTCCTACGGGTAATTTTAAAGATGACTGATAAAAAAAAGAATTTCAATTTTATGATATTTAAATTTTATTATTAATGATAAAATTATGCTAAACTCGTTTTGTATGTTAACAAAATAATTTTATAATGCATACTGATATAGATAAGATAAAAGAAATAAAATTTTAAAATCTTATATATATATTCCAGGATTTTAAGTTTTAAAAGCTTTGCCAATGCGAAATTTCCGGTATAAAACTTTTTAAAAAATAATTTTATGATATATACATAAAGGCAAGAAATAAATTATGAAATGATTTTTACAAAAATACAGACTTGTAAAAGTATAAAATTGTTTTTATTGGGATTATTTTAAAGTTAAAAATTTTAAATTAAAAAAATAAAAATAATTAAATTAATGCAATTTATTAATTTTGAGTGCATTATATTTGTATGTATTTTATTTGAAATTTGAATGTATTTTATTTGAGTGTATTTTATTTGAAATTTGATACCAATTGATTTCATATTCAAAGGAACTTTTAGTATCGGAATGAAATGCACTGAGGGAATTGAAGACGAATTCGCATTCTATCATGTGTTATGATTCATGTATTTTCAAATATTTGATAAATACATATTGCAGTTATTTTTGGAACTTTCTTTGTACTTCTTAAAGTCACATTTGATTTTATAAAATAACTTTCCTAATTTTTTTTATTCAATTCTATTATTTTTAAAAATATTTTTTTTAATATACGATGACTTTGTTAAAAGTTTTTCAAAAATCTCTATTATCTTCCGAAAAATCATATAATTTGTCTAATTTAATATTTCTGTGAGATGACAGAAATAATTATAATAAAAGGGTGTGTTTTGAATTTTAAATTTGATTATTTGAGGAAAAAATATCATTATATGTCCTTGAGCATGCTTGGAAAAGGACAATAATTATATTTAATGATTTATGAATTTGAATGAAGAACATTTTAAAATATTGGCCATTTTACCAGGAAAGAATATAAGCTAATAAAATGGTTCCTCTATTTTCAGAAAACCCAAATAACAAATCTTAATATTTTCTTTTTTTAAGAGGAAAAGAATATCTTTGAGTTAATTTAAATTTGAGAGCCAAATGAAACTCTAAATCTAATATAATTTTTAAGAACTGTTGTATTGGCTGGTGTCAGGTTTTTCTTTGGTATGAATTTTATTATATTTAAATTCATAAGATTTTTACTTTTCACTGCTTATTTTTTATTCTTAAGTAGTAATACCAACATTTTGTATAAAAAAAATGTGAGAATTTATAAAAATATGATTAAAATTAATTAATTGAATATTTAAATTATTTAACTAAACTTTCTCCATTATAAAGCATTGTATTTGTAAATTAATTGAATAAATATTTAAATTATTTAACCAAACTTTCTCTATTACAAAGCGTTTGTATTTTAGGAAAAATTGTTACAAATAAATTATTTAATTAATTAATAATAAATGGTTCAATACTAATTTTATAAAGACAAAAGAAAAATTGATTCAGTAAACAAAATTAAACTGTGTGTAATAAAATTAGAGAATTTTAAAATTGCTTTGAAAAGTTATTGGTATAAGGAATTACAAAATTAAAATTTTTACATACATCAATACCAATAACTCATGCATTAAAATCGGGAAAAAATAGAATAAAAATAAAGAATTTCAAATTTTATTTTATGAAAAAAATTAAGAGCCTTAAAAAGTAATTTTTAAAATATGAATTTTTTTGTTTAGAAAATTGAAAGTTTTGGGAATAAGTAATGAATATACCAATTTGAATCTTTTAAAAAGTTCTAAAAATGCAGTAATTTGTTTCAATTAAAAGATAAGATTATAGAAATTATATAAAAGATAAGATTATATAAAAGAATTATGTGTATATCAGAATGGATCTTTATACAAAAAAATATTAAGGTTTTAAGAACAAATTTTAAATACAATTAGGCGCATACTTAAAAGTATTTTGTAACATTAGCATTTTAATCTATAATGCCAACATTTTTCACGAATAATGCCAAATAACCTCAATTATAATTAGATTGGGATAAATGATCAAGTGTTACCCTTACTAAAATAAAAATAATGAGAAATATTGTTTATTTTTCAAAATATAAAAAAATTTCGAATGAAACATAACCATAAAAATGAATAAGTAGAAAAAGGCACGGATAACCATGAATCTATAATAGGGGTCCTTAAACCGTGGATCACACTCCAAATAGGATCGAAAAGAAAATATTGAAGTTCTGAAAGCTTTCACTGTTCCCGCCTAAATTATTAAGTTATTTACCTTGCCTTAAAAGATCACAAAAATATTCGCTTAAAAACTATACAAAAATGAATTCCCTTTTACTTATCATCGATTAACAATTCATATTTTAATTTTTTTCCTTATAATTTAATTCTGGTGTCGAGAAAATTTCTTCTATCCAATAGGGATCGCGAGTTAAAGTAGTATAAATAATCCTAATCAGAGAAACCGGAAAAATATTTTTAAAATATTAAATATTCGCAGGTATCTTCACAATCTGAAAACTGTAATCTAATCGCTTGTAATATCAGAAAAGTGGTGTAGAAATTTTTCTTTCAGTATATTTTAACTATTATTTACTTTGTAGAAAGAAATATTTGTCCAAATAACATTCATTTATACATTCAAGTTTAAGTTAAAGGGAGATGCCCGTTCAATTAACTTCGAATATTGAAGGAAAAAAAAACATCCTGCCTTCTCAGACATTGCCATGTTTTAAACACGCCTTTCCATAAACAATTCTAGCTTCACTCGTGAAGTAATGATGTTAAAAAATTCTTGTTTTCCATGTCTTTTAAAAGTACTGAAGTAGTTTAAAGTTAAATATTTATCGATGAGCTACTTACAAATAATTAAATGTCCATCAGAAGTTCAAAATACTTAACATTCTGTTGTATTTCTATCAATTTCGTAAATAAAGTTCATTTTGAGCTTTAAATTGCAGAAATCACTATTTATTTTCAAAACATTGAAACTAGCTTTTAAGAAAGATAATGTATTGTTTTTCTACATCCTTAAAATAAACAATAATTTTAAAAATGCTGAACTCCGGTTACATTTGTCATCATATAATTGAAGTTTACGAAATTATTGCTGAAAAAGAAATGTCCCATTTGTCTAAAAAATATATTAAAAAATGTTTTGATTTTTTTATGTTTGTACCATTTTAACCCACAATAGAAAAGATTAGTTAGTATTTGTTTATTATTAGTATTTGTTTAGCTAGTGAATTGGCTGCTGGAAATAAACTTTATCATTTTAAGTCTGGATCAGATACCGAGTAGGACGACCGCTGAAGCAATGCATTTTTGTTACTTATAAAAAAAAAATCAAAATTTCGGGAAAAGACAATGTAATTACTGTCCTTCCGTAAATGTAAGATTCAGTATGGAAAAAATTTAATCGTAATCTTTTCGAATTTTAATTCAAATGAATAAGTACATTTTCATTTCTTAAAAATAATTTCAGAGGGAGACTGGGTTGTATTATATTTCAAAAGGAAAATTTATGAACTTAGTAAACCATTATTTAAACTAAAAGTAAAAATTTTGCTGATTTATTTTAATTGTTTAATAAAGGGTAAAATTGGAATAAAATTATAAGAAAATCTGAGTTTCAGCTGAAAAAAATGACACAATATTTTGTTTCTTCTCTTTTATCCTTAAAAAAAGAAATTACCCCTACATCTACTAGATTTAAGGTCAAAATTAAATTTAACATTTTTTTTAAAACTCAGACCCAAAATTTACTATATTTAAATTTTTTTTTATTTTATTAATTGAATAATTTCATTTAATGAGTTTCCTCTAAAAAATGTCATTATTTGCTATTGTTGAAATATTTAGAAATATAAAAATTTGGATTATTACATTTTGATGCCCGTATATTGTTCAAATCCATAAAACAAATAAAATTTGCACAAATTTTTCGATATTGGGAACTAATTGAAATAAAAGGAATAGTTAATTACATAAGCGGCGCCATACCGAAGATAACATTAGGAAATACTGTTTAGCACAAAAGAAGGTTATTGAAAATCGAATAACTGCAGTGCTAATTTTATTTTTCGTTTAATGCTCTATTAAAAAAATACATTTCAAAATTTTGAACTGTAATTATTTGAAAAGGAAGATAACCAAGACAAAAATCTTTTCTCATCTTTCTAAATATAGATAAAACGTTAATCATAATAAAATCCGAAACTTACAGGAACACTGAAAAATATTACCAAATCTCTCATTAAAACCATGAGTCATCACATCAAGGTCTATAATATTTAAGGACGAAATTATTCCCCAACAATACTCTGAAATTCCCTTCCTCCAAATCAAAGTATTAAAAAAAGCATCGTAGTCACATTATTTATTCACTTGTTCATAGTGCCTTATGCAAAAAGCAAGAAAGAATGGAAACGCCCGCGTCCCCAGTGGGGAAAAAAATGTTTACTTGCACGTAGGGGGTGACCGACGAGTGGCTTACAACCACCATTCAGCAGACCGGAGAAAGGGAGAGGAAGGAAAGGAACAAGAAATATTGAGAGAGAAGAAAAAGAAGAAGCCGAGGAGACGATAAAAAGTTCGACATCAGGTTGGTCCCCCCTCAAACGGAACCACATGACGTGCAGCAGCAGTGTCCACACAGCCCATCTCCTCCAATCGAGAAGCCAGCAGCCGAAGGCGGGTTCTGCCGCTATTTAAACCTGAATCCGACATCTCGCAAGGTTCTGGACTCTTGATTTCATGACGCGACTCGTCGGAAGATGAACTTTCCATCATTTCTCCGCGACTCCTCTCTCCTGCACTTGCCCATTGTTTCTTCTGCGGTGAATTCTTAAATGAAGCCCTGTTGCTGCTGAAGAACACACTAAACGATACTTTTGATACAGCAGCAAACACCCTGTTTGGACTGTGCCTTTTTGCGAGAAGATAACCATTTCTTTTTGTGAAGAAGATAGAGGTGAGTGAGAAGACTCTTTTCAATGTTGTGCGTTGGATAATTGATTCCCGCGCTTCTTGATTTGCGGCGGATTGAGTTATTTTATCGGTGTTGTAATATTTTCAACTTTCTTATTATTGTTTCCATTTTCCATTCATATAAATGTCAAATTATTCGATTTTATGTTATATTAGTTTCAAATTATTCGATTTCAAGTTATATTAATTTCAAATTATTCGATTTTATGTTGTATTATTTTAAAATTATTCGATTTCAAAATATATTAGTTTCAAATTATTCGATGCTTCATTAAAGTTCTTTTAATGAAACAATATCAATTTTTGACAGCGTTTCATTAAAAAGAACTATAGCATTTCATTTATGAAATATTGTGTTAAAGACATTGATTGCTTTAATATTAGTTAATTATTTCTTTTCATAGGCTTTAAAGTATTCATTTTTCAATTATGTGGATTTTTTAATAGTTATTATTACTATACAACAATAGATTCTTTTGAAATTTGATATTAATATCTTTAAGATTCTTATATTTCGATAATTAATTGCTCTGATATTTCACATAAAAATTTGGTGAATGTAATATTATTAATACGTAAATTAGTAATTTAATATAACGTTTTTTAAGTAATGAATAAATTTTTAAGCTTAAAACTTAATCCCAAAATTATGTACTAACTAATTAAATTAATATTTTTACTCGAATATTAAATTCTTCTCTGTTATTTAATAACTATCGATAATTTTATCTGTGATTTTGAAAATAATTTTTATGATTAAACTTTTCCCTGTGATTTATATTATCAAACTGAGCTTATAATGTGAACTATGATTTATATTATCAATTTTTTTCAATAATTTTTTCATGTTTAATAATTTTAATAAATTTATTAGAAGAATGAAATTTATATATAATTTCAAATTATTGACATTCCTATTTTTTTAGTCACCATATTTCATGTCATTTTCATTATAATTGTTCTATTACAAGGTACTCAATGCTTGCCAGAAATTAAATTAAGTATATGGTGGTTATTTGTTCTAGACATAATTATTTACTAAAAATTAAAGATATGCTTTCACTTAGCAACGACTAATATTTATATTTTTCCCATTCAAACAAATAAATGTCCGAAACCTCCACCACAATGAAATTTAATCTAATTCTTCGCACTTTCCGAATTTAAAAAAGCGCGAGCGACAAAGCGCAAATTTGCATGAAAGCGAAGGTTGAGCGAAAATCGACCGTTGCAGCGTTTTTATAGAGAGAAATTCTTCCATGTAGTTGATATATGCAGAATCTCACCCAATTACTCTTCCATGAATTCCGCTTTTTCACATTTGAATACGATAGTAGATATTGTAAAGAAATGGTTTATGAATATTATTAATTCAGTGAGTCACACACTTTTCGCACTTACCTACATTTGCCGTCTAGGGGATGTTGAAACGACGCGCTTTTGAAATCGAATAAAATCCCCCTTTCATAATATAAACCGTATTCTTCCTCCTTCCGAGATGGAACCGAAAAATAAGAAAAAGTCATGTTCTGCGAAGAACCCGCTTCGAAGGGATACTGATTTCGGAACAAATAGCGTAAGAAAGGGCGAGTTTTGTCTCAAGGCGCTCGTGATGGGATTTTTCTTCAACCGTTGCTGACCTGTGTGCATCGTTGTACCGTGACAAAAATGTGGTTATCATTTATAAGCTATTTATAGTCGTAAGACTCTCAAAAGGTAAGAGTGAACTCTCATTGTTGCGTTTCTGCCATCAATGAAATGCCTATTCACTTGAAATGAAAAAAATTGCGGACAAGCTATTTTTTAAAATTTTAGTAATATTTATATAAAATTGTTATTTTTGATGAAAGAGTTGTTGTTAAAAAAGTATTTAAATTTGTTATTTAATATAATTTAATTTATTATTTAAAAACTTTTCATATTTAAAGAAATATGTCACTATATTCATTTCAATAGTACGTTCGGTACATTTGAAACAATAAGGGCACATAGTAAGAATAAAAGAAAATTTTTCATATATAAAAAATAATGCCATTATATTAACTTCATTAATATGCTCATTGCATTTAAATCGGTAAGGGCATATAAGAAGAATTAAAGAATTTTTTTCATATTTATTGTCTGATTGTAAATATTATTGTATAATTTATCAATAACTGTTCTTAAAATTTAAAAAAAAAAACTGTTGCATCGAATAAAATGTAGATTTTTATAAAAACATGGCTATACAAATTCAATGCTTTAAAAGGCGTGAAGTGGGTTAAATATGATAATATGAAAGAAGTTGTTAATTTTTTAAAAAATATTTAATTTAATATTAAATTTTACTTTTGATTAAAGAATGTTTTAATTACATATTTATCTTGAACATGACTATTTTAGTCACCTTTTTTTTTTCACTGGTGTAGTATAAAATATTTTTGAGCGTCATTACCTAACAGAGAGAGAGTTCACTCTCTTATTTATCTCAAAGAGATAAATAAGAGAGTGAAGAATAATATTCCCTTTAAGAATAATATCAATTTTTAAAGGGGGCTTTAAAATGGATCTAAAATAAGTAGATTTTATTTAGGAATTAAGTATCTTTGCAATATCTAATGCGTAATTCTTTTGCTTTCCGCTGAATTTTCTTTAAGTCGATGTTGCAACAGATGATGAATTTTTGTGTTTAGAATTAGATATTTTACCTGACACATTTAAATGCCACAAAAAATTTGCCTTTTTATACATAAATTTAAAATTTCGCCCGGTGATATAGCTATGGTAAAAAAACAGAAAAAAAAATTCCCATTTGATCTTGTGTTTTGTAGCTTTAACTAAATCATTCGATCTACATAAGGGTTTCATCTCTTCCATCATTCGAGTGACTGGTCCTTTCTTTAGTCATCAGTCACAGAGAGAAAAGTTCATCCCGAGGAAGGGAAGGGCAGGAAAAGTGGTATAGTTCACCTGTCAGATGAGTTTTCGCACTTCCTCAAACGGATGGGATCTTGGGAAAGTTGAACTTGACCGCGAAAGGTGGAAACGGTAATGAAATGGAAGGAGAAGAGAAAAGAAACTGGAATGCACAAACTGCTTGCTCCCAGCGGGCAAAAGTCGAACGATAAATGCTTAATGGATGAAAGTTTAAGCTTCTTAACTCATGTCTTAGGTGGGTTAATTGCCTGAAATTTAGAAAATTTAACTGATAAACGAGATTACGAAGCAGAAACAAGAGTTTAAATTGACATTAATGGATGATCGTTACCATACCCTTGAGTTTGATAAATCTTTATTATTTTGAGGTTGTTACAGAATGTTAGTTCTTGAAGTATTAACCGAATAGTTATGATAATTATAAATATACAACTCATTTGAGTGGAAACCTGAAGATATGACAAGTAAGAATTAAAAAATTATTATTTAAGGGAATGTGATTTATTTTTTTAAAGATATTATTAAGACTAATTTTTATTATTCAAATTTTAATGACTGCGGTTTCTGAAATGTCTCCGTCTTAAATATAAAATTAATGACGGGTTCATATAAATGTGATGTGATGTTCATTATCATCGTGAGTATTTCTTTTTGCTTCCTTTTTATATGAACGCTAGACTTTAATGTCATTTAGCATTAAATGGTAAAGAGTTAATCGAATTATTATGATTATTTTATAAAGTTTCGAATGCATCACTGTTTATAATTACTAGACTTACTGATTTACTATAAATACTGACTAGGATATTAATAACATTATATTTTAAAACTATTAGTAATCAGTTCTCAGATTATTTTTTGTTATAAACTTTAAATAAGCATTACTTTACATATTATTTTTATCTTTAGAAAATTGAAAATATGAAAGGGGTCAGGGAAAATAGCTTCTCATTATTGAATATAATTCCATACATTATGACTATGATATATGGAACTATATTATAGTCATAGACTGCAGTGAATATATATTAATTGATAATAACCATATTGAGTTATTGTTAAATGTTGATTTTTTTATGTTGGACTTGACTTCATTCGAAATAAAATATAGTTGAGGAATTTGATTAAAATATCAAATTAAGCAGCATTTTTTTTAGGTATTAAGTAAAAATTTTATAATAGGATAAATAAAACAAGAACTTATAATTAAAAAAATCGTTTAAATATATTTTTGTGCAGGATTATTTAAAAGAGGTAATAGGAAGTAAATTGTTCTAAAATCTGTAATAATATAACTCAGTATAAATAATAAAAAATTGATATAAAAAGTTTTTTCCCGTTCATTATTACTTGAATTTATTGATTAATTTGTAGGATAAGAAACATCATTCAAAAATTAAAACCGATTTTCCCTGTGGGTTGAAATAAAACTTAATGCTGAAGGCCCGTTTGAAAAATTGATGACTTTTCTATGAACTAAACCCTGAAAAATTCAAGAGAATTAATCATTTGAAAAGATCGAAATATATATCCATTTAAGCTGTATAAAGGTGAACCTTGGAACTAGAAATATGACTTAAATTTGTTTTCATTGCGGGCAATACATTGTCAAACAAAATAAATTCATTTGTGCGAATTTTTACGCACGAATATATTTTGTGGTTATTTAAAATAATTTAGATGTTACTCAAGCAATTATTTGTATTTACATCACTATCAGTTTTGGTCTATTAAATTAGAAGAGTTAATTACTTGATCAATAAAATTATATATTTACTGCATTTTCATTTGAAACAACAAAAAAATAATTACTAGTAAGAAAAAATTATTTATCAATTCATTCTTTTAATTTTAATTGAAATATTCTCGAACTTAATTTGTTAGTATTGTTCAATTTCTTTATGAAAATCAATGAGGGAAAAGTTAAATTTTTTAAAAAATTAACGTTTATATTTGAGTCAATGCCCTTGAAGGGATTAACCGATGGCACGATATTTTCATACATCTTTCAAAAATATATAAAAACACGTACTTACTTTTATACTTTAAAAGGAATCATTAAAAATTGAGCGTGTTCTTCGCTATTCAAGTATCTCTCAAAACATCCGATACCATTTATTTTCGATTGCTATATTAAATTGTTAAATAGGTGTGAAAAAAAAATGACATCGACTTGTACGCATCGTTTAACATGAAGTTGAAGGGATTGAATCTCACCTTAACTGTATTTACACAATTGAATAGCCATTAACAGTGACCTATGGATTAGATAGTGCCAATGAACGGAAAAATATGACTTTGACAGCCACTGACGCGTGTGATTTCGCTGTATTAAAGATAAAATGGGCGAAGAAAAAAATCTCGATTTTCCCATTTAGATTTTCCATAAGGTTGGGAAAAAAATATCACTGGATTTTGAAGAGCGGAAATAAGATCCATTTGACGGTGATGTTCAAATCAACATGTATTTCCAAAGTGTTTTTCTTTATTTCCGTATTCTTTTTTAAATTACATATGTCATTTTCACTTTTATCGTTGCACATTCTGTGTGTTCGATCTGAGTATTTTGAAATATATAATGGTCCATGATCTGATTTTATGCCTTAGGGGAAAAACAACAGGTTGTTTATGGCATGTTTTGAAATTTTCAAAAACACTGCACTAGCAGTTTATGTGGAGATGTTTGTTTAAAAAAATGTAAAACATTCACAAATAAAAATTAAATATTCTTATCTTTTAAAAGAATATAATAATAAAAATTATCATAATTATAGAAACGTTTAATTATAAATTTATCATAATTTTTGCATTTCCAGAGACTTGCTTTTGATCCAACAATTGATATTTTATTTTAAAGCTCTTTTTACAGCCAATAGATTAAAAATATAAATAAATATAAACTTAGTTGAGAAAAATTATGATATATACATTCAACTCACATGCGATATTCCACCATTTTTAAAACGATTTCACGCAAAGTTGTGGAGGAATGAATGAACTAAGCTGATTTATTTTCATATTGTTTAAAAAATGATTTAGTAAATAAAAATAAAAGAATTAAAAAGTAAAATAAATAAATAAATAAATATAATTTATGATACCCCCCAATAACATCTCTCCCCCCCCTCTACACACACACGCATGCGCGCGCGCATGCACGCATATATATACATATCAATTGATCTATATTTGTTCTTTTATAATTTGAATAATTTTAAAAATAATCCCTTTAAATAAAATTTAAATTGTTATATTTGTAAAAAAAGTTGTCAATTGTTATATTTGTAAAAAAAGTTGTAAATTGTTATATTTGTAAAAAAAGTTGCAAATTGTTATATTTGTAAACTGAATTAAAAATAAATAGTAATATTTTTATGCAAAACATTAAACAGCTGAAAAGTAGTAAAAATTCTTAGATGAATTCTTTCTGAAAACTGTTTTAAAATATAAAACCAAATTCTAAAATCATGTAAATAAAATATAAAACCAAATTCTAACCATTTAAAAAATAAAATTCTCCAATATAAATCAATCACATTCATTGAACTTAAAGCATGCACTTTCAACAGCATTCTCTCTTCTTTTTAAACTGTAACATGACAGAGGACAAAAGAAATTTGAATAAAAAGCCTTAGAACTGGAATATTCTGAAATGTTTTGAAAAGAATGATTGCTTTACAACCGCAAGTAGACAGATAATATGGGACTAAATAATAAAAATATATAGGGCTACTCTCAAATCGAAATAATGAGCCTTCAAAGACTTATGACTTAATGTACCCTTCTAGAGTAATAGCTTTTCGTGAAGTACCAAAATACACAACACCAACTGAATAGCCATAACACGCAGCTACTCCTCACTTAACAACTGCACTTTCGTGACAAGCATAACAACGTGTAATTTTGACTCCTTTCACCATGACTCTTTCCAAATGTAAAGTAAACTCAGACAGAAAGAAAAAAAAAAGTCGCGTGCTTGCTTGCTTGCTTCAGCCAGTCTCTTGTAACGAAAATAAAGTAAAGAAAAAACGCGGCACAGGGAGTGCGAAATCGAAAGTTTAATGAAAATAATTCAACCATCATTTGCAGAAGAAGAAAATAAGTAAATAAAGGCAACGTCGTAGTGAAAAAGTTGAAATTTCTATAGAAAACTGACGGTGCAGAGCCATCTGATCATTCTTAATCCAACTATCGTGCCGCCAGTGTGAAAGGAAACTTATGAATGACTGAGCCAGCGAGGAATAAGGAAAGGACATGGATTATTCTTACAGATAACAGCAAACAAAGAGTTAGATGACTAATAAAAAAAATTTCTTCCCCATAAGAAGCTCTTCTGAAAGAAGTGACCAATTTACAGAAGGTTAAAGAGAGAAACCGAAAAAAAAATATCACTTGTTGCTTTCGCACGTCGTTCCTTATCTAATAGGTACGTTCGCAGAAGGCTTGAGCGACAGGTGAATGTTTTCGCTTTCACACGTCATGTGTAATTTATTTAATTTCAGTTTTGGATAAAATGCATTGTTGGGGAAGTATATTTGTATGTTGAATTCGATGCTGAAATTTCAATCAAATTACTTCTTAAATAAAAGAATTACTCTGTATTCGAAGACCAAAATGAGATGTAATTTTGTGGGTGGATCACATATTTTAATGCCACACTATGAATTATAATAACCTTGATTGTTTAGTCATAATACAGGTGCTATATTCATAGACTGTTAGCAAAAATGTCATTTGTTCTTAGATTGAAGAACGGGAGAATGTACGATTTTTGCCTGTTTTACTTGGGAAAGACTTGATTCATAAAAATGTCACTAAGATGGAAAGAGAAATAAATTAATTAAAAGTTGAACTTAAATGTATTTTGTGATAGTTCAGTTTATTAAGAATCAGCTTAAGTGGTTTAATTCGTTTCTTAATAAGAGAAACGTGAAAAAGTATATGTTTTAGGGTCAACTTTTTCCCCTTTGATGACATTTTCTTGTTAAATGAGGTAATTTATAAAAAGCTCATCTGATTTCATTTAAATGTTTCTATCTACATTCCATTAATAACATTAAATTTGTTAAAGGGTGGAAACACAACCATATGCTGTTCTAAATTTTTAGAAGTCGAAAATACATTTCTAGTATTCTCGTTCCCTCCACAAAAATATATCCTCATTAAAAATTAATAAACATTAAGGAAAAAGTGTTTTGTTTATTCTTTTTAATTTATAAATAACGCCTCGGCTAATTTATTAATGATATTTTCATTTTAATAGATAATTTATTAAACTTAAAAATTTTAATATTTTTAGGTTCTTATATTTGCAAGAAATATTTTAAATGCGTTATCACGATTTTAAGAAAAATGATACATATTTTTATACATTACATTATAACTTTACCTGTTATCAATGGTAATATATTTGTTAAATATTGGAGGCAAAATCACAGAAATTTCTCTTTAATAATCCCTTACAATAATCTTAAATTAGTTGCTTTTCCTAACTAACTTTAGGCTAAGAGCATTTTCATCTGAAGACTTAACCCAATTATGTCCCAAATCAGGAAATTAGTAGAACTCAGCTGGGCCTAAGACAGTATACACAAGTCTTACAATAAAACTTTGTTGTTCGAATTGAGGAATGCTCCGATGGACCCACTACTGGAGTCACTTTTCTTTCTCGGAAAGCAAATATTTCCTAGAAGCGTATATCTGAGACCCCTTCCTCAGTGTATACTATTCTCTGCTGACCTCCTACTCTCTCAGAGTCAAGGTTTTCTCACGGGCCGGCACGCCAGACGGACAGACAGACCTCCAGCCCTCATCCTGATGAAGGAAAGGTTAAGACTCACCGCTCCGAGGGGGACACATCCACCAACCACGGTTACAGCTATGCAAACAAATTCTAAACAATACCAGAAGAATCCCGCAGGAATGAAAAAGAAAAGATAAACAAGGAGAAAAATAACAACTAGGAGAACTTTTTTTTATTCTATGAAAAGGAGATAGAAGGTGTTTCTTTTTTTTTTCTCTTACTTTTTTTCAAATCGCCAATGCCTTCCTCAGGCCAAAACGCAGCAACAAGGGTCACGGTTGAAAACGCCCACGACTCGAAGGCAAGAATCACGGGCAAATGGGAACTTTAAGGGACGACGTGACCAGTTTCACCTGTGGCAGGCAGCAAGCAGACACTGGAGAGATGGGATTCATCTCTCTGACCCCGACACTCTCTGCTCTTACTTTTCATTGCTTCATCCTCCCTGCTTCTTCAGACTGGAAACTTTTCTTCTGTTACAAACGATTGTTTCTACATAGAAGCCATCTGACCCTTGCGGATTATTTATGCCTTTTCTTGCAAATAAAATCTAGTAGGTGGGGCTCAGGTGGGCTGCTGATACGATGATTAGGCTGTTTACGAGTAATTTCATTTTTAATGATATATTTGGTTAGCAAATGCTTTTACAGTATTGTCAATCCAAATTTAATTCATATAATTTTCCCCATTTTAATGTTTCCGATAATGACTAAGATGGAATTCATTAGGTTAGAATCATGGAATAATTAAATGAAAACAGCTTCAAGAATGTTTTGATCTTTATCACAGCATTATTTCTAGCTCTTGTTTTTCAAGAAGTATTTGAAATCAAATATTTAATTAGATCATAATAATTACTGCATCGTACCTGAATAAAAATTAGTTAATTAAATATTGATTAAGAGAGTTATTGAGTTCATATTTATTTTAAGACGACAAATTTAATTATTTTTTTTTTCTAATTCCTGGTAAAGTTATTATTTTTTTAATTTTATAAACTAATGCGGAGTTTTACCTTAAAAATTCCCGTATTAATGTATCTGAATACGTTCACTGAATTTCTCATTTTTTTAGTAATATGAATAAATAAAAAAAAAGCACCTGTTATGGTATTGGTACTGTAACAAATTTTTGCTAAAGCATCAATACTGTGACTGCATACTGCTAAAATATTATAACAAACGCTTTTGAATCAGTTTTTAATATATAAGAAATTATATAAGTATACATAAATTCGGTGCATTTGTTTGAATCTTCTAATGAATGCAAAAATATACTTCGTAACTAAATTCTCGTATATTTTACCTTAAAAACCCTATTGAATATTCAGAATCGGACGTCTTTATTATTATTGCTTTTTAGACAATCTTTTTAAAAAGATCTAAATATTTTAAAATAAGCAAATATAAATGAAATTTTATTTACATTCACCGTTATAATAGTGTAATATAATTCAAAGCCTAAGCAGAATTAGTCAGATGTAGCTGGCAACAAACTAAATATCTACCAATATGAATTGTCAAATCATCTGGGAGGTGTACAGCTGTTTTCAAAATCATAGTCAATGAATTGAGAGGACATGACGATATATGCGTACTTTGTTGCTCCTTCTCTCAAAATTTAACCAACGAACAAAATATTCTTAGAAGCTAGAAATCTACTTTTATATCTTACATTAATTCAGAGTGTTTTATGCCCAAACGCAGAATCAAATTTCAAGGTGCTTTCTCACATAATTCATATCCCGATTGTTCTTCTGCCGGAAATATTCCTACCCAGAGGAGAAAGCGCCGTCATATTTACTCTCAATTTTCTTTTTTATATTTTTTTATTTCCCTAAGCTGCTACCTTATCCTAGGCGAAAAACACATCTGTCCTGGAAGGGTCAGCGGCATTCCGAACGTTCCTTCCAGGAAAAAGCGGATGACTAACAAGCAAGAACTCGAGCAAGGTGTAATTTGCCTTGGACCCGAAGGGGGGAAAGTAAGTAACCGTCTGCTCTGTTCCTGATCCCGTTCCGTAAAAGGGCGACCCGTTTCAGTTCAAGTTCAGAACGGAAAGATTTATCTCGGATCTGCTTTTTGACAATGTTAAGGCTGTGTCTGATTGTCGGACTAGATTTTAACAAATGATTCGCTGTTCTAAGCTGACATGAGATGGCTTTTTAGTTTTTCTTCTTTCTTGAACGGTGTTTTTCGTCGTTGGTGATTTGAGAAGATGTTCAGACATCACATGACCCCGCGGGAGGGGGGATGGATGGATGAAAGCAGAAAATGGAAAACAATCAACCGTTAATTCTTAGGATAATCTTGTCTTAGCTCGGTGGTTTTTCTCCTTTTCCTGCCTTTAGTCAATGACTAAACAATGTCGGAGGATTCATCGATCCAAGACTGATTATAGCTGAACTAGAGGCCTGCTTAAAATCAGAGTTTGACACATAAGCATAGAAGAAAAGTCTTTACAAAAATAGATATTTTGTAAAAATGTTCAAAACAATATCGTGGAATTGAAGATAATCTAAATAAGATATTTCTGTACTACTGATAGCAAAAAAGAATATTTTAAAAGAAATTCGAGATCTTCCCCTTTTTTATTTTCAAAAATATGCGCCAAGCTATGATTCTTAATGCTTTTATAATATTCGAACTATCTCTTTAAAGATTATTTTCTAAGAAAGTAATATCAATCATTCTAAAATACAATTCATTATATTCAAACAAATACTTAATCCCAAAAAAAATGTTTTCAGAATTTGTATTAGTATATATTATATTATTAAGATATTATTTATAATAAAATTATAACACAATTATATTCGTAAGTATGACAAACAATTTTATTAAAATTTCACGGACATATATCTCGTATGAAGCAATGATTCATTACTATTTTGGAAGCGAGTTAATATCTGTGTCCATATGTCTTTTATTATGATAGTAAATCTCTAAAGTAGAATTCAAATGAATATTTTGAAACTCAAATTTTATAAAAAATTTCAATATTAGTAACAAAAGAATATTTATTCTCATTTTAGTTGAAATTTAATTTTCTGTTATAATAAGTGTACTTTTAATTAAAAGAATAATAATGTAATTCCAAATTTCTTATTTTAGATCAAATTATTTTCATTGTCTTTGCCTTTATTTTAATATCCTTAATCATATTACAAAGTAAAAATTAATTTAAAAATTGTTTGGTACAATTGCTTATGTGATATACGTACCGAATATAGTAAAAATTTAAATTTTGAAACCATTGCGCATTTTGTTGAAGGAAAAAAGACACGATGTCACAATGCAGTGTAAGAAAATGTGCAGTTACTTTCATCATGTGGCTATGATGCCACGAGAACAGAATTCGTTGATTTAAAATTTTCAAACCTCACGAAAGAAAAGCACGCATGTGTTATTATAGGATTTTCTTTCAAACAACAACAACAACAAACAGTAAATACTTTGCATGTCATTTTTATAGTATCCCCTTCCATGGTTATTTTTTGCTAAAGTATTATTTTTTCTGAAAGAACATTAAATTCTGCTTTTTATTACACCTGAATGATGAATGTGAGAAGTATAATTGAAAATTTCAGAAAAAGATTTTTACATTTTTTAAATAGATTTTTCCTTTTACTTGATTACATGAATGATTGTTTCTTTCACCGAATCCTCTTTTATTTTGTTTTTCCTTACTAATGTGATCCCGAATCGTAGGGGGAAGAACCTTTAAACAATCAGCCATTAACTTCTAAGTTAATGCTCTTCTGGAGAGGAGCTTTACGTACAATTTTGAGTCGTTGCCTCAGCTTAAAAACTGTAATTACTTCATCGCCATGGGATCATTAGTATGAAGGTTAACCGAAGAAGGCAACAAAGTGACAATAAAAATGCATAATAAGTTTTTTCAAAAAAGAAAGAGATTTTAAAATTGTTTTGGATTTGAATAGTTCAAAGAATTCTAAAACTTTAATCTTAGGTATTTATAGGGTTAAGCGACATTGTATCTAATTTACTGAAAATAGTTTCATATCTGCCAACATATGATTTTTTTCTATCTGATATTAAATAATTTTTTTGAATTTACTTTATAGAAAATTCATGCTCTTCTAAAGAATTAATAAATAACATATCCTTTTAGAATTTTTTCAGATTCTTTTCCTTCATCACCATTAAAGTATTGAAAGCCGAATCTATATTTAAGAATATGTAACATTGTGAAGCTTCTTTAAACGAGATCCTTATTTCAAATAATCTTAAACATGCTTGAAATTTATAAGTGTACCTAAGTAAATGGAGTTATATTGTGAACCTAAGACATGTAATTTACTTACTGTAATTAATTTTTAAATATATTATTTAGTTTATAAATGTCATGCTATAATATGAAAAAATGAAGATGTGAATAATTTAGACATTTTTATAGTATTTAAATCGTTATTTTTATCGTATTTTAAATTGTTGAAGGAATAATATTTAGTTGTTCTGAACCCAATATTGAATTATCCTAACATTTTCAAATAATAATTTTATTAAATTTTGCTCCGAAATTATCAATATTAATTTGATATTAATATTGTTCGTATATTTTAAATGTATTTTTTTAAATAATATTGTAAAACAGGAAATATTCCCAATTATACAGAATGAGCTTCGGGGAACTCTAGGGAAAAAAATCCGTTTGAAACTGGAAAAATTTCAACACGAGACCCGATTCTACATGAGATATATTGTATATAAGTCCATTTTAAGCTTTTACCAATGTATTTTTTTTGTTCGAATGTATCTAATTAGGTAAGATTTTTTATTTAGGAAATGTGTTGTTAATTAATGTCAATTAAGCGCCTACAGAACATTTGAGATGTTATGGAGAACCGATTATCTTTTGTATTGAATCTTAACGTTTTGTGAATGAATTAATGTTTGGATTACAAAGTTAAAATTTCTGTAATTTGACTCTCTAATTTCTGTAATTTGACTCTCTAATTTCTGTAATTTGACTCTCTAATTTCTGTAATTTGACTCTCTAATTTCTGTAATTTGACTTGATATTTGGACGACAGAGTTAAAAGGTTAAATCCGTCGTTGTCCGTTGTCATCCCACTGACATAGAAGTTTGGAGAATGTGGTACCAGATCATACATTATACTCATCTGTTGTTTACTTTAATGAAAATTTAAAATGAGATGCTAAACTACATTATATAGAACAATTATTTCAAAACTTTATTTTTATTTTAATTCTTACCAGTAAATAGCTATATATAAATGCATGCTTCGTTTAGAACTTCGCTTAAGTCCCAAGGCCAACATTTTTTAATTCGAGATGCTAAGTGATTTTAATGGTTCGTCATATTTTTATTGAGTGTTTTCATTTTAATCTTCATCGTTTGCATTTTTTTTTTCACTGAACAAGCGATCGTAGTCGGGGGAAAATCTTCATAGAAACCTTTAAAAGTTTTTAAAAGCAATTAGTTTTCACCATTTCATCTTCAGATCCATATTATTTATTGTATCACACATCACCATATTTTCTTACAGTGTTACCAAAGACTTTTAGGCTCTTAGTATACATTTTTTTTTTCTTATTAACCGTATGTCTCGCGCAGTTTAACTTTTCTTGGTTCTTGAGCCATTAAAATCGGCAAACCAGTCTAATCCAGCCACGAACCACTGCACTTTTTCTCCTTCAATTAAAAAAAAAAAAAAAAAAAAAAAAACTTCATAGAAACGTCGTGATTTTAAGAAAACCTTGAATATCCATCCACAGGGTGCATTTTAGGTCTAGCTTAGAATCTGCTTAGAATTCGAAGCATGTATTGGTTTCACTAATTTTGATATTATAATAAAAAACTTCAAGCAAAAGAACTTTGTTCAGATGTCTCAAATTAAAAGGGTTTAAGTAACAAAAGTACCATTAGTTATCTGATATAGATTTACATATTTTCTTTTAAAGAGGGAAATGAACTTTTACCAAATGAAATATAAATAACAGCTTCATAGAAAGTCTGAACAAAGCAGTTGACACATGTGAATTGCCTTTAGAGACATGTTCATATATGAGTTCCCTTGAAAGACATCTTGATAATCTGTAACGCATAAGTAATTTGGTAATTAATATTCATAAATAGAAGCAAATGAATCAGCTGTTAGTATCCGAAGCAAGCAATATTAGTTAAAAGTTTGACAACCTTCACTAATTCTTTTCTTTAATTTATTAGAAGTTACAGAAGGTAGAACACCTGAGATGCAATTTGCATAAAAAATCGCACTAGAAAGAACGTGATAAACTTCCTTAGCCTAATGTTATCCGAGAAATGAGGAAATATGAGTTAAGCATATAATTAAGCAAGTTACACTATTGCTTGCACTTAGTTAAACTGGATTGAGCGAGAAAAATATGGTCAGAGTGTAGCTGTGAGCTGTATTAAATGGAGGCCACACTCAGTTTCAAAGTGACTCAAGTCGGGAAGCTATTACCAAGTCATTGACATGCATTGGGATGGAATACATTCGAGAGTGATTAGGGATCTCTGTCGAATTCAAGTTTCATGTGGAGGAGTATAATGTTTTGGTCGACATGTGATATATTAATTTCAAAGAATAAAAGAATTTTTAGTTTAAAAAATAAAATCAGAATGAGAAAGATAAAAAGTCGTTAATGAAGAAATTCAGTTTATCATAAAAGAAACTGATCTACAAATTCTAAATTTACCAATTAGTACTGAAATTTCTTATCATATGATACGCATTCTTCTAATGTTGAAAAAAAAATTGTTTTATAAGGAATATATGCCAGTTTCTTTTAATTGGTGACATATAAAAAAAGTTCATTTATTGGGTTATATTTACGAATTTTGAAATGAATTTGAATAGAAAAATTCCTAATTATTTGTGAAATATGAATATGCAGCATATGCACTCACGAAAAAAAGATAATAATACTCTTTAATAACATTTCCTTTTATTACAGAAAATGTTATATTATTTGGTAAATAATATTAATAATTTTACTAGAAATAACATGGTCATTATTTAAACTTTTTATAAATTGTACTAATATTCTAATAAGGACTGTTTAACCTTAATAAATGTAGGACTTTATTTGTTTCTTCCATTTCATACTGAAATTCCCCAGCAACTATTTTAATGAAATTACTTTTAAAAGAAAACTATGAAACTTTAAATTATGAGAAAATTTCAGATCCTAAGATATGAAAATTACTACAAAATACTATTAAATAATCAATATATAAAAAATATCAATCGAAAACTTTCAGATCATAAGAATTGAAAGTTTTCTATTGATTTTTTTATATATTGATTGTTTTTGCTCCACATTGATAATTTTTGCTCCAAATTTTATAAAATTCTGTATATTTTATTTTATTTCATTTGGTACCGCCCATCAAATAAAGCCCATGCTATAAATTAAGACACATGAAATGATTCTTTCTAATCAGTTTCATAAAATAGAAAATATCCTTTTTGAAATAAAAAATGATAAATCTTAATATTTTCTATCACATCACTCCAAATGCCACATGTTGTAATGTTTGAATTGTTACATCACTTTATTTATCTGAAATGCACCTTTGAAAAACAAGAATCATTTAATGAAACCGAAAATAGATTGATTTGATTTAATTTTAAAGATTAATTTGATTTAATTTTGGAAATCTGAATGCACAGGATGTAATTACTCTAATTTAATAAATAATTTTAATTCCATACAGTAATCTACATAAATTTTCTGGACAGATTCCTTCTATCATTAGCATTTTTGATAAATTAAAAAAATTAATTAAAGAGCCAACTCAAATATTTAGCTTTATGTCCCGGATTGACATTCATGTCTGCTGATATCTAGATTCATCTGGGCTGAAATTCAGAAAATCTGATTACTATAGTGCACAATTTTGCTGTTATAGCAGACATACTTTTAGCAAAACATTCAAATGGTATTGAGCAAAAACATTTCGATTTAAAAACCTAAGTAGAGAAATTTGTTAATATTTCATTTCAAATTAAATTATTGTGATTAAAGAAGTGGAAAATAAATTAAAGTTATAATAGAAACTGACACCATTAACAAAACGTAAACAATCCGAGTAGATTGTTGTTGAGATACGCCATTATGCCGATGATCGGTGGAAGTGTGACCTCTTAATGGACGCCCAAAGCAAACAAATAAGGTCAAGGCTAATGACAGTAGACCTTCTAATGGCAATGATTACTCTAACCCTCTGATGACGACGCGTGTGCTAAATGAAGAGTCAATTCATTGAGGAATTATCTTTTTTTTTTCTTTCACCTTTCTCTTAATATTGCAAGATTGTAGAAATCGAATGTCATAAGCACAGGAATGAGGAAGACAAGGAATTGCCATAATTAGCAGCAATTCCAGTTATGGCATTTCGTCATCGATATCTTCAAGTATGCGTGTTCTTAGAAATATGCATATGATGTCTTGCATGCTTTACAGCAGTTGGGTTTCAACCATGGAACCACAAAATTTCTCTTACGAAGGTAAACCAAATCAGTTAGTAATTTCAAAATTTCTTTAAATATTTGTGAAAATGGCATCAGTTCTATAATAGCTCATGGTATGATGATGTCAAATCCTTTTGCTTCTTATTTATAGCCAGTATTGTTAAAATATTTGTTGAAAATTATTGTAACGTGAGAAGCTATATCTTTAAGACCTGTAAAATCTCTTGGAGTAAATGCAGCCAAAAGAGTTTAAACCCTTGTACATTCTAAATTTAATAAACTAAAGTTTTTTTTAATTGATTTCATTCAATATTTAATATCATACCTTTACATATATATAATAATAAACATAAGCATAGGATATATTGCATGTTTTACAGCAGCTAAGTTTCAACCATGGAACCACAGACTTTGTCTTACGAAGATAAATCAAATCAATTAGGAAAATTTTAAAATTTAGTGAAGTATTTGAGAAAATGGCTCCAATTCTATAATAACTAATGGTTTGAATGGACATCAAATCATTTTGTTGTTTATTTAAGGCCAATATTGTTAAAATATTTTTGAAAATTATTGTATCCTGAGAAGTTATATCTTTAAGATCTAGAAAATCTCCGGGAATGAATGCAGCCAGAAGAATTAATAAATTAATTTTTTTAATTGATTTCACTAAATAATTAATACTGCAATAATATTTATACATATACAGAATAATGAATTGAAACACTTGTAATTTATTTTGTCATTCTCGACATTTTAATTTTTATTTTAGAAAACATTAACAATGCGGCAGACATTAAATAAAAGTAAAAACGACAGTTTATAGTTTGTAACAGAATAGTATCAAGTTAAACTGCTTTAAAATTTTTATTTGAAGTTAAAAGCCTATCTTACAAGTACTATCTCTTTTATTTATCTCAAAAACGCTCTCCGTAATCCTTCTTCGAAGCGAAAGCTGGATATCAATTTACATAAAAGCCTTTCAATCATTCCTTCAAACGTCTCTAAAAGAAACTGCATTTCACAAAAGGGATTTTCAAAAATAAAAACATCGAACTAAAAATAAAACAATCTTTTCCACCGATAAAGCTTTCTGTTCATTACGTAATCCTCTCCTGTTTCCCGCCACAGTTACTGAAGCAGTGCATGTCTTAATACGAATCGCACCCACACACTGAACGGGTTCTGCCGAACCCTTTGTCATGGAAAAAGCTTTCGGTTTCTCTATTAAACATGACTGAAAAAGTTTTAACAACTTTTCTTTAATCTCCAGTCATCGCCATTCGAGAGATAACTGAAATGGGCGTGAGAAAGTCCGGGTACAGCAGAGAATTTTAGAGAGACTGAGCACCTAAGTCGTTCGCGCATTCCATTTTTGTACTTTTTCTTTTAGGGTCTATGTACTGTAATAGCTAATTTTGCGTTTAAAAAAATTATTTAAATTTTTGTACCGCTTCATAATGAATTTTGAGGTTATGCTTTAGTAGGTTCATTCTAAAAAATCACTTAAATGAGTCACTTGGATGTAATGGGACGGAATGTGGAGCTGCAAAACTAAAATAGAATGTTTATTCAATTGTATGCAGTTTTATTACACAAATTTATGTTTTAAAGAATACGATTTTTCTTAAATTTGCATAGATCAATTTACGAAATAATATAGTCTTTAAAAATAACTTATAAAATACTTCCTGTATATGTGCCTTCCTATTTTTAAATAAACCCAATAGTTTTTTTTTTTTAAATTTTTGTACGATGCATATATTTTCAATATTAAAATAGAGAAAGGAGTTGTGGGAATCAGCTTGCCAATTTTGTGGGCATCGTCAACATAAATTATTATACTATACAATTTATTTAGCACCATTGTTCTCAACAACAAAGTATTGGAAAAACTAGCTATCAAAAGCGAGAAATGTCATTTAAAAAAAAAAACATTCATTTTAAATGTAAGAACTGAAACCTTCACACATTATTTAGATGTATCGTTAATAGACATAGTTAACTTTAAAAGAGATATTTACTGTAATTATTCTCCTTTCTTTTATATAATAGGTTTAGAGTAATGGATTAACTTATTACGGATATTATGCGAATACTTTTATCTACTTTAGCACTAAATTATTTTTTTCTGCTATAAATCGTGAAGAACAGAACAGCGCATGGCTATATTTTACCATATAAAATATTTTTACTGATATCATATTGCTGTCAGAATCTGACTAGATTAACTAAAATTAATTTTCAATGTCTTTGTCTTTCAATTTGTCTTTCAAAACTGGAATGGTGGTCTTTAAAATAATGATGTATCGTAATTAAATTCTAAGCACCTATTGGAAAATCCTTAACTAGAACCATTTTGATGTCAAATCTTTCTTAAAATCTTAATAAAATTATTGCTCATTTCTCATTATTTAACGATTTAATATTTTTCTTTTCTTTTCTTTTACTGGTATTACTACCGTTCTTTTATTGGTATATGAAAGGTATCATATATATGAATTGGTATATTTATATATATGTATATATGAATTAGAAAAATAATTGCCGTTCAATGGAATGTTTCGGAATGCTGATTGAGATTTCACAAAGAAATTAGATTTAAAATTCACTATTCTGCTGATGATTAGATGTATTCCATAAGTGGCATTACACCGGTAAAGAGATCTTAATTAAATTTAAAAAAATCGAATTTAAATAGTTGTGAAATGACTAGCTAACAGATTCACTAAACAATTTCAGAAAATAATTAATAAACTATTGTTCATTGACGATTTTAGAAATGCTATTAAATAATAACTAATCTTTTATAAAACTAAAAAAAATATAACTTGGACGAAAAAAAAAATCTCTTCACATTTTCATCATAGAAAATAAATATAAGTAAGGGTTGTTGATTTTACGAGAGTTTTGTAGGAAATTAAGGTACACGACATTCCCCGATATAATTCCCACCGTAAACATTCACTTCCTGCTCTAAGTCATGGGAAAAAAATGTACCGTTTTCTTTTTTTTATGATAAATATTATGATCCGATACTGAAAGTGAATTTTAGAGGATATATTGGAATATAAATTTATATCGGTAAAAATTTCTCAATTTATGGACGATTATTCACATATGCAAACACGTTGAATGTTTTCTTAGAGTCCATAACTTCCATATTTTTATTTAGTTTGATTAACGTGACGTTTGGAAGCCGCTCGAGAGCTACTTTGGGATAAATTTTCCGGTTTTGAGCCGTTTTCAAAGGCGATATCTGGATCGCTATCTCAATCAAGAATTTGACACCATTAAAACGAGATACCGCGCTGCGCCCGCTTAATATAATAGGATCTGATTCCATGACTATAAAACTTGAGACCTTCATCAATTTTTTATTAAAATTTTCTTGATTTTGTGCTTTGAAATATTTGAAAAGATCATGTCCCTATATTTAAAATTTTGTTATATTAATGAAACGGCACAGTTTTTGTAAGAGCCAGCGTGAAAGAGACCAGTTGATAAATGAATAATGGAAATGGAACTTCTGATTAAAAATAATTTTGCATTTTTCAAGGTGTTTCATCCATTTTCTTATTGTTATTACTGATGGAATTTTTTTTTATCATCATTCATATATTTGATTTATTCGTTATTTTTATTTTAAAAATATATTCTGATTTTAATATCCCTTTTTTCTACTTCTTGCTGTAATATGAATTCACTTTAAAAAAATCTTATAAGCCTTGTTTAGAGAAATGATTAAAAAAAAAAAAAAAACTGTAAGTAATGGTGCCACTTGAATGCAACTAAGAAACAGTTTGAAAGTAAGTAATTAACAATACGATGTAAACATAGAAAAAAAATTTAATCCTTCACTTTTCGAAAACTTACTGCGGCATTCTTATAAGGCAGCTTTCAACTTTATAAGATAATCTTCACACATTCGATAAGATATTATTCATAATATTTTATTATTTAAATATAGGAAATCCATAAAACGTTTGTTAGTTACAAATTGCAACATTTGGTCCAAATATATAATATAATACTATCTAATTTTGTGTTAAACTCATTGAAATAATATGGCAGCATATTTTATTTCACAATTAATTTTTATCAACATACAAGTTACATATGAATTATCGCAATGCAGAAACTGAGTAGCATATTTCAATCGAACAATGATTCGATACGCTTCGATTTTCGTGATGCAAAGCACTGGTTTAATAATAAACCACGAAATGGGAATTATAGAGAAGTGCAACTTCCCCACTTCATTTGATATCACAATTGATCGACTGTCGACTGTTAAGTGATTTCCTCATCCCTCATTTCTGGATTACAAAGAAATATTTACACATAGCTATTTTTCATGTGACATGATTATGAAGTCTGTTCTTCTAACTCAGCTCTAAAAAATGCACAAATGCGCAGAATTTTATACCGTTTCTACATTAATGTAAAATGATCTTATTATGTATTTGCGTAGTAGTCATTTTTTTCGAAACTCTAAGAATGCTTCGGTTTTAATATTGTTTCAGTAAAAATTTTGTAAATAGTTTTAAGTGAATTTAAGGTTTGCGAAATAAAATTCAACAATTCGTTGCAAGTTAATAATAGATATTAACTTGCAACGAAAAATAGATATTTATATTGAGATAATTAGATATTTATATTGAAAAATCTTGATTGGCTCTTTCTCACAAAAACTGCTTTATGAATATGATATGGATAAATTAAAATGGACATTTTTAAAAAGTAGCTTAGATAATTTCTATAGAAAAAAATAAATTTTCAGATACATTTTTCTGGATTTTTTGAATGAAAAAACTTTTCTGGAATTTTCTGGAGAAAACATGATACTAGGAAAGAGTTCCAGTTCATTGCAATCAAAACTGAAAATTACAGTCAGAAAAGTTTTTGCGGGAGCATGCTTTTAGAAATATTTTTTTCAGTTCTTAAACGTAAATTTGCAGTTTACATAAGTCTAAGTGTTGTAAAAATAGATCATTTAAAAAAATACCGATTCTTTAAAGTATCTAATGCTAAAAAAGAATAATAGTTCTAAAAGTGACTAAATATAGGTATAGGTTTAATGTTAACATCTTTATGTGAAGGAAAAAATAAAATTAAATATTTCTTGAAGGATAGCGAAAATATACATCATGATTTTCTAATTTATAGATCATGCTGAACAATATTAAAATCGCAAAAAATTTTACGATGCCTTCTTTAAAAAACAGAAAATAGTAATGAAAACCGCTAGAATTTAAAACATTAGATTAAAATGTACTAAATTATTTAAAATGGAATTTACTCTCTTTTGACATTTTGTTTGCTAGAAATATGTCGAGACTCAGTCAGGTTTCAAAAGCTATATTACTAACAATTTATCTTTTTATATGATTTATATTGACTTTGCTGCTGTATAAAACTTTATTATTATGTATCACTATGAGAGACAGAATTATACAATTGAGCGTTTTAGAAACAGACTTCTACTGGAGCTGAATAGTTTTATGCAATATTTTAAACTTAGTTCATTGTATGGAAGGTTAGGGTCATTTCTTGTTGTTTAACAACTGAATAATCACTTCAACTGCATCAAAATGCAAAATTGAAAAAAAAAAAAAAAAAACAGATGTAAAAAAAATTACAAAAAAAAAAAAGCGAGAAGGGGGGTAGAAATGGTCGTGAAAAAGAATAAAATGGTGGAGCCGGTCACGGTTACAGAATCCTAGACAGGAAACACTTCCACGGTTTTGCTCCAAGAAAAGAGAAAGTGAAAACCCCCGAAGGGGTAGTGACCTACAGCAAGGGGGATTTGGGTGAGCGGTCAGCTGCCTGGACCACATAACTCGATGGTTCACCGAGGGTCAGTACTGCTCCTAAATGCAGACGGATCTTGTTACAAAAGAAGAGACCGAAATTTCTTTTTACCCAATGCCTCCTTCTCTTCAAGGCAACCAGTTTTTCAAAGAGAAGGTTTAAAGGATGTTTAAGAATCTTTTTCTTGTCTAACATTTTTTGCACAATTAAAAAAAAGAAGTCTAATATTTTTGGCACAATAAAAACAAATCCTTATTAGATGTATATGCAAAGAATTAGTATAGCTTAAAGAATATTTACGACTTAATTTTTTATGATAAAATTAACCACTTGACCTACGATTTCACTCAACTTTCTAATTAAATGATTTCCTATTTGAGACATTCAATATTATTTTAATTCCTATAATAATATAAGGGTATTTGCAATTTGGAGCAATTTTTAGTTATTTTTAAATTTTAAAATACTTAATGCTTTTACTTTACAGTAGCTTTAGAATAAAAAAAAAATCACTTATTCCTATAATAATATAAGGACATATGCGATTTCGTGCGCCAGATTTGTTGTTGTATGTGAAAATGTTAAGTAAAATTGTTTTGCTTTTATTTTTAAAGGAAATTTTTAATCTGTTGCTAAAATTATAAATATAAAAACATAAATTTCGTTTCATAATTTAAATTTTTATGAAACCATTACAACTTATAAGTACGTTTACCTAAAAAATAAAGTAATTCAATAATTAAATAAGATAAATCTTATAAGTTAGATCCTGTGTTTGTTATTGCCATTTAGAAGGAATATTTTATGTTGATTTATTTCGTGCCCATTAATAGTTTTTAATATTCATCCAACGGATTTCATTAAATGATACTTTGAAAAATGTTTCAAAAATTATCAACTTAAAAAGAATATTTAAAAGTGAATGTACAATCTTTCACAAATTTTATGAAGTAATATACTGAGAAAAGTTAGCACCAACTTACCATTTTCACACTTACTATAATTTTCATATCAATTCTCTATAATTAATGAAGCGAAATTCTATACAAATTCAAAAATTGTAAGAAAAAAAACAACAACATTATTCCTTTTAATATAACTGAATGTTAAAAGTTCCCATTTAACAGATTTTGATTTTGAAGAATAATTGACTAATATTATACAATCTGTAGTAGACAACTCAGCCCACACAGTGCGCAGGAAAAAAAGAATTCGTTTGCTGCACGCGATGGGTCAGGGGTTCGAGGCTACGCATCATCCATTAATTTCGATGTTTTTCTACGTTCCATCTATTTCTCAACATTTTTATGTGGCTGATTAGGAAGTGAAATATCAGTAGCGTGATGTGGGAGGCCTCTTTCATTAAAGGTTAAGAAGGATACATTTTCATGAATAAGTTTGCCGCAAAGTTACATCATTGTGTTTTTGTAAAAATCATTGCATGTCAGCATCTTTAACAATTATTTTTTACTGCATTGTAATGTATGATTTTCCCAGCTTTAAAAATACTATCTAATGCTTCGTAAAATGCATCAATTAGAAAAAATATTGAACCAGTTTCTGTCGGCCTATTTAATATTAGTAGATAAAAATAATAATTTGAAAAAGAATCACTTCCGGAACACATTCCAAACTATATAGTTGTAAAGAAAAAAAAAATTTAGAATTATAATTTTATTTTATTTTTGAAATATTAAAAGAATTAATTTTTTTATTATTAGTCCCACAAAAGCTTTTTGAAAATCTCCATTTTGAAAGATATTTAATTTTTATTATATTCTAAAGTTTTGCCTTTTCATAATGAATGTATATTGAGTTAATTATAACAAACAACAATTAAAATGGACGAGGGAATGAATAGCTTCTGACAAATATAGATGGACTTAAACCATTGAATAACATTTAAAATTCTATGAAAAGTGACTCACGATATGATGAATGGTTAATTGAACTCTCTTGTCTCCCAAATAATGATTGTAAACAATCCTTGTAAACAACACTGAAATGCAACGAAAACTGTTCGTTTCATAAAACCACACAAATATCCAATGATATAGTGTTCTGTTGGTGTCGTTATCTTAATTTCTTCACTAGTTTGACTATTGGCCGTGCGCGTGTAGATCAAATTGCCGCATTTTTACATTTTTAAACAACAATCAAACTATTCATAAATGGCATGCTTCAATACAAGAACTACGTGGAATACATAAATGTCACAATTATTCGAAGGATTTTCGTTTTAATCAAAACGACAAAAACATTCCCAAAATAAAAGATGTAATATAATTAGATAGAAGAGAAAAAAAGTGAATTACGGGGTTAGATGCTGGATAAGAAGGTTAAAGATATTTCACAGAGAATTCACCACTTCAGGGGGAAAAAAAATGTTATTAAAGTTTAGCAAGAATTTCAGGAACTCTTATTTTTTTTTAAAATAGATTTTATAAAAAACTTTATTTGTGTAAAAGTTTAAGCTAGTTGCTGTATCTTTTTTTTACTGAAGTTGGCCATCTTTTCTAAATGCCATTGTCAAGAAAAAAAAATGATTTTATCACCACAGTTTATCGAAATTAATTTAAAAGTATAAGCTTATAAAATCAGGGACCCCGAAATTCCATTTGAATTCTTTTCAATTTATAGAGGTTTTCCTTATCTAAATCGCACCTCGGGAACCTCCAAATTATCCTAAAAGAAAAGGCTCTGATATGGTGCATTTATACAATGCCTTTGAAGGTTGTCGGTCGCTGCTTCGTACATCCAAGTTGTTATAAATTCTTAAGGAGGAGGTCATTAACTTAAATAGCTGGACACTTGATATCTTTAGAAGTTGCTAAAAAGACTGTAGACGGCAATGGCCTTCACGCTTTTTGAAAAGTCTAACATGGCCCGGTAATCTAGTGCTCTATTATTTTCACGCTTTCTTAGTCTGAAAAGATTAAGAGCCGCTCATTGTTACACCTAGTTGATATAGTTTAGGTATCTCAAGCCTGACCATCCGCTGACTTTTTTTCTTGAAGGTTGATTCCGGTGCATCGAAACACACAAGCAGCCTTTCCTCTCATCTGGCCTGAGATGTTGTTTTTTTGTTACAAAAAATGAATTTCACGGTACAAATTCCAGTTTTAGATAACGAAGGATGCGATTAAAACCACATTTAGAGCCATTTGAACCTATAGGAATTCAGTTACCCCCCCCCCTTTTTTTTTCTCTCTCTCTAAACTGGAACCAATCTATCTTTCAAATGCAAGTGGACTAGTGTAGTAGAATTTCAAGACTTTAGGAATAAAAAACTTTTTTTTTTGTTACCGTCTATTGGACAGAAGCAACTGCCAAATGGATCGAACTTTATAAAATATCATGCCCAGCTAATTTTAAGGAAAACCAGAAGCTGATCCACTGCGAATATTATCTGAAGCTTTTTCACAGTCCTTATTTTTAAAACATAGCTAAAACCATTTTTAGAAGAAATTTTCCATTATAATAAATTTAGTAATGACTTGATATTATGATTTCTAACTTTTCTTTTCAAGTAAAAAATTCCAGTTTTAAAATTAATTTAAAAAAATGCAACGAGTTGAGGCTTTTATCTCTAAATGAATGGCACAGTAAATCGTTATTACAAAACACATGAATACATCTGATAACAAATTTAATACCTTATTACTGATTTATCCATGTCCCATATTTCGAATCATTTGAATATTGAAATTTCTTGATTCAAAATATTGAATTTTCTTGATTTCAACCAGGAGAGGTGTCATAGGGAGTTATCAACTGGGCTTGTAACCTGAGTACCAGGATTGTCTAGGGTTATCTTGATTGTTCGGTCAGTTTACCATTTATAACAGTGAAAGATGAATCGACAGGTGAAGTTCAAAATATCACACTGATGGATGTAAGATGACATGCGCAGTTTCATTTGTTAGATGAATATGACGTCGCTTAATCATGATAATAGATGAGCAAATGAATATTAGAGAAATAGAAATGATTAAAGCACTTTTATATTAATTACGTCCCGAAATATTCATCATATATTGATTAATTGACAAAAAAAATCACCAAAGATATTATCAGTCTTTTAACCAAAGATAGTATCAGTCTTTTAACCAAAGATATTATCAGTCTTTTAACCAAAGATATTATCAGTCTTAATGTTTCTTCAGTAATGCAGTAATGGTTGAGCTTAAAGTTCATCAATGAAATGTAGTTAATCCAAAAGTTTTGCAATGATATGCGATTAGTATTTAAGTACCATGATTAAAATGGAGAATAAATATCAATGTTTTCATAAAAATATTAATAGCTGATAAAACTACATTTTTTATAAAAGGCGTTTATTTGGTGGATTCAAAATTAATAACAATACAACATAGCATTATCTTTTTATAATAACTGTTTTCTAAACCGTGTCTTTTAATAGTTCCGTTTCCTTTTTTTCTTTTTCTTATTTCAAAAAATGCTGAAAGTATTTAAAAATAATTCCATAGCATCATTAATTCGGAGAGTGACTTGAGAAAACGATCTTTCTTTGTTATTTCTTACTTTGTTAATCCTTAAATCGTCGTGTCCATGAGTGCTACAGACATGGAATTATCATTTCTCAAGCTTAGAAATCGACATTAAATCGTTATGTGGAGTTACAATTCTACACAAAAATCACTCATAATCTATTAACATCTCAAGTAATCTATGGATTCTTAATTGAATCAATACATTCCCGAGACACGTGATAGTGTCTAATAAGATAAATGTAAAACGGTTAAAAGGTTAATATTAGGCTTAAAAGATTGATCAAATCAAATGTAATTCTATAAATTTGACAAATTAATTCCGATTCAACAACATTTTCTTTTCCTTTCAAAATTTTTCCTGGAACATTTTAAAATAACTAGTTCTCAATGCATAACTAGCACCTAAAAAATAAAACCATAACATCTGTATAATTTTTGCCTCGAAATAACATAATATTGTTTATACATTCAGAATTTCTCGCACTAAAGAGTTGTAAATAACAAATCATTCATTCACTTTGGAATTCCCCGAGCAAGAAGATTGTTTTAAACTTTTTTTTAGCGAATTCAAATTGTTAGTAAAAGAATCCATCTCACTTTCATTTCTTTACCGATCCTTGTCCAACTAACCTTAAAAAGGTGAAAGTTCTGTAAACAATCCACTCGTGCTGTAGGTGAGAAGAACAGGGTCAATATGCTGGCTGAAAGAAATATCTTTCAGCTCGAATGGCTTCTTACATTTATTTGTTGTAATATGATGAATTCGAATGGCAAACAAAGAACAATGTATTTGGTACTCAGTTGGGGGTCGCAGTTGGTCTTCTCTTTTGTTGCTTTCCTTAGCATTCTTGCGTATCATGGCTTTTTATAGTAAGTTTAGGGAATGATTTAAAATACAATTTATTCATTCTTTTTGTTACGAAGATTTTTTTTCTTCCGAAATTGTTAAAAAAAGAAATTACATTTGTTGTAGGGTTCAATGAAACTTTCTCTTTCGTACGAATGTTATTACAATAGATGTTTGGTATTATCAGTATAAAGCATTCTAGTACTGCTTTTAAACTGCGTATTCCAACACGTGTTGCTTGGAAATGCATATCTGAATTTTGGAACAGCAAAAGCAACCGGCGAAGCTTATGTGTTTCGAATCTTCAATATTCAGTCAATAACATCAATCAGGATTAATTTTCATTAACATTTCACTTTGAAATTGCAAGACGTTTATCTTAAGATGGACTCAACATTTTGAACCAGTAAGATGACATGGATATCATAACCGTCTTACTCTCAAAATCTTTTGATATCTTTTAATCTAACCAGCACTAAAAACTTTGATCTATGCCGGCATGCTTAACTTGTTAGCCCAAATACTACAGACCTTGAGCGAAACAGTCTCGAACCAGTAATCTTCGAACTCCTATCCTTATCATCACCAATCGCTGGTCTAAAAAGGCCACTCAGAAAATTATAATAGAAATAATTCATTGCATTTTTCTTTTTACTATTTTTGATTATATTTTCTTTATTTATTTTAATTTTTGATATATTTTTCAACATTTATATCTATACAGAATTGCGAATTTTTTTTTACATATTTGATGATTAAAGTAATGGCATTATCCTCTTATTTTGATTCAAAATTAAAATGACCATCTTAGTCAATTTCGTATAAATTGGGAAACTGGATTCTGATTTGAACTAGGTCGATCCAGTGAAGAGTTATTTTGTATTATTTTAATAATAATGATATTAATAATAAATCGTTATAATAAAAAAATGATATTCTAATGGTAATTTTACTAATTAATGCCACTGCGAAAAATGATATGACATTTGCAAATTATTAATAATTTCCACATAATTCTTACTGAAATCGAGAATGAATATAGATAAAATAATACTGCTTTGGATATTAATAAACCATGAACAGGAAAATATAAGAAAAGTAAAAAAAGAAACATTTGAAAGCCATACAAATTTTAGGGTTTTTTCCCCTTTAACTATAAATATTTCTTATGCTAATAATATCATCATAGATTAATTTAAAGGATAAGAATGCGAAATAGGAAAGTGATTTTTGTTTTATTCCAGATGTTGAAATTTCTTTTGTCATTTTCAAATTGATTATTATATTTTGAAAAATCGAAGAAATTGTTGTTGAATGAAAGAATGTGGTTTTTTTTCATTATGATTATTAGTTTGTTTTTAAATTTTATAAAACCGTTAAGATAAGAAGCACCTTCCATCATTCTTCTGATTTTTAATTCAACAACCATCGCTGTTGTATCAAAATGTTATACTTCAAATTTTCCAAACTTTTTATCAATGCGAAATATTTGTAGAGGTTAACTTCACCGACTCTCATACTGTTGTATATGATATGAGATTGTTAAATACTACCACAAAACGCCATATATCACTTAAGTTAAATTTTTTATTTAAAATTTCCTTATGTTTTTTCTGTGTTTCAGTTTGAATATTCGACTGATTGATATGACAGTGACAAAATAACTATTATATGAATTTACTAACTATTATATGAATTATTTATTATATGAAATTATTTCAAAAATTTCATTTTTTTATCGACAGTCTTTAAAATAAAAAATTTTCATTTTTTTTTTGTAAAATAAGTAAATAAACAAATAAAAAATAAAAAGGTAGCTGATAAGAATAGTAAAGTATTTGATAACAAAATGCCATTTTAGATAAATCCGATGTAATAAAATAACCCAAGATCAACTATTGTTTACTTCAATATTTTACCAGGAAAAAAAATTTAAGAATCTATTGAAATAAAATAAGAACTGATTTCCTGAAATATTTTCCTCGTTCGAAAAGTGTTAGGAAATCGTGTCGTTTTTCAAAATTTCTAAATTGATAAAATAAAATAGACAAAAGGGAAACATTACAAGAAAATGACCACAGCAAAAACAGAAGCGATTGGGCAACCAAAATACTCACAGGAGACGCTGTACATTAAACTCAGGAAAAACATTTCTTGTCTGAAGATAAAAGTGAGCGATCTTATCGGATAATGGAATAACAAATAGACAACGATGATTCATAAATTGAAAATATGACTATACAAGCTATTTGAGATAAATTAGCTGATATGCTTATGCTAGGAATTTCAACACAATTTTGCGTTATATATTGGTCTTAAAGACTTAATACATGTTGTAAAAATTAAAATACAAATGATGCTACTTTCTTTACCTCCAATGTAAAGGAGAAATGAAAATATTTTAGAAGACAAAACTGGGATCCACTGATGTTAATTTAGGGTTACAAGTTCATGTCACAGTGCAAGTCATCTATCTGGTTGTGATTAAATTGTACACTGCGCTAGAACTGTACACTGCGTAGTATGCAAATTAAAGAAAGAATCCATCATACGGACAATTATTTTTTAAACGACGCGTTATCATTCATCATGTTCATACAAGGAATAGATCTCAATTGGCGAATTTCAAATGTACAAATGATGATGGTGGTATTTAGTTTGCTAATAAATGCAAATTAATTTATTTGATTGATTAATATTTCACGTAGAAACTTCTTTAAAGCTACTTGAGATAGACCACGACATGATGCGATGAGATGAATTGGCATTTAGCCCTTGAAGTCTTCATATTGCAACGAATTACTAGTTACTTCGAATTGCAACTTCAATTACTAACGAACCACAAAGACAACGTGAATCATAAGCAGTTTTTAATGAATCATGTGAAAAATAATTAAAAATATGAATAATACAGCCTAAATATGAACCCAACAAAAGCATTATTTTTTACGAAACAAAAATAGATTTAATGAACAACAAATAATGATTTTGATGGCTTATTCTTTCAGGACAACCATTATTTTTTTATCCTTTATTTCAAAATAAATCCCTGTTACATAACTATTAATTATTGGAATTGGAAACCCTATTCTTTAATAATTGGAAACAAATCCTTATTGACACTACACCACTATATTTAAATCTACGATTTTTGTTCTTTTCTTAATTAATTTTGATTAATTTAATAATTGGTCAATAAAATTATTACAATTCATTGACACGACACCATGCATATTTAAATCTTTATGATTTTTTGTCCTTTTTTAAATTAATTTTGATTAATTTAATAATTGTTGATTAAAATTGTTTGTTTTCTGTGATTTTACTTTGAAGAAGAAGAATTTTCAACAGAGAAAATTAGTTGATTTCCTAATATTTTTTCTTGTATTTCTTACAATCATTCATACTGATCTAAACAATTATTGTTGAAAAAAATTAATTAAAAAATTGTAACGCAAGATTAAATATTTCTTTAATTTAGTATTTAAAAATACTATTATTTACAAATGATTTTTCTGTAATTTTATTACTCAATTAATTGCATTTACAATAAACGAATTGTTAAGTAAATAAATTGTTGAACCAAACACATTTATCTACAATAAACAAGCGAACTAAGCCAGCAAGATCCTCTTCTTACTCAACGACAATCCTTCAGAAAACATCTCATTAATACATGTCAATCAAATTGATTTCTTCAGAAAACAATGAAAAATCCGATTTCTTGAAATTCTATATTTAAGATTTCTTTTGTAAACAGAACAGCCTTTTTTTTTCCTTCTACGAGCGGTTATGTTAATTAAAAAAATTCTATTAACGTTTGAGAGAAAATTTCCAGCATGAATCCTTGTTTGAGAAATCCGCTGTGATTGATTTGTCTTTGACGTGATCGAAAGTAAACGAAATCATGCGTTGGATGTCGTGTGATATCTTATTTGCATACTTCAAGGTTAACAATTGGTTGCCATTTTCTCTTATTTGATTTTTTGAAGTTCACGGAGAATCGGCTACGTAATTGTTTTCCGAGCTTGGAGTTGTATTCTTTGATTACTGCTATTAATTCAGTGATTTTAAGAAATATGTTATTATTAATAGGTTTTATCTTAACAAGGGCAAGTGGCATTCGGAACAATTAATTCTTTCAGCACTCTGATCCGTCTTCGGTTTCAAAATCGTTGTCAGGAAGATAAATTCTGTGAAAGCTAAATAAACGGTAAGGTATAGAATATTTCCTTTCCAACAATTAATTAATTATATATCAACCGTTTTACTAATACTGTTTCTAATCTTCTGAAAATATGTTTTCTCAGATTTGACATCTTGTTGACTAAATTCAAAAGAATATCAACATTGATAGTGACTTAGAATCATATTTATTATGGTATTCTATTTATTATAGAGATAGGCATTTACTAAATAATAATTGGATTAGTGATCTACATAATTATTATTTTACAATAAATAATAATTATTTATATCACTAATCCAGTTTAATAATGTCAGAATTGATAAATAATTAAAAAAGAATTTTAACCTGTTCAATGGGTATGACGAAATATTTCAATGCAAAACGAATTGAATATAAGTGAACCTGGTTAAGAGGTTAACCCGCGATTTCCATGCTTTGAAAGTAAATCTATTTTCTGCTTCATCCCGGAACTTTAATGGTCTAATGTATTTATATTTTACTATTTCATCAGTTTTGTGTTATATTTATCGGGAAGTTTATAATAGGATATTTTTCTTCTTTTGAAACTTTTCGCAAATGTTGTATCTAAATAATGATTTAAAAATCTGCAATTAAATGTTTAATTAATTTTGAGGCATTGTAAAGAAACAGCTTGCATAGTTAAACAGAAAATCATAATCATTTGGGCATTCATTCATAGTTATTATTATTTTTTCCAGATTATTTACAAGAAAATTTTGTTTTGTACTAATGCATACTTGGTTAAAGTAAGAATATAATTAAAAGTAAGGTAAAGTGACACTCTTAATTTCCAAAAGACCTCTGCTCTTTATGCTCAAATTTAGATATAAGCATGACCTGTAAAATTTGCAATCAAAGTCTTAAACAATCCGAATCAGTACAGAAAAAAAATTACGAAGAAATGTAAGACGACACAAAAAAGTGAGAAAAAAACGCGCAGATTGTTTCCTGAACTTTTTGGAATAAGCCCGAGGTATTGTTTATCGGAGCACTAATAATTATGATGTCATCGAGCGTCCGTCAAATTCTCACACTCACTTTGAGAAATTGCCCAAAATTATCCTTATGTAACGACGTTCGTGTTTCTTTTTAAAACGCAGCTGCATCTCAAGATTTTCTTTTCTGCAAAGATGGCAGTGAGTAAATGCACGAATTCAAAGAGAAATGACAAAGAATGGAATGTTTGTTGAAAGGCAATTTTTTTTTTTCATGCTTATAAGAATAGAAAGTATTGCAATAGTCAAAAAATTAGAACTCGAAATGTTGACGAATTTACAAGCTTCAGACCTCACTGGGTCTGAAAAATAAATTTTAAGGATTGTGCCTATCTGGCTGTGGACACGATAACTCAAAAACATTTTTAAATTGATAGATGATATTTTTTATATAGACTTTATATCACATTTGTAGGTGTCTATCAAATTTTGAACGAAATCTGTCTGTCCGGTTACTAATAAACCCGAAACAACAATTAAAAAAAATTAGAACGATATATTATACGAGATATATAACATTTCATACACAGGGTTTAACAATTGAAATATATATATATATATATATATATCAAAAATGGCGAACGGTTGATCGTCTGTTGGTCGGTACTTTCGAAAATATGTAAATGCAAACTCGAAAACGTAATGATTTATATAAATGAAATTTGATACGTGATCTTGTGACTACAAATATAGTTCTAGATTTTGGTTTTAATCGGTCGGAATAAAAGTGTCCAAAATATAGATTCGTTTTGAGTACTTGTGTATTAACCACATGCCAGGGTTGCCAAAAAAATCGCCTCACGATAAATTCAGAAAAAATGGTAGATCAATGTGAAGGATCAATATTTCCTAAGTATTGTTCGTCAATTCTATGTAAGGCAATCTTGGCCTTGGTCAAGGTCCAGTGTTTTATACAAAAAGAGGGGGAAAGGAACGACATACCACAATATTGGGAAGTATGCAAGAAAGTTTTGGGAAGACAATTTCCTCTGATTTAGAATAGCCACGGAATAGAAAACGAAATTTTAATACTTATTTCGAGAATAATCTTATAAATTAACTTATAGCTTAATATAGCTAATAAATTTGCGATAATTTTAGCCCCAAGAATAATTTAATTCGTTTTTTTATTATTAATGAAGAACAACTTAATAACTTTTAAAATTAATAACAACATATTTTAATAAAAAAATATTTATGGGTGTGAAATTAATTTTCTTACTTCAAATTTTGGAAATTCAGGATTTTGCTAATTTATACTAGATGACTCTTTTTTTACTTGTTGATCCGCACTTCAAATAAACCCTTTCCCAGAATTCCTTTTGAGGTTGTTTTTTTTTCTTCAACATTAGAATTTTTTTTCAAAGAGATAATGATATCTTTTATAAATTTTTATATAATTTTACTTATTTTATTTTTTATGAAGATTGAATTTTGTGATGAATTTTTTTGTTATTCATTTTCTAATGTGCTAGCGTTCTCAAATTTTATATACTTGTGCATAGTTGTTGAGAATATAATATTTTAAGGCTTTTAGAACTTAATTATTAGTTTTTTGACTAACTTAACTACATTTTTAATTACATATGCGTAACGAGCCATCTGGTGGTGAATATGAGAAAATAATTATTTCAAGATTGTGCGATATTCATGATAATTAATCAATGAAACTGTAAACTTAAAAATAGAAAATAATTAAAATATTTTTTCAATTTTTTAATATTCTAATAAAAGTGTGATTTTGAAAATTCTTTTTTAAATTAGATTTATTTGTTAAAGCAGTTCGTTATGTTGATTGTCCGATTTCTTCTGCACTGAATATAATTTTTTTAAATACAATTTACTTATTTTCGAACTTTTTGATATACAATATATGTGTTAATTTCAAAATATATCTGATTCATAAAACAGGAAAGACTTTATGTGATAAATGCTTAGATTATTCTTTTTTTACTTTTGGTTTCCCCCTGCATTTATGTTTATAATTTTGATGATATTCTTTTCACTAAAAAACCAGAACTAGTTTTGTCATGCATATGTTTACACTTAATCTCTATCACTATACCATTCATTGCTAAAAGCTACACAAATTTTTTTAAATATTATTTTCTTTATCAAAAACTTCTCTCATAAACTGTAAGGCTTTCTATTTATTCAATAGCCAACTATTTAAAATCAAATATATTGCTACTAGTATACTTTCTCCCAAATTATTATTGAATGATGTTTTGCCATGGTAGCCTTGTTAACCTATATATCTTAGTTTCAATATTTTGATTAATTAAAAAAAACCTTCTATATCTTTGCCGTTGTTGGAAGATCAAATTTTTTACAACTGAAAGTGATTTTTATCTGCCATGAAATAAATGCATTTTGTTGAATTGCTTTCTTGCATGGATGAACATAAAGGAAAATAATTATCATATGATTGCAGTGAAAAGCAATAACCCACTTGTAGACCACAGATTCCAGTAGCGATTTAACTGGAAACTTCTCTTGCATGTATAGCTAGCTACACACGTTCCAAAGTGCACGTAAAGTAACCTCAAAATTAAGTTAAACTTTCCAGCGTGTTGAAACCTCAAAATTAATAAATATTCAGTTTTCCTTTCTGTTTTATTTCGTCTTCTCTTACGCAGTTCTTGTTGACATTCAATTCTCGTTAGCTTTTATCTTAGTTACAATCCTAATATCCAACCGTTAGGGCAATTAGAAAGCTGAATAGAATACAATTTATTGGCATAACATGGAGGTATACAGCGAGTATTTACAAAGAAAATATACATAGTATATTATGTGATTGTTTTGCATATTAAATAACCATAATTCAAAATCCAAAATAGTGCATGTAATTTTAAAATAATGCAAGTTCACTGAACTTAATAAGGGAATCAATAAAAAAAAGAAAGAAAGAAAGAGAAAAATCCAAATTTATTGAGTTCTTTTTGAAATGGAGCTCACGAGAAGAATCTCTTTTTGTAGTATAACTTTTTTCATTGCTTTATTCAAAATTTTTCGGCAATTAAAGTAAAACACCAGTGAGATTTTTTCGTATGTCTCCTCCTAGCATGGTATTTTTTAAATTGAATACTGGAACTCCAACCACTATATTTCTAATTCATTACCATCGACATCCTTAATGGTCACGGATACACAAAATAATGGATACAGACTGTTTACATTTCCAACTCTCGATTGACTCCCCGTCACGCTTTAGCAATCGAGATGAGGGTTTCCCACACCCCTACCCCCAAGTATATTTCTCTTCATCCGAAAATAAATAAAATGCGTGGGTGGAGGACATACGAAGGTCGTCATCATGCAAATAGGGAATGGCTTGTGTCGTCAGCATTGAATCATTCTCGAATGTATCAGTGAGCAAAAGAAACCTTTAAGGTCAAATAGGAATCTTTGGTGGCCTCTAATTGCACCATCGGACATCATGACGCTTTCCTTGAAGGAGAAGGGAAAGTGAATATTTCTTTCTGCAAATCTTTAAAATGTGCTCAACAATGCTGATTTCATCAACAAGATTAGATGATTTTATCTAAACGAGGAGATAATTTCTATTTCATATATTTCTATTTTTTTATATAAGCTATTTTTCTATTTTCATATAAGAGTTTCTTTCAAAAAAGAATTGTAAAGCATTATAATTCTCTGGAAAATTTTAAATATATCTTTCTATCTACTTGCTTCATTATAAAATTCCTATTATCGTATTTAAAAGGATGGTAAAAAATTGTAAAACACTTTAATTACTCAGCGTAATCCAGTCTCCACATTGTAGTTAGACTGCCCGTAATTAGTATCTATAGATTGGGAGGGAAATATATAATATATTAAAAACATAATTAAGAAATATGATGATTACCGGTTCTTTATCTAAAAATTACAAAGGAACTGAAACAAATTGCTAAGCATCATTCATTGTTTCAGTTTAAATAGAAAAATTGAGCATTATATAGTTATCTTTGAAAACTTCTGCCCCCTCTCTCTCTCTCAAAAAAAAAAAAAAGCAAAAATATTTATTTTGAATTCTTAACAACTAATCATTGAAAATTTTCTTATTTTTTAAAAATATATTTTCATATATATGATGCTTGAACTACAATTTTAAAACTTTTCTTGTTTGGTCACAGAAGACATGGTTAAAATAACTGTATTCTCCAAATTTCTTAAATCTATAATTTCGCCACAATTTTCGTAAATGTGTAAAATTTGTAAAAAGTATTTCAACTTTTGTTAAAAAACTCAACTTGTAACTCAACATTGTAAACAAACAAAACAATTCAAAATTGTAAACAAACATTAAAGAAAAATTTAATAAGATCTAATTGGTTCCACAATTGTAAGGATTTTAATTCACTTTCACTATTTTATCGGTATCATGAAAAAAGTCATTGATATTACGACTTTACTTTTAAAACCATTACGTATTTCATGTTTTCTTACCGCTTTATATAAGTTATCAAACTTTTTTAAAAATATGTCACGACGAATGATCAACTTTTACTTCTAATCGCCTGCAGTTACATTTTTAGAAGCTCTTTTTCAAGGCCTTTGCAAATGAATACTTAATCAATAAGATAAAATGCTGAAATACCTTGAAAAATATCAGTAGAGTACTTTTGTAGTTTACTTTCACTGAAAATGAAAGATACGAAAAGATATAATCACTTATATTTCCGCAAAAGGGATCGTATACAAAATGAAAAAAAATAAAAGGTAATTTTGAAATTCTCCTTTCAGTGTTTAAGCATTGCTTAATTTTCTATGTTATCATTAAATGAAACATTCATTACAATAATAGTAATTTAGTTAATGGATAACTTAATTAATTTAGTTAATGGATAATGGATACACGAATAGTAACTCTTCGTGTGTGTTTTTTAAAGATAAATCAGCAATATTCTTTTTTTGTTGTTTTAGAAAATTTAAAATTAATTAAAAAAAGGAAAAGGACCTGTGAAGAAAGGTCATCAAGTTTAATTAATTTAATTTTATCGTCACATTTTGAAAATTTTCAAGTACTGGGATGGACCTCGTAATTTTCAGTCATGGGAACCAAGTGCGAATAACAAAGGTGATCCTTTCTAGAATTGCGAACAGCAGCACCAGCACAGTGGGAGAATATTTGACTCATGGGGTATTAGAGTGCACCATGGTAAATCATTTTTATAATTTGTCTTAAATCTCTGACTCATCTCGTCACCGGAATTCCTTCTTTATAGGATCGAACATACATTTCATTAAAAATAAAAATATTAAATAAATATTGCAGCACTCATTTTTTGAAATATATTTCGTTTTTTTAGAAATGTTTCAATCATTTGTATCCTTCTTCATTTGTAGTATTATATTGCTGGCGAGTTTAGAAAATCCAAATATTCTTAGATAGTTAATGGTAAATCGCTACGTTGCATCATAATTGACTTGTCTTTATATTGAAAATTTGCCTTACTAATTTTTTGTGTTGTGCCTTGACGTAGAATGTGAGACTATGAATAATTGATCTCACTATTTGTACGTTCCCTAGACATAGAAGGAAAAGGAAATAAATGTTAATAGCGTTTGAAGAATGACCCAAGGCCTTGACAGAGACAAGTGAGAGTTTTTCAAGGCTCGCTTGGAGGAAGGAAGAGCAGACAACAGGTAACTTCTATTTCTGAGTCAACCGCTCGCTCTTCAGAAGGAGCGGGTTGACCCGAAGCAGAGTCACTAGACTCACTCCTGTTTCGAAGGAGAAAATATGAGGAAGAGAGTTCAGGAGCGAAAAACGAAAGAAATAACGAGCTTTCTTGGCCAGCCTCACCTTAAAGGTGAGAACATAGGATACGGGCGCTGGAATTTAAATGGGAAAGAAGTAGGAAAAAGACTGTAGGAACCTCACTGCCATTTATTGAATATGTCGGAAGTCATGTTTGAAGGGCTCTTTTGAAACAATTACCAATGGTGTGCTACATGACAATCTTAATATCGCTGTAACTCGGAAAGTTCAATTGCAAGTTCAGAATACTTGACTTAATTTCGCCTCATCTTATGCTTGTCAGAATGAAGAAACATTTTAGAAAGCTCTAATTATCTCGATTCAATTAATCATTCTTGATTTTGATTGATTGATTGATTTGAATGCATCAATTTGAATTTAAGTTATGAATCATCTGCCTATTTTTAAATTTTTCAGATCTTTATCTTTATTAAGTATTGAAACAAAGCTTAATAGTTATAAATTACTATCATATAAAGATGGCATAATTATTTAAAATATTTTTCTGTTGTGGTAGGAAAGAATAAATTGAATAATTACTTGGTGTAGAAAGTAGAAACTGTGTTTATCTACTTTATATAAAGCTTACGTTGTATACAATTAACAATTGAATGAAAAGTTGAATATCCAGTCCATCTATTTTATTTCCTAATGAGAATTGTGTAGTTTCTCCATCTATTTTAATTTTGTTTATTCCCACGAATTATAAAGAATACTTAACTTACTTTTGCTAAACAATTATTAGTTGAGAAAAAATCTTTGAATTTCTTGCTACAATTATTCAAATATACAATTTATGTAAGAAATTCTGAGTGCCAAGATTTCCAAAATTATAAAGTATCTGAATCTTTTCCAACCTTTTTAATCATTAAAAATTATAAAAAAAATCATAATAATTATAAATCAGTTAAAAAAAAATAACATAAAACAAAATAATTTTTGTTTTTTTCATTTAGCAAAGTGAAGATCCCCCCCCCCCCCAATACTAGGTTCAGAGAAGACATTTCTAGATTTATCATGACTGAGACGTTTCTCATTCCATTCCGAATCATCCCGAAGAATTAATTTATCTCTTAATTCTTCCTCAGTTGGTCCTCTTGTGCAATGAAAAAGTTACCTTTGAGTTAGAATCCTCGAAAATTCAACTTTTAACGGACACAAGTTCACACACGATTACTAAGAATTCCGTAATTTATCATGAAGGTCACATAAGCGCGCACATTTTCCAATAAATCGTGGACTCCTGCGAGTTTTGTATGCAATCTAGAAGCCCCATGACTCATCACTTAAGCCTTGATCTTTCGCGATCTTAATCTGCCTTAAGGGTTTGCTTCGCACATGTAGCATTGCAACAAACTTTTTCGGCCGGAATCGTCATTTCTAAATTTAAGAAAAAAAGATTTTGACCGCTTGGAGGAAAAGATTCCTGGCATGCTGATAATAACAAAGGAAGCTTACTTCATGGTTGAAATCTTCTAAAGGCTATTTCTGGATATGATTTAAGGTAATATAAAAGATATCCTCTCCCTTAGGGCCACGATTTAAAAATTGTGTTGTTTATCAGTTTCATTTCTATTGTGTGGATAGCAATTAGTTTTAACAATTTAATTGTGAATGAAAAGAAAAAGGCAAAAAAATAGATGATTTTGATCATTCAATTATATAACCAGATTTCTTTGAGAAGCTTATTACTTCTTATTCAAATTCTAATTCTTCTAATTCAAATTTTACACACCCAAATTTTCTTTGATTAGTATCAAATAAGATTCATCATCAAGGTGTTATTTGGGTTTGGTGTTGATGTTGAAAGAGTGTTTCAAAGATTGAATATTGTGTGCTTTAATTTCTTTTTAGAACATGGCGAAAAAAAGTAAATAAACAATCCCCATGGTCTGAGCTATATTTACCTTCACTTCACTACTGTCAATTCCAGTACAATTGCGTGGTTGAAATTCTGTTTTATTTAAAAAAAAAAAAAAAAAAAGTGCAGGAGGTGAAAAATTGGAAATACCATGATTTGTAGTTAATCGAAAATTAGAATACAGAAAACTAGTAAAAAAATTTATATTTGTTGATATTTTAATATGAAAAATTCAACATAATAAAATAACTTTCTATAAAATATTTTGATCTCGATTTTATGACTTAAGACAGCGATAACCTCGACCTTTAAAGCATGAGAATCAGGGTTTCACCGTTTTAGTGGGCCTGGTGAATTCTAAAATGTTTCGAATGTCCGCACTATAAAGAAGTATAGATATTTATTAAATGGCGAAAGCGGCATATTTAAGTATTTTTGAAGATCTAGCTAATGCACTTTATGAATTTTCCTTTTAATAAGACGGACAATTTTGCGTTCAGCATATTTTCAAATAGGTTAATGATTTATTTTAGCTTAAAAATTTGATAATTTATTAATATCAAATATATATATATATATATATATATATATATATATATATATATATATATATATATATATATATATATATATATATATATATATATATATATATATATATATATATTATGACTCTAAACTGCCTGGTATCCACATTTGCATGCAATATTTTTGAAGCAGATGTTCGGTTTTATAAATATTCTAATAATTAAGTGAACGCAATAAATCATACAGAAGCTGATCGATTATACTTGATTAAACGTTGATATTTTGCCAATATTTTATTATTCACAAAATTTTATTTTTAACAACGTTATCTATTTAGCATCTAGGAAAATAAATTTTTAAATCCCTTTGTTTGCGTCTTCTTTCATCATAACAACCCTATGTAGTTACGCCTAACCTACCTGCGTAGTTGGAAATTTCGGGACTTATGGCAAAGCATATTCAAATCTCATCATCTGATCAGGGTATAGAAGGTACCTCCACCCCACCCCCAAAGCTTTAGTTCTTATTCACAACGGGACGTTAATTAAACATATACAGACAATCATTCGGTTTTTGCTATTCATTAAATATTGTAGAAGTGGAGTAAGAAATTTGATCAAATTTGGATTTCAGACATGCATTTAAATAAATAAAAAAAAATTTCGCTTGCTTTTCGAAGTTTAATTTGGGAAAGTCACTTCCTTCGTATTACGGAAGTTTTCAAACCCATTTGTAAATTATTCGATCGAAAAATTTATTCTGGAGAACCAGTGACCTTCAGCAGTTGTCAAAAAGTCACCATGAATATGAATCAAGAGTTTGTTGATACTAGATATAATTTAAGTTACTGTGTATTTAGATATCAAGGAAAATTTTATTTTCCGCAAACAACGGATCTTTTAAAAAAATCTTTTAACCGCCAAACACTTTTAGGAAGTTTATCAAAAAGGAATTACGGAAGCAAAACTACGCATTTAGCTAAAGCCACAGGTTGTTCTAGTGCTAAACGTGCTACTTGGCAGACTCATCACCATATGAAATAGGTTTCTTTCTGAGGGCGCGACAGGTACTTTTAACACAAATTCATCGATCACTGTCGTGCTGTGCGTGCGATGGGTAAGGCCAAGCCTGCTGTTACGAGGAAGGAAGTTAATGAGACTCATGATGAATGCCAGACAAATTTGTACTTCGTAATGGATAGAATTAGGAGTAATTTTATTCTCAGGGTACAAATATTTCGTTTTGCTTGTCTTTGAATAAACACTCCATTACTTTTCCTTAATCTAGAGGGACAGATTTCTATTGTTGTGTGGAAAATTATTCTTTTATTTGTGAAAGTTTTCATGTATTTTTTTAAATGAAAGATATGAAGATGGAAAAAAAAAAAAAACATTCTCTTATAACCTTTTAGTTGGGAGAATAACTTTGAATAGATTATATTTCCAGACGGATTTTATAAAAGGCGTTTGATGGTTTCTGTTCCAGACATTTCAGTTAACATAACTTAGACAATGGCCCTTTCAAGGTTCAAATGGCAAAAATAACTTTAAATAAGTATAGAAACACAAAATCACTTTGAGAACAGGAGAGAGAAATAGGAACACTATTCTCACTCCACACTATTCTTTAAAAAGTAAATAAAACAGATATCAATAATGAGACATGTATATACTTATAAAAGAAAACGAGGAAAATTTTCATTCTGAAGATAAGTTAGAACAAATAGGGGATTTCTTAAAGCAAAATTATATAATATCTGAAAAGTTGCAGATATTAATATGACTACAATAACACTGAATCGTCCTAATATCAACCATGTGTGTATAATTGAAGAGAGAGGGAGAGAAAGTTACCATTTTTTCAGGTTTGAAGAGAACATTATTGAAATGGGTTAATATTAAAACTTTGAGTTCTAAAAATGAATGAGTTCAGCATAAGAATTCTTAAAATGTCGATTGCTCTGCCGATGTAATCATATCGAACAAGATATGATTACGTGGGAAATTTTTTTCTAGATTTTCATTACCTTTGCAAATATAATTATTAATTACCTAAACTAATAATATATTTATAAAATTATATTAAATAATAATTTAGTGTTAATTGTTAATTCATTATTTATATTCTAATTATTTTTCTCATTTGTGGCCATTGAAAGATTTTTTGGATAAAAACACGCACAATATTTTGAAAATTGTCTTCACCTGAAAAAGTGACGAGAATGGAGAAAATTCGAGATATCCTGGGACTGAATCCGCTCGACATGAAAAAATACTGCTGTTGTAGCCATGGGGACTTTTTTAGAAATTACAATATAACTTGAAAATTGAAACCTCTGAAACGAATTTAAAAGAGATGAAGCATTTATATCTAGATAAAGAATTTTTCACAATCAATGCAAAACATAATACATATAGTATATATTAAGAACATATGCTGTAATTTCTCAGGGACATTTAAGCGACTATGTTATTCAAGGCAACCATTTAGCTTACAAAATGTTTTTCTAAGTAAGGCCAAACATAACATCTTAATTTACTCTGATATACCAACGTTGTTCTGGCAAATGGCGGGAAAAGTCAACAAGAAGTCAACAACTCGATTCCCCGGAATTCTCACATTTTAAGACCCCTCCTGAGGGATCAAAGGTCCTGAACTCTCTCGTACTTTCTGGAACTTTGATGGTGTAAATAGTCCAACCACCGGCAGATGGGTGGGAGCAACCCCACCCCTTAAAAAGCACACCGCTTTTCTCCCAGACTTTCACAAACATTTCGAACTCCAGACGGATTCCCATAAAAAATGGAAATGATGGGGGAGTGCTTTCTTCCACTAACCCACCGACTTCTCAATCCCCACTTGTTTGGGAATGGAATCCCTGGCCTGGGGTGCAAAAACCTGGGTCAAAACAACCTAGGTCAAAGTACCTGCTGAGTGATATGGTTTGATTGTGATGTTATTTGCCAAGGTTGAGGTAGCCATTTTTTTATTGTATAGAGAGTATTAATATAATAATTGTTGAGAATTCAAGCATGAACATGTGAATTGTTTCGAAGAGAATTTTTGATTGTAAGATTTGTAATCAAATATGCAGCTTTATTTTTGTTTCATATACTTATAAAATTGATTTCTGAATTAAAAGCTACAATTTATTACAGCCTTGTCTGTTCGAGCTTATTAAAAAGTCATCCATCAGTTTTAATTTAGTGTATCATATTTTTTAAATTTCCTATAACTTAATATATGCATTTAAATAAATTTAATTTAACATTCCACACCGATTTACAATATCTAATCAAAAAGTAAAATTTTCATTCTCATTAATTTAATGCTTCTTGTATTGAAAACTAAAATAGAAAGAAGAAATCAACATTATATGTATGATTTTTTATTAATGTAAATTTATACCATTTCATTGATTACTTATAAAATATTATTTTAATCATTTTAGTTCAACCACTTTTATTAAATAAAGAATTTTATGCTAGTTATTCATGGTCGATCAATATATTTTGAGTAATTTTTTTCTATCTCTGTTATAAAATTCATAGATTTGTATTATAAGTCATCTGATATTTAATGAAGAATAATTATTCATCGAAAAATAGAACTCAAAATATAGTACATTAAAAATAAAAACATTTAATCATCTATCTAGTTGAATAAAAAATGTTTACCTCTGCATAAAAACTTATCACATACAACAATTTTCACTAAATAAAAAAAATATTTTTGGTGTTCGTATATTGCAATCGATTCAGTATAAAATCATTCATTTTGAATTTATTAAAGGCTTATTTTTAGTCAAATAAGCAAAAGAAAGCATTGAAAAATCTGAAATAACAAGAAAAGTACGAAGAAAGTCTGTATTTCTTTTATTTATGGAAAGGGAAAAGTCACTTTTACGGGAGGGAAAATACCCAGACTCTACTAAAATATAATACTTTCTCAAGATATTTGGCGTTCTTTTCACAGCAGTTTAAGAATTCTCTTCACAAACAATTACTCACTTTTAAAATTTCAGTAATTGTTGTTATGAGTACTAAAGCGCAGTATTATTTTCCCATCCATCAATTCTTTCAGTTTTCATGTTCTTGATTCTGTTTATTATTATTGTTATTTTAAGCAAGAGGCACGGCAAAAAAAAAATCTTGATAAATATTAAAGAAATATTTATAAAACAAAGATAAACTACAACAACAGATAAACGAATATTAAATGGTCCTGGATTTTTTTAGATTTTTCCTTATTGAGAAAAAAAATGTTATGTTAGAACCCTCAAAAATGAATGCAAATCTTTATAAAAACCATAAAATCTGAATATACAGCGTAACCTAGATATTTAGAATAAAAAAATTTAAATATGCTCTAAAATAAAAACTATTTAAAGTAAGAAACGAAATAACTGGTTTCATGCATTATTCTATAAGCAAAGGTTCCCCGCTCTCTATTTTCATCAATTCCTGTATAATTTATTTTTTTTTATTATTATTTCCATTGTGTATAATATAGATAATTTTGGTTTCCAGATTCTATTCATATTAAGTGGCAGAACTCTTAGTATAACAGCTTGTTCCGTTTTTATCCTTTCTTTAACGTAACTGTGAATTTTTTAAATATTATAGTAAAAGTATTCACACACATTGGATTGTGGTATCGGATTAAATTAATCTTATTAATACTGAATAATATATTTTCTACAAAATATAGGAATCTGAATAAGTTAATAATTCGGATATACTGACAAAACACACTAACTTCTATTATTAATGTACCACTATGTTTGAATCATTAAAATAATTTTCAATGGAGTTATTTAAGTGACGTCTGAGTCACATGACAAACATGATTGCTTGCAATCTAGCATTTGATTGCATTTTTTTATGCTTTAATGAAAATACCATGTTAATTTTTCTTCCAGAAAATGCACATTGATCACAAAATTAAATTTGTGGTATACCATGAACAATGATCTTTTAGTATTGCCATTGGCAAAAGTAGGAAATTTCGCCGACAAAACTCTTCCGATATCGATTAATTCAATTAAATATAAGGCGTGTAAAAGTTTTTGTTCTTAACCACAGTTAAGTCAACACCACTTGATTCAGTTTAAGAAACATACAAAAATTTAAAAAATAAAAATATAAGTTTCTTTACACTAAAAGAATGATTTACATTTCACTGAATGGGTGTTTTGAAGAGTAAACATTCAAGTTCATTAAGCCGTCACCTTTTTCAAAGTTTTGTAAGATCCATTGATCTATATATTAGCAATTACTGTTCGTTTCTTTCATGTTATTGTTAAAGATACAGCAGCCAAAGTCAGTGGCTCAGTAGGTGAAGTTTACGAGAGCGTAGGTCTCTGTGGTTAGAGGTAGAATTCTGAGGGCAATAAACGCAACGAATCACGTGCAAATGTTTAATATTCGAAACGCATATCAGTGTAAGGAATGTATCTTAAAGTTTAAAACAACTTGACGAAGATTTTAATCTTATGCAAATACTTTATTTATTTATTTCAGGCACATGTCGCAATTTAAGTGCAAAGATCTAATGAATTATTTAATTACAAAAAAATTTATAATTGAATTGTCTCGATAAAATTTATTCCTATACATTTTTATTTTTTCAGCTATAATTTTTGCAAAACATAAAACTACTACTTATCATTCTATGCAAATGATGGTTTCACATAATGGCTAATTTTATAATGTTGTTGAAGTATACAAAAATTAGAAATGCAAACTTTGAGGGCGGTCAGTCATTTGCTTTTAAGATTTAGATTAAAACAAGAAAAAGGAAAAAAGAACAAAATCCGGAGCATTAAAATAAAAATGCAAGAAATCGTAACTTTTTCTTAACTCTGCCCCCCCCTTCTTCTTGCTAATTCTAAAAGAAAGAAAAAAAAGACATTTTTTTAAGTGTTTTTTATAATAAACTTAATTATATCATTCATTATTATGACAATTTTATTATTTTAATTTTATTTATATATTGCACATTTATTGCTTTAAATGAGTAACTTAGAAAAGGATGCGTCTTTTTCATCCTGTATATATATTGCGAGTTGTTTAGTATGTTTACTTAATTAACTTTCTTTATTTGCTTTCGTAAAATTAATTACTTAGAAAACGGGAATTTAAATTCAATGTAGTGATTAGGGCATTCGCTGCATTAATTTTTCTTTTCCTTGCCTAATTTACATATAATTTTTTTGAAGTTATTACTATTATTATTATTTCAAATATAATATAGTAAGAATATGACAATGCCTACAAATTGGCAGAAAACGGAAACTAAATGAAATTCCGATTTTCTTTATGTGATTTATATTGTTAATATACAAAAAAAAAATGATATAATCTCATATATGAAACTAGTATCAATTCGTATATTAAAAAATAACAAAGCTGGTGTTTAGAATAAGAATATTTCATTATTCCATTCTGAAGTTTCCAAATATTAGGAAGTAAAATATTGATTCCGCTAAAGCTGAAGCACTGTGAAAGATTAAAAAAAAATTGTGATAGTTGGAATGTGATAGGTGGAATTGCAACACTTCATCCACAGAGTTGATATATTTAATTGGTGGCATTTTCGAATGAGCAGGCATCTGTGAAAGAGTCGTGACAATACAGCATACAAATCTCACGATAACCCTAAAATAGTATGGAACGCATTCTTAGGTTGATGACTTAAACGATAACAACAGATACATCTGGAAAGAATGTGTGAAAATCATAAGCCTGAAGGAAAATTCTTCATTTACTTTTTTTCTCCAAATGATCACCCGTTACATCATTTGATGTTACTGAGATGCGCTGAATGAAACTTAGTCACGACACTCCAAATTAAATGGCAATGCGTAAGTCGTAACATTAATGCGTAAGTTGGTGAGTTGTCATATGCGGAAATGGAGCTCGGAAGCATTGGTTTTTGGAAATAATTGCTTGCATTTACGGAAATGGTGGTTTCAAGAGAAAGATTATAGTTGATTGTTGTTTATGATATTTAGTAGGAAAGTAAGTTTGAGTTTGGGGTTTTGTTAATACCTACAGCAAATGATGGGGATAAGTTACGGAATTAATGACAATAACTTGTTGAGAGGGTTGGTTAAGTATGCTTGATCTTGGGTTTTATTATCGATCGGAGCATTCACTAATACTGAATCCTTTATGAAAGTAAAACATTTTTTTTGGGGTTCGTAATTGCTTTAAAAGTAAATAATATGTGTATGCGCAAATATTCCTCTTATAATTTTGTATCAATACTTATAATTAAGTATTTATGCATCTAATTGTATTACAAAAAAACCTACTGTTTCATAAAAAAATGCAGATTAATTTTCCAAGCTCAGTCATTAACTGAAGTCAATTCCGTTCCATTCCGTTTCCGGCATTTCCATTATACTTATTGAAAGACTGAATTGTTCAAATAATTTAAAAAAAAGTTCATTTTATCCATAAATAAAAATAAATAATATCTTCTGATTTTTTTGTCGACCTGGCGCATTCTCCTCTCTCTGTCTCTTTTTAAAAATTAAATTCGATATTTTTAGAATTTTTGCAGTGGGCTAGGTGTTTTAAAAACTGTACTTTAAAAATTGGCTGATACAAGAATATATGTTTTTATTTCCGATTATGTGAAAAAATTTCTTAGAAAGTGCTATTTTGAATAAATTATGAGGTTGTAAATGTAAAATTCTTTCTCCGAAATATTAATTAAAAATATCCATTTAGCCTTTCAGCAAATAGCTTATAAAAGGAAAATATTCTGCTTCTATTGAGTGTATTTAGGCGAAAGACATATAAAATAGATAAAAGAACAAATGAATAAGAATAATTTTTATTTTAACTTCCTATAGTTGTTCTTCAGATCTGGTAAAGTTCACGGGTCTGAAAGATCAATGCTTCAATCAAATCAGCGTGTTACTTTTTTTTACCGACGGATTCATTCATGAAAACTAGTTATCATTCATTTGAGTTTGCAACTGTCAGTGAATAATGAATAATTAAGCATTCAATAATAAAGAATTTTAATGTTAGAATCTGAATGCTATTGTATGTGCATATTAAATTGTCGAAACTTCAAGTAAGACACTTTGTTTCCCTTTGACTTTATTAAGAAATACGAAAATTGCTTTTGAAATGTATTAGGCGTGAGAATAATTTGACCTTTTAAATATCATATCGAAAAACTATTTAAAACGGAATATTAAATTAATATTGAGAATTCCTGATTTAATTCTTTGCATGATTAGAAAATACCAGAAAAGTGTCAAAGGCCAAAATGGGATATAAGTCATAAAAAAATTTCGAATCTTCATTTTACGCAAAGTGAAAGCGTATACTTTTTTTTGCGTGTTCTTTAAAAATTGAATACAATGGCATCTCCTCTTTTATTATCTGAGGTAGGAATTTGAGACATCTTTCTGACAGGAAGACTAGAAAAGGAACTCCATCCATTTCACAATCCAGAAACAGTTTGAAGAAATCCATAAGACCGTTATTCCCTCATGAACAATCATCAGATTTTTTCAGAACGTCGTTGGGCAATACACAAATGATAGCTTTTAGACTCCAAGCTCTTTCTTTTTTATAACTAGACAGGTTGGAATTCCGATCTGTTATTATTTTAAGGTCACTATTGCTTTTAAGATAAAGCTCGAACGTGCCACGTTCATGCCCGTGGACCTTCTTTGGCCCCTTCCTACCTAAGGTGGCTAAACTTTCTCTCGCTAAGTGAAATTTATGTTCTTTGTAGTTCATTGAACGACCATGTAGTTGTGCTTTCCATTAATCATACAACTCAGAATCAACCATAGTCCCCATTTCACTGTTAAAAATCAATTTTATAATCTTTCGAAATTCGTAATTTATTTTTATGCGTACTTTTAAAAGATTGATTTAAACTTTTAAAAGCTTATTTCCATTCTCTTTATTCTTAATAAATCCAATATCATATTCTGTGCATAGAAATTAATATTTAAATTTTAATATCTAGTCCTTTCAATTACTACCACATCTCAAAAGTCTAGGACATTTTGAGAAGGCGGAGAAAGGGCGCCACTAATGGGAAAAGATTCATTAATGTATTTATTTTATTTTTTTAAATATAATGGAAGAAAAAATATGTTTTTTGAATATTATAGCTAGAATGCTGTCACAGTTTTTTTTTCCTCCACCCTACAAATTGAAAAAGTGAACGGCGTCTTTCTAATAAATTTTAAAAATCACTGGAATATAAATAATTTTAAAAAAAAAACTTTTTTTTTAAAATTTGGAAAGGAAAGTATATTTTCACTAATTTTTATTAGGATTCTCATTTTAATGCGTATGAGCATCGATTTTGAATTAATTTAGTGGAGCACTGAAAAGGGTTTTCATTTGCTTTCAATATTCATTAAAACAAATGTATTAGCTTAATTCACACTGTTAAAGTTTCGGCCTTATAATTTAAAATTCGCCATGTTTAAGTATAAAAAGAAATTTTTTTAATGAAATTATAAAGAGTTATCTAATGTGAAATTTTTAAAAAATTGAAAATATAGAGTATATCTTTGTTTTCGTTTATTAAAAAATTTACTATCATATTAAAAAAATGAAAATTGATACATATTGAATAACGCTATATTCAACTTGAGATAATAATGATAACTGCCTTTTTTTTAACTAAAAGCTCAGTTGGAAAAATTACACTTGATATGAGAAACAAGATTCAACATTATTAGTTTCTAAATGAGGCTGTATTAGTGAATCTAAATACGTATATTTTTTTTTTCTGTTTTTATATGAAAATCAGTATGGAAATTGGAGTTATTCTTCGTTATGGATTTTAATTTATAATTATTAAAGACGCTAATTTTTACGAAATTTTTTGTTTCAACTAAAACGGTCGAACATTTTTAAAAACAATCACTCATGCGTTGGGTTTTTAGAGCGAAAAGTGAAAGTATCCGAATAAAATATTTCCTAATGATCTAACCCATCTTTTTAGCATAGAATAAAAGGCAGATTTATGTGATTTCGACACCTTTCATTAAAAACGATCAATTGCATCATCACCTTTGGGTTTTGAAAACATCTAAGTTTTAATTCCAGAAAAGTCCTCTTCCTTTCGTAAAAACCCTATAATTAAGTAAAATAACTTCATATTGTTAAATAGCACGTTTTGTTTTCGCGGTCTCTGAATTTGCTCTTTCATAAATACAATGATGATGAATATGCACGTCAAGAAATCAACTCTTAAAAATATTAAAAGCCATCGATATTCAGATTTAAGAAGATGAGGGTAGCTGGGAGGTGAAGGACCCTGCGACAAGTGTTCCTTGCCTCCCGACATCCGGATAAGAGAAAGACAATGATGGATTTTTTTTATATTATTATTATAATACTTTTCGCTTTTTATTGACTTTTTTTTTCTTCCTTCCTTTACTGGAAGAAGTTTATTTTCTAACAGTTCAGTGAAAGTGATGGTCAAGTCTGTAATTATGCAGGGAATAGGAATTTCAGAACCTAGGATCGCAATTTCACTTCGTGGGAAAATAAAAATAAAATGAAAATAATGAAAAAAAAAGTGGCAGAAATCCTGGCAGTTTTGTTTTTACTTTTTTCTTCTTCGCACAGTAGCTGTTAGTTTGTTTTTCTTCTCGCTGTTGGCAATGGTTGCGTTTATGGGTGTGAGCGGGCTCTGGACGGAATCCATCCTCCCAAAGAGAAACTGTGTAATTTAAGAGCAAATGTTTGTTGTTTCCAAGAGGTGGGAGGGTGGAACAGCTGGGTCGATAACCTGTCTCGTCGTCTGATTAATTCTTGGGCTCTTTGCGAAGCAACAGGCGCTTACATTACTTCAAGGTTCAGTTTTTTTTTTTTTTTCTTTTTTTCTTTTCCTTTATGGAAGAAATCAAATTATGTTACTTGTAGCATTAGTTGGGTTACAAGGTGTGCACGAAATATCTCATCTCAAGTCTGAAAAATCTTCTATTAACTAAAATGGTTCGGCTCTAAGAGTAGGTTTGTGATTAGGAGAAAATGAATTCTAGAGAAATATGCTTCAAAAATTGAAGTCGGAAATGGCGCGCGCAATTTAAACGGTCTTTGAAATTACATGCATCCTAACATGGACTCGAGAGTGATTTAGATTGTAGATGGATGAATTAATTGAAGTAGATAGTTATTTACTTCTTGAATGTGTTTGAATCAATTGGGGCTTTTCAAGAACACTGATATAGTGTGTATTTAATTTTTTTTTGAAATTAAAATAATATTAAATGAAAAAAGTCATTGAGAGGAAAATTTAAAAGAATAATTTTTCTGACCGAATAAATTGCTGCTAAAACAAAATCAATTTAAGGTGGTCAAAGAAAAAAAAATAGCTATAAACTCTTTGGTAGTTCTTTAAATATTTCTCTAAAACAGACTTAAAATAAAGGAAAAATATTTGAATTTCTCAAATTGATAACTATGATAGTCTTCCAATTTCTCTCGAAGAATGTATGAATGCATTTCAAGTGTTTATGAGTCAAAATATAGTTGGGAAATATATATACAAAAACCGAGGACACTCGTTAACTTTTCGATGATAAATAAAACTCTTCTAGAGCAAATTTTTTTAAATCTTGAATTTCTGTCGAAAAACACTGATTTTTGAAGAATAATAAACCATTTGCTTTTGTTTAATTGATAAAAAATATGTATGATATATGATATTTATGGACATGCATATTTTAACCTTTATCTGTTCTAAAAAAAAGCTTAACCAAGCTTTTATCTAATTAGATAAATTCTCATATTATTAAACAGAAAGCTAATATATATATATATATATATATATATATATATATATATACTATTTTCTTTTATTTGTTACTCTTTTTTTCGGATAATTAAACACAGCATGTGTTTACTGAATGAAAGTTAAATAGATCTGATTAAATTAAATTCTTTTAAAAATTCATTTAGCTGACAAAAACATTTAAACATATTACTAAACATTCTCAACATCAATTTTTTTTATTACCTTTTCACTGGAACTATTTAGAATAAGACGGGAAAACTTCTTTTACTCAAAAGGCATTCTTTTTACTACAAAGAAAAACAGGCAAACAAAGGATTGGAGGAAAAAACTGAAACGCGTTTTATCAGTGGAGCATGCACTTGTATTCCCATGGCATAGGTTAAACGCTGGCCTAAAAATAGCAAAAATTCAAACGGAAGAGCATTACATATTCGAAGTAAGTCTGACCGTCACGCATTAGTAAATACACACGCGATATCGCACGTGCGAATCCTTTCTCTCAGGTAACAAGTTTCACTTTCGAAGACTTATCAACTCAGCATTTAAAGATTTTCCAAACAAAACTTCTCACATTTTAGAAAATGTTCCTTACTAAATGATGTAAAAATCTATACTTTACTTATTTTATTTACTTATTCTTATAATTCTTACATTTTCGGGCTGTGTATTGTTCAAGCGACAGAATTATTGCCTTGCGGAGCTTTTAATTCTTAATAATGCTAATAAATAAATGCTACTATTCCCGAAATTCCAAAAAGAATACTTTGTTTCTATAATATTATTTTTATAAATGGTTAGTAAATTATTGACATGATAAAATAATTTTTAACAATTTGCTTTTTACTTTACCGAAGAATTCTATTAAAATATTTATATGCATAACTTTAATTATATAACTATTTGAAACAGTTTGCATTGAAATTATTTAAACAATTACTGTTTACTCCATGAGGAAATATTCAAGATCTCTGAAATTGGGTGCGAGAGTCCGCATTTTATACCATTTATTTAAAATTGTTACTGGTAGAACCTACTCTATGACGAGCAAAGCTCGAATTGAAATAATTTTTGTCAACAATTATTTTTTGAGAATTTAAAAATAAAGAATTTCGTTTTAAGAAAGGAAGAAAGAATGATGTTATACTAGGAAGTCGATGGCGACTTGCTTCATCGACTTCCTAGTATAACGTCAATATGGTATAAACGATGACCCTCGTACGTGAATTTTTAAAGTCTTATTTTCTTCCATCTGGAAACAAAATATGATACAGCGTTAGAATTTTGGTAACAAGAAATATAACAAATTTCGTTTTTATTTTCAATTATAGTTTTCAAATATCTTGTAACAGGTAAATTAACAGACAATCTCATCTTTAATGGATATAATTCAAAGTGTAATGCAATATGATGATAAAATAATACTCTAAATTTAATGTTTGTTGTAGATCTTTTCTTTTTTGCATTACTATGTCCAAGCGCACATGGACGAATAGACAGACTAGAGGATTTCGATAAAAATTTCATGCTTTGGAAATGTTGTCTAATGTTGTTGTAAGAAGATCAATAACCCCAATATTTTAGAAAAAAAAATAAGAAAAGACATACAATACAATTATACAAAATTTCTAAAATATCAAAACATTTATAATAAATTCTTTTAAACATTTGATTATCAATAGATAATTTTTTGTGTAATCCATTCATCTTAACACCATAACACAAAAGTGCAGTTTTTAAGTAATGCCTTTAAATTATTGTAATCTCCACGCTTTCTTTCCCGAAGAAATTTCTTCTACTTCAGGGTTAACAAGAATTAAAATTCTTCTCAAAACGAATACAGGCTGAAAATAAAATTTCTTCAAGAGCAGCAATGACCATCTGCGCCGATCCCCTTGACCTCGGGTAACCTTGATCAGGAGATGATTCTCAAGGAATCACCGAAAAGAATTATTTTCAATTAGCAACAACTTTCAATCAAAATCAACCTTGGCACGCAACACATCGCATTAAATGAATTCCATAGGGAAGAAGTTGCGTGATTTCTGTTTCTCAGCCATCACGTCCTATAACAAACTAAATGGACAGCGAAAGAATTCAAAACTAGAAGCTGTTTTAAACGTCGTGTGTGAGCCACCTGAAGTGTAAACACTTCTAGGGTTGTTTTAACAGATGGAAAATTGTTTAGGGAATCAAGATTAATATTTATAATATTCAAATCATTATTTCAGTTTTATTGTTTAGAAGTTAAGTTGTTTACTGTTCCACGATGAAACATGACAACACTTCTCTTTGAGGTGCTTGCCGCAGTTTGATGAAACAAGAATATAATTTCTTTTGTGTAATTATATTTCTGTATTATAAAAAAATGAAAATAAATTTCAAAATCATTTTCGGTTATTATAAAAAGGAAAATATTCATTGTCGAAATATTTTCAAAATAGTTTGCGTGTTTAGTAAAAAGCGTAAACAATTTACAGAAAACCTCGAATACAAGCCATCAAATTTTGATTGACTTCAGATGATAAATGAAATTGCTTTTACTTTAAAATAAATCATTTGAAATATAGCTGTTAGTATTTTATAAACAAATGCATGATACAGAGAATAACAGAATTCTTAAGTTCGCTATTACAAGCTGTATTTAATGGACTACGCCTCATCAATAAGGGAATAAAACATTCCAAACAATAGTAATATAAAAAAAAATTAAACAAATTATAATAATAATACAAAACGTCAACATAAAATTATATTCGAGAAATGTTTATGTAAAATTTAAAGTAATTTAGTTATAAGTAATAATCAGAAACTTCAAAAATATCTTATTAAAATCCAATTATTTTTGATAAAATGGAAAAAATTGAATCGGTTCGTGAGAAAAAGAGAAAATAATAATTGCTTTAAAGAATCCTTTTATTCTGAGTTTCAATTCATAAACTTGTTTACTATTTTCAGTACTAAATTCAATATTAATAGATTCATAAATAATTTATTTTTCAATTATTTCATGACATTGAAATAATTATAGAAATGTTTCCAGTAGCATTTGATTATGGGAACCGCAAATTTTTCATATGGATATTTTTTTTTCCTCCAAGTCGACTGAGGCCATGGTCAAATGGTTGGGAAACCCTAAAAGACTTTCTTTTGTGGGAGACGGGATCGTTAACCTGCTGTGACCTTCTGTGTAAGAGCAAAGGTTAAGGCGCGAAAAAGTTCTCCGAGTCTATGTGGAAAACTAGGGTCATTCTAACTGCCAGTGCGATCGAGGTGGCAATACCTAGAGGCCAGAGAAAATGAAAAAGATTTTTTAGATGCTCTTTTCCATTCCTAATGTTCTAAAAATCTATTCACGAATCTTAAATATTTTCTCAAACTTTACATTTGTTACAGTTATTAGATTTTTAATCTGTTACGCTCATTTTTATTTATTTCTTAATATTTTATTTTAATAAAAGAGTTTCTATAGATTCTTAAATTCAGTCCTTCTGCCTTCGGGAGGATGGTTATAAAGATTAATCGATAAACCGAAAATGATATCGAGATTATTCATAATAAATAAATAGATAGATAAAAAAAAAAAACATGAGTGTACTTTATGTGGGGAGATGTGAAGGAGAATTATGCAGAAATTGATTTTTTTAATTAAAAAATATCCTTTTATTTAAATTTTCAATGAGATTTTAATTCAAGCAAATAAAGCCACATTTCATTCTAATTTGGGGCAAGTCCGATATGTCTGAATGTTTTACGTTATTTCATGTTACGATCATATATACTGAACAACGCATGTATTATAAGTAATATGTTCTTTAAATCTAATGAAATTGAATTTTTGGAATGATATGCCAATACCTTAATAGTAAAAATGAGCAATAAGAATTTTATATGTATACGCACAATCACGAAATATGCAGGAATAAAATTTTTCTTATTTTTAATTACTATTTATGCTTGAAACTTTTCTGTTATTGTTTCTAATGGCACTTGCCATAGATAAGCCCACGGATTTTAGAAGTCAGTTATTTAAAGCAAAGGGTGCGTCTCTTGTTTTTCAATAGTATTATCTAGGGCTAAGAATACGACTTTGCTACACACACGTCATAAAACTTTTTAAAGGGCGGATTTTATTCATGCATTTCATCCACGAATCGTATTTAGAACTGAATCAGAGAACGATCATCCCTGATCCAGTACCCCCCAGTAGTATTACTCCCGACATGGAAAACTTTGTGACCACGACAGATTTATACATGGGCCTGCCACCACACACACAAGGAATCCTCTGCCGGCGGGGTTCGAACTCGCAATGCAAGGGACGCGAATCCAACGCCCTACCAATCAGGCTATTCCGGCCCTTTGAAGCTTTTTTTAATTATTTTGTATAACATTTCTTTGATTTCAATTCGCCTTTAAGATTTGATACTAAATAACTGAAAATCATTTGACAAAATGTGAAGAATCAATCATAAAATTTTTTAAAATTTTTTTTACGCATTGTATGTAGGAGAGAATTTAGAGGATTGTATATAATCCGCTTTTTAAACAGGACGTTTGTTCAAAACTTTAAAACAACTGTTTTGATCAGCATTAAAATCATACTAAACAATAAGGTTAAAAAAAAAAAATTAAAGCATAGAAGACTTTTTAGCTTAAAAATTTTTTCATCATTTTCCCTCGAAATACCGCTCCGAAATGTTTTATAACGTTTAATGATTAAGAAGCATGGCAAACATTTTAGAGAATGCAAGGTGAATTAAAAATGGGTGCTTGTTTTATACAGAGAAGTCATAAAATATTTCACTTGATGCACAAAATTCAAAAGATGAGCCTATGTGAAAAGAAATCTTGTAATTTACGTTCCTAATAACGATTGATTCTGAAGCATGTTGGGCACCCATAATAAACTCCCCCGCAATTCTAACATTCCAGCTGCTTCACCTTTAAGGTTAAGGTTGAGTCTTTTCAATAAAAAAAAAGCACACACATAACATTGGTAATATTTTTTGAGTTCTTTCACCAACGTGCAATTCAACGACCAGATAACACTAAAGGGGTTTGGCTCGACCCTGACTGGCATGGAATGAACAAAAAGGATTGTATACAGCCACAGGGGACGTGGGTGCCTAAGAAAAACATTGCAAGTTATTACTTTGGAACTTCTATTTGAGATAGTAGTTAACTCTCTACATTGTATTATTATCCTTTTTTTATATATACTTCCATCTGGATGACAGGAAGAGAGAGTTGTAAAATTTGATTACGCTTTTCACTCTAACATTCTTAAAGAGTAAAATATTTTGACAGAGAATACTTATGACACGGCACGCACATGTCAAACCATTTGCCGTGATAATTTGCAGTAATAAATTAAATCATATAAAAGATTTTTATCTATTAACAGAAGATAAGATAATAGAAATATTGTTATAGTAAAATGAAAATATGATGCAATTTTTAACTGGAGGCAAAATATTTAAAACGAAAGAATTTTATAGTCGCAATAAATTTAAATGGTCAGCCTGTTTTTGAGTTTGAAAAAAGTTCTGTATTTCGAGAGGAATTTTAATTGCACTCGTACTTTAAGACTGACCTTGCCAAAACTATTTTCTCGTCACAATGACTCATATACGTCACACAAGGCCTTTAAAATCTTCATGGAACTTTTAAATGACACTGAATGACATTCTCTGTTATAATTATGTCATACAGAATATGACTTTCACACTTTTTTTTTTCCAACTCTGAGCTCAGGAAAAAATTTTCGCAACCAAAAAACTGTTTCTCTCCTTCAAATTTTGACTAACATTCTCCATATAATAATTAAGTAGAAATTGAAAAATCAAAATGAATGAAATTTTAATGTAATTTTTCATATATTCTGTATGTATTCTCTCTCTCTCTCTATATATATATATATATATATATATATATGTGTGTGTGTGTGTGTGTGTGTGTGTGTGTGTGTGTGTGTGTGTGTGTGTGTGAATTTAGTCAGAAAAAATTAATTACCAAATTAATTGTTCACCTCATCTGACTACCGTTCGTACCGTACGTCATCTTATGCTACTTTGTACTACATTATGCCAAATAAACTTGCCTACAATATGCCTACTTGCCAAATAAATAACTTTGTAAAAAATAAAAATTCTATAAGTTATAAAATATTAGGATAATATTAAATTTTTCGATAATGTATTAGGATAGCAATCTCTAAGCTTCATGACGTACTCTTAATTATTAGAATATTTTTTAAACGAAATATCTGCTTCTATAATATTGTATGCATAACTGGAGTCATAATGGATAAATTAAACATTTTCACAAAATTATTAAAAGAAAAAAATGTTAACATAAGATAATTAATTAACTTAAAAATGTGCTGAATTTGAAAAGTTTATTAAAAAAGGGACCTCGTAATGCGTATTATATAAGTCTGCAAAAGAACTAAATCTGACACTGCCAAAATTAAAGAAATCTTATCTTTCACATATTAATTATATTGACTTTTAATTTTTAAATGGATTCCTCAGAAAATAATTCAATTTATTTATGTAAATATTTTAAAATTATTTGTTGAACTACATTGCTATATTTCAATAGAATTGTGCAAAATATATTATCTTCTTTTCAAAAATTAAACAAACCATTTTTTGTTCATTTCAGAAACAGTTCCTAAAGGCCGATATGGGCCGCACTTCGCCGCTTAAAGCGGGCGCCATCATTGTACTGCCAATTCTTGTGATAATCATCCCGACAATCAGTGCAGGTTTGTATAGTTATTTCCTAATAATATTATAAATTTGTCAAACAATTTGTTGAAATTAATCATGTTTGCAAGTCACTCCAACATTTAATAGAGCAATGGTGGTCAAATAATATGGTCTCTATTTCGGAACCAAATAATTCCAAGATTCTAACGCCGATTTCATCAAAAATGTGCTTTAAACTGGAAGTCGTTTCAATCGTTTTCATGCTTATGTGGTGTAGAAGTGTGAAAAGTAGATTATTATCTTAGATGTCATACTCGTCACCTGACACTGGTTTAAAATGACAATGTCGAATTTTAAACAGTCTTTGAATTGATTCAAAACAGGATATTAATATAAGTAAACAAACCAAATTCATAATCAAAATAAATGACATTCGTAGCCGGCGTCCTGGCCTAAGGGTAGCGCCTAGGTTTGTGGTTGTTCAACCATGGCTAGGCGCATGGTTGTTCTTCACCCTGTGTTCTATCTGCATGTGTGAAAGAGCTCCCCCCTCCTTGTAAAAAGGGGCTGTGCAAGCGAGTGTGTGAATGCTATCTCCATTTGAGTTGTCATCTCCATCTCCAAGTCAGACTTCAGGTCTCAGAGTCTTTACAATCGGAAGCTACTGCACTCCCTTTCCGTGATAATGCGGACACGACATCATCATCCTCGTGACATTCGTAATATTTAGTTTATTTTTCTGAAATACAACTATCCATGTTCTAATAGCGTATTAATATTCTGATACTAGGTCCAGCAAAAGAAGTAGCAAAATATCGATTTAACAGAATTTTGATAAAATTCGATATCAATTTGCAAAAGAGATTAAATTTTATTTCGAAAAATCATATCATATCCAAACATTTGTTGCCATAAAACTATACAATAAAAGAGAAGAAAAAAAAAACTGAAAATGCCCGTGCACCTTCGAGAGCGACAGACTACTTTCGAAACCTAGGGAATAAAAGTTTTATAAATGCACCCAAAGTAAATCAAAAGTTGATGCCTGCGATCGCATTGTACCGAATCATTCATGCTTATCTCCCGTTACATCTTTGAACTAATGACTCTCAGATTAGAAAACAAAGAGAAGAAAGGCCCTGAACTTGCACTTGTTACGCAGACCTTCAACATACTTATTGAACTGCTCTTATTGAATGTAATAGGAGCATAAAACAAAGCCTTGGACTTCCAGCTAATAGTTTTTCTTCGCGGCTTATTATCGAGCTGACCTGTTCAGTGAAAGTTCCGGTTCAAGACCTTTTATGTTCTCCGTGAACATCATATTTATGCTTGATCAAGATTCCAACCGAATCAATTCGCCGATACAAATCACTGTGTCAGCTCCCACTGTTACGAAAAATGTAAATGAGCAGCTGTTTTTCGTTTCGCTCTGTAGGTTTAACATCCCTGGCAAAACTGCCTGCCATTAATTTTTTTTTGAATAAAACAATTAAAATTGTTTAATTGAAGTCATTTGAAATGCATTACTATTTAGTTCAGCTCTATAAGATTATAGAATAATTTTTTTCATCAGATGTAATCGATTATGTAAAGTATTATTTCTTTTTTTCTCTATATATGAATTTGATTAGAAAAAAATGTGGAAAGGACCGTTACTTTAATTGCGTTGCGATCATTATAAAAGTAAAAGCTGCTTTAAGATAAAAATTTGCTTAAAAAAATTAAATGACATTTTAATTGTTATTTTTGTTTGAACATATTTCCTGTAATAAAAAATAATTTTATGCAAAAGTTTATAAATAGTTTAAGGGGGCTTGAAGCAAAATAATTATAAATTGTTTATATTTAGTAAAGCGTTTTTGTAATAAAAATATTTTTAAGTCAAAAATATTATTGTTGATCCTTTTTACAGTTTTTACAAAAAGGAATTATAGAAACATTTCTTAAAATGCGTATTTCGACACTGTTATTTGATTCTGAATTCCTTTTCATTTGTCATCAACTGACATTTCTTTTTTATTTTAATTTTATTTCCATTTCCGTGGTTGAGGAAGCTCTTTTGAACCAAAATGTTTACTAGAAAAGGCTGACGACACCCACACTATTTAACTAACATTATACTCACCATTTTGACAAAGCTATTTTAATTTGTGGTTTTTCTTTAAGAACTGAGTTGTTCGGGTCTCCTGTTTAAAAATATGCGATTAAAACAAATGAAAATTGTGCAAAAGAATTTTACCTTTCAAACAAAGAATAGCTTTTAATGTTTTTTGCTAAATTTGCTCTTTTTTTTTTTTTTTTTTTTTTTTTTGCACGAGAAAGTATTCAAACTTAGAACCAACCATTTTTGCAGAGATACCAACTTTTATAAACATTTCTTTGTCAAGAAAGCGCGACGAAAGAAAAACTGTTGATATTTCCCTCACATCGGTCATTACCACTCTTCATAAAATTAGTATCTGCGACGTATAATAAAGATTTTAAAAAGCTGGTTGAAAAGTGTGTTCCATCTGTACTTACATGCGTGGATGATTCTGACATATGGCGGTGAAAAAAATATAGGAATTCCAATACCAAAATGCGGAAGTTCTTTTATATATCACTTATCCTGGCAAATATGATAGAAAAAAAGTAGGAAACGTCATCTATCAGTAATTGTCATTCTAAAGATGAAATGATGCGTTATTTTAAAAATATTTTTTTTTTGAAAAAATTCTTTACATTTATGTATCTGTCATTCTTAAAATTTAATATCCACATGATTTGAATTTTAACCTGTGGTTTCGGAAGATTTTAGTTTCCCTTAAAAATAGTAAAAACCTCGAAACAACAATCTTTGCGTCGTAAAAAACGTATTCGAGGTGAATGAGATTCCTGTGCTACTCTGGATTTATGTTTTTTTTTCTGTTCGAACAATGGTTTTGACCTTGATACTATTCGAAGAAAATTCGACTTAAATGTTTCCGAAATAATACGAAATTTGAAGTGGGTTACATCGTACACAAATTCGTTGTTGCTTAAGAGTTTTTTTTAAATGTTGACAATTGAATTGCTGTTATTATCCATCCTTTTTTATATAAATAGACATGAATTTAACTACTTTGCTCAAGATAAGAAAATCAAATGAATGACTTAATTATGTTTATATCTTTATAATAAACGAAAATCACTGAAAAGGTATATTGCTGTCTTTTATATCGCATAAATTCGGTGACGATTTTATGCGATATAAAAGCGATATTATGCGATATCGCTTAATTATGCGATATTATGCGATATCGCTATTTTATGCGATATTCCCCCCCCCTCCTCCCCAATGAGAAGTACAAAAACGAGCATTTGATAAATTCTTCCTGCATATTGATATGATTAAGAAAATAAACACTATTATCCACTCATTATGATATTTCTTCAAATGATACACTTATATAAATTTAAATTGGTTCCATTTCAATAAAGGATGAGTGGGGGAATCATTTCTTTATCTATAAAAGTTAATTGATTTACATGTTTTCGAAAGTCAAAAATTAAAAATCTGGAGCAGAAAGCAAATCGAATGAATTTAAAATTTCGAATGACTAATTAAATTTCTCTCGAATGCAAAAGTGAGATACTATTCTTCAATTTTTATTAAATCAACATCATGTTTTTCTTTCTCCGACTGTTTTTTTTAAATAATTTACAAATAAAATAGTTCAAGAATGAATGATAATTTGTCTTGTAAAGAGCGATGTCCTAACGACCTTTGACAGTTAATAAGCAAAGAAATAAGGTTTAAAAATAATAAAATGTCATTCTAGAATTTCATGTTAAAAATAAGTACGTAGTATAAATTGACGCGAACCCAACCGAAATGATTTATTAAGAATAATGTTAACATTAAATCTGACGTAAGTTGATAAGAAAGCTGAAACAAAGAATAAAAATTTTAAAGATGATCGATTGAACTTCGTTCCCAAGGTTCACTGCATTGCTTTTACTTAGAAAATGAGAATAATAAAAACTCGAGCGTTCATTCCGTGTTATGTAATGAAGAAAATAGCCTTATGATTGCTCATTAAATAGAACAAATTGCTTCATAAGATTTGATTGAAAGTTCCTTTGAGTTTTGTATAAATAAAACCAAGCGAAAAACTGTCTAAGCACATTCTAGTTGAAAGTGAAAAAATATTGAGAAAAATATAAATAACTACATAATATTATACATAAATATTGCATACATTTTCTGGAAGATTTATTTTATATTGTTATAAAGCATATGTAATATTGTGAATTGCTCTAATACATATGTAAAAATGCCTTAAGCATATGATCTAAAGCATATGTAATATGGTGAATTGAAATGCTTTATATAAGAATTTAAAGCATATATATATATATATATTGTGAAATGGTTTACTTTGTTTGCAATTTGCAAGAAAAGCAAGCGGCATTGATTTATAAGTATTGTAGTAAGTTTTGGCAAAAGCGAAGCATTCAATTTATGGATTGTAACGATTAAATAGTTACAAATATTAAATTGATATTTTATTTCAACTTACAAACAAATGAGGGCGACCGCTGAATTAGGCTAGTAATAATGAATTTCTTTTTCAACACTGTTTAGTCGATATGTTTAAAATACAGTAATGGCCAATAAAAATGCACCACTTATAATTTTTAAGAATATGGCATTGAACATTTAAATTGAACAAAGAAAGTAAATGTGACGGGTTTGCAATAAGAAAGCATTAATAAATCATTTTTTGCTATTTTGCCATCTTTTAAATTTATATTTCTCAAAGAGTGGGCCACGGTTGTTTTAAAAGTTTAGATTTTCCGTATGATTTTTGTAATTTTATTTACATTTTTGACTCAGTGCTATTGGTCACCGCATTTTTACAGCGCATTTATCACATTTTATCATTTGGATTGAGAAATGTGCTTTCTAAATGATAATATCGATAATTTTGCATAGATCTAAGATTTCTTTAATACCGCTGCTCCACTTGCATTTATTGCTGAAGGAGAAAACAATCTGCTTGAGATGTCTCATGATAATTCATTAACATAAAATTTAGCATCTTGAAATAAACCAAGTTTGGGTTAGTTATAATTGATTAAAATCTTCTCCTAAATATCAAAGCTCGGAAAATTAAAATCCAATTTGCTTCTTCTTTTCTATAACATTTCTCTCATAAGGTGTAGCATTTAATTTCATGATTTGAGAAAATGTGTAGAGATCAACAGGCTAATCCATTCTGTGATTATTATATTTATTTAGGATTATTCAACTAATTTTCATATAACTTACAATGCCTTATTTTTTATAAGTTTATAGCTAAATAATAACTATAAACTATTTTTTTTTAAGTATCAGTTGTAGTTTTACAAAGCTTATTAAAATACTTCTAAATTCACCAAGGATTCGAAGAATTAAAAAAGTACGACAATAATGCTCGATAAATGTAAAGAACAGCATCAAATTCGCATATAAAATATGATAAATTCTAAAGAGGACCATTAGCCTATATTGTATGTCAAGATAAAAAAGTGTGATAGAAAAATTCAAGTAAGGCTGTTAAACAAAAATTCAAGCTTTTCGAATCAATTTCATTCTACAAATGATATAAAAAAATTTCAATTTTTATGAAGGAATAAAGGTAATTTGAAAAAAAAAATAACTGAATGTACTTAATATGAAAATTTTAGTAGAAATAAGAAAGTGTAAAAGTAAAGTTTTTATACAAATTTCTTTTATTTAGAATACTGATAATTTTAATTCTCTGCTCCAAAAAGTTTTTTTTTATTTAAATATTTTTTCTTAAATTTTATATTTTAAATGTTTATATCATTAATTGCTTATTTTTTCCCTGTAAATCTGCATGCATTTCCGAATTAAACATTGATAGATTTTAAATCCTACCCATTATAAATATTCTCATTAAAATAAAAGCATCTACGATTTCAAAGCATCTCAAAAAGCAAATTAAATTTCTAAATATCTTACCTTGATTTAAAAGTTCTACAATGCCTTTTGCATAAAATAAATGCTTAAACTATTGTTCATTTTAAAAGAAAACTTTCACTAATTTTTCAAATGAAGAAACAACTTTTATGTTTAGATTGATAAAAAATATTCTACAGCATTTCATATTTATAAAAAAAACATGCATTTTTTATAGGAAACATTCTATGTTTTATACGGTTAGAAGTTCTGTATGCATTTCTTCTTTAATGAAATTTCTCTGGAAGCTTCATTTCCATTTTAAAAATCCCATTTTGCTTAAAATTAAGAGAGATGGAATGGCTACTTTAAAAATAAGTACACGGAACAGTGACATAGATTATATAGCAGGCTATAAAGCTCAGATTTCAACATTTTCGTGAATCTTCATTCCCTCGTTCCTTGTGGTATTTAACCTCGACCCTAAACTTCAATTTGCTCCTTGAGGGAGTTTAATGCTGAAATACTACTATAGGATAGAGGAGAGAAAGTTTTGGTACAATCACGGAGTGCGCCCCGAGATACATAATGACCTCTGCCATAGTTCAACGTCCCCACATTGGCCTAAGATAATAAAAAAAAATTCTAGAAAAACAATAAACGCCGAGAAGAAAAAAAACTCATTTTCAAGCATTCCGGGCCGGTTCAATGTCACCCAAATAGCAGATATTAGGTGAACTGCAGGACCAGATGAGTTACCTCCCATAGCGGTTTAAGTAAATGATTTTTCTGGAGGAAAACAATAAGATCGATCGGGTAATAGGAGATCAAGAGGTCTTTCCTAGTGAGAAATGGTGAAATTTGGATTGATTATAGGGATGGAGAAGTGCCTGCGCAAACTATCACCACGTGCATGATGATGTGGGCAATCACTCTGAGAGGACTATGCTTTTTCGTTCTCCAGCCCAGGTATGTGTTGCGAACGACGTTATTATTTCCTCATTTTAGCAGAGAGGAAGCCAAACAATTAAACTTGAGCATTTTCATTCGATTTCCTGAAACATTGAAGTTAATGTCGCTTGAGCCAATGGCAAGGCGTTTTCATAATCTTTGTATGATTTCGTACAGTGTGAATGTTCGTGTTTTTTCACACTTGATGTGACCAATGCATAACTAATAAGCGTGAAATAAACCTATAAAAGTTGGTCATAAAATTTCTTTCGGCCAGTTAGAGGTATTGTAACCGAAGGGCAGAGTCAAAGAATGAATCAAGTCTCATATGATACTTTGTTTGTTTAATTACTGGTTGACAATCATGCCAAAACCATTAGAGTTATTCTTATTCACTATTTACTTATGGTTTAAAGAAATTGTTTCCGGACCTTTCATTGCAATTAAATTAAAATGTTTACTATAATAAAAACAAATTAAAACTGAAGTTAAGCTATTCTAAAATAAATGAACTTTAATTTTTAATTCTGGTGATTGCTTTCAGCATCTAAGACTTGAAAGACATAAAAACATAAATACTTTAAAAAATAATAATTTGAATAATATTGACAATGCTCCATTTTTTAATTACATTTAACTGCATATTTAATTGTGATATGCCTAATTCTGGATCAGTATTGAAGCTTTCTGTAGTTTAGAACACAACATTAAATGAAATTCAAAACTTTAAACTGTATATTATTGATTGCTGAAAAAAAATTTTTTTTGACTAGAATTTCACTTTTGTATTTTCAAATGCAAATTGCATTTTTACATTTATTATGTGATAGTAATTAGAAATTCGATAAATCGTAAGATATAGTCGAAACTTTTTGGGATAAAAAATAATATATAGTTTAATCACAACATGAAATATTTCTGTTTCGAAATTTTAACTGCTATTTCCTAATACTACATCATAATCCCTTGAAACACTATTCAACTATTTTCACTATATTCACTATTTTCATAAAAGGACTAATCTTCATATCCAAATAACATTTACCCTTAATTTTACAAAATAAAAAAATAAGATCTTTGTCACAACTAAGTTCCAGTCTTTTAAAACAGCAGCAAGAAATAATAATATTTAAGATAGAAAAAGGTACAATCAATAGCTGAATGCACTCTAAAATCTGCTTGTTATTTTAACCTTCTGTTAATGTTCAGTAATAAAAAGAAACAAATTCCTCAGAAATCGTTGTGCTTTTTCGAAACTTCAGTATGGTGACATGGACTACTGAAGAGGGTCAGTGTCTTTTGACTTTATTTGCTAGACTTGTTTACTTTTTGTAGGTTAAGCTGGCTATAAAGAATAAAATAATAATTTCACCTCTCTTTCACTAGTGAGTCTAAATATTTGGTCAAGACACCAAAGGTGTACTAAACAATCGTTAGTTTCAATATCATTATTTATTTTCCCTTTCAAAATAAAATATAGGAAATAAATTATCACTTATAAAATAAAAATCTTTTATTGAAAATTAGAACCACAATTTTCTTTGTCTTGCATTTAGTATCTTGAAATATGTCTATTGCCGAGAATGATCATTAAAATATTTACATAATTTTTTCTCGTTTGATAAAATGTTATTATAGCAAGGAATTCTCTATAAGAATACTATTATTTTGAAGTGCATTTTTTAAATTCCAATAAATGAAAACATTTGGCCTTAATTAAATTGAAGATAATGGATTTATTTCTTTTAACAAACAAATTGAATGCTTATTTTTTTCATTTCAGCACCTGTACAAGAAAATTCAGTCAGTCATGAAAAAGGTAAATAAACAATTTAATTCCTTCTCATCTTCAATAATTATTATGTTATGTATGCCAATATATTTTAAGTTATAAAGTTTCATGATTGGTGTAATAATTTATAAAACTTTAAATAATATTTTTAGGTTGCTTCTACATGAACAAACATCATCCAAGTGGAGAAAAGATTGAAACGAATGAACCATGTCTCAACTGTACGTGCATAGGTAGCACTCTGATGTGTTACTTGAGGGTATGTCCATTCGTAAAACCTCTGGGAGAAAACTGCGTTTCAGAAAAGCGTGTCGGCGACTGTTGCCCTACGTTTTGGTGTCCTCAAGGTAACTTGTGTTTAAAATATATACATATTCACAAGAACTAATATGAACATAAGCCTTATTTCATTCCAGTATCAATCAATGTCTTTCTTTTCGGTAAAGTTGAAAACATTTCATAAAAACATTGAAAAGAATAGCTTGTTTAAAAAATGTGTTGAATTAATTTAACTTAAGTCTTAACACTTTTATGTGTTTTAAACCATATGCGATTTTAATTTTAATTTTGGGATCTATATTTCTTTTCAAACACTTCTCCAAGTAGTGTAGCTGATGCGAAATCAAAATGAAGTTAATTCATAATTAACTTAGGAAATTATTAAAATCTCATTTATATATTAGTTTTAAAGTAAAAGATCGATTATAAGACACCATCATTACAGACATGAAAAAAGTTATGACATAAATGTATATAAAATACAATCATGTAATTAGAGAAAATTTAATTCCTCTAATTACATGATTAATGATTCGCTTGATTATTAGTGGGAATGTAGAGGACTACTAGTACGATATTCGGGATCCAAAGTTTTTAAAGAGTCGCTGATTTAAGATTAGAAGGTATCAAAATCTTGGACTCGAAATATAATTTGTTGGAAGATCTGCGATGTCTGAGGATCTGACACAAGTTAAATCTAAAGTTGAAGATTAAAACATTCCTGAGTTTACGAGGAGTGAAAGTTCAAAAAGGAGGAATGACTCTTCACGTAGAGGGAAAGTTCGGAAAGAAAAATGAATGTTCATGTGCCATCTTTGTCATCTGAAAATGGCTAAAATTTACCAGGTCCCTTGATAAATAACTTTTACGTTGCTTGAAATTAGATTAATATAAAGAAAATCCAAATAAATTATTTCGCAATTTCAATATTTATTGCTCTCTTATTCAAGATTCCGGCTGATCTTAAAGATTACTATCATATGACCTTATACTTTATTCAAGAAAATAACTTTGAATTAGATTTCTTTAAAATTTGATGAACAACTATCATTAATTGCACGAGTTGCCCTTGAGTTGGTTAACTTAAAATCAATCAACCATTGATCGATGCTTGGTTTTTATTTATTTATTTGTTTTGCTATTCTAAAATGCGATAAAATCTTTTAAGGCGGCCAATTAAAAAAAAATGCCCGGATACAGTCAATTCAAAGTTTTCAAATGATGGTTGTATCGCTCCCATATTCAACTAAAGAATGTGTAACTTTATGCCAACAATACTGGTATATACGTTACGCACGTGTTAGAACGTGAAGCCGAGCAAGCAGTTATTTTTCTCTTTCATCGTTAGTGCATACATTCCTACCCAAATAGAATTCATAAATATGAAAAAACATTCATTCAAGAAAAAAAAAATAATAAATATTCAAGGCTTGTTAGATAATTCATTCACTACAATGGTTTTTTTATCTTTTTTTTTCTAGTATACCCGCACTCCACGACAGAGAAGCCAGACACTGAGCCCAGAGGTAAGCAGTTCATTCATATATTACAAGAAAACTGTACTCACGTCGTAAAAATCATCGAACTGTGTTCTCTTTATATCCTCGATTGCATTCATTGTTGACATTGGATGTATGGTACAGTGTTGGTGTTTTGCATACGATATGCAAAAGATTCCGCTGCTTCTAACGATGTTCTCGGGAGGCACAGGAAAAAGAAAACGCAGACTATTACCAAGAAGTGTTGGAATACAGACATTGAGAAGAAATTTTTTGCATAATTTCTATTGTCGTGTTTTCTCTTCTCTTGAAGGAGTTCCTAAAAACAAAAAACAAAGTACTTTGCACTCCTTTGCAGCATTTAATCAATTGTCATTCCCGAGAGAGAAAAAAAGTGTAATAAAAAGGGCATGATGTAAGGTTGTTTTCTTAATATGTCACTTAGACATGTGTCAAATTTGCTAAATATTCATGAGGAAAGAAATAATTTATCCTCTATAATAAAAACAGAAATGCCGACAGTGGTATGACAGGAGCTTAGTGCTGGTTAAGTGCAGATGTGGCTTTTCCCGTTCAGTATAAAACCTTCAAGAAAATGTTCTCGGTATTTTATTCAGATTCTTATATAAGCTAAACAAAGTGATCTCATACCTTTGTGACTCAGTCATCAGATGTTAAAGAAAAAGCTTTCATGAAATATTAGTGACATACATTTATTTAACGTTAATATTCGAAGGATTTATCGATATTGTCTAAAATAATTAAATCTTAAATATATTACTATCTTAACTGATTTCGTCACAATACTCAGAACAAAATAATAAAATGCAAAATTTTTCGCTCATATTTTTTCTTTAATTAGTTCATTGTTTGGACCTCTTTGAAAAAATGCGTATCTAAATTATCATAAGCATATATATTATATGAATATTATATAATATAATAAATAAATTATTATAAATATAATAATTAAACAATTATTATGTATAAATATAATTACTGGCATTGAATAAACTTCTCATAACACAAAATATTGTAGTTTTTTTCATGATAAGTGTCCTCATCAAAAACAGTTAATTGGTTAAAATAAATTTTTGCTCTAAATATAAAAATATTTAATATTTGTAAATGGGAAAAATATAGGATATGTATATATTTGACATTTTTTTTCTTCTAGCGTCATTCATTAGTTATATTTAATATCTATGATTCGAATTTTACTCAACTTTTTTTTTCCTTCTTCTTTATCATCATCATTATTATTTTTTATTTTTTTTGCTCTGCTCAATTTTCTTATGAACAAGAATGATTTCATGACTACCTCATAAATGAAACTTGTTTTGAATTTTTTGAATGCCATTTAGTTTTTATAATATGAAATTATAATTTTAAAGGTCATTTTAGGAATCATAATATATCTGCTTCATTTTATGATAAATTGTAAAATAATATGATAAAAAAATCGGAACTTTCTGTTCAAATATGCTTAATAATGAAAAACGGATAAAAAAATTGAAACTGCTCTTTGTTATTGCAGGTTGTTATCTGGATGGATTGTACTATGACGAAGGTGCTCGCATCCCTATGGATCCCATGAAGCCCTGTGAAGTATGCTACTGCATAAGAAACACTTCAGTGTGCACCATGCAACAATGCGAACTGGAAATCGACGGATGCTTCCCACAATATAAACCCGGAAGTTGCTGTCCATCCAGATATAATTGCAGTAAGTTGATTTATGTTTTATATATTGAAAAACCATCTAATATTTTTCTTAAATGAATAAAATTATGATTAAAATGTAATAATTATACGCTAAAATTGGATTAAAAAATTTAGGAAAATTTAAAGTGTAGATTGTTTTTATAAAGCACTGAAAACATTTGGATTGAATTAAAAAAAAATCTCAATCCAAATACTTCGAAAACCTTGATTGATTAAATTAAATGGTTAAATGATAAAATTTAAACAATTTCAATTTTTTCCATATAAATGAAATGATATTAAAATTCAATGTTTATTTTTCAGTGTAGCCCCTTTAAAAATATTTTTTGTTTGATGATATTTTTGCAAAAAAAGAAAACAAAAATCTTATGCATTCGATGATGAAACCTCTATTTTACATTATTCACGGGACTTGTTTGAGAAGTCATGCGAAATAGGAGATCACAAAATAAAGATTATATAATTATTATTAATAGTAACTTAGTTTGCAAAATAATAAATAAATAAATAAAAAGAAAAACCATATTTTACCTCTTCTTATTGTTTTTTACGCATGAAAAACAAATGACTGAATATTCACACATGCAACTATTGAAGAAAAATATAGATAAAACTTTAAACATTTAAAAAGTTTTCAGCTTAACGCTTTACATCTAAAACAATAGGAAAAATAAAGAAAATTACATGAACGATAAATGTATCGATTGAAAAGTGCATTGGAAGTAGGCAGAAGTCTTCTCTGATTATTTATACGAAAAATTTTATAAAGTGAAAGCTTAGAAATAAATGGCGTGTAATTCGTGACTTTTTATGTTGTTTGACCTCAGATATCTTACATATAAAGTTAAACCGCTAAGTGAAATTAATTAAATTTTTCGCATGTGTTTTAAAGAAAACTTTGCTTTTCAAAAAATTAAATTCTTTCTGAAAATTTCTTTTGTATTGAAAATGTACTGACAATAATTAAAAAATAATGGATAATTCTATCATTACATAAGCACTTATTTATTTATCAAATTAATTTCACTTCATTTGTTAAATTTCTATGTAATCTGTAGCCATATATTAATTTAATATTATCTTTTAATAGCGGACCAGGCTGCTACAACTATTCCTCCTGGAATTATGGAACCTGAGGAATATGAAGGTATGTCATCTAAAATTATATCCTTTATCCAAATAACTGCTATTTAGAGTTATGCAAATAGAAATTTGTGGCATAAAATAAAACAATTATCTAACTTAATGTCATGTTTAATTTTTTTTTCTTGACACATTGTATATAAAGGCATATTATATGCATTTACTTCATTTTTAAAGCCCTTTTTACTTCTTTATCTCATTAAGCGTTTTTGTTTCCTTCAACAAAAAAACTCAGGCTATACAGTTTTAAAGATTCATTAATAAAGTTACATATTTATTAAGAAAGAATGCATTTCTTCTTCTATCTAATGAAAATTTAAAATCATTCTAGGATGCAAAGTCAATGGCGTTATGTATAAGGATGGCGAATCTGTGCCTTCAAGTGATAACTGTGAAACTTGTTACTGCATGAAACATGAAGTGGTATGTGCTGTACAAGAATGCACTGCTCCTGCAGATAATTGTGTTGCTGGAGAAAGAGAAGAAGGACAATGTTGTCCAACAAAATACGAATGCCGTAAGTGAAGCTGAATTGTTTCATTCGCATAGGGAGTTGTATCTCATTAAATCTGTATTCTTAGATATCTCTTATTTCCGATTAAAAAATGACAATATTGATAATTAATTTTTGATACTCAAAATGTTACTTTGACGATTTTTTTTTAATTCACTTGCTCTAGAACATAAATTGAACACAAATAATGTTTGACTGCAGCTGAATATGTATCACCGACAAAATATGAAAAAACATCTTTTCATACTTTGACGGGCTTAAAAAAAAGTTTCTTTTTTCTTTTATTTATTCTATAAATCATTCCGGCAATAAATTGAATTTCTAGGTAAGAGATTTATCATTTTTTTCAAAAGTTCATGAAACATAAAAAAAATTAAACAATTTTTAATAAGTTGCTGGAAAATATTTGATGCTATATAGAATATAGAATGTCTGTTTCTCATACTTAGTCAGCCGCATAAAAAAAATCACATTTCATTAATCGTTTATTTATTTTGCATAAAAATTCTTAAATTAGATTGGTTTGCATTTTTGATTAAAATTTGAATCATATTATGTTTTTCTCAAAACGGTTCTTTTCTTTTCTGTTTCAGCGCCTACTACTGGAATAACCGATTTCTTGACTACATTTGCTTCAGTCGAAGATATCGGTAGAAATGTATCCATAAGTGAAGATCACACGCCATTAATCCCAGAATTATCCACTACTGATTTGGAAAGCAGTCTTAGACCACTAATTACTATGCAAGATGCTGGAATCAAAGACTTACATATATCTACTGTGCCAACTGACCTGAAATCAGACATTTCAATTACTGGCAAAATTACAGAAGGCCTAGAGGAGATTACTACAGCTTCATTGGAGGCTGAAGTTTCAGAACTGGTAACCGAAACTCATTCTGCTGAAAATGCAACATTCGTCACTTCGGATCTAGTTTCCCGTCCAAGAGAGCCAAAGATTACCGAAGTTCCTGAAGATTTCTTCACGTCTGTAACTGCTCCAAAAGTGACAGGAAAACCTGTATTCTTCCCTAGTCGACCTATACCTGGCGAAGGTGAGATATACTACAATTCTAAATTAATTATTAAATTAGACACGATTACAGCCAGCCTTTTTTGGATTTCTTCTTATTATTGTAAATTGAATTTGTACAATTTGCTGTCCAAATTGTATTCAAATCCTGCAATTTGCACAGACTGTTTATAATGTGATGATGAATTTTTTAAAAATATAGCATTATTGCTTTATTTTAACACGATAGATACATTATTACAAATTCTTCCATTGTTCAACTAAGTCGAACATTTTCCTATTCATTTTTCATGTGATAGGGAGAGAATGCAGAAGCTTACATTAAAATAAGAAAAACAAATCTTCACGAATTTCTTGGCATCTGAATATGTTGCCAATAAAATATGTTGGGAATTTCTGAATATGACAAATTGTTATGTTTTCATAAAATAAACATTTAATTTTTTGTTCCTCTTCAAGCAGAGTCCCCTAAGAAAATTGACAATTATCCAAAATAATACCTCAAAGTTTCTGTAGTTTGCACAAATCAGTATCTTTTCGTAGAAGAAACTATAATTGTTAGCTACGAAATTTATATATGTACTGTGGCATTATTTTCATCACATGACAGAATCAATGACTGTGTATAAACGACTAGAAATTTTTAACATTCTCATTTTTCAAATTTTAGGAGTCTGCCGCCACGAAAACAAGACGTACCAAAGCAAAGAGAAAGTACCCTCTTCAGACCCATGTCGTCTCAATTGCATTTGTGTTAATAGTGTTGTACAGTGCGAACAAGTGGAATGTGATTTGACGCCACCCGAGTCTAGAAATATTTGTAAAATAAAGAAACTACCAGATGAATGTTGTCCTAAATACATTTGTGGTAAGTAAAACAATTCAATGAAGATTTTATTAAAGCATGAAAGAAAGTTATCATTTATGTACTTCTTCAACCTACTGATAGTTAATGGATCATTAATTGTATCATTGTCACAATAATTTTCATTATATATATATTTTTCTCTCTGAACATTTAATATTAAATTCGAGATAAAAGATGACAAAAAGCACATTAATTTACAGCATGTTGTTCCATGAAATTATGCTTGAGAATTAGAAATTACCGTAACTGACTATAATATCACTAGAGTGTATACTCACAGACTTCAAAACAAAGCCCGAATTTTTGCACAATAGGGAGCCATATTTGAGAATTTGTTGAAGTCAACCTTATTTAAATTATGGGCGGTTGCTCCCAAAGAAGTCAGTTATTGTACACGCGATAAAAGAGATATATTCCCACCAATTTAGTTTTGAAATCTGCTGCACATCTTGGTGGAAGAAAAAGGACTTAACTTATAAGCTCAAATCAAAATCTCTTTTTATGCATAAGTGCTGTCTCGTATGTGTTATGTAACAGTGACAAACAAATTGAGATTACGTGAATGATGGACGTCTCATGAAAATAATAATAACTTGATAGTATCTTTCAGTCGAGCTTCTTAATATTAAAAATTTTTTTTAAGAATTCGCTGTTATTTTATTTAAATTTTCTAAATGACTCGATATATATAAATTTCCCTTTATTTGTTATCAAATTCTAATACTCTTATAATTTTATTTTGTGTTTTTAAATAATTTTAAAGACTTGGAAATTTTAAATTGATTTGAAACTTGTAATATGACAAAAAAATTTCTCAGTCCAGAGAGAGGGGGTCTTTAAAGTTAGATGATGAAGACATGATGGGATCATAAGAGATACAAAAGCTACCAATTTGATAAATTTATAAATTGGCATAATTTATTTTGTTATTTGCACAATTATTTCCATTAAAAAAATTTTCATAATTTTATGTCATAAAATCAGTAAATAATTTTATTATCTTCTAATATAAAAAAGGAGTTAAGAAAAGAAGGAATTCTTTTATTTTACAAATAGAAGAAATTAATCTTCAATGAGCATTTAAGATTGACTTTCATTCGAAATCCTTTGACAACAGAAAACTTTAGCTCGAACTCTCATAAATTCTACAAATTTTATTTTTAAAATGTGCATGTTTGCATGTTTTTAAACGATAGTCTGAAATTTTTTTATTTGTTTTGCGTTCTATAATATTTCTATCTGCTTAGAACTCATTTGAATAAATAAATTATTTAAATATGAGCAGTTAAAGATATATTGCATTGTCTGTTATCTGAATTTCATATAAATATTTAAGAGGATATAGATTTAATATTGGAAATTTACTAGTAAGCAGGATATAAAAAAGAACAAGTTTGTTTAACTATTATTACGCGTTTGCTCTAATCTTAATCTATGTTCCAATAAATGAACTCGTTCATTTAATCTCAACGTATATCCTATGATACACAGTAAAACTGCATGCTTTTGTCAATTTCTAAAATTGCTAAGTAATGATGAAACATACTGAACATTCTGAAGTGCCACTTCTACATGAAATAAAATCATACAGCGATGGATGCCACACTGTATAAGTTAATAGAAAAATGGCTTGGGTCCAAAGATTACGACGTTACTTCCTGGTAATCGTTGTTGAACCGTACCAGAGATTCATAAAATAATTGTTCACTTCATTAAATTTATCAACATACATTTGATATTCAGCCGTTCTATAGTTTCCACATTGATGCAACAGTTTGTAAAAAAGCTAGTGATTAACTACATTGAAGAGCTATAAACGTTTCATATCGAATGTAAGCATATGGTTGCCAAAAATTAATTTGCAATCTCGTATATTTTCAATAGGCATCCAAAAATAATTACTATTTATTTCATAAAATAAAATTGTTCAAAAATAAGTAAGTTACGATTGCATAATAACTTTAGAAAAGAAATTAATTCCATAATATCCATATTATATTCATATGCATCATTTTTAAATCATAGAAGCTAAAATAATGAATAAAACCATTAATTTACTGAATGAGATTATTTTAATGTTTTTAATGTATATTTTTTTTCATATATTAGATGACACAGATACAAGTGAAGAACCTACATTAACTACTGCAACAATAAAAGAAATACGACCAGAAATTTCTGAAGAACCTCTAGATATGAAGAAGACAACTCTAGATATTTTGGATACTTCAACAGATCACAAGATATCTCTTGCCGCCGAAGCAGTTACTGAATCGTTGGGAATTGATACAACTACAGTTAAAACTATGTCTGTTGAAGATATTTCTAGAGAGACAGCAGCTAGCAAAGAAACAACGACCGTTTCAACAGCAAGGGTTCCATTAGTTACAGAAAGTGTGGAAATCAAATCCACAGATCTCACGAAGGACAAGGAATCAGAATTACTGACCACAGAATTACCTAAGGTTCCTACAAGTGTAAGTGAAGAACAGACAAAAGTAACGGTCGTTGAAACCGTGTCTGACACCACAGTCACAGTTCCTATAAAAGAAGACACCGGTGAGACAGAAGCAGAGGCTGAAATCGATGACAAAAAAAAAACAACTACTCCGATTGATGAAATGGAAATAACAGAAGCTACCAAGAAACAATTAACAGTTACTCCAAGTGGTGAAAAGGAAATAACAGAAAAAACAGAAGCTGAGAAAACGGAACCATCAATTTCAAGTAAAGAATACACTGAAATTAGTGAGAAGCCTGTTTCAGTAACATCTGTTGGTTTAGAGAGGACTACACAACAGGCTGGTATGGAACAAGCTGATGAAATGTCGACAACATCTCCAAAAGATTTCGAATACATCACCACGACTAGCAAACCTGCATTTACGATTTCAAGTACTACTGAAGAAATAACAATGAAAGAAACTGGAAAAACTACTGTTGCAGGAGATGAACTTACAGAAGCAACAGAGAAAGCAGTGACGTTGACTACTGCTGTTGAAGAGAAGGTCACACAAGAGATTGAAATCGAAAAAGAAATTAAAACATCCGCTACTCCCATGAAAGAAACGGAATTCACGGCAACAACAACCAAATCTGCGCCATCTATTCCAAGTGTTACACATGGAATTACAGAAAAGGAAGGAATTGAAGTTACTGGTACAGAATTTACTAAAACATCCGAGAAAGACGTGCCTCTGACGTCTGTAGCTGTCGAGAAAACCACACAGGAGGTTAAAATTGAGAAAGCAGGTTCAACAACTGTTATTCCCGTCAAAGAATTTGAAGTAACTTCGACGACCGTTGAATCTACACCTTCTACTCGAAGTGATGCAAAAGAAATTACAGAACTAGTAGAAGCTGAAATAACTACTGTTCCAGTAAAAGATATTACTGGAATAACAGAGAAAGCTGTTTCATTAACTTCTATTGGTGTAGAAAAGACAACTCTAGAAGTTGAGACCGAGACAGCATTTGAAACATCGTTTACTCCTATCAAAGAATTTGAATCAACCACAACACCTAGCAAACCTGTATCGTCCACTCCAAGTCGCATTACAGAACTAACAGAGAAGGCAGAAGAGGAAATAACCACTCCTCCAGGTAAAGGTGTTACTGATGCAACCGAGAAAGCTATTTCATCAATTACTTTGGGTGTAGAAAAGACAACTGAAGAGACTGAGATAACGACAACAACTGAAACTCCTGTTACACTCATCAAAGAATCGGAGCTCACTACAACCTCCGCCGAACCTGTATCATCCACTTCAGATCATGTAATAACAGAGAAGGCCATGGAAATAACAGAGAAGACTGAAGCTGAAATAACTACTGTTCCATCTAAAGATGTAACTGAAACAACAGAGAAAGCTATATCACTGACTTCTATTAGTGCAGAAAAGACCACACTAGACACTGAAAAGGTTAAAATAAGTGAAACATCGGTTACTCCCACTAAGGAATTGGAATTTAAGGCAACGACAGAAAAGCCGACAACTCCAAGTGTTGTATATGAAGTTACAGAAAAGGAAGGAATCGAGGTTACTCATGCAGATATAGAACTTACCGAATCACCTGAAAAAGCTGTATCTCTGGCATCTACACCTCTAGAGAATGTTCCACAGGAAGCTGAGACTGAAAAAGTAGATAGTACTTCTAGTATAAAAGAATTTGAATCAATCACAACTGTCGAATCTATATCGTCCACTCGCAGTGATCTAAAAGAAATAACAGAACAGGCAGAAACTAAAGTAACTACTGTTCCGGTTAAAGACATTACTGAAACAATAGAAAAAGACGTTTCATCTACTTCTGTTGCTGCAGATAAGACAACTCTAGAGGCTGATATCGAGAAACCAATTAAAACCTCGATATCTCCCTTCACAGAATATGAATTAACAACAACAACCATGAAACCTATAACATCCACTCCAAGTCATGTAAAAGAAATAACAGAAAAGCCAGAAGCTGAAATAACTACTTCATCAGCTACAACTCTTACTGGAGCAACTGAGGAAGCTATTTCATTAACTTCTGTTAGTGTAAAGACAACTCTACAGGGTGAAATTGAAAAAGAAATTGAACCATCTGTTACTCCTATCAAAGATTTAGAATTAATCACAGTGACAAGTAAAGTTGCATCTTCCACTTTAAGTAGTGTAGAGATAGCAACAGAAAGCGTGGAGGCTGAGCAAACTACTGGGCCAGAAGAATTAACTAAAACAACAGAAAAAGATGTTTCACTGACTTCTATTGAGATAGAGAAAATCACACAAGAATCAGAAGCTGAGAAAGCAGCTGACACATCCGTTACACCCAGCAAAGAAATGGTGTTCACAGTAGCAACAAGCAAACCTACAGTTTTCACTCCAAGTGATATAAAAAAATTAACAGAAAAAGAAGAAGCTGAAATAACTACTATTGCAGTTCCTCCTGTTGATGTAGAAAAAACAACTCTAGAAGTCGAAATTGAGAAAGCAGTCGACACATCGACTACTTCCCTCAAAGTATCTGAAACAACGATAACGACCAGCGAACCTGTATCATCCACTTTAAGTATTGCTGATGAAATATCAGAGAAAGCAGAAAGTGTAAAAACAGAAGAACCATCCATTGAACCAAGTAAAGAATTTACGGAAACCACTGAGAAGGCTGTGTCATTAACTTCTTTTGCTGTTGAGAAGAGTACACAGAAAGTTGATACCGAGAAAATAAGTGAAACTACTTCCTTTAAGGAAGTGGAATTAACTGAAACTACTAGCATACCTATATCTTCGACCTCAAGTGATGCTAAGAAAGCAACAGAAAAGATAGAAGAGAAACAAACTACTACACCAGGAGAAGAATTTACCGAAGAAACCACAAAAGCCAGTATAGTGACTTCAGTTAGTACAAAAACCACAGAAGATGCTGAGATCGAGAAATCAGTTGAAACATTGGCTACTCCTTTAAGAGAATTTGCAGCCACAACGATAAGTGAAATTGCATCAACTACTCTAAGTGGTGTGGAAGAAATAACGGTAAAGATAGAAGCAGAACAAACCACCACTTCTAGAGAAAGATTGACCGAAATAACCGAAAAGAGTGTATCATTGACTCCTACTAGTGAAACGAAAACAACAGGAGAGTCAACAACTGAAGAAGCAATTAAAACAAAGGATACTCCCCTGAAAGATTTTGAGTCCACTTCTACGTCTGTCGAACTCGTTTCTTTAACGACTGAAAGTGCAAAAGAAATAACAGAAATGGCAGAAGCTGAAAAAGTTACATTTACCAAAGAAACGGATGAAGCCATGTCAGTGACTTCCATTGATGTAGAGAGAACCTCTTCAGAAGCTGAAATCGATAAAGAATTTGAGACATCTGTTACTGACCTCAAAGAATTAGAATTAACCGCTACGACCGACAAACTTGTACCATCGACTCCAAGTGACTTAGAAGAAATAACTGAAAAGGAACAAGTAAAAATGACTACCATTTCAGCTAAGAAATTTACTGAAGCAACCGAGAAAGCTGTACCATCGATATCTGATGGTGCAGAGAAGACCACATTAGCTGTTGAGGTCGAGAAAGCAACCGAAACATCTGCAACGCCTACTAAAGAATTGAAAATTTCTGAAACGACCAGAGAACCACCTGTAGACACTTCAAGCCATGAAATGGAAATAACAGAAAAAGCGGAAGCAGAAATAACTACTGCTCCAACGGTAGACTTTACTAAAGCAACAAAGGATGTTATTTCATTAACTTCTGTTTATGTAGAAAAGACAACTGTAGAACCCGAGATTGAGAAAGCGGTTGAAACATCGACTTCTCCCACCAAAGAATTTGAATTAACTACAACGACCAAAAAACCGGTAACGTCCACGCTAAGTTCTGTAAAAGAAATAACTAAAAAGGATGAAGCAAAAATGACAACTCTTCCAACTGAAGAATTTTCTGAAGGAACTGAGAAATCTGTATCGTTAACCTCTTTTACTGCAGAAGAAACTACACAAAAGACTGAGATCGAGAAAAAAGTTGAAACACAAACAACTCCCATCAAAGAATTTGAATTAACCACGGGAACTAGTGAACTTCTTTCATCCACTGTAAGTAATATTGAAGAAATATCAGAAAAAGCAGAGGGAGAGAAAACGAAAGAACTATCTACAGATCTAAGTAAAGTATTCACGACTGCAACTGATAAAACTATGTCATCAACTTCTGTTGATAAAGAGATGACCACTATGGAAGCTGAGATCGAAGAAGTTGGTGTAACATCTACTACCGTTTCAGATTTGGAATTCAATATTACCACAGGTACGCCTGTATCTTCCACTCCAAGCGTTGTTGAAAAAATAACAGAAAAGGCTGAAGGGGAAATAATTACTGCTCCCGTTGAAGAATTTACTGAAGCAACTAAAGAGGCTGATGTCCCAATTTCTGTTGGAGTCGAAAAAACTACACAAAAAGCTGAGATAGAGAAAACCGATGAAACATCAGTTACTCCTTTCAAAGAATTGAAGGTAACTTTAACGACCCAAGAAGTTGTATCATTTACTCCGAGTGATATAGAAAAACTAACCGAAAAGGCGGCAGAAGAACAAACTTCTTCAGAAACCGTTACTTTGGAAACAGAACACCGAACGACGCCCGTAACAGAAAAATCAACTAAACATTTTACAATAGATTCCTCAGAAATATCCGCATCTGGAGAAGAAATGGACACTTCAAGATATTCAGACATATTTACGGATCATATAACTGCTGAGACAGGTTCCTCTTTTGACATATTAGACTTAAAAAGGAAGACAGAAACGACAAGTTTCTCGGAAGGCACGAAGACATCCGTAGCAGTTTCAGATGATATTTCTCTGGCTGAAATCTCTACTACTGAAATTCCTGTATCCAAACAATTAACAGGAAAAGAAACGTTGACAACAATCTCTGAGGTTTTCGTTACTAAAATAGCCGAAAAGGAGGAAAGTATTGTTCCTACAAGTGAAGAATTGCCTAAGAGTACTACTGCAACTGGGGCTGCGGATGAAACAAAATTTGTAACTTCAGAAACAACTATTCTTGCGACATCGGTTAAAGATATTGAAGCAGATAGAAAGGCTACAGATGAAGCAAAAAGTAGTTTGTCAGATGTATCACTAACTACTGCACTGGCAATTGAGAATCAAACGTTTTCCACTACTACTTCAACAATAACAATGAGTGATACTTCTATGAAGACAGAATTCACTTTAACAACTCTTCCAACGATCAAATCTGGAGAAAGTGCTGACGAAGCTTTTGAATCACAAACTACTACCTTTGTTCCTGAGAAGACTGAAACAGGATTAGTAGAATCGTCAACTTCCGCATTTACGGCATCATTAGGGGAAAAAGTGCAAACTCTTACTCCAACAGAGCTAACGATAAGCGAATCAAAAACACCTTTTATAACTACAGAAATATCCGGTATAAAGGAATTTACTTCTGAAAAATCAGATACGATTGCAGAAGAAACAGTTACTAAATCAACTTTTGAATCTTCGGAACTTACTGAGAAATCTGAAACAAAAGAACTACTTATATCAAAGGGAATTTCCAGTGAATCAACAACTATAGAAGTCATTCCTGAGAAGTTGCCAACAACAGAAAGTTCCACTTCTTCCGATTTATCTCAAGTTTCTGAAAAGGATGATTCGAAAATACCAGCAGAAACCGAAAGAGGAGAAGATATATCCCCAATTTTGAAAGAAACCACTTTGTCCGATGTCATCGTTACTTCAACAATAACGACAGAGGTACCGGAAAAGAGTGATATAACTACATCATTTGAAAGTAAAGAAACAAAAGTTACAACTGAAATTTCTGATGAAAAAATGAAAGAACAAATTTCTACACTTGGAGCTGATAAAACGGATTTAACTGCTGAAATTTCAACTCCTGGAATAAAAGATGTTGTTACTGACATTAAATTCGGTACAAGTTCAACAGAAGTAGCTGAATCTGAATCATCAACTGAGCATATTTTTGTAGATAAAACTACGACAGCAGAGCCTCAAATAGAAACATCTAGTTTAATTACTGATATGACACAGGCAAAGGAAGGCGAGAAGGTTGTTACGGACGAATCGACATTGGAATTTGATAAGAAAATCTCCACCGTATCGGGAGAGATCACATTATCATCATCTACCTCCTATACTACTTTGGAAGCTGAGGTGACTACACATGAAACATTTGCATCGAAATCATCCATCAGTACCGAAATGCCAGAAACTGAGGGCATATCAAGTACAAGTGTTCCTCCAACTTTGAGTTCAATGAAAACATCAGAATTTACAGAAACTGTAACTACAGAACGAGGAACTTCAATCATTGATAAATCTATATTCGATTTGGGCGCAGAATCGCAACAAACTAGCACTGGCCAGGGAACAACGGAATCTATTGTTCTTTCAGATAAATCTGCACCAAAAGAAACAACTACATCAGAGAAATCGACGGCATCAGACACATCGCTTGCATTTGATTTATCTACTTTATCAGAAGAAACAGATGTAGTTTCAGATGAAACAACTAAATTAGAGGTAACTGCGAGTGAAGGAATGAAAACGTCGGAAAGCATAGATACTGCCTCTGTCACTGATTTACAAAAAACTACAGCTACGTTAGAAGAAACAACAGGCAGTTTGGAAATAAAGGACTTTTCAGATCAATCGGTTAAACCTATTTATATATTAACTACAAAAGAAACAGACCATTCGGTAACGCCAATTTCTGTTGTCACTGAAACTACAGAAATATTTTCAGTCAGTGAACAACAAGCTGAAATAAGCGAAAAAACTGCAACAGTGATATCTGAATCCCCAAAAATTACTGAATTTGAGACGACCACTACATTAGAAGCTTCAAAAGTCACTTCTGAAAGTGCGGATACAAAACTGACAACTACAACAGAAGAATATGAAGAATCTGAAGGTACTCCCAGTAAAGAAACTGAAAAATCAATCACGAAAAAAGAAAGTGAGGAAGATGAAGAAATATCTACGAAGAAGCCAATAACAAAAGCCTTTTCAGAAACTGGTACTGCTGCCACATTTACCCCAACAAAAATCCCACTAACAACACCAAAAGAAGATATTTCTAAAGAAAGCGAGACAAGTTTTACGACTGCGAGTACCGAAAAACTTCCAGAGAAACTGAGTAGTATTACTGAATCTTCATCGATATCAACTGAAAGCATCACTATTTCTGATGAATCTTTAGTATCAAAGCAATCAACATTTGAACAAATTACTGAATCTCCTAAACAAATTGCAGATGAAGAGGAAAAAACGAGTGAAACAGGATTTACATCAAAATCTCATGTTACCGAGACACCAGAGGGAGCAATAACACAACAAACAAAGCTTGCCGAGAAGGATACAAAGCCGACCACACTTTTGATAATGTCTACTACAGATGCGTTCTCTCAAACAGATTTGTCTGAAAGCACAACAAAATCTATTACATTCAGACCTGATATTACAACAGAAATTCAAGAATCTGAGGAAACTACAATTACGCCCGCTGTTTCTCTCAAAACAGAAACCTCAACAATAAAAGCTAAACCTGAATATACGGAAGAGATGGTTACTAAACTTCCTTCAGATACGACTGAAGCTGAAAGGATTGCTGATATAACAACACCTGCATCTTTCCAAATTTCTGGAAAGGCAGCATCTACAGCTGAAGTTAAAGAAATTGAGGTTTCTACTCAGCCAGCTGCTGTGACATCAAAAGAATCAACCACAATTTTATCTACTAAATCTGAAATTACAGAGGATACAATCAGTGTTTCGAAGCAGACAGAAATTATTAAACCCTCAGAAATATCTATAGTTTCTACTACTGAATTCACATCTACAACTTTAGAAGCTTCCGACAAGACAACTCCTGTGAAAGTAACTGGCCTTGATATTGAGGAAATTAGCCATGCAGAGGATACTAGTATTACACCAGTTTCAGAAACAGAAAAGGAAACTCCAAAAGGAACGAAATTTAGTACTGTCACAGTTGAATCAGCAAGTAGCATTGCTTCAACAAAATTATTCGAAAAGGAATTAACGACATTCAAATTGAGTGATGCAGAAACCACCACCTCTCTCCGGCCAGAGAAACCAGTGGATGTAACAGAAACTCCAACTGTCAAAGAAACATCTTTATCATCTGATACAACACCAGTAACAGAAATTGGCACGAAGGCTTCTATAACAGAGAGCAAAATAATCTCTGATATTTCTGGTACAATTTATTCACAAGAGCTGACAACTTCCGGTCCAGTAGAAACAACAATGCTAGGAGAAACTTCTCGATCAAAAGAAGTAACAACTGCTGAAATAGACACTTTCAGTGAGAGACAAAAAGAAAGTACAGAAATTGAAGCTGTTACTAAAGTTACTTCGCTTGAAGAGGAAATGGCAACAAGCACAATATCAATTGACTTTGAAAAAGAAACTGATGTAGTTACCCTTTATGATGAAGAGCACCTAACTACAAAAGAAGAACTAGAGCCAAAGATCCCATTATCCACTGTAGAAACTGTAAAACCTGGCGAAGTCACAGCTGAACAGAAAACTTCTATATCAATATTCGATTTGCAGACTACCACTACAAGTGAAACGAAACGGTTTGATGAAAAAGAATTAACTACGTCGAAGATCCTTGGTGCAGAATTTTCTACATTAAAACCCGAACATATATCCGAAACTGTGGATCTTTCAGAAAAATCTGCGATTACAACACCTAGTACTCTTATCACTGAACATGAGGATCTTAGTAAAACTGAAACTTCAATTGTAGTGGAAGATACAATTCAGAGTAATAGAACATTTGCAGTAGATTCCATGGTTGTTGCACATTCAACTACACCTATCAGTGAATCTACAACAGAAACTGCTGAAATAATGAAGGAAAAAACTAATGCAACAACATTACATGGTAAATTTGACGTTTCAGAAGACTTATTAAGTACTACTAAAAGCATTACACATACTACATCTGATCTACTGGATGTGTCGACTCAAAAGGGATTGTCTGTATCACAGACATTTGAAAGTAGTACTATTGAAGTAACGACAATTGAAGCGGAAACGGAAGCTTCAAATACGGAAAAATTAGAAGAGTTTAAAGGAAAAACTACAGTAAAAGCAGAAGTCGCCCAAACCTTGTCATCTGCTGTTCCCAGTCTACCTACAGAAATTGCCGATGAAATAAGTAAATTATCTACAGAGAGTACCGATGAAGAACTCCCTGAGGAAGAAACGAAATCTCATACTGAATCACCATCTGAAATATCTAGCACTTCTATGATAACGAAAGAACCTTCAACTATAGAAGCAGCTGCGGAAACTATAACATTTGAACATACCACAGAAGGTCCAGTGACAAAAACATCTCTGTCTAAAGTAAGCGAGACTTCTCAGACTACAGAGGAATCGTCATCTGCCAGTTCAGTAGAAGAGGAAACAACCACTCATACCGAACTTAAAACTCCATCAGTACCATCTAAAAAGGGAGAGGAAGATATATCTGATGAAATTCTCAAGATAACTAGTTCACAAATGTCTTTCGAATCCGAAACAACTCAGGAGCCTAGAACACCAATCACTGTTGAATCAGTAACATCAGGACAACCTTCTTTCACTTCTAAAGACATTTTTGAGAAAATAACAACACTTTCCGAGGAGTTAATTACAGACAAGGTATCTGAAACTATTAAAGAAATAACAGAAACAGTGACCGAATCTTCAAGTATTTCCACGAAAGAAGAAACTCATGATCGCAGAGAGTTTTCTACGGCTGGAGTAAAAGAAAGCACTTCTCCAACTATGGGAACTACACTTTCTGAAGAAACATTTGAAACATCAACTCTTATTTCCCCAGAAACAATTAAACCTGATTTGGAGAGAACTACACCGAAAGTGGCGGAGGAACATCCACAGCCTGAAACTCCAATAACTTTGACTGAATTTTCCATTTCCAGTAGTGAAACTACAATCAGCACACATTCTACTACAATTTCCCTTGAGAAAGAAGAAACACGAGATATTGAAAGTCAAGAAGGAGAAGAAAAGCATGAAGAAACAAGCTCATTATTAGATGAGTCACTAACATCGTCTACTATTGAAACTAAAATTACATCTCAGCCCCCAGGTCCTGTCACTGAATCTACATCTTCAACGGCTACTACGACTCCGGAAGCAGTAACTGAAGCATCTACTTATTTAGCAGACAAAACTAGAATAACTGCATTTGATGAAATAGAAGTCAAATCTACGACTGCTCAGATTTCAACAGAAGATATCGGTGAAGCTGAAGTTACAACTGCAGAGAAAAGTAAGTAATGAATTCTCTACTAATTGTATTATTCATTTCATTAAATACTGTGGCACTTATTCTCTCTTGAGATATTTGCCTGTCAGTCTCTCATATGAGACATGTTAAATACGTTTACTGTTGCACAAAATTTATAATATTATTTTAAAACGGGACAATTCTGTTTTAAAATAATGAATCTAATTATTTGAAGAAAATAATGTGAAAAAAACTAAGTTATTAAACTAAGAGTTAGCCACATCGAAAGAATCTATCAAAATTTTTAATTAAATTATTCTTAATTTTTGTTTGTTTTGCAATAGGTATTTTTTACAGAGTTCTGATTTGTTTAATAAATGGCGCATATAGAAATACAGTTAAATTCAGGAGTAAATTTTATTAAATTCGTTATCAAAATCAAGAAGAGAAATCTAAAAATGCTAAGGACAGTTTTTACTTCTTTGACTCTGCTATAGACAAAAAAATATTTTCAGGGTGGTAGAAAAATAAATATTATTAGGGTGTAATATTCAATAATCAAATAGTCATTTCATTTTATTTATTTCTGAAATGCTAAACTAACAGATTTAATTATCTCTGAAAAATTAACTACGTTTTCAAATTTCCTAAATTGATTCCTTATAATTTTTTGAAGTAGTTATGAATCTTTTCTAATTATTTGTTCTTTTAAAGGTGATTGTTTTATAAATGGAACTTCCTACAAAGATGGGGAACCTATTTTGACTCTTGAACCCTGTGAAAAATGTCATTGTGCTTCTAGTGAAATTATCTGCTTCAAAATTGTTTGCAAAATTCCGAAACGAGGCTGTATTCCAGATACAGTTAAAGAACATGAATGCTGTCCAACCTCATATAAATGTCGTAAGTCTTAATCACATTTTACTAAATGAAGAATTTATCTTTACAAGTGTTTAGTTTTACATAAGAAAATGGCAGAGTAAAAGATGTTTCAAGAAAATGACAGAAAACGTCTCTCATTTTTTTTCAACAAAATTATACGAAAGCATTGCATTATTTTTTAATTAAAAATATAAGAAGCATATGGAAAATATAATTATAGAAATTAGTACTAACCATTAAATATAGAATAACATATAAAGAATTTGCTTTAATATTGGATATACAAAATAGTTTCTTCTCTGAGATCATTGGAGTAACAAGACTAATGAGCGAATCTCACTTCTGTTCTTCTGCATAATGCCATTGTTTTTAAAAGATAAGTTGTAAGTTTTTATATGAATTCATTTCAAACGTAAGAAACCATTTAAATTTTCACCAACAAGCAAAATATATTTGTAAGATCAGTTTCCTATTATTATTAATTTATATTTTAATAATACTCTTTATAACTATATAAATAACCTTTTAACTATATAAAGTATATTTTAATAGCTGTTCTTATAGAGTTGCCATTCTAATCTGGAAACAAAATCTGTATATTTTCCTTATATGTAATGCGAATAGCATTCATGTCCCAGTTACAATAGAATAGCAATACCCCTTCCTCTTGTTTTCATAAGTGGAAAAAGCAAAGATAAGGTAGCAACCATTCAAGATTACTTGAAATAATAATATATTAAATGAATATTCATATTCATTTACATACAAAAAACAATTTTTCTTTATTATTTTCAAGAATTTTGCAAGGCAAATTTACATGTTAAGTGTGGTGTATTGATCATTTATTTCAAATTCTATAATTTAAGTAAAGCAAAATAAAGACTCAGATAAAATAAAACACATCCTTGTTATTCTGATACAAACCATTTAAGGTCTGTCTTTTACCTCGAAATGATTGAATCTAATTTAAATAATTACTAACCATTCATTTGAATGTTCATTATATAATTCATTTGTAACAATTTTTCTCTGGTTCCAGCTACCGAAGAGGAAGCCACAGAAATTGTGACTGTTGGAACAGCATCTGTAACTACAAAGGATTTGACTACACCAATTCCAATCAGCTTTATGTTTTCCACTGTACCAACATCCATTTCCACAGCCACTCTCACTTCAAAATCTGTTGATGCAGAAGTTGAGGAAAAAGCACCTGCAGATAAAGAGACGACACCAACTAAGATCCCTCCTTCTTCCACATTACATATAACTGAAGGCACTTCTCCAATTACAGGCGAGCAAACGACATCTAAATATCCCGTGGATGCTACTGCTTTTACTGTTGGCACATCAGAAGAAATTTTAGATATTTCTAAATCACCTTCAACCTTTAAAACAATAGAAATCACCACTGAAAGCAGCCAATCTACAATCATTGAAAGTATTCCTGAAATAAAAACTGAAGAGCCAACAGTTGATCAAAAACAAGACGTCACAGTTAGAGAATTTATTGAAATAACTACTAAATCTACCGATGAGGGTTCGATCAAAGAATTTTTAACAACTGTGGAAACTGACAAGAAATATACAGAAGAAAAGAGTTCTGAAACTGAACTAATAACTGAAAGAAGACATCAACCTGCAGTCGCAGCTGATGAAGAGATCACAACGGTTTCGTTGACTTCAGAGAAAAAGAAATTGACTACTCCGGCTTCTACAGCTGGTACATCAACTGTAAGCGAATTCACTTCTACTTCTCATTCTGATGAAAAGGTGAAAGAATTTGAATTAGAAACAACAACTGCGGAACCTTCATTTGAGGTAGAAACGAAGTCAGCAGAGCCTGCATTAACAGATGAAGAAGAAAAGATTACAAGAATCTCATCTACTACGGAAGAAAAGAAATTAGAAATATCAGTCGCAGCATCAACCACAACCAGTTTGCCAACTGTTAGTGAGAATATTTCTGTTCCCCTCACCGATGAAAAGACCACAAAGGCCCAGTTAGATATAATAACCAAGGAACCTTCCTTTGATGTAAAAATTGTATCCACAGAAACTACTGTAGCTGAGGCAGAAGTGACTGCATTAGAAGAGAGAGGTTCCACAGCGAAGCCCATAGTCGTTAGTGAATACTCAACTCCAGAGGAATTAAAATTTGTGACAGAACAAATTACAACAAAGGAGGAACGGAAAACAATATTTACTACAGAAACTACTGAAATTGGAACTTTCAGCTTTAGCCCTATTACAGATGAGCGAGATATAAAAACAACAAAGAGTTCTACACTAGATGAAGCCACTAAAGAACAACTTTATGACAGGACTGAAAAATCTGAAACTGGTATATTCACTGGCACTGAGCCTACTGTAACATACAAAGTATCCCCCGAAGAAAAAAGTACAAAAATTATGCACGATGTTACAGAATCAATAACAATTACTTCTGAATCTGGTGAAAGTTCTTCAGTAGATCTGAAAGAAATCGAAGAGGAATCTACAATCCCAACTTTGGAAAGCAAATTACCCTCTATTAGTTTTGAATCGACTGTTGAAAGTAAAACCTCAGAAACAACTAAAGCTTCTGTTCCTGATGTCACTTCTAAATTCGAAAGCACTGATCAGTTCAAAGACACAGAAAGTACGGAGAAAGAGACACCTCTTTCTGTAGAAAAATTATTTACTAAAGAAAAGACTACTCCAACCACTGAGATTAATTTGACAAGTGAAAGCACTGAAACTTCTGCGGTTGAAACCATATCAGATAAGGTTACAAAACTGCCATCTACTGCAAGTGAAGAAACTAAAGTAGAGAGTATTACTCCATTTACAGAAAGTACAATGTCTTCTGTTAGTTTTGTATTTACCACTGAAGAAAGGATCAAAGAAGCAGAAGAAATCGACAGCTCAAGTAAAGAGCCTGCTGTTGAATTAAAAACGGAATCTGTTTTAACTGAAAAAGTGACAGAATTTGAAGCAATTACTCCAACTGAAACTTCTGCTGAAGAGAAAGTAAGGACTGAAAGCGAATCAGCAAGCGGAGTTACAGAGAAAACGTCACTCGCAACTGAATCTGACGATATAAGTGTTACAGCTTTTACACCAGAAAAAACGAAATCAGAAACAACAGTTGAAAGTACAGCATCAACGATTAGCTCATTCAGTTCTTTATCCGTATCGCCTGAAAAAAGTACGGAGAAAATCGATGAAGTAGAAGTACAATCGACTGAGAAAGTTTCGTCGGAAGTTACAACTAAATCTGCAGGAGTTGAAAAGTTTACTCAGGAAACTGATGTAACAGGAAAAACAACAACTTTGGAACCAGGCAAAAAGAGTACTACAATCAGTGAAGAATCAACTGAATATCCTAAAACTAAAGAAATAGCTATCGAAGCAGAAGCAGAAGCAGAAGCCACTGAGACAATTTCATCAGAAGTAACGACCAAATCTGAAGAAGTTCAAGCAGTTACTCAGGGAACTGCCTTTACAGAAAAAATATCTGTCACAGAATCAAGCACTAGAGTTAGTGAAGAAACAGATATGTCATCGTTTACTATAGAAGCTGGTAAGATAATAACTACGATACCAGTTGTATCAGATAAAGAGAGTGAGGTGAAGTTAACTACTCAAGTTTCAGAAGCAATAACCTCACCAACAATCACCGTTACACCTAAATTTATCCTCGACTCATTGAAAACATCAGAAACCAAGAAATCTGATTTGACAACATCAACTGAACAGACAGAAATTTCAAAAGAGACTCACAAAATAGAAGTTGAATCTACAACTAAAATGGCAGAAATTTCGGATGTAGAGACATTCTCACATTCTACAACATTAAAACCAGAAGAGTCTACCAAAATTTCAGAAATGACGAGTTCTACCTCAGTTCCAGCAAAACTGCCGAAATTAGAAGATTCAATCACGAGTACTGTAACAATACCTGTAGATAAATCTTCATCAACTGGAAAAGTCGAAACTACGTTATCTACACAGAAAGTAAGCGACATTGATATAACAACAGTAGAAGAAAAACATACATTTGAAGACCAAGTGACAACTATGCATGCTGAACTTACAAGTGAAGAATCAGTAACTGGTATTTTAGGAGAAGGTTTGATAGATGATGGAATAAAATTTGATAAAGAGTCAATAATTACAACTAAGAAAGCTGAAACTTCTGAGAGTACATCTGAAATTTCTTTCCAGAAAACGGATGTAACGAAGGCTTTTAAAGCAGTTCCGGAAACAACAGAAGAACCTCTAACAACTTCTACTTTTAAACCTACAGAGCCAAAAGATACAGAAATATCAGAAAAATATCTAATAGATACCGGTGATAAAGTACAGTTTACTGATACTGCAAGTACTGACTTCACAAGTTTTGAAGAAAAAAGTACTAAACCAATTTTCGAAACTACTGCGTTTACGGAGAAGACCACACCATCCCAAGAAGATGAGTTTAGTGAGAGCATAGAATCATTTACAGAAATAATTCAAACAAATCAGACTGTTCCTAGCTTGTCAAAGGAAAGTACTCCATTCTTCGAAGATGAGCACAAAGTTAGTACTATCGGTGTTACCAAACCTGATATTTCTGGGAAAGAAATGACAACGCATTTGCAACAAACTTCAAAATCTGAAGATGTGCAAGAAGGGGAAACGAGCTTTCAACCTAAAATTACTACTACTATTGATCAGACTAAAACTACAGATGAAATATTCAAATTTGTTTCTACTCGTTTCACAGATGTTGTAAAAGAAACAAAATCAACAACTGAAGGATTATTTGCTGAAGTGTCTGTGCCATCCACAACCTCCGAATTCCCAACTGTTCTTAAAGAATCATTTACAACAAAAGGGCCAGCTATTAAGGCTTTAGATCAAGAAATAAGTACATATTTGCCTGTTGAAAGTCAGACAACTCTCAAAGAAATGGAAATATTAGGAAAAGACGAATTAGTGACGAAAGCATTAGTAGAACCAACTCCTTCCATCGAACTAACTGATGTAACAAGCGACATGTTTGCAACTAAAGAGGAAAAAGGAAGCACATCGGAAACCCAAACAAAGGTACCAGAACTGAAATTATTAACAGAAATGACGGGAGAAGTAAAAGACACCTCTAAACCATTAGTTGATCAAACATTATCACCAGAAATATCTGCAAGTGCGGAACCAGAAAATATTACTTCTAGTACTCAAACATCATCACTGTTAATAACGTCCTCAGTAAGTGATAAAGTAGATATTGCTGCCGAAGAAGAAGTGGTTACTGAGCAAGGTCTAAAATTATCTACCTTGGTGACCGAACAACCAATTGTATCAACTGAAAGCGCAGAAAAAGTTACAGAAGCAAGAAAACTGACAGATATTTCACAAGAAGGTGTATCAACGACCATTGATTTTAAGGAACCATTTACCATCTCAACTACAATTTCTGATGAATTTATTGCAAAAGAACAAACAGAAGCAAAATTATTAACAAAATCTACATCCTTACTAGAGGAGACAAGTAAGTTGTTTGAGGTATCAAGTATAACTACTCCAACACATGCTGCTAAAACAACAACAGACTCAAAAGCAGATGAACATCTGTTAACTACTCTCGTACCAAGACAAACCGAAGACGCGATTTCTAGTCAGACGATATTCGATAAGACAGTTACTGCTTCATCATCTGCAGAAACTGAGCCATCTGTTTCCACAGAATTCCCACCTTCCACCACCTCGGTTGATTTGAAATCTGAAACATTAACGACATTCAAAGTACCGTCGATGACAGACGAAACTGATATTGAAGCTAAAATTGCTTCTCTAACTCCATTAATAAAATTAGATCTTTCTAGTACAATATCTTCTTTAATAACTACTACAGTAGAAGAATTATCTCCTTCAGTAAAAGACCAAAAGTCAACAGCCTCAGTGTCTGAAGATGAAATAATTACCAAAGAATCAGATATGATGACAACTTCTAGACCACTTATTACTGGAAAAGAAACTGAAATTTCTTCAGCTGAAGCTACCTCAAGCCCTATTATTCGACCTGAAACAGATAAAGAGACCACTTCATCAGAGGAGAGTGGAATCGGAGCTGAAATTGCAGTATCATCTACCACTGAAACTGCAATTACTAAACATGAGCTATTAGAGAACATTACTGAACTTCAAACAGAAAGTGAAAGTGAAACATCCTCGAAGTCTGTGACTGACTTATTATCTGAAGTTTCAGAGACATTTACTCCGACACCAAAGGAATCATCTATCCCAGAAGTTGCTGAAGAGTTGTCTACTAAATTCATAACATTAGCAGAAGAAGCACAAACTACTCAAAAAAGTCCTGAGCCGTTTTCACCAAAAGTAACTGAATTACTGTCACCGACAATATCTGAAGCTCCACCCACTGTTGAAATACCTACTGCCAAAGATCTTGCATCACCCACTCAAAAAACAGCTGAACCTTCTGTTCAAAAATCTACCGAACTGCCAACCAAAGGATTCAAGGGTATAGAAACTACTCCTCTGCCACTAATGACAACGTTAGCAGCTGCTGTTGTCAACGAAACAAGTAAGTAATTTATTGTATTTGATTTATTTATTTAAGAATCTGTTATCCCTTTTTTTCTTATTCAAGAAACATTTTCCTTTCAAACAGGGGTTTTCAATTAAAAGCATGCATCAATACATTATTTCGTACAAAATTTTAAAAGTGGGTTTGGCATACAATCCTGCTGTAAAAGGAATTTTGACTGTTGAATACTTCGAAATTATTTTTCATTTGTCAATCTCTGATTGTGATATAAAATTTTTTGTGTAATTATCTTTCTGTTACTAGTTTTTATAAAGTTCAGATCAAAAATTGGACTGGTAATATAAATGTCTTAGTTTCCATCTGAACATCTAATACATGCAGGTTTCATATAATCCCAAATATTCTAATCGCGATATTTAAAAAATAATAATGCACCGTTACAAAAATCATTCATTTGTACCATTTTAAAAGGATTTTCTGAACAGCCATTTTGGATTCGAAAAAGTTATTGCTATATTATATGCTAGTCATACTTCCATCCATTCTTGTTATATTTGAGAAACATCAAATTTGTTCTTTAACCAAAACTTAACTCATTCTAAAATTTTGATAAAACTTTAGATTGAATTGAGAATCTAATTAAAATTTTTTTTTCGTTGTGTGACTATTTTAAGCCAAATTTTTACGCAGTAGCTTCTGAGGGTAAAGACTCCTGAGCACCCGAGGGCAGAAGTCTGACTACTAGCTCAAATGAAGATAGCACACACACACACTCGCTTGTACAACCCTTTTTTACGGGGGGGGGGAGGGCTCATTCACGCACCTCACAGAGAGAACACAAGGAAAAGAACAACCATGCCAGAACCAGGACTCGAAACCGGAACGCCTAGATCACGAGGAAGACACGCGCTACCCCTAGGCCAGGACGCCAGCATCTAATTACAATAGGAGTCAGTTTTGAAAAATAATGTATTTATAAACGAGAAATTCTCTAATTATAAGAAAGAAATATTTTCGATTACATTACGTTATACAATTATAATATTACAGCTATTATATTTTAATATTTTTTAATTATTTTGCAATTTATTTTACTATATATATATATGTATGGACTATTTGGGATGATAAATAATGCAATTATTTTGAGTATTTTGTAATTATTTTTTTTATCCAATCAACTATAAACTTTGATTTTATTTATCGATAAAGTATAACTTTTTTATTTTCCTGATTAAAAACTTTAATAAAAATAGGGATTGATATTGTATATTTTATACGAATTGTGGAATTTTTCTAATACATAGACAAAGGATTCTATTTTAATTTTTAAATGCTTCTAAAAGAACAATAATCATGTACTTATTCAAAATATTCTTTTTGTAGCTTCTACTGATGCGGATTACGTTGTAGACGAAGGAGGTAAGAAAAAACACTTTTTATTGATTATTTAAACTATTTAAAAAAGATGTGCTCTTAAAATTTAAAAACGCAATTGTTAATATACTGATGCTGAAAAAACGAGAGATAGAATAACAGATAATTTAACTTTCCAATGAAATGTTTTCCATAATGTAATATTTATTGCATTTCTTAGATTTTACATGCGGAATTAACAATATATGAAAATTATTTTTTAAATTAAAATAAATCTCTGATTAATTTTTTCCTTTATGTACTATATTGCACATTCTATAAAAATATGTACAATGGTAGTAAAAATGTTAAAATTTTTAAAAAGGTTTCTTATTTAAGAATGATCATTTCTAAGTTACTAGTTTTTTTTATGTAAATCCTCTCTTGTAAACTATTTAAAATTATAGAATATTGTAAACCAAAACAGTCGTTAAGTTAAATGTAAACATCATTATAGGATATGTAGCGTTACAAAAACTCAAAATTGGAATTTTAAATCATAAAAATACAAATACATACTTTTCTTTGAAAAATAAAAATAAATACAAAGAAAACTTGATTTTGAAAGTTATTTCAGATATCATGACCCAGTATTAATATATTATTGTGTGAAAAAATACAGAATTGTCAAAATTCAACTACCTAATTCATAGGATCATGCAGCTTGTTATATGGTTCATATTGATATGAAATTTGGATGAAAAATACTCCAAACCACGCACTCGAGATTTATGAATTTATAAAAAGATCGAAAATTCTTTAATAAATTACGCTGTAACACAAGTGAAATGTGATTTGTATAAATGGAGCGTATGAACAGCGCATGCAAATTAGAAATCCAATTTAAGTGGAAGACAAGCAGTAGCTTATTGATGCACCTACACACAATACCCACCTTATTGAAAAAGGCTCTATTAGTGAAGCTTTTTTACAAGAATCGTGAGATCCCTTTGGTGTGATAAGAGTATTTAATTGGCAACAAAACACACGCCTAGGAGGTATGACAGTGCGCGATCTGCACATGACTAAAAAATTCCTATGAACGAAATATGCCTTATTCCAGAGTTTGGATGATGATACGAAGGATCTTGGATTATTTTACTTGCAAAATCCGGTCCCCAGCTATCCGAAGTTCCATAAATGTTTTCACTGCACGAATGATAGTAATTGACACTTGCTCTTGGAAGATCCTATGGCCAGATGAAGACCATTTCGATCTGAATGGTTAAATGAATACACAGAACTGACGCATATGGGCAATAGTAAATCTACATGTTATTTATCAAGTATCACTGCACCTTATGCTGTTTTGAAAAATTATTGCAATTTTCGTGGTTGGATCTCATTGTTTTGAAGAGGTAACTCAAACAAGGTTTGAAATCTGCACCGCCATTGGAAAACAGTATTAAGACAGGTTGAAAACGTTTGTGATCCCGGAATTGCAGCAACGTAAGAGCTTCCAGGATACAACTTGCTGTACTTCATATTCATCATAGCGTTAAACAGGTATTATTAGACAAACTTTCACCGGCGAACTGATGATCAATTCTGGTTTTCCTAACAGTTTGTCACCCTCACTCGCCTTGTGTTACTTCGCGTCTTCCGGTTATGAAGATTCATAAAAAAACAGGTCAACCGCCAACGTCGCAATATTGTCAGATTAGGAAGATTACATTATTAGGCATATTTGTGTCATCAATAAGGATGTATTGCATCCCACTATAGAGCAGATCATTTTGCAAATTGAAATGGTTTTGGAAAACTATGTAAGTTACAATGAAATTGTATAAAACGGTTTGTTGTGAAGCAGTGCCATCTATCTCCGACCTCTGATTTTACTTGTTTCAATTAACTTCAGGCGCATGACTTGGAGTGACTGTCGTCTAAATTTCATATCATTTTAATCCATACAACGCCCTGAATGTGCCTCTAAGTTGGAGAAATTTATTTTCGACGATTCTGTAAATTTTCAAAATATCTTCGTTGTTAAAAGAGTAAATTAATATTTTTTTGTAATTTTTGTAAGAAGTTGTTGAAATATTTTCTTAAAATATGAAATCTTTTGATATCACACATTCGATTTGATTAATAAGAGTTAAAAATGCCTCTTTTCTCTTTTTTGTTCAAGTATCAATGACAACTTTTTTTTTTCCACAGCATGCATATTTGAAGGACAAATCTACCAATCTGCCGAACAAATCGTACGAGCTGATCCATGTGAATTCTGCTTCTGTTTTAGAGGTGATATTATATGTTTGCAGCAATCCTGCCCACCTCCTGCACCCAACTGCCACAGAACGATGATACACGGATATTGTTGTCCAAGATATGATTGTCGTAAGTTGCGTTACACATCAGAAATTACTAACTTATCTTGTTTACTTTCAGTCAGATTAATACACAAATTACTTTAAATAAATTTAACATTTTAATCTCCAAATTTCACATTGACAATACGTGACTCTGTAAATACTTAAAGTAGCAGACAGTAGCAGTAGTCAGAAGGTCAAGTTGATTTGAAACAATTCGCTGCATCATTGAAATAAATATACTGAATTAACATTCCCATTATTAATTTATGTTTATCATAATTATTACTTCATTTGTAGTAAAGACAACTTCGCAATGTGTGGCACATGTAATGTCCTCATATAATTCATACATAACTCGTATATCCTAATAATGGAAGTATTAAATTTCTTTCAATAAATAAAATATAAATTACTAAAGATTCTAAAAAATAATTCCATTTACGCTACGTATTTCAAAAGATTAACTATGAGCTTAAAAGAAACAAATTCAGTTCATTAAATTGTGCAACGTAAGCATTTTAAAAATATATCCTTGAAAATGATAAATAATTTCTTCATGAATAACTGTTAAGTATGTTTAAAAAAATCATTGCTTTTGGTTGACGAATAATATCTTATTAATTAAATTTTTTATATATAATAAAGTGAATTATATTATTTCAATGAAATAAAAAAAGGGAGAAATATTTTTATGTTGTTGTTTTAACTCTTTTGATAATATTTCTAGCTGTGCTTGTAACATCACGCAACATCAGTGCTCTCTCACGCCGGAAAGGTCAAGTACAACCTATTATCATACAAAGACGAATAGAAAAGAGAGCCATAGAGAGGACTCCAATGGAAGTGAAAGGTAAATTAAATCATTTAAGACTTTTGATTATAATCATAAAAACGTACACAACCTTTATTTTGAAAATCATATTTTAAGACGTCTACATTGTTATTCTATGTAGAATAATATAGAATTAATTTAGGCATATTTAATTCTAAAATTCTTAGTAAATAAATATAAATAATTAAATTAATAATAAATAAATATAGTTAATTGCATAATAATTAATAAATAATTATAAATAATTAAATAAAAATTATGATTCGTTTATAATTATAAATTCTTTCTACTCTTCTTATCAGAATTAAATAATGTCTATCTAGTAATAGTAACAGATAGACATATACATTATGTTTCACTAACAATAAAATAAGGTTAAATGATATATTTTCATGCACAATTAAACACAAAAATTATTCTTCTGGAATTTTCTTCTTCTTTTTATTGTATTAAATATTTTTAAAATATTTGATATAATCTGAACTGTTTTTTCGTCTTATTAAAAGTTAGACACCATTCATTCATATTCAGTTTTATTTTAGATTTCTGACATCTAAGTTTAGAGTGCATTTTTTTTATAATTTTTACTTTACAAGATTTATTATTTTACTAGCCGCCTTTGGCGACCAGCCGGTTCGCCAATCTTAATGTTCGTTAAAATTTTAATAATTAAATATTTTATGCAATTCCAACTTTAATAGATTCTTCAGCAAAATATTTTAAAACAAATTTTGATAGTCATATAATTCACTCATAATATTATAAAGACCTTCAGTCATAACGTGATATGTATCTCTCTAATTTTCTGTTACCCCTGGTAGAATTTATGCTTTAAATTAAAGTGTAAAGGATTAATCTGCAATTAATATAATAATATTTTTTACTGAAACAAAGCACTTTTTTTAATAATATGATTACTGATAATAGAGTCACTGAGCGTTTAAACTTTATGGGCACTAAAGAATATCTTTCTTAATTTATATAATATCTCAAGAATTTGTCAACAAAATTTTCTCAGATTCATCATGAACGGATCGATTCATTAACAATGTTTCATTTTAAATGCATCAAACACTGAGAAAATAAAATAAATCGTTTAAAATAATCGGTCGAAAACAGGTTTAAAAAACTACTTAAAAAACGATGTACTTAAAACTATAAGCATATACAAAAAATATATAACTAACATAAATACAATTTACTTACAAAAGCATACAACTAACCTAAAAGTAATTTAAATCGTCCGTTGTTAATGGTTGCCATGCCAACAATCAGAACACAGTGCGCATGCGTGAATTTTCTTCGCCTTTTACGGTAACGCAAATGCGTGAATTTTTCTACGCCAGTTGGGGTAACGCTATGCAGATTATACATTTTTAATTTCCTTTATTCTGCGTTATTTTAATTCAAAAGTACTTCAGAATGAATCTGAAACATGGATTAATTAACAATGTTTAATTTTAAATGCATAAAACATTAAGAAAATAAACAGAATCGTTTGAAATAATCCGCCGAAAAATCTTAACCCTAGCCTCATTACTGTTGGGAGAAAAAAAGAACTAAAGCCTAAATCATTTGGCGTTGGAGAAAATGGAAGATTATTTTGGCGGAAAAGTTGGCGGTGGGGAAAATGGAAGATTTTTTTGGCGGGAAAGTTAGTTTTTAATTAATAATTAAAATTCTAATTAAAATTTCAAAAAAAGGGACCCCAGGTGCACATTCCCGACCTCTAAGGTATACATGTACCAAATTTGGTAGCTGTATGTCAAATGACCTGGCCTGTAGAGCGCCAACACACACACACACACATTGAGCTTTATTATAAGTATAGATAATATGGAAGATTTGAAAAATCTGATGCTTGAATTTGAGAATGTTATTATTTTAAAAGAATAGATATTATAAAGCAAAGTTCATATTAAACTCTAATTCTATTTTAAAAAATATAAATAATTAAATTTTTCAAGAAATAATTCCAGTAATGCTACTTATCTCGAACTATGAGCTTAAAATAAGCAAATTCAGTTCATTAAATTATGCAACGTAGGCATTTTAAAAGGACATCCTTGAAAATGATAAATAATTACTTAATGAATGAATATTAAAAGAATGATTAAAAATTTTGCTTTTGGCCGTGGAATAATGAAATATTTCATACATCCTGATACATTGTTTAAAAATTTTTCACAAAGATGTGAACATTCCACAATTTAGAAATTATATGTAATACAAGGACGAACATTTATTTTGCAAGATGCTCAGATCTGTCACAACGAGTTTGCAATACATACTTAACTATTAATAATGGATTCAAATGAAATGCGTTGAGTCATTTTATTTTGATATTTATTGCGCATCCCTGTGAAAGTAAAATAATTTGACAATACAACATAATGTAAGACAATTTTCACTTAAATATTATGCTAGTCATGTTCCTCTGACGTCACTTCATTGAATTTTTTTTCAAAAGGATATATAGATAAAACCTCAAACCATGATAGTAGAAAATGCAGAATATTTCGACATACAATGATCTATAATCTATGGCGCCGTTTTATATGAGAAACGAAGTATATTGCTCTTTTTAGACAGAGACAGATAAACTAAAGGAACCATCTTGCATTAATAAAAAATATACTAATAATAACAATGCAAATGAGTTTATTTAATTCTTAATTTCTTCTTTGCTTATTAAAAAAGAAAATTTATGCATTGAATTATTATGTAAGCATTTATCAGTTTTATTCTTATTAAAAAAACTCTAGCATATCATGAACTTACCTCATTCTAATGTATATAATTGACTTGCTTTTAGGTTGCCAGATCAACGGAACTTTCTACGAATTTGGCCAGACTGTAGCGAAGGCAAGCGGGCCTTGTCTTCATTGTTTGTGTGAAAACGGTGGCAACATGCGATGCGATCCATTGAAATGCACACCTCAGGAACCATTACTAATGAAAATGAACAAAAGATTTTTCAAGACGAGGAGATAACGGAAGAGTTATTCTATAACAGTATTTTGCCATTTTAAAGATTGGACAGGAGAAAAAAATTGATTGAGTGAAAAAAAAAGTTATTATTCGTTGAATCGCATGAACAGATCATCGATTAATTATTTCATAGATCCAACGACATTTGAACGTTCTTTTCTCTTCTCTAGTTCCTGCGCTGCTTTTGGTGCTTCATCAGTATTTCATTTCGTAATGAACCATTTCTCCTTCGGGGAAAATGAGTATCGAATCCAGTTTACAAACTTTTTGAAGATATCAGAAACTACCGACACTAGTTCAGGCCCTAAAAGTTTGTACCAGACTCTCATCAGAAAATGCTAATAATTCTCTTTCTTCGCTGAACAAATATCCCAATGTGTCTTAACATTTGATATCAAGAGAGAGAGTGGTTTTAAAGAAATTTAGAGGCACAAATGGGTGAATAGGTTGAGGGAAGATTGTTAAGCAAAAAATAAACTAAATTTCGGCCAGTGTGCGGGTGGTTACAAGCCATGCAAGTAGTCAAACATTTGTGTTTTATTTATACTTTCTGTTTGTCTCTAAAAATGGTGATCGATTACTCATACTTCTAGAGAAGATTTGTGGCTGTTTTAGACGTCTGTATGGAATTACCGTAGGTAATTCCACTTACAGACAATGAATCGAAATATTTATTTTGTAAAGATGAGTGAGAATTATATATGGAGGGTCTCGTATTACATTTCAGCCACGAATCTTCTCAAAACGTGTATCTGTTGTTGGTGTTTGAGTCCTTATGTCCTGCTGCAGTTTTTTCTTTTTATTCCTGGTATTAGTGAGGTTTTGGTAATCGTAGGCAAATGAAAATGGTGCCATAACACGACGCTGTTTTAGATATGAAGTTGAAAAAAAAATGATAAAACACGCTCGCTTTTTCAATTCTAAGTTATTTTGAAGTTCAGTGTTTTCAGTATTGTTTAAACAATATATCGAATTCCATATATCTGAAACATTCAAGAGTTTTGAAACATCTATTTTTTTAAATCATATTTACATCTATAACATGTGTTTATATACATTGATTCGGTGAGATTTATTTAAATTTTTGCTAAAACTTCATTTTGCTTTATTAAGTTTAAGCAATATCAGAATTTTAAAAAATCTTTAAATTTGATATTCAAGTTTATAATAAAATTTTTTATCATTTTTTAAAAAAGTAGTGTGAAAGTAAAAATAAGTACGTCATCGAAAATAGAAATTATGTAAATAAATGAATCTCATGTTTCTAATTTTGATTTTAATTTTAAAGTAATTTTTTTCATCTCTTCATTGCTTTTTAATAAAATTTTTCTTGCATAATTTTATACAAAATGTTGCAATCATGATAGCATTTTCTTATTATAACCAATGTGCCTTTAAAACTGCCTGTGGTATGAAATATTCATTGCTCACTTTTAAATTATGATTTAGAATATTCTGTAAAGAATGAAATTCCTCCAGCTTATCATTTATACCGTCCTTATACTGAAAATATGTTTGTTTGTCTTCGTATGCGACATGTTGGGAAAAGAATTCTTGATGTTAATCGCTATGTTTGACAACTTCAAGAAAACTTACGCATATATTTTATTTATGCTTTTAGATGGAGTTGTTTCACATCCCGATTGACATAAGTGTAATATATTTTTCTAATAAACATTTCATGTCTGTCAATATAACTATTTATAAATGATTATTTTTTGTTTGCGTTTAAAGTTAATTTAATTGCATAGGATATGTTTATTGAAATAAACTGTGTACCTTTATTTCATGTGCTTTTTTTTATTTCATAGTAACTAACACTTTGATAAAGAGTAAAAGACTTTCATTTATTAATATATTTTTGAGGGACATATTCAATGCAAAAACAAATTTCTCACACTTTATGTTTCTAGGGAAATATCATTAATTTGGTTATATAAATTCATAATTATATACTTAATTGCACATTTCCTACTTTAATTAGTAAAGCTTCAAACCTCTTTAATTTTGCTTGTATTTAAATTAGTTACCCAAATGAGTTTTAATTGATAAAAATAAATACTTTAATTTTGAAGCAATTTTCAAAATATGTATTTAAATAAAACATTACATTTTATGTTCATATTTTAAAAAATGATAAAAATAATCCCTCCCTAAATCCGCCATTGCATTTAAAAGCCTTAAAAACACTGCCCTTTTTTTCATCAAAAACCATGAAATTGTGATATTACTTTAGAAGGATGAAATTACACTGCATAAAATGTATTTTTCTGAAATTTGCTCTTTAATTGGTTATAAATTCGTAGAAAACCTTATATTTATTTTAAACTCCAGCACATGGATTTAGGAAAGAAACAGATAATTATTAGTTAAAGAGTTTCTTCAAAGAAACTATAGCTTTATAAACGATGCAAATGCTATATTTAATTAACTTAAAAATTACTTCTTTCAATCAAAATTTTCATTTGTTATAAAAAAATTTAAATACTTTATTACAGTTTTTATGAAAATTTAAAATCTTTTAAAAATAATTATAATTAACCATAATGTATATAATATAATTATGAATGCAATAACTATATTTAACTTCTCTTATAAATAATATAATTAGCAAATGATATGATATTTTAATGATTAAATTATTCTGTATTTCAAAGTCTGATTTCATATGCCTCCGAAAGAATATGATAAAATAGTGTAAAAAAAGTATTATATATATATATATATATATATATATATATATATATATATATATATATATATATATATATATATTGCTGAAAAGAACAAATATACTTTTAAATACTGAAAAGAGCTGGAGAAAGCATTAAGAAAGTTATATAAATCAATTTGCTTTTAAAATTATTCACATTATGTGGAATTTGCATGTTATGTTCTTTCCTTGCGCTTTTTAAAATAATAATTGCATTAATAATAATTTTGACAATTTTATTGCTGATGCATAAAATTTAAATATAATAATTTTTATGCGATGAGCAAATATTATTTTTTTCATTGAACTGCTTTCAGGATAAAAAATATGAAAGGTCCAAACGAATAATAAATATGAAAGATAAAATATGAGTTAATTAATGAAATTGATTAAAATTACAATGGTAGAATATTAACTTTCAAATAAAAAGTTATTATATTTTGAAATAATATTTTAATCGAATCAATTCAATCAAAGTGATTGTTACGGGAAAAAAATAACGGTATATGCCATGCAACTTCTAAATAGCATTATTTCTATCTTTTTCCTACGAAACTAAAATTAAAATTACATGGTACATTTCACTTGTTTACGTGAATTCACTAAATTGCATATTTTGATATCTTACAATAATAGAAATATGACACATTTGTTTTACCAAAATTAGCATATTTTGTTTATTTTCTATTTATTGTTGAAGCAACTCACAGTATATTCTATTTGGGAAAGTAAATACAAACTGAAAATGCATTTTATCATAATATTTATCACACTTTCCGCTTGTTCACATTTATTTGATGGTTAATATATTTCTTATTAATCATTTATAGATGACAAAAGAAAGAATAATATATTTCATTTACACAATTTCTTTAATATAAGAATAAAAAATATTTTATACTATGAAAAAGTGTACCAGTTTCATTGGAATTATAGCACTTTATAAATTAACCAAAATGAAATTCTTGAAGAGCTTCAAATTAATCTATATTACGAAGATAGCAATATTTCTAATAAGCAAATTATATACACTATGTTGCGAACAAATTTCAAATAAGTGTTCTAAGTTTTAATGAATATAAAGTTAAAATAAATTAAAATTTTTAGCGAATCATGCCATTAAGAAATAAAATAATGCCATCAAAATTAAAATTTCCTAAACATATTCCATTGAAACAAAACGAAACAAAAAAACAATTGAAAAAATAAGGATATTTGAAATTAATTTATGTATTCCTTACAAAAATTAATCTAATTAATTTTTAAGATATATAATCCTGATTGAAGAATTTCTAACTTTTTCAATATTTCGAATTCTTAAAAAAAGCACTTTCATTGTTGAAGGAAAAAAGCGAACCATGCTATTATCTAAAAGGCAAAACTATTACATTTATTTTTTTCTGTCGTAATAAAACTGAAAAATGGATTATTTTTAATAATAAAATTAATTATTAATAATAAAATTAGAAAGAAGGTTTAATTAAATACATACCTTTGGAATAATTTGTTTGAGCTCAATCTGCTATTAAAAAAAGAGAAAAGCAACAGGTAGTAAATTTCTTGAAATATTCCAAAAATAAATATGTTGCCATTTCTTAAATCTTGAATATAAAACTATCTGAAATAGCAAAAAACAAACGATAATTATTTTTTCCTATACAAAAATAGAAGAGATATATAGTAGAAAGAACTTTTAACCTTTAAATGTAATTATATTAACATTCATACTACTATTAAAGAATTAAATAAATATTTTTTAATACAAAAATATTTATATAATAATAAAGAATAAATTTCGTGGAATTTTCTAGAAATTGTTATATTTCCGTTTATTAAAATTTAAATATAAGAATATTTGAAAAAGAAAACAGCAAACGATAATAAATAAACATTTTTCATAAATAAAAATGAAAGAAAAAGTTATAATAGAATTTTTATCCATTTTTATCCTTTATAATTATATAAAGTGGTCAGTATTTATTTTGGACAGTTGTGTTTTTGAAACTTAACTTTTAAAAATATCATCAAAATAGTAAGCGATTGGCTTACAATTTTTTGTATAAACTTTCTTTCTCCATAATAAAACCTAATAGTATAATGAAAATAAATTCAATACCTTTTATGAAAAAAATTTAATTTACCACGAAACTATTAAAAACAATCTCGCATCAATAATTGGTTACTTTGAGCATTCAACAAATGTTAAAATAATCAAATAATCAACATTTGGGATATTCCTTCTCGCCAAAATCACATTTTTAATATCTTTTAGTATAGATTAAAATAGTTTTCTTGTGTAAGAATGTTCAGTTTTATTCCATTCTTCTCTTAATACTGCTTTTTATTCTTTTCGAAGAAATATCATACTTTCTTGTTCTCTTCTCCAGTTCGTTAAGCACAATTTCAACTGGATTTAAATCTTGTCAGAGTTTTGATAACTTCGGAATAAACGTACTGAAATTATAAACCAGGATTTAAGGTTATATGTTGGGGACATACAGATTATTATCTTGGAACAGCTTGATTGTGTTTTGAATTCCAAGTTTCACGGCAGATATTCTGAAATTTTCTTTCAGGATATTTATATACACGTATAACTCCAGAATATTTTCAATGAAAACTAAATTCCAAATATACAAAATGCAGCAAAACATGCCTAAATATATTATGCTCCACCTCCATGCTTGACAGATGGCAATAGATCTTGTGGTGAAGAGCTTAAAATCCAGTTAACAGCGACGTTTCAAGGGCAATTGCTTTTGTATTGTGGTCATGTTACTCGGCTGCGAACCACAAGGTTCCAAGTTTTATCCTCGCTTAATTCAATCCGCCACAATCTTTTTGGATTCAGCATTTCATGGGGTTGAAATCACACAGTTATTCGCCCAAATTCTGTTAAATGTTAATTCATCCACATATAGGACGCTATCCTAAAACGATATATCTTTCTCTGCCATGGATTTTGCTAAATCTAGTCATAACTTTTTTTGTTAATTGTTTAATGAAAAACTTCCTTCTGACTATTGTGCTGTTATATCTGCATGATCTGATAATTCCATTTACAGTTTCAGGGTTTACTTGTATTGCAAATCTTTTCTTTTTCCTTCGAATTTTTAAATCTTGGATTTTATTCTTGATTTTACAGCATGATAAACCTTGAATAACTTGGAGTTAGTTAGTTTGCGAGTAACTTCTAATTTCAATGTATTTTCAATATTTTCACAAAGTAGTTACTTCGTTTGACAAACGCAAACATACTCGAGTAACTTATTTTAACAAGGTTTCAGAGAGTTCTGATGTTTTTATCAGCCTTAAAATAATCCATGATTACATTCCTAATAGAATTTGTTGAACCTTTATCGCGCAAAGTCGTAAACACTTCAAATATAGAAATGTAAATAAATTTATGTGAAGTAATAGTAATTTCAAAGTACAGACGATAAAATTTGGCATATAGTTCCATTTACAATAACAATAAAAACCCAAAATATTGTCTTTCAAAAAATTTAATAAAGCTTTCTAATGTCCATTCATTTATATAAGATTGTTATAACACTTTCTTGATAAATTGATTCTTTTCAAAGAAAAAAGGAATTGATTTTATTTTTATTCATTAGAATATGTATGTTTTATTACAGACAAAAGGAAGTTCATATTAAAAAAATTTGAAATAAATCCTTTAATTTTTATGTGATTTTTTTAAAAGTAAGTTTCAAAAACATGCGTCCAAAACAAATGCGAGCCACTGTATTTGCAATATTATGATTTAAATATCTAATGAATATTTTCATAATTCCAAAAATGTGGCTTTCAGACTTAGGAAGATCTTAAGAGTGAAGATGGATTAAAATTTAGAATTCGAATGTTTTTAGCGATTTCTCTTTGTACCATGTACCAATAAGCACAATGTGTTTTATACAAAAATTGTATTTAACATTTTTAATATTAGAATATTTATAGGTTGGTGCATAATTCATTAATTATGATGTCCGTGATGTTATGATGCAAAAATAGGTTTAAACATTCCGCAGAAGTGAATGTTATACAGAGAGCTATCAAATTTGGCAGAGAGTTACTTCTTGAATAATAGGTGCTCAAAATTTCTCTTTTTCAAAATTTTATTTGGATTTAAAAAACAAAAAACTTTGAAGCATATTATTGCACACAAATATTTTTATACAACTTTAAAATTCTTTTAAAAAAAGATTTTCCCAGTGAACAGCTTTTTTATACAATGTTTTCTATAAAATTTTACTAATAATTTTGTTTACTTTTTACAGAAATATCTTTCATAGTTACAACTGTTGCTTTTTACTCATCCATATTGCACTTATATTAAGAGCATTTTTATAGGCATATAATCATTCTATAATATAAAAAAAATGAATTTTTAAAAGTGATATAAAGACTGACGAATGAAGCCTTAAATATAATCATGATACGATGTTTCGAAATAGAGTTTCGAATCTCCTTCAATTTTTGTTCTGGTTTATAGATGAAAGCTATCTTTTTATTCATGAAATAAAGTAGCAAACATTACTCTTTCATATATTAAATACAAATGTTTGCACATTTCGTATTTCGAGTAACAAAGCAAAATTGCAGCAGACATAATTTGATATTTTAATTTACGAATTTATCAAAAAAAAAAAATTAAAAATTTCAACAGAATGATTTTTTTTTCATTTATTACAAGTGGAACATGCTAAGAAAAAAAAAGGGAAGGATACATAAAGTTATTCAGAATTTATGTGCCAATTATCGAAACAAAACCAGTAAAAAACTAATTTTATTTTTAACTTTTTTTATTTGATTCGATTTTATGGAATACAGTGTTAATATTCGAAAAGAAAAACATTGGAAATACAGCTAAAAAATTCGCAAAGATGTACTTTGGCTGAAGAATTGTACATTTCAGGACTTTTTCTTTAATCGAAACTTCAGTTAGGTGAAATTAAATTACATAATTTTGCTAAAAAGAATATACAAAAGCATGAAAACATAGATTATGACACCTTTGGATAATATTTTTTAAATTAAAAACTTTTGTAAGAACAATAGAAATGCATTTTTATTTGACATAAAGCCGCTGGAAATTATTTATGTAATTTATGTTAGTTTAACTCTCTTCAACGATTTTGGCTGTTAACTTTTTTTTTATTTCCTCTTTATAAACTCCCTGTGAGAGAACAAAATATAAGATGAATGAATTTTTACTTTGATTAACTATCCGAAATAAGTCATATTACCTAAATCAAAACAAGCTTCCCATTTTTGAAACAAAATGAAGATTATTTGGAAATGTCTTCTTAATTTTGACCATGGTCACCTGACATCTGAGCTGGCATCTCTCACCATTGGAAGTAAAAAATATATAAAAATGTTATTCGATATTAACACAAAAATTGATGGTGGAATGCTAAGAGACGTCAGCAACCTCGGCTCAACTCTGATTGCCGGAGGAATGTTCCATCTTCGTAATGAAAGTAACTCGACCATAAGCCCTCACTTAACCCCTTTTTATTCGACTTCTCATTCGCACACTTGCACAGCCCCCGATAAAAAACTCCCGATGTCTCTCGGGGGTTGTGCCACTTGCGGCACCTTTGAGGGGGGATTGGAAAAAAGTGAGATGATTGAAAAATAAGATTGTAAATCTTAAGTATTTTTTTTTTCAGTTCGATTAAATTTGGCTTCGAAAATTTTGGATTTTTATTCATAACTCAGATGTATAGAATTAAAATTATGCGACAGGAATTTTTAAATAGCAAATCCGCGTTTTTCAATTATATTCCCATCGGTAGAAGCTTGAAATTGTATTATATGTGCATCATGTAAATAGACACTTTAGATAGATATTTTTAAATAAAGTTGAGTTCCGAAATGGTGACCATTCCGTTTCTAAGCCGTGGTTTTGCCAGCAGTTCGCTGGGACGCGAAAGAAAATATTTTTCGCATTGGATTCTTCAGATGAAGTTAGAGCATTGTACAGTCTCTGACTTTAATACAGGTTGAATTTTTTTCCCTTTATTGATTAATCAAATATTTAATAGATTAAAAAGAAGACATAATTCAAACAAATCTGAAGATTTAAAATTGTAACTCGAGCACAAATTTTATTCATTTCTAAAATGCAAAATGATTGTTTCCAATGATATTAGTTTCAATTCTACAACACTTCTTCCTGTCGCCATCTATTAGGAGATATATGCATTTCCTTTCTATTAAAATTTAGTTCATGCTGCCATCTATTGATTGAAACTTGAATTTCAGAGTTTAAATCCTTCATCATTGTAATTTGAATCAGGAAAATATTGCATTTGTTATTATTATACGAATCTTTTCTCTTTTTTTTTTCTTCTCTTTTCAGAGTTCAAACCTGTCATTTTAATCCGAAAGAAAAAAAAAGTATTATATTTACTACTACATAAATGTTTCCTCCTTTTTCTTTTTTTCAAAAATAAAATTCATTCTTATAGAAATTATAATGTTTATTTAATATGTTTTTCATATCATAGAGTTAATAAATACCGTTTTTTGTACAGCATCAAATGAAATTCCACAGAATTAGAGCTTTAAATCGAGTCTATATTTTTAGGATATTTTAACATTACTGAGATGATTTTCAGAGCTATATATTAATACTTTTCAATGAATTTGAAAAAGGTCAAAATTATACACTAAATTAGCTATTTATTTGTTACAGATGGAGTTTTTAAAATAAACGTTTTTGAGCATAAATTACGTTCATATTTTTATAAATTTGTAACATAGTCTGCCAAAAAAAAAATTCAGTAAATTTTATAAAGTTTATTATCGATGCTTCAACAATGTAATACATTCTTCTTATATTCAAGGCATGGTAAATTTCTAATTGCCCGTGGAATGATTTGCGTTATTAAAAGACAAAAAAGTATAATAATCTATCTTGAAAAAACGTTCGAAACTATTTGCTTACAATAAGCAAGCCTACATATCTAATTATGATTGTAAAAAATAATCTATTTCTATTCTTATAAATTTAGTATTTTATATTTTACCAAAAAAATAAATAAATAATAGTCAGTTGCTTTTTAGTGTATATGTTTTTAAAAGATCTTTTTCGCATTTTTTTTTTCAGCAAAAAGAATTGATGATAATCAACGAAGCAGACGATTCGCTTCTAAATAATTAAGAATTTATTTTATACAGAGGGTTTTTTGAAATAGGCTAATAAGCCTTAATTTTAGAAGAATGTATATCAGTGTTTTGTCATAAGTGAATCTCTATTTATTAAGATAATTTTACCATTCTCTTTAAAAAGAAACATTTTGGGAATGAAGATTTATTTTGAAGAAAACTGGGTTTATTAGAATAAAACAAAATAGGTTTTCTCTCTTTCTGAGTTCAACAAGTAGTAGATATTTCAAATATATTTAAAAATGTTCCCATTAGCAAAAGTGTATTAGAGAAGTTTTATTATTCAAGTTTTCCATAAATTATATTGTAAATTATTATTAAATTATCTAATGATAAAGGAATACATGTATCGATATAAAGTAAAAATATTATGATGAATCGATAGTCATATTTCTGAAAATTCGACACTTGTAACCTCTCCCTAACGTAAAATGTTATTTTTCTGAATCATTTTTGTAAGAGTTCAACTAAGGAGTTGAAATAAAATAATGAAAAATGAAAGAACGAAAAAAGTAACTCATTAAAATAAATAATTTATTATATAAACATTCAAGACTAACTATAATAATTATACTTAGCTAATATTAATAACTGTAACTGAAATCGATGTTATCAGTATACTTCAGAACTGAAATTCTTGAGATGAGCTTTACAAAGTTGTTTTCAAAGTCAAATGTCTTACTTTTATTTTCCTTCTTACTAAAAAATAACACTATTTTTCATATGCAAGAATCCGATAAGTCCTTGAAATATTCCAATGCATTTGTTTCCATTTAAGGATACCACATATAATAAAGAATATCTAGAATGTACCTTAAGATTTTAAAAAATTATGAAAAAATCTGACAAAAGTATACATTTAAATTTCATTTTCAATAAACAATTAAAATACTTTTTTTTAAAAACTAGCCTCTTTTGGCAACCAACTGGTTCGCCATGATTGATGGATATCAATTACATATCTTATGTATTTAGTCACAATAATTTTTTAAGTTGAATATTTTAAAACAAATTTTGAAATACATGTAATATACATTTTTTTAAAAGCTTTATACCATTTCTGACCGTTGTGCTTTGCACATATCAGAAATGACTATGCTAATATTTTATCATCTCACTAAAAATTTTAATCTTAACTTGAAACGGAAAAATAAACTTCAACTGATACAAAAACTTTCTTGTTGAAACTATTTAAAAATGGTCGAATTTTAAAAAAGTTTTCTTAACTACTAACATGTGAAATAACCCTTAATTTTATGTCTAACGAAATTCCAAAAAGTTTTTAAACGCTTTCTTTAAACATTCAAATATCTTTATATTTAATAAAGATATTATTATCTAAATATCTTTATATTTTTATCAACATAACATAATATATATCTTCATATAAAAAAATAATGGAAATATTTCTCATATCTTAATGGAAAGAAAATCCATGTTGAAATATTTGTGGCAACAATGAAAACAGTTTGTGTTTTTTTTTATTGAAGTGAAGCAAATTGTTGTAAAATAATCTAAAAAAATAATTTTAAAAATTAATTAAAATAGAATTTAAAAAATTGCAATACAATTAATTTGTTATAAAAGAATATATATGTTTTTTTTTATTTCAAAATTAATTTTTGAGCTGTAACTTTTTCTACAACTATGAGAGAAAAACGTCAAAATTTTGCTTCATTTTTTAATTAAATTAATTTCTAATTTTAAAAAAATTAATCGCTTCTAGCTGCACAATCCTATTTTCCAAAGTACATATGTACCAAATTTGGTAGCTCTAAGTCTAATGGTGTCTGAACGCTGAAATACTCACACAGATACACTTCTTTAATATTTATTAGTAGAAATTGCTTTTTAAAGGACACAGTGTAATTGATACAGTTATTCTTGTTTCAAAATTGCTTTATTGCAGGAAATGGTGCAGTTTATTATCTTATTTTTCGAATCATTTCCAGCACAGTATAAATTTTAGATTGCTCATAATCGGAATAAAACCTTGAAGACCGACAATTTATGAATGACATTACAAATCCAGGAGACTGTCGATTCTCGATTGTTTTCTACTAATGATTTTAATGGTAATCTGGTGGGAAATCTTTTGTCGACTCAGTGGGTTGTGTTTGACTGATGATGTGGATATTCTAAATGTTTTCAAATATCTTTAGTATTTCAGCGATGCATACATAAAAGTCATAAGAACATTTATTTTTCTTTTTTATAATGATTTTTTTCAATATGGAAATGTACTTTTTTTATCACCATGTTTTATTTTGCCCATATATTCTGCTCTGCTCGCTCTTGTCACCAGAAAAAAATCTTTTACATTCTTGCAGAATATCTTATTACATAAAACAATTGCCTATGATAATTTCAGTTCTGTTATTATGAAATGTTAGCATGTTCTCTTCGACAATGTTCAACTCCATTAGTCAAAAAAGGAAAAAAAAAAAAAAGGAGTTTTTAGCAATCTTACAGTTAAAGGGGGTAAAAAAGGAAGAAATATTTTACAATGGTACTTTAAATGCATGATATTTTTCCTTTGATTTCCAAATCTTTTAAAAATAATTTAAAGTATAAATTGAAAAATTCTTCCAAAAGTAAAAGTGCTCGATTTCATTTTTGAATAGAAACGTTTAATGCAATAATTAAAATAGTGTAAATCTTATAACTGTTTTCTTCGGACCTGAGAAACACTACTCAAATAAACGAATCGTAGTTTAAAAAAGCAATATTACTCATTTCAGTTTTCCAAATTTTTTAAATTTAGAAATTAGTTCAATAACATTTTTAAAAATCTACCTACCGACGACCATAATCAGGCAAGCGTTCATAAGTATCAAATCGTGATATATATTAAAGTCTTTTATTTTGATAGTTTTACTTTGCTTTGCTTATTGAATCCTTATAGAATCGATTTCGCTATAGTATTCGAAATGAATTTTCCTTATAGAATCGATAAGCGCTATTGGAGAGAAAAAAAAAAACTTAATTGTGTGAGTAATCTATTTCAATTTGCATATTATATTTTTCAGCAGCAATGCGATTTCACTTTCTGCAATTAATAAAGCTACGTATAAACTGCGAAATTAATAAATAGAACCATTTATTCTTGATTTCCAGTTACGGACGAAAAACATGCGCTTAAATATTTGATGAAACAATGAAAACGATTTGAATTTCACTCAATAATGGAACCTATTATTAAAAATTGCACAAAAAATATTTTTTACATTTTTTTTTTCGAAATTTTTATGTTTCTAAAATGGTATTCAATTTTTCGAAATACGAAAAAAATGGATGCCATTTAAATTGACATTACTAAAAGCATAATTTATTTTAAATTTTAAAATGTATAAATAACAAAATGATGTTTGGTGTAATAATATTTTCCGAAGTTGTCTTAGAATAACGGCAGCATTTATTTTAATTTCTAATTAATTAAAAATTAGAATTTAAATTTACTAAGAAAATTGCTCTGAGATGCATTTTACAATCCAAAATATATTTATTTGAAATTTGACAATCTTCATCAAACGAGCTGTCTCGAAGTCCACGAATTGCACATATTATACTTCTTAACAGATACAGTATTTAAAAACACAGTTTCATTAATGTATGAAATGGTATAATATTTTATTTTTAATTATTTTCTAATTGCTCTTGAATTTAAAATTCATTATTATAAATAATAAAGAATCAAGAAACAAGTTTTTTCCTCAAATACACAGCAAAGTAATACCTCACGTATTGAATCAAAATTTAATTATTTAAACAATTAAATCGCAATAAAATTTAGGAGATATTAAAATCTCACACAAATGTGTTAAATTTCAAACATATGCACATCTGTAAGAGAGTTAAAAATTGATTATAAACTTCCAGTTTTTTAGATAATAAAGAAGTTAAATAAATTTTTTTTGGAGGTTTGAAAAATGAATGTTATTCAGGATCTCCAGGCCAAATTTTTTTAACGTTTAGTGTACTTTCTCTATATATCCTTCGTATCCAAGAAAGTAAAAATAAAAAGAGTAAATGTTATATCATTTTCCTATTTTAACGGGAATAGTTATGAATAGCATTCTTGAAAAGCAGTTTCTGGGAAGAGTAAACAAGCAGAACGTTCGAATTCAAGCGTGCTAGACACTCCTTTGTGGAAGACCTTGCTCTCTTTATCAAAATGAAAATGCAATTTGCTTTTCTAGGTAAATGAAAACGAGGTGACATTTGTCTGAAGCTTGTTTGTTTCGACTGTGGAAATTTCAAACCAAATAGCTTTGGCATCTCTGACATAACAGATCTCTCTGATCTTGCACCAAAAATAGTTTCCGTTTTAGATCTTATTTATGAAAAATTCATGCTTTGATTCGTATCTGAGCTAAAATTAGTTAGCATAACCTTGCGAATGAATAACAAAGAATTAAAACTCATGCTTGATTACTTTTTCATATTGATAAAGTGTGAAAAGATTTCTATAAAATCGTTGTTAATTAACATTCAGAAAAAATAAAGTTTATGTCATTCTATTATACAGGGTGTTTATAAAGTCCCGGACCCATTTTGATGTTTAATAACTCATAAAATAATAAAGATAGATTTAAATTAATAACATAAATGGTTAAATAGACTCAAAAAGTTTCATGACCCTTGTCAATGAACTTCCACATGTGCCCACTTCGTCGCACGGAGAATATCAAGTCGATAGTCAATTTCACGCCAGGTAGCGACAAGCATGTCGGCATCCACAGAGCCATTTGCGCACATTATGGCGATTGACAATGCCAGAAACATGAAAGGATGCTTCATCGGAGAACATTATGCTCTTCAGAAAATCAGCAGCATCTTCTATCCTCCTTAGCATATCTGTTGCAAAGGCCATCCTCCTAGACCTATCGTTCGGTTCCAAAACTTGAACAGTTTGAACTTTGCATGCATGCAGTCTTAATTTTTTCTTAATAACCTTGTACACCGTCGAAATTGGCATATCCAATTCTGTTGCCGCTGATCTCACAGATATTCTAGGATTGTGTAAAAATGTCTCTTTGACACGCTCAACATCAAAATCACTTGTGCAAGGACGTCTGGAACGTTTCTTATCTTCGATACTTTCTTCTAGAAAATTCTTTTTCCACCGCAAGATGCTGTTTTTGGATGGAGGATCTTTTTGGTAAATTCTTCTGAAATTTCTCTGTGCTTGCACTATCGATTTCATTTCTATGAACCACCATAAAATCTGTGCTTTCTCTTGTGGTGTATGCATTCTCCTTAATATCCGCTCGAATAAAACATCACATACAAAAGTACTACATAGAACAAACACATCCAAAGTAAACATAATATTGCAATAGTTGCCAAAAACAAAAGAGAAAAATGCAATTAATAAGCAGACAATATTTAGAAAAGTACAGATATTTAGACTGGAAAATGAAATTATCTGAAATTAACCACATGTGCAGACGATATTTACAAAAGTAAAAATATTCAAACCTGAAAAGGAAAATATATGAGTTATTTCATCAATAAATGCCATAAGTTTGTTTATATCTTTATTATTTTACGAGTTATTAAACATCAAAATGGGTCCGGGACTTTATAAACACCCTGTATATTCTTATGTAAAAAATAATATTCAGTTCAAAATTGTGTTTGAGGACATCATTTTGTTAGATGCTAAATAATTTTATCATGTGGTGGAATGAAGATCATTATGACCTGTGCAGTGCAAGCAACAGGAAACGGGAACCTTTCTTCAATGATAACATTTCACACAAACACAAAAGATAAGACGACATTAACGCGCGCACCTCTCTAACGGCATATCATCTCATTATGATTATAATCGCAATGCACTATGGGATGCGTACCTAATCAGGCATCGACATCTATTATCCTAAAGAAAGCAAGAGAAATGCAACTGCTACAATCATGATTTTTATGTCAGCATATTTATAAATTTCATGATGTGATAAAAGTAATGCAAAAATCGTTCTAAAAAACTTTACATGAAAGATTGCTGAACGTGTTGAAGCTACCCAATTTGACGCATTATTACTTGTGTTTAGTATGTTCCCAGTAAGAAATGTTTTTTTTTAATTTTTAATTAAAAATTTATAAAATATCTACGTTTTTCCCACAATTATTTAAAAACATATTATTATACAGAAAACATTGACATAATTTCAAAATGATAAAAAAAAAAAATTAGCTTTTCGTTAATGACAGTTTTATTTCAATATTTTTAATAAAGTTTTGAAAATATTTTCAAATGCGTTTTGTAACAACAGTTTTCATTGTTTTAACTAAAGCATTCATGTACACATACTATGATGAGATGGAATTAAGTCCAATTTTCCGCTGCTATGATTAAGAGTAATTTTTTAGCTAACTAATACAAAGGGAGAGGAATTAATCTTTTGAAATAGTGGTCCAAGTCTCTTCAATTTTTATCAATTCATCAAGTATGTAATAATTGTTTATTTCTAAAAAATTTCCACTACTTTAAATTTAATATTTTCTAAATGAAAAAAAAAAATATTTCAGAAAATCTATTTACGGTTTACATACGCAGATTTCTCGAATATAATTAAAAATTGTGATAAGAACACACAAGAAGTCGACATCCTCGTCTCCATCAAATTATTGAGGACCGAAAATATTAGCACACAATCTATTTTTATTTATCAATTTTTTTTTAGTTTCTTCCATTTTTTTTATACATTCAAGAAAATCAACACGATTTAAAAGCATGGAATGCATGACTTATTTGCTGAATAATTGTCTTAATATTCTTCATAATATCCCTTACTTAAAATTTACCATTTTATTACTAATTTATTGCAGCAAACTTCTCATACAGAAAACATATTTAGAATTACATATTTTTATGCGATGCACTTTTTTAGAAAAGATACTATTTAAGACATAAACATCTTATTGAGATTTTGAAAATGATACTTTATAATAATTAAAAATAAAGTTTTTAAAAAAATAGACTGGGAACTGGAATAATATAAATTCAGTTTTAGTTAGCTAAGGAAAATTTGTTCAATCCCTCATCAAGTGACTCTAAAATAATTTACTTTATGCGAAAAAAACATTTCCAAACAGCAATCATACTTAATTCTTAAAAAATTCTTAGAATTAAGAATTCTAAGAATTAAAAGAATCGATGAGTGCAAAACTTTTATAAGAAATGAAAAAGGGAAATTTAAAAAAAAAACACTATTCCAAAATGTTTTTGTTTGGGTATTAGGGAAGATTCAAACATATTTAAATATCAGGTTAAATTTTTGAACATAACAATATTGTCTTTATGTAAACTAGAGATAAATTTTTCCAAAAATAATATTAACAATTTTAGATTAGTTATTGTTTTCATACTAAATATGCGAAAAATTTCCTTAATATACCTGCATACATATATACAAAGATTTATTATCATGAGAGAAGAGTATCTGGTTTCGAGAATAGCGATTGGAACGCCAAATTAAATGTCCAAAGGAAAATATTGTCAAATTAAAAGACAATATTTCTAGTTTTGCTTCCCTATTTTGAAAATAATTAAATGCACGCGGACCAAAACTAAATAGCTTGAAAGAACAAGTTAAATAAATAAATGAAAGAACAAAAAAATTTATTGGCAACGTTATATAAAAATAATATCTGCAGAAAATTCCAGAAATCAAGCATGCTTTATTTCTTTTGGTTGTATTATCTTTTAAATTTTGTTTTTGAAGCGAGATTGTTTTGTCTCTATTTTACCTTTTAAAATAAATTACATTATTTTCTTATAATATTTTCTTTGTGGTAATATAAAGATCAAGGGTCGTGAAAAATGGCAATTAAAGAAACGAAGACTAGAAACTATCTCGTAGTAAAGGTAAAGAAAAACAACGGGAAAGTGAACGAAAATTTAAAGTTAAGAAAACAAAAACAATGTTTGAATTTACAAAAATTGTTGATGAAAAAATAAATCGACAAAAGAAATAAAAAAAAGGAAAGGAATTTAAATACAAATTAAAATAGATTGGACTTAGTCAAATACGAAAATGAATATACCTTGCATCGATATCGTAAAAAAGGAAAAAAATATAGAAATTTTTAAGATTTCTTAACGTTTATGTATTGAATCTTAATCAGTGTCTTCAATTTCTACTCATAGACAAGGATATAAGACAAAACTCCACACAAAGGTTATAAGGTAAAGCTCGATTTAATTTTCTTTTTAGAATATTTCTGATGATTTAAATTATCAATACATTTCGTGGGATCATTTATGTTTAAAATTTCAACTCTCTGTAATTAAAATTTATGCTAAAAAATAAAAATGTTTTCACATAATAATATGAAATTCACTAGAGCAGATTGTTTTTGGTACTTTTGTAATGAAAATGAACAGCTAAAGATTGCCATTTTGTCTACTTACATGCTTATTCCTACATACACATATGTATATACAAAGAACACTTTATTCCTGGTTTTGAGGGGGGGGAGACTCAAATTTTTTTTGCATTTATCCTTGTTTTGTTAACCTGATTAGGAAAGTGTTTTGCTTTTTCATAGCTTGGTTTGGTTTGGTTTGGTTTGGTTATATTAACGTCCCGTTTGAAGCAACACTAGGGATATTTTGGGACGGACCTCGTCATTTTGAACCGCGGTCAGATGACGAGGACGACACCTGAGCTGGCACCCCCCTCACCACACCACACCAGCGGGAGGACGTTTGGTCATGACGGATTTAACGTACAACAGACCCCCTTACACGACGGTTCTTCGGTGGAATCGGGTCACGAACCTGAAACCCTCCAGTTCCGAAGCCGAGACCTTACCACCAGGTCACCGCGGCCCTGCTTTTTCATAGTATCATTTAATGAAACTAAAATAATTGAGGACTTTCTTTCTAAAAAATGTAAGCATATAATAATTGGTGTATTTTTAGTGTACGGAGAGAGGGGGGATATATATTTGTACCCCTTGTCCACGTCTTAGACTTGAATCAATTGTCTTGGCTCGTTGCATGCTGTGCGCAACAATTTTTACGTCACGCAGTTTACAGATTGAATGGCAGACATGCCATGCTACTAAATTTCCAGTGTTATGAAATAAGATAAATAGGAGAAAATTGCCTTCATTTTATATTAAATTCGAAACAATATTTAGATTGGCATTTTTTCAAGAAATTACGTGTTGTAAAAACTGTTAGGCACAAAATGCAAAGATTGATGCAATCAAGAATATATAGAAAACTATACAGATGATGAGAATACAAAAGAATCAAGCTTACAATATTATTATGACATACTGCTACAAACTGGGGTGTTTTTTTTTTTTAATTTTTGTATTAAGAAGTGTTAATGGATTATTTAAAAAATGGATGCAATAATTCTTTTAATTGATAAATGCGTTGTTTAAATTCTTTTTTTTTTCAAAAGATTTTCCTAGCTGAAAATAAAGGCATATAAAATTTTCTCTTCTAAAGAGAAAAGAATAATTGTAATGAACCTGTTTTAAATGACATGAAAGCGAGCGACATTTCTATTTTTGACATGACGTTTGAGGCTACGTTGAAAAACTTGAAAACATGCGAACATTAATTTTATTTATTCTATTAAAGTTTCTTAAAACATTTTCCTTTTCAGATTTAATTGTCACTTATTATGCGAAAATTTTTCTGAATATTGCTTTTACTTTCTAGCATACGAAACAGTAAGATTGTATTGCGATAGTAAAAAAATTGGAAGTCTTAATTTTTATAAATCTCCGTGTTTTAGATCTTTCCGAGTTCGAAAAACACATTTTCGGTTTTACATCTGTAACAGACATCACTGAAAAATGCCTTAAGTTAGACAATTTAAGTAAGTTATATATGATAATTAATATATGTCATTAACTTATATATATATGTATATATTATGTTAAATGTTATTATATATATATTTCATTAAGTTATGTATGATCTATACACCACATTTGTATATTCTTATCAAATTCTGAACAAAATCCATTCAGAAAACTTTTTGTCCGTCTGTCCGAATGTAAGTTACCGTGATAACTACAAAATGAAGAGAATTAGATAGATAAAATTCGGTATATGTATTTAATATTTGAAGTGTGGTTAAACAATTGAAATTTGAAAGCCAAATTCGTCAAGGGGTTGATTTTTTTGTCGACCAGTGCTTTCATAAGCATGTAAATGCTATGACTCACAATACACAATGATTTAAATATATCCAATTTGATATGTGATTCTTTTTTATTAAGATTGTAGTTCTCTGTCATATTTTGGTTTTAGTCAGTTGGAAAAATGCGTCTAAAGCACATACTCAATTTTCGGGTGCTATTAATTGCATGCCAAAAAAATCGCCAAGAAAAGAAACTAATGTAAAATGCAAAGCGCCAATTTTATATTCATTAAAAATGCTAATTTCACACTCAAAATCAATAATAACATAACATGGTGAATACTGTGACTGAATAATGTTCACAGTAAACAATAATAATTCATGATAATTAATAAAATAATTCATAATTTATCCATTATCCCTAAAAATTGCTTTACTAATATGGTACATATTACTATTATTATTACTTATTATGAATAATAAATTTTATATGTATGCATAGTTACAATTCTACCCATACCTTAATTTTATACATATGTATCAAATTTGGGCACAATTTTTTAAAATTATTTATTTATAAAGCATATTAATACGACAACTAATACTATACTAATTAATTTATTTAAAAAATATATGAAATATTAAATTGCAAACTGAAAACAACAAGCAATAATTAAAAACAGGATAAACACGATCTCCCCTTAAATCTTCTGTAAAATAACAATTTTTTTGTTGTTTAGTTATGGTGGGAAAAAATCGAGGTCATGCAATTTAATACTGTCCTTTGATCGATACAGCATAAAATTTTCAATAGATCTCTAATTTTGGCACGATAATTGCATACCAAATGTAATATATTTGCTTATTGTTTTTTAATTGTTAGGGATCCATATATATATACAAGAAGTCAAATAAATAAAAATCTATCCTTTAAGATATTTTGACAAAATCAAACGAAGAATCATATTTTACTTACAAAAAACATATGCCAAAACCATATGTTTTCTTATTATCGAATTCACGTACATATGAATCCATAGATCTCCAAACAATCAACTTGTAGGCAGATATCGCCTAAAATTTAACGTAATTCTGCTATTCCGGTTCATTGATTGCATAGCAAATTTCATCCGGCTAGCTGTTTGCATTTTGAGTTATTATGTTGACCTTTGACTTTGAGATATTAAAGGAGATTCCTTAAAACATAAATGCCACATTTTGAATTCTTTTTGAGGATTACAATATTTTTCATGTGTGTGTGTGTGAAAAAGAAAAACAATTTTAATAAAATGAAATACTTTTTTATTCAAATTAAACCAACTAACACTATGAAACAATTTGATTAAAACTAACCGTAACGCAATTAAAGCTTTTCTTTTCAATGCAAAACTAAATAAAAATGACAATATAAGGATTCAAGCTGAAAAAGAGCCTCGAAATTTATTTTCTGGTCATAAAGATGACATAAGAAAAAGTTTAAGCCCTGCTTCTCACTATCCAATTCGTTCCACTTTCCCATGGACAAAACATTTAAAATCCCATTCTTAATTTCGGATTCAATGCCTGAAGCGAAACGTTATGGTAATCTTTTTTTGGACATGCCAATCTCGCCTGAAGGCGTCGATGGATGTTACTACTCGCTGGAACAGAAAACAAGTGAAAATACCAGACAGCTCACGCAAGGCAGAAGCATCGATATAAAATTTTGATTTATGATCTACTAAATTTCGAAACTGAATTCAGTACCCATCGCGGATTCACAACACTTGCCAGTTTCTTTTTTTTTTTTTCTTCTTCTTTCCATCGAAGGCTTTTAACATAACCGGTTGCAGAAGTGAAATAAAATGTCTTTTCCAGCGTAAAGACAGAGCGAATTCTGACTTTGCAAGCGGGCAGGTCACTGCTCTTTGGAAGACTATTCAACCATCTCAAGATCTGGAACGTTTCTCTGACGGTTCGATCTTCCTTTCCTGCCGATGATTGTTATTCGAAACACGCGCCATTTCGTTGCTTAAGGTGTCTCGCGAATTCCAGTCACGTGGTGCCAGCCACTTCAAAAGTTATGATTGAGTGGTTCGGCCATTTTCAAGTTCGAGGTCGAATTGTATCCTCTCCTTCTCACTTTCTGTTTCCGGATTTCCTTCGGTGGAGAATTAATATTCATCTTGTCTCGGATCTACATCTCAGCGCGTGTAGTCAAATAAAAGACTCCTTAATAAGACATGCCAGGCACGTTTGTGTTATGATCTCTAGTTGTCAATCTGATCTACGCTTGGTGACAGCTATTAGTAGGATCCGATTCTCTAGGACTGACCCTTGTTCGATTTACCGAATTTTAGATGAAGACTATTTAGAAGAAACATAATTACAACATTCATTTCGGTTTTAGTCGATGCAAATACTTCTACATTTTCTAAAATTATATATTTATTTTCCACTAGATTTGCAAAGCGGGAAAACAAAAAGCCGAGATGTGTACATTTTGTCGAATACAATATAAAATTGGTACGAGCTGTACCAAAATTCGTCAACTGCCTCTTTAACCAAATTATTTTTCCCCACAAAACAAGCATTTTTTCAGTGATTTTCACTTAAGAAAATTTCTTACTGGACACGGTAATTTCAATTATTATCTCAAGAAATTTGGATTATCGAACACTGATCTGTGCTCTAGCAGCGTGGGTGGAGTTCCAAATGTCGAACACTTGCTTTTTGATTGCTCCAAACTTACTGAAGGGAGAAGAGATTTTATTGTGGATCTCGATGCCTGTAATGTTAAGTTTCTACCTCCATTTCATGTTTTGGTTGCCCACAAAATGGCTTTCTTCTCATTCTGTAAACTTATTTCCTTTGCTGCTTCAATTTTTAATTAGCTTTGTTGTTTATTTTTTCCTGTTTTTATCCTTATTTTTATACGTATATATTTTTATATATGTATGTAGTTGTCTCTACTTACTTCTGTAAGCCTTGTGCTGTACTTTGTGGTGCACAAGGATTGACTTATTAATTATATATATATAATTCGAGATTCAAATTTATCTGTCTTTAGGATCAACTATTTGCAAGATTCAAATCTCTGAGGCTGTATCCGTGTTTCATCTACCGATTTTCATATGCAATTTATCATTTATACTATGCAATCACTCATTTCGCTTTTACTCGATGGAAACACTTCTATAATATTTCTATTAAAACTGTAGAATTCTTTATTAGTTCTGCATAATACATAAACGATACAAAAATACAAAAAAAAGCTGAAATGTGAACATTTTATTGAAAAATGTAGATGCACAACAGAAAATAGTACTAAACATTCGACTGATTTAATCCATTTATATAAATAAATTTATTCGATTTTATTTCAAAAAAATAGCTGAGCTAAAAACCAATGAGTATATAATTTTAATATGTTTATAAGTTGGATATTAAGTAAAAATTGTGACATTCGAAAATTCAACATCCCTGGTATGATATGTATGATTCAAAAGTCTTTCAAAATTACCCTAAAAATCATATTTTTAGATGCAGACCTCATTACATCTAAATCTCATGATTGTCACCTATTTATTTCTTGTTCGACAGTCGATCACGCAGAAAGGAGTTTTTAAAATTTTTTAAATAATCAGCGATAATGATCTCTTTAAAAATGTCAATAAAATTCTTGAAATTCTTTAGTGGTGAAGATGGTTAAAAATCGTTTGTTTTTAAACACTGTTGCTCTTCTCTGCATAGGTAAAAATTAAAATAGAAAATATAAAAATCTATAAGAGGATGATCAGAACAGTGAAAGGCCTTTAAAATTCTATATATTTATCCAAATTTTTCAGTGTAAAAAAATATCAATTTAAAAATATTTTGCTGAAGAAGCCATTAAGACCAAATTACACAAAATATCTAATTGAAATTTTTTTACAACTATTAATTATGGTGGTTCACCTAGTCGTCAAAGACAGCTAGTTTATTATAAAATTTTTATTACAATTTAATAAAGTTTATTTATTAAGGTTTGTTTTATGCTTTTGTCCAAAAATTGTTCAGATTAGACTATAAAATGATAGATCTAACTGATTAGACTATAAAGGGATTGATCTCTCTAAAATAATCTGACAAACTCTAATAAAAGTCTTATGCCCCTTCCCTTCCACAAAATGGCTGACCTTGGGTAAGATCATGAATATTTTGCATTGCATCGACGAAAAAAAAAATCAGGAAATATTGATCTTTGGGTCTAAAACTTTACTCAATGAATTATTCGTGTGACCTCTAGCGATAATTCCTGCCATGCGACTAATACACAAAGATCTGAATATGCATTTTGGAAACCTTTTATAGGAGTGATTGAAATCAAAATTTGATACAGAACTAAAATTGTAGTCACAAAATCAGTACCAACTTCGTATACTGAGACACTGCGTTTTCGAAATATTGCATTTACATACATTCAAAATGATCGACAGACAGATGGTTAATTCTTTGGCAGATTTAATTAAAATTTGATAAGAGTCTACATTTTAAGTCCTAAACCTGTGTACTAAATTTTATTTATCAGTGTCGTAGCATTTTGTGGTCATCGTGTTTGTTTGTAATTGGATAAAGAAACAGACAAACTTCCTCTGTATGGATTTCGCTCAAAACTTGACAAAAATCTACAAATGTTATGCAAGATTTATAGGCCAAATTTCATCTGTATAATTCAACAATTTTTTTTTTTTATAGTTAGTGTTCACAGATAAACAGAGTGACCGAAAGACATTTTCAAATTTTGCTTTTTGACCCCAGGAAGTTCCGAAACGCGAAATTTCGAATTCGAATTTGATGATTACAGTACATCTTCTTTGTATACTTCATGCGCAAAAAAATACAAATTATTTGAAATATTAATTTTTCTCAATAACATCGACGTATTATTGCTCAGAAATCAATTTTAAATTACTTTGAATGTGAAGAATAAAATATTTGAATGATATTTTATTTCTGCGATAGACAATATAAAACTCCAGTCACAAAAAACCGCTAATAAGATTATAAATCAATAATTTTTTTTGTAATAATATTTCCTTTCAAAGAATTTCAATTCCTAATTGTTAGTCAAACCTCCCACCCCTGTTTGTAATGCTAGACGGGTTTAAAAATACCTCCAATCTTTTAGTTTGTGAAATTATCTCATTCCAGCTTACGTTTTCGTAGCAACTAGAATTTTTCTCTTTTTAAATTGATTGATATATCGGTAAACGAATAAATCAAGGTGAATAAACAGGAAAGGTCATTGCGCGAAACTCTGAAACTTTTATATTTAAGCTCATCTATTATATTCTCCCTTCGGGGATAAAATATATGTACTTATTAAATGATATATATCAATGATATATATGCTTATGAAATAATATATGCATTTGTCATTTCATAAGAAATTTGGCCTTGTGTATGAATTTTTCTACTATCACTTTTGTTAATCTACGGCAATGAGATCCGAGATGTGAACAGAGAAATGGCCTATCTAATAAACACATCTAATTTGTATATATTCACAAAGAGATTAAAATTATTTGAATAGGAATAATTTCACCATAGGATCCCATCTGCTTAAATTAATAATGCATTTTTATATTCCCAAATCTACCTTCAGCATTTTATAGTAAAAACATTAAAAAATAGAGCATTATTTTATTGTAAGAAATCCAAGAAAAACGAACAATAATAAAAATGGATTATTCTATCCAGAAACAAACTCTTATCAGAAGACAAGAGGAATGACTCATTTGTATCCGTTTAGACTTTGAGAAAATAATTTTACAATTATATTTATGATACGGACTTATTCCTATGAGTAAACCAACCAAAATTTTAGCAAAGTTGATAGTGAAATTTTAGGTCGAGGAGGCATAAAGTTAAAAGCAGTTTTCTTAAAATAACTTTTATTGATTGTAAAGTATAAAGTCAATGTGCTCATTACTGAAGAAATCAAAATAATACGATAAACGTTAAAAATCAAAGTTCAAATTAACATTACCAGACCTTGGTCAACAGATTCGAACCATTCAGCCTTTTTGTCTAACATTTATACGAACTGAAAGAAACTATCTTAAAATGGTGAAGCAACAATCCATCTAGTTGTACACAGCTAACATCTCTTCCGCCTCGACCCGAAAAACTTAAACCATTTCGCATATTCCGTTTAAAAAATAACTACTCGAGGCGAGTTTAAATAGTAGCCAAATTTGCATTGCAGTTGTTGCCAACCGCAAATCCCGAAACTTGCAAAAAAATGGTCGGGTTCGAATCGGTTTGTTTACTTGAGATCATGGCGCGGAATTGGAAAAACACAAAGACACCATAAAAATTCGGATCCGAAATAAATTTCTGTATGGTTCTTTTCCAAATGTCCAACACGGACTTCAAACATAAAAATTATACAATGCGTAATAATGAAAAAAAAATTGCATAATTTATATCCTTATTCATTTTTTGCTGAATAAATAAAATCCTTATTATATATGTCAAGAAATCGCAAATAGCATCTTACCACTTTAGTTGAAAAGAGTGAGGGAGAAATTTTTTAACTGAAACCTGTAGTTCAAAACATTGTAACATGATTATATTTCAAATTTGATTTTTCTGTATTTTTTTATTTCAAAAATTTACTTTCAATTATATAATAGTGATAGACAAACACAAAAAATGCTCACAAAAAGAACTTAATGTTGTCACAAAGAGAATTAGTTTCAACGCAGTTACTACGATAATGAAATGTATTATTGTAATATGTACTAATTTTTTAAAATTCTTCAAATTAAAAGAAATTGTAAATAAATAAATTGAATAGAAAACCTTATTTTGAAATTTTAAAATAGTTTAAAAATTTTTGTGCCATTTTATGCTTTTAAATTATTGAAGTAACTGGTTGCCGGCGTCCTGGCCTAGGGGTAGCGCGTCTTCCCCGTGTTCTAGGCGTTCCGGGTTCGAGTCCTGCTTAGGGCATGGTTGTTCTCTCTGTGACGTGTGTGAATGAGCCCCCCCCCCCTCTGTAAAAAGTGGTTGTGCAAGCGAGTGTGTGTGTGCTACCTTCATTTGAGTTAGAAGTTAGTCTTCTGCTCTCGGATACTCAGGGGTCTTTACCCTCAGAAGCTACTGCGCAAAAATTTGACTTAAAATAGTCACGCAACAACAACAAAAAAAACCCGATAAAATTTCGGTCAATTTAAATTAAAAAAATCTGATTAAAAATTTGATAAACTCTTTATTTGTGAGTATCTACCACCCAGGAAATATTGTGTGCCATATTTGATTGCTATAGGCTCTACAGTCTGCCTGTTATCCTTCGAATCCTCCCTGCCTCATCATGCATGTCGCAATTCACAGATAGTATACCTACCTACCTATCAGCATTATGGACAACTATAATTAAAATTATGAAATTAGATATAAGATAGTTTTGTCCAAAATATGCTTCTAACATTTTAAATTAATAGATATGTACATGTTATTAATAGTAGTGTTATTTCAATTTTTAAACAGCTGCTGTCTATAATGTGAATAATAATAATAATAATCCAATTTTTTTAAATATTTTTAAATTCAAAAATTGGTTACTTAAAAATTGCAATAAAATTTGTAAAATGTTAAAAAATTTAGCAACTATTCCAGCACGCACACAAGACCTTTAAGCATTAAATTGATTCATATTAATTCTTCCGAATGAATTGTTTAAAAATCTTTCTTTAATTCTGTAAAAATTGTCACGCAGAACAGTGCATTAAAATGTGTAAAAAATTATTAATATGTTTAATCACATTTTCTTTATGAAATCAGTGGAAGTGTGCGTCTCGAAATTTTCTCTCGTACTCTCCAATAAAGTCTTTTATCTCTCTTTCTCCGAACTGTGACTGATATGACTGATACTTTGTATAGCATTGGTGAACGATATTTATAAAATATTGAACTCTGGCACAACCATAGCATTTTTTAATGAATTTATCGTACGAATTTAGACTCCTTTTTTCCGATGATTAAAACCAAAAGCCGACACAAGTTAAACTGCATTTTTAGTTACAATATCGCAAATCGAATTTCATTAAATCATTGCGTTTATAAGTTATTCCGCTTACAGGCATACGAAGATACAGATCGAGCAACGATCACTATTTGACAAATTTGGCTCAAAATTGGATAAGAATTTATATTTTAGACGCTAAACCTGTGAATCAAATGTTATATACCTAGATCTTGGCGTTTTGCAGCTATCGAGTTCTCTTGTATTGGAGCAGTCAGGCACCCAGACTTTCTCTGAATGGATTTCATTCAAAATCTGACAGAAATATACAAATATGATCGTAATTCCTAGTAACAAATTTCAATCTTTTAACTCAAAACACTTTTGAGTTATCGTGTTTACAGACGGATGAAAGGACAGACATAATATTTTTATTCTGACTCAAGGATGTCTGAAATTTAGAGATTTGTCAAAAATCTCAAGTTAGAAGGTTTTTTTTTTTTTTTTTTTTGCAAATTTTACTCCTCCTACTTCCTCCTACAAAATGCAATTTTTGTAGGAGGAAGTAAAAATGCTATACGCTTTTTAAAAATAAATTTTAAAATGGCGATCTTCTTCGTCTAATTATTAAGCAAAGCAGAATTAAATTTCGAAAAATGTAGTAAACATTTCCGGATGAATAGACTATCTTAAATTAAAAAAGACTAATTTATCAAAAAAAATCAATAATGTGTATTAATCAATTACACATGAATTGTGAAATGTAAATTCAAAAAAAAAATCTTCAAAAATTAAATAAAATCAACTTAGTGATGACACTGTCGGTTGACAATATAGCTATCTCCTATATATGAGGTTTGTATTATTATACTGGGCAGTTCAGCTTTTTTTTTTATTTTACTTCTACAGCTGGTCTTACTCAATGCGTTAAGAAATTTTGGGGTCGCAGAAAATCTCGCAAAACCTTCAATATGTATATATATATATATATATATATATATATATATATATATATATATATATATATATATATATATATATATACAGTGGTGGAAAAAATTGTCGCCACTTTTAAAAATCGTTATGTTTTTTTAACTTTGTATGCTTATAGAAAATGTAACATTTCACAAATTGGAAATTTAAAGAGATCATTTTAAAGAGATAATTTCATATCATTTTAAAGAGAATTTAATGCTGATTTCAATAAAAAAGCAAAATTCAAATATTTACAATACAAAAAAATATTCGTTCTCTAATCTGAATAACAAATAAAGTGATGAAGTGGGTTGTAATTTCTTACTTTCTTGACAAATCAATGTTCTTGTTCTGGGAACCAATCAAATGTTAATAACTACTAGCAGAAGCTGACATGTTTGAAGTTGGAACAAGACACTATTGTGCTTTTTTCTGTAGAAGGAAGACTGATTTTTATGTAATCAAATTGCAAGATAGAAATTTTGCTAAACTTTTTAATATATAGTTGGAATTTTTGTAAATATTTCTAATATTTATTCAATACGCAATGACATCAAATAAAGGAATCGATTTGATACCTAGAAAGAGAACTGCGATTATTGTGTTACATGAATGTGGTCTTTCCCATACTCAAATTGCAAAACAGATGGGTGATTCAGTGACTACTTCTGTAGATGGGAAGTTTGTTTATGATATCAGGAGACAAATTCAATAAAAAAAAACAGGAAAGGGTCTAAAAGCGTGAACTAAATATGATGATGACTGAAGAATAAAAAGACTATGTCTCCAAGATGGAAGAAAGTCATCAGATGCCATCAGAAGTCATTTGAATGATGCTAGCATTTATGTCAGTCCAAGAACAATCAGGTGAAGATTATTAGATGTTGGTTTAAGAGGTAGAATTCAACGAAAAAATCCTTATCTCAATTTAAACAGCGTGTAAAAAGATCATAGTGTGCAAGGGTACGCATTAATTGGACATATGATTAGTGATCACAAATTATACGGAGTGTGGAAGCTAAGATATTTTTATTCGGTACGGCGAAAATTTGTACGACATAGAATAGGCGAAGAGCTACATCCTGACTGCATTCAGGCAGCAATGAAGAACTCAGTTAGCGTCATGATATGGTCATGCGGTACTGGTCTCCTTCACTTTATCGATGGGACATTAAATGCAAGAAAATACATTGACACTATTCTAGAGTCAAAACTTACACCTTCCATCAGTGATCTCTTTCCCAACAACGCATCATTTATTTTTCAACAGGATTCAGTTCCTTGCCATACAGCAAAAATATCGAATGAGTAGTTTAGTACAATAGAATTGTTACCAAGGCCTGAAAACAGTCTTGACCTCAAAATTATTGAGAATTTATGGCATCGATTGAAAACTCTTGTACATATGACGCGTTCATCAAATAAAAGAGAATTAATTGTTTCCTGACATCATGCAATAACGAAAGAAGAGCTTAAAACACTTGTCAACTCAATTAAGCATCATTGTGAAGCTGTAATAAAAAATAAAGGCTACCCTACTAAGTACTGATAAATCACTGCAGTCATCAGCATCTAATGTATCTCGATAATTATTGCCGCTCAACTTTTTTTTATTGCAAATATTTAAATTTTGTCTTTTGCATCAAAATCAGCATTAAATTCTCTTTAAAATGATATGTAAGTGCGTGCATTTTGTGAAACGGCACATTTTCTACAATCATACAAAGTTAGAAAACATAAAATTTTTCGAAAGTGTCCACAATTTTGGGCACCACTGTATTTTGATGTATTCTGATGATGATTAGGTGTGTGCCAAAAGTGGCGTTACACCGGTAAAAGCTCATAAATAAAATTTTAAAAAATAGGATTTAAATAGCTGTCAAAGGACTAGCTATTCAAAAATTTTTTTTTCATAATCTTGTGTACTAGAAGCTAAAAACAGCCAAAGGAAAAAAAAAAAGAAAAAAAAAAAAAGAGTAGGCATAAAAAGAAAAAGTGGAGAGGTCTAAATAGCCCAAGCAGAAGAGTCTACATAATATTCCAACGGCATCATTGAAACATAATTTGTAAATAATAAAATTTACCGAAGATGGGCAATTTAAATTGAGAAGAATATATATATATATATATATATATATATATATATAAACAAAAAAAAGTGAAAAATATAAATAACAAATGAAAAAATAAGTAAATGAAAAAATAAACAAACAGAAAAATAAATATATACAATGGCTCAGTCTAAGGTAGAGTCCATGAATCAGGAACAAAAGGCCTGGTAGAGTTCTTTTTGCATTTTTTTTTTCTTGTACTCACTAGATACTGTCCACTTTTAACAGTACTTGACAAACCAGGATAAATTATTGTTCAATTTGGAAAATTCTGTTTTCATTATGATATAGGAAATCCAAAATATATTGAGCTTCTAAAGTCAACTTATTGTTTAATAGAATTTGGGAAATATTTAGTTGAGGTTTAATAAGTTTTCTCAAATGATAAAGAATAGGGCAATGGAAAATATAGTGTGGAATGTCATCATAATCATTACCACATCTACAACTACAATTTCTCAAACTGAATCTTTTAAGATAATGCGGGCAAACTCCATGGATTGTAGTTAATTAGTCTAAATATTTATTGTCAATATATCTATTTCTTTTTACCTGAGAAAAGATACTGAAAATAAAGCGGCTTTTTTCATTATTTTCCCATCTTAATTAGCATTCATCAATGAGAATTTTACTGTATATATATATATATATATATATATATATATATATATATATATATATATATATATATATATATATATATATATATATATATATATATATATACTTTATATATGATACACTAATTTATCTTCATAAACTGTATACGACAGCACATTTATTTATGAGGTTTTTGCAAATGAATCTTCTGATAAATTCTTTTTGAAGTGGTTTGTATTAAATGGTTTAATCGAAAATTTATTAATCTCATACGTTATAGCAACGCATAATTTTGAAAGAGAGCTGTGTTGGAGCCAATTTTCTAATTTTGAACCATGTAACGAGAAAAATACCTGAATTGCCATATCAACCTGAGTATTCGCTGCTCACCACAGTGAAATTGATTTGCATAAGGTCTACGCGCAAGGTAGATTCCAAGTTTATATATCTAGAATCTGGATCTCGAAACTTACATTCTTCTACTTTGAAGCTTAAATCCTATCAACGGACCACCACGGATTCAGTTTGTTGTGGGATAGACTCAGCAGATACACTGAATGAAAAATAAGGATAGATCTAGCAGTTTATGTGGCTAGATGAAAGCATCATCAACAGAATTATCATAACAAGTTTCTTAGTTTTTCTTCTTATAATTCAAAATCACCAAACTTCTTGTAAATCTGGGTGAGCAAATACCAGCATTCAAATTTGAATATTAAAATCTACTAACTAAAAGTATTCTTGTGTCAATTCTTGGATTTCAGACTTGATGCTAAAAATTCGAACCCTGATATCATTAAAGAATGGCCGTGTGAACGAATATGTTAGATGCCAAATCTTTCTATCCAAATGTCCTCCTACTGCTGCGGATTATATAGAAAACCAGGAAAGAGAGCACCACCTCAGGAATTACCCTCGTCATATCACAATGCTTCAAAAACACGAGGTTCGTCCCAAAATCACTGTGCTAACTAAAAGGTTCCTTTAACAAATTTTGATACCAATACTGAGGAAGAAATTTATTTGCTAGGTATGTGCTTGTGAAAATGATAACTTATAAATGCAACGGGGTAGATAGATGAAATGAAGCATGACAGTTTTTTCACTTCATCAAATTTTGAATTGTATCTGTCAAAGTAAGAACAATATGGAGCTATAATAAAAAATTGAGATTACAATAGTTTGTCTTTTTTTTTTTTTTTGAAGGTCGTGATCTTCAAGTGTCGTTGTTTCATTTCATTGTAGCGAATACATATTAATATCTTTGTATCGAATTTAGAAAGATATTAACAAAATTTATTCTTGGATTCTAATATATCTCCTCCATTAAGGTCTCAGAAACTAATTTCCAAGCTGTTAAAGGGGATGTTAAATAATACACTTTTAATTAGAAAAATGGTGAAAATAATTATATTTATGTTGGCTTGGGTTCAATAAAAGTTTTGCTGAAAAATTACGATATAATGTTCCAAACTTGTTGTTGTTTCTTATGGCACTTGGAACGGTGAAGTCTTCTGCTCAAAGACAGCCGATTTAAACCTGAAGGGGTGCGCCTCTTGTTTGTTTGTTTGTTTTTATCGTAAAGCCAACTAGGGTCAAGAGTACGACTTGACTACACACACGTCCCAACCCTTTTTAGGGGGCGGACTTCATTCACTCATCCACGTATCGTAATTTAGACCTGAACCAGAGAACGATCACCCCTGATCCAGTACCCCCAGTGGTATTACTCTCGACACGGAGGACTTTGTGACCACGGTAGATTTATACGCGAATCCGCCACCAAGAGTCTTCTGCCGGCGGGGTTCGAACTCGCAACCTAAGGGACGCAAATGCAACGCTCTACAAACCAGTCTATCCCGGCCCGTCTCTTGAAATACTCGCCTTTAAGCAGAAAAAAATACTTCTTCTGAGATCAAAACCGATCGAGTCAGAAAACACTAAGAGCATGCATTACTCGTTGATTTATGACTGTACCTTGACACGGTCAATGTTGTGGTATAAAATTATCTAAAATAATTACATTTATAGCGGCATAACTCTGTCAGTTTTGGTCGCAGATAAGTGACACTTTTTTTTTTTTTGTTTAAAATGTTAGCACGAGAAGAATATTTCCATAAATGAAGCTAATAGCACTGAGGACTGTATACTAATTTCTATTGCATAATTTTTTCAGAGCCCATTTAATAGCCGAAAGAATATAAAATTAAAACATAATTATTGACGCCATTTAAAGTAATTTTTAAATTAGAAGTATATGTCTATTTTCAAATTAGATTTAAGGGCAGCGATTAGATGAAACAATCTATGTAAATGAATCAAATTCAGGATATCCGAATGAAGTCTAGAGGTTTTAAAATTTCGTAATTACATTAAATTTATACATAAGTGTTATGCTGGTCAGATCTATAGATTTCTACCATTCTAATTTTCTTTTATTTTACTCTAACTGGAAATTTCTAAATGTATTACTTGTCGCTTCACTGAAACTATGTCATTATTAGAATCACTAATATAAATATGTATAAATATTTTCAAAGCAACCGTTATCAATTTTGATATATAAATCAGTGCTAAAAGAGTCAAAATCAAATTTGTCATCACTATTTTCAATTTCAAGGTATACTGCTTTCAGCGACTTTCTTTGTGCCATTTCAGAGCACTGTTAAAAATATTTCAAGAAACGAAAATACATAATTACATTTAAAAACAATTTAAAAAATATTATTTCGAATTCTATCGATCTCCGAAACTTTTTGACTTATTAAAATATAAAGTCAATTTGGTTCTTTGTTGTATTGACAGAGTCCATCTCTAGAGTTGAAACGTAAAAGGGCTTTGATAGCGGAGAGTCGACATATGATGGTAAAGGGTTCATGTAATTTTAATGCTCTGTTTGATGGCTGCTTTTTAACTTTAGTTTAAATTCTGCATGCCTCAATCAAAACAAATTTCAAGTGAGCATTTAGTAGTTCTTTTATGCGATTTTTTTGTATCAAAGGATTTTATTTTATTAAAAACATTTCAAATTCCGAAAATAAAACCTATGATGATTCATTCGGCACAAATAACAAGTGAAATTTCTCTCCAGCTTTATGTCAGTAAACACCCATGAAGCATAAGAATGAAATAAGAAAAAGACAGATCCGAAACAATGGACATTAATTCGACGGAAGTGTTATTATTCCAAAATAACAGGGTATTCCACCGTTAGAACCTTATCTATATCTTCTCTGTGTAGATTCTTACACGCTCTTAATTCGAAGGATATTCTTATAATCGGAGTATGTTTCGAAGATTGGCAAACCCAGTGACATTCAGGAAAGATATTTTTTGTCTTTATATTAATCAAAGCGAAAATCAGTTAATAAGAAAAGCATGTCGCGGATAGCAATAATTAATATCCATTTTGGAAATGGAGAAACATTTATGCAAAGAACATTAGCATTTAAAATCATTTTGTCTATCAATCTCCGATATGTTATATACAATCAATTAAAAAACAAGGTGAAAGGAAGCGATATAAAATTCCAGCCATTCAATCTCGTGGTCCTTCAATTGTAATAGATGTAAAAGCAAATAGCATTTATATAAACTGATTTTTTTATGCAATTTTTTCTTTGAAACAACAAAAGGTTCACTTTTGAATCATTAACTTTAGACAGAATTTACAAATTTGAGTATAAAGTCGGATAATATTGACAATTTTTTCCTCTAGAATCTTCTCCCACTTTAATTGCACAGAAATTTTTTCTATTTAAACCATAAACCCTGTGGCTTCAAGTCACATTATTTAATTAGGTATATGTTTTAGTAAATCATTAAAATTCAATGATGTTTATTTCCCTTTAGACTGAGCTTAGATGTCTGCGAGCTCTAGTGAATTTGATAGAAGTTTCTTTTCTAAAGCTAGTTGGAAAATTGATATTTAAAATTTTATCAATAAGAAATTCATTATATAGAGTTGACTTTGAAACAGTTGCCGCTTAACAAATAAAAAATGCACCTATATGTGAACGGTTGTATATATATATATATCATGATCACTGGTTTATCAATACGGGTTTGTAAAATTCAACTAAATGACTGAAAATTTCTTTGAAACTATCATTGAAAAGCTTGACGAAGATTTTCGTAATAAATTTGTACTATCTTTAAATGATAGGTTATAAAATATGTATCTACAACTTTCGTTTAAAGATAAGTTTTCCTGTACTGTAGTATCTCGTTTTTTTTTTACGTTTTTCCGTTCTTTACAAAATTCTTTATTAATCCACACAGAGTGTTCCGAGAGTTCGCAGAGTTTAGAAAATCTCAATTTAAATTTAGAAAATTTTCTGTTTTTTTTTTTTTTTTTTTTTTGCCTTTTACGCTTTACCAAGTATTTCGAAAGGAGAAAAATCGAATATAAGTGGAATTTCATTTAATCCGAACAGCTCCAGAAGACACATCTGGGAGAGGAGATGAAAATAATTTCGATCATATTTATGAGGTTAAAAGACAAATAGAAGACATATGTTATGAGATACAAACAGAAATCTATTTTGCATTTCATATTTAGGTACGAAACAATGGTTTTATTTTACATTTAAATAAACGTTCGCTAATAATAATGTAAGTAAAATATTTGTTATTAAAATTTAAATATCTTATACATAATGAACTAATTTTCTGCAATTTAGATAATTCTGTAGAAGAACAATGAACAATAACAAACTGAAAAAAATCTATTGTACATTATTTTAATTGAACTGCCCCTAGCCTAGGGATAAGCAGAATTACAAAGAGAGAGTAACAAGCAATTATCAGCGAATAATAATCTTAGATAGAGACTAAGAAGGAAGAAAATGCTTTATAATATCAATGATGTGCTTTTGTGAACATTTACCTCTTTTAATCTGAGTGGAAAATAAAAAAGTGACCTCTTGAGATTTGCTGTTTTCTTCATTTAAATCGCCGTTTTTCTTGTCACTTGAAAAGTGTAAAAATAGCATAATACTGTGTACTTGAGTAATTACTTTAGATATTATGAAGAAATTATTAGAGTTCTCTCCCTGATCAAAAACCAACCATTAATATCTGATAGCCAAGTTGAAATTTACAACAAATTAGCGAGAAAGTGGTTATTAATTTTGAGAATTTCTGATGCTAATCCATTTTCTTCATTTTTTTTTCAAAATATCTTTCGAAATGTGATAAAGAAGTTTTTTTTTTTTTTAAATTTCAAATTATGATAACTTAAATCCTTTATTAAATTTCATTAATTTCTTCAACTTTTGCTAGTATTATTAATAAATTCATCATGAATATGTAGAAATATTATTTAAGACTAATACTTTCATATTCTAATAATTAAAAAATGAAGAAAAAAAAACTGGTTTTAGTTGTATAACAGTTTAAAAGTGTTTTTTGTTTGTTTGTTTCAGTCATAAAAAAATTGTTCCTACGTATGTATAGAATCCTACTTTAAAAATGGAACGCGTCCCCCAAATATCAGCTGTTCTTTCTCATCACATGTCACAGGTGATAGGTGAACTAATTAAGTCATTCCCTTTCTCTTATTTTTTTTTATCAAAGGTATGTATGAAATCGGAACAGGAAACAGTAAAACAATAAGTAATTAATATGATAGAAAAATGAAGAAAATGTGCTTTAAACAGCAGCTCTTTGAATCATTTTATAAATTTTAATTAGCTTTAGATTTAAAGCATACTATCGATCCAAACATCACAAATTTAACATTATATACATGCGAAATTTCAAAATATTATAAATAATATTCAAAAACCTTTTTCAGTTGTTTCAAGAATTCTCACAATAGAAAAATAAAGCTCTTAAATTAAAAAGTTAAAGAAAGAAAGAAAGAAATTTGCTGGAAAAAAATGCTTCAAAAAATAAGAAATTCCCTCATAGTTTATTTCAGACTTTATCTATCTTTATGCATTGTCATTCTTTAATGCAGGTTTGAAAGAACTCCTTAAACTCAAATTGTTTCGGTATAAAAATTATAACATATTTGCTGGTCTATCACGTGAAATCAGACAATTAGAAAATCCATATTTCTTGAAGGAAAAATCTTACAAAAGCAAAGTAGAAAAGAAAGGTTCTCTTAAATTCTGAGATGTTTCACGTCACCATCAAAAGAGCGGAAAAACAATGTGAACTCTCAGATACGTACTTAGGATTCTCAATGCTTTCATTCGGAGTAATTACTAGGAATATCAAGAAAACTGTGATTAAAAGATTCTTCACTGATTGATTGTATTAAATTCGGTAGTATTTATACAATCTTAGTTATACAAAACTTAGTATAAGTTATACAAAACTAGTATACAAAACTTAGTATAAGTTATACAAAACTAGTACACAAAACTTAGTTATACAAAACTTAGTATAAGTTATACAAAACTAGTATACAAAACTTAGTATAAGTTATACAAAACTAGTATACAAAACTTAGTATAAGTTATACAAAACTAGTATACAAAACTTAGTATAAGTTATACAAAACTAGAATACAAAAATTAGTATAAGTTATACAAAACTAGTATACAAAACTTAGTATAAGTTATACAAAACTAGTATACAAAGTATAAGTAGTATTAAGGTATACAAAACTAAATAGGGTAGTATTTAGTTTTGTGGCATGCTGAAATATGCTATAGAACCTTTCTAAAAGTAATCTGAGCTTAGGTCTTGTGTCGTGTGATAGATGGTGCTGGTTTTACCATTGTTTGATTATAAGAATGAGGTGCTACAATAATGAGGCATTTATCCGTCGAAGGAAATTTTGCTTACATTTGTTTGTTTGGTTTGTCATCCTCATTATAAGAATTGAGTTAAAACATATTTTACTTTCTAGCTGCCTCTGCATCCAGATTTTTGAATGACTGGATCCTATGGCAATAGCACTGTTATTGTACCAGTTACAAAATTGTCATCATTGTCCTATGCAGCAACTTTTTCTGAAAGAGGTATGTTCAATCATTAGCAGTTGGATTAACACAACTAGATTATTGCACTATCCAATGGAGCGAGAGCTCTGTTATTTATCCATTGGTATTTTAATCCTTACATATGAGATGACTCCCCCCCAAAAAAGATTAACTATGCATGTAAAAGTATCATTTAGTAAGCTAATGCTTAAAATACTAACTAATGACTATTACTTAAAATTTATATTTTGAGTATATTTATAAATTTTAAGTAAAAAGTAGATTTTATATATTAAATAAAAAGAAAAGTGTACTTTTTGGGGCAATTTCTTTGTCTCGCTAATTTTAAAAAAGCAACAGATTTTACATCATATGCATTTATATTTGATTATAATATGAAATTGTAATTATACATATTCATATGTGAGAAGTACATATCAATATGTTCCAAGAAATATGAGTATGAATATGTTCCCCATACGTGAGAAGTTCATATGAATATGTTCCATTCATATGTATATATTAATATGTTCCCTGAAATATAAGTATGAATATGTTCCCCATACGTGAGAAGTTCATATGAATATGTTCCATTCATATGTACATATGAATATGTTCCCTGAAATATGAGTATGAATATGTTCCCTGAAATATGAGTATGAATATGTTCCCCATATGTGAGAAGTTCATATGAATATGTTCCCCATATGTGAGAAGTTCATATGAATATGTTCCATTCATATGTACATATGAATATGTTCCCTGAAATATGAGTATGAATATGTTCCCCATATGTGAGAAGTTCCTATGAATATGTTCCATTCATATGTACATATGATTATGAATTTCTTTCCCTGGAGATGTTTGATTTTTTTCCCTTCTAGTAGCTCTAAATACTCATTCATTAGATTGGTGGCTGACCGTTTTCGTAATATTTATCAAAGTAGATAAAAGCACTGAAGAAGACTTTCAGCTATGATTCACTTTTGCCAAGAACAAATTGAAATAAATAAATTCTAACAAATTGTAATTGATTCTCATATTATAGAGGTGAAGACAGGTTTAGTTCTACATCTCTGTGAAGACGATGATAGAATACTTTCTTCTCTATTTTTATACTTGTCCTTGCAGAGAAATGAATAATTAAATACATAAATATTTGAGCAATGTACAAACCACAATGATTCAGGGATTAAAGGATTAAATTTAACTAAAAACATTTTTTTTGAGCGAATGAATGTTAAAAATCTACTGCGTCCAAAAAGTATAAAAGTTTTTGAAAATTTATTAAAATTAAAGAAAAATTGAATGGAAATAAAATAGGCACCCCTGAAACACTTATTTTTTAAAATTTTAAAATGATGGAAACAAGGATTTTGTAGGGCAATATGATCCGTAGTTATCGAGGAAAATATTTTCAATTGCAATTAATTTAAAAAAAATAAAAATAATCTAAATTTAAAAATCTAATTACATTTTATAAAATTATTATTTTTTTTTACAAAATAAGAATTCTTTAATGAGTGATATGACGTGAGAAACTGCTCTTTACAAAATAACTACGTACCAAATTTTTCAACACTATGCTTTAAAAGTTGCAATCGAGCGTTTCTTATATGGTTTATATTAAATTTATATTAAACTTTAATATGCCATTAAATCTCTCTATAAAGTCTGTAGTTATCATTTAAGCGAAAGAATCGGAATAATTAGCGACTTCTTTCTTCTATTTTATTAAAATATTTAATAACATTCAAAGAATTAAAGTAGTAATTTGAGATTAACCGATCAGGTGTTAAAAATATGTAATATATTAAGGTTTCTTTTGTATGTAATTAAATCACAAAGTAAAAACTTTAGAAAAAATATCTACGTTTAATTTGAGGACTGATCTAATTAAAAAATGTCAATTGCAATTCTAAACAGATATGAACAGTAGTACAGCTTAAATTTCGGTGGCGTTTGGGTTTCATTTTTAAATTTTACCTATAAAAATAGTATATAGTAGCTTTATATTTAAATTTATAGCTTCCATTTTTTAAAATAACAACTCAATCAAAAAAATAAAGAAAATAATTGCTTCTATCGTCTTTTAATAACTAGTAATTATGAAAATATTTAATGAATTTATCTCTTCTGATATTCCTTAATAAAAAGTAGTTATATAAGCTTTAAGTGTGACTATTAAAATTATTGTACTCATTAACTTTTATAATTAAATTAGCCCCTTAGCCTAATCTCTTAGCTGATTATGACCTTTCTCGGCAGGTTTGGAATTCATGTACCATTTCTAAGAGAAGCAAGCCAAACAAATAAAGAAAAGAAAAATCAAGAAAATGTTATATTTTTGTTTCTTTCCTTTTAGAATCTAAAAATTGCAAATATATGGCAATTTTGTCTCGTCTGAGATCAGCAATTACCACAGCCGATCGCTCGCGTGACGAACTTGTTACAGACACCTGAAACATTTTCTCCAAATTAGTCAGTACATTGTACAATACTTCCGTCGGCCACTTGCACACCCCACCCACTCTGGTGATGATACCTGGATAAAAAAGTGAGAGAAGAAAATTCCAAATCTTCCCGGCACGCTGCTTGGCTGACACAATCACTGATGCATGTCAATGGATCCTCCCCGGCAAACAAGAAGAAAAAGAAAAAAAGAAAAATTGACCCTGCCTATAAAAGCCTGAAGTGTGCCGGAAAACCGCCTTCGGTTTGTGTACAGTTCGGTAGCACACCTGTGGCAAGAGCGCATTCTGAAATCATTCACATGGGCCGGTGATAGGAGAATGAGACACACATTCAGTAGCTCTTCTCATCAGTTAGCGAACGTTCATCGACCGTTGAGGATGGCACAGTTCATCTGGTCTGCCATCATCTTCCTCCCGCTGTTGGGATACCTCTCTCGAGCACAGGGTGAGTAGACGAATCGAAACCCCTTTGTTTTAATTGGCTGTTTCAAATTACAATGGATTAAATCGAGTTTTGATTTGATGGATATATTCTTCTTATAGCCCAATAAATATCTTGAAAGAGCTAAAAGAGCTATTCTAAAGAAGAAAGAGAAAGAGCTATTCTAATCTTTCCAGAATTTTATATTAAAAAAAAGTTAATTTTTTAAAAACCGGTATCACGTCAATTGAAGAACTTTATTTGAAGTAAAGAAATCTCAGAATTTCATTCGTTGGGTTTGATAAAGAGATTCTTCAGGTTAAGAAAGCAATGCAGAATAACTTTTAGAATACAATGTTCCAAGAAGAAATGAAAATAAAATTTAATTAATTCCAATAACTATAAACATTAATATATATTGATTAATTTCAATAACTATTACTTGTCTTATAACCAAAAGCTAAGTGGAATGAACAATATAATTTCTTTTCTATTTTTGGAAAATTTTCTGAAGATAAATTTAGGATAAATTGACCGTTGGCTTAATAGATTATTACGTTCTTGCCATGCTGAATGTTTTATTCTATCTTAAAATAACCAATCATGCATAAACTGCTTTTTGTTATGCAGTGACATAAGCAGAATTATAATTTTTAAAGATTGTACAACGGATACTTAAATTATATAATGTCAATATAATCTTTAATCTAATTATATAATCGAAATCTAATCTTTAATCTCACATCTTTCTCAATTTCCAATTAATAAAGAAATAAATCTCCTCAATAATCATGAACAATCTATTTCAATTGTTTGATATTATTAATAGATCATGATCAGTTCATCAATATTTATGACATGGCAAATAAATTAATGGATACTTGAAGAGACAAATTAGCTTTTTTCTTTTGTGAGGCTAATACTATATCGCCACAAATAAAGTAAAGATGGCTAAATCAAACGCTAACAAAACCCTCAATCAAAAGAAAAAACATGATCTTTCTCAATGACTTGAATGATAATTAAGAGCTGCCTTGAACCGAGTGTTACTTTCGAGGAAATTCGCAGTCTGAATGGCAATGGCATTCACTGGCTATTCATTACCAACTTTCTCTTTCAACCTGATGATGAATGCAATAAAGAATGTTGTGATGAATGTAATTATGCGGCGCCAGACTTTCAGGAGACCTTAAAGATTTACTTAATGCGATAACTATTTTATTTTCGAAAAGAAATGCTATGTTGTTATGCCTACAAGAGTTAAGTTCAAAGTCGTGTGAATGTTATGGATGTTTTACTCTAACACAGGTTCAATGAGTTCAAAGTCTTAATCATTTATTGGCTTATCTAAGAATGCTAAGGAATTACATTTATTTTTTTTGTTTAATAAGTATGGATGTTTTATTTCGATTTTTAAATTTTAATGATATCTCTCTTTATTTTGAAGATCGGTGTCTAAGTTCTTATCTAATTTATTCAAGTAATGCTTGTTAAATCAGTTTAAAGTCACAATAATCCTGCTTATCTCTGATGTAAACAAATGAATAAAATCTGATTTTTTTTAAATAATGCGTGCTTTTAATTTAACTGAATATTAATTAACCTTTTTTAATTTATGATGCTATTTATATATGTTGTAAATTTATATATTAAGATAATTTTGATTCACATGAGTTCAAGTTCTTTTCTTCATAACTGCATTATAGAAACATTCTAAAGATAAGCATAAATTTTTTTTTATATATATTTGTGCAGTTTCGACTATTATTTTTAAATTCAATATTAAGATATGTTTGTATAAGTTTGAGGTTTTTTCAATTTTTAAAATCTTATTTAACATTTAAATAATGTTAATTGAATTCGATATTTTTAAAATCCTTTGTATGCTTTATTCTTAAATTTTTTTAAATATAGTTTTTAATGTCAGTACAGTTTTTTTAAATTTTTATTTCTTAAGATTTAAGAAGGCTTTGTTATTATTATGATATCTGATTTCGATATCTTTTTTTATCTCTGGTAATTACAGAGTGTCCTTATGTGTCCTTTCCTCCTTTTCAAAATAATTTGTCCTGATAATGGTAATTTTATAAGTTTAAAATCTTAGATTCTTTTTTAGCTAGTTTAGTTTTTCAGTTTTTATTTTATTTCATTTTTCTTTTAAATCTAAACCCAATACAGATTGAATTTTTTTTGTTCTTTTATGTCTTTATTTTCAGTAACAGTTTTATAGATTCGTTTATAAAGAATTTAGAACAATCAAATTATCCAATAATTTAATTTATTTAAGAAATTTATAACTTAAGTTAATTTATATGAAAGTACACTAGTAAACTAATATATAAGAAATTGTACACCAAGAATAAAACAAAACATAATGACAAAAATTATTAGAAATTTAGATTAAGTTTCACAATCGTAATTAGACAAAAAAAAATCACATAATGAATTTCAAGAAAGGTAATCAATAAGAACATAAATTTTTAAGATAAAAATTTATTTTTATTATACTGATAAGAATTTTTGAAGAATCGGATAACCTTTTTAAAAAAAACATTTTGAATAAAATTATCATTCTTTTTTGCAGCAAAAATCAAAATAGGCAAATTTTGTTTGTAAATCAGAGTTATTTACTTTCAAATAATTTTATTATTCACTTAATTCTTCAGTTTAAGTATGACCTCTACAGAATTTCTTATACATCATTTCTTGAATTACAAGTAAAAGATTTATCTGTCCTTAAATTATCAACATATTAACCTATCTATCATATATAAGCATAAAATCATTTATTACAAAAATAATCTCTGCTTCTGATAGGTAGTGATAACATTTTCATTTTTATATGCCATCATACATTAAAAAACTATGTGTAGATAGATTATAGATAGAATTTTGTTATTAGCTTAAGCTCAATGTTATTTATATATTTTTCCAAGACTAATGTTATTCATTTTTAAAGATTAAATCCATTTAAGATTCATATTCTGAAGATTATTCTTTTACATCACTTTATGAAATTTATATATATATATATAAAATAACAGCAATGAACAAAAACATTGTAATAATTCTTCCATGGTTTATTTAAAATAGCTCTACTACTTTCATCATTATAAGTGATGATAACCTTCAAAAATAAGTGCGAATGAAAACTTTTTAGCTGAAAACTGATAATTTAAATTTAAAATAATTAAACTTTGTTCTATTATTTGCTATACATTCTATTTTGTAATCTTTGTAATGTTTTGTTAAAAATTATCTTTTAAAATTTCTTTCGATTTCTGTGAAACTCTCCTTTTGATTCAAATGAAGATTAGAAAAAAAATTCTCTTGTTTTTCTGAGATGTTCCTATGAATTTTATATATTGCTTTTGCCTTAAAGCTGATCTAAATTAGATTAGAAATTAATATCTAATTTATCGAAATATCAAATTTTATAACGATTAAATTATTATACTATGAATCTTTATTCTTAATTTTTTATTATATTTGTCTGGTCATTAGTTATATATTTGTTTATGTAAAATAGTAAAGAAAACGCTCAAAAGGAGAAATATTTATATTAAAAAAAATACTTCAATCTTCTTTTTGCTGGTTAATATCAAAATTTAAACTTTTACTTACAATTTTTTTTATTTTATTCTTACCAAGGTTCATTCATTATTGAAAAATTTGATTAAATCTTATCTACTTGAAAATAACTAATAATTAAATTACTTTGAAATAAGTGCAATGACATACAGTATATTTATGATAGTGAATAATTTGTAATGGAAACTAAGAATTTTCAAATATTTTTAGATGAATTTAAGCCATATTTTTATACAATGGCATAAAAAATATATGGTCGAAATTCGTAAATAAACTAAATGAAATTAATCTTATACTAGTAAACATAGTGAAAGTGAAAAAGTTTAATTAAGAAAAAAATGAGCAAAAAATTCTAATATTTAACAATAATAATCAGATCCGTACTATTTGAAATTCTTATTTATACTTTGAAGGCATTATTACTGATTTAAAAATAATTTTACTGTCGGCAATGTCATTGAACTATTGCCATATCAATTTTTAATGAAATCAACAAAAAAAAAGCAAAAAAAACCCACTTTTTAGAGGCTTAAAGAGGAATTTTTTTTCTAATAATAACATAAATATTAAAGATATTTCATTAATTTATTTACCATTCTTCGAAGAAATAAAAGTGAAACGATTTACTGCCACTTTCGATTATTTAAAGCTGAGGCAACAATTGTATTACTGCATTGTACGTCAAAATTCTGTATGCGATTCTATATACTCAAAACATTTAAGTAATTATAAGTAATTAATTATAAGTAAGTAAGTAATTATAAGTAATTAATTATAAGTAAGTAAGTAATTATAAGTAATATTATAAGTATTATAAGTAATTAATTATAAGTAAGTAATTATAAGTAATAAACATATTATAAGTAATAAACATATAAGTAATTAATAAACATATAAGTAATTAATAAACATATAAGTAATTAATAAAAGTTAAAGTTACATTACTTTAACATTTTATTTTTATAGCAAATTTCCTTATTAGATTTATTCAAATTTTGAGAAAGATTTGATTTTCAGATTTTTTCAAAATATCTAAAATGAATAAAGTCATTATTTTTTTAAGCAGATACATTCAACTTTTACATTAAAATTATATATATATATATATATATATATATATATATATATATATATATATATATATATATATATATATATATATATATATATATATATATATATAACAGAGAATGATATGCTCGAATTAAACATAAGTAAAAACTGTTATATTAGGACTAAAACTTTGGAAAGTCATATAAAAAGTCCTAGATATTAGTATCACATATATTCTTACTTTCATAACTAATGTTTAGAAAAATTCAATTAAACAAAATATCGCTACAAATATGAATAAATATGAAAAAAATGAATCTTTTATAAAGCTTTTAACTGATTTGCCAATTATTTAAACTTCTGTTATTTGCATTAATAAAAATAATTTTTATATCTACACATATCATGTTACTGAAAAAAAGGTCATTAATATTCCTTTCTTTTTGAAAAGTTAATTTTGCTAATATTTATTAAATACTTTCATATAATAAGTACGAATTGCAAAAATTATTCTGATATTTTTTTTAATATGATTCTAATTTACCATATAATATAATAATTTTTCTCGATTTCAACTTATATTTACTTCAATAAGAAATTCCATTTGAATCACCACCAGTACAATGTTCCCGAGAATCATTATTTTTATTTAATTATTTTCGACAAATGAGCAAATTAAATATCTTAAGCATTTCAAATGTTACTAGTGTTTTCTCATTTCAAATTGTTTAATCATAGCAATAAGAAATTACCGAAAAGTATTTTCGTATCACATTTTGAATAAATCAACTCATCTGTAAGAAGTACCAAATTTTTAAAATATTCAATAATATTCTCTTGTAATTTTTTAATATTCGTAATATTGTATTATGCGTGACAAATATGTAATCTATTTTGGAGCTCTTTAAAAGTATATATCAGTTCTAACTGTTTTTATCAAAAACTTTTATTTAATTAATAATTTGTTTGACAGCTAATACTTTAAAAGTTATTATTTTCGGTACAAATTTCTACAGAATAATATACTTAAGTGATATTAAATGCAATAAAAAATATAGGGTTTCATCGGACTCCCACTATTTTTAAGGTTCCAAACCAGCAGAGGATTATTAAATAATAATAACTAAACATATTAAAAACAAATGTAAGAAGGAGAATTCCTTTTTATATTTTATAATTGCTTTCTAAATCGCCTATAGTTTATCAATGTTTTTGCGTACTGAAGAAAAGAAAATTAATGAAATATTTAGAATTTCAACTGAAAATTATGTTCCGAATAATATATGTGATGATGTTTCCTTCTTTTTCTTTTCTTTCTTCTTGTTTTTGAATAAAATGGTAAAACCAAATGTGATGTGAAAGATATCCGTTCACTATCTTTCTTCACATAACCCGAAAAATAATAAAACCTAGATATGCATCATCTATTAGAGATAAGAATTGAATTCATTTAAAATTCAAAAATAAATAAATCATTCAATAGAGAGGAAAAAAAATATTGAAATGGAGATGGAAACTGAAATCATGCTTAGAATTTCTATTACTTAAGTATGCTTTTATTGTACATAACAGAACCAATAAAATACAATAAAGAATCAAACCTCATAAATTTAAGCAAGAAATCGTGCATTTAAAGACGTGCTTTGTTTGCTAACATTTCAATTGATATTTGTTCCAAATTCTACATTATACAAAAGAATTCTAAATATATAATAAAATATTTTAACTTACGATCACTAGACTGGGAAAAAAATTCATGGAATCATTTCAATTCACTGTTGAAAGCATTCTTTGTGAATGCTGAAAGTTCATTTCATTCAAAGGACATGTCTTATTAGAATTTTTATTCTCCGAGTAATACCGCAGACATATTACAATAGCATTTGCTATTGTAATATATCATATCATTTTTGTATTAATATATTTTCTGCACTAGTTTCTAAAATTAATACAATAATTAACATAAAAAGTTAGTAAAAATAAGCAAAATTCAACTTTAAATTTCCAAACACTTAACTACAGTTTATAAATCTTATCGAAAATTTATAAAACGCAAATATTTTGCCAAATCTTTAATAATGACTTGCTTCGCTATTCATATATAAGCAATACATTTTTTTTTGTCAAGATATAATTTATTTTGACTTAATACATAATATGTTTTAAAAGAAACTTTACTGATCCATTCTTCAGAGGAGCATTAAAAGCTTTCTGTCACTATTCTCTTGATACAACACAGACTCTATATATGCGATAGATACTCTAGATATAAATTTATCTCTAGAGCGTAAATGATGCTTTTTAAAAGCACTGAAAAGATAATATCTTCAGAAACTACAAACGAACCATATAATTAATCCCAATATATTAAATTCTAATTCAACCATATATTAAATTCCAATTCAAAAATTAAAATGAGTAAATAAAGTTTCATTTATCATTTTACTTTCTTTATCCTGCATATTGAAGACTTAAGAAACAGTAACAGTGTTATGCGAGGTTTTTTTTTAACTTAAAATTGGTTATTGATCGGAAAAAAAATTATCATAGTAAAATTTTAATAACTGTACAATTGACAATAAAAGGAATCCGTTGATATTTCACTCTAATGTCCAAAATTAATTACTTATAAATTTTGTAATCTTCCCATCATAACCTTATAGAAACTTCCAATATAACTTATGCTCATTGTTTTTATGGAAGCTAATAATTAAAAATTATTTGAATAATAATTATATTCTGTTGTATTCAAGTACTTAAATTAATAAATATGCACAACCGTCATGTTGCTTTGTATTCTGTCAAATTAATTAACATTTTTAAAGAGACATTTTGTTCCAGTAAGATGTTTTCAATTGAAATCAAAGTAATTTCAACTAATTTAAGAGTGTTATATTTAACATTAGCTGAAAAACTTAAGATTCTGCCTTTTTCTTAAGCTATTCAATATTCAAATGACAAGCTTGATATCAAACCATATACAAATATGATAAGAGCAGATTTATCTCTTTTTCCAATTTTCTATTTTTTGAATTTTATACAATGCATTAAAAAAATCCAATAAAATAACATTATCATAACAAAAATTGGCATAATTAATTCAAAAAACGAACATTACCATAATTAATATAAAGGTAAACATTACCATAATTAATATAAAGGTAAACATTACCATAATTAATATAAAGGTAAACATTACCATAATTAAGTGAAAAACTAACATTATCATAATTTAAACTATTATCAATGATAACTCATGTTGATTATATATATATATGAAATTACGTGTACATGATGCAATATATCTATTTGTACGTTGCGAGTTATCAGAATCAGAGTTATATTCAATGAGTATAATAACTTTAAATAAATATAGTTGTGTAGTTCAGAACATAAATAAATGTAATTTAAAACAAAATGCTGCTAAGCAATTATTTTTAATACATTAAGATCATAATTAGAATCACTTTATTGAGCGTACAGTTACATCCACAGTCACCAACGTACTTTTATTTTGAATAGTCATTCATTATAAGTATATGAACTTGAAAACTTTCACAGACTTGAACTTCACAAAAAGCAGATAAGAAATATGAAAGCAACAGTAACAATCACTAAACCAGGAAGTTGCCTGAAAAATTTTTCATTGTGCTAGTCAAATAAACACTAATTAGTGGTCATAGTGACTGATGTTTACTTCAAAATTTGGCGCTAACAATGAATTTCGCGTTTCTCTTTTGGATGAATACAATTTACATATCTGGTGACCGTTAAAAAGTGACTTTCCAAGGACTGAAACAATACCCTACTGATAACCTTTGAACTCGTCTGTCGGTTTAGTTGGCACTTAAGTCATATTTTAAAAAGGTAGTTGGAATCTTCAATGATAAATTACTTCCTCATCATTGAAGAAAAGAGTTTGAAATATTTTATTTCAAGCTCTCTTGTAAATAGCACAAGAAACATCAAAACAAATATCAAACATATACAGTGTAGAATCTTATACTAGTCTTCCATTTAATCATTGAAAATTTGTTTTTCCAATTTCCTTTTTGATGGTGAAACTTCCTTTTGCAATTCATGCAAAAGAAGATTTCTTTTCTTTTGGAATTATCTGCTGTTGGAATAAGGAAATTCACATCTCAACATTATTATTATTTTGGAATTTTTCTTTCTTTCTGCTTTTAAAAATTTCAGACGCTATATTCATTTCTAAATAAATTGTAACTGTTTTGATTTATTACCATTCTGTGAATGGGAAGCCAGTTTAAGGAAGTTTAGAAGAAGAATATGTAAAAACAATATTTGACTATAGCATTAAAACATATTAAAGTATTTTTCATCAATAAAAATGATGAAACAATAATAATTATTATTTGCATTCTGTGTCAGTTTAATAAGGTTTAAAGCTCAATGACCTTTTAAACCTTTTATAATTGGGCTCAGTGTTTGTGCAATAATTTTCATAAACCTTTTGTATGCTTTACATTTCCGGATTTAAAGAACATAAAATATAAAAAAAATGAAAAGCAGAAATAGTTAATGACAATAAAATGACGAATAAAAATTTTTTTAAATAAAATGATAGAAACAGTTTATTTCATTATTAGCTCATATTTATGTAGTTCTGTTTATTTCTTGATTTTTTTAATGTAACGAAAAAATGCTATAAATATGGGATAATTGAAGGTGGTGGTATTTATGATGTCTTTATGACCAATTTTATTTGAGCTGGTTTATTTTCAACCTTGGTTCGAAGTAATTATTACAATTAAAATAAATTTCATTTTCAATAAAAGATTATATGAAGTTATACAATGAAGAGTTCGCTTCAAAATACATATTTTGAGCTGTTTTCAGACACAATTACTGAAAAGGATTCCCATTTCGAATTTTTTTAAAATTGACATGATCTTGTAAGCAGTGCTATTCATTAGGCCTGATTCTTGTCGTCATAAGATTGTGTTTGGTTTCTGATATTGTAATTACATTCACTTTATCCTCCCTTATCAGAAGGATGTTGGAAGTATAAGTACTAGGTAACTTGAAACAATTTTCAATAAGATTGTGTTCGTTCTATAATTGGGATATTCGGTAATAATTCGGTCTTAAATTTTCCAAGATGGATAAATTGATAGAATTCCAGAATCTTAAAGAAGTTCGGACCAGTATTGAAATTTATTCGTTTTCTTTTTTTTTTCAAAAAATGTCCCATTTGATATATTTGATAGATTTAAGATGGAATATCATTGATATTAATCACTGATAAGAGCTACGTTAAAGTTCTCTTGGTTTATGTAACGTTTTTTGAAATACAATTCATTTTTTACCAAAACATTTGTTACTGTGAATTAAGAGAATAATCTTCTGCATTATTTTTAATTCAGTAAAATCATTTTCTTTGGAATAAATTCACTATATCCCTAAAACAGATTGCGTATGTCCTTCTTTTTATCTTTACAAATGGTAGATAGTGTATCAATATTTTAAATTCTATGGCTATTAACTAAGTAAGAAAAATACCATCAATACTATTGATTCCTCTTACGAGTGAATCTTCAGATGACTTCTTCATATATTTCCCAGATTGCTGCATTGTTTTCACATTTCACGAATGAGTGGAACCTCAAAATCTGTGCACGTTTCCGCCGCTCGATATCCAGCCCTTCACGACTCACTTGCTCTTTGAGAGGTCTGAAACAATGAGCGAGAGAGAACAGTTAAAACAAATAAAGGAAGTGAATTCCTGAAAGTGAATTAGGTGAACCGTGAATGTTCTTTACCTTCGGAGTTTGGATTACGGTGAAGGATTACAGTTTTTACCATTTAGAGAAAACTGCATTTAGTTAATCCTTCGTAAGTTTACAGCTCATGAAAGTAAATGTAATCGCATTATGTCAGAAAGTTGTGTAACTTTTTATAGATTTTCGATAGTTCAAGCAATCACGTGTTCAGAGGAACACCGTTAAACAAATATCTTGATGGAGTTTTGCATGCTTTTGCGCTTACTTTCCAGGAGATGTCATTGTGATTGAAAATCCTAGAACAGAAACATAAGGGAAAGTCCGTTGTGGCATAACCTCTAGGCTGTAAAGATAAAAAGATAAAATACTCGTGAAAATATTGGTTCTCTTAATACTGAACTACTTGGATGTACACATCTGTTTATCTAAGTGTGCCTGTAGAAGTATGATAGCTTCTACTCCATGCCTTCTATTCTTATTAATAAAATATTTCATTGCATGATTGTAAGAAAATAAATTGCCATTTGTTTCTTTTCAGTAATAAAATAACTTTAGTGAGATTGCTTTATTGCATGATAATTTTATATTCTCAAGTTTATTTTAGTTTTGTCTTTATTTATGGGATTATGAAAAACCGCTAGAGCAAAGTGACAATCTGGATATTTTTAGGGAATATAATATTTTTCTAATCATGGGCGTTTTATGGCACGAGAGATAAGATAATCTTTGTACAATAAGCATTATAATTGGATCTTCAGGTCAAAATGCTTATAAATTCAAGGGGGTAATATTCTATACCTTTTACTTTAGGAATCTGCGAGCATGGTATCGTAAATAGAATAAGGTAGATTAGAGTTATTTAAGATACAAAGTAAATCATGCTGCAGATTTATGACGTGGAATAAGTGTAATATTAAATAAGAAATTCATTCATATATATGTTAATAATTTTTTTTATGTGTAGATTATAAATTTCACTAAGTGCTTGATTCTTATGAAAAAAATTTATAAGAGAATCGGAATTATAATTCTAAACGTTACAGCATGCTAAATAGTTTATACTTCATTCGACTGTTTTTATTTTCTCTTTAAGTTTCACCTTTAATTCTATAGTATTGATAATGTATACTCAAAATATATTGCAAATTCGTTGCAAAATAAGATTTTTTTTTTTAAAAATCATTTAAATTAAAGAAAACAAATTGCACGAAAATAAAATTAAAATCCCTGAAAAGCATATATAGATATTTTTAACTTTAAAGTTGTATAAAAATGGTTTTCGTATGATAATATACTTCGAAGCCATTGGGGAAAGACGTTTGCATTTCAATTAAATTTATTAATTAATAAAAACTCTGATGAAAATTTTGATAAAATATTTCATAATAAGCACCTTCTAATCAAGAAATAAAACACACAATTCGATAGCTCTAGGTCAGACAATCTACCCTGCAGAGCGTTGTGAACAATTTTTGAATTACGCACAGCCCTGATCATGGAATTTATAAATAATATCTAATCCAAAAATTAACATTAATTAAAACATTAGATAACATTTAATTAATTAAAACATTAGATAGCATTTAATTTTATGACATGAATGATCAGTGAATCCAAAATAGAGTAAAAGGATCCTATGAAATAGAAAGAAAGGAACAAATAACATATTTACAGAAAATAATGTTTTGTTTTGTTTCCGTATTTACTAAAGTTATTAAACTTTTTGTAAATTTAACTTTTACACTAAATTGGTATAAAAAGTACAACTGTTAGTATTCAAATAAACAATCATTTATAGTAGTTCAAGGACAGATTACTCGATTTTAAATTAATTTCTAAAGTGGAGAATAGTTTCGAATAACGAATATTTCAAGGATGAATTATGTTTGTAAACAGAGAAGTGGTTATATTCATTTGCAGCATAAAAATAATTAAGCATTATTTTTTCTCTCTAATTCTGAATGAAACGTTGTCATGTAAAATATTTGGAGAATTTCATTCATAAAACAATATTTGACTCCATTTATTTTCAATTAATTTAAAGAATCTCATTTTCTCCCGATTTTTTAAATAAAAAGTATCTATATAAAATAGCTTATGATAGAAAGATCTTCTTTCTTCCATACTTAAGTGAACATCAAATGAAAGACTGTTTTCTCATTGGTTGCAAATAAAGCTTCCCAAAACTTCAAACATTCGTTCGAAATTCAAAAACATTCGTTAAACTTCTCGTGAGAAGGCAAATAAACAATAAAATAGCTCGCTACATAAGTTGCAAAAATTTTTTATTGCTTTTTTTTTTCAGAAAACATTTAGCAGTTTTATGTTTATTCTATAATAAACTCTAGTTCAGTACTTTTTTCTGCTCATAAAATACCTTTTGCTAGTTCCTTCTTTATTTTCTTTCGATTGTTAAATGAAAAGAAATCATGCGTACTTGCTGGTGTTCATAAGATTCTATTACTTCCTTACTTAAATGAAAAAGAAATCGATGATTATTTTCTCAATTATTCCAAGCAAACCCTCACAAAACTGGAAATTCAAAACATTTGTTGAAATTTCTTGTGAGAGTGCAAACAGAATAGCTCGTTACATTTGTTTCAAAGTTGGTTGAAAATTTCTTTTATTTCTTTTTTTTCCCTCATAAGACATCTAACAATTCAAAGTTCAAGTTATAAAAACTTTATTTCGTTTTTTTTCCCTTAATAAAAATTATTTTCCCATGCCCTTCGACAATGAGGCTATTGAACTTGAAAATAAATCTTTGAAACAGCGGATGTATTAATTTTATGCATGAATTAACAAATATGGTTATATTTATGTATTCCAAATAGAAATTGGTAGTATAGTGATACTACCTTTCTTTTTATTTTCCTCTTCAAATTTAATGAAAGTTTTGTATTCTTACATTTCAACAACTTTTTTTTTTCCCGAAAGGTAATCTTGATTACAAGATAGAACAACCGAATTTTTTTATATATTTCAGTGGGTATTTTTTTAATAAATATTTAAATGATGTAGAAATGGAGAAAAACTGCAATTTTAGTAATGCAGTAGAAAAAAGTTAAAGGTTGATGACTTCTTCAAAACAATGCATGAACTGATGAATTTCAATCTTTATTTTATCAGTTTGAAATATATTTGTAAAACTAACTTCAAGAATATAAATTAAGCTTTCCTTTTATGAATTGTTAAATCGATTATGTTAACAGTTTTATAAAAAAAACACTTTAACATTACTACAAATTTAACTATAATATTCAATCTTACAATAAGTTTATTGTAAGATTGGTGTATTGGAAAATGGTAGAACAGCTATCGCTTAATGTTGTTATTTTCAGGCTTATAAATTTTTACAATATTAATTGATTGACAACAATAATCAACTTGAGTAAAATAGCATATAATTTTATCACATGAAGTGAAAGAAAAACAAACACTTTATCTCAGAGTTATCTATAGTTTATTTAAAAAATAACAACGTAAAAGCCTTCATAAATTATTATTTTTTGATAATTATTCCTGAACCTTTATATATGTTGTTCATACTTGTAATGTTTTTAAAAATTTATTAAACGTCGCATTTCATAATATCGAATACTTAAAATATTTCAGCACCCGTTGGAGAATTTTCTTCAGTGCATTCGTCCCAGTCAAAACCATGAACGATCTTTCTAGTCAAAATCATACTTGGTTTTGCTTACAAAAAGCTAACGATTTTTTCAGAAGTTACAAAGAAACTGCGAATTTTTTCTTTGCACAGCAGCGTTATATTGACTTATTTTAGATAAACTTTCATACCCATTGGGAATTTGAATTTTGTCGTTAAGACTCAAATCAGCTCTGCTTTTTATTCACTTTATTTTTGTAGTTCAATTTCAGATAGCTGTAGTTTATGGATGTTCAGATCTTAACCAAAATCTGACAGTTTAGCTCTCCTTTTAAATCAATTCAATCAGTGTAATCCAAATAAAAAATCCATCCCATGAGGAAAATGAACGATAGATGTTTCTTTACAAATAGAGGGAGAAATTGCATAAATGTCAATCATTAACGCTGATTGAAAATGAAGGATCAATCAATTTTTTACTTAAAAATGGTAATATTAATGGTAATATAAATGGTATTAATCACGTTAAACGAAGATTTTTATGTAAATTAAAACACCTAGGCATGGTACCAGGGAATTGTGATAATATAAAGCAAATGATAACAAAATCTCTATCACATTATGAGAAGTCTATTGTAATTAAAAATTCGGCAACAGTAAAAAAAAAAAAACCCTTATATTTCTAAAATTAAATCAATAATCATTTTATTTTATTATCTAATAACAACGCCGGCGTCCTTGCATGGGGTAGCGCATCTTCCCCGTGATCTGGGCGTCCCGGGTTCGAATCCTGGTTCGGGAATGGTTGCTATTCATTTGTGTTCTATATGTGAGGTGTGTGGAATGCGCCCCCCACCTCTGTAAGAAGGGGTTGTGCAAGCGAATGCGTGAGTTTCTTCTTCATGTGAGCTAGAAGTCAGACTTCTGCCCTCGGGTGCTCGGGGGTCTTTACCCTCAGACGTTACTGCACCCTCTTTCTGTGGTAGCGTAGCGAGAACACATCATCATCAGATGATAATAAATTCAAAACATTATGTCGCTTTATTATAATAATAATAATAACAATTACTATGATTATGTCCAGATTATACATTCTAAATCCTTGAGTTTTAATCGAGTTCTTTTGACAACTGAAAATTCAGATTTAAAGACTGAAATGATTAATATTCCTCACACATGATTTTTTTACATAATGGTAATAATAATTATAAATTGAAAGTATTTTGAATCTTTAATCCCACCACCATGAATACAATAATTGCGTTTAAAATTATGCATTCTAAATATCTGACTAATAATTTCCTTATTAATCCAAACATTAACATTAAATGCAAATTCTTTCCTTAATTATTTTTATTCTGGAATGGAGAAAATTCTATAGCGAAGACACCTTGCTCATCTTAAATTTGATTTTAAATTAGCATACTTTTTGGTTACTATATGAGCTTTATTAAAACTTAATTTCTTTTCTTCCAGATCTCAGGACTAGCTTAGGTGTACGAGCTTTGAGGAAAGAATCCGGTTATGGAAGACCTGTATTAGCAATGGCTAACTCTCCACGTAAGTACATGATTTCAAATACAAATTAAAGAATCAAAAGTATTTTGGAGGTTTAAAGGAGAATTAAACTGCACATAATTTTATTAGTTTGCAGTTTTTTATTTATGTTATTTAATTTACATTCCGATTTAAAACTGTACTAGCGGGAGTATTTTACCTTTCATTTTCACAAATACTTTCATAATATTATGTGTTTTATGCTTAGTTTCATAGTAGAATATAAAGAATGGAGTAACCATTTTGGATTACCTTTTGATTCATTGGTTCCAGGCCATATACTGAGTTTCTTTTATTTTGTTCGTTTCGTTTCTGAGTTAACGTATTCATAAACACACGAATAAGTAGATATATACAGTGTATCTATATAAGGAATTCAGTTCCATTATTAGGTACAGATCAGCAAATTTGGTATAAAGATCATATACGAAAATTCATTAATTGATGGGTTGAGGTATCTTGAGGCAGGCGGTGCACATTATGGGGTCCTTCTTTTAGTAAGATGACTGATTTAATTTGACATATCTGTCCATTTCTACCTTATTAATGATTGGCTTTAGGTTATTTTTTAATATTATTAACTTTGTGAATTCTCATTTGTTTTTATTTATCTCATATGATTCGAGGTACGACGACAATCACGTTGATATTTAATATTATTAAAACAGTTGATCGGCCTTATTAATATTCTATTAACTGAGAGAACATAACAAAACTTATAGGAAACTGACAAATCACACTTGATAAAGTGCTCATATTTTTTTAATATTTTATTATTCATAGAAGTTCTCTTTTTTACAAACTTATTTATTTAGATAACTAGGAAATAGCTCTTTTAATCGACTTGCCAGAGACCTTACCTAACATACCTAGTTAGAAATCCGCCATTGCTGAAATTATTTATCTCGAATGCAGCAATTATTAGTGATGGTGTCCACACAAACATGAACAGACAGATCAGTTGGCCCTTTTGATAAATTGGCCTACAAACGCCACAACTCAAATCAAGTTCGCTGCCGAGCAATTATAATAAAGGTGAGAGAAATCAATTTATAAATGAGACCTGTGTTGGAATCGGAATAAAAGGCTGTTCCAATTTTTTTAAGGTTTTGCTGAAAAAAGTGGAATGAGCAACTTCTATCTACCATTTGATACATTCGGTATTTCGAATGCTAAGATTTTCATATGGAATTAATATGAAAGGATTCATAAGAAATATTTTCCCTGCTAACTGATACTATTTTTCAGATTAGAACATAATAGAAGAAAGATATGAATTGCACAGAGATAAAATAATAAATTTTATTGGGTAATTTCTATGCCATTCATTCTATGTTATTCATTAAATCTTAATCAACTACACTATGGATATTTTTCATTTTTTCCTATAGACATTTTTCATTTCCATATTTTCATTTTTTAAAAGTGTTTCGTTGTAAGGCCATTTATTATAGTGGTCGTGTTATCCTTCCTTTATCTTTAATTTGCATAATTTAATGAGTGAAATTGAATTGTACGTTAGCATAAGTATACATATTAAAACTAATTGATTATATTCGTTAGGAAAAAAATTGCTACCATATTTCCATAAGAATTTCTTTCAAGCAAAATACTTAATCTCAAGAAAAAGCTGTACATATAAAAACATTTCTGACTTATTTATACTTTTACTGTATTTACATATGTTATTTATATTACTGGATCATGATGTGAATTATTTTTTGTTACTTTTCACAGAAACAACCAAATCTAATGCTTTCAAATTTGCAACGAGTGTAATTTTAAGAATAATATACATTAGAAAGATTTTCCATGGGTATATATTACATTTTTAAATTATTCAAACGGATGACGAAAATATGCATTTTATGAACAAACTTCATTTATTTCATTGCCTTTAGAAAATATGTGATCCAATCAATTACAAAATAAATCAAAATTGTCAGAATAATTTTTTATATCAACATAGTCTTCATGTCTTAAAATTATACGAGCGGATGATCAAATTGAATTGAAACACAACCACCAGTTAGTATTAATAATGCAGGCTGATTAAATTATAAAAATCTAAAGAATCGCTGAGTAGTTGTTGATCAGATATTACTAAAAGTGCAAAGAAAGTGCAAAAAACATCAAGTAATGAAAGAAAAACAAATTATTAATGCACTTGGAAAAACAATTAATTCTTTATTTAGAATTCTGAAAAATTTACTTCGCAAATTATGTTGCTTCATAAAATGAAACAATAAAATTCAATTTCACTTATAATATTAAATTAAATATAAAATTAATTAGAACTCTATTCGTTATTAGTCGTAATATTAAATTTTTCTGCATTAAAATAATTCTTTCGTTTTTAGGATTTTACAAAAATGTATTTTACAGTATAATAGGGAATGGAATATGTTAATTACTTGAAATATTGTTATTAAGAATGCAAGGATAATTTTCATCCAATAATTAGAAAGGAGCAGCAAATAGAACGAAAGTAATCAACGAACAATATTCTTTCGAATCCCAATAATTAAATATGGTGAAACAACTAGCGTTCTTTTTTAGTTCAATTAATAATAACTTAAAATTGTGCATTCTGTATGTATAGAAATATAAAGCGACGTAGTTTCTGTGGTCATTAAATTAATACATTATATTAATTTAATGACTTAAATTAATAGAATGTATAAATTAATACGTACATTATATTAATTTAATGAATACAGAATAATACGTTATATTTTTGGCTAATTTTGCTTTTCCTTATAATTTTTTTCGGTTAACTATTCAACTCTTTGGATATGCACTTAATTCTCCATATTGATTCTGGTTCTATTGAATCGGGATAGTTGGATTTCTCCGTTGTACAAATTAAAATGTTTTCTTGAGCGAAATAAATATAAAAACAACTCACAAGCCTTATGACCTACAACTTCATTCTATTTCCGCCAAAATTAACAGCTTAACCGTATCATCCACGTATCTCTGCTAACCGATTAACGATTATTGGAGAACTTCTCAACTTATTATGCAATAACAGCTTTCATGAGAATAATGCAGCGCACTAAACGAGGTGTTGAACCGTGGAAGATAATGATTATCTTGTTTTTCATTTTTGGAAATGCAACTCTAAAAAAAAAAAAAGTCGCACTCTCTCATAACATATCCTCAAATCCATTAAACTCAAAGCATGGTGAACTATTGCATTAATACCTGAATTTTTCACCAATCCAGTTAACATTTCCATATTGACCTTGGGAAATTGCCAGATAATCACAAACACTGTACGAATGATGGAAGTGTGTGGGAAAATTTTGCTCAAAAGCTGGTTGAGGAGATCTATCATTCACTGTAGTTGGTGTAATCGGTGCTGGTGGAACGAATCTTTGTAAGCGTGGTTTTGTCACTTCTACTACCCCAGGTTAGATGCCTGCACAGCGAACCATGAAAGTAACAGAAGAAATCGTTGCTTTTTATGGTTTTCATCCCTCAGGGATCCAGAAAAGTGTGACCTCACATCTGAAGATTTGTGTCTTCGAGGCTCACATGCCAGCCGATGTTTACGGTTTCTGTAAATGCCGATGGATACTTAATCAACAGGTAAGGCGTGAGAAAGTACAATGAAAAATCATAAATGAGGGTTTTTATAGTGGAGATATCTTTTGCCATCAATTTACGAAAATAAATTATTAGATATATTTATTCTCATATCTTTTGCCATCAATTTACGAAATTAAATTATTAGATATATTTATATCCCATTCAGTGGTGGGTTGTTGCCAATTATGGTATTTTGATTTGTATTTTATGTTTAGACACTGAATGTTCTAAACATAAAAGACATGTTCTCTTTTAATGTACAAATTTTTATTTAAAAACTTAAGGAATATATATAAGATTTTAAATTTCTCATTGTTGCAATAATTTTAGATACATAATTTCCAAAATATTTTGTAATTCAATCCACCCTAGTTCTTAATTACTCAATTTTTCCTAACACAATTCTTTATAAATGATTTAGCTGAATTAGAAAAGTAAAGAGAATTATGATCTACTGGAATGTGCTTTTCATTTCGATGCAAAGGATAGTAAAATCATTCTTGAATTGTTTAAAGTCAAAATTCTTTTTAAGAACCTTAATTTTCCCTCTGACACTGTTAATGAGTATTTAAAATGCCATCCAAAAAATCTTTATGTAATTTTTAATATGCTATAATAAGATTTGACGAATGTGAAAGTATTACTAGATCATAATATTTTCCAATATTTTCTTCTTTTTTTTAAAACAATCCTTGTTTTTCTTTCCTTTAGAACTTTTAATATTTTATTTCGTTGAATTCTTGACTATTTTAATTTGGTCGAATTTGGGCGCAACGAGAAAATTATTTAAAATTCTTCCAAATTCTTTTTGTTTCAAATTTAAATCTTTGATTGCATTGAATAACTGGAATTTCAACCAGTAATTTTTTAAAAAAATTTGTAAATAAATTTCCTTTTTTATTCATATCATTTCAAATAAGATACTAAACAATTGTACTTTTGCAACGTCATGTGCAAAATTCAATCATGTGCAAAATGCACATGATTGAATTTTCTTACATGAGTTTGGCGCTACAACTATATCATATATTCTTTTTACTAGTTTTCAGTAGCGTATTTTGCTTACTTTTCAGAGAAAACAATATATTTGAGTTTTAAAACTTTCGATTAGTAGCTCATGAATAATTACATTTTTATACAGTCATCGAGCTATTTAGTCCAGTTATGCGGTAGCAGTTAAAATAATGAAGACAACGGCCATTTTCTCTTATTATTCTCCTACGCATAACATATATATAACCTACACATAACATATATATAACTTACATATAACATATATATATATATATATAACACATAATATATATATAATTCTCCTACACATAACATATATATAAGGAAAATATCGTCAAAAAATTCGACACTAAGATTTTAATGAATTATAATATTTGATTGCCCAGAAACAGAAGAAAAAAATACTTCTGAAATTTTATTCAATATATTATTTAGTTTATAGCATTAGATAAAACATTCTAATGCGAGGATTTTAAAAAAATTCTGTTTTGAGGTATGAATAATTAGCTTTTCATCGAATTTTTATTTCACGAACTTTTATAATCTTTAATAATCCCATATTTTACAGACAATTTTTTGTGGCTGCTGTCAAATATTGAAAAAAGAAATAAAATTAAAAAAAAATCTTCTTCGTTTTTAAATGTTTTCAAATTTAAAGTAAAAAATATTTATTAAAATCAGCGGCAGTGGTTTCCCGAAATTTTCTCGAATACTCTCCAATCAAGATATTATGCATTTGCATAAAATTAATGACTTTGGGTAATTCTTCAAATGATCTTTGGAGTCAATCGAACATTCTTATTGAATCTAATGCGCAAATATATATTTTGAATGTTTCTTTACTTATTAAATGAAACTTAAATTGGTCATGGAACTACAATTGCAATCACAAGATAACATAGTTTCATTGATTTAAGTTTTCGCATTTACATGCATACGAAAGAACAGACGGACGGTCAATTCTTTGGCAGGTTCTTTTCAAATTTAGGTAATTCATATTTTAGATGCTAAATCTGTGTACCAAATTTTATCTATCTAGCTCGTTGCGTTTTGGAGTCATCACTTTTCAATGAACATCCATCTTGTGAAGGGATTTCATTCAAAATTTGAAAGAAACCTTCAAATTTGGTCTGATGAAGATGACGTCGTGTCCGCGTTACCACGGAAAGGGGGTGCAGTAGCTTCTGAGGGTAAAGACCCCTGAGCACACGAGGGCAGAAGTCTGACTTCTAGCTCATAAGAAGATGACACACACATTCGCTTGCACAACCCCTTCTTACAGAGGGGGGGGCACATTCACACGCATCACAGATAGAAGACAGATGAAGAACAACCATGCCCGAACCGGGATTCGAACCCGGGACGCCCAAATCACGGGGAAGATGCGCTACCCCTATGCCGCATCTTCCCGGTGCAAATTCGGTCTTAAATTCATATATGAAATTTCAATCATCTAGCTCAAAACGTTCACAGACAGACAGACATAATTCCAAAAACGTGTTTTTCGGACATAGGGATATTTGAATTGTAGAGATGTGTGTAAGTCTCGAGTTCGAATTTTTTAGCGATTACGATAGATCCTCTATATTTCGTGCATGTGTAATCAAATATGCTCACATCCCTTTCTTAAAACTGATACAAAAGTATTTTTACAAAATTACTGGTACATTTGTAAATGTTTAAAACCAAATTCCGCATTGGAAATGCACTAAATTCCTCTCCCATCATGAATGAAAACTCTTGTGACTTGTTGAAAAACCTTGGTTTCGATATCAGTGAATAAGTTTCACTATCGATTATACATTACATAATCGATACGTTCAACCTAATCCATCTCAATTTTATCATCACAGGCCGAATATGCTTATATCAGAGAAATATGGAACTTTAAACATTGTTGTTGTTTCTGATGGCACATGCCATGGACAAGCCCGCTATTTCGAAGCCAGCGATTTAAGCCGATAGGGAGTGTCTTTTGTTTTAGTAGCACCAACTAAGGCCAAGAGTACGACTTTGCTTTTCACGCATCACTTATTCGCTTGCACAACCCCTTTTTACAGAGGAGGGGGGGGGGGCACATTCACGCATCTCACAGATAGAACAACGGAAGAACAACCACTCCCGAACCGCGACTCGAACCCAGGATAACCAGATCACAGGGAAGACGCGCTACCCCTATGCCAGGACGCCGGCTCTTTAAAGATTAAATGTTATAATCCTCCTTTGACCCCTCTATCTAGGGTGGTTGATCCCCAAATAGTCTTGTAGGAGAACTGGATATTAACATTATCATACATAATTTATTAAAATAGTCGCACCTTCTTTCAACGAAAAACTACAAACCAAAGAAAAAAAAAAGGCTTTCTTTCAACGATAACACTCATAACTTTTACTTGAATTGAACGCTTCATTTTAATGATAGTTATTCTGTACCTTTAGAAGAATAGCGCTTCTTTTGTAGGTCAGCGATATCTCTTCTCACTTTCTGTAAAGACTTTTGAGGTGAAATATCATAAAGAAACTCGCCAAGTGAAATGCGGATCTTACCTCGCCTACTTTCTTTCTGAAAAGAGCCGTATTTCCCGTGTCAGCCTAAATAGTCACGAACGGATTGCGCCAGGAATAAAATGAGTGTAACGTCAAGCATGGTTGTCTTTTGTCGTGATAAATCAAATTTTGGAACTTGCGTGAAAGTGTATTTCGGATATGAAATGTTCATGTGAATTTTGCTTTCTCACTGGAAACTTCCATTTCGATGTGGTCAAGTGTATTGATCTAAAAATCTCACGATATTTCTTAAACGCTTTGAAATGATTTTGAAAGGAAAGTGCAGATTAAAATGCAAATCAAAAAGAAATTTCAAAATTACACATTAGTGACTTATCGTAACACAAATTAACAGGTTTTCATATATGAGTGATGTAATAGATAAAGGGTTTTGTATTATTAATGGATTTTGAAATAAAAATAAGTGAACTTTGAAATGCTAATAAGCTATTTTTGAAATATCGGTCATTTAAAATTTGACAACATTTAAAAAAATATCAGGATTAAATGGTTTAGTGCAGAAATTCAAATACACCAATTAAAATTCATGAAACTTTTTAATGCTCCAATCATCATCACCAGAAAACTGATGATAACGTCTAATGGATTAACTAAAAAAATATTGGAATTGCAATTTCTAAAAGGCATATCTTTGCAAAAACAAAAACACAAATAAATGTGATCTTGCCAGTGCTCAAAAGGTTAGAAATATTAATAAACAGAAATTTCCACTTTCTTAAGAGGATTAAAAATATTTTTCTTTTCGTTAATTTTCTTTTTATTAGACAGAATAATATATTTTTCCGATGTTGTATCCAATTTTACATTATTATGTAATTTAGTATAAATGTTTCTGTACTGCTATTAAAATGGAAAATACATTAAAGACTAACATGGATATATTATTATTATCCTATTAATTTGAATATATATATATATATGTGTAATGATATTTTAAACTCTTAATTAATGTAATTTAAACTCTTAATTTAATGTAAATTAATTTCCAAAACTTTATCTTAATTTAGCATCGTGACTTCATTCTAAAAGATTCTCTTATTTTGTGATCCAATTCCACTTTCGGTTTAATTAATTCCTTTGTAAAAATAATGCACCATCAGTACTACGTATCAAATGAAAGTGATACTTTTCGTTGCCCTTGAAAAGCTGTCAAAGGTCACCACGTATATTGAATTGGCCAGAAATCCTATCTTACTTAAGACTATTGATCATTTGTTTCATCCCTTTTTGCCCTTTTCGCCTTGTGCTTTTGTGCCGCACTGCGCCTTCTTGTAAATAATCATGTTTGCCTCCCGAGAGAGAATAAAACGGAATTAAAAATACAGTCTCTTCATATATATATATATATATATATAGAATAAGTATATCCTTATCTGCATGATTATAATATCGTTACATCTTGTCTTTAAATTATACATAATTTAATCAGACAACAGGATGGACATCCCAAATCGGGAATAAAAAGCTTGTGGCAAGATGGTTGGTTGTAGCCTCCCTAGTGTGTAAAGTAATGATGAGGGATTAGCTACCTTCGTATCGATAACGGGACATACCTCCTACGGGAAGAATTGTATCTACTGTTTCCGGTGACTTCCATTAATACTTAACCTTAGTTCTCGCCAGAGGTATAATGTGACAATGCTGGTTATTCAGTTTACGCCAGATGCTATGACAAGGGCGAAAATAGCCCTTTTGAATTTATCATTCAATTTGTTTCCATAATGATGTTACTATCTGCATTCATTATATTAACTAATTTTAATAATTCCTAATATTTCCAAATTGATAAAAACCCAAAAATTGTTTTGGAAATATTTAACTATGCAAATGGAAGTATAGATCTGTGTTTTACTTTGACAAGCAAATAATTGTTTCTTACATTTATGCATTTATGAAATTTAGAAAAACTGTCAAAGATAGTTCTTGATGTAATTAGATTTTTTTAAAACGTGCAGATCTTTGAAACAATACTAATCATTTTAAGTCGGCTTAATATAAATATAATTGCATATCTGCGTAGAATTGTTGTATCTGCATAGAAAATCATTGTTATATTTGCATAGAGTAGTCAACAAGAGAAATTAACAGTAGAAGTCATCAACTAAATCAAAGAATAGGATGCATATACATATTTGTTTATTTTGATATGTTTGTTTATTTGGGAACGTATTGTTGTTCTTGTTGTTTCTTATGGCACTTGCCATGGACAAGCCGACTGTTACGAAGACAGCGATTTATGTTAAGCCAATGGGGAACGTCTCTTGTTTTTATAGTAGCGCCAAATAGGGCCCAGAGTACGACTTTGCTACTCACGCATCAACTCAATCGCTTGCACAGCCCCTTTTTACAGGAGGGCACATTCACACATCTCACAGACAGAACAACCATGCCCAAGCCGGAACTCGAACCCAGGACGCCCAGATCACGGTGAAGACGCGCTACCCCTAAGCCAGGAAGCCGGCTTGAACGTTTTTTATTGCGAACGAATTCAATATGCATTTACATTTCACTAACAACATCACAACATAACGTGGTTTATTTTAAGGCTTCAAATTTTCTTTGCTATAGTATCATTGAAATATTGGCAATCTCACCTAATAAGTTGAAATATAATATCGAGGATATATGAAAAGATACCAAACTAAAGTAATCATTCTTAGAAGTTTAAATGGTGTTTCTTCATACGCATTGCCTGAATCATTTCTATCATAATTATAAAGTGAAACCAAACTGCTGGAAGAGTCATAATGCACGTACATTTATTTCTACGAAATATCAAAAAAAAATTATTGCTCTTTAATTTTTAATCTTGATTATTCACTATTATTAAAGTCATGCTGACATAATTTACAAATTTACTTTCTAATTTACTATCAGCTTTTAAGTATGGATGTTCAATGCAAAATGGGATAAATTCCACTTTGGATCATCTGAGCATATTTCATTTTTTATAACTTTATCTGCATCTCATTCCAGAATTTAAATGTTCTACTCATATATTTTACTTTAAGTTTTACTTTGAATATTCTGACTTTTTCAAAAAGTAGACATTTTCTCTGGAATCAAATATTTTCGAAAGCTTTATTTTTTATCACGGTTTCATTAATATGACTTCGTTGCCCTTGTATTATGAAGGTCTCACACAAGAAATGAAATTATGCAATAAGTACATGCATATTGATTCATCTTGGAATTGGAGATGTCGGATTATTAAGTCAGCATAATTAATCATTCTGATATGTTCCAGGATGCACATTTAATGGAAAACCAATAGAGGATGGCAAATCCGTATCCAGCCCGGAGCCCTGTCTCAACTGCACTTGCAGCAAAGGCATCCTCCTCTGCTACTTGCACACCTGTAACTCTATTGCTCCTACGCCTGGTTGCCAGATCGTCAAGAAACCGAACACATGCTGTCCACAGCTGGAATGTAGTGGTAAGTGTTAGATGTGGATCTTCATACAATCACCTTAGAGCTTTTTAGAACTGAATGCTGTTATTCAGATGGAAATCAACTATAACTTCATCGATGTTGAAAAAATCTGGATAACATAATATTGTTGACTTTTTATGTTGATACTGATTATTTTTCACTTTTTATCATTATTAATTTTACGATTAAACCATTTTCTTTTTCTAAAATTGGCTTTTCACTAAATAATGGAACTCGTAAACTAGCAGAGATATTTATTATAATATTATGGTGTTTTTTTTTGTTAATTTATGCTCACTTTAACAATTACAGTTTAATATTCGGCTGTTATTAAATATTTTCATGTGGCCTTGAAATGGTCTAACAATGTTTTTAAACCGGGATTGTCGAAAAACAACTGAAACTCTTCGAGATATTCCAGCAAAAGATTAATATAGGTAACGAATTTTTGCAAGTAGGTTTCCTTGTGTTAGTATTATAAATCACCGATAGGTGACATTCTGATTTTAAATATAAATCATTAATAAATTATTGAAACTCAGACGGACGGGTTATCAATAATTCCTAACAATTGCATATCACAACAAAAGTATAAAATTTGTGACATTTTGTGACGGTTATTTTGGAAGGACATTTTGTGACGTATATGATTTGGTTATTTATAATGACTAATTATTGAGCCAGTTCACAAGTATCTCAAAACTTTTTCCTACGTCACATTTCACAAATGCAGAAATTGCACTGATTGATTTCGATTCTGTGAGATCAGGAGGACATCAGACATTTCATATCGTTTCAGAAATTGAAGATAATTCCAATGTCTTTCAAAAAGTTAGAGTATTGACTTAAATTAATTGCATCTACCAAACTGGGCTGAATAATGTCTCTGTTGTATACATTCAGCAGCAGTCATTTTTATATATGGATTCATTATCAGGAGATTTCCAACGTCTTTTTAACTTTTCACTTCTTGATCGAAATGACGTCTCATTATGTATTAACATATGAAAAATTTCTTGACTTAATGGCGTTAATCACTAGCAAGAATAATTTAATTAGTTATCATCGTTTTCTTATTCCATTTTCAAAACTGTTATATTATTTGAGGGGGGGATTTAAACTGATCCTTCTATTAGATCCCACAAATGTTAATACACAATCTACGTAAATCAGAGATTCATTGGTTACTCTGAAGTTACGTATTAACTCATTGGACAGTCTAATGTTTTTTTCGATCATTCTGAGTGAATATGTCGTTATTTTTAGTATCAGAAAGTATGAGAGTCAAATTCTTTGCAAGCGTTTACAGAAGTTTCGCGACTGATTTAACTCTCAATGAGACAGATTCAAGTACTCTTTCAAAAAAATGTCTTCACTCAACCCTCCCTTCTGCAAATCCGCACAATACATTGAGTTATATTGTAATTAAGGATATTCAACTGCATAATCTAGTATTTTTGTGTTTCGTTGTTTTTGCTTATCCCCAAGAACAGCAGAGCTTTATCAAGTCCATGAAAAATCTAACTTTTGTTTGTAGTTGCTGCTTCCAAATTTGTATTGTTTTGCATCTCATATTTATTCTTCTCCAAAAAATGTTTTTCAGATCTTTTAACTTACCATGACTACAGAACTGAAAGGACGAGCGAGCCAAGCAACAAATTTCGCTTTCGACAAGACGACAACCACTTTTTTGGACTTCTGGAGATGGATTCGAGGACTGATCGGTCGCAAGAATCCACCTTCCCTACCAGAAGAGCAGGCGTGAAAGGTCAGAGACCCAATTTTTCGTCCATTCTGAAGGGAATTTCATCGCAGAAGAGATCCGACACCTACGGCCAGTCTCTTTATGAACAGGAAGAAGATATAGAGGATGACGAGCTTTCACCCGATAGGAATAACTCGGCTGGATGTACGTTATGTGTTTGTTATAGCTTAGGCCTTTTTGTGTATTCTTTTTCGATTTGGATATATAATTGCATTGAGATAATTTGGCTGACCATATGCATGTTTGCAACAATGTACCTCTAGACAATCCTGGATGCATGAAATTTTAATTATTTTATTTCGTAATCTATTTTATTGAACAAATTTTCAATGAGTAAAAATAGTGTACAACTATCCTAATTAAGCTGTAAAAGATATTTATGCGGGTTTTTTATGTATAGCATTAACAATTAATACATAAATCATGTTCATCAAATAAATAGAATTTAAACTTCTAGGATATAATTCTTAAAAGAACTAGAGGAAATTAATCCAAAAATAGTTCAGTGAAACTGCAGGTACCGCAATAAAATGCTCCAAGAGCAATATAAATGTGAAAAGGCTTCGTGAAAATTATAAAATAATTTCTACAAAAATACTATTAAGCATTTATAGTTAAACATACTTTTTTGGTACATTTTATGCATGTACTGCAATAAAATGCTCCAAGAACAATTTAAATATAACAAGACTCCATGGAAATTATAAATAATTTCTACAAAAATACTATTAAGTATTTATAGTTAAACATACTTATAAGCAAATAAACATATTTCTACATAATGGATATAGTTATACATTTTATATCGGTACATATAAACCTATATATAATTCATTTTTTAATCTATTTGTTCAAAAAATATTTTAAATATTATCAATAATTGGCTTAACTTATGGCTACAAAGTTTAGCATTTCCATGTAATACCTGTATCTACGTTTAGATTCATTTATAGGAAATATTGGACATAAAATATTTTTTTAAAAAAATCATCAAAGTTCGTTTATAAGTGATAAAATAATAGATTCGACATTATAGTTAATCACTATATAAGAATTTATATTCTCAAAGGATATTCTAAATCATTGCAACTACAAAACATTTCGATTCAATAATTGATTGTGTCCTAAAGGACACTTTGGTGTTCTCTCTTGCTTTCATTGGAAATGTCGGAATTCATTCACTACTGTCTGCATTCCAGATTGCTTTTCAAGAGGATACAAATACTCGGAAGGTATGGCCATGCTTTCTCCGACGAAATGCGAGTACTGTTACTGCATCGGTGGACAGCAGATGTGCGTGCGACCCAAATGCCACCTCAATATTGAAGGTTGCGTTCCTCGCTACCAGAGCGGATACACTTGTTGCCCGTCCCACTACAACTGTGGTATGTAAAGCAAAACGTTTCAATACCGCATTCATTCCAGTAAAGTGAAAGGAATTCCCAATCGAAATACTTGCAAAATAATCGGGATGCTTTTTCTAAAAGCCTTTTAGGAATTCAGAATTTGCACATTTTTAAATCATTACTTAGGTATAATGATAAAAAAAAATTATGATTGAATTTATTATACAAATGGTACCATTTCGTTTATCTCCTCTTTCATTTATTGGGTAATCCTAAATGACTGGAATTTATTGGTGTCTTAATAAGTATTTTCATTTTAATATTTGGTGTGTTCTAAACTCTTCACATTTCGTGTACATTATTTGTTCCTTAATAATATATCAGAAATTTCTCTTTTGGACAATAAATTCTTTATGAATAATCTCCTCAAATTCTCACAAAGAATTTTTTAAAGATTTTCTTGTTTTTCCGAAGAAAATCCACCAGTCAACGGGAAGGCTTGTTCGAAGTGACCGTTGATTGACTGAAAATAATGAAATTTAAGTTCAGTTTCCAACTTTAGATTTGATCTCAGATCGTTGATCTTATTTCGTTATATAATGCTCCAAGAATATTTTACTAAATATTACTGACAGAACTGGGCATTGCATAAAAGTTTAGACTTTGTAATTTTTAATACATATTTATTTATTCAAAAAGGCATAAAATATAATTATTTAAGCCTTTTACGTCATTTTTTCCACAGTAAATACAGATAATTTTTTAAAGTTAATAAAAAAATGTTTATTCTAATCATAGATTAATAAATAATTTTTAAATCGTTATAAATAAACATTTATATGCATGCTATCTCTAATGATTTAGAAATCATTAAACTATGACTAGAGTGAGCATTTTGTATAACATTAAAAAAACTGGAAGACTTTATTTAATAACCTTGAAAGATATTTAATCTTCGATCTAATGATTGAACCGCTGAAAAGTTTTTGTTTTATGAATAAGTACAGGCAAGGAAAAACATTTGCTTTAAGCTTGTTGAATCAGATTTTGTCATTTTGGTACAAAGCAGCAAAAAAAGCTATTCTAAAATTCGATTTTTAGTATAACTCTATAAATTTGAGCATTAAAATTTTAAAAATTCTAACAGTAATTAAAATTTAGTCTTAATATTGGAAAACAAAGATATTTTTCATTTAAATATATATACAGTAAAATCGGTATTTACATATAATAAAGCGGTTAGAGATATCAATATGTAAATGAATTTAACAACTATTTCCAATCAATATACATATATATACAAAATTTAATAAAATTTGCAAAATTTTCAAAGCAGCATTTAGCTATTAAAAAGACGTATTAAAAAAAAACAATCTATCGACTTTTCGCCGAAAATTTGTCAATCTTTTTACCCCAGAACTTATTTAAAATTCAATTATTTCAAAAAGGGATGAAAAATTGAATCTTTCCTGAGATTTAAAAAAAAAAAAAAAACTTATTAAAAAAAGGCAAAAAGGCAAACCGACTTTCGAAGACTTTATATAAAAATAAGTTGCTTTTCATATAGTATTTCCAGAAACTTTATCTGATCTTATTAAGTTAACCACAAATGAAAATGATTGTATTTTTTTCCATGAATACGACCTTGTAATTTTATCGTTGTTTTAATTAAACTTATTAATATTTCGCAGAAGTAGCATCTGGCGTCTCGACTCTTGGAGGTGAAGAAAATTCTCAAACAGAATCAGACAGTGAAACCACAGCAAAAACTAAAGGTTAGTACAGAAATAAATTTACTAATATAATGAGTTTGATTTCATTTCATAATGTATCAAAACGTTAATGTACAACTTTTCATGAATGAAATAGAGATTAGGTTAGGATAAAAAAATCAAATTGCTATCTATCGGTTTTTAAATGTGTTAAAAACCAATTGTAAACAAATGACGCGTTATATTTAGTCTTTTGTGGATCTCGATTTGGAAAGAAAAAAAAACAGTAAATAATACAATCTTACGAATAAGATCGTTTAAAAGATGAATTTAAGTTATTTATTTTTGAGTATTTGTTAATCATTTGTATGATTAGCCTAATTTTATAAGTACAACATATTTTTAGAAGAATTATACTTTAAAAAAATTATGAATAAAGAGATTTTTATATTTATTTTACATAAACATCACTTGTTTACTTTTTAACCCTTTCTAGGGCCGTGGGAAATGTGCTTCCCACCAAATTTATCAATCTTTGTATGAATTTATGTAGATTGGCATAAGTTCTGACACATTTTTTTAGTAAGTCAGAAACTTAGATGCTTCAGTTCTTTATCATACACAAAATGATGTGTCTTGATTTGTTACTTAATTATTAATTAACCAAATTAATTAATGAATCAAATTAAATTTAGCTAACAAGCTAAATGAATCCCTTTTCTTATTCTATTTCAAGCCTAAAAATATTTTAACATAATATGACTAGAAAAAAATGGCGGTTAAAACTAATATTTTCTTACCAATTTTTTTTTGCCCGAATTATTTTCCATTTGAATAAGCGAATTTTAAGGATATTTTGATTGTCCCTCCATTTTTGTCAGGCCTTGTGTGCATCATGTTAGGTGGGTTGGGCAACAGCAAGAGAAAAATACGCCAACTGTACGCCATTTATTCGCGAATCTGAATAAGGCAAAGGCTTTTAGAGTAAATCAATTCTTGCAACTAAAAAGTACAATTCAACTTCCTAACAGTAAAAGAAAAAGGAGAAAACTGAATTTATTCATAATGTCCAACAGAATATGAATTGGTTCAAGTGTTTGTAAGAACATTAGAAATATATGTTTAAAAAAAAAACCAAAATTTTCACTAAACTATAAAATGAAATCTAAAATGCCTCAAACAGACAATAAGGACATTTAAGGACTTAACTATGTGTTAAATTAGAAACCAGGATAACAGGTAAAAAAACTTATATATTTACTATTTACTCAAACTTATTGGTTTATTATTAATAATTTACAATTTTATTTTTGCCTTTAAATGTTGTGATCAAAAGCAGCAAAGGCAATGAGGGTGGATATACTTGTCCTGGGTGCCTTATTTCGGGGGAGGTGGTTAAAAACATTTTTTTGTAATTGGAAATTTTTCAATATCAAAAACTCGGCAAGATTTTCTTATTCACATTGCATATCACAAATAAATGGATAAGAAAGTAGTTAGTTGCTTCCATGATGGTTTTAGTATTATCGTGGAACCAAGTGCCTCCACTCCAATGATGAGACATTCCTTCTATGAAAGAGTTTGGGTTATGGTAAACGGTGGCCTTTAAAACTTCAATCACAGTTCCACACGATATCAAACGAGCTCATTTTAAAAGTTATAAGCCGTACATGAATCAAAATTTGTTAAATATGGATAAGTTGTGCCATTTTTAAGATGCGATTAAAAAAATAAAAGTAATAAAAAATATCATAAAAAAATAAAGAAAGAAAATGTATTGAGTTTAGTCCAAAGTTATTTATTACTATTGTTATTTCAACTGTTCTCCGTTTCACACATTTCTCCCTTTCAGTAAATGTAGCCTTTTTCTCACTTTCAAGGTCAACCGCCAACTTATCAGAGTCAAAGGTCATAGTGGGCACTATGTTTTAATTAAATAAAAAATAATAATAAATACTATTGACCGGAGATTATGAGGATAAATGGTATCCAGAAAGAAACTCTTTCGACTCACTTTTTTCCTAGCATCCTTCACTGTATTCTGAACAACTTAAAATATTGTCTTCTCACACACACCCTCCCAACACTATTCCTTCGAATTTGTATATCATTTTGTCCACTCCTTGCTATACCATTCAGAGGTACCGATGTATTGTGATTTCAAATTAATATTTAACATATTGCTTTTCTGAAATAAAAAAAAAAAATGCTAATCATTCCCAATTAGCTAATATCTCTTAAGTCAATACGTACGTTACAATGTGAAAAAGGATTTTAAATAATCCTAAAATCAACTAAAATAAGCAATTCGAAGCTTGTGTCTGAAGAAGAATATTGTTTAAAAACTAAATTTTTAAAAACTGAGAATTTGATAAAAGTTCGACTTTTCTTTATGCACAATAATTTTTTAGAATTTTATGTTATGTAATTTGCCCGAAATATTATCGGAGATTATAGAGTGTTAAACCTGTAGTGCAAAAATTGTAACTAGTATCCAATTTAAAAAAAGAATATTTTTTTTTCGCTTTTTTATCATGGTTTCAAAAAGTAAAATCAACATACGATAATTTATACTCACAGTACTTACTCTCAAATGTGTTGTCATAGGTTTTTTTATATCGCATTGCAGTACTGTAATAATCATACTTTAAAAGAAATTTTCAGTGGAAACAGCTGATAAATTAATTGTTGTGATAGTTCTTTCTAAACATATTTATAATAATGTAAGCTTTCTGTAAGCTTTGAAATCAAATGCCATCCTTATTTTCTATCAATTCAATTGAATGTAACAAATATCTAAGTAATCTACTGTGCATGATAGAGACATTGAATACATCATCTTTGTGCATTTATAGGTCTCAAGATCATGGTACAAGTAATGCAAAGGACATGTTTTTTCGAAAAAAAAAAAAAGAGATGATAATCGAAATAATGTTTTTATAAGAAAGAAAAATGTTTTTTTAACATTAGAAAGAAAAAAAAAATCACATATTTATTTTATTGTTGTTTTTTAGTGACTTCATGCAACGTGGAAGGGTATGATTTCGACGTAGGTGTGGCCGTTCCAAGTAATGGTCACTGCCAGACGTGTTACTGCACCCAAGCGGGCGTGGTCTGTCGGCGTCTGGAGTGTTCGCCCAGTATACCCGGCTGCACACCAGTTATACCCGAAGGACACTGCTGCCCCACACAGTATAAGTGCGGTAAGACTTTGAAGATATTCTAGACAATACAAACGCCCACCTAATGCTAGGCTGGGATCAACAAGTGGGCAATTCTCCACAAAGAAATTGCAACTGTAAATAATTTTTCCAGTCCGAAAGGGTCTGTTGTTGCAAAAGCTGAGTTTCTAGTTTTGGTGGTCCCTTTTGTTATTATTTAAATTTAAAAAAATATATAAAGTGCATTTGAAAATTCTCCAGGAGAATAAAAGAACCGCTGTTTTTTCGTTGTCTTCAAGTCGACTGTCTTAATTATTTTTCTACGATTTAAGAAAGTATTTAAAAGTAATGTTTATGTTATTCAGTAAAAGCAAGATAAGATCATGACGTCTACTAATTTGATTCCCCGTTCATTCAAATTGCATGGAGGTTCCATTCCGTTCAACGAAAATGTTAAATACATTCAATTTTATGAGAATCAATGTAGCTATAATTAAAAATACATTGTTTTAAACATCAGAAACGAGGAAAGAAAGATCGCTTTACAAATGAGTTAATATCTTTGAATGACAATTTTTTAAAACTAAGATTGGTGGAAGAGGATGAATCCTTGTATAATATGCTCTTAAGTTGCAAACGGGAACTTCAAGCAATTAAAAAATATTGCGAAACTGCCAATGGAAAAGAGATTTTAGATACTTTTGGAATATTAAAAAAGTTATTCGATAGTGGTATGACATATTTTATGTGGCCTCCAGATGTACATGTTTTAAATTTTGAGATGAAGAGAAATAAATTTTTGAAATTTAATATTTAATCAAATTTTGTATGTTTCAATAAAAAGTAAATATAAATTACCTGCAGTTTTATTTCTCCAAAATGCAACGACTTTTATTAAGATTGCATCAAATATTAAATATATATAAATTTACTTTAATATTTTTGCATAAAAACAACGTGTCTTGATTAGAAAGGATATAATGAAATCAGAGAACTTTTAAACTTTAGCAGTTTACATTCATATTTGTAGCTGTGAAAAATAAAAGTAAAATTGCCCAAATTTCATTGATAAAATTTTTTATAAGATTTTGTTTTATGACTCGAGCAAAAGAATCAGTGACAAAAGCTTCGTGACAGTCTCGGCTTCGTAGCAGAATGATCAAGAATTCAAGATCTGATTCATTGGAGCAACCATCAGGAATACTAGCATGGTATACGTTAAATCCTTAAAAGATCACAGCTCCGCTGTCGTCCTTGTCATCTGACCGTGGTTCAAAATTACGAGGTCCGTCCCAAAATAGCCCAAGTGTTGCTTCATACATGACGTTAATATAACCAAACCAAACCTTAAAATATCAAACATCTTCACTCTAGTGTGTAATGGAAAAAAATGTGAGGAGCACAAACTCAAATGTCGTAGTCGTTACCTAATCATGGTCCGAAATTACGAGGCTCGTTCCACAAATAACCCTCTCTAGGATCTTAAACTGAGCGCTAATGTTGTTAAACTGAACTAGAATGTCTTTTGCAAAATTTCGAAATGGTAAGGCAAATTCTATCTATAGCACTTTAACTAGGGACGTAACGAGTGTAAGTGGCGTGAAAAGGGTAATATAAATTATTCCCTCCTATTAATCATCGGTAATAAGGTAAAGATAAATGAGAAGTGAATTGGTATATTTCCAGCCTGATGGTACAAATAAACATTAAAATATTACCTTCTAGACTAAATCTTGAGATATTTATATACTTAAAATATACTTTTAAAATGAATTTTCAATGTTTTTCATTTTTGAATTTCTTTACTATAAACATGCTTTATCTTATTTTAATCATTTTGTTATTAAAATTTAATTTATATAATTTTGTTATTATTTTAATTACAACAATTTTTTTATTTTAATAATTTTGTCAATAAAATTAATTTTTTTATTATTATAGTTTTTAACATAACTAGATATTTTAAATTTTTTTCAAAATTTAGCCTTATATTTTTATTACCATTTTATGAAATTATTGCCATTTATTTTAATCTTAAAAAGAATATTTCTGATGCTAAACATGAAGTAAAATAAATTATCAAAATGCTTTCAAATTTGCTGGTCCACATCTATAAAACAATTTTTAACTCAAAGGTATTTATATAATTTTCAAAAAAAAAAATGTTCGAAATATAATTTGAGCTATATTATAGACATTTACCTTCTCGATTAACCATTATTTTTCTTGCAGATCAGAAAAATGTCAACAGCTCACATATCCCTGTGCCACATAGCACAGATAACTATGACGTTACTGTTATATCGCCGATAGAATCAGAAGGAACATCTTCACAGTCTTCGAGAACGGAAGAGCCTGATCTATACACAGAAACAGCCGAAGACAGTCCAACTACTTATGTTGAAGATGCTGAGACAGCTTCAGAAACTAGCTCAGAAAAACAAAAAATCACAGTCGAATTACCTTCGGAGTCAGATCTGGAAAGCATATCGGTCATACCTGAGGAAAACATCGCGGTTTTAATACTCACTACAGAAAAGGAAGACGATGAAGGAAAAGTAACGTCAGCTGAAATTACCAGTCACACGAGTACTCGAGAAGAAATAACAACGAAACTTGTTCCAGCAACCATTTTAAATGCTAAACGAAAATCGAAGCCAACAAAAACATCAACCGTTAACGATAAAATTCAAAATTTTACTCGTTTCACCACACTAGGAGCCAATACAAATCCATCAACGATCACCACAAGCAGGGAAGGGACAACCCAACAGGAAACTGATTCTACTATCGATGAAAAAGATACCTATGCATATGATTACGAGGAGATGTATGAAGATGGATCGCCCGATCTCACTGAAACCTTTTCTCCATTTTTGGACTACAGTACAACGGCATTTGAAGAAACAGGAGTCGCAGCAAGTAGTCAAGAAAGATCTCCAATCGCCATTAAGCATCATAAAATTAAGCAAAAGAGGCCACAATCAACCACTTTTCATCATATATCTACCACTAAAGTAGATCTTCCAACAACTAATGAGCTTTTCACTTATAATAAGAAAGGAACGGACTTTACACAAGATGAATCGACTTATTCCACATTTTCACGAAGTGATATTGATGAGACGATAACAAACGAACCCTCGGAGTATACAATTTATAGTTCAAGTAGGACGAAAAATCCAGATACAACAACTAACATAGGAACTCGAATTACAAGGCCATATACATTGCAAAAAATTAAGAAACGTAGACCTGGTATTGTGACAAAGCATAAAACTTCACCATTTAGTACCCAAAACACAAGACCTATTCAGGTAGTTACAGGTCCAGGCATGACAGTAGAAGATATTTTCAATACCCAAACAGTTCCTTTGGATACTACGACTGAAAGAAAAACTTTTGTACCTTTTGCAGCAGAGACAAATACTCAAATATATAGACCCTACACTCGACCTCCTCATTTTCATAAGAAGAAAGTATCAAATCGTAGGGGTCAGCCTGAAACTTTGTCAGAAACAACGATATTACATAAAACAACAAAACCATCTCCACAAGGTATTGCTGAATTTCTTCGGACCATAACACAGACTCAGAATACACAAACACCAAACTCATCAATTGAAGAGGTTGATTCAACAACCAAGAAAGTCAGTGGAGATTCAGTATCTCGAGAAACATTACCTCCAATTGTTTTGGCTGCTCCAAAACTTATAATGGAAGCTCCAACATTAGTGAATACTCAAGAAACAACAAAAACTGATCCCATAGTCGAAGAAACAATTCCCTCTTCACCAAGCTTCAACATCCAACCGGAGATTATATTTTCGAATCATAGTCCATTTCAAAACCGTAAGCAGCCACCTCGTTTCACTCGCCCAACTCGAGAACCTGAAATCCCATTAATAATCAACAATCATAAAAGAACTTCAACTCGACTGCGACCAGCAGTTGCCTACCGACCTGTTCCAACTCCACCTTCAGAAGAAAATTCTTTTGTGGAAATTTCTAACCATAGACCAACCAATTCGTTCCGCAGACCAGCAAGTCAATTCCCCCCTTTCCCTGTTCCAAATAGGCCCGATGGTAATTACCAAAGAGACACGCATCCTCGAGACTCACAATCAAAACTCCACAGGATAGATTCAGATGTTCCTGGTGAATGGGCTGATGATTACGAAGAGTATTATTACAACACAGATCATGACCATTCAACTTTAACTAAAATATTTAATAACATTCAGTCTTATCAGCCGACCTTAGCTAATGGCGAGTTTTCAGCAAAACTGAAAGCTACCTCGACATCTGCAACTGTAAATGACTTATCTGCAGAAACCATCACACCTGCATACAATGTAGAGCTCGCCGCAGAAGTTGAATCCAAAGCAAGTGATTTGCAAAATGTTGCGTCTGAATCTTCTGAAAATACAGATGGTGATAAAAATAGCAATAACAAATATACCACTGACCACAAAATATCTGAAAATAGAGAAGACGAAGCAACTACAAAGGCTGAAATGATAACCGAGATACCTACAACGCCAATGCCTAAAACGACGTATTACGTTCCAACGATTACAACCACCACTCCTGAAGATACAACCAAATCATTCTCTGGCTATGTGAGAAATAAATACAAGGGCACAAGTATTCACCTTCATGATAGTGAACCTAAATTCTTCAGGGTCGATGATGATGCTGAAAGTAAAAGAAGGGAATCGGATTACCGTTTGATAGAATATGGTAAGAAACCTGAAGAGACATTCATCAGTTATACAGAACGATTAACTCAAAATCGTCCGACTCTGACAACAGAGGCGCCTGTACAACCCACTAAAGAACAAGATGAACCTCAAGAAATTACAGGTAATTTTTGATTATTTAACCTATTTTAAATGTTTATGATTATATAATTTATATTAAATAATTATATATAAAAAACATTATGAATGACCTGTTGTATTAGCTGATTAATTTCTTGATGGCTGAATTAATAATTTGACAATACTTTCTATGAATAAAATCATATTATAACGTTATTTATATTTGCTATTTTGAACTCATTCGCAGAATTTTAATAGGCTGTTAGGATATATTACAACATTGAGTGCCCATTTGAGGTACTAAGGCAAAAAAAAAGGTATAGAAAAAAATCTTACAGCTTCATTCATAAATATTTTTAAAAGAGAATGTTTACTGCAATTAAATATCGATCCTTTAAGTAATTAAAATTTAGTAAAATGCTTCGAGTTCATTTTTTAATAAATTCAGTTAGAAATATTATCATTCGAATATTCGTTGATTTCTCTATATACACATTTGCGAAAAATATCTGTATCTCAGAAATTTTATGCTAACGGTTTCATTGATGTTGCTAAACATATATTAATGACGTTAAAGGATGCAGTTTTGAATTAATATTAATGATGCATATAAAAATGATGTTTTTAGTAAATAAATTTCGTTTATTTTCATTTATCAAGGATTTTAATAATTTTTCACACATTTACGACCCAGTAATAACTTAATGGATACACGGAGCGCATGGTTGAAGCATTTCAAACAGAATGGGAAGTTGTGAATTACATACTCATTTAGTGCTCTTAACCAGTATTATCGAACAGTGGTAGACCAATATGAGATTTAGCCGTCTTAGATCGATCCAGTTAGAAAGGTCTCTTGATTTTCCCCAAAAAGAAATAAAATGTGGTCCACTGCTCCCTATAAAAACTTATTGAAAGATACTAGACAGATGTGGGGGATGAGAATCTTCCAATTTTGTTGTTGATTTCCTTTTACCAGATGGGAAAACCCCCGGGGGGGCACCTCGAAATGAGGATGAGATGCTTCCGGTATGGTGGTTGGATCTCGCCACCCTGAAGGGTACACAAATAGGTGGGGGATCTGACTCCTCTCATGGATGACGGGACGTACTTCCTTCGGGGAGGGTTGTACCGTGGCCGGTGATGGCACTTAGAACTCAACCACAGTTCCCACCAGTGTTGTTTTTGTGGAGGTCCGGTCATTCAGTTTTATGGTTTAAATCCGTGTGTCTTCATGGCGGGTCGGAGAGTCAGATGGCTGATTTACCAGCTGGGAATATTGGGGTATGAAATCGAGTTACTTCCACTTCCCTGACGAGACGTATTTCCTTTGGGAAAGGTGTACCGTAATTCCAGCTCCTGCACTGCACGACGACAATCATTTAATCTATCCCAGATTCCTTGCAGAATGGGAAGAACTTCTATTTTCTTTCATGTTATCCACCTTCAATATAATGAAACTAAATAAGACTTATTATATGTCTCATATTTAACAACAGACATAGTAAAACTTCTCTTTTGCTACACCAAGGGCGATCAGAGCTGATTATCGCTAGCATTTTACATATTCCATTAATGGAAACTGTGATAATTTATCATGCAGAATGGAGCCAGCTCCAGTCTATTGCACAACGCGTTACTACTCCATTTTTCAAACATAAATATGCAATTCTGTGTGAATGAGTAAATTTTCTGTTTTTTTTTTTTTTTTTTTTTTTTTTTTGAAAATAGCAGTATTTTAAAATACGAACTTTAGAGTAACTTCCCAGGTGCAAAGATGCTTCTGTTAATGGAGATCATTTTCCTTTAATTATTTTTTTCCCTCCAGATGTATGCTTTGTGGATGGTCGTTACTATAACAGTGGAGAGACCATCACCAAGAGCAATCCTTGCGAGATGTGCCGCTGCTTCTATGGGCATCCACTGTGTCAGGTGCAGCAGTGCCCCCCACCGCCGGATCCTTCCTGTGCCCTTGACTACTTGCCTGGATATTGCTGTCCACGAGTTACATGTGGTATATGAAAAAATTATGATTTTTTTTATAGTACATTTCTTTTCTTTTATGTAAAAATAGAAATAAAGCATACTCTAAATAATAAACTAAAAAGTAAAATAATTTTTTTTTTTTACTTTTTAGTCATTGATTTCAGTTGTTGTTGTTTCTAATGGCACTTGCCATGGACAAGCTCTCTGACGAAGTCAGCAATTTTAAGCCGAGTGTGCTTTGCTTGTTTTTTTAGTAGCGCCAATTAGGGCCCAAAGTTCGTCTTAGCTACTCACGTATCACATTCGCTTGCAGAGCCCACATTCGCTTGCAGAGCCCCTTTTTACAAGGGGGGGGGGCTCATTCACACATTTCACAGATAGAACAGATGAAGAACAGCCATGCCCGAACCGGGACTCGAACCCAGAACGCTCAGATTACGAGGAAGACGCGCTACCCCTATGCCAGGACGCCGGCTTACAGTTTGTTATTATAATGGTTGTTGAAGTTTAAAATCAATTTTTTCACGTATTCTCAATCAAGTAGTCTCTCGAATATAAAATAAAAATTTGATTGTGTACATTGATCAATTGATAGCTGAATTCTATGAGCATTATAAAAATATATCATTATCAAAAATACACAAAAAAGTGTATAAAATTTTAAATTTCTAGCATATCTGGAAGTGACTGAAAAATATTTTATAAACTTTTATCTTTACAAACATGAAACAAATCCAATTGAAATTTCTTATTTCGTAGAATGTTTATCTATTTTATGAAATAGTGGATGAAGACAATTAAATGAAAAGCGTATTCTGTTTTATGATTTATATAGCCATTCCTTATTAAGCTTAGATTGTCATAAATCATAAAATAACAATTGTGAACTAAAATAATATACTAGTTCCTTATGCAAATTCACCATAATTAGTTACATTTTTTAAAGTAATTATGTTTCTTCTTTAACATATTAAATTGATTTCGATGATAAAATGGAGCTGTCGATATTCAAAGATTTAAAGGGTGAGAAAAAAAATTATAGAACACTATGTATATTATGCATGATAACAACGACTTTCTATATTTTATCATTTGCTTTAAAGCTGAGAAATTCAACAATAAAAGGATAAATTATTAATAAATCTTCCCAAAATTATATTCTTACAAATGATATACTCGTTTTTTAACTACTAGAATTTTTAGGTTATATTCTATTTAATATTTTAATCATAAAAAAATAAGTATAAACTTCATTTTTAGATTAAAAACGTGTATCAAAATTCTAATTTATTATAAAGTTACAAAGTATTTTTTTTATAATTCGTTTTTTAAAAATATTTAATTATTAATTTTTTTATAATTTAAGTTTTTATTTATCAGATCTGTTTACGTATAATTTCAGTCACAGAAACCTCAACAAAATAGTAAAATCGATTATATTATAATATAATGTTTTCACTGAAAGTTAAAACTTCGTTTATATAGCGTTCCACCAAAAGCTCAGAGCGATTCGTTTTATAATTATTTCTGTGGATAAACAATCAAGGCTAGACCTTCTGATCTATTTCATTGACAATATTTTCATTTCAGGTCTAGAAACAGATCCCGATCAGCCCCCGGGAATCGTCAGCCTGCCTGAGCCAACCAGCCAAGAGATCCGACGTAGCGACACCGATAATCAGTGGAAGCCCCTGCCACACGGTCCCCTACTCCGGACGACTGAAAGCACGTTCAAAGCTGAATCAACCACCATAGCTGATGTCCAGCCAATCCATGCCTTTGTCACTCCAAAATTACAAACTGAGAAGGCCCCAGAAGTGAACAATATGTACGTTTGGGCAGGAGATTCGAAAATTCAAACGACAGAACCAAGCACTGAAAAACGTACGTATAGTAAAAAGAATTCTGGTATATTTTATATTTTGTGAATTATAAATAATTGATAAGCAGAAATTAGAATCTCAACCTCTTTATTAAGAGCTATACAAATACTGTAACACCGGATTTTTAGCACACAATCTATATATATAAAACGCTAACGTACTTGATACAGAAATCAATCATTACTTATTGCTGAATGGCAACTATGAAATGTAAATAAATCGGTATACAAATATTTCAGACTGCTTCAAATTTTTAGAGTTGCACAAAATTCAACGTCTCATTAATTAATTGAGCTGTAAAACTTTATTAGAAATGCTTTGGAAATGACTCGCTTTTGTTCCCAAAAGCTTCACTCAATCAAAGGAAACAAGATATAAAAAATATCAAGAAATAGGCTTTTAACAGAGAGTTTAATGGGGCGAGAAAACAAACATACCCTCCACCACATGGATAATAGCTAAGACTACTATAGAAATTAATAACCATATCTTCTAAAACTATTATCTCGCAGAAATGATTTTTGCCTGATTTTAACACACATAAAATTATCTTTTTACCTGATATGAATTTCCTTTCAGTGCAATTTTTCCTTTATTTTTAACAAATTTTTAAAATTTAATTTCACACACAATCTAAAATAATGTTCTTCTTAATGTCATGATTAAAATTCAAACTCGTTCATTAAAACTTTCATTTGTCAGTATTAAAATTAAGATTTAAAAAAAATTATTTCCTTTGAACATTAATTCCATATATATATATAAACTTCTTAATTTGTATTAACGGTCATTTGTAGCAGATTGATTCAGTGAAGTTCATGTCTATCAGTCGTATCAAGATGAAATTTTTTTTAAAAAATGCACTCCATATTAACCTAAAAAGTTAAGACTCTTTGCAAACAAGTTAGTGATCAAGGGTGACTGGCATTTATAGATTCGTATACTGTCTGTAAATTTTCTATATGCATGATTCAAACTCGTGCTAACACTCTGTACATAAGGGAATAAATAACAATGAGTTACTTCTTGGGTAAAAGATACTTATTAAGAAAGAGTCTGCCAAGATTTACATAATTTTTTATTCAAATATTAATCAGAATTTTAATGTTTTTCTCTCAATAATTGCAAAGTATTTTATTACAAGAAGAATTATTCTTTCACAACTTTTTAAACGAAAACTTCTCTTTAATTTTAATAATGTTTAAAAAATATTTTTTAATATATTTTTGACAGTAATTTCTGATATCTTATATAAATGCTTTATATTATACTTTCATATAAAGGCACTTCGAAACGATAATAAATTATATAATTTTTGCATGTTATAATTAAAAGCATTTTCTTAAATAGTATAAGATAGACGAATATATCTTAGAACAGTAGCATGAATATATTCTGAACAAGAGGTTCAGCTTTCTTTCTTTCTTTTTCTTTTACATTTGCCTACGAACTTGTATATTTGCTATATTATTAAACGACTATTACTCTAACTTATCTACCTCTATTCCAATCATTTGGCTAATCGTCTTATAACCTAAATATGTTTTTTCACCCTCCATGTGACAGGAAACTGATCGTCAAAAACAAATAATAGATCCACAAGTAATCGATGTGTCTGTTTCTCTCCCAAATTCCTTGCCTTAAAAAGGAAATTTGAAGTCTTTTTTCTTTCTTTCTTTCTTTCTTTTTTTTTTTGCCGTAATTTAAAGGTTAAAATAGTAAATATAATGGGAGACATTTATGCTCATGTAATATACTTAAATGTAAAGACATCAATCTAATAAGAGAATTAACTCGTATAATGTATTAATCAGATGTCACATCTTAATTTTTATCATCTGAAACCTAACTGAACTTAATCTCTGGCAAGAAGAATGGGCTGCCACATTCTTTTTTCTTTTAGATTCCAAAATAAAATTAGAAAGGCGCAGTTGGCGAGTATCACGTGAGAATAAACTAACTCTAGGTTGGAATCCATTGATCTTAAATTAGGAGAAAGAAATTGTGACATAGGCGAATAAGGCGAATTGTCTTTAAATTGCATTAAAATGAATCAAGTCTTAGAATCAGCGCAACAAATATTTGAAATTTTCCCGAAATTAAGCTATTTCTGTTTTCATGTTTCCGGTCAATTTAATAATCCATTAACGGAAATTCAAATTAAGGAAAGATAATGTATTTAGAAATAACTACTTTTTATGAATTAAAATCAAATTCGTGCACAGAACAATAGAATGAAGTACATCTAATAAAATATTTTCATTTATTTATTTTGTGAAGAAGAAGAGAAAGAAATTGAAGTAGAAAGGGAAAATAAATCAAAGGTGTTTTTAAAGCAATCTGGATTGCCATTAAGAATAAATACAACAAAAATATTAACTCAAAAAATTTTGATATAAGGCCCTACCATAAATTTAATTCTATTACGCTTCAAAGTATCTTTCAATTTCCGTATATTAATTGGAATATTCTGAACTAAGAATTGTTTGAAAATTTTTAATGTATTTTTTTAACCTTACTATAAGTTTATAGATTTCTTATATCTAAATTATCAAACTGTATTATATTACCAAATCAGCTACGCCAATTTTCATCATCAATAATCAATGAATTATTCAAAAATGCAATTCTCTTTTTAATTAAAAAAGGTAGTATTAATTTAAAAAGTAGACTTTTTTTTTTCAAATAAGCAAATTCTATCTAAATAAAAAATACTATCCTATAATATAAATATTCTCTTGAATAATGATATCGTTTTTACCTTTTTCTTACGAAGGAACAAATACACTAAAATAGCGTTATATCGAAATCTAAATGTGTCACTAAGCCATGAGAATTTTACTCCTCGATCAATATAATCTATCTCCCCTCCTATCTAACTGCTTATGGGGCCGCGGTGGCCTGGTGGTAAGGTCTCAGGTTCGAGACCCGATTCCGCCGAAGAACCGTCGTGTAAAGGGGTCTGTTGCACGTTAAATCCGTCCTGACCAGACGTCCTCCCGCTGGTGTGGTGTGGAGATGGGGGTGCCAGCTCAGGTGTCGTCCTCGTCATCTGACCACGCTTCAAAATGACGAGGTCCGTCCCAAAATAGCCCAAGTGTTCCTTCGAACGGGACGTTAATATAACCAAACCAAACCGTCTAACTGATTATAGTTTTGCTCTACATTTCTTTTTCCTGATCATACGATAACGAGATTTAATGCAAGAAGGTTGAATGTGTATAAATAAACCTAAAGGCGATCGAAAAGGATTATAATTTAGTTAGTTTAAGAATATTATCTTTCAGCTTTGCTGTAGCTGAATATATATCTTTCAGCTTTGGTAAATATAAAACAAGGGTATTTTAGGACGGATCTTGTATTTTGAATGTTGGGCAAATGTCATTTAATACTTCTCTAGAGCTTCCATTCTATAGCAATAGAAAGTCGTTTGACACTCGATGTCAGATTCAACTAGCAGTAAGCACATGCAATGTCGCAAAAGTGCAGTAAGCATTTGTGAGAATCTTTAATAAAACCGAATTTCGAACATAGATTCTTCCATTCCTGAAGTTGAGATAATATCCCCAATCCCTCACAGAAAATCATCACAGATCTTACCTTTCAGTGCTTTAAAGAGCGGGAAAACATGTTTCCATTTATCAACTTAAATTCTCATAGTAAAAGAGACATTCAAAATTTCATCTTTTTATCTAAAAGCTAAAAAGATTTTACAGAAATTTTTATTGGACTTTCTGAAAAAAAAAATTAAAGAGTTGCATAAGTATTATTTTATCAGCGAACAGCGATTTTGCATTTATTAAATCAAATTAATTTTTTAATAACATTAACTAAAATTCACTATATTTTTATGAAGAAAAATTTTACAAAATATTTTTTTTCATATACATGTTGGACAATTTTTTAGCAGCTGAAACGACAACTGTTATCACAACAACAGAACAACAAACAACCACGGAGGAAGCTACAACTTCCAGTACAACAGAGCAGCCTACGACGACTGTAGTTTACAGAGAAACTATCCCCACGACAGAAACTCCATTAGCTACAGAAAGCACAGAATCAACTGAAGAAATCAGAACACTTCCGCCTTCAACAACAACAATAACGATTCCTACTACTGAAGTCAATGAAGTAGTAGATGCAACATCAGAACCTAAGCCCCTTGCCCCTATATTTGACCCAAAAGCAGAAGAAAATAAGGGACAGCAGAACAAATCTGGAATCCATGACAATTCCAGTGGTGTAAGAAAAATTTTGCATGATTTGATAACACTACCACCTTCTAAAGTCGAATTGTCTATTTCTGATACCTCAAATATAAGTACCGTACTACCTGTTATTATAACATTCCCAACCACAGTACCTTCCGTCGAAGAATTTGGAACGGTTACCATGAATAGTGCAGATATTGGAGTTGTGACGGAGCTTGGAGGAAACCTTAAAGTTTCAGGTAATCCTTAAACTATTTCTTATTTCTTTATGGATGGTAAATGATTGATCCTTAACGAAGTGGTTTTGAAAATCAAGAAGCGTGAATTAGACTCTATGTTCATTTAACTATAAATTAGTCACCAAGCGATTAGTCAAGTTAGATTCTTTAAATCTCTGTCTATTGGTTTTTTTTAGACATCCACCGAAGGGCACCTCAGAAATGAGGATAAGAACTTCCGGTATGGTGAATAGTACTCGTCGCCTTGGTGGATATAGAAATAATGGGGGCTTGATGACGGGACGTATTTCCCACGGGAAGGGTTGCACCGTGGTCGGTAATGGCCCTTAGGACTCGACCTTAGTTCTCGCTTGCTGTCGCGGTTGTTCTGTCTATTAGATTTGATCCGAAAATCTTAATTAGGTGGGGGTGGAGTAGTCAGTGTGGTTTATGATTTTTTAAGATATAATTTGTGAATGTTATTTTCAAATCATGCAGTAATAGATACGAGTACATTAAATGACACAAACAGGAGTACATGTGTCATAAATACCTTGCGTAAGATAGAACTCATGATCTTCTTCATCCAATTCGAATTCATTAGCAGTATCGGTTTTTTTTTTTTTTATTTCTAGATTACTGATTGACCTCCTATTAACTTGTTGAAGATTCAAGAGTTAATTTAAGTGTCAACCTTAATTTTCAATGAATTTGTACAAAATAAATTAGTTACCGAAATTTCACACAATCCAAAGGTATACTTATCATTAGTTTAGACAGAAAAATACTTTTTTAACATTAAAAAACTTTGACCTGTATGAAGTATATTTAGATCATAGACCAAATCACTCGATTTTATGAAAGATATATTAAATATATTTTTAGTTTTGGAAATTTCAAAAATTTATGACAACAAATTTAAAACAGCATATTTTATGAAATTAAATAAATAAACTAAATAAATACATTTTCAAGCATTCATACAATTATTTATGAATGATTTAAAAATATACAGTATAAATTAAATCGCAAATGCTTCTAATGGCCAAACTATTGTAGAAACTATTATTTCAACTATCTGAACTTTTGGACTGTGTTTAATGAGTTTCTTCAATAAAAAGATCAATGCTAAATTTAAATGGTCTGAAAATGAAATTTAACCTTCCAAAGCCTAATTATTAATTTTTATCTCATTTTTCAGGTTGCAATGTATACGGTAAATACTACAAAATAAACGACAAGGTTACAGCTCTGAGTAAACCATGCACCGAATGCGTATGCTCCGCTGAAGGTATTGCTTGCAACCCCACCTGTTGATGAAATACATCCGTTTCGATTTGCGCACATGGAACCCCGTTGGTAACAATGGCAACCCGCTAGAATGGACCAATAGCGTCCTTGTTCTGGCGTGGTACGAACCAAAGCATCCTGTGATCGCGCCAGTTTCGAACTTTTGCATGGACACTACTAATTTATTAATTTAATGAACTTCACTGATCTCTTGGGACAAGTTTCGGGGCATTTCTGTAAGTTGTATCAACCCTGGTGTCCCTACAATACTAATGCTTCTACTACTGTTTTGTTTTGATTAGATGCAGTATAATTTTATTGCATTATTTTATATTTATTTTTTCCCTTCCAAGTGCCTAATATTCAACAAGCATGATCATCTAATCTCAGACAGTTTTTTGGAAACACTGAACATTACAGTTTAATAGGATTATTTAAACAACATTTTCTCACAAATTTTATTTTTTAAAACATTTTGATTTGCTAGAACTAAATGAAAAAGTTCTAATTTATATCAATAACATTGTTGTATAGTTAAATATTCTATGAATTATTTGTAAAAAGAATTATTTACAATTTACAATTATATTCAAACTATTGAACTATTCAAAAAATAATACAATATTTGATACATTAAAGAATTATTTGTGAATGACATAAATAATAATTATTTATGAATGATTCAAAAAACAATAATTACTTCTGAATCATTCAAAAAAATCAAACAGTGAAATTACATTAATAAGCATTTTGGAAAAATTTCAATAAATAAACATGTAAAATTTTGGTGTTTCCAAGATAAAATTGCCCTTGACAAACATTTTCCTCACTAGATTAATGTAATTTCGAGCATGATTCTGTGTGTGTTCTTCATTTCTTCGAAGACTGAAACATTTTTCTGTAAATAGTTATTTCTACATCCTGTAAGCGTGTCATGATCATCATTTAAATAAACTTTGTTTATCTGTTGTGCTTTGATTCTTTGATGATACTCAAATAATGCGTTGCTTCCTGCTTTCATAGTCTATTTTTGAACACCCTGTGACACGACCGAGTGGCAACGTTTCAAAATTTGCCGCTATGGTCATAATTATTCATTTCATTTGAAAGCGCATGCCCATTTTATTACATGCTGACATTGCTTCCACAACCTATAAAATGTAAAATCTGGGATATAAATGTAATAAATATCTCTGAAATCGCCAGGATTACTGTTATGGCATATAAAAAATCCATTGGAGTTTAAAGGGCGGGTTACCGCCTGGTGGTAAGGTCTTGGCTTCGAAACCGGAAGTTTTCAGGTTCGTGAACCGATTCCACCGAACGGCCGTCGTGTAAGCAAGTCGGGTGCACACTGATTCCGTCTGGGCCAAACGCCTTCCCACTGGTGCGGTGCAGAATTTAGGAGAAAGGGTGCCAGCTCCTCGCCATCCGACCATGGCATGGAATTATGAGATCCATCCCAAAGTAACTAGCGTTGCTTTAAAAAGGGACATTAATATAACTGAAACATTGGGGTTTAATATCTTACCGCTTGATGTAGCGTCAAAATTTAAAGGAGGCCGTAATCAGATGTCATATTCGTCATCTGATTACTGCTCAAAATTAAGTAATCTTCACCAAAGCAATCATCACAGAATATAGATTTTATTGCCTAATTCTCCACAAATCCTGATTGCATACACTCTGCATACATGCTGCGAAATGTTCATGTTGCTAAATTTTCGGCTAATTTTCAGAAATGTAAAATGCGAACATATTGTGAAATAAACTGAATATTTTTACAATTTCTGAAAGAAATTGATAATATGGAAATATTATATAATAGGCAAATTAACTAATCGAAATTTGTTTATTTTCTATTTCGTAAAGAAATAATAACTTCATAAATATATTCACTTCATAATTTTTTTTAACCATTGTTCTAATACTTGTTTCATTGTTTATAAATTTTGTATAGATTTCGAAATATAGTTCCATTAACATTTGGAAACAATAAAATACAATCGCAAACTCTTTCAATTTCATTAAATTTTTGTAGTTTTTTTCGAATTCTTGTTTAAGTTAACCTGTGATTTTCCTTTCCATACCGGGATTTTGCTCTTCCACTCTTTATAAATTTTCTTGATGATTTTTGAATGATTATGATTGGGTCTAACTGAATTTTGATCCTCCTTCTGTTCTTCGATGACATAAGACCTGTTCCAAATCAATAGCTGAGTATCCTGACTCTTTAAATCATTAAATGGCATTCTTTTGTCTGTGCCTGAGGACAAACAAGCAGGATTATTTTCTTCTTCATTCATATGGTTTCGTGAAAGTTCAGACCTCTTTTGTATCGAAGAATCATCCACTTTCTCCTTGTTGCCATTTTCAGAAAACAGTAAATCGTTTTCTCTTTCTGGTTTGATTTCCAAATCTAATAATTCTTTGGATTCTACAGATGACGACTCGGAATCAAAATTCAACAGCTGGAGGGAGCTCAGATTCATTTTTTGTTTTCCCGTTTCATACTGTTTTGACTCCTCAGAAAAATATTTAGTATTCGAATTAATTTTATATGGAATGTAATCGAGAACTTTTGATTTACCTGAGTATTTAGGGTGTCTGATATTATTGAAATCTTCGTTCTTTTTATTGAAAAATTTTTTTGAAAAGTTTTCGTATTTCATAGCATTGACTTTTGATTTTAAAGGACTCTTTAATTGAATCAAATCAGATTCTGTTGTGTTTTCGCCATGAAATTCCAAGTCGGATTTCGTAAGATTTTTAGTCTTGGTATCTATTTTGGCAGTAGTATTTGTTAGGAATTCTACTACGTTTTCATTGGACAATTCGATTAATTTTCTGTAGTTGCCATTTTCCTTTTTAAATGACGATTCATTTATTTCTTTGCAGTTTTTAAATACAGGATTCATCAGTTTCCATCTATATTGCTGTTCCTGTATAAGAAAAGTATGAACTAACTGTGTAGCTGTATTTAAATTATATTCATTTTTAAAAAATTATCTTGCATAATTATAAGTAAGATAATATCAATTGTAAAATAACTTATTTGCTCTAGAAATTGTTTAAAAATTGAAAGCTCATTTGCTTTTTTTTGTGTTAATATTACGCATATTTAAATATATTTTTTATCTAATATTATATTCTAAAAAAATTTTTCCAAATATTCTGTTCTAAAATATTGTTATCTAATATTGTATGATAAATTTTAATACCATTTTCCTTAAAACACAGAATTTTTGCAATCTTCTGCCGAATTAAATGAAACAGAAAAAAAGCGATTTTTTTTGAACCGCTAGCTTCGAAGATAATATATAAAGAAAGAGAGAGAGAGAAGACAAGCAGTTTCAGTTAAACTTAATTTAACTTAGCCTAAATATTTTATAAATTTCAAAATTGATGTAGCATGAAATAAATTTTAGAATATAAACACAGTGAATTCATAAAATTTTGCTTAAGAATTTTTTTCTAAATACTATCGGTGGGTTTCGTTTTAAATTTTTTTCTTATAAAATTCACTGTTGAAAGTTTATGTAAAAGAAGATACATATGCTAATGTCTTACAAAAACTGCCCCTTTAGATTTTAAAAAAATTACAAAAATAGAAAATATATCTTCTAATTTCTGCATGCAATGCATTCTGTAAGTAATAGATAAATCTTTTCATTTGAAGATTTTAAATATTATGAAATGTGTTTATATTACTGAATCATCAGAATTCGTTTAGAAAATTGTTTTTGTGCATAAATATGCCTATTAGTAGAAAAATACAAAAACTAAGATAACAATTGAATGTTGAAGCAACTTACATCTCTGTTCGCTGTCGCAGTTTTCAGTTTTCTCAAATGATGTCGTACACGGCAATATATGAAGACCAGCAGAGTTCCTGCAGTACTTATTGATACAATCGCTTCAATAAAAAGTATCCAAACTATAAAAGTAAAACCAAAGCAATTTTACACATATACAAAGAAATTATGGATGGAAGCTATTATGTTAAAAAAAGTTTAAAGATTCAAAGAACTTCGTAAGTTTTAAATAAAATCAAGGAAGATACACATTTAATTGATACTGTATTAAGTATCAATAGAAAGTTGGTCGTTTTGGTTATAAATGAGTCTCAAAAAATTGAGGAGTAACATTTCTTGATCCTTTTTCAGATTTCAAATCAAAAACATTTGATATGATGTGCTATTCATGTACATTTCTACTCAAACTTCAAATATGATTTTGAAATTCATAGAATTCAAAAAAAAACTTAATTCAATGACGCAGGATGATTCAGAGAAAATGAACGTATTTAAAAGAAGCATTACTCTACTAAATTATTGTATTAAAATAATACTTATTATCGTCTGGCGATTCAGCACATCCCACCTTTATTTCACATTATACATATTTTTCTCAGTGCATAATGGTCTACTATGAAATCGACAAGGCATATAAAAAGTACGCCGGCGTCCTTGCATAGGGGTAGCGCATCTTCCGCGTGTTCTGGGCGTCCCGGGTTCGAATTCCGGTTCTGGCATGGTTGTTCTTCATCTGTATTCCATCTGTGAAGTGTGTGAATGTGCCCCCCTGTAAAAAGGGGTTGTGCAAGCGAATGTGTCAGTTTCATCTTCATATGAACTAGAAGTTAGACTTCTGCCCTCGGGTGCTCTGAGGTCTTTACCCTCAGAAGCTACTGTACCCACTTTCCGTTGTAACGCGGACACATCATCATCATATAAAAAGGATATTTTGGCTAAACCTCTTATCAATATACTTCATGAGCATTTGTTTGAATCACAAACATCAATTTTAACAATGTGTCATAATCCAAGACAGGGTGTTTTCTATGCCACATATGCAAGATAAATGTCAAATCGGATACCTGAAGAATATTGCTTCTAATTACCAACTTATCACTTTTCATAAACGTTTCATAAATTAAATAGTTGGTTCTCTTAAGTTCACACTTGCGTTGATAGATTTGAAATGGATTATATGCAAAATCATTTGACTCCTGGAGTAAGTCCCCATCCTGCTTCTGTCAAAGTACTTACTATACATTAAAAAAAAATCCCTTCCCCATAGGGCGACTACTCTTTAACTTCGATACTGAATGTTTAAAATATTTATTACCTGAAAATGTGTCACTTCCTTATTGTAAAATATAATTTTTTGAACTTTTTACCACCGTTCTCAAGAAATTTGAAAGAAGAAATATATTTAATCAAATTTGACCATACAACTTTTTAATTTAAAATATGTAAATAGAATAGTAAGAAAGTATCTTAGTTTTACCTTTGAAATTCTTAAATATTGCATCCCTCTTATCTTTATTCGATCTCCGCGAGGAATAATTAATGAAAGTAACAGGATAATCACTTTCATCTGCGTTTATAGAGCGTTCATTTTCACTTTCACTGATGTTTTTATCTCTAAAACAAAAACAAAAAATAAATATTAAAAATTTGCTCTTACTAATAATTAATGGAATCAATTCGAGCTCATATTCCATGTGTCAATTTGGTATGTACAATTTAATTTTGGAATGCATTAAACCTCATATAGGAGGGGGGGGACGTTAAATTTGACGTATGCCAGTAACATGATAAGAATGGATTGCATTGAGATTATTGATTATAAGTCTTTTTTTTAACAAAATATAATTTTTATTATGGTATGATTATCGATACACAAATATCGACATAGATATAAAAGATTTTGCTTCCAATTTAGGCTATTCTGCTCATAGAAAACGTTATTTCATGCTTAATAGGAGAGGAAAATAATTTATATATCATTCAATCGTTTATATTTATTCTTTCTGTTACTATTTTTATCACCAACAATTTTTACTATTTGTCATTAAGAGTTTCGTATTTTGCATCAAAAAGGGGTGAGGGGACATTATGAATAATTAGCTTAATTCGCTTTTCAAAGTATAGGTATCGCTTTCACCATTTATGCTACATTCCTTATATGCTTTCTAACTTACGCATTAACTTTTGAGGCTTATAATTACTATCATATAGAAATTTAAATAATTCCATCAACATTTTAGTATACGTGGAATAAAACATAAGGATTGAAAGAAATCTTAAAATTCCCACAAATTGGGGAGATGCACTTTAAGGGAATTGTACTTGCATATTTCATGTTCTTAAAACGAAAGCTATGCGATTTGCAATAATTTGCATAAATTATAGATTATATATTCATTTCGTTCGGGAAGATATTCACCAATGAGTTCTACTTGCTGATATAATACTTTTTTACATTAATTCGTTTTGACCGGCATACTTTCTGTAAATTATGCAATGCAAAACTTCCTCAGTATGCAATGTAATACGTAATGCTAAGAGCAACTAAATTTAGTTTGTATTACTTTTTAAGTAGTAGATCTTTGCTAAGAAAGTGTTTTCCAAAATTTCAGATAATTTTTGATAATTATTAAAAATTAACCAAAATTTTAATGTTACTTCCTTAAAAAACGTCCGTTCCTATTAACCTCAAAAACTATTTTTACACTACTCTTAAAAATTCAAAAAATAATACCAATTTTATTTTGTACAACTTTTTATTCAATTAAAATAAATGTACATAATCAACTAACCCTCTGTCTGCGTAATTCTTTAAAATCACCATTTAGATGCGATGTTTGCAAATAAGTTCAAATATTTTTCAAAGAAAGGGAACTGATTCTATATGTTACATGATAATAGAATCAGTTCCGATAATAATATAATATAATATAATAAAAATCAGTAATCGTAAAAATAAACACCCTAAACTGCAAAAAAATGCGGGATGCAACAGAACATGGACTTATTGCCAACCAGCGGAAATCGCGGAATACGCAGCTGGAGGGTTAATATAACAGAGCTTTAATAAAATTCAAATTATTATATTGTTTCATCATATTTTCAATTAGCAGAATTTATCTAAAATTAAATTTATAATTTTTAAAAATATTGCTTTTTTCTACTTCGTAATTCCGAAGTAAAATCTTCACTTTTGCTTTTTTAGGTTAACACTTTCTTTCTGCATACTACATAATTCTTAATGAGTAGAATGCAATGATTGATTCAATCGATCGAAAAAACAAACAAGAATAATCACTTAGGCCTAAAAATTTATCATACTACAATGTTTCAGACTAGAGGTTCGAAATTAAACGTTTCTTTTTCTTAAACGCACCGATTCTAGCACCTTGGGACTAGTATTTTGTTTCTCTGTGCCTTAACTCACATCTTATAGCAATGACCTTCCCTTTACAACTTATTAAATTTTAAATTGGATAAGATTTTTTTAATCAGCTCATATTTTTAGTTATTAATGCATGCAGCAAAAAATTTATATTAAATAATCTTTATAATATATATTTTAAAGTACTTACTTTTGGTTCGAACTTTCACTGAGTTCTGTCGCACTTTCTTTAACACTTTCAGTAGAATTTAATTTTTCATTTAAAGTTCTTTTAAGGTTTTCAGCTTTAGAATCCAGGCTGGATAAAGATTTTGAAAAATGTTCTAGAAATTCGAAATTCTCAAAGCTTGTTAAGTTATCTGAGTTTGACGGCAATAGAAATTCTAGTGTCTTTTTATATCCAGCTCCTTTTTTATGCTTTTTGTGACTTTTATAATGGCTTTCTTTTAAACCATGGTGGAATATCCTTGCGGTTGGCCAATTACCTTGAATTTTGCGTTTGTTATTAAATAATTTTCTCTTTCTGTAATGATGATGGTTCACATGAAATTTTCTTCTCAAAGATTTTAAGCCATTTTTAAATTTTAATTTCTCTCTTTTGTGCATTGCTGAAATATGATGTGAGGAATTATTTACATTATTATAAGTTTTCAGTTGTTTCTTTTTAAGATCATATTCTTTAGTAAACCTTATGATTTTGTCGCGACTTTTTAACAGTTGTTTTACTGGCTCATCAGCTGGTTGTTTAGTTTGATCAGGGTTAAATTTAAGATATTCTGGCATAGTTATTTGGGTTTTGATTTTATCACTTCCAGAAATCAGTTTTTGGTGATCATACAAAAATCTTCGGAGGGAATCTGAAACTCTTCGTTGGTTATTGCTAAGAGCTTTACTTAAGAAGTCTATCCCGATGCTATCATTTAAATCATTACTCTTATAAACTTTTTCTTTAGTCAATATTTCTATATTCTTATTATGGGGTCTTAGAGTAGATGAATGAAAATCTTCTAATATCAAAGAATATATCTTACTAAAAATCTGACTACTCCCAAATATATTTTGCTTTCCTATATGAGAAAAAGAAACTTGAGTTCCATAAGGCTTGCTTTGATTTGCTTGAGATATGTTTTGTTCTTTTGTCAAATGATTAATATTTGCCTCAGTTGTGATTTCTGTTCTTAAAACATTGGGTATGAAAACTGTCCCTTCTTCGACTTCAACCGATATGCCAAGATCTCTATAATTTTTAAGATTCTGATTGATTTTGATAGACATGTTTGCTTCTTTATTTGAAATTGGTTGATCACTTTGGTTTTGAATTTTCTTACTTTGTGGATAAGATTCTCCGTCGATGCGCCCCAAAACAATCTGTACTAAATCTGCAAAGGTATTTGGTTTGTTTTCGATAGATACAACGTTGGTAATCTCGCACAACGTCAGCAGTGCTACAATAAGCGCATATCTTATGAGGATTTCACCCATCCATAGACCTGAAATAATATAATATATAATCCAAAAGTCTTTCAAATAGAAGAAACTGTACACACAAATGAAATAAAGACGGAAGTTTTTCATGGCAAAAAAAAAATCTGCGAATCGGTCTAAATTATTTTTCTTAGTCGAAATCACATTTATCAAAAACAACTCCATTTCCAACAAGTATTTTAAAATAAGCAAGAATGATTTTTTTTTTGATAAAGTCGAATTTTTTCGGAAAGTAATACAGATATTAATGAAGCTTTTACTGGTTATAACCTTTTATATAACACGTACTTCTAAAAAAATTCACAGGAATTTTTTTTAAAAAAAGGAAAAGTATTTTTTTAAATTAGCACCTTTTTTAACAAAAATTTACTCCTGATCTTATTAAAGAGTCATTAGGGACATTGCTCATTATATTGTTATAGATATTTTCAATTTAAACTTTTTTTCTGAGAATATAAACTTTTTTTTAAATGTGAAAAATCGATGTTAAAACTTCTACGCTCTCTTCCCCTTAAGCCAATGTATGTATGTATTTTTTTCCCGCGTTTTGCTATTTTTTCATAGCGATTTGCAAAGACTATTCATACATTTTGTAAATGAAAAATTTGCAATAAAAAATTGCCGGATGTTCATAAATTATTTTTACAACTGTAGACTTCAATAATTTTAAAACTACACTAAATAATAACAAATGGTTTTTAGCAGGTGACAAAGCAATTCATAAAATTTTGTTTCCTCACTCAGATATGTGTGAACCGTTTAGTATTATGGACAACGTCCAGTTGGCATTCATTTTATTTCCATGTATGCTTCATCAACTTCATGGTGACCTATTAAAATGCATTACAATGCATGAGTGTCTTTAAATCCTATGAATGTGTAAATCTCTGACTCATATACCAAGTCCGAAGAATTAGTTGAAAAATGGAGTGTGTCCTAACTGTATATCATATTGTGTCCAAAAGTTTTATTGCATTTAGGTATCGGCCTTCGCCTATATGAACCAAGTTACACTCTAAATTTTCTTCTGCGGTGCCTGCATTTTCCATATATTTCCGTCATTTGCAAAAGAAGAAATTTTATAAGCTATCTTGTTACAGGTTGAAAATCGTTTGTTATTTTCTATTTTAGTTCTTAAATTATTAAAGTTTAAAATTGTAAAGATAATGTATGGACACCAGTTTTCAAAACGGAACAGTTGATACAATTTCTATGTCACTTTTTAAAATTTTAGGTTGTTTTTCTTGATAAATTAATTTGAAAATACAGGGTGGTTACAATTAAAGTTCCACTTTCAGATAGTCATAAAAAGAAAATTACTGGACCAAATGTATCAAACTTGATAATAGTTTAAAGGAGGCCATGGGAATTTCTTTTCCGCCCTCTCCCCCCCCCCCCAAGAAAGTTCAACATCAGGGAAGAAATGGCGGTGTATGCAATATTGTTAAGCAAAATAGGTCATGAAGGCATCTGTTTAAAATGTGTTTAATCATTTCTGAAATGTGTTACAAAGCATGTTCAGTGTGTGTTATCTCAAAAGCACTTTTTATGGTGATAATCTAAACAATTTGGCAGAACTGAAATATGCGATACACCGACATTTCCCTTGATATGCTAAGAGCTACTGTTGGGAATGCAGCAATGCGATTTAACTTGCTTTTAGAAATTGGTGCATGCTGCATTGAACTTGTTTTTGTAACAAGTTTCAGAAACAATTAAACACACTTTAAACCGATGTCTTCCTGTCGTATTTTGCTTAAGAATATTGCATACAACACCATTTCTCCCCTGGTGTTGAGCTTTTGAACTTTGGGGGGGGCGGAAAAGAAATTCTTATGGCCTCCTTTAAACTATTATTAAGTTTGATAACATTTGGTGTAGTAGTTTTCCTTTTATGACCATTTCAAAGTGGAACTTTAATTAAAACCACCCTGTATTTATATGCAGTCAGATTTCAGTTATAGTTTTTCTTTCGTGGAAAGTTATTCTTTTTAATCTAATCCTAGATTTAAAACATTATGTAAAGATTAATTCAGAAATCTAAGAAACAAAACTTTCCGAAAATGTTTAAAAGTGATAAAGCATTGCTAATTAGCTTGTTACAGATTTTAATTATAATAATATTTATCTGTGTATCTCCAAAAACAACTATGGTATTGTTTTAACATATTTAAACTGAAACGAATGTTTTTCTATTCTCAGTAAAAAAAAAATTTGAACTATTTTAAATACAAATACTTTTCCGTTTGCTTAGATAGATAATGCTCATGTAAAACAAATACGGTTAACTGGAAATTATTAATCTGATTTAAAAGAACATTAATCATTTTGAAGTTCGACATGCTCTTGTAGCTGTAATGGACGTATGGATTTGTTGGATAAAATGCATTTCTTTTATTAAAATTCTTAGAAAAGTTTTATTAAAAAATTCATCCGATAAAAATTTAGATTTTTTTTAATTATATATCTAAAGTTCAATCTAAAATAGTTTCGATGACATAACTGATTATATCAAAATAGCATATTACATACTTCATTTCTGCGATTATGACATACATATTCATAATATTCTTACCAACTACTTATGCTAACTTCTCCAGACTTCTGTATTTGATTATTGATGATATTCATAGAAGAAAATCTGAATGGTTTGTAAACACCAATTAACAAATCACTACCGAGAAAAACAAGTATTATTGACTTGAAGTAAACAACTTAAAACGTGGCATTATTGCTGCTTTTTTTTAAAAAAAACTCTTGAAGGTGAATATCAAAATATATTCTAGAAGTTTCCTGCTTCATAAAAATGGAAATAAGACTAAAAAAAAAAGCGCATTCAATATTTTTTCATCTATATTTCAATGAGTAAGTTCATTTGAAGCAAGATGTATATTATAGACATATTTTAATATGATATTGCTTATACGTTGGCTTACTATCTGTTAATTATGTTGTGCAAAAATTATTGGCAGAATGAAACATTCCATTTCAAACTAATGCTGCCAATTAGACATTTAATCTTTGGTAAACTTATCAGGAAAGGATCGCTAAGGAAATGTTTACCAGTTTTAATAATATTTTTAGTTAATTAAAAATTGATTGAAATCTTAGATCATATTTAGAGCAATATTAAGAAAAAATTTTACATCTCTGAAAAATTAAAAAAATTAGCTTACAAATGAAATCAGTTTTATTTTCATAAAATGGTTAATGAATTTTTCAAAATCAATTTTAAGTACAATTTGTTACGAAGGTTTTTATTGTTGTAATAAAATTCAAAGCAATTTTATTGTTTAATCAAATTTTTAACTAGATTGAGTTTACCAATGTTCATGCTATGATTATAACAAACTTCTTTAAATATTAAATTCAAAGCAATTTTTTTTTTTGCTTCCGCTTATATTAAATAACTCAGTAATGATTTTTGGCTGGCATTCTTTCTGTCATTTCATGATATAAAACTCGTTCGCACGGAATGCAACGGCTAAAGTAATCTAATTACATAGAGATAAAATGGACTAATCATATTTAAAGCATTATAAGGCTACAATATTTAGAAATACGTACTTGGAAGTTAAAAATATTATTTTTATTTGAAAAATGCATAGAATTAGAAGGCTCGAAAAGATAAACAGGGATTTATTTGAATATACGTATTAAGTAAAAATATAATGATCGTAATCAAATAAAAATATAAATTATTTTGATTCCAAAATAAATACCCGTTCTTAAAAAAATAACTAATATGTTCATTTAAATTTAATAGTGGTTACTTTGAATTTTAAGAAGAAGAGTAAAAGTTCTCAACATAAGACTGGATGCAGAATATTTAGTTAAATTGCAGAAATACTAAGATTCACTGTATAGATAGGAAAATAAATTTATGCAATTGCTTTAAATGCGTTTTTGACCATACATATACAATATTCATGTCTGCTACTGCTCCTAAATTATAGTAAAATAACTCTGAGCATTGCCTAAAGAGGGCAACTGCAGTTAATTCCTCAATCATAAAGTTCAATGGAACTTTTTTTTGAAAATTTCATACTTTCTTGTTTTAAAAAAAAAATTAAAAATCCTTATTCAACTTACAAGATTATTACGCATATGTGCATAATGTACTACAAATTTAGACTAGCTCATATAGATTTGCTTATTTTACATTTAGTTCCTGCTTGCAAAATAAATAGTATTTGTTTGCAACCCTCGCAAAACAAATAGTTGAACATAGTGCAAAAGGTCGTATGTCAAAACTTTAATTCGGTAAAAATCGATTTCTCAGTGTCCCTTCGTGTAGCAACAGAATGCCAAGTGGACAGTAATAAAATGCAAAATGGTAAATAATGCAATGAGGTTGCAAACAACCCTCGCAAAACAAATAGTTGAACATAGTGCAAAAGGTCGTATGTCAAAAATTTCATTCGGTAAAAATCGATTTCTCAGTGTCCTTTCATGTAGCAACAGGATGCCAAGTGGACAGTAATAAAATGCAAAATGGTAAATAATGCAATGAGGTTGCCACAGTTAAAAACTAATTGCTTAAAGTTTAAACGGATTTTTAATTTCGCCAGATAAAACTCTAATGTTCGTTTATTTTCAGATTCTTATTTGTTATGTTTGCTACTTATACCAAATCTGATTTTTGAGCATTCAAGGTTCACTGAAAGTGTAAAAGTTAATTTTCTTCAGAACGAAAAAAAAATTCGAGTTATTTTATTCTTTTATTTATAACCTAATCGCCTCCGAGGCCGTCTAAATTGCTTAAAAAATCTATATTAAACTGCTCGTCGAGAATGTTGGTCGCGTTTAATTTTCAATTATATCTACATAATGTTATATTCCCGATTCCCCCAATCAAACATTTTTAAGCATCAAATTGCGATAGATAATTTAATCATGTCTTTTAACCCTTTCACTAGTGACCCAACCTAACCGGCCGTGCGAATTCTATCCTGATAGGTTAGTTTTTGTTTCAAACGAAGGGTATAAGTTATAAAACGAGTTATTTCCAAGGTTGTTCTTTACACACTGCACCTCTCATTTGAAACGGAAAGCGGCCCTCTGGGATAAAATTTGCAAAGCCGTTTGTGCTGGATAAGTAGTGAAAGAGTTACTAAAATCACACTTGTTTAGTTTATTGTGCACATTAATTTCCTGATGGAATTACTCAGATAATAATCATGTGTGTGTATGTGTGCGTGTGTAATGATATTTTAAAATCTAACTTAATTTCCTAATTTTTTAGCTGAATTCAGCACATAATAACTTCATTCTAAAATATTCTCTTATTTCCTGATCTCATTCCACTTTTTCTATTTAATTAATTCAACAAAAGAGCTGTGAAAATGCTTAAAGTTGCAGTTTTACACGCTCGGAGTGAAGGGATAAAAAATGGCAAACTTAGCACATTTGTTTAAAAGATCCCTATAATTCCCTTGCCTGTGGTCGACACGTGTGTGGGAAATCCCTATTAAAATCTCACAGTATATATTCATAAGGATAAAATTTTCATTAGCTTTTTCTCATTTCTTGTTGTGCCGTTCTATGTTGTGCTCGTCGCTCTGCTTGTACAAAAAATCATGCCTCCCGAGATGGAAATAAATCGTTTCCCTGTTTTCGATCACGATTCTGCTTCAAAAATTATATATATATATATATATATATATATATATATATATGCTGTAGTGTACCTTCTTCAGATTCCAAAAGTATCGCATTCTCGAACATTATTACGTAGATCAGCCCAACCAGTTCGTGGACACACTTAAGACACTTATTAATTAAAGATGAAGGATTGGCAATTTGTAGGCGAAATTTTCATTGTCAAAAATTCTTCTTTCTTCCTGTAAACTTTGTGTAAATAGACGCTTGATTTTATTCTCATAAGTTAGAGCCGCGCTTGTAGGTTGGCGCGTTTTGATGCTACATTTGGTGAGTTTGGCTCTTGAACCATTAGTTAATAAATACCATTCTTTATTTCAGAATTAAAAGAAGACAGCAATAGTGGCCCATATAGGTTCAAAAAGTAAATTTCTTGAATATAGCAGTCCTAAGCTATTAAACTCATAGTTCAGATAAAAAAGTAAACAATCAATTAATCTTCAACTTAATTATTTTACGTTATTGTTTATCTTTCAGTCATCTTGATTTTTGACTTTGATGATTTAGGATTGTTGGCATCCTTGGCGAAGTGAAAGGGTACACTAAATTACATTTCAACACAAACATGAAAGAAATCAGGTGAAAGGAAGGATAATAAAAGAGTGCAAAGATATTTAAAAATAGCTTGACAATGAAAATACCTCCCCTACAGACAAAAATCATAAAAGCAATCTTAATTTTCCAGCTAACGGTATTAGAAAATATAGCTGTCAGTTTGAAAAGTGCGTTTGTTTATCAGTTCACTAAAATCTTCCTTTGCTTAATCTTGAACAAAATCTGATGGCATATATATATATTTATACATATGAAATAATTAACATTCAAATTAACTACTTACCTCATTTTACCAAAAATCTAAAACAATCTCGAATGTAAAGAGCATGGCAAATAGGACAACAAAGGCTGTTAGTCCGTGATTGCGGAAAGTTACAGTTAATAGATGTTAAAATATGTGAGAGCTTGAATAAAAATTGTTAGATGATCTTTCTTGGAAAACGCTTGAGACGAAAGATAGGAAAACAATATTGGATTGAAACCATTTGTAACTTTTCCTAGAGCACAACTCTTGGTTGAACGTCTCGGCTTTTTTAAGAGGATGTGAGAAATTTCATTTATTTCTTTGCGAATGACGCACAAGCGATTGTCAGAAAGTGTAAATATGTACAAGAGGCTTGATGTTATGATCAGTGTATTGTTATGATTGCGGGCAATAAGACTAGCTTATACTCTTCTTCGAGTCTATTTATTGATGGCAATATTGCATTTGAAGTTCCTAACTAGAAAAACAACATATCTCCTCCAAAAATGTTCTGGGAAAAATAACTACAAACAAAACCAATCTTCAAGTTGCTCTTCAAGCAATGAAGCAGTTTAGTATCTACTAACTTCATTCATTACATTCTGTTGTGGCCCCTATGGATCTTTTACCATATCATTACTCCGTGTTGCGTGAACTCTCTGCTTTATTGTAACTCTTCAATTGGACTTTAGAAACTTGAACATGGATTGAATCGCATCAGCGAAATTGTTCTGTAACTGACTGAAACTCCAATTTGTCTTTGTGCGCGCTCTTGTGTTTGTAGATGAAATTTCTTGCTTTCTATATCTAGGATAACAGGGTATAACTGTCTTTGTTGCTATAAATCCCTACCTCTTACTTCTTTCAAGTTCAAGTTACAAGTCCTAATTATAGCTTAGTATTTCCACCTATAGCAATTTTTCTGGTATAATTTATGTAAAATTCTTTCTCAGATTTGGAATCGTATGCTCCTCATTTTTCCTCATTTTTCGTTTAAAAATAATCAGCTTTTAAAAATGTGTTTTTTTTAAGTTCTTCAAAAGATAACTTTTTAATTAAAATTTTAAAGTAAATCTGCGGTATATATAATCCATTTTCTTAAAAACAGAGTACTATTTTTCTGTAATAATAATAACCTTTTTTTTTTTTAATTATCCATGAAAAGCTAAGCAAGGTGCTGAATTATAACCTCTTCTGAATTGAGTATTATACTGTGCAATAAGTTTTGAGCAGAGAGAAATGAGTTGAAATCTGACAGAGCAAAATCAGGAAACAGAAATTCGATTCAGATGAGAAATTTGGATTTAATCAAATCAGTATACTTGCTATGTTAATCTACTGGATATGTTCACCTATAAAATGCAGTTCAGTTTGAAGTTCGCCAATAGCATGCAGTTATTATGCAGTCCCTTGGATGTCTACTTGTTTGGGAAATCAAATATTCAAAGTCCATTTGCTAATAGTATTCAACCGATTTGATTTTTTTTATTTCTTGGTCAAGTAGCACTTTAAAATGTGACACCTTTAAAAAAAACATTACACTAATAGCATAAAACGTTTCCTAACGAATATCTGATAGCATTGCCTCTGTGATTATTATTATTTCAGGATCAAAATTATTTGAGAGCATCATTATTGAAGCTGTCATTGCTGAACAACAATTTTTTCATTTTCTGATTTGGCAATTCCTTTCGAATTTGACGATATTTGTGCAATAACTATTCCTTATTCTTTGGAATTAGGTTGTTTTGGCGGTTGCATGCTTTACTATCTCGTTTAGAATGTACACGAAGAAAGTATTGAAATCGTCAAGACATTCGGAAAAAAAAATTCCATATTTCAGATCTTTTATCCTGATCTTCACATTGTAGCGAAATTTTGTTTTTATCAAATTTTGAACAAAATCTATACACAATTCTTTGAATACGAGTGAAAATGAGAACTGCAGAAATATAAAAAGCTAGATGAATAAAATTTCGTATTCAGTTTCAAAATTAAAGTGTCATATCTGTATCCAACTTCGCACAAAATCCGTCGACAAGTTGGCCATCTGTCGGTCTTTATATTCTCATACTTGAAAACACGATAACTCAAAAATAAAACGACATATATAAATAAAATTTAATATCTGATTTTGATACTAAAATTGCAATTCGGTGTCAAGTCTTAATTTCAACTTCTCTTTATGAAGACTTTAGTTTAAATATTATAGGATGTAACAATTAATTTTCTTTGATTTTAAATAATCCTTGTTACTGTAAATTCACGTAACGTTACGGAGTCCTTTTCCTACCTATTAAGGAGATCTAGTCGTTTTTGGCGATTAGCTAGTTCACTAGGAATATTGGTTATAATTTTATTTAAATTGTATGGGCATAACTTCATGTTCATGATTCTGGAAAATTATCGGACCTTAAAAGCGTGTAATTTTAATTGTCTTACATATTCTTCTCTCCCTTTGTACATGAACTTTTCTAATGGAGTCAAAATCATGGCGGTACTATTAAAAACGTAAATGCCAGGTTCATCTATTTTCTAAATTTCATGGCAATGTACCTTAATTTTTTTTATTATTACTATTCGTCTCTTAAAGTACACAGATACTAAACAAAATATTTCTTCTTTAACTTTTAACAAGAAAGGAAATCACGTGATTAGATAGTCCATGAAATAATGAAAACGGTTGAACTTCACCGCAATAATATAACCTATTGCTGGAAATTGAGCAAAAAAAAAAAAAAAAAAAAAAAAAAGGAATATTTAAAAAAATTATGAAAATTCAGTAAAAAGTTGCATGCTTAAAATGATAAATTAAAATGGTATCATTAAAAAGAAAATTTTTAAAATTTTGACAAGATATAAAATTTATTTTCGGGCAGAATTTTCGTATTGTTAGAAGTTATCATAGAAGAAATGCAAAATTCAACTTAATTTTTACTAAATTAAAATTTTAATTAAAAATTCACAAAAAAAACATTCCAAGATGCTCATGACCGACTCCCAAAGTATATATGTGCAAAATTTCGTTTCTGCAAGTCAACTGTCTGATCTGTAGCTGGCCAACAAACACACGCACACTCATTCGTCTTTATTATTAGTAGGGACTTTATTGCCAGATATCTAATGTTTTTTAAGTAAAAAATAAGTAAATAAAAAGGTCTAATTATATGTTGTATATATAATTAGGTCTTATACTTAATGGCCTAACTACTTAACGAATTGGCCTAATCGTGATACCAGATAAAGCTGTATGAATTGCTGTTCTTTATAATTGTCCTATGCCACCTGTTCCTGTAAATTATATTTTTCTGGTTTGTTGTTCTACTTCAGTTCTCTTCAATTTTATTACTTTATTATTTATTATTTCAATTATTTAAGTATTCTTCTTCAATTCACTTCTTACCCGTCGCCACCGCAAAAACGATAATCTTCCTCATTTTTGACAAATATAAAGCATCTTCAAAAACACTTCTTTCATCTCACGATGAATCAAAATATCACGTCAGATGACATAAAATGACTTTTTCAAGTGACCATGAAAGCTTCAATGATGGATATTCAATGATCCATCTATGTTCCATGTCATGTAATGAAAGATTCACTCGATCAGTGTGTGTTTATTTTATCAACATCATGCTTTATGACCTTGTTTACCGAGTAGAATCGTTCAGATCAATGTCACTGGCAAAGAATTTTATGAACCATTTTTAGCACGTGTCTACTGCAACATCATGACCGGAAACTTTTATACATTTTTTTCAAGGAGCGGATGCACAATTTTATCTTTACAGAAATAAAATATGAAGAAAATTCTGTTTGTTTTTCCATCTTCCATTTGTTTTGAAATCTCTAACGCAAAAGAAAATTGTTTAATTTTTTTAATGAAGTTGAAGCTTCATAATCCTAAAAATCATGAAAAAATTATCACATTTTATTGAAGAATATTAAAAACTCCAATTCTGTTCTGTTTTCTCAGTCAAATAATCACACTGGAAAAAGGGCAAATTTACTAGGTTAAATAAGCAAATAAGATAAGCAAATGCAAGTATCCTCATTCCTAAAAAGTTTATTGGACTAACTTAGTTCTGCGCGATGCTGGAGAATCAGTTTAATTTTCTTTCTTAGATAATGTGACACTGATCTTTCTTGACGACCTATTTTTCTTCCTGGAAGTATAAAAAAAACAACCGAAACATGAGCAAGAAAGTAGCTGAAAGACAAGCAAACACAGATAACGGTTATTAGAGAAATTCAGTTGATACCCCTTCTTAATTTCTTTTTCAAGATAAAATAAGCTTCCATTGCCAAAAATTTAAGCAAATGGTCAAACCATCACAGAATACTCTGAAGACAATTAGTACTTGTTTATTTTTATGGCTCATAATGTAGATCGCCAAAAAATGCAAACCGTCACCAACAATCTTGGTGAAATCTTAGCATGTTATATGTAATAGACTTTGGCAATTTTGGCTTAATTTGAAAACCCCCAAGTAAGCCCCAAGGGTCGTAAGAATAAAAAAGTACCGATAAATATTTGTAAGTCTCTCAGATTATAGAGATAACGAGAATCTAAACACATTATCATGTTAAAGCATGCTATGTCTTGAAATGTTAAATATTATCAAACCATCGATATCAAACCATTCTCCATGCAAAATTTCAAATAGGCATCCTTTCCTAACTTCCTCAACTCGTAAAAAAAGATATGTATACATATTTCACTCACCCTTCATCCATTCTGCAGGTTCGAAATACTGTCTTCCAACCCATTTTCCCGGCATATATTCTTGCACAATTGCCGACATAACAAATTATGAAGGGAATCAACCGTTAGAACACCAAAAGAATTACGAGAATTGCGAAGATTTCCATTGCAGCTGTCTTTTAAAGTGAGAATGCAGACGATTTCGTAAATTAAGAATTCAGACGATTTTTTAAAGCGCATACTGACAATTAAAAATTGCAAAAGAATAAATATTTTCTGGTCGTATTCAGATTAAAAAAAAGAAAGAAAGAAGAAATAACTTTTAATTATAAGCTTAACTTTCTTTATTTAATTAACTTTTAATTATAATAAAGAACAAAATTAAAATCTTTAATCGATATTTTTTAATATTTTTAATTTAACATTTTTTATAATATAATTTTAGTTCATGTACAACTCAACCATTGCAAAAAGTAGTAAACAAAACATCATTATGGTTGCTAGAAGAGCGTTCCGATGGGTTGCCACATTGGCGACAAACTCGGGGGCACACTATTCTTCACTTATCCGACTTTTTTTTCCTATATTTCCTTTAATTTGCTGCAGCGTTCCTCGGAACCTTTAGATTGGAAAAGCTATTGCTGCCATTCGCTCCACATTCAGCCATTTTGCAATAAACTTTTTGGATGAAAATGACTGTATATCAAATGCTGTTCCATATTTAGACTGCTTAAATGGTTTCAACTTTCCCTTGTAAACAACACATGCCTTTTGATTCATCTTTCCATTTTAAAGCTGGGCTAAGCTTTGATATACAGTCATTTTGTGCCTTGCGAGATTGGCAATTTTTCGGTGGCGCTTTTGATACCGTTACCCTATTGCTGCCGTTCTCGCCACATTTGGCCATTACGCTAAAATTTGGCGATAAATTATTTTTTTGGCGAAAATGACTGTATATCAAAGTTGTTCCTAAAGCTGAACAATACGGATAGATTATAGACATTATTCCTATTGAAACCGAGGCATCATTTCTGTAATCCACACATGAATCGAAACTCAGAGCTGTATACTCCTTTTCGGACCAAATTTCAGGAACGTTTATGCTTTGACTTCTCCTGTGTTTCAAATTTAAATGTCTTTCTCTGTCAGCGGGCAGGCGAGATTCATTCTGTCTGTAATTCAATTGCAGGGCGATTTAAAGAGAGACGGTTACTTCGCTCAGCAAAAGACTCTTCTTTGAAGAAAGTGTGGACATTCTTTCTCTGATATTTGTTAACCTAACGTTTCTTTCCTCTACATTTTCATTATCGCGCAACGAACGAAGAGTTTTGGCATTTAATGTGCTCCGGCCAAGGTGGAATTTCCTTCTTTTGGGGATAATGAAATTTGAATCGCTGTTTAAAATCAGATGTAAGAAATGTATCGCATATGAATACCAAAGCTTTTGCTATTTGCACATGCGAAGTTTGAGACTTCCTCTCACACGCGGGTAAGTGCAAAGCACAGATACTGCTGCTTTACACATGCGCGAATCGTAGTAGGAAAATAATTGAAATCGCAATTATAAAACTTTTCTTTTATTTTGATATGACTTCAATATACTATAACATTCCCCAATAATTGCCCTACATAGTGGTACAAATATCTCCACAATTAGTTAAGTATTTCTCGAGTTTTTAGCGTTTCAACATACAGACGCTTTCAGGAGATTTCATATTATGTATAGATACACAATTTTAATTATTTATTGCATGTCCTTATTTAAAATAACAGCAATGTAAGAAATGATTTTTAAAACAAGTATTGATTCAATTATTGAAATTAATGAAAACAAATAAATAAAATTGTTATCACTGAAAAATTAATTTTTGTTTCTTTTTGAAATAGTGCAAAACATGAATTTTCTGCTATTATATACTTCTAAGTTATTAAGGAAAAAACATTTCAATCAATTTTAATAAATTAAACTTTTTCAAAATTGTGAAAAATCTTTCATTAGTGAACATATACTACTCAACTAAGACTAGAGTTCAGCGTGATAGCTTTTAATCCAATTGTTTGTCCTGTAGAATAATTCCTGCACCTGGCATGTCGCATATTGCATGACACTTGAAGCAATTCGCAGATAGTACTCAGATTATAAAAACTTTTATGATAAAAGATTTGGAGCTATAATTAAACAGATATAGAAATTGCTACATTAGTTTCTTCAGATTCACGAAAAAAAGTAATACTGTATAACCTTTCAAAGAAGAGGACATGACCTTCGAGCTCTTTTTTTTATATCATGCATGCTTAAAACGTACCGTGACATGTAATTTAATTTTGTTAAATTACTAAAAGCTATCCAAGTTGTGCAGAGCCGCTTGCAACCTGTTTGCCCTAATATGGGCCCCACTGCTTGCAGAAAAAGCATAGAAATCCATTAGATAGAACAAAGTTCGACTATTACATCATACAAATTGGAGTCATCATAAAAAAACGTATCATCTGCTGGTTAAAAGTTATGAACGCAATACATGCAAGGATCATTAACATCATAAAATTCGATGATCTTAAGTCATAAGGTGATTGAACTTAGAAGCGAATTGCAACTGATGTTTGATTTGTTAAGAGATTTTTTGTGAGATGTTAAATTTTTTGATGTACTATCTCCAAACTTTTTGCGAATTCAGCTTCAAATCCTTATTTAGCGATGCACAAAGATTTGCCACAATCTATCTAATAATCTATCAAAGTTAAGAGAAAACAGAATTTATATGGCTTTTAGGATAATTTTGTGCTTATAGAAATTCTATTTTCAGCAATAGTTGCTATAAGATGTCTAGATATGTTATTACATCAAATATAAAATTAAGGAAGTATCAAGAACCTTTTAAGTTTCTATCTGCTAAAACTGGAAAGCTTTCCAAATTAAAATTTAATCTCTTAAAAGTTCAATATCAAACTAGAAATTCTTGTTTGTTTTTGAGAATCAAGTTCTATAGAGGGAACTCTAAGCTATCTCCACATAGCGCCAAAGAGAAAAACTAAACATTTTGTTTTGCTGAAATTTCAAATTAATAATTAAATTGATTATTATTTATACTAAAATCCCTTAATAGGTTTAATATATGAACTCGAGAATTGTATAAAACAACAATATAAGAGTTTGGTTTTTCTCTTTCATATATATAAAACAAACAAGTGCAGGCGAAGCCATGTTCATAATGGCCAATTAAGAAAAAAAATTAGAAAACTAGTAGTGTCTAAATAGTAAATAGTAGTGTCATTGAATTATTTCTTGTATCATTGAAGTCACTTCTTTTTCATTATATTCATACAAATTATAATAACAAACAAAATTTTCAACATGCATAAATTATAAATATATAAAATATATAAAAAAAATTAATAACTTTTTATTTCACAATATTTTTACAAATATAAAAAATAAAAAGAATCTATATTGAAAAAGGTACATAGCATATAAAAGTGTTCCTACCTCAAAAATATGATAGAAACACATGTCTTTTTGGTTGCATCAGAAGATATATTTACTTATATACATTCATAAAGCGTCCATTTTTCCTGCCTTTAATTTTGTATTGCAATTCTCCGCTAAAATTAATTTCTCACTGACCGGTCAGGAAAAGAAGTATGTTTAAAGGCAATATAGGCTGGAGAGATTAGTGACTGCGTAATTCTCCCTCCTAATGTTTTCTCAAGATAACACCTTCATAAACTGTGGGAGTATTCTTCCAAAAGTTATCTCATATGTTTTCTAATAAAGGTGCTATTCTCGTACCCTCCGCATAAATATTATGGAATTTCAGTAAGGTCGTAACACCCAGCGTCCAATTTTATCATCATTTCTATTTTAAATTTTCAGAATCATGCACCTGAATATTTTGTGCTTCGTAATATTGTGAAGAAAATCAAGTAATAAATTTTGGACGTCTTTCTATCAACCGAATAAACCAGAATTTTATACAGAATTCCAATTTCAGCCAGAAGATCAAAAATCAAATCTTATTTATTTAAATCATTGCGTTTTTGTGCTATGCCTCTACATGCATGTGAAAGTACAGACCATAGATGGTCAACCTCGTTCAAAACTGAATATGGGTCTATATTTTAGATGTTAAAACTGCGTAGAAAATGTTGTCAATCTATAAGTTTACATTTTATAGCTATTGTGTTCATTTCACTCCACCAAAGAAACAGACAAATTTCCTGTGAATGGATTTCACTCAGCATTTGATAGAAATCTGCAGATTTCTGAAAAGGCACGAAATTTCCTCTTTCTAATTCAGAGCGTTCAGAGGTTTTTTTTTTTTTTTTTTTTTTTTTTTTTTTTTACCGCAGGATGGTCGGAAAAATGGACACTTATCAAAAAACCCTCAAAATCAAATTTTTTAATGATTACAATCTCTTTGTATAAAAGAAAGTAAAAATATAATATGTTTGCATTGAATCCTTAGAAATGCATTTTTTTTTACTTCAAAGAATGTCTTCTTTACTTTCAAGCAGTTATTTATTTGTTTACGCCAAATGGATTTTTTAAAACATTCTCTTAAAAAAAAGTGCATAAGCTTTTAAAAAAATTATTTGATACTTCATTATGCGAAAGGTGATTTATTCTATAAATTAAATTCTAGTACCCTGTTAATATGACAGATATGACTGCAAAATTTTCGAAATCAATATTACAAATATACATAAAAAATTCGCAGTTAAGATAAGATTCTAATATAGCTACAGCATTTTTTAACAAAATTATGTTCATGGGCTAGTATACTATTTGTAAATGGCGAAATGAAAAAAAAAATGGTTCAAAAGTGGCTCAAATGGGTAATAAATAGGCGCTAAAAAGGGTTTCTAAAATTAATTAAATTTGTAATTAATAATTCATCGTAATTGAAAAAAATGGCTGAAAAGTGTGGTTTAAATAGATAATAAATGCACGCTAAAAAGGATTTCCAATATTAATAACATTTGCAATTAATAATTAATTGTAATTGAAATTATTTCCTCAATAATTTTGGTGCATGTAATCGCCCATAAACCATTTTTACACCAATTTGAAATTTTAAAAAAAAATAGATTTTCTATAGTACCTATTTCATTTCCGAGTAATTTTCCTCTGAGTGTAATAAACTTTTAAATATTGTCAAATGTATTTTAATACAATAATTTTCATCTCTTTGTTACCGAATTTATAATCACTCGTATTCTCAGTTAATTTAGAACATTTTTTATGCACACGTTATCTCCATTACATAATTAAGAGTAAATTTTAAAAATAAAATAAAAGTAGACGAATCAAACCTAAAACACGTTATGATGTTTCAGATTAGAGATTTGAATTTCCTTCCATTTTTCTTTCTCAATGGCAACCATTTCTTTATTTCTTTTTCGATTAATTTGAATATGACATATAAAGAAGAAAATCTGTGAAAACAAAGATGCATAGTCTACTGCGTAGACAGATTAGAAAAGAATTTCTCCTAAACAACTATTTTTTTTCAAACTCAAATTGCCCACTTGTTTTCTGTTTTATTTACAGCACGCTACAAATGTCCCCTGAACTCAGATATTTATGAATATTACGTGACATTCCGGTCTCCATGAAATTTCATCCAACAGGCCTCAAAGCATAAAAACCTTCCGAAACTGACCATAAAATTCAATACTATCTTTCACATTCGCTTTTACTACTGATAACAAATTAAACTTTTCTTGTAACAGACGTGACTGGCGTGCACATGCGCAGTTACAGAGGGCATTCTGATAAAAGCGGACTTTTTTTTATTCGCTTCATAATTTATTGGTAATGATATGGCAACTCAAGAAAAAGTTCGAAATGTCAGTGCCTCGGAATGATTAGTATTTTGGCTACTTTCTTATCTATTGATAATGCATTCATAAGGCTCTTAATTCTGTCTTTCCAAATTAAGAAAATTTCTCGTTTTTACAACAAAATATTTATATTTTTAAGCCTGCAGATTTTAAATAGATTCTTTACAACAATAGGATTTGGGGAAAATATCTGTTGACCTTCCTTATTGTGAGCACAAAATAACTCCTCATTTAAAAGTTTATATACAGATTCATACATAGATTAGATATAGTGTACTTTAGATGATTAACTTTTATCTCAATATGGGTTGTCATTCCTTAATATACAACTCAACTACCTCAACAATATTCACTAAACCTATTCACTAAAAAAGTATAAACCTGTTGTTCCTTACCTTTCCAAGTCTACTTTATAAGTATTATAATGATTTTTTTCCCTTTATAAAAATCAAATTTCTGCTTATTTGTAAACTTAAAATTATTGGAGGATATTTTTTATATTCCAGTTTATGCAATATAATCTTGTAAGTAAGCCTGCAAATTATTTGTAAATTTGAATTTAACCTGTAAATATTACCTTGTGTTAAAGGAGTTTTACTCTGTCACCTTTTGTACCATGACTCACAAATATATCTTATACCATAGATCACTCATACGACACATATGATGTTGAATATTATGGGTTTCTTTTCAGACTATTATACCAAGGAGAAGAAAACGTGATTACATTGATTATGAAGCTATAAAAGAAGCAACTGAATTCTTGGTGGAGAAATAGAAACAAAAGTCTTAATTAAAGAGTCATGTTGAGTGTTAAGTTATAACGTCAGTTTTACTTTTGAAGGAATTTCAAAAGTCTACAAAAGATAAATTTAAGTATGATGTATGATACCCCTATAGAAAATTTCTAGAAAATAAAAACTCTTTTTAAAACAGCATATAAACAAAGGAGTAATGCAAATTATGGATTGTCGAAGAAATGAGTTTGGGGAATGGCTTTTAAGTTTGCATTGGCAAGTAAGTGTAACGAAGAGAAAAAGTTGAGGCTATTTGTAATAAAGCAAGCAGCAAAATTATCTAATTAAAAGCCAGGAAAAGCAAATTTATCTAGGGTAACCTAAATTAATATTGATTTTTTTTAAAAATTTCGAAAGCATAATGTTGAAATTAAATTATTTTCTGCCACATCGCATTCGGAATCAGGATTTCATAAAAGAGAGCTTTTATGTATCACCTATGCTTGCTACTTTCCAAGAACATCAAGACGAGAGCCATCTTCACTTACTTCATGAGTAGCAAGAAATGTTGATGTTTACAGTACAATAAATGGAACTTATTCTTAAGGCAAAAAAATCTGAAATTTTCTCTATCCAAAAATGTTTCTCTACCTACCATCGTTCATTAGAAGCAAATATTTTAAATCTGCCCCTTATTTTTTTAATAAATCTATATTTTAATCATATGTAGAAATTTATATGTCAACAGAAGATCGACATAATAAAATGTTCCATTCATCTTATTTTATTTCCGTAATATTATTTAAATGTTTAAATAATATAATTAACAAACAAAAAATATAATGATTTTCTGCAATGCTAAAAATCACATTTCCTATCGCTGTTACATTATAAATCCCATTTTTAGTACCCTTATCTTAAATTCTGTTTTAAAAGAAGTTAACAAAAAAGGCATGATTAATGTGAAAAAATTTATAACAGTTGTGAGGGATAAAAAGAACGCATGGTTAAAAGAAATTGAGTAAAATACTTCTCTGATTTAAAAATCATATTGTAGGAGAAAACGATAGCAAGTAATTCAAATAACATTTTTTATAATACTTATCTGCGTAATGTATTTATTATTTTTTATTCCTCCCCGAGACTGCATTTTCAGTTTGACAATGATATACATATTAACCTTGTGGTGCCGCGCGATGGTTGTCTATTTTTGTGTTTAAAGCATTTATTAAGTTTGTGGCAACACTACCTTTTTTTCCATTATAAAAAGCTCGGACCAACATTTTCACGGCACTCCGCAACACCAGATTCCTAGAGCATTATTATTTTATTAAGGTGGAATTTTAAGTTTTTTATTTAATAAACTAGTTGGTGTTTAAACTTTTGGCTCTTCTCTTAATTTGAACACGCTTAAGTCACTTTCCTTAATTTTTTCACCATAACCTAACTTCTTCAAAAGTAATGCTGAGACAAAAATACATACAGAGAATATCTAAAAATATTGTTTGCAAAATTAAAGATAGATTAATTATATCGGAACAAATCATCCTAAAAATAGAAACGCCATCAGAAGTGTGAAAAAAGATAGTTACTAAGGGTCATTCTCTGATCTACCTTTCGTGCAAAATTTGCATTACAATGGTGGCGAATATAGAGGATGTCCGAAATATCCTGAACAAGACACATCTTCAAGCGAATTCGTCTTTGTCCTTCGAATATCTATAATCTGCTTGAAAGATAACTGGACAAGACGTAGTATCTGAACTATTTACAGCATGTTTCAACTCTTTATACACATATTTCAGTTGAATCTATGATACAACATATGGAATTTTTTGAGCAAATGCCGAATCTTATATTCTATGATGTGCAATTAGGTTGTTGCCTTCACATTTGTAATCTGTTTTTTCTTAATAGATCTTATTGCAAAAATACTGTATCTGAATTTACTCTTTAATCCTTTTTTTTCATTTTATTTCAATATAATAACTTCGCATTATTGCTTAAATTTCATTTCAAATGCAAAATGTTGTTTCTGAACTTCATTTCAAATACAAAAAAAACTTATTTTTTGCAATTTATCATTTCAAATATTAAAAAAAAAATTAATTTTCCTTTAAAATAAAAAACATGAACTAGTTTTTTTTCTCCTAAAACTGAAACCAATTACTAAGCAGAATATGTGCACAAAATTTTATTGTTAATTGTTTATATATATATATATATATATATATATATATATATATATATATATATATATATATATATATATATATATATATATAAACACTTCCTATTTAATTTGATTCGCACTGTATTTCATTTTCGATTAAGGTGCTCATGAAAAATTCTTGAATTAGATTTGCTTTTGCTTTCAATTATTTTTTTTTTCCATTTTAGAACGGATAGATTTTGAAAAAGGAAAAAGAACTTAAAAATAGTGGAAAAATCCAAATAACTTGCCAAAAGATCAAAAGAAAATGCCTTTAAAAAGCCCCAAAAAACATCTGTGGAAGAGAAATTCTGAAAAAGAATCATTGAGAGCACTGGCACCAACACACAAACCATAAACGTAGTTTTAAGAAAAAATTATTTGTCTGTGGCAAAACCGAAAAAATAGTAAATAATTAGCGAAGCCAAAAAAAAATCAATATTAACTAATAAAAAACAAATCACAAAAAAGAAGGAATTGCGAAAGATCGTAGTTTGATTTTAAAAAAAATCATTTAATAAGCCTAATTAAATTAAGGTAAAATCTTTTTCTTAAATTTGCCTTTTGGAAAATACCTTTTAAAGATATATTCAGAAATATTTGTCTTCCTGATGAAAGCACTCCGCTATGATCTGTTTATGTTTCCTACCTTTTTTTTTCTTGTTTTAGCAATGCAGTTTATGATCTTTATATTGTTTATTGTTTATTCCAATAATTTTTCCTAAAATCTGGTTTTGAGAGCCATTGCAAAATCGTATATTCATTCATATTCTATATATAACTTACATTCTTGTTTTATTCTGCAATGCAATTCAAGAAAAGCAGAAAAAGAAAAGAATAAGAATGAAAATTTATACTCTAAGAAAAAAAACCCATTCAAAGAAGCTAAGAGAAATGCAACATTAAATATATTAAATCTTCTGTGAATAACCTCGCAGCCACAGTTTTAAGACTTTCTGAAGCGATCCATTCAAACCCAACAAAAAGAAACGGAAATATCTATTCAGATAAGAAACAAATATCGATTCTGAATATATTCTAGTATTAAAATATTAAGTAAATGAAAAATTTAGGTTGTGTAAGCTAAAATTAATTTTTTTAAAAGTATTATTTTAAAAGAAAAATCTGCAAGTAAAATTGTCCAAGCCCTTTTTCACTTCAAATTTATTATATTTCACTCCAGTAATTTATTTGATTATATAAAATGTAAAAATAATTATTTGATTGCATTTTGCATTTCTCAGTATTCTTTAAACCTTTTCTACCTATCTGTTTTAACTTATTGCATTTTAATGAAAGTTATTGAGTTTTATTGAAGCATTTCCTTTTTATTAATTAGCAGTCGCATTGAAAAGAAACAAATACGCTTTATATATTCCAATGTTAATAGCTGATAGATAAAGGCAAAACTAAAGGTTTCTTACAAACTTTAAGTGTAATTCAAGGAAATTATAGTAAATCAACTTCACATCTGAACATTACAACCGGGAAGATCATATATCCACTCCAACTGAACAAGAATTAACAATTAAGATTTTTTCAAAAATAAGTTGATCTGCCATTATTTTGAATTCCAAGCTTTAGAAGAATCCAAAATTTAGCATGATCATTGTTGTCTCTTATGGCACTTGCCACGGACAAGCCCGCAATCGAAGGCAGCAATTTAAGCCGGAGGGGGAGCGTCTCTTGTTTTTATAGTAGCGCCAACTAAGGCCAAGAGTACGACTTTGCTACTCAAGCATCATTCAATCGTTTGCACAATCCCTTTTTACAGCAGGGCACATTCACACATCTGAGAGATAGAACAACGGAAGAACAACCATGCCATAACCGGGACTCGAACCCAGGACACCCAGATAATGGGGAAGACGAGCTACCCCTATGCCAGGACGCCGGCTCGAATGCGTTTTATTGCGAACGAATTCAATATGCATTTACATTTCACTAACGACATTTCAACATAACGTGGTTCATTTTAAGGCTTCGAATTTGTAATTAATGTTTGCAAATTTCGAAGCTAATTTGGAAATAAAATGATTAATGGTAAGTAAATAATAAATTAATGAGTTTCTATATACTAAATATTTAATATTTTATTTCTTCGAAACTGTGTTTCATCCATTGTAAAAATAGCTTATTCAGAATTACTGGATCCATCTAGAACGGGGATTTTCTTAATTTTTAATCTAACAATTTTTTATGCTTACATATGAGTAATTATAATTATTAAAAGCAATGCATTGAGATATTTCAGCTATTAAACTATGGATTATTTTTAATCGCTATTTGTTTGTATATAGCTTTTGGAATGATCCAATTAATTTTTATGTTTATGAATTGATCCAATTATTTTTTATGTTTATGAATTGATTCTATAAATTTTATATGGAAGTGAATTGCTATTAACATGTAATTCTATAATTAATTAATTTTTTTAAAATTGATACATAATAATGTAGCATTCGAATCTCATAAAATAATTGAAACACGAATTCTCTATTTTTCGACATAGGAATACTTAATTCGTAAAAATTTTATGAAAACAATGAGCTGAGTCCTTTTTTTCTTCTTTGAACAAAACTCGACTTTGAAAATAGTAATATAATAGACGCTACAAACGTATAAATAACTTTATCTTATTCATCTCTTCATTCGTAAGTCAGGCCTTCATTCTTTCAACGAAAAAAAAATATTCACAAATGCCAAGAAGATGACAAATATCAAGATAAAGGTATAAATAACAAAGTTAATCTTCTGAATCGTTGCGTGGCATGTGGATGACTTTGAAAATTTCACTAAAAATAATTAAAATGTTTCTAGATTTTGGAATAATAAAAAAAATGTATTGAGAACTATTTATAACAAAAATTATAGACCATTTACAAAAATGGTGAGAAAAGGAATTGAATAGCGCCTTTGAAAACGGATTTTCAATACAGAAATGAAATTAGAGTAATTATTTATAAAATTCATTGTATGTGGTTAGACATTGAAAACTACCGTTTCGAAAAAAAAATCTTATACATTAAGTAATGTAAATAAATGTACAATTAAATAATGTTTTATAGATTAAATAATGTGTATATGTAAAAATCTTATACTTGTCTTTACTTATACTTAAATCTTATCTTTACTAAAGCGTTGGCTAGTTAGATCTAATAATGTTGTTCTCAGGAATTCTATGTTAATCAATTAACAACGGAATTTGTGTTTAAAGTCTCTCAAGTTTCGCTTTTTAAAGCAAGCGTTGACATATATACAAGTCTAATGCAGTATAAATAGCTGCATAATAAATTTTGCAAAAAAAAAAAAAATTATAATAAAGCAAATAAGATTTCATTTCTATTAGATAAAAGATTACAGACCGACTGTGCCAAAATGAAAATTTGAATTGACGCGTAAACACGTCAAACGCACCTAACTGGTTAATGCTTTATTCCAAGAATTGAATATTTCATTTATTTCGTTTCCATTAAAGAGCTCCTATCTCCGTTCTCTTTCAAAATTCTATTTAAAAATGGATTCCATTAAAAAAATTTAGAAAAAATTATTAAATAATCCTCTATGCACCAATTTAATTTAAATTTTTCTAGAAATAATATTCTGTGCCAAAGTTTCTTTGTAGGAACTTTCTGATCTTAATATTCTGAATATTCTGAAAATAAATTCTACACTATTAAATTGTAATCAACAACATACTTCTACAGAATTTACTGAAATATGTGAATTAAATTTATTAAGGTACTGTCATCATTAAGCAAAATTTCATTTGGATTCTAATTGCTTGAATAAACCATAGCGGCAGCGTTTTAACTCAAAAGCGAGCAATGTGGCAAGAAATGTTCTTCAAAATTCCCCGATTGAGACATAATTTTTTTAAAAAGCTTTGTCTCTAAATAGCTCAAATTTCTTAATTGTAACTACTTACATTATATTTGAAAAAATAAAATTATTTTTTTCAATGTGTAATTTCCAATAAAAAAACGAATGTGTATTAAATCAGATGCTGGTTTCCCCCTAGGAAATATGACAGTAAAATCGAAACCATAAAGTACCGAATAATGGAAAATTAAATGAAGAAAAAAAAGTGTGGGGGTAGAGTGATTGTGACAAATTTAAACTGCAAAAATTTCAGCCGAGTCATTATTAAGTTGAAAGGATGAAACTACTTTTCGCTTTCCGATGAGTCAATTAGCGATTTCTAATTTATTTTTTTTTGTCATGTGACTATTTTAAGCCAAATTTTTGCGCAGTAGCTTTTGAGGGTATAGACCCCGAGCACCCGAGGGCAGAAGTCTGACTTCTAGCTCAAATGAAGATAGCACACATACACTCTCTTGCACAACCCCTCTTTACAGGGAGGCTCATTCACGCACCTCACAGAGAGTACACAAGGAAGAGAACAACCATGCCCGAACCCGGAACGCCTAGTCACGGGGACGATGTGCTACCCCTAGGCCAGGACGCCGGCAGCGATTACTAATGTACTCAATTATAGAATTTTGCGTCTTTAAAGGGCTATTTGTTGTATGCATGTTGTTCTTTTGCCTAGTTGATATAGAATTCCGTCTGCATTCTTTTACTTTCTTTCTTTTTTTTTGGGGGGGGGGGGGTTAAATTCAACTTTTAATGAGGAAAAATTACAATAAACATTAAAAACATAAGAAAAACTAGCGGGAGTTTTCCCGCCAATACTTTCACGCATACACTCTCTAATAACGGTATTATCCCACAGAACACCTTCCATAGCACTGGCGTATGATAGACGAAATATTAACCTTTGGTGTGAACTTAGTATTTTTACAAAGTCTCTCGCATCAATTTTGGCGAATTTCTTGGCGATTAATCCCTGGCATGCGGTTAATAGTATCCGAAACTTGAATTCCTGTTTTAGAGGCGTTCTTCGCAATGAAAAAACAAAAACAGAAACAAAAATTTGACACAGAACACACAAATCATTTACCGAATTTGATATATTTGAATCATTGCATCCTTGAGTTATCGCGTTTAGATGTTTTCGAAAATACAGACCTACAGACGGTCAATCATTCATTGGATTTGGCTCAAACTTTGATAGGTGTGTTTACTATAGATGTTAAATCTGTGTGTACCGAATTTTATCCATCTAGCTCCATTCATTTTGTATTTAAAGTGTTAACTTATAGACGGGTAACTGGACAGACAGACTTCCTCTATGCGGATTTTGTTCGAAATTTGGTAGAAATTTACTACATTTCAAAATTCTAACTCAGAGTGCTTTTGAGTTATCTTTGTCACAAACAGACAAAGAGACGGATGTTTTCCAAAAATGCATTTCTTGAAACTCTGGATAGTCTGAAACATAGAAATTCGTCAAAATCTCGAGTTTGAATTTTTTTGACGAGTACAATGCTTTCTCTATACTACATATATAAAAAAGTAATAATATGAGTGAGTTTAACTCATTAAATTTATGACAGGACCTTTTTATGTCATTATACGATCAAACTACTTCTATTCCTGCATAACAAATGTTCTGCTTCTTTATCAAAATTATCACACGCAATTATATGTTTCTTCAAAATACAAATTAAAGAAAAAATGATCGAAAATTATACTATCTATAAAACCTAAAGATATTTTTTCCTTTTTAACAGACTGAACTTCACGTTATCAAAGAATTAAATTTCCAAATAATCTCTATTATTCAATCATGTATTTCAAGGAATCATAAACTTCTTAACTAAAACTTAAATCTGCGATTCCTCCTTCGTTGGAAGAAAGTTTTTGCACAAATCAGTATATTGCAAGTGATCATGCATAGAGAAATAAAACTCAACTAGTTAAAAAATAATTACTCATTAAAAAAAAAAGAAAATTTTTACTAGAAAATTTTTGCTTATGAGTATCGAAAAGTTTCAGAGACATATAAGAATAATTCAGAACTATTTTGTAAGTTTGATTTTTCTTTTATAAATTTGTTTTATTATTTATCCATCTTGAGAGATGGATGCACAACATAAATGGAAAAAAATAGATACACACACACAAAAAAAATAGTAATAAATAATAATAATAACAGAAAATAAGTCAATAATTAGAAGATATGCAAGCTGAGACTGTCCAAATTTTAGCCTCAAAAGACATTAAAATTCTCTCACTACGCAGTAGAGAAAGCGGAAAAATTGAGATTTCAACCCTTGAGTGTAGTAACTGCTTAAGGCACTGTTAGTTGTGTTTAGCTACTTTTTTTTTATTATATAAGAGAGGCTTTATGTGCTTTCTTGCTTCATTTTTCTTTGCTTTGACTCTTGTTATTACTTGATTCCGTTTTCACTTTCATGCTAGTCCGAAGTTCTCATGTGTTTTAATACACATTCATTATATTTTTTTTGAAAAGTCACACGTGCAAAAAAGATAAGTTGATAATTTTCTAAAATACAAATTAGGTATTAAAAATAATACGGCTATTTAGAATTAATATTGTTTTTTAAGATTTGCAATTTTCAATGGTACTCTTTTTTGAAACATTATTTTACATATCTGCTGGTTTCTGAACTGACAAACAGTCACTGTAAATAATGTTAATGTTTTTTTGCTCATAAGATTCGTCTTCGTTGACTAATTGGGGTGAGAATTCTAATTCTTGACATTCATTATTGAAGAAACCATGTTCAAATTAGTTTCTTAATAGTACCGAAATAAATAAATGAAAATCTTTTATTAACTTAATATCAATGATTATCACTCTTTTTTATTTTATTCGTAAATATAATGAAGCATTCTACATCAAGAGTCAAACTTCGCAGATTGAGGTTGATTTTTTTTTTTTTTGCAATTTTAATTAATAAAAAAATTAGTTAAAATTTTGACATTTTTCTCCGATAACTCCCAAAACTATTATAGCGTAAAAATGATTTTTACATCAACTTAAAATATTTCTTTTTAATGATAACAATTTAATAGTAGGGCACATTTTTCTTGAATGTTGAAAATTTTTTTAAAAAATATTCGTTTGTCTACTTATCAACAGCATTGTTGAATTAAATTCAAGTCACTTTCATTGTTACATCAAATATTTAACATCATAACGTCATCAATATTTAATATTACAATAATACAATATTACTACAATAATATAATCATCAATTTTTTACATCATTAATATGATGCACTATAACATTGAATCATATTAATATTTTTTCATTGTTCATATTTGTGTAATTTAATGTAAAAGTTGAAGCTACTTTGAAAGTTGGAATTTAGATGAGTTTGACATTTACATTTTAAATCATTCTGATGTCATGGAATTTGACTCCATTAAGATGTTCATATACAGAATGGACGGAACATATATAAGGCTATTAAATTAATAGGGCTGACTATCCCATTTTGATACTTAAGAATATTTTCTTGAAGAATCGGGAATATTAAATTATATATAAAAGAGTTCATTGCAACTGAGCAATATTTATATTTCCGATAGGTCAATTAATCCCAGAAGGCGGTTAGTTTAAAATAATTGTAACTTTGTAAATACTGGGTGCTTATAAAGCCTCTATATATTCTGACTTTTACTATTTACATTCTTTTGAAAAAGAATAATTCTTGAAGAATGCTGACAGTAGAGATGCTGTGAATAAGAATAGCACAGAACGAAATGACCCATGAATAAATATGACTATTTTCATACGGACATTTAGAAAACCAATTCTACAAGATTTTCCACCAAGAGTAGCAAATAATTTCAAGCTTACGGAAGTACTAAACACGAAAAACGTTCTGAAATTCCGTCTGAGATATGTGAAATCGCACAAAATGTACACGATACAAACATATGTAGCACATCCATGCCCCCCAAAAGAAAAGGCGGTGGGTTTGATGTTCTACAGATCACATTCCATACACTGTAAGATGGGTAGTTTGTGTTTTTAGGTTGTAGAAAATGTCCCGTTAATGTAGACTGTGTTGTTTAGCAATGAAACTACTTTTCTGGAACATATCGTCTTTTTTTGACAAACCTAAGGCATATTCTATAAGGATTCATCGCATTGAGCAATGAGAAAATGCAATTACTGCTGCGAATCTGATCTTATACTATATGCGATGGAAAATGAGTTCCAGTTTTCTATAGAATTCTGAAAAACATGCCTAGATATGAAGAATATTCACATTGAGATATATTGAATTTGTGACTAATATTGAATGTGTATTACCATAATATGATACATTATAAAATAAAATCCATTTACGCAAGAAATGAATAGCGACTTTATAATCTTCCTATGTATAAGAAATAAGAAAAATATATTAAAAGAATAAGAAAAATTCATGCATTTTATTTTCATTTTGTATTTAAAAAGTTTATTTTTAGAAGTTAAATTAAAAATTGTTTATCTTTCAAAATTAGCTTTGAATTTTGATTTCATTAAACAGAATTCAATACTTTTTGAATTTTTTTTTCTTCCATTTGGAATTTGTGAACTTCAATCATGAAATGGGCACTAAATCTTCCTTCGACAGCAACTGTGAATTTCAGTTCACCCAACCGAAAAATACAATTTGATTTCTCTTCCAGTGAAGTCTTGAAACAAGAGTAATTCTGAGAAATAAGTAAATTTTAAAATATTTCTAAAAATTGAAGGAGTATTGCCCACCAAACGTTTTGCTTATTTCCTGTTGCCTTTCTCGAGTAACTTGATAGCACAGCAAAAAGCCAAGAATACATTTTGGAAAAATATCTGATTACTTTGATAAATTTGTTCTAAAATTTGACTCAAATCTATACATTTGATACAGAGATAGAATAATAAATTTCATCTATATCGCTTGCAGAATTGCTGAGAAAGTCAACCAATTGATGGATGCGTCCAAAACTTTATATGCCTTACTTCATTGATTAAGCTATACGTTAACTTTCATTCGTTTAACACTTTATATTTATAATTTATATTGCCGCACAAATTCGAACAAACAGCAATCGCCATGGCTCAAATGGCATAGCATCTCATTTCTAATTAGTTGGTCCATGATGCGAATTCCAGCCGCTATGTTTTATCCAAATATTGTAATTCTTTTTTTAAAATTGTCATCTATTATTTATCTAAAATGTAAAAGGTTCTAGATCTTTCTTAAATATTCAAATTGGATCGTTTTCGCACATTCTATATATGTATAAAAGCTGAGAACTTACCATCAATGATAGGTAAGTTCTCAGTCTTTTAGGAGATTGAATTGCGCCAGTGAGTGAGTGATTATTTTTCTAGCGCAAGATCCATTCTCTGGATAAACTGCGCCGCAACTAATTTGCGCGAGGATAGAACCTGGGACCTAGTGGTTCGCAGTCCAGTAACATGACCAGGATACAAAAGCATATGCTCGTGCAGCGTAGTTGTTAACTAGGTTAATCTATATGTTATTCACCACAGTCTTGTGCTGTTAGAGTTACCTAATTCTAATAAATCTAATTGTTTGTTTAACTCTTTACATCTTCATGACAATATTAGAAAAAGACAGATAAAATTTTTAAAAACGGTTTTTCGGAGAGTTAAAAATAAATAAATAACCAATAAAGTTCTTCAATACTAAATGTCAGAATTTTTTGACGATTTCTGTCTTTTTTTTTTAAATCCATATATACTTCGCATACGAGAAAGTAAACTTTTTTTTCTTTTTATATAATCTTCCGGTTGCATACACTTACACATTTACAACTGTTTGCAGCTTACCAATTGTTTTTACATCCTGTATGCTATGATATAAAAATAAAGCACGTACAAAAGATATAATCAGTTACAATATTTTTTTTAATGAATGTGCTCATCCATTTTGTTTTCCTTTGTTTCTGCAAAGTTGAAAAAAAAATAAGGAAATGACTAAAGATTACCAGAAAACGGTTATCTTAATTATTTAAGAGATTTATCTCCACTAAAGAAACGCTTGTGAATACCGCAGAAGTATTCGCGAATTCTGGGAATATCGGTAACCGCGAATGACTCGAAGCTAAACTTCAGTCATCGTTCAGGTTTCTTGGCGAATTTCACTTCACGCTTGTATGCACATCCACTACTATTGTTTGACAATGAAATGTAGGTTTTATTGATTTTTCAGAGAAGTGCATTTTCTAAAATAAATTCTTTTTAAAAAATCAAATTTCATCGAGATTGATATACTCGGTATTTCTGGTTCCTTGATTAATTAGTATGAACTTGTAAATAAAATGAATTTATGTCATTTTCGCATAATGGCATTTGAATGTACGTATAACCTAATGAGAAATTCTTCGATTCATGACCAAATTTTACATAATCCTTCACCTACAGGACAGGAAAAAACAGCTGTTTTTCTGTAAAACCAGACCAACAAAGATTTATATGGGAAAAAAGGAATACAGCTGTTGAAGTACATAGTTTGCAGGCTTCCATTGATAAAATAGCAATCCAATAAATATAAAATATCCTAATAATATATAAATATAATAAAAACTTATTTTTATGATGTACGACATACATTATTGATCGCCGGAATAGTTCTCCCTTCGCATTTCCAGAATACTTGCACAATATAAAATATTCTGTTCATTAATCTTTATACCCAGGATCAAGCATTGTCGAGGCAGAACAAGACCGCCAAAAATCCCTGTACTAGTCAGATAAATATTGGAATCAGGTAACGAGCTCTTGGAAATCGATATGGGCATGAATTGTAGCCCTCCCCTCCGCCCTTAAATTTTGCTTATAGTGACAAATTATGGTACCTTTTGTGTTTTACTGTATAATAAAAAAAAACTGAATATGTAATTTTGGATGCTTTCTTTTCCACCAATCAAATTAAAGATTTGATACAAGTATACAATTTAGGGCATAAGACTACGTATCGAATTTCACCCGTTTAGTCGTAGGACTATAGAGTTACACACACAAATTTAACAAACTAATTAAAACTGATATTTAAAAAAGTATCATTTTATCAAATTATAAGTAAAGGTTTCAAATTTTTACTTGTTGAATCCAGTGGCATATGAATGTTATTTAATTTAAGTAATTTAGCTTAGACTTTTTACTTCATATCTCAACTTTAATTATTTTGCCTACAAATGTACCCTTTCCATTATATTTATAACAGAACTAGGATTTAATACGCATGAGATAGAAATGAAAGACGAAAATCAGAATTTAATTCAAGTGCAGTGTTGTTTTTAATTTAAGGATAACTTTTTACTGTTATCTTTGATGATTGATGCATTTCTCAGAAGTTTATAACCAATAAGCAACAACATAATAGTTATTTTAGACTTTTATTTTACTTGTCAGAGCATACGAGTTACTTTCTGATAACATTGAACTAATTCTGCATTCTTGAATATTTATTAGTTCAAATAAATACTCAAGATAAATAAAGATTCGTTAACATAACATAAAATCATAAACACGTGAAGTTAATACAATTTTTGATATTTTTTAACTTACTCAAGCTGAATTTGAAATCCATTCCTTGACTCTAGAACTTCGAAACAAACAATATGATCTAACACCATATCTGATGGCGTTTAACCATCAGCTATTCATTCATTAGCTATTCATTAAAATAGATTTTAGTGTAATAAATATTTTCAAAAAGTGAGCAGTAAACTCTTGCCTGAAGAGGTTTGCACCTCACGATTTTACACATTCACGCTTTCTTAATTGTTTCCATTTAATTTGTCCAAAGTTAGAATTTCATGCATATACTGTATGTATAAGAACTTCGGCAGAAGTTTTTAAAAGCTTGAAAGGATTTCCATCGAAAAATGAAGCGAAAGAACAAGTTGTACAAGTTGCGATTTTCAACTAGTTACTAGTTCAAACATGGAAGCTGTGGCACAATGTACCCGAAACTAGTGGTTGCTACACACATACACACACACGCGAAGAAATTGTTGGACAAACTGTCAGCCAGTAGATATATATGATACTCATCTACAATTCTGAGGATGCGGAAGTTTATAATATTGTTTATAAATATTTTTTTATTACAAATTCTTCTTTGTGTTCAATAAACTATTGCATACAATTTTTTTTAGTTACTGTCATGATTCATGATTTTTATCAGTATTGCCAGTCTGTTCAAAGAAAATATTACATTCTGTTATTAGTTTGCAACCTATTCCAGCTATAATAAAAAATAATTATTTTTGAAAAATTATTCATTTTTAACTATATGCAAAAATTGTATATAGTAAAAAAAATAATGACAAGACAATCAAATTCGCATCATTTAATTGTTTCACTTGAAGATAGCGTAAAAATAACTGTGTTCGGATTACAGTTTATGCAGGAGAATATCAAAATAATGAAATAAAAAGTAATTTCTGAATAACCGTCAGTAGGGAAGCTCATTTTGGATAGTTTTAGAAGATTTTCATTGATGACAATTGAGAACTTTCGATTGCACAATCATTTCCTTATTATTATCTTAAGTGAAAGTGTACTAGAAGGTCTTTTCTGCCTCTGTAACAACACTTTGTTAAATATTCATTACAAATTGGCTCAGATTCAGGTCACAATCCATTCTGATCGTAAATGAATTGACCTTTATGTTTCTGCTGACCATGAGCTGCTTCGTGTAGAAGACTAAAGGTTCGTTATTTTCCACCAGTATAGTAAATTCTGTGCATTTGAAGTGATATTTCGTTTTATTTTAAAACTTCATTTTTTGTTCATTGGTAATGAATATGGTTCGCACACGACTATGTGTTGGCGTAAAAACGTTTAAAGATGTTTTTATGTACATTTTGCTACAGTATTTCCATCACTAAAATGAAACTCAAATCATCTTTCATTGTTATTTCTAATACTTCGTCCTGGTATTTTCTTCCATATTTATGATTTGGATATAGGCGATCATCAGTATTTATTTTCCTGTAATTGAATAAGTTACTATTTAAAGCATTCTTTTGATAAAGCTTTTAGATGGAGATTACAGTTAACGTTTATTTCACAAGTAAAAAACTATAAAAAAAATTGACGTTCGCGCATTTTAAAACACTGTTGATCTTTCTTGTAATATAATTAATTTGGTGTATATTTTATCTTTCTTTTAGCTTGATATTTTGCTTTTTTGATGTAGTACATTAAATTTTATTATTTAGTCAGTAAAGAGAGAGTATCTTTCAATATATTCAGAAAGAGTATATTCAGTATTTTTCTTGAATAATCCTCTGATATATTACATAAATGATTAAATATATTCTTTAGTACTTAGAAAACTCCGCTGAAAATTTTTTTTCTTCCAGTACATTTTTTTTTTTTTTTTTTTTTTTTTTTTTTTTTGTGAAACCGTTTCAATTCAACAAGCATTATTTGATTCGTTGATGTGTTTCAAAATCAAATTTCGAATTTTAGGTAAAATATCAGAAAATTAAAGAGAAGTAAGTAAGGCTTCTACAATAGTAGGAGCATAATTAACAAAATTAGAAGTTTGAAAATATTTCGATGCGTAAGACGCTAAGTAAAGATTCATGTGAAATTTTCAGCAGCTATTTATCCCGGATAGAATTAATTAGTCGCCAAAAATAAATGGTTACAAATAAGTAAAATTTTTATAAGAGGTGAGTTATGCTTTGAATTTAGATATCAATTTTTGATTGTAGCCAATTTTTGATTCTATAGATGCAATCTTTTATTACAAAAACTTAAAATATAATCACCAAGCATACATGATTCAATTATTATCATGTATAAATCATGTCTAATTTATATTGAGTGAATGTCTAATAAATTAATGCATATTAATTGTTATGTATGAACTCTAAAGAAAATCAATCAGCATACACTAGGTAGATATCGATGTATGCGAACCAGGTCTTTTTGGTAACGCATGATTGTCTGACAAACTAAACCATATTAACTCTGTAAAGTAAGAACTTTAACGAAAACTACGGATTAACGCTAAGCAATTACTATGACGTTCGAGTTTATCCTGTTTATAATGTATCAGTATCTAGCAAACTAATTCAAATTAATTTTTTTATATAAGAATTCTAAATAAAATTGATGAATATATATTATTTATTTACCGCTATGTGTGAGTCAAGTCTTACTGATTCTGCATGAGTGTCTAACAAACTAATATACTTTAATGTTTAAGAAATCTAAATAAAATCAATAGGCTAAACACTAATTTATCGACGTCTTTGAGTCAAATTTTGTATACACTGTATGAGTGCCTGATAAACTAATTCAAGAATAACTTTTCTAGTCAAAAATTAAATCAAATAGATGGGTGAATGCGATGTAGTTATATCCATGTATAAGCCAAGACTTGTCTATTATTTCTGACAAACTAATGCAAATTAAGTAATCTAAATAAACTCAATGAGCTAAAACGATGGAATTACCGCCATGCATAAGTCCTTGTTTGTATCGCATGAGTGTCTGACAAACTTATCTGCGACAATCAAGAGAATTCCTCCAAGACACCGACGGAATCTTCCTTTTCCCGAATCGTGATGCAAGTGATCAACAACCTTGAAAAGCAATCAGCAGGGGGTGAGACGCGAACCTGCTTCGAGATTTTCCACAGACAGGTTCTCCAGCCAAGTGGAACCCTTATAAAACTACGGGAGCAGCGCTCTCGGAGAACTCACTATTTAGGAGGCCCTCGACTGTGTCAGAGTGCCTTTTTTTCATCCCTTGCATCCTTCCACTCCAACAGGTGAGTCATTCCACCGGACAACTTCTTCTCTCAGTTTCCGTTTCTGTTGTTTCTCACTTATGAGTAAGATGGTCGACTTGGTCATATTCCTTTTGCCTGTTCAAAGGCTAACTGTTTGAGTTTTAGAAATTTGTTGCACCGAAGTAATGCATTTGTGGACTTTTTCATCTCATAGATGATATTTCGCGACTCATAAATACTGAAAAGAAAAATATCAGTAAGAGATCAGTTTAAAACAATTATATAAGGAAACTAATCGTTGATTAAGAAATGAATTGTTACAAGTTTTTAGCAAACGTTGAATTTCTTGAATCGTAAAATTGTAGTTTTTGATATATGGCATTTTCTATAAAAGTAACTCTTTAGTTAAACTATATAATGTTTTATTTTGAAAGAGTTATTTTTAATCATTACTTATAATGAGATTTTCGCTTTTATACTATTTAAATTGACAGAAATCTGTTTATAAGAAATTATAGATTTTTAAACTGAAATATTTTTTTTTAATAATTCAAAGACTTGGTATTGCTTTGAAACAATTTTTCAAATACATCATTGTTATATATGAAGGCGAAAAAAAATTACGAAATATACATAGTTTAAAAAAAATTAATCAAACGTATTAAATATTCCAGGTATTTTTTTAAATTTTTTGAGTTTTAGCTAATGGTTTCAATTTTTCATTTGAATTTCATATATACCAGATTTATTTGTTCTGGGATACTACTGTTATCGAACATTCAAATTTTAATTTAATAGAAATTTGGAAGTTACTTTTTTCTTTAGACCACCCTGATATTTAATTTTTAACTTGATTTATGAAATTCAAACTTAAATGGTATCAATTTTTCCTACGTTACTTCCGTTGCGCCCATAACATTTTATAAATGTAAAAACTATCTTCATCAAAGTAAGGAAAGTTATATAAACATTATCTGTAATGGAATCGATGTTTAGTTTAATATTATTCAATTTTGTTCACTATTATTCGTTTATTAACTATAGTAGTAATTAGATTTTTCTGAATTTCTCTAAACACTAAAATATGCTGATCTGACTTGGCTGTTACAATCTATTTATAAAACAACTCTATAGACTTTTTTTTGTCAAATAGATAATAAAATCTATATGGAAGAAGAAGCGAATACATTTTATATATAATAATAATAAGTTAGTTAATAAAAAGAATTATAAATGTATAAAAATTCCCTTTCTAAATACTTGGTTTGTTGTAGTTTATTCTTTAAAAGTAAATAATTTGCTTAATTTAATAGCAAAACACTCTTAAAAATCTTTATTTCGATAACACTAATAAGATCTTAAATGGGATATTAAAAAGGTATTTATATGCATTAACTTACTTATGATACCACAATCTTTTATGCTTTTTTAACTGTCTCACTATCTGTATTCCGCAAACAAGAGGTCATCTAATTGGATAGTAAAGGAAACAAAACATTTATAGAGTTAAAATTTGATACATGATTGCTGAAATTTATGGTAGCGTTTCCACTATTTGACTGGTACATGAAATGTAATATTATGATTGATTTTTTGATAAGTCCTTCGGTTAAACTTGTGATGAAAGGACTTTCATTTATACAGTTTTTTATTTAGAAACAAAACGTGACCAAACATCTTAGTCTTTCAAAGATTAGCTTATTTTTTCCTCATTATAAGTGAAATGGCCCATGAAATATTGGATAGTAACTTCTAAAGAATGTGAAATCCGTGTTATGCAAAAATTCACAAGTTATCAAGTTTTATGTTCCAAAAAATACAACGGAAAGAGTAAAAAAGAAAACATTTATCACACGCCAGTAACTGAAAATCCAAGGCTGTCGTGTCTGTTGAAAGAAAACAGTTTCTGGAAATTTTCGGCACATTTTGGTAACTGCAATCTGGCATTTGTATAATAAAAGGGGAAAAAATTACACGCGCTGTTAAACATACCCTAGTTGCAAAACAATCGATATATTTGTTATATAATCTGAATATTTACAAGCCATTGTGTCAACATCACTTCAAAATATTGCTTTAATGCTTTCCGTTTTAAAATTCTCTTTATTTGAAATTTTTTGTACTTAATGCCAAAAAGTTATAACATTCTTTTATGGTAATAAGATAATAGGATATACATGCAAAAAAAAAAAAGTTCGAATTTTATCCAAAGATAACAAAATTTATTTGGAAAGATTTGTCCATTATTTCCTTCACAGTTTTCTGTTTATAGTTTATTTTTTTGATGCCTGCAAGTGTTTTCATATTTTATTAGAAACATTGAAAATAATAAACATTATGCTTTTGATTGCCATTTCTAATGCATAAAAGGTACTTTAATCATCAAATAATCAAAGAATAATTTCTTGGATATTAATACGAAAGTTAAAGAAAAAGAAATAATAATTACATAAATAAAATAATAAAAAACAGGTACCTCTTCGGGTGTATTATTTTAGTGTTAATAAGTTAATAAAAATCAGAATAATTAAATTATTCTGTTTTTATTGCAATAAATATGAAATGTTAGCATTTCCTTTGAAAATAATTTTAATACTGGGTAATTCAAGTGTATTCAGATAATTAAAATATTTTTTAAAGTTCAGAGTATTGCAGGAAAAGATCAGTGACCTCAAGAATATCAACTATCGATTATATGTAAATTCGAACCCGATAAATCTAATGATGCAAAAAATGTTATGATGGCACTTTTTTTAAATCTCGGAATATTTGTTCAATTACTTATTAATTGAATTTATCACTGAGTGTTTATAAAAATAGAATTCTCATATCGTTTCTCTTTCAAAATTAACATGTATCGTGAATGTTGTTAATATTAAACAATAATAAATGAATTATGCTTATTAAAAAAGACTATTAGCACCTTTTATTTTCGATCGTACCAATTGTGGTGGGGGGGGGCATTTTTGTCCCTGTTTTCAGCTACACATCACCAAAACATGGTAATCTTATGAATTGCGGTTTCGCTTTCTTTTGCTTTTCCCTCTATAGTGTTCCCAGTAGGGATTTTTTGACTCCGACTAGCCGGAGTTTAATGGTTTGCTTTATTTGTCTTACTTCTTAAATTTAGAACCTTGGATAATTAAGTAAGATTGGATTAAAAATGTAAGTTATTGAATTTATAATTTCTTTCATTACAGAAGATGAGTAAAACGGGTTTTGCTTCATGTATTGAAACTATACATTCTTTTTTAGTTCCTATATGTAAATGGAAATCTAAGCATAGCGAAATAAATTATGAGTTTAATTCTAAATATAGTGTAATATGAATTTTAATTTAAAAAATCTATACTTATCTATGAAAGAAACAATCCAAGATAAAAGCCCAACTATCTACTGTTCGAAAAACTTATAACATTCTATTAATTACAGGAAAAGATGAATTATTTTCGTTCGCAGAATTATTTTCGTCTCAGAGGAATTTCAATTGCTCAAACTGATTGGGTCCATAGTCTATTCTGGTAATTGGAAACGCGGTTTAAAGAGACTAACTTTAAATTATGACTTATTTTTTCCTATAAAGTTTCTAAAGCTGTTTATTAGAAGTTACAAAATTAAACCATAGATACTATTGCTTATTAACTTTTTTAATTTTTAAGTAAACTTACTTTAAATTAACTTTTAACTTACGTAACTTTTTCATTAGTTATATTTTTAACAATAGACTTCGTAAAACAGAATTCGCGAATGATACAAAATTTCTCTGCGTCATTTGCACTTTTCCTATAATTCTTTGAAAATGTTCTTAGAAAAGTAGTCCCACACTAAAAACACGAAACATATGCATACTGCCATTTTTTTCCATTAAAAATTAGATGAATTTTCTCACACCCACTTAAGGATGGAATTGTGTTTTTTTTTTTTGTTTTTGTTTTTTTTTCCTCTAAATAACTTCTTGGATTATAAAGCATCACTTTTAAATAAGCTAACTTACTTTCAATAAACTTTAGATAAATACTTTAATATATAAAATAAATTAACAATATACAATAAACTAACTTAACAGAGTGGGGGAGTTTACCAACTTATTGGGGGAAGATGGGAAGATTATAAGCCCATGAAAGGATTACAAATTTATTATTAAGGATGGTAAAACTTTCACAATATTACCTATCTCAGAAATCGACTTTGAAGATAGCGTTGGCTTTCTAAAAAATTCCTTGATTCTATTTAAAAAAAATGAAAAACTCAAAAGGTTTTATGGTGGTCGATTCTATGGTATCTACTTGCCAGAGATTCAACAAAACATAGCAAATAATTGAGGCTCTATTGCACCTTCATTTCTTTAGTTCGAGTATTCACCAAGACAATACTGAACATTTTTTTCGGCAATTACTTCAAGAAAATAAGTTCAACTTTCTTTTTGTTGTAAAATATCAAATAGGTTTACTTTGTACAATTGCTATCTTGACTCAGAAGTAATTATTAATTTGTTTTTGAGGTAGAAATAAAAAAGCACACGACTAACCAAATAAATATAAAGACAATTTCTATTATTTTATTTAATTATTTTATAAAAGGATCTAATTATAAAATTTAATTACAACAAGAATTAATTAAATGAATGAAAAAAATTGTCTATTTTTCCTGTTGCTTTTGCTAGATTTTAGCTATTTGCTGTAGTACAGTCACTGTTGATATACGTTAGCTATGGCAACCAAGACGGGTGAGCCTTCTATAAAACATACCCTGCCTTAGGATTCATTAAATCAAGGCAGGTAACCTTCCCAAGGTGACTGGAATTTATAACTGAAGATTGACGATATAAGTATAATGTAGCCTGTAGAAAGTTCTAATGCACCAACAGACAACATTCTTCAAGTTGTTGTTCCATCTGTCGAGTTAAATAACGATAATTGCGCAGCGGTTCTTCTTTGTAAATAAAATTTTTATCTGCGGTTAAAATTTTCGCTTGTGATTTAATGACTGAGAGCAATTATTGCATCAACACACAGCTATTGTTTTCCAGACAATAGACATTTGGCCGTCTGTGGTTGTATTTGTGGAGGGCTTGCAGTTGAAAGGATTTACAAGACATATATTACTTCTAACTCAGAATGGCGTCATACATCTTATCGTAGTATACATTCCAGAAGCTGGAAATGCCAAATAAATAGTGGAGAATTGTTACGCTGTTTCTCATTTTAAGTGTATGTTAGTAAGGTAATAGTGAAGTTTTACTCAGAGTATTAGCTTTAAATTGGAAAGTTTTTTAAGTAGAATTTGTTAAATAATATAGAATAATTTATTAAATAATATAGAATAATTGTTGAAGAAGGTTTGATTAGGGTGCTATTTATTTTATATTTTAAGATTTTATTTAAAATTCAGAGGACTGATGTTGGAATATTAAAAAAAAAAAAAAATAGGTCAAATAATCGTTATATTTCAGGTCATAAATGGCATGTACTTTAGAGGAGAAAAAGAGAACGAAATATAATTTAAATGGTGTGAAAGTGACTTAGGGTTTGTATATATCTCAGATTACAAACCCTTTCAGTATTTCTTAAACTTCAACCCTTCAAAAATACCTTCTCGTATGAAAAAGTGAAATGTTACTATTAGAAAAATTTTCTCACATAATAAATTTTATGGAATTTAAAAAAAAGGTATATTAAGGAATGATAAAGAGAAAAAAAAAATTCAACAAAAAATATTGTTTAAAATTTTTAATTATATGTTTTCAAATCAAAAGAAAATTTGAGAAAATTCTCAAGAAATATTTTTTGAGTATAAATCTTAAAAAATAGGAAAGAAAATAGCTCTGTTAAAAATTTCACCAACATAATTTTTTACCTTCTCCGCCTTTCACGAATTCGCTTAGAGGGATTTATTAAGCATTAGAATTATGAGAAAAAAAACTGTTTAATATAATCAATTGCAATAAGAATTTCACAGCAAATGTTGCCATTTAATGCATTAAAGCCTAAAAAGTTTACAGCAAATAGCATTTCAAGCAGCAATATTTCCGTCCTTTTTTACTAACGAAACTCTTCAATTTCTAAAATATATCAACATTTTCATGTGACAGAGTGAAATTATACATTATGAAACTTTATGCTAAATTGTTGTATTAGTTATTTTATATACAAAACTCAATTATTATGTCATCAGAATGTTTGCCTCATAAAATGGGAGTGTTCATTTAAAATTTCACCTTGGACACCTTTCATGAACAAAAAAAATATTTGAATACTGTCAAACTAATTTCTTTTAGGTATTTTCTGATTATGTAGTTTGATTCTTAAACTGGAACTTTTGAATGACTTTAATTTTTTAAAGTCAATTTTATTAAATCTAATACTATTAGATTGTGCAAATTTTTTCAAATAGTTTAGAATGATCTAATGGTTTGATTTTCAACTATTTATATATGTTTCAAGAATTTTTGAAATACTGTTTATTTCAAGAATTTTGGAAACATTATTTATTTATTTTTCAACAAGATTTTTGGCGCAATTTTTTTGTTATATGATGCTCACTAATTATTTATAAAATATAAACCATTTTGTAAGATATTCCTTTGTTTTTTTTTTCTTTCATTTACGATACTGTATCATTTTTAAGACATACTAATCAACATATTTCATTTAAATAGATGAATATGAATTTCTTCTTGATCCCTGCAATACTTTTTGCCTTCTTTCACCTCAGTCAAGCAGGTAAGATGAATTAAGATCCCATTTTCTTGTTTCTATTTTAATTTATTAATTGGATGTGATTTGTGAAATTAAATATCCGTTTTTAAACTTCTTTATGAGATTGAATGGTTTAGTAACTCTCACCAATAGTTGAGTGGTTGCATTTACAATGCCTTCTTCGCAATCCGATACTATTTCAGCAAAGGTCCTTAGCTGTAATCATAATTCTTATTAATCTGCTCCATTAGTCAATATATTTTTTGTGTGTCTGTGTGGGGGAAGGGGTTACAACTCAAACCTGTGATCCAATAAATACTGAGATCCCAAGGTCATCGATCAAACTTCATGCTTCGTGTTTATAACAGCTAATTATATTAAGCTTCATATTTTTGACAGACACACTACATTTTAATAAAGAATGAGGTGAAAATTCGAAAATAACTAAGATTCTCTAACATACAGACTTTTTTATATTCCTAAAATTTATTTTTGTAGTTATTTGGGGATGTAGATTAAAAATATGAAAATTATTACATAAACCGGTCATTCTCGAACATTTCATACAATGTCAATGGAATGATGGCATTCCACATCATTCTGTTTCCCATTCAATGGGATCCTATCCAAAAGGATGATGGATCTCCATGACATCTTCTAGTCCATTTGGGCAGAGAGGATATGTCAATTTTGATTACTTTTCCATCTTGACGACATATTTTGGCATGTTACCATTCCACTAGCATGGTATGGATATCTACCTTTATAATCGCATTTTTACCGGAGGCTTTCTACGTATTCTTTTCAGTTTCTATACCGTTCGAAGTGTACGAAAAGAAGGTAATTCTAATCAAATGATTCATTAGCTGGTTCATTTATTGGTAAACATAAGTCCTATCCATCACAAATTTTAGATAGATCGGCGAACTAATTAAAAAGGATACACAAAATGAGGGAAATCTGTTATAAAATTTAATCATATGCTTGCCATTAGTGATACGTTTATCACAATGTCCATAGTGTTGCAATCATGTCACAAACAAGCATAAAAATGATTTTTAATAATGAAGAGGTCTTTTTTTCAAAGCTTCGATAAATCATAAAAAAGGAGACAAGTATGGAGAACAAAATGAATTTATAATCAAGCATTATGTACGTTTATGGCTACTTATCGCATAATTGTCTTGAAACTGAATATGAGCTATCTGTCATACCGGTATCTTGGTCATCTGTCATCTTGACTTGAATATGAGGCATCTGTTATATCAGTAAATCAGGTTTCTTCAAAAAACATTTATCTAGTTGTGTGAAGGGACCTTTGAAGTTCCTGATTATTCTAGATTATCATTTTCACATTCTACCCAATTCTTCGATTCAGGAAAGAGATGATAATCACTAGGCTTTAAGCTACATTCTCCGTGAAGCACGACTAGGATGAAAGATAATCACAATGTTCAACGAGTTCATCAAATTGTTCGAAAATAATGGACGATGTTGGAATCCTAGGCAATGAGCTGGTCAATCAGCATAACAAATTGTGACTTTGGAGGGCGAATGTTGAGACATTTTAACTCTATACTCTTTCCTTAAAAGAAATTTCAAAGAACTTCAGATAAATGAGAGGTTTTAAAAGAGCTTTAAGACCCATCTCACATCTTTAGAGACAATTTTTTTAAGAAGGTAGAGAAAAGCTGATACACTAATATAATAAAATCATGAATTCATAACGAATATGTCGAAAAGTAACCATGATTGCTCATAACTTTTTGTTATAAATTCATTTTGTTCTTTATACTTCTCTTTAAAGTTCTCGCAATTAAGCAAATAGTACTTTTCATATAAGTAATAAAATTGTGCCTTTATATGTTTTTTCTTTTTAAATAAAATTGAACCATTTATGAACAAAATTACTGAAAGTGATTTTCTTTTTTCGTATTTTGTAACTATGCTTGTATGTCTTTAAATACGTAATAGTATTATTGTTTCAAAAATATTATTATATTTTTTTTTGTTATTTACCTCTCTTCTACACATAACATTTCCTTTTGCTGTTATTATCATGTCATTATTTTTAAGTGCATACTTAAAGATAATTTTCAATAGCATTCATTAATTTGTTAACGCACCAACAATCCTCTACAACATTTCAATTTCCTCTTAGCGCTGAAATATATCATATGCTATTAAATTAATCCTTGGGGAAAATTATAAATAGCCTCGACAACGCATATATATTGCATATTCTTGTAAACAACTTACATTCTAAATTACTGAAGAACTAAGTGGCATCATTTACTTTTTCGTACGATTAAAAAAGGTTTTATTTTTTAAAAATCGTTCAGTTTCAATGATCTGTTAATGGTTGCGAAGAATTAAAACTGAGTAAAACTAATACTTAAGGAATTGAACGATTCAACTACAAAGCTATTAAGCATCTTGAAGGTCGCATTTTGCATGATTTTACTTATTAAAACCTTCATCACGTGACCCATTCCAAAAATGAGAAACGCACTGGCAATGATGCGATGCATAAATGTTATTAAATCACGTAAACAACAAGTGTTTGTGTAATTTGTACAAAAATATTTCTCTTAATTTTACAGACATACAACTGTCACTGATTGTTAGCATATAGAATTGCATAGCTTTAGGATTGCTTGAATGAAAACGAATTGTATTTCATTTTAAAATGATTTTAGTAATTTATTCTCTTTGAGTTAAGTAAATAAGGAAGTGGGATTTTAAGTCGATATATGAATTTGTGGTTATGAAAAATAACATTAGAAAATATTGTTCCCATTGTTGAATGCTTCATTCCATGAAAATATTTCGTTACTTGACTGTTATTGTCTAAGTTCTAAGCCTTGAAGTGTATTTATCGTTTTCCTGAAAGCAGAAACTATAGGTTGCTTTATTGCCTCATTAATTATTTCTCACTTTTGAAAATATTGGTGAAAAATTATGTAGTAATATCTGTATGAGATATTTGGTAGTTTGGTAGTTTTAAGCAAAAAAGGATAAATCTAAAGAACATGGCACAGATTTTTCGCCATTATTTGCCAAATCGTAGCCAAAATTAGCAAAATAATACAGTTAGATTACAATATATCGCAATTTACCACCCTTAAAAAATTATAGTTTTGCAATTGTTCTGTATTTTTAGTTCATTCAAAAGAATAACTTCACAGTTAGAAGATATCTAGTTCTATTTTATCATTAAGAGTAAACCCATTGCAGCAGAAGCAAATTTTTTACTATAAATTTAAAGTTTGCCCATCAAAAATGAATTTTTCGGATGATTTCTCGTTAAATATGTTAATCATGACGATTTTTATTACAACCCTAAGAGCTGTTATTTACTGCAATATTCAAGACGGCGGATTTTAGTTTGTTGTTAAATGATTCGCGCGATTTTGCTGTGGCCCCGGACATCAAATTAAAATTGTATCAACTTTTTTAAGGAAAAATCTTTTATGCCATAGTAGCTGATGGTAAAGCTTCAGCTCTCTGTATATGATTATTCAAAATTATTCGGTGTTGTATAAATGACGTTCCTTTAAAATAAATAAATCTAACCTGTATAGTTTATTTTCTTTATTTTTCAAAAATCAAGCATTCTTTTTTTATCCAAAATTTATAATACCCTTTTAAATTAAATAATTAATATTCACTTGAACAAAATAGTCAAACTCTCAAAAGCTCTTTTAATTGTTTCTTTTATATTTTGTATAAAAGTCTTATTGTAAGACATTTGTTTTAAATTAATCGTTGTCGTTTACTCGAGCAAGATATATCGGTTATAAAAAGTCTATAGTTTGTATAGAAATTTAATTTTTGGGCATTCCTTAAAAATATTTACCTTCTTAAACTCCTCCATGACCATCCTTTAACATGGCATTAATATTAAAATCTTCATTATTCTGTAATGGAAACCTTTTTAATGGTAATTGATATTTCAGAAGTTTCTTTTCTTTATAGGTTTAAAAAATAATTAAGAAATGGTGTTCAAATTCGAATTATTTTACAAAATATCACACAGTCCAATAGTCAAAATAAAATTAAAAATGTATAAAACGAAGCTATAAATATACTGAATTTTTTACTCCCTTTTCATGAATGAGAAGGATAAATTACCGAATATTCCTTCTAAGTTCATGTGCACTCAGCTGACATTCTGAAGGAAGAAAACTCTTATCTGCCTCACGTGTCAGATTAGAAATATGAACTCATGGGAACTGATACGTTTGTGCCATTTTTTATCGCCAAGCTTGTTTGTAGGCACCTTCTTCGTGATGGCAGTTTAAAAAAAAAATTGGTGGCACGAATGCAAGTCTCGACCAGAGGTCCCCTATCCCCCGTCACCTGAGCACCAAACAAGGAGAAAGTATGTTGTCGACTTCAGACGATAGAAAGTCGGTGCCTTGCCTGTTTGCTCTCTGTAGGGGTCATCATCCTTCGAAATAACATGCTCTTTCAGGTGTCCTTGACGTTCGGAGGGTCAGCGATACACGTTTCTACGAGGGGAAGGAGGGAGACAGGAGATTGAACCCAAGTGTTCTTCCATTCTCGCTCGTTGTTATTCCTGCCAGACAACATGGGACGGGACCAACAAGAAAAAAACTCCATAAGACCTGATAAAAAATGATTTTTACTTAGCGGAATCAGTTTGTGGTTAAGGTCATGGCTTTTTTGCGGTTTGGCAATTTTCTTGGAAGACATGTGTAAGAATCCTCAGCAAGGGAAAAAAAATAAATAATAAAAAAATACGATGAAAAAGTGAGCCAGGTGGCAAACTGGCAGAAGGTTCTGGTCTGCGATTTTTTGACGTTGCGACACAGTCATTTACTTGTAAATTATTGTTAAATGCTGCGTTTGCTCATTGGATGCATTCTTAGGACGACTGTCTGCACTTAACAATCTTTTCCCCCCTGTTCTTGTAGAAAATAAAAAGTAATACAAAAACCACATTTTTTTTTTTTTTTTTTTTTTTTTTTTTTGATATGCAGAGAAAATTGCCATCGATTATAAAATTATATTTTTGAACGGAAAAAATTGGATTTCTGTATAATTTGCTCTTACTATTCGTACTATTTAATGTTGTAGAAACATGGCAAATATGTAAACCTTTTTTTTCTTTCTTTTTCTTTTTTTTCCTATGTGCATGGAAAATTACCAGCGTATGGTTGAAAATTTTAAACAATTTCTGCACGAAAGAAAAAAAAAATCAATTTTTACAAATAAAAAGTCGTGGGACATTGCAATCCCCTTGTTTATTTATAAACTAAAAAATAATATGCATCGCCAATATTTTTTTTTCCACTAGGAAAATTTATGCATTAATAAGACATTTCATGAGGGAGAAATGTTTAACAGTCTTGCACATGATTTTATACATTGATATACACTGGAAGAATATACTTTATCGTTATCACCTTATTAATATTTAAAACGCATTTAAATATAAATATACAAATATCATTGTGATGAATTCGCATGTTCTGTTCTCTGATCAGAGTTTATTTCTATGACAGGGTATAGTTTCTTTATAATATAATGCTATAATTCTATGATTAAAATTTAAACTCTTTTTTTGGTTTGGAAACTGTATCTTAAAATTAGAATAATTAAAATATTGATGCAACTAATTAACTTTTTAATTTTGTCACTCAAAATATGAACCAGTTTCCGTTAAATTGAATATTTTATGATTATCCGTGACGTAATATGTGTTGATTTTTATTTAGAAAGTTTTGTAATGACTATGGTGATGAAATTACGGATATTAAAAACATTTTTAAATTTTCTCATAAACATACAAAATCACTAAATTTTTTTTTATTTGTTTAGCTAAAGAAAGAGTAAGAAACTTTGAACTTGATACGTTTGATACTAAAAATTAATTTAAAAAAAGATTTTATTAAAAAGAAAACTAATTTAAAAAAACTGAAATTAAAAACTAAAAAATATTATTGATTAATAAAGAGTTAAACAAGTGTCACGTGCTAAATAAATTTTAAACTTGTCATGCATAATTTAGCCTTGTAAATCACAGTTATGACAGTAAAAAAAAAATAACACAATTGCTTTCCTCAGTTAGGAAAAAGAAAAACTGTTTTATTGGTACTTGTATTAATTAGATATTTAAAACGAATTTCCAGATTTTATTTTAAATAAACTAATATTTCCCGCATATTTCACTTTTTTTTTTTGATTTTCTAAATTTTATTCAAGTACACATTTTATTCACGGTTTTTTAAAAAATTAATTTAGTTTTTTTAAAACTAATTTGCAATGTACTTTTCAACGAAAAGGTTATTTGCAATTCGATTGGTATGCTCTCACTTATTTCGTGGTATATGATCTTTGTACTAAAGAAAAAACACGCATTTGATTTTTAATACTGTTTATGTGTGCTTTAGAAACACTGAAAACACGTTTTCCCAAGGAAACGCATGATTATACGCATAAACGGTATGAATCTTACTGATGTTCCGTTTAAAAGCAATATGAGGTTTATTTTGGGACAGATATCCTTATTTGGAACAGGTTTTAGATGACGAAGGTAACCACCAGAGCCGGACCTCTTCTCCAAATTTCTGTGTCGATAGGTACACACACAGAAAAGGTGTCCTGTCTAATAGTAAAAGTACCCTTGTCTCATCTGAATTATTGCAGGATTAGAGCATTTTTCTCTTCGCATTTAAAGAATTTTAAAACTAATGTAGAAAACTATTTTCAGCTAGTAAACAAATAATATTATTTTATGTTTTTATTTCAGGTCCTTTGCGAATTCAAAAAAGAGCAGCTTTTTACATAGCAAATGAAACAGGTATGATAATTTTTATGTCCTAATAATAAGATTTATTATATTATATTATGAAATGATTGATGTATACATATCAGACATGTTATATTTTCCCATATTTTGCTACTTTGCTGTTTATTATATTAATAACACAACACTAATAAACCACTTATTTATATATCGCTATTAACTAATCGATAATTAGCTCATATCGATAAAATTAATTTTAAATTCAGAGATAAAGATATCTTTGTATTTCATCTGCTTGATAGCATACAAAATAGATATTTATGAGAAAAAGTAAAAATGCTTATATATTTATATTTTATTTATAAATATAAAGAAAACAAAATTTCTGAAAATTAATTTTAATAGTAAGAGAAAAAGATTTACCTGCATTTGAGTCAAAAATAATAGGTTGCTCTAAACAAATTAAATTTGTGATTCAGCTTTTAAAAAATGTTTAGATTTAGAAAATTATTTCACCTAGTTTATTAATAGAAATCAATTTTATAATGAGATCATTGTAACTAATCAAGATGTTAAGGTTCAGCATCAATAAAAAGAAAATCATTTAACGTCGGGCATTTTTCTTTATATATGTTCTTTATATCACACCCATTTATTAACCTCATAAAAACGTTATCTGGAAGCATTCGATAAAACCAAATCAATTTAAACACCATCAGTCAATATTAACATCTTCTATAAAGTAATTATCTCTGATTATGGCGCACCTATATAAAATATTTTTTCCAATCCTGAAAACATGTTTTAAAATTGTTTATATGTTCCCTCTAAAGAACTTGTAGCGAATGAAAATAGCGGCTAACTATTAAAACAATATGGCATGTCGATCTCATTTGTGTTTTTACAATAAAAAAAAAAGAAATTGGAAAACAAGTATGATCGCGAAGTTGAATTAAAGTCTGTCTCCCAGGTCTGTCCTCACCGACTAGAATTTCTCAGCTTTTACTTTGAATTCTGGGGAAATAAAGAATGTAACTTGTGGAGTAAAGAATAAAAATTGAAGGGGAAAGCAAACGACCAAAAAAAATAATTATCAAAAGAAAGTAAAAAAAGATGAATAAATATTAGAAATATATTTTATTACAACTTTATTTTTCAAATTTATTTTCAAAATGGATATAGTAGATCGATCGTATTCTTTATAAATCAAATATTGGAAGGGGAAAAAAGAAATTCTTCAAAAGCTATTTTTTTTTAAATTTTAATTCTTAATTCTTAATATATTATCCTTTTGAAAATATATATATATATATATATATATATATATATATATATATTAAGAAGTATAAGTACATATAAGTATATAGTAAGAAGTATAAGTATATATTAGAAGTATAAGTTTTCTGTACAAACAATTTCAGAGTAGAGCAAAAATATCATCAATGCGTTCTTATTTTTAAAAAAAAATAGTTTTCCCCTTCCATTTCTTAAGACAACTAATGATGGTTTGTGCTGCCATCTATTGGTAATATTCCTTATTAATATCATACTGCATTAATCAAATTCGAAAGGAACTGTTAAAATATTTTATTTTTTTTCCAATCTGAATAATGGTTTTAATATAAAAGATAATTGTGCTAAAATACCCTTAATAAAAAATAATTGAAATTGGCAGGAAATATTAAGCATAGTGGGTATTTTTAGCCATTTAAATAATTCCCAATAATTGAAAAAAAAAAAAACCCTGTAAATTAAACAAATCCTATTTTAAAAATTTAAAAAATCATTATAAGAAAATAAAGACTGCCAGTATTTAAAATTAAATTCAGTTAAAAAATGGATTATTTTACTTTGAAATTATTATTTGAGACAAGCTAATTTTTCTCCAAAACTATGGTTTCATATAAAAACTACTTTCTTTAAGAATTTATTTCTGAACAAACAGAAATGTTTTTCTTAATGCTGATTTATTTTAAGAGGTAATTTTTTTAGTATCTAATTAAGGTGTCAAATGCCAGCTCAAAAAGTTCCAATATATATTTTTTCTTCATCTTTCATGGATTAATGTGCATTTTCATGAAGAAAAATAAATTGTTTGTCCTTCTGAAAGGGTAAATTAATAATGTCGGTGTAATATTTTCTGTGTTATTTCTATCAAGCTTATAGGTTTTTAGTGTAATTAGTTAAAGATTTATCAAGAATTATTTCGATAAAAAGCAAGAACATTACGAATCGTTCATGTTTTTTAACCCTCCAACAGCATGTGTGGTAGATAACACTGTGTACAATAGCGGAGACCCCATCCCAACGGATGACCCTTGCGAAGCATGCAGATGCCGACCCCCAGGATTTGCCTGCGTTCTGAAGGAATGTGAATCCAAACCAGGATGTCGAGCCGTTAGAAGAGCAGGACAATGCTGCCCAGAGTTCATTTGTGGTAAGTTTTAAAGATAACAATGGTGCTGAGAAATTTTTACTTCTGAATATTAGATTTAATAATCATCCAAACCTCCCATATCACAGTATACTTGTTCTCTGATGCATTGAAATCACGCTAAAGTAATGAACATGCTTAGCGGTAAGATTCGTATTATATAATAAACAGGCATATTTGATTTATTATGATAAATAAATCTCGTATTATCAGAGATTTATAAAAAAATTTTGCTTTGTGTTTCGATGGAAACTATAGGTAAAACATAATTTGGAAGAAAAACAAAAGAATTAAATGTTGTATTTGCTTTTTAATGAAAAGGGTTTCATTTTGGTTATAAATACTCCTTACTTGAGAGATATATAAGCAAAGAAATTGAATTCTTGGTTTTTTTTTATTCAATAAATAAATAAATTCTTTAGAGTTCATGCAGAATGAAATCTAAAGGAAAAAAAATGGTATATAAAAATGGCAATCACATGAATCCACGCTTGCTTTTTCAAGTATACATTTATCAATACAATTCTGCAAATTTATCCAATATGATTTCGATAATCTACTACTGAAAGATTAAAATATTAAAAGGGAAGAATCATTTTACTGTTTAAATTCAGCTCTAAAGAGTGAAGAAGCGCTCACTTGCCAAATTTTACCAGTCAAACTCATTGTGTTTAAAATTCTTTTTTTTTTTTTTTCACATATTCAGAATTGTAATGCATGTGTATTGGGCATTTTTATTCTGAAAAATCTAAAATTCATCAAAATCTTGATTTCATTTTTTTATTGTTACTTTAATTTCTTTTAAAATACAGTACAATACAATGGTAAATAGGTGCGAGATAAACAAACGAAAGTAAAAACCACTTTATAAACTACATTCATTAGTAACGATCGTATGTATATATAAAAACGTAGGGCAGTTACAATAAATTTAGTTTTGAGATAATTTGTTTTTCTTATTTATATTATTAAAATGGCCTTTTCTTGTATTGTAGCTAGTTGGATAAATTTTGATTTTAATAATAATGTTTTTAATGAATATATATATATATATATATATATATATATATATATATATATATATATATATATATATATATATATATATATATATATATATATATATATATATATATATGTTACCGTTAAAGTGTGTAATATGTTATTAATTTGACACTTTAACTAGTTATTATATGAAATAACTAGGTATTCTATAAATTAACTAATGAGAGACAGTTAAAGTGTAAAATAAACAATTTATCTAAAATGAAATTAAACTAATGATAGACAATTAAAATGAAAAAGAAGCAATTTATCTAATTTATGCAGCGTATAAATGATATTTATGGAAACGTACCATAAAATCATTTGTTACAACAAGGATTACTAAAATGACACTTGGAATTACAAAGAACATTATTTCTAAAACAAAAACATTTCTTGTTGACACACTGTGTTTTACACCAACATTTTTTAAATCCCTGACCAGTACCTAAACTTGGAGCTGTAGTTCATAAATGCAGTAGGGGTGGAAGGTAAATGTATTTGGCGTGCGAGATATATGATATAGATTATTTTACACTTTAACGGGCTGCAGATCGTTATTCTATGAAATAACTAGTTAAACCATGACATACAAGAGAGTTTTACACTTTAACGGACACGATCAGTTATTTCATGGAATAACTAAGTATTCTATGAAATAACTGCATTATATACTTTAACGGTAACATATATGTGCTATATCAAAAGGATCATAGAAGATCATGCAAAAATGTCATCTTGCCCAGATAACACGATGATTTTGACCTCGAAACAAGAGAACAATCCCGATAAAAGTTGAATATATTTTTATTCTTAGAAGTTAACAATTAATTATTGTTTAATACACTTTCTGGTTTAGTATGTAATAAAAGAGTTATGATGTTTTAAAAAATAGCAAACTATTAGCTCATAATAAATTAATAAAAAGCTTTTTTTAATTGTTTTTTGTTCAAGCCTTTTGTTTTTGTTGCTTCAAATCAGTAGTTACTAACTAGTAAAAATCTAATGATGAGGACGACGCAAATTGAATCATGTCAATTACCCTCCATGGGGCGGCGAACTTGCTGATTGGTATGGAATTCTCCCAAGCAAAGGAGAATCCTGGGATTCCCCACGGATATTTTTTGAAAATTAGAATGTTATAATTGGCATTTTTTTTCACTTTTAGCTGTTAAAACGCTCAAAATTCAGGAAAGGTAGATGAAAAAACAATTCTATCAACAAATCCTCATAAAAAGAATATAGGAGTAACGTACTCACTTTTTTTATTTCTAGCCTTTGTTCCTATTTCAATCTTTAAAATTTCAAACCCTAAATCTTACCCCATTTTTTTTTTGGCAGTCCTTTTATTTGGCAAGTTTTTTGTATGTGATACTGAATCCTCCGGTGGCTAACACAAACAACTGGTTGGAAATTATTGCTATAAATGTTCTTGCCGTACCTTATGCTTCTTCTTTGAAACTGTCGTACCTTCCAACGTTGAGATTGTTAAAATATTACCCACAAGTCTATGCGATTTGCAGTTTGGTTTTAAACAATTTATGTATCCTATTAATAAAAATAATCGCACAAAATAAGTAATAAATGCAAATAAATGCCAAATAGTATTAAAATGTATTTTAGACTATTTGAGCAAACGTTTTCAAACATTTAAAGCAAAGGCTCCCATACAGTGCAAGAATACACCGATTAGCTTGCCTCGTTTTGGAGCTCCGAAAACTAACAAGACTAAGATACAAATAAATTTAATTATAAAAAGTGTATTGTCTAAGGGAGTCGTTTATAATAACGAATATATCACAGCGAAAACTTATGGTGCAGATTTTGAAAATTACAACACGCCAGTTAAAATACACGAACATCATCTAATAAACTAAGAAACACGGCCATGGCTTCATAGTGCGAGTTTTAATACATAGCTCTAACAATATTCAGGTGAAGATTCGAGTAATATAAATACAAACTAAGACATTTGTTATCTTGCTCTGATCTCTCCTATTTAGGAGAGATCAGGATTTCGGATTCAATGCTGATTTAAAAAAAAGAAAAGAAAAAAAAAAAAAAAGCTGATCGCCCATTTGCATTCTTCAAAGGCGCAAGTTATATTCCCACAGATAACACAAATTTTTAAAAAGAGAAACAAAATATATCTAACTCATAACCTAAAAATAATAAGAGAAATGTCTCCCCCTTAGGGTGCGAACACAACGGACGGATGTACCGCGATGGAGACGAGATTCGGGATTCGCAGAACCCATGCTACACATGCCACTGCCAGGGCAGTTCCATAGCTTGCGCCTTTGTTGATTGTTTTTTTCGGGTCGATTGCGCCCCTGAATATGTTCCCGGAGAATGTTGCCCTCATTACAATCACTGCGCCTCTATAGGTAAGGAAACGTGTCTTAAGTATCGGGTTATATGGTGTAGGAAACATAATAATAATATTACGGTAAATGAGAATTTTTTTTGTTTTGTTTTTGAAATGAGATTAAAGCATGAGGCTATACAAGGGAAATGTAAAAGATATATAAAACTGTTTAGCTTAGTAAAATTAACACTAATACCACAGCAGTGTGGGTAAATTTAAGCTGTATCAGATATTGCTGCTGATACTTCAAGCTAGCACCCCACTCTCCAAATTTTCTCACTACTCAAACAATAGAGCACTTAACCCTCTCAATAAGCTATCAATCCCACTGTATGAGGATCGGTCCATGTCATGAGGGTTGTTGGAATCCCATAAGCAACAGTTCTGTGTGTTCAAAGCACCATCTAAATAAACCTCATCTGTTGATAAGTTATGCGATGGCCAGGATTCATTTGCTTAAATCCTCGCCACTACACACAAAACAAAATCAAGATCTGCAGAACAACTTGCACTTTCAATTGTTGCACGAAATGCATCTTGTAAGGATATAGTTTCAGAATTTTGTGTAAAAACAAGTGTACGGTTAACCACGAAATATTCACTACTCCTGATATTGAGCTGCCAATGACCCTAATATTTGAAGAACTTGCAGATGCTTCAGCTGTTCAAATTTCCTCCTTAATTGATAATTCTGTTTCATGTCATCCTCTTTCCGATGTAGCATCTAAAGAAATGGTTACTTCAAACTTACTTATCATGCCCTTAACAGTATTTACAAACATGGATCTTTTTTTTAATTTTATTTTTATGTTGGCAAGCACGGAGCTCACATTTTGATAAAAGAGTTTTACGATCGATGAGCGCTGGTTCATTGTGGGCGAACGATTTCTTCGAACCATACGTATCGCTTTTATAGCGAAATGATGTAAGCTACTCGTAAGCATACAATTTTAAGCAGAACAGCGCCGCCAAATGGAATAATTTCACACTATTCTTTTCGTTGGAAACCTCGGACCCATGCTGAAAGTAACAAAGATATGAAATTTCATTCGTATCCGTTCAGTGCAAAATCTTAGTACTTGAAGTACTTGATTACTTGTACTTGAAGTCTCCATGTATCGTCAGTTAAATTTTAACCACCTTATATATTAGCACATAAAGTTTCTGTTTAATAAATTCTAATAGCCTAATGATCCATAAAAATAAACAGTCATAAAAAATGTGTGCATGATTTCAAGAAAATTTCAGGAAGTTTAGATATATCAGGAAAATTCCCTCCAGTTTCCTCTCTCTTTTTAGTCTCAGATTTTATTTCATTAAAAACTGAGTGCAAATACTTGAACGCTGTTGGACCAGTGATCAGCTTTTTAGAATTCTTAATATTTGAACTAACTTCATTTCAAAATGCTCTTAAGATATTTAATTTGTGTTGAAATATGTCTGAATGAATAAATTTTGAAGATGTCAGAATTTTAGAGAGAAAGATACAAATGTTGTTTTAATTATTTTGAAATGTCACATCGTAAGTTACTTCATAAGACTGATTCAATTTCTCAAAAATAAAATTCCGTTGGAAAAAAATACTTTTTTATTTTATTTTTTTAATTATTTATACTATAAATAAACTGGAGAAAACCATAATTTTTTTCATATGGTTAAACATTCTAACTAATTGATTAACTTCTTTAATTGTTAAAATTTTAAAAAAAATTACTTTATTTATTAAGACAAAAAGAAATTGTTATTTATTCTATTAAAAAATTTTACCGTAGTATTTTTAGAAAATAATCTAGTGAAATGGCAATTTTTAACAGAATGAATTTTAGAAAAATAAAATGAAATTTTAGGAATAATGTTTCCTTTAATATTATTATTTCTTTCAGATTCAGATAATTCAACCAACGTAGACTTTGCACTCCCTACAGAGAAACCAGAAACTAATGAAGAAACCACAGTAAGTTCAAAAACTTCTGAATCACCTCTATCTTCAGAAATACCAGAAAACATCGCAGATACACAAGTAACGAAGAAGGAAAATGATAAGGATTCCTCTGAAGTATTGCCGCCAGAAAGCTTAGATTCATCGCTTTTATTTTCTGCAAATGAAGAGGAAGAGAGTAACAAAGACACTCAAACCACCAAAAAAGATGCTTCCTCTGAATCAGTTTCAGATGAAAATTCAGAAGAAATGCTCTTAGATGCAGCAGAATCCAGTGAAGAAAGCAGTTCAGAAAAGAAAATAGAAAATGTAACAGAAATACTGAATGCCGACTTTGAGATTATAAAGGATGAGGAAAAACCCACAGAATCTGAAATTAGCCCAGAACAGGGTCCTTCAGAGGTAAGTGCTATTCCAGAAACTTCTGCTGTGACAGATAAGAACGTCGAAATTTTTCCAGCTGAGGAATCGACAACTGCAGAAGTAAAATTCAAAACAGCCCCACCAGCTGAAGTAACTGGCGAAACAACTGTCTCTAGCACTTCAATAGTTCCAGAATCTTTTGAAGATCCCGATGATAAAGATAATGAGCTCAGCAAAAGGCTCCGATCACTTAAAAATTTAACTTCAGACGATGCAACTGAATCTCCAAAAGAAAATGCCGAGGTGAAAAATGAGGAATCTAAGGATGACAGTACGAAAGAAGCAACAGAAAAAGTGGTCACATCCCCAGTTACTGAAAAGCCCACATTAGTAAAATTGGAAAAAGAAATTGAAGTAAAAGACGTTAAATCAAGCGATGCAACAACTGTAGAAGTCCCGAAAACTGAAACCCTTAATTACAATTCAGATGCTAAAGTAGCACCAGAAACTGTTGAAACTGTTACTACTGTCGTTGAAGTAAAAGAACAAACAAGCTCTGAAAAAGTAGATGTTGAAACTTCTTCAAGTCCTGCTGTTTCAAATGAACCTGAACAGGTACTTTTTAAAGCTTTAAGTGGCGTGGCAGAAGAAAATAATAAACAAGAAACTACAGTAAAATCAAATGAAGTAACGACCAGTCAAACGACTGTTGAAGTTTCAGATTCAGCAACCTCAAAGGTAGCAGATATCTCAACACCTTCAAGTCTTCCACCTGCAACTGATAAATCAGAAGAGAAAGTGCCTTTATATGCAGATGAGAGCAAAACCGTACCTTCGACTGAGGCTCCCAAAGTATCAGAAGGCGAAACTAGTACCACAGTAGTTGCTGAAGTAAGTTCTGAAAAAGTAGAACCATCTAAAGATTAGGAAATTAGATTAGATCTCATGCCAGCAGAATTTAGAACAAAAAAAAGCTTGGAAAAAGACTTATCTTATGATAGAAAAAAAGAAAAAAGAATGGAGAGTCTTACTTTTGAACAAATGGATTTATCTGAACTGGTTGAAGAGGCAGGATAAAAAAAAGAAATAGGGGTTGGGAAAATTCCAAAATTGTATTATCAGGAAGCAGGTTTGGAAGGGGTATACAATTTTACTTGGATTTGCATCATAGATAAAGGTAATAAAAAATGCCTAATTTATTTGCTGGTAATGGGATAAAAGAAGCAATGTATTTCACTTAATTCTTGAAATGAAATTGACTGGATGACATTTTTATATTTTTGTAATTTATTTGTTTTATATATACCTGAAAAGTATAAGTCTTAATGTTTATAACCAGAAAAAAAATATGTAAACTTGAGTAGATCTCATATAGTATATCCAAAATAAATATAAGAAAATTTGTGTATTGAGCAATCAAGAAAAAGGAATATTAATCATTTTAAACAAATTTATATTTCATGAAATGTTAATTGTATTTTAGAAAACTGTATGTGAATCTAATTTCTCTTTTGATATCAATATGATATAGTTTCTATGTAAATTTAGTCATTTTATAAATAAAAATTTTCAAAAAAATACATGGGTGTTTTTTTTTCAAGTTAACGATTTAACTATTTTAAACGATGAAATTACACAAATATGGAAAAATCAATTTTAAAATTACTTCTTTGAAGTTTAATAACTGATTTTTTTATATTAAAGAAGGTATGTGGATTACGAACATAATTACATTTTCTCTATTACATTAGGATTTTTACCATTCTTTGCATTTTTTTTTGTGAAATAAATCAGGGTGATATAATTCATGCTCTATATTATAGGAAAAATGTTAAATGTTAAAAAAAATCCGAGTATAAATACGCGATATAAAATAATTAAAAAACAGTATGATGAAAATATCCATCGTCATGTAAATTTACATGTTAAGCTCAGTACAAAATCTTCAACCTCCCTCTCTTCTAAATTTCTCCACTCATTATCACTATTAAAAGCAAAAAAAATCTCAGATTAGTTGTAAAAAAAATATTCAAGAAATCGCGCTTTTCTTCAAACCACAACAAACAGTGGAATGACAAGTTCACACCCGCTATAACGATTGCGACATTTGATTTTTTTTTTTTTGACAGCTACGTTCTTTATTGCTCAATAGGCGGAAAAAAAGTTGCCACCATCATCATGAAAAGAAGGGTTAAAAAAATTGAGGTTTCATAACCAAATGAATTTAATAAGCTTAAATTTGAAACTTTGCAACGCTCTTGAATTAACAATCAGTAAATGGAATACAAAAATCCCAAAACATTAAAAGATTTAAAAACAACTATGATGTTCGCATTTGTGTCCAGTCAACAGATCTCTATAATTTGAAAGTAAAATTCTTATTTCAATTATTCTCTTATACACCTTAATAGAGTTATTAGGTTTTTAGCAACCAATCAGGACCAGAAGGACGATTCCTCATTTATAACCTAATATTTTTTTTTATTGATTCTGAATTCTACATAAAAAGTTTTTAATTAAATATACACCAATTCAAAGCTTGTTAGGATTGTTGACTTGTGAATAAATTGGCAACTGCAAAACAAAAATCAGACCACATTAATTTGCAGAGAGATTAGAAAACTTGGAAAAAACCAGAGAATAAAGTTCTAAAATTTGTATAAACAAGTTCAAATGCATAAATCTTGGAACTGAAACCAGAGCACAATAAAATATCCTAAAATAATGTGAAAAAAAACCAGTGGGAGTGGTCTTCCCAAAACTTTCTCGCATACTTTAATAAATTTGTCATGACAGAGAATCCCTTACATGGCATTAGCATGTAATAGTTACGAAATATTAACGTTTGGTGTGATTTTAGCATTTTAAACTGAATCTATCATGTCATCCTTGGCGAGTTATTTGGCGATTAATCCCTAGAATGCTTTAATAGTATCCAAAAATCAAAGACACGTTTTTCTCAATGGGGTGAAACAAAAATTTGACATGAAATTGTACTTACAATCACAAAATCTCATACCAAATTTGACATTTCAAGTCATTGCATTTACTTGTTTCTGTAAATACAGACAATAGACAGTCAACTATTAGTTCGATTTGGCTTAAAATTTGGCAGGCACCTTCACTATAGATGTTAAATTTGTGTATCGAATTTCATTTATCTATATCCTTTCGTTTTGAAATTATCGTGTTAACTTATTTTCGAACAGCCGGACTTCCTCTGAACAGATTTTACTCAAAATTTGACAGAAATCTGAAAATTTGGTGTAAAGATCGTATACCAAATATCAACCGTCTAGTTGAAAGTATTTCTGAGTTATCTTTGTCTCAGTCAGATATTTACCAAAAAAGGATTTTTTCGAACTCGGAAATATCTAAAACGTGGAGGTTCATTAAAATCTCGAGTTCGAATTTTTTGACGGTTCTCTACATACTGCATATAAGTAAAAAAAAAAAAAAAAAAAAAAAAAAAACTTGAGGTTTTTGCTATAAATTATAATCAAAAAAAATTTCATTATTCCTAATATTGGCTTTCTCTTCGTTTCATATCTTGATTAACCTTAAATCAATATATTAAACAATATTATATATTAAACGTGGATGCAGTCACTTTATTGTCTCATCTTTAAAGACACAGAACTTTAAAGGATTTATATTTCTACACTTTACTGCTGAAAAAATCTATCCCAGCAGGGTAATTCTCATCTTTCTTTTTTCACAAAAACTTACAGGACATGTTTCTTCAAAACCAATTGAAGCATTTTTTTCAGGGGGAGAAGAAAATGTTTGTTTTAAAATATTTATCTTAATCAGTTATCTGAACTGTTGTCCAATTAACTCCACCCCCCTCGTGACAGGTTTGGAAACTTACAGGAGTTTAAAGTAATTATTATGTTCATCTGATATTTTCATAAATTACTTCATTAAGCCTAACTTAGAAAGTAAAGGAAGCAGAAAATTGTTTCAAAATATATATATATATATTTTTTAGATCAATATGGAGCTGAATGTGCAACAACATTGTACAAGATGTTTTAACAAATTTTTTAATCAATAAAATTCTTTACCAATCTAGATCACCCCAAAAAGAATAAGCAAAATATTTCTTCAGAAATAAGAAAATAGTGTACATGAATCGATTATAAAAGTAAAAATATTATCACAAAATCAATAGTAAAATGAACCAAATCCCATTCAATTTCGAAAAAGATATAAATTAGTAGGTGATCAATTTTGGAATAAAATTATATTCATTATTTTTCGTATTAACAAAAAGATTAGATATTTCCAACCTCTACTGGAATACAGCATTGAGTTAAGAAAAATAATCCATTACTTTTACCTGTTAAAAAATGAAAAAAAAAAAAAAAAAAAAGTTTTTGTGCTCATTTTTCTTTTTTAACTTTATTCTTGCCAGACATATAAGTTAGAATTTATCCCCGATTAATTTTATTAGAAAAGACTTACAAAATTATGCAAAGCCTATGCCATTTATAGTTAACAGGTTTATATTTTTTTTAATGAAGTTTTAAACATGAAGGGATGATTCTTTTTCTTTGCATCAAAGTTTCTTTTAATAATTTATATAGAATGAATACTGCTTGTGTGACTTTATACAATTCATTTACAGAGCAATTTCAAAGGAAAATTTTGGTATACCAAAACAAATAGCTTTCTAGTTTTAAAATAGATATGTAATGTTTAATTTAATCATGACACAATAATACTTTCTACTGCCGGAAATAGGTATATTCCTCCTGTTGCAAAAATGTTTAAAATGAAACAGAATCTTTTTTAAGTTGCTTAAGCATGTTAAAAAGTAGTGACACCTCAATTTTCCCACAGCTGCTCCCTCAGCTCTATTTGTTATATTAAATGAAATAATTTTGATACACTAACATTTTCAAAACAAAAAGTCCAATCATATACAAACAAAACTGATCAAGTTATGAAGCAATGCATTTCATAATTTCAGTCAATCAATTGTCATTTTGAGAAAATGCCGCTTATTATTAAAAGTGGACCCCCCCTCCCCCATTTGGTTGTGACGATCTAAACTTGTGATGTTCAAAGCTTCACGATTCAGTCAGTTTTAAATGCAGAAGGAAATTTTTAAAATGTTAGTATTCCAAAAATATTTTAGAATATCAAACTAAAATGAACAGGAAGTAATAGAAAACTATAGATTTAATAATCTTTTCATCAGGACATTTAATAACTTAAACATAATTATTTATTTCATTTAAAGTCTTTTTTTAGTAGAAAGTCTATGTCTCTCTTTAACATCAGATATTTTATCATATTTAATCATAAATTAATACATAAAGAATGCTATTTGATCTAAAGTGATGTGGTTGCATTAATTATTCCATAATAGGTAACCATACAATTGTGACAAGTGGTTAAATATGCATTTAGGATAATGAACTACAGAAAAAGGGTAAAAAAACTATTCATTTGTTTAGAGAAAGAGTGCCACAGAAATACAGAATGATTCATTTGCCAAAAATTATCTGATGCTTTCACAACTAGTAGTTATGTTTGAAACAGGATATTTAACCAACTGTCATAAAAGTATCATCAAGGCAACCAAACACATATTGAATTCTTGTACAACTTGCTTAAGCTGTCACAAATGATATTTGTAAGGTCATCTCAATTATTCAATTCAACTGCAACAAATTTTTTAAAGAGAATTCTTAAGAAGTTCTGTGTATGAAACTCGATATAACTTTAGATAAAAACTGTTTACAAGAAATAGCAATATGAAAGAAATTTGGAAAAAATTCTATGAATTCATCAATCAATGAAGTGTGGCTGCAAAGTTTTTGGTTAACAGTTTTGAGGACTATCAAAATCATTATATACGCATTACTTAAAAATTATGTTTTGTTAATTATACATAAATTCATTTTTTTCCCTTTCATTACCATTGACCACATGAGCCCTTATTTAATACTTGTTCCTATGTAAAACTGATGTAATTTGGTATAATTAATCTAGCTTTAAGACGTGCTTGCATTCTTTCAAATCAGCCCCCACATAAAAAGATAAAAGTTGTCTTCAAATATTTTCTATTCATTCTAAAAATTTTAAATAAGACTATGATTTCTGTAACACTATGATTTAAAGACTATGATTATTTTAGATAAGACTATGATTTCTGTAACACTATGATTTAAAAATTTTAAATCATATTGTTACAGAAATAAAATTTAATTTCTGTAACACTATGTTTTATTTCAAATAATACATGAAGTAATGCTGCAAAAGAATTATTAAAATACAAATGATCACTCAGTGATAATAATAATTCAACAACAAAATGTTTTTAAAAAATTAATTTATTTTTCAACAAGTATAAAACTAAAATTCTTTCCCTTTTGTTTTTTACCAAAATGTTTTAAATAATATATACACAATGATGATAAAAGCCAGTAGTTAGTCTTCATGTCTTTCTGATGGTGAAATCGAATTTTAAAAATAATTCAACACAGTCTATAACACAATTTTACAATATTAACTTTTATTTGGCCATGAATATAAAACTATTGAATTTTTAGCTTCTTTTATTCTCCACCATCTACCTAAACGATGCTCTTGACCTATTCCAGCTATTAGGTACTTTCCAGATGGGGAAAATTTCATACTATTTACAAATCCTTCCTGTTAGGAAAGAAAGAAAAAAATTAAATAATCATATCAATGAAATAAAACATGACAGACACAAAAAAATTACTATTTTCTTTGAAAAAATTCTGATTATTGTGAAGTAAAAATTCTGCATAATTTCTGAAGTTATTTAATTTTTATTCTTTAACAATAAAAAAAGTTTAAATAAATCTGCTTTTCAAGAAATTCAAGGAACAGGTGAATAAATATTCCATTTATTAAAACCGAATGTTCAAATATAATTAGCAAAGCACTTGGCTTTTAAAATACAAAATTAGAACTTAATTCATGCAATTTATTTTTTCACAGCATTATGTTAAAAAATAATGATTTAAAAGTAAATCTATCATCTGATAAGTCAGAACCTTGTAGCAAAAGAAAGAGTGGGTAACAAAAATGTAGAATTGCTAACAAGAAGAAAATGGTTTATAGAATGTGAAGCATTTTGATTAATGTTCAATAAATTATCTCAAAAACTGTTATAAATAACTTTTAAAAAGAATTCGAAATGAAAAAAACTTTTTTAATCATATTTATCATCTGGAAGGAAGTCAGGCAATCAAAGTTCAAGGACAGGATATGTTCTATTATAATATCTATATCTATTTTAAAAGAAAATTTAATTTACTTAAAAAAAATTAAGATACTAAGTCAATATCTCACAAATCTGGAAAATTCAGATTTTAGAAATGTATAATAAATAAATAAATCTGGAACATCTGGATCATAATCCTTCTTAAAAACAGAGAGGAAAATGAAAACTTACTACTGGTATTCTAGAAATGGGGACAAGTGTATGAGTATCATCATCTCGCCTCCATAATCTAATGAATCCATCTTTGGAGCCTGTAATAAGAATAATACAAAAATTATTTTTAAAAAAAACATAGAAAAGGAAAAATTAAAATAAAATGAATTTGAAAACACAAAAACACAACCTGAAATATTCAAATCAAAGTATTGAATTTCCAACATATTTTATTGGATGTAAAGATTTAAATACGCCAAACATCATGTTGTGTACAAATTAATATACATAATCAACTGCCCTATACTGGTTTTAATACACTAACGAATCAATTATTTCAATTTCACAACTTTTAAATAATTATTTTTAATGAATGAATTTAACTCTTTTTTGGCATATAATTTGCCTCTGATATCAAGAAAACTTAATTGAGGAAGCTTAAAAATATAAACATAAATAGGTTGCTTTTGAATTCAACATAAAAATAGAAAAAGCCTGTTTCAACCTTCAAAAGTTTAACATGCCAACAGCAAATGCAAATTCAGGTAGCAAACTACGCATCATTCATAAACAAAAATATATTTAAAACTATAATATAATGTAATACAAACAGAAAAATTTACTAAAAGAGATTCTGAGAATACATTTGCATGTATCATTGTTATCACAATTAACTTGAATTGTAATAGGGCATGAAAAAAGTTTTTAAGATTAAACTTGGCTCAAAAAAGGAGAATCATTCTAGTGACATTGAAAAACAACTCCCATGAATCAATAATTTTGCAAAGCAATCTCCTGTCTACAACATGGTTTTGAGACAACAGAAACAAATTAATTATATAATAAAAGGCTTGGATAAAAAAAAAAGTTAGAAGTTACAATTTTTTGGGAGGGGGGGGAGGGTAGGAATTACAAGAACTAATTAATATATTTCCTTAAAGTAAACCAATGATCCATTATATTATTAGTCAATATCATATTTTTTAAAAATATAACTGTCACATACAGCTTTTTAGAAGCATGCAAAATAGAGAAGCTCATGCATCAATTTCAGAAAAAAAATGATAATAGAAAAGATGAAGATTGCATAGAATTATAAAACAAATATTCCCATCAGTATCTTGATATGAATATTTTTGTAAATTACCTAATATCTGACAACAGTAGAAGCTCATAACATATAATCATGGTAATGATAGAGATTTAACTTTATACTGGCGAATGATGCATAACAACATTGGGAGCATTCTTGCCTCTTAAACAATTTAAAATAATATTAACTGCATACAAATTAATATTGTTATAAATCTATAATACGGCTTCTTTTACAATAGTCTCATAGTAGGACAGTATCATCCACAGATTTAAGGTATGCCATGACACTTGGCAATGAAGAGAGAAATGAAAGTTTCAAATATGATGGAATCTTAATATTATCTCTATTAAGAGACAAGATACAGGACCCTTTAAAATCTTTTGTGACCTTGTTACAAGAACTAAGAAAGCAAAGGTACATACACTAGAGATGGAAGTCAAGTGAATTCTGTCTTTGGAATGCTGATCTGCAGCAAGTTTCCTCTGAGTACTTTGTGCCATTATGATAATTTAATAACGTGTGGATGTTGGATGCATGCTGCTGACTTTAGCAAGTGCTGTCTTTGTGCATGCTTCAGTTACCTTTTCATGGTTTCAAGTGAAATAAAGCATCAATTTCAAATAAATAAGCTTGTTGAATTTCTCACCATATACTTACTGGATGGATTTTTATAACAATATTAAGAAACGTCTAATTCATATAAACAAAATACAAACATTACCTGAGGCAACAAGATCTGTGTTTTGCAAAGAAGCTACAGAAACAATCCAGTTAGGCACTTCAGATTCTTGGTCTTCTCCATGGGCCAATGTTATTTTAGACATGGGTTTCTTTTTTTGTGTACCCCAAAGAAGTAATGATCTAAAAAAAAAAAAAAAAGAAAAAAAGTGAAATATATATATACATACAGTTTTAAAAGAATCATACGCATACATAATTCTTAACTCAAGAAATTTAATGGATGCTCTTTTGATATACATATTCAAATAAAACTATTATAGCAATCACTTAGTAATGGAAAAAATATCTGACCTAGATGACTGTGAGATTAATGAAAATGATAGTTTAGATGAAATACATAATTTCTAAAAACAATGTAATATAACAATACATTGTGTAATAAAAAAATCTCTGTTTATTGCATAAAATAGACAAAATTAAATAAAAAATATTACAATATATGATTTTAAATATAAACATGAGCCTATTCTTTATGTCACATCAAGATAACTTATGTCACATCTGGATATAGTGATTTGTTTTCCATTTTATGCTTCCCACTAGCCCATCTGAAAATGTCAGAATATTAAAAGGACTGCATTATAGAAAAGTCAATATATTACACTGACAAACCGTTGTCTCTATTGATGGTATATGAGATTATTGGAGCAAAGTTAACAATGAATTTATGAATTAGGAATTAATAAATATAAGTTGTAGCATAAGTTTTATTCTCTTTGTAAAATAAATAAAACTGGTTTCACTTCACATCTTCTATAAATCTATAATTTAATCACTAATAATGCAGTCAGAAACAAGAACTCAATACATTTGAGGTCCTGATATAATTAAAATAAAATCATAAAATCTATAACAATAAATTCTGAAACTTGGATTAATTGAAGGAAACTAGAAATAAGAATCCTTATCCAATTAATTTTTAATTGAACTAAACCAATTATACATCAATCACTTTTAAATATTACACTACATGCATTAAGACAGCAGAATAAATAGTAATTACCCATCATCTCCACCAGATACAAAACTTTGAAAACTAGACACTGCAACACAATCGATGGAGGCTCTAAAAAGTAAAAATTCACTTTCCTTAATTTTGAATACTAAACAGGATTATAAAGCACTAAAAAGTAAAATTAATCAACCTATAAAAAGTAACAACACATTCAAGAACAAATTTCTTTTATTTATCTTTTCAGAAAACATACATTATATTTTTCATATCATTAATATTCCACATACAAAAAAATCAATAATCAGACAAAAAAAGTTTACATCCAGAAAATAAATTGTTACCTAATTCAAAAGTATTAAGACAAAAGTATGTAAAGAACGCTTCTCCTCACTACATATATCTTTATTTCTTAACTGCCGTAACATTCACTTAAAAAAAATATAACTTAAGAACAAGTTAAGCACAAAAACTGATTCAAAAATTAAAATAATGAAAAACATGCAAGAAAACTTGCCACATTCCTCTAATACTATTATTCCATTATTTTCTGATGTGCTTTTACATCTTATTAAAACAATGATGACTAATTATTTTTTATTTATTCATTCAATAACAAGAGATAATGTATTAAACAAACCCATGGCCTTGAAAAACAAGTTGGGACTCCTCCGCAATTTTCCATATTCTGACGGTATTATCTCGTCCACCACAAGTGACAACATTCTCTCCAATAAAACAATCAATTCCATGTATTTCATCTTGATGACCAAATCTATATAAAGTTTAAATTAAACAAAAACTTTAATTAATTTGTAACAGTTATTTAAGTTTTATAATAAAAATCAATAGCAGATACCTTAATATTGCAAATAATTACTTCAACAACTTTAGATCATACATATGAAATAGAATCTCAGATAATAATTCAAATTTTTATCTTTTAAAAGAACATGCAAATACTAAAAAATAAGTTTTGATAAAGCTTTGGAAATTACATACAAAGTCTCGACGTATCCCATTTCATCAAGATTCCATAATTTTAATGATCTGTCACTAGATGAGCTAATGAGTTGATGTGTATTTCTTTGAAAGACAAGACCCTGTAACAATGACAAAAGTAAATAATTCAAATGATTTTTCCAAAGAAATTTGCAATAAATTTGTTCTAACAAAAAAATAATAGTAATAAGCAACTCTGCAGTAATAAGTTAGCAACTTTGAGATCAGTGCAACAGATTTTAATTGCATACATAGAAAAAAGACAGATCTTTGAAGAATGAATCGTAGTAATAACAATAAGAAAGTAATAATCAAATTGCTTTCATCCACAGCTTCCAGGATTTATAACAATGCTATTATACAGTAGGTTCATTTAATTTGATCTAAAAACTAATCCCAAAACCATTAGATAGGTATATATTTCAAGTTGGCAAAATATTTTACATTGTTTTAGTGAATAAATGCTATGTTCAAAAAATTTAAGATATCTATATCTTTATATAATCTCCTAGTTTTATTTTCAAACATATTTTAGAAAAATATTTTTGCCATGAAATTATTTTAAATAAAAAACAAAAACAATTTCATATTGCTATGGTTAAAACAGATCAATTTATAAAACTTTGAATGTAATAGGCATCTTTAAGATCTAAATTTTCATATTCATTCTGTTGTCTCAATAGCATTCTTAAGAGATCATATACAAATTGAAGCCATACAATAACATGCTATTAGGTTTAGATTCCCTCCCAATATTTTTTGGGAAGACCTTTAATATCAAATTATTTGTCAAAAAAAGATTAAATATGCCCTTTTTTAGATTAGATTTGATTTGACCCTTCCTAGGAAATAAATCTATTTTATGATAAACTGACTTTGTAAAATAGGAAAATATCAAAATTTTGGTAATTTATTAACTTCTAAAATCAGAAGAGATAAATAATGATAATTCAGGAAGTAATAAGCATACTTATCACTGAGCATTAATAAAAATATCTTAGAATGTTCATAAATATGCTTATCACTTAATTTTAGGCAAATCAGCTTTTTTTTAATTAAAAAAAAAAAGAAAATATGATGAGATTTTTGAAAATAAGTATTCACTTAAACAAAATTTTGAACATTATTTTGTATGTAGTAAGATAGCCATACACATGAAGAGCTAGCTACATTATGAAAAAATAAATAAAATGGTAAGATTTGTTATAATTGAATTAATAACATCTTATGTATATATTTTATTGAAGAGCAAATTAAAGCAAAAACCTCAACTTCGTAATATACTTAAAATGAAACAAATTAATGTATAAGAAAATTAATAGAAAGCTTTTAAAAGTAAATAAAAATTTATTGCATTATCAGCATATGTTATTTTTAAGAAAATAAAATTGAATTTAAATTAAATATATTTAATTCAAAATAATGAAAATTAGAAATAAGATATAAGAAAGGTCAAAACACTGCTTTTTCTTTACTGAAAAAAATCCCACATGGGTTCAAATTTAAAAATAAACAATAGTCCTATTACATATGCCAAAAAAAAAAAAAAAAAACTTATAATATACAAGTAAAACTGAATTTAAATTAAATATATTCCATTCAAAATAATGAATATTAGAAGATATAATAAAGCCAAAACATGACTTTTTTTTACTGAAAAAAAATCTTTCATGAGCTCAAATAAAAAACAATAGTCCAATTATGAATGACAGAAAATCATAAAATACAAACAAATAAGTCAATTTTGTAAAAAATATTTTAAGTGTGCTATTCTTTTTCAATGATGTTTTTAAGTCAGCTAACTATAAAACTATTTTATTCATTCATTCTAGAGGAGTCTGTTTCACTTTTGGATTTGTTTAAAATAAGATTTTAACATGACAGAGCTCTAGCTCAAAAATTTTTTTCAGGCACATACTTTCTAGATTAATTTGGAAATGACATCATAGAATACTGAGGTTCTTATAAGTGACCTACAAATTTAAATCCATTATATTACTTCCTATAAAATTCCATAAAAAGTACAGCCCATGAAAGGTAATCCACAAATAGAACACATTCGATAATTAAATTATTAGAGTGAGCAAATCTGTTACTTCAAGGATATTGCATATTGTGTAAGAATTTGTTTCACATAAGTGTTTCTACCCAAATGAAATTATTATAAGCAAATAGAATGAAAAAGTAAATTTTATTTAAAAGTTATAAAATAACTTTATACATCTTATTTTATAATGAAATTATTTACTTCTTTTCATCATGTTGTTTAGAGCATGCGTTCATATTATTTTTCTATGTATAAGTTGTGTATCTTTCTGATGTTTGAATGTTAATAAATTAACCAATAAAAGAAGTTGCAATGACATTTTTAACTCTTGCACTCATATTTGATGAAAAGTTATGCATCTAATACAAGGACTTGTTTATTGCTCTGAAAAAAATTTATCTACAATTGTTTTAAATTCAATTACCTCCCAAAAATTAATCTACATCTTACGACTTTGTAGTATTTTTAATAATCAAAATTAGAAAATAAAATTAAAAAAAAAACATCAAAATAATGCACTATCTTGAATGTTGCCTCAGACAAGACATCCAAGTATAAAAGGTGAGTTTCTTCTAAATATTTTACTCTTTCTAAAGCTAATAATTTTTCTTTGCAAACCTGCATGTGACATTTCTTTAAAAAAAATCACCAGTTTTAATTACAAATCAATGGAACTATTGTATATGTTGTGGCTTTTAGAGTATTTTCTTTTAGCCAAAAGATGAGGAGACTTTATAAAATTTTAAATTTTCTCAGCATTATATTTATTAACAAAAACAACAAAATTCTTTACTTCATTAAAAAAATTTTCTTTTTGGCCAAGATTAGAGTAAATAGCCTGTATATTAGTTACTTTTAGCAACTGGCTGGTCCTTCATGAATATTGATTTTCTCAGTTCATCTAAATCTTCAATTAGAGATAAAAACGTAAATAACATTATTTTAGTCATCTTAACTTGTTTCAGTCCTTATTTGGATGAACTTTTTTTAGTACTCAGATTAAATGTTGAAATCACATGAAATTTATAGCCGTTTGATATTATTTATTTCACTGCTATAATTTATTTATTCCAGATTTTATTAATTTTCATATTTTTATGGTAATGGCTCAATATAATTTTAAAGACCTATCTACACATAAATCTGACTACCTAATTTGTGCAAATTAACAACAACCTAACTTACATTATTTTATATATACAACAATTTATTGATATATTTTTTCAAAATTTTAAATTTTATAAAAACCATATTTAAATTTTAACAATGAATTAATTCTGAAGAAATGTATTCTTATTTCTTTATTTACAATCTTTTTATGAAAAATGAAAGTTATAAACACTTCAAAGTGTTCATGATAACATGCTTGGTAAAAAGATGCAATTTGTTGCATCCAAAAGAGAGAGAGAGAAAATTAATTAAAAACATACTAATTGATATAAAAAAATAACAACATTTGCCTTACAATGGCAAATCCTTAAATGCCTTATAATGGTAATATCATGAAATAAATATTTTATATGTATTATGACTCTTAATGTTCATAATATTATACTGACATCTTTGATACTTTTGAAACAGTATATAATTTTACATTAATAACCATTTAAAAAGAAATGGATTTTTAAAATAGGAGAGAGAATAGATATGTATAACTTAATTAACAATCGAAAATAATTGCAAATTAAATAAATATTAATAAGTATTTCACATGAAATTGTTACTATGTTTCTAATTACTAAATTAATTTAAATTTTTCAAAACTCATCTATTAATTAAAAGTTTATGGAAAAGCATTGTAAGAATAATATAAAATCAGATTAAGTCTCTTTATATAGGTAATTCCAAATACATTCCAATCAAAATCTCTCAATTTGGTTTAAGAGATATTTGAAATCAGCAGTAAACATTAATTTCTCTATTAAAGAGCATTCATCAATCAAATGCATGAATCCTTAAGGCTATCTTAATTGAACACCGTTCTTTGCATTTTGTAAAAGTTTATTTCATTGTAAGAACTTTTTAATTTCCTCCAACAAAAATAACGTTTATCAAGCAGAAATATTTGCATCTTTTTTCATTCATAAATTTTTGCTAATATCCAAAAAATTAAAAAAAAAAGTTCTTATATCCATAAATAAACAGATAAACAAGAGATGGTGATTTTTGTACACAAATACAAATTGTGAACGGCTGAAAGAAATTGAGACAGTTCTTACAAGAAAAAAGATAATAATTTGTTAATGAAAATGCACATATTTTAAACCACGTGATGAGGCACAAGAGAATGAAAAGTAAAACATGTTATCTGCAGAAAAAAAAAAAAAAAAAAGTATGTGATAAACACGTGCTTTTCTTTTATATGAATCAAGGAAAGCATGCAGACGATTTTGTCTCAATAAGAATAGTGGGTAAATCATAATAAGACATATATTAAATCAGAAATGTTGTTAATGATTTCAAAAATGCCAGAAGCATTTTTAGATGATCGTGAAAAATACTATAATACTGTCACTATTGCATTCACCACCTTTCCTATTTTAAAAGAAAGTATAAAAATGTAAAGTAAAAATGAAAGATGAAAATATTGTTTGTAATCTAAATAAAAACGTTGAAAAACAAACTAAAACAATTACTTAAACTGCATTTAATAAGTAGAAGATTAAAAACTTACAGTAATAGCTCCTTTATGACCTTTGAATGTTTTCAAATGTTCCAATGTTTCAGGATTCCATATATTGATAATATTATTACTGCAACCCGATGCCTAAAATTTAAAATAATATGTTTAGAATCTTGGCATATCAAATTCAGAATTTAATTTTGAATTAACATTGCAGTTTATTTTAATCACAATGAAGCTTGATAAAAAAATTTCTACCATTGATAATAAAATTGAAAAACACATTTTCTAGAGAATGTATATTCAAACTTTAGTATGAGAAATTCAGAAAATTTTCCTACCACTGGTTAAAATTAATGCTTTAAAGACAGATCATCATTCAAGAGCCCCATTAGCCAATCAAGATTAATATATAAACTATTAAGGATGGTTTATTTTAATGTTATCACTTTAGCTATTTTGAGAGATGCTTTGGATACTACTGAAATTGAATTTTGAAGGACGTTGCTCACAAAAATTATCTGTTATCTGCATTATTCTTCACAGCAGCATACAAGAATATATTTAATATGTTGTAGAGAACATCAGATTTGGTACAGATCTCATTGAGATAAAATTTGCTTCACAGCTTCACAGATCAATAGCAATATAGACATACTTTTCTAACCTTCATCTGGAGAAAACTAGACTAAGTACTTCTTCAACATCTGAAAAACAGACTGCGATGGAAACAAAGGATCTACAGACACATTGCTGAATTTCTTGTCCAAGATAAAAGTGATTACTCATAAATATAGAGATGAAATTTTGCAGGCCTACTTTTTAAATTTTCAGAGAAAATACTGATGATATTTTAGTGAGGGCCCATTGATAGCTGTGCTTATAGAGTTAACATGGTTGGTAATTTCATTAAAAGTAAGGATATTCACTAAATGGACTATTCAGTAGATTATTATCTATATTCTATTAAACACAATAGAATCCTCTAGATAGAGATACTGTAGCTTATCAGATTTACTCAAAAAATCATCAAGAGGTGAAAATTAATAGTAAGAATTAGACCAGTAACTCCAAGGATTCATAAATGGACTAACTTTCGTTTTGGCAATGTATTGTGAGAGGTAACTACACTTAATATAAGTAATTTTATATAAATTTTGCAATAGAACTTTAAACAGTACTGAACTGATGATACTTTTTGGTGATTATGAGTGAATATAATTCATTTTATACATGTATACAGTAATTTTTCAGAAATTAAAGAAAATGATATCCCCTCCCCCTTAAATTTGAATATAAGAATACTTATGATAAGATCATAGAAGATGAAAAGTAAAATAACAGTTTAGATTAAAATAGATGTGATAAATGAGGTATTAGCAGGAAACATAAATAGTAGAGGCAATTATATATTGAGAGAAAAGAAGCAATATTTAGAAAATAAGTCTCACCAGAAATTTGTCATCAGATGACAAAGCTAAAGAAAGTATGTGGCCGGAGTGTCCAGGCTTTGTTTCATCAGTGCCCTTCTTGACACAAGGTATAGCTTTTAATTTTTTCTTTTCTTCTGTACTCCCTAGAAAAATTTAATTTATCTATTAGCTAAGAAAAAATTACCAAGGATAGATAGATATCCATCAAAGAAAATTTTTAAAAGAAAAATACTGGCTTCATATACTGGTTAACCATCATCAATATAAAAATTCTAGATGGGCTGAAGAATAATCTATACAGTATCATTAGTTATTAACTACATTTGATATAACCTATAATATCCATTAAATTGAAAATTTACTTGTACAATGTTCTTTGTTCATAGGCTTCAGCATTGAAAAGCTAATAATAACTAAATCGTTTTACCAAAAATTTTTTTTGGACAATTTGGAATAAATGGAATGCTTTAATTACTATCCACTTAATAATGAGAAAAACAGATATAAATGAAGATATTTTTAAATACAAATAGAATAATAGAAATTTTAAGTGGAAAAATACTTACAAAATGAAGGGATCATTGTAATTTGAATTTAAAAAAGCAATATAATTTCAAATTCAATAAAGTGCAAAATAATTAAAACTATGTGAAAAATAATCAGAATGCAATGCATATGTATTTTCATATAATATTATCAGGAAAGCAATAAATATAATTTTTTTAATTATTAAAAATTAATTTGAATTTCATTGCTTTATTTCATAAAAATATTGACATCATTTGATTATCAAAATTGAAAAAAAAAAAAAAAAAAAAAAAAAAAAAAAAAACAGTTGCTAGGTAAACAAATTATTTAAATTATGGATAAGATAGGTTTTAAAAACTATCTTTTTTTTTTTTTTTATTTACCAAAATTGCAACACATACACACACTATCACAGTCTGAATTTTAGAAAGAAATTTATCACATTTAAAGAAATGCTGGTGCTTTTAAGAGAGAAGCTGTTTGACATTTCATGATATTCATGATTCAAGGAGAAATTGTCATCCTTGCATAACTTTTGTGACTGGTAGATATGCTGTAGATTGATCTCATATCTTTTCAACTTTACAATAACTTATTAATGCATAAGCATGTACTACTTAGTGAGATAATTTCTTATATAAAATCACAGAAAATATGACCAAGTGTTATATAGTGCAGTTATTCATGTTTAAGTACATTGTTTGTTATTATCTTGACATATTGAAGCAAAGAAATCAACTGAAAATTTCACAAAAATGTTTCACATATACAATTTTTCTACAGAAATCAAAAATTTGCTTCCTGTCCTTGAAACAAATCAATCAATATATCAATCTTGGCTTGCCTTTTTAGATTGCAAGGATGGAATTTTGTAATTGAATTCTACTGTCTTTCTAAAATGGTAGAGTTTAAAAATTTCATACTGTATTGAAGTTTTAATGAGTTATAGCAGCTATAAACTAATTAATTTTTATTTGAACTGGATTTAAAATTAGAAAATGTTATGTAGTAATAAATTTGAAATGAAAAAAAATTCTCTAAATAAAAATAAGAAATTAAATGAAAAAATTTCAAAAATCTATAGGTCAAGCAAAACTTCGTAAAATATGAGACACTGATTGAAATACTAAATGAGAATCCAAATCATTTTCATAATATAGTTAAATTTCCAATGAACAGGGGTGTTTGTGGGACCCCAAAAAATCCCCTGAAACTTTTACGGACTTACTACCGACATTTTGGAGTTTCGAGAGGGGGGGGGGAGGAATGAAAAATTACAATTATGAAGTATTGAATGACCTAATTATAAAAGTTCAATGAATTGCTTTTTTTGCAAAATTAATAACCATACATTTTTAAACATATAAACTACTACATTTTATGTAAATATTTTAAAGTACCTGAATTAATTCTTTAAAAAAAATTATCTAATTTCTGCTGCTTTTTTTTATTTTCTGATGTTTGTGGGCTTGTCTTTCTTTTGTGGTGAACTTCATAATTGCAGGAAGGTTGACTTTTATTTTCCTCGAGAACTGCACATGCAGAGGTAGAAGCAGTTTCTTTTCTGCTAATGTAGAAGGTTTTTCAGAGACTTTTATAGGTGACTCATCTGAAATACATGTTTTTAAGTCCTCTTGATATGTTTTCCAACTTCTGCTCATATTCAGTAAGAGATCTTTGTGAATTGGATCAGTCATTGGATTTTTTGAGCCATATTTTTCACATGAGGTTTCTTTAGAAGCCATTAAATCATATTTAATAGTCTGCACTGCATCTAGGGAATCAATCTTAAGAGAGGTTCTATAGTCAGTGACAAGTGTATCCATTAAGTTGAATGCACTTTCCACTAATGGGCTATGGAAGCAGCTAAGGCAGGCTTTGACCAATTTAGCCAATGTAGGATACTTATAATCATTTGTGAAATCATCTTTTAAATTAAAAACTTTAGACCAATATTTATCAATTGTACACTTGACTTGATTTCCACTTTCATCAGATGTGTAGAGCATTTCTTTGGTGATATCAATATCACTCTGGTATAACCTTATTTCAGCTTCTACTTTTGACTTTTCATTATCACTAAAAATATGGGACATAAAAGATGATAATTTTTCAAAAGCTAATATTGTACTGGTTTTACCTCTTAGCTCTGGATCTAATGCTGTAAAACTAATTAGATATGAATTTTTAAGGGGTAATTTCTGTTTCATATGCTGTGCTGTATTAGTAAAAGCTTTCATCAGAGAAATTTGAAATTCTTTTGCTATTGGATGATTTTTTGATAATTTCTTCAGGAGAGTGGAAGTTTCTGCACCAGTAAATATTACTTTGCTAGGTAGATGGAATACTGGATTTGTGACATCAACCTTTAATAAATCATTATAAGATGTGCACTCTATATTTTTTGGCTTCATAAAAAAAGAGAAAATTTTTGCCATCAATTTAGAAATACTGGAATGTATTAAATGAAGCATTGGTTTTTTTGTTTCAAATAATTTAATATATGTGTTGAACTCTGGTAATACTGCTGAATATAATGCCATATGCAATAAAGTTTTGTTTTGCATAACAAATAACCCATTTAGTATTCTTTTTCCCCGAGCTAAAGCATCCTTTGTGAGTTGTTGGGAATGCAAGCAAGAATACACCCCTTCAACAATTTTTTTCTGAGCTGCAGAAATATTTCTTTTATTGTATACAGTTTCAACATAAGAAAAATAATCCCCTTTATCAGTTTTATCCAAGTAGTGAAAATAAAATGCAATAAGAGCATCCCACAGATCTTTGATTCTTTCTAAAACACATAAAATGTACACCCACCTATGGTCTGGTCTCTTCAAGGGCTTAAGTTTTTTAATGGCAAGGGATTCACAGATTTTGAAAAAATTCTCTTTTACTGCAGCTTCTCATCATCAAACAAATCTTCTAAGTATCTATCAAAACATGAAGCAAATTTTTTTGCACAGTTATTAGCTGTGTGACATGTGTCACCATCAATATCTAATAAGTGGGGTGCTTTTTTTGATCGTAGTCTGGTTTCAACACCATTTTTTTTTTCCCACGCATGGTGTTACATGAGTCCATTAATACACTAATTAAGTTTGCCCATGGAATATTATTATCTTCAATAGTATTAACAACTGCTTTAAAACAGCTTCTGAATTGCAAGATTCCATCTTTAGAGATGCAAAATGATGAACTACAACTTCATTTTGATTGTTGTCATAAAACTGCACCAATATTGCCAGTATACTTTCTTGAGCATTGCTAGTACTTTCATCCAAATTTAGAGAAAATGGAGTCTCCTTTAAAGTTTTAATAATATTTTCCTTAATAGTTTTTGCGAGCCCATATTTCATCTTATAACATGCAGTAGTCCTGGACATTTCCAACGAGTTTAGTGCCGTCTGATCGAAAGTTGCGAAGCGATCAATGACAAATAGCTAATACGGCGAAAAATCCCCCTTCTCTACTTATTGGCGCCACGCCAGGAGAGATAAGACCTTTGAACCCAGAGTCACGTGATCGCACATCTGGTCGAACGAAGTCTCTCCCTTTTTTTTTTCTGCCGCAGCTACTTGCCGAAAAGAATCCAGAAGAGAATGTCCGAGAACCGGGGGAATGAGTCATAACTCGCAATAAGGAAAGAACAAAAAAGAAGCCCCCCCCCCCTTTTCACGCATTATCACTGCCTTTGGAGAAAGAAAGGAAAAATTTTCACCACACACACTGACCTTGCGTTTTCTGCTTTCAAAGCAAACAAAATTACCCAGATCAAAATAAATAATTCATTATTATTCCTACTTCCTTTTGAACGACGATCCCCGGAACTTCCGGGTATCGAAGTTCAAAATCCCCGGAATTTCGGGGTTTCCCCGGAGCACAAACACCCCTGAATGAATGATTAGGAGTTTTGTTCTTATGATATTTATTGTCTTTATTAATTATTTTCAGCAATTTATGCTAACATAATTTTCATTCCCATTAAAATATTTTCATATAATATAAATTATAAAATAATTTCCCCATAGAAGAAAAGTACCAATATCATATTAAATAATTACTTTTAGATTTTTTGAAATTTAAGATTTTATTCAGACTTTTAATTTTTTCCTAAAATTATGATTCCAAACAAGTTATCACACTAAAATAAAACTTTTCAGTGAGGTTTCTTTCCTTAAATTCCTAGACGTGCAAATAAAAATGTAATAATTATTTAAATAACTATATATATATATATATATATATATATATATATATATGATTTATCTGTAATACTTAATTTTTTTTCTGCAAATGTTAATATATTTTATACCCAGAGACCAGCATAAATAGCTTATACAGTCAGAATTCACTTAATGAGCAAAACAAAATGTAAAAAAGTGATTTGCTTAACAAGCAATGTTATACAGAATGAGTGGCGAGAAGACACTGTGACATCACATGCTGGATTGGCCTGTATCAGTCTGTATTGAGTGTTTATTTGAATAGAATTTTTATAACAACATGAAGAAGTTTTAGCCAGATAGTGTTGTTGAATGCAATTCCAAGCATTGAAGCCTTAATGAATGAGATTTTGATTATGGCCATTAAGTAGATACAGGATAACAGGAACTATATCAATTAGCTTGAAGGAGAACTTATAGTGCTGCCTTCTGCATTGCAGACTCAACAGAGCAATAACCTTCATGCAAAATAAAAAAAATGTTGAAAGAACGTGAACTCATTGCAACACTCCAATAAAGCAGTAGCTGCGCATGCTACAAATTCATTTAAAGATAATGTTGTGTTTAATTTTTGCCAAATTTTGAAGCATAGCCAAAGAAAAATGCCTTTAGACAATTTTTTTTTTTCAATAAAAACATACAATATAACTGATAAAATATTAATTTGTTTGAGTATTTCTTTCTGGAATGAAATGCATTTTCCTTTTTTACATGGATTCTTATAGAAAATTGTTTAATTTAATAACTGTTTTAGAATTATGAGTAAGATATCAGAAAAAATTTTGCTCCTTAAGTGAGAAACTGCTGACTGTGCATGCTCACATCTTGATGCGTAGCAGAGAGTAGAGACGAGCGACTTAAACACCTGCGGTTCTATGAAGATGTTACGAAATACAATGTTACGAAAGACCAAGGTGCGGTAGCTCGCCTAATTAAGTTCTGTAACTTTAGGAAAATTGGTTTATAGTGCTTCCTCATTACTTTTCACCAAAAACACATCTGTAAATAATTGCAGTTTTTTAGATCTTGCATACATTTATTTATTAAATTTTTTTCTGTTTCTCAGTTAATTGAAAATCCCGCAAATATAAGCCTGAATGATGAAAAAATCCTATTTATATACAAACAAATAAATTTATATATATATATATATATATATATATATATATATATATATATATATATATATATATATATATTGCAAAGAAAAAACATGTTATACACAAAAATGAATTAAGAAACGACCAAAACGAAAGATGTATAAAACAGGATAAGATTTAATATATAAACTGAGATATAATTTTACAGAAGTGTATAGGAGCATACAAACTGAATCATTGTTATGAAGCCACTTAGTAGTTTGTAAAATCAATTTTAAAATAGTACTTGCTAAATATTATATCAAAAATACTTTATATAATATGTATTTAATATCAAAAAATGTATAATAATTAAACAAATAAATTAACTTACATTTTATAATAAAACAATCTTTCGCAGCACTAAAGAAAAATTTTTCAGAAGTTGACATAGCTAAAGCTGTTATACTTAATTTATGCCCCCTAAAAATGGCTGCTGGTTCAGGAACAACATTTTCATACTGCAAAAAGAATATATATAGATATATTTAATGCATATACAGCAGGATGCACAAATATTTTCAAATAAAGTAACTTCTATAACAGAATTGAAGAAATACACATAAAAAAATGTATTCAGTTTCATCACAATTTTTTTTTTTACTTCATAATATTTTATGGCATTATTCGAAATTTTATTCAATCACATAATTTTTCATACTTTGATGTGGAAAAATAAAAAAGCTGACATTTTCTTTAATTTCATATAATATGTTTATCACATAAAAATATATCCCACTTTAAATTTTAAGCGATAAACAATTAATCATACATTCACTTATTAAGAATTAATAAACATCTACATGTATATTTAAATACATGTACAAAATTTTGTCAAAATATGCATCATGTTGTATTATCAATTCACTTTTCTTATTTTTTTGTTATCATTTATCATATTTCATAAATATACAAAGAAATAAAACAACAACCTTTAAGTGCAATTATGCATACATTGATGGTAAAAAAAAAGTGTATAAAGTGTAAAAAAGTATATAAGTATATAAAGTAAAAGTATATAAGTAAAAGTATATAAAAAAGAAAATATTAAAAAAAAATATTTTTATGTTAGCAAATCATTTATATTGTTGCTCAATTCTTTTTTTTTTTTTCCCCAATAAGAAATGCTATTCTTTCTATTTTTCAGTTGTTTAATCAAAGAGGGAGGGGGAAGAGATAATTCAGACATATAAATGACTCTATTTACCTCATGAGCTTTTTTCTTTAGCAAACGCCCAGCTTCTTCTAACTGAAAATATATTAAAAATACATAAATCATTAATAAACACTAAAAATAATCCAAATACATTATTTTAAAATACTAATTTATATATACATTAAAATGTACTATATATATATATATATATATATATATATATATATATATATATATATATATATATATATATATATATATATATATATATATATATATAGCAATTTAAATACGGTTGAAATTTAGTAAGAAGAAGTGTAGAGATTGTAAGAATATCTATATTTTGCTGGCATTTCTAATATAGTTCTTTATAACTGCATTCTTAAAAAATAAGTCCTGTGTAGATTTAAATTTCTAAACATTTAAATAAAAATTTAAATGTTAAATTGCTTATAGAGTTCAAAAATATAAGTAAATTAGCATATTTGTAAATTTTCTTACCACTATTTTTTGATAATTTAATAACTTACTCCCTTTATATAAAAAATAGCTGATACAGTCTTATTTTTATGAAATTATTTAACAGATATCATTCTGAATTCTATCTATAGGTGTGTTAAGTAAAATTATTAACAAATTTTTTCATCTTTAATTTAATAAGGCAGCTCAAAATTTACTCCATTGTAAAATTAAAAATAGTATTAAGATCACAGCTCATTGAGATAAGTGCTAAAATTATACATTTCAAGCAAAGCCTTTGAGTTCTGTATAATTATCATGACTTTTATTAACATTTATATTACTATTTTTCTTAACATTTCATGAAACATTAGATTTTTATTAGTAATTTTCAAAAATTCAAAATGAAATTGCATGTATATGCTTACAGCTTCTTCTTTCAACCTTTGAGCCACCGCTTCTCTAGTATCATCAAGAGAATTTTTTTCACGTTCTAAAAAAGATAAGCAATGAAATAAAATCAATAAATATAAGTATGTAACAATCATTGATTAAATTATGATAATACGATAGCCATTTTACACAAATTCATTTACATATTTTATCTAAAATTTTTTTAAAAGGAACCTCATATAACTATAGGAAACATAGAATTTTCTAGCATACAAATATTTATGGAATTTATTCCTGATTTGCAGCTAGTTCCTTACTAATGGTGCAGGTACTATATCGTTGGGAATTAAGATTTCATACAAGCTCTTGGTGCAAACTTGCTGTGCACAGCTACCAAATCCTTGTAAACAGCATTATTCTGTAAACTTGACATGTGATGAATAGATTTTCTATTTTATATATTAAATAATTTAAAAGGGGAAAAAAAGAAGCTTTCATTTCCTTAACTGAAATCCTCATTTTGAGCATATCTTGGATTTTACTTAACCATAATCTACGAGTTTTTTTAATTATTATTTATATACTGATAATGATTTTGTAGAAATTTATATACAAAAATAAAAGGAAATAAATAAATAAATGGATAAATAAAGGAAGTAAACCAAAAGGAATAAAATTAGGATATAATTCCATTTATAATTTATAAATAAATGTGCAATAATCTTATTTATAACAGATTTACAAAATTATTTTGATCCACTTGAATTCAATGTGGGCGAGCTGTGCAATCTTTAATGTCTTAGGTTCCATAGATTTCCCACATATCTGGGAATGTAATAAAAGTAAATTTAACTGTCTTAAACTACTGCCCAAGTAATCCCAAGTAATTAGTTTTGGTTCAGCATCACTCCCGAAAGCAGGAAGACGCCCCTTCTGAACTATTAAAAAGTCACGAACTCACTGTTTCATCCTCTTTTCATTTTATATTCTAAATGGAGAAGTTGCCCAAGATTTCTTTCCCATGATTATAGGGAGTACTCGCTAGTAACAATATAATATATATATATATATATATATATAAGCATATATATATATATATATATATATATATATATATGCTTTTTATCAATGATGACAATTTCAAGATTATACAGTGCAATTATTTATCACCTACTAGCTGGTACCCAGTGTGTTGCTGTCGCAGAAGAAATAACTATCTTGTTTAATTGGGAATGACATTTATTTTCTTGTTGACAATGAATACATTTGAACTAGAATAATGTATAAAGGAGAAGTATAAATAATATTTACTCTTTTTCTTGACTTTATTATTCAAGTGCTTTAGGGTAGACAATATATACACATACATGCAATTACAAATTTGTAATGTTGTCTCCTAACATGGTTAATTCAGTCACTGTAAAGACTGTTTTACGTTCAACTCTGTTGGATGCTGATCGGATGCCAAATCAGTGATCTAAGGGCTTGGCGTCGATTTTGGCGAAAAAATAGATAGTACTGGAAACTTCCAGAATTTTAGTGATTGGGCAAATAGGAACTGGGTTATGCCTGATTGTTCCAGAACCTTTTCTGCCCACCTCCTGGGAACTATAAAAGGCTGGAAGTCTCAAGCTGCAGTCAGTTGTGAAACAAGTTGTAATTATGGAAAGAGTCAATGGCAAATAGTTGGATTAGTTCAGCAAATAGCAAGTATTGTGAGGAGCTCAAGCAATTGCTGAATTGAGCTGTGTGCCAAGTCCTGGTGTTTATTATAAAAGCAGCATCGAGTCATGCGAGCAGTAGCCAGTTGTGTAGTAGTGAGTCAGCAGTTGGGTACAGCTAAAGCGAGGAGACAGTGAAGAATTGCAGACATTTGAAGAGATCGTAGAGTAAAGCTACGCAGATCCCCCCCACCTGATAAATTCTGCCTGGCCGCTTTATGCGCTGTGGTTGTTGTTACTACTGATTACTACTTGTGGGCTGTTGTTTATTGTAGAATGCTGCTGTGTTCGTCTCAGCTGTATATTTGCTTCCTTGCATTAGTGTCTTCGGGTTAATAAAAGTCGTTTTCTGTTACTAAAAATCTGTTTATTTCACCGACCAACAAATCGAGAAAGAATCCCGGAATTTCTGTAACTATATATATCGGATCATTAGGCAATTGGGTAACCATTGTACTGCAGTGCATAAAACACTAACAAACAAAAATTCATTTTTATATAAAATAAAATAACTGCACTATGCTTATAACCTTCATGCAAGTGCAACTAAGTTGACCAAGTTCCATTGCAAGATCTCATAAAATATGACCAAACAAAGAAATTCATTTTTATATATTAGATTAGATTTTTTAATAATTTTTGACTATCACAGAGTTTGGATGGTTTTGCCTTTCTCATCACACATATTAGCAACATAATAATATATAGCCCTCAAATATGTCAAAGTACAACAGATTTTTCACACACGAGAGCAAAGTATCAATGTTAACAATAAAATAAAGGTTAATAAAGGCCTCAACTGGTAAATTCAAAAGGATTCAAGCATACAAATAAAAACAGCAAGCCATAATGTTAAATAAAATATTAAACACACATTAAAAAATAAATATTTATTTTTAAATGGTTTAAAATTTCAGATATTGATTTTAAAATTATTTACCTTCCTCTTCTATTTTAGCAATATATTTTTTTGCAAGCCTCAGTTTCTTTTCTTGCTCGGTTTCCTCTTCACTTGATGATTCTTCAGGATAGCCAGGATCATGTCCACTGAAAATAATAATAATAAAAATTTCTTATGAAAACAAACTTAAATAACATGCTGGTATAAAAGCAACTAGATAGGTTATCAATATTATGTCAATGTAATTCAAAATAAAATTCAGGTAACCATTCATAAAACAAAACAAAACAAAAATTAAATATTTAAAGAAGCTGTCTTGTTTGCATTTTTTTTCACTTATGAAATATAAAGATAGTTTAAAGTTTGGCAAGAAAATGGTTTTGAAAACCTCACTGAAATGTTTCATATACTTTTTGAGTTGTGCTTTTTATTGGTAATTTAACCAATTCAACTTTTTAATAAATGTTTAAAAACTAAATTTTATATGATTAGATACTGATATAAAGATGGCACATGTTATAATACATTAAAAAAAATACCTACATTGTTTTTGTTAAACAAAGAGAATATGAATTTTTTTAAAAAAGTTTCTTTCTCAAAGCATGAAATGAATTGCTTAAAAAGAACAAAATTTATTGATATTTTAAAACATTCAATAAATTTTTCCTTCGTCTTTATTTTTTTAAAGAATAATTTAACTTAAAATAAGTCACCCAAAAATCATATTTAACAGCTTTCTAAAAATGGATTTTATTCTGAATAATTCAAGTTAATCAAACTCTGACTAATAAATAAATTGTGTTCTGACAGGTCATTCTAAACAGAAGAATGATATCGAAATTATAGGAATGCATTAATCAATTCCTGTATCTCAGATAACTGCTTATAAATTTTTTATATCAGTTCTTAGAACACCATATATTAATCCAAAATTATCATAAACCATTAAAACTATTACAAAATAAATAAATACAATGATAAATATATTGTAGAAATTTTAATTTCAATATATGAAAGAGTAGGGTAATCTCTAAGTATAATCTTTTAAAACTCTCACCTATCATCTTCATCACTTGAGATTTCTTCTTGACTTGGCTTAATCTTTTCATGTTTTTTCTTTTTATTAGAAACATCTGCATCATCCTATAATTAAGAAAATATTTTATAAAATAGATAGTATTAAAATTAATACAGTATTATAAAAATGATTCAATTGTTTTAAAATCTATGTATAATTCTTAAAAGATAAATGAATGATAGAAATATGAATATTAGAAAAGAAAGCCTTTCATTTAGAAAACAACATCATATTATTGCAAAGGAAAAACAATTTCTCAATACTAACTTTTTAGTATGAGTCAAACTTATAAGCTGAATTCCTGTTTCTTAAACAAAATGAATAAAACAGTATTTTTATATTGCTTTGGATGTCCTTAACATATATGACTAGACATTCATAAAAAAAAAAAAAAAATTACATATAAAAGTATGCTAATTTAAATAATATTGACAAAATTATTATTTTTATATTGCAATAATAATATATATTACAACGATTTAATCTGATATAGAACTATTTTTTATTCAAGAAGCTTGCATAAATTATATGCAATTACATTGTTATTCAGATATATAATACAAGACCTTATGAAATGGTAGAACCTGGATAATAGGTAAATATATGATTTTCCACAAAGTGGACAATGAAGCACAAATAGAACAATAGAAGTAAAGAACATGGTTTCTCTAAGGTAGAAAGGCTTCATTTCTACATATTTCTTCAAAAATTTCTGTCTGATCCTAAAGGATGTTAGTAGATACAAGAACATGAAGAAATAAAGCAGTTAAAAACAGAAATTCTTTTCAACTAAATACAATCCTACATTGCTGAGGAGTAAAATATAACGAATCTATCAATTAGTCATTAGATATTTTAATATGAGCACAATTAATTTCTTTTTACAGCTCTATCTTTACAATTCCTGGGCCAACTTTTTTTTCTATATTAATAAAACTATAAATTTTTCATCTGATTAGATTGTTTTATGTTGGCAACAATTCAGTAATATGGGTGGGGGTGGGGGAGATTGAATACTTTTATATGAATTGCTCTTGAACAGATATTAATCTTTTTAATTGAATAATTTTAAATTAAAGAAACACTAAAGGAACACATATGTATCTATAATTTATAAATTCAGTACATAAAGCAAAGAAATCACTGAAGCCTCAAACAGCCTCAACATCAGAATTAGTACTTTTGCAACAATTATGAGCAAGATACTTATCTTCCACACCACATCTTTTGTACTGTAAAACCTACATTAAATGGTTAATTATTTTCATGAAATAATTTTAAGCAACAAGAAACAGAATTTTAAAGATGCAAACAATTTTTTTATTAAATATTTAAAAAATGTAAACTTAATAATTTGTGAAGTAGGGTAATTTTTTTTAAAGGAGATGGTAGTTATTTGAATTCAGAAATCATATTTAAACTTGATATACTTAATTTAATTGCTGCAGATTATTATAAGAATTTAAGAGAAATTTAAGATTTATCCAATTCACGACTACTAGTGAAAAATGCAATGCATGAAATTCATTGATGATGAACTCAAAGCAAGAAGAGATAGAAATACACACAAAGCTTTCAACATCTCAGAAGAGAGTTTCCCCTTTTTTGGGAAGTGAAACTGAGGTCTAAGCAAAAAGAATTTATTTTAAAATTGCAAATATACTTAATTTAATGTAAGCTAATATCAGTAAATCTAACCAAACTTAGATTTTTTACAAAATTTATCTTGAAATTTCAATTTTATGATAGGCAAACATCATTCATTTAATTCTTTAATAAGATTCCACAAGCAAGATGGAGTTATACTAGATAAATGAAATTTGGGAGGTGTACTAATATATAACAGAAAGATGATGTCAGTTCAAATTTCATGTTAGACAAATAAAAGTTATGCTGATAGCATCACAGTGAGCATGCAAATTCGTGTAGGCTTTGAATATGAGATATTTACTTTCTAATCAATACTTATTTTCTACATAGAGCACTGTGAGCCATATTTGACTCAAGAATACCTTTAATGAGATGAAGAAGTCAATATAAACTACTTATGGAGAGTGAAAAAGCTGTGTAACAGGATTGCAAGATATAAACTTTTGATTTTCTTTTTACAATACTCCAAAAAGTCAATGAATTATTTATAGAGTATGATTGTAAGCAAAGAAGATTGGGATCCAGCAACAAATGAGAAACTACTAAGAAGGAAGACTACCATATTTCCTACATTATACTATTTATAATAGAAATTCAAATATTTGTTAGCAGAACACTGTCTTAGTTTCAATGATAGTTATATGTTGATAGAAGGCCAGGTGAGCTCAGTTTAACAAAATTATTTATGAAAGTTTGAAAAAAATATCTTCTTAATATCTAAAAAATCATGTTTGTTCTCTCCGCCAAATATGTTTGCTTCTCAACAGATTTATCATATTTACAGATATAAATTATAATATCTTTTATTTTTTATCCTTTTTTCTTACATTATTAATTTTTTTAAGGACAAATAATTTTCTAATGTAAGTAGTTTGTTTCCAATTTTAGGATAGAAAAACAATTTTCAGCAATTCTGTATGTGACACACAATTCTAAATATAATCATAATAGTATGAAACGTAATGTAGTAATGACTTAAACTTCATTATTTTTATATGATTTACAACACATTATTTATTGTCTATATACTGAGATGTTTGTGTGTATTCATGCTTCTTCTGTGTTGTGCTTGTGTGTGTTTTACTTTTTGAGCCTTGCTTTTTAAATTAGTCTTAATTTGTACTAAATTAAAAAAGATCAATTTTAATGTGACAGATCATTTGGGTCACAGTATGTTTTTGGTGCTTTTGCAGTTGCATGTTTCCATTTTAATCATTTAATTGTTTGCACTTTTGGTAGAAGTTTACAATTGGGTGTTCCTTGATTTTTTGGCATCAATATCGGTAACCTAACAGTAACATCAATGAAAACAAAACATTGCGGAAACCACTGAAATTTGGCACAAATCGAAGAGGCATCCAAATCTATACTAGAACTGCACTTTTATATTATGTATGGTTTTGAACTTGGATTTCTGTATTCATTGATGTTACTTTTTTTAAGTGTGAACTCTTGTTTTCTGTGTGTTTTTGACTCATACACTCTATAATCATTCCTTTAACAAGTTTATTGTAAATAAATAAAATATTAGCAAAATTAATTAAATATTTCAGTAATCTAAAAAAAATAAGAAAAATTTCGTATTAGGTGTTTAAGTTTCTGATGAAAAAACAGAAAAATTAGCATCAATAAGGATCATCTCTTAACAAGTGTTTTAAAATTATAAATGATTTAGTTTGGGTATATTACATAGTCACTTCTATATAATATATCACTTTTTATTTTTTATGAATATTTCCAGTTTTCAGAGCAACAATCAATAAAAAAAATTACTCTTTTTTCCATAAATAAAAAGATGTTAACCTTGGTTTTCTACTTATAAATAATATGCCCCATAAAAAGTTGTGGAATAGATCTGATGAGAAATATTTGGCATTAATGTGAAAACAAATTCACGTATTCTGACACAAAATATAAGAATTAAATTCCTTAAGAATAATAAATTGCAAACAGACAAAATGAACTGTTACATTATACCAGAGCTCTAAGAAATTACAAAAATGTATGATAAAACTTAAGAATTAAAAGCAAATAGATATTTCAGAGTCAAAAGAAAAGGAAAAACAGAAGAAACAATTAAAAAACGTACAATACTTTAAAATTACTTTCAATCAAGAAACGTACATAACTTTAGAAACAAATATAAAACTAACCTTTTTTCTTTTTGTTGAAGCAGATTTGGCTTTCTTTCTTAAGAAAAAATTACTTGGCATAGCTATTTTAGTTTAAAACCAAAATTATTAAATTTGTAAAATAAACACACGATCAACAAAATCTTATAGAATCTGGCACATGGGAAATTCGTAAAAATCGCGTGGTAAGGTTCAAATGAAAACAAGAGTATAAATTCAGTTCAGTTCATAGTCAATGAAAATGGTTATGGCTTAGCATTAGCACATTTTTATTTAGAAGCTTGCGGTAACTGGTGAGCGAACCCAGACCAGATGATAGTGTAGGCAAATCAGTAAAATCTCAACAAGTCCTTACTCAGCTTATGTCGTCTTTATTTTTTTGGTCCTGATAAGGTCTTGTACATGCATTGTAAAATAATCCTCCTTTACCTGTCACCAAATTTTATTCTGCTCTGGATAATTCGTCATCCTCAAAAATTGGACAAAAAACAACTTTTTTTCTCCATTATGTATATCATCATGTTGCATTTTCAGCCCCGCTCCTTCGCTTTAAGAAAGCCAAGTCTTTATGGAGAATTTTCGATCACTCTTGTCATTTCAGCAAAACACTTACAGATCTCTATTTTTATTAAGCATTCGTTTCTATACAAGACTCATTTTGAGAATTTGGTTCGAAGGTTTATCCCTTTTGGTTTTAAGTTCAAGAATCAAAAATGGGGCTATAATCATTGTGAATGAAATAGGCGTCATTAGAACTACCATAAAAATTATGCTCGAAGGCAAATAATTAAAAAAAATTGTACTAAAAAGACCCCACCCCACCCCTCGGCAAAAACATTGTGTAATTTCAATATGACAAATTCTTCGAATATCAGTCACATTTCTGTTGAGGATGCAATTATATTCTGATTTCTTGCGGTTCTTTTATACAGAATCCACATTAAAGAAAAAAACCAATAATATTTTTGATATTATACAGTTAATGACAGCAAACTGCAGAAATAAGTGAAAAAAAAAGACACTTTGAAATATAAAAGTAGAAATCGAACCGTTTATAACGATATGAACATCTGGGGTACTAACAACATATGCAAAGGACACATAAAGCTTTTTTCTAAAGGTGCATCTTTTGAATTCACAAAAAGTTTTTCTACTAAAAGAATTTTTTAGCTAAAATTATTTTACTGAAAAAATGTCTAATAGATGTCTATAAAATGTCTGCACATGTCATTAAATTGTAATTCTGCATGCTCTTACATTCTGATTTATCTTCAATATTTTCCACTGATTTAAAAATAAACACAGCAAACAAAAGTTTTTTTTTTTTTTAAATCCTGATAGGATGGTTCCAAATTCATGGTACAGACTTGGAGGGAAGGTAAAAAACAAGATCATTACAATATTCACCCAAGAGAAACATGTCTATATCCCAGAATGTATGGGTGTCGCTGACATGCACAATGCATAGATGAACTGTTCAAAATTGCATCACCAACTTCGATACATGTTTGGCAGTGGAGCTATTGGCGTACACTACCTAACTTACTAGGTGCCAGGTATTTAATGAACAGGTGAGGTAGCAACTGATATTCGAGCAACGAGATCCTTAGCTGAATCAATATGAACCTCGTAAACAAGACTCTTTAGATCTCCACCCGCCCCTCATAAAAAAACCAATCCGATGCTTGATAAATCTTGCGATCTGCAGGGTCAAGAAACTTGTTACCACTCTCAACACATTGCAACCGAGCCACCTACTGCTTTCTACCAGTAGCGGAATCAAGAAATAGCTCAATTTATTTTTTCTTTCAGGTAATTTTCTGTGTTTGTGTATCATCGCGTCACTTGTGCCCATACATTCCTATTATAATAAATGATTGTTTTAAATAAATGTCCACTATTGAAAATTTTATAAAAATATCTCCACTTGTGTAGAAGTTAAAAATTAAAGATCTTATTTCAGCGGAATTGGGACACACTGTTTTTATGACTAAAGAAATGGATTGCAACTTGGGTTTCCTATCTGAATATTAATAATAGTCTTGTTCTCTATCTGTCCTCCAGTTTGATCCCATGAATTTAGGATCGCCCTGTATAATTGTAAACTGAAAATTAAAAAAATTAATAAATAAATAAATAAAATAAAAAATAAAGACAGATAAAGACAACTAAGAGATAAAAACAAAGGCAATCGAACTGGAGTTAATAGCACATGCATCAGGAATAATAAATGTACGACTACAAAGATAGCGAAGTTATTCAAATTATATTTTTTAATTCATTAAAAGATCTATAGTAAGTAGGAAATTCGGGAGCCTTGTGCTATTTTAAAGTAATAAAGATTGCACATCTTAGTAGAATTTCCATTGAGGAAATAATTATCTTCTGAAAATTTAAAGTTACTTTACACTGGGTCCTCAATAAAGGAAACAAACTAATGATGTTTTTAATATTATCTAACTAAATACTGAAAAAATACAAAAAAATATTAAAAAAATTCCTTTTGGCAAACTGGAAGGCAAAGGTAGATTCCTTTACATGTAAGTTACTATCTGGCAAAATAAATCCTTCATATTAAAAACGGTAAATATAAGGGCTTAAAAATCACTTTTCATTCCCTAACTGTTAAGATATTACAGTTATAAAAAAACTTTGAATACAAAATTTGTTCGTTTTAATAAGACGCTTACTTGACTAATTGGATTTATTTTTCTATCTTAAATATTAAGAAAGTTATAGAGAAATGAAAATCCCCCCCCCACCATTATTTCCACCTTCTTTGAGCCAGATGGAACATTTAAGAACTCGTCCGAGATTTTTACATTTCTAACAACATATTCCAAGCCAGTTAAAATGCAAACGAATTATTGCAGTTATTCTGTTTACAAATTAACATGGGCAAAGCGTTATACGCAAATTATATACTTATATACATAAATTTTTGAATAAAGGGTGGTTTGGGGTTCTAGGGACCATGATCGGCGAAGAACTGAAGGAAATTTTACGAAGTCTTCCTATAGAAACTACCTGAGACAAGCGATTATGAAATGAAAAAGCAAGACTTGAATCTCCGTTAACTATAGGCACATCAGGAGCACATAACGAAAAATGCATGAAAGAACACAATTTATCTATTGAATTTAATAAAAAACTAATAACAAGCAGATATAAAGCTAATATAAAGCTATATAAATGCTTAATTTTAAAGTGACAAAAACTGTGCATGTCAGCCAAATTTCAACCGAAAATATAATATATTCCGACAGCAGTTGTGCTACAGCAGCCGATCATCATCTTAGAAATGAGAAATGCCGCAAAAATATTTGTCAATAACTTAAAATTTTAAATAAAAAAAAAATGAATTTTGTTTTTATCAAGCATCGTTATACCTATTGCATTTCTTGAATGGTTTTCAGAATTTCAGTACTTTTAAAAAAATTTCAGCAAGATGATGTAAATTATTCAAATCAATAGTGCATGTGCAATCTTCACCATAAAATAAAGGTGAGAAATCAAACAATGCTTTTTTTTTACACATAACGAATCATGCTCAGAATGAATTTGTCTGCGAGATTTTCTCTGGTACTGAATTTTGTTGTTCGGTGACTTTTCAACAATGTCAAGTTCAGTATAGAGAGAACTATATATTTTTTTTATACCCACTTTTTTTACTAAGTGAAAACCAGAGCAATATAACTTCTTGAAGATCTGCAACCTTTATCGTTTTTTTACATGTAATAATTACTACCAATTAACCCTTCTTTATAAACGTTTAAAAAAATCTGAACAGCATTTTAAAAAATAATCTATATGCTTTTTAGAAGAGCGAATTCTAATAAAAGATGAACAGTCAATAAATCAAATATTTTTCAACAGAAACAAAAAGTGAAACGGAAATTCATAAACAGTCAATGAGATAACGTAGGAAAAAAGTATTGAAAGAAAGAAGGTGGAAGAATATTGAAAGAAGGAGCGTGGAAAGAAAAAGGTCCAATTCCCTGCAATTCAAAGAGGATCTAATGGAATAACAATTCTGATACCTCTAAATGCAAAGAGAGAGAAGATTGGTTTTGTCTTCATATCAATTGTTTGTATGTACAGTGGATGTTCATGGACTGTCGGATAAGTGATTTTAACATACCTTTGCTATTTTTATTAATATCTGACAGATTTTTTCAAGCTTTCTTTTTCATTCTTTTAATTTTCCATTGATAATCGGACTCTTAAAATACTAAAGTAAACATAGAGAAGAGTAATTAGATTTTTTTTTTTTTAAGGAAGCGTAAGTTAAAAAAATTTTAGAGGTTGCTGCAATTCTGACAGACGCTATGCAGGAAGGGATTTGAAGAAAGCTGACTTTCAGAAATTCATGACGAGAATGTAGTTGTTTTGTATCAAAGATATTTCAGTATTCCTATTGGATAAATAGTACTATTGCCGATATTTATGATAACGAAAGGGTTAGGAAAAGCGGTTCATTTTTTCCCCTGTGATTTATTAACTTCTATTCAAACCCCGTTACAAAAAAATTGAAATTATGGCAGTGGAACTTGGTCTATTTGAACGGTTTCTTCTCCCCCTTTTTTTTCTTTTCTTAAATTTGAATTCTCTGCTAGTTTAATTTTTCCTATGCCCCAAAATTCCTTTTTTTTTTCTCGGCACATTTCTGAATTGTTTTCATTAGTTAAATTGTCAGCAATCAATGATCACGAATGAATGGCTTTAACTTCTGAATTCATTTAATGATTTCTATACAGCATCCACAAAAAGGAAAAATTTCTGAAATTTTTAGATTTAATAAACTTAATATCTCAAATAAAAGTAATAAAGTCATTAAAATTTTTAAATAATCAGAATGAGATTTTAGTAATTATATATTATTTATTAAAATTGTTAAATAGTAAGTATAATCTTCCTTACTGAACTTATGTTTTGTTTAAAAATTCTATTAACGATCTGTTTTAAAGAACACTAGGCTATGTTAGGACGAACCTCGTAATTTTGAATTCCGTTCAAATGTGGATGACAGCTAAGCTGGCACCTATCTCTCTAAATGTCAGCATCACACCAGAAGGAGGACAGGATTAGTATGCACAAGACCTGCCTCCATGGTAGTTCTTTGATAGAATCAGGTGGGGGAAACCTTCCGATTTCAAAGCGGTAAACTTACTAAAAGGCCACCACAACTTAAATTTTTGGATAAATAGAATTTATTGCGATTCCTTCAGCTTCAAATTTATCAAGTTTTTTCGTCTTTATTATAAAAACGAGGTTTGCTTTATAAATTAAGAAACTTAAAAGATATGCAAATGTAAAATAACTACGGTTATTTAAAAAGTTCAAATATTTAGACGAGAAATATTTTTCCATTTGAATCTCCTGGATATGATGAACAGAAATTCAGTTTGGTTTGGATGTCAATTCAGAATACCGAGTCCACTTTTTATTTCTTTCATAGCAATTAGAAATTTTTGCTTTGAAATTACCATTACTAATATTATTTCAATCTATTAAAAAATTAATAAGATTAAAAGCTTTACTACAGAAACGTTAAAGTAATTTGAAAAAAATTTTACGCCTATATAAAAAATGTTTATTAAGTTTTATATTCTTCCGATTCCACCGAAATACGTGCGAGGTGCCTGGAAAACGAAGCTATTCAGATTTGCTCCAAATAGGCCCCTAAACTCTTAAACAGGCTCTAGCCATGAGTTAAGGCATCAGGGCTAATTAACGACCACAGATTTAAAACTACTAGTGGTTATGTGAAACTTAAAGTGGGGAGGTATTACTAATATTAATTTTAAAAATAGTATACATATAAGAATTTTATGACAAATTCCCAGATTGTATGAACATTAAAAAAAATGGAGTACTTGAACATCTACATAAAATTCTTACCTTTTAATTCATTCTAAATATTCCAGATATGTTAGTCTTCAGTTGAAAAGGAAGGAATGCATTCTCCTAAAAGGAGTTATAAGCTTAATCTTTCCACAGCACGATTAATCATATTACTACTCTGTCAATTTAAATAGCAGTAAATTATTCACTCGAATTGTTTGCTTTAAAATCGGAACGATTCAGACACAGGGATTTTATGTAAACATTCAGTTTGTTTAGAGTACGCCAAGAGTATTTAAAAAAATAATTATATACAAAAATTACAATACAATACAAGATACAAAAATAAAGCTTTATTTGCAACTTTGCGATACAAAGACAATGATTTACAAAATCATTACAACATAAGAAGTGAAATATTCATACATTTAAAAGATTCAGTACAAATGGTGAATACAAAATTTACTAATGCTTATTGTACTTAAAAATACAATTCATATTTTAAAAAACAATTATTTAAATTATCTTGTTTTTACCTTTTACTTTTTAAATTTATAAATATGATATCTTGAAATCAATTTTTCTCAAGTTCACTATCAAGAAAAACCACTAGTGTGGAAACAAATTGCAATTATATTGAATAATTGATAATAAACTCCTGACAGCATTAAAATACATTATACAAAAGGAAAATAACAGCATAAAGTTTCAAAATTCTAATGCATCAGGAAGGGAAAGAAAATAATTGATTACAGTACACCATCAAACTCGAGTTTAAACAATAGTCAATACATTTGCTTACTATTAGCATTTAAAATCAAATAAACATTTAAATTGCTTGCTAAAATAAGCATTTCAAAGCATACATTTTCTCTATATTAATTCTGTAGATTTCTTTATGAATTCTGAAAGAATTTCATTGAGAATAATTGAATACTTTAGAAATGTAACATTTTGATAATTTTGGTGGGAAAAAAAATCTGAAAAATTTAAATTTTAATAGAAGATTATTCAAAATTTAACATTTAAGAATTTAGATTTTAATAATTATAAAAAACAGCCTGCAATGTTACTTTTAGTTGCATTTCTAAAAATATTTTATTGATGGAAAGGTCTTTAATATGAAATTAAACATTTCTAAGATTTAATTACGCGATTATGTTAGACTTTCATTAAAAGTATCTTGATCGCCATGTTGATCAGGCATGGTGATCACATAATACTTTCTTAAATTTAAATTTAAGGATTCTTGATTGACTGGCCGGCCGAGCCAATCAGTCATCCTTATCCGAAAAATTTAAATTATAAAAAAAGATTTAGAATGAAACTAGCTGTTTATTATTTAATATGCCTCGCATTCAAAATTTAAATCACTAAGATAAATTTACTTTTAACCATAACAAAAGATAGATTTGAGACTACTTGAAACTAACAACATGCAACTAACGAATAATATTTTTAGCAATTTGTTGTCAGAAAATTTTGAAAGTTGGATATTTTAGCTAATATATTATAGGTATAGTTAATATATTCTTACATTCCAAAAAATCAAGAAATATTAAAAGACATTAGAATACATTCTGATACGTAGACGGTCCTGAAGCCAGAAAGGAATTAAAATTTTATAAAATTATAACCCATTTGCAATCGCAAGTGAAATATTTCTGATAAGTGACTGTGCAGTATCAATAACTACAGAATATTCCATTACTACAGTATTAATATTTAGCATCATTAAAACATTGCACTAGAATATTATAGAAGGATTGGCGCCTTAAAGATTGCCAAATTAATTACGCTTAAAAGGATTCAAATATTTCAATGAATTGGGTATAAAAATACATTAGTTGTGGCAACTTTTAAACACTAATTTCTATATATGTTATAAAATGAATTCTCGTCTGAAAATTTCATAACCATCAATGGAATTAATTTCAAGTTAGAGGTCTTTAAAATCAATACTCCAAATTCTGGCAGATATTTCTTTAACACTGAAAATAATAAAATGAACAAGGATAATGTAACTAATTTGTATAAAAATATTGATTTTGACTTCAAGAATTCTTTAACATTCACAAGACTATGAAAAGTTAATTTATACACAATCGTGAAATTTTATTTTCTGTCAAAAATAAGTAAATTGAGAAACTAGGTATATGTATAAAATTTGATAAACTCAATTTACACATAAGAAATAGCACAGATAAAATTAAATTGTTATATTCCTATAAATAATTTTTTTTAGAAATACATCATAGCACTCTGATTTAAAGGAATAAGCAAATTCATATAAGAAAAGACACCTTTTTTGACAAGATAACAGGATTCAGACCTTTTTCTTTGAATCTTATCCCATTGATCAGAAAGCAACAGCAATAAAATAGTAACAGAAATAAAAAGACAAACAAAAACAAGATTGTTTAAGAATTATTCAACATAATTATATCTTTTAACCATATATTTCGTAATAACAATATAACCATTATACTTCGTAACAATGTAAATTCAATTCTAACAGTTTTATTTGATGAATAAGAATTCTGTATAAATGTTAAAGCAAAATCTTACTACTTTAAGATAACTTAAAATGCAGGAGAATAATTGTTCTCTTTCGAACTGTACACTTTATTCAACTATCTTAGTTTTAAGGATTACTAGGAAAAATACTAATGAATTTAGCATTTTTTTCCCTAGGCAGAAGACATAGCAGAAGATATCCCTAGATTAAAGACGTCGACTCTTTTAATAAACTAGTCGATTCAGCGTCATATTTCATTATATTTTTAACTGAACATAAATGATTTAAAGTTATTTTTATTTTAGTAATATTATGAAAGTACACTTTTTTATTTATTAATTTATTATTTATTCCACCACTGACATACGTTCTCAGTATTATTTAAACAGAGGTTTGGTATTCGTAAAAATAGCAATAATGTGAACATAATAAAACGTTCGGATAAGGAACTGGCAATTATATGTGAGAACATAATATTCTAATATTTTATATTAATAGATCTTGTATTAGTTTCTAATTCTGCAAATAGATTAATAACATCTTTAACTGATCCATTTACGCAGCCACCTCAGCCCAGCGTCTTTAACGAAGTTTCTAAAATCCGCATTGCATAAGAGGAAATAAGTACCGTTGGATTTTAATAAATGGGAATTTGAAAACATTTCGCTACTCAAATAGTTTACTTTTTGAAAACCATTTGATATCCATTTTCCTTAGAAATTTAGAATTTAATCGTTTCAATCAAATTCAGACAAAAGCAGAGATAATGCAACGAAATGTTAACCGAGAGGTAAATGCATTTTCCGAATTTCAGTATTTGAAATATCTAAATTGACCAAAAAAATTGTTTTAATTATTCAAATATTATACAAACTTTCAAGATTTTGAAGAAATTTTTTTGCGTGAAAGTAATCGTGCACAAATAAAAAAAAAATAAAAAAAAAAATAAAAAAAAAAAAATAAAATAGCAAGGTTTCAATGATGCAAAAGTCAAATATGACTATGCTACACTAAGAATCTAGAAAAATTAATGAAACGCTTAACATCAGAGGTAATTAAGGCCACAAACTTTTCAAAGGATTGTAGACCATTTAGAATGTATTACATCCCCAATGAGTGGATGGATTTTCGGTACATGTTTATAAATTTTATTCTATACATATAAAAAACAAATTGGCAGGAATTGGAGGAGCTGGATATCCACTGTCCATTCGTATTAGCTTAGAAACGGAAGTAGATGCACTCAACCGGAAAGAGTACTACGTTCACTGAGGTGATGGGATGCATAATAAACAGATCTGCAAACCTCTACTCACCTCAGGTGCATGCAACCTTCGCGAGATCCCAGCAATGAAGAGGAAGCACTCCATCTCTCAAGTCAGCCATCCTCTCAGGGAAAGTAGAAGAGCTTTATAACTTTGAACTAACCTTTTCCCTAAGAGTCCTGCATAGGCTTTTCAGCGCTTATGGAGTTGCGACTTTATCAATTCTGGAACTCTCTCGTTACATATAGTCTTGTTCATTAGTAGAAAAATATCTAACAACGAATACGGAACTGACGATTTTTTTTAGCTTTGCTTCTTTGACGAATAGCATCCCAAACTCTGGCAACAGAGTCCTTAAGTGACTGCGAAACTCCATATTAGTGGAGATTGTAGCAGAGCTACTCTGACTTCACGGCTGGGAGCCTATTCCTCCTACGCAACGGATCTTCATAAGGAATGGATAATTGGCGGTCATGCCAATTTTAACTTGGTATCTAGCACAGGAAAGCAGAGAGAAGGGTTTGATCTCTCTAAAGGGACTATTAGAACTTGTGGTAAGGGATGTGGTGAATACAAGAAAGGATTCATAGTTCTTTTCATCATAAATCCTATGCTGCGTTTCATTACGTAGTGACAGGAGATGTCAGCCAACTTCTGTGTAGTTCTAGTAAAGGCCTGCTATCCCAAGAAGTTCCCGATATTGGTTCGAAACAAACCAATAAGACTACCTCTCGATGATTTCTTTATGTCGTGTTATCACCGAGTAAGATCTGGAAAACAATGTATTGAGATTAGATATGAATTCATCAATCGCAAGCAGGATAAAAAATATGAATGATACGATATTGCTCAGTTATCTATGTCGGTAATTCAGCAGTTTATAAAGAGAGCAGAATGCACAGAATTCTAGTATGGTTGAAACGGGTAATAGAAATAGGATCTTGACAAATATTTTTAGTTCCATTTTTAATACAGATCTAGGAAATATTTCAAGTATGGCATAAAATCGTCATTAAATCCATTACTGAGCCCCATTTGTAGACGTTTTAATAGGCGGAGGGGAGCAAATGTTACATAATGAAAAATTAACGGAATCTACGAAAAATTAAAATGATCCTAAGCCTTTTGCACTTCACTGCAGAATTACAGGAACAAGGGGTTTCATTTATCTTTAGGCTTAAAATACTCAGTAATCATTTTTATTTAAACAATATAGATGAACCTTTATTGAGATAATTACAAATTTTGATTACTAGTTAAATTCTTAAGGAATTTAAAGACGAAGAGCCTAATCATATAACTCGTATTTGGATGGCTTGCATTGTTAAAAACTAAAACTTTGTCTACGATTGTTCAAAATGCAGAAACTTACCTAATCTCCTTAAAACAGGACAATGTCGATGCCAATTACAAAAAAATGCTTATTTATCCAAGAGAGTTGACGTCGAGATAAGTCTGGAACGGGTAAAGTATCCACTCAACTGGCAGAGATGAACTTAAGATTGCATCACGAGAAAATGAAAAATCTCCACTTCCAATGCTTTTAGAAACATTCTAGGCTTGAAATCTAGGAGTAGAATCCAGACCTGAAGCTAAAATTCTGCAAGAATGAATTTTAGAATTCCTGAAAATAGTATCCTAAATTTCTAGACGAATGAAGTATTCCAAGCAGTTCAGAATTTGGAACGAATCCATATCAAACAAATTATCATTATAGTGGAATCGGGGAAAAAAAAATCAGTTTTCCCCTGAAAATTTAAAGTGCACATCTTCATCGTTATTAGTGGACAAGCTTCCAAATGAATCAAGTTTCTAAAATGACTAATTCATTTTTTCCCCAAGAATTTCAGAACTTAATTATGACGCAATTATTACAACTTCAACTATTCTAAGAATCACTGTTGATTGGTATTCGATATCAATGCATCGAAATTTATCAATTCTTTCTACAAATCCATTATTCTGATTTGGGATCTTCAAGTTAATTTTTGTAACTAAATTCAGATTTCATTCATTATATAATTATTTTTAAAGATATTTTAGGATTTTTCAGGTTTATTTCGTCCGATTCTCACATTCCAATTTTGTATGTACCTCAAATTCTTTAGAAGATAACGTGAAGCGACTCATCCAATATATCATTCATTTGCAGTTTCGAAGAGCACATCCAATAAAGTGTCCTATTAAGTATCTTAGGTAGAGTTTTTGTTTCAAATAGCTCCGAGTTTGGAATTTATTGGCATTATTTAGCCGCCATCTACAAACAAATAAGTCAGAGGTGAAACCAACTTTCTAAAGAAACTATTTTCCAATCATACACTTGGAGAAGATTTTTGTTCTTGCACTTCAAAATTAAATTTGCCGATTTGAAATTAATGGTCCTGAATCGATAAATAATTCCATATCACATAAGTTGTAATTTCAATTGGACAATACAAAATTCGATTCTTTCCAATATTTTCTTTTATCAGTAATCTTTTAGAACTTGCTACATGATCATGTGTAATACAAGATTTTGGAATCACCACCGATTTAGTGGCTTTTAGAAATTGCTATTAATTAATAAAACTACTGTAGAGTATGAATTAACTATTTGATTTTTTTGGATGCATTAAATAAAGGATTGATAAAAAATTACGTTATTAGATACCTAAATGCCCATTACTGGAAATGATTCCTTTATAGATAAAAAAAAATTCCGTATTTGAAAAGCCTTTCATTAAATTTGATTAACAAACTAAGAATTTATTAATCGGAAGTTTATTTTTACCAACTATTGTACGCATTATTGCTAAATTTAGATTGGAAAACAATGAATTCATTTCATTAGATACTAAAAATCTTCATTTAGTGTGTGTCTAAGTTGTTTCAGATAAATTAAAACTATTTTATATTGGAAAAATTTAGAAGCTCTATTTAATACATTTATGGTTCAAAGAGCTACATTCCGACTTTGATTCAATTAATTTGAAAAAACACCATTAATCGGAATTTGCATTTGATGCACCATTCTGTGCACGTGACAATTAAAACATTACTTTACGATTCAAATGGAAAGAGGGCAAAAATGTGTTTAGAAATATTTCTAAACTCATCATGAGTGAGAGTTGATACATCCTGTATATCCAGATACTCCGATCTCACTTTCTAAAATTGTTTTTAATCATATGGACAATGAAAATACATTTTTAACAAATGAAAGATATCTTGGAAAATAACTTTCTATGGGATGTGAAATGTCTCGCCATCCAGGATAAAACCTAAAAAAAATTGCCCAACACATTTTAAATAAAATATGGCTATTAAATGGGAACCGAAACAACGCTATGCCCAGTTTTTTTTTTGCGCGCGAAATTGCAGAAGTCTTATCCCATAGTTGATACCATACTAATTGAATTGCAAACGCGGGATCAAACATGAAGAAAATACACGGGAGTCTGAAGCCCTAACCACTACTTCCTCTGATACGCTTATGCAAGTCAAGTATATCCACATGTTAATATTCAGTTATAAAAACTGTATAATCGCTTTTTATCAGGAAAGTCACTATATAGATAAAAACAAAACTTTAAATATAAAATTTAATCCAAATCGTTAGAGCCTTTTTCGAAATAAATTTATATATACACAAGAATTGCTCGTTTAAAGTCGTAAGATAATAAAATACGAATACTCTTTCAAAAAGCACCTTTCTGTAAATGTGTTTTTTCAAAATGGTCTAAAGTTCCTTCATACTAAATCTAAGAAAATAATTTAAAAAAATATTTACTTCATAATCGAAGAAATTAACAATTTCAGATTTTAAAAATTGATATATATAAAAAAAATTAACTTTTATAGTTTTCGGATTGAAACTTTGATGTTTCAACAATTGTGAATTGAACTGCTGCATGATTTATTTTTAGCTAGATAATTTTCGAATGTCAATTATTCTCGGATTACGAATCCAGTATTTAAAAGTGCAACGCAAGTTCTAAAAATTCTGCTAATTGTTCTATGGATCGTGAAATTTTATCAAGCTGGATTTTATCAAGTTCGATGGATTTCACATCGAACTGAGTAGTAATTTTCGAAAACTAAAATAATTTCACACGTGAACTAAAGTATTCTGAAAACTAAATTTCGATATCTTCCATTTACCTCTTAATATTTTTCTTCAAGCAAAATATCAAATGGTGAATTTTTCGGATGTATAACTTTCTAATCAATCTTACTGTTACCAATTGTAATTCACAATTGATTTTAGTGAAAACTGAAGGCAAGATGGGTTCTCTCATCTTTATCATAAGAACTGAATATTTAATAAAAATTTAGTCGAATTTCTAATTATTTTACCTCTAATTTAAAATCAATAACAATTGAATTCCAATTTTTCAAGTTAAACGAAAAGTAATCTATATTCATTTGGCTTCAAAAATAATATCTAACGAAATCCGATACTTATTTCTGGGAACCAATGATATCAAACGGAATAAAGTAAAGACTCATTGAATAATGCCGTAATGCTGGGAACTCTTTTTTTTTTAATTCTTAAATAAGGAATTCGGAGTAAATTTGTCAAAACCGTTAGATTTTTAAATGTTTACGAAAATTAAAAAATAAGTTTGGAAAAAAAAAGGGAGCGAGTTATGTTATAGCTAGGAAAACACTCATTGCTAACTTAACAGGATAGCAAGATTCAGTTCTTTCCTTAGGTGCTCCCTCATTTCTATCAAATGATTTTTTTTGTTTACAATTTTCGTAATCATAATTTTATTACCAAGGCGCTAACTGGATGATAGCATCTCAAAAGGCCTAAATGCGTATTCTTTAGCCACTGCAAAAAATTACACAAATGCATTGAAATTTTGTTTAGATATACCTGCTCTTTAGGATATCAGAAAAATGATAAAATTCAAAATGCATCAAAGTGCGAGCAGCAGATGTTATTCCCTTTTCGAACTTGCATATTAGAATTGAATGCACATCACATTCACGACCCCAAATTTAAGCTTTAGTTTCCCCGTACAATTCCGAAGTTGTTGCAACATTGGAAAAAAAAAAATGGAAATATCTGAAAAGGCTTTATATATTTACAAAGATAGGACATACTAAAAATTGGGTATTGGATCATTTTATTACCAACGAGCATCTTGGACTGATTATCTTCGAAAATATAAAACGACATGAACGCCCAAATTTTTTTTCATTGGATATCGTGGTGTTGATTTCTTTTAAGCCAAAATCTTAGAGAAGGTAATTCTTTAGTTTTTCTGGCCCAAAGGATAATTCCGTTAGTCAAGATAATTTAAAATATTCAAATTTTAACTAAACATTTTTGAAACTAATTTATAGGTGAAAACATGAAGGCTTTCGGTCGCATCTAGTTTTTTCAATATAAGCATATTGTTAATGCAGGTAAGTTTGCGAATTTAATCATTTATATCAACAAATGATATAGACATCGTATGTGATTTTGATGGAATTTATAATATTTACTCAAGTTAAAAGAGGTATTTTGGTATCTCGTAATCTCGATCTTAGTCTGCTAACGTTATCAAGACCAGCATTTTGAAATGCATATAAATTATACAATATAAAAAAAAAATTGTATCAATGAAGCATAGTTACATATAAAACAGGATACCTCTCTACACACCATTTCCACACTCCACTCATTCCCCGCACCGACAGACCATTTCCACACTCCACTCATTCCCCGCACCGACAGACCATTTCCACACTCCACTCATTCCCCGCACCGACAGACCATTTCCACACTCCACTCATTCCCCGCACCGACAGACCATTTCCACACTCCACTCATTCCCCGCACCGACAGACCATTTCCACACTCCACTCATTCCCCGCACCGACAGACCATTTCCACACTCCACTCATTCCCCGCACCGACAGACCATTTCCACACTCCACTCATTCCCCGCACCGACAGACCATTTCCACACTCCACTCATTCCCCGCACCGACATAATTCTTGCTCTACGCATTTTCATCCAAAAGAGAAAGAAAATCTGTATTACAGCGTGCTGTCAAGTGTCAAATTCTCTGCCCACACTACCTCGATCACAACTTCAACACTTCCATTTACCGCCACTGAAACCATTCACCGTATTCACTCCATACATTACTTTATTATAAATAACCCACTACCCACGATACCCATAACTACCCACTACTACTCCTCACACAATTCACTGCCACGAATAACATTTCCCACTCTTCCTCACACAACGCACAGCCACGAACCACAGTTCCCATTCTTCCACAAGCAACCCATCTCTAACTCCATATTTCTCAGTTTTGAAACTGCACGTTAAAATCACCGCCAAGAGCCAGATTTCAAGAATTGGAAACTCAGTTTCGATTGATTCAAAGACTGATTTCAACCATATAATTAATTTTTTTCTATACACGCCATTAAAAATTTTCTGCACACATTATGTATACTCCAATTCCAGAGGAAAATATTAGACTTAAAATATTTCGAAAGAATCGAATGATGTCATTTGTAGTCATCTTTTAAAGAATGCTAGCAAATTATCTTCGTACTCTTACCATCTCACGAAATGCACGATTTCAAGAAATTAAAGGTACGATAACTTTTACAAATAGTCAGCGGTAATCTTTCACAAGCACGAATGTAACAAGATTTGCCCCTTTTTATGTTTTAGCATTTAACTTTTGTAAAAATAGAATTTTGTAATCAATTTTTATTTTGCTTCGAAATAAACTAGTTCGGAAATTTTGAACAATTATGCATTTTCGATTATAATATTTGTTAAAGTTTCAAAAGTGAATACCAAATAACATTGGTTCCTTTCCGGTGGCGCTACCTGTCAGAAGTCTTAAGAAAATTGTTTAAATTCCATAATATTAAATTTTAAATACTTTAGTTTTTAACATTAAAAAGCACCTCTTAAATTTTTATTAAATTTATTAAAAGTTTTCCACATAGTTTTAAATTTGAGATTAATTCATAGATTAAAACTCAAATTGTTTGCTGTTTATTTGAAAGAAGACTAACATCCTCTATTAACCATTTTGAATCATTCTAAAAAATATATTATCAGTTTTGCTGGACCAAAATTGGATACATCAAAATACATTTCCGAGATGACAAAAATTCCAATAGAAACAGACTTCTTCCCATCATAAAGGGATAATGAAAGCTACCTGTTTGGCTATGAAACAATTCACGGCAGATCAAATGCTACTGAGATATTTAAATCCTGCCTTATTCATAAAATATTTTTGGCAATCGGTTCACTTTACTGTTGAAAATCTTGACGTAATGAAAATCTAATTGCTATAAATCTGGAATAGTTTAATACTTGGATGAAAAGTCCTAATTAATATTTAGTGGTTTTCACATAATATTCTAAGCAGTCAATTCAATTATTTCTAGTTTCCAAATTGAATTCAAAATTTAGTTTTCCTATTTAGTTATTTTCCTTAAAATTCCATGGATAAATTATTGAGATCTCAGTTTCGTTTACATACCAAATTTCAACAAGCATAAAATTAATCGATTAAAATAGTCGAGAGCATAAAAGGTTAAATCTCAAATGAAAAGCACAGGATGCTGAAGCTTATTAAAAAAATTGTAGCTTTCTAGATTTTAAAACTTGTTAAATATTTAAAAGTATCAATTTTGAAACGTTTCGCTCAAGATCCGGTATCTATCAGAAAGTTTACAGTTTCCTGCATTATGTCAAACTTTAAAGAAAAGATATATCAATTAACGCTGTGAATTATTTCGATTATTATCATTAAATGGAAGAAATGCCCGCTTAGGATTGTATAAGATATATTTAAGACAATAAATATGGATTTTTCTTCCATTTAGCAAGGAAATTTAATTTTAGTTAAAAATTTATTCTAATTTAAAATCGATAATTAAAGTTATAGAAATTCTCTCTTGAATTAATGGAAATTCAGCTCATATGATAAATGAGAAACTCAAACTCTCAACTCAAGTCAATTATAATTGTTACAGCTGATAATAGTAAGAATAATTAACAATGTTTTCAAAAAGTAATTCACTTGATATTTTGCTTCTATAGAATATTCAGAGGTAACCGAAAGAGGGGGAAAATTTAGTTTTCAGAATACTTTAGTTTAACATGTGAAATTTTAGTTTTCGAAAATTGATTACCATCAAGTTCGATGCGAAATCTATTTCAACAAAATTTGAAAACCCATAAAATAACCAGCAGAATTTAGAACTCACGTTAATCTTTTTAATATCGATTCATCCACTATGATTAATTGGAATTCGAAAATAAATATACTAGGTATAAATCATGCAAAAATTTAATACACAATTGCTAAAACCCTACAGTTACAATTCGAAGTTAACTTTCATAGTTTAATTCTTTATATCTATTCTTAATCGGCGTTAATTCTTTTGTTCATGAAATAAACGTCTGATGTAACAGTTTTAAAATGGCGCAATTCTGAAATTTGATCCCTTGATACTTTCCGAATGTTTTCTTGCCCCCTCCCTCAAATCCAAATTTAAAAAATAGTCTAATGAGTCTTTTTTCGGATTTCTAATAATTATCCTTCTTGGCTTGACATGCCACATTCCATTTAAGGTTTGGTTCGACACAAACCCGGACAACCTTTAACCTTTATATAAGTATGTTTAAAGGAACATTAACGAGAAGCAAATTATCTTAAAAAGGATCCGAGTAACTGAATATACTCGGATGATAAACTCCGCTCATTGCAAGCTTAGGAATATTTTAAACACGTTTGATAGTTTAATAAAGGGTAGGGGAGCAATAACAAAAATTAGGGGGAACGAATCAGAACTAACAAGTTAATAGGTGAATGATTTTATTTTGAATCAAAATACATTTTTGGAAATTTATCTAAGTTGTTTAAAGAAATAGCATCGTATAAGAAACATTGAAATTTTTTTCCAACTATTCAAGAATTATTTCCTACAAATGGGCATGACTTCAGCTCCTAATTTGGCGATTATATTTCAGTAGCTTGATTTACATATTAAATTAACTTGATTATCTTAATTATAAAACGGAATACTTATTGCTAAGATTCCAAAATCTTATGATCCTACTTGTAGCCGAATGCGATGAGATTGCAGAAAGTTTTTGCCCTGTTGCCTATATATGGGAGTAGCACTGAATCATGAGAGCATCGACTGTTCTTAGAATCGTGATCAACCAACTATCAAGAAGTGTAGTGTCCTAGTTGCAGAATGTCATCATCAGAATATCTTATTGAAATATTGTAAATGAAACTTGACCTGGATACAAGGCAGAAAGTTCCACTTTATTCTCTTCCATTTTTCGTTGCAAAATTTTTTCTGCATGACGTTGAAGCTGAAAAAAACAACATCCATTTATCATTGCGAAGGATAGACAATTTGCTTTATATGCTCAATAACTACTTTTATAAGAACCAACAGACGCAACAAATGTCAGAGATCAAAGTTTAGTATAAATACTAAATTTAGTTTTAGGAGCATTAAATTACTGTGTATCGCAGAATATCAAAGTTTAAAAGCAAAACGAATTGAAATTTTAAAAGTATTCATAAGCTGGCATACTATATTAATTATCATATGCATAATGCAAAGATCATTCAAAACGAATCACAGGACAGAAAGTTGAACCAAGAACTACCAAATTTTGCACATATGTCTTTAGTAGATGCTCACTAGGATATGGTTTTCAAAATTAAAAATAGAATTTAATACAAAAATCAATGTAAATTTTCCCTCAATAATTTCAAAGTGTATTATTACCCAGAGTTCATTTTTGCATCGTTTTAGTACAATTATAAAATAAACATTTCAGAGATACCAGCTTATTTCAGAACATTCCTTCCTAATTTAATAAATTATTGAATATATTTTAAGTATAATTTGCCAAAAGCCTTCCTTGTTTTATTTACTAGATTTAAACTTATTGTGACGAAATTAAATTTGTTTACTTTATCACTAATACTCAACAAGAGTAAATTTTGGAAATAAATAGTTGAATCAAGTATAAATAAATATTCATGCTAGGATGTTTCAAATCTAAAATGAAATTAAAACCTCTTTAATCCCCCCCCTTTGTTTTGTAAATGAAATCTTTAATTTACTTACAAATAACTACTAAATGAGAGAGCATGGCACGAAAGACTACGAATTAGAAATCAAAAGTTATTAGCTATATCATCCGGTTATCTTAACCGACATTAAGTAGTGTTTACATTAAACTAGTATTCTCATGTGGTTAAATTGCATATGCACAAACAGGTATGAAATTAATGACAAGTACTTGCAATTTTCTGACCAGAGTTTCACTTTTTTTTTTATCTATACATAATCTCACTGGTATGACAATATTACCATAATAAATATTTTTATTCAAAAATTGATAGATGAATGTGTATTTAATTTCTTTCCGATAAATTTTCCAATCACGCGAAATCTAAATGCAGATGAATATCCTCGAAGTTTTCAAGAAAAGCAACATATCAAATTAATCCTAAACCACAGTTATATTTCAAGTGATATGTAGGTGCTTCAGTATGGTTTTGGTCAAAAGAAGATGCCACGTTTCCTCAGAGTAATATTTTTAGTTTAATTTACGATATCGATTTTTAATATCTTTTCAAAACTCGGCTCGACGCTACCTATATGAAATAATCCAATGTTTTATCTGCGAACAATTGTTAGATTATTCACTCTAAATATTCGAAATTGAAGGGAAGAAATAGCGCAACTTCGAGTTCGCACAAGCAGAGATATTAATACCATAATTGTCATAGCTTTGTGTCATACGGACATGGAATTACCGCAATCAAAATAAGCTGAAATTAAAACACACAGAAACGCTATCATTCGATTCAATAATTGCACATTATCCACAAACATCTCATATATCCTATGCAATACCAATTTAATTAGTACATTCTCAAAATGCAGAGTATCATTAAATTAGATTATGAGAAACGAGAGTAGAACTGTTAACATTTAGAGAAATGATGAAATTCATTTGAGTGCCCCAAAACATTTAAATTCCCAATGCAACAAATTAATAGTGACAGATTTTTTTCAATAGAAAGAATTTTATTATCATATTCCACTAAATCAAAATTAAAACGAATTGACTAATACTAAATTGCAACATAACGTATACAAATAATGCAAGAAAAATCATACCTTGTTATTATGGCTAACATGAAAACAGAATTTTCACTTAGACTATTTAAATGAAATAATGAGGATTTTGAGTGGAACTCAAAGGCCGAAAATAATAGTTTCCACTAAAGACAAGAAATTAAGGCTTCATCCGGGAACGATTGAGCAATGAATGCAAAGAATTTCGATGTGAAACCCTGTTATTACATAGAGATAGACATAAGTCAATCATCATTCTCTTCTTCCAAAATATTTTACTAGATAATCGCCCTGAAGGCATGATGATTAAAAAATTATAACATTTGCCAATCAGATTCGAATTTAGAAGGAATTTGTGCTAACCTACTAAAAGATCTTGAGCGATTTCAGCTGGCATGGAAAATTAAAGAAATATTTAACAATATTTCAATAATACATCAAAAAATAAATTGCCTAGCTCTCGAAGAGAGGTTCGAAAATTAAGGAACAGATTATTGGTTAATCTTTCGATACCATGTTGTCACAGTGGTAAGTGTTAGTATCAATGCCAGTAGATTACAGGCTTGAAAACCGATTCCCCCAAGCACTTATGTTGTATGTTCATCGATTATGCATTGAATAAGACGTCGAGTATCAAACGTTTTCAAGCCGGTGTGGTGCAGAATCATGGGGAGGACTCAAATATCGGCCTCAACATCTGAACGACGTTCGAAAATTTCAAGCCAACCTCAAAATAATCCTCGAATCCGATCCTGGGGTATTAAAATGGGACGTTAATATAATTAAATAAAACTTCATTTATTAATTTTACATGATAATAACTGTAAATGTTTTTGTTTTATTATTTTCGTTTAGAAAGGATAAAAGACATTTACCTATCAACATAAAAATATAAACATTTTTTTCAAACTATGGCAAATTCATTAATAACTTTATTTGATAAAGCACCTCACCTTCACTTTTTTGATTATTTAACGTCCGTTAAATTTTATTCCCACATTTAAACTTTTGATTATATTTTAACGAAATATAATCAAAATTATATTTCGTTAAAATATATAATTCGTTAAAATATATTCGTTATAAATTTTGATTATATATATATTTTTTTCCATTTCCCTTCATAAAAAAGTTTTTTTTTCCCAGATTGGTATGATTTTGCCTTGTATAAAATCACAATCATGGCTTTTGTGCGCAAAAAAAAAAAAAAAAAAAAAGTAAATAGAGCATGAAAAATAACATTTGAATTTTTTTCTTCGCATTTAATCACTTGCTGGTAGCTCTAAAATTTGAATTAATTCGCAGACAAGAAATAGAGAATTTTTGAGATTCATAACTGGAATCGCCTTTATGTTTATTGATTTAACAGAGTTTCAGGTTTCAATTTAAAAAAAAAAACACTTGTCTCTTTCGATATACGAGTCTTATTTAAACAGTATTAATTTTTCTAAATTTACGCTAAGAGAAGAAAGAAATTTAATAATTCAAAGAATTAGGTTCGGAAGAAGAAAAAGGTTTTTATTGTTCTGTTTATGTAAAACAATGTGCTATTACATATCAAATTGTGAATTTATAGTATATGAAATTTCACATTTCATTTATTAAATAGATGTAGTTAGCTGCATAGGGTTATCAATATTTGGATAATGAAGTGAAGAGGTGCAACAAATGCTTGAAAATATTAATTTCTGGTTGATCTAAATCACATTTTTTAAGTTTATATATATAAATTTAACTGAGTTTTAGATGAAAATATTTTTGGTTTTCTTTTCAAATAAATTCTTAATGGAAGCTTTAAATATATATAAAAAATGAAAACGTGGTTAATGAGAAAGGAAAATGCTCATTCATTATTAATAGTTTTTTCAAATTCTATCCATTGCATTAATATATTTCTTCCACAATAGCAATATAACTTTTTTCATGAGTAATTTTATGAATATTTTTATATTTTGTCTATAATTACATTTGAAGCAGAAAATGTTGATTAATATAAATATCAACGTGCAAAAAATGAATCATATACTCTGCTCTCGGTGAAATTGTTTACCTTCATGATCTAATTATTACAGGTAGAAAATGTAACATGGTATAAATAGATTGAGAGTAAGATTGCTTTATTTTTCTTTTTGTTGACTCCTCTATGGCATCTAATCATTTTCCGACTTGCTATGTAACAAATCTTATCTTTTTTGAAGTAATTTGATAAAATTGTCGCGTGATAAAATCACAATAAAACCATGTTTAGTTTCATGACAATTTTCTTTTAGTTTCAAGTAAGTATTATTTTAATTTTGTGGGTATTAACTATTCCAAAAAAATTTCCTAGTACTAACTGTAAATTATGTTATGAAAATTGATTGACCAAATAAATCAGAGGAAAAATATTTTGTTAACTTCTTTTTTTCACCAAAAAAGTTCCAGTTGCTTTTTATGCACAGTTTATTATAAGTAACTATTTGTGCAAAATGTGTCTATATATCCTCTTTGTAGTTCGTATTTTGGATTAAACACAATGTCGTGAAGATAGCAATATTGTAATACAATTTATTTTATTAGGAATATCTTGAATATGTTCATGCATTTCTTGCCGAGTTCATGAAAATGATAGTACTTAGCAATAAAATGTGTATCCGTTGACGCCCAGAGTGTATACTTTGACAGATAAGATAGGAAAAGTGTGAAATCACTGTTTCAGCTTAGAATTTTTTTAAATAATACAAAAGTTAAAAAAAAAATACAAATAATTTTAAAACGTCGAGTTTTCAAAATTCTTCTTCTGGCTTTAGGAAACAAGAAAAATAGCAATAAGTAATAAAAGAAAGTCAAACTATGATTAACATTAAAAAATGTTAAGAAATGTTCAAAAAGTTAAAAGCAACAATATCACGATATTTAATGCTCTTCTACCATAATGTTTACCTTTGTTTTAAATCGATTCTTCTTATCAATTGTTCAAAAGTTCCTGATTGATAAAAGCCTTAAAATGATAACACACAACGCTTTTTCAGCAAATTAAATTTAAATTTGCTTTTCAGATCCCGAGGAATGATGCAGCAAACAACAGTCGTGGTTCAGCAGCCACCAGGTATGATCTATTTCTTCAATCATTTTATGTTACGAGATTCGGATAAGATACAAAATCGCTGTAGCTTAATAAAAATTATATAATCTAATTCTGAAGATAAAAGTATTCATCTTTTATGAGAAGAGAAAGCCCAGTACAGCAAAAGGGGAAAAAATGCAATCAAAGCGTATATAATTTCAATAGATACATGCAATTTTATAAACACACCAAGATTATACCTTTAATAAGTTATTTAAATAAAATTTAGCATGGATTTAGAGAGCCGCTAATCCCTATAAATAGTTTGATAGTGTATGATGAATGTATGTTCATAATCTGTTCAAATTTTTAAAAAATATCGATATTATTAAATTTACAAAACAACAAAAATTAGATGGACGAGTCACAATATTAGGAAGGGAACAATGCACATCCTCAAATAAGTTTTTTTTTCTTGTAAAATCATTGGAAAATGTTTTGGAAGGTCTGAAATTAGATGGATTAATTGTGCTGGCAAGAATATTAATATTATTGGATTAACTATTTGGGGAAGTGATATTAAGTGGAGGGCATGATGAAATAAAGTAATTTAGATGACCAGGAGATACTCTGGATTGTCAAACTACTGATGATGATATAGCACAAAATGATTAAGAATAATCAATTGGAGTGTTCTCTTCTCAATTTTCTGGTGTACTTAGGGAGACAAAACCTTCTTTTATCTTTCACTATATCACTTTAATGTATAAGGAATAGAGGGATAATGTAGGAAGGACGTCGATAATGTTTCGGAGATATGCCAATAAGCATGTAATGGTGCCGCCAGTTTCCGACTACTGCGTGCAATTACGCTCTATGGAACATTTGTTTTTCGTAATTTAATGAACATACATTTTTGTCACTTTCCTTTTCATAAATTCAATCAATAATTGATACAGATGTATAATTTTGGCCATTATACTACTAAACTACTACTTTTACAACTACTAAATTATATTTATCTTCATTATTGATCTATTACTTCAAGATACACTCAAAATGTATGGAGTTTTGACTGAAAACTTAATATAAAGCAACAATTTCGATGATATATCTATATACCAAATTTCATTCAAATAGTTCAGCACAATTTTGAATTATTACCAAATTTTATGGTAAGACTGCATACCAAACTGCACCATCTAATTCAATATACTTTAAAATTATCTTGTTCACAAAGATATAATTTTAAAAGAGTTTTTTCAGGTTCAGGCAGGCTGGTAACGTAAAGATCTATCAAAAATTTATGGTTGAATTTTTTGGTAATTACAATACTTTGTCTTTGCTGTATACTTCAGATACGAGACAATAAAAATGACTTGTGTATAATATGGAGATGTGCTGGTTTCTATGAATAATGATAAAAGAAACATAAGACTGATGCTTATAAAATCAGGCATGCTGAATTGTTCTTACTTTTATCTTATAAATGATAAAAAGATTTTATGGAAATACACACATTTAGAAAGTTTGAATGTAGCATTTTAACAAATGTGTTGGAAGAAAATCCTCCAATAAATGCCGAATTGGCAAAACATTCAATAATTTAAAACCCAGTGTGCAGTACCATTCAACCCACTTTGATAAACAATAACAATATATTGAACAATACACTAATGAATTGTTGAGGAATAACTATCGATAACTAACAATTTAGGAATTTTTTAATTGCTCTCTTTGAAATAAGCCCTGAGAAAAGTGTTTGCCTTTTCCCTTAATGTGATATAAATATAGTTGGTTTTATCCGATTCGGTTTATGTCGTTAAAATTCTTTTAAGTTTGAAGTGTTCACATAGAGAGCAGCTGCTGTAACCACTAGTATTTTTTTCACTGCATCGGCATCGTTTTTCCATAAACGCAATTCCGAGGTTACAATCAAAATGATCCTGGCGCCATCTGTTGGTCAAGATTCTTACATCCTGCAGAAAACTAAAATTTTAAGCAAACAATGTATTTTTAACGCAAATATTTTTTGTGTGTATTTTATATCCGAAGTCGTTTTTTTTTTAAACTTATCATTGATTAATCTTTTAAACACAGTAAGTTTGTAATAGTTGAGGTAAAGAGATGTTGACTGCAAGAATAATAGTCGGAGACTTGCATAATGTCTGTCTTTAATTTTTTTTTTTTTTTTTGTTTTTTTTTTTTTTTTTTTTTTGTTTTTTTTTGTAAACGCTCTAAATAAGAATTTAAGGATTCAAATTTTCAAAGTATTTTTCTTTTTAAGTGAAAAAAAAACAGTTAATCGATTTTTTTTCCAGCCTACTCTCCTATAGATACTCATGGCTACATGATAATCAATCCAGTACCCTTATTCGGTGAGAATTCTATGACAGTGGTGTGTGGTAACTGCGGACGCCAAGGCCCCACCAAAATAGTACCTGAAAATGGAGTGTGCGCCCATTTATGCGCATTCATGTTGGCCTTCATTTTGTAAGTGACGTTTACCATTATGTTTGATACTAATTATACAAATCACAAATAGACGAAATAGATATAATGGTTGAACAATACAATAAATGAAAATTCTTTGCTCTGAGAAATTAAATTTTAAATATCATTATTGAGACGATAATTTCATTTTACATTGATTAAAGTTGAGATGACAATGTCATTTTATATTACTGAGTTTTGGAATTGCTATTGTTTTTAGCGTTTGAAAAACTCAACCGCTAATTTTAAAATATTCATTTTGAAGTAGTTCATATATATATAAACATATAATTTTTGAAGCAGGTTCGTAGCCGTATAGAGAGAAGGCACCTTTGAATTTTAAATTTCACTTTTATTCCATTCCGGGAGGCATAATATTATCTATAAGAAGAGCTGACAGACTGGCGGCAGTTCACAGCACGGCATAAGAGAGAGGAAAAATATTTTCTCCAGTGTTTATATACTGTGAGATTCTGATAGGGATTTCTTTACACGTGTCGATTTAGGGAGGGGGAATTTAGGTATCTTTTAAAAAGAATTTAGGAAAGTTTTTTATCACTTCATTAGGAGTGTGAGAACTTGTCAACTTCAGCAATTTTAGAACTCGTGTTGAATTAATTAAATAAAAAGGTGGAAAAGGTTTTGGAATGAAGTTAATATGGGATAAATTAAGTTAAAAATTAGGATATATATATATATATATATATATATATATATATATATATATATATATATATATACACACACACACACACATACAGGGTTAGCAAGAAATAAGTCACCCACTTCAGAGGACTCTAAAATTCGTTCTATTGGTTCAAATAAGATAAAATTTGAACTACAGATAATTTGGATAATGCGCTTTAAATTTGTTAATTAAAAAACTTAGTACAAAAATTCACCAATAGATGGCGCTGTAACACAAATGACAATTATTTGCATATATTGAAAATGTGAAACATAATTTGTGTTACAACGCGTGTCTATTAACATTTTTCTTTGGATAAAAAGAAGGCGGATTTTGCATGAACATTTGTTTCTTCTCTGTTTGTCACGCCTACGTTGCAAGAAAAAGCGCTATTGGTGAAATTGCACTACCAGAACCAACAAAACTCCGTTGTTGCTCTAAAGGAATTTCATCGTATGAAGTAGATACGAAGAGGTCCAATGTCTCCAGGTGCCCTATGCAAGATGAAGAAAGAATTTGAAAAAACTGGGCAATTTGGCATTCTTCCAGGTAGAGAACGAAAAAAAAATCCCGTCTTCCAGAGTCGAAAATGTTGCGACCGCGCTCGTTGAAGCCAGCATCAGTCACCACATAATAGTGTGAGTTTCCCAGTTGTTTCCCGTGTTCTGGATTTGCCGTATTCAACTTTACGAAAAATCGTACGATATATTTTGCATTTTTATCCATACAAAATCAAGTCTGTGCATCTGTTGCAGGACGGGGACTTAGAGGTCCATAAAACTTCCAATGAATTATAATTGTAATTGAAAATTTAAACATCTTAAGTACAGTTTTATGAATTTTTGAGTACACTTTTATGAATTTTTGTTGCTTTGAATAAGACAGCCTGTTCTCTTAGGGCTTCTAGGCCCCTTCCCACATTATTATTAGTAGAGATTAAACAAAGTATGCAAAAGTTTACTGAACAATGCATTGTAGGTATTCTTTGAAGTATTACAGTTTTGTTAGAAATTGTATGCATTCTTTATATATAATTGAACTGCTATTCGAAAAATCAAAACATAAACGCAAAAAATATTATTAATTAATGACATGATGTATCTATTTGATTTTGGATTAATAGCTTAGATACTGCTACAACAAAATAGAATTTGTATGGAATTTCTTCTATATTTAAACATTGATTCATCGATTAATGGATGTTAAGCGCCTTCAAAAAAATAATTCTATACTGGATTTTTCATGGCTTATTTACACTTTTATTACATCTCATTTTAGAATTCTCAATAAAGAAATTTTCAATATTTTTAAGTTAATTATATTTGTAAAGATTAAATAATGAACAAATAAAATATAAAATATAGTTTTTCAAGTCTTCAAAAGTCAGATGACTATTTTAGACAAAACAGATATAATAAAAATATATTGTATACAATATATATTCATATGTCAGATTAATTATATATGCACAATTCTTTTTATTTAAATAGCTTACCTTGTGCTTGCGTGCCGCTGTGCTCGGGATCTTGCAAAGATTACAGCCATTATTGTTCTTCCTGTAATGCAAAGCTAGGGACATACAAAAGACTATAGAAAAAAATTGCAAGAGAAATCAAAATGGAGAAACAAACGAGATATATATGGTAAATGTATTAATGCTTTTTGACATGTTTCTATTTAATGTAACGTTTTTATGTTAATTTATCTTTAACTTTTATCTTTTTATGTTACCTTTCTTATGAATTAAAATCTTTAAATTTTGTGTGTGCGTGTGCGAATGTATGTATTGTGTTTTCTTTATGTATATTTTTTATGAAAATCTAACATTTTAATATTTTCTGAGAATTTTCCTTTAATTCATTAATTTTAATTAAATTCAGGATTTTATGTAAAAGATACCATCTGATAGTGAATTTAAAATAAAAAATATTTAATACAAAATTTATTTTAATATTTTAATGAAGAAGAGGCAAAAAAAAATTGTTTTTAAGTTTATGAAAAAAATGAAAAAAAAAGTATTTTTATTTATTGATTAAAACTTAGAAAATTATTTTAAAGCAAAAATTGAGAAAACAAAAATTTTAAAAAAATTAACCTTTATTATCACTAGAAAGAATATTCCAAATAATTCAATAAATATTAAAATACATTATAATTGTGTATAAATTTCAGTCTATATAAAATTTTTTCTCATATTTGCATTTTTGTTTTAATCTCTATATTTTTGATGAAAAACATTTATTTTCTACTTTCTACTACTTTAGACATTCAGCTTTTAAGAATTTTTTTTATTTTATTTAAATTTTCTTACATTTAAGCATAATTCATTCATTATTATTCTATTATTCTATTCTTTGTAATTACTGATTTGATTCTAAATTTTCTTACATTTGAGCATAATTCATTCATTCATTAGTTATTCTATTCTTTGTAATTTCTGATTTGATTCTAAATTTTCTTACATTTAAGCATAATTCATTCATTAGTTATTCTATTCTTTGTAATTACTGATTTGATTCTAAATTTTCTTACTTTTGAGCATAATTCATTCATTCATTAGTTATTCTATTCTTTGTAATTTTTGATTTGATTCTAAATTTTCTTACATTTAAGCATAATTCATTCATTAGTTATTCTATTCTTTGTAATTACTGATTTGATTCTAAATTTTCTTACATTTAAGCATAATTCATTCATTCATTAGTTATTCTATTCTTTGTAATTACTGATTTGATTCTAAATTTTCTTACATTTAAGCATAATTCATTCATTAGTTATTCTATTTTTTGTAATTACTGATTTGATTCTAAATTTTCTTACATTTAAGCATAATTCATTCATTAGTTATTCTATTCTTAGTAACTACTGATTTGATTCTAATACAATTGAGCATAATTTTATAAATTATTCGAAAATTATTTTTTTGGCAGATCAAAATAGGTTTTAGAGTTATGAAATATCAGAAGGAAATGAATTCTTCTTTTTTTTTTTTTAATTCTCATTAGCTTCAATAAAATAATGAGATATTTGTCGCGGCTCTATTCTTAATATTGCTAAAGAGTGAAATAGGAGTCTGAACATTTGAGTTTCCATGGAAATTAATAAACAACAGAGTAAAGTAAGACTGGCATATATGTCATTATACAGAATGTCCACAATAATAGAGACAAATAGTTCATTTCAAAACTTTCAGCGATAATGAATTTCTTTTTAGCAGGAAGTATATGTTTAAAATACGTGATGAATGATATTTTATATTGTTTGAGTTAATAAATGCCCTTGTGAGAAGTTGAAACTTTTATACAGTCCCAGTGTCAGGTTATTGATTAAAATAGAACCAAGGTCTTATTACTCACATTTTGTAAAATACTCTTAATATATTTGCATTTTAATTAAACAAACAAAAAAAAATAAAGAAATAAACCAATTTTGCAGTAGTTTAGTAATGGAGCTGATCATCTTAAGGAAAATCCACGAATCAACAATCGGAGCTTAATCTAGCCAAATTCGATTGGCTTAAAATATAAAAATGAAAATTTCATATCTCGAACAGTTTGGGTCGTAAGAGAGTGAATCTTTTAATCGTTAGGAATATTGCTATATTAAAAATTAAGAAAGACATTGAGCTTTATAAAAATTTAGGTGTCATAATTTTTTCATAAGCTCATTTATTGATTCCAAAAGAATAAAAAATAATTCCTTGCGTCCTTTAAAGTGTATTTTTAGTTGAAAATATAATATTCTATAAAGATTAAACTTTCCGTTATAGCGATTTAGAAAGTACAAATTCGTCCTCTATTTATACTATACTTTCATACCACACTATACTTTCGTTTCTAGAGCTCATGTGGCCTCTTTTCGGTTTGGTATAGATGTAGGTGGACTTTATTAAAAAAATAACACAACAATCAATAGGAAAGATTTCTATTAGAGTCTATATCCTATATTAACTATCCATTTTCGAATTCACACACAGAATATAGAATTTAAACTCGTGAATCAATCATTGTGATACCATTAATGTGTTAATTACTTATTAATGTCTGGCTATTTTAGACAAATAAATAGCTAATATAATCTTAGAAATACAAAATTCCTCCTTAAAATAAACAACCGTTAAAGTACAAGTAGTAAAGTGAATATATCGTATTCACTGAAATTAAGACGAAGGCCAACCATTATTAATGGTGTACAGATAGAAAGATACATTTTCCCATTATATTTACTTGGTTTGCAGAGAAGCAATTAGCGTTTAGTAATTAGTAAAAATTGAATTCAGAGGAAATGAAACTAAATAATTAAATGCATATTTTATATTTATATAAGATGAGTTAATCTATTTACTATGAATATATCAAGCAACAGATTTCCTAACATTACCAGCATAAACTTTTTTTTTCCTTACAGGTAACTACAAACGTTAAGAAGACTTGCTTGAAATGTTCTTCATATGGTACTTAACAACCAGTAGTCCTATTTATTTTGACTGTAGAAAAATGAAATGGATCTATAAAAATGTATATTGAAACTAAAAGTTTGTACAGAGCAGTGGCATCAAATTTAATGTAATTTAAAAAAATAGAATAAATTTTTCATAATACAACAACCTGAAAAAAATTATCTAAAAAAATCTGCTGCTTAAAGAAACAAATTGATTCTAAAAACTTTTATTTGAACAAAGCTGTATTAAAAGAAATTTATTTGATTATTTGAATAATTTTTAATCTGTATCCATATCTTTTATTAAATAACGATACAGTATGTAAATAAAATCAGTAGCTAAGTAATTAAATTGACAAAACTTTTAATAAGTTATTTTAAATGATAAAAACTTACAACAATATATATTATAAAATCATTGTCAATAATCTATACTTATAATAAAGCTCAATGTGTGTGTGTGTGTGTGTATGTGTTGGCGCTCTACTGGCCAGACCATTCAACTTACAGCTACCAAATTTGGCACGTGTATACCTTGGAGGCCGGGAATGTGCACCTGGGGGTTATTTTTTCGAATTTTTAATTAGAATTTTATTAATTTAAAAATTAAGCGAAATTTTGGCGTGTTTCTGCTATAACTTCCGAAAATATAACCGCACAAAAAAGATTTTTACATGAAGTTAAAGATCAAAAATTTATCTTTTAAATGATACCAATGTTTTAACCTTAAAATTAAATTTCTATTTTTAATGAATTTTTAAATAAATATTTTAACTATATTTTTAACAATTTTTTTCGTACAAAATAAAAATAAAATTTAAGCTGCACGAGCACGTTTCACATTCATGGGGAAAAATTAGCTTTTTTCAAAGTGTTGCCATCACATTGATTAAAGCTCCAATTAAAAATAAATTAAATCTTTTTGGAAATGAAATCTGCAAAAATATAATATTCGGCACGTGTCTGTAGGAAATGAGACAAATATGAAATATTATTTTTTCTAAAAAATAAATTCAAGAAAAATTATTTTATGATCTTTTACACTCTCTTATATTATTAATCCAATAAATCAGTTTTATTTTAAGGCAAGTTTTGTTTAATATGAACAGGATATCCATTCAAATCAGGGCCACACAGCTAATTTGTAAACCTTTAGTAAGACACAGACATGCTAAAATGGTCTAAATGGAAAATGATTATATTTCATGTAACTTGATTCAATAAATGCTCTAATAAATAACGAATTTTTGGTTTTACATAAAGCTTCTGCTGTAGAAATCATGATTGACAAAATGTTCTTGAAACTCTAATATTTTAAATAAAAAGAGTTAATTTCCAATCAACTAAATCAATCACTTAAACTGACTAATTAATGAAAATTTGAATATCACTATTCAATAAAAAAGGATAATGTTAGATTTTCCATCGATCGTTTCAAAGAAAATACGCCAATCAGCGCGCATGTTTCTCAAGATTAATTGGCCTAAGATTATGAAAATGTTGAGTTTTTCTAAATTTTTAACATTTAAAACTTCATAAATAAGTCTTAGTTGATCGTGGAAAATAGAAATATTCATTCATTTATTTAAAATTTGGTGTGTCCAGAATATTTCTCAGAATCTGATACCTTACTGCATTAAATTTAGACTTCATAATTTTTGAAATATATTTATAGGCCGGAACAAAATATTATTATTGATTTCATTTCAATCCTTTTGAAAGCAAAACTAAAAACTGAATTTTATGCTGCATCTGAGAAGTTTTTGTTAATTATTCTTTGAGATATTACATAAATTATGAAAAATGTTTTGTAGTTCACATAAGACTTAAACACCGAGTGATTCTGTTTGTAATACTCATATTCAATAACAATAATAATAAATAAATAACAATAAAGATGATAAATAAAATAAAACGTTTGGTTTTATGAAAAAATATCTTTATATTAATTGCAATTTCATTATTTACACTTTAAATTAAAGTTGATGTTTTACCGGAAATGACAACAAATTAGCAAAATATATATAGTAAATTGAACGAAACGATCTAAACAACCGTATAAGTTTGGTATGACTATCAAAATTTGAAGATTAAAAATATTTTGTTTGAGAATCTATTAAGAGACCAGTTACTTAAAATATTTAATTGAAAATTGTAGCTAGCGGTAATACTGGCGAACCGGCTGGTCGCCAAAGGCGGCTAGTATGTTATAAAATCATTGTCAATAATATATTATAAATCATACTCAGTGATTAAAAGCATATTTTAGTAAATGTATAAACAATGGCGCATTGTATGTAAATGGTGTCTGAGGCAAAGTATGAGTTTTCAGCTATAGCTGTCATTAGTAGATTAGTAAATATAAATGGCGTCTGGGGCTTGATACTATTTTTTCGCTCTCTCTTTTCCCTTCTAAAGTGAGAATAAGTGACCAAATTCAAAGTTTTTGCGTCCAAATCCCCATTAAGAATGATGTTTGGAACATCTGAATTGTCTTATCCATCCTCTTTACTACATCACTACAGTAGAACCAATATTATCCATTATTTTTAATTTAAAACTTTCGAGACAGCCGATAGGTAATTAATTGCAAATGCACTGGGATTCCTTAAATTAGAATTAAAAAAAATACTAGAAATGTAACCATTCCTTTATATATTCTTAAAATTTAATTCCTCTCGGAAAAATCTGAGGAAAAAAATTATGCAAAAATTTAAGATCATTACATATAATATTGATCTTTTAAGCATTAATTTTCGACTCCATCACTTGTATTATGTATATATACATATTTGATATAATACAATTAACTCATCAATTCACTCAATTTAATACATTTGTAATCTGCATATAAAAATAACAACGGGCAACGATGGTATCTTTAGGCGATCGGGGCAATACTGTTATTAAATCTTCAAGGATTGAGAAAAAAAATTGAACGAATAATGTAAAATCATATCTGATTATATTAATGTTTTGCAAAATAGTTTTGACAACTTTTGTACAACATTAATGTCATTTGCAAAACAATTACATGTACATTTGAGTTAATGTAGATACATTATGATCTACAACATGCAACAAATGTGTCATTTGCACTTAGAGATAACATAGAATATTGAGAGTTTATCCTGGCGCTCCGACAATGCAATTAATTGACCTTCTTTAAAACAATTGCAGGTATGACAATGGTCTTTTAACCATCAAACTATCTATTTATTAATACGAAGATACTGTCTTTCTTTCATTTATTGTTCACAAGGTTGCGACAAATTCAAAATTTGTTGATTTGTACATTGGATTTTTTCAACAGGTACAGAACCAATACAAATGAATATCTTGTGATTTTTTATTTTCCCATTTCTCTTCTATTTACAACTTTTTATTCGAATTTTACTGTTCAATCTTATACGTGTAAGAAGTTTTGGAACTTCTAGACAAATTATTCATAAATTGTTTCACCCTATAGCACTGCCTGTTGCACAATATTGTACGATATTGTGCGATGTTATATGATTTTAATCAATATTCCATAATATTGTACAATATTACGAATATTAATCAATGTCCTATATTATTGTACAATATTGCGAATATTGAGAAAACATTGTACAATATTGCGAATATTGAGAAAATATTGTACAATATTACGAATATTAATCAATGTCCTATATTATTGTACAATATTGCGAATATTGAGAAAACATTGTATAATATTGCGAATATTGAGAAAATATTGTACAATATTGCGAATATTGAGAAAACATTGTACAATATTGCTAATATTGATCAATACAATATTGTACAATATATGTGTGCTTCTAAGGCAATAAAACCTTTTCTCCAGATTCTTTTTAATCTTTATTTCTATTATTTTGGAACTTCTAGGCATATTATTCATAAAGTTTCAATAAAATGCCAATAAAATCTTTTTTCTCATCTGCATTTTTTTATCTATTCGTTAAAAAAATTGTATACGTCATTATGGTTCCAGCCAAAGCAAGAATTGAGCTTCTATGAAAATATAGGATGCCACAACCGGACAGCACAAAGTCAGACTTTTCAGTTAAGTCTTTATGTAGGCAATTTCCATCAGCATTTTTTACGAATAATTCTCTCTGTCTTATCTGCCGTCGAAAGATTTTATCCAACTTATCCGCTGCCCTCGGTATTCCTCCTGCCCACCATAAAAAGGCCAGCAGACCACCCATAGAATTGGACAAGTACAATATCATCGAAAAGGTCGAAATATAACTTAATTCGTATTCACTTTCCGAAAAGAAATATCTCATAACAGTAATACAAGCGTAGAAATGAGCTACAGAAATAAGAAAAGAAGGGACAGAGAAAACATTCTGCATTAGGTTCACGAGATCGATGGTTTTATATTTGCTCTTTAAAATATCAACTTGCTTGGAAACTGTAAATTCTTCGAAACAGCAATTTTTTACATCATTTGTCAGAACTTTTAAACGTTTGGTAATACTTTGACAAAGTAAGCAATACAACAAAATTATTAAGTTAGTCCATATTGGATAGATGCACGCCCTTGGTATAGATTTGATTACTGTCGTTGCAATTTCAGCCTGAAGAGAGAAGTCAAACTTCCATCTTTCACATCTTCTGCATATTGGATTAGCTTTATTTGTAAGAATCTTTAGCACATCTATAAGAGTGAAGATTGCAACCGTACTTGAAATGTAAATTAAGAGAAAAACTTGTAATTTTATGCGAGGGAAGGAATTATGCATCCTAAGCAAGTTTAACAATTCTGTTAAGATGTTTCTTTTTCTTTTTAATGTGTACCATATGAGGAAACTTATTACATGGCTAATCTGATGAAGTAAAGTTATTCGTAAATAGAACGCGTCATTTATGCAGAAAAAGGACGTTAATAGCCTTTCAAGGATTACGATGGTAAAAAATACATATAATGCATATACTATTATTCGAGACAGAATATTAAATCTAGTATTTGAGAGGAGATCTGTCCAGTACAAAATATTCCAGAGAATGCTCTTTTTGCAGCTATCTATCACATGACGCTTAATTTTTAGAGTTTTCGATTCAGTTCTAAATCTTTCAGTATTTTCCATCCCAAATTTATGCTTTCAGACACAAGTTTTTTTTTTTTAAATAAGATCAACTTTTTTAGTTCAGTAAATCAATTTTTGTCTTTTTAAAAATAAAAAATTATAACTTCAAATTTGTTATACATCTATGTTTATGAAACAATTTCATATCATTAAACATAAAAGTTCAAAATGGTATTCGAGACCTTGAATACAAATGAATATCAATGAGATTCTCTGTAAGATAGTAAAAAATCACAATAGTTATTTCGAAATTTCAATTTAAACGACATCGTTTGTTATCTTTTTGTCATCAATATCTGTTCTCAAATTTGCATCGTCGCAGACATCTCTGTAGAACTAATAATTTCTCTTTTAATTGATTGAGCAATACTCGCTTATAAACATATAAAACGTATATCATATCTTTAAAAATTAATCAAAATGTTCTGTTTTCAATTTATGCAATAACAAATTTTAACTTCTATTAACACAAATCAAAATTTTCAGAATATTTTTCTTCGGTTAGAAAAAACTTCCATTATGTTTTGGACAAAATTTTTTATGATACAAGGATATTCTATTACCAAAATAATAAACACCATGTAGATGGTTCCATAGCATTTTAAATTCTTAACATAATATGAAATCTTCGGCAATTAAATTGCCATTGTCAAATGAATAAAAAGTCGATATCTGAATTTTCCCATGAACCTAATAATTTAAAATCATTTATAATAGTTGCCATCATCTTGTTTGACATAGAGAAGTTTCATCGATCCTGCACTTTTAATTTAGCATTTCACACATTGGACGGTGAACCTTAGTATTTATTATTAACATTAGCAAATTGTATTGAATTTTCAGATATTGATTTATTTTATGAATTCTTGTCAGAGGACATTTTTGTAATTTTTGTCTCGTAGAAATAGGATTGTTTATGAAAAACAGGTGTATCAAGGATGTAATGATTTTAAAAATTTGTGCATACATCATTTTCAAAGAAGAATTTGTATTATGTAAAATGTAATGCTTTCCACGCAATGTATTTTTGTGAAAGCCTTGAGATGAAATGACCCAGCAGGCTCGCATTTTTTATTAACATCAGAAAAAATTAATATTCAAGTTTAAGATTATTTTATTAGTGTTCATTATTATTTGGTGGAAAAATGTTATAGGAAGAACTACAAATTTGACTGGATTAAAATATTTGCCAAACAGAATCGACATTTTAATTAAATGTAACTCAACTATGTTTTTAACAACATGCAATTGGTATTCAATGGCCAATACTCATATATAAAGAAATAGGGTCCTATTTAAATAAGGAACGTAGAAAGTCAAAGAATCATCTTTAAATTACTACCAGTATATGTCACATATCCATTCATAGCACGCCGTAGATCCCTCTTGATCACGTTTTGAGATTGATTTGGATAGGAAGGGGAGATGTAAAGTGTTTTTTTTTTTTTAAATTTTGGACACAAAACAAATAAGGTATAATATAATTGCAACAGAACAGAGCTCGAAAAAATTAAAAGATAAAATACTCGTAGAAAAACTTAACTAAATGGAGAAAGACAATGGTTTTACGAAATTAAAAATATGATATTAAGAATTCGATGGGGATGTTCTTCAGTTATGAATGTTTAAATTCAAACTGCCAAAGTAATGTAGTTTATAAAAATTAAAAACTGGAGATTTAGTTAAAATATAAACTACGATAATATTAGTGTGATATGCTGTACATGTGGATCATTGAAACATTCGTCAAACAGAAGGTGAACAGAAATGGTTATGACCAATACAAAGAAGTGCAACATCAAGTTCACGCTCTGGTAGAAAGTCCACATATATAACAAAGGATGAATGGTACGAAGTTTGTTTTGCATCTATTGAGCCCACGATTTTTGAAACAATGAGTGGATATAATGAGATATAGTTTGTAAATGTCTGAATAGGGTAAAGATCGCTGTAGAGGAGAGGCTGCCTTAACAGCAGTAGTATTGGCTACTTTGTTTCTAATAATACCAACATGATTAAAGAACCAAAATTTAGAAGGTTGGAATGTATTTTATAACGTACGAATTCTTAAAATTTCAATAAGAGTTTTGTTATTAAACTTATATTTTGGGTCATCTCTTTTTTTTCGAGATATTGCCACTTAGTATATGGAGAAAAGTTATCATTGAGCTGTTACTTGGGATCTTACACACAAAGTACAGAATCGAGGGGAGCAGGCAGAAAATCAAGACACACTTAAATATATACAAACACAAAAATTTCACGCATTGGCTCTGAAAATTTTCTAGAACAACACAACATGTGAAGTGAAAATTCAAAATTCAAACAAAAGAAAACAAGTTCTATGTAAATAAAAATAATAGGAAGGGTGAAAATAATAGGAACGACGTCAGATTATATCGGTTAACAAGGTACAAACAGCATCAGTTAAAAAACAAATACAACAAATTGTTGAGGAAAAGAGAGAAAGAAAGAAAGGTAGTATTTGAAAATGCATGAACTTGTAAAAAGTTTCAAAATTCTTCAGCAATTGATAATAGTAAAATAGTTATAATAGTTATATGTATATAGCTATTCTACTATTATCTATTTTTCTATCTACACACACACCCGAACACACACACCCGAACACACACACACACACACACACACACACACACACACACACACACACACACACACACACACACACACACACACACACACACACACACACACAAACACACACACACACACACACACACACACACACACACACACACACACATATATATATATATATATATATATATATATATATATATATATATATATATAAGTTGTCCAATCTTCTTTTCGTATGCGGGATTGAGACAAGACATTCCACTTAACCATTTGTATGATGTTTTTGGATACTGTAAATTAATTTTCCTTCACTTTCGACATCCATCCCTTCTTTAAAAAATAAATTTGCTCTCAACAGTGTTCTGAACATTTTTTCCTCAAAATGATTTCAGCTTTAAAATATGATATTGTAAACGAGAGTCATTTTTTTATTAACGCAACTGATGAGTAACTTCTGGTTTGATGTATGACCATAAGATCTTGAATTATTAAAAAAATAGAACATTTTTAGCTAAGAAGATACTTCAAATTTCCAAAAACATTAATAATTTTGGAGCAATTACTTTCGCATTGTTCTTTTCTGAACGTCTACTCCATTTAGCAGCGTTCAAAATTTTTTAACGACCATTTCTGGGGGTCATTGAATTAGTACCCAGCTCCAAGGATACGGGTTCAAATAGAATTATTCTGTAAATTTTTTTGGATATAACTATGATTTTCCTTAATTAACAAAACTATTTATCTAACAGATTTTCCCACCTTTTCACTTGTTGATGATTAAATAATATTCCTTATCCGAAATTTCCGTCTTCGGATTCATTTCAAGAGTTTTTAAGAGAGACCATATAATGACCTTTGTAAATGACTGTTTTTGTATTTCAATTCTCCAAATGAAAATTTTAAAAAGCTTCAAGGAAAATTCAGAAAGAAAAAAGTGGTTAATAAACTAACAAATTCTTTAACTATATACTCACTTTTTTGCTTTCATTTTTCTAAAACGTTTCACATCGATTTCTTTTTTAAAAAAAATTGTTATTACCTAGCTGGAGAGGATGAGCAATGGTATCTATACAGGGAATTCGATTATTTTTAAGTAGTATTTAACATGTTATCCATGAGTTACTTTAAACTTTCAAAATGTGTACTCAATTTCTTAACCCCTTAAAGGGCCATTTTTTTCTAGTCATATTGCGTTAAAATATTTTTAGGCTTGAAATTAGAACAAGAAAAGGGATTCATTTAGCTTATTAGATAAATTTAATTTGATTAATTAATTAATTTGGTTAGTTAATAATTAAGTAACAAATCAAGACACGTCATTTTGTCTGAGATAAAGAACTGAAGCATTTAAGTTTCTGCCTTACTAAAAAATATTTGTCAGAACTTATGCCAACTTACATAATTTCATACAAAGATTGATAAATTTGGTGGGAAGCATACCTCCCACGGCCCTAGAAAGGGTTAACCCGCTGTACGAAACGCATACTATTAGGTTTTTAAAGGCATATTTTAAAAGTTTGGTTCGAGAAAATTTACAAAAATATATCCACACTAAATTTTCGATGCAATTTAAATTTTCTGGTACATATAATGGGAACATGCTACCTAAGAAAGGAGTTTTCTTTATGTAAATAAATCATTATTTTATAACAGTGTGGAACTTCTCATGAAAAAGGAAAGTAGATGTTTTTATTAATAGAGGCTTTTACTCTATTATTCTTATATTTCGTAAATTGTGCAATCCTATAGAAAAGAAAGGAAAGAATATGAAAAATTAATTCGAATATATTAATACCTTCTCTACGAATAAACAACAATTAATTTAAGAGAATTCGATCTGACTTCTTATTCTTTACAAAGTTTCCATTATCTGTTTTCATTTCCATTCATCTGTTTCCATTCAGTTTTTCATTTAATGATATTATCATGCTATGAATTTGATGCAGATACATTTTTTTATATTTTTATATAAAACACTTGACGAAACAAAGGTGAGCAAAAAGTGCAATAGAATCAAGCACTTCAGTGCAAGATCTTAATGTTCAAAGAGTTTTTTAATAATAATATTGATCTACCTTTAAAGTAGAATGAGTAATCAATACTTATTTTGAGTCAAGAGCTGAAAAAATCTTATCAGTTATAATATGAGTCACGCCTCTCTTTAGATATCAACATAATAAAAATCATTTCATCGATTGCATTCTTTTGTGTTTTTTGCATTTGATAGCTGTATCTTTTCAATTAAACTCATTAAATGTTATCTCTCCATTTTTGATTTTATCAGAGTACTCATTTTCTGTGACATAGTACAAAGAAATAACGTTTTTAAATAAGAAATATTTATAAATTGCACAAAACTGTAAAAGAGTTGAAATGTTGGTTCATCTTTGAGATATTCATTTTCTGAAGAAAATAAAACTCTTATATAATATTTTGGAATTATTCTCTGCTTAGGCATTCATCGCTGTCTGTGAGTCATTGTTTTAATATGAAATAAAATTTTGAATGTCATATTTTCTACCTTTTTATGCCCTATATTCTCTTTAATTATTGGCGAAAAATTAATTTCTAAAAATAGTTTTTAAAGATACATAGTGCTGTCACATTGTAAAATTGCTTTAAATAAAGTTGCGAATTTATTTTATGTTACTTGAATCAATAAATGGAATACTGGAAAAAATTATAAATTCTGAACTTTTATGCAATTTTCCAAGTCTCATAAAATGTATTTAGTATTTTTTATATTATTAGCAGTTTTTAAATATCTTTTACTGATTTATGGAACTTTGAATATTTATATCTTAGGGAATTTCTTTTTGTAAATTCCATCTCATCAAAAAAAAAAAAAAAAGCTATTAAGGGATCGTAATCAAATTAAAATTATACATTAATGTGTGAATAGGTTCAGAAAGAAAATGCAATCTAGAAAACGGAATCTACAAATAGAGCAGATTTCATAGAAAGAAAATAAAATAGAATCACAGAGAAGCTGATACCATATACTTATTCTTCAAATGTGCCTTTTTAGCCATTACGCGACATTTTTTTATTGAATGTTTATTTTAAAATATACGGTTCAAGAGATTTTAATATATCAGGTGAGATCACAAGGAAAAAGGTTGAAAACACAAAAACATCAGGGAATATTAAAAAAAAAAATAGAAAATGCGAATTATGACAGAGTGAGACAAAAAAAATCGTTTTTTTTTTTTTTTTTTTTTTTTTTTTTTTTTTTTTTCCAGAAAAAGTATATTCAGCCTTGAAACATTGTTGGATCTTCTGTTCCATTGTTCATAATGTAAGCATTTCGATCTATGTCGTGCATTCATTGACCATTTGAGATTTATTTTTGTGTTGAAGTCATTGTAAAGCGAAAATACATTGAGGTTGTGTGTTGATTCAGGTGTCGTTCTAAACAATTTGCTGAGTATTGCTAAAGTGAGATTATAAAACTAATCGCTGGAAGTAAGTAAAAATCTATTCTTAATTTAAAATTATAAAATGACTAAATATATCTCATATAACTAGTAATTATACTATGTGTTGCTGAAAACGCCTATCAAGTAAAAAAATCTCATCAAAAGAAATACAATATGGTTAAAATATCCAGGTTATTCAGAGAACTATTACAGTATTGAACGAAAAAAAAGTGAGTCAAGGCGAGTGCTATCTGGTCCAGTATTTAATTTATAACCATTATATTGTTTCGCATAAACACTGTATTTAAAAATGATAAATAAATTTCTTATTTATACCAAAATTTTATATATGAGGAAATCACGACGTTATGATGAAAAATCTAATTCCAGTTTTTATTTCTTAACCCTTGAAAAACATTCAAAATTTATTATGAAATACATCAAAATTCTTGAAATTAATACTTTCATCATATTTTTTATTACTATTAATGTATTGCTCTTTTTATTATTCTTTATTATTTTGCTATTCTTTATTTCATTCTCTTAAATTAACGTACGTAACGTACTTTAATTTAACGTAACGTACGTACTTAAATTAACGTAACGTACGTTACGTCGTACGTAACGTAAAGTGAATTTATGACAAATGCAACGATTTGTCAAAAGATGATTTCTAAATTATTCAGCATTCATTCTTAATACTGGATCAAGCAGATATCCAAGCTGTAAATAGAGTCAATTCATTTGTTACCACGATTTCTTGGTAATGGAATTGTAATTGCCATTTTTTCTTTCTTCTATTTTTGCATTTGTACCTGTGACCTTATATTTGAAATTTACTTTACTGTCGATTGCGTACTGACTTACATCTGTAAGCCTTGTGGTATACTTGTTGGCACACAAGGAGTTTAAACGTAGAGAACAAAAAAAAAAAAAAAATGCACCTGTAATATGACATACCGTATATTTTCCACCTGAAAAGGATTCCAAAATTACCCCCCCCCCCCAAAAAAAAACAACAACAAAAAAACAAACAAACAAACAAAACATTGTGTCTCATGTGATCGTAAATTGACTTCGCTACAAGGAATATAAATGAGAGATCCTGTAAAACAGAGATTTTTAATATTCTATGATTCAAGGAAAGTTTATTGACAAATGAAATAGTGACGATATGTTCGTTGTAACTTTCAAGAGTACTATAAAATTTCCTAAATAACGCATAATGTCTTTATGGAATAACTTAAACATTACCTTTTTATAATTAATATCGACTGATTTAATTAATAATAATTATAACAAGATTTTTGAGTTTAAGTGGATAAATGGAAACTAATATATTTCTAATAGCATTCAATTCATTTTAATTTAAAGTAAGATCTTGCATTTCTTTATAAACGTTTCCTCAATTTTAGCTGAAAAGTAGGAAAAAACAATGAAATTTAATGTTAAAATAAACACACATTTATTGATGTTACATTTGCATTTATTTACAAAAAAAAATTATATCTTAAATATTCTTTTATTCGTTTTTATTTATTAATAACTATTCTTCATTTATTTTATCTATATTGAAATTTCAGGCTCTTAAAAAATTCCGAAATGGGAAAACTTTAATACCGAATTTCTCTTTTCAAATTCCCTTTTATTTTATTTTTTGAACCAATATCAAATAATTTTGGTATTTGTTTACAGTCGAGTTACGTCACAGCCCAGGTTTGGAGGGTATGCTGTTAGAATTAGTGGCAAATGTTTTTCGCGCATTCCAATGTCAAGTGAATTACTTCCCTCCCTCCTTTTCAGTACATTATCTTCCGTTTTTAAACAAACCCTGTTACTACAGCACTGTTTCGTTAATTTATCTTAAGTTACCTTCGATACAGAAAATAGAGTGATATGTTATCTTATCACCTTTGCACCCACATTAAATATTGGAATAAAATAGATCGATTGGGCAAGGTATTACTGCAGAAAAAAAAGAACTTTCTTCTTCAATTTTAGAATTAAAGTAAGTAATGTTTATGTTTTTTTTATTATTTTTAAATCGCTCATAACTATCAAAACTATGGAATTTTTCGAAGCTCAATTTAGCACTTAAGTATCAATAACCATTCTTCATTGTGTTGTTCGACATTCATAGATAGTCGAGCTTCATTTTGCCTTGTTCCCAATCTTATCTAGTGTTCGGAATCCTAGATTGCAAATGAATGTAAAAGATAGATTATAAGTATTCTTTAGGAAGCCAGCGACGTAGATATTCATGTTTTGATTAGACCCAGAAGTAAGTACATTTGTATTTAATATAGCTTCAAAATGCTCTAAAAAATACATTCGGCTTTTCAAATATATTACAAAAGTTTTGTTTATCGGTTTTTATCAAATTAATTGAATTTTTAAAATGAGTTTCGAGAAATTTTTATTATTATAACTGAATTAAGTTATTTTAAGTTTACATTCAGTATGCAGATTTCTTGTTGTCACTGTTGTAACATTTATGTAAAAACAAATAACTCATTTTTAAGCGGAAAAATCAAACGAATTATTAATATTTGAATATTTATGATAACATTATTATTAAACATTTAAATTAAAATAAATGGAGGATAAAAGATAAAATTTAAAATGTATTTTTTATATCATCTGAACTCGATTCATATTTTTATTTATTTCATTGATAAATTGTTTCACTAAATATAAAGCAATACTTTTTTATTTGTTTCTTTCTTATGTTATTTTTTCAAAGATAGAAAATAATATGTAATCCCATTTAACAATATAGATTTCTATGATATGTAATCCATTTAACTTAATATAGATTTCTATGATATGTAATCCCATTTAATTTAATATAGATTTCTATGATATGTAATCCCATTTGTTCCGAGATATAGATTTCAAGGATGTCATTGCAATATATTTTCATAAAAGAGATAAGTCTCTTTAATCTTATAAAAAGAAATTTTTTGATGCAATTATATTAATATTTACAAATTTCAAAATGATCCAAATATACAGGGTAAGTCAAAATGAATGTTCCCATTTCATAGGTGTAATAAGCAAAATATAATAATTGCATTCATCAAAAATGCACATAAATTCAGAGAGAAGAGAATATACATTTAATGTACTCCTCTCAAATATTCGATACACGCTCATTTTGTTGTATGCATATATCACGTCTAAAATGTAATTCTTGCCAAATTTTGAGTAGCATAGTCTATATCGATGCTGGGGATATAACATCGATGTTGGAGAAAACTTTCAAATCAGTCATGATCGTTGGACCTGAAGGCAGAAACACGCGATCTTTTCCCACCAAAGGAAAAAAAAATCGCCTACAAACATGCTGCACAAAGTTTGGCAAAAATTACATTTCAGACTTGAGAGCATATCTAACATTTATGAGGAGTACATTCCAGACTTGCTTATCGTACCTTTGCATGTATGTGCATTTTTAATAAATACATGTAATACATTTTTTGTAGTATACCTATGAAATTGGGGCATTGCTTTTGTCCTACGCTGTATACTGTTTTCAATGGTATAATATTACATACATAGTGATGAAAAATAATTTAAGAAAAGCAGCTTTTACGTTCATTTAAATTAGAACTCTTACAATTAATATAACTGTTAAATTTTCTGAATTTGAACGATGTTAAATGAGTAGATTAATCATTAACCCTGGAGGAGTTTTACAAAATGTGGCTGAGGAACGAAGATAATTCCTGTTCACGTGATATAAATCAATGGTGAGGTACAAGTTTAGGTTTGTAATTCATAGATTACCTTGAAAACGGTTAAAAAGAAGATGAGGCCATAGCTCAACTTAAGTTGAGTAAAATAATATACAGTTGATGTTAAGTGATACGGATACTTCCTTTTATCATGTGACAATGACGTCATGTAAGTAGACGTTATTATTTACTGACTCGGGTATCAGTCAAAGATTAATGGAATTACTTTTCAAAATACAAATTATTATGCAGTGCTTCTAAATTTCATAGTTTTGATTAAAAATGCCAAAACATTTTGAAAATTAAAGCTTAAGTACCTATCAAATATATAGAGGTTGGTACAAAAATCTTTAGATAAAAGATAAGTTAGACATAAGGAAACAAGCTACTTTTACAATAAGATATGGGATTTCAGATGCAAAAATTGATATCTGCAAAACTCTTATTTTTGATGGATTAAAAAATAATACGCCAGATAAATTTAAAAACACAATTTTAAAAGGATTCAAATTAATAATTATATAACAATTATTCAATGCCATGAAAAATAGTACTGCAAATCGCATGTAAAATGACCAATACGACTAGAAATTATATATGTTTCGCATATTATTTATAACAATGTATCATTATAACATTGGGAGTTTGTATATGCTTTTATACTTTTGTCGAGCCTTTATATGCTGCAAGTTTTTCTCTTACTTAATACAAAGAGCAAATAGCCTTTCTTCAGATGTAATTTTGAGTTGCGATTCTATAAAAATGACTTATTTCTATATGTTAGCTTTTTCTTGAAATTTGTTTACAGATTTTTTAAGTCATTCCTTGTATTTAAAGGAAAAATAAACTTTTATCAGTTGCACGTATTAGAAATATTCATAATTGTCACGTTAAATTTTAATCTTATACAAAAATTTTTGTTCGTTTTTTATACTTTCTTTTGTTAGGTAATAACTAATTTCATTTGTGCTTTATTAAAATATTTTAATGCTTTTTGACGTTTACTGATAGTATGCACAGATGTATGCTATGATGCACTGAAGTATGTATAGATATATGCTAAAAGGCATGTATAATCTTCAAAAAAAAGTTTGATAAAAGCTACGTGATCAAAGCTAGCTAGTAAAAAATGCTATAAAAGGCTGAAGACTTTTTGAGCCATCTTTGTTGTTGAGCAAGAATTTCGTTAATTAATGTTAATTAAATTTCTTATGAAAGAATTTTGCAAATTTTTAGATGATTCCAAAGATTAAAATAATAAAAGTAATTTTTGTTAGTATTTGTACCTTTTTTACATACTGAAAAACAAGCAAAATGGCATTCGTTGTAGAGGGATTCTGAAGCCAATATTTATAAGGAAAGAAAACGATAACGATATCGATATCGATATCACACGGAAGTTTCAAACAAAATGATAAATACATTTCTGATTCATAGAATTCTGCATTAAGGTGTTCCGATATTAGTGAAAGATAAGAGGTTTCACCTTTTAAGGCAAGATATTTAAACATTTTGAACAGAAAAAAGCTATTTTGAAAATTTCAGGAGCTATAAAATGATGGAAGAGAACATTAACATTTACTTTAATTTTTAGAAGCCGTATGCTAGGTATTTTAAATTAATAGATCTATGAAAAGAATCTATAAAAATAATTTTTATAAGATAAACTTCATATGTCTCGAGTAGATTTTACAGTTTTTTTGTTAACTATTACATATAACTTATTATTACTATTACTTATTTTTAATTAAAGCATTTTTTCAAGCAAATAGTTACAATTAAAAGTTTGGGAATGTGAAATTTGGAAATATAAATATGTTACAGAAGAATAAAAATAATTACAAATATTTTTATTCATGGAAATCTAATAAAAATGCACAGCAAATTTTCAAGCAAAATTATTTTATATTAATTCTTCATAACTTTATACATTTTCAGATTTGAACTTCAAAGAAAATGCAGAATCCAGGTATGTTATTTCTGGAATTTATTCTGTTTCCATACTTTTTATTTTCATTCTATCTGATATATTTAGTATTGCTCGAGATAGAAATAATCTCATGTTTAATATTAATTTGATAATACGCTTATATTATAAAATATGTAGAGGATGTAACTGCGATCCAATGACTAATTTCTGCACATTTAGAAATTATCAAGTATTTCTAGCTGAAAAAAATTGTTCTTTATGACAAAAAGAATTATATTACCATGTGAGAGCATGATGTTGTTTTAGTTTGGGGGTTTTGAAGTTCGAAATCGCGTAGGCAATGAATATAAAGCTCGGAATCTCGAAGGCAATTAATATTGAAGCTCGAAATCGCATAGGCAATGAATATTGAAGCTCGGAATCTCGGAGGCAATTAATATTGAAGCTCGAAATCTCGAAGGCAATTAATATTGAAGCTCGAAATCGCGTAGGCAATGAATAAAGTATAAATGGCAATTTTCATCATCATACTTTAATCGCATATATTTTTTTACCTGCTTTTACCAGTATTGCTTTATTACTACGTATGCTTCTTTGATAGCAGATGCGTTTTTAAAAGGTTGACATAGAACTATGACATCACAGCTATTATTTCATCTCAAAATTGGCGTAGCTCCAAAACTTTGTTTGCCAGTTAGAAAAATTAAAATTGAAAGTTCCAAAAAATTATCATTTTATATATATATATATATATATATATATATATATATATATATATATATATATATATATATATATAGATAGATAGATAGATAGATAGAGTGAGAGAGAGAAAGAGAGAGAGGGGGGGGAGATAGAGACCAATAAAGAAGTCTCGTGATTGTTTCAAACCAGTTTAAACTGTTTAATGTCTTAAATTAATTAAGACAAATAATGATTTAAAAAATAATAACGTTCTCACTTCCTAACTTGAAATTTGCGATCGTAGATTTCATTAAAAATTTTTTTATGTTCTTTTAGTCAATAAAGATTCGGCTAAAAATTTATAAAGTCTGCATTTTCATATAACCTCTGGCTATATCTGTTAGATTTCTTAAAATATTCTTGATTCACTAACTTCTTAAACAAATAAAGTTCGATTCTTCTGTGAGTAAAACTGAATGGGCAATGTAGCTTTCAATTCCGTTATGTAGTTTCAATTAATTATAATTAAGTTATGTAAATTAAGTCAATTAAGTTATGCAGTTTCAATGAAAGCCTTTGCAAGCATAACATTCTTTCGGATCCTTTTTTAGATAGACATTAATGATTTAAAATATCTATCATAGCGACATTCGCAGCTTCATTAACGCGATCAGTTTTAGTCACAAAAAATTGAAATATCTATTTTGTTTAAGAATTTTAGAATGTCAAAAATATAACTGGGAAACTATATAAAAATGTAGGCTTTTCAATTTTCTCGGAAGTGCATATAATGACTCAAAGAACATAAAACATATTTTTAAAAATCATTTGAAACATTTTTCTAGTTAAAAAGAGTATATCGGTTCAAGACATTCTATATAACATATATTTATCCATTGAAATTCGTTATTTTTTGAAACATTAAAATCTAATCTGAATCAAGTGGCCTTCTTATTTTTTGTAGGCTATTAATTATTTAAATAAATTTAATTAAACATTGCAAAAGTAAATAAATAAATAAATAAAAATATCAATTACATTTTCATATAGTAGGAATAACAGTATTAAAGATAAAATATCTTGTTTCACATAAAAACATTGTTTTTAATTTACAAAAAAAAAAGAAGAAAAAAAAAAACCTATTTAATAAATTGCCACGATATTTTCACTCAGACTTTTCTATTCATTCGCAATATTTCATATACTACATTTTTCATTTTGTACTTCGCTGTATTTCTGATTCTTGAGCTGGTCTGGCTTTTATATTTACTCCTATGTATTTCGACAGATTTTTTTTAAAACTTATACAATATAAAATATACAAATTAAAAATCTAGAAAAAATTAAAAAAAATGCCCTATCTAAGAAATGTAAATATGACTTGCAGAATTATAAAAAGATAACCCTTTTTATAATTCCATAAATATAAAAAGGTATAAGATAAGGTATAAAAAAGAACATTTGTATGTATATGAAAATTACAAATATAAAGAGCAAAAAAGTATTCGTTTTTTAATGGGTAATTAATTACAATAATACAAATGAATGTGTGTCTGTGTATGTATTGGCATAGACTTTTGGATAAGATAAATTAAATTAGGATCAAATATACACCGTAGAAAGAAAACGTGCATCTGGAATCGATGTACAGCCTGAGTAAAAACTTTAAGGCCAGTAAAAATTTTTGAGAAAATGGAAACATATAAACTGAGGAATTAAAATACCATTTGATTGATAATTATTGAGCTTAAATAAAAGTAAAAAAAGTAGAAAAATTAATTTGCAAATATTTTATTATTAGAAAATATTACAGAACACACAGATGAATATTTGGGCCTGAGTAAAAACTTTAAGGCCAACATAGAAAATAACATATAAGAAAAAAATTACAAATTCTTAGAAGGTTGTGTAGGAGCCATTTCTTCGAATTACTTCAAATATTCTTGTTTTCATGGATGAAACGAGTTTTTGACAAAGGGTGGGGTTGGTTTTATACCATTCATCTTCGATAGTAAATTTCAGCTCTGTTGTTGATGTAAAATGTCTCCCATTTGCATAAACTCTTCTTGATAAGTCACCCCAAAGGTTCTCAATTGGGTTGAGGTCAGGTTATCTAGCTGGCCGTTTTACAGTTTCAACATTGTTGACTTGGAACCAATTTTTTGTGCTGTTACTCGAATGGATCGATGCATTTGTCTTGCTGATATTTACAATTTTCTCCAGCAAGACATTCAGCATTTGGCAAAAGATGATTTGTTAGGACATTTTGGTATCCTTGTGAATTCATTCTACCTGAAACGAATGCAATTGAGCCCACACCATTGTAAGCAAAACAGCCCCAAGTCATGACAGACCCTCTACCTAATTGGCGCTTGGAGAATATTTCTTTTTCATTTCTTATATCATGTCAGTAGAAATACCAGCCATCTGGTCCATCCAAATTCCAATTTTTTTTCGTCAGAAAAAATAATTTCTATCCATTGGTTGTCCCAGGTCATGACTTTCTGGCCAAAGTTCAAACGCTCTATTTTGTGTCTCTGCAGTAACTGAGGCTTAGTCAATTTTTCCGTATAAGTGAACCTTCCAGACCTTCTAATTGTGTTATAAATCGTTTTTTGACAAACTTTTAAACCTGTCGTCGGAATCAGTTTCCTGGTTGAGTACTTTCCAGTAGATGCAAGTTGGCAAACTCTTCTTTCATCACGTGAGGACAAAGCTTTAGGTCTTCCCCCAGTATTCTTTTTACCATAATTGCCTTTCAATTTAAAAAAAATTGTTGACTACAGTCTTTGACCTTCCTATCTTTATCGCAATAGCACGACTACTCATTCCTGTTGAAGACAAAGCTTCGATCTGTCCTCTTTCACGATCAGTTAACTTCTGACCCTTCGCCATCTTCGCAAAGATCACCAATACTTCGAATAAACGTATGACAAATATGAAAATTGCAGCGTTGTCATAAGCTAGTAGTTGCAATGGTAATTACACGATTATATTACATTTATTTCTTAAAAAATGACTGGTGGCCTTAAAGTTTTTACTCAGGCAGAAATACTAACTTTTTACATAACCACATGTTTCTCATAATTATGTATTTACAAATTATGTTTATGGCATTTATTTCTTATCAATGAACTTTAATAATTAATATTATTTGAATCCCTTTTATTTTATTTTACATTTTCTCAAAATTTTTTACTGGCCTTAAAGTTTTTACTCAGGCTGTATATAGCAATAATTTAAAAAAAATTAGCCGGCATTTTCTTGAAGACTGTCGCCTCTTAAGTTCTGTCTGATATGAAGTCACAAACACAAAGATTCAAAACTACAAGGAATATTTTGCCGTTAAGTTAAGTGAAAGAAAATGATATAGCGTATGAAGTGCACAAAGATTTAATGGAGTACAAATTCACGATGTCACACAATAACAATATGCGAAGTGTTAATCGCTTCTGGTGACTAAAATTTGTCATTAACGTTGCTTGCGACTCGCCCTTACCGTATCCTTGATGCTGGAAACGATATTTGGTTATTCTAGCAATTGTGTTGCTGTGAATTTGTATTCCGTTAAGCCAGTGTGATGTGTTTGTTATATCCTTTTATTTAATTCAGTGTTAAAGAATGTTAAAAATCTTTTGTAGAATTTACTTTTGTGTTTGCAAAAGTGCTTTTTCGTGGCTTATACGATCATTCCCAAAAGGTTTTCTATGGGTTCACTATACTGTTATTATAAATGGTCTTTGCCTTTTTAGGATATGTTACACAGCAGCCCAACGTGACCGTGGTTATGCCTGGCAACGTCCTTTTCGGGGAGAATCCCATGCAAGTAACGTGCGGCAACTGCAGAAGGACCGTCATCAGTACGACAAGAGCCGAGAATGGGTCTTGTACTATCGTGGCTGTAATCATCCTGCTCATTGTTTTGTAAGCGATGAATATTGTTTTTAATTTTTTTTCAAAGAATTTCCTGTTCTGTGGCCGAAGTGGGATTTATTACTAACTTTAGTTCCGCAAATATCCGTAAAAGAAAAACGTAGTTTTTGGGTTTTGGTACAATTAATTATTTGTTTTCACAATTAAGAATGACATGTTCAAAGATCCTTCGACATTATTTTGCAAAAATCTCGGAAATAGAATTTATATTAATATATAAAATTGTTTCAGAGACAGTGCTTTTTTTCCAATGTTTTTCGGCCAACCAAACTTTCTTTCATTTACTTTCCGTTGTCTTTTCTTTTCTTTTAATATTTATTTTTGTAAGATGCGATTTTGTAATAAATTTTTCATTCCCTCTCTGCTGTATTAGAAATATCAGATCGTTAATATTTAAAAAGATGAAATTCTATCTGTTGGACGAACCATAGGCTAAATTTTTGAGTCTAGAGCATATAAATATGGTGTGGAGGGTGGGAATGAAATGTGTATTTAAGAGTTCACCTTTTTTTAAAAAAATATTTATTCATATTTTGATTATTTCAATTAATTCAAATTTAGATTTTCTTGGTCAATTTACGAATAACTTTCAAAATATTTTTTTTTAGAGAGGTATCTTTTGAACCATTTAAAGCGAAAAAAAAAACATTTGTAGGGATATGAAAGATAATTCCCATATATTCAATAAAATTAAAAATAGAAATATTTTGAAATTTTTTATTTCGAGTAGTTTTGTTATAACTTCATGCTTTTACAATTTGCCACTACTCTCCAAATTTTAATGTAAAAAATTATTTTCTCCTCTGCAGTAATAATGCGTTTTTTCATATTCTAGCATATGAAGTATAGAGAAAGTATAGTAATTGTAAAAAATCCGAACTCGTGATTTTAATGTGTCTCCACGTTTCAAACCTCCTCGAATTCGAAAAATACATTTCTGGCGTTTTGTCTGTCCCTCTGTCAGTCAGTCATGGAACAAGATGACTCAAAAATATTTTGAAATAGATTGATGATATTCGGTATACGGACTTATGACAAAATTTATATGTTTTTATTAAGTTTTGGACGAAATACACTGATTGACAATTTGTTACACAGGAAACTAAAATGAAGATTCTTGAAAATTTTTTAATCAAATCTATCAAAGCGTTGATCATCTTTTAGTACTTTCACAAACATGTAAAAGTGATAACTAAAAAAAAAAAAATGCAGTGATTTAAACAAATATATGAAATTTGGTATATTATTTTATGACTGCAATTGTAATTTTGAGTCAAACTTTTGTTTAAATGGATCAAAATAAAGGCCTTTAAAATACTCATTCGTTTTCGGGTGTTAGTATATTAACCGCATTCCAGCGATTAATCATTAAAGATCGCATTCGAGCTGGATCTATCATATCTATTTTGTTTACTCGACACTGATATCCCCTCTGGTCCTTTAAGCCGCGGTGGCCTGGTGGTAAGTTCTCGGCTTATGAGTTGTAGGCTTTCAGGTTCGAGACCCGATTCCACTGAAGAACCGTCGTGTAAGGGGGTCTGTTGCACGTTAAATCCGTCATGCCAAACGTCATCCCGCTGGTGTGGCGTGGCGTGGAGAGGGGGTGCCAGCTCAGGTGTCGTCCTCGTCATCTGACCGCGGTTCAAAATGACGAGGTCCGTCCCAAAATATCCCTAGTGTTGCTTTACAACGGGACGTTAATAAAACTAAACTAAACTAAACCCTCTGGTTCTTTGCACTGATACCGCTAATTTTTATTTCAGTTCCTAAAATATTAGATTAAGTCAAATCGTATTTAAAATGATTAGGTATTTCGTTTCATTTACAAATAGAGATGTTAATTTTAGCCTTACAATAACTGCTCCTTATTTTCAGTTTCCCGTGCATGTGTGTTCCACTCTGCTCAGATAGTTGCAAAGACATCCACCATTATTGTCCAAGCTGCGGAGCAAGGCTTGGTGAATACAAAAGACTGTAACATATCGTACACATTTTGAAAATGAAGTATCATGTAAAGTGAGATAAGTAAGTTTCATTTCTTGCAGTGTGGACAATGATTAACAATGATTTTAAAGTCAAATAAAAGTGCTTCTTTAAAATTGCTCTATAGGAATAGTTCAACAAATATCTAGAAAATACAGAATAATTTGTAAAAATAATCAAAAAAGTCTGATTGAAGTATTCCTTTTTTGAATCCAATTGTATTTTATCTCAATTGTATCTAATAACAAAAGAGAATATGTGTGTGTATTTTAGCGCTCTACAGGATAAAGTGTTTGACTTATATCTACTAAATTTGGTACAGACATATTTAGCAGGGGGGGGGGGGGGGGTAGCGTAAAAATGTGGAATTCGTAGCGATATTTTTAAAACTTTTAACTAAAATTTAAGATAAATTTTTGCGCTGTACCGCAATAGCTTACAAAATTGTTGCTGCATAAAAAAATTTTTACAATATTTCTAGATTTTAAAAGATTTTCTTTTATAATACTAATTTAATGGTTATGTAAATGTTTTCTGTATTTTAGAATTTTTTTCAATATATATCTTGCCTAACTTACAATAGCATTAGCACTGAAATTCAAACCGTTTTCAACTATTTAATAGCAAGATTTTCTTCCTCTGTTGAAAGCTAAAGAAGAAGAATTCGGTCTAATATTTAAGTAATTTTCCCGACAAATAAAAAAAAAAGTTAAAAGCACTGCGAAAGTTAGAAGATAGAACAACTGCACAATTACGTTTTTAATAGCATTATGATGCCATGGGATTGTTCTCCATTAGGAAGGTTCTTGCATACAATGAACAAAGCGTATGCAAGACTTTAATGCCTATGAAAATTTTATGCTTAGTTGGTTGACAAAATCATGGATATTTATGTATGTATAAGAGAACTGCTAGAAATTAAATATAACCAATAAAGCTGACAAGCCAATTGGTCGCTAAATATTGCTAAAATAAAATACTGTCGAGTCTCTTTTTCACAAAATCTTGCTGCTTCATTTAAAAATTTCGCTATTGTGGCGGATTGTAATGAGCGAGGATAGAACCTGGGACCTAGTGGTTCGAAGTCCAGTAACATGACCACGATACAAAAGCAATCGCTCGGGTAGTGTAGCTGTTAGCTGTCTTATAAACGTTCACCACACTATGAAGAAACCGTTTAGTTGAAAGCTATAAATTAAGCTTAAAAGTGAGAAGAAAAATGAATGAAATGAAAAATGCAGTTAAAGGAAATTTAACTGCAAGTTTTATTGAGCTTAATATGAATCTTTAAATGTGAAAACGTTTGTTATTTTTCTTTGTATACACTTAATATAAATACATACAAATTTTTCGTAAAATGTTTCACTCTTTTGTAATGATTGATTTACCTTTACCTTATCAGTATCGTTTTTTTTTTTTTTTTTTTTTTTTTTTTTTTTTTTCAAAATTGCACAATTTCTTCTGAATATTTTTTTGTATATATTTATTAATTAAGGCTTCCAGCATAAGTCGCCAGCCATCTTGTTATATATATAATGGAGAAGCGGCTTTGTTGCAATCTGTAAATCGTTAAATAAAACCGGGAATGCAAAGATCTCGGTAAAAATCTTGAAATCTTAAGTATAATAGAGCTTGGTAAAATCTTGGCATCTTGTGCATAATGGAGAGTTTGGTAATCTAAAAACCCCAGGAGAGGTAAAAAATAATTAAATTCCTTTTTTAATAAAACAAATTGTTTCCCAATTTAAAATTGTATATCATAGCACATTAATGATCTTAAAAAATATGAGCTTTCTTTTTAGCATTTTAAAGAAAGAATTATTATAAGAAAGGATATAGAGCTTGGTAAAATCTTGGCATCTTGTGTATAATGGAGAGCTTGGTAATCTAAAAACCCCAGGGGAAGTAAAAAATAATTAAATTCCTTTTTTAATAAAACAAATTGTTTCCCAATTTAAAATTGTATATCATAGCACATTAATGATCTTAAAAAATATGAGCTTTCTTTTTAGCATTTTAAAGAAAGAATTATTATAAGAAAGGAAATAGAGCTTGGTAAACTCTTGGCATCTTGTGTATAATGGAGAGCTTGGTAATCTAAAAACCCCAGGGGAAGTAAAAAATAATTAAATTCCTTTTTTAATAAAACAAATTGTTTCCCAATTTAAAATTGTATATCATAGCACATTAATGATCTTAAAAAATATGAGCTTTCTTTTTAGCATTTTAAAGAAAGAATTATTATAAGAAAGGATATAGAGCTTGGCAAAATCTTGGCATCTTGTGTATAATGGAGAGCTTGGTAATCTAAAAACCCCAGGGGAAGTAAAAAATAATTAAATTTCTTTTTTAATAAAACAAATTGTTTCCCAATTTAAAATTGTATATCATAGCACATTAATGATCTTAAAAAATATGAGCTTTCTTTTTAGCATTTTAAAGAAAGAATTATTATAAGAAAGGATATAGAGCTTGGTAAACTCTTGGCATCTTGTGTATAATGGAGAGCTTGGTAATCTAAAAACTCCAGGGGAAGTAAAAAATAATTAAATTCCTTTTTTAATAAAACAAATTGTTTCCCAATTTAAAATTGTATATCATAGCACATTAATGATCTTAAAAAATATGAGCTTTCTTTTTAGCATTTTAAAGAAAGAATTATTATAAGAAAGGATATAGAGCTTGGTAAAATCTTGGCATCTTGTGTATAATGGAGAGCTTGGTAATCTAAAAACCCCAGGGGAAGTAAAAAATAATTAAATTCCTTTTTTAATAAAACAAATTGTTTCCCAATTTAAAATTGTATATCATAGCACATTAATGATCTTAAAAAATATGAGCTTTCTTTTTAGCATTTTAAAGAAAGAATTATTATAAGAAAGGATATAGAGCTTGGTAAACTCTTGGCATCTTGTGTATAATGGAGAGCTTGGTAATCTAAAAACCCCAGGGGAAGTAAAAAATAATTAAATTCCTTTTTTAATAAAACAAATTGTTTCCCAATTTAAAATTGTATATCATAGCACATTAATGATCTTAAAAAATATGAGCTTTCTCTTTAGCATTTTAAAGAAAGAATTATTATAAGAAAGGATATAGAGCTTGGTAAAATCTTGGCATCTTGTGTATAATGGAGAGCTTGGTAATCTAAAAACCTCAGGGGAAGTAAAAAATAATTAAATTCCTTTTTTAATAAAACAAATTGTTTCCCAATTTAAAATTGTATATCATAGCACATTAATGATCTTAAAAAATATGAGCTTTCTTTTTAGCATTTTAAAGAAAGAATTATTATAAGAAAGGATATAGAGCTTGGTAAAATCTTGGCATCTTGTGTATAATGGAGAGCTTGGTAATCTAAAAACCCCAGGGGAAGTAAAAAATAATTAAATTTCTTTTTTAATAAAACAAATTGTTTCCCAATTTAAAATTGTATATCATAGCACATTAATGATCTTAAAAAATATGAGCTTTCTTTTTAGCATTTTAAAGAAAGAATTATTATAAGAAAGGATATAGAGCTTGGTAAAATCTTGGCATCTTGTGTATAATGGAGAGCTTGGTAATCTAAAAACCCCAGGGGAAGTAAAAAATAATTAAATTTCTTTTTTAATAAAACAAATTGTTTCCCAATTTAAAATTGTATATCATAGCAAATTAATGATCTTAAAAATATGAGCTTTCTTTTTAATATTTTAAAGAAAGAATTATTATAAGAAAAAATCTTATTATTAAATTCTTAAAATTGTTTTTAGTGGTTCTAAAATTCATTGATGCAGTTCTTAAATTTTTATTACGATTTTTAACTAACTATTTACACATCTAAAATTTCAAATACATTTCTAAATTCTTTATTAATCCCTATTTACAGTTTATATTGTGCTTTTCAATTCATTTTAGAGTGTTTTCTAAAGACTGCATTTTCTTTTAACACGAAACAAAAAAAAAATCTTTTTACTTTCTATTAAATGGTAATGCTTAACATTTGATATTCAAGAGATCAAATTTAGTTTGCAATAATGTTTAACAAAGAGAATTGATATCATTTTAGATTGTTTCTTGGAATAATACAGATACAATTTTAGATTAGTACTATTTTGCACTGATAACTATATAATAAATTTCATCTCCACAGAGCTTTGAAGATGTGTGCATGGAACATTACTGGAAAAGATTTAAAGATTTACAACCGTTCTGTTACTCCTGATTTTTAAATTCATTGTATTATCTTTTTTTTCCTTTTTGAGTTCATGAAATATCAAGCAATAAAATATTTCTAAAAAAACAATGTATGCTGTAATTAAATAATCCTTTTATTAAAAATTTTCATAATGTTCTTGATTCATTGATGGCGTGGGTTCATTTTTTATTGGGTACTTAGATAATAAATTTAGAGCAGAGCAGCAGTACTGCAAACGTTTATCGGAAGTGCCAAATCTAGACATGGCAAAAGTTATGAGAGGGGGAAAATTTTATCTGGGCCGTATGAATAGACAAAGACATTACAACTGTTGTAATTTTTTTTTTCATTTGCAATTCGAGAAGTTTTTGGACACAAATATATAAATTTACATGGAATAAATATGTAAAAATCCAAATCAGATGCAATAATCAGAGATATTTACAATAATCAATTTCTATTGATAGAAATTATAATAAATGTATCTTTAAAGCTTTATGCAGTATTCGCATAATAAAACTTAGTTTGTTTTAAGCAGAATATATTTTGTTTTTGATATTGATGTTCCTGTGGAAGTAAGATTCGAATAATTCCTATTTATTTTTCAAAAAAAATTAAAGAATTGTAAGATTAAGAATATAGCTATTTTTCCACTTTTTTTGTGTACAAATTTAGGAAAATCAAAGTTAACATTCAATAATCTAACTTCGTTTACACTGGCACGATTTAATAAAAGCTTTTCTTATTGGAAAGATCTACCCTTTTCTCTTTTTTTCTTTAATTCTTTCTTTCTCTCTCTCTCTCTCTTTTGAAGCAATTCTTTTTTAGCAGCAAGTCTGTCTATCCTTTTCTTTCTGCTACAACAACATAGCCTGATTTTTTTTTAAAAAAATGAATAACTTATTTCTCTAATTTTGAAGTAATCGCCGATGATAAAGATTACTTTTAACTCGTTCCTGAAATATGTTTTTCTTTCTTTAGCAAGATGTGCCAATTAAAAATTTCATTAGAATTATCAAAAGTTTCATTACATAAATATTCAAATGCTCACAAAATAACACATTCTACTTCAAGGCATGAATTTGATCGTTAATTCAGGACTAACATATTTCAGTTCCATTAATACTAGCTAACTGAAAAATCAGGTTTGACTTTACAATTTAGATAAGATTTGCTCTCTCTTCGAAGTATCTTTCAAATATTCAATCAAAGCCTCGAATTGTGTGCCATATTATAGATATTTACAAAAAGAATAACTTTAAAATATATGCAAATTTAACAAACAATCACCTCCTCCATTTTTTAAAACCTAATTTTCCATCATTCCATTCTATGCATTAACAAAAGAAATTTTTTGTTATCATAGACAAGCTTATTAGTATAGATTTGGAACACATTGGAATTCCGGTATTTAACTATATAAAGAGAATACTCTGTATCTGAATCGCTTACATTTTTTCAATATATTTTTTATTTAATTTGACTTATTTCATGCCATGTTCACTCACGTGCTGCTCAATTAGGGTAACAGAGTTTAAAAATTTTGCACACTTGTATAACAGTTGACAATATCCCATTTTAATTAGCCCAGAGCTAAATTGCCACAAAATGTTTTTATTAAATTTACAACAAATATATGTAGCTACATATTTGATAAGAATACTTATTTCCCTAAATATGTTTACATATTTGACCTAACATAGAGGAACTCGCCTCTTTGATACAGTGTGAAATATTTTCACAATCTGCTGTCAACAGGCTATATGGATTATCATTGGAGATTGACAGTGTTTATGGAATAAATAAAAATTTAGAAAATCTTAAAGAAGATACTTGTAGTTTATATTTTGAATTGAAATGGCAAGAGCTAACTTCAGAACCGAAGTCAGCTGCTGCAAATGGGCAAATTTCATAATTCTAATTTATAAGGAAGTGAAGAAAAGGCATTTTTAATACGAAATAGTTCAAGTTATGTGAAAGAAGAAAATCTGTAGTTCTAAGTTCAAAATGTACTGCCGAGCGACAAATTTTGTGCCATCATTACACATTAAATATCATTAATCTATATCATCGTCACATTAAATATCATTCATCATGTTATTACACTTTCGAATTAATATGTTCAGAGAGACACAAACAGAAATTCATCATCTCACAGCACTTTCTAATTAGCATGTTCAGAATGAACACTCACAGAAAGTTTTAAAAAGGGCTTTCTCGAATACAATCACTCGAATACAATCACATTTCAGAATAAATTAAAATATTTACAAATTATGTCTCATTAAAATTTTTGAGACATTGTTATTTCTTAATTGTTATACGCTTCTCTTACGTGCGTTGCTTCCCTGAGTAGATTTACACAGTGAATAGTAAATAATAAAAATAAATGCATAGAGAGCATCGAAGAGCCGTCGAAAAACCAAAGAATGAGCCATATATATAGAAATATTAAAATGCTATGTTGTACAAAACTTCTACCTAAATCCATAATAAAATGACGAGAAGAAAGATATTGTTCAAAGAATATGCCATATTATTTCAAATTACTATCTAAACTCGGAATAAAATGACACAAAGAAAGATATTGCTCAATAAAAAAAATGTTAAAATGCCATGGTTGAAATGATATAAAAAAAAACATATTCATTTTCTAAGATACAAGTTCCCTATAAAATTAAATTTCTCAAACAATTAAAAATTTTACCTACAAAGCATTATTCTGAAATTATAAGGTAACCTTTAAGGATAGGACATACATGCAGAAATAATTCGTTTTCTTTTTAGTGAAGCAGTGTTTGCAAACGCAAAGGCCGTACTAGTGGTCACTTATAAATGAATTGAACTAAAGAAACTGGTATATTAGATAATGTGCATAAGTCAGCCATCTAACTCTCTGACCCGCCACGAAGGCACACGAATTTAAACCATAAGAACTGAATGAGGGGAGCGCCGCAACAGCAACATTGGCGGGAACTGTGGTTGAGTCCTAAGGGCCGTCACCGGCCACGGTACAACCCTCCCCGAAGGAAGTACGTCCCGTCATCGATGGGAGGAGTTAGATCCCCCACCTATTAGTGTACCCTCCAGGTGGGCGAGATCCAACCACCGTGCCGGAAGCATCTCATCCTTATTTCGAGGTGCCTCCGGGGGTTAGATAATGTGCATAATACAAAATTAATAAAATTCAGATTTAAAATAACAAAACAACACTGTTAGAATAATAACACCCAAGTCATACTAAGCAAGAGAAATGCAATGACAAGTAGAACGAAATATAAACAACACTTATTGATATTCATTCGAATATATTGCTACAAAGTAGCCCGAAGTACTTTAAAAAGAAAATGCTTGATTATTATCTTAACACCTTAGATTTTAATATAAATATCATTTACTTTTACCTTTTTCTGGAGTTTCAACATATCTTAAATGTTTATTTTAGATCCAAAACAAAATACCAAGATTGAACGATCATTTACCAATCAGTATTCAATAAATATCCTGCTACTGCAATTCTCCTCCTCATAGCATTCATCTGCAAAATTCAACTCAGAGTAGCAACGTCAGGTCATTCGTATATGTATCTTCCTATTATGTAATACTATAAGACATATGTATCTTCCTATTCCTTCATTATCAGAGATAGATGGATTGCAGAATTGAAAACTCCGCCATCATTATCAAGTATTAATGATTATTTAATGATTATCACTCAAATTTATTTTCATAACTACGTATACTTTTTTTTCAAACCAAAAAGTCAATACAAATTATTATTTATTATATTAATTATAATCTAATAAGGGAGACCATCTTATTTTTAGCTCAATCCTAACATGAAACCAAAAGTCAGTTTAGATTACACTCGCTGTATGTGTGAAACATCTGTAATCTTATTTTTCACTAATTAATTCTAATTGATAATGATTTGCACAAAATCAGCGAATACATTTGTGAGAATTTAAATAAAAAAATAACTGATAAATACTGCACTGCACTTTACACTACACTGCACTTTCCTTGCATATTTCTGCTGATATCTTGAATGTTGACCATAAACCCAGATTAATGATTAATTTTCGTTGGAATTGAAATCAATTTTTCTCTTTCTCAGCTGCAAAGTGTCGGTCATTGCTAAAATCACATTTGGTAACATATATCTTATAAAAGTAATTAATATCAAAACTGGTCCAAGGTGAATGTTGGTAATTTTAAATCTGAAATAGGTTCGTTCCTTTTTAAACAGACTCGTAAACGGTTTTTCTTACCAATAAGAACTTGCAAACAGAGAAATAATTTCTTAAGCCAATTTTCGAGTGTTTTTTCACCTTATTAGCAAATATTCGCAAAATTCAGTCAAGGTTATTTCACTGTACAGAATTAACAGTGGGTTTAGATTACTTCCATCTCCATATGGTAAGTTTCTGATTCTATAATAATAATGATTATAAAAACGTTACAACCAAACATTTAAAATCTTCAAACCTATTGATGGAGGAGATTATGCATCAATGTAGCTTGACCAGAAGTTAATCATTAAGGAATGATCCAATTCCTTATTAATAATCATATGTAATAAAAAAGTCTAAAAAATTAAGTTAGGAAATTTTTTTTTAAAATTTTGCTAGAGTTTGTTATATTTATAGGCCGAGATTCCTTTGAAATTCATATTTGACTTTAAAATATGCTTAGATTATTGAAAAAAATCTTTCCTTGAGACTTTTGGTCTGCTAGAAATATTTTCATCATTGCCAAGACAACCTTTTATTCCAACATTAGAAGAAATTGAGCATAATTCATCCCCATGATACTCGATAACATATCCGCTGATAATAAGCAGATGGTTGGTACGGAGTCGTTACGCATTTCTCAAATGTTCGTATTAAACAACGGAATTTTCGAATGACGGAGACGTTGACGCTTTTTTGAAATAATTGTCTTAAACAACGGAATTTTCGGATGACGGAATGGGTGACACTTTTGTAAAATACTTGTCTTAAACAACGGGATTTTCGGATGACGGAGACGCTGACGCTTTTCTGAAATGCTTGTATTAAACAACGGAATTTTCGGATAGCGATGCAACAAGAAAGAAGATTTTTATTTCTTATGCGCCAAAAACATGACCAAATAAAGGACCATTTCGTACTTAAGAATGCGATTTGTAACGGATTTGAAATTGCCTATTCTAGGAGATATCCGAAATTTCTAATAATCCAAACAACTATCAACAAAGAATAAACTTTCGCACGACTGTTAAAGAGGCAAGAAAAAAATTACTGAAAACAAAATTACTTCTCCCGATGCTCGAGAGATGACGCCATCGACAACATGAATAAGCATCCCAGCAGAAATCACTAACAACTCGGAAAAATTGGCAGCCAGTTTTAAAATTACGCAGGAAAATACTTTAAATTCTTGGAAAAAGTTCTCAATATCAAGCAAATTCTATATTCTACAAATAATAAGCAAATTCTAAGTTCGAAGTGAACATTTTGTTTGAATTTTTGTGTCTGAAGGCATTTCTATCTCACCGATAATTAATAATATTGCAATAACCAGTAAATAACTATTATGAATGTTAACTTTAAAAATTTTCTATATTGAATCAATGAAAATTAATAATTTTTGGGCTTTATGCCCCCTTTCTGAGTAATCCTTTGTTCCCATCATAAAATTATAAAACTTAAAAATTATAAATTTTTATTAACTTCCAAATTCAGATATTTCCCCTCTATTAGGAAATCTACGTTTAATTCTGCCACCCCAATTTTCTTAAAAAATAAATAAATAAAAACTTTAACAGATATGATTATATTTTGTCTTCATTTTTTAGACATAAAATATCCATAAATATAAAATAATGTATAAGAATACACAAGAACAATGTCTTATTCTTGTGTTCCAAAATCTGTAAATACTTATTAATATGTCTGAATTCTCGGAGCGTAAATAGAATCCTATTCTAAAAATGTAATTCCTCAATTTAAAATTTTATCTATTTGTTTGTTTTGCAAGAAAAAGAAAAGTGTTCGAATGTAAGTTGAAGTTAACATTTTGTCACAATTTTCATGTCTGGAAGCAGCTTTTATTCATCAGAAATTAATATTATTACTGTTCTTCTCTTTTCAAAAACAGTTATTTTTTCAAAAAATAATTCTGAAAATTTCATGGAATATTTATTTAAAATTATTTTTTCCTCCAATTTTAAACTAATTTCCTAGATTTCTTGCTGATATAAAACTTTTGGAACGTAAGCGAGTTCGTGCGAAAAACAATTTAAGATGCCCTAAATTAAGTAGCTGAATATACATCTCTTGGAAATATGTATACATGCGTAAATCTATTAGTAAAATAGTTCTCAGCTGTCTTTTAAAACCAGATGTTTCAAAAGTGTTCCTTATTTAGTGGAGGAAGGTTTGTTGCTTATAACTGAGTGCTTTTGATTTTGATTGTAACTGTCAAGCGACTACAGATACGGGATGTTCCTACTTTTAAAAGGAAGGTATTGGGGCTTAACAATGCAGGTGGTCGATTCTGTCTGCTTCTTTAAATGGGAGTAGAAACGAGAGGAGAGGGGATGGGAGGAGGGGGGGAGGTTCTAAATATTTTGAAAAATTTCTCTAATGTTCCCTCTCAGATTCTTGATGTTTTTGAGTTGATTTTACGGGATGGTCGAGAAAGAAAGAAATACAATATGAGGAACAAAGGATTTACATTGTAGATCTACTTTTCCATATTGCAAAAATTTTGTAACAACAACAAATTGTAATTATTCTAAAATAAACACAAATAATAAGCGATCAAATTTGAAATCCACCTTGAATTTCATGAAGCAAAATGGGATCAAAAAGAAAGGTCAAACATTATCATGCCAAAGTCAAACGTCATCTCTTAAAAGATGCGACGCTATACTCAAGGTACTCGAATAAAAGACACGTTAACCTTAAACTTGAAAAATAAAAATCTGAAACATTTCTTTCACCTAATCTTCAAAAAAAGGTTTATTCATACGGGTCATATAATTTATTTGTTTTAAAAAGTTCGTTTATTTGCACAAGATGTCTTCTAAAAAAATGCATTCTCTCTAACACGTGGTATCTGCTTCCAGTTTCACAGTATCAGGAGAGAATATATCTGATAATTTTCATTTTCATATCAAAGAGTTCCATGGCAAATCTAGAGCTCCAGTGATTCTGGATTTTCCCGTGAATTTATTTTGGTTATAATAAACTCGTATGAACACGAAAATAATTTCATACCTGCATTTTCAAGGGTTTTTAGTTGTAAATACTTTTTTCATTTCAAACTGTATATTTATACTGTATATCAAACTGTTCATTTCAAACTGTATCAATCGAAATCACTTTGATTTCGATTTCATATATTTATAAATAGTTAGGTAAACAGTTTTATGTCTGTATGGACAAATAATAAATACATAAAGATGAAATACTATTCTATAAATTGCTGAATTGGCAAATTTTGCTTCAGTTTATATAATAAAATTTCTCTTAATTTTCAATATGCAGAAAACAAATCAAATCTATGTTAAATTTAACTTTCTAATGCTTTTTTTATTTGACAAGAATGCTTTAATTTAGTAACAACTTGTGATAAATGTTTTATCTTGCAAATTTAAACTAAATTTTGACGTCAAAATTTTTCAAACTGTTTATGAAGACATTGGAACTGCTATATTCCACAAAATATGATATTTTTGCAAAAAGTTACGGAATATAATCAGGGCATTTCAAGAGTGAGGAAAAACCTTTCTTAGAAGAAAGATTAAAGGCATATGATGCAATATGAAGAGGAATATAGCTAAAAAAATTTAGAAATCACATGTTTCAGTCTTTACGAAAATATAAAAATGTTATGAAAAATGTGTCTTTTAAAATAATTATGTACAAAGCAAGACTCCAAACTTCAACAGATTTTGGAATATGTGCTGTATCAATAGAATTTATAGGTAAGTTTACATCTTTGTTCTATTTTTTAATCGTCTTTATAATTTAATTTATAAATTATTTTCCATAGTATTTTTTTCATAACAATATTCTAAATGGATTGGTGAAACTTCCTTTAATGAAAATTCGCCTGCAGTTTCATAATCTTTTAGAGAACCTCGAAATAAGGCTGTAAAATTACCTTTCAGGACCTCTAAAGCAAAAGCGGATTTAAAACAAAATCTGAGATTCCTTTGCTGAAATTAATTAATTCGAAGATCTCTAACTGCATATGACAGCGGTTTGGAATATTTATCATAACATGAATATGACTAAAAATTCAATAAAAATTACGGGTAAGTTTAGAGTTTTATTCTATTTTTACTTGCTTTTATAATTTCACTTATAAATTTTTATTCATAATATTTTCTTCATAAGAATGATTCTAAATGGAATGATGAGAGTTTATTTAATAAAAATTCAGCAATAGTTTTATATTTTCTTAGAAAACCTCGAAATAAGACAACCAAATTACTTTTCAAGTCCTCCAAAGTAAAAACAGATTTAAAACAAAATATGAGATTTATTTCTTTTGCAGAAATTATCGCCCTGCTAACTAATTAGAAGATCTTTTTAAAGCTGTCGGAATAATCAGTCTGTATTGGAGAAATTATAAACGAGCTATATTTCAATATTATTACTAAACATAGGACCAATATTTGTGAAGTATATTTTTGAATTACCCTTTGAAAAAAAAAGCATGTATTCAATTTTATTTATATTAATATTACAATTGTGAAAACTAATTTTTTCGGCTTTTGAATATTTAAATCTTATTACAAAATATTTTTTAATAAACTTTTAACTCTATGTGTATTGGTATAATATAATGATTATATATTGCCTTTATCAGAAGAAATTTGAGAAAAGAAATGACTAAAATCTTGCTTTAATCATTTCCAACAGATTAATTAAAATTCATAGAAGAATAATTATAAAAAAATTTCTACTAGGAAAACAAGTATAAATTTATCAATTTGATTTTTTAAAGAAAATTATTTGCTTAGTAAATAAATTAAACATCATTTATTGATATTTCTGATTTATTTCTGATATTCATATAATAATAAATTGAGAGTAGTATGCTAATCAGGAAAAAATATTCAAAACTCATTATAACACATTGTTTGGTATTAAACGTATTAATACTAAGTAACATATGGTATTAAACGTATTAATACTAAATAACATATGGTATTAAGCGTATTAATACTAAATAACATACATTTTAGGAAGTAATAAATTTTGAAATTTAAATATTAATAATATTTTTTAAGAAATTCCAGATTTTTAACTATTTTAGGATAACATTTCATAATGTGTTAATTGTAAAAAGCTTCTTTTTATTTACATTTTTCTTCATACATTGCTTGTTGATAAAATCGAAATCAGACTAAAAATGCAAAGTTTAATTGATTATAATTTATAATTTTTTTTCTTTAATTAGGTGTTTGAAAATTTGCTTGGACATAATCTTTATATTAAAAATTCATCCTTTTTTAATAGCTCCTTACATTAATTCTTCTTTTCAAAGCTAAAAAAGTTCTTAATTTTTATATAAGTTCCTTAGATTTACCACTAAGTTTTTAATGTTTTTATCGGAAATGGAAAAAACCCATTAAGTTTTTTAAAAAAATCCAGAATATATTCATTTTAAAGATATTCATTCTTAAGAAATATATATGCGAATACTTAATCGAGAATGTGAAAGTAATTAGAAAAGAGGGAAAAAACAACAGAAACATTGCATCTTAAAAATATGTATTGCACAATTTAAAAAAAATTATTGTAATAAAATAGTACATCAATACAAAAAAGTAGTTTCCAGCAAAAAAAATAGTACATGAATATAAAAACATGAACAGATGAATAAAATGTATGGATTGCAATTTGTCTAGATGATAAGAAGCTCAATCGTTGTTATTCATTCATATATTCATTCTTAAAAAATATATATACGAATACTTAATTGAGAGTGTGAAAGTAATTAGAAAAGAGGGGGAAAAACAGAAACATTGCATCTTAAAAATATATATTGCATAATTTTTTAAAAAATTATTGTAATAAAATAATACATCAATATAAAAAATTAGTTTCCAGAAAAAAAAAAGTACATGAATACAAAAACATGAACAGATGAATAAAATGTATGGATTGCAATTTGTCTAGATGATAAGAAGCTCAATTGTTGTTAATGATCACATGAAGGTGATATTGGCGAAATGATTTTGTTTATGAACATGAAAAATTTCTTTGAAGCTTACAAAAAAAGTTCAGCCTTTCAATTTACAAAAAAAAAAAAAAAAAAAAAAAAAAATCTAAGAATTTATTATTCGAAAAATATCCATTCTTAAAAAATATATATACGAATATATCATCGAGAATGTTAAAATAATTAGAAGGGGGGGGGGGAGAAACAATGAATCTTAAAAACATGAATTGAACAATTAAAAAAATTTCTTGCGTTAATAAAATAATACTTCAATACAAAACATGAGCAGATGAATAGAATGCATAGATTACAATTTGTCTAGATGAAAACAAGTTCAATTGTTGTTCGTGATCACATGAAGATGATATCGGCGAAATGATCCCGTTTATGAACATGAAAAATTTCTTTGATGTGGGTGATAATTGATGATCACAAAGATGATATTGGCGAAATGATTCTGTTTATGAAGATCATGGGCTTAAAAACGAAACTGAAGTTTGACGTCCTGGTCTTTGTTGTGAATACAACTTAAACCGGTAATTTGCAGTTGGATAAGGAATGGGAATGGGCTTTGCAGTTGCATGAGCAGATCCTTCAGGGAATGTCTGATTTGCCATGAGCAGCTTCTTGGGAGCCCACTGGCCAAGTCCTGATTGAGGGCCCTGGGAAAGTTGAGCTGGCTTGATATTTTCGTCTTCGTCACTTGTGTCTTCGCGCATTTTCTCGCATATTTTAGTAGACTTGACAAAATTGATAAAAGTTCTGTCAGAATCTTTCGGTGCCGGAGGGAGAGCGAAGAATTTCACTGCCTTATTATGTATGTCATCAAACATCTTAACTGGTGAGCGTGGAGGCCCTCCTGAAAACATAAGACTTTAGTAAGAAACATACGGCTTATAAATAATGATTAAAGAATTCAGATCAATTAGGAAACTTCAGTTAATTATAAACAGAATCTAAAGCCCTAGAAATTATAAAACCAGCCTGAAAAAAAATCCCTTTCCCCCTTTGCAAAGATTCCTGGGACGAAATTTATGTTTGTAAACACGTTAGAAAACAAAGATGATGTCATAATCGATTGATTTTTCTTTAAACATTTTCGCCATATCATTTAAATAAAACTTAACAATTAATAAATGGAAAAGTTTGAAATGTACTAACTCCATATATATGATGAATTCGTCTCTATTTATAATAAAGATGAATAAGTATGTGTTTGAGCATGAGTCTATTGGCGCTTAACAGGTTAGACCATTTGATCTAAAACTGCCAAACTTGGCACAATAGGAATTTCTTTAAATTTTTAATTAGATTCTCAGTTAAAAATTAAATGAAAGTCTGGTGTGTGTTTAATGGTAGCTGTCAAAAATATTAAAGTTCAAACATAATTTAATAATATGAACGGGATTTCCTTAAAACGTTTAAGTCGTCTCTTGCATTAATTACAAGGAATTTCTTAAACTTAACTGTACAAAAATAAAGTGACTAACAACTTTAGTAAGTGTTACATTATTTCTTAAAAATTCAAGAGCCATTTTTCATTTCTCTAATCTGGGATATCTCATTGTATTTTTGGTGAAATGTTTCAAACTTTTCAAACATTTGATTTTTTTATAGCGTTTAGAAAAATTGCAATATTTTGAAGAATTTTTTCATTTGTATCCGAATAATTTGAAAAAGTAATAAATTTGTTCATTCAGATATCAAGAAATCGTATATTTTAAATATGCTTTTTTTTATAGTTGAAATAAGATTCAATAGATTATTGCTAAAAATTAAAGAAATATCAGAATTTCACTGGAAATTTTATCTTAATTTTTGGTATTCTGCGCAATTTTAAAATTATAAGTGAAATTTGAAAGTAAAAGCAAACATCTTTCCTAAACCAAAGAAGAGATGTCGCATAATAGTTGTGCATTTCATTTGTTGCAGCATTATCATAATAAAAACTGTTTGGAATGAAAATGATTATATTACAAGATATCATACACGGCAGCACATTTTACACAAAACTTCTCTTTAGAAACAAGATTTTTCTTTCAAATTTTTTTTAATTGCTAAAAGTGAAGTTAGTGAGAGATGTTATAAAATTTGCAGTTCATTTCATTTCTCATGAGTTAGTCAAATTTATTAGTTAAAGTTTTTTCTTAAGATCATAAAAAGTAGGAAGTAATCGAACTTTTTTTTCAGAATTATGGAAAGGTCGAAAAACTCTTTTTATGCCTGTTTTCCCCCTGAAAAATAATTTGTGAGAAACTTCATCTCCAATTCGTTTCGATATTCATTTTTCTTTTAACAAGTGAACTTGATTTTTGAGAGAGGTGGTACTGGCTGAAGTTGCTCTCAATTTTTATAACTTATGTAGCACAAATCATGCAATTTATTAAACAAATTGAGTCACACTTACTGACAAAGGAAGGATACGGAGTCTCCAACGCATCATCCACGTATCTGAAAACATGCTCTTGTTTAGGCACTTGTGCAGGTTTTCTCTCAAACCAGCTGCGGAAGAGAAAAAAATCATTAAAACGTTTTTCAGAATATTAATAAAAATTATTCAAAAGTTAAAAACTAATAAACTAGACCAAAAATGAGACTTTAAATTTATTGCTCTAATTGGCTTCAATAAAATAGCTGAAGGAAATAAAATTTGAAATAAAACCTGCAAGATTTAATTTTTCTATTTTTATGTAAAAAATAAGGGAAGCACAGTCTCTATATATAAAAAAAAGAAAGAACAGCTATCCCAGCCCAATCTGCTGACTCTTTTTTGTCCCATAAACTTCCATATTGCGACATTAAGAGATTTTTCATTAAACATATTTATTCAACATGGCAATTAACATGGGATTTGAAGAAGGAGAATAAACTTCATTCCGTCAAGCCTACAGTTGGTTTATGGCCTGTTCACCCTATACGGGAGGTTGATGGGAAATTGACTCGCCTCCGTATAGGACACACCCGTTTTACTCATCGTCATCTCATCTTGGGTGAAAGGGTGCCAATTTGCCCCACTTGTCATATTGCTTTTAGTGTGAAACATATTTTAATTGAATGTCCCGATTTTAATGTTCATCGTAATAATTTTTTCTACTCGTCTTCTCTTTACTTGCAAGACCTAGTGGGTGAAAAATACCACCCAAATATTTTTAAATTTTTTAAGAGCTATTGGTTTTATCAACTATATATAATACCTATTTCATCTGTTTGTTCTTTCTTTTATGTTAAATGTATTTTATTATATGATTATTTTACATTTACGTTAATCATTGTCCTACGTTAAGACAGTTTTTTAATATTTGTATCGACGCATTTTACGTGATTTTTATTACTTTCACTTGTTTTTAAAATGTCTTGTTTTAAATGTCTGATCTGATTTTACCGTATGCTTGGCGCAGTATAGCCAAATATGACTCTTGCGCCAATAAACCATATACAACAACAACCCAGCCCAAAACAATGCTCAAACAATATAGAAGAGAAATTTCACCAATTTTTATTTTATATGAAGGCTTATAAACTCTAAATATATATTCAAATCAACTGACTCACACACTCCATTATCGAGAGAAATCTCAAAAACAGTCTCTATAAGAGAAAAACCATAAGAGCCTATTATTACAATCACAGCACCAATTCCGTCAATTTTTGTCCAGTAGGGAAAGTTTACTTCTTCAATAGCTGACGCATCAGCAATAATCATTGTTAAATAAACATTAATGAATCTGTATCATTTAGCTAAATTACCTTTAAAAGATTTTGCTCAAAACTTACTATCCATTAGCTTGCACAAAGGAAACCCCACAAAGAACAGATGGAATTTCGAGCCCCGATTTCTTCGTGAAATATGAAAATTTGATAAGAAAAACAAATAAAATTTTACTTCGAAACAGGGTAGAATAAGGTTTGATTGGATTAACAATTTTTTTTTTGTATGCATAACAATTTTTTATCAAACAGTTACAATCTTTAAATAGAATGGAATTCACAAAATGGAAAGTAAAAGTTTTATTTTGAAGTCACTATTCGAAGAAATTGAAATCTTTATTGAAAATGTTGCTTTTCTTTACAAGCAGGAAATATTCTGCTTAGTAACTACAATAGATAACCGCCATCGTCTGTCAGCTGACAAGAAAGTGTCTGAGGGATTGCATTGAAAGTCATTGCCAAAATCACTACTTCCTTCCTATACCCATAGTCATAATACGACAGTAATGCAAAAAATTCCAGTTTTCAATTTGTTTGGCACAAGTACCAAAAAATTTAAAGTTAGTGATTGAGGGTATTGTCAGCAAATCAAAGGATTCCTTGACAGTATCAACAGTGGAATGGTATTTAAGTTAGTTTAGTTATATTAACGTCCCATTGTAAAGCAACACTAGGGCTATTTTGGGACGGACCTCGTCATTTTCAACCGTGGTCAGATGACGAGGACGACACCTGAGCTGGCACCCCCTCTCCACGCCACACCACACCAGCGGGAGGACGTTTGGCATGACGGATTTAACGTGGAACAGACCCCCTTACACGACGGTTCTTCGGTGGAATTGGGTCTCGAACCTGAAACCCTACGGCTGACAAGTCGAGATCTTACCATCAGGCCACCGCGGCCCGGAATGGTATTTAAAGAAGTCACAGTCAAAATGCCATTAGTTGTATCATAGATTATAAGATAAGAAATTCCAAAGATAAAAGATTATCAAAAAAGTAAATGCAAACTCTTAAAGAATTTGCCAGAGGTATTAAGAATATCAAACAAACTCAAAAGAATTTCATTACATTTTTACTGTTAAAATTTAAAGTACCATAAAAATGCTTTGTCCAGATATTTCTTAAAAAGAGAAACCAAGTAAAAAGGCGAAAAATCTTTTACAACAAATAAAAAATTAAAAAAAAACCCTGAAAATTATTGCTTAGCAATACCGGATTGGCGCTTTTTTTTAACACTTGGCAAAAAAAGCGGTGGATTTTGTTTTAATCAAGCAACCTTGTTAAAGGATTGAAAGAATCACTAAATTGAAAAACAGAGCAAAAGACGTATGGTCGTATAATAATAACTATCTTAATAAAAATTTAAAAGAAAGAACTCTCCGAATTCAAGAAAGTTGATTGTCTAATTACTGTTTAATTAAAGTATTTAAAGAAATTCGCGTTAACTTCGTAGTATAGTCAAAACTTGGAAGATTCCACCAAAGAACTGTTTTATGTGTGGGACTGGTTGAAATTATCATATTAATTAATGTTTATTGTGGTGCAGAAGTCATTTTTCGTCAACTGACTACGATTCAGAATTACGAGATTCATCCTCAAAATAGCTTTCACTTTTCTTCAAACATGACTTCAACATAACCACACTTATTCCAGAATTTCAGAAAAAGAGTGTGTAAAATAAATAATTTATGAAATCTTTAAAAGTAAAATTACTTTCAAGAAGCTATCTTTCATGGGTGATAGCTGTCTGGAAATAAATTTTTGTGGAGGAGCCACTTATAGAATTGAAATTTTCTGTGGAAGAGCTACTTATATAACCAAAATACAAAACTCAAATTCTTATAACTAATGATGAAAATGAAAATATAAAATACTTTTTGATAATATACGTAAAAAAAATGCTATCTTTAAAAATTGGTAAATTCATATAAGTCAGTTTAATTGATATAAAGATGGGAAACAATTATTTAAAGATTGAAAAATTATAGAAAGGAGAGAGCTATTAAAATTGATATGTTTCAGATATTAAAATCTCGCATAAATTCAGCTGTTTTATAGATACATTCATTCAAATATTGCATCACTAATAATAAACCATTTCACCAATTAATGTATTAAAAGCATGGTGGATAAATAGAATGTCTTCTCATGTCCATCAATGGCTTAGTCTGAATATTGTATTCTGATACGAAACGCAATAGAAATATGTCGTCATTTTTTGGTTATTCCAAGACACTTTAAAAAAGTGTGATGTCAGAATTTGCTAAGAGAGAGGCAGATAGAGAAAATGTGTGAAGAACCGCTTTAACCCTTTAAAGGGCCATTTTTTCTAGTCAAATTATGTTAAAATATTTTTCGGCTTGAAATTAGAATAAGAAAAGGGATTCATTTAGCTTATTAGATAAATTTAATTTGATTAATTAATTAATTTGGTTAATTAATAATTAACAAATCAAGACACATCATTTTTTCTGAGATAAAGAACTGAAGCATCTAAGTTTCTGACTTACTAAAAAAATTTGTCAGAACTTATGCCAACCTACATAATTTCATACAAAGATTGATAAATTTGTTGGGAAGCATACTTCCCAAGGCCCTAGAAAGGGTTAAAATAGGATAAACTCCAAAAATCCCAATTAAAGAGAAGAATCTCGTTCACGTCTATTTTTTTAAAAAATGGACCAGAAAAAAAAGGATAAAATATTGATAGAAAGTAATTATGCCAGTATCAAAGATAGATAGTAAAACTATGCCAGTATCCATTAATTTGTCCTGACAAAAGAAATTTAATTATTTTTCAAAGAAAGCGCACGAATATTTCCTAAACAGTTTTATATGGCCATGAAATTGGAAATAATTGTCGTATATAGACTTGAATAAGTATATTAGAAATGTATTTAATTTAATTATCTTTTAATTTAGAGTTTTATATAAATTTAATTTTATGATTTATTTATGTAATTTATTAAAAGATAAGTCAAAAAGTACTGGTTTTAATTGGAGAATTCCTAAAATTCAATTTCCTTCATTTAACAAGGAAATTACTTTAAAGTACATTTATAATTCAGGTTAAGTATAATTAATGTAAAATACACACTTCTTCAAACAAATTAGCATTTTTGAAACTCTTGGGCAATAAAACTGCACTTAGTTCTATAAAGTATATTTTTCTTTTCATATTATTATTTAATATCAAATCTCATCAAACAAAAAAGAAGATACCAATGAATCCAAAAGAAAAAAGTCCTAACGAAATCTAAAAGAAAGAGCCGAACACGTGGAAACTAGAAAAGGAAAAACTGTTAAACTTTCTTTGAATCTTCAACGCGAGCTAGAAAACGAACAAAATGGTTCGGAACACCCTCCCCCCCCCAAAAAAAAGGCAGTAGAATAGTCTCCTCTGTGCATTGTCCTTCCTTTCTAAGAATTTTCAGTAAAGAGAGCGAGCATTCCCACTGAATTGAAATTTATGCTTAATTCTAATAGCCATACCTTTCAATGGGTTGTCGCTTTTTAAAGTGAAATCTGCCTAACGTATTCAGACTAAATCTCTAAGATAAAACTAGAATTTTAAAACAAATATTGGATTGCTATTTATGCGGATAAATTAGTAGTGTGATAATCTGAGCACCAAAGAAGATGGTCGGTCTTTTATTTTGCCTTCACAGACCAAGATGCTATTAAAGATTTTTTTTTTTATTTATTGAATAAACCTTGCATTTTTATTACAAGTACTTTAATTTTAAATTGACATTTTTCTTAACAACGTTTCATCATAAAATGAACTCAAATAAATATATATTGTGGTGAAAAACTTAAACTAAGCTTAAAACAAAAAGTGGAGCCATTTTTTTTAGATTATTAATTGAATATAAGCTACTGGTAAATTATTCAATATCTTTATTTTCTCATTAAATACATTTCTTTAATAAATATTCAAACTTCTTTTGATTTTCTGAATTTATTACACTCAGAGAAATATTCACAGTTTCAAATAGTTATGAAAATTATTTCACGAATGCAAAATAAAAAAATTATATATAAATAAAATGAAGCTTTTCACATAATTTAATCGTACACTATACATTTAAGAATTAACTAGAATGAATTGTTTTATGAACTGATACAACAGAAAACACAAAAAATTTAACCAGATATAAAAAAAAATGGCAAATATCTCCGAGTTTGGCACAATTTAACCAAAGTATGGATTTTTCTCGAATAGCTGTGATAAATCTAAATCAACGAAAGCTCTATGAAAGAAATCTCAAAACTTCAAAATAAAAGTCTAAAAAGTTTCCTTTTTGAAAAAATAACAAATTTTTTATTAATCTGAAAAAATCCAGATTTCGACTCAAATTAAATGGAAAATAAAAAGTATATTTACATGAATTATGCACAGGTTCAAAACATCTTCGATTGAAAATAGTCTCATTATTTAATAAAAGTATTCTAGCAAGTATTTCATTCCTAATAAAAACATTCATAATAAATATAACTAATCCACGCAAATAATTCTAAAAAGCATAACAAATTATTAATACTTCATAATAGTATTTTTAGAAACTTAGATTCTGCCTTATTTACTACAAAATAATATATGTTCTTCCTCAGAAAGAACAAAAACCAACGCTTATCGATAACAAAAATAATTCAAAAAGCATTCTTCATCTAATACATTTTATTAAAGTATCACAAATATATTAATTAATATTTCATTAATCTTTTTTACTCTTTTATTTAAAATTAATCAGTGAACATATATGATCACAGTCATAGTTAATATCTTTGGACTTATCAGCAGGAAAATCTTGATTCATCTAAAATTTAACTATGCGAACTCATAAAAGTTTTTACATCGTTACATCAAAAGTTTTTAGAAATAGAAATAATTCCATCTAGAAATAAGTTATCTCCATAACAAAAGAATGAAAAAATATAAAAAAGCATACAAATCCTTACCTGTTCATCATTTTAAAAGTTGAATTCTTTCTAAAAAAAGCTGTTGTTTATAAAAATGATACTACAAGCTTTGACCTAAGACTGAATTATTAGAACTATTGCACTAAGCGAACAAGTTATGGTCTGCAAAGGGGTCCCAAAATAGAACTATTTCTACATACTCCCCTTTTTCAGAGTCATATTGTCCCCCACTGGAGTAAAGGACATTTTAAAGACGAGAATCCTTCTATCTGATAGGTTTAAATAACAATAAGCATAATTGGATAGAACTCATGCTAACCCCTCCCCTTCCCATTAATCATTTTTAAAAGTATTCTTGGAGATGGTGAACTTTTGAAACTTGGTGCAACTTGAAATTGTTGGCCGTCTCAGTTTTACCATTTAGAAAAATTCAGTATCTTGAATATTATTAATTTAATTTTGTCCGTATGGATGGATATGTCCAGTAAGAGGTGTATTGCCTTTTTTTCTTTGGGGAGGATTGGTTTAAAAAAAGTTAATGAAATGCGAAACTAAAATAATTTCTTTGAAAGTTTATGCCCTCACTTAATTTGAAGTATGGTGGTTTTGTTTCCTGGACCACTTATATCAATGAATGACGATTTAGTTTTTAATCCTTTAGATACAGAAAAGTAAATTTTCAATGCAAGAAATATTTTTTTCTTCGAAAGTAATTTAATACCTGAAAGCCATGTATTAAATACTTTGATATCAGTGGTTCAGAAAATAAACCACGTTATTTGGAAAATTTAAGATGCGCATTCTAGATGGGTTGTTGTACTGCCAAGATAATAAGTCTAATTTCGTCATTTGCTTGAATTATTAATCAGAATTTTTCGAATAATAAGTCAAACCGATTCTCGGATTGATATAAGTATACAAAACACCCGAACTTGCATAAAAAAATCTTTGTTCCTAACTTCTCTGACTGGATAATCCAAAATTTCAAGGAAACTAATTATAATTGCGAGTAAAAAAATAAAAATTTCAATCAAATATTATTTCTATGCATTATTTTTGTGGAATAACACTTGATGTTATATTTTGTTAATAACGTTTAAATTCAACATAAAGGAACAATCCTTTGTTGGAAATCTAGAACAGAAAATTGTTCAAAATTTTTGATTTTTTTAGCAGGTCATGAAATAAACATATTGAACAAACGGCAATTTCACCAGGAACCCTTGAAATGAGAAAATTAACTACAAACTTTCTGAAATTCAACTAAGTCAATATTTTTAAATATTAAAAATACAGCATTTTCTAATTGCACATACTGTTAATTTAAAGACATGCATACTTTTATGTTTAAAATATGCAAAAATATGCTTTATAAAATAAAAAAAAATGCATCCGTGCAACCTTTTGCTTTCTTAAGAAGTTTAACTATGCTAAAGTTCTTAAATATTAAAGGTATTTGGTACATATTCATTTGTAAATCTATTTGGAGAATTCTAAAATTTTATTTTCAAATAGCATGGGCTGATAATTAACACTCTTGCATACTTTTATGTTTTGAAACAATCCATTCGCAAACCAAAGGGCATAGTTTTAAGAATTTAAATATTTATTTCACTATATTAGATTACGAAAAAGTCTCTTTTTATTATTTCTCAACATTAGAAACATTACAACTTACTCAAAATCAACATTACGTTTGTCTTTTCTTTCCCCGACCCTTTCCCGACTTTGATTGATGGTAACCTTACTAACAACCTCAGGGAGGATAGAAAGAAAGACTTCGAAAAATGAGATGGACAGTGGCTATTTAGACTATTTCTGAATAGAGCCCCCCCCCCACCTGATTTTCCCTTGCCTTTCAAATTCCAAGAATTCTTTCATAATGGAATTTCCCCCCAGTCGAAATTGCCATCTGTACATCTTGCGAGTTTCCTGCATGCCACCTGTTTAAATTTAGCAGCATCTTCATCTACAGCCAAAAGGCTTAAGAAATCAAAATAGCCAAAAATTCAAGGTACAGAATAAGAATCCAATAATAAATTTTGAAGTTTGGTTCTAATTTTCAAAAATAAATCTTCCCTATTTACATATTTTATAACTTGCCACTTTATTATTTATGATATATATGTGTAATGTTGTGATAATTGCCGAATATTATAATACGGGACATTTAAGTGCTAAATAAATAAAACATGAAAGAAGTGGGTAAGTATTGGTTTATTTTACTCCAATAAAAAAAACAATTTTAACAATCTTATGAAATGAACACTTGGAGTAGCAAAAAGAGGCAAGGTTAATCTTTTTTAATTCACCGATATTTTAAAATAGATTATATTTTCTTAATTAAATCAATTTCTTAATTTATAAAATCATGTTTGGGCACAATCATTTAAAAATTATAATGAAAAACTAATATTGTTTCATCTGTTTCTACTGGCAATCTTTTTTTTTTGTTCAATAATTGAGTTGATACTATTGAAAATATTGGGCATTTGTGGGCTCCCATGGCAAATATATAATTGTATACTATTCTTAGATATTTCTTATCAATTATATTTTGTATCCACAATAAAACTTCTGCCATTTATTTTCCATACTCGATTTCATCGCTTTTGTTGGTATTATTTTTCTGGTAGAATAGAATCTCAATTTTTCCAATGTCGATGTTTCATGTTTTTTTAGTCATGGCAACATAAAAAAGGAAGACAAATAGTAAAAGGAGACAGATTAATGAAAGTACCAAAAAAACCAAGCTTAGCTCGGCAGTTTTTTTTAAATAAAATTTATCATTTAATTTTATGCCCTTGATTCAAAACAATTTATGTGAAATATAGTTAAGAATATCTTTAAAAAAACCTTGAACATTATTCAAACTCAATACTTCAATGAAATTTGGCGAATCTGCTGTTCGCCAAGGAAATGAAAAAAGAACAAAATTGTCATAGAATTCTATTATAAGTAGAAATAAACACGATACAATCGTTCCCCCATATATAATTTCTGCTTTCAGTTTTCCTAAAATAGAGGTTTCATATTGCATGTCATTGTTGACATCAAGTTAAATATCAGAATGATACTAGTTGAATGGTAACTGATATGGATTTTAGCCCTGTTTTATCTGTCAAGTTAAAATGTATGATTATTGATGGTTCTGTCTTTCTTATCTATATTCCCACTGTTCGTGTCCGGTATGAGAACGCGGTAACCATTGAGTTGAGATTTTTCTATTCCAAGATGGTAACTAGTCATTTACCTGAGGGGAAATTCCTTTCATTCAATAGAACTGAAATCTGCCTTTGCCGTGGCATTTCCTGTCGTTTGTGAAGCCCCTTAGAGGAGCCCTTTCAAATGAATACTGAATATACAAACGGCCAAAAGGAAGGATGCATTGTAAAAGACAGTTCACTTGAAAATTTGCAAATGGCCTGATAAGTGTTGGATTTTATTGATGTAAAAAAGAAGGCAGAAATAGATTTGAAATTCCAGGCTAAAGATACCAGGCTTTTTTCAATTCCAAACAATTTTCTTGTTGAAAAAATATCGGATTTCAATTTCTGGGTCCACATCTATTACAAATTAGCCCATATAAACATTGAAGAGATTATTCGGATTTTAAGAAAATCTTCAACAATAATTGTTGATTTGTTTCAAAGTTTCAATACGATTTTCAACGTTTAACACCATACCACACCTCCGTTTCTAGAGCTCATATGGCCCCTTTCTGATTTAGTATAGATGTAGGTGGACTTTATTAATTTTTTAATTACACAACAATCAATTTGAAAGACACAAACAAATGACAAAATACAAATACATATAACATAACAAGAAATGATAAAAACTAGAATGAAAAATATCTGGAATATAATAAAACTGGATGAATGAACATGATAATGTACAATATGAACGAAAATATAAAGGAATTATAAAAATTAGTTACTTGAGGGGGCTTATGGATATATTATGAATAAAAACCAAGAGTATTAAATGATGCCCTAAAAATTGATAGGTTAGTCTAATTGGATCAGTTCTCCATGATTAATTAGGAATCTAATCATGTTTATGATTCTTTTTTGGAAGATGAATTATTAAGGACTTTTTTGTACCAAAGACTTAAGAAGACTTACCAAAGACTTAAGAAAACATAAATAATAAATTTTGAAGGCAATAAAAATAAGAAATCGCAACTAACTTTTGAGTGAACAATTATTCTTCAAAAATATTGCCGCATTCGAGAGAAAATTTCTACAGATTCACTTTCCTCTATATTTTGAAATTAGACACGCATCTACCCAAGGTTTTTTGGTGTTTTATTTAATTAGTTTTCTTTAACCTATTAAAATTTTTCTGGCAACAATATGTTAAATTATCCAACTTAGGAAGTTCCAGAAACTTTTGCTGGATGTACAAATTTGAGCTTTTTTTTTTCTGTCCATTGAATATACTTTATGATTTATTTTATCTTTGAATACAGAATGACTTTTCGTTTTGTCTTTGCTTGATATTTTCAAATAAACCAAACTATTTTCTGAAGCTTAAAATATTCAAACATATTCAAACACGAAAATGGCCAGTCTTTGTGATGATATGAGTTAATAAATAAAATATTTTTATGATTAGATGGTATGAAAACTCTTTGGATTTCAGTGCCAATGCAAACCAGTGAGTGTAAGATGTTCTTGGGCATAATGATTTTGTTTTTTGTCCCAATCATCATCAGTGACTTCCCTAGTGTAATTGATGCCAAGAACATTATATTACCCTGCACAAAATTTGGCTTTGAAAAGAAGAATGAATGCTTTAAAGAGTCGTGATCTCTAGGACAGTTTCTTGGAGCACCTGTAAAGCATTTATCTCCTCTACACCATTTCACAGCTCTGTTTCGTGTATGGTGGAAAGGTTGTAGGTATCTTTTTTTTTTTAAAGAATACCTTTTTGCAATTTCTAACTATTTAAATTTCAATGAACGGGAATATAAATACTAGTTTTATTACTCTCCAAAATAAAATTCTCGAAATTGTTTTAAAATAAAACTAATTATTACAACTTTAAAAATAGTAAAAATTTATCTGATCAACTTCAGAACGGTGTCAAAAGCAAGAGTAATGGGATTCAGAAGATATTTACAAAGTTGAAATTAAAAAAGCGAAAAAAATATATATCACAACTATAGATTGATTTAACGCATTTCACTAAAATTTATTTTTCTAAAGCATTAACAAAGAACAATGAAAAATTGGCATATAACCCTTCCCTTTCAGGGTCTGTTGTAAAAAAAAGTTAGGAAAATGTTTGTTTGTTTTTAATTTTTTTCCCTTGCTGCATTAGTGCTAGAGATTTTCATTTTGGACACAAAGTCTTGGAGAAGGCTAAAAATCTATTCGGCATACAATGTTATGCTCAGTTTTGTTTTTAGGCTTTCGTCTTCAGACGATAAACATCTTATGGGCACAGTGAAGCAGTAAAAGAAAATATATATTTTTCAATCTCTTAGATAAAGCTTCTTCTGAAGCTTCTATTTCAGTAAGTTAAATGAATTGATTATCTCGAGCAGTTATAAGTGATACATTGGAACAGGTGTTCATATGGTGAACACGTGTTCCAGTGTTTCAATACAATGCATGTTATCTGTTAACAATGATTGTGAGGGAGAGTTGAGCTGAGGCAAGTGAAGGCATTGTTCATTTTCAGATTGGAAAACCATGGCATTTCTGTGAATTTACCGGGAGTTGCTTACTTCGTAAAAGAAGGGGTGAGAGGGAAATGAAAAGATAAGATGTTTACATACCAAGAATGAATCCATTTATTCGAGGAATTATAAGGCTTAGTAACAGTCCATCTTTCTTACCCCTTAGGTAAATACAAACGTCCAAAAGGGAACGAATAATACTGATTGTTATTTAAGAGTTACAAAATGATAATTTTTAATTGTTTTATATGGCTGTGCTTTTAAACTGTATTCCTGAATTAAAATAAACTATAATAAAATAAATTCGGGACACTATAATAAATTTATAGTGTCCCGACTTTTTTTTCGAATGGTAGAGGGAATATTTACTGTTTAAGAAAAGTATAGACCGAATTGAAAAACAGTTGGTCAAAGTTGATTTAAATTCAAAATGCTGCATGGTAAAAGGACTTGCCAGATTTTATACAAACAAATTTATTAGAAAACAATGAGGCAAGTTTTATTTAACATATCATAATGTTTTTTAGTATATATTTCTTAATAAATATCATAATTATAAATTTCCCTATAATTCCATGATTTTTTTTTCATATATCGAAGTTTGTGACTGCATCCGTTACTTTATATATATAAAAAAAGAACTCCTTAATTTCGCTTAAATTTATTACATTTGTTTTTACTTTATTTAATTATGAGTAATAGTTTTAATCAATACTCTACGATTATTTGTCATCTTTGCAATTATTGAAGCACCAATTATCGAACTATTTTCCTGAATTTAAATTCTACAAAAATAATTACTTTTTTATAAAATCAAATTCATTAACTGTATTTTTTTTATTAAATTCTTTTTGAAAACACAAGGAACAGTAACGAAATAGAACATCACTTTAAGGAATTAAAACACCAACAGCCGTTATGCCGTGATGAAATTGTATTCCAAAATATTCCAAAATTTAAAAAAAAAAAATTCAATTAATCCTTATGTGCATATTTTTTTCCCTTTCATGTATAAAATTAAAATGAAATATTAATAATCATCTTTATAAAAACGATTGTATGGATTTGAGCTTATTAAGTCAAATAATCTTCAGATGAGTTTTAATTCCTGTCATTTCATTTTTACAAACCAATTTTATATAAAGTGCACTGATGAACGATTTTAAAATAAAATAATGCTTTCTTAGATTAAAAAAAGAATAATTAAATTTTATAGCATCTTTAATAAATTATTAAAGAAATATAAAATTAATCGATATCCTGAATTTAGTAATAAATTGTAATCCTGCCGATAATTTAGATGCCACTTTGTTTTTTAAAAGAATTTAATGTTTGGATGTATATTTTCCCATCAGGCATCATCGGCGAGATTACTCGAAAAAGCAAATAGCTCGTTTTATTTTTAAACCAATCTATGAAATATTCAAAAAAATTATCTGAAGCATTGCACATTTGATTTATCCATGCTTGAGAAGCGTTGGAGGAAATATCCTTTTATGATCGTTTGCAAGGGCTTAATGATGATAACGCAAAACTTAGCATTTGAATTCTGAAGATCAAGCTTTTAATTCCATTTTTCTAGACCTTTGAAATTCTTGTTCATTTAAAATACGTATTATCTATTTATTGTTAGCAATTCGTAGATATAAAATAGAGTAAAAATTCTATTTTATTTTTATATTTTGTAATGTAATGAGCTCGTACCCGTCGCTATTTTTATTTCTTTATATATGAAATATAAAGAAAATATTGTAATTATCAAAATATTCGAAATCGAAATTTTGACGCATTTTTACGTTTCAGACCACCTTGCGTCCTAAAAACACATTCATGGTATTATGTCTATCTGTTGGAACATGATAGCTCAAAACCTCAATTAGCTAGATGAATGAAATTCGGTATATTGACCAAATAAATAGATTTCTATCAATTTTGAACGAAATCTAATGAGAAAAAAATCTTTCTATCCATTTGTTCGAGTACATTTGAATTTGATTATTACAAGATATCGACAAAGATAAAATTTGGTACACAGGTCCGGCATTTAAAATGCAATTTTGAACCAAATCTATGAAAAAGTTGATCGTCTGTGAGTTTGTGTTTTTCGCGTGCATATAAATGCACTGATTTAAGTCAATGGAATTTGGGGTGTAATTTTGTGACTGAAATTGTATTTCCACGCCAAATTTTTATTCAAATCTCTTGAGAAAAAACCCTACGAAGTAGATAAATTCAATAAAAATATTAGACTAGAATGACTAGAATAACAAACCAATGATTTATATTTTGTAACTATTATTCGCCAATAAAATGAAAGGTATTTGTGGTCTTACTCAAAGCCTGCAGTTTTATGCGAGAACAGAGGAATAAGAACTTTAGTGGGGAGATGAGGGAAAATTTCAGAATGATCATCACTCACGCTGGTTTTTCTAGTGACAGTTCGATGGTTTTTAATTTGAAGTTTTGAACATCAATTATATTTAAAATATCTAAATACTATGTATCTATTAAATTATTTTAAAAAATAAATAAAATATTTTTATTAATTATTATCATTGTTTTATGTATAAGAACTTTTTTTGGTTATTTATATCAAATATAATATTATATATTTTCTATTAAAAAGTTTTATCATATCTTTTCTGCCGCTTTTAATTTACGAATTCCCGTTTCATCTGTTACTTTTGTTTTAAGACCCATTTGCTCGGAATTAGAATATTTAAATTAACCAAATATATATTGTGGTCCCTTCAGACTTTAATTAACCAAGCTTCATTGTATCATAATAGCAAAAGCTTATTAATGAGTTATAAAGTTTATAATTTGTGTTTGTACTTATTCTGAAAAAAATCCATTATGAAATAAATGTGAGTAATAAATCCGGAATGAAATTACAATGGATAAGTTGCAAAAATAACTCAAAAAATAAAGGAGAGCAAAAATCAGATTAGAAAAATGTACGCTACATCAGGATGAAAGTACAGGAAAAAGTTTCATCGAAATTTTTTTGTAAAACTGCAGGAGATATTTGCAATTAAAATTATGTACTTCCCGTGACTTGGAAAAGGGGTAAGTTTAAAACTGAATACTGTATCCTGAAATCCTCCATCCGATTGTGTTTTTTCTGATTTTTTTTATTTCTTTGTTGCTTAAATTTCACTTCGCCATTTCAGAAAAATTGTATGATAATATTAGAGAATACATTTTTTCAATTTTTGACTGACCCTTTTTTTTAATTGCAAATATCTCCATGAATTTTATATGCAACTTCCCGAAACATTTTTTAAAAATTTGTTTATGAAACATTTTATTTTGGTATAGCATACATTTTTCTATGAAGTTGTTTACTTTTTTAGTTCTTTTTGTAATATCCTTATTTCGCCGTTGGGATTAACTATTTAAACATAGTCATTTTATTATAGGACATGTTACTTCCATGGCGTACGTTATTTTACCAATCACCTTGTATACCAATATATATTTGACAACATCATTCCAGTATCATTTATCGAGTTACACATATTTACAACTTTACCAATAATCGATATTAGATCTCAAAACTGAATTGATTATTATGTGAAATCGACCAATAATACCCCCAAACCAGGCTGATCGGTTTACCAACAATAACATTTGAATGCATAATGGAACTCATCTTAATGTCGTTGTGTTAATTCAAACATTCACTAAAACAAGAAGGCGAAATTATATCATTTCTCATAAAAAAGTGATATGAATATGCATTCATTTTCCAGTTATCAAGCATTTTTAAGTAGAATGATAATGTTTAAAACACGACTTTCTGTTTGAACGTTTCTTTTCTTATAATTTCAATAATATTGTTATTTTGAGAGAGAAATTTTTTTTTAAAGTTCCATGCATGTGAATATGTGATCAACCGTTAATAAGGTGTACAAGCATTTTTCTTTACCTAGATATATCCCCCCCTGGGGGCACCTCGAAATGAGGATGAGATGCTTCCGGCATGGTGGTTGGATCTCGCCACCCTGGAGAGTACATAAATAGGTGGGGGATCTGACTCCTCCCATCGATGACGGGACGTACTCCCTTCGGGGAGGATTGTACCATGGCCGGTGATGGCCCTTAGGACTCGACCACAGTTCCCGCCAGTTTGCTATTGCGGCGGTCCGGTCATTCAGCCTTATGGTTTAAATCCGTGTTCCTTCGTGGCGGGTCGGAGAGTCAGATGATTGACTAATCTAGATATATTAATATATCCTGTGAAAACTCTACATATTACAGACATTGTGTTGGGTTTTTTTTGGGGGGGGGGGCGCAAGAAGCCATGGTTGGCTATACTACGCCACACAGACATTGGGTAAAAGGCGTCTACAAAATTTATTTGGGTGAAAAGTCACAAAGTTTTGCGTCTGTGTTCACGTATCATCAAAATCCGCCATTAACACATCAACTGACGCGTTGTTACCCTGTGGTTCACACTTAATATCTAATTATGACGCAGCATTTAATTAGATAACCCATTTTCTACTATAGTTAAAAGATAGCAAAGAATAAGTCATCTAATTAGATAAACGGTCCGAATGTGATGCATGACTTTTGTCAAGGAAAGTGCAAAAACGTTGAATGTCATGGGGTCACTTTTGACCGGAATTGAATTTCTTCATAGCGCCAAGGGAGTCACTCGTGAATGGTGTAGCCGAAATTACTTAAAACTCATAATTAAGTAAATTTCCATGGTTTCAAATTTTTCAGAATTATCTTCGAAGTGGAGAAATTTATACAATATATAACATACAAATTAACAAATGACTGCATATAGCACCATGATCGTCATCGGTGACCCCAAAATTAATTAAAATAAAATATACAAAATAATTTGTCTGTTGTAATTAATATTTCATTAAAGTATTCAAATGTATAATGAGAAATTCATGTTTGCTAAATAGGCCAGCCATGTGAAATTAGCATGGTATTGAACGTGTTAAATAGAAAACGTTATGATTTTGGAAAGCATAAATATATAAACATAATGTCTTTGAAAAAAGCTCTCCATCCCTTTCTGCTATATCCTGTTTCATATCTATGCGCTTTGTTAGAGGTTTGTGAGTTTGACTAATCGTATTCGAACTTTTTCCTATTCTGCCTTGTAGTATAGCCGTTTTTTATTTTGTAATTCATTTATTTCAATACTTAATTAGTTAGTCACTATCTTTAATTTTGTCCTCCAGTTCAATCACAGATTTTTCTAACGATTCTTGATAATTATATCACCGAAATATTCAATAAAATTATTCCTTATTTATAATTATATAGCAGCAACAAGTGCCATTTCCTTATTTGATTTGTAGTAGTCACCATACAATATTAAATTCCTTACTTTTTATCATAATATTAATCATTGCAAATAGCTTTTTTCAAAAACTGAGTTTGACTTTTTCAAAAACTGACATTCCGGTCATTTATAATTTATCCTTATATAAATCTTATACCCATCAAACCTCTTAACTGTTTTTGACGAGTATACTCGCCATGGAAAAAGTACAACATTTTGCGTTATGACAATTTTTATATTTATATAATTATTGTTTACTTATTATATTTATAATTAATTATTTATTATATATAAAATAATATATATGTTTATGACAATTTAGTTATACATTCTCCGAAGACGTCGTAAAAGTTAACTAGTTAGAATTCTACATAATTAATGCATTGTATACAAATTAAAACACAGTCAAAAAGGGCAGCTAAAAGCATCAACTTACCATATTAAAATGTTTATAATTTTACTAATTACGAAGCTTAGTCTCATAAAGAAAACCCGGATCTTCATGAATAAATTTGCACTTTTTTTAAAGGCTACCGACAATCCATTCATAAAAGTACGAATGGTAAAAATGCTCATGATCGGGCGAATATCATTTAGAAAGTCTGTGAAATCAAAATTGTTCGGAAGATTTGAATGAGGAAATGTTTCGAACAATTTTGCTATGCACTTCCTAAGAGAAATCTTTCGAACCTAGAGACGGCGGTTGAATAACGATACTTTGTTAGTGAGGGTCTTCTCAATTTGGAACCAATATGGCGTACCAATCTGAACCATAAGAATCAAAGATGGAAGACGGGCTCTCCCATATTTTGTCTAATTTTTTTTCAACATGGAGGGATCAGTTATTCTTATAAAGCAAGTTTTTATTGAGTGTATTATGGTAGCAAAAATAATAATAATAATAATAATAATTCTTAATGTATTTTCTGCCACAACTCACGTCTGATATCCGGGTCATCTATCTAGTTAGATGCCCCTTCTTAGCTATTTCTTAACTATAGTAGAGAAGGGGCCATCTAATTAGATAGATGGTTTGGTACAATTATATATTATCTGTAAAACACGGGCGCGTAATGTGGCAGTCAATGTGTTAAATACATACATTATTTTAGAGGAAAGGTCAGATGCGGATTTCAAATTAGGGAGCAGCCTAGGACCACTAGACAGTGAAAAATCGCAAGTGGATCAATTAAAAAACTTTTTGATTCTAGTAATCAAATAAATAAATTTGCAATATTTACAGATTAAGTAGATTATAAAATAATTATATAATGTTAGGATAATAGTAACATTTTATCAAGTATAATTATTTGGGTCCCTATATATTTCTTATTTTTTTTTCAACTCTTGGATATGTATATTATTTTAGAGGAAAAAGGAGACGAAACTATATTTTCTTGCTTTCAGTTTGTTATTAAAATATTTATTGGCACTAAAAGTCTGCCTCAGAAATATTGCTTGCAAATGTGAATGAAATCATAATAAATAAAGATAAATTCATTTTCGATAAATTAATAAAATAAACGAAGATTAATCTATTTACACCACTTATGTATTCAAAATACAGTGGCTCCCAAAATTGAGTATACACTATACTCTTTCTTCTTTAATTTTATTCTTTTTGATCTTAACATTCCTATTTATGGCTAATATTTATAAGAACGACAAAATATACATTAACAAAAGTATTACGATAAAAAACAAAACGGAGGAGTCAATAATATTTTTATTACAGTGATTTTTATGTCAAAGTTACAAATTCCAAAGTCGCAAAATTGAGTATATATCTAGCAAAATCTGTCAACAAAAATAGAAAAAGATAAATTAATATTTTGTTGCATATCCTTTTGCATTTAGAAGAGCTTGTAAACGGTGTGGCATTGAGTTGACAAGAGTTTGAGTTGTTTCGCCGGATATTTTCGACCATTCTTCTTGTAATACTCTTTTTAAGTGTTCCTTGCTCCTAATATCGTGTTTTTGAACTGATTTTCCTGATTGTGCCCACAAAATTTCAATCACATTGAGATCTGGAGATTGATGAGGGGTGTTTAATTGCATTTTACAATTATACAACAATTATAACTTATTTTATGTTTGTTCGGGTTATTATTTTGGGTATATTATTGGTATTGGGTTCGGGTTATTATTACTGTATGTTTCGGGTTATTATTACTGTATGTTTCGGGTTATTATTACTGTATGTTTCGGGTTATTATTACTGTATGTTTCGGGTTATTATTATATATTGGGTTATATATATATATATATATATTGGGTTATATATATATATACTGCGTTCAACATATTATATATTGTTGAACAGAAAACTTGACCCTAAACCCAAATACTGGGCACTTTGTTTTAAATTGTTCTTCAACATATCCAAATATTTAATTTTGTACATAATTCCATTAATGAAAACTAAATTTCCCACTCCTTTTGCAGACATACAGCCCCATACAAGAATTGAACCACCTCCATGCTTGACAAGAGGATTGGTGTTTTTAGGAAGAAGTTCAGAATTGGGCTTTCTCCAACTATAGCATCGACCATCACTACCAAAAACATTGAACTTACTTTCGTCACTGAATATTACTTGATTCCAGAAGTCAGGAGGCTTTGAAATATGACTTTTAGCAAATGAAATTCTTTTCTCTCGATTTAATTTGGAAATGAATGGTTTTGTGCTGGCTACGCGACCCTTATAATTTGCTTTACGGGTTACTCTGATTACTCTTCGAATTGTTTCTGCAAAAACACACTTTCCAATTGTTCTTGAAGTAGATGCAGTAATTTTTGTCGCACTCACCCTAGGATTGTTTGCTACCTTTCTAATAACTTTTCTCTTGGGCGTGGCACTGAGGATTTCTTTTCTTCCTCTTCCAAGTTTATTAGCAATTTGTCCATACATTTTATACTTCTGGATAATTTTTTGAACGCATTCGTGACTGCGTTGAATTTCCCTTGCAATTTCTCGCAGAGATTCAACATCTTCAGACAATCGAATAGCAAGTTTCCGAATTTCAACATTTGTTTCTTTTCTGGTGCGTTTTCGCTTGGAAATCAATGATTGCCAATTAAAGTAACAAAACCATTTTACTTATTCATTTGGAAATAAATAATGATAGTCAAGTCGCATATTTTATAAGGTGTATACTCAATTTTGTGACTTTGGAATTTGCAACTTTGACATAAAAATTACCGTAATAAAAATATTATTGATTCCTTCGTTTTGTTTTTTAGTCTAATATTTTTGTTAATGTATATTTTGTCGTTCTTATAAATATTAGCCATAAATAGGGATGTTACGATAAAAAAGAATAGCATTAAAGAAGAAGAAGTATACTGTATACTCAATTTTGGGAGCCACTGTATGTTGAGATGAGAAATTAAAGTATCTAGTCAATTGAAAGAAGAGCCTCATGATGTGCACTGCCTAAAGCCGCAAGAACTTAAATCCGCCGTAGTAAATGTACGCTCCTAAGACACGATACAGATCGCGTCATCTTCACACACAGAGAGAATTTGAACCTTGATTCCTTCGCATCCTGAAAAGATATTTCAAAATTGATCAAATTTTGAAGTTTACAGAGAATTTGGACCTCGAGTTATCAAATGATTTTAAATGGCATAGTGGAAAAATTCACTAACAGTTAAAGATGCTGTTGTTATTCTGAACTAATGATGGAATATGCTAGCCATGTGTGTAATCGTGCAAAAGATCATGTCGATTCCCCAATTTAACTACTCTATGGCGCCATGGCTACTATGTTCCCTTTGTGTTTTCATGGAAATTTTCTTCGAATTTTAAGCATCTAACAATTTGATGTAATTTAAAGAAGTTGCAGCCAATTCCAGCTTGAAATGAGATTTAAAAAAAAAGAAAAAGACGCTCTTTCTCAAATATTTGGTTTCAATGTCTCCTATTTTATATGGTGGAACGTTGAAGGTATACTTCTATAGCAACATTACGATGGGCTATACAAAGAATGGATTGTCTACATTTTGGGGTACAATCTTCAACTTCCAGACTCTTCCAAGTTATAAAACATATTATATAGACATATTATCCATTTTAGTCCTAGCCCTTCATTTGAATCATAATCGACCCTCGGTTTCATAAGGGATGCTATAGCTATGTATCACTATCCCCTTTGCCAATCCGACAGTCAGAAATCAATATTTTTCTGTTGAAGCCGACTATTTATCTCCTTTTATTTGAATATATCTTGTTCAACGACTTTTTAAAATCTGTTTGTGCTATAAATCGTTAATAAAAATGTTAACGGTTTTTAGAACCATAGTAAATGGAGATTTTATTTTTATTTTTCATGAATGTTTTATAACTGAATGAATAAATATGGATATGAAATAATGTACGTAAAAATATAAGTTTATATCTTTAAAAAAATTATATGATAGATTAAAGTAGTGCGCTAAAGTCACATCCCTACCCCTTCGTTTGAATCAAAATTGACCTTAGGTTTCATAAGGGATGCTGTAGCTATATATCACTATCACTATCCACTTTTTTTCAGCATAAAAATTTCGAGAATAAACCTGAACTTACTGCCGAGATGAAAGCTATAATATTTATTTCGTTCCTTTACTTCTCATTAGGGGCTAGCTAAGACCAATGCACACACCCAATTTTTGTAGCTTATTTAATTGTCCACTACCTCTGACCGGAAATGCATTGTTGGAATCATGTTCACTACTTGACAGCTATTAATCTACTTCACCCTGCATGTCGAATTGCTGCGTCACTGCAGTGAGGTTTCTATTATAGAAAAGCTGTCATTATTTATTCCAAACGTCTATGCGTATCATCCAGCTGCTGTCAACATAATTCTGTTGTATTTCCGATGCATGAGCAATATTACAGAAACAATAAATGATTCAAAAACTCGGATATGTGCTCTGGAATACTGTGTTACTATATAGAAAGAGGAAATCAGCTTATACTCTGCAATATATATATATATATATATATATATATATATATATATATATATATATATATATATATATATATATATATATATATAATCTTTTCGAGGGCATTTCAAATTAACGAAGGCTGTTGATGATTGATATTTGAAATGTAAACCGCTGAATAATTTTCTTCAATTTTTTTTTTTTTTAGCTATCTATTTGTATCGAACAATTTTTTTGTAATTTTTATTTTCTCTCATTTTGTAGGGTTAGGCATCATGTAGTAGTGAATAAGAAAATGGTTTTATACGACAATTCGTTTTTTATTTCTTTTGGGTAGTATATACCATACTACCACTCTATTATGTTAGTATGGTAGTTTTGGCCGTATTTCCGAGTGGAGAAATACATGCACATGGACTAATTATGCTTTTTCGCATCTAACCACTGCATCCAGATAATTGTCATGACTCCCCGATTATTTAAAGATCCGGATGACCTTCATAGCTATCTTCACTTGTATAGAAAAAAAATTCTTTAAATAATCCTCTTTAAAAAAGATAAAATTTACAATAGCGTAGAAATAATTAGATTAGATAATTTTGGATTCAATAAATCTTCCATTGATCACTGTAAAGTACCAGTGACTCTAAGTTTCTCCTACTTGTAAAGGAATTGTAATGAAAAACCACTTCGTATTTGTATTTTGATAAATTCATTTCCTCCATTAATACATATGACTATTTTACTATATCTGAATTTTAAAGAATATGTGAATTATTTTATCGCAGTTGAGGAACTTCTTTAAGCTTTAATGATATTCTTTAGTAATTTATTTTAGAAAAAAAAAAGAAGGAATTTAAAAAATTTCTCTTTTTTCTTTAAAAAAATTTTTGTAATAACATCAGTGTTTAAAATTAAGAGCAGAAACACTCTCAATAATGTTTTTCATAACAACTGGTTCAGATTAATGTTAACAGTTCATTATAATGGAATTATATAACACCAGCCACATATTTTGAGACAGTCAATAGAAATGTAACAGTGCAGTAAAACTTTCTAATACAAATAATTTTAAAGAAATGTGCTTCAACATGAGGAATCAAATCAGTTCAACTTCTCTTTTGTTAAGTGGCTTAAAGGTATACTCTTTAAAATAGTAATTAAAGTATTTATACTCAATCTTATAACGATAAATAAAGTTCCAAGAAAATATATTCATTTAAGAAGCTGTTGAGTATCATTGATCAAATGTTTTCTATTTCTTTAATTGCTTACCATTTCTTCTGTTTTTGAATCTTATTTCGTATCGAAATATTGCTAGAAAAATTTCTAAGTATAGTGTAATATATTTTGCTTGCAAATAACTTAATTCATTTATAATTTTTTTATATTTCTGAGTTTAGGAAATATTTTATTTCAAATAAATCCGTTGAAGTCATATATAACCGAAACTTTGCCGTTTATCAAAAAATATTTTACAGTAGGCATCAATTCTAAATATACATGGTTTCCCTTTGCCGTTTATCAAATAAATATTTTATTGTAGTCATCAATTCTAAATATACAAGGTTTCCACAAATTATTTATTGGTTAAAAATTAAATTGAAATATGATCTTGGAAAATATGAAAAATTATTCATATTGATATAATTTTTAAACCAAAAAATATCATTTTTCTCAGTTTCATAAATAGCAACAGGAAAACTTTTTTATTCGGTGAAAAACAGCGACATGCAGTGAAAATATGATGCACGTACATTCTTTTGTTCACGAGAAGCGAGAATTCCGAAAATAATACAAGGGCGTTTTAGATATGAATTAAAAAAAATTCTACCAACAGTATAATCAATAAAAAGTTGTTTAAAACTATACATAACAGGGCATATTTTTCATCAAGAAAGCGTATGCACGATTTCCTTGATGAAAAATTCTTGGATTATTGGATTGAAAAAGATGAACCATTTTCATGGCTCCATTATCTTCAAATATTCTACCACTCAATATTTTTCTCGAGATTTCCTATGAATCAAATTTATGTTACAAAAATTCGCTTAATAAAAGAATTGAGAAATTAAATTACCACAGAAAAACCTACCTTGACTGCGCATACTGGACAAAGTTTGGAATAAAATTGAGAATAGTCGATATTTTTAGAGCGCATAATTGTGTTCATGTTGAAATGTATTAATATAAAAGTCTTTGAATATTAAAAATATATATATGTGTTTTTCTCTATGCCTTAATCTATATTATTTATAACAGATCTTTAACATGTGAATAATTTATGATTCTTAATGATTTTAACAGAATTAACTACTTATCTCTCTTAGTAAGTATATAATTTTAATTCAATAATCCTCAAATCAATCTTAAAGCTAACTTATTTTGGTCAAATAGTTGAAAATTTTTATAGTTAGTTATTTTAGTTAATTAGTAGATTATTTTCTTTGAAGAAGCAAATATAGTAAATATAAAATAAATCAGTTACTACCAAAGATTATTAAAAAGAATTTTATGCTTTATAATGATTAACAGACTTTTTTTGTTCTCATTAATTAATACTCGATTACTTTAAGAAAGCGTGAAAACGATTAAATTTTTAAAATAAGAAATCTGTGTTAGAATATATGTTAGAATTGTTAGAATATATATGTGTGTGTGCTAAGTTCTTTAAATTAAAAATGACGTCATGACGTCTTACATAGCTATTAACAACGTATTTCTATAATAAAAGCTGAATTTATTGAAATAGGCGCCCTGACGGCGAAATTTGGAAGTTACAAAGATAACTTGTAGCAGTTGCATTACTCTTATCTTCTCTTTTGGATACTAGATGGCGATACCTGATTAGGCCATCCCATAGTGCATTGCGATTGTAATTAGAATGAGATGTGACGCTGAACTGTGAAGCCGCGCGCGTGAATGTCTTTTCTTTGTGTTTGTGCTTGTTTAGTGTGTGAATGTGATTATTAAAAGAAATGTTCCTAAAAACATTCATCCTGTTGCTTCCTGCATGGATCATAATAATCTACATACCACCACAAATAAAAAAAACCCCTCTTAATTAGAAAAATATATATTGCACCATCTTTAAAATGCAGGGAGAACTTTCTTACAATTATCTATATAATTGGTGAAGATATTTGGGATTAAAATTAGGAACTTCCCCAGACTTGAAGAAGGGTTCGTCAAAAAGTTAAAAAAAAAAATTACTGACCGGTATTCCTACCCTTCCAAGTGGCGGGTTTAAATATTTTAAATAATATTTTTTTCTTAATTTCTTAGTTGTTTAAATTTTATTTTACCATTTTTAACTGGAAAGAATTTTATGATAATACTGTAGAATACATTTTTCAACTTATGAAGAAACCTTTTTCAAGTCTTAAAAGGTTAATAATTTTTATCGCATTTCCATCAATTTTATAGATAACTTCATGAAGCATTTACCTATATTTTTATTATAGTATAGAGTACATTTTTCTAACTGACCGATTTTATTTATTTATTATTTTTCCTGGCTAATCTCCTTTAATTATTGAGTTTATTTCGCCAGTCAGCATAGTCACTTTACTATATCTTCTGTCTACTGTATTTTCTTTTCCTTTCTGTATATTCGATACGTAGCAAAATACAAACGCATGATTATTCCTTTTTTCATTTTGTTTATCGTTTTGTAGGTAGAGTTTATTAATAATTTTGTTAACATGACCAGATCCCATCAGTAGACTTGTCCACAGCCGTCCACTCCGCCACCACTTAACATAGCAGTATCGACAGGATTTGTTGTGGTAGATTGCTATGACTCACATGACTACCGATGGGAAATTTCAACTACAACTGATAGACTGTATGATCGCTTCTTAGAATTAAACAATTTTACAATTAAAGTATACATCACAAGTCAATTAAACTGTTTAATTATGAAAGGAACTGATTGTCCTAGTAAGATGTTTCGACCTAGAATAAATGTAATTTTGGAACGTTACAGTTATGCATATTTAATGAAAAAACACACACATTTAAGACAAAATCACTTTAATAAATCTTCTAAGGACAACTATTTTGGTTTGAGTGGTCCAGCCATTGTTTCACACATCAAAACATATCACAAAATAATTAACTATGATACATATAAATACAATGCGATGACGGTAAATTATTATAAAAAATTATCCACAAACAAACAAAAGAAAAGAACATAAAATTCACATATAAATTATTTTTTTTACATACAGTATGATTTAAACAAGAACTGTTTGCCATCCACGATGAAAGCTGTCTTGGATATTTATTAAATTTTAATTTATAATTATTTCAATTCACATTCATTATTTTAAGGGGAATAATGATTCTAGAAATCTGAAATAATATTATAAATATAATAATTTTCTAATCACAAAATAATATATATATATATTTGGGTGTCCCAAACGTTTCTTTCTCATCGCGCTATGAATGGCCTCACCTGGCTTTACTTGTGCAAACATGCAGGCCTATCTATTAGCCGTCAATGCAATCGGTTTCAGTCGTACCAGAGCTCTACTAACCCCAAGCCGTGACTAAACCCCAAAAAAGTTCTTTTATCCATACGGTGGGATTGGAAAGACATAATTTTCTACGAGTTCCTTCCTCAAGGTGAAACAATAAGTTCTACGAAATACTATCATCAACTGGATCAAATGAAAGCTGCCATAGCAAAAAACGGTCAGAATTAATGTACCAACGAGGCGTTATTTTTCATCATGAGAACGCGAGACCACATATTGCATTAGACGTAAGAGAGAAGCTCTTTCAGTTTGATTGGAATGTTTTACCGCATCCTACATACTCTCCCGATCTTGCTCCATCTGATTATTACTTTTTCTGTCCTTAAAAAATTATGTTCGCGATAAGCGCTTTAAATCCTTCAGCGAAATAAAAGAGCCCTTCGAGGATTATTTCTTGTCCAAAACACAACAAATTTGGAAAGGAGGCATAATGAGATTTCCTGAAATATGAAAGAAAGTAATAGAGCAAAAGGGTTCTAATATAATAAAATAAATAATATCTTAAACAGTAAATATTGTGTATTCATTTCATATTAGAAATAGGAAATAAACTTATGGGACACCCTAATATATACATTGAAATACGAAATTTTAAATACAACAAATTATTGAAAATAGTTTTTTTCTTCAGACGAATGGAATGGAAAAAAGGGAAAGAATGTGGTTTCAAATATGAATAATGAAGTTCAATCTTTCTGTTCCTTGAAAATTACTAAATGAAAACATAATATTATATTAAAACAAATTATTTTTAAGTGATTGTAGGATAGTATTTAGTTAAAAGAGGTTACTACATAATCTTCAGATTCGTTATCCGTTATTCCTTTATCCATGAAAGTTGCTTCAGCACTTTATATATTGATATTATATAATTATTTATGTATATGTTGATACATTTTCATTGTAAGCATAGTTACATACATCAATCTTAAAATTTCATAATTTTCATAAATATGAAAGATAAAAATGTGAAATTAATTTGCTCCGATTTTCTATCGCACGACTGCATATCAGATAACATCCAACTTACGTATATCACATAATCATGATGACATGAATTAACACCTTTACATGCAAGTATAACGGCAGGATTCAGTAACGTTTAGCAGAATGCATATTTCTCTATATTCATACAATTGGGTAGTGCAAATGTCACATCCGATAAGTATTTTACTTCACACTAGAATTCAACATATGATTTTTCTAATTCCTATGGTGTAACATCTCCAATATACTATAATAGTTGTAAGTAACTTTCAAATAGCACTGGTTTTTCCTAACAATTTTCTTAATAAACAGAATGCATAATCTTCTCATCAATTTTGACAAATTACAAGTTTTTAAAACATTTATTTCCATTTCAATAAATATAGAATATCTTTTGAATTTATTTTTATTTAAATAAAAGATGATAATTTCCTTATAAATATTTCATGGTCTTGCATATTATTTTGATATCTATTATCAAGGAACTTCAATGGAAATAATTAATACCTCGTGAAATAATAAAAGATAATTAATAAAAGAACATGCACAGGCCATGCATGTATATTCTATAAATATATAACATAAAGCATTTCAACGCTAGATTATAAATGGTAGGACGTATTCTATACAGTTTAGATGTTTAAAATAGATGGTTATTTGAAAAGGCTTTAGCATTTCAAGGAAAAACATTCACTAAATTTGCGTTTCATTGCAAAATGTAAATTGGAAAGGCATTCTTCTGAAATTGTTTCGAGTTTGGTATGAAAAAATTCTGTTGATAATATAATTCACTCCTGAAAGTTATGCAATAAACTGATAATAATGGAAACATAATTATCGTAATCGTTTGTCACCATATCAAGCAACAATTTATCAGATTTTTTTTATGCCTTGTAACTTAGATTGATTTAGGAAACATAGTAATCCATTGGATAAACGCATTCAAATTAAATTATAATTTTTTTCATGGTCCTTTAAGTATTCAGAGTTAATAAAAAAGCATAAAAAAATCCAGATGCTAAAAAGCATTTGTTACTCAGTAAGTTTTTCAGTGATGATCCTTGTATGCTTATCCTTATCAGTAATCAATATGGTAGACGAAAATATTTTCACTCCCAATACATAGTAAGAATAAAAAAAAAAAAAAATGTTTTTCGCATCTCTTTTAACACTTTATCAGAAATAAAATTCTTGGATTGTTTGAGTTCCATATGGACGTTAACTATGCACTGAAGGGTAACACAATATATTCTTGTAAAAAAATCCATAGTCTGTACACATAAAAAAGGAGAACAAATAGATGTGTTTTCAAGTTTCAATAAATTATAGAGATCTATTCACAGAAGTCTTCGTTTCACAAGCTTTCACTCTGTATGACTCCATTACGCAGTGCTCGAACAGCAGGAGGTGGATTATCGTCAGCATCGGATGGTGTATGGCCATTTACATTTGCATAAATTGGTTGAGGATTGCTGCTGAAGGTCACCAAACCATTGGGGTGATTTCGAACACCGAAGCCATTGTTATGATTGTCTGAAGCGGTGATGGCTGCGATGCTAGGATATGCTCTAAGTGTGGATGAGTCTTTATGGTCGATGCGTCCACCCATAGTTGAGGTAGTACTTGTCTTGATGGCCTTAGCCTTCCTTCTATAATCAAAAAGAAACGAAAGTGAAAAAAACAAAGATGCTTCATTTTTGCTATTATAAAATTCGTCAAATTTATGCATGAATGATATTTCTATTATTTCCCAACTTTCATGACCAGGTTCGTGGCCTTGAAACCAGCTTCTAACGAATTAAACATTATATTCCAAATAATTGTGATTTAGAATTCCTTCTATAATCAAGAAGAAACGAAAGTGAAAAAGAAATAGATGCTTCATTTTTGCTATTATAAAATTCGTCAAATTTATGCATGAATACTATTTTTATTATTTCTCAACTTTCATGACCAGGTTCGTGGCCTTGAAGCCAGGTTCTTAGGAATTAAACATTATATTCTAAATAATTGTGATTTAGAATTCCTTCTATAATCAAGAAGAAACGAAAGTGAAAAAGACATAGATGCTTCATTTTTGCTATTATAAAATTCGTCAAATTTATGCATGAATACTATTTTTATTATTTCCCAACTTTCATGACCAGGTTCGTGGCCTTGAAACCAGCTTCTAACGAATTAAACATTATATTCCAAATAATTGTGATTTAGAATTCCTTCTATAATCAAGAAGAAACGAAAGTGAAAAAGACATAGATGCTTCATTTTTGCTATTATAAAATTCGTCAAATTTATGCATGAATGATATTTCTATTATTTCCCAACTTTCATGACCAGGTTCGTGGCCTTGAAACCAGCTTCTAACGAATTAAACATTATATTCCAAATAATTGTGATTTAGAATTCCTTCTATAATCAAGAAGAAACGAAAGTGAAAAAGAAATAGATGCTTCATTTTTGCTATTATAAAATTCGTCAAATTTATGCATGAATACTATTTTTATTATTTCTCAACTTTCATGACCAGGTTCGTGGCCTTGAAGCCAGGTTCTTAGGAATTAAACATTATATTCTAAATAATTGTGATTTAGAATTCCTTCTATAATCAAGAAGAAACGAAAGTGAAAAAGACATAGATGCTTCATTTTTGCTATTATAAAATTCGTCAAATTTATGCATGAATACTATTTTTATTATTTCTCAACTTTCATGACCAGGTTCGTGGCCTTGAAGCCAGGTTCTTAGGAATTAAACATTATATACTAAATAATTGTGATTTAGAATTCCTTCTATAATCAAGAAGAAACGAAAGTGAAAAAGACATAGATGCTTCATTTTTGCTATTATAAAATTCGTCAAATTTATGCATGAATACTATTTTTATTATTTCCCAACTTTCATGACCAGGTTCGTGGCCTTGAAACCAGCTTCTAACGAATTAAACATTATATTCCAAATAATTGTGATTTAGAATTCCTTCTATAATCAAGAAGAAACGAAAGTGAAAAAGACATAGATGCTTCATTTTTGCTATTATAAAATTCGTCAAATTTATGCATGAATGATATTTCTATTATTTCCCAACTTTCATGACCAGGTTCGTGGCCTTGAAACCAGCTTCTAACGAATTAAACATTATATTCCAAATAATTGTGATTTAGAATTCCTTCTATAATCAAGAAGAAACGAAAGTGAAAAAGACATAGATGCTTCATTTTTGCTATTATAAAATTCGTCAAATTTATGCATGAATACTATTTTTATTATTTCTCAACTTTCATGACCAGGTTCGTGGCCTTGAAGCCAGGTTCTTAGGAATTAAACATTATATTCTAAATAATTGTGATTTAGAATTCCTTCTATAATCAAGAAGAAACGAAAGTGAAAAAGACATAGATGCTTCATTTTTGCTATTATAAAATTCGTCAAATTTATGCATGAATTATATTTCTATTATTTCTCAACTTTCATGACCAGGTTCGTGGCCTTGAAGCCAGGTTCTAAGGAATTAAACATTATATGCTAAACAATTGTGATTTAGCTGATTGACATCTCTGAACACACCAAACTAAATAAATAAAATCATTCTAGTAACCTCTACCTGCAGCGAAATACTTCAATTTATAGACAATAAATGGCGTTTAACTTACGTTTTAACACATATAGCTGCAGCAATGATAATAACTATGAGGAGTGCTCCAGCCCCTACCGCAATAGCAATACCTGTACATAATAATTAAAATAAAAGAAATTATTATAAAGAAATATAGTTGATAAAATGTAAACCAAGTTATAACATTTTTATTTAAAAATAAGCATTTTCAAGAAAAGTTTGATTACCAATAGTTTTGGATGCGTCTACATCTTGACCTTCGGCATCTAAAATATTAGAATAAAAAATAAATTAATAAATTTGTTTGGATGAAAATTGACCAATTAAAGTATCTTCTCACTCTTAAAATGTATTTAATGACATTTGTACACTAAAAATTATTCACTTTTATTATACATTTCATCTAAATTTGACATATTTTGTACAATGTCAATAATATTGATACTAATTTTTTTTTATTATCTTCTTTTTAAGGAGAATTATGAGCATTCGATCTTATATTTTTAGAAAATATCACATTTTCTGGAAATTACAGTTTTATACGTTAAGCTTGTAGTGAGAATAAATTTTATTTTTTAATTTGAGTTTTTCTTAAGTGATGGCAACACTTTGCAACTTTTCTCATGTACGCTTAACGCATTCGAGTAGGCTAAATTTTATTTTATGAAATTTATTGTTAGAAAACATATTTAAAATATTTGTTAAGAATGGATTTAAAAGAGAAAAAAATATATATGGAAAAATATTAGACAAGATTAAAATTATGATTTTTCAGTTTTAAGATATTTTAAAAGTGATTTCTATGCTATAATATATTTTGGAAGTTATCGCGAAAAAAAATTCCCTTAATTTTGCCAAAGATTTTTCTTAATTTTTAATTTTTTAAAATTCTAATTAAAATTTTTGAATATTCTTCTCTTAGAAATGCACATTTTGAACCGCCAAAGTATATATATGCAAGTTTCAAAAACTGTAGGTCAAATGGTCTGGCTTGCAGATCACCAATACATAAATACACGCATCGTTCTTTATTATTAGTGTAGATTAAGCAAACTCAGTGTAACAAGTAACACAACACGCATTCATTTTTATTCAATGGTGTTGATAGAAATAGAAATGAAAGAAAAAATAATTTAAAAAACTTACGTCTGCCGTCAGCTGAATTTTCTATTTCTAGCACAATATCTAAAAAAAAAAAAATCATTTTAGAAACCGAGATCTGATTTTCTAACATTAAGATAAGAAATAAGATTTTTGAAAGAACTGGTTAAAGACAGTGACGGTGAACCATCATATTTATTTTTATTCACAATATCAATTTATTGTACGTTATTGAATAAATTATGTTTTTATACATTTACGTTTAAAATTACATTTTAAGATTATAAACAAATGAATTTTTGAAGAGAGAAAAAAAAATTGTTTTAAAAAGTTTTAACTAAATGTATTTTATCTTACTTTTCAATAAGTTTTTTTTTATGTGTGGAAGAATGTTGACAGAAACAAAATATATAATTAAATAATCGACATTTAGGCAAATCTTTTTTCTTATAAATATAAGTAATTTTCAATGATGTCTAAACTAAATTTTAGATACATTTTACAGATAAAGACTGTAAACAATAAACAAAAATTGCCTTTTTTACTATTTAAGACATTTTTATATCATATCCGAGGTAACTATTAGCTGCCTGTGAGAATACGTACTGTATTCCTCCATTGGCCATAAGTCTGTTCCAAATAATCTCTTTACTTTATTTCATCATGGTGTCATGGTACAATAAAATGAGAGAGTAATATTGCCGCATTGAAGAAAGACAGTCGAATATCCATGGTCGAATGGTCATGGCACTGGTCTCATGATCAAGAGACCTGGGTTTGAATCCCGTTAGAGACAATACGATTAATAGTATATGCAAATATGTAAATACTTAATTCCTCGATTTTATGTTTTCCTTTATTTCATGTTCCAGAAGATACTGGACATTTCTTTAGTTTACCAGACAAGTGTTCTGGACTTTTTTTACTGTCTCCAGAAGAGTATTCTGGAACTTTCTCTGCTTGTATAAAGCAGAAGATTTGTCAGTTAATGTATTCTCAGTTCAGAGTTCAGTTAATAAATTGGTTTAGTTCTATCTCTTGTGTGTGTCATTGAGTTCTATACAATAGTTCTACGTGTCAATATAAACTGGCTTATTAGTTCTGAGTTGGATAGTGTGATATAAGAATTATATTATTTTATACGAGTTTTTTTTAAAAGAGGCGGACGTGATCTGAAAGCAAGATTTGGCTGCGTTTCGCTTCTTTATGAATGCGATTGAAGATATAATAACAATGAGAAGTAATGATAAAATGCGATGAGTTCAGCGCAATTGTATTTACAATAATCCTACTTTTTCTCCGCAATCCTTTTTCTATTCCATACTTTTTTTTATCTCAGTAAATGCATTCATCCGCCTGAAATCGAAAGTCGGTTGTCAACATATCAAAGCCACTCTGTATCCTCAAACGGGAGATAAATAGACTGAATAGATGAATATCAAGATGGAAGAGAATCTTAATGTTTTTTGGGTATAACATTTGTTCGAAAAAAATATGAAGTTCAAAAAAAAAAATGTGTTGATGCAGAATCTGTACCGCTATTAAAAAAACCGTTACTTCATTAACAAATATATAATTTTCATTCTTCTTTGGCTAAATAAAAAAAAAGTAGTTAAAGTAACATATAAGAAATGTAGTAAATTCTGTCCTAACGGATATCCGAATTTGAATACTGCATATATCATCAGCATATTGTCGTAGAAAGAACATTCCTCTTTTTTTTACACGCATATATCATATTCAATTAGGAATTCTTACCAACGCATTTCGGTTCGAGGCCACTCCATTCTCCCGTTGCAAGACAAGTACGAATAGGTTCACCAACCATTTGAAAATCCGGCAAACATCGGTACTGCACCATACTTAAATAAGTGGTTGTTCCATTGGATAAGAATCCTTGACCATTTGCGATCGCCGATGGTGATTCGCAGTCCACCACTAAAAAATAAATTCAGAATGCAATGAAGAATAATGTACATAATATAAATGAGAAATTGCGTTTATTCTTTCAGGCATCAGATTATAGATTGAGCTGATCGCTCACTAATTAGGAAAAAATAACTCTTTGTGAATTGAACCAAAAAAATATCTGGCGTTCAATTTATATGTAAATTCCTAAAGTAATAACAAAGGCAGATCATAAACAGATTTTATTATTGAGTCTAAAATAAATAGTTTTCATCCTAAAATCATACCTGTTTATATAAATAATTGTACATCCGCAGTACTTTCAAAAAGCCAAAATCTTTTAAACCTTAATCTTTAATCTTTTTAAATCTTAAGTCTAGCTGTCTTATTTCTTACTAGCTTCCAAATTCATCTTAAATCAAGCGCTAAGCAAGTTTTTTTTTATAAATATGCATTATGCACATGGAATTGGAAAGTTGACACAGACTAAATAAACAAAGCACCAATTTATATGTACCGAAAAAAAAATCTTCAATTTTTAGAAAAATAATGGTTTATTATTAATAAGTCAGATATAAAATAATTGAAATTTATATTTATTTCGGGCTCTTAGTTTTTTTTCTGCCCATTCACCTGTTTCAAGCAAATTTTACATGTGTTAACTGTTTCTTAATTGGCTTTAGTTAATGGCAATAAGTTGCATCTTGTGGAAAATTTATTTCCACGTTTTAAGTGTAAATTTCTGCTTGTACCAATAAATACATAAAAAGTGAAAAATTTTATTTGCATGGTTTCGAATCTTCTGAAACTTTGTTGGTGAGTAAATATTTAAAAAAATTGTGTATCCTATTTTTCAATGAAATTCGCCTCCAAACTAGAATCCACTTGAATCTCGATTATAACGTATCTGAAATAATTTGCGACCAGAAGTAAATTAAATCAATTGAAACTACAGTTACGCATTTATATTATAGAGTTATATAGACGTAGATTCTCTTAGCGTTACATTCATTAGTGCTTTTTCGTTCAGATTTTTGTTTCATGCATAATCCCTTAAGAACCTAAAAACTCTATTTGTTGTACATCCCAAAGTTATACCAGCTGCGAATTTAAATTTCTAAACCGCGCAGAAGAATTAAAATGTTACTGTATCTCACCAAAATTATCACTGACTACATTCTTCAATTTATTTTTTTGATTTAATTCTAAATCCATAAATTCACCGAGAAAAGGTTAATGTACTCACATTTACAGAAGGGCGTCTGTCCCGTCCATTGTCCGTCACTTCCGCACATTCGACTTTTGTTGCCAATGAGTTCGTAACCTTCCGAGCAACTATAATTTACCCAATGTTCCACTATATAACTGTCTCCTTCTACAATGGTTTGGTCGTCTTTGGTATCTGGCTTACCACAAGCCACGACTAAAAAATTCAAAGAACCGAAATTAAATTCATTGTATTATTTACTTTAGATTATATAGAAGATTTGTTGGAACTTATGAGATGATTACTGCACTAATATCAAGCGACGAAGAAAGGTTGCTTTGATTTAAAAGAATTAACAAGAGATGCTACTGAAATATCAAATTACCTTCACAAATTGGTTCATTGCTGCTCCATGTGCCATTTTCCAGACATAGACGTCTTCTGGGGCCATGAATTTCGAAATTTACGTCACATACATATTCTACTTGACTGCCGTAGTAGGTGGTATTTGAAGGCAATAGCCAGTGGCCATGAGGCACTGGTCTCGGTAACCCACAATCGATATCTGGAAAAGTATGGATAAATCCATTTTTTTACAAAGAAAAGTGCCTGAAGATTCTATATTATATATATTTTTTTATCCACGAAATTATTTTTAAAAATTCTCTCATTTAATTGTATTCCAGAGGGCTCCTTCTACATTCTAGAGGTTACAAATTTTTCAAATTTAAGTTCCTCAGATTTTTTTTTTTTTCACATGGGTTTTATGTGAAAGATTTATTTATTAGGTACCTTACACCAATTTGCAGAATTTAAAGTACCATTTCATAGTTGCTATTCAGTTTATAGCTCTTCAGATATTTACAAATGTTTGGCATGAATTTGATAATTGCTTGGCCAGATGGAACCCCAAGAAATTTCTTACTCATATTTGTTTACTTTAGTATTCTATTGTAAATTTTCAAAGAAAACTTGTTTCTATATCTCATAATCTTTGTCTAACATAATTTTGTCTAATATGTTCAAGACTACACGAATATCTTTAATGTTTTAGAAAATATATATCAAATGTATAAAGTCAATTCAGGCAACTTGAATCCTCATTGTATTCTTAATAATCTATTAATCCCGAGCATTTTTGAGCTTAAATATTGATAGACCACACAAGAAACGAAATAGCCGGTGTCCTGGGATAGGGGTAGCGGGTTTTCCCCGTGGTCTGGACGTCCTGGGTTCGAGTCCTGGTTTGGGCATGATTGTTCTTCCGTTGTTCTATGTGTGAATGTGCCCTCCTGTAAAAAGGGGTTGTGCAAGCGAATGAGTGTTGCGTGAGTAGCAAAGTCGTACTCTTGGCCCGAGTTTGCGCTATTAAAAAAACAAGAAACGCTCCCCCACCGGCTTAAATCGCTGTCTTCGTAACAGCTGGCTTGTCCATGGCATGTGCCATAAGAAACAACCGAAACAAAGTAATACCACAAATCAAATAAGTTTGCCTATTGGACAATAATATAGATAGAAGTCAATATAAATTAAAGGCAGAACTATGAAAAGAAAATGAAAGAAAGAAAAACGTTATATTTAAAATTGCATCGTTGTAAATCATGAACAGTTATATATAATTCCTCAGATTGAAAATTTTGTATTCAAGAGCTGTCATTTTTATTTAATAGATGTAACTTTTCAAGGTTTTTTTTTTAAATATATTTAGCAGCAATAAGACAAACTTTTTCAAAAAGCTGACATTTTTCAGACAGTATGCGAAAAAAATACCGACTGAATCTGCCAGAATTTTAATTAACAGACACCATTTTTTATTATTTATTTATATATTTTTAAGTATTTAGCAGTACTAAGACTTAAACTTTTTTCAAAAAGCTGAAAATTTTCAGATAGTATGAAAAAAAAAAAAAAAAAAGAACCAAAGATAGCCATTGCACGAATTTTGCTAAGCCAAATTTTTTCAATGTCATTAACAAAACATGCGCATTATCGCAGTTTATAATTATTAAAGCAATTAAAAACGCTCTTTGTGCTTTTAAAATAGAAATAATAAACAGAATTATGCCGTGTTTATATTACATACACTATTACTGTATTGCAAAATTAAGTATTTAAATGATAACATTACTATCAATATATGTATTTATCTGGACTTTTATTTCTTAAAATGCAATAAGTTAAACATTTTTTTAAAATAGTAGTTTTTATATGTATTAATTTATATATGATTACATTAAAGATAGCGCTGAAATTCAAGTTTTGCTTACACATGCATAAAGGTGGTTCGTTGGACCAGACTCCAGTGGGCAAGCATGTCCTAAGGGGTTCTCCTTTGACAGGTAGATGACCAGGAATGCACCGATATTGTACAGTAGATCCCACGCGGAACGAATCGGCCGATGCTCTATCATTGCCTCCATACACGACTGTGGCATTCTTCGGAACTTCGGGTGAAACACATCTGATTTCTGAGGAAGTAAAATATGTATTTTTGAAAATGTATACCAAAGAAACAAAGAGGAGGAAGAAATTATAGAGTTGGATTTTTCTTAAACATAGCAAAAGTTTTATAAGGTTTAATCATACATTTGATGCATAATTTTACACAACGGGCTTAAAAACCATTTTAATATGTGCGATTGTTTATTTATTATTAAAATAAACAACGAAACAATGATATATCTATCATATCTTTAGTTTATGATTTAACTTAAAACATAATGGAGAGAATAAATATATAACTAAAGACAGCTGTAACCGAACAGAAAGTCAGAAGCGCTCTCGAATTTGGTCTGAATCAGCTTACACCAATTAAGACAGCTATAAAAATGGCACCCAAATGGAATTCAGAATTTTATAGCTTTTTATAAAATAATTAATATAATATTTACATACAGTTCCATTATCCTAAACTATTTTACAAATCAATTATTTTTGTACTTTTCCAGCATTTCATCATATTTATACTCATTTGTCCACCGCCTATAGTTAAAATATAATGCTAAAGCAAAATTTTAGTTCATGAGTGAAATCTTATTCTCTTGCAGAGAATTCGACTTTCAATCTATTGGTTACACAACTAGGAAAACCTGCAATCGAAATTGAATGAATTATTATCTGTTTATAATTTCTCCAGCCTTTAAATAGGCAAAGTATTAACCATTTTGTACCACAATACAATAACTATAATTTACATTTCGAATTTAAAGTTTGAAAAAAACTCCTTCATCTATAAATCAAAAAGTCGCCATTTGCTAAATTTGATTGTCTTAAATCCAAAGATCTGTCTTGTCGATAAAATTTCACAATATATATTTCTTTATAGATCGTACCCAGCTTATAAATATTATCAAGTTAAAAAAGATATGTAGAAACCCTTATAGCAAAATTTTAGATTTGATATTTTCTAGTTCAATGTCATCTGTCTAGCATTTATAGTTTCTTCTGTTGTGAAGACAGGATGAAACTGCGAATCGGTTTCAAAAGCTTAAGTCTGTCATTCATTAATTAACTATCATTCTTAAAGCGAAATATCAAATTAAAAGCATCTTCCTGTTTTGTGCTTCATTGTTTAAGACTTCCATTGAGACACAAGATGGGACAAATCATTAAATTCCTATATCAGTAATAATGAACGGATCTTTCGAAAATGAAAGCTATCTTTCACGACAAGCAAAAATTTGTTTATGTTTACACTTAAATTATCATTTCTTAAAAGAACACATGCATTTCTTCTTAAAATATATCCTATAATAAAATTCTTAAATCATATAATACAGATTCTTGAAACAGTACCAAAATTAAATGTATATATAAGCTATCAACTATATTAAATGTAGCTAATTTTATAAAATGTAATGCAAAAACAATTTTTATTTAAATAATATACCTCGACGTAAAATCTAAAAAGGCCTCTCATTCATCTTTTATTATTCAAAAAGTGATCACTCCCCAAATTTACAACATTGAGCATTTGAGCTAATTTTGCATCATACATTTTTTACTTAATGTATGATAGCCTATATATACTACCATATTTATAAGTGAACATTAATATTATAAAAACAAGAGAAACATTTTTAAATTTAAATCTCACCTTCGCATTTGGGTGCTCCATCACTCCATTTTCCGTTCTCCGTGCATGTTCTGATTCGGCTTCCGATCATGCGGAATCCCGGATTGCAAGAATAGCTGGCCAAACTGCCCAAATGGGTGGTTCCATTCACGTATTGCACTTCTCCACGAAGCAAGGGTTGGACTCGGCCGCAGTCAACATCTGTGGAGAAAATATCATCAAAATATTGTCAGAAATTCCGCCTCACAGTTTTATTTATATGTACAAAATCTTTTATTTTTTTGCTCTTTAAGTTTTCATTTTAAACAATATAGTTTCTATAAAATTATCTAGATGCTTTGCAAGAATTTTAAAATTTTAAAAAAAAATCGCTCAAATCATTTTGTTTTCTGGTATGGACTGATGTTGAAAGGAAACTATTTGTTTATTTTATTTGATGGAAAGAAAGCATTTTTCAAAGGAAACATCCCACTTTTCATGCATATTTTTTCTCTCTCTCTCCCCCCCCCCTGTCATTTCCAAGTAGGGAAATATTTGAAATGTTCGGAAAGATATTCTACTTATCTCAAAATTAAAAACTCAATGGAGCAGGTTTATGTACTGAATACATGAAAACTATTTTCAGTTATGGAGAGTGCATTTTTATTTAAAAATAAATGAAAGAATCATATCAAAAAACAAACTGAAGTTAGAGGGAAATATATTAATTTTTTTTAATTTTATTTCTCAGTTTAGTTATTAGTAATTTTGGAAAATAATACATAGATTTCCAGATTGGTTCTGAAGAAATAGATATGTAACATTAACTAAATAATGAAAAACTTTTTTTTTATTTCGCATTAATGCTAACATCATTCAATTAATCTAAACATGTTTAGAAATAACACTGCCTCTAATTTGAAATAATTTTCAAAATGTCACTTCATAAATAATTTTAGAAATAATATCATCCCACAAATGAAAATAATTTTCGAGATGACATTTTATAAATGTCATAACTTTCGAAATAATATTATTCTACAAATGAAAATAATTTTTGTAATAACATCAGTCCAGAAATGAAATACTTTTAGAAAAATGATCCATATCATGGCTCGCAGTGTAAAAAATCTTATATTAAAATTAAACCTGGCTGGAATCCACTAGCAGAAGCTCTTTCATATCGTCAACTGATATCAAACTGTTAAGCCAAAAAGCAAGGTGGGAAGGAGCAAGCAAGGTCCAAGGAAAAGCAAGGCCCCATCATATCAGAAAAGGTATCCATTTCTGATATAATGGGACAAGCTAGATTTTAATCATATTTAATTTCTGGTAATCGATTTTTGCATTATAATCAACAATATATCACTATCATTCATAGAAAATTTATTGTTAACATTATTTATGCAAATGAATATGAAGCAAATAAAAAAATATGTTTTCGGACAAAAATTGATAAATTTGGATTAACCGTTGAAAATGTATATCTGACTACTTTACGTCAGCTTATATTACAAAAACAAAGCTGATGATACGAGGAAAGTTCTGCATTGTATCGTTATATTCAATTAAAATCATGTTCCAATATATTTAAAAAGTATTTTTGTTTCAAACAAGACGCCATTAACCAAGATTCTATGATTAAAAGTTCTTATTGGTTTTCAAATTATGGTATGTAAAACTTGCTGAGCAACGATGAAAAGACTGTTTATAGATCTTTAGGTTCTAAAATCTTATAACTATTCTAAACTTTTGGAATTGCCCTGACCATGGAATAGATACACAAACGGAATTCTTACAAATGCATGTTGGCAGACTTCCAGACCACTTTCCATCGGGATTGCACTTGAGTGTTGTGCCTCCATTTTTGTAAGTGGCCACATCATTAGTCGAGACAGCTGAAATTTTGTGGCCAGGTTTGCACCGGAAGTGTATTTCTGAGTGGATGGTGAAGGTGGCGTTTTCGGGCATTTCTGCACCATCAGGAACTTCCGGTTCACCGCACTCGATTACTGAAAGGATATTTTTTTTTTTGTATAATCTTTTTTGTGAAAACATCATTTTAGCGTAATTATAACATGCATAAAATGTATTAATATTATACTTTTAAATAATGGATATTTAAAAATTTATTTGAAAAAACTGAAATTGTGCATTTCTTGAAACGGATCGAATTCTTTTGACAAATTTATAGAATTTAACGACGAATACTAATTTCTATGAATTAGGTAAACTAAATCATTGAATAAAAATATTTTTCCCCAGTCGGTACTTATTAGAAAAGACAAAAAGCAATTTGATAGTAGCTGGTTAGCTCCTCAAAAACACATTTGTAAGATACCAAATAATAATAAAAAAAGAAGTATATTCAGTGCAATGGCATAAATTCCGCATTCTTGTTCTCATAAGAGCTCATGTTTAGAAATGTCATTCAAATGAGTTAAATTATGAATTAAAATACCAAAATAAAATAAAAAAAGTTTCAGATTAAGTTAACAGTATAGTTTTCTATGTGGCTGTGTACTGAAGTTCAGATATAGAATATTCTAGATTATCTGAGCTTCTGCCAACAGAGGGTTTCATTAACTAAGCCATAACCAGAAAACGAATTATATTTAACATTTTTCATAAAATCAACGGACATTTCAGAAAAAGTATCAAAGTTGGTCTTGCAGCAATTTTCGCAATATGTTGTTGTTACTTATGGCACTTACCACGGACAAGGCCACTGTACGAAGACAGCTGATTTAAGCCTATGGGGGAGCCCCTCTTGTTTTAATCGTAGAGCCAACTTGGGCCAAGAGTACGATTTGACTACACACACGTCACAACCCTTTTTACGGGGCGAACCTCATTCTCGCATTTCATTCATTCATCTACAGATCGTAGTTTAGACCTGGATCAAAGAACGATCATTCCTGATCCAGTACCCCCCAGTGGTATTACTCTCGACATGGTGGTCTTTGTGAAGACGACAGGTTTATACGCGCATTGGCCACCAGGCACATGGGGAATGTTCGGTCGGCAAGATTAGAACTCGCAACCGAACGGACGCGAATCCAACGCTCTACCAACCAGGCTATCCCGACCTATTTTAGCAATATGAAAGTATCTAACTGTCACTTTTCAGCAGTTATTGGTAGTATAACTGACAGAAAGACAGTTCCATTTATAAACACTTCAATAATGATAAATAATAATAGTTTCTATGAAAAAATGGCACAGTAAATGTGCCAAAAAGATTCATTTTATCGAGAAAGAATGAATATATCCTTAAAGAAACATTGAAAGAATTGCAAAAGAAGCAATAAAAATCACTAATATTTGTGAATTCTCTTACAAATGATGGAATTTTGAGATTTTAAAAAATCTTAATGCGTATTTGTGTCGTGGAATAATTTTTATAGCATCAAAATGTAATTTTGAAAATTTTTAACAAAAATATTTATGATATAAAATTTATTCTCTGTTAATTGAACTTCGATTATCCGAGGTGATTGCAGACTAAATCAGTTCGGATAATCGAGGTTCTACGGTCCATTTAAACGTACATATTTCATGCACAAAAACAATTCATTGATGCAGTCGATAACTATTATATTAAATTTGGTTATACTTCCTTAGCTTCAATGGTAAATGGTAATTGGTGCATAAAAAATATTAGAGGATTTCATGTATCTATATAAGTGCTTCTTAGGAGAGCGTAATACCAAGATAATAGCTTCACTTAAAACCGAGAGAGACAGTGAGAAAATTTTAAAATGAATCGCGAATTAAATATTTCTAAATATCTAGCTTTCAAACAAGATATTTTTTCACGAATTATCAGATGGCTGAGGTTTGATCTATATAATACGCGACCCGGGATTCTTAAAAGATAATTCTCTCATATTATCTGTCATTCATCCATTCAAAAGCTGAATTCAAAATAAACAATTCATCATTTTGTGGAAAGGTTTTGATTGTCGCTTTTTAACAAGTGTCTTAGATCAGAAATAAAAAATATAAAGGAATAGTGACATATTCGCGTTTGGAAAAATGATAATTTTAGCAAATGAAAGAAATAGATAAATACAAATATTCATCCTAAGAATGAGAAATAAAATAACAATCAATTAAAAAGCATAATATTTGCTTTTATCCTTTCATATAATATCCATTAAAATTTCGACAATGAATGCATCGTTTCTAGTACATGATTATACGAAGAAATTCAATACGAATTGGAAATCATTTCATAATGCATATGCACCGATATTTCAATGTTTCTTTCTAATTGAACGCCCCTACTACTATGTAATAATGCTTACATTGAAATTTATAGAAATGAATAGCAAAAAATTGTTTCTAAACAAGGACACCATTGTAGTTTAACTAGCTCCAATATTATCAAAATGATCATATATGAAATAATATGTGGATTTCGATAATGACCTTGTGAGAATATTCATAGTTACTGTCGCACGAAAGTTACAATTCGTTTAAAAAAAGAGAAAGCAGTTTTGCCTTTCAGGCATGCGTCATTGTTAAAGATAAAAAAGATGAGAATAGGTTTTCATAAAAATAGTTTTTTTATATACATTGTGACGTGACTGTGATTTCTAAAGGTTTTTCTTTCAGCTAAAGCTCAGTGATCTTGCAGGTATTGAGTTTGAAAAACGTCAGGTTAATACAAAATGCATATTACAATAAAAAAATAACAAATTTGTAAAATATGAAGTGCACAAAAAGGTGCCAGCAGGCTGTGTTCATATAATAGGTATAGGAATTACATGATATAATAGAATAATTTGTTAAAGATGATAACTAGCTTTTATTTATAATTTTTAAAAATAAATAACTGATATATATTCTCGGGAAACCAAGAAAAAAAAATTTCCCTGTGGAGGTTTTTTTTTTTCTTCCAGATTTCCGTTTTGAAATTATCTAAAGGATGTGATAAAAGAAAATTGTGATCTGCATGGTTAGATAATAGTATGGTAATATTTATGTTAGTTTTTATTTGATATTTTTAGATCCGAATATGAAATAATAATTTCAAATTTTCTGCCCACATTAAAAGTAAAATCGTTTTAGTTTTAGTTTAGTATCTTAATTCTGAACGTTATTTCAAGAAGTGTTGAAGAATTAGTATGTTTAATACGGGACAAAAATTTATAGTATTAAAAAATATTCATTATATTATACTACAAAATAAAAAAATAAAATTATATATCTTAATTAAAACTCTAATAGAATGGTGTGAATTTAAAAAAAAATAATAAGCCTTACATTTTGAAGAATTTTATTCATGTAAATTTTAATATAATATCTTTCAGAAGATAATCTAGCTAAGCGCAGTTAAAAAAAATTCTATTTATAAGATTTAAAGTTTATTACGAAATCATTTACAACTGTGCAGATATCACAAATTAACTAACGAAATTTTAAAACATCAAAATTATTACAAAGATAAACAAACTGATAATTATTTAGCAAAAAACTAATAAAAATGAGTTAGATAATAAGTAAACACTTAAAGTGTAAATTCAAAGTTAAAAACTCGTACTTTCCATAAATTTTTAGGCCATAATAAGACCATAAAACACATTCCATAAGAAGACTTACGTTTGCAGGTAGGTTCTCTACCACTCCATTTTCCCGTTTCTAAACAAGATCTCTGATCGTGTCCTATGATGGTGTAGTTGTCATTACATTTATACGTCACGCGACTTTGATATGTTGTCAAGTTGTCGTCAATGAGTATATAAGAACCGTTTTCTAGAGTCAGAGGACGTCCGCATTCCACAACTAGAAAAAAAAAATACAGAATCAATATTTAAAAAAAATTTTAAATGTCAGCAAAGAAATATCTTATCCATCTGATTGAAAAATATGCTACATTTCGATGCTCTTAACAACATAATTAGCACTTGTTTACATGTTATGCTTTATTAAAATTGATTTGTTTGCAATGCTTTATTTAAACTGGTCTATAACAGCAGATTAAAAACAGTTTATCATTCAGCGATATATTTCGGAAATAAATGTTATCTATTTTAACTTAAATAAATTTTTATAAATTCTTCTTAAAACTGGTGAAGTGAACTAGTTACTTCTTTATTTCAATGCGACATTTTAAACTTAAAAAAGTATAAAATAGAATTAATTTTTAATATGAAAAGACTTTGTAGTAGGAGGAAGATCATATAGATATATTATTTTTCAATATCCAAATCATTAAACCAAAGTTAAAAACTTTCCCTTGCATAACTTAATTCATTTCATATTATTTTCTTAATTTTTAAAAAGCTCATTAAGTGCAATACTATAAATAATTTTGAGGATTTCTTGCTCCTTTTTTTTACTTAATTTTTAACATAATCTTAGAAGTTCGTTTTCCATTTTATTAGGTGCTCAAGATAAAAACAAAAATAATAATAACATAAATTATTAATATATTGAAGCGTCAAGCAATGCAGAGAATAAGATCTAACTTCCTTCTTCAATCCTAGATGGCAGCACCAAGCCTTCATATCCTCAAGCATGAATGGAATAATCCATTGTATATATGAGGATGTCGTGTGTGTACTTCAAATATAGACATGATCGACTTCAATGGGTTTTTTGAAACAAATTTTCAAAAGGTTCTTACATTTGCAAATGGGATCTCTTCCTGTCCATTTTCCTCCCAGTTGACACTTCCGGACTTCGTCCCCAACTAATTTGTGCCCCCTGTCGCAAGTGTAGGTGACCTCATCTCCTGCTTTTACTCCGGTCATCTCCATGGAGCCATTTGTCGGCACTTGTAAGCTCTGGCACCAGTGATCTAGAAGAAAGAAAATTAATCGGAAAATTAACATAATGTAGATATGAATGTCAAATAAAAGTATATAAATTATTAAAGATTGTTGCTTCGAACTAAGCTAATAAGCCAAAGTTGATTAAATATCATTAAAAAAATTTGTAATATAAACGGCTGTAAGTTTGTATATTGAAAAATAAATAATCTATTTTTTACTTTTTTATAAAATTGCCAAAATTTCATAATTATTTGGATGTAAAAGATTATTTGCAATTTATTTCATTCATTTGAGATATTAAATCCTTTAAATATATAAATTTCTCTTAAATTACGGCTTGCATAATGCATGAAGCAACAGGATAACATTAAAACATTAATATAATATGTAATCAAGCGTGTTCATATCTCCCAATATTTTTTTACAACCAGCATCTAATAAAGAAAAATTATATGAATTATCAACGCTGTTGAATGTTGAAAATTACTTTACAAATTAATTTGAAAACGAGTAATATCAAACCGCATGCACACTAATTAAAAGTCTATTAATAAGAAAATAGCTTTAATTAAAATGTTGTTATTAAAATTCTTTTTCTTAATGAAAATGCAGTTTATCATCATCGAAATGTAAAATATGTATTTTAACAGATTGAAATATTTCATACGCTATACAAATGACATTATATATCTTAGGAGTGATTTTTAATAAATGTTTCTTTTTACTGTTCACTTTTATTTTTTAAATTTATATGCTTAAATTTGCCAAATACTGATGTCCTTGCCACACCACAAACGTATCTAAACTAGTCATCTAGTATGTAACAATACGTTTCTCAATCTTTGTTCTGATGCTAAGTATTTTTTCCATTCATAACCTGTAATTCAACATAAGTTATAACATAAAAAGTAATTTTTAACCCCTAACTTCCATTGCTGTTTAATTCATGAACGAAATATCTAAAGCATCAATCAGTCAAATTCACTCCTACCCTTTTTCATTTTTATAGATCTAATCTTTTGAAAGATCTAAGGGAACCAATAAATTTGAAATGGTTGAAGAGTATTTTTTTTTTACTTATATACTTATATCTCACGCAAAAAACAATCCAATCCACCATCGGCAAGAATCTTTTCAGTTTAATTCAGTTAACCGAGTGTGGGCTGGTGGTAAGACCCGGCTTTGAACTCTGAAGCTTCAGGTTCGAGACCCGATTCTATACAAATTCTATCACATTAGCAGACCTGGAGCACATTAATTCTGTCAGGACTAAATGTCCTCCCGTTGATGTGGTGCGTAAATTTAGATTAGGGCAGCCATTTTTTGTTTCATCCTCGTATTCTGACCGCGATTCAAGATTACGAAGGTCCATCTCAACATAACCCTTGTTTTGCTTTAGTATGAAATATTAAACTAGCTAAAGTAATCCAGTAAAATAGAATTAATTTATAAAAGACAATAAATGTGGTAAAAAGAGCTTACATTCGCATCTTGGTTCCGTTCCATTCCATTTTCCATCCTCAGCGCATCTTCTCACACCGCTGCCCACCAGAGTGTAGTTCTCATCACAGACGTACTCAGCAGTGGCATTGTACGTTGTTCTATCTTCACCATACGTCACTTTACCGAAATTGATGTTTTTCAGGGGTCCACAATCCACGACTACAAGGAAAAAACCATACATAATTTCAAAAATCATAGATTATAAATGAAATATTTTCTATTATTATTTTCCTTCAAATTGCAGATTTTGAAAAAAAAACTGCACATTACAATGTATGATATTTTTAAATATGTATCAAAATTTGAATAATTAAAAACATTAAAATTGTTCTCTGATTAAAAAAAAATTAGAATTTTGACAATCAAATATTTGCAATTAAAACAATTATTCGTTAATAATTATTTATAGGATCGGGATTCTCAGTAATTGATTTTTAATATTGTATACTAAAATTCATTAAATTTACCTCAGGTGGAATATATATTAGAGCAAAGCTTTAATTGTTGTCATCCCTAAGTGGATGATAAAAGTTTTTCAGGTATGCTCCTTTCGTATTCCTCAATGTTTATAAACAAAATTAGCAAAGCAAAATATTTTAGCTTAAAATATTCAATTTAAATTAATGGGAAATTATTTTAATTTTTTTTAAAAAATATTTATCGTTGATACAAAATAAATTTATTAAATCTTATGTTAGAATTATTAGAAAAGCAGTATTCCTCATAACGATCATATGAATAATTGTTCTGCTACAAGTTCATGCACACAAAATAACATTTCATATAATTTTACTTATGTAACTTACAAAAAAAAGTTTACTCAAAACACTTCGGTCATACTGAGCTCTTCTGAATTAAAAATACATTTTGAGAAATATAATAAATAACAAGAGAAGTGGCTCAAAAAATCAATTCATGCTGACATTTCCGATAAAGGAATTAATTAATCGACCTACTAATTCGATACTTTGAAAAGTAGCGCCCTCGCCCCGGAGAATATTCTCAGACTTTTAAGAGGTGTGGCTTCCCTTTGCTTATCACGAAATAAACGGAAAAAAACATTTCAAATCATTCTCGTCGTATTAATGTTATACAGATTATCAGAAAAATTCATTCGTTCAGACTTTCAGAGCTCAACAGACGCCTCTTTTAAAGCTGCTTTAATTTTTGTCAAAAAATAAGGTTGCAGCTGCCAACTCAAGTGAAAATGACCTATTAATAAGACAGGAAGTAAATCTGCGGTAAAAAAAAATTTACTCTCGTAACGTTGTTACTTGTCCAGCGAGTTTTGATTTTTGTTTGAAAAGTGAATCACCACACACGCTTTCTTTCCCCTTAACTGATCTGGATAAGGGCTTCTCAAATTAAGACTCAGAATGTGTACACAAATTGAAATACTTACTTTTTAAAAAAAATTTTCAATATTTAAGCGTAAGAATTATTTAAAAATACCTTGCTTCAAAAGATTTCATAACAATTTTCAGATTAGAACAATTGTAATAAAAATTCTCAAAAAAAAAAAAATTTACTCAAATTTCCATTTAATTCCGTTTGTCATGTTCCGCTTTTCATATTTATTCTTTATTCACTCTTTTTTTCAGACACCAGTTTTGGTTATTCATTATTTTAATGATTTTTGATTTCGATAACTAAAATAATATATTCTGATGGTGCTACGATGAGTCGTAGATAAATTTTTCTAAAAGAAAAACATTTTATATAAGTATATTTTTATATCTTGAAGTAGAGAAAATAGTTCCTGTTTTAATTTAATCATTGGATACTTAATTATTTTTAGAAGGCAAAGGATTAATTTCGGAGTTTATACAAGATACTAACAGTAAAATATCCTATTTAGATTTAATTAAAAATTTCGTTAACAATTTAAAAATATAGACTCAATTAAATAGACTTTTAATAGTTCCTATTAGTTTTATTACTATTTGAAACTATTTAAAAATGGGCAAAATTTCCAAAATATTTAACGTTTCAATTCTAAACAGGTTTTAAATGTATAGAATTTCATTTCACTTAAAGAGAATGGAAATAAATTCTACGACAACTTATTATTCATTGCAAAGATTATTATAAAAATGATAAAATCTTTTGTATACTTATTCTAGGTGATGATTTTTTTTCGTGATTATGATTCCTTGATTCCCTTTATTGAAATTTGTTTTTAGTGTCATCACAGGTATTTGGCTTAACTTTAGGACTTTATTCTTAAATGCATCTAATATAAAATTATCCTAAAAGGAGCCAAATGATTTAAATAGCTTAGGATACATAGAAAGTCAATTAAAATTAAGTCAACGGTATTTGACTTAATTTTAAGACATCCTTCTCAAATCCATCTAATATAAAATTATCCTAAAGGGAGTCGGATGATTTAAATAACTTAGAATACTTAGACAGTCAATTAAAATTAAGTCAACGGTATTTGACTTAATTTTAAGACATCCTTCTCAAATGCATCTAATATAAAATTATCCTAAAGGGAGTCAGGTGATTTAAAGATCTTAGAATAGTTAGAACAATTAAGTGAAAGATATGCCTAATGAAAGTTCAAACAAAACTCACATTCGCAGGAAGGCGCTGCTCCACTCCAGAATCCGTTGCTTTCACAGCGCCGGATTCGATCGCCCACCACTTTGTTTCCAGTCGGACACTGATAGGTGACCGACTGACCCAGCCTAAAATCGTTCTCCAAAATAGTCGAATTCTCCTGGCGATCCGGATTACCACAGTTAGATGGACCTGAAAAGTAAGCAGAAAAGAAAATTAAGAAGTCTTAACTTATGCAAAGCAAAACAAGTTAGGTCAGATGTGTGGAAGAATGGCAACAGAAAAAGTAATAAAGATTTCTCCAATCTCTGTAAATCTTTTCTTTGTACGAACGTTATACGTTCTTTGTACAAATCTTTGTACGAGCGCTATCAATACATTTTTTTAAAAAATTTTTTGAATTGAATCATACTATGTCGAATGTACTTTTGAAAACAAATGGAAAAAGATTTTACAAAGACAATATTAATTATTACTCTAGTTTCCATTCGAAATTGTATTTAAAAATTTTAGATTATCGTATCAATAATGAAACATATTAGATGAGAAACAATTTAAATCACAATATTTCGGAAATGAAATCTTAAAAGTAACAAAAAGGTATTCAGCTATTATTTTTTATTAATGATAAATAAGTATAATGCTAAGAATAAGATTTTCTTGTTCTCTTTTATAATAAATAAGATAGAAATTGTCAGTATGCATTCGAATATTAAAATGCATTCGAAGATTAAATTTTAATTATCATACCAAACCGACAAAAGAATTCCGGACATGAGGGCTTAAAAAATTATATTTCTGCTGAAGAAAATTCTGAAATTTATTATTCATTATTGATAACTTCTATAGGAGGATTTTTCGTTAAATATATTCATGTTTATAAAATATTGTAATCGTCAGTACAAGACTTCGAATAAATCCTTTGAATTTCTTTCAGTGATTTTACTTAGCGTTTTGCTTTATAGGGTCTTTTCAATACCTTTATATTGCAAAATATTTTAAAAATAGAAAATACTTTTGAAATGTTTCTAAAAACCACATTTTCTTTATAAAATGCAAATTATTCAAGTTTATTTTTATTGCTTTGCCTTATGATTGATCGCATGATCTTGATTGCTTAAGATATGGTCCTTCTAAATCAACCTCTTTATCAACGATAAGGACATTTTTATATTTATAATTTTATGATATTTGGCGAAATTAGGAAGAGTGGGCTTCTACTTACTGTACTGACAGACCCACGGAAGATAGTCGAGGTCGCAGGTGACGTCGTTCCACAACCACCTGCGTCCCCCGTCCAGCACGATGCAATTTTGTTGACCATTGTAGTTGTTGGGTTGGTCTTCTGCCCACAGGAACTGGTCCACGGCAGAGCCTGAAATGAAAAAAACAAAAGAATTACTGCAGTTTTCTTTTGTAACAACGGCTCAATAACATTATTTTGATTTTCATACATTAATCCATTATTAATCATTTCATTATTTACGCAGAATGCGTCGTAACGAAATTAAAATGATTTTGCATTTTTTATTCTTTTTGCCTGCAGCGCATATATTTAACCCACATCTATTACGTATTTGGAGGAATACCTAAAGTCCCATTAAATATCTAATTGACATCAATGAGAAACAGAAAACCAAAAGTAGTAAAAGTAATAAAAATCTAAGAAACGATTTTGAACTTATTCTCACTGGTGACCCTTTTACACGCTCTTTTAAATGTCCACTAAATGCCTACATAAAACCATATTAAAAACCATTATGGATTTGAAACTTTAAAGTGAAAACCGTAGTGAGTACTTTGATTCAAAATTTGACATATATCGATAATTTTAATGTTAATATCTTATACTGAAATTCATTCCTACAGCTTATTGCATATGAGGTTATGAAGATGGCAACTAAATAATAGACAGATTTACAAACAGTCGTTAACCAACTAATAAGTGGTTATTTTTCAATTTATTAAATTCATTAAATAAGTAAAAAAGTAAAATACAGATAATATAATCCAACATATAAGCTGGAATAAATTATATAAAAAAAAACGTTCTTGAAACATTCTTATTTAAAAAACTGGAATAACCGGTAAATAATAAATTTGGTAAAAATTATTATTCTTAAGTTAGATAATAACACATTTCAGAGACTCTTTTTCAAATTTATTGGATGCTATCTGTGTCTGCTGCCTAGCTAGTTAGCAGAGAATATTAATTATACTTTTGTTCTATAAATCATCTGAGCATAAATTGATATTCATCGAAATCAATATAATTATTAGTTAATGATTTCCTTAATAACAAATAAAACCCTTTAATTATTCCGATAGATTTGATAACCTTCGAACAGATTTGTTTTTTAGTTTTGATATTCAAACAAACGTAAAATTTAGCCTTTAAATCTCGCTGAAACCATAGAATTTTTTTTGTAATATACTGCATAAATTCATTAAAGAATATTTAACATTAAAAAATTAGCCAACGTATAAATAAGTATCATTAAATTTAAAAAGAATGTAAAAATGACATTTGCTATAATATTCCCAGAAGTTTTCAACGGAGAAAATTTTATACAATTATTAAATAATTTAAAAAAATTAAATAAATCACTCAAGAAAACACATTTTTTCCCCCAAAATATATCTACAATATTTAGTAGTTCTAGGTACTATAAAATATAATCGCATGGCAGATATTTCCTTTTTATTATCAGTAAGGATTAGATGGTACGAGAAGATTCCTTACCATCCACCCAGTGCCAGGTTCGAGCCCTTATCCCCTGGTCTCTCTGAGCACCCAGCCAGACCAGTTTGGACTTGAAAGCCTCTTTCCTTCGCTCCAGTTCCGAGGCTATGAAGTTATGGCTGAGATCCTTAACGCCATGCAGAAGAAGCCCGCCCCTGGCTTTGCAGTAATCCCGGGCTGTGTCAAAGGAACCGCCTTTTTGCACTTGAAATTCATAGCAAGTACGACTGAAGGTGGTTAATTCCAGGGGCTCCAGCTGGTTTCCGCAACGGCCGGAGGATATCTCTGAAAAATTAAATTTGCATTGGTTAAAACTTACTATAGTAATAAACAACTAAAATTCTTGTGCATTAAACAGAGTATTCTCTCTAAAAGTAGACCAATAATTAACTAATAGAGATAGGCATGTATCTCGAATTGGAAAAATGCTTTAGATGAAGTAAAAAATAGTTTTAAGTTCTTATTAAGACCAAATGCTGAAAACATCTAATTTAATTAATTTTAAGAATGTTTAAAAAATATCACTTTACCAAAATTTTCAAGAATTAAACTTAAATTTATTGTTTCCAATATTTTAATTTCATTTTTTCCCCAATTTTTTGAGATAATAGGTGGACCATTTAGTCGTAAGTCCCTATTAAGACAAAATGCCCAAAACATCTAATTTATTAAATTTTGAGACTTTTTTTAAAAAAAGTGTTAGTTTTTCCCAATATTTTTAAAAAATCAAAATCAAATTTCTTACTTCCGATATTTTAATTTCATTTTTTTAAAATTTTATTATATAATAGTTGGAACATTTTCTTCTGCTTTGGAACAAGAACGGGTGAAGTATTCTTTATTTACTGTTTGTCTAATAAATTCACGGATTTTTATCACTGGTCTGCTCAACAAGTGAATTTTTGTCTTTATTTATTTTTAAGTCTATGACTTGGCAACAAAAGCCAATAATTTTAGGAATGCTGAAAATAATTTTTACACAATTTATATTATAGGAACATGCAGCAAACTTCCTAATTTAATTGCAATTTTTTTCTTTTCTCATTGCTCACTTATTTATTTAGATTTTTATCGTCTGCGATTTGCCAGCTCATATTAATATGGTGAAAAAAATGTGTAACATCAACATTTTTTTACAGGTTTCATTTTCAATATGTTATTGCGATTTTGATTTCGCTGACGTTTATTATTTCTCGAACAACTTCATAAATGATATTGTAATATTATACTTCCAAATGCAATATAAAAATTGTAAATAGAAAGCAAAGAAATTCAGAAATAATATTTTATCTTTTTTTAGAGCTCTATTTAGTATTATGGAGTATTGTGTTTAAAGCAATAATTTCCAAACAAATATACCTTGTGTGGTGAAGACCATGACTTCGCATACAGTGAGAGAACCTTGTATGCCTACCATTTGAACGTAGACGTATCTCCCAACAATAGGATAGGCACAATCAAAATCTTTGGTTACTCCATCATCTAAAAATCAAAATTTTTCTTTTTAAAAAATTCAAATAAACTGAATTTTGATACAAAATTGTTTTTACTGAAAAAAACATTGGCTAAAGAAATAAGAATCTTTGAATATCTTTTAAGAGTTCTTAACTTTCATTTTTAGTCAGCTAGGATACTTTAAAATTATAGTAAATAATATACAAATAATAATGTTGAAAAAAACGGAAAATATTCTTTATCTCAATTCAAATCCAGTACACAATGTTTATTACTATTTACTAGTAGAACTAGATAGTTTTTAATGTTATTTCTAAAAATATTTTCTAATTTAAAACAATTAAAAATCATTATTTCAAAAAAGAATTTCTTAAAAAAACAGTTAAAAAATTCGTAAATAATCAATAAAGTAATAAAAAGTAATTAATAATCACTAAATCATCCTTACCTAGAGTTTTAGGGTACCAAGCGCAAAGTCTGTTGCCTTGAACGGAGGAACTATTACCAACACGTATTTCTAGATCCTGAAGGGGTCGATGACCTGTGAAAAACCAATATTTGTATAAAAAATGGACAAATAAATATGAATTCTTCTATAAATTATTATACTTTCATAATTTCTTTTTTAAAGTTCTATTCACTTGCGAATATTGAAAGAATTAGAATACATCTTTCTAACATTTTTAACATAACACAATAATTATATTAGATATGTTAGATTTTATATTAGATTTAGATACGTTACAATAATTATATTAGATATGTTAGATATTTATATTAGATTTAGATATGATACAATAGATATGTTAGATATTTATATTAGATTTAGATATGATACAATAGATATGTTAGATATTATATTAGATTTAGATATGATACAATAGATATGTTAGATATTTATATTAGATTTAAATATGTTACAATAATTTAATTATGTTACATTAACATTTCTTTTAAGTGATATTTCTTCTTTCCATTGCGATATTCTTTTGGAATATAGTAGAATCTTCATTCAAAAATTTTTCATTTGGCAAAGTTTCCTATTTAACAGAATTTTCTACAAAACTTTGATTTTCAATTGCAATCATGTATTATTTGTTCTCCATATTACAAAAGATAATTTCTATGCTGCAAACTTTTTCTGGTTCATTTTTTTTTTGCAGCTTTTTAAGTGCAGTAAACAATTGCAAAATCTGAATGATATGAAAGCGAATGAAGAAGATAAGAGCATATTGAAATTTGATAAGAAATGTAATGAAAGAAGATGAAAATGGACATGAAGAAACGTCGCTAGAAGAAATGCAAAAACTAAGAAGAATTAATTTTCAAGAAAATGCTATTTATTGTATTTCAGTTTTAAAAGAGATTAGAATTTTTCACGAATAAGGAGTTTATTATTATAAATCTCCATGAAAAAGGATTACAGATAATTTTGCAGTTTGGTATATGTATTAAAAATCGATAAAAGGAATACATAAGTTCCAGTCTTTATCTTGTTTCTGGTTTTTATAACTTAACTGACAAGTTTTATTTAACTAATATTCTTTACGACGAATTTACTTTGGTAATGCAACAATAAGACTTCATTAAATAGAAATTTGACTTATTAACCAACTAAAAAGACTTGACTTCGATTGGAAGAAAATTGCCATTATTCACTTATTCAAATTCTTTCTCTTTCTCTCTCTATATAACGAAATTTAATTCAATAGCATCACGAAATCGTTATAAATAGGCTTAACAAAGGTAATTCTCTTGAAAGCACATGAAACTAATCATATCTAACATCAATTTTAACAAATTAATTTATTAATACACAATCCTACGTTGTGTTATGTTGTCACTTTCATTTCAAATGACCAAAAATTGTAAAATTGTTATCACTTTTACATATACAGAAATAGACCGAATGACAGTTCAACCGATAGAGAATTGGATTGATACTGATTGATTTAAATTTGATGCGGGCAACAATGTTCGTACAATTACCAAGCATTAAATTACATTCATTTTCGTTTTTGGTTTCATTAATCTTTTCGTTTTTGAATTCTCGTATTCGCAGACTGAAAGATATAGTTCTAAAAATAGTTTTATAAGCCCCCCCCCCAAAAAAAAAAGTTGTAAAACGAGGAAATTCAATAAAACTTCAAGGTCAAAATTTTTGATGATTGCACTAGTGGCTTTATTTCATACATGTGGAAATAAAGCAGTAAAATAATTTATTAACTTACCGCAACAACCCCTCGTAACAATTCTAACTACCTTGACAGGATAGGCGTGAAGCAAGTCCACCTGCCACCAAGGTGAATCTTCAGCTTTGGTCTCTGTGCAGTACTTGTTTTCATGGACAATGGTCAAATCGCCATCGTTACCGTGACTCGCGTCGCCTCCACGTACTGTGCTGGACTGGTTGGCAGGTTTTCCGTACGCCACATTCACGGCTGTTAAGCAAAATAAATAATAATATTTAGCATGGAAATTTTTTAAAAACATTCTTAAAAATAAATAACATTCAGGACTAAAAATTAAATATTTTTAGTGTATTTTATAACTGTTGCCCAAATGAAAAGAGGACACTTGCGATTGTGACCGAATAACTGCAGCTATAGCAGTGTTACCGAACAGGGATATAAAGGGCGGTAGGAGATGTCCACTGAATACTGCGTTCAACCGTGAAAGATGTTCGTATTAAGATGTACGTACACACTAGAAGATTTTTTTTTAAATTTTAACTTTAAAAATCCAGTTTTTTCACAGTAGGTCATTAATATATGTTTAAACTCATTTCAGTGAGAAAAACCCATATTACATTAATTATTAATTAATTAAATAATATTTAATGAGCTAATTAGCCTATTTTTTGAAACATGATATCTTAAATTCTAATTTATACAGACACACAATTCTAGTTGGAAATTATGCCTAATATTAGTCTTCATGTTGGCTGCCTCAATCAAGTTATAAAAATATATAGTTTTTTTAAAACAATTTTTTCATCAACGATGAATAGAAAAAGTGAGATTTTTTCTGTAATTTTAACTTTTAGATGGCTATTAAAAATTTATTTCTATAAATATAACTTTGATTGAGGCACAAAACATCCGCTATTTCATACAGATTATTTTGATATATAAATAATTGTATTTGGTTCATTTCTTATTGAGTTATGATTGTTTGAATGAAGCAACATAGTAGAAAAATATCATTCTTCATAAAATAAGTTTAAAAAAAACCGTAACTAGAGTTTTTAATGAAAGCACCTCAAGAAAAATAATTATAACTCGAGAAATATTTCGAATATTGACAACATCTTGGTATTGTTTGAAAGTTGAAGGATCAGAAAACATTATTAAGCAATAAAAAAATATTCGATATTTTGAACGATTTTCGAAGTTTCAAGTGTGTACATACACCTTAAAGGAAACTAGTCGAAAATAAAGTCGTGCTATACATGGAAATGTTCAAATCGGAACAGCGCACGGTAATGCGGTTTTTGATTCATCGATTGCCGTGGACCACTCTTGATTGATTTCCTGCTCCAAGGGAACACTATTAATTCAACGCAATATTGCAGTACAATGGCGAAACTACGGAAAGTAATCAAAAGCAAACAGCCAGACCTTCTCACACAACAAGTGATCATCCTCCATAACAATGCTAACCCACACGTCTCCCTTAAAATCCAGACGATCTTTAAAAAATTCCGTTGGAAAATGTTGGAAACCCACCGTACAGTCCGAATTTGTCACTCTGTGACTTCCACATGTTTGGGCCACTTAAGATAGCATTACAGGGGACACGTTTCCATTCGGACGGCGAACCGAAAGAAGCTGTGCAGGACTTCCTCAAGAATCAACGGCCATCTTTCTACAGAAAGGCATAGACTGCTACCTAAATTATGGGACCTGTGTTACAACGCCCATAGCAATTTCTTTTGATTTTCAATAAAGGTATTCTTTTCATCCAACTTGTCCACTTTTCATTTGAGCAACCTAATAATTGAAATTCTTATTTCAAGTGAAAAGACAAAATGCTTTCGTTATCAAAAGTGAATATGCATCGAAATTATAAATTCAGAGTCACTCTCTTTTTTTTGATAATGTCTCAGGAAGTTAGATTTGTCTGATTATAAAATGCATATATTTATTGATGGTAGCAGTTACATTTGCAAAACCAAACAATTGTATCGCTTCCATATCTAGTTTTAAACTAAACTAATTGAAAAAAACATTCCAAATTCTTATCTTATGGATTTTTTTTTACATAATCTTTTTTAAATTCTTGTTTCCTTATTATTAATCATTCATAATTTGTCCCATAGGAATAAACTGTCTCAGTATTATCATAACTAAGCATTTTGATTTCAATCATAAGAATAATTATACCATTTAAAATATTTATAAGAAAAATAAGAAAGACGTATTTGGATGATTTGTTATGACTTACGTCTCTTATTCTTTTAATAATTCATAACAATTGATATGTGTAAATTGATAAAAATCGCAAAATATTTCCTGTTTTGACATTCAGGAAATAATCGTTACTAGATCATCATGAAAACACATGGATAAATCCTAAGGCCTTTCGCTAACCACAGTACAATCCTCCTCCCATCCCCAGAATGTATAACCTATCATTGAAATGCGGGTAACGCAACCCCAAATCACTATCATACCTCCAATAAAAACGAGAATTTGATTAGTTTTCAAGCTATTTCTCATCCTAAACTCATTTTCTCCCTCCCGAGGAAGCATAATGACAGTAAATTTATTTCAATGCTTGAATAATTTTTAATATAAACTTTATTTTATCAAGATCTTTATGTTGTATCTTTACCTTTCGACTTCACATAAGTTTAATTTACATGTACTTAAACCGAAAACGTATTTTAATGAAAGGAAACCTTAATTTTTTAAAATAATTTTTTAAAAAAATTTAATTTAATTTTTTACTTAATTAATTATTTAAATAAATAATGTTTTAAATTTATAATCAAAATTAATTCATTTTTATGTTATGATTAAAATTTATTACTTTAATTTATAATTACTATTATTATAACCAGTATTTGAATATATTAACACCTGAATAATATTTCAGACTTTCAAATTGAACGTAATGTGATCGGTTTATACTTATTTTCTTCCACTTACGTATCATTAATTTAGTATATTTATGAATTTATACTGTACAAATAAATATACTATCTAAACTATCAATAAATTAATTATTAGTTAAAAAATTATAAATATTTAAATTGTTCAATATAGATTTAAGATTGCAAAATTTCCATAAATATACTAAATAGCTTATTGTCCGCGACCCTGAAAGGTATTCAATTGAATCACCACAACCATTTTTCCATGAATTCAAAGAAATTTTATATGATCTCAGATAAAAATTTAAACCAACATCAAACTTTTATCAAACAAAATTCCCAAACATTTCATTTCAAGTATTTTGAAAATTTACAAGTTTCCGTGCTTTTTATTGCTGTTAAACTTTTAGGGGAGGGATAAATTTCTCCAAAGAATTAAATCAATGTAGAAGACATTTTTATATGTGAATTTAAAAGTGTGTATAAATAGCTAACGAGCAAAGAATTAAAAAAAATGATTTGCATACAAAATAAGGATTAAAAGGGATTTTAAATGTTTAGGAAAATATATCGACGCCTTTTGATGTGGAACATAGAACATAGGTGTCAATTACAACGCCTGCAACTGAATTTTTTTTTCACACTACAAAGATAGTATCTTTTATTACTATGAAACGAAGAGAAAACTAGGTTGAAGACAATGATAAAAACGATGACTTCATTTTATTATTGTATTTTATTAACTTAATTTCATTTTAGAGATTAAAACGAATTGTAAATAAGCAATTAGCCATTGTGATTTGAAAATGTCGATTTCTTTTACCGTAAAAGTTAAAGGAAAACTCCTAAACTCCTTCTTTTACATAAACATAAATGATTCAGAATGCACTATTTATTCCAATATCTTTAAAATCATGCGCATGTATTTTATTTATTTTATTCATTCGTTTATTTATTTATTTTGAAAATAAATACAAAAATTTGAGAAAATAAATTTGAAGATAGTGAAAATTTTGAGATATTTTTTATTTCTCGTAAGTAATTTGGCAAATACTACAATAAAAATTCGTAAAATGTGATCAAATTTGACTACCAAAACAATGACAATTTTTAAAAACAGTGAGCATAATATTTATTAGTAATGAATCAAAAATTGTATTTTACAAAAAAAAAAAAAAAAAAAAAAAAAAAAAATTACCTTTTAATACAACCGATAAAAAGAAAAGTTCAGATAGGGCAACTTCAGAACTGGATACAAAGTAAAACTGAGTATTTATTTATAAACTGCAAATGTGATGTGAAAGAAATTATATAACGACATACGAGATATTACATCTTAGCTTTTCCGGCTCATTCTTCATATACATGTACCACATTTCATTATATAATAATGAATTAAAGTAATATAAATTAAATAAAACATTTTAAGAGTAAATTAAAAAAGAAATGAAATAATTTTTATAAAAATTATAAAAAAATGATGACGTTCTTTGAAGAATAAACTTCCTTATGCAATTTACTAACTGAAATACTTCCCTCGAACTAAAAAAAATGTATTTTATTTATATTATTGTTTTTAAAATTATTTCAATTAATTTCATTATGAAATATTATGGTTCCACTAATTTGCATAAGTTTATAAAAAAAAAACGAATACTTTGCATCCAAATAGAGAAAAGAAGATCATTGCCAGAAAACCAATTAGAGAGTAATGTATATTTTTATGATGAATGTATGGATTTTCCTTAATCTGAAACAGTAATAATAATTAACGCCAAGAGCTCCCTGCTGATAAATTTAATTTTTATACTAATATATATAAATCTTGTCATTAATCCCCCTTGTCATTGCCCCCTAAATTTCTAAATTTTCAAAAATAACCTATACTACAGTAAAAAATAACAACAAATTGAAATCATGACAAATAAAACGCCAGAAAGTTCTGCAATTTCTATTCGTCTTCAAACACCAAAAGATATTTATTGATCTATATCATTTTAGTAAAAAAAAAAAAAAAAAAAAAAAAAAACGCAACTTAAAGCAGATGTGGCATATTGAAGAAACATCAAAAAAAGATAAAACCGAATCAAATTTAGAATAGCTGTGGAAGAGACAAACAGTCGAACTAAACTATCGCTTCAGCTTTTATCAATCTTAAAGTTAAGTTACTTTCATGAGACATTTTTATTTTTGCTTTTATTATACTATTGCATTATTTACTTATGCATTATATTGATTTGTAATTCCTGGAATTCTGATTTTAGTAACAGCTTCTATAAAGACGTTTACATATGCTATCATATTATGTATCAAATCAAGGGACTATAATCTGAAACCAGAGATTACAAACTGTCTTTTCAATTTGCATTCTTAAGTTCCTAAAATTGAATTCAATCTCTTAAAAAGGTCAATATGAGCCTAGAAACTCGATGTTTCCCCCGTAGTAAGTAAGATGTAATCACTTATAATATAATACACCAAAGTTGAGAATTAAAATTGTTTATCCAAAATCTTTAGATTAGTAATTAATTACAGGTAAGTATCTTTCAAAACTACTTAGGAAATTGGATGTAAAAATTGTACGATGTAAAAGTTCATGTGTTTTTCTTTCTTAATTTACTTATAGAATAGATAAGAACAGGTGAAACCGAGAGTACGGAAGTTAGTTTCTGGTATAAAATTAGTTTTTGAGATTATATTACTTTCGTGGGTATAGATTAATTCCTCCACTTAAATGTTCAAAGCTTCAAAAAAAAAAAAACGCTACGAAATTTTAACAAGAACAAGGGTAGATTTATTTTATACAAAAAAGAACAAATAAGAAATTTTAACAGAACAGGTAGAAGTAGTTATTTCGAGTTTGGGAAAGAAATATTAAATTCTTTCCGGCCAGATTACATAGTGGGTACCAATACACCAATCCCCAGACTTTCAAAACAAACTTCAAGCAGCAGAACTGATGTATTTTAGTCTTTAATTTATACAAGTCTTTAAAACAGCAACATCATCAAATAGTGTTTTCCTAAAGGCTGAATCCTATGTAAGCACTTGAACGATTTCCCACGGACTTATCTGTTCATTCAGCTGAATATATTCAAAGTTCACAACATAACTTTCATAAAATGAAGTGTTAAATTCCACTTCCAAATTTCTCTTGAAGAAAATTTTATACTTCATTTGTTGATGCGTAAGGCAAGCCCGGGATACGCCATATTGTTTTCTCACCGTTTCTTGTAGTAATTCTCTTGAGTTTTCAAACATCGTAAATGATCCGTTACTTCCCATTCTTCATTTCAGAATCATGAGATTCTTTTGAGTGATGCTGTTTTCTTTTTTGCATGGGTAACAATAAACAATGTACTCATGGCACATAGATTGATTACATGCGGAAGTATTGAATTTAACGGAAACTAAAGAACAGCAAAGAATCAACGATCTTACGGTGAATTTAATGGAATTTCCATTTCTTGACGAAGTACATACAATTCATTACTATTGCAATCAAAGGGGAAAAAAACAAATGAATGATTTAATGGTTACATAATGGTTTTTCTGAGAGCGAACGCTTCTTTCAACAAGCAAAGCACGCATCAAGGAATTTTCGATGGTCCAAGATATTTTGAATTCAAAATCCGTCAGTTGTTTTACCAAAATAATATCCAAAATTTCAGTTTTTAAACTTAGAGAATGAAATTCATTATTATTGGAGCGCGTCTAAAAAAAACGTAAAAAAACCACAATGTAAGAAAAATTATTTTACCATAAGACTGTTTATTAAAACATAAATCGTTTTTAATGTTTATATAATATAAATTTCATTTCAGTGCCATTCGTCTTTTAAAAAGTATAATTTCAAAATGAAAACCTTCTATCTACATTAAATGCTTTTTATAGTTCGTTTCTTCGTCTAAAAAAATTTTAGGAACAAATAGTATAACAATAAATGGCATTTTTAAAGATTTCCAGAAAAATTTTGTTTAGTAAAACAATTAAATAAAAAAATTGGAGATTACAGCTTAAATACCTTACTAAACAACCGGAAGATAATAAAATGTTCTTCACAAATATGTAAAATGTGAAAAAAAATTGATGAAATTTTAAACTTCAAACATCTGACCATAATTTATTTTAAAAGAGTCGAAATATTAATCATCTATTTGTAAATAACTGTTCTCTCTGATAGCCGGAAGATAGTAAAATGTTCTTCACATATATGTAAAATTCGAAAAAAAAAATGATGAAATTTTACATTATGTCAAGGTTATTATTAAAAGGTTATTTTAAATTTTGGAAGATTTCCAAAAATAATAGTTTTTCAACTTCTTGTAATGTTTTGCCTATGACAGCCCCTGTGGGGAAAATAAGCTGTATATCGGATTTTTAACTTTGTTTTTAATCTTATGTCAACAAACTTTAAATTAAATTTATAAAATACCTTTCACCGCATTTAAGGTATATTTCTGTACTACAATTTCATTTGAAAGGATTAAAAATTGTAACTTTATACCCTTTAAAGGAACAAAATTTTTCATGAAAATATATTTCAAATAATGATGGCACATTCAAATGTAGGTATCCATTGTGATGGCAGTATCTTTGCATTTCATTCAGTCAGCTCTTATCTAATGGCATTTTTCAAAATACATTAAAAATTTGCACAAATAATAGCGGATATTTCTTTGCCTACATTCTTTTGAAATAAATTACTCATTTGGAATATTATGACATGTTAAGTACAAAGATATAAAATATTTAAATAAGCGTAAAGAAAATAAATATTTAAAAAAGAAAATGTTTTTTTCAATAAAAAACATAAGATTAATAATAAAAGAATTATAAACTTTATGCATGGCATCCACTAATCTTAAAAACCAATGAAAATTTCTGGCATTGTTTTATAAAGTTGCAGACATACTTTTCATGTTTTTCAACAAAATGCATTCTTTTGCTCGGTTGAGCATGGGCAATCAGCAATTCAAATGCTGGTTAAATGTACCGAACAAAGAAACGAATGCTTATTTTACTTATTTCAAACAGAAAAATAAACTTACCGCAGCTCGGAATTTCTCCGCTCCATTTTCCCGACGGCAGACACGCTCGCGACGATTCCCTGAAAAACGAAAAGTAAAACGTGCATTTCAAAGCTCGGAATTTCTCACGGAGATAACAGAGATTTCCTGAAATAATTCAGACTAGAACAAAGAATTAATCTGGCATGTTATTTGTATCAAAAATTATTGTTTGTTATTGAATTAATGAATTTTTGAAACGCGGAAACAATGTTGTAATTTTGTTTCGGAAATAAAGGAGAAAAAACATAAGTAGAATTTCAAGACCATTTCCTTTAAATATTAAGTGCAGATTTTTGGAAGTGATATGTTTTTAAAAAGACTATACCATCAAAAATTGACTAAACTCCCTGCCGTTGTAATTATTACGAAAGGAAATTGCATTAAGTTTTGCTTTGATTATAGGCTTAAAATTTTAACACACAAGTGCCATATAATATTGAATTTTAAAAATGAAAATCACATTATTATGTAATATCTTTTATAAAATGTAAGTATATATTCCTTTTAATATTACATGTATCTACCTTCATTTTTGTTTATTTGTGTAAATTTTGCATCAGTTCATGCATGGTTTATTGTAAATCTATGGTACATGTATGGTGATAAATCTATGGTACATGCATGATGGTAAATCTATGGTATCTATCTATTTTGTTTATTTGTTTAAATTTTGCATCAGTTCATGCATGGTTTATTGTAAATCTATGGTATATGTATGCTGGTAAATCTATGGTACATGTATGATAGTAAATCTGTGGTATCTATCTATATGTTTTTGTCCCGCAAAAACTTTCATGGTAGAATTTCGTCAGTGATAATTTGTATTTGTTGACAGAAATCAAAGAAATAATCCATTGAATTCCAGAGATTCCAAGACATATGACATGCTATATCCTCCAATCCCAAGGATAAGTTAAATAGACAAAAAAAGAGATTTTAAACTATATTATATCTAGACAGATGGACAGGTTATTATATTATTATTTTAAGATGAAAATTGAAACTTTTTATTAAATTTTTACATTGACTATCAAATTTATAAAATCTAAGTAAAATGTGCAGGTTGCCAATAATTAAACAACTGATAGATATTTTGCAAAAGTGTGGTACATTTATAGAAAAGAAAATGTATCGAAAATGTCTTTTAAATTTTTTGGACCTCATAAAACCTCATAAAAAATGAAACGGCTCTTATGACGAATAATACTAGATTTTTTGTTAGATAATTTTTCTAATAATACTGGATAGAAAGAGTATGTTTTCATGTACAAGGAAATAAAAACCAGCTCAACTATTGCAATGGATAGTAATGAAATCTTCAAACTAATGTCTATATGGATATCAATTCCTTTAAAAGAACACTTTTTCATATGTTTGGCTCAGTATGGCCAAACCTGAGTCTTGTGCCATAAAACTCAAACTCAAAACTCAAAAAAAAATCTTTTTAAAGAATTTTTGATCAAGCTGCTTCCGACTAATACTTAATCTGTGTATATTTTGAATATTTAGAAAATGCATAATAAATAAATATTTCCTTTTTATTTATTATTTTTTTACTCCTAATTTTTGTAACTTTTTTTGTTCTCACGGTGTATTTAGCATGTGCTTTAACCCTTTAAAGGGCCATTTTTTTTCTAGTCACATTATGTTAAAATATTTTTAGGCTTGAAATTAGAATAAGAAAAGGGATTCATTTAGCTTATTAGATAAATTTAATTTGATTCATTAATTAATTTGGTTAATTAATAATTAAGTAACAAGTCAAGACACATCATTTTGTGTGAAATAAAGAACTAAAGCATCTTTCTGCCTTTTTACAAAAAAATTGTCAGAACTTATGCCAACCTACATAAATTCATACAAAGATTGATAAATTTGGTGGGAAGCATACTTACCATGGCCTTAGAAAGGTTTAAGACGTACTTTAAGAACTGTCAATTTATTTTTTAATAACTTTGCCCTTTTGTATAGCCCTGAATACTTTTAGTTTTAGATAAGAAATTCAAATCAAGACATTTTATAAAACCTTCTTTCGGAAATTCTTACATTCCCTTTTAATAAATACGCAAGCGAATGACATTATATGACATTCGATGCATGCCGACTTTAAATAGTTTTTCTTTTTGTTGAAGCCATAATGAAATTCCTCAATTTGCGCGTGATTAAAATGGAAGCTTAGAAGTATTGCATACCCGAAAAGTTCATATCCTTCGTCGCATGAATAAGTGACCGTCGTGCCCACACTCAGGTCCTGATTGGAAAGAACAATGGACGCATAAATAGGAACTGCGGGATAAGGACACGTTTTTTCCTTCGCACTTTGTCCTGGAAAAAGGAAAGATAACATAAGCAATCCATTCATAAATAAAAATTAATTGATAACAAATAAACAATTGGGAAAAATAATTATTGTATATGGATATGATAGTAATCAACCTAGAATAGAAGGTCATTTATAATTGACAAATTAATAGTGCCAAGTATTTATTTCATTGGTTAAATATTATTCGAGGAAATTGGCATTTATTTATTCGCATTTTTATACCTTTTTGATCTAATAAATCTTAAATCTAATGAATTTTTTTAAAAAGAAATTAACTATAATATTTTTCATTACATATTTTAAGAATATATTTAATGAAGAAAAGTTTTATGTACTAGTCAAAAGAATTCTTTTATTTTAATTATTTTTTTACAATCTAATTATAAAATCCATATTACTTAAGTGGATCATTAGGTGTCGCCACTGGTAGGAAATCAAAATTTATATAAATTAATAAGGAATTTCTGATTAAATTTTGAAAATAGTAAAATAATACAATATCAACTAAAAATATACAACCATTCGAAATTGTAATTCTCTAACACATTAAAAAATTGAGTAGAAAAGCGGCTACAAAATTTTATATTTATTAAAATGAAACAATTTTTGTTAAATTAAAGGGTTTAAAAACCAAACAGCAATATTGAAACATATTATTTTTGTCTGAACTACTTTAAATATTTTGTAAAGATTATTTTTATCTTAAAATCTTGTTCTTCTTGATACAACGAATTTTTTTTTTAAATATTCAAAATATGTTTCTGTTATCAATTTAATTTAAGAATTATAATGCATCATGAGTTTTCAAGCAAATATTATAATTATTACACTTAAAATGAATGCAATATATAGGTTTCTACTGGTATTCGTATATAAAAAATAACGAAAAAAGTTGTAGATTAATCTTTTAAATGAAAAAAAAAAACTATAATATGCTTCGTAAGTAATATTAGAACATCTGTAAAAATAACATGAAAAAAAAAATAATTAGAAAATCATTTTCTAAATTTAATTATATGATACAGATACGTCTTTCTTTTTCTAAAATTATTCAACATAAATTACTTTCGCAAAAAAGTTCAATCATATTTTAAGAATTAAATTTTTTTCTCATATTATTAAAAATATAATTTTACATAATAGAAGGTAATTTATTAACTAAATTTAATTTTATGGCAAGGAATTATGTCTTAAAGTAGGAAAATCAAGAGTTCAAATATTTACAAATAAAATCATTGCGGGTCTTAATTGGAAATTTCATCTGCGTGTTTTAATTGAAAATTTAATTAACAAAATAAATCATTTCGTGTCGTAATTTGCATTTTTTTTTAACTATGAAAATGGGAATTTTATATTTGAAAATAGTTACAGGTGATAAATAAACAAAATGGGAACAATTAGGCAACTTGAAATAGTTAGCGATTTGCTGCAATTACCAAATAATTATCTCTCTCAGTTAATGCAATAAACATTATTTTACAGAAAACAAGCGAAAGCTAAAATATCTGTAAACACATTTAATGCAAATATTTTAGTTTAAGTAAAAACTAGAGCAAAGAAATGCTTTCATTAAGGGCACGCCGTTTTTGCAAAGTATTTCAATCAGAACACTTAAGATAATTCAATAAATGATCCAAGAAGGTGTTTTTTTTTTTTTTTTTTTTTTTTTACTTTTCACTTTTAGACTTAAAAAAAATCTTAATGGATAAAGCGTGTCACTTTTTATTCACTGCCCAGTTCAGTTTATATTTACCTCAAAACTCTTTTGGAAGTCTTTGAATTGAAACTGACAGTCAGTGTTTCGACTCACAACCATAACCGGTTGTTCAAGGCTCAGAAAGAAGTCTTGAACAGCTCTTTTAAGAAGTTACGGAATTATATCTATTATCATTAAGCTAAACTGATGGAAAAATTAGTACTACTTTCAGTTTGAAAAGATAAATACTATCACATGCTGAAAGATTTTTAAATGCCAGTAAAAAAATAAAATAAAATAAAACATAGAGGTTTATTTTCTAATTTCGGTTTTGTATCACACTTGAGAACCACACTTTTTCTTTAAAAGAAAATTCAAAGACGAATAATTATTTGATAATAGATATTTGTGATAGGAAATTTGTTACTCTATGCTACAAAATAAAAAAAAAATATTACTGAAATTTCTGCTCAGATTTCATGAATTAAAAAAAAAAACGAGAAAAATTCAATCACATATATAATGCATTAACTAACATCGTTCGCAAATAGTTACTTTATCGTTAGTTGTATTGCCTCCAGTTATACCATTATAACTCAATTACGATAGTTTTATATTTATACTGTTTTTATATTATTATTCAACTAATAAAATGGATTCATATAAAAATAGTCTCCTTTTCACAGAGCCCTAAAAACTTAAGTTATTTTATAAACATTACAATACGTTTTAGAAAATAAAAGACTTGATCGTAGATTAAAAATCGTCTATAATTAATTGCGCCTCACATTTTGTTCCTAAAGCAGTTTTTGAGTTCTATTGGAACTTTCAACTATTTCCTGATCAGGAAACTTATTTTTTTAAAAAGTTTCATGAGTACAATGCTAATTTTGTCTCATTTAGTTTTCAGAAAAATTAAAATTCGCTCCTGTTTTCAATAAAATATTCTAGATGGCATCGTTATCTTAATTATACGAAATAAATCGTGTAATCGAATGAATACTTAATTTCAGTGGCTGTTTCTCTATGAAAGCAGCAGGCTTTTAAAAGCTTTTAATATTTGATTATTTTTCCAACTAGTATTAAATACACAAAGAAAATAGGAGGAAGTAATAAAAGGGGAAAAAGAAGACAGAAAATGCATCAATAACTAGGAGCCACGCAAGTTGGGACTCTTTTCGAACAGCCTTCTAAAACATCAACTTCCATTGACTGCACCGTCCTCACGCTGGTGTGATGTGGAAATTTGGAGAGGGGGTGTCAGCTCAAGTGTCTTCTTCGTCAAGTGTCTTAAAAATTACGGAGTCCGTCCCAAAATAGTCGTAGTGTTGCTTAAAAACGGGACGTAATATAACTAAACTAAACTAAATCCGCTGACAGCACAAAAATAGTAGTCGAGAACAAAAATTTCCTCCTATTGATCAGTGGTGGTTCGGTTACTTTGGCTGCAGCTAAAATTTGTCGCTTGGATATCTGTATGATGTTCGCTTTTTTCACAATTGAAGTTTTGCCTTTGCTCTCCTAAGTTATTTATCATCATTTTTTCTATTGATTAATTCTGGTTTCACTTTCACGGACCCCTATAGACACCCATCTCTTTCATACACATTTATTTCATTTTGTTAGATGTTACTGATAAAAAAAATATATATGGAGGATTTTCTAAAATATAATGCAGATAATTAAAATTACAATTATTGGACTATTTAGAAGCACACAGTTGCTATTTTTTAAAAGCTATTTAAACTTTTTTTTAATTTCATTATCTTGACAAATATTTATTGCAGTACTGCTTATTTCTGAACTGACTAGTCGACCTTGCTTGATGAATTTTAAACAATCATTTTCAGAAGAATTCTCCTTTCTTTTACAGTTTTTATTCTGCGTAGAATATGATCTCCCAATTTTAATCAATATCTTAAATCCTCTGAACATTGTTCATTTACATCATTCTTATTTCTCTTATCTGAAATATTATTTCATAAAATAAATTGTACAAAAATTCATATTTAGTCGTTTGTAATTTTTACAAAAATTTGTTTATATCCTTTGAAACTATTGAAATCTCTATATTATCTCTTCTGTACTTATAATAAATATGAATGTATGCTTGTGTGTTGGCACTCTACAGGCCAGGTTATTTAACCTATGGCTACCAAAATTGACACTCTGGTAGATGGAAATGTGCACTTCTTAACGAATCTTTTGAAATTTTAACAATAATTTTAATTAATTAATAATTAAACTGAATTTTGGTGCACTATATTGCATAAAAATAAATTTTACATTGTATCAAAAAAAATTTTAATTCCTTTTTATTGATAGCAATTTAATAGACATAAAAAATTTTCCCAAATTTTGATACTTTTTTGAAAATATTTTTGCCCCATTTCCAACAACAAATTGCACTATTGCTCAGAAATTCAAACCATTCATTGTTTCGCCAAATATTTAATTACAAGATATTCTTCCAGAATTGAAAATTAAAGAAGGAATCTGTTTAAAATCTGTGTTTTTTTACCAAATGAATTTAAAAAGAAAAGTTACAATAACACGAATCCCACAGGGCGCACTTCGGAAATGAGGATGTGAAACTTTCGGCATGGTGATTGGTTCTCGCTGCCCTGATGGGTACCGAAAGAGGCGGGGGTTGGCTACCTCTTATCAATGACGGGGATTACTTCCCTAGGAAAATGTTGGGCCGGGACAGGTGATGGCCCTTGGGATTCAACCACAGTTTCCACCAGTGTTGCTTTCGAGGTTGTCCGGTTATCCGTGTGCGTACGGCCTGGCTGGAGAAGTCAGTTAGTAATTAGTCATTACAATAACACGAAATCTAGAAGATAGACGAACTGCACGTTTACGTTTCGAATAACATTGTGGCACTGATTTCCATCAGAAAGCTTCATATCCTTAATAAACAGAACTTGAGTACGACAATTAAAATAAGATGGCTATTATGTCTAACAATTTGACGAAATAATATATTTCGAAATAATATCATTTATCAGAAATGAAGAATAACCAATATACTCGACGGACTAGCTGATCGGCAAAGGTTACTAGTACAATATATGTCAAAATATGTCTTATATTTAATAACAATAACAAATTAAACATAAATATCTTCCCCGCCATTTAAAATTTTAATAGGGATATTACAAAACCAGTGATTTTCAAAGCTAAACAAAAAGACCCTTCTTTGAACCAGGAAATGCTAATGAGAAAGAAAAAACGTTAGTGAAATTTCCGTCTATGTCATGAAAGCTAACGGTGTTTACATTCCTTAACAACTTCCCCTGCCATGTCCAAAGGCACTTAAAGAATCTAATGCTAATGTCGAAGATATTTAAATATCCATTGAACAGTTTCAAACAAATAAGTCAGAGACTCCGCTGGATAATGCAGTGTAACTTCCTGGTTTTTCATTTCACAATCTGGCTAATCACTTATTGACACGTGATGCCGCCGTTAATTGGATCTGTGTTTCTGAAAGGAAAGCCACACCGGTTCAGCGATTGGGTCCTTTATGGCCGCGGGATGTAGGTCGAGCGGAGAAGATGCAAGGTCAGACCTGTGCGGAACACACACGTGACCTGCCGGCGTCTGCACACATTTCACGATGCTTTTGTTTAGAGTTTTCATCGGTTAAAAGTGTTTGACTCGCGATTTCGACAATATCCATTTCGTTTCTGTGCAGAAGTACTTTTTATTCTGTAGTTTGTCGCAATGGAGGTATCATAGAAGGGTAATTATAAATGTTGTTATGCTCAGGTTAGCAGAAAATTACCTGTGACGGTTTGTTTAAGATCAAGATATGCATTGTCGGATGCCAGGTTAATTGCTATAGCTTTCTTGTAATCAAAATGTTAAAAATAAATGCCTTATTTATCTACAGATAAGAATTGAGCTAAAATAGAAGTTATTTGAATTTTATTTTGATAAATGCCTTATTTACGTACAGATAAGAATTGAGCTAAAATAGAAGTTATTTGAATTTTATTTTTATTTCACACACAAAATTCTTTTTTTTTTCCCTTGGAAATCACTATCAATTAAGAAATTGGAGTTCTAAATAGGTCCATCTTAAAAAGCAATGACATTTGAAATCATTCGGAATAAGCACCTTATTCTATGTTATTTGTTTTTTACTTTCTTATTTAAGAAGTATATAGGAAGTATTGTAATCGTCAAAAAATTCGAACTCGAGATTTTGGCGTGTTTCCAAATTTTAAACATCTCTGAGTTCGGAAAAGACTCTCTTCACATTATTAGCCTTTGTCTGTGCGTCCATCAGTCTGTGAACAAGATAACTCAAAAACGCTTTGAGCTAGATGGATGAAATTCTGTACATAAATTTACTACTAAATTTGTAGATTTCTATCAAGTTTTGCTTGAAATCTATTCACAAGAAATCTGTCTGTCAGTCTACTCGAGTACAAGGCAGCTCGGTAGCTATTAAACGCAAAGAGCTAGGTAGATGAAATTTGGTACATAGGTTAAAAATCTGAAATACAGATTCTTGTCAAATTTTGAACCAAATTTGTCAAAGGATTGATCATCTGTCTGTCTGTACTTTTGCATGCTTGTAACTAACTCAGAAAGACAATGGAACTCAAATGAATGAAATTCAGGTTGTTATCCTGCGATTGCAACTTGTAATTGCAATTCCGTGTTAAATTTTGGTTTCAATCGATAGACAAAAAGGCGTCCAAATTACATATTCGCACAATAGATTTAGTAAAAAGGCTAGATTCACACCAAAGATCTGTTTCGTAGTTATTGTTCGCCAATATCATGAGACTATGGCAGAATGAATGATGCCTATGAAAAAATATTATTATTTGTCATTCATTCATTATTCATTGTCATGCCATACAATAAATAATGATATATTTTTCACCAAATATAATAATTCAGCATAGTACTGGCAAGAATTTTAAATTGTCATCTATAATTGATTTTATCCGTTTGTTTAAAGCAATGAATCATTGGAGAAATGTCATAAAATTTCACATTTTTTTTTGACAGTACAAGATTTTCGGTAACTGTTTATTTGACTTCAGGCGGAACATAAAATTTTACTTTTAGCTAATTCATCAATTCACCATCAAAAACATTTTTTATTGAAAAATCTAAAGGTGAAGGATAATTAATGCCTTTTATTCAATATATAACCTTATTAGCATAGGATATTTTACGATATTTTCAAGAAATTACTCAATATTTAGATTTTCGGTCAATATCGTGGAAATGACGCTACAATACTATTGAGCATTTTGTACTTATAGTGAAACTAAAAGAAGCTTCACTTCCTCATAAAAGTAACATTATTGAACTCGGACATCAAATCATTGTTGGATATGTCTTTCTTTGTTTACACCAAGAAATTCATACGGCTTATTTATAAAGCGTATTTGCAGCCAACCTGTGCACTTTACAATGCCTAGGAACCCTTTGAAAAAAAAATTTACTCATCTCAAGAAAATATCTAAATATTTTATCCGGAAAATCATGATTTTTACAGAAAAAGAAACTACTGAGCGAAACTCGGTCTCCCAGATACTTCTCTTTATTGACGCATTACATCAGTGGCTTCGGAATTCCCCTAGGAATAGTATTACATTTTCCATCATAGCTCTTTAATTATATGACTAAAAGTGGCAGATTTGCATTCAATGTATTCAAATTACCAGTCTGTTGTAAACTACCGGTAACAAAATCACCAATAAATAATGTATTGCACATTTTTCCGCTTTTGTGAGTTTCAAATGTCAGTCTAGAAATTACAAGTCTTTAGTGATGAATTCTTAATTATAATATGGAGTTATTTGTTTTTAAATAAATTATGGTGCTCTTAGACATTATTTGTTTTAGCCACGTAAACTGCCTTATACTGCCAAGCTTGTGCTATCTTTGACAAGAGGTTATTCAAAACAGCATTTATTCTACTTGCAATTTTTTCTCGACATTCAAATAATAAAATGTTTTAGAAGGAAAATTTACTTTTAAAAGTTCCTCAGTTACCTTTTATATATTTTTCAAGGCTTTTAATTCAGGTGCCAAAAAGAAAAATTTCAAGGTCTAGATTCGAAACGGAGTGACTGACCATTAGCAAAACTAGTCGATTAAGGAAAGGTTTTATACAAATTCGTATACCAAGCTGTTAAATTTTGAAATGCGAAAATAATACGTCTTGGAATTCGCTTTACCTTACATCTGACACCAGACTGTCCACGCTTGAGAAACGGGGAAAAAAATTGTAATGCCTTAAAAGACATCTTTCGTCGTCCTTGGATAAAGTAGTTCAAACTAGTTTTGGGGATGAAATAACATCTTCTTGTCGCTTAGAGAATTTCCTCGTGACAGACACACATTGAAGAGATTAGGTGAAAGAAGAAACAAGGGAAACACAAAACCGCCAACAGGAAGGATATTACTTTTAAGGGAAGATTTGGAACGAAGAATAATCCTTAGACTTGTTTATTTGTTTGCCGAATAACTGTAAAATCTGTAATCTGCCATGTACAGGAAAATAATCTTTTCCTGAATATCGAATGAAATAGTATTGCAAAAAAGTGAGACATTTTTCTATATTTTTTTCATAATTTCTTGGTATTAATGTAATATATATTAACAAGTTTGAAAATAGTTGACAAAAAATTAAAAATGATTAAATTAATAAAATGCAGGGTGGTTATAATTAAAGTTCTCCTTTAAAATGGTCATAAAAGGAAAACAACTGGACCAGATGTTATCAAACTTGATAATAGTTTAAAAAAAGGCCATGGAAATTTCTTTTCCACCAAAAAATGTTCAAAAACTCATCACCAGGGGTGAAATGACACTGCATTCAATATTGTTAAGCAAAATAGGACATGAAGACACCTGTTTAAAATGTATTTAATAGTTTCTGAAACTTGTTACAAAGCATGTTCATTGCGTTTTATCTCAAAAGCGCTGTTTACGGTGATAATCTAAGCAATTTGGCGGAACTGAAAGATGCGATACACCGACTAATATTTCTCCTGATACGCTAAGAGCTACTGGTGAGAATGCAGTAATGCGATTTAACTTACTATCAGAAAATGGATGCGTTGCTTGTTCAATGTGGATGCACATTTACAAGCTTTGTAACACGTTTCAGAAATGATTAAACACAATTTTAAACCGATGTCTTCATGTCCTATTTTGTTTAGCAATATTGCATCGCCATATCTTCTCTGGTGGTAAGTGTTTGAACTTTTTTTTTGGTGGGAAAGAAATTACCATGATCTCTTTTAACTATTATGAAGTTTGATAACATTTGGTTCAGTAGTTTTCCTTTTATGACCATTTCAAAGTGGAACTTTAATTATAACCACCCTGTATATAATCTACTACTTAAAATTATGAATAAATTGCTAGAAAGAAATGATGACAAAAATGGTTAACCCCGTAAGTATCAGGAACAAAAATGTTGAGAAATCATTAAAAAAATGTTCGATCGGGTCATAAAGATATCAAGCTTAAGGTCTTTTCATGTTTTTCTGGAAATAAGCTACCAGATAGTTTGCATGTTTTCCGCGTAATACAGCATAACTCATCTAATATTTAAAGTGAAAACATATTTGAATTTTTTTGATTCTGAAGTTATTAATTCCTGTTAGCCCATAAAAGTCGTGGTACAATTTTTTTTTTCTCTCTACGCATTTTTACGAGTAATAAATATATTCTACGATGAAAGAAAGCACTTATATAGATCACATGCATACAAATTACTAACAGATTAAATCAAGGAAATCATGCAGCAATAGTTTTAAGTGCAAAAAAAAAAAAAAATAAATAAATAAATAAACATTCATCTTACTATATTTTTAAGTACAAATTTTTTTAACAAATTATCAACCGATTTACATATTTTAATATATCTTTTGCGATTGCATAAAAAAATTAATACTGCAATATTATTTTGATTATCATGCAATTTATTATTCTTTTGATGACGAAAGTTTGTTTTTCTTTTGGTAGATGCGCATGCTATATTTTGGAAGTAAATATGTCACGAATTTTCATTCCTGCTGTTTGCGCTGTTTGCCATGCATTAAAACAAAAAAGAACGAAAATAAAATAAAACTCTTCTTCTTCAAAACGGAATATGCGAAAACAATACGAGATTGGAAATGATTCTTTACAGACTGGTTCTTTAAATTATGCAAAATAGAACATGAGCATCCATAAATTTCTTCAAACAATTCTTTAAAATAAGAGTAAGGAATCTTATTCGAAATCGTGAATATATTACAAATGCTTATGAATTTAAAGAATCTCTCGAACACTGACAATTCCAGTTTCTAACACGATATTGTTTTTGAGTTTAGTATGCTTTCAGTAAACTGCTAGATGTAAAAGCCGCTTTATACGCTCTACAAGCTAGACCGTTAGACCAAGGGTAACTCTTTGGAGAGTAATTAAATTAGTGTCACTAAGAAAAAGCTTTGTAAAATCTAATTAAAATTTTAATTAATTCAAAATCAATAAGAATTTAAATTTTCCCCCTCAATGACTTGAGAATATAGTATTGCAGAAAAACCAGTTTTACATTATCTCAACATTAAAAAAAATATATAATCTATTTTAATTTTAGGGTGAAGGCCTTAGAGTTGTAACCTAGTTTAATTATGCACCAATTTTATTGCAAGCTTTACGCTTTTTGAATTTTATTAATTTTTAACTTTTTTATATTTTAATTCGTTAGCTTTGGAACCTTCAGCTTTTATTGAGCTTTGAATTCGATTTTCATACCATATCCTTTAACACAAAAGAAGAAGATTAAGAAATGTTGAATTTCCATTACTTATTTGAATACCTTTGTCTCAAATTTAATGGAAATATGTCTTATTTTATAGTATTCTAATATTATTTTGTGAATTTGTAAACTTAGATCAGACAATAAAATAACATTATCAAAAGTCAGATGTAAAATGACGCTTCTTTGTTATGTTAATTATCATGTTACATTTTCGGACTAAAAGTTTGAATTCACTTTTGTTCTTACAAAATTTTTAGTGTTAGTTTTGAATGAAGCTTTTATATTATTTAGCTTTTATATATTTTATATTATGATTGAAAAAAATATCTTTGAGTGACAGTTCGTTCAAAAAGAAAATTTTCTTGTTTTATTAAACAAAAAAAAAAAATCTGATCATCATTAATTTAACTATGAATTTAAACATTGCAAACAAAATGGGAAAGAAATTCAGATATTTAATATTATAGCTATATATATAATTTTTATATTAATAATTAGCAAATACAATCATTCATGATATACACACGCAGACCAAAGCATATTCTATATGTAATTAAATACAGAATTTTATGATATCACAAAAACTATCAAATTCTTTTTTCTAAATAAATAATAAAAATTCTATGGTATAATATAATTTATATTTATTACTGTCTTTTTTAAATTTAAAATTGACTTATAATAAACAGCTACAGTTTCAAAAATGAAATTTCAATAGATAGATCCACAGTATATTGTTACTAGTTTGACATAACTGATTTCACTTTCAGTTAATAATCTAGACTGATTTTGGTTCTTATAATGAAATAAATTGTATCTACATATTACCTTTTTAAGAAATAAAAGAGGAATATTTGTTACAGTTTTCATACTTTAGTATAATTATATTTTATATATAATATTTCTAAAATTTATATTGTATTTCTTTTTTTTTTTACTTTCATAAATAGAATTTTAAAAAAATAAATGAATTTCTTGAAATTCTTTTTATTCAAAAGTTAAAAAAATATTTCGAAAAAAAAAATTAGATAAAATTTAAAAAAAAAATAAAACTTTAATGTGAAAGAAAAAATATTCATTACACATCTCAATTTAATTGAAACTGTAGAAGAATGACTGAACTGCGATTAATAAGATAAATATAAATAATCTATAATTTAAAGAATTAGAAGCAATTTATACATTATTCAGATCATTAGTGAATGTAAAAATTGAAGATATAAATATAAAGAAAAAGAAGAAAGGACAGCAGAAGTTTCCAATAATGTTCATTATCTTAGTTTCAATTTAAATTTACAACAATATTATTTTTCAGTCAAAGTTATATTATGAAATAGGCAAATTAAGCAATTATTTAAGAGCTTGAAACATTAGGGAACCCCAAAATTTCCATACATTCTGTAATTCCATTTAATTTACAACGGGTTTATACTCAAAATGATTTAAATTTAAATCAAATATCGCTTGATTAGTATAACATCATTCTAAAGTTCCTAACTAATCATCTTTTACAAATTTTATATTATGTTGTTTAAAAATCTAAAAAAATATTTTTCTCTTTAATTTAGAAATGTTTGGTTCTATTATTCAATAATATTTAGTTTGGACATATAAAATTTTTTAAACTACTTTTTTTAAAAATTGAATCTTGTAACAAATAGGTGGTAGCCCTCTTGCAGCTATAGAAAGAAACAAGTAGTCAAACCTGGAGTCGTCGAAAATGTAATCGTTAGAATTTGATTAAATTGTTTTATGTATTAATTATGTTGTGTTTAGTTGTTTGCAACTGTAGCTTATTGAATCTTAAATACAATTTTATTTGAGCAAGCCGGCGTCTATCATTCTTAAATCACTCGGTCACAATGTTAAATTTTTTTCATGTAAAATACTGAAACCATCTCATTCGAAAGGAGCCCTTATTTAGATATATAGTTAGTTTGTTACATAAAACTGCTTATATGACGAATTAGAATCCATAATAAACTTATAATATTAGAAATTATTGAAAAGAAAGGGATAGGTCATTGCATTGGTTAAGGATCTGAAGAAGATTTGATCCAGTCCCGCTTCTAATACTTTAATAAATAATTATAATTCATAATCTATTTTGAGATTCATTTATAAATAGCAATAAGTCACATCATTATAAGAAGCAATAAGTCACATCATTATAAGGAGCAATAAGTCAAATATCATTCAACAAATACTTTAGACGAAATCTAAAGCTGCCAATATTAAATAACTAGAAAAGGAAACAGATTTTACTCATCTAAATAATTTTAAAATCTCTATCAAAATAAGTATTAAAATTATCAGAAGGATATAATTATTACCAATCATTATAACGCATTAAATCAACGTGCTAAAACAATGTGTATCGTCTAGATAAGGTGAAATCGACGTAAATAAAAAGATTAAATCCGAATCGATAGCCGTCTATCCAATGAACTAAATCTCATAAGTACATAGAGACCCTTCAGGTACGGATATATTCTTACGCTATTTCTGTTGCTTCCATGAAAGCTCAATAAATTGTGTCACATTATTGTTTCCATAACGTGCTGAAAGGACTACCCACTGGAAAAAAGGTTCTGGTTACTCGATAATTCCTTAATGGTTATCAGAGGGTAGCACAGGGATTGTTCTAGGAGGACCGGATGTTCCGCATACCTGGTCATGCGGAAATGCGCGCGCATTTTGTAGCCCAGTTGATAAGTAATTGTCCAATAATCGACCTCCAAGAGTCTAGCCCATTGTCTGAGAAAAAGAGTCATTCTATAAATGGCATATAGTCTTTTCTATTGATTAATCTGAAGCAGAATGCTACCAGGAAGCATGTATTGGAAAGGAACGGGTGGGTGTTGGCGATTTGTGACTATTTAAAATTAGTTTTGTTCGAAAATTCTCATTTAGTTTGTTTCATGTAAAACTTTTCCGATTCTTTCTTTCTTGCGCTGATTACATGTCGCAGAATTTCTATAATTCAAATTCCAACGGAAGAACTAGGTTAATAATTGGGTATTCTACCTGCAACAATACCGAATGAGTTTCTTCCGAATTCTTTTGGGAACAATTTAAATAGCACTTTGTTCTTTAGGCATGGACAGACATCTTTAAACTTATCGTGTGTTATTACTTTCTCGCTTGAAATTGATCATTAGATGATCAACTGAATCTGTCAAACAGAAATAGGAGTATCCCTGCCACTAAACTGTGTGACTGACGAACTTTCATTTCTACAATTTTCACTACGTTTCACTCTTCAGTCGTAATATTTTTGAATCGGTAAAAGTTACTCGACTTCATTTTGTGTACATTTATTTTTATTTTTTAATAAACGTATGCGATAAATTAAATTCATTCACTCTTTTAAAATCAATTTGTAGTGGTTACATAACTTTATTACCTTCTCCTTTTATACAATAGATGGCGTTACCTAATTAATATGAAGGTATATTTCCCACAATCCTTCTTGGAGGTCATTATTAGATTGTATTTTAAGTGAATGTCGTGTATTTTCGTGTTTGTGTTTGTTTTGTCTTGTGAAATATAGAACTCAAAAAATGATTAAATAATTGTTCCTGAATCTCATCTATTATTTTCAGCTAACCTCATAATGAAGCTCTAAAGAGTTTTTTCCCTCTATAAATTCTTTTAAACATCGCTTAATTTTTGAAAATAAAATCGCTGCGTCAACTAAAGTACTCCTACTTATCTCGAGGGTTTCACTTTTCGAGAACTCTTCAAGCACTACTGAATTAGCAAGCATTAGATCATTCTCCCATTCCAATTGATCATAATTAGAAAACTGTAAGCTCAAAAAATTCTACTTTTAAGCATCAAAGTACTGTTTTTGAACATTTAAAAACTATGTGACGATTAGTAAATAATTCTTAATTTTACTATGACTACACTTACAATATCTTCATTATTACATGCGCTCAATACACAAAAATTAAGCACACGAATGAAAAAAATTAAGATGAACAAAAAGAATTCGTTTAATACACAAGGTTCTTACATGCATCTTCTTTATTATGCGAGTACATTCATTTCAATTTGCAAATTATTCTATCATAACGAAAAACTGTTATATATCACTCGACTAGAAAGTTTAGAACGAGAAATTAATTAGATAATATAATTTTTTAAAAATATTATATTTCTCTTTTCTAAATATTAAGAATATTGAACACATTTTTCTTTTTTTTAAGTTCTTGGTCAGTTCAGACTATATATTTTTTTCAGTGATTTCATGCCCAAATTTTATTTGTAATTATTATCCATGTCCATATATGCATTACGAAATTACTGTCTTGTAAGGGGTGTTGTCATATCTTGTAATTTTTTTATCCACATTTATGCGACAGGATTTTGTTGTAATTCTCTCAGAAAATAATCTTTATGTCTAAATATTTAATGCTGGACATATTAAATAAAGTTTCATTTTTATGGATAAGAAGATTTCTCATTACACAACAAAATTTGAAAAACTTTATCCTAGAATTTTCTATATAATATCTCGGTTGATATCAAAACCTAAACTTGGAATAAATAAATTTACTTGATAAATTTCAATGAATTTTCTCAGTCTAGAAAGTTTCCTTTTCCTTTTTGTTTGTTAACACTAAACAATCTGAACGAAACATTTATTAAGATTTAGAGATTTAGATTCAACTATATATTTAAAAATGTTGGATGGTATTTCGTCAAGTATCATAAAGCAGTCTTTTATTTTATGATACGTGTTATTTTTTATGATTTGTTTTTAAATAATTTAACAAATGATGAGTTTTATAAATGAGTTTGAAAAGATATTTTTCGCATCCATCATTAATGAATTATTCACCACAAAATAGAAGTTTGAATACACAACTAAATTTACTAACCATAAAAATTAAAATAATCTCTTATTAAGAACGCTTTTTATTCCCTTATTTCTTTCCATTTACATATTTCTTCGAAACTACATGTTTTTTTTTCTTCAGCTGGGAAAAGTTATCAGAAATGTGAGTATTATCTATTGATACGCTAATTTAGTACCTATTATCTCAGATCAGCTCACATGTTTTCTTTATCAAACCTTAATTACTTTTTTTGATACGAATTAACAGCTGTACTAAACAACAAAAAACAAAAAAACAGATTAATTAACTAAACATATTTATAATCAACTAAACTGAATGACTATTAGATGACGCATCATTACAAAATCCAGTATGATTCATTTTTCTGCAATACATTTTAAAAATGAAAAAAAATTATCGAAAGAAGAAATAAGAGAAACGCTTATTGTATTTTATCCAATGAAGTGGAAAATAGGTTTCTGTGGTAGAAATAATGAGTTTCTGTTTTCAAAGATTCATACAGTTTCAAGCACCAATGAGAGTCATTCAAGCAAAAATGGTATTTTCTAATTATCGAGGTTCTAGAATAATTTCTTAATGAAATGAAATAAACGAGAGCAATTAGAGAAGTCGAAACAAAAATTTTGTAATTGTGATCTTAATATTCCTGTGTGTGTGTGTGTGTGTGTGTGTGTGTGTGTGTGTGTGTGTGTGTGTGTGTGTGTGTGTGTGTGTGTGTGTGTGTGTGTTATATTTTAAATAGACTGATGAATCAAGTCAAAATATTATTACATCATCATATTATTATACTATCATATTATTACATTTCGAACTACAATAGAAGTTCTCCTTTCTTAAAAAATTTTATTTTTAATTTTGTCTCGGGAGAAAAGCAATGGTGAATTCAGATATTTTACAGCTCCAGAACGTGAATATCATGAGATGTCTCGTTTAATAATGATTTAATAACATTTTTAATTTAATCAAAATCTTTATGATTTATTTCAGTATTTTATACTAGAAACGTTTAATGTCTTATTTAATATTTTTTAGTATGCATATTTTGAAAATTTGACTAAAGTAATAAAATTCCTGAAAATTTTTCCATAATTATTAATTAATATTTTCTGATTAAAAACGCATGTATTTTTTATGATAGATAATAAAAAAAGCATTATAATAAGCTTCAAACAAATGCAACATTAGAAATTATTATTTTATATGAATTATCAAGTGGAAATAACCTAACTAATTAAAGGAATAATTAATATTCCAATATATTATAAATAAGTAATCAAGTATATTTTAATTTATATAATATTGCTATTAATAATTCAATGTAAACATACAATATAGTTCTGCTATTTTATAATGCGTTGAATTTTTATCTTTTACAAGTTTACAATTTGGCAAATGGGCCCGTAAAATTTAAATCATTTTGCCTGGAGCCCCATTTCAGTCTAGCGGCTCAAAGCAGCTGTCTAGTTAGAAATACTTCATTATTTTAACTAAAACTTCAACAGCACTGAATGCTCCGGCACCTAGAATCTTGAAGATTCCTAATAAAAAGGAATGAGAAAGGGGTGAGTTCATATTAAGTTCATGTCAAAAGTTGAAAGATTTAAATTTGCAACTGACGACAAATATTGAGAGAAAGACATGGTTGGATTGGGGCTTGCAAAGAATAAAAATGAACAATGTCAAAGGGAAAAACTTAGGTTCAATATAAGCTTAAATGTAAAATTGGAGCTAAAATATATAAAAAAAATTAACTACTGAACAAAAAGCATAACAGTAACGAAACAAAGAATAGAAGCATATATGAAAACAATTCGATAACCACAGACAAATTACTGGCATAAACAGGAAATAGTGTTAAAACAATGTAAAAAAAAAAAAAAAAAAAATTGGATCTAGAAAAATTCAAGGAAAATTCCAGTTTCTCACAGAAATAATGTATATATTTTGTTCAAATCTCTCGTCGTAACGGCAAAAAAGATGCAGAAAATCATGCGTTTTGTAGGAACTAAGCGACGAATGTATCCATAAAATAGTTTTATTAGAAAATTCAAAAATGTGCCCGTAGTAAGAATATTTCATACAAGAATAAGAAGAAGAATACTGAAAAAAATCTTAAAAAAAAAAAAAAAAAAAAACATTGATTGAAATAAGCAATAAAAGCTTCCAAATTCCTAAAACCAATCCTTCTTCTTTTTTTTTTGGGGGGGGGGGGTTCTTTGAACTCTTCCTGAATCGCTGGAACGCACTTATATCCTACATCGAATGAACAAAGAGTGGACATTCTGCATGATGTACTTTATACATTGTCAAAAGGTGTTTCACAATAATTATTGCAAAAAAAAAAAAAAAAAAAAAAAATGCTTGACCTGAAGTGGACAGTTCAAAAACGAAACTTCTTCAAACAGTAGCAATCCAGAAGTGGACAACCTCTTACCCTTAACTGTCCGTCCGAAACCCAGGGTTCAACATTCGGAACGACAATTCATGAACTTCTTTTACCCAGGTTACGCTAATCCCTCCACTGATCTTATCAAATAAAATGGACTAAAAGCTTTTTTGTGCGTGGACACAATAAGATTACCCCTCTACTGTGACGCCGTAATGACCACGGGGTATTATCACTATGTTTCTTCTTTCGTTAATGTTTTTTTTTTTTTCTCTCTCGTTCTTCCATTTCGTGAATAAACGAAAAGGGTTGAAACTTTATTTCCGCATCTTTCCATCACGTCGTGCAGTGTTTAAGATGGAAACGTGGAAGTAGAAGCGAGAATAATAATTATGGCAACGATGTACATTGTTGTTTTTGTGGGGATTCTTATACAAACGGTTGTAACCGTTGCTATCTGATTCACCTAATGATTCGTAAGTATCTTATCGGAATCGGACACGTTTTCTGTCTTCTATTTTTGGAGGGTAATAGATCTAAGAACTGTGGTTGCTACACTTAAATACTTGGGGTAAACGGAGAAGATAAAAATGCCTGTGTGCTCCTAGTGTTATTCCGCGTGTAAGTCGTGATTTCTTTTAAGAACCATTTATAGGGCAAAGACATTTCTTGCGAAAAGAAAGGAGTATTAAATGAATCTGTTTTTAGTGTTGAATTCGAAGCAGAAGTTAACCTTTTCATTATATTGATGTAAAGAAATGCAAGATGTAGTTGGAATGAAAAAACTATAAAGTAATAAGAAAATAATGAAAAATGTATGCAAATTTACATATGTAGATAGTTTCTCCAGGTAATGATATTCAATTAATAATATTAAAAACTTTATCAAGGCTTTATTATATAAATTAGAATTTGCTAAGTGAAAACGAATTCCTTGAATGAAAACTAATTCTGATTACTAACAGAAAATATCAGATATAATATAAATAGAATAATAAAATGATTAAAAATATTGCCCTCTTTAATATCTAATAAAAACCAATGTTTCAATTCTCATTTGAAAAAATAATACAAAACAAAACAAATGGCATGCATGGAAACTTATATATATTTATTAAATCAGATATAAAAAATAGTTTTTAAAGGATAGGTCATGAGCGCATATCGTTAAAATTCATATACCATGTATTTTAAAATGATGTATGTTTCGGAATAATTTTGGATGTGAAATTGTTCTTATCCTGACCATTTAAAAACATTTATTAAATTCACTCAAGTAGAAGGCAATCAGTTGGGGGGAAAGAGATTACAATAAACTGAAGTTTCAAAACGTCTTGCGGCTTCTTACAGTATGATTTACAGTTATACAGTACAGTTTTTGGAATCAGTTCGAATTAGAAAATTCAGTTACAAGAAGACGTATCCAAAATGGTCCTATTTCAAAATTCCATCTGATAATCATGATATGCCTTTTTACAGTCTAAAGAAGGAGCATTACTCACGTCTCACCTTGCCTGTGATTAACTTTTAAGTAACAAAAAGAAAAATATTCACTGTTGCAAATAGAAACCATCTTCAAATTGCACTCATATATACAAGAATATTTGTATACGTATTCCTATCACATGATTGCAAAAGATATGCTACATTATGATGGAGCAGAAAGAACGTCATTTGGACCAAAAATAGTGGATGTTGTTAATACACTTCCCATATGCTGAGATTTACCTTGGAAAATGTTTCTAGTTTCTTTTCATCTAGAGAGAGCGAGAGGACTAGGAACAAATAGTCTCATAATAAACAAAAAAGAAACGGGAGAGATAAAATCCTAATTTTCTGAGTAATCTTTAGGTGGTCTTTTAGATCTGTATGCGCTTCGTAGATGATCAGAATGATATTCCTAGTCCATATACAATACCAGATTATAATGTCATTGAAGATGGCTGATAATGCTTGCTCTATTAGTGAGTCTTTTTTAACGAGCAGAGTATGGAACGAGCAGAGGAGCAGAGAATAGAAGAAAAGGACTTGCCATTTGTTCTTCAAATCTCAGTTGTATCGAGCACTTTTTAGATAATTTGAAGTGGCAGTTGGCTTGAAGAATTCGTAGTTGAACTGGAAGAGGATTTGTTCCGAATCTCTCCATTCAATTTATTGATAGCATTATTTGAAACAGAAAAGCGACATCCAAGACTATTTCAATTACAGGAGGACATATTTCTTATTGAGTACCAGGCATCGAACTTTTTGACCAGTAAAGTGATTTCATTGTTTCATATATTTATGTATTTCTATAGTTACTAATTTATAAATTATGCCTTCATTACGAAAATGAATTTTAATTTTCTTTTTTTTTGTAACCTTAATTACAAACATAATTATTGACAGAAATATAAACATTTCTTATATAAACATCAAATTCAGGATTTTATATTAGTTTATTTTAGAGTTACGTCAGAAAACGGAGTGATCTTTAAATTTTGGTGGGTATTTTTTAATATCAGCAAATATTTTTTTTTCAGTTCTTGAATTAAAAAAAAATATACAATCCTGGATGTAAATTTGTCGAAATCTCTTCAGTCCATTCAAATTAGAATTTATTAAGGATTATTCAATAAAGAAGTAAAAAATAATAATTTAACAACCCGTTTAAAATTTTATTTTCTAAAATTGGTTTAATCAAAGTCCAAAATTACACTTTAGAATGTAAGCAAAAATAAAAAGAAAAAAAAACATTAAAATGCATGTTTATTCCTTTTCCGCCTAACCTATATTCAAGTATGAAGGGGTTTTTTTCCCCTGACAATCTACGACAAACTTTAATAAATGTTACACACATTAAAAAAAACAATAAAACTTTAATGGAGAAAAAAATGACATATTGTCTTTTTCCTCAATTTTATTTATTGTTTTTAGATTCACGACTCTCCTAAACTGTTGAAAGAACCGTGAGAAAAAGCATGAGGTTGAAAACGGGATTCTCAAATGACAATCATCCGGCAACAAAGTAACCTGAGCATTATTGCGAATTGCATAGTGGCAACAAGGGCATCCACCATTTACGGATGTTCTCTTCCATTCACTTCACTTGTCTTCGAAGCTATTTGTTCCGGATCAGTTACCTGCAGGATCATCGAAAATCTGCAGGATTTTGAATTGATGTTCCTTTGACAGGAAAGGCCTTTGAATAGCCATTATTACTAGGATAAGTTCCGAAAAATAAAGAAATGTAAATGATCTGAAGCAAAATACCTTTGAAGGCTGCAGTTATATTTTTTATTGTTGATTTTGACCTATTTAGATAATTCCCTGTAATCTGGAATTTTCTTCTGATTACTTTTGTATTCTTGTATTATGCAAAGCGTGATGATCAGACATTTCCAAGTATCAAGTCTTGTTAATCGGCTGCAATTCGAATTAAATTTTAAAAATTTTAAAATCTTGAAATGGAGTGCAAGACACAAATAAATTTCAATGTTTTAAAATTCTTTCAATGTTATTTATTGATTATTAAATGATTAACAGTAATCAAATTGAAAGAAAAAAATCTTTCTATAATGAAAGATTTTATTTGAAATGTAAATAATTAAAATGTAGATGCTCGACTAAATTCAAAATTTTAATCAATATTTGTAGAGGATTTCATTTCTTGTCTCTAACTGAATTAATATCACGTCAGATTCCTCAATCAAACAACGTTCTAATATGAAATTTTTTTCTGATTTTGGTGATTGTTTTTCATCAGTCCTAGAATTTAAATCAAAATAAATTTTTAAATGTTAAAAAATTATCTTAAAATAATTAGTATTTAAAAAATTAATAAGATTTTTTTTTAAAAAAAATCAGAAGCTATTATTTTTTTCACGTTGCAGTAAGTAAAAAAAATACAAATGAAAATCTAGAAATATACAAATTATTTGTCCTAAGCTATATAGCAATCGTATTTGCATAACTTAAATTTTTGAATTTTCAAAATAAATGTAAAGTTATTTAGCCATTAACCAATATGTTTTTATTTTTACAATTTAAAACAAGTTTATCAATGCAAAAATTTAAATCTAATAACTGACAGATTATTTTTTTACTCATTTCCTTAAATTATGAATGAAAATGTTCAAATTATTTCATGTTAAATCCTTGTACTTATTTAAACAGAATTGCATAGTTGAAGTTTAAAATAAAAAATAAATCAAAAGTTTAAAACTAATATCAAGAACCTCTAATATTTAGGAATCTTATTTCTTGCAGTCATTTAAATGTTATTATGTACCATGTTTGAAGTTACACAGCTTTTAATAAAAAACACAATTGCATTCCTCTTTGTATTGAAAGCATTCATTTTTGCATTAAATCCACCATAAAATACTCATTAATTCCGTATATTTTAATGATCTTTAATAAAATTTATTGTTAGCTAACAAAAGAAAGAAAAAAAAATAACATATAACACAATAGCTTTTCTTCAGATGCTTATATTCGTCATTTCCACGAAACAAATTTAATTATTTATTTTTCCAGCAAACATTCTTGTAATCGTAGACCAACGTTCCCTGAACAGAAAAAAAGGTAACAATTATTCTCGTTGGCAAAACGAAGGTCAACACAGTAAAACCTTGACCAACTGTGTTATAGACTGTCCCTCCTTTAAAACAACTTAACTGGGGTTTATATTCAAGGTCTTCTTCGTTATGGGCCTGTTTCTTTTGATGAAAGTTATACAGAGTTTTAAAGTCTGCTAGTTTCACACGTCAGTGGCTCACAAAATTGAGTGCTCGGTTCCGCCGGAAAGAACACACTGGAATGAGTCATAGTTCGACAGGAATTAAATAAATAGCAAAAGCAGCTGGTGGATGGAAGTAGAAAAGACTTTTTTTTTTATTTATTATAGAGATATCTTGTAATGTTACGTTAAATTACAAGCAGTTTTTGTGATGAAAAATATTTCATAATATCAACTGACATTCTCAAACTTGAGTTGTAGACAGTAAGAGGTTATTTAGTTCATTAATAAATAATTTCTACATTATGGATGAAAAATGACAAAGGAAACTAGATAAAATACACCAGATTAAATAGATTTTTTAAAAATAGCAATATTGATTATATATAAAATTTACTATTTATAACTTTCTTATTTAATTTCCATTGAAAATAGTGTAAATGAAAAATGAACATTATAATAATCGTTCCAGGAACTTCTTGCTTAAAATCATAAATGAATTTTTTAAAGTGTCTTAAGTTTTTAAAAATTCAGAATGATTCAATACTTAAAACATATATTACTTTTTAAACGCCAGAAATTATTATTTCTAAAAAGATAATTCTATTTGATCGATCACAATTCAACATTTGTTACTTTTCACTCATATATGGATCGTATTTTGCTGTAGTGGCGGATTTCCAATTAAATATACAAGGCAATTGCCTAGGGCTGCTAGACTTAAAGAGAGCCACAAGTATGTCGATAAAAAAAATACAAATTCTTTGATTGATGTAATAATGACAAAATATTAATACTTCGTCATATAATTGGTTAGGTCCCCATATATTTCACTTAGTTATTAGAATATTTATAAAACCTGGCACCTGTTCCAATAATATTGTGTACAAGTCTGGATGCCTGGTAGTATGAAATCATAGTAAATAAGATAAAAAAAATATATTCACAAAGTTAATAAAATAAAAGTTTTTAATATGAAATAAATAATTAACATATTAAATATGTACTGAAATATAAGACTAAATCGACAATCTTATTAAATAAAAAGCCTCATTATGAGTATTACCCAGGGTCGCAAAATACCTAAATCCGCCATTATTGTTCAATAAAGTGATTACTTTTTAATATAAGAATGGATATTTCAATAAATATTTTAAAGTAAACACTTATCGCATGAATTATTAATACTTTTCTAATAAACACATGACTCGCATTTCTAGTCATGAATATAATCAAAAAGTAAACTAACAATATGATAAATTTTGTGCTCCATATTTAATGTAGTGGGAAAAAGTGAGTATGGATTTTGGGTATCTTCTTTTCAAACAATTAGATACAAGATCTGCTGTGATGATGCCAAAATAGTAAACCAAATTTCATTTCTATAAGTCGTTGTTTTTCCGAGAATAGACAGATTTCTCAATAAAAAAAAAAATCATCCAAAATTTGATGGAAAATTGTAAATTTTCATCAAAGACTTGTACACAAAATATCATGAGAATAGTTCGGTGCGCTTCAATATGTTTTCATATCGACATATATATCGACATCTAACAATGTGTTTTACAAATTTGAAGAGATTTATAATTCGAGATTTATCAAAATCGTGAAGTCGAATTTTTCACAACTACAATACTTTCTCTTCGTAGAATACTTCCTTAGAGAGAAAACAATTCGACCTTTACTTATTTTGATCTTAAATAAGGATATTGCTTCATTCAGACCTATTCATATTTGTGAATTATTTTAAATTTAAGCAAACGAATATAAAAATTCTATGAATACTCTAAACAAAAATGACTTCCTACTTAAATTATAATAAATCAGAAAAATTACGACATTGACATAAATACCCTACTAGATCGCAGAAAACAATATGTAATTTTTCATAAAAGCAAGCACAGATAAGTTGTTAACCGACTTCCGAGTTTTTTGACCTACAGTGCGGAAATGTTTGGAATGGTTGTTCAGTTCGGGTGAAAAGCTTCGACAGTTACGGTTTAAGTTAGGATTTCATTACCATGCTGTGACGATTTTAATAACGCTTCCATTTCATGTAAATCCAGTGAAAGAACAATAGTCGCATGATTGTATCAAACGGAAGTTGATAATAATGATTTGGTATAATTTGTTTTTAGTATTGTTAAGTTTTTGGTTAGAGGTTTAAGATCAAGAAGAAAAAGCCCTCAACACTGTTGGAGTTAAACGAAATGTTCCTTGCTGCTTTGTCTGAATTCAGTTGAGCGGATCTTTCAGAAACCAAAAAATGGCAATATTTTTTAACTTCCGCTTTTCGTCAGACGACAATAGGTCTAAATAAAACATTTAAACAATATGTAGTTCCTTCATTAATTAATATTTAATTACTTTAGACTTTTTTAAGGAGCAACATTCTAAATTTATATGCATAACTCTGGCACCGTCTGTTACTTAAAAAATCGTAATATCATAAGAATACAATAAAGTATGCCATTTTTGATTGTTTTATAGTAAGTGACATTTATAAAATACAAACAATTTATGCGAAACGTTTAAATTATTTTATGTGATTCATTTTTAAAAAATAAAGAAATTTCACGAAACAGTTATATAGCTGTATTTATAATTTACAGTTATTGTAATTATAATGAGTTTCTCAATATTATATTGAGTTGCAACAACCTTTATGCGAAGTCTAAACTACTTGAGCAAAGATTTTAATTTCTAATCCAAAGGTAATATGCCATTTAAGTGGTGGGCTGTTTTGCTTTTAACCTTGAATCTTTTTTTCCTTTTTTAAAAACTTATTTCTGTCTTTCTCTTCCTTCTAAACACTTTAAAATTCAGATTTTATCTCTGATTAAGTTCAAGGACTATCAAAAGTTACTTCGCGACGAAAACAGAATTTATTTCAATTTGATGTTACGCCCCCAATGCGTAGATTTCTTTCAGAGGAGGCAGATAGCTTCTAGTCTATATTCTTACTAATACTATGACATTGAATGCTTTGATGGTAATATTCAGTATCCTCGCTAGTATATAATTCTTTAAAATAATGTAGAATGTCATATTCTGTTTAGGATTGGTCAAATTGAAGGTAATGAATTTTAGATAAACGATCAATGCAAAGTTTTATTAGTGTTTAAAACGTTTTTAAAATTCACAAATATTTGTTTCTCGAATTTACTTAATTATATATCTTATAGAGTATAAAAATAAATGCAAATAGAAAAAATGGCAGTGGAATATTATATGCTTTTTGATATTTGTTTGTATAAACGTTTAGAAAAAGATAACAGTAAGATATTAAAGCTTTTTGACGTTTGTTTATATAATCGTTTAGAAAAAAAATACCACTAGAATATTAAATGCTTTTTGACATTTGTTTATATAATCGTTTATTTAATATTTGACAATATTTGGAATAAGCATATAATATTCCAATACAATAGCAAGAATATTCAGTATAAAACTAAAATCTTTTGAGAACAAAAATAAATTTGATAAAAAAAATAGTTTCTCGCTTAACATTGAACCAAATTTTATCAGAGAGAAATGAATCATGTGAGTATAAATATTCATACAACATGTGACAGAGAGTAGAAATGCATTACTAAAACCAACAGAAAAAATTTCGAAACCCATAAACTTAGCAAAACAAGCAACTCATTTCTGCAATCCGTAAATGCAATGGCGCATATCAAAACTTTGCCTTGATGAAAGGACGAAGTATCATAAAATCTGAATGTTATGTTCGTGGAAGACATCTGAATATGTGGAAGAAAGAAAGATAGAAATTTTTCGGAAACTTGGAAAATGATATTTCTTATCATTTCCAAGAAAAATAGCTTTTTTGTGTATTTTTATTTTCTCGTACTTGAAATACAGAGAAAGTATAGGGTGTTCATTAATTATTGTCGGGGTTTCCGTACTTCATAACTTTCGAATAAAAAATATTACGCAAAAACCGATTACGTATTCGTAAATTACAACTCAAAGAATTTTATTAATGATATTAAAGTGTAAAGCTTGCACAATTTGCACTTTGTAGGTATTGAGTTGTAATTTACGTATTCATAATTCTTAGAGTTGTAATTTACGTATTCATAATTCTTTGAGTTGTAATTTACGTATTCATAATTCTTTGAGTTGTAATTTACGAATACATAATCGCCTTCAACTGAATGCCTTCAAAGTGCAAATTGTGCAAGCTTTACACTTTAATATCATTAATAAAATTCTTTGAGTTGTAATTTACGAATACGTAATCAGATTTTGCGTAATATTTTTTATTCGAAAGTTATGAGGTACAGAAACCCCAACAATAATTAAACAACAACAATAATGTATTCGTACCGTCAAAAAATTCGAACTCGATATTTTGTGGAATATCCACTTTTCAAACTTCCCCCGACTTCGACAAACACAGATATTTGCTTTAAGTCTATATGTGTGTAAAGACAATAGCTCAAAAAAACAATTGTCTGAAATCTGGTATACAGACTTAAGACCACATTTGTTAATTTCTATCAAATTTTGAACGAAATCCTTGCAGTGGAAGTTTATCTCTCATGCGACTATAAATGAATTCGGTATCTGCAAATGCAACGGGCTAGAAGGATGAAATTTGGTACACAGGCTTAACATCTAATATTCAGATTTTTATCAAAGTTTAAACTAAATCCAACAAAGCATTGATTGTCTGTCATTTTGTACATACGCATAAATGTAAACGCAATGACTTATATCAATGAAACTCAGTACATCATTTTGTAACTACAACTGTAATTCCAAGTTAAATTCGGATTTCAATCGATTAGAAAAACCTCATTGAAACTACATATTCACTCGATAGATTCAGTAAAAATGGTAAATCCAAACCAAATCTATATTTCGTAACTATTGTTCCCCAATGCCAATGCCATGCAGTCGCTCATAAGGTCCATAATTTTGTGTTAAACAAGGGGATAAGTCTTGTAAGAAAGTACAGGAGATAAGTACAAAGGGATAAGTAAGAAAGTACAGGGAGACCACTTCCACTAGTTTTTCAAAACTCTCTATTAGTCGCAATTATTTCAATGTTTTAATGATGCAACGCATGTCACAGAAAACTTTCTTTCTCTTCTTTGATATATTCATCAGGTTTAATTTTAAATTATTTTTCTTTTATTACTAAATATAAATGAATATTTTGTAAGTAGACTTCAAATTGTAATCCATTAAAACATTTAATAAAAGCTGATTGCATTCGTTTCTATTAGATTTTGTGATGAACGGTGGATTCATATCATTAGATATTTCTATAGAGAATTATCAGGAGATTTAATTTAAATATAAGGTTGTATAGATATTTTTACCTGTTATTTAACTGTTTGTATTTTCCTTTCAAAAAGTCTAGAACTGAATAATAATATTTATTAGACGCAAATGCCTTATTTATTCAAATTCTTGAAGTCTGCTATATATGAAACACTTTAATAAAAAGACAGCAAAATGATAAGTCCCTTCTGATGATCAAGGGATGGAATATTTGAAGTTAATTGAAATATCTTACCTTATCTGTAAAAATAAAAGTTTAACTTTTATCCTATAGAACTCGAAAGGTACATCACTGGTTACTGAGAAGAAACATAAAAATACTCACTAGTAATAATTTTAATAACCGAGAAATGTGAGGAGAAATTGGAGGAAAAATTTATCGCTCTTAACTAATTTTATTATTTGTTGCCTCTCTAAGATCTCTTCGTACTTAATTTATATAATTAAAGAGAAAGCTATAAGGAAACGGGTTTTTTTTTATATGTATGCTTTCCATTTCACAGAAAGTGATTGACCAAAGCTCCGTTGAGAAAAAAAACACTATAAGTTTACTTTTGTAGATCCATGTGCACCAGCTGTGAAATTGCGAGAATCACCAAAAGAAAGAAAAAAAAAGCTTTTATAAAAATCACTCTTTTTTTATGAAAAAGAATAAGACCACGAAAGAAGAGCTCGCAGTTCATTGTTCCAGCTGTAAAAGCTCTTATCGAAATTTGTGTTGGCATCATCGTGTGACAGAACAAAAAAGGGAAAATGGCAGACTGGCAAAGTGGACCGCGAAGAAGAAATAACCTTTAAAAAATAAATATATCGGTGTGGCGATTTGCGAGCTTGTAAGCAGACCTGTTGGCCTACTTTCATCAGCCTTTTTGAAAGAGCTTTTTATTTGTTTTGATCACCGCATCCATTTCATCACGTCTGGACAATCTTAGGCATTCAATTTCTCAGAAGCCATCTGAAGACAACTTTACATTTTAATGGCTCCGATTTTTATCTTGTTCGCTTTCTTTCAAACCTTCTTTGTTATTATTATTATTTGATTTTTTTAAGAACGTATAATCTAGGTCAGATTAAGGCTTTTATATATTTATTACCTGTGTTGGTTGTCCATTACTCGATATAGTGTTGATCATCCCGATACAGTGAATATGTATTCAATGATTGGGACAATCATCCATTGGTTATCATTTGACAAGATCTTTACCAATTTGAGCTACACTTTGAAGGTGAATAAACTGCTCAAATACCTGCATTGAATTCTACAGCATAGAAAAGTACTGATCGCTTCTTACAATGAGAGTCCGCAAGGTTTTGAGTATGCGAGTCTAACAAAATGAAAAACAGTTTTTATGTTTTGATGAAAATTTTTATGTAAAAACTATAATAAATAATAGCGTTTATTGCTATATGTTCCATATTTATGAACAAAATTATATTGTAATATTTCTCGTTTTAATCCTGCAAAATAAACAACTGATTTCAAAGTTTAATCTATAATGCTTAAAAGATTTATTATTATTCCTAATAGCAGATTTGTTACGATATTTTCCCGATATTTTACAGCATTATTGAAGAACATCGTGGAAGCATCGATACAATGGCTTTTGCTAATAGACGCACGATGGTGAATTCGCTCCATTTCATAAGCTTTACAACCAATTACCATACTAATTTCAGTTAATACTGATTACCATACTAATCAGTCTGTGTAGAAATTCATATACAGAACCAGCGGGAGTTTTCTCCTACGAACTTTCCGTATATTCTTTAATAAATGTAATTGGGAGCCAGTGTCCTTGCATAGGGGTAGCGCATCTTCCCCGTGATCAGGGCTTCCCGGGTTCGAATCCCGGTTCGCGCATGGTTGCTCTTCATCTGTGCTCTATCTGTGAGGTGTGTGAATGTGCCCCCCTGTAAAAAGGGGCGGTATGTAAAGGGCAAGCGAATGTGTGTGTTTCATCTGCATATGAGCTAGAAGTCAGACTTCTGCCCTCGGGTGCTCAGGGGTCTTTACCTTCATGAGCTACTGCACCCTCTTTCCGTGGTAACGCAGACACGACATCATCATCATCAAATGTAATTGGGTATTAACAACAGCATGCCACTGGTCCACAATAGTTATGGAAGAGCATATTAACGTGCTATCCTTTGAGATGAATCGTTCGATTGCGGTTACTAAACAAACATCAGAATACAGAATGTTTACTTTGAGTGCCGTCATTCGTTTTTGAGTCATCACATTTACAGGCTTCTTAAAGTAATGACCGACAGACGATCAACCCCCAGAAAAATGAATTTGGATCTAAATGTGATACAGATCTGCACTTTAGATGTTAAATCGGTGCATCAAATTTTATCCATCTAGCTTTCTTCATTTTGTAATTATTGTGCTAACTTATATTCGGATAGATGGATAGACAGCCTTTCGCTGAATGGATTTCGTTCAACATTTGATAGAAATCTACAAATTTGATGTATGGTCCAGTACCAATTTTATTTGTCTTGTTCTAAGAGTTTGTGAATTATCGTATTAATATTCAGAGATAGACAAAATTCCAAAAGAAAAGTATTTGTCGAGCTCAGAGACATCTAAAACGTGAAGATTCGTCAAAATGTAGAGTTATAATTTTTCACGAATACAATACTTTCTCTATGCTTCATTCACGAGGAAAGAAAAATGAGACTGTAATTTAATAGACACCTATATTTTGATTGGCGTGGGTAATCGGAGGAGTTCGCAAAACTGAAACGATGAAAAAGTTTTGATATCCTCAAGCTATAAGAGCATTAGAATATCAACAAAGTAAAAAAAAACTAGAAAAACGGAAATTTTCTTTTAACTATAATTAGCTAAACTTGACATTTTAATATACATTATATCATTGTGCTTACTTATTATCAAGGTTAGTAGAAAATCATAAGTTCGTTAAAAAGCCAACAAAAAAAAATTACAATTTCAGAACCCCTTTAACGAATTGTGCCCAAATACTTTCAGATATGTAGGAAATGGATAATCGAAAAGGATTGTTTTTGGCGCTGACTGATAGTTGACAGCGGGTACAATTTCGTTTTGAAGATTACCATTAACATTATGATTAATTTATAAGAATGTTAGAGATTCTTAGTAATCCATTTCATGTCCACCAAAATTACATATAACATTCAGTTTGTTCTAGGTCGATCAATTTTTACTATACTGAAGTAGATGAATAAAAAGATATATTTTGTAAATAAAATGCAGATTAGAGTTTCTTCGAGTAATTCCACTTACTCAGTTTTTTTTTTTTTTTTTTTTGTGGATCTAATTTTGAGAATTTTTCTTTCATCATCATAAAATTAGAAGCATTAAATAACAATAAACTAATGTTAATATAGTATTTTCATTTTCCCGCCATTTATTAAGATTTATTTCACAATTCATGAACATTTATTAAAATTAAAACTGTAATTGATGTAAGTTAATCAGATGTTAACAACCTAATCAAAAATTATTAAAATTTGATTAGAATATTTCACATTACAGGAAATAAATCATATGTGTTTCATAGAAAAGATCTAACATCAATTGGAAATGTTTATGAGAATGAAACATCGTAATTTAACGAATACTGTCATTGGCAATTGTTATTTGGCCATAAAATCCCACAAAACAATCGAAATTGAAAGAATCATATGCAAATATTTATAGGCTTAATGTTCCGCATCTTCTAAGGTATTCTAAGTGCGCTCTTCAGAAATCTTTATGATGTCTTAAACAGCAATAAAAGACGTCTCCCGATGTTCGAGGAAGAGGAAGATTCCGGCAAAAGTTAAATATAACCTTTATAACTGCAGTATAAAATCCATCTTTTAGGATGGTAGGGTAACTAATTTCACAGCTTTCTTGGCCTCTTAATAGTTTTATTTTTTTCTACTATCTGATCCAGATGATATTTAGTATTTCGGGAATGCAATCGGCCACAACAAATCCTGTCGATATTACCTCGTTCAGTAGTGGCAGGGTGGTGTGCTATACACAAGAAGTATTTCGGGAATGCGTTGGCCTTCTGATTTAATTAAGAATCCAATGAACACCTGAGATATTTGTGGAATTATGCGTAATTTTTATATTGAATCTTAAAGTTTTTGAATAATTTCCTTTTTATCCATAAGTTTGAGAAGCGATATTTCGATTAGCATGGTCGAGACGGTTAAGTTAATGGTTTCTTACACGCACGTGTTCCATGGACATTTCTGATTTCAATAAAAATATGAATCACATGTCATAATTAATTACTGTTAACAGTATTTTAGAAGGAAGTCAGTTTTGAAATAGAACGAGAAAAATCATTGACCAAAAGGTTTCTTTTTTTTTCCATGACAGTTGAATGCTCCGCTTCATTTTGACATGGGAAAGCGGGAAAGTTGGCTTCTAATTTCTGTTAATCCTATGTAAATATTCTTGTAAAATGAGATTTGAAGTCCGATTACAGTCTCGGAAGTAGGATGTCCACTGTTGACTTGTCAGTCCCTTGACTATCCCTTCCAATAATTCGACGGTTGTTTCCTCTATCTTGTTTTGTTGCGCTGCTGTTTTGAAATGCAAAAGCGATGACAAGATTTGTTCTGAAATCTATTTTAATCTCCTTCTGTACGGGACTGACTTCCTATTTAAAATTGATGAGCAAGATATCTGTGGTTCAAATGTTTTCGTATGGTAATTTAGTTTGCACTTATAATTTTAATTTTTTCGAATTTAAACACGAAAATTCGTTTTCTAGTAATTTTTAGAGAACCTTGACGCAGATTTAAAAACAAATTAAATCGCGATATTTAGAGCGAAAAATGAATCATATTTAAAACTTTATCCAAATAGAATTCTAATTCAGTTACAAATGAAAGGCTATTTTAAATTTGAAATGTGATGAGTATTATAAGCAAAAAAATTTTTGTTCAATGAATATAATATTAGATGTTTCTTAGAATCAATCAATAAAAAAATGAATAAAATTCTGAGTGCATGCAAAGAAAGATTAATAATCGGCATTCAGAAATATTTTTGCAAAACTGAAAACCAGTAAAAATTTAATTAAAAGAAGATAATCAGTTACTATTGATAAAATTTGATTTACTGCTCATAAAACAAAAGTCGTTTTTTAAATAAAACTTTAAATTCTAAAAAAATTCTGAAATGTGATATTAATATATTAGAAACAGTGGAAAAAAAACACTAACAATGTTTTCATAATCTGTCAATGTTTAATTAGCTTTCAGAATTTGTTAAAATTTGAAGAAAGGTGCTACTCATTTTTGCCGCATTTTTTTATATTTAAATGTTTTTAATTGAAATGTATTTAACTCACATTTATACACGAAAATAAATCTAAAATGCTATTGAAGAAACTTTAGCACAAATAAAAAGAAATGTTTTAACAGAAAAAACAAGCAAATAAATGGTTAATATTTTTTTAATGACTCAACAAATTGTTAGATACAGATATCTACTATTTATACATTCATATCTGCATGCATATTTCTTCTACTATAAATTACAATCATTCAAAACCTTCCTTCAACTGTTTTTGTTATATATGCAATTGTTGTGTCTCTAAAATCTGCAGAATCTTATGGCATATTTAATGTGTGATTTTATGTAATAATTTTATCAGAAATATTTTCAAACCAGTATTGATAGAATATATATGTATATATAATATATACTACACGACCCCATACCTATTCGTTATATTGTTCCCATAGGTTATTATCAAATAGTAAATATTTTTTCCCTTCTGATTTTATTTATCTTTAGAATCTTTATTTATAGCATTTTACATTTTTGACGAAATCACTTAGGACCGTGCTGTGTTATATCACAAATTTTGATTTATAAGCTCGTATTCTTATCATTTGCTGAAACAGATATTTTTTAGTTTTAAATTATAAATCTTTTGAGTTTATTGACAAATGCAATTTTTTTTTCTCTGCTAATTCGCTGCAGGCAAAATGCCATAAGTTGTAGAAAAAATGAATGAATGCTTGCTGACAGAAAAACTATTTAAATAACTGAAAATACTTGTTTATATTCATCAGATTGTGATAGTGTTTTACCTTTTTGGATGTCGCACTTCAAAAGAATGTATTATACCTCTAATCATAATATTTGAATATCACTTTCACAAAATTTTTGAGATTTTCCACGGAATCAGGATAAATTGGAAATTTGGTGATGTTTCCGCTCAGCTGAAACTTTTTCATTGAAGAAATTCTTGTCTATTTGCTGTTAAAAATTCTTTGCGATTATTAATAACAAACAAAAAGGAATTTTTCTCAGTATTTTTCAAAACTATTTCTCTGCATTATATACTTTAAAATAAATAAGATACTTTGAAATATTTTTCCGCAGCAATTTTATCCTGTGATAAAAATTTAATTATGCACGAGTTTATTTAAACAGTTAAAACATACACCTTTTCTCTCTCTCTCTCTCTCTCTCAGAAATGTCATTTTAGACATGCCTATCTATTTCATAATGAATTTTTGGAATTGGCTGCAATTCTCCTGTTATCATGACACAATAACGAAGATAACTTATTAGTTTTTGAGAGGATTATTAAAGATTTTTAAACAAAATTATTATAATTATGTTTAAAACTAAATGTGATAATTTTGCGTCCTTTTATCACTTTGCTTATCAGATTTTAAATGCACGAATATTATTTCGGAATTTAAGGAGTGATTATAACTTTATTCGTAAAAAAGTTAATTATTTTTTACATTTATTATATTTTGCGTGACGATAATACCATTTTTAAAAAATCTAACCATTTTGGATATTTTCCTTTCAAATACATTTTGTGTATTTTCTGGTTGAATAATATCAAGAAAAAGGAAATTTTATTTATTATTTTGCTAGTAGTACCCGCACAGCGTCGCCCGCAGTATAACCTTCCTTAAGTGTGAATATTCTTTCTCTGATATTCGCAAACCGAACGTTTCTTTCCTCTACATTTTCATTATCGCGCAATAAATGAAACGTTTTGGCATTTAATGTGCTCTGGGCAAGGTTGGATTTTCTTTTTTTGGAGGGCATAATGAGTTTTGAATCGCTGTTTAAAATCAGACGTAAACAAAGAAATGTATCGCATTTGCTTACCACAGCTCTTGCTATTTGCGCATGCGCAGTTTGAGATTTTCGCACATGCGCAAATAAGTGCAAAGCACAGATACAGCTGTTTTACTCATGCGCGAATCGTAGAAATAATTAAAATCGCAATTATAAAGCTTCTTTTTTTATTTTGATATGACTTTAATATACCAAAACCTTCCCCAATAAATGTCTTACAAAATGGTATAAATATCTCTAATATCAATTTAGTATTACTTGAGTTTTTTTCTTTCGAACCTACAGACTCTTTCAGGAGATTTCATTTTATACTATGTATAGATAAGAAAACGCACAAAAATTTTTATGAAAAGAGTGGAAATATTTGAATCAGTTTCGTATATATTCGCTTCAGTTTTACTAAGGATGTAACAAAAAATTTGAAACATAATATCTAAGGGTTTGTGGTGAAAAGCGCAAAAATAATACATAAAATACTATTTCTTAATCTTTAAGGTAGGGAGTATAAATTTCCACAATTCAACTGAATATTTTAAGGCTTACGGTTAAAAAACAAGTAAGGATTTTAATTTAAAATATTTCATTAAGATTTTCTGAATTATTATTTTATATTGGATTTATATATACATAAATATTCTTATTTATTATTAACTACGAATTTTCTCTGGTGCTCTTTTTTTTTTTTTATTCCTTTCTAATCAAGAGACTGTCATGAATTTTTCCAGATAAAACAGGCAGATGAGGTTAAAACTTTTGTTCAACAAAATATGCAAAAATATTCGAAAGCATTGATTTTAAAAGCATTTATAGATTAAAAAATTAAACTAATGTTTATGAATAACTTTAAAAATCAAAACAAAATTTAGTTATTAATTCATATGCATCTGTATAGTACTATTTTACTATCAACTCCAACACCGATGAATCTAAAATCTTCAAGTGTATCGAAACATTACCGCAGGATCTAAAACCAGCTCACGTGAAACCACAGTTTTCTGGGAACTCCCATCAAGTTGAACACTTAAATCATTTTTACAATCAAACTCATCTTGGAATCGAGCAGAGATCGTCTTCTGCGAGTTGTCCAACCATGACCAAGATGGGCAAGGGGGTGGGGGTCAATGTCTGGGGCACCCGGGCGATCATAAAGTATCCGGTCATGCGAATTATTGGCCTTGACATCCGGCAAGGCACAGTCCCTGCTTGACTTCTCAAAGGTCAAAAAGAATACAGATCCAAAACAATGATCGCCATAGAAGTCTGAATAACCGAAAATAAGAATTAGAAGCGATGATGAGATCGCGTGGGAATGAATCCAGCGGAAGAACGGTTCTTATTGTCCTTTGAATGTCAGGTTACTCATTTTTAATAATTAATATCCAGAATCGATCTCAGATTGGAAACAGGTTTCAGATGAACTGAGTTTTCAATGTTATTGAAATAAATTTTGAAAAATGAAAAGTTTTTAAAAGGGTTATTTTTATTTTGTTATACGGTCAGATTTTACGCCTGCGCTTTATAGTGAAAATTTTCTCTCCTTCTTGAATATTATTTCGAAAATTAGATCCATTCCTAATTTTTTTTTCAAGAACCAAGAATTGTGCAGATTTCTTTTTTTGTAAAAAATAAAATGAGAAATTTAGAAATAAACTCTGAAAAAAAAATGTAAATGATCATAAAATGCAAAGTATGAATTCTGTGACTTAGCGTCATTCAGGAATTTCAAATAGCTTCTTGTTTGCATCTCAAAATTTTTCCCAAAACAGGATTCTAGAGCTTGTATTTTAAAAAGTGAAAATAGATTATTTGAAGAATAATATTAACTGGCCGCTATAATATTTACAACCCTGAAGATTTTGAAGATAAGAATTGTACTGCTTTTAGATTAAGTATCTCATTTTCCACTAATTTGAACTTGTTAAAATGAAAGTGGGTCACTATTGTTTGTTTAAATGTGTTCCTTGCTTTAAGTTTCTTTCAAAGAATGTTTGAAGACAAGTTTTTCCAGTAACTACTGCGGTTAAAGTTTCAAAAAGTTAAATCATTACATGTCAGAGGAAATGATTTTTAATAAAAGCTTTCTAATGTAAAACACAAATGGTTTAATTTTACATAGATTACCACATCTTTGAATCATCAACAAAAGCGTAAAAGGACCACTATGACGTGCAAGATTACGTTTTACTGCATTCATCGAAAATAAACTTTGTGTTGATCCATGGTAATTACCAACAAAAGAGAGAAAGTGCATTTTCTTTTTGAAATACCCAGAAAAAAAAAGAGGTCATTCCACTTTATTTTCCAAAACAGATAAATGACGCCGACAAGGTTCGAAATATACGCCTACTTCCATGCAGTGTCTCGACATTTTTAACTTTCATTTTGATCTTCCGTATGCCTCCGCATGGAAACGACCCAAAGCGTGTAAAAGACATAGAATCATGAGGGCGGGTCGCCACGACTTCATAACAGAAGAAAAAGCAAAGGAAACCAAAGCGAAGAAAGTTCAGCATCCAACACACAAGAAGGAATCAGGAAGTTAGTTAACCACATTCGAAGGTCGATGCCAATGGAATGATTAGGTATATTCCATGGTGAACTTTCTTCTCCGCCTGGAGATATCAGGGTCTGAGTAAAGTTCAGGTCAAAAAATGCACCCCCTACTAGAGATTCCAAACACAGTTCGACTAGGCTGTGAATTAATGACTTGAAACTGTCTTATTTGATGGAGAATCGAAGGAAAAGTTGGATGACTTGACCCAAAAGTAGATGAAGTTCATGCGAGCAGTTTTCTTTCCAAGATAAATCTCTCTCAAATGCAGGATCAGAAATGTTAGTGGGTGTATGAAAAAAACACGGAGAAGTGTTATTATATGAAAACTGATGTGAACTTTCGTGAAAGAACGAGTTCTTTGTTTACGTTGTCGTGGTTATTTTTATTTTGAAACATTGCTTTCATTTTCTATCTTCGAAATATGGTATATTTTCGTCCTCAGATAAATCATGGGTAAATTTATTACTTGGAAGTACATTTCAAGTTTTTCAGTCATTTAAAAATATTTAAACCTAAATGCATAAATATCTACATTTATTATATTTCGCATTTTTTTATATTGTCGAAACAGATTTGAACTGGAAGTAAAACTAAAACTGAGGGAAGTAATAACATCCAAGATAAACGCTATTGCTTACCTTATTTTGGTAATAAAAGATTTTGTCAAATATAATTAAAAATAAAACTTGCAAAAAATTTTTATCTTTGACAGACTTGATTACAAAAAAAAAAACCATTTATGGTAACAATGTTAGAATTTGGAATATTTTACTTCACCATGTTTGACAAGCACGAATTTGATTTTAAGATGACAATTTTTTGACTTAATCTCAAACTCGAAATTTAGACATTGATTATTCCACCTTCTCTGAATAGCAGTAAAACACATTAGTTCTTATGTTCTATTCCACCTTTTTAAAATTTCTTTTACCTTTTCGCATACAAAGTGCACACACAAAGGAAAAATTTTAAACGTCAATCATCTTTAGATTTTGATGAATTCACACTTTTCAGATATTTTTAAGAATGGGGGGAGGACAATTTTTAGAATTTTTTTTTATCAGTTCATAAGTTTGTGAATCTGAATATGATAGAAGGGCCACAAGCGAATAGATGAAAATTAACATCTAGTATTATTACCAGAGTTGTGAATGCATTCTATATTTTGGGCTAAATCCGTTAATGAGTTTAGAATATGCTGGCCTGTCTATTCATATGCAAGTGAATGCAATATCAAAAAAAAATTGATATTGCATAAACTTATTTATATAAAACTTATCTGATTTTCTCGTCAAATTTGAAAATCAATATTAAAACCCCAATGAATTAAAAGGAAAATATTTAAATAACATGCTTGATTTCTATCACAATATTTCCAAGCTAAATACAAAAAGTGTTAGATTAAGCAAATATGCAAGAAAGTAATAGAGAAAAACTTTTAATAATTCAAACGGGTTTTCTATATTAAATGTATGGCTTTGAACTTTCATTTTAAAACAATGATACTGATAGCACCAGTTGCTATTAAAGAAATAATCGATATGACATGATCTATTCAGGTCTCAATTGATTGTAAAATCGGCTTATAGGATTATAAGGTAAATCAGAAATACGTTGCAGATGAAATCAAAAAGTAAGCCAATACTTATAAAAATCTGAAAATTCTTAAATTCTTAAAAAATAAAAATGCAATCAACGATCTGACTGTGGGAATGCTGGACTATCCTGACTTAGCGACATACGGCTAGCACTTTTAATTGTTTTTAAAATTTCCACTACAAGGTTAAGCAGTATCATTACTAGATAAGGAGATAGCCCTAAAGGAATGCTGTATAAATATCTTTAAAGAAATTAAAAACAATGACGAAATATGTTTAACCTTCATCGTTAACGTGGGAGATCGCTAAAGCAATTTAAATCTTTTCATTGCGATTGTTTGAAATCTATTGAAGCCAGAATAATTCGAAAGTTTTGCAAATGAACATACCATAATTGATGTATTTAAGCCCTTGCTTAAATACAATACTTTCAAATGCTTTGTTGCTTCTCCAGTGACGTTTTAATTTTTATTGAATGTATTTCGCAATACATGCACTATTAACACATTTTCCAAATAAATTAATGTCGAAATTTTTTGTACCTTAAGTTTTTGTAACACTCAATAGAGAGAACCCTATTTCTTTCTGAAATACTTAAAATGATGATACTGAAATACTTAAAAGGGACCCTTTTGTCCCATATTTGATTAAACTTATCTTGTTTTGATTACTTGTTACCTACAAATAAATAATTGTTATAACAAAACTTTTTATACTTAAAAGTAATTCAATACTGTAATTCATTTAATATAATTAAATTCCGCTGTATGGAAGCTTGTATCATTCTGGTTTTCCCGTAAAATAATCAGACATTCTGAATAGGCCGGGATAGTCCATCTTTCACTGTTTACCTATTAAGAGTATGATGAAGTGAATATTTGATTCAAATCATGCTAAAGAGTGATACAAATGCTCATATATTTGAGATCTTTTATTTTTGAGTATGTAGGAAAACAAGAATAAAAAAAGATGATTGCTAGAAAATACTGAATGCATTTATTTATTTATAGCATTTTCCACAGTATATGAAAGGTAAATATAAATTTCATTGATATATAATATGACTCTGAAACAATGAACACAATTTTTACTTCATACAAATATGTTTGCAATGGCTGCCTACACTTCAAATGGAAATTATTTACAGAATCTGATTGATTTTTTAAAAATATCTCATTGTATTCCATCAAGGTCCATAGAAACCAATGTAAAATGGCATGTATTTTTATCCTTCAAAAAATGACTTCGCATTTCAATTGAACGCCTACATGGACATTGAAAATACTTCAAAAATATGGAGTGTCGAGATATGCAGAGATATCAAGATTCTTTATGTAGGTCATTTCGCCATGACCGACCGTGACACCATACCCGTTACAATGAAGATCGCCTTGAATCTTGTTCCAACGATGCGACACAACAAGCGAATATAAATCACTTGAACACAGAATTCGCACTGTGTCATAAGCAAGACCAAAGAACAATTCTTTCTTCGGGCATTTTAGAGATGCAAAGACAGTGGCTGAAATTGCCTTTGTGCAAGCAGAATAGATAAACAACAATAATAATCGTAAAATTCACTAGGCCACAATAGTTGGAAAAGCTCAGAAGCACAAAGAAATTAAGTTCTATAACGATCCTACCATAATACATTGGTTTAAGCTATAGTTAATTTTGTTTTGTATTCATAAATCATCATAGACTCAAAAGTCCTTTTATTAAAGTGAACTAGTTAATTCGTTTTTTAAAAATTTGTTGAAATTGAAAGAAAAAAGTTAGAAAGGCTTCACGCAATATATTGAGGCTACATAAAAAGTGACTTTAAGTATTTGAAGCATTACAGTGGGTTTTTTTTATTTATTATTTTTATGGAATATCGTTACTCTTTAAAATATTTATGTTCATTGAACCTAAAATTATTTCAGATTATCATATAGTTTGGTATACATGTTTAAAAGGATAAATTTTTGCAGTAATGTTTATTTTTATTTATTTATTTGAGAAAATGAAAATTTTATTCAAAGGGGTCAATTGTTTGTAAAATGTTTGCTTTCGTGTATAATATCAAGTGATTGTATAAACTGTTCATGACTTTTGTTTAAAATAAGCATTATAGACGAAGATAATTTCTTTTTGCTAATTGAAAGATACACACAAGAATAATTCGAAATCAAGTACATTTCATTGCAAAAAATAAAAGTGGGAAAAAAATCTCATAATTTGGCATGTTCAACTAATTCAAGGTTTATGTCATATATTGAATGATATAAAAATCACTTTTTTCTGATTTGCAATTAGTGAGAAATCTTTTTAAAAAATTAAAAGTATAAGCGCAGAATAAATAAAAATAACTAAAAAAGTATTGTTTCATTTTTTCTCTTTATTAAAGCGGACTTTAAAAAAAGATTAACTGTAAGTACATAAATCATTCATAAGTATTTTAATTATGATTGAAAGAGCTTGGCTTACTTAGAGTATGTTGTTCTCAGTTTCATTCTCAAACTTTATTTCGAATTTTTTTCTCAGATTTTTTGAAGAGAATTATTGCTATGATAGTTTAAAAGCAACAGGATGTCGTTGTTGTTAAAGTATTTGGTAATATCATTTTTTTAAATATCAATTTGTGAAATTTTAAAATATTAAATTTAATGAGCAAACATTCATATCATATTTCAATCCTGTTATTTTATGTAGTCATAACTTAATCCATCAACACAAGGAATATAAAGTTTATGTTGAATTTAAAATTCAAAGATTAATACGAAGCTATAAATGTTGAAAACCATTTGTCTATCTACATTAACATCTTTCTGCCGTAGTACAACACATACATAGTATATTAAATGCTAAACCCAAGATGACTCAGACTATGTAATCATGTTTAAATTTAATAAATTAACGGAGTTGCGTAACGGCGATTTTCTTTCAACAAAACCAGTTTTGTCATCTTTCCACTGAATGTAAAAAAAAAAAAAAAAAAATGCGGCAGCAGAAACCATCATTTCCGTTGGGAATAAAACGAAGTGAAGAACCTCAACGGTTAATGCCGTATTGCTTCCTTCAGCAAAGTTCTATTACTTGTGGGAACTAAAACGCATCGAACCGAAACTAAAGTGGATGTTAAAGTCTCTTAATGATCTTGAAGATCCTTTTCGGCTATACCAGATAGTTCACATTGAAGCACAAGGAAAAGGTTGGAGGTCAAACGTCATGACAGACAAAGCATAATGCAAGGTGAAAGCGCTTACGACACCAACGGTAATGGTTGAATATTTTGCAGTGAATTCTTTCCAGAGAACAACATCAGTTTATATGCGATAGTACCTAGCATGTGAATGCATATTTCAATGAGGCATCCATGGCTTTGGTAATAAATCTTGAAACTGCCATTTTCTTGGAAAAGTTGATTTCTGAGATCTAGGTTATGCAGCTTAGATGCTATCTATGTAATAAATCAGTATTAACAATACGCCTTTCCGCATATTACATGCAGAGCATATGTGCAAGCGGTAGCCTAACAGGTTGCTAATATTTTGGTAAAATTATTTATTTTCGCTGATTTTAGAAATAAAGTTTCGCATAGTAATTCAAATTATTGGAATTAATCAGCCAAATACTCTCAACATATATTTCCTTTTATCAACATAGATTTTCCTTCTTAAAATATACAGAGAGGGAGTATTGTAATCTCAACAAAGCTGAAACTCGAAATTTTGATGAATCTTCCTGTTTAAGACCTTCCATGGTTCAAAAAAATATATTGTTGGAGTTATGTCTATTTGTAAAAAAAAAAAAAAAAAAAAAAAAAAAAAAACGATAATTTAAAAAGGGGGTTTGAGTTAGATGGATAAAACTTGATACGTAGTGAAGTGAACAAATCCGTAGACTTTTATCAAATTTTGAATGAAGTTCGTTCTACGGAAGTTTATTTGTTTGTCTATATGAGAGCAAATGAATATGACAACTACAAAATGTAAAAAGGTAGACAGATAAAATTTAATATACATCTTAGCATCTAAAGATCCATTTCAAGTTTCGAGCGAAATTTATCAAGGTGTTGATCAGTCGTCTATCTGTGCATTCGCATGCAGGTAAACGTGAAAACTTACAAACACAACGACTTAAAAATAAATTAAATTTGATATATGTTCCTGCTACTAAAATTATTGTTCCTTATCAAATTTTGTTTTTCTTTGATCGCAAAACATGCATAAAATTCGATCACAGTTTTCTTCACTATATAGTAAGCGCTCATTTTCGGGGCCGAAAATAAAAATTGTGGTGTTCACGGGTTTGCCCAATGTTCACAAATGTTATGCCACCAAGACGGGGTTCATGGCATCGTTATTAAAGAATGTGTGGATAGGAGATCCTTCCTGCTAGTTCTTTTTCACATACGAAACATGCAAAGAGGAAGTATTGTAACTGCTAAAAAAATTGATTTCGAGATATTGGTGAACTTTCAAGTTTCAAACCTCTCTGACTCCAAAAAAAAAAAAAATGCAGTTTGAGAATATTATCTGTGAATAAGATTGTGAATACGATAACTCTAATATGCAGTAAAAAAATTAAACATAGTATCTGGCTTTACCACTAATTATGTATATTTCTGCACACTTTCATAATCCATGCTCAACATTTCACAATTTTGTATGAAATTCGTCTATGAGAAATCGATTGGCCAGTAAAAATCCACGTAAACACGATAACACGAAAAAGAAAATGACTCAAATTATAAATGTAGCATACAGAATCATCATTAAAATTGTTGATCTATACTAAATTTTGAACTCAATCCGTCAAAGGGTTAATCATCATAGTATGCCATTTTATAAGAAATTGAGGAACGACTTCACTCAAACATATTAATTTTAATCAACTAGTACATTTCAAGTAATTCGAATGTTATTACAGTCAATGATGAACGACATCGAGACTGAAGATAATTCAGTTTTGGGAAAAGTTGAAACATGGATGAATTCTTCTTTTCAAGATGACGAAGTCTGTTCTTAATAGCTTTGACGAACCCAGGAGTGGGACGTAAATATAACTAAATATTATCTTTTGTTCAAAATAACAAACCAAGTCAATTTTCATATTTGTATAGATTTTTAAAGCTAAACATTTCTCTTTGTCTTTAATTTTATGACAGAAAATTATCTAGCTAGGTTAATTTAACGAAAAGAATTTAAATGAAAAGTTTCATTAAAACTGCTATTTTACACTTTTAATAAATCTGGGTTATTTTCCCGACCCATTTTGTTGATGGAAAGTTTGTTACATTTTTTAGGAGTGCGGGGGAATGTGGGAAGACCTGAAAAGCTTCCTGTAAATGTCTTTTATCATGAATAAGCCTTAATACCAACTTCCACTCATCTAATTAAATTTTATTATAATTCATGTTCCCATAAGCACTTGAACTAAACAAAGCCGAAACAACGGTCTTTTACAAACATTCTTCAAGCACTTTCATAAAATAAATTATATCATTTATACAATGGTATCTCTTTTATTTCATAAGGAAGAAGCTATTTTTTGATACAAATATCTATTGTTTTGTTTAGAATAATACCAACAATTATTCCTAATATAAAATTGATTCTTTTGAACTAAAGCTTATGTAAATGAAGAAGGGTAAAAAAAATTGCTTTGAAGCCAAATTTAATGAAACACAAAAACTAATCAAAGAAAAAAACTCGCTCGCACACTTTTGTCTGCGTACGGCTTGTTAAGAGAGTTAACTCTAATTAAAAGATTCTTTTATTCCAATAGATACTAACCGGAGAGTCACCTGGAACAGGCAGATATGGAACTTATTCTTTCCACTCGAGTACAAAGCCGTGACCGCGAAAATGTTTCAACACACGACCTGGCTATTACTTCTCTAATTAAAATAAGTTCCTTGTTTCCAGTTTCGTTTTGCTTCACGGAGTTTCTGTCTTATCAAAGCTGCATTTTTATTTTTATTCGTTAACTAATCCCTAGAAAGAGTTTCTGCATGATGTCACCAAACCATGGAAAGCAGCTTTTAAAAATGTAGTTTACTAGTATAATATGGATAAATTGCTTGAGTGGTAATTAAAAAAATTATGTGAGAAAATTGTGCCAATTCCAACGAAAAAAGTCTCAATACTTCAAGCAATTTTTATTATTAATAATAAATGCAGGATTCTGTAGACTTCGTATCCTTTATTTTTTAAAGATAACTGAATCAAAATACACAAATTAATCCAGTTGAATAAAGATAGAACACATCTATTGAAAGAAATTTTCAGGCATATATAAAATATTTGGATTAATAATCACAATTGATAACTAAAGTTGGAAAAATTAAAAGTTTCTGTTATAATGTTATATTATCTATATATATAGATAATATAACATTATAACGTATGTTTCACATAAATTACTCTTATTGCTTATTATGGAATGGAAGCAATGAAATGTAAATATATAGATGTACAAAATTTTCAGCAGACCATTTTATTCAGCGTTTTTATAGGTGCACTTAAGTCAACACTTCGCTAATTAAATAAAATTATTATATTATAAATGCTGCTCTATATCTTGCTCAGATAGATAAGATATAGAGCATTTAGTCAGATGATGTAAAAGAAATTATGAAATAAACTTTAATCGGAAGTTTAATAATCGAGAATGAAAATAGGATGGATACTCGCTATAACTTATCGATTGGAAATAGATTACATTATATTAGAACTCAAAAAATTATCTCTTTAGAAATGAAATCAATATCATTATACTATTTTTTTCTTTACTTTTAATAGATTCTTCAATTTTATGTTTGGTTCAGTTTTGTGTGAAAAAAGCTTTTTAAGATTAAGTTCAGTTAATACATTAGTTTCGCGCGCAGTTAATTCTGACTTTAGAGTCCTAGAAGCAAGTTATAGCTCTAGTATGATTAAAGTTAAAATTAGTTTTTAGCTAAAGGCGCTCGTAACAAATTTATTGCAGAATGATTCAGTTAAAGTTCTATTTTTAAGTCATATCAAATAAACTGAAATTTTAAAAAAATGTATTCAATATTAATCGTTTAATAATCTAAAAAAATCAACAATCTTGGCGAGCAAGCTGGTCGTTAAACGTGGCTAGTATATTTATGCAAATATGCTATTTACAATTGTTGTTGTTTTTAAGTTGGGATATGGTTTCAATTTTCACTGTAAAATCATTTCATTAATGATAATGATTTAGTAAAATACCTAATAATCATTTGCTTCGAATCGTAAATAAACGTAAAAAATAAATAGATTATTTAGTTGCAGTTTCCAGTGAAATACACAAAACTGACAATCACCACTTATTTAGAATTTACTATCTAGACTGTGCTGACGCTCTCCATTTTTCAGATAGACCGCCCTTCAGACTTTCAAGTATGCAAGCTATTTCAGTTCCATTCACATTTATCGTATTTTCTAAACTTTATCCTCTCGAATATTTCGATTACAAGAGATCTTGGATTGTCTATCGCGATGCTTTTGTAATAATGCCCAAGCTAGGCATTAAGGACATCCTGCAATTTTAACAGATGTCCTTTCCAGGATTAAAAACTGTTATTGCAACCATAGAAGTATCGATACGATCTTTCTGGATTGCTATGCTCATCGATTAATCTGCCCACCTTACGAAAACAAACTCGAAACCTTCCACAAATCAAACCAACTGACGAATTTCTTTTATCAAAAATGGGCATTGCGATTCGACAAGGGCCATGCCAGGGCGTTGTCATTCCACACCTACTTGTGAAAATCTCTCAGTCCCATTTCGAAGGTCGTTGTCCACCTGCCCAACCCGTGCCTCCAGTGCTCACTGCTAACCGCCGCGGAACAAAAGAGCAGCTGTCCCAATTTCGCACCGTTTTACTTTTTTTTCTTTGTCTTTGTCTTCTCAAAGCCATTGCTGGTGTTTTTCTTTAATTTTAAAACAGGAAGGTGCGTTCACTTCCTTCTCTGCTTGTGGTTAAAGAAGGGGTGCTCGGTGTATGGGGGAAGCATTTATTAGCCCACTCTAAGCCTCAATTAAAGTATTCTCATGTCGAATTCTGACAGAGAAGAATTTTATGGGTGCACCATTTTTTTCCTGGTGCTCCTGCTACCCAATTCGAACTAAACAGAAGTATTTTGTAGATCATTCTGATTCAATTGTATAGAATCGATACGGCTTTGTTTTTAGGTATCTGCTGAGGCGGAGTTCCATGTTATTTTTCGAATTCCATTGTTATTTTTCGAACGGGATTAAAACTGAGCAAATCATTAGGGAAGTGAAATTACAAGAGGAAAAAAGGAGTTTCAAATCTATTGTGAGAGAGTTAAAAATGTGTTCTGAGTGTTGAATTGAAGTCTACACAATATTAAGAAAAGACATTTTCGACATAAAAGAGTAACTGATAATGAAGAATGAAATCGATCTGAAACTGTTGTATAATTGAATACCTCATTGTAAAGAAGACAACATCTTATTAATATTTTTTAGCTCTTTCAAAAAAGTTTGAAAAGATTAAAATGTAGTTGCAAGATTCTTTTAAAAATTAGGCTTGATTTACTGCTAATGAAGAATGAAATCGATCTGAATAGTTGAATTCCCTATTAATATATATGCAATAATCAATTTTTACATACAATATTAGATAACTGTATATGAAATATTTTCTAACTTTTTTACATATTCATATGTTACCTTGATACTAGGAACTAACTAGTAACATTCAATTTAAACTGCTTTACAGCATAGAAATATTTTAATTAAAATTAAATTTCAATTTTTGATAGCATAAATTAAATTATAACATTTGGATTTAAAGTCTTGTTAAACGGAAAAATGTAGTGACAGTAGTGACTAAAATGCCAACTGATGCATTAATAATGATGCCTAATATGAGATTTACAGAAAAAAATTTAAATTTATGGAGAAAAGAAAATTCTTGGTTCCTTTTTGTAGGATTCTCATTGTAGAATTTACTGTGATAAAATATTTCAATTCAAAGAGAATTTTTTTTTTTCAAATAAGTGTTTAAATATCAAACATATATCAAGATATTGCAGAAATAGAAGAAAAAACAGTTCAGCAATCAAATGTATTAATGAATGATATTTCTTAATTTCAAAAGCGTTTTTAAAAGGTGTTTTTTTAAAAATAATGTTTTTGAAAATATCGCCAGAAATCTCCAAATGGTAAAATCTACTAGCTAGATTGTTTTTCTCTCATCTTCAGAAAATATAGCGGGTTGTTTACTTATATCTTTTTGTACAAAGGCAAGAATCATTTACGCATCTAGACTTCTTATTAAGAATTTAGACCTCTTGCGTCTAGGCCGACTAGTTCAAATTTGATACAAAAACATTCTTTTGGTATCAAGATCTCATGCGAAACGTAATTTTCCCGGCTCATTATGTTTATCTTGTTTATAAGCATACGGTTAGACATATCGACAGACTGAATGCTTATAGATGGTTTCATCTATAAGTCGACGCAGATTTCTTATTTCTAGTAGTAAAATAATATGATAAATTTCATATATCGTCTCATGGTATTTTAAAATTATGTTTTCACATGGATTTGACTGAATTTACGGAAAACTTTTAAAGGATTTTGTCCAAAAATTGAAAAAAAAGTCTCTAAATTTTACTTAAAAACATCATATCAAATTAGTCTAGCTGATTTCTTTTCTGAATTATCGTTTTCATCTCAGACAGATAAGATTTAAAAATTGATTCTCAGAATCAGGAAGAACAAAAAGAGATTATCAAAATCTTGAATGGGTGTTCGAATTATGTTTTTATAACGACATTTGTCTCTTTCTGTATTTCTGTTACATAAAAAAGTAAAAGCATAGCAAGATTACGGAAAGAAAATAATTTACTCAAATTAAAACGAATGATGAAATCCATTTTACGTAACCATTAAGATTTTAAACGTGAGAAAATTACACAAGAGCCTACTCAATATGATTAAAGAAAAATGAGGGTCAAATGTCAGTGGAGTTTTAAGGATTATCTCCTGAAGTCAATAACACTTCACTGCGTATTTAAGTCCTCTTAAACAACGAGGAAACATTTCCTCAAACATAAATTACCGAATATATTTTCTAAAGATGCTTTCTAAACAGTCTTTCGGAAGAAATAATCTTCCAGAAAATACCTTCTGCAAACGAAGACTTCATCCTAAAACGCTCTGATGATCTTACAAACAATGCCAAAGGGACTATTTAAGATAAAAAGGATTTTGACAAGGGTGCTCGAAGTTGTGGAGAGGGGAGAGGATTTATTATACTTTTTTATATTCATTCTTCTTCCAAAGAAGAGGAAGTCTTTTTCTTTTTTGTTCTTTTTACGCCGACTTTTGAGTTCATTGAGCTACCAGTGTCGCTATAGTAACGAAAAGGAACTAGATTGCGTATTTAAGACACATACTATTGCACTACTTTAAATGTCTGAATACTTGATTTGGATTAATGGACCGATGACTCTTTGTTAAGGGTAGATAGGTTTGTTTTTAATTCGATTTGATTCGCTTTGTTTACCGTTGGCAGTAATTGATTTTTTATTTTAATTAGAAAGTTAATGTTTTGATTTCAATTTCATGAAAGGATATTTGTATACTGAGCATCGAATTAAGTTTATTATAAAAATAAAGTGAAATTTTATGTGAATAAAGGCCTAAGCTTAATCTTCTATGGAATATTTTATTGTTAATAACATTTTGAAATATTAAATTAATTATGGAGAGTAACTTAGTATTTTTCATATTATATTAGAGGCATAATTACTACAATTGCTCTAAATTACTACCGATTTCTGATAATGCAATTGACAAAAAAGAAATGGCAGCTTAGGTTAACAGAATATCTAGCTTCAAATTATTCAAGATAAAAAGTCCATTTACTGTATTTTATAACGGCAAATGGTTTTTAAAAACAATTAATTAGCTATAGCTAAACGTTATAACGTAAAATACTTGAAGATGCACTAATTGGCAAGAAAAAAAATTAAAGCCCTATAACGTTTTACTTTAGAATAACTTGTTTTTAATTTCTTTTTCATTATTTACCTTTATGTTTATCGTAAGAAATAGTTCTATATATTCGTTATATTCCTGTATTCCTGTTCCTTTTTATTAAATCTTATTTTCATGTGAAAATGATTATTCAGAATTTTGGCAAATATTCAAATTAACAATTACTTCTTATGCGAGTTGAATTTTGTTTTAAATACGTTCACTAAGTCAGTAGTCATTTCGAACTCAAGCTTGTTCACCATGTAGTTTTCCATAAAGACATAGAAAAAAAGTAATTGGTACAAAACAAAAACAAAAAAATTTATTTCAAAAAGCTTTTACAATTAATATTGATGTAAATAATGAATGATAGTACATGGAATAAATTCTCGGAATATAATTTCGTTATTAAAATCCTAAAAGTTATTGTTGCTTTTGTCCTTTGATTTGAAAATAAAAAAGGAATTGAAATAATTTTTCAAGTTAATATGATGGACGAGATAATTGGAATTATGGGAATACTACTTCTGTCTTGCTTTTAATATTCTACAAAAATAGATTAAAGAAGTTTTATGACAGAAAATTTTTGCAAAATCTGTCAAATCTATAAGGCTGGAGTTAATTTCCTCAAATGGAACATCCTAGTATGCTATGAAAAATTCAAGTTTAAGTCTTCAGTTTAAATATTATTTCGAATTTATAATCTGAAAGCTTCTTCGAAAACAAAGATGATTTTGTCATTTCCAGTAACTCATGTACTCGTATTTAAGACGAAATCTCAATATACGAGATTAATTCAACTGTTGCATTTAATAGAAATAGGTAGCCTTAAAGTTATTTTCAATCAATTTCACATTCTTAAATGTAAAATCATGATCTTTTAAAATCTTTCTTTCCAAGGAGTTCCAAGGAATAGAGAGAATTTCATTCATTTATATATATAATAAATTGAGAATTCACCATCTTTCGATACATGGAAAATGGCTTGCATAAATCACACGCCTTTGAAACTTGAATACCATGCATTTTTCAGTAACCAAAGGCACTATCAGAGACGTACAGTCACCCTGACCTTTAATCCTTTCACTGTTCGACCTTCTGCTGCAGGTACCTGTTGACTAGTGATGTACAGTCTCACTCATAGCCGTGGTCCGAAGAAGAGATGATCACGAAAGGCAAGGGCACTCCCAGAACGAATTTTTCACCTGCCCATGCGGGCAACTCGAGTGGGCACTTGGCCAATTATGAACGAATGACCCCGAGTGAAGCGACTGCCTACCCACGAAATGCAGGCTGAGTTCTCCCGCTCAACAAGTGAAAAGGAATGGTCAGCATTTTTGCCGAAAACGAACACAACCAGAATTCACGCATGAAGCATACAATTTAACGATAAATCCGTTATAAAATTTTCGGATGATAGTTAATTTAAAATGAAAGATGAACAATTATATAATATGCTTAGATTAAATAATTGTACACAAAGGCAATTGCGAATTAAATTATGTAAAGACCACGGTGGTGTAAATTAGCGCGAAATGGCTTAAATTAAATTACAAATTTAAAAAAAAAAACATCTGTTTCTTCCAAATACTCCAAATAAAACAATTACTATCAAAAGTCTACTCTGAAGAAACGTGACAACATTTAGAATTTTCAATAGTGAAAAATCACAATGAATTTTGCAAAAACCTGACAAAATGATTACATTTCCTCCACTTAAAACAATGCTAATTGCTGTTGCTTACAATGTTCAACGTTAGAAACTTTTTAACTTACTCAACAAGCAATTTCATAAAAACAGGAAAAACAAAAACAACAGCAAAATTCTTTTCTTCGTAAAAAACTGAGAGCTTTTCTACCTTACGTCACTTCAACAAAAGCCTGGCAAATCGCGATTAAGGCAAGAGATAACAAACCCAAGCTCTGAAATGCTTGGTAACGCTAGGATGGATGTTGACTATTCGGAACGCAAGCGTTTTTTTCGCGCTCGCGTTCTCACAAAATCGCGAATGGATTTCCTTCGAAGCTCTTCTTGCAACCACACCCTTCCTGCAACAATCCCTGGTCATTGTTTGTCCAGGAAGATACGAGCTTCTGTTCAGAACGTCCAGCCTACCGTTAATCCTTGCATAACGCGAGATTGTTGTTCTGCGGAAGGCTGTTCTTCCGTTAAAATAATGATCTCAGCAAGAGATATGCCGATAAATTCTTCTTGAGTTTTCAAATTAAGAACGATTCTCAAAAAAATATATGGAACAGACTATGACTTGCTGATAATTAAACAATAGTAGACGATATATCCGATGCTTTTCATTTAATTAACAGATGTTATTATTTGTTCTGGTTAAATCTAAAGTTAAGAGCATAAACAAAAAATTCCTGTCTTGTATTATTTTCTGTGCATTCCATTGAGAAAAAAAATATGCTTTTTTTAAAATTCAAGGACATAAAAAAGAAAGTATTAGGAAAAATAATTTAACATAATATTTGATAATATTTTTTATTTGAACAAATATTGCAACGACTACATTTTTTTTCAAATATCTATATTTAAAAATCTTGGTACTCGAGTGTATTAGAAATTTTAGCATTAGTTAAATATAACTGATTATTGACTGGTTACAAGATTGGACTAAATCTCCTATCTAATGTAAAGCATTAAAATAAAATAAAAAATAGTTTTTTAAAATCCTGTTCAAGCAAATCGACAAATAACATCTTTATTCACGATTATTTTAGCAGTTTTTCCTATCCAAAATATAATTATGCATTAAAGTAAACCACTTTCCTCAAGTTTCCTTAAAGAGATCTCATTCTTGTTCATTAAACAAGGGATCAGCTTGCAAACAAACCTATTTTTTGCTTTTAATTAAAAACTTTGTCAAGAAAATCCAAAACTTGAATTCAAAATAATGTTTATTTATATAAAAATACAAACAATAAATAAATGCTTTTAGTTATCTTAACATAAATATCAAAGAAATTGGTTTACTATGAAAATCTAATTGGAGTACTATTTATGTATTCTTCTGTGTTTTCTGAATCGATAAATGTTCAGTGTCCTATTTTAAAGTTACAAAAAGCTTTTGGGTTTATTAACCCTTTCGCCTGCCTGCCTCTCCTGTCCGCGAAAATATCGCCCCAGCAATCTTCTGTTTTTTGCCACATGTAGTGTTGTTTTCTTTGTACAGATTATTATATATCTCTGTGTACTAATTATATTATATTAGTATATATACTCTATATACTATAATATATTTGTACAGATTAGATTTCTCTGTACAGATTAGAACAAACAAAAATAAAAATTCAAACTAATAAACATTTATAAAGCATTTTAAGCGTTTAAAAGTTTTAAAATGTTGTAGAACGCTTGAAGAGAGTTATGGCCGCGCTGCAGAACTTTCACTTGAATGCATTAGACACGTTACGAGCGACGAAGAGGTTAACTTTGAATTACCATTAAACAAATAGACCTGAACATGCAAAACTTCTTCACGAAGCAAATGAGAGGACGTTTGCTTCATGTAGAAATTGGCAGATTTAATATTTATCAGCCCCAGCTCCAAATATTTAAATCCTTTTTATACAATCAAAATTCACGTCAACTTTTAACATCAATGCAGTATTATTGAAATGAATATTTTATCTCTACTCAATCGCAAGACCCTGACAAACTATCTAATGACTGATTCAGCACTTTCGAAACTCAGTAAGAAAAGGAAACATCAATTTGAATGCGTTTAGATGTATCATATATCTTTATATACAGAAAGAGTTAAGAAGATTTAAAATTAACGTGCAATTACAGTCCATACAGCAATGATACTGGCTTTAAACTTTTATAGCTTTTTCATGGCTCGTTTACATTATATACAAACTACTGTAAGTGATGCGGAAGTCGCAGGATACCTAACGTAGGACCAGTTCTACTAATGGTTTAGATATAGCAGTGTATGGCTTTAAGAATCTTAAGAAGCGGATATGAAGTCTCCTCTTTATTTTTTGAATCAAATCATAAACAAAAAAAGTTTAAATCTGGGGAATATTGAGAATAATTCTTGAATTCCATGATTAAAAATTCGGGTAAAACAGGTACTAAATTGTTCCAGAAGTTCTCAAAACGACCACTCGATTTGAGATATGAACAGAATGGGTACTTTTTCAAGCATTCTATGACTTCCAAATCTCTGGAAGCACGCTGCACATAAGGTTGGAGATAGCATCAGAAGAATATAATCGTTTCCAGCTGTATATATCTTGTTTCGTTTGTAATATGTTCCTGGTGATATACATCATCACTATCACTGCTTAATTTCTATTCTTTATATTTGCATAGCATGTAAGCATATCTTCCAAAAATTTCCTGTATATTATTTTCAAAGAAATTTTTTTTACATTACAGAAAATGATATAGCATATTGGAATTTTTTTCTCATAAATAAAAGATAAATATAGACCAGTAAAATTATCTTAACTTGTGAATCCAAAATGCCTCTATCTACAACTCTTTTTACATGCTCTATAAGTCGTAAAGGATTTGATTCTTTTCTACAAACATCTGTAATCTTTGTGGACGCAGCAAATGTATTATTAAGTACGCTGTGTTATTTCAGGATTAAAAATTAATGTAAAGAAAAATATTCTTATTGTATGCTGATACGGAAAATATTTCTTTTTTTTTTTCAAGCTAATCGCCTTTAGGCGACCAGCTGTTTCACCAGGAATATTGGTTATATTTGATTTCAGATAAATATTTTGGATATATCTTCATATCCATGATTCCGCCAAATTGTCTGACATTAAACCCGTCATATTTTAGTCTTACTGAAGTTATGTTTATCGAGTACATGAATATTTTTGATGAAGGCAGTCCCATAATATCATGATCTATTAAAAACATAAATATCTGGTTGATCTATCTTCTAAATTTCGCGATATTGGATTTATCTTGTCAACTATCCAAAGGCGATAAACAGAATCCTTTTTCTTTAGGTTTCAATAAGGGGAAAAAACCACGCGCGTGAATATTTGTTGAAACAATGAAAAGGGTAAGAATTTCAAGGTATCAGCATAATGCATTATGGGAAATTCGGCAAAAGTTATTTTTAAAAAATTTACAAAATTCAAAGAAAATTTGCAGGATTATTAAAAGGCATCAATAAAAAGTTTTGTATTTTAAGAGATGTTGCTAAAAATCAATTTTGTGCTGTAATATTTACGAATTTATCACAAAATGATTCCAAAATTCAGCTTAAATTAATTAAACTTCAAATTAATTTTTTTTAAATATTTGCGAGTTGCACAAATCCATCTTCCAAGATATATATGTATCAAATTGTATAGGTATGATAATTTGATCTGTAGAGTGTTAATCCTCTCTTATAAACACATATATACACAATTATCTTTATTATTAGTAAAGATTAATGTTCTGAATGAACACAAATGGATTCTCAAATAAGGGAGGACTTTTCAAAATATCACTCATCCAGTAATTATGTAATTTATAGCAATTCCTTAACACGAGGATTTTTCCATAGCCAATAATACATGATAATTTAAAATCAACAAATGAAAATTATATTATCTTTTACTTTAGGAAAGGAAAATATTAAATATAAGTATGAGAATATTGATCCTTGAATTTACAAGTTCAGAGATATCCTTTTAATTATCGAAAAAAAAAAATGAATAAATACATGATTTTCATAATATTTCGAAAATAATTACGGTCATTTTTTTTCTCTTTAACATAAACCATCAAATATTGTTTCCAGTGAATGCAATTTGCAAACATTAATAATTGGTAATTAGGTAATTTTAAACTCCCACGGCTTTCTACAAGAATGATTATTATTATTATTATAAACGAAATTTTAATAAGCATCAGAAAAATGGAAACAGTATTAATTGTATGTTTGCTAATTAATTTTTAATATTGCATAAACATATTAATAATATATTTGTTAATATGTTATAATAATGATGAAGGGAATTCATGTGATAAAGTTCATTCATTCATGTAAACTGATATGATGATTTTTTTTACATTTATCCAACTTAAATTTCTTTCGTTCAATTTTTATTAATAACTGAAAGTTGCAATACTTTTATTTTGTTTCAATAAAAAACTAACTCCGAAATCATGTTTACAACGGTGTTTATTCATTTTCATAAAGACGAATGTTTGTTTGTATGTCTTTTACATAAATCTACATAAGTCTTTTTTTTCCCATCTACCAAAAATATTTTTTTACGAGAAGAAATAATTAAAAATATTACCTCACAAAAAGATTTTTTTGCTAACTTATAATTTTAAAAAATTACCTTTGAAATAATGTGAATTTCAATTCGATGCAAATTTATTCCTAGTTTTAAACATATTTTTAATTTAATTTAATATTAATATACAACTATATTTCCATTGGATGATGAAATTTAAACTAACTTCTCTGTTCCAATAAACAGTTCAAATTCATTCTGGTGTTTCTAAAGTATGTCTAAATATGGTTTTCTTTGGATCTTAATTCTGAAGCAGAATTACTACTACACAACTACATTTATTTCGTATTATATAAAAAATTTGATCGCGCAGAAATTTTGTAATAAAATGATTGCATTAAAATCATATTTTTTTGTCTTATCAATTAAGAAAGAGAAATTTTAAAAGCACGAGTTCCATTTATAGTTTAACAGCTAAAATATATAGTTATTAATAGTTTAACAGCAAAAAAATAAATATTCCGGGTGAAATGACATAGATAATTAAAGAAACAATAATTTAAAATGTAAAGCTATTTTTACACAAACAATATTAGAAATCAATTCATAAAAATCTTCAAACATTTCAAAATCCCTTTATTAAAATTTTATGTGTAAACTATTTTAAAAGTCTATAAAGATTGATGCATAAATTGTTTTTGTGGGTTATACAGCGTTTTATACCTGTCATTTTAAAATGAATGTCTTCACTATTTAAATAAATTAAAAAAATCTTCTCAGACATGAGCCCATTTTTATGATTCATCATACAGAATAGAGGAAAGTTTAAAGGAAATTCTTCCCTCATTTCAATCAATTTCTATGCAGGAGAATATAAATGAACCCACATTTCTACCCAGACAGAAGGATTCAATCTACGACATATTTCATTGCTTAAGTGGACTAATTTGTTTTTACAAATACCATTTCCCCCATTTCTTTGTACAATGCAAGGAAATATCAGATAATATCGTCTGCATTTGTTTATCCGTATTTTATTTAAATTCGGTCGATCATATCTCATTTGCATTTTGTGACACATAATGACTTCAGTGGTTAAACAAATGGCAACTTGCCCTTTCGGTTAATTTAAGTAAGCATTAAAAGTAATTGTTGAAAGAAATGAGAAAGGATTTTCTCGAAGGGTTTGTGCAGATGCTACAGATAAATGCGTGTTAAACAATTGAATGAGTTTGAAATGAGATTAATTGCAAAGATTGAGTATTAAACGTGTGGTAACAATAGAAAATTGTTACAAATTAGATAACCTGCTTAGTTTCTAATATGTATGTCTAGATCTAAAATAAACCGAAAGATATATAAAGCTCATTTTGATAAATTTATGATTGCACTAAGCTCGTTACAAAAGCCAAATTGGCTTAGAAATGATACGGCAAAGAACAGAGAGAAGCAAAAAGAGCTGACAATTTTCGTTGTTATTCTAGTATTCTCGGCAATGCACATTTAATTTTAAGGATGATGACACATTTAGACAGTTACTTAGGTTATTCCCTTTAATCATTTTTAAATCTAAATAACCAGTAAATAGTAAATGAAACCTGAAATTTTTTCGAAAGAAAAGCTGTAATACAAACTAATCTGCAAGAGTGAAATGGTTGAGGGAATTATCATTTCAGTTATTTTTCTCTCTTTGAAACTATATCATAATATTTATTTTAAAAATTTAAGCAAATTCATTTCTTATTTTCTATGCTTTATATGAATATTTTTCTAGTATATTACAATGATATGGTGGCTAACTCTTACATTATGAACATCCAGAAACTGGAAAAATGATGCATAATCTGCACTAAATGATGCATAATCCTTCACTGACAAATTGCTAAAAATATTAGATTTCCATTAAGAAGAGAGAAAAAAAAAACGAAATTGTCGTTAGCGAAACTAACGAGATATGCCCTGCTAATTTATGTTACACACAATTTAATAAAGATGATATCCCAGAGAGCTGTCTGTTTGGCATTGGCGTACAATAGTTATGAAATATTAATCTTCCGCGTGAATATAGCAATTTTGCTGAATCTATCGGGCGCTCCTTCACTCTCTTTTTTTTTTTTTTTTTTTTTGTTGACGATTGATCCATGACATGTATCTAACAATATCCGAAAACCGAGTTTGTGTTTCAGACGCGTTTTACTCATTCGATTGAAGCAAAAATTTTGAGACAGAACTACATTTGTTGTCGGAAAATCATGTACCAAATTTGATACGTTTCAGTCATTGCATTTTTGAGTTATAAAGTTTACGTATTTCTGAAAATACAGATTGACAGACAACCAAACCCTTGTTGGATTTTGTTTAAAATTTAAGAGATGTCTACACAATAGATATTAAAAATGCCTACCGAATGTTATCTATCTAGCTCTCTTCGCATTGTAGTTATAGTGTTAATTTATATTCGACTAGCCAGACAGACAGACTTCTGAACGGAATTTGCTCAAAATTTGATAAAAATCTACATATTTTGTATACATGTGTCTACTTCCTGTGTCTCCTTCTAAGAGATTTTGATTTATTTTTGTCATACATAGAGAGACAGTTTTCAATTTTTTTTTTTTTTTTTTTTTTTTTTTTTTTTTTAAGTTAGGAAAGTCAAAAATTTGGAGGCTCATTGAAATCTCGGGTTCAAATTTTTTGACGATTACAATGCTTTTTCTCTACTACGTATACGAGAAAGTAAATACAAGGAATCTTTTTTAATTCAGGAAATATTTTTGAAAGCATTTTTTACCTGATTCCGTTGTTGTTCATGGTATTTTTAAATGATAACTTATATACCAGTGACATTTGTTTATTTCCATGCTATATTTCTTCTTTTAAATGCTTACATTCAGCAAATAAACCCATGATGATTAACAAGCTACCAGAACTTTCAAACCTTTTACAGAAAAGGACAATTGCTAGATGTTAAGCTCGCTAGATGCTAAACAAGTCCTGTATCTATTGGGTAGATTGAAAAAAAACCCTATTATTCACATGAGAAAGTGAAAGACAAATCAAATGTTTGTAGGATTCCAGTATTTTGTTTAATAGTTTAATAGTCAGTCAATTATATGTTATTTTCTTTGAATTTCGATAAACTGATCTACTAAGAAATCATTAAGAGTAAATACGCGATTATTTCGAAAACAACAGATATATCACATCTAAAATTGCATATAGTGATGTAGAAGAATTCACTTTTAATTATTATAAAGAAAGCACTACAATCAATTAGTTTATAAATTTAAAAAAAATTCAGAAGGCTTATTTGTGTATTTTTTATACTATCTGAAATCCATTAGTAACGCCTGATCAGTGTAATGGGTTAGTGAAGAAGTGAAACATGGCACGCGATATTACTGGAACATTAATGTTTAATGAACACAATTGGCTCGCGGGAGAAAAATATGTCACGTTCTACATTTTTAACTACTGCAACGCGACATCAGTTTCTCATTATAATTATTATAATGATATATTAATGAGTTAAGAGGAAAATCGTCTGAAGATATAAATAACAAATATAGTCGCTCGAAAAAAAATTGCCCACACATTCATTTCTCTTGACAAGTGGAAATGTTTGAGTTTAGATTTTAAGAATTACTCTTAATACTTACGTAACTTCATTTAGAGATACTATTTATAATAAGTATATTTATTCTTAAATATTTCTTATTGCCAGACAATAAAAAATTGCCATTATATAACACTGATATATTAATTATTATAGAAAGTTCCATTAATATATTCATGAAAATTTATTTATGTCTTATTTTATAAATAATAACAGATTTTTTTTTTTTTTTTTTTTTTTTTTGCTTTTTTGTACACGAAGCATAAAAAAAAAAAAAAACTATTCAAAAAATTTGAACATAATGTTTAAATGTTCAGGGAGGTCTAAAACATGATATATCTCCATGTTTTAGATCTCCCTGAGTCAAATATATTTTTGAAAAATGTCTGTCCGTCTGTCCATCCGCCTGTTTGTCTGTCTGTGACAAAGCTAACTCAAAAACGCTTTGAGTAAAACGGATGAAATGGGTGCACGTTCTTCCCACCAAATTTGCGGATTTCTATCAAATTCAGAGCAAATCCGTTCAGAGGAAGTCTGTCTGTCCGGCTGTTCGAATATAAGTTAACCCGATAACTATAAAACAAAGAGAGCTAGATGGATAAAATTCGTTACGCAGATTTAACATCTATAATGTTGCCATCTATCAAGTTTTGAGCCATATTCAACAAAGGGTTGATCGTCTGTCGGTCTCTACTTTCAGAAACATGTATACGCATTAACTCAAAAATGTGCTGATTTAAATATATCAAATTTAGTATGTGATTTTGTATGTGAAAAGCTCATTTAAAACACAAATTTGATTTTTGCATACGATGAATGAGTGTTCGGATACAGGCATTAATAGTCAAAAAATTCGCCAAGATGCTCACGAAAAATTCAGTAAAACTATTAAATTCACATTAAAGGTTAACATTCGTTAACTATTATACGTCAGTGTCAAGCAAGTCGTTCTCTGGGGCAACATCTTTATTAGAGAGTATGCAAGAACTACTCCCGCAGACTTGGTGAACAACGTCTGATATATGGTCGGTCATATGGCACATTGGACACCTCTCCCCTTTTTTCAGAATTTCATGCCACTCCAGTGGGAAAGAAGCTTAACCACCACAAGCATGGTCAGCAGTCTTCCATAGAAAAGATATTCCTGAAATTGGAGTTTCATTAAATTGTGAATGAAATTAGGATGAATATTCAACTCCATATATTAGAAATTGTGCAGTATAAGCAAGATCTAATACGCATACAGTATTAATAACAAAATAAAGCGTAATAGAAAGGTGAAAGAAAAATAAAATTTCAAGCAAGAAAGGAAAGAAAAAAATGCAAGGCAAATTCAATGTATCAAATTGAATATTTACTACTTAGTGTCAACGGCCGTTACAATCGGATGTAAAAACGAACATTCAAAAATGCTTTTCCAACTATGTAGTCACATCTGATGATTGCATTAATAGATGTAGAAGATATTATAGTCAAAAAATTTCTATTCAACATTCAGTTGAAAAAAATGAATCGTCTTCCAAAGAACCCCTACATTTAATGGGCTCTTCTGAGTATGAGAAAACAAATGATGCCTTTTCAAATTCAAACATTTCAGAAATCCACGACAAAGAAAGAGAAATGTATCGTCCCATGCACCAAATATTCAAACGGAATTCATTTCAACATGTTAATACTTTAACATTAGAATTGTAATATCTACCGAAATTTAATTACAACATGTACATTTTACAACAACAGTTAATTACAACATGTCAATTTTATTGCGACATGTGAAATAAGTAATTCTAAGGTTATTTTTATTTGATGTTTTTTCATTTTTTATTTTCCCGTCATCCATTTTAAGAAAAAGAGACAGATTTGACATTATTTTAAGCCGTAGTTTTTCATAAACAATGCATAGGAATTGTTTAATTTCCACCCTCCACTAATTTTCTTACCAAGCAATAGCAAATTTCTTTGTTTTTTTGTTTTTTTTAACTATTCAATTTACATTTCACATTCATTTTTGACAGCCCATATCTTATCATTCTTTTCAAAAATAAATAATAATTTTCAATAATTTTTTTCAGAATTTCGAACAAAATGATTGATTCTAGAATCTGAAATGCGAAAAAAAAAGTAGACAACAAAGTTTTAAAAAAAATGTCATTTTTTTTTAAATACAAATACAATAGAAAGTATTTCTTCCAAAATACAAATCTAAAACTGTTTTTTAGTTTTTTTAATTTATTTATTTTGTATCCTTAAAGTTATTTTTAAAAATTTCAAACAATGACACGCATGATTCGCACAAAAACATCAAATAATTCGAACAAAGAAATTTCCCTTTCTAACTATTATCCTGTCAAAAGCAAAACTGTTGCGGAGGTCTTAGAAAAGAGAATTGGCAAGTTTCTCAAGGTGTACGGCTTAGAGGCACAAGGAAAACCGACCACAAACCATTTGTAACTATACTAAATAATCTATTAAGGAAAGAAAAATGTTATATGTCATAGGAAATTTCGCTTTACTTAAAATCCACAAAAGGTCTATATTCAAATACATATATAAAAGAAACACCGATATTTTATATCTATATCATTCTACAGGTTTCTTGCATAAGCAGAACAAGTTTTTATTTAATGCTTGAAGTTCTTGATCTTTAACAAATTTTTATTTGATTCTAGATCTTAATCAATTGTTTCGCTTTAAAACATGTCATTCAACGGATGATATTTTTTGTATAAATAGAACAAGATTTTTATTTTGTAAGTGAAGTTCTTAGATCTTGCCAAGTTTTTAATTGATTCTAGATTCTTATCAGTCGCTTGGCTTTAACAAAAATGTGATTTAGCCGATAATACTCATAGCATTATGGAGAAATTCTAATCTCTTAAAAAAAACAGAAAAACTTCTCAGTTTCGAAAATTATATATGTTCACTTATCATCGATAAATAATTAGGATTGAACATTCGGCCGTAACAAAAGAAAATTGGCAATCATTTTTTATTTGAAGTTTTAAGAAAACTTACGTTTCTTTTTCATAATTTTTCAAACTTAAAACATTAACTATCGTTTTTAAATAACAAATTATATTAGATGTGAATTATTTAAATTGATATGTATTTTAATGCATGCATATCAATTCACATCTATCTAGTTTGACATTTTTTCTGAAAAACACTTATATCGTTATTAAAAGCAGTTGCTTTATTCTCCGGATCATTTGAACTATTCTAATTCCAGAAATATTCTAAAAACTATTTCTAAGAACTAAAATATTGTCTGAGAATAGTTTAAAGCTCCAAATAACATCGTTATATTTTGCATACTCGCTTACAATTTTCTATTCTAAACTATCGTTTGCTGTTCAATAAATCACTTATTCTCTTTTTCAGGTCCATTTTATATTTTAAACAAACATTATAAAGAACATATAGTTTAAAATCTGATGTATTAAGATCTTCAGTTTACCGTTGGATCCTGAGGTTTTCAATTGCAGTCAAGTTAGGCCATTTTGTACGAAACAGATGGTTAAATGATAAAAATGAAGAATACATTTTTTTTCAGACTAATGATAAAAAAAATTCTGATTGAAAAAAAGTTAAAACAGAGGTAAAAGGCAATAAAACAAACTAACCTATAGAACATTATTTTAACACTAATACTTGAATGTATAAATTAAGTATTTTATACAAATAGCTGACTTTATTTACATTTGCAATTATCAAAAGCGACATGGCTCTTAATATTTAAGGTGTATACATTTTGAAAGGAAAAGCGCTAATATTTTTTTAAATCATTAAATTTTACTTCTATAGCAATAAGAAAACGATTATTATCTTACCAGTGCTTTAAAATCAAATATAATTTTTATCAGGTGATAAACATTATATTTTCCGTTAGTACCGTCATTTTAAATAGCATTTTCTTACATATAATCTTTATTCGAGAAGTATTTCTACCAACTTTACATCCCTGACTAAATGCAACGGGAAACAATTTCTGATAAAAGTTATTTCCATACAAAATTTACAAATAATGCATGCATTATTTTTTTGAAAAATGATTCATTGGTTTTTATACCTAAACAGTTTTGATTATGCATTCAATAAATGCATGCATTAAAATTGATTTATTAATGTCATATGTAATAATGGACATAAGACGTTGAACTGAAAATAATCCAGCGAATTCTAATTTAAACTAAATATAAAATTACATCATCAGTTTAGTTCTATAAGCCCGAAGTAAAAATGATAAATTATGATACTACAAAACTTAAAATCTTTAGAAAGGAATATGTTTATGTATAATAGAAGTTTAAAGAAGAAATTGTTGATGTGTAACAGCAAAGAACCAAAGACAGCCCGAGGAAAACAGAACAAAAATTCTCAGTGTATTAGTTTCCAGAAGGTCGCATACACAATATCTTTATCTTCAAAGAATTTCCGTAAAAAGTATTCAGTTTTTGTTAAGTATTTTATCCTAAGTTATAACGGATATATCATTTTTCTATTAATTATTTAAAGAAAATAAATGTCTCTAAAATTCTTAATTCACGCAATTTATTCCATTTGAGTTTCAACTCTTTGTAACTTTAACAAATTAATGTTTTAAATTCAAGTATTTTTCTTTTGGAAACACTTCTATTAAATTTACTGTAATATCGAAACACAAAAATTAATATTTCAAACCATGCTAATTAATTTAAAACAGGGAAATTTTAAATGGTCAAAAAGGAAAATTTTGCATAAAAAATGTAGGATTTTAATTTCGTTAATAGAATTTTCCTAATTATCGACAACATGATCTCTCTTATCAGGGGAAACTTCCTTAAAATTCTGAATGACTTATCCTGAATTCTAAGGATATTCAAAATTAGTAGTCCTTAAATTCTTATCTTTACTTTTTAAATCAATTTAGAGTTATAACTCACTACTAACATTTTTCATCTAGTGTACTAAATTAAATATCATAAAAAGTTTTTAAATTTTTTAATCTTGAATTAGATTCTTAAATAAGATTTTAAATATCTGTGCGCAATATTTATTGTTGCACTTCTCAATTTCTAGCTTTCAGTATTTCCATTTCTAAATGCTTGACTTTCAAGTTATCGTAAATTTATAGTTAATTCAAATTAATATAACACTTAACTGCGCTTATGATATAGGTATAATAGCTTTATCTTCTTTTAATGAATAATAATAATGTACCCATTTTTACTCGGTTTAATTTTTATTAAAATGAAAATACAGCTACAATATACAATAAGAAAATTAGTCATTAATGCTAGATGGTCATTATTTTTAAATGTTCTACATGAATTTATTTATCTTTCATTCTTTTCAAGTAGCTCCTTTAACATTCTCTAACAAATGAATCATTATCAAAAATAATTTAAGTGCTTAGTGGGAAATGCATAATATCATATATTTATTACGCATGATTTCAATAATATTCTTGCTTAATACATTTTTAATTAAAAAAGAAAGGAAGAAAAACTTACCTTTAGTACTAACAGCCATCCAGCATACAGCAGCCAGCAGGAAACGAATAATCCTAAGACACTTCATATCGATCCCAAATAACGGTCGAATCCTCGAGTGTGAAAATCAACAGTTCTTACGGCATAACCAGCATGCCAAAAATAAATATCACACACAAGAAAAAAAGGACTAAAAAGTTACTTCCGCAAACAAACCTTTGCTCTACCTTAACTCAATCAATGAACTACTACAAGTTCAAGAAACTGTTCCTTAATGGTAATTTTACACGAAATTTATAGGGACACCACACAGTGAATCCTGAAGAATCGTTGCCGAGGATTCATATCCAGCAGCGATATACCGATTCCGAAAAACTAGTATCTCTATCCTGTGTGGCAAACCGTATCTAGCCAGCTCTTGTTGGGTTTTGCGTGTGCTGGCTGATCGTGTTCGCTCGCAATAGTGAGTGTGGTGACGTCACAGACCCGGTTGGTAAGTCTTCGAGGCCAGTGGACAGGTTTGGACTCTTTTTCTTCAATCTTTTGTTTCGTTTTCTTCTTATCTGTTCATTCGGCCACGGTTTGAGCTGCAGAGCGGGAAATTCGGTTTCTGCGCCTACATTTTTGGATTAAGAAGGCTTATGATATGCTCTTTGTTTGCTGTCTGCCGTGTCTATATCGGATGTAGTTACAGACATTGAAAGAAATAGAAAAGAATATGCTATTTTAGAATTCAAGACGGAGAAATGAGTCGTTTCTGACCGATTGTTTCACAGTTCACTAAAATTAGAACATTCCGAAAATGTTTAGATATTACTCATAAGAATTCGGTGTAAAGGACATATTTATTATTAGAACTTACGAAAAATTTCAAAATATTTTAAACTTTGAGATAAAAATGTTCGATGAATATCAGATGAACACCAGATTTATTTAAATTACGGAGCAGCTCAACTAATTCACAAATCAGTGAATTAACTGATTAATGAATTCATCATGACTACAAATTAAATTATTAGAGAATTTTGTAGGTTAAACGGACATTTATATTTGTAAAAGGTATAAGAAGGGAAATTAAACAAATGAAATATGTTTCCTGCTCCATAAACTTCCGTTTTGCTAAATTCGCTTACCGCACGACTAAAAATCTTTCACAAGTTTCCGAATACTGCGGATATCGCATTATGAATAACAACGGGCGGTCTGTGAATTTATTTTGAGAAATCCTGTTAGTAAGTTCAATTACGTAGCAACCGGGAGTGGGACAAGAAGGGTACAGATGCCCCGGTTGTCAGTCTTAGAGGCTGACATAGAATGATCAAAATTATTTTTATGCCACATCAAATATATTGAAAGAGCTAGAAGGTTAAGCTAATGCTCCTGCAACTATTTATTTTTACTAAAGCGCTGATGACGACTGGGATTTGAAATTTATCAATTGAAAATTTGTCTTGAACTCATATTCATACACATACAAAATTATAAGACACAAAATAATCAATTTGTGTTAATTAATAAATTAAATAAGGAAATAAAGTAAAGCAAAATAGCAGAAAAAGCAAATAAAATGAAATAATAACAGTATAATATGCAAATAAGTAAAGTGAAGAAATATGAATAGAAGAATAAAATGAATATACAAACACATTCTTTCATTTCCATATTTCCATTTCACAAGTTTATAATCACTTTTTCAAAAAGACTTGGGAAGATGTATTCTGTTGAGAATACTATGCGGAGAGTTGAATTTTAATTTTCTTTTTCGATTTCTCAGAGTTCGCACTCAAATAAAGAATGTGATTTACCTAAAACTAATTACTAACTAGTAATATCTTTTATTCTTTTCCAAAAAGAAATTCTGATTGATTTTGAGAACTCTATGCCCAGTGAAAACTTAGTTTAAATAGAAGTCCTATTTTCATATTTTTACTTCCACTTTGCTTCCACTCAAAGTATTCCGCTATTCTTCCTTGTGAAGAGTTATTCTACCTTTCACACGCTACTGCGTTGCTTTTTTTTTTTTTAATGCTGGTTGTTTTAAATTGTGCTTTCTCTTTATAGAAGTATAGGAGAGGGATAACCTGGAAGGTACGGCATTGGATTCGCTTCCCTTGGGTAATGAGTTCGAACTCCACTGGTCGAAAACTCTCCGTGTATAAGGTGGTTAGTGCACATATGAAACTGCCATGGTCACAAAGTTCTTCAAGTCGAAGCAATACCACTGGGAGCACTGGTTGAGAGGTGATCGTTCTCTGATTCAGGTCTAAATTACGATCTGTGAATGAGTGAATGAAATGTATGAATGAAGTTCGTCCCATAACAAGGGTTGAGACGAATGAGTAGCTAAGTCGTACTTTTTGTCCCAGATGGCCTTCTGAAAAACAAGGGAAGTAAATCTCGGCTAAAAATCGCTCACTTTGTCAGCGGGCTTGTCTATGACAAGTGCCATAAGAAACAACAACGACATAAATGACTCCTCTATTTCTTCGGAGCGTTTTTCGGTAGTTTATCTGCTCTCTCATTTCGTTGCTACTTATCATGGGTTTTCATCTACGGCAATTTTATTATAATAGACATTTTTGCTTTTAATATTATTGTGTCCAGAAATATTAACGTAGAACTGGAATTTGAAGCAATAATTATATGTTCAAAGTTGTATCCGATTATGCTCAATTCATTACAAAATTCTTGGCATAAGCCTCAGCTATAAAGAATGAATCATCACAAGAAATTCTATACTGTCGAAAATGATTTATCATCTTCGTTATTAAAACAAGAAACAACACATAATTCAGTCTTCAATTCATCGGTATTAATAATTTGATTCCCGACATCCTCAATATATTCCAAAATGGTGCTTTGCACTTATCAATCCTTAATTTTGTCTTCAAACTTAAAGTTGTAAAGTTCTTCCATATTTTACTCATTCGATATATTTTACTTTAATATTTCCATGAGCACTTGTACTTTGATATGTAGTAGAAAGTAACCACATAAAACCTACAAAGCCACGTTTGATAATGAGAGAGGCAAAATAATGCCATTGATCCCCGGATTCTACTTTTTCTCTCCGGACCACTAAATGAACTGCAAAATTATACACCAAAGGACACAGATTAAGAAGGATATTAGGACACGGTAGAAGATTGTGTTTTACATTCATCCAGTGCTTTTAATCGGCATGATTTTAAAACAGATAGAACGAAGTACATTTTAGCAATACATTGTTCGCTATGGTTGTGCTAGTTATTAGATATAACCTTTATTTAACTCTAAATGAAGCACAAATGAGGTCCAGTTTTCTCCGAAAATCCTCCTGGAAGGAACCAAAACTACATATAGACGTCGCCTTGAAAACAAAATATGTCAAATTGGTTTGGTTTTTAGTAACACTAGGCCTCAAAACACAATAATAAGTATATGCTTATTTTATCTTGTGATAATTTTTGTTTAATATAATTTTTTGTTAATTTTTTTATAGTTTTTGTTAAGTTTAAAAATAAAGATCAATGAATTAAATGTATTTTAGAAATATATATATTTTTAATTTTACAGGGAATCTTTATGTTTCCATTAGTAATTAATTAGCTTTACATATAATAAGAGAACTCAAAATTTTAGTAAGAAATTTTCAAAATAATAATATATAAAAGCAATGCATATTTTTTATTACATTTTTAAAAAAAATAAGATTTAAACTAATTTTTTGAGTTCTAAATTAGGAAAATCAATTTTAGCATTTAATAAATTTGTTTCATTTACATTATCACTATTCCGAATCAAAAATTGTAATCTAAACACTCTCTAATTCGAACGGCATCTTCTTTTCAGCAACAATTGTTTCTTTTTCTTTTTCAGCATTTTCAATTGAAATGCTTTCTTTTTTTTTTTTTTTTTTTTTCATTACCCTCACTCCTTCTATAATGATTGAATTTATCACCTACCGAAAGCCGATTCCATGGTTAACTCCAATATATTTTCTTTTATCTGCTTAATAAGATACGCCATTTTAAGAGAACACTAAACTATGACTCAAATGTACACCAAACAAGCATTTAGAATTTCAAGGCAAAGATTTAATCTCTTAATCAGGATTGACTTACTTTTTAATTCAGCAAAGATTTGCTGCTCTTCAATATTTCTTTCAAATCCGGCGTCGAGTCTCGAGTGGCAATTTTATAATCATTTACATTAATATTTGCATATATTTACGAATATATTACATTAAACATTTTACAAATCAACCAATTACCGTATCTTTTAAGTATTCCATCATCTTTCATACTCGTTGCCATCGCGTATATTTCAAATAAAATTAGAGATAAACATTTAAATTCGAGATCATTGCATTGGAATCGGGAGCACATCTTACTTCCAGTTCGTGTATTATAAGATTTCATCACTGTTAAAAGCAAGCGCTCGTTATTGTATCTTGAATTTTAAATATTGATCGTTTCTTCTTATTATTATTATCGTTTATTATTCTATTCTTATTTTGTCCAAAAAGTACTAAAATTGACGTTTATGGTAATCTTCTAGCAAATTTCTTTAATTAACAACAGTGATTAAAGCAGAAAAATTTCTAAAAAAGTAACTTTATTTAGAGTTATCACCTAAAATATTTTAATCATTAAATTAATTGTTTTTTTTTTCACTATGATAATTTCTATAATAGGAATTTCAATGGTTTACAATAAGAATTTCAATTATTAGAATTAAGAATGCACAGATTTATTATTTTTAGGCCTATATACAGATTTATGATATTATTTCTGATTTATTATTTTTTCAGAAACAGTTAAGAGAACTTCTAATAAATTAAAGCCAATTAATTAATCTCCTAAAATATTTTCGTCTTTAAATAATTTATTTTCCTCAGAAAAAAAAAGATTGCTTTTATAACAAGAATTTCAAAAAGTATATATAGATTGAAATTTTTAAATTTCGTTTCAATATTTTTGATGTTTGTAATTTTTATATTAATTTAATATTTTTTTATTTAATATTCTAAATGTCATTCTACGTTTGCTCAGCATACATTTTTCCCAAGATTCATTGGGCTTTTAAATAATAATCGTTTGGCTTTTAAATAAGCCAAACTGTTATCTACATATTTATGTTTAGAATTTCAAGTTCTTTAGCACGCGTTTAATTTATGATCCAAAAAAAAAAAAAAAAAATTAGCGTTTCTCTTGTGTGTAAAAGCATTCTCCAAATGCGCCCTGCTTTGAAATTTCACGACCTATGCCAAAGAACTATGGTTACACGCTTGAGGGAGTCACAAAATAGTTTTCATTTCCCAACTTTGGAAGATCATTCTCATTTTATTTTCGACTAATATCTAGAACGAATGTTTAATGGTTCCGAACAAGATCTTTAGGTAAATTAGTTTTCATTTGCTTCCAATTTATTGTGCGCAATACTCTTAGAAAGGGCAATTTTTTTCAACCTACTTTCATATCTGAACTAATTTTATTTTGAAGTAGTTAGCTAGAATTCACGCGAATCGTTATTTATTTGTTGTCATACAACGAAGACGGTTTTGTTGCTTATTATTGTTTTTTTGGATTTTTTTTTATTTCAGTTTCTATTCGAAATTGCAAACCGAAAAAAAATTAGTGCTACTGCCCCAGATATAATTCCATTTGTGTTAATATTTTGTAAAATGAGTCACAGATACTGTTCAACATTTTCATTTGAAAATTCACAGAAAAACTTTAATTCTTACTAATTATGAAGCAGAATGTCTATCTGTCCATGCATCTGGTTGTGCCTTTCTGTTTCTGTGTCTGTTGATTTCATAAAAGGACGAACGACCATTGCCAAAAATATCTTGGACAATAAAAATGTGCATTCGGAGCAATTTTTTCTAAATTTTAGCTCGAATTTCTATTAGTTAAAATTTAAACAATTTGCTATATTTTTCATAATTGTTATCACAAAAAAATCATTTCTTACTCACCGTTAATACAAAAATAATAATAATATTTTTAAAGATTCCAATTTATTTGTCTTCCAATTCCACCCCACCCCCTGATTTTAATGAATTTTTAAAAATATTTTGATGTATAATTTGTAACAAGTGATTTTCATTATTGGAATGAAATTGGAACGGTTTTCATGATGGATATCATTTTTAAATCTTCATCCGCTTTTATTTTTTACGCTTTTTTATTTTTTTATTTAATTATTTTTTATAAGATTACGCTGCTTTTTTAATACTTTCACAAATACGTAATCAATTTTACTTTCTCTCTTATTTCATTAAATTATTTGCTGTATTTGTATCTAAAATCTTCTAAGATATTAAGAATTTTAAGAAATACATCCTGAAAAAATAAATGATCATGGTTGTAATTTTTTTCAAAACACACGAAGAGAAAATATTGCAATCATTTCAAAAATTCGACCTAGAGATTTTGATGAATTTTCATATTTCAAACCTTTTAGAAATATCCGAAAATTACATTTTTAAATTATGTCAGTGTGTATGTCTGTGAATAAATATGATTATTTTGTAAAACATCTGCAAATTTCACTCTAATTTTGAAAAATATCCATGCAGAGAAAATGCGTTTGTCTACCTAAGAGCAAGTGAACACAAGAATTACAAAAGGCAGGGCGATAAATAAATAAAATTGAATACACTTCTTCTGTATCAAAGTTTCAAATTATGAACCAAATACGTCAAAAAGCTGACCGTCTGTCACTCTGCATATTCACATGCATGCAAACATAGTTAATCAAAAACGCAACGATTAGATAAATGAAATTTAGTAGATGACCAGGCTGCAAAAATTGCAGTTCTATGCCAAATTACAGTTCAATGGTTGGAAAAAGAGCTTCCAAATTGCGATTTTCTTTATTATACTACGAAGCAGAAAACTCTTACATATGCGACCCTGAAAATAAAACCCCCAGCTCTAGTCCCATTTACTGGCTTGCCCAAGATCCCCGGGGGGAGGGCACCTCGAAATGAGGATGAGATGCTTCCGGCATGGTGGTTGGATCCCGCCACCCTGGAGGGCACACTAATAGGTGGGGGATCTGACTCCTCCCATAGCTGACGGGACGTACTTCCTCCTGGGAGGGTTGTACCGTGGCCGGTGACGGCCCTTAGGATTCAACAACAGTTACCGCCAATGTTGCTGCTGCGGCGGTCCGGTCATTCAGTTTCTATGGTTTAAATCCGTGTGCCTTCGTGGCGGGTCGGAGAGTCAGATGGCTGACTTACTGGCACATACGCGGAGTGGGAGATAACACTATTATTCGATTATACTAGAAAGTTTCAAGGAGACCACGTCCGTTGAATTTTGTTCAGTTATACGGGAGCTATTAAAAATGGCATTGTTATCCACAGTCTTATTATTTTACTACACGTAGTTATAATAAATCTGTAAAATTAATAGTTAAAATTTCAACTCATTTTTACTTTATCATATACGAAGTATAGAGAAAATATTACAATCGGCAAAAAAAAATTTGAAGAGATTTTGACGAATCTCCACGTTTTAGATCTCCCTGAGATTGAAAACATATTTTTGAAAAATGTCTGTCTGTCTATGATAAAGATAACTCAAAACCGCTTTGAGCTAGATGACTGAAATTCGATATACGATTTTGTAAACGATTCGATACAAAACGAAATTCGATATTCGATATACGATTTTGTAAACGATTCAATATAAAACAAAATTCGATATTCGATATACGATTTTGTAAACGATTCGATATAAAACGAAATTCGATATTCCATATAAGATATTTCGATACACCGAATTTGTAAATTTCTACCAAATTTTAAACAAAATCTATCAGAGGAAGTCTGTCTGTCCGGCTCATAGAATATCAGCTAATGCGATACGAAAAAAAAAAAAAATAGAGCTAGATGGATAAGATTCAGTACACAGATTTAATATCTATATTGTAGACAGATATCAAGTTTTGAGTCAAATTGAATGAAGGGTTGATCGCCTGTCGGTCTGTACCTTCAGAAACATGTAAATGCGATAACTCAAAAAATTTGTGACTGCACGTGTAAGTCTGTATCAAATTTTGTTTCAGTCGGTTGAGAAAAACTCGTCTAAATTAAAAATTCGATTTTCGTATATTATTAACCGCATGCCACGGATTAATCGTAAATAAAACTTGCCAAGGATGCCATGATAGATTCAGTAAAAATGCTAAATTTACGCGAAAGGTTAAATTTCGTAACTATTCTACGCCAATGCTATACAAGAAATTTTCTGGTATAATACCTTTATTAAAGAGTGAGCGAGAAAAATTTACGAAGACCGCTCCCGCTGGTTACTTAATTAAATAAAGTAATGAAAATTTTGAAATATTCTTTCTCAACGAACATCCACTCAATAAGAATTAGCTACATTCCGAATTTCGATAATGTGAGTGCAATAGTTTTCCCTGTAGGGCGGTTTAAAGTATTTTTATATCCCAAAAATAACAAGAAAGTATGCAGACAGAAAAAATAACAAGAGTCATAATGCAATACAAAATTCATATAATCTGTGAAAAGGTAAAAAAATAACTTGGAAACAAATGGGAAAGGAAACGAATAAAAAAAAATGAATCAGGAAAGAAAGTGAAAAGAACACTGAAGACAATGCCTGAATGCATTTCAGATGCTCAAATAGATTTCGAATAGGAATGTGACTATAGGAGGGAGGAAGGAAAAGCTTATAAGTTTCAGTCCCTTTTCTTTCTTCTTAATTTAGAGAATCTCTCAAATAATTCACAAATATTTCAGATAAGAAACTTAATTTTTAATTGTTTAAATTCATTTATCTACTAATGATAAAAGATAATGTGTGTTTTAGTGCTCTACAGGTCTGACTGTTTAACACGCAGGTACCAAATTTGGCGCATTTATACCTTGGACGTTAGAAAAGTGCATCTCGATGATATTTTTTTGAAATTTTAATTAACATTTAAGTTGAATTTTGGTATTTTCCTAGATAACTTCTAAAACCTCAGAGGATCCTTTATTACCTCAGAGGATCCTTACACGAAAATAAGTTTTAAACCGTTTCAAAATTTTAAAAAATATCTTTCTAATAACAAATATTTTAAATTCGTAAAACTTTTTTTTCTGAATTTTGGCAATTTTTTAATTATATATATATACATTTTCTTATTTCCAACAATATAATGTATTGTTGCCCCGGAATTCAAAACGTTTTCATTGTTTCATCAAATGCTTAATCTCATGATTTTCACCCATTATTGAAAGCTAAGAAAAAAAAGATTCCAGTTAACATCTGTGAGTTTACACAACGAAAAAAAATTGAAGTCACAGTACTACAAAAATAAGAAGATAAGCCGGACAATTTTGTTTTTAATAGCTCTATAACGTCATGAAACTGATTTCCATCGGAAAGGTTCATAAGCAAAATGAAAAGAACATATATAAGACAACCAAAATAATAAGACGAATATTTATGATAATTTGTGGATTAAAAATAGATCAATCAATTGAATCTTTGACATGAAGCTATGTCTGAGAAATTCAATTGAAAAGTAATACAACCAATATGCCTGCTGAACCAGCTGATTGCTAAAGACGGCTATTCAATTATAAATAAAATTGGTGAAAGTAAATTTTCAGTTTGGGAAAAATCATTTATAAATATTTAAAAGTTCATTACATAAGAAAACAACATGTATAAAAATATTTGAGTGTACACAAACTATTCACCTTCTCTTAGGTAGAAATGTGAGATAATTTAGCTTAAAAGACTTTTACTCCATAAATAGTAAAATACTTTCATATCATCACATTTTAAATCACACTCTTGTAATGATGTGATGCAATCATGATGTAAATGTGTGATGTAATAACATATTACATCACACATTTTGGCAATCATATATATATATAAGTGTGTGTGTGTGTGTGTGTGTTCTTTATTTAGATTATCAATTATCTTACTATTTGTATCATAAAAATAGACTTATTAATTGAATTAACACGATTCTCAATATCTGCATTTCATTTTAAAACCACCCATGTTTGGGGCAGTAAGATGATTCATTCTGTCCATAGTCCCATCCGTATTCCCATGAGCTGACTATGGGAAAATGGAATCTCTCCATAGGCGTCTTCTTATAACGATGATTTAAATATAGAGCCCTGCCTTCGCCATCGTGGCTGATGCCTGTAATAACAGTAAGAATAATAATATAATATAATAAAGCAACGCTCTAAAAAATAATACTAACTAATTCTGTTATGATCTGTGTAATAGCATCTCTGATAGCAGATAAATATTGTCCCCTTCAAATATTAAGCCCTTTTTTTTTCTTTAACTTTTTTATTTTATTTGAATTTAATTAATATTAAATTGGTTTTTATTTTAACATCTTGCACAATGGTTTAAATTCAAATAAAGTCTAACATATAAAGGTTTCCGATTTCACACTAAACAGAAGCAAAAAAAATTGAAACCATGAAGAAATTTAGATGAAATTCAGTCAAATAGCAAAATTTCAAAGTAATTAGTGAAAGTTTTAAATTTATTTGAGTCATAGTTATATTGCTATACTTTAAAATACAATTCTGAGCCTCGGTAAATCCCCTTTTTTTTTTTTTTTTTTTGCTTATATTATTGAAATATATAAAGCATTTGTGCAAATTTAGACTATTAAACCGTACTTTGAAAACTGGTGGAAACCGCCTCTCCCTACGATTTTGTAAATTTCTATATGACAGTTATTTCTTGCTCAGCTTCTTCGTTTGATGAAGAGAATATAGTATGCAGTTTGGTCTTCTTTCCATGGACCAAAGAATCCATATAAACATAATTACAAAATGTGATTTTCGCATTCGGTGAGATCTGAAAGTCTTTAGGGGGAATTTTTTTTATGATTATGGTACTTTTCTCTTCGCATGTTGGAAGGTAAGAAGAATAAAAGGCCTTTTACTTCAGCCTTTTACTTTTTGTATGTCAATTTCTCTTCAATTCTGTAAGTTTTTTCACTTCTTTACCTTATATCGATTCGAATGAAACATCTCACAATAAATAATGTTTTCAAGAAATATAACATTTTTGCTCACCGTGATAAAGAATTTGCTTGCTGTCTTTATCAACAGGTTTCATGACAGTTGGGGGCTGCTCCACCCTCGAAATGGTCCTTGTGTCTGTTGTGGTAGATGCCGGCCATGCCCTTTCCTCTTTGGACGGCATAGGCTTCTTAGGCCTCGGATCATACAAGCAGATTATATCCTCTTCTTCGTCACTTGAGGATTCAGGATCTTCATCCCACTTCACGCCAGTAACACCTCGATATCTTTCTCCGTATTTCAGGTTCCATTTCATTCGGATCTGAAGTTACATAGTATTATTTTGCTGTGATTTCTAAATAATAATTTGCCATTTTCAAGCCATATATCATTTTAATATGATAATATTTATAGACTAGTATACTACATATAAATCATGTTTATCTTTGTCGCAGTTGTATAGTTAAAATTAAATATGGTGTATGTAACCCTATGGCAGCGACTAATTGTCAAATTCCTTTGCCGATCACTGGCTTGTCATATTAGTTTATTGTCTATGTTCGCTAATGACATAAGGTTAAGCCTCAAGCCCCTAAATGACACACAGTTAGTACAATTGTCAAATTCCTTTGCCGATCACTGGCTTGTCATGTTAGTTTATTGTCTATGTTCGCTAATGACATGAGGTTAAGCCTCAAGCCCCTAAATGACACACAGTTAGTACAATTGTCAAATTCCTTTGCCGATCACTGGCTTGTCATATTAGTTTATTGTCTATGTTCGCTAATGACATGAGGTTAAGCCTCAAGTCCCAAAATGACACACAGTTAGTACAATTGTCAAATTCCTTTGCCGATCACTGGCTTGTCATATTAGTTTATTGTCTATGTTCGCTAATGACATGAGGTTAAGTCTCAAGCCCCTAAATGACACACAGTTAATACAATTGTCAAATTCCTTTGCCGATCGCTGGCTTGTCATGTTAGTTTATTGTCTATGTTCGCTAATGACATGAGGTTAAGCCTCAAGCCCCTAAATGACACACAGTTAGTACAATTGTCAAATTCCTTTGCCGATCACTGGCATGTCATATTAGTTTATTGTCTATGTTCGCTAATGACATGAGGTTAAGTCTCAAGCCCCTAAATGACACACAATTAATACAATTGTCAAATTCCTTTGCCGATCGCTGGCTTGTCATGTTAGTTTATTGTCTATGTTCGCTAATAACATGAGTTTAAGTCTCAAGCCCCTAAATGACACACAGTTAGTACAATTGTCAAATTCCTTTGCCGATCCTGGCTTGTCATGTTAGTTTATTGTCTATGTTCGCTAATAACATGAGTTTAAGTCTCAAGCCCCTAAATGACACACAGTTAGTACAATTGTCAAATTCCTTTGCCGATCCTGGCTTGTCATGTTAGTTTATTGTCTATGTTCGCTAATAACATGAGTTTAAGTCTCAAGCCCCTAAATGACACACAGTTAGTACAATTGTCAAATTCCTTTGCCGATCCTGGCTTGTCATGTTAGTTTATTGTCTATGTTCGCTAATGACATGAGTTTAAGTCTCAAGCCCCTAAATGACACACAGTTAGTACAATTGTCAAATTCCTTTGCCGATCCTGGCTTGTCATGTTAGTTTATTGTCTATGTTCGCTAATGACATGAGGTTAAGCCTCAAGCCCCTAAATGACACACAGTTAGTACAATTGTCAAATTCCTTTGCCGATCACTGGCTTGTCATATTAGTTTATTGTCTATGTTCGCTAATGACATGAGGTTAAGCCTCAAGCCCCTAAATGACACACAGTTAGTACAATTGTCAAATTCCTTTGCCGATCGCTGGCTTGTCATGTTAGTTTATTGTCTATGTTCGCTAATGACATGAGTTTAAGTCTCAAGCCCCTAAATGACACACAGTTAGTACAATTGTCAAATTCCTTTGCCGATCGCTGGCTTGTCATGTTAGTTTATTGTCTATGTTCGCTAATGACATGAGTTTAAGTCTAAAGCTCCTAAATGACACACAGTTAGTACATATGTCCCATAAATATTAAGAGTAAAACACAGAATCCGTCTTAAAACATTAACATGATTAATGTTTTGAAATAACGATGATGAAATCAACTTCCCCTTCCTTCTTGAATTTGTCGCCAATTTGGTAGCCAAAACAGTTAAGCGGAGTAATTTCTCTGGCGATTCTATTGTTGGTTTGTTTACTAATTTTTGTTTCGTTGAATTTTCTACACCTGCGATTTTTCCGACATGTCGTTGTCTGCATCTTTAGTGTGATAAAGGGGTCACTATAATAGACTTCAACCTATAATTTAATTTTTAATGTAATAATGTTTGAAGTGTGATATACTATGTGTAAACCGTCACATCTTTGAAAATGCTAAGGGACAGTCATAAACTTAATGCAATTTTTAGTTTAGTTAGTTTTTCGGATTTGTGAGAAAGATTTCTTTAGTTTTGTATTTCTTGGAAAGTCGTGCCTATAGTTTTACGTTTCCATACAGAAAATTGCTAGGTTGAAAACTACATCAATGTACCCTTCCATGTCGCCAAGGAAGACAAAAAAAAAATGCAAAGTCGCGAATTGTACACTTACATGTGTTAGGTGCACAATTCAGCAAAATTCAACATCAATAAATAAATTAGCAATAGGGTTTCCAAAAGAAATTCTCTGCATGCTTTTTTGAATCTATCATATCGTCTACAAATTAAAGAGGCACATTAAAAAAGATTATATGCAAGTATAAGTCTTAGATGGATACTTTCAAAGTTATTCACCAAGTTGCGATAACGCGCCAAAACTGACAACCTGCAGACTGACAAACCTAATACCTTTCGCCTTTATTATGCGCTATAATTGGACATTTGCTCCCTAGCTTTTGAACATTTTGCAAAACACTGCGCAAGACCGTTGTTGGCGATTTTTGAAAATTGCGCCAAGCAGGGGGTTAAATTCCGGTCGTACCGCCAAATTTTGCTAAACATGAAATATTTGCAAAGAGTCTGTCATTTTCGATGGTTGTTAAAAGTTGTAAAATGTGCTCCAAGAAAAAATGTGGCGACGTTGGATTACATTTTAATGCGACCCTAAAAATACTTTCATTGCTAATAGATAAGATTACTAATTTTTTACTTTTAAATACAATTCTCAATTCCAGTATTTAGTATTTATTGTCCCAATTTATATGGCATTTTCAAATTATGCCAAATTCCATTTTACATAAGATGGTTACATTATGGTTTCATTTGTTGGTGACTGATCGCCATCGATTTCAATTTTTAATTCTTTTGGCGATTTATCATTGGGGCCATTTCTTAGCAAGTACCAAATAATTGCTAAGAAAGGAAACAAAACTTTATTTTAATGTAGTTAATAATTATGCTTCATAAAAATAATAAATGTGCCATATGCTAATATTATAATTTAGATTGATATATGGACAATTAAAAATGATTTTAGTTTGATTCTTGTTATTTATGTATATTTAGGATTAATGTGAAGAATCGTCCACTTATTTAGTAAATTTTTTGAAGCTTTTTACGACTCCCATTATAATATCCAAGCCGACTTTAAAACTTTGCAAGAGAGCAGATCAAAAATCAAGTAAGCGGATTTACAGAGTTTAGTACTATTGGCGATATTTTAAAGCTGCTACCTTTTTAGCGATTTTTCTCTAGTTGTGTTGATAGTTTATAACTGGAATCATTTACTTCTGGAATGTTCTTCATGGAATTTTAACATTTTTTACAGCTACATTTAAGTTAACAATCACTGCAGCAAATGATATTGCCTTCTTGTTAAAATTTTGACTTACATCATTCTCTTTGTGGATAGCCTCTGTAAAACATTTCTGAAAAGCTGGGTCAAACATTTTTTCCCGAGCCATTGCGAAGTTTTCAGAACTCGCGAATCAGTAAAGCAATTAAGAATTTTTATTTTAAATTTTAATTTTATTTTAAATTCTATTAATTAAACCTTGAAAAGCATTTTGATGTAAAAATTTAGATAATGGATTAATTTTTAATGAAGATTAATTTTATAAACACTGAATTTGGACTGAATGAGAGCTAAATGAAGCTTTTTTTCTCGCGATTAAACCTTGTGATTGTGAAAAATAAACATAATGCACATTCCACGAGAATAAATGAAATGATTAAACAAAAAATAAATGAATAAAAACAATAAAATACAAATATACATTTGCTGTAGATTTTCCTACTGCGAATCAAAATGAGCTAAACCACAAAAAAAAAAAAAAAAAAAAACTTTGTTATTTCCATGCATGGATTTCTACGCACATCCCCAACATTATTTTTATATATATTTGAAAAGATAAATTATAGAAGTCATATAACTACAGTAACCACTCAGCTTATTGATCCCTGAATTTGACAATTCGAAAAGGGTAATAGTAAATTGCAAATAAGTCCATATTAATAAACTAACTGCTATTCAGAATTACATGCTGTGATTACATTCGAACTTGGTGATGATTGAGGGCCATGTAAATTAATAGTATCATAAAGACAAACTACAATAAAATAATAATGAAGATATTTGTTGTTGTTGTTTCTATTAGCACTTGTTATAGACAAGACCACTGACTTTAGAAGTCAGTGATTTTAAACCAATGGTACGTCTATTGTTTTTCAGTAGCGCCATCTAGGGCAAAGTGTACGACTTAGCTACACACACGTCACAACCCTTTTTACGGGGCGGACTTCATTCACTCATCCGCAGATCGTAATTTAGACATGAATCCGAGGACGATCACCCCTTATCCAGTACCCCCAATGGTATTACTCGCGACATGGAGGAATTTGTGACCACGACATGTTTATACTTGCTCCAGCATCACGCACAAGCGGACTCTTCAGGCCGGTGGGGTTCGAACTCGCAACCCAAGGGAAGCGAATCCAACCCTCTACCAACCATTCTGAAGATATGAAGATATGCCATGAAGATATGTAAACAGAACGTGATAGTTAGATGTTGTAATAACAAGCTATAAACTATGAAATTACTTTATGGAAATCATCAGAATGACTCGAATTATTCCCGTAAATGAATATTTACTGCACATGAATGCTTTTAATAAAGCAATGATTTACCTTTATGGATGGTAAGTGCATTTTAGTTAGTATAAATACTAACTTCTATTTGAAAATGTAGGAATGCTGTTCTATTGTAAACACCATGCTTACAATCATGCTTAAGCATTAAATTCCTCTGAATAATGATCTATTTTTTTTATAAAGCCTGGAAATAATTGTGTTTTAGCTCAATCAGTTCTGTAGTTAAAAATGAAAAGTGTGAAAAAGAAGAGATTCGAACTCCTCGTTCGAAACATTGCCGCAAAAGAAAGTTTTATAATTAACACCATCAGCCATTGCATTCTGTGCATAAAACATTTTGCATCGTCTAATGATGATGATGATGTCGTGTCCGCGTTACCACGGAAAGGGGGTGCAGTATCTTCTGAGGGTAAAGACCCCTGAGCACCCGAAGGCAGAAGTCTGACTTCTAGCTTATATGAAGATGACACACACACATTCGCTTGCACAACCCCTTTTTACAGGGGGGGGGGGGCACATTCACACACCTCACAGATAGAACACAGATGAAGAACAACCATGACAGAACCGGGATTCGAACCCCAGACGCATCATCTAGTTTATAAAAAGAATGACAGCTTAAAATCATTATCTAGTTTTTAAAAAAACATTTATCATTCTGAAATATGTTACAGGATTTCTTGGTAATAAGCCTGGAACATGGACTTTTTTTAAAGAAATTTCATCAAAGAGGTTTAAAAATATTATTATTCGGAATTTTGCAGTTTTATTGTGCACTGCCATATAAAGGAAGACCATTGCATTTTAAATTGATTTTGAAAGAAATTATTAATGTAAAAGTTGCACAGAAAAATACTGGTATTGGTATGAAGGTCTCTTTTTTTTTATTTTAAAGTAAAGTATTTGGAAAAATAATTTTTGTGCGATAGTATTTCCTAAAGTTATCGAGGAAAAGCTTTTTCACTTCCATTAATTTTAATGAATTAAAAATGTAATTAAATTTTTGAGCATTTACTAATAAATATATATATAAGGCCAAATTTGGTATTTCTGGATAAATCTCTGGACAATCTGTCCTATAAAGCGTTTTGTAGGTCTTTTGCTCACACATGTCGTAAATCATATAAATATGTTCTTATTAGAACGGATATTAATATTTAATCACTTAGATATGTCATCAATAACAGAATCGACATACAATTTTATGTCTTTACGTAAGTGTTGTTCAAATAATTTTGCCAATTTAGTTAAAACAATTTTCGAAAATACAAAGAAATATGCTTGAATTTAAAGTAAGAGAGTCAGTTATAAATATTCTTTACCTTATATCTGAATTGTGATAAATAAAACTATATATTACACTTCCAGTCTTTGTGATACTTCTAGCTTATTTCAGCAGTCAAATATTTTGTGCGTACAATGTGACAAGAAATTTTGATTTGGCTTCGTCCTTAATTAGAACAATGCCACCAAAATAGCATGCTTGGAATGCTATATTGAAATGTATTAGGAAATGTAATGAAGACAGTACAATGAGTGATGAAAATGACAATGAAGAGGATATTATAAAAATAACATTGGAAGAAATTTTAACAGCATTTGATGCAATTTGATATATAATATACTTCAATTTTTTTCAAATATGCTTAAATTCTAATGAAAATTCTTTTCAAAATAGGAATAAATTTGGGGAGGTTCATTACAAAGAACGCATTTTAAATTATTCTTTAAAAAGTGTTTTAATATCGTAAAATTATACAAACCAGGATACAATTTTGCAATTGAAAATAGTGTTAAAGTTAAAAAAATTGGATAAATGTTTTCAGTCTTTTTTTTCTCATGTTTTTATAAGTTAATTTACAAACTTATTTAATGGATTTGCTTAAGGATGCAACTTTGAATTGGAATGGCGAAACTTAATAAGAAATACCTTAAATAAATATTGCCCATTTTTAATAATACTAATCCAGGAATTTTGTATTCATATTTCCTCAGTTTGATTAGTTTATTTAGTTTTAAATACAGTAGCTCCAATTATTTCTCCTTAAATAGTTAAACGATATGAAAATTATTATAAACTTATTTACACGTGATTATAAAATACATATAATAACAACATCTCATGATTGTAAACAAATTCACATGTTACCCGCGTAAAGCAAAAGCTTGAATCATTTCAAAATTCGTATTTAAAGTATCGACGAAGGCAAGAAATTAAAGAAAAACTTTGGAAGAAAAGATTTCTGCCAAAGATTGAATGCTAATATTAAAAATTTGCATTTAAAAGACAAGAGCAGACACTGTGACTTAAGTCCTTTGTGGAAACGAAACGAAAAACTAATTTTTCATTCAAAACTAATAGTTCTGTAACATCTCATGGGAGTAAAACTGTTTCAAAATCGATCCTTGGAAAAAGTTTTGGAGTCAGTTCTTCAAACAAAAACTGTGAAAAGTAAAGTAAAAGTTGATGTAACTGTTCTACCGGATATTCAGAATGATTTGATAAGTGAAAATCTCACTGAAAAACACACATCTTCCGTTCTTCATTTTATTGATGAAAATATATGCAGAATTATTTTAGATTTGCTCCAATTACCTTCTGATCAATTGTCAAAAAATTTCGAGAACTGGAAATCCATATTTGATGGTTTTGATATTGATGGCCGTTGTGTCATAGAAATCAATAAAGGTCTTAAGAATCAAAATTTCATTTGTCTATACTCATGCTCCGGAAATGAGATTTTTAAAGATCAGCGCAATATCTTCAAGGTAATTTCGTATTCTTTACTTAATTTAAAATATTTAAAAATATGGGTGGGGGGGGTAATTAAAAGGATAATCCTTTGGATTATATTATAATTTAATTACCACAGTATTTTCCTCCTTAAGTAATTTTAGATCAAATGTGTCAACAAATAGCGGTATTTAATCATACTATATTACACTTTTTCACAATTTAGTGAAACTTCAAAAAATATTTCCCAATTTTTTCAACGATTCTTTTAAGGTATACACTCTCACACTGGTTAACGAAGCATTAAGTATGTTAATTGACATGTAAGTTATTGTGAAAGGTACGAATCATTATTATCAATATATGTAGAGAGATTAGCGACAAATTTCATGACAATCAAATTGGCATCAATAAAAAATATCGTTTTGAAGTTAGAAAGGCATAAAAATATTCTTATATAGATAATTTATTCTGTATTATCAATGAAAATCATGATTTTAAGAAATAAATTTATAACTGTGACAAACAGACACTGTAAAAATTAATTTTGTATATTTGGGAGCATTTTATTTGTATTTTTTTTATTAGGAGCATTTTGTATTTTTGGGAGCAACCATTCAGAAGCATCAGATAGTATCATACATAGACACAAGCGTTATAGACCAAGTCTTATAAAAGAATACGAGGAACTTAAAAGGATGGTTGCTAATTTTCCCCTCCTTTTAAATAAATTTTCCCTTTCATTTTTGTACTTCTCTTCAGTGGTATGATAATTAGTGGCATAACCTCCATTCACCCTTGGCTTTCATCAGAAATCTTTACCATACTGTCTAATTTTCCCCTTTTCAACTATAACAAATGAAGCAGACTCATTTGCAATTTGCAATGACGTTTAGTATGTTAGATTGAAATTTAATGGCTGATTTATAAAATCAAGTAAGAGTCTGTTTGATATGTCTGAATTTTCATATTCAAAAACCAGTGAGAGTAAGCTCTTTGAAGTTTTCTAGCATCCTTTCTAAAACTGTACTTCTGTATTATTAACCGTGTACAAGTGGAGAACAATAATTTTAAAAAAGCCTATAAGCAAGAAATCTTTGGCGATTAATCGTTGGGATGCGGTTAATACACAAGTACATGGAAGCTTAATGTGTATTTTGAGCGTTTTCTTCAGACCGAATGAAATGAAAAGTTTACTCAGTAATTACAACTTTAGTCGTAGAATCATACACCAAATGTCATACATCTACTTTTTAAAAATTATTCCTGTTTCCATGTTTGTGATAGTACAGACCAACAAAGGTCAGCCTCTTGATGGATTTTATTTAAAATCTTATACATACCTACATTTTACATTTACTTATATATTTACTATAGTTGATGCCTACATTTTAAATATATACAAATATATTACAAATCTGTATATATTTTATCCATTTAGCTTTATTTCTTTTGAAGTTTTAACTTATATTCGAACAGCCGGATTGAATGGCTTTCGTAAAAATTTAATAAAAATCTACAGATTTGGTGTGAAGACTATATGCCACATTTTGTCCGTGTAACAGAAATCATTTTTGTGTTATCTTGTTCATAGACAGACAGATAAAACGGGCAGACAGACAAACTAATGTAATCCCAAAAATGTGTTTTTTGGAATCAAAGAAACCTGAAACTTGGATATTCATAAAAATCTCAGAATTTGGTTTTTTTGCAGATTATAATACTTTTTCTTCCATACTTTCTCTTCGTATATAAAAAAGTAAAAAAATAAAAACTCTTATGAATTTTGCGAAGGTGCATGATTTTGTTTGGAATCACAATTTGCAAATTTTTATTAAAATAAAGGATGGCACGAATAACTTTTTCCATGCTAATTATTCCGCCTTTCAATGTTCCAATGGTGAATGAAATTCAAAACACTCTGAAATTAAACGGTAAAAAAAAACAAAAAAAACATCAAGATTTTTGGGAGAATTGGTAAATACATATCTTATATTTCTGAAACAATTGCAATTTTATTGTATTTTGTATAGTATAATTGTTATGAGTATTCAAATATGCAGTAATGTAATCATAAGTACTTCTAACAATTGCTGTTCTGCCACTGATAAAAAAAAAAAAGAAAATGGCTTTTAAAACTTTTTTTCATAAATATCTGAAGTTATATCAAAATTGCGAACATTTTTTTACTAAGAACTGAACTTTTAGTATCTTATAAAAAGTATTTACATATATATTAAAGAAGATATAACAATAATAATAATAATAATAATAAACACCATAAACCAGTTATACAAGCAAATTTTTATGCAAGTCGTGCTGCCATCTAGCATTTGATTATGTAACAAAATAATTAAATCCTTTCTTAAAATTACATAGACATTTTTTTGTCCCAATTACTTATTTAACAAAACGTATCAAGTCTGTTTCACTCATTGCAGATTCTCGCCTAGTTATTTATGATTTAATTCACTATCGTTCTTTTTTCCCCAGTTAAGGTTTAATGCCCCCCCCCGTTCTTTCTTTCTTTCTTTTTCCAAAAGATCGATTTTGTTTCTTCATAAAATAGAATAAATATACTGCACTCAAAAGCTGTTTGAATTTCGTTACATTACAATAAGCGTATGATTATTTATTTTAATCATATTGATAGATTGAGATGCTTACAAATTAATATTATGAATAACATATATGAATATTTATGAACAAGATTTTTAGGAAAAAAAACAGCAAGATATATTTCTTCAAAAAATTTTATAAATCTTTTCAGAAAATATAATATTACAATAATTTGCTTCAGTGATTTCATAGGAATTATTTGCAAGATAAAAATTTTAAGATACAGTTATTTTTCATAACAGTGCAGGAATCAAATCTAATGTTGAATATTTTCAAAATTTACTATTGAATGATTAATTAGCTGAGAGAATGGTATAATAATACACTTAAATGCACTTTAAAGGATTGATTTCAAAATCTATAGTAATAAACCAAAATCCATAGTTATTTTCCACTAGCGTTATTGTGTTCTATTATGCAAGTTTGAGTAAAGTTAAGTATATAGTTTCAGTATAAATTTTTTTCAGTGATAACTTCTAAGAATTTATTCACTTTTCAGGACTGTTTTCTATCGGAAACCATTAAAGAATTTTTCAGAAAGCATGAAGACATAAGAGTTTATCAGAAGATGATCTTCTCAATAGCCATCCATGGGCTGGTTTGTCAAGTCGAAAATATGGGGATTCAAATGCTTAGCCCAATATTTTCGAAGCTACGGATTGGATACAAAGATTTACTGTAAGAGCTTAAAAATTTGCTAAGTTTGACAGAAACGAAGTTATTTTCAAATATAAAATTTCTCCAAATACAAATTATAAAAGCGATATCGTTTTATAACATTCTTAACTTTTATTTTTCATCAGCGTAAATATTTTGTTTGATAACTACAGGCTGTGAATTAAAGTCCTTCTACTTCTATATTAATTTAAGAACAGCGACATCTATTATTACAAACTAAGAATAATAAATTATTCATGCGCAACGCGGTGAGATTGATTATAATGCTACCTGGCGGTAAATAACGGAGTAAGCTTTCCTGTCTCGAAAATAGAACATTACATGGAAATATAGACAACTACAAAATTCTAGAATGTCGTAATATAGTATGAAAAGGCATTTTGAGTACCAAAATGCAGAACACAAAACGTGTAAAATATGCATTTGTTTTGTAGCGATATTTCAAACCTGCGAAGTAACAACGCACGATAGCAGCAGATCTAAATAATGTTGAGCATTTCAAACACTGAAAATAAAAGTATCTGCTGATGAATAATTGTATTGCTTTATTTTCAACGTTCTTTTTTTTTGGGGGGGGGATAAGAGTGTTAGAAATCGCGACCAAAAAATGTACGTTTTTTTCTTTGCATTATTGTATTCAAGGTGTCTTTTCGCACTAAATCCAGATTATTCTATAATTTTATAATTCATTATTTTCTGTTCTTTGTATCAATTTTTTGAGATAGCAATGCTAATTCCTTTGTTTATCATTAGATGCCGCTGTAATCGATCTCAAAATGAAGCAAATGGTCATTCTATTAACCTAGACACCAAGTTTTTGACAATAAATGTCCCCATTCTCAAGTTAATGTGCTGTTGAAGGATTTTAATGATATTCAGTATAAACAAATTTGATCACATTTATGCTTAATTTAAAAACATTATTGCCTTGAAGAACTGACTGATTTGTTAGATAAATTATTGCATATGCAATCGTGCTCGATTCCTTTTCTTTCTCTGATTAGTGAATTTTTTTTCATTTTACTGTCTTTAAGATTGCTAAAATAGAACTAGCTTATAGATCAAACTTTAACGAAAGCAGTTTAAAAAGTATTCAAACTACAAGTCTGTAGAATAAAAAAATTGCTTATTTTTTATTTTGTTTTCTTTTAAAAAAGGGCTAATAAAAGTAATTAAAGAAGATTTGAATGTTTTTTATTTGAAATGCTCTAGCAGAAAAAACGTTTAGGTTTCGCTCGTCTTTTATTTTCAAACACTGTATCTAATTATAAAAACAATAACATACACGCATAATGTATTGAGGAAAAACGCTAAAATTTTGATTATTTTTCAATAAAAAAAATCGAACAGAGACTTTGAAAGACACCCTTTTTTAGCGAACATCTATTAATTAAAAAGTAGCTATGTACCAAATTTTAATTCTGAACCTAATGGTTTTCGCCGTTGAATATTTTTATCAACTTTTTCATAACACAATTATCCAACCTAAAAAAGTTATAATTCTAAGGGGAAAAAAATGGAAAATTAAAATTAGAAAGTGCTGAAAGTAACCATTGACCAAGGTTATAAAATACCTACATTTATTTAATTTTAAATATAAAAAGTTTCTTTATTCATCTATAAATAATTTGCTTGTAACTAACTATCTGGTACATTTCTTTCGTTTTAAAGTATCTTCGCCTTCGTCAATATCATTGCTTTCAATATCTATTGAAGTCTGTTAATAAGGCCATCAATTCATTTGATAATTCTCAATAGTCATTTTTGATTAATTCCTTCACTTCTTCTTTTTCCAAATCTGAAAATTGTTTTTATCATTTGTGCGAATATTTTTCATTTTAATTCTTGTGAATCGTACGTTGTTATGGTATAACAGCCAATTCTCTTCAGCAATCAAACATAAACCATAACCGGCCACTCCTACCCACCATTAAGATTTATCTGGCTGTGTGGACCGTCGTAACAGCAATACTGGCAGGAGCTAAAGTTGAGTCCTAAGGGCCATCATTGACCAAGGTATAATTCTTCCAATGGGAAGCACGTCCCGTCATCGGTAAGCAGTAGCCGACCCCCACCATTTCTGTACACACTTGGGTGGCAAAAGCCAAACACTATGCCGGAAGATATATCTGAGGTGCTCCTGGTGGGAGTAATCCAGCATGAATGAAATTTATTCGTTTGAAAATTTAAACGTAAACAATTAAAATAACTCTGACGTGTAAAATTTCACGCAACAAATATGTGCTCGACAAGAGTTGTTGTATAATTTATTGTTGGATCAAATATGTCTCAAACTATTTTCATTCAGATCTCCAACTCCCGAGAAACTCACCCCCCACAGAGTAAAACGTACAGTTCCTCCAGAGCAGGACAAGGAATTGATTCAGACTCCCAGCAGTCTGTTGTTTGTGGTTCTAGGATGGAGCGGCAATGCACCTACGGTCACCATTGAAGCCTACCTCCCGCAGGCGAAGAGATGGTTCTACATTCCTCAGAATATCTTTGTCAAAAGGTAAATATTTCGAATCGTTGATTTGTAAGATTTTTCCATAACTTGATTAAAAGCTTTGTTCTGGATTAAATTTCTCCAAAATTCCAAAAGATTAGTGGTTTCGCGCTACTTTTTTGCTGGTTAAAAATATATCTTGGTAAAAAGATCAGCAGTTTTGCATTTAAAATAACTTTTCAATAGTTTTAAAACTTTTTTAAGTTGGTTTATTTGCATTATCATCTTGCTTTGAACCTTCATGGGATATATTGTGGGAAGCATTTCAGAAATTTGATTCGTTATCCATTCAGAAATCGCAAGTAATCATACACTCTTCAAGTTCTCAAGCCCGTTAAAAGAAGTGTGATTCACGGAAGATTTAGAAGATTTGGGTTCACTATATTTGGCTGATTTTTAACGGAATTGGATAGCGAAACCAATACTGGATTTAAACCACTTAACTCCAGTTTCTTTTTCTTGTTATTAATAACACATCCATTTTATGATTAATTTATTTTGAGTAATTATTGTCGAAAAAAAAAAGAAGACAAAATATTTACATCTATTAATTTGACGAAATAAAATTTGTCATTTGACATAAATAGTTAACTTTCAATTTCTTATTTCAAAATTCTGCTAGTCCAGAGAATAGAGAATCAAAGAGATTAAATTTTTTAACAGCAAAAAAAGAAAGAGTAAACGAAATAAAATTAAGTACATTCTTCATAAGGAAATTCATCCAAATCCCACCTTTATCTTATGCATTTTAATTAATATATTAAAAAGTGAATAAAAATATGTAGTGACAGCTCTTCAAAAAATGCAGTCTTAAGTTGTTGGGGGTTTTTTTTAATCAAATGAGCATGTTTAAGCAGTATTTTGAAATGGCTACAGGCTACAACCGCTCAGTCTAGATATTTGCACGCAAGTCTAGCATTTAAATATCGCTTTTTTTTTGAGGCGATAAACTTCTGATGAAGGACAATAATCCTTTCATCCAATGCTGAGATCATGCTGAGAATTGAGAAGAATCCTTTGAAGATAGATACCGAAGGCAGCATGGATGCACATTAAGCTGAAATGGTTGGAAAGTTTTAATGGTTGCAATGTGAATAAAAGAGTATTGAATAGCGTGCAAAAACACTTTTTTTTTTCGTTGGATGTAACCTCATACATTCTTTTAATCTTCTCTGTCTGCAGAATTTCTCGAAAACTGCGTGTATTTATCCTAAAAAAGGCCAACTCATTCAGTTTCAACAATGCATAATTTTTTAAATATTTCAAAAGCTAAGTATTGAAGCTTATGAGTAGATTTGAGAAAATCATTAATATATGTTCTAATATTAATAATATTTCTAATCATAATTATTAATATGATTAAGATTTTCAACATGCTACTATTATTCAGGAATATAAGAGCTTTGCAATTTATTTTCATTGAAAATTTGTTATTGGAATCTCAAAACTAGAAAATACATTTTAAAAAAAAGAAGCAATAATAATAATAACCACATATTCGAATTACCATCCCTCTCCTCCCTTCGTGAGCATAACTACTATCACATCAACTTAGAGGTGAGAACTAAGTCCTAATGGCCATCCCCGGGTACAGTCTAACCTCGCTTCAAAGACGTACGCCCTATAATAGAAATGAAAATACAGCTTTAATGTAATTGGAAGCTAGAACCAATAACCATACCGAAAACTTCTCACTCCCATATCTGAGATGCCTCATCGGTGGAAGTTACGACAATTAAAAGAACATTTGGTTTCAGACGATTATTTGACATATTTTAAGACAATTCTTCAAGTCTTGCTTTCATGAAAATTTTTTCATACGTAAATTGAAGAATTTCAAAAAAAAAAATGACTTGAAAGCTTTGACACGTCTTGTATTACTCCATGCAATCCAATCTAGAATGTATTTCCTATATTAATGAGCCCTTCTTCATGAATCCATTCTTATTGTTGATGTTGTTGTCTTGTCCAGTAGTGCGATAGAATTAGATCTGTCCAAAAGTGTCTAAAACGGCCGGAAGAGGAGAGTTACCTGAGCCTCCGGGGAGGTTGAACGTCTGCCTGTTGGTCCGCGGAAGGTATTTTATTTCCCTTCTACTACCCAAAGGAAAAACCAATGGAGGCATTCTTCTATCCGCCACCCTCCATTCTTATTGAAGGTAGTATTTGTGTATGTGACAACGATGTCCTGACAAATCTATCACATTTAAAATCACTAAATTTAGCATGCGGGTAGTCGTAAGGCTAAGTCCTGATATTTTGGATGACTTTTTGTACTTATTCGCTCTTAGCATGATTTCTAATAATTGTGAGAAAAAATCTTTAGGCCATCAAAAAGAGCAAGGAAAGCCATATCTCTCTGACATAATTTTCTGGCGATTTTTGATGATTAATCCCTAGTATGCTGTTAATAGTCGCCGAAAGTCGAATCTGTGTTTTATGGGCATTTTTCTCAATCGATTGAAACGATACTTTGACTCGGGACATCACATTTACATGTTTATGAAAGTACAGACCGACAGACAATCAACCCCTATTGGATTTGGCACAAAATTTGATAGGTGTCTATATTATAGCTGTTAAATCTGTTAACCGAATCTTATATCTCTTGCTCTTTTCGTTTTGTAATTATTGTGTGATCTTATATTCGATCAGCCGGACAGACGGACTTCCTCTGCCCAGATTTTATTTAAAATTTGAAAGAAATGTGCGAATTTAGTGTAAAGACCGTATACCAAATATGAACTTTCTAGTTCAAAGCGCTTTTGAGTTATCTTTGTTCCAGACAGACAGACATTTTCCAAACATATGTTTTTCAGACTTAGGAAGGTTTAAAACGTGGAGAGTCGATCAAAATCTCGAGTTTGAGTTTTTGAGGATTACTACACTTTCTCTATACGAAAGTAAATATTTCAAATAATTGCTAGCCGAGGGAAGACCTTTGATGATTGCTCGAAAAAGGTTATCAAACTGGAAAGCTATACATTAGTGTTGTCTCAAATGTTGTGTATGAAAGTCATTTTAAATGTTTATTTTTTATTTTAATCGTCTAGAGTTCACCAAGTGTTACTACAACAACCAAAAAGCATAATTATTTTTCATTTCATCTTACTCTTTTGTTTTTTTATCTTGTTAATGCTCTTCATATCGCCGCAAGGCCGTATCTATATTTTCTAGCATTCAAAAAAAAATATTTGAAACAATACTTTGTCTATGATTGACAGGAAGTTTTTGCTTTAATATGCTGCTTTATTAATTAGAATTAAAGGTAAAAAAATTTATGACCAACTACAGATGCATCTAATCTTCACCAAGACTTTAAGCCTAAAATGAAAACTACGGTTATATATTTGATACCCAAAACTGATTTTATCTTTGTACATTTTCAAAAAAATAAAATTTTTCTTCTGATATTTTATTTTTTTACAGGGCTTATCATGGTGTCGTAATACTAGGTATATTAATTTATGTGATCGGAGGTTTCGATGGTCGGTATTGCCACAATACTACCTTTTGTTTCAATATCCACAAGCGTCGTTGGTACCGCAGGGCCTCCATGAAAGTACCTCGCTGCTACGTCACTGCCTTGGGGTTCAAGGGGATGGTGTACGCTCTTGGAGGTTACGATGGAGACGAAAGATTCAGGTCCTGTGAACGGTTTGATCCTCGAACACGAGGCTGGAAGTATTTTTCAAGCATGAATGAAAGGAGGAGCGATGCCTCCGGAACAGTACACAATGGCAAGAAATCTTCTTATTTGAACACTTTTATCTTTAAAGTGGAAATTTTAGAATGTTTGTACTCGTATTGCTTTTCAAATATATTTATGGCAAAGTAAAAGTCTTATTGAAGCTGCTATAAACAATTAAATAAATAATTAAAGAGATGTACAATGAATTTTATTGTTCAGTTAAATTAAGGGGATTCGTTAAAGAGCCTTTAAATCGGTTACTAGCAAATGATTATTATCAATATAATTAGGTTTAGATTCTTTGCTTTCAGAAATAAGCTTACCAATTATGGAAATGAAAAGATCATTTAAATATGCTATTCAGAAATTTTTGATGAAAATTTAATGGTTCCTTAACATTTTCGTTTTAAATATGTAACAATATTCAGAATCTTTGTATACAAATGTGATGCAAAATAAAACATTTGAATTCAAATAAATAGAAATTCTTTCGGTTTGTGATTTAGTACTGCCCATCTTTAATCATTTCACTTAATAAATATACAAAGACATTTCGGAGGGAATATAGGGCAGAGACGTCTTTTTCTAAAATTCCAATTCATATAACACATCTTATGATATAATATATAGTTTTACCTTTTCTAGATACATTTAAATATAGTTCCAAAACAAAATTAATTTAACATCATAGGAATGTTTCTTTCTTTTTGCATTTAAAAAGTCTATCTATTCTCAAAAGTTTATATTTTCTTCCTTTTAAACTTTCTTTTACGGAAAAAAAATTATTTTTTAAAGTCATCAATTTTAACTTGCATTTTAGAGATTAAAAGTTTGCTATAAGTTACCTAAATATATTAAGGAAAATAGCTTAGTGTGTCAGTTATGATATTACTCAACAATCATATATAACTAAATATTTTGCAAAAATGACTAAATATTGTGTCGAAAGTTTTAGTTTCAGGCCCACTTATTTATTCTAATTAAATGAATTTCTATCATATTATTAATAAAATGCATGCATAAACTTAAGTGTAAAGTAAACTTAAGTAACTAACAAGGTATCAGAGCTTTATTCACCATTTTCTCTTAATGCTAGGCAGTTTATAAAAGCATTTTGTACTCATTATAGAGGGAATTCATATTCACTTGAAAGCGTCAAATAAGCTACTTTAATTAATTTTTTGGAATTTATTTTGTACTTTAAAGAAGGAAAAAGTGCAAAGTTTCACATTACAGTATGAGACAACATCCTGCCCAATGCTGAACGATCTTGCACGTATTACATCCATCCATTTGAAAATGATAAGATAGCCATTTGAAAAATGTAATATGGATACATTTTTTATGTTTTTTTTATGACTTGGCATCTGTTAAATCGAATTCATTGCAATGCATAAATAAATAACTGCTACTATATTTAAGATAATAAATAATGGAAACTCTTTATGATTTGCCAATCAGGTAAAGTATATGTTTGTGGTGGATTTGATGGTTATAAAGTACTCAAAAACGTTGAAATGTATGATCCTGATCAAGACCAGTGGACGCTCATTTCTGATATGCTAGGACCAAGAAGTGGTCAGGTTCTCATATCTCACAAAGGAAAACTACTGGTCATTGGAGGATTCAACGGTGAAATGAGACTGCGAACAGGTAAGGAAAAACAAAGACGCAATCGTAAATAACAATATTGGATTAAACATAATATCGACACACTATAAAGTAAGTTTGTGTAACTTTGTAAAGTAGGTTTTGTAAGCGTTGTAAAGTAAGTTTGTGTAAGCGTTGTAAAGTTTGTGCAACTTTTTGTAAATTCAAAGAGGCAGCAAAGATTAAGATTCTTTTATAATAATGGTTGATAGATTACGCACAAAAGGGAATCACGTTACACGGTATATGCATAATCGGACAAAATAATGCAAGTTTTAATATGTTTTTGATCTGTAACATCGTTAGTGAAATGTTTCTTTCTATAAATTATCAGCTTCATTATTCATACATAAATAATATATAAGATCATACATTTGTTTTTCCAAACAAAAAAAAATAATTAAAAACATCGAAAATTTTAAATTTATTATATGTATAATGCAGTGTGATTGATTATTTATATTAAAATTATTCATAACTTTATTGCTTCATATGAATGCACGTTATACAGGAATGTCAATGATGAGAATCTACTGAATTTTTTTTTCTCTCTCATTTCTCTGAATCAATTTCTAATTATTTCTATAAAATATGTTATGATGAAATGGCAGGTTCGGTATATAATAAATTTTCCATTTAACAAAACACAAACAAGGCATTTGAATGTGTGTGTGTTCAATAGATAACATAATACAACGTAAATTGAAAAGGATTAAGATTACAACAATCGAAACTAAAAATCTCGAAAATAATTTCTGGAACAAAAATAATTTTTAGAAGTCTCTTAAAATATATAAATAGAAATCAGATGTTTTTGTAAACCTAGGGCGCAATTATTGTACCAAATACAGAATAAATATATTAATATTTTCCAAAAAATATCCCTTTTAAAGAAAAATTATTTCAATAGAACATTGAAAATATACAATAATTTCAATGGAATATTGAAAACATTCAATCGAATATTAAAAACATGTATATGAAGCATCAACAAAAGTATTCTAATCATCAAAAATATCATTTGGGATTTTTGATTAATCCTCGAATTTCAGATCTAATCGAGATTGCAATAAACCAAGCATTTTTGGAATTATATTTTTTGGATTGTAGACACAATAAATCCAAAAACGCAACGAGAAAAGGCTCGAAGATGAGTATATAGTTCATCAAATTTGCAGATACCTGTCAGAGTTTGGGAGGAATCTTATTTAGGAGGTTGTTCATGCATCCTTTGTTAATAAATCAGCCTTCAATAACTCAGAAACACAAATTAAAGTTATAAATTAGATGACGGTAAAGTTATAAAATTATCATTAGAACACAGACAAATGAAATTTGGTATTTGGTTTCGTCTTTATCGTTGTAAAAATTTTGGAGCTTTATTCACCATACTATGAGATATAGCGAAAAGAGCCGAGTGATTTCTCTAGTGCTCTATTGTGCTAGTTATTTTTATGTCAAGAAAATAACATTTCTCTGTTTCCGATTTTAATAATTATTATAAAAATGATAAACATTTTCTTTTTATTTCTTTGCTACTGCAGCTTTATAAAAAAATATTTTAAAAATAAATTAGATTAGAATTGCAATTTCTAATTTTTCCTGATGATTTCATCTGCCTGAAATGTATATGCCGTTTATAGCTTATAATATTACATAGAAATATTTTCCTCGTCCATAGTTTATAGTGCATCTTCAGTATGAGAACCTAATTGAATGAATCTCACATTAAATATATATATTTTTTAATTTCTTTATAACTTACACCTTTCAATTTCTTTATATATTTTTACAAAAAGTATTTGATTTTGTTTTTAAGTGGAACGCTTTGACGAAGAAAAGAATGTTTGGGTCCAGCACATTCCGTTACTGAATGCAAGAAGCAATTTTGCTGCGGTGGTGTTGGAAGATCAGTTACACGTCATCGGCGGATACAATGGTGAATAGGATTCCTTTTCTAAATAATCTCTGTATAACAAGTTCATTGGATAAATTTCTACATGATGCTCGCTTTTTACTTTCTCATATATTGTAATTACCAAAAAAATTAAACTCTTTAATTTGATGAATATTTCAGACCTCTTCGAGTTCGGAAAACACATTTTTGGCATTATATATATCTGTCTGTCTGTTTGTCTGTGACAAAGGAAACTCAAAAACGTTTTGAGCTAAATGGTTGAAAATTGGTATATGGTCTTTATGCCAAAACTGTAAATTTCTATCGTATTTTGAGTGAAATTCATTCAGAGAAAGTCTGTCTATTTGAGTATTCGGAAATAAGTTGCAAGATTACTACAAAAGGAGGAGAGCAAGATGGATAAAATTTGGCAAACAAATTTAACATTTAAGGAGTAGATATCTGTCAAATTTTGAACCAAATCTTCCAAGGAGCTGAGTTTACTTCGGTTTGTGTTTTCACAAACATGTAAGCGGGATAGCATAAAAACACAGTGACTTAAGTAAATGGAATTTCTTAAATGATTTTTTCACTACAATTATAGTTCTATGTCATTTATTTTTATTTCAATCAGTTGGAAATAAGGCGCTTGTGTCCCAGATTGGATTTTTGGTTTTGTTAAACACCATTGATTAATCGCCAAGAAATCGCCAAAGATCATGCAATAGATTCAGTAAAAAGGCTAAATTCATGCCAAAGATCATGCAATAGATTCAGTAAAAAGGCTAAATTCATGCCAAAGATCATGCAATAGATTCAGTAAAAAGGCTAAATTCATGCCAAAGATCATGCAATAGATTCAGTAAAAAGGCTAAATTCATGCCAAAGATCATGCAATAGATTCAGTAAAAAGGCTAAATTCATGCCAAAGATCATGCAATAGATTCAGTAAAAAGGCTAAATTCATGCCAAAGATCATGCAATAGATTCAGTAAAAAGGCTAAATTCATGCCAAAGATCATGCAATAGATTCAGTAAAAAGGCTAAATTCATGCCAAAGATCATGCAATAGATTCAGTAAAAAGGCTAAATTCATGCCAAAGATCATGCAATAGATTCAGTAAAAAGGCTAAATTCATGCCAAAGATCATGCAATAGATTCAGTAAAAAGGCTAAATTCATGCCAAAGATCATGCAATAGATTCAGTAAAAAGGCTAAATTCATGCCAAAGATCATGCAATAGATTCAGTAAAAAGGCTAAATTCATGCCAAAGATCATGCAATAGATTCAGTAAAAAGGCTAAATTCATGCCAAAGATCATGCAATAGATTCAGTAAAAAGGCTAAATTCATGCCAAAGATCAATATTTCGTAACTATTTTTTGAAAATCTATGCCATATATTCGAAGGCCGTGCCCAAATTTCACAATTTTATGCGAGAAAAGGGCATGGCACTGTATTAAAGAGTATCGAGAAAGTTTTGGAAAGATACTCTCACTGTTTTTCTTAATTGTTTCATTTTTTTTAATTTTTACTATCATTTGGAAATTTGATAAAACCTTATTGATCAAAGAATAAATCCCCTCATACTGTTTCATATAGTTATAGTTTAATATTGCAAAAATCAAAAATCACAAATTACATTTTTTAAAGAGATAGATAAATTTTATTTCCCATATATTAATGTTAGAATTCTCTCGGAATTTTTCTAAAATAGGATTTTCAAAAACGACAATAATTCCAAAGATAAGTAATAACAGATAATCCGGTAACTTCTATTTATAAAAAAAAAAGTGTTTATGTTTTGTATAGTGCAGCAACAGCAGCTAGAGTTACCTCATTTAAAATATACTTTGAAGAATGGAAATGTGCGTCTAAGAGTGATTTTTCTTTAAAGCGGTTTTTTGCTATCTATTCGTGCTTGGGTTTATTCTCTCACCGATAAATAAGTCAGTTTAAACATAAAAATATCAACCTCATTTCTTGGATTCCGAAACGGAAGTTGGAATTTTGCATTTGATAATTACACCGATCGAAAGAGCGAAGATGGTTTAAAACATTCAGGTTTAAAGACAACAGCGGAAGAATATATATACCGATAATCCTGCCCATTGGTAATATCATTGTACCGGCAAAATAGAAAATATTCCAAGTAGTCTCCCCCAAACTTTCTCGAATATTCCTTAATAAAGGTGTTATCCAAGAAAATGCCAGGAATCGGGATACAAAGATAAGAAATATTAGCTTTCGACTTGAATTTTGCATTTTCATTGAATCTGTCATGTCATCCTTGGCGAGTTTTTTGGCGATTGATTTCTGGTATGCAAGTGATAGTATCCGAAAACCAAATTTTCGTTTTAGACGTATTTTATCAAAACGATTGAAACAAAAATTTGACACAAAGCTATACAAAATTTCATACCAAATCTGATATATTTAAGCCATTGTTTTTTTGAGTCACAGCTTTCACGTGCTTCTGAAAGTGCAGATCAACACATGGTCAACCCTCCATTGGAATTTTTCAAAATTTGATAGGTGTTGCCACAATAGATGTTATATACGTGTAACCGAGTTTTATCTATCCTGGCTATGTTCATTTTGCAATTATCATGTTAACTTATATTGAAACAGCGGGACAGACCGACTTCCTCTGATCAAATTTCAGTCAAAATTTGACAGAGGTCTACAAATTTGATGTGAAGACCGTATACAACATTTCATCCGTCTGACTCAAAGCATTTTTTAACTATCTTTGTCACAGACAGACGGATATTTGGTACGACTGGAGTTTAACCCCCTGCTTTGCGAAATTTTTAAAAATCGCCAACTCGCCAACAACGGTCTTGAGTTGTGTTTTGAGAGATGCTCAAAAGTGAGGGAGCAGATGTCCAATCATAGCGCATAATAAAGACGAAAGATAATAATAGATTTATCAGGCTGGAGGTTGTCAGCTTTGGCGCGTTATCTCAACTTGGCGAATAAGGGAATTATACTCCGGTTCACCCGGATACTTTTCAAAAATGTGTTTTTCGAAATAAGGGAAGTCTGAAGTTTGAAGATTTATGATAATCTCGAGTTAAAATTTTTTGACTTTCTTTATACGACGTATATGAAAATAAAAATTACTCCAATTTAACATCGAAAATAGGAAATATGAAAATAATGGAAACATACTTGTCTTCATTTCTAATTGATTAAGAATTAATCTAATTCTTAGAGTATTTTGACAAAAAAAAAAAAAAAAAAATCAGGCACGCATTTTTTTAGTAAAATTTTTTAAACATCGTTTTGAACGGTACGAATTTAATGAAAATAATATAATACAATGAATGCAGTTATATAATAATATATAACTACAATATTGTTCTATATTGTAATTATATTTAGCAATATTTTCCGCCAAATTTTTTTTTAAAAATTTGAAACATAGTTTGTACCAAAACTTTTCGGTCTTACTACAAAAATCAAACATATAAAAAAACTACAATGTATTTTTAAATACATTGAAAATTTAACAAATTGAAAATTAGGGTTTTGAATTGAATTAGTATAACAAAAAAGAAAAAAGTATTATTTATTAAATAAGTATTTTTGATTTTTTTAAGATGATGTAAAAATAATTTTTGTGCGATAATATCTCTTTACAATATTGCCTAAAAATATATTAATTTTCATTAAATATCAATTAATTAAAAATAATTAAAATAAATAAAAAAGATTTAAAATTGAATTTAATTGCAACTATCTGTGTCTCATAATGAGGATTTTAATATTTCGGAAATAAATTTATAAAGATTATTAGTGTGATATTAGCTTTAAGCAATATCTTAAAAATATTATGTTTCTTAGCATTGTTTAAAATGAAATAATGCTCTATAACGAAAACAAATAAGTGTTGATTTCAATAAATGTTGAAACAATACAAAAACAATTATGTATTGATTTCAATAATAACGATAAAATCAGTAAAGGTCAATTGTTACAAAAATAAATAAACAGACGATTTCCTCTTATTTATAATCAAGTGACGACAGAAGCCGAATATTTCCAAAAAAAAAAATGCGTAAACCATTAAAAACGCCGAGAAATTTCGATAGTTTTGTTATTAAAGATCCGCCAGCTTCAGTTATTGCTCGCAGCCACAAATCATCAATGTTGCAAAATCATTTAAAATTTGGTGTAAATGAATTGAAGAAATTACAAAATGGTGAAACACGAATTATGAGCAGTGATTTGAAAAACTATACTGCAAAATATCCCTTTAGAGACAGTTTAAAACTTATGAACTTCAAATTACTTCCCAGTTATTTGAATAACCTTTCTGGTAATCGTCTTTCACTGAATATGAAGCTGAAGAATAAGAATTACAATATTGAAAATCGACAAGCAAATTTTCAGTACAAAGCAAATTTTCCAAATTTTAGAAATATCAATGGAAGATCTTGGTCAATGAATTTTGGAAATAGCCATGCATTATTGTCTGCAAGACATCAAACACCTTTCTTCAGTCAAAAGCATGAATCACTTATAATTCAGCATTCCACTAGAACGCCGAAGATACAAGATTATAAACCAAACACGGTGGAGAATTCTCCGCTTTCAATGAAAAGAATCCGATCTGTTTCATCACAGAATCTTAAAATGAATGGAAAGATCGATAGCAGATATATTTTATTTGCCAGTGTTTGTGTTCCAGTAGTAGTTGCAATTCTATTTTGCCTTTGGAAAATGAAAAAGGTCGAAAATGGATTTAAAGGAGATAAATCTACCTTTAGGTATCATAGATTAAAAAACTGTAAATTCGGAAATAATGCACTAAACAAGGTGGAAAAGTTTGATACTCCTGAATTCTCTTTTAAATCATATTCTTCCAGCAATCCTTCTACTTTTCTGCAAACTGATATGAACTTGAGCTGCAATGACTCTTATTATAATTATGATATATCTGAACAAACATTAGCAGCGAAGAACAACTGCAGATTCAGCTGGAGACCAATAAAAATGCCCCCCATTGACTTATTGACTTATAATGGATATACGAATAAAAATGAAAGAGTTTTGTTCGGCAAAACATACGAGACTGATCTTCCACCGTCAAGCATTTCGAATCTTTGCAAAAGTGGAAATGTTTTAAAGAATCAAAGTTATAAAAATAATGTAGATTCTTCAATACTTGATGCCTCTTCAGCTGTGTCTGATATGTCACATGCTATACCACTGAGTTACAAAGAACTTCAAGATAGATACAAGGGAGTGGTTAACTCAGCAGACTTGGATTCTTCAATTCATTCCTCTAGTAGTAGCTCATTGTTTTCAATCAGTAACAGTGACTACATAAAAAGTAATCAGTTTGAATATAAAAGTGGATTCTATGCTTCGTACCCATTCCTTCTAATAGAAAGTTTTGATCAAAAAGTATCTTTGCCTACAAATTCTTCAAAATCAGACATGTGCTTATCTTACAATACAAACGAATCGCTCAAAGAAAAGAATTCATTTCAATTAATGTCGACTGATTTCACTAAATCTGAGGAAAGTTTTGCATCTGCCACAGAATCTGTTGGAGCAACGGACATGATATCGGAATCCTGGACACATCAAGAACCCATTAAGTTGGATGAAAGATTGGAAGAGAAAAAGATTCAAATGTCACCAACAGGAAGAGTGGAATTCTCAGATTCCTCAAGTTCTGAAAGTTCATTTGATGATAAAGATGAAATCATTGTGCATGAGTTTGTTTTATAATTTCTGGAGAACTTAAGAATGAATAGCAGATAGCAGATTGCGTAGCAGGAACATGGCCTGGCAATGTCGTCACATCTGTTGGTAAAGAAAGGAATAACACTGGAGCATTTATTAACATCTAGTGGTTGCAGCAAAGATACCACAAGCAACTGAGTTGAAAATACAAAAATGATGAATAATCGTTAGAGATGCCATTGCATATTTCTCGAATATTGATTTAAATTCGTTATTTATCTAAGTATATTCTTCACCCTTCCAGATGATGATATAAATTAGCTCCAAACAAGCTATGCGAAGAAAGGAAGAATTTAAAAAATAATGTCGAAAAAGGTATTTTTTGTGGAAATGGAATGATTCATCAACTCCTTCAATAAAATCAAGCGGAAAAATTACAGCTCCATAAAACTTATCTATTTCTGTCTTTATTTTGAAAATTTGAAGAATTGTGCTTAGCGTTAGCCGATATAATGAATGAAGATGATGGGCTGAATGGATCTGGTGACACAGAAAACTGAACTGATATGCTCATTAAAATATGAAACATTGTTGTTCCTAGTTGAACGTGATTGGACGCGAGAGAATATAGTAATGAAGTTTGAAGCAAGATATTTACTAAAGATTTCTTAAATGAAATTTTATCAAAGAAAATATTAGTCAAAGAAAAAAAATTATTATTTTTAGTTGGAGTGTAAAATGTTTACTTTGAAACAAATATGTCGGTACGATAGGAAAATTATAAACATCACTGCTTTTTTGTTTTTTTTTTTAATTTTTTATCAAGATACAATTTTTATGCAGTTTAAGCAAAACGAATAAATTATTTTCTTCAAACAAAAGTCATATTTTGGATTTATGTCGTTGATTTTGTGATTGCATTTATTTAATTATAAATTTTGTTGTTGTTTTATTTAATTACAAACGCTACGTTATAAACAGATATATGTTATGCTTATAAATAGATAGTTCTCTTCAATTCAATATTTATAAATCTATTGCACTGCATTTTTTGTCTGTATTTAATTAAGTACAAGTTATTTGTTTATAATCCAGTTTTATGTTTCTTTAGATATGTGCGATTAAAATCAATTCATTAAAAAAGAAATTAAATTACATGCATATATCAGTTTTCTGAAGAAAAATTTCAATAATATCCTCACTCAAAAATATATATTTAGAAAAATATCATCAAATATTCTATACACTTAATTGTTAAGATAAAATAATCAACAAGAAACTCTATAATTAATCTATTTTTGGAGCAAATATTGATTTCTGAAGAAAACGTATCATAAAATACATTGCAGATAACATATAACATTTTCCACCCTTATTTCTTAGTAATCGCCTTTCGTGATCAACTGGTTCACCGAGGATATTGATTATCTTTAATTTGAACATGATGTTAATAAACGAGCATTATCTTCATATGTTACGATGCAGTTGTTGTTGTTACTTATGCACGTTCATAGACAAGGTCAGCGATTTAAGCGGAGTTTATGCTGTACCTTCTGAGAGTGGAGGACCCTGCGGGTAGAAGTCTGACTTCTGGTTCATATGAGGATGACATTCATGCAATCGCTGGAACAACCCCTTTCTACAGGGGTCTCTTTCACACACCTCACAAACAGAACACAAGGGGGAGAACAACCATGCCAGAACCGGGACTCCAACCTGAGACGCTAGATCACGAGGAAGACGCGCTACCCGTAGACCAGGAAGCCGGCCTCGGCATGATATTATGAAAGTAAATGTTCATTTATTAAAGAACATATGCTTTCATATATTATAAAGTTATACAATCATTAATAACTTCATATCCATGATATTGTGAAATTGCGAAACATTAAAGTCGTGCTGTTTAAATTGTCTTCACATGATCCACTCATTGTGGAATGAAACTTTCTAATAGAAACAAGTTCATTGACATCATAATATTATATTAATAGTGTAAATTTGTAGTTTTTCTAATATAATTCGCGATACTGTATTCGCAATTTTTTTTATCCGTCTCATAAATTATACAGATATTAAACGAAATACTTCGTTTTTAGCTTTCAATAATGGAAGAAAAACTACGCAATCAGATAATTGATGAAGCAATGAAAACGGTTTAGATTTCAGGACATCAGTGCCTATTGTTAAAAAACAAATAAAAAATATTTTTAAAAAAATTCCAAAATTTCTCAAAAATTACGACGATTATTTAACTGGTAGAAATTGGTTTAATTGGTATCATTAAAAAGATATTTTTTTTTACATTTTAAAATGGTGTAAAACCCATCTTTGTGCTGGAATAATTTATGAAGTTATCGCAGAAACACGCTTAAACGAAAAATGAAACTTATTTTTTTAAGTAATTAAAATTGTAATATAAATTTTAAGAAATTATTCCGAAGTGCACATTCCCACTCTCCAAGATGCATATGTTTCAAATTTGGTAGTTGTAAGTCAAACGGTCTGGTCTGTAGAGCTCTAACACACACATACATTCGTCTTTATTATTAATATACATAGATGGAATTCCCATTTAACAATAATTATGATATTAATATTCAGTATGACCACTTAATTTCACCCAAAGAATATTGCAAATCTATAAAAAAAATCACAACTTATGAAAGGCATAAATATTTTATTATATAGTACTGAATTTTTTTTTTCAAATTCTTTTTCTTCATTTCGATCAGAAATTATGAAATATTAAGCCGATTGCTAATAATAACAAATGAATGGATGTGATTAGTGTTTTTGGCAGGACATTATTTTTTCTTATATATTGAAAGATAATACTTGCTTTTCCTTACAGTTCTTCTTATTAGCGTGTTTCAATTCGTTATTGATTTCCCATGCTGTTACATGGGCTCGATAATACAAGTATTTACCGCTCGTATAATGCCCGGTGCAACCTACCGTGGGAGGTTCTTTCTGTCATTCGTAGAGGATAGCCAACCCCACATCATTTCTATAGTCATCGGTATCGAGAACCAAACATCATATCGAAAGCTTCTCGTCCTCAAATATGAGATGTACTTCGGTGGGATAAAATAAAAGATAAGATCATTTAAAATAACGTAAAACTTAAAGTTTTATTTTATTAGGGGAAACAACATTTGAAGAGGTTGAAAGATTCGACGACAACTTGAAGAAATGGGAAAGAATCAAGAGTCTCAACAAACACCGAAGCGCTCATGGCGCATGCGTCTTCAAAGATTCCATGACTGTTTCACTGTGTACCGTTCCAGGTAAGATTTCAAGGAAATCTTAATCAAATTTAGTGGCATATTCAACAGAAATCTTTATAGATTGCTTCATTAAGAAGTGATTTCTTTTTATTGAAAAATATTTAAAATAACCAACTTTGTATCGATGAAAAATATACCTTTCTTTAATACTAATTAGGGAATTTAAAAATAATTATTTATGATTAAGTTTTTGTTTTTGTAAACGTTCTTATTGATATTTCCATTTAAATATTTATAATGAATATAATATTTTTATATGTTATCTGTTCTTTCGCAGGTCATATCATTGTGCGACCGCTGAACTTGCAACAACCCAGTCCTTAATGTAGCATGAACCGAAGAGATGTTTAGTTTTCAAAAAAGAAAGAAAACAAAACTAAATTCTTTAAAAGAAAAACTGATTTTCACTTTTTCAGTTTCAGTCTTTGCTTTCGATAAGTCGTTGTTTTAATATTTAAAACCCAATCTTTAAAAATTTATGATAAATATTTTTGATAGGCTTTATTTTTATACTTAAAATTAAAAATTCATAAATTGGCATAAAGTAAGGATTTAACCTTCTGATTCACATATTTCTTTTATTTTATTTTAACGATGTCTTTTTCGTATCATTTTATGCATGAATTTGTAAATTTTTATACAGATTTTAGGTCTCATACCATTTTTTTCCCTTCATTTTCTTTGGTTGCATGTTTATGTGTGCAAGTCTAAATGCAGGATATTGGTAGGAATATTATGATATTTTTCTTCAAAATAAGAATTTCCAGCAACTGAAGAAAAAGATGTTTTTATGAATATATCTATTTTTAAACAACTTTTCTATTTTTGTTAAGGATTTTTTTTAAAGTTTTTATTTGTAAAAATATCAAATAAAATAATTAAATTCTAAATTTTTGTTTTTATTTCTTTTCCCATCCTATTGAAAGATGGATTACATAAAAAGTAACAAATAAACGAAAACCCCAAATCATAAATCAACACAATTTATGAAATACAAAATATTTTTATTCATTTTATTCGTAATGAATGAGCATAGTTATGATACAATCATCTCAATTAAGATAATTTTTGGTCCAATAGTTAATTATTTTTTTTTTCAAAACATTCAAAAGTACGAAAAATGATGATATAATGGAAACACGTGTACATTAAAGAGTAACTATACCGCTACGTTAAGTGAAAATATTTTCAAAAAGTTGAAGTGCAGTTATTAGACAATTTCTAATTATTAAAATAAAACATCAGACATGTATTTTATCAAATATTAAAATAAATGAAAAACATTTCAAATTTAAACACGAATTGATAAAATTTGACATGAACACACACAAAGCTTGCTTTAAATACCACATTTGTACTTTGTGATAGGCTTAATCCACGCACACCTACGATTACATTTTAGTACAAAAAGCAATGTAAAAATTTTATTTTCATAATAAAGTATAAAATTAGAACGGACGCATTTGATATGATTAAATATAAGGTTGAATGTTGTCACTGAATAGCAGTAACCTCTATCAAGTTAACCCTTTCTAGGGCCGTTGGAAGTATGCTTCCCACCAAATTTATCAATTTTTGTATGAAATTATGTAGGTTGCATAAGTCCTGACAAATTTTTTAGTAAGTCAGAAACTTAGATGCTTCAGTTCTTTACCTCAGACAAAATGATGTGTCTTGATTTGGTTCTTAATTATTAATTAACCAAATTAATTAATTAATCAAATTAAATTTATCTAATAAGCTAAATGAATCCTTTCTTATTCTAATTTCAAACCTAAAAATATTTTAACATAGTATGACTAGAAAAAAATGGCCCTTTAAAGAGTTAAAGTAGTATACCATTTCTTGGTATATTTAAGATTTTATATGAGTTGAAAAATCCGTGTCGAGATATTTTTTCACCTGAATCGTATAAAGTACCATATAATTGAAATAATAATAGTCTTAAAATCGTCTCTTCTGATATTTATCTGTTTACTAAAAATTAAAATTTTCCTATATCAATGTGATACAAGGAATTTGTACCTTACTGAAATATGAAATTTTTAAAAATTATCACAGAAATAAAAAATGTTTATTTTTATAAAGATATAAACTAACTCATTTTAAATTACTTTTCACTAAAATAAATTAAAAATAAGCTTATTAGAAACTGAGATTATACATAAACAACAAGATTTTTAAGTTTATTCGAGGATAGTTAACTATTTCTTTTACTTTTTTACTCATAAATTGCATCTGAAATAAAAGCAATTAAATACCGATTAAATTTTTCGCATGAAACCATTTTACTTAATAAAATTATATAACTGCTGATATTCTCCATTTTTAAAAGTCCCTGATTAATTATGATAAATTTATTTATTCCTGATATAATAGGGTTACAATGTTCAATATTTTTTATTCTTTTTAGTCATGACTCTAGCTTGCATAAACCTTATCATTAAACAGCTCAAAATACAAACATTTGAATCTTTGAGCAAAACAGCGATGAAAAAATAAAATTCAGTGAAACTTTTACCATTGTGCATGGTTTGTAGCAATAATATTGTATTTAATAACTCCGATTCAAAAAATTTCACACATCTAAAGCAAAAATATGGAACTTTGTATTATAAAGTTTAAAAAATCCAATAAAATTAGAAAACATCTCACATGAATGCATGAAACCATGAGAGAAAATTAGATACATTTGGTGTCTAATCTTATTTTGGCGTCGTCAGAGTACTGCTTGCAAATAACTATGAAAAGGATAGCTTATACTTAAAAGTTTTTTCAGCAACTTTTAATAATTAATCATCATTACATAAAAAGAAAAAAATAATACATATATTTTTTTCCAAAAAATTCGAATTTAATTTCACCAAAAGCTTAATGTTCGCGTTTTGTCTACATTTGTATGCAGTTTTAGTTCATCATTATTTCCTAAAGAAAACTGCAGCAGAAACGCTCCGTTTGCTGTTAGAACGTTAATGTGATTGCATTCATCAAATACAACGTGGAAAGAGAGGATTCGTTTTTTTAGATAATAATATTTTCGACATATATGAAAAAAATATTGGTAAGAAAGTACTAAAATATTTTAGGCTAAGAAGAACGAATTTTTTTATTATTTGACACATGATGTTGCTTTAGTCACGGTGTTTTGAAGCTCTAAATCGCATGGGCAATGAATATTGAAGCTCTAAATCGCGTAGGCAATGAATAAAGCATAAATGGCAATTTTCATCATTATCTATTAATCGCATATATTTTTTCACTTGCTTTTACCAGCATTGGATTATTATTATGTCTGCTTCTTTGAAAGTAGATGCGTTTTTAAAAGGTTGACCTGCTTTTACCAGTATTGCTTTATTACTACGTATGCTTCTTTGACAGAAGATGCGTTTTTAAAAAGTTGGCGTAGAACTATGACATCACAACTGTTATTTTCATGGAATGTAATTTTTTTCTGAGGAAATTAAATAATTTTATTTTTATAATATGTTTAAGTTCAAAAAAACTTCACTCGCGTTTAATAACAGTTTTAACAGTTAATAACAGTTTTGATAAAAGTACTTTCTCTTTCCCCCAATGGAGAAATATCATTTCATTCATTCTTAAATAGGAGACATTGAAGGATTTGACTCCTGTTCTAAAATAAATCCATTATGAAACTGTTTTATGATCTCAGAAATTAGAAAATAGCAGTTTGTGTTTACAAAAATATTGTTTTCATAAAAATTTTATATAAATTAATATTTTTAAAAATTTATTGGTAAGTAGTTTATCATTTGGAAATCGCATTGCGACGGAAATGCTTGTTATTCAGCTTTCAAACGTGGCATTCCTTTTTATGATAACATGAAGTTGTTTTGGTTAGGGGGTTTTGAAGCTCGAAATCGTGTAGGCAATGAATAAAGCATAAATGGCAATTTTCATTTTCAATTATTATTATTTATTTGTTTATCTTTTTGGCTGGCAAAAAAGTTTTGGAGCTCTCGTAAACCGGTTTAAACTGGTCAGTGACTTAAATTAATTAAGACAAATAATGACTTAAAAATAATAATGTTCTCACATGATAACTTGAACGTTGCAATCGTAGATTTCAGGTTTTTTTTTTTTTTTTTTTTTTTGTCAAACTTACTAGGATCTGAGTTTGGACGAAGTACTGAAATGAAAATCTCCAAAAGGTACTGAAATATACTAACAGTTATTTTTCGATACGTTTCATGCTACCCTAAAAGCTTTAAGACCAGTCAAAAAGATTTAAGAAGAATTTTGGAAAATATATTTCTTCTGATGTTTTTGACAGTCCAACTCACTCAGTTTATTTTAGTCATTGTAGTTCCTGATATGTAAAAATGAAGTATGTCATTACTTTGATGATTGGTTAATTTTCATCGACTTAACTCGTAAAAATCATTTTCAGAAAGTCAATGCATGTAAAAAAACGAATTAAAAATGCTTAAAATATGAAATAGCTAAGTATAAGACAAAATTACATATAAAATGCTGTGAGATTCTCTCTGTTTCTTTCTTGCTTTTGTACTTCTGAAATCAGTCTATTTTTTTCACTTATGTTAATGTTGTTGAATCAGTTCAGTCTATATCTTTGCCCTTCGGCATTGGAGCAATTCTCGCATTCCTCCTGCTGTTTTCCACAAATGTCTAGATAAAATGCAGAAAGTAAAAAACATGCATAATTTATTCTTATAAAATATATATGAATATAGGAAAAAAACGGACTATGTTTAAAATTGATAAGTTTCGCAGATGCTAATGTGTTGCAACGTATTTTATCTATTTCTGAAACGTCTAATTACTGGTATCGAAAAGTGGATAGTTTATAACAACGTAAATCGAAAAAGATCATGGATCGAAGATGAACCGTCCCAGACGATACTAAAAGCTGATATTCATCAAAAAAAGATTACGCTGTCAGTTTGGTGGTATTATAAAGGAATTTTGCACTTTGAACTTTTACCAAGAAACCAAACGATTAATTCAAACGTTATATTTGTGCAAGTTGAGGTTGAAACTTGTAAAGTAAGGGTTTGTAGACGAGTAACAAGACCACTAGACAAAAGTGTACACTCGTGTCCGGAAGTTGTTACCTGGCTTATGAAGTTACCACCATAATACTCCTCCACCTGTGAGTCGGCAGAGTTTATCGCGCCAAGCGTCATGGCGGGCGACGAACGTAATTATCGCACCAAATGTTATGGCGAGCGATTGTTGCCGGTAGATGGCACCAAGACAGCTGCTCGAAGAAGGCGTTTGTTCAGAGCCAGGGTCACCAATGTGCAAGTTGAGGTTCGGTCTCGCAACGTTAGGGTTTGTAGCCGAGTAACAAGACCACTAGACAAAAGTGTACACGCGTATACGGAAGTTGGCTTATGAAGTTACCACCACACATTCAATAACTCACCAAACTAAGCGACGCAGTTCAAGAAAAGCATATAGGACTGGCAAAACTTAGAGATATTGTTTTCCTGTATGATAATGCAAAGCCCCACACATCTTTGGTCACTCGCAAAAAATTATTTGAACTATGTTGGGATGTTTGGATGTCACATCTACCATATAGCCCTGACCTTGAGCCATCAGATTACCATTTATTTCGCTCCATGCAGAACTTCTTGAATGGTAAAAATTTTAATGACATTCATGATGTAAAATCCCATTTATTTCGGCTTTTTCATTGCAAAAATCGGACGTTTTATGAACATTGAATTATGGCACTACCTGAAAGGTGGTAAAAAGTCATCGATAAAGACGGACAATGCCTAACTGAATAAAGTTATATTTTTAGGTAAAAATTTTGAATCTCCTTTCTTATTTGAAATCCGCAATTACTTAGTTTCCAACTCAATAAAATGGATTCTAGTGTATTAGTTTTTAACAGAGTCAATAGCAATATGGCAATTGAAAAGAAAAACTATCACTTACCATCAGACTTTTACTCATAAAGTAAGGTCTTGTAATCCCGTCATTCATTTGGCAATCTTCACAAAAGCACAGCAATAGAGTGTCAATTGCCATCTAAAATACATAAAATAAGGTTATTCTGTTTTCAAAATATTATAGAAAACAGCTTCATAGAAAATTACCTGTTGACCTGCTCTCGTTCAGCTAGTAAAGATTGTTTCCCAGATATTTCGCTGCACCGGACGTAAACAAACGCTACAATCTTAGCAAATGTTTCACTTCGTTTAATAATCATATAGTGCATATTTAAGAAATTCAAAATATTTCCTAATTTTGAAAAATTTATGAAATTAATTTAAGACATTTTTATTAATTAAAACCATATCTTATTTATTTGTAAATTGAAGAATTAAATTATCCGTTTTCCAAATTATGTAGTATTGTTGCTAAAAAGATATTATTATTAGAAACTTTGTAAATGAAAATGAAAATGACTATGAAATTGTTCTTTTTAGTCCTTGTATAGCAATTTTTCATTATTAAATTATTTGTAAATTATAATTCGTAATATAGCAAGTGATAAGATCTTTTCAACAGGTGATAAAGATTCTTTTTCTGTGCTGAAAAGAAACTAAGAATGGTGTTGTGTAGAATAAACCACCTTTTTGAATATCATCACTATATCTCCCTTCTGATAACACTATTCTGAGATATTATTTCTATCATTTTCTTCGTTTTTTTATTGCACTCTAAAACTTCGTGTTCATATTTTGCTCTTTTCTAAGGCATAGCTTATGCGCGAAAAAGTTTAAACCGGTATTTCTCATTCTTACACCCTTTATTTCCATAATTTATATTCATTTTGATTCTTTCATTGTATAGTTGTGCAAATAGAAACTCGGCTTTGAATTAGTTACATTTAAAACATACTTTATCACGAATAATCAGTTCTCCCGCCATTTTTAATATATTGTTACAAATCTGTAATTTTGCAACCCGGCATAAATAGTGTCATCCTGGAAAAACCATTAAAATCTTTGTAAGATCTGTACTGTGCGTGCTGAGCTTGGCGACCATTTGGCGACTTGGCGACGAATTTGGCGAGTTTGGCGACTAAATGGATAATACCGGAAAGTTCGAGAAGCTTCACGATCCATCCAGTAAGACCCGAGATATAGCCAGGTACGCCCTGATTGGTCTGAAGATTCCAGCCCCGCCTCCCGGAACTATAAAAGACAGGCAATATGAATCGTAAGAAGTCGTATGTATCGTCAAAAGTTGTGTGTGTGAAAGTGGTCGGAGTCGCTGACGAGTAAAAAGACTAGAGGATTAGCAAGCAAGCAAGTTGCTGAACTATAGTAATTAAATGTGCTGCGCTATTACAATTGATTAGCGGTATTTGTTGTAGAAGAAAAATTTTGTAACATTTGGTGTCAGAAGTGGGATTAGTTGGACTTTCCTGTGTATGCCTTGAACCAGAAAAATGGATGAAAAATTCGCATTGTTACTTGCCATGATGGCAGAGATAAAGAAAGGACAAGATGAATTGAAAGCCGGATATGAAGAAATAAAGAATGGATTAAAGAAAGAAATTTTAGAAGATAAAAGTAACAAAACCGAAGACGTCCATGATATCACAGAAGAAATTGAAGGAAACAGCGAGAGCCAAGTGGAAGAAAAGACTGAAGATCGAATGGAGACCGGTGTCACCGAAATGGAGCTTAGCCATCCGGAGGATGAACCGAAGTTCAATGAGGAGATGCACGAACAGGGAGACTGTCAAATATCTGCAGGGCTGAAACAGGCTTCTCCGAACGAGTCCCCTGAAGTGGAATCGAAGGTGCAAACACTTGGGGATGGAGAAGATGAACTCTGTTTGGACGGGTCTGTTAGTGGCGACCCGTGCTCGATGCCTATGGATGCAAGTGTTAATGCGACCCTGTTCGGATTGGATTCATCCCAAAGATTGACTGGACAACCTCTTTTCAAGCCTCTTAGTAGCTCCTTGCAGAGTGATACGGATGAAGATTACATGCCTGGTATCGCTGATCCTTGTGGTCTCCACCTGGACTTCCTTCAAGATGTCGGCTTTGCTGTGGATTTACAAAGGGGTGTGATGCAAATAGAAGCCGAAGAATCGCCTGTGTATCTGGTCAAGCTACGTCGTCGCAAAAGGACCCTTCCCGCAAAGACAGATGCGCTCTTCAGAAGTTCCTGTGTGAAGGACGGCGGACAATTCTCGAGTGTTGAGAATGGACAGGTAAAGGGTGGACGTATTCCCTTGAGAGCTCTGCCGACAAAGTTGAATCCCTGGCTTTCAAGTGGACTCCAGTGGGCACTGTTGGACCTTCCTGATAGTCGATTGGTTCGATGGAGGAAGTTCAAAATGACCAACCGACCATCCTGGCAAGAATTCGTTCCGGAGAAATCCGTTGCAATGCGATGTTTGGCTCCATGGGACATCCTGCATTTTAAGGAGCGGGATCAAGTCTGGGTGTACAATCTGAAACGACGAAGAGGTCCGTGTCAAAAGCATTGAGAAGGTTCGGATGGATAGTTAGTCGCCGCCAAATTAGCGAATGATGTCATCTTCGAAAGTGCAGAAGTCGCCAAATGCATCAACATCATCACATCGTTCGGAAGCCTACGCCAGCTGCTGGATTGAAGTGGGACTGCCGGGACGTCAGTCTCTAAAGACGGGAGCAATGTTACAAATCTGTAATTTTGCAACCCGGCATAAATAGTGTCATCCTGGAAAAACCATTAAAATCTTTGTAAGATCTGTACTGTGCGTGCTGAGCTTGGCGACCATTTGGCGACTTGGCGACGAATTTGGCGAGTTTGGCGACTAAATGGATAATACCGGAAAGTTCGAGAAGCTTCACGATCCATCCAGTAAGACCCGAGATACAGCCAGGTACGCCCTGATTGGTCTGAAGATTCCAGCCCCGCCTCCCGGAACTATAAAAGACAGGCAATCTGAATCGTAAGAAGTCGTATGTATCGTCAAAAGTTATGTGTGTGAAAGTGGTCGGAGTCGCTGACGAGTAAAAAGACTAGAGGATTAGCAAGCAAGCAAGTTGCTGAACTATTAGAGATTAAATGCATCACAATTGATCGACGGTATTTTGCTGTATAGAAAAATTTTTGTAACAATATGTAGCTGAGTCATTGCTGCTTTTTTTTACATAAGTTTTAAGAAATTACAAGCTTCTATTCTGTGCATACCAGTTTACGGATTTAATTAATAAAAGGTTATCGATAAGTAGCACTTATGGCATTATATTCTATTATATTTCCAAACTAAAAAAGGCTTCGCAAGCTATAGAAATGATTAATTAGATTTTGAATAAACATTTTGGGAGTCATTCAACGATTAAATATGTGGTTTGCAAGATTTCCAAACGATCTTAGTCTTAGCAGGTCTAGGTGCGGTAAAAAAAATTGAAGACAAGAATTTTAAGTTTTATTGAATGGAAATCCATGTCAAACTCAAGAAAAGTTTGAAGAACAGCTAGAATTTATTCTCCAAGCAATATTACTTCAATCGCATGCAGTGGGAAGGATACAAAAGGAACGAAAATGGGTTCCCCATAAATTGATGAAAGAAACCAAAACCAAAGAGTTGACATCTACATGAATTCGCTTTTTCGGTGCAAAAGAAAGAATTTTTTTGCACAAAATTATTACAATGAGTGAAAATTGTATTTTGTATAACAATCCTAAACGCAAAAAAGCATAGTTTTACAGTGTGTCTGGTGGGATTGTAAAGCAGTCATTCATTAGTAGCTTCTGTAACCTGGTCAGATTGTTACAGCTGAATGTTACTAGATTCAACTGATCAAATTAAGTAATTTTCTGGAGAAGAAAAGGCCATTTAAGGAAGGAAGGCGGAAAGTGATATTGATGCTAGGTGACGCTCATCCACATAGAGAAAAACGAATACTGGATCTCATCTTCTCTTTAGGCTGGGAAGTTGTCCAGCATGCGGTGTTTCTTGAGACTTGGGTCTTTCTGAAAGCTATTTATTCAGATTGTTGTCTTCTTGTTTGAAAGACTAGCGGTTCACGAAAAATAAAGATTCTCGAAAATGGCTCGCCGACTATTTTGCTTCGAAACCACTAGGTTTCTATCGTGAAGGCATTCATCATCTATCTCATAATTGAAAAAAGACCTTAGATGGTAATGGCTCGATGACTATTTTGCTTCGAAACCACTAAGTTTCTATCGCGAAGGCATTCATCATCTATCTCATAATTGAAAAAAGACCTTAAATGGTAAAATGACAGCAAATACTTCGATTATTATTCTTTATAATGAGTATTTTTTCAAAATCAAAATTACATTTTGCATGTAACTGTTTGACTATTATGTTATTATGACTATTACACATTAATTCTATTACCACTTTAAAGCAGTCGTTCTTAGTTATATTGACAGTTATAAGAGTTTGCCAATTTCTGCAAAGAATTCATGGATTCAAAGATATATTTACCTCATAGACAGACAGAAAACAATGACAGCAAAGAAAGGCAAAAACACAAGAGATCGCCACAGGAATCCAGATGTAGTTCAGTTCCTGTTTACCCTGTATAAATAATTATTCAGAATCAGTATCTGAAGTATAAATATTGAAAATTCAATAATGAAAATAAACTATACTATATTTTTGCATTTTACCATACTTAAGGTCATAGTCCATAGTTATGTAGTTCTAATTCAAGATGGCTGATTATCAGATCCATCATTTAAATTTAGAATATCTAAATTCAAATCGACCTACCATAATCCCATAAGATTAAAATCTACTGATTATCGAATCACATAATCCGCAGATTTCAAATCTTAGGACAAATTCACAATAATGTTAGAGCAAAAAATCAGGTTTTTTTTTCTACTATAACTTTGGATAATAACATAAACCCTCGTACAATGCGTAAATCACGGCATTGATACATTTCGCTCATTGATATAAAAATGCGTCTTGCAAAATTAATTTTTTATGGTGAAAATATATTAGATACAATTCAAGCTTTAAAAAATTGTGTATAATTTCTACAAGTAAATCCATTCTAAAAATTAAAAGGGAAAAAAAGAAACCTATGTTAGTTGGAAAGATTTTTATTTGCATAAGACAATTACTTTTTAAAAGAGGTTGTTTTAATTAAAATAAATACTTTACAGATTTACTTAATATGAAAGATTTTGGATTATTCTGTCGGGGGTAAACAGTTGGAAGAAAACACGTTTTTGGTGAGAAAAGAGTAAGACACGCGTATCTTATAGGAGAAACGAGCTGTTTATTGAAAAGATGAGCTCAAATTTTTGCTTTCCTATTTTTAATCATACCTTCAGCAATCAATCTGTTGCACGTGAGATCCGTCAGGGCCAAAAGTCCTCTCACTGGTGTGGTGTGGTGAGGGGGGTGCCAGCTCAGGTGTCTTCCTCGTCATCTCGGTTCAAAATTGCGAGGTCCGTTCCAAAATAGCCCTGGTATTGCTTTACAATGGGACGTTAATATAACTACGCGAAATTAATCCTTTAAAGGGACATTTTTTTTTCTAGTCATATTATGTTAAAATATTTTTAGGCTTGAAATTAGAATAAGAAAAGGGATTCATTTAGTTTATTAGATAAATTTTAATTTGATTAATTAATTAATTTGGTTAATTAATAATTAAGTAACAAATCAACACATAACATTTTGTCTGAGATAATGAACTGAAGCATCTAAGTTTTTGACTTACTAAAAAAATTTGTCAGAACTTATGCCAACCTACATAATTTCATACAAAAATTGATAAATTTGGTGGGAAGCATACTTCCCATGGCCCTAGAAAGGGTTAAACTGAGCCTTGAATATCACTATATTTAGATTAATTGTGATGAGTACAGGCTAATAAACTCATATCGGTGAAGGAGTTCTACATTTTATTTTAACACATTCTTACCTTCAAGATTTCGAGAGCGATCAAAGCAATGGATATAGTGACGCCCATTTTCCCGATAAACAGGATGAAATCTCCGATGCAATCCACGGCTGCAATCTTCAAGATATTCGAAGTGAGACTGCCGAAAGCTTTCCGAGCGCTGGCACAGAAGGAATCACCGGAGATAGCTGAAAAAGTAAAGGAAAGCACATTGAACAGTAGAAAAGACAGCACTTTACAGGAGAAAAAAATTAGATTAAAGAAAACAATTTTGATTTTATTTATAATATCTTTTACATTAACTTTTTTATTTTAATCAAATTGCAGTGCAGAACCATTATGAATTTTCTCACGCCAGCTGTAATTAGATTTCCTTTTATTGAGCTGTTAAAAACTTTTTAAAATGTATATAGAAAGTAAAGAATTGCTTACAGAAGTAAAAATTTATTAGCATAACTCAATGAGTGTTAGGCAGGAATGATGAATTATTATGTTCAAAATAATCTATCTATTAGTCTTTTTGCAAATTCTGCGGATACCTGTAAAAAAATGATTTAGAAGATAATTTAAGACAGAAAATTGCAAAATGCTAGTTACAAGCTATAAATATTAATTTTGCTTCATTGCTAAAGGAATTATTCAAAGGTTAGCACAAAATGTGATTGGTATCAATATTAGATCTAGAGAATATCACTATTAGATCTTTGATTTTGCCACTTTCAGGATATTAAAAATTTAACAAAAAAAATTTTACGTCCATAAAAAGAATAATATAAAACTGATTCTGCAGTTTAAAGTAATAACGCGAATTTTTATTTCTAAAGCAGATCATTTCAATTGTTTTACAATAGCATAAGTCCTAAAATATAAAATCATCCATGTTTAGAAATAAGAGGAATTTTTAAAAAGGCATTAAAAGAAGTTTTCTCGCTAAGAAATATTGGAAATTATTGGTGTTAGTAAAGTAACTTCGAAACTTCCCAGAGTTCTCAATAAATTTCGGAGTTACAAACAAATTCTCATACATTTTATTTTTGCATGTGTTACTTCCATTAAATTAAATGGAAAACTTTAAACGAATTAATTAATTTCTTTCATTTTTATTAATTTTTCCTTACATAAAAGCTTTCTTAACCAAAATACATCAGTTAGAAAGAGAAATATACATGATATTTTTTAATCATTTATGTGACGAGAAATTTTATTTTATAGGATATCGAATTACACAGTTGTAAATATGCAAAATTATAAGCGACTTCAAATTCACAAGTACTACCTCACCAAAATTATAGAATTAGGGTTTACATTTGTTGTTTAAAGGTAATAGAATTCGGTAGGTAACATACCTATCATGATATAGGCATTCTTGCTGAGAAATTTCAAGTAACTTTCGAAGCAAGCCAAGCAACACTGAAAGAACTTCCAGAATATATCACACCTCTGATTCTGATTGTTCATGCTGAAAAAAAAAAAAGATTACATTTCTTCTTAAAATTGTAATGTAACTGAGTCATATAAATTTACTCTCTAAACTTTTGTTTAATTAATTAAAATAGTATATAAAAATTTCAAAATCTAATCTAGAATTTAATGGTATAATCAATTCTAATAATACAGTGTGGTTATAATTAAACTTTCCCTATAAACAGCATCATACAACGCAAACGGGTGCGCTCATGGAATTTCGAAAAAGATTTTTAGTTCCAAAATGTTCACCAGAAGGCGTCTTTTTTGGGAAAATATTAAATTTAACACAATAAACGTTTAAAAAAGAATACAGAAATAATATTAACATTTATTAAATAGTTTCTGATCACCTTGTCATCGAACCATATTAAGTAAAGATAATAACAGTATGTTGTTTGAGAGAAAAAACAGTTCAGTTTGCAGAAACAAGAACAGATTAGGACGAAATTGCACAAGAGGAGCAGTTGTTAATCTTGTCCAGGATAATGTAGGGAAAGGTGCTCCATGTGACCACCCTCATTCACCTGCAAAATTTCAGTTCGATGGACAGTGTGTTCAAAAGTAGATCGTAAGTCGTAACTGATCTGTTGTGATGCTTCGCACATGAAGCGTTATGGAATTCTTTAAGTAAAGTCGCAACATCGTTGCAACAAGATACAGTCAGCATTACAGCCGGAAACATTGATATAAAACATGATAACGACTGCAAACGTTTCTTGCCCTAACCTGTTTTGCATAATGCTACCTCTTCTTCTCAAGCATGCTGATCTCGACATTTTTTGCAGAATTGACAGCTTTTCCCGGTTTTAAATTTTAATACTCACAATTCTTCTTCTAAATTGTTAATATTGTTTCTGTATTCCGTTTTGGTCGTTTATTGTGTTAAATTTAATGATTTTCCGGGGAAAGCGCCCTCTGGTGGACAATTTGGAACAAAAAAAAATTCAAAATTCCGTGAGCGCATCTCGTGTATAGTCTATACACTAAATTTCGTTGCAATCCGTCTACCCGTTTGCGTTGTAGGATGCTGTTTATAGGGGAATTGTCATTATAACCACCCTGTATATTGTTACAAATCTGCAATGTTGCTTCCCAGCACGGTTAGTTCAATCACTGGAAAGACCGTTTTACGATCAGCTCCATTGGATGTCGATCGGTGAATGAGTGATCCCAGGGCTTGGCGACAAACTTGACGACAATGTAGCGACTTTGGCGGCAAAATAGATAATACTAAATAGTCAAAAATTTGGTGATAGAGCAAATATAAACTGAGATATGCTGGATTTTTCCAGAACCTTCACTGCCCTGCTCCAAGAAATATAAAAAGCAAGTAGTCCAATCCGAAGACAGTCGTGTATAGATTCGTCGAAAGGTTTAGAGTTGCATAGCGAATCAACGGCGAATTAGTTGGATCTGTCCAGCGAAGCACAGGCGTTGAGCGGAGCTCAAACGATTGCTGAATTGAACTGTGAGCCAGATCCTGAAATTCATTATAGAAGCAGCATCGAGCCGTGTGAGGTGTTGCCAGTCGTGTAGTAATGAGTCGGCAGTTGATACAGCTAAAGCGAGAAGACAGTGGAGAATTGCAGGCCCTTGGAGAGACCGTAGAAAGTAATTACGTAGATTACCACCTCCTGCTAAATTCTATCTGGCCGCATTGTGTGCTGGGATTATTATTAGCTGCCGATTACTACTTGTACTAAATGTGCTGCTGTGTATTGCTTGTGTACGTCTAGGCTGTGCATTTATTGTCTGTGTGTTTGTGTCTTCTTGTTACTAAAAATTAACGTTTGTTGCTGAGGATTGTTGTTGATATATATATATATATATATATATATATATATATATATATATATATATATATATATATATATATATATATATATATATATATATATATATATACATATATAGTGGGGATTAACTAAAAATTAGACTATAGAAACTAACAATTCTTAACAAATGCGTAACTTACTGTTTCTGCAGGAGACGAAATAACGCACGAATGGCTTTCATAATAGCAATGATAAGCGAGCCAAAAGCGACTGATCCTAGATGATAACAGACCAACATGTTGAGGCTTCTCCATATGGGGCTGCCCAGTCGATGTTTATCCCTGTACATGCATTCGAATAAGAAAGTATCACTTCAAATATTCAATCACTTCACATTTTTATTTCCGTGTTTTTTAAAATTTCAATACTTTTCAATAATTTGGTATTAATTTTTTTCATTGTATCAGTAAAATATTTATGTATAGAAAAAATAACCATGGAAACTAAACAAGGGCTCAATACAAAATCTTTTGAATAAATTGAAAGATTTGGATTATCTACTATCGTTAGGATGGGACTTATGCTTCCTGTAAAATGACTTTATTAAAGCATATCTCATAAGTATGCCTACCGATAAGGAGGTATGACTTTTTTCTGACTGAGGACAAATAACCATTTCATCTTTCCCCACCTCTTATTACGCTGTTCCACAAGAACCGAAAATATAAACTTATAAATATTTCTAAGTTTTATATTAAAAAAATGTTTGCTAAGGAAGTTATAAGATTCTGTATCTTTAGAGCATTCCTTGACAAACGAATTATTACTTTATAGCAATTTTTACTTTACATGCATGTGACAGTATGTAAGAAAAATACTTATTTTAAAGATACCATGTGATTTATAAATCAATATCATCTTATCGGATAGATAAAATAAGCCGAAAAAATTGTATCGACTCTAAGTTTTTATTTAAAATAAATAAAGTGACAAACTTCTTTATAGTTTTGAAGGGCGAATAAACTATAAACGCAAGGAAAATGCATCAGTGTAAAATTAAATATATACAAAACAAAAGGAACTACAGCACAAAATATGGATAATTAAATAGAAGAGAGACAAACAAAAAGTATTTGAAAAACATTTTTCCTGGACAAATGTAAGAAATTAGAAGAAAAATAAAATCGCAGAAACACCATGGTTGACTTTTCAAATGTAATAATTGATTTCAAAACCATGCATTGCAGTTTTAAATTCACAAATTATAAAATGCATATGATAAAAGAATAAAAATTAACGATAAAAAATTACTAATCAGGCATACAAACGTAAATGATATTGAACATTTACACTCATTTAAAAAAATATATATTTTAGAACTGGCAAGTACTTGTACTCAAATGCAAGAAAGTAACGGCGAATCTACATATATAAAATATATGTAAAGCTTCATAAAGAACAATACATTGTACATGAAGAATCAGGTAACCTAGAGAAAAATACTGAAATCAGTTTAATATAAAATGTTATGTAGATATAACCATTAAAATTTTTATATACGCAAACGTAATAGGAAAGGTTTGTATATATGGATAAGGAATGTATTTGGCATCGTATTTGGCGAGAAATATAGTTGCATATTAGGATCCAACTACCATAGGAAATACTAGAACATTAAAACATGCTGGTTTGTTATTCTCATTGAACATGTAGCTGCAATACGTGCATTGCTATTCAACACTTCAGGAAGACTTTAGTTGTTATGGCTGCATGATTTTAATTAAAATTTCTTTATTTAAAACTGTTTACAGATCCAAAAGTTATGGAACAAAACATATATGGAATGCTAAACTAATTCACTTTGCAATTTTTATTTCTATCTATAAACAATGCTTTTGTTAAACATAGAGTGGAAGAAAGTTATGGAATATCATATTCATTTTTATTAATCTATATATAAAAGAAAGTTTTTGTCTACTTGTGTTCAGTTTTTATTCTATGATCTAAACAAAATGGCCGTTCAACTTCTGACTGCCAGTAATTGTGCGAAATAATATTCTATATGACGTGTAGATTAATGCATAGGCATAAGTATTCCTGGCTCAATTCTTTATCAATGATTTAGACTTCCACCGACAAGAAAAGTTCGAGGGCCTTTTTTAACAAAATAAAAAAAAATCCAAATTGATTTAACGTTGATTCCAATAAAAGTCTCAACTAAAAGTGATTGATAAAAGTAATCATAAAATAATAAGCAACTAATAATGAGAACATATAGTGTTGTTTAGGATTACCTTGTGAAAAACCAGTTGACTACTGCTCCAGCAACAACGAAATTTTGGCACGCCATTGCAAATTGAGTTAACCATATGAATCCAAACAATAGCAGCCAGCGCATTACCTGCATATAAGAGTTGGATATTAAAACGATAGTACAAGAAATACCACAGATTAGATGAAAGTGGTATACTGCAAAAAGTATTCACCTGGAAAAATGTTTCAATAGGGAAAGTTACTCCGCCTTTTGAATCCACAAGTGGTTTCCCGGAGGTTTGCAGGCAAATGAATCCCATCAAGAGAAAGAAGCAAATCACTGCTATTGCAATGAAGGTCTAAAAAATATATCACTAATTATTTTTATTGCATACTAGTCGTCTTTGGTGACCAGCTGGTTCGCAAGAAATATTGGTTATATTTAATTTCAGGTAAATCCTTTAGATATAACTTTATGAACATCATTATATAAAATTGTCAGACATTAAAAACCATGTTATTTAAAATAGTTTATGTGGTGTTTTTTTTTCCTCCTATACATGAAACTTACTAATGGAGATCATCCTATGACATCATAGCGCTATTTAAACACAAATTTGAAATCCATCTATCTTACAAATTTCGTAGCATTCTAACTTTACTTTCTTATTGGCCTTGTAAAATGCACAGATATTAAACATAGTTCATCTTCCTTAGGTTTGGACAATGGAAGAAAGTGGCGCAATTAAATATTTAATTAATAAATGGAAATAATTTGAATTTCAGTATAAGACTAGAATTTTTGTTAGAAATTAGGCTAAAAATACTTTTTTTAAATATTGCCAAAATTCAACAAAAATTTGCACGATTATCAAACTGATATCATAAGTCAGCCATCTAACTCTCCGACCCCCCACGAAGGCACACGGATTTAAACCAAAAAAACATAATGACCGGACCACCACAACAGCAACATTTGCGGGAACTGTGGTTGAGTCCTAAGGGCCGTCACCGGCCACGGTACAACCCTCCCCGAAGGAAGTACGTCCCGTCATCGATGGGAGGGGTCAGATCCCCCACCTATTAGCGTACCCTCCAGGGTGGCGAGATCCAACCACCATGCCGGAAGCATCTCATCCTCAATTTCAGGTGCCCCCGGGGGGGGGGAACTGATATCATAAAAAAGATAATTTTTTTTAAATCTTAAAATGACGTGAAAATTATTTTCCTGCTGTAATATTTTCGAAAGTTTTAGTTGAAAAACTTCACAAATTCGCTTAATTTTTAATTAATGAAAATTTTAATTATTATTTCAAAACATTTTTCCGATATGTTTATTCCCATTTTCCAAAGTTTATAAATGCCGAATTCGGTAGGTCCAGACCAAACAGTCTGGCTTATAGAGCACCAATACATACACAAAATACATGTGCTGACATATACACACATTCATTTCTATTGTTAGTTGAGATTTTATTACTTTAAAATTCATCAGTTTAAAAACCAAACTAATATAATTGTATAACTCTTAATAGCGTTATATTTTATTATAAACACTTCGATGATTATTATATCACAAAGATTTTGAAATGTTAAAAATACTGAAAACAAAGGAAAACATGAATTCTTCAAAATAATAATATGATTGAATATATGAAAAAACATTTTAAATTCTGCAAATAATAACTGTTTTAAAAATCAAATTACTGAAACAAAAACAAATTCTCCAATAACACGATTCTCATATAATGTCGCAATTTTATTTTAGAATTTCCATGTAACAAAGAATTTTGATAATATAATCTCCATAGAACATGCTTGCTAATTCCTATATAACACAGAAGAAAAATAACAGCAGCACTCCTATAACATGATATTTTGAAAGCACAATTTCCATGTAACACAGAAGATAAATATCCCTCATATAGCATGGTTTTTGATACTAAGCCAAAGCATGCTTCAATACGATAACGAATGAAGAAAACATATTAAAGGGGTAGATTATATTCCTGAAAGTTCTTCATGAGATAAAAATAACCATTTGCTAGAACTATCTTTATTTTTTTTAAATCAAATTTGAATTTACATTCCCTTCCAAAAGTTAAGCAGCAGCCTGCTTTCGATGTATTTTTTAATGAAACAATAAATAACAAATATAATCTCCTTGCAAAAACTAATTACTTTCAATAAATCCGATATAATAAAAACAAGGTTATTAACTATTTTTATGAGAAAAAGCTATAACTCAATCATATCTGTGATTTTACATTAGATTTTTGTTGAAAATAGGTGGGAAATTAGAAGGTTGGGGTTGAAATAGGGCATATTCCTGAAAGTTCTTCATGAGGTAAAAAGTAAAGTAAATAACCATTTGCTAGAACCATCTTTTTTTAAATCAAATTTGAATTTACATTCCCTTCCAAAAGTTAAGCAATTGCCTGCTTTCGGTGTATTTTTTTAAAATGAAACAATAAATAACAGATATAATCTCCATGCAAAAACCAACTGCTTTCATTAAATCCGATATAATAAAAATAAGGTTATTAACTATTTTTATAAGGAAAAGCTATAACTCAATCATATCTCTGATTTTACCTTAAATTTTTGTTGAAAATAGGTGGGAAATTATTTTTTGCTTTTCTAAGCAGAAAACGTTTGGAAGATCCGATAAAATGGAGAGCAATTTAGTGAAAAGATTTATCAAGATTAATGTAGTCTAGAGACTTCGGAATCAGATCCTATAAGAAAATTCAGTCACGAAATCTGTCTCTGTCCATCCATGTATAATAATTCTTTTGATCTCTAAGAATGTATTAAAGAACACGTATATATTAAAGAATAATATAAGTTTTATCCTTTTTTTTGGTTGTATGCTATTTATACAGGTTTTTTAATAAAGATAAATGTTTTCTCGATTAATAATCTTTTTTGAAAATGTATTTAAGATGTATTTAAAAAAAATTAAAAAACAGTAATAATTGTTCATAAATTGCATAACGAAAATTCATCCGAATTTTCATATTATATTATAATTTATTTGCAAATTAGATCCAGAAAAAATGTTGTATTATAGTTTTTAGAGATAAGTGTAGTACAATTTATTTAATTTACTCTAGATATCGTTTGGGCTTCCATTTTTAACAAGTGATGCTTTTAGAATTTTGAGGTCTTAGTTTTTCTAGATTCGAGGGTAACAGCTCTAAAAAAAAGGATTTTCCCTAATAACTAACTTTTGACACACTTTTGAAATACCAAAAATTTCATAATTAAGTAGAACAAAAAAATTAGTGAGAAAGAAATGAAATTTTTGAAAACGAGGCATATAAAAAAACTCTCTTTTTATAACATTTTTCTTTGACTGTTGTCTAAAGTTATTTACTTCATTATTTCTTATTCTTTTCGATTCTCTCTTTCAAACATTTATTAAATTTATGAAATCCTCTAATAATTTCTTATAAATATTTGAACTTTTAAAGCGGAATGTTAGCGGAAATGTTTTTTTCAAGTCTTTAAAAACATAAAACTTTTACTTTATTTCACTATACAATCAAAGAACAATTTAAAAATACAATTAAAAAATATACCTCAATAGGTTGAAGAAGAATTAATGGCATTGCTGATATAGATTTTCCCGCTTCCTTGAATAAAGCAGCAACCTATAACAATAATAGTTTTTTATTAAAAAAAAATTTTCTTCCACTTATAATCCACGATACATTAAATAATGGAATTTTTTTACAGCTTACCAGTTTAATCTTGTTCCTCATAAAAATTATAACAAGAAGATAAATAACCTAAAAATAAAAAAACAATTGTTTAACTTGAGCAACGAAGCAATAATTAAATAATTTCAGGCAAATACCACACCTATAAAATACATCTCTATCTAAATAAATGCAACCACATCATATTTATGCCTACTCAGCAAGAAAACATCTAGAAAAATATAATAAATGCTCACCATCACGACAGTAATAAAGCAGGAACCATAGTTAGGTAGTTATCGCTGGTCATAGTACAAGGATAGGAGATATTTTCAGTAGGAGATATTTTCTGTCATGAGAGTATCTCAATCTATTCTGCTATACCTAGGAGTGCGAGAACGAACCACCATATGGTGGCTTCCTCCTTTTATATTTGGTGCGACCTCCAATGGGATAAATAAGCAAGTTTCAAAGTTTTCACGCAAATACCCCGACAAAGCAAAAAGCACACATAATGGCTTTATTTAAAATGCAAAATAGACTGTATTCCTGCTACATATAAAAAATTTATCTCTGATCTATTTTATGAGATTCAATTTAATATCTGCGTTGTGTGGTCACAAGAATACGCCAAATGTGATCCTTCAGTAATATGCATTTAGCAGTCAAGCAACTAATACAGAATTCTAAATTCCAAAAGAAAAATAATCTTCATTCACTTTATAACCCAAATTTCTAGCTTAAGATATTTTATTCTTTCCAACGTTAGATAAAGAATAATGCAGTTGGTAAAAACAATTAATGCTGAGGTTCAAGTTGCAAAACAGCATGCTTGAAAAAAAAATTTAAGTAGGTTGTGGTAGAGAATACATTTGAATTTGAAAAATACAGGCTAATATTTTAGAAGGATTAGGACTAGAATTGTAATGATTCTAACAGCAATAGCAAAGAATTGTAGTAAGCTTTCTCTCAAAATAAAATTTCTTTACATTGTTAAATTTCCCTTCTACTCCTTTCTTTATTCAAACTATCACATATCTCCTACAGTTACCTAATGAATTAGGTACACTCCTATATTGATGCCAACAGAACGACAAATATTGCATTTAAATATGAATATCTAAGATATTTGCGCCAGGAGAACCTGCATAATTAGTTCTTAGGCAACATGAAAGTAATCCATAGGGGTAGCGCATCTTCCGCGTGATCTGGGCGTCCCGGGTTCAAGTCCCGGTTTGGGCATGGTTGTTCTTCCTGTTCTGTCTGTGAGATGTGTGAATGTGCCCTCCTGTAAAAAGCGGTTGTGCAAGCGAATGAGTGATGCGTGAGTAGTCAAGTCGTATTCTTGGCCCAAGTTGGCTCTACGATAAAAACAAGAGGCTCTCCCCGTTAGGCTTAAATCTGCTGTCTTTGAACAGCGGGCTTGTCCGTGGCAAGTGCCATAAGAAACAAAAACAACAAGTATTAGAAACTGTGAGAAAGAGTAAAAGTGAATTATTTACTGTAAAAATCGTTGATACGATCGCTGCTACCAGCCAGTAAGTTACTTGTCGCTCTTTAAGATCTTTATTAGGACCTTCATATCCGTTCACGGCCTGCTTCTTCTCGTTCCATTTGTACCTATACAACACAATTTTTTTTTAAATAAACATACAGAAATATAAGATAGTTTTGATAAATTATCGTTTAAGATTAAATTAATAAATCATGTCAGCACAAACATCGAAAAAAAAATTTTGACTTTTGCAACAATTCAATTTCTGAATACAATAACAATTAACATAAAGTTGAGTAAGCATGAGGTAAAGGGTGTGAATAAATAAAAACAATTTATGAAACAGGAGATAAAATCTCACCATAAATATATGGTGACGCCGATAGAAACTGCAGTGACGCATAGTAACACCGCCCATATGATGATGGCAGCGCAAAATCGAAACAGAAGCAACAACAGAAGGGAGAGACCTGGAATTGAAACAGAAAAAAAAAGTTTCTTTACGGTGTATGTACACACTTGAAGCTTCGAAAATCGTTCAAAATATCGAATATTTTTTTTTATTGCTTAATAATGTTCTCTGATCCTTTAGCTTTCAAACGATACCAAGATGTTGTCAATATTCGAAATATTTCTCGAGTTATATTTATTTTTCTTGAGGTGCTTTCATTAAAAACTCTATTTACGGCTTTTTTTAAAACTCATTTTATGAAGAATGATATTTTTCCATTATGTTGCTTCATTCAAACAATCATAACTCAACAAAAATTAACCAAATACAATTATTTATACATCAAAATAATCTGTATGAAATAGCGGATGTTTTGTGCCTCAATCAAAGTTATATTTATAGAAATAAGTTTTTAATAGCTATTTAAAAGTTAAAATTACAGAAAAAATCTCGCTTTTCATATTTGTCGTTAAACAAAAAATTGTTAAAAAAAACTATATATTTTTATAACTTGATTGAGGCAGATAATATGAAGACTAATATTAGGCATAAATTCCAACTAGAATTGTGTGTCTGTACAAATTAGAATTTAAGATATCATGTTTCAAAAAATAAGCTAATTAGCTCATTAAATATGATTTAATTAGTTAATAATTAGTGTAAGATGGTTTTTTCTCACTGAAATGAGTTTAAACATATATTAATGACCTATTGTGAAAAAACTGGATTTTTAAAGTTAAAAGTTAAAAAAAAAAATCTTCTAGTGTGTACGTACACCTTAATACATATTATTAATATTTCCACTTTTTGAAATATCTTTTGGGGAAGTTTTTTCGGTAAGTCAGTTTTTCTGTTAGGCAGCTAAAATGCACATCAATTGTACCAAGTACAGCAACCTCATATTACAAAATGAAAAGCTTCAGGCATAGATTTGTAGCACTAATACTTTTCTCTGGTCTGAATGACAAATGACATTTCGAGTCCTTTTTTATGCTTGGCGATATCTGCCATCAAACTAAGGAAAAATTATTATTATGTGTTGATCACTGGAATCATCATCGGTAAAATTTTTTGCTGGAAGAAAACTTTGGAACAAAAGTGTGGTTCTATAAAACTCAATATGTGCCACATTTCCTAGTTAAATATTGCCTCTTAATATAAAATATCAGACGTTATTGTGCATTTTTACTGTCAAAAAGTCGTGTGAGACTAGAAGTTGGAATGTATAATTAAAAATATTTGTTATTTAATATTTTTTGCTAATGAACTATCTTTGACGACTAGCTGTTTTGTTCAAATATTGGTTTTCCTGGCTGCAGAACTAGTGATATAAAATGCATAATTATTTAAAGTTTAAACTTTGTTATATCTTAAGACTGATAAATTCGAATCTAAAGGAAATTGGAAATTCATTTTACAATGAATTACCATTGTTTTTACAACAGCAATCGATATAAAATATTTTATACTAAATTTTTTGAACGAGGCATCAGCAATCCTAAATATTAATATCTTTGAACAAAAATTAACACTTAAAAAAATATCTGCTGAAAATATACTGAATGAAAGAATAATATCATGCTTCAAAAAATCAAACTTAAGGGCTTGAAAAAGATATAAAATTTTTAAAAATATAATCAAGAAAAACTGTTTAAAAAATTGTTTAATAAGAGTCAATTGACATTTCCCAAAAAAAATAAATTCTTTAAGCAGCAAAAGTTTTTTTTTATTTTTTCTTAATCAAAATAGATTAGAAAAGAAATCTGAATTTTATTATTGAGAAATTAAAATGAAACTACAATACTTTTATCAGGAAGCGAAGTATACGCCCGTTATTGCTATATAAATAGTATACAAATATTTAAAAAATATTCTAAAAAAGAAAAAAATTACCAATGCTGATTACACAAAGCACTATTATTTCTTGCCAACAGATGCTGATATCTGCACCCACCTCCTAAAAATAAATATGTACGCAAAAATTAGCAGAGCATGTAACTGACTTACATGTATATTTTGGATTAGCTTACTTTTTTTTTCAATAAATTATTGCAAAACATCTATGACCCTTCAAAATTATTTTTAAACTTCTGAACCATTTTTCTTAATTTTACCGATAAACCCAGCTTTTCTTTTAAAAATTCAACGATGTTTTTAAATTTAAGTAATTAAAATATTTTAAACTTAATAAAACATATTTTCGCTGTAATGTCTTTCGTTGATTTTCTTATATCCTCTCCCACATTGTCTAACTATTTCAATGAGTAACTAAATCAGTCTCTTCTTTTTGTTTCCGTATTTTAACCTTTTCGCCGTCTTCTCTTCTCCGTGAAAATTTCTCCCCAGCGGTCCTTTGTTTTTCGCCGCATGTAGTGTTGTTTTCTCAGTACAGATTAGTATATAGCTCTGAATACTAATTATATTATAATAGTATATATACTATGTATACTATAATATATAAGTACAGATATCTCTGTACATATTAGAACAAACAAAAATAAAAACTCAAACAAGTAAGTATTTACAAAGCGTTTTAAGCTTTTAAAAGTTTTAAATTGCAGAAGAACACACTTGAAGCTTGTTATTGCCGCCCTGCAGAAGCTTCACTTGAACGCTCTAAACGAGTTACGGACGACGAAAAGGTTTACATGCTTGACACGAGCCTAGTAACCTTTTTAGGATACCAATTTCCCTTTCTTATCATTGCTATGGAAACCCATTCGATTCTGACATTTCATATTTATCGCCATGACTTGAATTACTGTTTCCCTCTTTTAGGTACTTGTGTGCCTGAAGAGTACCTTATATTGTTCTACTAAATCCTAAAGCTTCACCGCAGTTAAATCAGTTTTATTAAAATTAGTCGTGTCTGTTGTCTAGTTGGTTCTTCGGGAATATTAGCTTTATCTAAACGAGTTATCTGAAATTAAATATATTTTTATATCAATGTCACAAAATCGTTAAATATTAAAGTTGTGGTATTTCAATAGTCTTGATTAAGTACTGTGTATATGAATTATCGTGTAGAGGAATCTTTCTAATAGAGACAAGTCTCATAACATCATAGCAGTGTTAAAAATGTAAATATCCGGTTCATTTATCTTTGAAATCTCACCTTGTGAACAACACAGATATAAAACACAATCTTTCGTCCTTAGCTTTCAACAATGGAATGAAATCACATGATTAAATATTTCACGTAAGAATCAAAACTATTTGAATGCCATACCAAAAATGTAATCTGTTGTTGGAAATTAAGAAAAAAAATATTTTTAAAAAATGCCAAAATTTAGACAAAAAACATTTGCAGGACACTTAAATTCGTATCAATAAAAAAAAGGCATTTTTAAATTTTGAAATGATATTAATTTTATTTTTGTGTAATAATTTTTCAGAAATTATTATGGGGAAACTGAAAATTTAACTTAAAATTAATCAAATAAAATTCTAATTAAGATTTCAAAAGAATCAAAATGAAGTGCATCTTCCCACTCTCTAAGCTATATATTTGTAAAATTATTTTTATTGCATTTAATATATTTATTAAATTTGTAGTTATAGATCAAACGATCTGGCCGTAAAGCGTCAACGCACTCATACACATTTATTTTTGTTATTAGTAGAGATTATTTGAGTTTTCATAATTTATTTGTTTTTTAATTGCTCATAAATAATTTTTTCCCTCATTCTGTAGATGGTTGTTACAGCCTTTTGCATCTTCACTCTAAAAACAAAAAGGAAAAGGAGTATATAACTCGATATTAGCAAACAGTAGAATTTAATACCAAAATAGGAGATTGTAGAGCTTACGACATTTAGGAATGTATTGTTACGAATCTGTGATGCGGCTTCCCAGCATAGTGGGTTCCATAGGAGGTCCCAGGGCTTGGCGACAAACTTGGCGACCATTTGGCGACTTGGCGACGAATTTGGCGACTTTGGCGCCAATATAGATTATACCCGAAACATCGAGAATTTTCCCGATCTGTCCAGTAGGAACTGAGTTACGCCTCGAACGTTCCTGATTGGTTGAGAGGCTTCTGGCCCTGCCTCCTGAGACCTATAAAAGGAGCAGCCTGCAGCTGCCGGGTAGTCGTGAACCAGTAGTAGTCGGGAACGACGGTGAAGAGTAGTCGGAATAGACTCTAAAGAACTGGCTTTCGAGAGATAAGCGGAGCAGCGACGGAGTGAAACTAGTGCTGAACTAAGCTGTGCACTACTGTCTGCGGTAGAGTCTTGTTGTTGCTGCACGTCTCGGCTGAAGATAATCGTCTTCTGTGCTGTATATAGTTGTCGTCTTTGTGCTGTCCTGTGTGTCTTCGTGTAAATAAACGTCGTTGTTTCTTTTTCTACTGCCGCCTGCTGATTGAGCGTTTTCCACACCATATAACTCCCACTATGCAAACGAACCCCGGAAATTTCGTAACAGTATTAAAAATCTGGCATCAAATAAATGTTCCAGATTATATCTAGTATTTTTTTAAATCTAATACATATCATTCAAGTGCCCTCTAAAGGTTCGTTCTTTTATAGCATTCTACAATCATTCTGTACCAGCTTGAAATTTTATGTAAAAACGTGGTTCCCAAATTTCAGTTCATTCTTAATGGTTCAAAGATCAACTTTTTAAAAAGCAAGAATTTTGAGACTTGCAATAAGCCTTAATTGATGGGTGATAACTCGAGCTGAATGGCTGCGCCATGTAGCAATTGATTTTTCGTGAAAAAAATTGCTCTCGTAATCTGAAAAGTGTGTCACTGTCCTTTCCTTTATTTTCTTTGCAAAGTTTTGCACTTATTTGATTCACCATAATTATAATTAGACTGATAAAATCATAATTATACTTACAGTTAATGCATTAGTAAATTTACGAATTTTACAAAAGAGTTAGAGATGTATTGAAGTTATCATAAAATAGTAAGTTCAAAACTAATATGTACTGAAAACTCATCATGCGCGTTAACATAGAGCACTCCAAATATACAAATTCCGCTGATTGGAATGGCATGAAAGTTGGTGATATGGTGCCGGTCAAAGATATAAGCTTCTTCATCTTGTAAGTGTCCAAAATACCTTGATATCTCCCAAGGCCGTTTTGATTGAATTATTAAACACAATGAAATTAAAGTATATTAATTCCAAATTTTCAATAAATCAATCAACAAACCTACAAAGGAATTTTAAAAAATTTTAACATCTGGAAATAGCTTACCTCAAAAAAAGGCTGAGTAGACTGAAATATTGATGACGTAGTTTTAGCCACTGTTGCTGGTAAACAACGGTATAAAGTACTTTCTCTGAAAAATTTAAACATATATTTCTTACTGACAAAATATGTTTTTCAAAGCTAATGCACAAATATTTGGTATCAATAAAGTTGCCTTTCTAAAATTTATTGTTAAAAGTTATCAGAAGAAATAAAACAGCTTAAATTTTCAGATTATTAAATACAGCCGCCTTCCGCTACCAGCTGGTTCACCAAGCATACTGATTGTATTTAATTTAAATTAAATCTTTTGTGCCTAATTTAATATTTATGATACTCTGAAGAAAATATTTTAATCATCCAATTTAGCCAATATCACCTCCATCTGAAGAAAAAAAAATAATTCCAGAATGGTTTACTTTGGAAGTAATGGTTCTTACCACCTTTATAATCGATAAATACCCGTGTGGTGGTTTACTCGATATTATTTTTATTTTTTTATATTAAATGAAATCGTAATTTTTAGATCATATAGGATTCTATTTTTGTTGTTTTAAGTGATTTTAATAAAATATATTTATCAATTCTAATTTGTTATTCTACAGTTCATTATCATCATTTTAAATTATGAGTAAAGGAAAAAAATAATAAATAATAAGAAGCATAATAAAGTGTTTAAATTATTCGGCAAATAAAAATAAACTACGGTGCAACATATTTAAAAAACAATTTCTTAATATAAATAAAATTTAAAATTAATAAATTTTGGTTATGAAAAACCGTACCTATACAAAATGCCCGTCGAAAACTGTATCGATAAATTATATCTAGTCACTTTATAGAATTTTAGATTATTTAGCCATAGAGATAATCAGTTGATAAATTCCATAAATAACTCAATAGCAGTCTCTTATGTCAAGGATTTCTGATCCATTATAAAAAGCAATAATTGTAATTCAACCACGGGAATGAAAATTCATGAAAAGCTGTCCATACTCGTATCCTTCGGCGCACGCTTTAACACATTCTTTTTCCATCGGGCAATTGCCATCAGAACATTTTTGGCCCATTTTCAAGAACCTGAAAAACAAAAGAAGCATAATCATTAACCTATTTTTATGCGGGGATATATAAATGGAGAGGCAGCAGCAAAAACTTTTTAAAAAGTGAATAAAAGAACATTTATTTGACTTCGTAAATTCATACAAAATTTTCTCTCTCTCTCTCTCTCTCTCTCTATATATATATATATATATATATATATATATATATATATATATATATATATATATATAGTTTTACAACGTTTTCCGGTCATAGCTGACCCGGAAAACGTAGTTCTGCCTTATAAATTATTTCCATTGAATATTTTGGTTGTTAACGAATGCATTGTATGTGTGTGGGGTTGGGATCTATGACAAAGAGGAATGAAGCGCTGTAGATGATGATCGCCGATAAAAACAAAAAACTCCAACCATTCATTTTCTCAATACAATGTATTTCATTAACCTAACGAACATATATATTGTTTGATCTCTTATAAGTTAAACGTAAAGTGAAAAAAGTAATATAATTTTTGTCCTAAAATATAAAAATGAAATAAAGGAAATCAATATTCATTTCGAAGAGCAATTGAGTGTAAGAATATTTTTTCTCAGTCCGTCTTTAGCCAACACAAATAAGCTCGATAGTTTGCCCACGCGAGAACATGCCACGTGTGAAAAACATGGTGTGCCCAAATCTAAGCCGCAAACAGACATCGTTTGGTCTTGCGTCTTATTGACTGTCACTGCGAATGCGAATCTAATAGGAAATTGAACGCGTTTGAGTTCAATTGGCACGTCTGTGAGAATCATTGGAATTCGTGGCAGCAAAACATTTTCGGTTCGGAATTTACCATTCAAAATGGTGGTTTCGATAACGTTTTTCATCAATTTTTTAATGACCAATCGCGTGTCATTGCACAGCCATGGTGGGTTCAAATTCCGAAGTAAAATAAGCGGAGATCCAATTTTCAGTCGTAGAAGGCGTGGTGACATGCCTGGCCAATCCAGCGAGTTCAAAAACTCTGTTAGATAATTTACAGCTTCGTTAGCATCACAAACTGTATCGATCAATTTGTATGATACAAAGTCGCCTGGCAATGACTGCTGTATCTTGAAGTTTAAATCGTCGACGTCCACATTTTTTGCTGCCAAAATGGCTCTTTCTGCCAGTCACGCATGATTTATGTATTATATGCATACATCGGGAAATATGCGGTCAATGACAGCATTTTGCGAATCAACGATAGTGCAGAAATTAGTGGGCAATTTTATGCATCCAGTATTTTCATAGACAGCAACTTTTCCCTCACCGATATCTAACAATTAGTCCGAGAATATGTCAGCATATAGATATTGTAGCATTTGGAAGCACATGTATATTTTTAGCTGGACTTTTTCAACATTACGTCAAAGTAGCGATGATTTCGAGCAAGCGTTGATCTCCTCAGTGTGCGGTGAACGTGGATAGGAACACCCTAATTACCTAGCGTTGTAAAATATACTTTAAGACCAATTCTCATATTTACCAAATTCATATATATATATATATATATATATATATATATATATATATATATATATATATATATATATATATATATATATATATATATATATATATATATATATATATATATATATATATATATATATATAAGTATTCTTAAAGTTATTGAGAGCTGCAGTAGATTAATTGCATTATCAGTATTGATATTTACTCTATTAATTTTGAATGCAGTAATGGGAAATAGTAATCAGGTAATTTAAATAGTAGAGAAATCTTTTATGGTGTAAGTAAAATTATTAACGTTATGTACAAATATATCTAAATTGAACTAATTATTCTATCTTAAAATCTTTCCAAATTTCTGGGAGCCATCTTTATAACCGGTGAATGCCATAAAATGTTTTTAAGCTGAAAAACATTTTATGTTTCAGCTTAAAAGTGCTAAACTATATAAAATCACTCAAACTCATAGTGCTAAACTATATGAAACCCCCCACGCTGCATAGAAATTTCAGTTCTAATTTAAACTGTTCCTAATTAAGTTTTTTAACTGATAAATTTTAAGCAAATTAAGAAGGAAATTCTAAAGAAAGAAATTTTTTTAATATCGAATTCGATAATTAATTTCACCAAATGGCTGTTACGACTTTGCATCGAAGCGAAAGCGGGATTACTTAAATTTTCATTTAAATTTTACCTCACCACCTTACTTGTATTTTTATATCTCCACTATAATGTCCTTCCATGCTTTTTGCGCATGCTTTAGAATGGGATTAGTTCGACAAAGTAGGAGTGAGAAGAAAGATGAAAGTGAGATGTTTACATTTAAAAATAAAGTAAATTTCGAAAATACACACGACTTTCTGCGTCTCATCCTTTAGTGAGAGAGAATCCTCGAAAAATGGTTCGTCTCAGGATACTGAAACGAACATTATCAGACTTCAAGTGTCATTAATTTACAATATCAGACTTAAATTGTTTTTTCCAGGATAATTAATATAGCATTTATTGTTATTTCTATTTCTGCAATATAATAAATTATTTTATAACATATTGTGGTGACGCTTTATAAGCCAGATAACAGCTACGATACATGAGAAATTTCTTTTGTCTTGTGGTCATGTTACTCGGCTACGAACCATAAGGTTGCGAGTTCGATCCTCGCTTATCGCCAGTAGCAACAATATATATTATAAAAGGCAACCAAATCAAACCAACTGTTAAGCTGTATTTTAAATACATGGTGCAACTATAAATTACCAATCCATAGGATTTATGTTTTCACAATAAACTTACCTCATTCCGGTATAATCCATTCCCGATTTGTTGGCTCCGTTAATTTTCTCGTTCTTTATCCCACAGACATTTCCGTAATTATCATGACCGTAGAAAAGACGTCTGGGATCCCCTTGTATTGCTGCTAGGATAACTCCTACGACCTGAAATTCCACAAGAAAATTTACTTTAATTTTTACTAATAATAAAGATAAATGTGTGTATGCATTTTTAAAAAATTATAATTAAAATTTTAATTAATTAAAAATTGAATTAAATTTTAGCACTTCAGCGCGATAGCTGCTGAAAATATTGCTGAATAAAAATGATTTTTGAATCTACTTAGAATATTTTTTTAATATCTTTTCAATGATATAATTTAATAACCTTATTTTTTCGCCTAATTTCTAATAATAGTTTATATTGTTGCCCTGAAAGTGAGAAGCTTTCATTGTTTGATCAAATATTTAATCACGGGATTCTTTTCCATTGTTGAAAACCAAAGAAGAAAGATTCTGTTTTATATCTGCGTCATTTTTCACGAGCAATAAAAAAGTAAAGTAATAGTACCACGAAATTTATAAAACAGATGAACCCTACATTTACATTTTTAATAGATTTATGGCATTATTGTGCTAGTTTCTTTTAGAAAGGTTTATGTAGACTATAACAAACATATGTAATCAATTAGAAATTTGAGGAAAGCTTTGATATGAAGCATAAATTTAGTAAAATCTTCTTATGAAAAATCTCATAAATTGAATTTCCCGTATATTTAATTTTCAAATTATGTATAGTAATTTTTTAACGTGTTCTGTAGTTCATGAACTACAGAATAAGCCATGCATTCATTAAAGAAGCATTTTAGAACTGTTTCAATGCTACATAAGGCAAAAAAATAAAAATTAATATTATTTAGCGGATGTTATTTATTGAAATCTAAATTTAATGTTAACAAACAACAAATTCATTGTTAATAAACAACAAATTCAGTGTTAACATTGAAACAGATGTTATTCATTCAAATCGAAATATTTAAAAATTGGATAGAAATACAATTTATTTTTTAGTTCAGAAAAGGGATAATACGCTTGTTAAATTATCTAGCAAAACGTTTGAGCAAATTATTGATAAACTTCTAAAAACATTTCTACTATATGCATCTTTGCACCAAATAAAAATCTTATGTTTAAGCCATTTTTAATTTTTGATAAATCATTGCTTCATGAATATTTTTTACAATCTGGTTTGTGCGTCAATTCAATAATATTAGTATTTTTTTAACATTTTTCAAAAAATTCATCCCGAAGGTAGTCGTATACTTTAATGTTTAAAAGTAAATAAAATTTAGTTTATATTCTTTAATAAAATTGTGCTGTATAGTTATTTTATTTTTGTTTAATGATCTGTGTTTTGTTAATTGACTAGCCGCCTTTGGCTACCAGATGGTTCATCAGCTTTTATGGTAACTAAAACTTTCAATTAAATATTTTATGTGATTTGGCCTTGATGGCTTCTTCGGCAAAATATTTTTAAGTTTCAGATTTTAATAGATATATAATTCACACTATTTTAAAAGCTTTAAGCCATTATGTTTATATTATTATGCATTTTTCTTGTTTCCTGATAACTCCTCAAAAATTCGAAAAAAAAATGGATGCACTTTGCTATTTCAAACCTTTTAACTCTGTAAACTAATATTTAATTTAAAACAATGTAAAATTTCGCATTTTTTGATACTGATAGTATATTGTAAATATAAATTGAAATCTTTTTACAGATTCTTCTCAGAATTAAATAAATATATGCTTTCCTGGAATTTGTTTTGTCAATAATAATTTATATTAAGGACAGAAATTTAATTCAAATATTTTGCAAAACAAAGATGAAAAAATATCTTCCACTTAATAGTGACTTTTTTAAACAATTTTGGTATTCTTCTAGAATTCTTATACTTTTGTTATGCTATTAAGGATACTTTTAATATCTGTTTAGAATTTTTACATATCTTTGTTTTCTTTTTGGAAAATTAATATTTTATGAATTTATTAAATATAGTAAAAAATTATATAAAAAAATCAATATTATTAGGAAGATAACTTTTTTGAATTTTAAGATGATGTGATTTTTTGTTGTTGTTATGTAATATTTTCGGAGATTTTCACGGTAAAAGTCAAACATTTTCTTAACTTTTATTTAAAATTCTAATCACAATTCCAAAAAAGTCTCTCTGAGGTGCACATTTCCATCCGCCAAATTATATATGTCCTAAGATTAGGTCGAACATTCTAACCTGTAAAATGCCAACATGCACAGAGACACACATTCATGTTTATTATTATAATTAAAGATAATAGCTAGAAAAATGTGAAGAAACTAAATATAGAAATTGATAAAATATATCAAATAATTATATTTTATCAATTTTATTATTTGATAAAATATTCACAATATAAAACATTAAAATGCTTTATTTTGCTAAGTATAACCAAAATAAGAAAATGACTCATTTCCTCTTCCCCCCTTAATAATTTTATAGATATCTTACCACCTCCCCCCCCCAAAAAAAAATTTCTTTATTACAATATACCTTACCCCAAAACTAGAATGCTTCCAAATTTTAATACCTAAAAATACTGCTTATTCTTAATTCGAATTTGTCCGTTCTTTAACAGTTCTTTTCAAATGATATATGGTGTTTACAACTTATTTTTAACGAGTATGAGTTTAAAGTTTCGGATGTTTATTAACATAATTCCTGTGGGGGTAAACAATGAAAAATAACTAAATAAATAACCAAATCAGGTACTTACCAAAAAAATCACATAAACTGCGAAAATAATCAAAAAGAAAACATCTGTGCAATGCCGGTCCTTAACTACAGGGCTATCGAGAGCATCTGAAGGATCTGGAAACGACCTAGAGTTCGGCTAAGAAAATATTTAAAAAACATATTACTTCTCGTTTTACTCAACATTTTGAAATTAACGTTAATATTATTCTATAATGGATTTCTAAGAAATTTATCCAGTTAGTCATGTAAATTTACTTAGTATTTGATGCATAATGGAAATATGACGGTAAAATAATTCTGAAGTATTTTCCAGTTAGGAAGACATTTTTTAAAAATTTATATTCAAAATTTTGACTGCAAATTTATATTTATTTATCTACAAATTCGGTTTCTGTTAACATGGAATGAAAAGTAAGAGCCATGAAAACAATGTTCATAAATTGTCGTTGCTGTGTAAAATCTAAAATTTAATGAATTTTTTGCTAAAAACATATATCTTAAATTACAAACATATATCAATGGTATATAGAGATTCAAGCATTAAAACTTGACAATCCGAATCAAGAGTTAAAATGTGTCTGAATTTATTTATTTACCTTTATAATAATAGAAGTTATTTTAGGCTACTTACTTATTTCATATAATTTTTAAAAACTTTTAATGACTTAAATTGCTTAAACTAATTTTACTAAACTTTTTAAGGGGCTTAAATTACTCTTAAAAAATCTGAGTTCAAAAAATACCAGATAGGAAAACAGAAATTTATGCAGAAAAAAGTGCAAACATTTATCTGCTTAAATTTCATGCAGGCAGCTTGAAAAATCCATCAAATATAGTTCGTTGTTTGTTTTGGAAAAACTTTCAGTTGTTTTGAAAATATTCTAGTTAAATATTATATTTATAATTTAAATATCGTATTGTGAACATCAAGTTATTCTTTTGTGATTACATTACCGTAATTTATGAGTATATATCGTATCTTTAAACTAAAACTATTAATAATCTATATATTTTATATATCAGTTTTCAATGCTTTAATATATTTCACAGATAAAGATATATCCGATTACTTTGAATAAATCTTTTAAATGTAAAAAGTTTTATTTTGATAGGATATTCAATTTTAAATATAAAGTAAGGCATAATATATAACTTACTTTAACCGAACTGACTCTCGAAGTTGTTGAACAGCAACAGCCCATTTTCAAGTTTTTCTTTCCTGTCTTATCCTAAAGCATTTCGCATAAGCATAACTTGTGTAAGCACCTCTCAAGGCATTCGCAGATTACATCTAATGATTACCTATTAAACTAGAAAAAAATATTTGGTTGTAAATATTGAAACTTCAAGAAACAAAATCAGGATCATTTTGATTTACAGGGTGCTACAAAAATCTTTAAAGATCTGTATCACTTATTGGAGATAAGAATACAGGTTTCTTCCTATTAAAAATAATAAGATAAATTATAAAAATGTTCAAAATAAGTGTTAATATTAATTTTTGTTAATAAAATTGCTCTATTATTAATTTTCTAAAAAATTGCACTTTTTTAATTTTTATAGCATCCTTTATACAAAATTGGCTAATTAGAAAATCCCTTTCTTTTCTTGCAACTAGATCAGTATTTAAAAAAAAACCTACATACTTGTATCTTTAAAATTTATTTAGTCACAAAGAAAGATAATGAGGACTTTTAAAAATTTCCTCTGAAATTTTAACTCCTTCATATGAAATATGTTTGCCATGCGCATCGAATCATTTAGTTTTTAACTTTAAATCTCCATTTAAGTGAAAATAATAAGTAATTTAAAATGCAAAAAAAATCATTTAGAAACATTTCAATATCTCAAATGCCTTTAATATTATTATATCAAAATAAAATTAAATGTCCCAAATATAATGTGTTATCTAATTAAGAAGTTAAATAAATTCAAAAATAAAGGAATTAAAGCAGTAGAGAGAATATGTAAATCAACATCTGAGTTCCTTATATCAGTTAAAAGCAATTTTAAAATTTTCAGAGCATAATTATTCCTCTATAAATACTTGGAACAAGAATTTTTTTATTTCAATTTTCGCGTCACACAGGAACAGAAAATTTACTTTTATGATGTATTTCAAAGAAAGAGAAAAGATTTATGTTTCTTCAATAATTGCAGTTTCTGAATGCTCTATCCCCATGAATTCATTAGTCAAAAAAATTCCGAATAAAATCCAAGTTCAGTTGGTTTTAACCGCTTCAAAATTAATTTAAAAAGTGTGACCTTTTGAAAATAAACAGCAAAGTTATTTCGTAAATATAAGTGAATAAGCAACCTTATTTTAAGTTAAAGATTTATCGTCTTTGGATAAAGTTTTGGTGCATCCAAAATCTAACTTTGTGCTTCAGGCCTACTCTTGATAGCGTGATGTTAAAATTTAGAGAGTTACGCCAGTTTAGGCGTCGTTGTCATTAACTTCCCTGGTTTTACAACTACAAGATCAATCGCAATAAAGCCGTTGGTAGTTATTCTGTGATAGTAAAATTTAATCTTTCTGTATCGACCTAGAATTTATTGTCTTTTGAAAAGCATCGTTAATACGAAATTCTGATAAGCCTGTAAATGTAATAATAAAAATAAAAGCTATAATTTTGAAGTTCATTAAAAATTGCAACCATATAAAAAGATACGAATATTGTTATTATGAAATCATAAAAAAAGTCATCAATTGTTTTTCTTTGTTTCTGCCATGCTTCCTCAAATTTTCATTTACTTGTCACTCATGCAACTCGCACAGTCATTCTCTCGAACATAGGATATAAAATAATCGATGAAAAGTCTGAGACACATTTCACTTATACTAAAAAAATTCGAACTTTTGTAATCCAGTTGTCGATTCAGAAACTAAATGATGGTTTTTCTTGATTCACAAAATAACCATATAATATTTCATGATAAAAACGTCGCGTGATTTTTAGTTGTCGCGTGTTTTACAGGTTGCAACATCCTTTCACTTTTTCTTATTTTTTTTCTGTCTTTGAAATTTCCATTTGTTCCCAATGTCCCATTCGTTTTGTTTACTTCGATCTGTATACTTTTTGAAATGTTTCCATAGGGATGAGCGGTATGATTTATTTCAGTATTTTTACTTCTAATTTATGCGCTGCATTATATTTGAACATAATAGAGGCATTTCGATGATTTTAACTATTTGTAAATTAGAAAACAAAGTACTGAGATTTTTAACAGCGCACGATATCACGCTAATATATTTAACCCTTACTTGTTGAATGAAATGAACCGAATTTGATTTATGTAAGCTTTTTACTATTTTCACCACACATACGAATTTTGATTCATAAATTCTAAAATCTTATTATTATTTTTTTTTTGAAGAAACTAAAACAATTTCTTGAAAACTCCTACGTATTGCTTGGAAAAATATTAAATACATTTGTGAATGTTTACTTTTTGTGTATTCTTTGAATGGAAATTTATAATAATATTAATTTGTGAAAAGAAATTCTTGACTTTCTATTCCGTATACAGCATTGTTTCTAATAAATTTTTTCAAGCTTATAACAGTTTGGTTCAAACTAACTCTTTACTTTCTATTTAACAAATGTCTTATTTTATTAATTATTAATTAATTTTGCAGATTTCTTGCTCAAAATTCTCATCATTCCAAAATACATTGTAATAATTAACTTTTCAGATAACCTTCTTAACTAATAACATACAATTTTACTATCTCATTAATTGAAAAATAAATGCTTGTGTTAATTTATTGTGTTTCTTCATTTAGTATCCAAATTTCATTTTGATTTTTCTAATATTTCATTATAAAGTCAATAGATTACTTAATTTCTAATAACAAAATATAACAATTTGTGTTGACATATCGAAGATTCCTTTTACATCAGATAATGTTCCTAAAAAAAGAAACATTCATTAAATAAAACAAAAGGTGGGTGTGTCATTTTACGTATCATGTTATGTGTGATTCTGTTTACATCCATTTTAACTCTTTCAGACTAATGTAATTAAATGAAAGACTGCTTTCATGAAATATGTAAATGTTTGTACACAGTTACGGCATGCATTTAAATAAAGTAATATTCTCCATATAATTTCTTTTCAGATTAAATGTTAAATGACAAATTAGTGTAATTATTAATGTTTATCATTATTAAAACAATTTCAATCCTATAAGGATAAACTCACTACAAAATTTTATATTATTAAACTTCTTTGAACTATTTTCTAAAAATAGTTGATCTGCGCTATTTTTATTATGAATTTTTTGTGTTTTTTTAGACATTTATTTAACCCATTTTTAATGCTAGACTTACCAAATAATGTTTGTAAAAATAATTGTCATTAAGAAATAGACAATAATTTCAAATGTTATAGAAATCACTATCATAAAATCCAAAGGTCATTCAAAAAGAAAAAAAAATACACATCAGAAAGTTTTCAAGATTTAATTTTTGATTATTCAACTTTTTTTTATCTAATAGATTTGAGTTTTATTTCTTACAATTGAGATTTAGAAAGCTGTGGTATGCTCTGACAGTATGCAGTAGTTAACGATAAGAGAAAATGATGTTGGTTATGGTTCAAAAAATAAAACATGGGGGATTAAAATAAATAAATAAATAAATATATATATATATATATATATATATATATATATATATATATATATATATATATATATATATATATATATATATATATATATATATATATATATATATATATATATATATATATATATATATATATAAATTGGTTTCCTAAAAAGAAACGTTGAAAATTGTGCAGTTCCGAAAGATTATTTAACAAGATAAGAAAAATCGTAAATTAAGACAACGTAATTGATGAATGCTTGGATGTCAGCAATTTGGTATTTGTACGATTATGCGTTTGTCATCCCAAATTTAGCAAAATTTATAGCTTTAATAATACTCAAAATAAAAAAAAAAGCGTGATTTCCCTTTATTTTCTTTTATTCTATTTTTAAAGAATATTTAGATACCTTCTGAACACTTTCAAAGTACCTTTTTTTGTTTTTATTTAAAACGCGATTAAAAGCAGACAGGCGTAGTTCATGATGAATATTCATAATTTTCATCGTAAGTACATCATAAATACTATAATAAATCTAAGTAATATATAAAGTCAAAAGGAAACTCTAAAATTCTATTAAATTATTTTAGTAGCTTAATTCTTAAAGTACTTAAATATTAAAGCTTTTTTTATTCAAAGTGGAGGGCATGTTTGGAGAAAAGTTTGGAAATACAGGTACTTCGAAGTTTAAAAAAATGTAATCAGAGATTATGAGAGAAAAAAACATTTACAAACCCTGTCCTAGAGTCATGACGAACTATTATATATGGCTTAATAAGAGAGATACCTGTTTCATTTCTATCATTTTTATATAACTTGAGTTGCTTTATTTTGTTTGTAAAAGCAAAATTTATAATCGATGTTTGAGTTGCTTTTTAATGCGCTAAAATTTTGGCAGTTGTACGTTTGTGTATTCTCGAACGAAACTATTTCATTTAAATATATTTAGAATTTAACTATCAAATAATTAATCAATTAATTTCATTAAGTTTTGATTCAATAAGAGTGGTGCCATCTGGTAGTGAATCTTGAATAAATTTATTGTTAGAGTTTACAAAATTTAAAATAAAGAATTTAATTTCTTTATATCTTAGAAATTTCGTCTTTTTAGAATATTAAGAAAAGTATTTGTTTACATAAAATTTTTATTATATTTATTTCATGTCATTAAAATACATGTTTGTATTATAAGAAAGATATCAGAAAATTTCGTGGTTAGAATTGACAAAAATATTGTTTATAAAATGAAATAACTATTTATAAATTATTAGAAAGCCGATTTTCGGGAATAAGGAAACACTTTTTTTTAGATGCTCAACACATTTAAATATCACGATTTTAAATAATTTTTTTTCACTTCATTTGCACAATAGGTGTCAAAATTTGTTATTTTATCATTCAATAGCTAAGCGTAGAAACTTTACAAAAATTCTTGGAATGCGATGAGATGTAATTTGATATTTTTTAATTTAATTTGAAATATAAGTTCAAAATACATTATATGGCAATCATTTCTTAAAACACGCAGGCTAATTTCATTCCAGAACTAGGAAGATATGATATCAAGAAAAGTGACGAATTAAAGCAAATTAAAATTATTGTTTATTCCTTGCTGGTCTAAATTTAATAATGTTTATTTTGATATAAATGCATTAAAAATGCTCCTGCTTGATTATTTATTAACTTCACTTTCAACAAAGTTTATCTCCTATTATAGATTTTAACTAATATAATTTACCAACGTTAAGCAACTACTCAAATAAGTTACTCAGATGATGATTTCATTTTATTTTATTTTCAAAACATAATTAATTCGAATAAAACTAATTACTTTCAGCATTAAACGACATAATTTAATTCAAGGAATTCTTTTAATTTTTCTTTTTTCTTTTAATGCAAGGGAATTTTTTTGAATTTATTATAATTATTAAATTGCATTTTTTTACATTCATTCAAAGCTTTTTAAAATATGAAAATATGATCATATGCAAAAATCTCCTTATTAAATTAAATCTTTTTAATTTCTACTCTTTACACTTATCTGTTTTTTTATGATGTAATTTATGTTGTATAAAATATGTATATAAATTATGTATACAAATGTTGTGTAAATTATGTATATAAATGTTGTGTAAATTATGTATATAAATGTTGTGTAAATTATGTATATAAATGTTGTATAAATTATGTATAATAATTTATGTTGTAATACAATTTATGTTGTATAAAATAGTAAAAAATAATATATATTATAGATTGATATTTTAAATTGTAAAAAATAGCATAAATAATGCACCGTGAACTATGTGTTTACTTCATATATAAATTTTCTCCCAAAATTGATGCAGGATTTGAATTTGCCACCATTCGTACAGTAAAATGGTGGCAACCCTATTAAAAACCATCTGACAGCTGATGATTTAGGATTAGTAAAAATGTAGCGTTACACGATAGAGCAACACGTTTTCACTTTCGTACAATATTTCAAAGGTAATGAAAGTCTGACGGCGACACTTCAAAATTTGGAGAATTGGCCTCCCAGATCGTATGATTTAACACCATTGGATTTCTTTTTATGGCGTTATTTGAAGTCAAAGGTCTATGCCAATAAACCCACAATCATGCATGCATTAAAGAAAGAAATTCAGCACTACATCAAAGAATTCAGCTACATATATGCAAAATTGTTTTGGAAAATTTCGACAAAAGAGTGTATATGTCCCAGCAAAGCCATAGAGGCCATTTGATCTACGTATTATTCCATAGATATTCCTATCCTGTGTACTTTACGATTCAATAAAAATATATCAATTTAAAGAGAGAAAAAATTGTGTTCTTTATTTAAATGAAGTCTTGCTTTAACGCTTTGTTCTACCGTGTAATTCTCCATTTTTACTAACCCTAAAATATCAGCTGTTAAATGGCTTTAGTAATAAGATTGCCAATGCAATACTGCACGAATTTTGCATCAATTTCGGGACTCTCTTTATTATATCCCAGTACTGCATTAATCAAACCTTTCCTCTATATTTTGATCATTTAACATCAAAAAGTTACTCTCTTTTATTTTAGCTCCTATAAACCTGCTAAATTGTTTTTATTTTAATGAGTAGTCTTTTTCAACGATAAGCAGATATGATTGATATTATCAACAATGCAAAGAAATGGCTTCAACAAACTTCAAAAAACATGACAAATGTGTTTTACAAACGCGAACATAAAAATGGATAAAATAGAATTAATATCTGCGATTATCGTTGCCAACTCTTTACTGGTAAAAATTTTGCTCTTATCCATTGTTAAAATACATATGCATAATCATAAAGTCGTAATCGACTCTAAAAAGCTAGTTTTGCTATGGTAACAAAGCAAAACAAAAAAAGAGTAGTAAAAGAAATAAATGTCTAACTTTTCTCGCTTTATTTAATAAAATTCTCGGCATTTTTCTTGTTTTCAAAAGAAATACATGCTTTATAATTCTGTATATAGTTTACTAGCTGATAATCTCTATTGCTCTAGATGCAATTTTTTCCCCTTCCTTTTCTTTTTCCAACAAATAATGTCACTAACTTTTTTTAATAAATATAAATCTTTTTTTAATCCCTTCGTATTCAATTAAACCTTTAAAATTTTCAAATCCCCAATTTAGAATCAATTTGCAATGCTGTAAAATTGGTACTGAACATTTTAATCAATTAAATATTTTATGGCGTAAAATCATCAGCCATGCATAAAAGGAAGAATTAAAAAAAAATTATTAAGATTTTACGATTCTGAATTTATTTACGCACCTGTTCTCAGTAAACTAAAAATCTATATGTGTGTATTAATTAGCCGCACGTATTTTCTATGAAAGCAACCTCATAAAGTACCAAAATCGATGATTGACCTACATTGGTTTTCGATTTGGAGAACAAGCCTTCATTTTATCTGTCCCTTCCCATCAGTCATACTCATCGGTAATTTAAAAAACAATAGAATAGAATTTTCTAAAATAGTCGTGTCACGTGATCATTTATTTTCCAATGTGGAGGAGTCAAAAAATAAGATGAGAAAACTGTTTTTGTCGTTTGAGTTTTCTAGGTTACGTTACTTTTCACTAAATCGATTCAAAGACAAATGGTGTTGCGAATAGATTATTTGGAAAAAGGAAACATAAAAAATGTATGAGAAAGTGATTAGAACAATTCTCGACGTAATGAGATACAAATTAGAACTTTTTTTGGGGGTTTTTTTTAATACAAAGCTCCAAAAAAAAGTATTGTTATTGTCAAGAACATTTCGATTCCGGAATTTTGCAGAACGGACCTTTTAGATCGTTCTTAGTTCAGAAAAAACCTTTCTGGTGTTAAGTCCGACTGTTTGTGAGTGCAATAAAAAAATGACAAAACTTTAGGCCTGTATCAAATTTTGGATGAAATACTGTTATGAAAAATCTTTCTATCCGGCCGCTCCTCTGTGTGCACATGAGCACAATAACTCAATATCGCAATAGTCTGAATGTATGAAATTTAGTACGCAATTTTATCACCATAATCCCGGCGTCCTGGCATAGGGGTAACGCCTCTTCCTTGTGATCTGGGCATCCCGGTTTGGGCATGTTTGTTCTTCCGTTGTTCTATGTGTGAATATGCCCTACTGTAAAAAGAGATTTTACAAGCGAATGAGTGATGCGTGAGTATCTAAGTCGTACTCTTGGCCCTAGTTGGCGCTACTATAAAAACAAGAGCCCCTCGGGTTTAAATCGCTATCTTAGGGACAACGGGCTTATCTGTGGCAAGTGCCATAAGAAACAATAACAAACAACATCACCATAATTGAAGAACCGTATCAAGTTTTTGAACAAGATATGTTATCAGTCTGTCTTGTCTGTTCATGAGCTAACAAAGGCGGTAATTTAAAAGCAAACCAGTGGTGAGTTGTCTCCCTAAAACTTTCCCACATACTCTCTGATAAAGGTGATATCACGGAGAAAGCCTTACGTGGCACTGGCATGCAGTGGTTACGAAATATTTACCTTTGGCGTGAATGTAACACATTTCCTAAATCTATCATGCAATACTTGGAGAGTTATTTGGCAACTAATCCCTGATATGTGGTTAATAGTATCCGAAAAATGAATTTGTGTTTTAGACGTGTTTCACCCAACCGATTGAAACAAACATTTGACACATTGTACTCACAAAATCACATACCAAATTCTACATATTTAAATATCTAGGTCTTTGAGATATTGCGATTACGTATTTCTAAGAGACAGACCGACAAACAGTCAACCCCTGGTTGTATTTGGCTCAAAATTTGAAAGGTATCTAGACTATAGATATTAATTCTGTGTATAGAATTTTATTTATCTAGCTCTCTTCGTTTTGTAGTTATTATGTTAAATTATATTTGAATAGCCTGTCAAACAGATTTCCTTTATGAAGATTTTGCTCAAAATTTAATAGAAATCTGCAAATTTGGAATTAAGACTCCGTACCAAATTTCATCCGTCTAGATCAGAGCCTTTTTTTTTGGTTATCTTTTTCATAGACAGATAGACATTTTCCAAAAAATGTGTTTTTCGAACTCATGGAGATTTAGCGGTATGTGATGTGCTAGGATAGAACCTGGGACCTTGTGATTCGCAGTCCAGTAACTAAACCATTATGCAAAAGCAAAGTAGTTGTTAACTGGCTTATATGCTATTCACCACAGACTCTCCTTCCAGTGTGTCGGAGGGGAGACGAATGATATGACTGTTGATGTATTTTTAGCTGTTGTCTAATAGGCTTGTACCTAGTTGAGTAGCGTCAAGCGTTACAGCGAGCGTGTGTGGGTGAGTGGTTGCTGATGCTGCGTCAAGCGAGCCTGACGACTTTGAGTTGCTGCGGCCTTTTTGTGTTGCTGCGTCAAGTGAGTCTGACGACTTTGGTTTGCTGCGTCAAGCTAGTCTGACGACTTTGAGTTGCTGCGGCCTTTTTGTGTTGCTGCGTCAAGTGATTCTGACGACTTTGGTTTGCTGCGTCAAGTGAATCTGACGACTTTGGTTGCGGGCAGATGGCGACACAACAGCTGTACGAAGGTTGAAGGTTCATCGTCCGAGGTCACCAATTTAGCGGTTTGAGAATGCGCGGGGATAGAACCTGGGACCTTGTGGTTAGCAGTTCAATAACATAACCAGGATACAAAAGCATACGCTCGTGTAGCGTAGTTGTTAACTGGCTTATATGCTATTCACCACAGAGGTCTTAGACAAGAAGATTCATCAAAATCTCGAGTTTGAATTCTTTTTGGCGATTATTACTCCTTCTCTACACTACGTATGCAAGAAAGTAACAAGCTAGGGAGGTTGAATACCAACAAGTTATATTTATAATAAATTTTTAGATGTTTATCACAATTTAGACCCAAACGTTTAGAGTGAAGAATCCTAAAATTTAACCTTCAATTTCTTCGCTATACTACGAAGCTAAATACAAAATGTTCCACGTTATAGAAGCATTCAATATAATAAAAAAGAGTGTTCAACCTAATCTTTTCAAACAAATGAATTACTTTCATATTTTGACTGATTTTTTTTGTATATTCTTGAATCTGAAAATCCCAACTAACATGAAATGCTGTAATTGAGATGACAGAAATAATAATAGTTTTTTTTTTTCCTTGTAATGAAGAATTTTGATGAAGTATTATTAAATAACTTCTACTTAACGTTATTTATTTATATTAAATTACTCTGTAACAAAAATATATCGAAGTAATATTAGCTAATGAAAACATATGCTAAAGGACCTTGTGTACAAATTATTTTGCTTACCATAAAAAAATCTAACCTTTTTTTTTTTTTTTTTTTTTTTTTATAAAAGTGTTCATTGAAAACTCTTGGTAATTTGATAATAAGGTAGGAAAATTATTACTAATTTAAAAAGTTGAAATAAAAAAACAGCCATTCTTATTTCAAATAAAACTTGTGGTCGTTGCGAAAATGCTAAAAAAAAAAAAAAAAAAAAAAAAAACGAAATTTTTAGCGATACCCAACATATTTAAATTTTTAAAAGAAATTTTACTTCCACTTTTGATATTCAAAAGTGGATTTGATATTTTTAAATTTTTTCAATAAACTCAGTTTTATTTAAATTTATTTCAATTTAAAAAAAGACCAATTATAAAAGGCACAACTTCAATATTATTATGAGACGAGTTTATTTAATTCTTTACAAAGTCATTTAATCAAAACAATTCCTCTAAAAATCGAAACATTCTAAAATACTCTCAAAAATTCAAACTGTCAAAAAGTTTTAAATCATTGGCAAAAAGTACATGATAAAGGTCAGGAAAGGGATTTAAATAACTATATTTTGAAGGAAAGGAGTCTAGAGATACTACAGCCACCAATAACCTTATTTCTCCACAAAGAAGTTTATGAAATCTGCTCATAAGTTTACAAGTCTCCTTTGCTCCATGCAAAAACTTTAAATATTTTGAGAAAATTCATCACATATTATTGTAGAATATTAAAAATCCTATCAAATTCAATAGTGCAATACATTTCTTCAATTTAATAACACAAGGGAAAAAAGGTGTTATAAGATCAAAATAATAAAGTAATAAGAAAATTCTCCGAAAGGAACTAAACACCGAGTTCTTTTTTCACTGGAATAATTATTGGACTATTAACTGCTATAAAACTTTCTTAGCTCACTTTTCAAGATATGATAGAAATTTTTGATAAAAGCTTAAGTTAACACTGAAACAAAACAAAAAAAATGATCGTATTAGCAGCTTTGACGGTATTACTTTCAAATGCCTCACTTAATGAATAAACCTGTTGACAAAGTTGAGTGAATGGCTGGAAGTGTTCTACGTCTACCTTCAACTTTCTTTTACACACTTTGTCACTTTTAATACGAAATCAAAATTTATTTTTATTTCATATTATGCAAACTTTAATGGCATAAATTTTTAAAAAATTTAAAGTAAATAAAATCTTTCGTATTGATTGTGATTCAGTTTTGAAATCAAATTGTGAAAGCATATAAAGAAATACAATTTTTTTTAAACAATCTAAAAGAACCTAAATGGGTTTTTATTGTTATTCCCATCCATATAAAAGTATAAAAAAATTTCCAAAATCATTGAGTCCAAGAGATTTTTTTTGAGATGGCAGAAATTAAATTAATTAATTTTTAAGTGAAAAGAAAATGAAATGAAAGATTTAATTTTTTTGTATGAAATTAATTAATACTTTCATATAATTATAGAATTAAGTATTAAAAATTCTGAATTCTGTGCATGAATCGGAAACTTAAATTCATATAAAAAATTAACAGATGTAGCACTAAAAGGAATTTTTAACATTACAAAAAGTTTTAAGCACATCAAAAAAAGAAAAATCAGAAAATCTATATCTCAAATTTCACTTACCCTCTCTATTTCCCGGAAACAGACATTCATCCTCAAATAAAAACCTCTATTAGTAGGTAGGTCTTCACCGTTAGCAGATTCTATAGCAAGTGGGTCGCATATCGATCACACGGGGATGCCCCACTCTCCCTCATATTTATTTTTTTTACTCTCGCACGTGATTCATCAGGGCCCGAAGTCCCCCCATAGCCTCTACAATACCCTTCTCGTGTCCAGGCATATGAAAATCGCCAAGTCAGCAAGCATTTATCTTTGGCGCGGAACACGCGTGGAGCCGCATGCTCTGCTGGGAATAACAATAATGGAGTTGCCCTGTTTTTGGAGATTTTGGCTCCTGTATTTTGAGGAAGGGGAAGTACTTGGAGAATTATATCACGAATGGGAAAAGAACATATCGTAAAAGGGAAAGATAATTAATAGGGTTTTAACAGTTTGGGGGGTTTTCTCTTGGTAAATGTGGTGTTTTTGAAAAATAAATGAAATTTGTGTAATTCGTAATAGATAAAACCTCAATAAAAATTTGGTTCATCAAATTTCAGTTAAGAAAAATCTTATCTAAAAATGAGTACCGTTAGAGAAAACTGCAATTTTTAAACTAAAAAATGATAGTAAAAAAATTATTCATTTAACAGATTTAATAAATAAAGTAACAATTGTTGGAAATTTCAATAATTTAAAAAATAATTTCATTCAAGATTTTAACAGAGAAGAATTGTAAGTTAATATAATTTGAATATAACAATTGTAAAAAAAAGAATATTTAAAATAAATGTTGAATTTTCATCCAATGTGGCCAAGAATCATATTGTTTTATTGCTTTTAATTGAATATATTATATAATGTTAATGGTCTCAAGGTAAGTGAGGGCCGTAAAATTTATGCGCCCGTGATCTCAGAGGTTATAAGATATTAATATATTTCATGAACATAAACAATTCAGAAATATAAACAATATTTAGTTTTGTCTTCAAATTCATTAAAAAATTTGAAATATAGATGATACCTTAAGATTATATTCATAGAAACTCAAGAAATTAGAAAGAAAAAGATAAATTAAAAACGAATTCTAAATAAAACCCTGAATCAGTTTCCCCTTTACTTGTTATAAGAGAATAATCCTTTGTAGATTTCATGCTAGCTTTAATTTATAATAGACTTTTTTTCTATTACGTTTATTAAAATCTAATAGAGTTTTCATAGAGTTTCTTATTGAGTTTTGGGGAGCAAGGGGTATTTATATTAATCAGAAAATGTATGCATTATTCAATAATTCTATATTTGAGGGACTCTTAATCAAATTAGAATATCTCAGTAGCGCTAGGGATGAAAAAATTTTATAAATGTAATAATAAGAGTAAAAATTTCGACTTTTGCGAACTTTTAACTGCTTTTATACGAATCCTATGCCTATTCATTTATATGCTCTCTTATAAAAACTTGTGGAGTTTGTAATTGTCAGAATGAATTATGCAAAAATGAAGATAAAAATTTAATTAACTATAAGTTTATAAAAAGATACTCCAAATTTAATTCCAATAAGGTTTTTGATAAATTTTATTTAAATTTTTGCCTTTTCAGTAATATTTAAACATTAAAATTTAATGATAAAAAGAAATATTTCCTCACGTAATTTTCTCATTCTATCTTTTAATCTTGAAATATATAATGCAGACATTTTATCAATCAAATTATCAAGAAAAACAGTCCATCAGAGTTTCACTGTTAATTTAATTATTTAAAATAATACTACAATTTATTTACTCATGTTGATTTCTAATATTGTTTAAATTATTAATACTGAAAAATAACACAGAGTTCAAGATTTTCGTGCGTAAGGATTTTTTCAAAATATTTCAAAGAAATTTCAACCAAAGGATTTCAAATTTCATACGTTTGCAGTTTATTTAAGATTCTGTTATTGACTGAAGTATTCAGTAGAGAAAGAATATTTATTCAAATCATTTTTACGTTGCTGTTGTGATAAGTTCATTAATAATATTCAATTATGTTTTAACACATATTTGTTTCAGCAATGTTATTCTGTTTGACAAATTTTAAATACCTTTGTATGTTCAAAAAAATTTTCAATTTTAAAATCACAGATTAAAAACTGATTTTCGTAAGTTTAGATTATATAACCAAAATGGAAATTTGACAAAATTTGGGGCGCGATTATTTCGGTTCAAGCCATCATTGCATGAAACATTAGTATCCATTAATATATTTCAATTAAAAATCGATTTAATTGAACAACATGAAATAGTATCCCAAACAATGCTATCACATTACATCAATTAGAGCATTAAATATATAGATTAGACTGCATTATTCCTTAATAATGAATATATCTTGAACAGACTGAAAAGGACTCTCCAGATTCAAAATTCTTTGCATGTTGTGACCTTTGTAAAACTGGTTTTCTTGCAAAGTATAAGTGTTCAAAGGAAAAAAATATTATTGAAGAAATTGCTGAAAAGATCTCGCTTGCAAATCTAATTTTCTGCTCTAGTAGGGAAATAAAATGAGGGACAATGGACATCATATTCAAAAATTTCTATTAAATTAAATTATATTAGATTATAATGGAAATTATCATAATGTAAGAATCTGAAAGAATTTCATATAAGTCATAGTATCAGTGTGATGCCCCTATTTATATAAATACACATATATTTCCAAACAATTGCATTTGCGAAGTAAAAGTTTTTTTTTAATTAGATAACAACTTATTTAGGTTTTAGTTTATCATTTCAGAAAGCAACTAAATTTATTTGCGTTTTTTGAATACTTAAAAACATGATAGCTAAATTATACTTGAAACTAAAGCTTTATTATGCCTTTTTTTTATTTTTAAAGATTTTAGAATAGCAAATTTCTTTATAAAGTTTAAGTGCTTATAAAGTAAAATTAAAAGTGCTTATAGCGAATTCCAAACTTCTTTATGACTTCTAAACTTATATTTAAAATGAAAATGATGTAGAAACATTTACAACAGATAAAGTTAAAGTAATTTATAAAAAAAAAATTAGGTAAAGCTCAAAATATTTCACAATGTTCATCACTATTTTCTTGACTATTCATTTGTTAAAAAATGTGCACTAAAATCTTTTGAATTCTTTCATGTCTTCAGAATAAAATATACTTTATTAAATAATATTCAAAATTTTTAAAAAATTATCATCCTGGCTGTTTTTTCTATACATTTATTTCGCAGTATAAATATTATTACTTCAGTACACTTTTACAAGAAAACAAACTAAGTAAAAGAATAAAATTTTGAAAAGTTTTCAAAATTTCAACCTTAATTACATTTTATTGAATAAGCATGTTCATGAAATAATTTTAAAATGGTTGAATCATTTAAATGTCAATCCAAATTGAACGGATTTCGTTTTAAGGTATACTCCACAAATCGAGTGGGGAAAAATAATTTCTTTAAATAAAATATTATAATATTGTTTTCTATTTAACAAATAAACACAAAATATTTAATTGAATATTTCTTTGGCTTCTGTTTCAATCAGCAGTATCATAATTTAAAACTTACCTTATAAGTACGATACTTTTTAAAAGAAAATTTTCTGAAGAATTAATAAATCCCTAATACTATTTCCACTACACATTTTGAAGCTGAAGAAGTTCATCATTGGCATTAAACTGATTTTTTGCTCACAAAGAACTGAAAACAGACACAATAAAATGTCTGCTTTTTCTTTGTAAATTTGAAGCAAATCGCCTTTTCTAGTAGCTGTATGTACGACCAATGGGAATAAAATGACGTCATCGGTCAGGTTTCATTAGTTGACTGATACTAGCTGTAGTGAGGGAGGGATAGTCTGTGAAAAGAAGCAATCGATTCCGTTCGGGAAATGTTGAACGAACATTTGATGGCTTGACACCGCGTGGAGAACCTTTGCTTTTATTTATGGTTGGTTACCAAAACATACGCTGATAGCCTTTTAAAACTTATCTGAATAATCATTAAAGTAATACATGATACACTGCTTAATATCCCAATACATGAGCAGTTATAATAACTTTAGATCAATTATCAGGGTCCTAATTATTAAATATGAGATGTAGTTAACCATTAACGGGCTCCACAACTGGAGACGGGCCCCGCAGGATACTGGGGACTAGATGCTTTTTGCTATATTTTCAAGATTATCTAATCCTGTGAATTTATTTTACATGCAGGTGCTATATGCTCAAACATACTGAAATTGAAAACAGGTGTCATTAAAAATTTCAAAATATTATGAGTTTTTTAATGTTTTCAAAATCGTTTTCCAATCAGAATACCTCATTTGTTTTGCAATCATTTGACTGACTCACAGAATAATAGCTCTATATTTAGATATTTATCGTGTGTTAAAAAGTTTCTTGATTTTTTTTTTTTTTTTGTTGTTGTTGTTGTTATTTAGTTTGAAATTATTTTCCTAATTTAAAATTTAAATGTTTTCTACATGAGCTGTTGAAACCACGTCGAAGATGGTTTGTAATTAATATTTTATTATTTTTTCTTAATATTTGTTACTTAAATATTGTTATATAGATGATATATTAAAATCAATACAACATTTTAGTTTTATAAATTGAAAAGTAACCACAAATTCAAATAGTTTAAAGGCCCATAGAGAGTCTGTCAATAATAAGTAGATAAAAAAAAAATGCCCCCTCTGTCCAATATTTCGAAATAATTTTTCGTCGATTTACGTATGCATTTATAAGATATTGTAATATTACTTAATTGGGGTAAGTTTATTGATATTGTGTATTAGCATTATTTGAAATATAAAGCAATTTCACTTGAAACTGGCTTTCTTGTCTATTGCTTCTAGCGAACATATTAAATTCGCTGCTATCTCTCAGGATAAAGTTTTACCTATCTGACATTTAAATCCTATAACTATTTCAATATGATTGATTCCATTAATTATTTTTTTTTACTTTGCGATTAATTATCTTTCTTTCTCTTCCAGGAACATCGTCATAAATGTATTATTGTGTGTGTGTGTGTGTGTGTGTGTGTATGTGTGTGTGTGTGTGTGTGTGTGTGTGTGTGTGTGTGTGTGTGTGTGTGTGTGTGTGTGTGTGTGTGTGTTCTATTAGATGATAAAAATGGCCCTATTTGAACAAATATCTCAATTGAATTTAAATCTGCTCTCTTATTTTACTCACTGCATTTTCAAAAATTTATAATGCGCTCGCGCGTGTGTGTGTGCAATTTTTAAACTAAACTAATTAAGACACTTTCGTAATTTTTTTAAACTTTGCTTTTATTCCATCCTTGGAAGCATAATTTATGTATAAGCAAGAAGGACGAGGTAAGTCAATCTACAGCACAATACAAGAGCGAAAGAGTGTCAGAAATATTTTTCGCGATGATTATATACCATGAGATTCTGATAGGGATCGCTATACACGTGTCGATTTAGGTAAGGGGAATTATAAGGATGTTTTAAAAGAATTTGATTAGATCAACAGAGTTTTATCCCTTTACTCGGAGCGTGAGAACTGCTGATTTAAGTATTTTTACATAATTTCTGTAGCGTTAATTAAATAAAAAGGGTGGAATTGGATCAGGAAATAAGAAAACATTTTAGAATTAAGTTAATATAGATAGAGATATCATTATATAGATAGATACAGATACAGATACAGATACAGATTTAGATATAGATATAGATATAGATATAGACATAGCTGCCTACGTCATATATCAATATCAATAAAGATGTAGATACAGATTTGAAAAGCGACATCTAACAAAAAGAATATGTATTAAATTAGATAAGTGTTTCTTTCAGGGCAGTTCAAAATCGGAAACTAATAGTTCGCATACGAGAAAAAACAAAGAATGAAACAAATAGAGAAAATGAAGGCAACCCTTGTGTCAAAAGGAGGGGGAAAAGAAACATCACATCATTATATGTGCATCAACCTTGTGCTAAGTACAGCAACAGAATCAATAGAGAAAACGCCACTTTTCGTCTTCAGATGCGTTGTTTATTCGCTTTCCAATATCTCATTAACTGTGCAGTAAGTGAATTTTGCAAAATTTGAGAGATTTTCAGTGCACAGCTCAAATCTACATAAAGATTCTACTTATTAATTTTTTTTTTTTTTTTTTTTTTTTTTTGCTTTCTTTCTTCGTTTATTTTTTTTACTTTTTTTTTATCTTTCACCATTTTCGTTATTTATTAAACTCTAAGTTGGGAAAATAGCCAAATAATTTTTAAACTAAAAAATTAGCATTTAAAATAATTTCAAGCTGGGCTGCAGTGTTATAGCCTAATAAGCCTAACAGATGAGCTCCCATTTAAAAAGGTTCAATTGCGACAGCCTGAAAAAAAATGTAAGAATCATTTAACGAATCTCAGAGACCATATCATTGCAAATTCAACATGTTAACTTTCATTGCTTTCTTATAAAAGAAAATACTCAATTTTTTATCAGGTATTCGTTTTCCCAATATCTCATTTTTTTACAGTTTATTCCATTTTAATTCTATCAAAAGTTTTAAATGCAAGGGAGAATAATTCTTCAAATTTTATTCTACAAAATTAACTTTTTATGAAGAAGCCTAAAAATTAAAATAAATGTCTGCTTTGATTGCAGTTAAATAAAAAAAATGTAATGTTCACTTCTTAGTGAATGACAATTTTCAATAATGTATTGTTTAAAATTCATTATTGTTCTTATTTTTATTCTTAATTATAATGCATTGTTTACTTAAATATTAATTTTATAGCGCTAATATTATCAACAATGATTGCTTTCTTCATCATTTTTTATCGGCCGGATTGCTTTATAGAGCTTTTTCCTTTGTTTTTTACTGTGTAATCGATTTTCGAGATGATTCATTGGCTGATAAGTATTATTGTCATTTATGATGTGCATTTGGAAACTTCAGGTGAGAATTAAATATCTATTTTGAAACAAAGTACTCTTAACTGAAAACGCTGATTTTAATTTATAACATTACAGTGCATTAATATCTAAAGGAAAGGATTCTTTCGTTTGTTTCAAATCTGTTATCAAAAAATTTACATTTCCTCACTTCATATATATATATATATATATATATATAAATTCTTAAATCATTGTGATAACTTTTAGTTTTTGTCAAATTATATTCAGTTTCAACCAGAATTGCATTTTCGTTTTTTCGTCTAATTTGTGTGTTTTCTACTATGAACGATCGATGCTCTTTACTTACTTTTTCACACTATGAATGCGGTGATTAATGAGTAAAAAGGCGGCAAAAAAAAGAACTTGAAAATAAATCTAGAAATGAGTCAACAAGTAAAAAAAAAGAAAAGAAAAAACCTAGCTAAGTGAAGGTTAATTTGCGGGTATCTTATGAAATCCACAGTGCACACAACTGATTAATTGTTTTAATAAAGGCGTTAGAGCTGCAATCAGACTAGACCCGGCTAAGAAGACGGCAACCTGATTCCTTCTTTCCTCTTAATTGTTGTCTCAGTTTTTTTTAAACTTTTATTGATATTTATAAGTTGTGGTTGTAATTCTTACTGTCCAGGAAGAAACGCGTTTGTTTTATTGGACACTCATTTTCTTTTAATAGAGGTTAATCTTAGAGAAAATGTACCTGGTTTATTTTCTAAAATGTTATTCATATGAATATTTTTTTAAAAAGTGTCAATTATTATTAATTATTAATGCTATGGACATTGCAGAAGTTTATTGCACGTCTTATATGGTATTCGTCTTATATGGTATTTGGACAAATATTATCAAGCGATGTGGGGGTATATATGAGTATGGTTTGAGATAATATAATCTGTTCATTCATTACCATTGACATGATTTTCTAATGACAAAATTATAAGGAATTTATATCATATGCCAATTATTTAATATTTTGAAATTCAAAAATCTTTATATCTGGCTTTGAAATTAAAAATATTAGATTGCTAATGGATAAAGTAGCCTTTTTCAAAATTTCATTATCTTGATAGATATTTTTTGCATTAAAGCTATTAATTTCTAAGTTGATGAGCAGCCACTATTTAGAACGGCTTTATATCAAAAGGAAAGCGATAATTTCTTTTACTTTTATTCAGATGTAGGACCCCAAATGTGGAATAAAGGTATAAATTGGAATAGCCAGATTTGTCCTTTGCAGCAATTTTTTGAAATAAGGTCAAAATTTTCCTGGTGAACTGCCATTATCATAATGTTATCTTAGTCCTTTGCAATCAGACCAAAAAATGGCAAATAGAAGAAAAAATTTACATATAATTTAAATGTGACTCGTAAAGTGTCGAACTCTGAAGAGGAAGCTTCTCCTTTACCTCCCCCCCCCTCCGTCCCGCCACTCCTGAAATTTCAAAAAAGTCAGATCTTAAAATGGTTAGATTTTACTTATTAAATAGGATTAACAACTATGATTTTTCTTAAATATGATAAATGAATTATTTTACACATTATTATATTAGTTTAAAACTTATATATGACATAGATTTCCTCTAATGATATATTTTTCATAAAAACAGCAGAAAACGTGATTTTTTTTTAAATTTAAGTTCGTTGAGTAAAAATTTAATTGAGCTGTGAGATTTGAAAAGAAAAAAAAAGCGTAGTATATCTTTTTGATATACTGCGTATATCAAAAATGCTAATGCAAAATGTAAAAGCCATTTTTGTGCAATGATATTTTCGAAAATTGACATGGAAAAAAGCTACAAAACCGTTTAAATTTCAGTTACTTGAAATTATTATTACATTTTCAAAAAATAGCTTTAAAATGCTCATTCTTATTCGCTACATCAAAATTGTACCAAATCATCATCACCAAAACTACATCAAATTTGAGTGGCTCTTAGTCAAATGATTGTCGTGTAGTGCCTACAGACATACACACACAAAATCTTCTTCCTTATTAATAGATATAGAGATGAATTAATCTCTATATCTATAAATAATGAAGAAGTATTGATATGAAAATAAATGTATCGATATGAAGAACAAAATGTAAATGTATCGATATGAAGAATAAGATGTAAATGTATCGATATGAAGAACAAAATGTAAATGTATCGATATGAAGAATAAGATGTAAATGTATCGATATGAAGAACAAAATGTAAATGTATCGATATGAAGACTAAATGTAACGAATCTTGAAGAGCAGATCAGATAGACGTCTTTAGATTTAATAGAAATGCTTACTAGTTGTCTGCGACTGAGTATATCGTTTATGTGGATTAATTTTTTCACTGGATTTCCTTTCTTGTATCTTTCAGCAAATCCTCTGCATCCCATCAATTTTGAATTCCATCATCGTGAAAGTCTCATAATATCCAGTAATGAAGATGACGATGATGTCAAAGAATATGATTATGATTACGGTATTTGAATTTTCTCGTTTAAAAATTATTTATATCTGAAATGAATAACATTACACTAGTTTTATCTATTCGAAACGACTCTGTGACAATTTAAAAGATATATTTTTTATTTGTAAATTACATGTGGAAAATACCGATACTTCGGGGGCCAATTCATAGGTCTAATAGTAAATATTAAGACAAAGAAAATTTGCATTGGAGAAGAAATCTTAAATGGCATTTCATCAGTGAAAATCATGAAAAATATTTATGAAGGGTTTTAAATCCACACAGGACAACAATGAAATTATTTGAAGCATTTTATCATTCAACGAGATTAAAAACGATACTAATAAAGGTCTTATTCCGAAGGGTGAGTATGTTTATTATTAAACAGTTTACAGCACTGTAAGATCAATTGTCAAATGCGATCGAAAATACCGGGAGCATTTCTCACATTTACTTCAATGAGAACCATTCGCATAATTTAACTTCATTTAAAAAAAAATGCTGCTATTATAATTTTAAAAATATTTTTGTTACAACGATTTACACCTAATACTAATAGAAAACTACTTTTCCATATTTTACTTTTTGTTTCTAAAAAATAATTAGCTGGATAGAAACTTGGGGATATATATATAAATGAATTGCAATTATATTTTTCTAAATATTCTGCATATTTAAATACTTATTAAAGATAAAGCATACAAAATTGGGGTGTAACTAAATCTTCTTTTCAGTTGGTTTGCATAATTTAGATAATAAGTTTGTTTAAAAGCTCACTTTCAAAATATTAATGTCCTAACTTAGTTGTATAATTACATAGGAAATATCATATCATGGGAAAAGGCATATTTATTTAATTAAAAAGTTTCGATTAAATTAAAAAATTTAAGAAATGAAAGTAAATTCAAATTATGAAAACAAAGTTTTTTCTTTTATATTATATACAGAATGTTCTTTATTTAATCATTGCTAAACAGTTTTCTGATTGCGATGTGTTCATAAAATACTGCCTATCAAACTTTGCACTCTAAACTTTTGACAAACTATTACATTTCATACGCTTTGGGTATTTTTTGTTAAAAATATTATTTCTTGATTAATAGAAGAAAAAGCGAAAAAGCATTGATTAAACAAATCTGCAATTAGAAAAAATAAACAGTTTTCCCTTAACACTTTCCATATAAAAAATGTGTTTTTTTGAGTCAAAAATTATTATTATAAATCTTGGGAAAAGGCCTTTATGTAATTAAACATCGTTGATAAGTGTATAATGTTATTATATTATAAACCCTTGTTATACTTATTTAAGAATCAAAGTTATGCTAAAATTTTTCTCTTTATTTTCATACTAATAGTCTTCATCGGAAAATACGCCCTTTCCAATGATACTCTTGAAATAATAAATACAACTATCATCTTACACTTATCGAGATCTTGAACAAGGTATCAAAATATTTTTTAATATTAATAGTTACTTGAGAATAAATATAAGTATTCATAAATTTATTTTAGAGTAGTACCATCTGATACTTATTTTAAAGAAATCGAAAGCAATATGTAGACATTGGTATGGAAAGTTTTCAGTGGATAAACATGAATCCAACAAGTTCGGTAAAAGATAATATTTATTCCACATGAAACACATAACACAGACAGAAATCTCAGCCGAACTATACTCAGCATACACTATGAAATATCACTTGCAGAAATCAACGATACATGAGAAAGCAGCAATCGTCATTAAACAACTGCAACGGCACAAAACTCTCAGAGTGCACTACAGAACTAACGCCTAAATCAACACCAAAGAGAAAATTCTCTTGATTTTCTTTATCCTTTCACTTACTAGTTATTCGAAAATTCAGCCAGAAATACGGGACTCTGTGACTCAGTTTTTAAATAGAGATATCGCTATAATTCTTATATTTTCTAGAACCTTCATTTTTGTCATCAAGTAGTCTCCAAGTTTATCATCAAAACTGAAGGACATTGACCTGGCATCCATTTAAGCATCTTTAAAACTCTCTCCCTTGCTACGAGACATGCGCAAGGAAATTATATTACAGATTCGATACAGCAACGATATATTGCTGCGGATTAATATGTAGCTTCAAGAACGAATCGTGACGGGAATCACCAAACACAAAAGGAATTATATTTGAATCACAACTAGCAATTGAATTCAAAACGTATCATAATATAATGTATGTTCCTTTGCAAATGCAAACAATATTCTAATCCTCACCAGTTTCACCTTTTTTCAGATGATCATCCTAATACAAAAGGAAATAGTCACATCCGTAAAAAGCGGGAAGCGAAATGGTCTCCGGACTACGATCTGTATGGTCAATGGGCAGAGGAATACTATGCACAATATGAATCAGCAGAACTGAGTATCGCAGGAGATCGTGTACCCAAAGGAGATATAATCGATCAAGTAAATATTGTTACGAAAATTCATCATTCTTAGTGAAAATTTATTTCTTCATCTCCATTAATGATAAAGATTGCGTGTGTGTGTGCATGTGCGTGTGTGTGCGTGCGTGTGTGTGTGGCGTTCTACAACCCAGACTATTTTGCACACACATGCTTTGAAGAATGGAAATGTATACCTCGGAGGGATTTTTTAAAAATTTTAATCAATAAAAAATCACCAAAAATTTGATGTTTTCCCATCATAACTTCAGATATTATTACAGGGCAAAAATGTTTTTTTTACATCATCATAAATTCTTTTTAAAAGATTCAGTGGTATTAATTTGATGTATGTGAAAATTTCTTCTTCATTTTGGTAATTTTTAAAATGTTTTTTTGTTTAATTTTCAGTAATCTTTTATTTCAATATCAGATTGTATTCATGCTCTGAGATTCAAATCATTTTGATAGTTTTGTCAAAAATTTAATGATGCGATTTTCTTTCATTGGTGAAAACTTAAGAAGAAGGCTTCTATTTAAAGAGTGTGGATTTTACAAGACGAAAAAATCAGTAATGTTAATATGTTACAATGCAGTGAAAACTGAAAATAGATGAACTAGGCATAATAACGTTATGATATTATGAGACTGGTCTTCTCTATCAGAAAGGTTCATGTACATAATGAAGCCAATGCAAGACAATTGAAATGTTTGACAGAATCATGGACACGAAGTTATATCTAAACAATTTGATTGAAATTAAAGATAACCAATAACTCCAGTGAATTAGTTGATCTCCAAGGGCAACTAATTCCAGAATAAATATGTGACATATATTTTTTAAGGTTCGCTAGTCACTTGTTTTAGTTTTTTTTTTTTTTTTTTTTTTTTGTTTTTCCTTAAGAAATCCAACATTTGAATATTTTATAATGTAATATAAATCAGCTAAAATAGAAATATATTTAAAATGGAATTCTTTTTCTTATTGTGAAAACTTTATTTCAATTGTTGCTAAAAATTTATGTTCTGATTTCAAATTTAAATCATAAGTGATCCAAAAAAATTAACATCAGGCGTTATAAAGCCACAGAAACGGGTTGGACACAGTTAGAAGAATTTAAATAGAAATTTTCTCTGTGATAATTAGGAATGAAACGTTTTACATAATGAAATAAATAGAGGTATTCAACGGTTAATAATATTATAGAGAAAAATTTATTGCGGATCTCAACATATGTAATATAAGTGATATAAATTAGAAATTGGGACCTCGAAAACCATTATTGCTTATAACCAATTTTACTCTTAGTTGTATAAGAATTAATTCAAAAAATATATTTGGTTTTTAGAATAATTTCTTCAAAGACCTTAAAATTTCAAATTTCATTGAACTTAAGATAGTTATTGGATAATCCCTATTAAACTTATTGATCTTTACAACCTACTGCAAATTTTTGTACATTTTTAAATATTATTAATTATTTAAATTGTTAAAAACTTATTCCTTACAGCTTCTAAGTAAAACCCCAAACAAAACTGAAGAAGAATTGCTTAAACGCGAATCTGACAAGAAAAAGAAAGCAGCTCTCGAAACTGGACTCATCATTGGAACGTGGATCGTTGGAATTCTTGTCGTAACCTGCGTCGTCTACGTATTAGGTAATAATAATAATAATAATAATAAATCGATCTACATGAATGCCATAACATAAAATCAATTTTTTAATGCAACACTATTAATATTAAAGCAGCCATATTTATTTTCTCTTTATGTCGCTCTCTGCATTATATATAACACAAAATACTGGAATATTTGCACAGATTAAAAATTTATATGGAACGATTAAAAAGGCCATATTTATTTTCTCTTTATGTACCTCGTTGCATTATATATAACACAAAATACTCGAATATTTGCACAGATTAAAAATTTATATGGAATAATTTGAAAAGTCATATTTATTTTCAAAAGCAGTGCAACCTGTTTCACTTTCATACTTATTGGTAAGATCATTTTGTTTGAATTAGATTCAAATTATTGTGAGCAATATAATAAAATAAAATCTAATCAAATTGCTTATTAGAGAAAAGGTGAAAGTATTAATATCTTTTTCAGAAGTAGTATGTTAAAAGATTAACGGCGATTATGTATAAAGATAAAAATATTTTTAAATCTTTAATGTTAAGTGCTAATAATCGACAACAGACATTTTTCTTGTTCTGGCATCTCTCATGAATGCTATGATAGACTTTCTGCAGTTGGTTATTATCCTAAAATTTCATGAAAGAACTACTTACTAGAAAATTCAAATAATGGCGGGATTTTTTATTTGAATAAGAATATATCAAAATATTGGCCAATATCAGCACAAAATACTAGAGTGTAACACTTTGCTTCAATGCAATCCCCATTAAAAATATGAAATGCGTTTTTGATACAACTCAGTATAGTAAAAAGATAGCATTAAAATAAACACGTTTTTCAAAAAATAGGGATAAAAGCAGCCACTGGAAAAATCAATAAAGAAATAAAAGTACACAATTGCATTAAGTGATGCATGCTTTTTTCACATTCTATTAATATAGGAAACCTTATTAGATGGAAAAAGAGAAATCAGAGTATTAAAAAAATCAAGTACTAACTGTGACTTTTCCTTTTGTGTGTGTATGCACTGACGTTGTCGTTGAGTTTATTGATCCTGTGAGTGTGACTTACGGCACTTTACAAGCCCACTGACAGATAAGCCGAGTGAACTCTCTTGTTTTTTCAATAGCGCCAACTAGGGCCAAGAGTACGACTTAGCTGCTTCATTTCATAACATTCGCTTGCACGACCTCTTTTTACAGGGCGGCATATTCACACACCTCACAGATAGAACACAGAAGACGAAGAACAGCCATGCCCGAATCGGGATGCCCAGATCAAGGGGAAGACGCGCTACCCCTATGTTAGGACGCCGGTTTATTGGTCCTAAAAGATCTCTTACTAATTAGTTTATGGAAACTTTCAAATATGCCTTCAAACCCTTTTTTATTATTTCATGTATGAAGCATATAAGGAGAAAGTATTGAAATTGTCATAAAATTGGGCTTAGTTAATATAATATCTTTACATTTTAGTCTGACTTAAGTGAGGGAAGTAACATTTTTACTTACTCGTAGATGAAATATACAGAAAATATTGTAATAGTAAAAAAATTCGAACTCACGATTTCCACGAAATCACATTTTATACCTCTCTAAGTTCGAAAAGCAAATTTTTGGCATTATGTTTATCTGTTGCGAATGCGATAATTCAAAAGCACTTTGAGTTAGATAGCTGAAATTAGGTATATAAAATTACGACTAAATTTATATATTTCTGTCAAATTTAGAACGAAATGCATTCTTAGGAAGTCCGTCTGTATGGCTGCTCGCATACATGTAACCTCGATAACTACAAGACATAAAAAACTAGGAAGGTAAAATTTCGTACACAGATTTAGTATCTAAAATGTAGATAGTTATCAAATTTTTAACCAATTTCCTTAAACGGGTGACCGTCTATCTGTATATACTTTCGCATGAATGTAAACGCTATAACTCATAAACACAGCGACTTATATCATCGAAATTTATTATATTATCCTATGACTTACAACTAAAGTCAGCATCCTGGCCAAGGGGTAGCGCGTATTCCCCGTTATCTAGGCGTTCCGGGTTCGAGTCCTCTTTCGGGCATGGTTATTCTCTCTGTGAGGTGCTTGAATGAGACCCCTTGTAAAAAGGGGTTGTGCAAGCGAGTGTATTTGTGCTATCTTCATTTGAGCTAGATGTCAGACTTCTACCCTCGAGTGCTCAGGGGTTTTTACCCTCAGAAGCTACTGCGCAAAATTTGGTTTAAAATAGTCACACAACAAAAAGGCTATAACTATAGTTTTGTGCCAGATTTTGGTGTCATTCGACCGGCAAAAAGACGTTCAAAATACATATTCTCGCAATAGATTCAGTAGACATTCTAGATTCGAGCCAAAGATGTATATTTCGTAATTATCGTTCATCATTGCCATGCAGATATTAGCTGCCTTACCCAAGGTACACAATTTTATGTGGAAGAAGGGGTTAGGATCTGTATTGGAGAATATGCATGAAAGTTTTGGGGTGACTACCCCCCACTGTTTAGAATTAGTTAATATACTTATTTATTATAGACTTATACGTTAGAATTTCATGTTCTACTATAGAATTATAGAAATACATCAAAATTTTGTAGAAAACCATGACTTTGTGACATCTTTAGAATATTTTGATTCTGTACCTTCATTTCGGTTACGTTGACTGTCATTTGTCCATACAGGCGTTGGAAGCCTCTAGTCTTGATGTGTGTGTGTGTGTGGGGGGGGGGGGTATTAGAATCTATTTGACATATATCGCAGTTGACAGAAAACTTGCTACTATGATTCCTACTACCTATATTCACAGAAAATCCCCCCCCTCCTTGTTTTTTTCTTAAAATAAAAATAAAAAAGGAAGAAAGGAAGAAAATGAGCGAAAAGGGCTAAACATAAAGAGAAAGTAAATAAGCAAAAAGGAAACAGAGGGGTAAACACAAGGGGGGGTAGTTATTTCAAAAGCAATGATATTCAAGAAATACTTAAAATTTAACAATTATACGAAATAACAAAAACCGGTATTATTAAATCAGCAACATCTTTTAGACTAAAGCTAAAAAAGCAATGTCAGTTTCTTATTTATCCAATATGAAGGATAAATTTAAAGTAGAATGACTTCATCAATCATTGGTTTCCGGTAAACGGAGCCTGATTTTCTTCTAAAATCACTATTTACGATATTGGAGGTATTCTGTTTTTCTCAAAGGTGTCATAGCGATTAGAGGGAGTATTTCAGTTTTTAATAACGTCAAGTCACTTAAATTAACATGTTTCTAAATCAGCGAAAACTTCTAAATGAAGTAAATTGCATATCGTGATTGAATATTTGAATGAAAATTCATTAATTACATTTTGCTTTTCCAAACTGAAATCTAGCAGAAATTTATTCCAACCTGTAATGCAAGCAGATATTTTTTCCCGCTCTAATTTACATCAAGAACTGCTTGCAAAATAGTATGAGTCAAATGTACTTTAAAGAACTGTCTTTTTCATTTCTTGAAAATTTCATAGTACAGGAATTGAATTATGAAAAATTTAGTATCGAATTCTCTCAGTTAAAAGCAAGAAAAGTTATATAATAGTATTTTGATACTTTCAATATCTATTTCGATTTTTTTAAATAATCCCACCCCCTTTTTTATGTGGGGAGGTAACACCTTTATTAGAGTATATGCGAGAAATTTGTAAGGAGACTACTCCCGCTGATTTTCGGAAATTTAATATATAAAAACCATCTAAAATTGTAAAATACTTTCATAATAGATATTTTTTTCCTCCAATAGACAAAAAAAGGTATTTACAGACATTTCCAATTAGTCTTTCTTCGAAAAGTAATGCAATCTGATTTTGTACCAGTTGCATTACTCTATTTTCTCTTTTGGATAATAGATGGCGTTGCCTGATTAGGTATGCATCCCACATTGCATTGCGATTATAAATAATGAGATGTAATGTTGTTCTGAAGAGGTGTAAGTGCGTTAATGTTTTTTTTTTTTTTTTGTCTTCGTGTTTTGTGTTTGTTTTTTATGAAATGTAATCATTAAAGTAATGTAATCATTAAATCAATTGTTCCCGAAAAGATGGGCCCTCTTGCTTCCACTGCACGGATCATAATGATCTTCATTCCACCACAATTTTGTTTAATATTGACTCTTCTATAACATAAGGGGAATAGATAAATACTAATTTAAAGCAATTCAGAACAACGCTTCTAAATTTCGTTAAGTAATCAATGACTATGAAATATCACCTGCCTCGATATTTATTAACCGTGCTTAATATAATAATATTCAGTAAATGATTTGAGTAAGTATTTAATATATTTATTTTTCCTCGAACAGCCAAACGAGTGATATTTCGACTTTTCTGTGATTTCTGCGATGTTCTCCGATTTAAAGATAAGACTTCTCGTTTCCTCAGCACTTTCGAACCAGGCGTTTATGTGCACAAAAATGGAGAGAAGGAACACTACTCCCCAACAGAAGAAGAGCTGGAAGCCCTAAAAGAAGTTCGAAAATTAATGTACAGCGTATACTAGATTAAAGTGATCAAAAAGTAATTGAATCTACTGTGCTTTTATTCAGTTTGCGTGCATTTCTAGTTTTTCTTAATTTTTTTTAGCTTACCAGCAACTTAAAATATAAAATACTTAACCGATTTTTATTCACAGAGCATACTCATACATCAATTAGGCTGAAGAAAGATTAATTTATCTATTAATAGATGGCGTTCCTACTATCTAAACCTCAAAGGCAGGACGATTATATGAGTGTGTATGTGTGTGTGTGCGTGCGTGCATGTGCGATAGTGTATACGAGCGCGTTATGTTCTACAGGATAAATCTATTAACCTAGAGCTACTAGATTTAAAAAATATACTTTAACAAATGGAAATATGTAACCCGATTTTTTTAAAATCTTATTTAATTAAATTAAGTGGTACTTTGCTTCTTTTTTTTCCCGTTATAAATACCGAACACATAGCTTGTCTTAAACAACAAATTTTTTTTCAGTCATTTTAAACTTAATATTCAACACTCTTAAAATTAATTTTTAAGATGCTTTTAAGTATATTTTACAAAAATATTTTCATTGATAAAATAAAACTTTAATTATTTACTTTATAAGTATAAATATTTTTTACCCTAATTTTTTTTTTCCTATTATAAATGATATTTGGAATGAAAATTCGGTTTATTTTTCAATACTATTTAGATTTCTGTTTAAAGCTTTTAACAAAGATTTAGAATATTTTAATTTCATGGATATAATACAGCTAAGCTTAACTTCAAAGATAAGTAATGGTGAAAACATTTTTAAATTCATCTATTTTCAAACAATTCATCTAATCATTCAATAAACTTTTTTTTATCTAACCTAATTCAATGGCATTCCCCCCCCCCTTCTTATTGTGGTACATTGATTTTTTTTTATTAAATCATCTTCTGAGATATTTCATAAATTATACATATATAAAATGTTAACATATGGGTTATAAAAATCGTTTTTATTACTTATTGGCAAATAGCAAAAGTCAAATGTACAAAAATCGCTATACAAACGCTTCAGATTGCTTCATTGATTGAACGTTTTTACGTATGTACTTGCTTCAACGCCTCGTAAATTAACGGAGTTGCAAAAGATTATTAGAAATGTTCTAGAGAGGCTCGCCGGGTTCCCAGAGCTCCATTTTGTCAAAGGAAAGAAGATATAAAAGAATTCAGGAATAGATGTCAAGCAGAAAGATCAATCGAGCGTGAAAATAGGTTTATCTATCCCCAGATGAGCATTCAATATGTCTTATCTATAGAAATTGATGATCATATCTTCCAAAATTATTTTCTCACAAAAATGGTTTTTTACAATTTCTTAACCTGCCCCCCCACCCACCCCCCAAAAATTGCCTTTTTAATGATATAAATTTCATTTCTGTGTAATTTTTTTTTTAATTTCTGGCGAATTTTTTAAAATTTTATTTAATGTATAGACTGTGACAATATTTCTAATATGATAAAATATAAATTCATCCCTTCAAGACATTCACTCACATACTTTTGCATATGCTAGAATTAAGATTTATTTATTTATTTTGCATTTTATTTCCGAAATAGAATTTTCCCTTTCGCTTTTATTTTATATTATATACACTTTTTAATTTGCGTAGTAATTTGCAACAGATAGATCCAATTCTTATTTTTCAGTTCATATAAAATAACAAGAAATTTTTTTAAAAAAAATGCTTCCCATACTAATCGTTTGGCAGCCTAAAAAATTAATAATCAGGGCGAATCAACTAGTCGCCAAAGGCAACTAGTGAAATATATTCTGTAATACACACACAATTTCAGAAGTGAGGAATTGCATTTTTTTATGAGGCAATTCATTCCAGCAAGCAACTGGATTTTTGTGGTTTAATTGCTCCCCAATTTAAAATTAAAGTTCGTATTTTAAATAAAAAGAATAGTAAATTAAAAAAGCACACAGGACAATGAACATGACTGTGCCAGATTAATAAGTAAGTAAAAGTTAAAGATATTTTCCTGAGTAAGCCAAATAAGGCTTAAAGATATTTTTTATAAATTTTCACATTCAATAATTCCGTCGAACCAGCTGGTTGCCAATGGCGGCTAGTAACTATATATCTTTACTTTCTGCCATGCAAAATATAACAACAAACAACTATCGATCATAGAAAATTTCAAATTCGAGATTTTGATGTATACTCGATTCTCTACTGTGCTATAAAAAGTAACAGGGAACGTGGATGTTGTGGAAGTGTACGAGAAAGTCAAGCAGAAAGCTCCTGCTGATTTTATTAAGCAACATTAAGTAAAATATTAAAAAACATTTTAAAGCTAATTTGAAGATAAAATTGACGCAATGAATTGCGCATAAGTAAACAAATTTCATTTTTCTCACAAAAGGATCCAGAATTGAATAGGAGTAATTAAATGGAATTCATTTATCTATTATAAAAATATCAGCCAGTGGACAATCAGCATCGATTATTTTTTTAATTATTATTGTTCGATTTGTTTGTTTGTTTTTAAATTAGAAAAAATATATACTTTTACGTCTTACAATTTTCGATTTCTTATATTCATTTCTTTAAAGAATTTATAGGACTCTGAATCATAATTAAAAAATTAATTAGAACACAAAATTTTGGAATAAATAAACCGCAGTTTTAGTTTCGCCATTTGTCACCTAATAATGCAATAAAAATAAAATCATCAAGTAATTAAAATATTATTCAGTGAACTTAAGCTAAAAAGTTTTTTAAAAAATAAATTTTCCCAAAATCTTCTCACATACTTTCTAATAAATGTGTTAGCCCAGAGAACGCCTTGCGTGACATTGGCATACAATAGTTAAGAAATATTAACTTTTGGCATGAATATAGCATTTTTACTGAATCTATTGTGTAATCCTTGGCGAGTTATTTGGCGTTTAATCCCTGGCATAAAGTTCATAAAATATGAAAAACGAATTTGTGTTTTAGACTCGTTTTTCCCAACCTATTGAAACAATAATTTGTCAAGGAACTATAATTGTAATCACAACATTCTATACCAAATTCGATATATTTGTCATTGCGTTTTTGAATTACCACATTTCCATATCTGTGAAAGTACAATCCACCAGAAGTCAATCCCTCGTTGAATTTGGCTCAAAATTTGAAAGGTATCTAGAGTATAGATGCTGATTCTGCATACAGAATTCCATCTATCTAGTTCTCTTCATTATGTAGTTATCGTGTTAACTTGTATTCGAACACCGGACAGACAGCCTTCCTTCCTCCAAGCCAAGTTTGCTCACAATTTGATAAAAATTTACAAATTTGGTATGAAGACCGTAAACCAAATTTGATCCTTCTAGACAAAGGATTTTCGAGTTATCTTTGTCACAGACAGATGGACATTTTCCAAAAATGTGTTTTCGAATTCAGGGATGTCTAAAAAGTGGATTCTTCAAAATCTAGAGTTCGAATTTTTTAACGATTTCTATATTTACTACGTTTACGCCGATGATAAATCAACTGAACGCACTAAAAATGTTTAACATGATTTAATTTTGTTTCATATTTGTGCAAAGCGTTAAAGAAATTGCAACAATTTTAAACGAGAGTGCTTAATTATTACTGCTTTTACTCTACGTATTAAAAGTAAAAATAAAAATATCAAATATAGCACTTCAACATGAATAATGGCAGAAGAGCACGAATGATACAAGTGATTATACTGTGAAATAGGTTTAATATTTCGACAAAAAACGAATCTGATTAAAGTTATGTTTAAATTAACACTGAAAAAAAATTAAAAATTAGATCAAAATAGTAAGGATATGAAACTGTTGATATATAGCTAATTTTTAAATTTTATGGTGTAAAAATATTCTTATATGATTATTTATTCTAAAGTAATAACAGAAAATATATTATCTTTCAACTCCCATTTCACCTCCTTTAGAAACTCCAGAAACCTTTTAACAACATCGTTTCCTTCTTGGCGGTAAGGAATGTGTTTTAGTTATGGAACGAAATACATTTCGTTTGAATCTGTCAAGGGATATGGAATTGTAAAAGATTCAAACAAACAGATTTGATTTTATATATATATATATATATATATATATATATATATATATATATATATATATATATATATATATATATAAACACGAAGAAATGACATATATCATTAAATGAATTATCCAAGACAAACTCAACTTTATTATGAAATATGTTATGCAAATTTTACAAAATGATTCCCTAAAATACATTTTACAAACTACTAAAAAAGAAATATCCAGAGTCAATAACAAAACAGTATCAAATTATAAAATTCATCACATCAACAAACTTAAGCATTCAATCTAATCACGAAGTAGATTTGCCTCAGAAACTTAATAACCAAAAATTGTGGGAAGAGCAAAAGATAAATAAATATAGTTCGTAAAGCACCGTTTATACATTTATCAGTTATACATCGCTTCATCACAATCCCAATTCATTAATAACCATTATAATGATTATGATTTAATTTATACGATGTAAAAGCAAGGTAATACGTTGTTTTCAGAGTTGATGAAGGCTTGAATCTCCCGAGATCAGAAATCCTCTTCAAAGAGTATTGATTTGCGAGCCGATATTATAATTTCGTAGTAGAAAAAATTATTTCATCTTTCTGGATTCTACCGAAAAATTATTTTATTTTTGAGTTATTTTATTTGTCAGTATTCTAATGGTAAAAACATTCAATGAACTAAACTGGATTTATAATAATGAACTTAAATCTTACAGACAATTAGCACCTAAGATGATGATTAAAGAATTTTTTTTAACTGAATGTCAATGTGCGCAAACATAAATCATATAAAAAAATGTATAATTAGTACCAAATATACAATAAACGAATGAATTTTAAATTTATGATTGATACTTAATTTCAAAATTTTATCATTGATTTCAAAACTATGTAGCAATATACTAAAGCTGCTTTAAAATTATTACTTTTAAATAAATTTGTATTGAATTTGTAATAATGAAAATTGTTTATTAAAATTTCAATTAAATATCTTTTTATATGCCCAGATTGAAATCATTCCCTTGATCCATCATGAACAATTGTTTTACTGTATTTAATATCTCAAAGCAAATATCAAATCATTCGAATGGAATGGCATGTCATAATGATGTAATCAAAATTTAACTTTCCCAACTAGACGGTTTAAGAATATCTGATATTTTTTGTTACCATTCTTGCTATATCGTTTCTTTTAACATCAATTCAAGATATTTTGTCTATAAACATTAATAACAAAAATGGGAGAAAAAAAATAGAGAATCCTTCATAAAAAGTAGATAAGTAAATATTTTGTGACCATCAGTATTAGTAAACTACACAAATAATTAAATGGAATTACAAAGATATAAATTCATGTGAAGTCAAATGATAAACATAACCATATACCCATCATTAAATATCTAATTGCCATTCAGTCTACTGAAGTATTATAACTTTATTTTCTTCTTCCAAGCATAATTGGCCAATGAATTACAAAACTTAAACCAATGTGACACATGATGAGATGGTGTAAGCATGGATTTTATTATAAAGAAAAACCATGCAAGATATACGTAGATATTTCACATATAAAATAAATTAATATACTACAAAGAATATTTTGTACAATTTAACAGATAAAGGAACCTTTTACGACTATTTTTTTTAGTTTTTATTGCTTTGCGAGCATTAATTAAACATTCTTTTGAAAGAAAAAATAAATGAAAATACAAACCAGTTTTGTAAACTAATTTTACTGTACTTCTATAAATGACTAAAAATCAATAAAAAAAATATCACTAAAATAATAATAAACACAGAATATGAAACTGAATGAATGTTACTTTTATCTACTGATGAAATTTGAAATTCAATGCATTAGTTCATTTATTAAGAAAAATAATAAACATCATAATCAGGAACATTCCAAAATTTAAAAGAATGATGCTTTCATTTTATGCAGTCTCACACATATAACCGACATTTAAAAGTTTATTCAATCTTATCAAAGTAAGTATAAGAAAGTTAGTTATGATATGTGACATAGTAAACTAATTGATTACTAGGCATTTTAAATAATAAAAACTTATAATGCAAGAATCTAGATATTAAAAAAATAATTAAAAACACAATTTTATAAATGAATTAAATAGCAGAAATATTTTAATTAGTTTCTATTTTTTAACACATTATTGATCAATCAAGATTTAACTTGTGTTTTCACAACTGCAGCATCTCATTGGGAATCAACAATGCATTAAGTACGAGATTAAATTTTTTTAAAACTAGCAAACAAATATTGCTACTGATACAGAATTAAAATTTAATTATTTTAATGATTATAAAATAATTTAATTCAGAACAAATTAAAATAGTAAACTGTCATTGAGAACTCATAATTCAAAATTTCAAGATTTTACTACATCAGGAAGTGAGCTAAAAATTGATTACAAAATTCTGTTTTCCCAAATATAAAAAAAATCAAAAAAATTATGAATCACACTTGAAAAATCTATTATACAATCAATGTGCAATGCAAACACTAATGTATCAAAATACATTTCTTGAGCTATAACAATGATATTCAGTACACAGTTTAAAAATGTGTTCTGCAATTATGAAAATGAAAATTTATACTCTGAAAATTAATAAAAGATTTATGTACTTCAAAAAGAAATATCATTTTAGGAATAATTATTAATCAGAGTTCATTTTAAAGAAGTTGGGCAAGATAATGTCAAGCTCCATCTCATATGCATACATTACTTTAAGTGAAGAACGATTAACATGCTCAAATTTTCTTATTTCATGTAATGTCAAACATAAAGAGATTTGTTAATACCATATCACTGCATATATCATCATATATATGCAGCATAAACATATTAAATCTTTTTCACATAAGCAATTATTTTTTTTAAAGAATATAAAAAGAAACAGATCGAATTTAATGAATGTGTACTTTTGATCATTCTCTAAGGAATTTGTAATTATTAAAGAAAAGTTATTGAGTAAATATTTAAAATAAGATAGAATTATTTCTTATTTGCCCTTTTTGCATAAAATTATATTTCAAAATTTGTATCCTCTCTTTCAAAAAATGAATTCTGATTAATAGTTAACAAATTACGATACTTTTGCAGGTAAAATGTAATTTACTTCACATTTCAACTATCAGTTGACTACCACCATTATATATACTTTTATACTTATTTAAATCAATAAAATTTCCCAATATATATCTTTCTCTCTCTCACTTTAGAATGGCTAAAACTCATAAGGAAGTAGCCAAAATTCAGTACTGATTTCTGAAGGAATTGCATAGTAAACTAACATTAAAAGCTGCAATAAAAAATAGTAATTGCCTAAAATGCTGCCAAAATAACATATATATTAACAACAATATTCCCATTAATAAATATGCTAAAACATTCTTCATGATTGTAGATTGTCATTTTAAATACATTTACAGATTAATAAGCTATTCTATTTTTATTACTTTATTGATAGAATAAAGTAATAAGATTATGAAAAACATATTTAGAATGATTATTTAAATAATAGACTAAATTAGAGATAAAACAACAATTATTAAATGTAATATCATTGATATAATAAATACTTTTATATTTTTTACCATAATAAAAGAATAGGTGGGGTGGGGGGGGGATTAAAATTCTTGCTTGGATCAAAATGGATGTGAAAAAACACAATTACTTATATATGTATTTTTTGGTTGTTAAAGTCTTTTATGGTTAAAAAATAAAGTAATTAGCTATTGGCTGAAAGTTAACATCAAAAAAATGATATTTCCAAAAGTAATACTCAATTATTACACTTTCTGTCACTTAAAAAGAATGTAAATCATAAATTTAACTGAAGAACATACAGATTTTTTTAATATCATTATTGCTTAAGGGACACAGGGTAAAAGTAACAAAAATTATGCATCATTAGATATTTATTTGCTACTACCAATCCCACCCCCCCCCTCCCTTCTTTTTCAAAACCTCAAAGAACTGCATCTAACATTCATTCCCCAACCCAGTTAAAAATGTATTCTCTAGCAACAGTTATAATAAGTAAAACAATTTTTTCATCAATAAGATAATTCTAGAATTACCATGGGAAATCTAAAAGTGAAGAATTTGGAAGTCAGTCAACTTGAAAATAAAAAGAGGCCACTCTTACTAACATGTTTTCTTCAAATCCAAAGCCTGAAGCTAAAAATTTACTAAAAGTAGCTTCTATTACCATATAGTAAGCTTGACAAATTTCTTTCTTTTTTTTATTTAAAAATATTTTAGGAAAGTGTCAAGTTTGAAAAGAATAATTTTACAATAACAAAATAAAAACCTATTTGAAAACTATGTTTTATACACATGTTTAAAAAATATATCTTTAAAATTTTACTTATTAAGTGTTTAAAAACGCCAATATGTATGCAGTACTATAGTTTATCATTTTCATCTAATTATAAATTTTAATAATATTTCAATGAATGATAAGTATCTATTGATTACACTCAGTTATGCACAAGGTTTTGTTAAAATATTACCTAATATTTTAAAACATATGCATTTTTTTTATTACACACATGAAAGATTTACAGTAGAAATTCAATTATTTGGAGGACCAATTATTTAGATAACCTTGGGAAAAATAAATAGACAAACAAAATTTTCCTAGGTAAAAATTAGAAAAGATAGTGATACCTTAAAAGGCCATGTAAGTACACAAATTTATTGATATAAGAAAATTCTATTTTTTCTTAGAAATGATTTGTTTTTCATCAATTAATCAAATATTCAATTATTTAAATCAGTTCAGGTTTCAATAAATAATAATAATTAGAGTTTCACTGTACAGTTACTTGTTGTCACACGACAGCAGTAATACAGTTATTAAACAATACCTGCAAAAGTAAAATAAATAAATTAACTACAGAATTAGTTTTTATTACTTAGAGTAATTGGAAAATATCGTCATTGTAGCACAAACTTATTATCAACAATAAAACACACACACACAAATACAAAAAAAAATTACACATAGCTAAAGTTTGAACTAATTATTTTATCCTCTCATAAAACAACAGATATGCTTGGCATTTTAAAACAACAGATTCAGATGCTTCCCTAACAACAGAGTCACTAATGTAATACCATCGTCTTTCATCATTCAATTCTTCTCCAGAATTATTTTCCCAAGAGGAGTTTGTTTTGGAAAATTTGCGCAACAATTGCTCTAAATTGCATTGAGCTAATGGCAAGTTGCACATAAATGACTGATTTAATTGTCGTTTTGAAACTTTCACATAAGCCGTATAGTGTCCACTTCGTAGATGACCACTATGTTCAACAATTCCATATAATGAATACAAGATCTCATCCTTCACTGTGGCCATGTGAGGTAGTATCTGAAGAAGAAAAAAAAAATATTGGAAATAATTACAATATATAAGATTTATTTAGAACAGTGTATAAAAATATTTTTTTAAAAAATCAAGCAAATTAAAACACAGCTTAAAATACTATCAAATATCAGAAACAATTAAAAAGTTAATTGCAGAACTTCAGAAATCAAAACAGACATGAATGATTATGATTATGAACTATAATAACTATACAATAATGTTATTATAGTTCATAATCATAATTTTATCCAAAAACTTATTTCCCTTCAGTTGATAAAAAAAAAATGGAAAAATGCTTTCAAAATGGTTCTTTTTCCCGGATTGATGAGGCACCCATTGAACATAAACTTCAGAGAATTCAGGTTATTATTATTTAATATAATTTTATGCTTACTTTCATTTCAAACATCCAATTAATTAGCATTATATGTCTGTTAACAAGAATGTTTCCTTATTATAATCCTAGCATTTGTCACAGTTAATAGTTTTTATTATGATAAGCATCATCAATATCAATATGTTTGTTCTCAAATATGTTGCAATACTTAGCAATAGCTTCACACAATATTGCATTTTCATCATACTCTCTAAATAACTATTGATAAATTTCTGCATGGTCTAGCCTTTTTATGCCGAAAAAAAAAATCACAGCACATATTTGAATCTGAATGCCACCAGCTGCTGATGAGATATATTCATAACCAATTAGAAAGAAAATTAACTTTGTCACACTTAACCCATTATGTCCTGAGTAAAGAATAAATATTTACAGTGTTCCCATAAAGTTTTAATAAAATATCATTTTACCAATATTTTTTAATAAAAAAAATGCAACTAACTTTTTAATTGATTTACACATATAGAATAAAGAAAAATAAGATATTTCGAGATTTTTTACTTAGTTTTGATTAAATGAAAATGAAACCTTAAAAAGTAAACCTTAAATTTAAAAAAATAATAATAAATAATGCAAATAATTAAATTTTCTTTATTACTTAATTCACAGAATACTAACAAATTATTTAACAGTAATCCAAATGATAATAAAGAATACATTTCATCAAAAATAAATTTTAGAAATATTTATAAATGCAAATAAATTCTATCTAGAAATTATTGAACATCAAGAAAATGGCATGCATATGTATCACTAATATATATATATATATATATATATATATATATATATATATATATATATATTAAAAGATTTACAAAGTCTTTTTTTTATATTTCATATGTTAAATAAAAAAAATAGTAATAAATATTTAGTAAAACTGAACACATTGGTAAAAGAAAACAAAATGTTATTATGAAAATAAAACGTCCTTCTTTTTACAGAAAGATACAATTTAGATTTATTTTTCAACTGACAATTATTTTATTATCAACTGACAATTGTTACTTTATCTTATATCTTTTGATGATTCACATACGATTTTGTCAATATTTTTAAATAAAAATGTATTAAAAAGATGCTAAATACTTTAAGTTTATTTTTGAGCACAGTAACATTAAATTAAACATAAATTAATTTCAATACATACCAAACAAGCAGAACTGCAATAAGGAGTTAAATCAAGCGTTAAAGGAAATTCCACAAATCTATTCACTTTCCTTAAACTGAATCCAATCTAAAAATGACAACAAAAATAAATTATTATGCAGATTCATATGTAATTTATTAGATATATATAATCACAAGGAAGAAGAAAGTAAAATTTAAAATATTTAGTACAAATGAAGAAACAATTTGGAAGAGGAGAATTTGATAAACACAAATTGAAATAATAGAAAAATTTTTAAAGAATGTTAAAGAACATTTATAATCTATTTTCATCCCATTAAAGTTTACAGCATATCAATTTCAAATGTTTTAGAATATATTTCAATTTCTTTTTATAAATTGAAAGCTCTGTAACTGTATAATTTGTTAACTTTTATACTTTACAGTTAATAATACAATTTCTCAGCACTCCATAACAATAGATTTTTTCAATGTCTCTAAATAATTTTAGAAAACTCAATAATGAAATCAAAATTCATTAATATCAGAATAATTGAATTCTGTCATAACACAATAAAAGAAATTCAATTTTAAATCTGTAAAGTTGATAATTATCTAAAATTTTTTTAACACAACTAAACATGAAATTATGAATTCATACAACAATATCAAATTGAAATCAAAACGGATCTAACATTGATAAATTCATATAACAAATGCCCGAAACGAAAAAAAAATGAACTTCATAAAAAAATAATGAATTATACCAAACATAAACATTAAGAAAAAAATGATTAACTGAGCAATAAAATGAATATATCAATATAAAAAAAAATGCATAGCATATTAAAAATATAGAATTTTTACACAAAAGAAAATTAATCGATCTCAAGAATAATGAAATTTGGTTCCAAAATTACTAAATTTCACATTTCTGCAGAAATGGGTCATGTCTGTAAATTATCTATGCTAATAATAAAAATTAACATATATATATATATATATCTGCGTCTGTTGCCACTCTATATATTATATACAGAGTGATCAAGAAATAACAGGAGGTGTTCAGAGCCTTGTAGCGTGTTATGCACATGATAAAATATAACAAAATTTGACCACCATACACATTAAAGTATGTGGTTTCAATTTATCAAGAAAAAAAAAAATTAGTACCAAAAAACGCCAATAGGGGAAATCCTGGCGCTGCAATCAAAAACTTTATTATGTAATTTGCTTATACGGTACTTTGTGACATGACATCGAAGATAAAGGGAAGGGTTGCAGGAATTTATGTCATTCTGACAGTATTCGCCCGTCGATTGCGTTGTTACTACGAGAACGTGTCTTATTATTCAAGCTGTTTTATCAACAAGATGAAAATGCCAGTGCTGCTCTTCGTGAATACCGGCGGTTAAAACAGTTATGTTGAAAAATTTGAAACAGGAATTTTTTATGTGCAACCAGACCGAGGACGTAAAGTTATCAAGCAGGAACAAGTTGAAGAAGTTGCAACTACCGTTATGGATCAGGCGATAGCTGATAAGCAGGCTATCAGCAGTGCACATTTAATATCGAAACAAACAGATACCCCATTCTCGATGATGCAGAAGATATTGCGTAAGATTCTGAAATTTTATCCATATAAGATAACACCCATTAACTGATGACACTGATCTGTATGTTGGCAATTTCTGGTTGTGAGACAGTTCTGGTTCACTTGAAAGGCGTTGTGTGTCAAGGACATGTTCCTGGCATTCCTACTTTAAAAGATCAAATAACGTTACATGTCAGACGAATAAATGCCGATATGCTACCGTCGAAAACCTCGTGTACCACATGCAATTATTGAAACATCAAGTTGATGGTCACCTTGAGCCAAATTTGCAAATTGCTAAATAAACGTTTTTCATTGGTATTTGGTGTGTTGCTATTTACCTACATAAGCATATTAAACACACGTGAAAAAAAAATGCATTTTCATCAACATGTTGCTGTCATACTGACAAAAGCTCAATTAAAAGATAAAATTCTCATTGCAAATTAGCCATAAAAAAGCATGTATATTTATTTCAATTTCTGAATAAAATGAAATAAAAATAAAATTTTCTAAAAAAAAACAAAAGCAAAAGAAATTTTTTGTGGCCTTTTAAAATATCTATATATTGATCTAATAATTCTGTATTTAAGGCAACATAGTTCATACAAACAAGATATCTACTCAAATCGAGGGGCAAACTAATTTCTAAGCCATTAGCAACTGGTATAATAGGGAAAATAGTCTAAACAAATTATATTTTATGCAGTTGTCAATAATGATCTGATGAATAATTAATTTTTATCCAGAACATTTGATACTATGAGATATATTCAATAAATTCTTTCTTAATGCGACAAACTGCATTTTACATAGAATCAGAGAAATTTCTTTTAAAATGTCCCCTGAGATATTGCAAATATTATATAATATATTCTACAATACACATACAGCTTCCAATACTGAACGATTTTTCTTTCTGTACACATATTTTTTAATAAATATTTTTGGTTTCAGTGAAAATATTTTTGATTTGGTTGAACTTTAATCACTTTTGTTTCAAATTAAAGTTCATATTTAAGGGAAGATGATAGAAATATTAGAAGATGTAAAGTATAATAGTGTAAAACTTCTAAAATAGTAAAAGTTATAAGATTACTAAAATTTGAAGACTAAAAATATTTCGCTATGCGGGCTATTAGAAGAAGTTGCATTAAATAATTAATGGAAAATTTTAGCAACCATTAATCTCAAATTAATTGGTCCCCAAGGGCAGCTAAATGAATATTTCACATACCTGTTGAAATCTTTTCAAATGCAAAGTCAATACTGCAGGAGGACTGAATACTAAGAGTTGTTTACTAGCATTGCTATAAACAACAGCCTTTTTATCACCTACATAACAAATTAAAAAGTTAAATTTTCTAAAAAATAAATATTAAATACTTTTAATAAATAAAAGATATATTAAAAATAAACATAATGAATGTGTGTACATTGCAATAGCAAAAGAAAATTTTCTAAGAATACCAATCTAAGATGTACTATTATTTTTAATGGTATAAAAGAATTCTACACTAATAAAGAAATAAATTCTCAAAAAAATCTACAAAAACATTTAAAGATCACATCCTTTCACTTTAAGTCTTGAGATTAAAATAATCCTGACAAATAATTTTTTAATGTAAAACACTTTACAAGTTGTATGATGTATGTAATAATACCAAAAACAATCAGTTCACATGGTTCTTAATAGGATTATAGGGGGAAGAAGAAAAAAAAAGGATTTAGATTAAGACAATCTAATGATAGAATATTCAAAATAATTTGTTCATATTATTCAAAATAAAGCGAGTTTACATTTATTAAATTCATGCATTTCAAATTTTAAAAAGTTTGCTGAAATTTTTATAATATAAACAATTTGAAACTTCTATATGTTTCTTTCTAAATATATTAGCATCAAGCACAATGGATAGCCATGAAAAGAATAATAGAACCCTTATTTTTATTTAGCTATTATATACTTAATTTCCACAACTTTTTTACTAATCTTAAACTAAATAAATAAATAAGTCTCTTGTGTAAATAAGTATCCTTCTGAAATGTTAACATAAAATCATTTATTTCTGAAATGTCTTATTTTCATGAACCCAAGAACTTATTATTTCACTAGTAACCTGTATTATTATATTACTCTTGTTTTAAAAAAATTACTTATAATTTTTTACTCTCTTTATTTCTTTTTTGTCTGATATTTTCTACCATAATGAAAATCTTCCTCATAAAATTGTTTTAATAATTTATATGTTTGTAAGAAAGTGGAAATTAAAATGTTTGAAAAGAAACAGTTCATGTGATAAATAAGGTTCAGACTAGCATACATACATAACAATATGCTCAAAATATAATTTACAGTCATATTTCTTTTCTATAAATTTATGAGCTGATTCAAAAATTAATTTCTTGGTTCATGAAATGTTTAGAAGATCACAATAACTTTAGTAATTAAAAAAGAACATTAAATTGCCTATACTTGATGCCAATATTTTAAAAATAATAATAATTGCAAATATATCAAAATGAAATTGGAAATATATCTAAATTTCATTATGTATATTCAGAGAAATTTATGAGCATCTAAGCATCATCCAGGTGAATTTATGGCACTTACAGCCATGAAATCTAGCATACATACTAGTTACAAAGATGACTCAATACACTTAAAACCAAAATATTCAAATATAATTTTTAAAATTTTTATTCAATATTTCATGTTGTTTGAGACAATGTCTGACAGTATTTGGTCAAAATATCATTTCTGATAATTGCATCAGTTGTTATTATAATGAATTTTTTTATCTCCATATTTTATTGAATTTTGCAAAATTTTCAAAATCTAATCAGTTTTGTCATAAACTGTAGGAATTAAAAATAAAATTACCACATCCAATAAATGAATTGAATTTGAGAAAATGACTGAACCATTTCTCCCTAATTTAAAACAACAATGACCTAACTATCTATTTTTATTCATTTTCCTAAAAATTATTATAATATTTTAAATTATGCTAATTTATTAACAATTTTTTTCTACAAGCATTGAATAATCTCAGAAAGTTAGGCATAATGAAAAATTTTCCAATATCTGCACACTTTTCCTAAAATGGAAAAAAGACCTATAGAATTACCATCCATGTACATTATATCAATAAAGACAGGAGATATCGAAATTTGAATTAACATAACTGCAGACAAAATACTCACCTGATTTTTTACGCTTTATTTCACTACAATTTTCGCATCTAAACTTATTGTTTCCAGTCAGAAGTTCTGGTTTTGTAAAATGGCTGAGACAAGTATCAATTGAGCATTCTAGGGCAGCCATATGCTTTCGTGGCTTTAGTGTTGACAAAGACTTCAATATCCATTCCTTTGTCTCACTCTCAGTCAGATTGTGTGAAAGATCCCCCTCCTGGTCATTAGTACTTTTTTCATCTGGACTGTCATCTGATCCAGGAACAGTTTTGGAACTTTCAAAATCATCTGCATTTGGCGAAGAGGACAGGATACTTTCCTGTCTATCACTATCTCGCCTTATTCTGACTTCCTTTACTTGCATAGAAAGTGCATGTATTCTTTCATCCAATCCAGAATTTACTTCAGATATAGTAACAGTTTCAATGCTGTTTGATAGATCAGCCACCGCCGAATCATCGAGGCTTTCAACCTCAATAGCAACATTTGAATTATTTGTTTCCAAAGAGTTTGAAGCATCTACAGCAATAAGAAATAAAAATCCAATTAAATTAACATATATGATTTTAAAAAATATAAAAATAATTAGATAAAAACAGTTATAAATCTATTAAAAAAATTTTCATGTAAGTATCTGTTTGTTGCATTCAAGAAAAAAATTTTTAATAACAAAATTAAAGCTATAATAGAAATTATATGAACAATCAGATAAATAATAACTTGATTCTTGAAAAGACAGAAGCTAAATCTTAAAGCATTTTAATTTTTAAATGTCAACATGAGATATGCACTCTTATTAACGGTAGGGGGGAGAGGACAGACTTGGGCAGTTTTTTAAAAAAATTCAAAAATGGGAAAACTATGCATTTTAAAAATAAAAATTTGCCATTACTTTTTTGCTTACTTCTAAATGCTCAAATGAAGAACACTAAAGAGATTTGTTATGTCTATCTAACTGCATTTGAAATAATAAGCAAGCAACCTTCATCTTACCACTACTAAAATTCAATATGAATTTCAAGATAAGTACATCTCATATAAAGTCATCTAAAGCCACTAGATACTATTTTATACAAAGTATTACTGTTTTTATCACAAACTTATTCATACTTTAACTGAAACAAAATTCATCAAAAATATTAATCCTACAAGAATTTCTAATATTCATTCATTATTTTTAAAAGTACTAGACAGAATAAAGAGAAAAACATAAGAGAAATATAAATACAAAACAGCAAACCATTATCTACATTTAAAATTAAGAAACTGGAAACACTTTGCCACTAAAACATTTTAAATTTTAATATTAAAATAATTCATTAAAACCTCCTTTCCTAAACTATTTGATTCTCCTATGCACTGAAAATCTCTTTCTTTCTTTTTGCCTTTTCAATTGGTTTGCACACAGACTTTTAAGAAGAAAGTCTTTTAAATTCTCACTCTTTTTTATTTTAAATCATTTAGTTCACCAGCAATGTGTTTCCCTATTCCTTTCAAAATTTTGAAATTGCAATTATTGCTCATCTAAGTTTTTGATATTTTTTGAGCAGACTTTTTGCAGATGACCTGAATTCTTTTATAATGCAGACATTATCTATTTTAACATATTTTTTTTCTTTCTTTTCAATTCATTTAAAATCAAACATTTTGCGATATCTGTTTCTTTTTTAAGATTTTCAACTTCAATATTTTTATTTAAGGGAAATTCCCCTTTAACTATGGCTTAATCATCTGACACGACCTTTGGCTTTTAAAATATTTTGATAAAAACTTATCAATTTGATTAATGGGATTAAAACTCCTAAAATTTTATTGAATTGCACGCCATAAAAAGTTGTAAAATTCTATTCAAATAACATTTTTTCTTCTTTCTTATACTCACGTATACAGAAAGAATGGCTTTCTTCTTCTAATAGCAATAGAGGCGGCGTTAGCAGCGGGGCAATTGCCTCCCTGTCGGCAACCGCTAGCGCCCCTCCCCCTCCCATCAGTGAGAGATTGAGAGTTCCGTTGGCAAAGTTTTTACCACTTCAAGATGGTTATAGAGAGCTGGGTATTAACGAATATGATAATTTGAAACCCCTCTTAAAGTTAATATACTGTAAACAGTCGAAATGTCCAAGTAAAGGTTTAAACAGTTTGATTACATTTAGCAAAATAATCAATAAGGTGGCAAGTCTATAAGTCACATGTTGCCGATAATTTTTATCGAATGTCGAATGTTAAGTCCGCAAATTTACAGACACCAGATTCAAATGACATTCATTCAGCTAATAACTTGCACTACTTTTGACAAGGTGGCTGGTGAATAAGATATCGCATTTTGACGACAATTATTGGTCAGCCGACTAAGAAAATGCAATAAATGTTGACGTTAAAGTCTTTTTGCAAAGACGTTAAAGTTTGTGAATTTTCCGACATCTGACTCACATGCCATTCAGCTTATAATTCTCACTACATTTAGCAGAATAATCAACAAACTGGTAAGTGAATAAGATGTCACATTTTTGTCTCCTGTTCTTTGTCTCTCGACTAAAATGACATCATTGTTTATGGAACAAAAATTGTTTGCATCCACTATTTCGATTTCTTGTCAATGGAATTATTAGGAAAATAGAAGCTTTTTTTATTATACACGAATAGGGCTATGAATGGTTCAGAAAAGAATTGTCATTTTATTCATTCAATTGTTACTTTCTTGCTAATGAATTTGTAAGTTTATTTCAATATGATAATTATCTGACTAAAATCTGGTTTATAGATAAACTATATTTAATAAAAAATCTTTTTCTCTCACCACTCTTATGCAATATGTAATGCAAAGAAGAGTTACTTAGATGTAGCCAAATTATGTGAATTTACTATACATCAGCAGAGTAAGTGAACTGCATAATTATAAATTAAGTTTATTCACCAATAAAATCTCTGTCTTTTGTATTCTAATTTATTAGGCTGCAATTGTTAATGAAATATACCGACTGCAACTGACGACAAAATTTAAATATTTGTGATATGGTACTGTTTTAACAACACTAAAAGCTTATTAAATGTGTACTAAACCTTTTAAATAAATTAGCATCAAAAGTTTTCAGATTCTATCTTCAGTATTATAAATATGCAATTAGAGAATATATATATATATTTCTTTTCCTCTTCCTTTTTTTTCTTCTTTTAATTACTTCAATTACTCTGCAAAAACTATATAATTTCAAGGTAGGACAGGTAGCTTCAATCTTAAAAGTAGGAGTGAAAAAAAAAAGAATCAATGGGATTCAGGTAGCTCCAGTCTTAGGAGTAGGAGTGAAAAAAAGAAAGAATCAATGGGATTCAGGTAGCTCCAGTCTTAGAAGCAGGAGTGAAAAAAAGAAAGAATTGATAGGATTCAGGTAGCTCCAGTCTTAGAAGAAGAGTGAAAAAAAAAAAGAAAGAATCAATGGGAAATTATTCCATCTAAAGTTCCTACCTTGAAATGATGGGAGTTCTAATATTCTTCAGAGTACCGCTGTCAAAGATAAATAATTTTTTTCTTTCTTTCAGAATTGGAAGGAGTTTATAAGAAAAAACTTACAATTAATTTTTTTTCATGTTTTCCCTTCCATTGATAGTATCTTATGTATTAATACTTTTCATATAATTATATATTTCATATAATTATATATTGTTCATTTTCAAGAAAAGTAATCAACCAAGGAAATGTTTTATGAATTTTTAGATTTGATCATTTCATTTTATGAAGTACTATTTTGCTTATGTTATCATTATCCAATATTACGCATTTATAAATTATTGTAGTTCAGTTTAATTTATTTTTGTTGAAACAAAAACATTTTATAAGTATTAAAACAAAGATCCAGAATATTAAGAACTGCATCAAATTCAAAATAATTAAAATCACATTCCTCTTTAAACTCTACACACTTGTCCAAATATGCTTTATAAAATGTTAATATAATCCTAATATTTTATCATTCAAAGAATTTGTATCAGTTACATATGTATTTGTTTGGAAACTAGGAAGTTTTTTTTATGCAATGTGCTTGCATCCCTTCTCAGCTCCTAATCGGAACTTTGGTAAACAAAACATGAAAGTGGTATTTACAACTGCTATGCTTTCAAGAATAATATTTTTCACAGCATTTAAAAGTTTTCAAACAGCTGGTAAAAAATTATTTTTATTTCTTTCACCAAAAATGGTTTAGGTGGATAGTTTTTTTAAGGTGATAATTTTGGTCACTGACAGGAAAATCCTACATTTTGCAACAAATTTATATAGTTTTAAATGTTAATATAGTAAATTCTCCGTTTTAATATATAACACCAAGTCAATCCACACTTTAATTACATGTTCAAAGCATGGGGGGGGAGGGCACTTTGTACTTGTGGGTGAGAAGCTTCTGGTATGGTGTTTGGTTCTCGCCACCCTTGAGAGTATACAAAAGGGTGGGAGTAGCTATCTCCCATCAATGTCCGAATGTACTTCCTTAGGCAAAAGTTGTACTGCGGCCGGTGATGGTCCTAAGGACTCAACCATGGCTCCCAACAAGGTTGTTGTTGCAGCGGTCCGTTCATTCATGTTTTTCCATATGCCTACTGGTAGGTTGGAATAGTTAGTTGATGATGTTCAGCAGCAGCAGCATTCAAAAACCTTCTAGTTCTACAAAGATTGAGCAAGTATTTTCTAAAAACATTACAAAAACTACCCTTATTGCTGGTGAATCTTTGAATAAATAATATTAAGATAAAAATAGATCCATATTTCATGTGGATATTATTTCATTATGTCAAAATGAGCTATAACATGCCATAACTGCCTACATTTATGAGCAATATCAAAAATTCTATTTTGCATTTTTTTTATCATTCAACAAATGAAATCAACTTCCAAATTATTGATTATCTATATATCAAAATATATGGAAACCTTTCTCAAATCCAGTTTTCTACAGAATTATGAAACTCCTGCAAAATATCTTTGTCCACGGAATGACTCACATATCTGGTTTCAATTTCTTTCTTTCTTCGTTTTATTATTATTGTTGTTGTTTGTTTGTTTGTTTCCCCTTTCAAGTCAAATTCGCAAATCCATTAGTAACAATTTATTGAATGTTTCGTCAAATAGGCTATCCACATAAAGTTTAGCCAGAAATTTATTAATTTATTTTATCATGAAGTTATGCTACATGAAATAAAGTAAGAACATTTTGTTAGCCTTAAGGAAAACTTTTCAACAATTTTGAAATATTTCTTGGAATAAGTTTGAAATCTCCTAGTAAACTATACAAATAACTCCTTCCCACACTTCAAAGACCATTTACGTTTTGTATCCACATATTGTATGATGACACATTGGATTACACCATCCATTGTGTGAAAACATAATGTATGGAATAAATCACTCCATGAAAGGACAATCATTCACTGAGCTTTTTAAAGATTCCTTGACAGTTTTGGAGATGATCCTGCTTGCTCCCTCCTCTCTTAATATCCTAAGAGAAATGATTTATAATGGCAGTATTCTCATTTCAATACCCAATAGTTGTTAATAAAATATTCAAAACCAATGTTACAAACTGTTTCTCCCATTCTCTCCTACAAATAATAGATACACAATTCAACAATTTTTCAGGGATTCTAAAAGGACCCGGAAACAAAATCAAGTACTTTTCCAAGAGTTCCAAGTATAAAAATATAAATCAAGAAGATTTTAAGAATTTTCAAGGATTGTGGGAACTATTTAAAACTACATAAAATAAATGCATCAGTTAATTTAATAATTAGAGCAACTGAAAGACATAAAAGTCATAATATGTTAACCTTCTGCTATATTAAGAGTTCACACAAAAATTATGGGATGTTTCATTTATTTACACAATAAAAATATTTATATCTGTAGTTGTTGCTAAAATTGCATTAAATCATTTGGTATCTTTTAGTATCTCAATAGTATTAAAATGGAGACCAAAAATATATTAAAACCTTTAAAAATTACTTCAAAATTAATTACCTTCAGAATGCTCAACTGGACCATCAATATCTTCTTCATCACTCAAAAATAGTTCAATATCGTCAAATAATAATATAGATTCAACTTGGCCAGATTTCACTGGGGAAAAATTCTTATGCACAGGAATGCTCTCACCAGTCTCTTTGTCAATTGTATGACTTATTTCACAAGTTTTTTCTAATAATTCCATTTTCTCAGAATCTGAATCATCATCACTTAATATGTCCCCATTTGGTAATGTTTCCTTCAATAGTGGCAGTACTGTGGATTCATTATTTAATTGACTTGGCTCATCACTTTCAACATCAATCTCAGCATTTTCGTCAATTTCCTCTTCATTGTCAACTGCAGTATCAGGTAAGTTAGAAGTGTCAACTTCTTCTGGCGAATTTCCATTTAATTCAACTGGTTTTTTTATCTGTACCCTTTTCAGTTTTTTCTAAAATAAGAAAGATTATATTTTAGCATTACTCTTTAGATGCAAATTATAACTCTAAATTTCTAGAAATAAGAAGAAAATTAACCTTAATGCTGGTAATATTTTAGAAAAAATTTTAATTAGTTAATTTTTTTAATCATTTACTATCTTTGATAGTAAATATTTAAATTGTTTACTATCTGTAAAATAAATTTTAAAAACATATCTATTTATTTTACAATTCTAGAGAGATAGATTTCACATATTTAATTTTTTCAAAAACACACAACTCCAATTTTATATTGAATTGCATTTAAGTTCATCATGCAAAAACTTGCTTAAAATGATAAGGAGAAAGGAATTATCATTATAACAGATTGTTTATTAAAACAATCTGAACTCATGGAAAAGTAAAATAATTCTGGATGGGTTTCTGCCATATTCTACGAATATTTATTTTAATACTTAATGGACATAAGGTTTCTGATGACATAAATAGAAGAAAAAAAATACATCAAAAAATCAAAAACTTTTTCATTAAGTATTGTAAAATGGCTGAAACTATAATTATGAAATTGATTTTTCACATTAAATTTCTTTATAATCATAAAAATTATATAAAAATATTTATTATATGCAGAAATTCAAAGATACAATTTATTTAAAAAAATGGGTGTGTCTTGTTCTGAAAAGACTAATTTTTCTTTCAAAAAGTATCCTTCCATTTAATGAATGATCAGCTACTTCATTTTTATACACACTAGGAGAAATAATTTTTTCTTTTTTAGTATAATTACAATAACAGCATATGATTTTTTAAAAAGATATAGTTATATATATTTTTTAATGAAAGGGAAAAATACTTAGATTACTTGTGATGTAAAGAAAAGTTGATAAATGAATCTGCATAAGAATACAAAAGCTTCTGCAACCTTTAACAAAGAGATACTATGCTGAGTAATCAACATAGAGACCTTTTCTTTCTTTTCCATTTGCTTCATCTTCTTTTCTTGATGTTTGCTAGGTTTTGAGTAATCTTTTTTAGTCCTGTTGAGTACCTGCTCCTCATTTTCATCTTGATCCGATTTCCGACCTCGAATGGGCTAAAATAAAAATCTCTAATTTAATGAATATGTCTAATTTTGCTTTAGATTATAATAAAGTTCAGCATATTGTCAAGAAAATGGAATGCTTTAGAATGCAAAATGCAAAGCAAGGAATGATTTATTATTGTTTACATAAAGTATTATTATGTAATATATAGCCTTAATATAAAACATTTAAAAATTGCAATTTTACTTTTTACCAATCTCTAGAAATCTTCTTGCAGTATTTTAAAATAATAAAAACATAATAATGCCCTTTTCTTTTGATTTGGTCACTGTTAGCTTTATGAAAACAGGTGTAACACTTATTTCAAAAAAAATAGTTTGAGCATAAAGCATTGCTGATATGTATTGTATTTTAATATTTTAGATGAATTATCACAACTTATTTCTTCAAGTTTTTTTAAATGACTAGAGTACATAATTATATTACACCTAAACCATAGGTCTAAATAGAGATGGGGGCTTGATATTATTACACAATCAAGTACATGGATGAGATGCTACTGGATAAGTAAATAGTCTGTTTCTTCTTTAAAGAATAAAAGCAATATTGTCATTGTGGGTGCCTCCATCATAATGATGAAATGCAATTTTTATAAGAGAAGTTTGCACCCTAGTCTATGATAGCCCTCACAAGTCGACCTTAGCTCTGCTTTTATACTATTCATACTGATTGTCATTCAGTTAATCTCAATACTTTAATTGAATAGTGTAATAAATTCAAACATAATTTTATCAGTAATATTTTTACATCCTAGTAATTTTTCCTCACTGTATGGATAAACCACTACAAGCAACAGCAAATACAAAACCATTCAAAATTATAAGATTTCAATTAAACTTTCACATTTTATGGCTTTATTTGCATATTCCATATTTCAATGCTTCTGCTATTCTTTATAACTGTATGTGATTTTTTAAAGAAGGAATAAGATTTCAGAAAATTATAAACATTATGTAGATACAATGATTGCAATTATTCCATGAAATTTACACATAGTATCACTGAGTTCAATCCTTAATTTTTGTTCCAGCTTTTGATTGACTGCTAATAACAATTATCATCACTCTTCAAGACACACGATTACCTCTTCTAAATTCTAAGAAAATTTACAACAATGTATCAATATGCTTCAAAATTAGGCGATTACCTATAAAAATACTCTTTGGAAATTCAATTTTCTTCTGAATTTTTATTTATGAACAAACTGCTTGAAAATCTGTATGAGAAGAAGTTATAAAATATGTTTTATTTAATGCTCATTTCAATTCAGGTGACAGACATGTGATGATTTTAATTTTAATAAAAGACTGTAACTGCATTACAAGAACATGAAAAAAAATTATAAAGAGTGTATATATATATATATATATATATATATATATATATATATATATATATATATATAGCATATTTATTTTCTGAACAATAATTGATACAAAGTGCAAAAAATAGTTGAAAATGTACTTAAGAAAAAGTGAGAGATAATAAGCTCAATTACAGTTTTTTATAAATGATATCAATAAAATTAAAATTATATGATAATAATTATTATGATTCTTAGCTCACTTGGGTCCTAACCAAATCAGTAAAGAAGCAAAACTTCTAGTAGCTAATTTGTACTTCTAATAGCAGTCTTATACTAGCAGATTTGTAAATACAAAATGTAGCAGGAGTTTTGGATACAAAAATTTAAGTTTCAAATCTTAAAATTTTTGGTAAAAATAATATTTTTTTTTTTTTTTTTTTTTTTTTTTTTTAATTTCTCTATATTCAGTAAATTACATCAGAAGCGTAAAACAAGTTTCTTAAAAACCAACTATTTTTTTATATATATATATTTGATAGTGCACTAATTTTCTTTTATTGCCAGTAATCATTAGAAATAATATGGGTAAATATGAATGAAAAATCCTCCTTTAGAACACAAAATATAAAAGAACAAAAAAAAATTATAAGCAGAAAGAATAAAAATTTTGTATATTAAATTTTAAAATCCAAGCTTCACAGTACTTTGAGTCAATATTACAATTGTATATATAATTTCATGACTATAAGTGCAAAAGATTTGTCTGAACAATATTAATATCTCCTTTTGTAAGTACAGATAAAATATTAAAAAAGAAACTGAGTTTCTTTTCTTTATATTTTTACTAAGAAAAAATTCAAAAGAATAAGTTTTCTATTTCAAGTAATGGACATATCAAAACACAAGACAAAAGGAATGCTACAAGATACGCATAACTTTCCTGCAGATAAATAATCAAAACATATGATTTTAGATGATAGTTGCAAAAAGTTCAGCTCAAAGTTCAAAAATAACAAACACACTGAACATTATTTCTTAAATGTTCTCAAAATGTTACTGAAGTGAAGAGTGATAATTTTCTTTAAACATTTATAATACAACTAGAAAAATGGACCAGATTTTTCCAGTTTCATTAATATGTATTTTTATTAACAAAATTATAAAAAAAAAATATTTAAAGAAACAAAAAAACTAAATTATTTTACAATAAAAATTATTGTGTGCAACAGGCAATATAATTTAATTAATAATCCATTTGTGCCTTTCATTACAGCATATTAGAAAATACCACTAATGTTCACAGCTTTCGAATAGAAACAAAAAATTAAATCTTCATCATTCCTTAAGATGCTCTATAGAATTACCTTGAGATCTGCTTGCTTTCCTCCATCAAGTAATGCAGGTAGGTCGCAACTTTCTTGCTGTTGAAAAATGACGCTAAATTTAGTTCATGGAACTCATTCGCAGGAGAATTGGGTAAAAGTATTGATTTTCAATAGCATTTCTAAATTTAAAAAGTTTTTAAAAAATCCCTCTTTTCATACTTAATTGCAATAAATCTATTTTCTGATTTTATATATTGTTATACTATTTATCGTAAGTTATTATTTAAATTGCCCATAAAAATTATTTGAAGGGAGAAGACATTTATTATTCTGAAGTAACATGTCCTTCCTCCCATCACTTCGCTGCCAAATAAAAATAAATCTAGTCATAGCAATAATAGTTATTTAAAAAGATTCAAAATCAAACAATATCCATCATCCAATATATTTTTATAAATATACCTCACAGATTTAAGAATTCTACAATTTCAAACATTAAAGTTCTATTTCATTAAACTTTAACAAAAAATGGTCAGATGCATAAATATATAAATCTTATTTTATTCATCAAAGCCTTTTTTTTTTTTTTTTTGCTTATTCATAGTGTTTGATAAACATTTTTTTTTTAACCAGCATTTTTTATATTGATAGTATTTTCAATAATTAGTAAGAAAAAAAAATATTTAAAAGCATATATTGAATATAGAACAAATTAGCTTAAGCCTTTGTTAAAAGAAGAAAGATAAAAGCACAAAGGTTTGTCTTCAAAAGTAGCACATTTAGAATAAAAAACTTCTTACCTTTTCTTCAAACAATGGTAATGACATATCCATAAACGGTTCAAATACTTGAGATGACTAAAAAAGAAAATCACATCTAAATTATTAATTTAATTTTACTAATTAGTGTGAGAAAAATAAATTAAGAAATGTTAGTCTGGTCAATAATACAATTTAGAGTGAAAATAACATTATAAGAAAAATAATAATAATCCTTTCAAAAATATCTATAGCAAATTTAATTAATACATAATTTTTCAAAACCTAACAAAAACTTGGCATAGAAGTATATACATATACTGCAATATATATATATATATATATATATATATATATATATATATATATATATATATATATATATATATATATATATATATATATATATATATATATATATATATATAAGTTCCATGTTAAAAAACATATTGGCTAGAATAAGCTTCATATTTCTGAACCATACACAAATGACATTTTTTAATGGGATTTCACTCCCCAAATATCTGAACTATATATTGAAGCTTTATCAACATTCAGATTTTATGTAGACTAAGTTTATTTTGCATGTCAGATTTTAAGGAAAAACAAAATCTGTATCAATTACTAGGGTGTCACAAATCTAAAATTTCCCAATTTATGCATTAGAATAACAAAAAAGAATTATTTTTAATTTAAGTAAATTATTTTACATCGATAAGAAAATAATTCCATTGTGCTTCACAAATATGAAACACATCAAGCCATCACAATAAACATGCAATTAAAAAAATATTTTTAAGAGAAATCCTTCAAATTAAAGCAGAACTTACCATTTTACATTCTTCACACAAAACTGTACTTATAAGAAGACCACCAAAAATTTTATCAACAATTGTATGAGAAGCATAAGATCCATAAGCTAAAAAAGAAAAAAAATGCTATGAAATTAATTTAAGTTTCTTTTCTGTCAGTTATACAACATTATTTTAAATTATTTATTAATTATGGAATTCATATATTTTGAGAAACACTAGACACTCAGAAACTGTTAGAAACGTCAAAGGCATAAAAAGGCCTCTTAAAATGTTTGCATGTAAAAAGAAGATTGCCAGAGGACAAGAATAAAATTATCTACAAATTTATTTCCAAAATCCCATCTTATACAGAATATGAAACATTCAATATAAGGCTGGTATAGATATTAAATCTATATTGAGTAAAGCATCTCAGTGAAATCTGTAACACGGGAAAGAATTAAAAATACCCTGCCTTCATTGACACAAAATCCATTCTGTTTTAGCATTCAAGCAACACAGACATCTGGCATCTATTTGGCTAACCATTTAATTTAGTTAGAAGTTATTAACAATACTGCTCATGCATACATTATGTATTTCATATTACAAATTAAATCCTAAAATAAACATTGTAAGTTTAAAATCACACGCATAAGAAGAAAAAAAAAATTCAATATATGTAAGCTTTAAAAATACTTTTATATTCAGGGATTCCACTTTACACTTCAACAATAAAATTTTATAATACACAGTTTAAAGGTTCAATGAATAGCTAGTATTTGATAATCTATACCAGTTATATGCAATCTATTTTGCAGATGATCAGCTAGATTCAAATAATATTTTGCAGCTCCATTAATTAATTGAGTGAAATATTTAATAAAGTACAGCTGTAAAAACATTCAATAAACTGGTATAAAATGGACCCATAATGATTTGTTTATATTTGATTACTGTAATTTGGCATAAGTATGATTTAATGCCAGACATTAGTGTTTTAATATAATTTAATGAGTGAGGTATAATACCAAACATTATGTTTTTATATATAAAGATATTTAGATAGATTTATTAGTGTTTACCTAAGGCTTAGAGTCTAATTACTTTTCATGAAATAAAAAGTAATTATAATATTGCACATTTCACATTTCATTTACATTTTTTTTTTAAATGTGCCATTGCAGCAAAGGTCAGTAACCTGAGATCTCCAATTTTTATTATGTGACATTTATGCTGATTCGTTATATTCTCATCTCGGAGACAAATTGGAGATTATTACTAATAATTTTTTTAAAAAAAAATTTTGACATCACATGTTTTTATATTAGTGTATCACTATTATTTTTTATCTGATTTCAGTAATTAATTTTGATTTGAGCATTTTTTTAATATTACAGATGGAGAAGATTCTATTGCAAGAAAACAAAGATTAAATAGAGGGAGAATTACATGCTGGAGGGCAAAGACAAAGCCAAGAGACATTAAATAAAATTTGAAACATAGTTTAAACTATACTGACCCCTTTAGGTCTAATTATACAGAATGTGCTTCAATGCAAATAAAATGCTCTGGTTTGGTTGCATTTGGTTGCCCATACACTACTGTTTAATATACTAGCCACATTTAATGACCTGTTTCTTTGCTCAAATTATTGACTTTTTAGGCATTAAATGATTAATATGAAATGCACATATAAAATTTAAAAAAAAATACTTTGTTATATATGATTAAAACCCTTAAAAGAATTTGAATCAGTTTAATACATATGAAAAAGTTTATATGTTTTGAAATAAAAGCAGATGCGAAAAATTTAATATGAACTTAATGATTATTAAAAAAATGCGAATGAATGCTTTGTTGGATAAGTTTGAATTCTATCATAATATTTAAAAACACTTTATCAGATAATGTATTGAAATTATAATCGATTTTATGGGAAAAAAAAATTTCTTTCAGTAAAAAGGTAATTTTTTGAGTCAAGATAATTCAAAATCTATTTTTGTAAGATAATCATTTTGAAAGATGTGAACATAAATTTCCATAGGCAAGTTATAACAATTACCCATCTGGCAGCAATCATCTATTTTTGTGCTTGATTAAACTTTTTACTTGAAGCCTATTTCTAGATTCTTTTTCATATTTTCTTTCCTCTGACTGAATGTACTTTTTGGTGACATGCTGAATCAACTTCAGAATATTTCCAATAATATTTTGGAGTTTAATTAACTAAGCAAAGCATTGAATTCAATGCCGCAATGAAATCCATGTTTAGCTTATATTTGACTATTTGCCATTCAATAACAATAAGGGTGATCTATGTGCCATGTACGTTAACATTATATATACAAAAATAGATAGATAGATGTATTTTAATTTAATTTTTACAACTATACATGTATATATTGCATATATTGATAAAATATATGCATAATTCTTTTTTCCATAGCACACAAACACTCATAAAATATTAAATACCCTTGACCAATAAAAATGTGCTAATTAAGTTACTAAATATGAATAAAATCAAATGCAATTACTTTTGCTTAAACATAAACTGTTCATTAAACTGATGTCTTTACAAAAAAAGAGAGAGGCTCTTTTTTACCTTTTACCAATTTTTTTGTATCTTCGTCAATTTCTTCAGGATTCACGTTGACAATATTAAAATATCTCAAAATTGCCTTCTTTTGCCTCTATATATAAAAAAAAAAAATTTCAAGCATTTTTATTTCATTACAAAATGGCTTCACAAAATAAAATAACAATTAGATGTGGAGCACTATTGGATAAATTAAAGACATTAACTTGTTTGAATTAACAAAATCACTACAAAAAAATAATAACTTTAAAGTAATAGATTTTATGTCACATCTGTAAATGCATTGTAAATATCATAAAAAATTAGTAACAAGAATCTGCTATACTTAAAAAAGAGAAACATAAACATTCTGTGTCATGAAATGGTTAATAACTATACTAATAACAATAGTTCAAATCTATATAAAATAATGAAAAAATCCAATAATATCACTTTTTCTTACCAAACTTAAGCAATTTATTAACTCATAGGAAAAATCATACAATTTATAAATACATTTAAAAATAAGTGCATGATTATAGAAAAATAAATCTATTAATACTACAATTATAAAAGAAAAAACCTTTACTACAATTTAAATGTGCATATAATTTGGATACATTTTTAAAATGATAGCTGTTACTTAAAATCAAGATAAAAATAATTAGCAAAATGGATAAATCAAACTTTGGAACAAACTAATTAAAAGTTCAAGAAAGTAAATACAGAAAAAGGTTTTTTACTAAGAAAAGTTCTAATGAATATCCAACTCTTTTTCATTTACTTCGTAAGTAAGATCTTTAAAACATTTTTTTTAAAATAATTTATTAAATCAATGCTTCAGAGTAAAACTACAGAAACAAAATTACCTTTACTTCATCTTGTCTTATACCATCTAAGAACTGTCTTAATAATTCATGACTATCTTGTTGTATAAAATATTGAAACTGGGGAGACCTACAAATAAATACAAGTACATAATTCTCAAATGTTAATGTAATTAGTGATTTAAAAATTCAAAAAAAAATGCAGCAAACTAAAAAGTAACCGAATTTTACCAACAAAATAAATGCGAAAAAAATATTTTAGGAATAAGTCATCTATATAATAATAATAATAATAATAAAGAAGAAACAATAGTAACAAATAAGGTGTATTACATTTATAAAAATTAATAATAAATGTTTACTTTGTGAGTGAATCTCAAATGGAAGGAATTTTCTGCTTAACTTTTGTAATCACATTATGAGGAACCTGATTTAACCTGATATGTTCTTATAGTTTTACCTATAAATCATTTAAAATAAAAACCCAGAAAACAGAAGGAGGAAAAAAAGAAACTTACTTTTTTTGTAAATCACGAAAAAGGTCATCTGGATTAATGGTTTCAGATTTTTGACAATGTGTATTCATTCTCTTTAAAAATTCTGCAAAAGTATGGACAAACTGGAATTCTTTTGGTAATGATATCTTCAGAATTTCCTATCAATATAAAGAAATAAATGTTTTTATAGAAAGAAGTTATAATATAAAAAAATTACTGCAAAAGGGAAAATTAATAATTACAAAAAAAAACACGTACTTAATAATTAAAAAACACGTACTTGAAAGATATTCAAGCCATACAAACAATATAAGTTCCTTACTAAATTATTAATTACTGAAAAATTTATTAATGCATCATCACTTAAATGTGCTTTAAAATAAAATTAAGCTAGCCGAAGATGACTTCATTTTTTATAAAATACCAGAACCATCAAGATTTTAACATTTTTCAAAGAACTTTATTTTGATTACAGTATAAATATAATAATTTCTATTAATTTGTCTCTCCTTCCTTTTCTTTTGTTTGTATATAAATATAAATTAAGAGTTAATTAAGATAAAGAGTGTCCTGTCAGTTAAAGTATCTATACATATTACATGACCAGAGACAAACATCACACACACACGGTTTTTCTAATACATGTACAGCTTACTGTCTTAATACTATTTATCGTCATTTTTTTATTTCGAAAAAGAATCTAATTATTACTGTATCTTTGTAAATAATATTACATTTCTCTTAATAAAAAGTATATAAAACACAAGAGTCAAATATTTTTTTAATCTAAATTACTACAATAAGACTTTTACTTTCTGATTATATAATTTCAGAAGAGAAATTTAAACATCATCATTGTTCCTGATAAGATTATCATTATATTAAACAATATATGCTTGTAAGATGCATGTTAAGATCATAACCTATCCTAAGTTATTCAAAATTGTGACAATTTAATAATAAAAATGTTAGTTTATACTACAGAATTAAATATTCACAGTGGTTGGATAAATATTTTTTTCACTTTCTATAATTATGCAAACTATTTAGAAAACTTTAATTAACTTTATTAAAATTATACTAATATGATAGCTCAAAAGAAAGTACAAAGCAGAGTGAAAAATTTCTCAATATACAACCTTTGGATTTTCTACTACAATATCATCTTCAACCACTAATTCAGGTATTTCCCATTTATAAGAAGGTGAACATGATTCTTCTAATGCATGATAGAGAAGTTTTGTTTGGCTTAAATTCTGAAAAGAATTTAAAGTATGTTAAAATTACACCTCTGTTCATAAAATGAAATTATAAAATAACTTATAATAATTATAAATATGTAATTTAAATCATAATCTATCTTATAAAAATATAACTATGAAAAAATTTCAATAAAATTTCTGTCTTATACCAAAAAAATTAGTTAATAATTAAAATAAAGAGAATATATAATAATAAATACAGTACATAAAAATGTTTATGTATGCCTTTTTGAAAATATACATAATGAAGTTCAATTTAGAATAAAATTACAGTTAGGACCAGAACTATTAACCCTTTTAATTCCTGTGCTTTCTGAAACGTATTTTTTTTTTTAAAATCTAAAACAATCCCAAGTAAATGCAATATAAGTTAAATATTTTTATTCCTCTTTTTTCAAATAATTGTTCATTTTCTTTTATCTCCATATTTCCAACATACAAATTATTGTTAACTAATGAAAAATCATGTACAAATTTTAATAGTACTTTATGTACTATTAAAATCAAATAGTACCAAATAATTTTTTAAAAGTTTCATTTTTTACCACCAGATAAGATAACTTGTTAATTACCAAAAGCCAAATTTGATATTGAAACATAACTATAAAAAGGTAAGCTGTATGTTAATTAAATTTTAAAATCAATTCTGCATCATAAATTTAATCATTCAAGTACTCCCATTTTTTCATTTTAAGAATTATCAATCAAGATAACTTACAGTAAAAATTTTAATATATTAGTGAAATTTAAAAGAACTTTTTTATTTAAATATAAACAAATTTATTTCCAAAGGAATTGTTTATATTTATTTATTAACATCAAAAGAGAATAATGTTCCAAAGGTGAAAACTTATTAAGATATATGTAGAAGCTTATTAAGATATAAAAAAATTTAAGATATAAAAAAAATTAAATATAAGAAAACTTATTAAGATAAAAAAAAATTTTAAAAATTCCAAACAAAACAGCTAAAATTTATTACAAATTTCAGAATTTAAAATGAAACAGAAAAGTACTGCAAGCAAAATACTTAATACAAAATTCTTGAAAAATACTTAACATTAAAATAATCACAGTTTTTCAAAACAAAAAAAATTATTTTACTTATTTTTAATTTAATATTTTTACATAGTTGCCAATATGTTGCTTTATATTAATATGTATTTAAAAATAAAATCTTCATTCTGAAATTCATTAAGAAGTTCATACCCGATTTTTTATGTAAACAATTTTCACCACTATGTTAGTGGATGAAATTTTACACACAAATCCAGCTATAAATTTACACTTCAAAATTGATCAAAATATATTACATGATTTTTATTTTCTAAACCTTTTGCAAGGTGAATCACCATATCATATCTAAAACTCTTCATTGTTTTAGGAATTTTTACTTTACAGTTCTAAATTCAAGGTATCTCTTAGATTAAACTATACAACTATATTTTTATACTTCATTATGCTAATTTCAGAGCTATGTATTGAACTATTCCCAAGTGATCTTTAAATTTCACAAGAGCTTCCTTCATTGAAGCTTCTGCTGTTGACTTAATATTTTTATCAGACTTTTTAATTTCATCAAAAAAATTGTATCAGTCCAAACCTTTATTGAAAGTAATTTTGTAAAGATTCTTTTTTTTTTTTTTTTTTTAAATAGAGAAAGTGAAACTATTTTTATCTTTCTTAAGTTCTGATTCTCTATCAAATATGTAAAAATAAAGCTTTAATTTTCAGAAACTTATGTTTTTCCATCATATTTTTTCACTTTCTCATCGTCTATAGTTATGATTTTCGCCCAATAATTTGTTAATCTTGGCATCTTGACTATGCTCATTACAAACAAAACTGTTTAAAATGCCCAAATTTTTTTTATGTGCATGATTGGAAACAAAAAATAATCTTCTTATCCTCGCTTCTCCACACAACAATCTGCATATGTGTTTTTATTACATTGCATATCTTAACAGATTTCATCAATCAAATATATTTTAAATATTGCAAAGTTAAAGAACCTGTTCTTAAATTATAAACATGACCCAAGAACAGATCAAATTTCAGAATAGAAATATTTTGATTTTCTACTGAATATTAAATATCAGATTGGATATTAAATCCTTTACCAACTAGATTTATGCATGGGCTAAACTAAATAGTGCATTATAATTTCACATTAGCACCCTGTAGTATGAAATAAAACAAGTAAGGAGCTGACTGAAATTCCAATGCATTACTGGAATTAACAAATAAATAAATAAAACTCATTTGCAAGTCCAGATATAATGAAAAATTGTAATCAAAATATTCTATTCACTGCAAATATACAAATATGGTTAATGATTAAGCAATATTCCATTCAGACTGTGACAAATATATCTTCAGAACTTCAGTACAAGAATATATCATATTTCTTTTAATTTATAAATAATCCAATGATTAAACCAACATTTTTTTTTAATTTGAACTTTTATTTTCATAGTTCCAGTTTTCCAAATAATCAACAGAAACTTTAAAAAAAAAATTAAAATTTTTAAGTGCCGTTGATTTATTATATATAATGCAAAGTATTAAATTCAATTTAAAAAAAATTATCATAAGGAGGAAAAAGCAAAACATGGTAGACTTTTTTTTAAAAAATACAGACACAGAAATATAGAAAAAATGGGGCATTTATTTTTTTCAATAGATAGCCACAGAAAAAAAAAAAGAAAAAAAAAACTAATAGCCAAAATTTTTAATTCAACTCTGAATACAGATAACGAATAAAAAGATATTTTTAAAAAATTACCTGCATAACAGCATTGAAGTAACATGTATGTCCTAAGTTTTTAAGACCCTGAAAGACAATTTTTATGCATTTAAAAATAAACTTCATGATTTATGATAAATATCTGTAAACTTCACAATGTATCATTACACATAAAAAAATCAAATAGTAAAATTATTCATACAACAACAAAGGAACAGTTAAATTCTTAATGCAGAGAAAAATGCAATAAGAGAATATATAGAGAATATTTAATTTAATACTTTGGAGTTTAGCTCATTCTTTAAGAATATTGGTTATGTTTAATATAAAATCATTCTTTTATTCATAGCTTTGCATTTAAACTATAATAGACATTTTAATGTTTCTATTTTAGAGACCTTAGATATATTCTCTTTATTACATGTGTGTTCTAGTTATTATTAGCAATGCCCATGTACATAAAGATAATGCAAAAAAAAAAAAAAAAAAGAGTATAAAATTTTTAAAAGACTCAAAAGATGTATTTTACATGCTAACTGATATAAAGATATGGAGGGGAAGGGGGAATTGCATTTTAAATCTTTAATTCACTTTGGAAAATATGACTTAAAAAACTATCCTAAAAATTATCCAATTATATTAAATATATATATATATATATTGTTTATATAAGCTACTACATATTTTATTTTAGTTGTCTTGAAACAGAAAAATTACTATTAATATATAAACTGTGTGTGTGATATTTTAAATTTACACAATAGCTCTTAAGTTTTAAAATTTAAATGGCTATTTCATGTTTTGATTATTTTAAGAACATCTGTACTACAGTACTTAAATTTGATATTTTTAGTACTGTAGTACAGATACTAGCATTTGGGGAATTCATTAATGTAAGTAATTTTATAGATTTTTATTGTGATTAGAATGCATTTTTTTGCAGTTCTTAGTTGATTTCATAATCTTTTCATGAATGACCCATTACTCAGAACTAGGTGGTCACTGCAATTTAATTTCTATCCATACCCTATCTAATAAATTAAGCATCATTCACATGTAGTGAAACAGCAATGTAATAAAAGGTTGCATCTACTTCAAGAAAATTATGTGATCCTGATGAGATAATGGTAGATACTGTCCCACTGAGACAATTATTTGCCATTTTCCTGGCTATATCTCAATTGTTCATATTAGGACAATATCGGGAAAATAACAGAAAGACAACTATTGTACAACAATTAACTTATGCAAATCTATCTTCAGACTGTATTAGATTATGTTTATTTAATCAAATATACGATCTTAAATTAGAAGAACAAATTGATTGCAGCTACTTATTTCATACAAGGAGGGGGGGGGGGGGGAAAACAAGGAAAAAAATAAAGAAAAGGAAAGAAAAAGAAAGAAAGAAAGAAAATCTAACTCAGCAATTTTGCAAAACCAACAAAATAGTATCATATGTTAAATTTTCCATCACTGGAGAGGGCGACAGCTTACATTTTATCCAATTTAGCAACTCAACGTAGCCTGTAATATAACAATTTTTTAAAGGAGCTCTTATAGACTTCAGATTTGCAATTTTTTTTTTTTTTTTTAGTACTTTCTTGTAACTCATATGTCATCTTTTATCTGCTATCATGAATAAAAATATGTTTTCTGACTGACAGAAAACTTATTTTACTTAGATTTTTTTTATCAGTTTAACTATTACTTTGCTTCTAAAGCAGCTATCAAAATATATTCAAAATCTTATTTTTCAGACTGATATCTTTCAGACAACCAACACACTGTAATTTAGAATCACCATCAGTTTGCATATAGGATTCATTATGGAAATGAGTAACTGACCGATAAGATTTGCCCAAGTCAACCATCAAAAATGACTAAAAGGTTCACAATATCTTTTGTTATGGTGATATGATGATCACACTTTGATAACATTTAAAAGGCACTAAAGGTCTTTACTAAGATCATTTTTTTTTGTTAAATTTTAATCAAAATTAAAAACAGGTACTTTCTCACAATTAAATGGTTCTTTGCACAATTTCCTAGAGAATGATGCTGATTTTATCATCTCTCCTTTCAAGTATTCACATAAAAGATTGAGTGCTAATTCAGCAACTACTGCAATGGTTGCTAAATATTCCCTTTGCAGATAGTAACATTTTTCCACCCTTTGATTAATATTAGGCTTTCATAATTAAGAGCTTCAGGTAATGAATCAAAGTTGCTTTCATTGCACTTAGCAATTTTAATACCAATTTTATTACTTACTGTGATATGACTAACAAATTGCCTATCAATCTATTCGGTACATTTTAACTTATATTCTTCCTCCTTCAGTATCTTTTCTACCACTAATGCATTTCTTGTGCTTTTTAATACATGCCAGTTTATATCGTACCTTGCAGCCTGCTTAATAAAATAGTACCAGAATCTTACTTATTTATATTAGTAAAATTCTAATTTTCACAAAAGTTTGAAAATTTTATCAATAAAGCACAAACTTAAAATGTAGTGCATAATCTTTAAATATAATTTTTCTGCCAGCAGGCAGCTAAAACTAAATACTTAGTAGATATTAAAATACAAAATCAACAAATTTGTGGAATAATGGTAGAATGTGTGTGAAGGAGGGAGAGAGGGTTGTATATTTCTTTTTAGATACTAAGCCCTTTCTCAGATCTGTAGATTCAAGGCATATCTTTTATCAGTATTTTTCAGTTAATTGATATGCAAAGATGCAACTTTTGAACCTTATTAAGATAACATAAATCTAAAAGAAATTATTGTTTTTCCCATCACCTTAATGTACATTCCTTGTATTATGAGTCTGAAATCAAATAAAGTTTGGGAATATATATGAAAAAAATATATATGATGAAAATTTAACAAATAATTCAATAAAATGGAAGCTAAATAAAAATAAATAAATAAAATAATTCAGAGTTACAGATGTACGTCTGTGTATTGCAGAAGATATTTCATAATTTATATGAGATTTTATTCAGTGACTTAGTAAAAAAAAAATTGCGCATATTAATAAATAAAATTTTAAAGAGAGTGATAGCATACTTTACCATCAAATTATATGGCAAAATAAAACAATTATGCTTAACAACTAATAAGTATAAAAGTTTCATGTCATTACTAATTCTTAATTTAAATGATTTTTCAAAAGCAAAATTTGATCAAATGATTTTCAGAGGAAATATAAAGAACATCATGGTTTAAATTCTAACAATGCTGAAAAATTTAATCTATTAATACTTTCACGTTTGCATGTTTCATAAAAATTTCTTAAATAAAAAATTTTCAGATAAAAAATTAATAATAAAATAACATCAACATTTTGCTTATGAAATTGAGTACCATTTTAATTAAAAATAAGTCAAAGGTTTAAAAAAAAATACATTCATTTTGAACGTATCTTATTTATGCATCAATTTGAAAACTCTAATAAAATTTTTTGGCAACGCCCTCCTGATAAACATACTTTGCTTTGTTAACATGATAAATCTTATAGGTTGGATATGATCTATAAATTGTGCAAACCATTATGTGACATAAGTAATTTAAAATTCTTTTGAAATGGCTAAAAGAACACACTATTGGATACACAACTTTGGAATTTGACATGCAGCTACTCCTGGATATTCTCTAATAAATGGGGTTTTTTTTAAATTTTAATTAAAAATTAATTGAAATTCTAGCATTTTTTCTCAACAACTTCTGAGTATTACAAAAAAGAAAACAAAACTAGTTTAAAATTAAAGACATTTACTTTCTTAGTAATAGTGATTTTTATATGAATATAATTTTATTTCTAACTAGCTGCCCTTAGTAACAAATTTGTTTGTATACATTATTAATTTTAATAATTGGTAAATAATTATGGAATGTGTTTAAAAATTATAAACATCCCGCCTCGCTATTTGATATGACTGAAAAACAGAAATTTAACTGAATCATTTAATTACACATTTCTAAAAAATTAAGTGGAAATGAAAATCTCGCTAGGAATTTAATGACACTAGTAAAAACATGCAAATGATTGTTATGATGAATGAGTTTGAATTAATACATAGCATTTAAAAACAGTTAGAGATAGCCTATCAAATTAAATTAAAAATATTATTAAAATTACAAGGGGTATTGTGCAGAAATGAAATGATATCATTAAAAATATAAATTTTTGAGTCTGAGGATAATGCAAAGACTATTATTGTAAGAGGATTGTTTTGGAAGATGTGAACATCATTTCCCGCAGGCAAGTCATAACAATTATTCCTCTAGTGCAGTATCCCTTTGTGCTTGGTTTTATTTAAAGCCTATTTCTTGATTTTTTTTAAAAAAATATTTTTGCTCCTCTTGTTAAATGTACTTTTTGATAATATGGGGAATTACTCCAGTACATTTTAAATAATATTTTGCAAAGCCCCCTTCATTGACTAAGCAAAGCATTGGATATAATGCAGCTGTAAAAACATTCAATGAGATCTGTTCGAAGAAACTGCAGACAGTTGTCATTTGGCAATAAGTAATATGTGCAATTTCTATGCCATGTATGTTAATATTTTACATTATTATAGATTCTAATAATTCAAAAAATATTTTTATAACACACTATTCACTATATTATTTACAATATTTACATATATATATATAAACAATATGAATTTCACTAATTTTTTATGCAGAAGGATCATTGTAAAGATGAGTAAATTTTTAAAAATAAAATAAAGAATAACTAATCAAGCCTTAAACATTAATATAGTAGGTTGTTTCAGATTAAAAGCTTGAGTTGCCTTTAGTATTTTGAATTATAGATTTCATAATACAGAGTACATTTTTCAATTCAGTTTTTAAAAAAAACATTTTAAAATTTGTAAACATTTCTCACCTTTACACAATTTTTAGTAGGAACTACACTTTTTTTATTTTTGTTTTCTGTTTTTGGTTCAGGTTGTTTGGGTGAAGCCTCAACTTCATTATTTTTTATATTATTCTGCTCTTTCAGAACAGTCTCTACTAAGCTCGGTTGATTTGAAGAGATTTTCTTTTCATCTATAATAAATAAAATAAATAAGAATATATGGATATGAAATTTAAAATGCATAAAATATAAAATTATTAAAGGATACTAACTTTTGGCAACTACAACATTGCTGTTATTTGTGTTCATTTTTAAAATAAACTCTACACTCTGCTTCAGGTTGCGAGAAGATTCAAGCTGTATCTCATCATCACAGTCATAGCACCTACAAAATAATAGTCTCTTAAAATTTATTTTAATGTAATATATAAAACTTTAAATATATATTAATATAATTTCTGAGCTTATATTAATATATGCAACTACTAAAAGAATTAATGGAATAAGCATAAGTATTCAGCAATAAGCATTCAGTAATTTATTTTATGTACAAATGAATAAGGGTTAGGAGAATGAATATTTTTATGATCTGAAATGTAAAAACTCCTAAAACCCAAATTTTAGTATTAGATTCAAAATCATAAATTTTAAATCATCAAAGAAAAAAAGATTGAAAATCTCAAATATATAAGGGCTATTGTCCTAATAAAACCTTTAAAGGCAGTGTTCTTTTTAATGGCCTCTTTTCCCTAAATAAACTATTTTTATAGAGAGCATCTCAGATTTCTAAATTATAATTTAATGTGGAAACAATCAGAGTATTTAATTAAATTTTATTTTAGAAAAATACAATATTTTTCTTTAAAAAAAAGCATATATAAAAACTTACCACACAATGCCAGATGAAGAACTTAAAACTAAGGAATGACAATCTGAATGAATTGTTTTATAATGTTGGAGGCCATGTTTCGCAGGTGACAAACGTCCACATCCTCGATATCCACACTGAAGACATAACCACACTTCTACATGGGCTTCCTCAGATGGTTCATTTTGTAAACAGCCCTAGAATATTATAAGTAATGTAAAAAATATTCATTCATATTTCTACACCAAAAAAGCATAATGATTAAAATGTGTTTACATACACTGCAAACAGAAAGATTTCCAGCATTCTTCAAAACTCGCTTAACACGACCCAAATTGACAGCTCTAGGAATATGAGGACAAATTTTTCCTATAAAAATATTGAATGAATGAATATTTATTCACAAAACAAGATACATTATGCCTCAACATAGTAAAATTATCACTAACGGAAAAGAAAATAACATGGATATAGCTGGAGTATTTTTATTTGATTAAAAGTTTCAAAACAATAATGGAAGGAAATTAGAATACAATTAGTGCATTTTCAAATGATATAACTTTCAAAATATAAATCGTACTCTTCAATGCTAATTGAGAAGTGAAGTATCAAATGTTTAAATTTCATTTTCATACTTTCACCTTTTCTCATGAAATAGATAAGAGTGCAAATTCATTTTTATATTAAAAGAAAATAAAAAGATTTATTTTCTCACAGTACTTTTCATAATAGTAACTTACAATCTAAATTATTTTGGTGCTTTAAGTTTAAGAAAATTGAAAATTTCCGTTATTTGTTGTAATGCAGTGAGCATGTTGGGAAAAAAAAAAAAAAATGATGTAACAAATGGATTGAGCCATTATAAAAATCAGCATTAGCTTTGCCAGTTCAACAATATTGATTATTTGTATAAAAGAATGAGACTTGCATGACCAAATGTTTCACATGAAATGGGAAGAAAGTAAAGACTTTTTCATACAGTTCACATAAACTAATACATTATATTATACAGGAATCACATAATTCATAAACAATCATTTTGAAGTTTTACATTACTAATAAAACTGTACTGTTCAATAAAGGCAAAAAATGAAAACTTATAATAATGATATAACTCCAACAGAGGATTGAACAACTTATTGATGCGAGTCTGGTCTAATGAAAAGAGCAGATGGGGACTTTTGCAAAAACATATTTTTTATGTACTTTTATTTTCATAGCTCCAAAGCTTTCCAATCCATAGTAAATTTAAGCCCTATAATTATAACCTTTGCAGATAAATTTTTCATGAAACTTTGGTTTCATTCTTCTATATTTAAAATTTTAGGTGGTTTGAAATCAAAATTGTATTAAATAATTTGATAAAAAAATTTATTAAAAATACAGCAAGCATTAAACTAAATTCAAAATTAACAAAAATAAATTTAGCAGAAGAAATAGTATATGCATGTTAATCTGCAAGCCAATGATAAACTTTAAATTTAATCATATGACATTGGAAACACAAGCAAATTTTAATTACAAAAAAAAAAAAAAAAAAAAAACCTTTTAACATGCAATTTTTGGCAATTAATCTCTGGCATGTAGTCAATATATAATGATCAAAGTAATTAATACTTGAGTCTTTTATCCTATATATTGAATAAGGGATCCCTGCATCTTTTAATGAACTTATTATTCTTTATTTATCAATTCTTATTTCTAAATTCATTATAAAAGTAATATTTGTTACAGATACACAATAAAAAAACAAATACAATTGCACATAAAATCAAAATATTTAAAGATAGACTATAAGTCATAACAAATTAAAGTTTCCTCTTCATTGAAGATAACAAAAATCAAAATAATAAAGCTTTATTAATAGTTTTAATAACTTCTAAATGCTTCATTATAACCTTCCGAGAAACTCTCAATAAGTTAAAATATTGGTACCTAATGCTCACTTTTCTTGGTAGTTACCAAAATATGTTTAAACATGCTCAGTGTAATTTCTATATTAAATTGAAAAATTGGAGTGGGAAAAAATTTCATATTTTGCAACAAAATTTGGTAATTCTGGAATTCATTTCGACTGCAGCCACTTAATTGGATAGTATCCTTTCTTCTCATAATTTATTAAGAGTTTTATGTGAACAATAAAATGCTACAAAATAGTGCACCATCATCACATATACAGGAATGGTAGAATTATCAATAATACTTGTTAATAATTGTATAATTATTACTATAATAATAGTATTAATATATAATATAATAATAAAATTAACATGTCTCAGCCTTCAGATTTGATATGTGCTGGTATCCAAGATAAAGAAATCAGACCATCCATAGTAAATATGCAGGAAATACAAGCTGGTACATATTAAATTTTTAATTCATATAAAACATATATCTGTGAATTGTTAATTTCATTAAGAAATTAACATTGATTGTTAAATGAATGATCTATGAATTGTTAATTTAATTAAGAAATTAACATTGATTGTTAAATGAATGATCTATGAATTGTTAATTTAATTAAGAAATTAACCTTGATTGTTAAATGAATGATCTATGAATTGTTAACTTCATTAAGAAATTAACAATTCAGGTGCCAACATTCTTATTTCAAATTTTTTTTAATTTCATATATGTAATATTAAATAAGAAAATTATCTCTAAATTATAGGAGGGAAAAAACTTAAAAGATCTTAATGTTATTTTACTATAACATCAGCAAAAGGTGACAAATAATTTAAAATGCAAAATTTATATATCTGTTTAAAATAATGGAATGAATTTAAACATGTTCATTAAGTACTATACCTTGAAAAGGAGTTTCATTAAGTTCTTCTTCAGAAGTATCATTCACATCCTTTTGACGTTTCTGTCTATTATTTTTCTTTTTTGTCATTTTGTTTTATTGAAGAAAATCCAAGCAAGCATTCTTTTACAATAAAAATGAATCTGAGATTACAGTTTGACACCTAGAAAAAGAAGAAGAAAATTTTCAGAAACACATAAATAGCAAAGCACTGCTTTAAACTATTTGTCAATATATTTTATACAAAGTTACCCAACTGTGATACCAACCTAAATTTATTAATTAGAAGAATTTTAACTTTTCTATAACAGCATAACTATTAACTTAACTATTAACAGCATAGATTTGAATTTCTTTTTTCAATATTAGTAGAGAAAATAATCAGTAGCAACCATTTTATAAACCATAATTGTTTTCATTTCTTTCATATTTTAAATTTTTTCTCTAACTTTATACATATATATATAACTTTTAATTTAACATTGATTTGTGCTGATTTTTGACTAAAATACTATCAAACAGAAAAGATTTCCTAAGAATTTTTAAGTTTCCTAAAAAATTATGATGTATAAGGTCAATGTTTACAAATGCTTTCATTTCTTGATTTTTGTTTTATCATACACAATATTCATAACTAAACAATATAACACACAAACTTCAAAACAAATGTACAGTTTCATATAAAAAATAGGCCTCTATATCAGAAGTATATTTTAAAATACTTATTACATAATAAAGGAATATTTCTAACCCAACAACACTTTTCTTCTATGCTGGCAAGTCTATTCTTTGTCAGCCGGTATGAGTCAACTTGAATTATTCTTTATCTAATAAAATATGCTCAACTTCATTTGATTTTTCTATCATCAGTCATAAATTAACAATTCAATTTGTAGTCATGCTAAAATAAATTCTAAGATTCAAATTTTATTCATAATTGCTTCAAATATGTTTCAGAAATGTAATTCCTGCATGAATGAAAAGAAGGCATATGTAATAATTAATTTTAAAAAAAGATAATAAAAAGATAAATAAACAAATTATGCATTATGAACAGCTCATAAGTGAATGTACATAGAAACTCATTATAATTTAAACTATAAATTACCCATAATTTAATTTGGATAAAATGCCCAACTGGAAATAACAGTTTCTTTTATTAAGGTAAGGTATTAGTTTTTTAAAAGCAGGCTGCAATTGTCACAAAGTATACAAATTTATTGAATATATGAAGTAACTCAAATGAAGACAGCAAAATTACAATATAAAAGAAAAAATTAAAAATTTTATGCATGGATGCATTTGGCTGACATGTCAGTTGCTGCTTTATTCAAAATTCATTTTACAGTCAAATACATATTCAATCTAAAAATCAAAATAAAATAAAAAATAAGCAATATTGTAGGAGGCAAGAGATAATTTTTAACTTAGTCAATAAGATGCAATCATACTTGAAAAAAAATTTAGGAAAACAACTTAAATATTAAGTATATAGGAATTTTTAGAGCATAAATGAAATATAAATTTTACATATATGAAATATGCTTAATGATATTTCTGTTCAAGAAGAAATATGACAGGTAAAACAATACGGAGAATTAGTGAAATATTTCAAAAATTCAAGCCACTGCTTACTGCTAAAAGTGTGATAAGCCACTGAGTACATATATACAAGACTAATTAAAACGCTGATTTTGAAATAATCTTAAAATTATTGGTCTAAAAATAATTTCAAAGTACGAAAATACTATTTTTTCAGATGAATTCAAAAATTATTAATATAAATTGAGAATGAGATTTGCAAATTTTACACCACAAACGCATTACCGATTGTTTAGCTAATCTCGTAAAGAAATCATTATAAATACACAAAATTATACCGGATTATTTAAGACCAATCAAAAGAGATTACATTTAAATATTTTACTTTAAAAATAGGTCGCAAAAAAAAATCATATTCATTTGATTAGAGATCGACTCCGGAAAATAAAGAAAAAGCCACATGCAAATAGAATTTTAAAAGAAATCATTAGAAAGCAAACAATAAAATCTTCCAGAAATGTATCCTAAAAAGAATAACAGGCGAGAAGACAAATTTTAATACCTTAAACTTTCCACAAAAGTCGAACTTACAGAATCCCGAGGTCTTCCTAACATTCAATTCAAATTTTGAACAAAATCACCATGATTGTGTAGTATCCAAACAAACTACAGCTGGCTGGCAATTCTAATTAGATGTTGCCACCTCTTGAAGAAAATATTCTTTTGAATAAAACAATTTTAAAGACGCAACAATTTATTCTATTTTCTATATCTGATAATTTTACTTCTTTATAAACTTAATATTAAAAATACCGTAACTTGAGTAATAAAAAGAATGAAAAACCAATGGCGATCAATAAAAAAGAATGTGAAAGACCTATACGTGCAAAACCTGCAACCGTGAAAATTTCTTAATACTGATCAAGTTGCAAACATGGTCCGCTTAAATCCTTCAGGTGGATGGTTGAAGTTTCTGTCTGAATCTTCGGTTTGATTTATTGTGCTTATATTTTATTTTGGAATGATTTCAAGTAGTTCGTTTTAATCCTTTCGATGAAAAGTTAACTAAATATGCGAAAATTTTTCTTCGCATTGTAATTGTGGATATTTTGTAGGTAAATGAAAGTGTTCCTCCCATCTTTTTTTTAATAAAATATTTTTATTTGTGTTTTAGTATAAGTTTTGTTATATATAAAGTGTCGAATAATTACTTATTCGTTTAATTGGGACTTGACCATATTTTTTTTTTGTTTGTTTCGAAGTCTCGTTTAAATTAATTGTTTGAATAGATTGTTGAAAACAACTGATCTGTAAAATTATTATCGTTTGTTCCTCTCAGTGTAAATATCTTCCTTCTGTCTGGTATTAAACCTGAATTTTGTATTTTTGAAATCAAGTCCTTAGCTAAGAGAAAATTTCAGTTACTTTCTCTATGGGATTGCGATTTATAAAAAAATTTTATTCTTAGTTGAAAACAATCATTTTCACTTCTCTGAAGATGCAAGTTCAGTAGTATTTTTATATGAATTGTGTTGTTTTTATTTTTGTTTCACTTTTCCTTATGCGAAAATGCTTAAATTTTTGGAGAATTGAAATTTAGTTTTAAAAAAATCAGCATTATTTTATATTAACTTTTCTTAATGATTATCTCATTTAATTATTTGTTGTTGTTAATACATATTTGAACACTGGAAAAGTTTTATCTATTTTATATAGTATTATTTAGGCTGGTTCTTAAAATATTAATGACTAGTGGCCTTTGCAATCAGCTGATTGTTTTGTTGTGAATCACTGGACTTAATTTCAATTCAATTGCTTGCATAAAACTTTTGGGATTCCCTCATCAAGATCTTTTATGATCATAATTGTGGTAAACATTAAATTGTTGTTAAATTTTAATAGTCGTACTTTTGCTCAATTTATTGTGTATATAAACTTTCCCAATGAAATAGTCCCATGGCATTGTGTTGTTAAAAATAAGTGTTTGACTTATCTGTTTCTAATTGTAAGCTGCTTTTTCCATAATTTAATTTCACATTTTTCTCCTTTTTCTAAATTGTGCGGTTGATAAACAGAATTACTTTGAATAATGAAAAATATATCAAGTGATTAAATATTTGAAGAAAATGGTTTGAATTTCTTTGCATCAACAGAATTTGTTACAAAATATCTTTAAAAAAATGCTAAAATTTAGAAAAATTGCATTGTAACTAAATTAGCATCTTGAAGGACTTAATTTGTAAAATTATATGAAATTCAATTTTGTGCTATAATGTTTTCAGGATTTGTTCTGTTAAAACATCAAAATTTCTCTTTAGTTTTAATTTGTCAATAAATTTTTAATTTGCTTCTAGATGCATGTTCTCATCTTTGAAACTATATACAGTGACTCAAAAAATTGAGAGTACACCTTACGTTTACTTGATAAATGCGACTTTCAATATAAATAACACATTACCGGGAAGTGCAAACTTATTTTTATACATAACAAATGGTTTAATTTAGAGTAAAAATAAAGAAAAACCAAGGAAAATCTTCTAAATTGAAAATTTTCAGAAGCATTTTAAATAAACATACGCAGAATTTTGCCTCAAAAAATTGAGAATACACCAATAAAATTTTTGCAATATCAAGCATAGAAACAAAGTGTCACTGTTAACTTGCATGTCTTTTGGCTCTTATAATGGCCTCTAAACGTCATGGTACCGATTCAACCCATTTTTGGTGGTGTCTGAAGATATTTTCCCCCATTCTTCTTGCACCACTTGTTTTAAATGGGTTTTGTTTCTAATTTTATATTTTTGAATCATTTTTTCGAGTATGGCCTACGAATATTCTATGGCATTGATGTCAGAGTACTGTGGTGGTGTGTGTAACTGTTTACAATGAAAAAGACATCATATTTTGACATTACGTGCATTCTGTTTGGGGTCGTTGTCCTGCTGGAAAATGGAATTTCCATCTAAACCCAAATTTTTAACACTTTCTTTTAGATTGCTGCTACCATATGGTTCATCCAACTTGTTGCAGAAACTTTTCAAATCATAGTCAGAAGTGTAAGTCCTGAAACTGTGCTAAATGCCATTAGACAAGCTGGATATAAAAGTAGCATTGTTAGAGAGAAACCATTCATCAACCTGTAAATTCAGTAAAAGCATTGGAAGTTTGCAAAAACTCATCAATTGAAGACCAATAACCTTTAGAAGAAATCTATATTTAGTAATGAAAGAAACCTCAACATTTTTGGCAGCGACAACCATCTTACTGTATGGAGAAAGCCTAATGCTGCTTTGTATCCAAAACATTTACGTCCTACAGTTAAACATGATGGTGACTCCGTGATGATTTGAGGTTACATGGCTTCATCCGGGGTAGGAAATTTATTTTTTATAGATGTCATTATAAATGATACGGTTTACTTGGATATACTTCGCAGCAATCTAAAGAAAAGTGCTAAAAATTTGGGTTTAGATGGAAATTTCATTTTTCAGTAAGACAACGACCCCAAACAGAATACACGTAATTTCAAAATATGGTGTCTTTTTCATCATAAATAGCAGTTACACACACCACCACAGTACCCCGACATCAATGCCATTGAATATTCGTGGGCCATATTCGAAAAAGTGGTTCAAAAACACAAAATTAGAAACAAAACCCATTTAAAACAAGTGGTACAAGAAGAATGGGATAAAATATCATCAAATACTACCAAAAATTGGTCAAATCGGTACCATGACGTTTAGAGGCCATTATAAGAGCCAAAAGACATGCAATTTAATAGTGACACTTTATTTCTATGCGTGATATTGTAAAAATTTCATTGGTGTATTCTCAATTTTTTGAGGCAAAATTCTGCGTAGGTTTATTTAAAAAGCTTCTGAAAATTTTCAATTTAGAAATTTTTCGTTGATTTTTTTTTTATTTTTACTCTAAATTAAACCATTTGTTATCTGTAAAAATAAAAACATGTTTGCACTTCCCGGTAATGTGTTATTTATATTGAAAGTCGGATTTATGAAGTAAAAGTAACCTGTACTCTCAATTTTTTGAGCCACTGTATGTGCCAAGTCAAGCAGGTTGCTTTTAAAGAGTGCAAGCTGACTGTTTGAACTATAGCAGGGGTGGTGAACTTTTATGGATCAGCATGCCATATATTCTAAAAAAATGTTTAGTGAGGTACAGATGTGCCATCAAATAATTTTGACGTGATTATTGGGAAAATAGTAAAACTAAATACTAACAACTCTTTATTTACTACAAAAAATTGCATTTTGCACTGTATAGTAATAAAGATTTTAATTATATGTGTAATTCAAATTAAAGTAACATTAGTGTGACTTCTTTTGTTGCAGACAACTTATATTAGGATTGCAAGATGTTACTTTTCATAGAATACATGCTGAATTTGAGTCATCTGCCAAACAGTTTCTAAGCCAAATGGTCTTAATGTTATTCATCCCTGAAAATAATGACTCACAGGCATAGTTAGATGAAAATATGGTCAAAATAGCATGACCAGCTTCTCTAAACTGTTAAATGTCTCTGGAATCAAATTCCATGTTTCCAAAATTTCATTACTGGCAATTTTACATATATTACTTGTTAATCTTTCTGTTTCAATCCATTCCAACTTTTTTCTTGTTTCAATAAATTTTTGAATCTATATTCAACTAGACTGGAAATCAATCTGTTGCATTTTAAATTCTTCAATTTCCAACTAATTGAATTGAGACAAGTTCAGTTTATCAAATGAAGTCACATCAGGCTGGGTACATAATAAACTTGAGCGTTTCTGATATATCTTTGAACTGAGAAAATCTGGATGAAATTTCCTAGATTGACAAATCAATTATGGAAATAAATTCTTCAATAACTTTTCCTTCGCCTGATTTCTTATCTACATCTAAATCTTACTTGTAATTGAATTTTTTTTTTTTTTTTTTTTAATAATATCGTTCTTAAAACATGCAATCCAGCTTCAAAAGCGTGAATGAGATCCATCATGACGATAATTGTTTTATTTGTATCTTGATGCTTTATGTTCAATTCATTGAAATGTTGAAATATGTCTGTAAAAAATATCAATATGTCTGTATAACATGCAACAACCGTGGATGTTATGTGGAACCATTCTTTGCGTTATTCTAAAGATTTAAATAATAGTGCCAAATAGGAAGTTTCATCTAATTAGAAAGTTAAGTAAATTCATATGTCAAGGGGTTGATGTAATATAATATATGAATACTCTTTGAATAACTATTTTAATCAATATTTTTTCACGACTTTTTTATCCAAAAACTATTACAAATTGAGAAGCTTTTGAAATTAAATTATTTTTACTGTGAAAAGCAGGTGAAAGAAAAAAAAATGAAGAAAATAAAATATTTATATATATGTTTCCCGATTGCATAGTACTGAAGGTAGAATCTGAAAAATTTTGGTACCAATTTATTTAAAAGTTTAGGGCACATTTGATAAGTTCTTCTAGAGTAGCTAAATATATTACATGAATACTATATCGCATATGTTTATTATTTCTTTTCATCAATTGTGATTGGTAATATTTTATTATTGAAATAATTGTAGCTTAATAAAGTTGATTGTAAAATTCAGTTATTTTACTTTTAAATAAATTTAATTTACAATTATATAATTTACCTATTCCGCTGATTTATAGTGGGTTTGCATAATTTAGTTACATCAAAGCAATTCTTCTTATCATGCATATTGTACAAGAGTGTTGAGAGAAAACTGTGTTTTATTGAATTTGGTTTACCCATAACCAATTTTTACCATTTAGTCAGAGAATTCTCATAGCGAAATAAGCTAAATGAACTTCGATATTTATTATCAAGGAAGTAACAATAAGAGATGATTCTTTTCAGAACTATTCATTGCCCTATTCATTTATAATAGAAAAGCTTCAATTTTCCTATTAATTCCACCAATGAGTGATTAAAATAGTGAATGCATTTTTTTTTAATATAAACCATGATACCATCTTAGCCTAAAGATAAAGAAAAGTCTACAAAAATGTGATGTCTTATTCACTTAACAGTTTATTGATTCAGCTAAATATAGTGGAAACTATAAGTTGAATGAATGGCATTCGTAATAGATGCCTGAAAACCCACTGAATAAATTTTCCTTTCCCATTGCCTTTTTCTAACCTGAGAAAATTTATCTCCTTCCAAGTATTTCTGTTTTTCCCAGTTGCTACTATTGAGGTGTGCTCTTATTTATAAAGCAATCTTATCTTCCTTTTTTTTTTTTTTTCTCTCTCTCTCTCTCTCTCTCTTTTCCCCACCAGTAAAGCATCTAATGAGAAAAGAACTGTAAGAAATAAAATGCTCTACATTTTTGTTTTTGGCAGTTAAAACTTTTCTTTTTTGGCAGATTTTTTTCGAGATGAAATTTGAAAATAACTAATAAAGAAATATGATTAATGATAGATAAAAAAAATTATGGCAGATAAATTTCAAATATCTTTTCTCTCCATTCAAATTGATTTTTTTAAACATGTTATTATTACAAACTTTTTGAATTCTTAAAAGAATTACTTAAAAAATTTCCACAATCCCAATTTTTGTCTCTACAGTTTTATTTAAGGCAATGAAGAAATAGCTGTAGCTAGAGCTGGGAGATGTAGACATAAATAGTTTTGATGTTTATCAAATAAGCTGATCCATTCCCTAATGTTGTATTATCCATTAAAAATAAAATGTAAAAGATTTGAATGGGAGTTCTTAAAAAGCTTTGGCTAGTATATTCACAAAGAAAAACACCTCAGTACACTTTTAGGTATATATAGTACTTTTAAGTAGTATATTGATCATTTTTCTTTCCTCCAAGAATTCATATTAAATAAGAAAGAACTCTAATAATCAATTTTTTTTTTTTTTTTTTTGTAAGATTTCCCAATTTCTTCATTCATTTCTTTCAAAAATTTGTTGGAAACTATGTCCCTATAAGTGTGTACATGAACATAATTCAAAAATCAAAATAGTTAGGAGGTTAAAATTAATGTGAAATCTTGACCCTGAAAAAGTGGATTTGTATCAGATTTTGAATTCAACCTATCAAAAGGGAATTCTGCCCATCTCATCTTTGCTTTAGTTAATAATATACAAACATATAAAAAAATAAAAAACTGATCTTCTTTGCTCAAAATAAAACCTAAAATGAATATTTCTTTTTAACTAGTTTTATTTCATTCCAATAAATATCATTAATCACTCATTTTTTAATTTGACTTTCGATAAATTTAAGCGTGTGTGTTCTATTATAATTATCTAAATTTTTGTGAATGAAAATATGGGTTGTAACAAATATAATAGAAAAAATTAATTTTAAGTTAAATCCTTTATAAAATTAATTAAAAATTAGTAATTTACTTCAAGTTTGTTTACTAACTAACACTAAACTATTCAAGATTACTTGAAAGTTTACAGAAATTGTTGCATGATGTAGAATTTTAAGTTGGTGTATCTTCACATTGATATAGTATAAGTTACCTCTTAATTTATATTTCACTTCCGTTTATTATCAGAATTCAGATTTATTCATAAGATGTAATGTCCTAACATAATATATTATAACAGTTAACCTATAAGTGCTAATCATTTTCTAACCTATGTAGTTAAAAGTTAATGTTACTAATTTCTATTTTTATTCTTTCATGAAACAACATTCATGTAGTATATAAACCCAAAAATAAATTATTTCATTTTATTAAGCAAATGGTTTTCATATTTGTACTAAAGCAAAGTATTGATATCTGCTTTTTAATGGAATGTCATTACAAATGCAATATAAATATCAAGGGAAATGTATTGATTTCTATTTCATTCCAATTCCACTTTCTTAAATAAAATCAAACTACAAATTCATTTTTACTTACAAAATTTAAACAATTGCTTTCAGGCATGAGCAATTCAGTTCATTCAACAAAAATTGGATGAAATATTAAAGAAAAGCAGTGCTTTATATATAAATATATATTTTTTGTAATTCATTTATTGAATTCTGCTATTCTTTATCTATAAATTATTATTGCATAATGCTTATATCATGTAGTCAATATTTTCATCAAATTATGTATTTACAAGACCCATTTAAAATTGGGTTTGAAGATGTGTTTTGTGTACTGCATTTTTTCTTTAACTTTTTCTTTTTTACTCATGTATAATATTTCTTTTTTATGTTTGAATATATGTCTTTTATGAAACTGGTTAAAAAATGTTAAAGTTGACTTTTTTCTTAAGAACTGATTTAAAGTATGAATTGTGTTTTTTAAAGTTGTCATTTTTGTAGGCAACAGTAAACTTATCAAGTATAGTTGCTAGATTTGTAAACAATCAAAATAAATCAATCGCCTACATATGATATAAATTAGTAGTTTTCAAAATTTCGTTTCAAAAGCATACTATATTACTGAAAATGCAAGTGTTTTAAGAACAGAAATCTGTGTTTTTATCCATAAAATATGAGTATATATAAGTTGTTTTATCATACTTAAAAATCAGTGGATTTTTTTTTTTTTTTTTTTTTTCTCTCTCTCTCTCTCCATCATGTAATTTTTTTCTAACAAGACTGTTTTTTACAGCTTTGATTTTGCTGTGTTAAGAATTTAGATTATGTCGTAGTACTATCATCTCATCAAAATGCATCTTGCATCAGGAGACATCTGGAAGATTCGTCCAGAAGCAAAATTAAAATATGATGAAAAGTTCTTTCAACTGAAGCCTATCAATGGATACATTACAGGTAGACCCACACACACACATACGCACCTTAAAAATATTATAGTTACTTGCTTTAAGCTTTCGCTTGTATGCATATTTTATTGAAGAATAAACCGTTCAATTGTTTAATATAAGGTTGCCACACCACTGGAAAACTGAGAAAACACAAGGAATTGAAAAATCTTCTAAAAAAAACTGGGAAAATGCAGGGAATATTTAAAATTTTCATAAAAACAGGGAACGTTAAATTTCTTATTTTTTTCCTCATCTAAAGCATGCTGATCTCTCAAGATTGTGGTCATCGCTTTCTGAAACAAAACAGTACTATTAACGATTGTGTAATGCAGTAACTCGCAACGTTTCTACTCTCTCCCCCTTTTCCCAGTTTCGATTTATGAGGCAGGTATTTTTTCTCTTTAAGATTCCCAAATTGCAGCTAATGAGCATGCATGAGAGTTCTGTAATTATGTGAAACATTATAATACATCTCTCTGATGGGAATAGCAACATTCAATCTGCAGATGCATAATGGTGGTATGTAGTCATTCATACATAAGTTTATTGAATGGTGTCCTTATCTTTTAAGACATCGTGAGCTTATTCAGAGTAGATTAAGAATTTTTTTCAACAATGAGCTTCTCAAAATTTATTTAATAGGAATTGGATGAATAAAACAAATCAATTCTGATTTTTCTGAATAGGTTTGATAAGTTCTGTAAAATCCATTTGGTGCATCTACTTGATAAGTCTAAGTAATATAGAAAAAAAGGCACTTATTAGTCATGATAAAAATGGGAAACAAAATTGCCATGTCAGGTAAAAAAAGCCATATTTAATACTAGACTTTTTATCTAAAGGAATGAAGGAGAAGGTGATATGACAAGTCCTATAATGTCTGAAAATAAACTTATTTTGAACTTTCTCGTTCAAGAACAATAATTTATAGCTGAATTTTTATGGGCATTAAAATAGCAGTTGTGTCACATTCATCCTTTAATGTATTTAATGATATATCAGAAATATTTTCAAATATGTTCACTTAAAGTGAAATAGTTTTATGTTACCATGCAGAAATATCATATCTTATTTATTAAGGATTATTCCACGACACTGATGGCTGAAAAATCTGCAGAAATTGATGCCCAAATACTTGAATTAGTGAAAATAATTTTTTAAAAAAAGTAGTCTTGTTTCGTAAGGCTTTGGGTTAAGTAATCATTAAATTATTTGTATCACTATGACAAAAATGTTTTATGTCATGATAACAAATATGTTTTATTTCACCCAAGTCCTTAATTTTGTATGACAGTTTAAGAGCATGAGAGATAATGTCTGTCCCTTAATATATAAATTTTTTCTTGTTAATTCTGGATAATAAAGATAATTTTATTTTTTCTGTATACAAATATAAACCTTCTTTTAATATGCCGTCTTGAATAATGTTAAATTGTTGCTTCCTTTCCTTGCTTTTTCTGCATCTTAAAACCATATTCCATTATAACTAGCACAACTGCTATTCGCACATTTCCTCCTATCTTGAATATACATACAGGAAAAACACAGGGATTTTTTTTCCCCACATTTGAGTGGCAACTTTGTTAATATGATCACCCTGTATCTAATATTAAATAAAATATTATAAAATAACCTTATATTTATATAGTTTAAGAAACTTCCTCATTAAATGTAAAATTGCAAACTAATTTCTTTATTTTATTATAATAGTTAAAATTTATTTATTACATTCAATATACAATTAGCTACGTCTTTTATGATTTTAAAAATAAATTCTTTTCAACTGAAGATCAATTTAAAGGCATTTATGAAACTAATTAAAATATGGAAAATCTTCCATTCTTATTTTGTATTATTTAGCATTCCATTACTGCATGCAACCAATCTCTTTAGAGCTCCCATATAAATCCACATAAAGTATTTCTTTCTTATGAAGTAGTATATATTTTCTATTAAATTAGAAAAGGTATGTATCTGAGTTTGCATTAATAAAAGCTTTCCCCTGGTTTTTATATGTTTTTTTTTATATGGAAATTCATTTATTTTATTTTGGTACATTTTAGGTGAACAAGCAAAGAATTTATTCCTCATGTCTGGATTACCTCCCCAAATTTTGGCTCATATTTGGTAAATTTTCTTTTTTATTGCCAAATTTAAATTTAGAATATGCTATATTCCCTAAAAAAAATTGTCATTTAAAAACAGAAGTCTTTAATTTTAAATTAACTTATTACTAATGTGGTTGAAATATTTTAGTCATATTTAATATTGATATTTTTAATCATAAATAACAATACAAGTCAATATGATTTTTCTTTTGGCATCAATTAAAATTGTGGTTTTGTACAACCATATAACAAATTGTAGGTGTTTTGACTTATCAGATATAATCAGATATATTAAAAGAATTGATAATTTGGTTTGTAATTAATGAGCTTAGAAATCATAATAATTACAATAGGAGATTTTTGTAGTATGCTTTAGTGTTTTTTAAACATGCAATAATCTGATATATTAAACGGACAAAAGAATTGATAATTTGGATTGTAATTAATGAGCTTAAAAATCATAATTACAGTAGGAGATTTTTGTAGCATGTTTGTAGTATTTAAAAAATTGTAATGAAAGGGGTAAGGTGTTGTTGAAATTACTATGTGAACATTCTTATCAGTAGAACTTTCATTACTCAATTTGTTTTTTTAATTAGCTATAAATAAAAAAAATTTTAAAAATGTTATTATTCAAAATATTATTTTGATTATCTAATTGAACTAATAACTCTTGGCTAAGATTATTTTAATTTACACAAATTGATATACAGCCATAAAATATGCATTTAAAAAAAAGAATTCAATCCTTTAACTGTTATAAGATATATTGATTCTCTAACTATCTTAAGATATATTGAATTCTTAATGTAATGTGTATCATAATCTTTTAGCATTGAAGATTTTTTTTAAAAAAGTTGCTACCATATCAAACTTTTTGTCCATACTTTAAGTATACAGTTCCTTTCTAGGGCTTTGGCAGATAGGGATGCTGATGGAAAAATGGATGCCAGTGAGTTTGCAGTTGCCATGCATCTCATTGAGATGAAACTCAAAGGATTTGAATTACCTAAAACATTACCACCATCTATGGCAATGCCAGCTCCAGCTATAATTCCTAATGCGCCTGCATATCGCCCACCAGTCTCTCTTGGAGGTATACATTAATTCTGTAGCTAACATTAACATTGTAGCTAAACATTAATTCACAAATTGATTTGCTTTCTTTTGACCCTACTATTCTGTTCGGGTCTAAATGACCCGAAATAAAATTTATACCTTCGTAAAAATATATAATACAAGGATATTTTCATGAATCTTCTTGACATCTTTGGTAAATAATATAAATACGAACTCCTAGAGGGATTTAAGTTTATTCTTATTTCGAAGGAATATTTTTCAATTTATACCTAATGTATCGTTCGGGTCAATATGACCCAATGTAAAAAATTAAAAAAACATTTATTTTTAATCATATATGTTCAATTTCATTTGGAATAACTCAAAATAAAAGAATAACAATAGTTTTTGTAATTTATCCATTTTTGAAACCTGTTTCATCGACGTATGTGTTTTGTCACATGACAAGAAAGCGCTTGCAAGGTCCAAAAGTTGATACGATTGGCAGAGGGCCAATCACTTTGCTCTTATTACAACGTTTCTATTTTTGCTGTATTTCACTTTCTGATACACTAAAATAATTGTGCCTGCGAATGTGAGAGAAAAAATGGTGAATCGTAGAAATTTGAGTCACGCTGATATAGCTAAACTAATAGAAGCTTCTGACAGCAAAGAAATATCGGAGTATGAAAATCATACAGGTGATGAAATTGAGCATGAAAATTCTGACAACGATTTTGATACCAATATTCAAAAAATGAACTATAAAGTGAGTATTCAGACCAAGAATCTTGAAATAAAGTGGAAATGTGATCCACTGCCACATTCTTCTCAATCAACCATTGCTAATATTATAAAAACTACTTCAGAGGTCAAAAGATATGCAGCGTCAAGGATATCAGACGTAAAAAGTGCATTTAAGATAGTATTCAATTGAAAGAGGGTTTATGGGAAAATATTGAATGTAAAACTTTTCAAGCATATATTGGATTATTACTGTTGCTTATAAATCATATGGAGAATCAACAAAAAGCTTATGGGATAAAGAAAGTGGCAGTAATATATTTCGTGCGACAATGTCCCTAAAAATATTTTACACCATATCAAGAGCTATTCGTTTTGATAATAAATCCACTCGTCAAGAAAAAAAATTTGGATAAATTAGCTGCAGTGTGGGAGATCAGGGAAAAGTGGATAAAAATTCTACCAAAATTATATAATCCGAATGAAAATATTACTGTCGGTGAACAATTAGTAGGATTTCGTGGCCGATGTCCTTTCAAACAGTATATACCAAGTAAGCCATCTAAATATGGGATCAAAATACAGACTTTATGCGACAGTAAAACTTCGTATGCACTGAAAACACAAATTTACACTAGAAAAGAACAAAGGTGAAAGACAGACTAAAATCAGGGAATGCGAGTAGTGTGTGATATTACTTATGGGCATTTGGGGCACAATATTACATGTGATGATATTTTCTCATCTTGCAACTTAGGACAACTTCTTCTAAAATGGAAAATGACTATGCTTAGCATCATTAGCAAAAATAAATCAGAACTTCCTGAACAAATGCTAAACAAAGTAATTCACTGCTCCCTAATTTATTTTACAGAAGACACAACAGTTGTAAACTGCATTCCAAAAAAAAAGACAAGAATGTTATTCTTATGAGCACTTTGCATCATGACAAAGAAATTAGCAACAGACCTGACAAGAGAAAAACCATTAATGATCTTAGATTATAATTCAACTAAAGGGGCTGTGGATATTCTTGATCAACTTTTAAGCACATACACTTGTAAAAGAAAAACAAATCGTTGGCCCATGATAGTATATTATAACATGCTTGATATTTCTGCATACAATGCATTTATTCTATGGATTTAATTAACAGAACAGCAGGGTTAATTGTATTCATGGGAGAATTAAACATCTAGATGTTTTAAATTTGAATACTTAAAAGAAAATTAATATGTTCGTTATTTCTGAGAGAAATCTAATTTTTCCCCCCCTTCTGTTTTAACTATTGTGATAAAAATTCATCTGAGTAAGAGCATTTGAGGATATTGTGCTTTTAGTTTTGAATTCTTAAGAAAATAGCAACTTTTAGCTGATTTATAAATCATCTGAATATCAAACAACAATATGTGCAGTGGTAAAGTAGTTGAGATTATGCTCTTAGACTTCAAAAAATAAATGTATAAATATATGTAAAATCTAGATTCTCTAAATTGTATCTTATCACATTTTTAATTAACATAATTTTGCATAGTTATTTCTTTTTCTAAGGTGCTCCTGTTCCTATTGTTCCCCCTGCTACGGTTGGCAACTTAGTTGGAGGTTTTGGAAGGTCAGCTTCTCCTGTGGACAAACCTCAGCGTACTACATCAGTCAGTAGTCAAGATTCACCCACGTAATTATTCTTTTGTCTTATTCATAAATGGATATATGATTGCTCAAAAAATTTTAAAGCTATCATCCATACTATACGATAGCTTTCACTTTGGATATGCTTGTTCAGTTAGGAAGGGGGGAAGGACTGCTTTAAATATTATAGTATTTTGAAAAGCTTTGTGGACTGAACTCTTGAATAATTTCAGACTTGTTATCCTCATGTTATTTGAAAATGTATGTTATAAAGTTTTTAAATGCATTTGGTAAAAAGTCTTTGATTAATCATTTTTGACCATACAATTCTGACCACTAACTTTATTCTTGCTTTGAGACTATTGATGATTATTCAGTTATTTAATAAATATTACATTGTTAAAGATTGATTCCAGATATATGTAATATCTTTTTATCTATTTTGGAAGATATCTTTATAGATTTTTTTTTCATCTATATCTTTAAATAACATGATCATCTTATAAATACAGGTGGTTATCAAAATAATGAAAATGCCTGTGAATAAAAGTGACATTTTTGAATGTGCTTCGTAAGCATTAAAATCTAATAATACCCACCAGGTTTATATATATATATATATATAAATAGCAATGTATATATTCTGGTAGTATGTGTTAGCTTTATTAAAACTCTGCAATTCTTGGATTTTTTTCAAAAGCATAAAATGTCTGACCTCAGATTTTCAGAGGCCAAATTGTAGGAGCTCGTCTAGCTGGAGCAAGTGTGACCGAAACATTCCAACTTTTAGGCATTTCTAGAAGTACGGTGTCTAAAGTCATGGCAGCATACACACAGCTCGGCAAGACAAACTCGACAAAGCAAAATAATAGGCAGAAAGAGAAGCTTAGTGAAAGAGACCGACAAGCATTGAAGTGGATTGTAATGTCTAAAAAACAAACAACTGCAGCAAAAGTGACCGCAGAGCTCAATACCCATCTGGATTCTCCAGTGTCAGTGATTATAGTTAGAGGACACCTTCATAAACAGAACATTTATGGCAGAGCTGCAATTCCCAAGCCTTTGTCACAGGTGTAAACGTCATCTACAATGGTGTCACACCTGCAAAACCTGGTCAGCTGATAAGTGGAAGAAAGGAATATAATCTGACAAATCATGTTTCCTACTTTTTCCTTATGTAATATCTTTTTATCTATTTTGGAAGATATCTTTATAGATTTTTTTTTCATCTATATCTTTAAATAACATGATCATCTTATAAATACAGGTGGTTATCAAAATAATGAAAATGCCTGTGAATAAAAGTGACATTTTTGAATGTGCTTCGTAAGCATTAAAATCTAATAATACCCACCAGGTTTTTATATATATATATATAAATAGCAATGTATATATTCTGGTAGTATGTGTTAGCTTTATTAAAACTCTGCAATTCTTGGATTTTTTTCAAAAGCATAAAATGTCTGACCTCAGATTTTCAGAGGCCAAATTGTAGGAGCTCGTCTAGCTGGAGCAAGTGTGACCGAAACATTCCAACTTTTAGGCATTTCTAGAAGTACGGTGTCTAAAGTCATGGCAGCATACACACAGCTCGGCAAGACAAACTCGACAAAGCAAAATAATAGGCAGAAAGAGAAGCTTAGTGAAAGAGACCGACAAGCATTGAAGTGGATTGTAATGTCTAAAAAACAAACAACTGCAGCAAAAGTGACCGCAGAGCTCAATACCCATCTGGATTCTCCAGTGTCAGTGATTATAGTTAGAGGACACCTTCATAAACAGAACATTTATGGCAGAGCTGCAATTCCCAAGCCTTTGTCACAGGTGTAAACGTCATCTACAATGGTGTCACACCTGCAAAACCTGGTCAGCTGATAAGTGGAAGAAAGGAATATAATCTGACAAATCATGTTTCCTACTTTTTCCTACAACATGACGGGTGCATGTTTGGAGGACACATGCACAAGCATATGATCATGATTTTCTCCTTCCAATTATCAAGTAAACCATTTCGGGGTTTTCTGTTGAACCAATTGCAACCCTGAAAGGAAGGATCATTGGGGAGAAGTATAGAGAAATTTTAACTAATCAGGTCCATCCTATGATGCAAACTTTGTTTCCTGCAAGATATAGAATTTTCCAGGATGATAATGCACCTATCCATGCAGTGAGACTTGTTCAATCATGGTTTGATGAACACGAGAATGAAGTTAAACATCTGCTTTGGCCCGCATAGTCACCCAACTTCAATATAATTGAACCGTTATGGTCTATATTAGAGCGTTCAATACAGAATCGATATCCTCCACCAGTATCTCTCCCGGAAATGCCACAATATCTCCAGGAAAAATGGTACAATATTCCTCTAAACATTATTCAACACTTGTATGAATCAATTCTTAAGCGAATTCAAGCTGTATTACATGCCAAAGGCAGTCCTACACCATACTAATAAAGGATTCTTTATAAATCTAAGGTTTTTCTATTATTTTGATAACCACCTGTATATCAGCCAATGGAGAGTTATAATTTCAAAAATTACAGAAGAAAAAATTTTCAATTACAAGATGGTACATTTTAGTTATAGTACATATAATCAAATGATTTATCAATGTTATAGTACATATATTCAAATGATTTATCAATTTAAGAATTGCTTCCTTTCACAAACACTGTCTCTAGTAGATATCTCCTATCAGAGGCTATTTCTGTAATTTTCTCTGCTTGTTATATTTCACTTTTGAAGTTCTTTGGATATCTCTGATAATCTAGAGGAAATTTTCAATTATCTGCATATTTTTTAACTGTAAAATTTGCATCATGTTAAATTTGTAATTATTTCTTGATTTCTAAATCAATTGATATGGTCTAAAATCTAAGAAAATATGGTCTATTTTCTCTTCTTATTCATATACATGAAGTAAAAAATATACATAGTGGAACCTGCATGTGCCAAACGTATATATATATATATATACGACAATATTCAGTAATAATGGTGTGTATTCGACATTATTATTGCATATGCAATCATTTAAAATTTAATTTCACTTTATATAATTCTTGGTTATCACTTTTGGTTAATTTATCACTTTTTTAAGTATTTAGAAGTAATATGAGCTCATGGTGGTTATACTATATGCCATCACTGGTAATTAAGAGGGAAAAAATAATAATGTAATAACATTGAAGCAGACTTCTGCTAATAACATTTTCTTATGGTAGTCAGATACCACCAATGTATTCAAAAGGTGAATCCCTGCAGGGGTTTGAGCAATTGAAGTAGGGTCTCAGCGAGCTAAGGTTAGTTATTTGTGTACTAATGTTTAATGGAAATAATGAACTAAATTTTAATTATAAGATGTTATGTATATCTGTATATAAAGAACTTTTCTGTATCTTTGATTTTTATTTGCATTATTCTCTTATGCTGAATTAGAAATCCTTCGTATCAAACAAAATGTTTTGTATAAAAAATAAGCCACCTATTTGTGTATCTATTACAATCAAAAAGTAACCATTGTTTTCATTCATAAGAACTATAAATTAAATAGGAATTAAATTTTCCTGATTATTATCAACATAAAAAATCATTTACAAATAAAAGCAGTAAGCACTTACCAAAACAACGATTTCTATGAATCCCTTTTATAATTTGAAGTAAGGTTTTTAATTAAATTCCAGTTTAACTTCAAATTTCTTATTGCGAGAATAATTTTCAATATAATTCTTTTAAGTGTGAAAGTTCAATTCAGAACTTATTAAGAACAACAACAACAACAAAAAAAAAAATGTAAAATAATTGTGCAAAAAAAAAAGGAAATTATATCAAATATTTTGAAAAATTGTTGTTGTTTGAACATTTTTAAACAAAATTAATTAACTATGCCTAATTCTTTTTAGTAAGGAAATAATGAAAAAGTATATCTGTGCTTTAAAATTGTTATCTGTCAAATTTTCATATTTGACTATATATATATATTGGTTATCTCTTAAATTTTTTACTTATATATTTCTTTTTATATATATTGTAATTTTAGTGGTGTGCCACCGTCTTCCTTAATAGAATGGGCTGTGCCTCAGCAATCCAAATTAAAATTCACACAGATGTTCAACTCGTATGACCGTACTAGGACAGGCTTTCTTACTGGTGCTCAAGCAAGAAATATTCTTGTGAACACAGGCTTAAGTCAACCTATTTTAGCCCAAATATGGTAAGAAAGGAACTACTTTTCTTACACTCTAAAGTAATTAGAATTGACATTTTAAGAATATTACAGATTCATGTTTTAACAGTTTTTAATTTTAGAAAATATGTCATTTTTATGATTTGTATGTATATGTATGACTTATTTTTGAATACAATAGTAATATTTATATTCCTAATACAATAATAAATTGGGTTTTTGTTCTTTCTTTATATCAGCATAATTTGTCCAGTTCTCGGAATCAGAATTATTAGTAATTATAAGTTATTTCCCTTATCCAGTTTATAAAGTGAAATTTTGATCTTTTCTGTTAATGAAAATCCATAGGTTTCTTAGATTCAGAATTTAAGTAACATCATATATTCTAGACAACCAAAAAGCTGTCATGGGCACTTTACAATCTTTTTTTTTTTTTTTTATCTGTTTGTTTTGGAAAGAAACGGGATTAAGGATTTTTAGTTTGAGATGTCTAATAAAGTAGCATTCACAATAGTTCAATAATTTATATAAATGGAATATAAATTAATAAATAGTTGAATAACTTTTTTGAATTGGTAAAGGATATTTACTTTTGATGTTTATTAATAAATTAACTTCTTGGCTTAAATTATACAGCCTAAAAAAATCTTGTGCATTATAATTACCTTTATCTTTTTTTTTAGTTAGTTATTTAGAAATAAAGTTAAAAACAAGATTGTAGTATCCCTGGTTTTTAAAAACTGGGCAATGTCATTTGCAAAATATGTACCTGATTTTCTGGCCATATGAAACATATGTAAGGGATTGTATGATTATTTATAAGTTGATAACTGTTTTTAGAATGCATTCCTTTGAACCAATTATCCTAGATGATGTTAATAGCTGTCTCTAATGATAGTCAATATTAGACCTCTAATGAGTCAGAAAATGCTTGCAAGTTTAAAATATTAAATAACTTAATAATTTTAAATAAGTTTTCTTCTTTATATTTCTTCTTTTTCTTCTAATTCTCTTTATCTTTCTGTTCAAAGTTTAATTATAACTGTTAATTTTCAGTGATAATAATTACTTTATAAAAGATCTCTTTTAAAAAAATCTTACTCTAGATCTTTAAATTTTATAGCTGTAGGAATTTGAGTGAAAGAAAATGCTATCTAGAGCTAAATTGTATGGATAACTGTAATATTAATTTTTCCCCCTTTTTGATTGAAAAAAGAAATATTTAAGTGATAAAGAGGCACACTAATTTGGAAACAGATTCTTATATTTAAAGTTGACATTATTTTTTATTAGTGTGATTATTTTTAATTATGATAATGAATGATTTTAGGTCTTTAGCAGACATAGACAGTGATGGAAGACTTTCATGTGAAGAATTTGTTCTTGCAATGCATTTAGCTGAAAGTGTGAAGGCAGGTGATGCCTTACCAAGTTTCTTACCTCCTGAACTCATTCCTCCTTCTCACAGGAGAAAACGGTCAACAAGTATTCAATCAAGTATGTTTTAAACTTTTTAAAAATTAAAGTTGGTTTTTAAAAGATTAATAGCATTTGAAATTTAACTTTTTTGAAAAAAATTCCCATTGTTTAGGCATGTGTGTTATTAATTAGGAATTATGTAAGATTTTATTCATAAAGTGTATCAAAAATTTGGCATTAATGTAAATTACTGAATTTTCTTTTTCCCATTAATGTACAAATTATTTACAAAACATTTCATTTCTGATTGTTTTTTAAGATTCATAGAAATTTAATCTATAAAATTCTTTATTTGAAAGTTTATAGTACTATAGGAATAAGAGCATCTTGCAAAAAAGAGAAATAAATATATGTTTAGAAATATTATTATGTACCAAACTAATAAGTGTCTTTAATAATGATATGGTGTGGTGTATTCATTCTTACATCTTTCTTTTCATCTTGCGTCTTTTCATTTAGTTATAAATTTTATTTCTGAATCAAAAAAATGAATTATCGACACTAATAAAGTATCTAGGTATCTAAAATTTCATTTAATAAAACCTTTTTTTTTTAAGTTATTGAAATTTAAATTGTAATGATAGTGGCTTCCAAAGAAAATCATATATATGCATTAACAAATCCATAAAGAATTGTTAATTTTTCAATCATAAAATTATTGCATTATTTTAGATTTACCTTTATATATATATATATATAACATGCTGGTTAGAGATTTTGATAATTTTAATTGTTAGATTTTGCATTTTTTTTTTAATTTTTTTATTTTATTTTACAGCTGGTTCTACATCTAGTCATGCACTTGGTGACATCAATTTACTTGGTGATTTCAAAGATGAAAAAACACTCCAGCAACAAAGTAAGATTATGTTATATTACCCATTTTCTGTATAATAGTTATAATAAATTATTTTAAAAGAGAGAGAGAGAGAGAGAGAGAGAGAACTATATTACCAAATTAAACCCATCTTGAAAGTGTCTCCAAACTTTTGCTGCTGTCTCCTTTCACTTGTAGCTTCAAAACAGAATATTATTTGCTTTTAAAAAATGTGAAAGCAAATAGTAGATAGGGCCACTATAGTTGACATTTCAAATATTGGTAAAAAATAATAATTATAATCCTTACTAATAAGAACTTCCTTCATGCCACAGAGCTAAAAAATGGTTTTTAATATGGAATTAAGTAATGTAACTGAAATACTTTTTAATTTATTTTAATTTTATATAGGGTATATTTTAATCAATTTTTAATGCAGAATATCAAAAGAATTTCAAACTAATCTTTCAGTGCTTATTTTATTCTTATTTACCTATTATGCAATTCCCTTTCTTTTTAAGCTTTAACTTAATTTTAAAAAAGAAACATGAAGCACAAAAACTTTTGAATTTTAACCATGTAGCTATTAATAGTATCAAAAGTTTGTGATAAATTTTGTTTAATAGCTACTTTTGAAGATAAGCGAAGGGAAAATTTCGAAAAAGGACAGGCTGAATTGGAGAAACGGCGTCTGGCTCTGCTAGAAGCTCAAAGAAAAGAACAGGAAGAAAGAGAACGTAAAGAAAGGGAAGAGCATGAACGAAGAGAGAGAATAAGGTATGTTTAAAACTAGGCTGCTTATGTTGAAGTATCCCATTTTATAACTCTACTTAGTAAAAGCATCTATAAAAATATAACATATTCATATCACAATTCAGAAGTAACATTATCCTAAAAGATTCTCAACTTTTGAGTTTGTTAGATGAATTGGTTTTTAGTTCATGAAATTGAGTTTCGTCTTTGTAAACTTAAATATATGTGCATTTACAAACTTAAAAATATTTGTAATCAAAAATTCTGTTAAATTAGAATTTTTGAGTGATTCTTAATTTAATTTGAATTTTTTTTAAAGGAAAATGGAGAATTTTTTAACTTTAAAGAGATTTTTAAAGGGATTTATTCTCTATTTTTGTTGCATATATGTAAAAAATATGCAAGCAGGAATGACAGTAGAATTTGTTTTCCTGCTTTTGTGATGAATTTAAAGTTTCAGTATTTTCTGTGAACTTAAATTCGGCCTGTTATCAGACTCAGAGTTGTAAATAATATTTTATTGTATACTTAAAAAATCATAAATCTTATGTATGCATTCTTAATAAATATTATTGAAAATTACGAACTCTTTCTTGCTTTATCTGCCTTCATGGAGTCAAAGTGTTATAATTTATAAAATGCCCTGATATAACTTTCATTGAATATTGCTTCAAATTTTGTCATCATTATTATATATTTATATATATTGTGATAATAACAATTTTTAATTGGAATATTTATCTCCAATTAGGCAAGAACAAGAAAGAAGGCGGCAATTAGAGTTGGAAAAGCAACTTGCAAAGCAAAGAGAACTTGAGCAAGAAAAAGAAGAGCAAAGACGTAAAGCTCTAGAGCAGCGTGAAGTAGTTATAAATTATGTTTCTTGAACTAGATTTTTAATTACTTATTGTTTTACAAGTTTGATAAGCTCTTAGTTATCATGTATTGGCATAATTAAAAATATTTAGTCATATATTTTCTGTTAGGTAAAAAAGGTATGCTTTGTATATTTTTTGACAGTGGCCATTTTTATGCCAAATAAGTTTCTAAATATTTTATATTTAGCATACATGAGTTAAATAATTTATTTAATATAAAAAAAAGTTGTGTTGCTTAATTACATCTTTTTAGAAATAGTTTTAATTATGTAAGAATGCTGCTTTCAGCTGAAATCTGAACAGATGTAATAACTGTCATCTCTTTTTTTTTTTTTTTTTTTGTAATTATTTTTACCAAAAAAAAAATAAAAATATTACTGTTTATTCTTAGGCTGCTCGAAGAGAAATGGAGAGACAAAGACAGTTGGAGTGGGAAAAACAACGTCGTCAAGAGTTGATATCACAAAGGCAGAAGGAACAGGAAGCAGTTTGTCATTTAAAGAACTTGAACAAAAACCTCACTTTTGAGCTAGAACAACTGGTAAGCCATGGCATTTCATGTTGATTATAAAATTCAGTTTAATTATTTTTTCATATCAGTAACAGTTAATATCTTTATAAAGCCAGTTATATTTTTAAGAAAGCTTTGTTGTCATTAGTTGTGAAGCATTGTGTATTATAGGGATAAACTATAAAAATAAAATATATATATATATGATTTGAAGCTATTTTACATCTTTCCTCTCTTAGCATGTCCATTGTTTAATATGAAAAAGTGAGAAAAAACTGCTAAAAATAAAACTTAAGCATTTTTGCAGTAGGCTGATTCTACATTTAAACATATTTCTATTATCTTTCTCCTTATTTAATAAATTCCTTTAAAAAAAGATTTACATTAAAAAGAAATTAATATATACTGAGATAGTAAAAAGCTTTGTTAGCATTTGATTATCTTCAAAATTAAAATAGTAGGAAATGAACAATATAAATTCTGTATATGTAACTTTTTAAAAGAAATAATGGAACAACAGAAGGGGTAATTTTAATAGTTTTAAATTCATAATTGAATTTTTTGTTTGTAAATAAATTTTCAGAATGTTTCTGCTGTACTATCAAAAATAGTATGCCATTAAAAGGAGAAAGAAGTTGCCAAATGGGTCATTTCCCTTTAATACAAGGGAATGTTTTTTATTACAAGGAAAGTGTTATAGCCTTTGAAGGTTTAAAATGGGCTAAAGGGACAGCTGATACAGGATAGCTATGAAATTCCCTCTCTCCTTTCATTGTGGATTGAATATGTAATGGGGGGGGAGAGGTAATCTGTATATAAGCTGTTAATTTGAAGTAGTTAATTGTATTTTAATTGTTATGCTTGTATTTATTCTTATAGTGTTATTGTAATTTAGAAGTAACAAATAAACAATCAATTATAATTTAAACTTATTAACAGTGATATTAAGAACAACAAAATTTAAATATATTAGAGTCAGACTAATTTATTTATAATGTATCTTTTGATTTGCTTATTATTTGCAGTCTAAGAAAATCAATGAAATTAATGAAACAATTAGTGCTACAAGGAAGAATGTTACAGATGTCAAAACATCCATAGATAATATGAGAACAGAAAGAGATGCCAAATTAGAAGAAATGAATAATGTTAAGGCAAAAATAAAAGTAAGATTTCAGGAAATTTCTCTTTACTGTTAAACACTTTATTTGGTATGATTTTAAAAATGAACCTTGCTTGTATATTTTATTAGGAAATGAATGATAGACTCCTTATTTTATCGCAAGAAAAAATTAGCATGCGAGCTCAACTTAGTTCTGTTTCTCAAACTAATCCATCAAGTAAGTTTTATTATTATTATTTAATAAATAGACCATTATTCTTACTAGAAGTTATAACTTCTGTGAAAGTTATTATTTTATTTATTACTTCTTTTAGCCAGAACTAAAAATCAATTCTTGATTGTATGAATTTTTTATTTTTCTCTCAAATTAATAATTTTCAAAAACTTTAATTTTTTTAAAAATTGGTCGTTATCTTGTAATTTTTTATTTCATATTAAATTTTAAGAAGTGAACTAATAATTAACTAAAAGTATTCTTTAGTTAAATTAAAAAGTCCACTCAAACTACAAAATTAACTTAACCATTTATTTTATCTAATTTTTTTTTTATTTATTTTTTGGTCATACATTTATTTATTTCTCCTCCTGTTCTTTACTCTTGCTTCCTGTCTTTATAACTGAACTGTGCTTATTTCACATTAGCTTAAAGAATTTATTTTAGGATATCGAATTGTCTTGTTTTCTACTGAAGAGATTATGATTTTAATAATTATTCCTTCTGAAATATATTTCTTTCAGCTATCATATGTATGTATAATTAATCTAAAAGTTAGAATAGTCAGAAAATCAAAATAGTAAACAAACCAATCCTTAATTTGTTGAAATGTTCATTTTTAAAATTAATAAACAGCTGTATCTTGTTTTTTTTTTAGTTTCAGAAGTTCATCAATTGTATATTTAAATAAATCCAAAGTATACTTTTATCCTCTGATTTAATTATTAAGTATTTTTTTTTTAAGCTTAATATAAGAAAAACTTGCAAGAACTTTTCCTAGCCAATTTTATTACAAGTAAATACCAACATATTTCCTATTTCATGTAGAAATGTGCTAAAACATTGCATGGTATGGAAAGCAGTAACTAAACTGCATAGTACCATCATGAATTTCTGCCAGTGATCAACATTTTCTCCATAGTTGGAATTATAAAAAAATAAAATTTTAAAAAATTGTTACACCCTATACCAATTTTCACTTGTGAAAGAAAATGCAAATGGGGATGTAAATTCCTAGGATTAAGATAATTTGATGAATGTGGAGTCTTAAATTCAAGTGTGTGTGTATGTGTGTGCATAATGTAATAGCAACTGAGCCTGAACTAAAACTATATAACAAGCAGATATCTGAGAATTCTCCAGGCTTTGCCATATTTATTGCTTTGGACCACTGCTTTAAAAACAAAAACTCCAGAGCAGTTTTCTGCCTTTTTATATTTATTCTAAAGTGGCTAGGAGGTTGAATTTCTAAAAATCTCTTGTGTTTCTCAAGAACCAAACCTTGAGACTCACATTTACATTTTCTAAACAAACATTTGATTATCAAATCAAAATCAATGCATCATTTTTTTTTTTTTTTCTAATTTTGCTCTACAGCTTTTTTTTAGTGTTTTTTATTCAGTCACTTTAATGTGTTCTTAAAACCTTTTTTAGAGTTTTTATATAGACTGCGATAGCATTGTAATTTTTTTTGCTCATGTCTATATTTATTTGTAATGAAAATTAGCTGGTAACACAGTCACTTGACTGTTAGTTTACTTGTGTAATTATTTTGTAGACCAAAAATCTTCCATTATTCCAGAAACACTATGGCTGAAAAGTAGCATTTACAGAAATTTAAAACAATCTTTCTTGCTGAATTATTTAGTTTGCCTGTGAATTTTGTGTGAATAATGTCACATTTTAATCAAATGATGGTTTTGATCATACTGAAGAATTGAAAATACTTAATATCATTTTTTATGAATGCTAGAAAGAGTAAAGCTAATTTCTGTCCTTTATCTCAAAGCAATAATGATTCTCATCAAAGTAACTACACAGCTTTATTATTTTATGTGTGTTACAGTTTGAAAAAAGTATGTAATTACATTATTTTGTGTGTGCATGTGCACTCTAATATGACGACTAGTATGACTTGTGAATTTTCTATTTTGGTGCACAATGGAATTATTATGTTTATTTTGTACACAGAAAAAGAAATAAAGCAGTATTATCTTTTTAATATTTTTATCTGCCCGAAATGCTATAAAAATATTAAGAACAATAATTTAATTGAACAACCTTGTAATTATCATTACAGATTTATAAATTTATATGATAAAAAAAAGTGCATTCTGATATTTTCTATATATGAGGTACAATGTTATTTAAGTCATTTTATGTTTCTGCATAATATATATATATTTTTTTTAATTTCCTCAATTATGCAAGTAAATGTATTTTCATCTTAATTTCTTTTATATGTTTTAGCTGAATATAGTACTGTCTTGCATAGTTTTGATAGTAAAAAAGCAGCTTTAGAACAAATGAGAAGCACTGTGAATAGTATAGAAGCTGAAACTGCACAGAAACAAAAGGATATTGAAAACAACAACAGTCAGATTCAGGTATGTGACTTACTTTTCACAAGTCTTTAATCCACTTCCATTGAGTAAATCTATTACATTAATCATGCTATTTATTTAATGTGATGTAAATGAGCTCATTGAAATAGATTTATGTATTCTTTTCATTCTCTTAAAAAAATGTGAGTTCAAAATGTATGTTTAAAAGATGCTATTGTTTATTTATTTATTTTTTTTTTTATTTTATTAAAAAGAGAATCTACATATTCAATTATATTACTACAGTATTTTACTTTTGACATTTAAATTTCTTTTATTAATATTTTCAGTTGATTTTTTTTAACTTATTGAATAATATGTGATAATATTCCTCATTTTGAAATAAAGAGGAAAATGTGTGTTTGATTTCTTTTATTCATCCTCTCCTACATATTCTGTATCAGAAAGAAAAAAAAAGCAATCTTCAAGCTAAATAAAAGTTAACCAAAAATTTCTATTGCATTTAGTTTCTCATAAATATTTTGGTTTCATGCATAATTCTTTTTTTTTTTTTTTTTTTTTTTTTTTGTTAATAATTGCCATAAGCAGCATTCATTTATATCATTTTTGTTTATCAAGAAATATCAGTTTTAAAGCATCTGAATTATGCTGTATTTCTCCTGGACTTTTTTTTGTGTGTGTTTTGCCAGTTACTTGTTCCTCACTTATGTACTATAAGTAAGATTCTTTAAATAATATAACATATTTCAAGATTGTATTTCTCTTTAGGAGCTTAAAGAGAAATTGAAAGATATATCAGAAAATTATAAGAATCTGTTTGAGCAATATGAAAAAAGAAAAGAAATCTTTTTAGCTGAAAAGAAGGCAGCTGAAAGTAAAAATGGGTTTATTGAAAAACAAGCAGGTAATTAATTTTGTAAAAAAATTCCTATTGTTTTGAATTATTTGCCAAAATCTGAGTTTAATAAAACATTATATTGCAGATGGTTTTGATACTGCATGGGGGCCAACTGATACTCAAGGCTGGAATGGTATGTTTCTTTTTTAATTAATTAATAACAACTTAAGAGAATTTCTTATTTATGCAGTAGATGAGTAATATGCAAATTTTTGTGTAAAATTTTACAATCGTTAGCATGCTTGCCATAATCCAATTGTAAATTTAGTTTCTATATAATTTTAAACTTATTATTTAATAACTAATATTATTATTTCTAAATTGATAATTTTCTTTAATGTGTGTGGTGATAGCTTTTATAGGATAATTGTAATTTTGGAAACAATATTATATAAATTATTATTTCGTTTTCAACAAAAAATATTTGTTAATTTTTGCAATTTAATGGTGATTTTAGAACAAATGTATAATTTTATTTTAATAAAATTCCTTTATTTCAAGATAGTAAATAGTAGTATCCGAGATATGTTCCATTATAATTGTGTCCTTTGCCATTTGTTGTGGTAAAAATCTGTTATAGTTAAACAAGATGTATATTAATCTTAAATACTTTTAATTTTAAAAAAATGTTTAATTCTTTTTATCCCTTAAGTAAATAAATTATATATAATATGTGTGTGTGTGTGTTTCAAATCTAAAGAATTTTTTTTTAACCTGTGATTATTTTTTTTAATGTAAATGTATTCTGATGCAAATTATCTGATACCTAATTATGAATTTTTTGTATAAGTGAAATTGTTTTGAATTGCAAATACTACTTTTTATATATATATTAAATAAAATAGCTATTTTTTATAAATCATTTCATTTGGAAATTTTGTCATTTGAATGAATTTCCATTTTTAAAGGTATATGTGCATTTGTTCTTTGCTATTATTTACAATAAAAAAAATAATTTGGCACATCATCTATCATTTTTAAATTTGAGTATCTTAAATCACTGTAGATACTCCTGCTCCTGCAGCTGATGTAAACCAAAATGTGGTGAAATATCGAATACTTTATGCTTTTGAGGCTAGAAATGAAGATGAGTTATCTGTGATGCCTGGTGACATAGTTTTGGTATTTTTTTTTCTGGTTTTCTTTTTGTAAATATTATTTAGTGCTTATTGCAGTTAATCATTCTGAAATTTAATGTAGGAAATATAGTAAAAGATGCATCTCTTGTATATTACCATTTATACCTTTTGTAGTTCTTAGTGAAACGTTAAATTGGATTTCCCATTGAGAAAATAGGTGAGAAATTTAACATACTTGCAGTACAGTTTATTTAATTCAAAATATTTTCGATGGCATTGTATTTACTTACCGTAATTTATCTACAGAACATTTTTAACTGACTAGTTCATGATTCAGTCTAGATGAAAGAATTTGGAAAACTTCTATGTGACTTATGAACCTAGATGCTTTTCAATGTTTAATGGAATAAATGACTTTCTTTAAAAAAGATACATGTAGAAAATATTTTAAACTCATCTATAATATATAGGAAAACAAATTGTATTTAATAAATTGACATTTCAGTAAGCCACTTAAATTTTGTTCTTAATTATGACGAAAACATTAAATTTGAGTAAAAAAAATAATCTGTTATATTTTTTCTATTCTTCCCATTATTAATTCAGTTTAATTGTTACCTTTCCATTGTTAATATTTCCAAGGAATGATATAGTCTACTGTGTCTATAATGTTTCTGACAAAAAATCATTCATTTTTAGTTCTTATTGTGTTGAGATGTTCCTTTCCACATATATGGCATCATCTTTAAGAAATAACATTTAAACGTGTGCATGTGTGCACCAGTTGATTTTCTCTAAATTCCAGTTAAATTTACTGGCTTAGAATAACTATTTAACTTCACTTTCCAAAGGCAGGTAACCTTTTTCTGAATTAATAAAATCTGTGAATTTTCATCATTAAAAATATATATGAGAACTTCAAGTATAAAAACCACTTCTATTATCTACAACTGTGAATCATTTAAAAAGGTACTATATTACGTTGTTGAATTTCTTTATATAATGTTACATAATATGAAAAAAATTTCCATCCAGGTTCCCGATGGCCAGAGTTCTGAGCCCGGCTGGCTTGGTGGTGAACTGCATGGTAAAAAGGGATGGTTTCCAGAGGCTTATGCAGAAAAAATCGAACCCTCACAAGATACTGCTGAAATTGAAAATGCCTTCATCAATAGTGCTGCTGCAATAGGTGCACCTACTGAAACAGTACATATTGTAGGGACTGAAATGAAGAGAACCCTGGAGTAAGAACAATTAATCAAATGAAATATCATGATTGAAAACCAATTACTATAAAAATATAACTCTTTAATATTTTTTTTAGCTTTTGGTTAAAGTGTATAAAGGTTGATTGAGGTTTGTTTGAAGAAATAAGGCATACTTTGAAAAATATATAATTCTGAAGTTTTCATCAAACTTTATTAAATATAAAATTACTCTTTAAAACTGACAATTAGTTTTTTCATCTTTGGGTATGTGTTCCCTGCCCTCAAAGAGTTTAGTTGACTTGAGTGGTAACAATAAATTTACTTTAATCAGGTACCGTTGGTGGTTTATTTGAAGTATTTAATTATTTTATAGCAAGGATTCATTTTTAAATTTTCTTTAATCAAATGCAAACAACTTTTTCTTTTTGAAGTTCGGTACAAATAATTGCCTTGTAAACATGATTTTTATTCTTTATTAAGTAGGTGTTTATTTTATATTTTAGGAAGTGTTTTAAAAAGATACTGAATTTAAAACCTTGAAAATCTTAATTTTACAGTATTTATTCATATTATTTAATGATGTAAATTGTAGCATTTTAGTACCAATAAAGAGTTAACACTTATAAAACTGCGAATTAATGTAAAACACTGAAAAATTATATTATTTATGAAGTTTTAAAAAAAAATGCTCCAAATTTTTGTGAGAAGAAATGATATTCATAAGATAACGCAGCTATAAATGCCTTAACTGGGGATACTGCAATTTATGCACAATCAGTGGCTTCTCTAATATGACTCCAATTATTATTTCCAAGTATAATAAAGGACCATCTGCCTTGATATTAGCCTTCCATGATAGGAATATCCTCATGGAAGTATGCTCCACTCTCATCACTTTTAATATTTCCTGATTAAAAATTTCCTGTTAAAAAAATGAGTGCTTAATGACACTGAACTTCCTTAATTTTTGGTACTTTTTTTAATGTTTTTTATTAATTTTTCATGTTTAGGATTTTATTTCTTAAGAAATATGTCAAAATAGTTTTTAAATCAATCTAAGCTGTTTCTTCTAAATCATTTAATAATGCATCCAAAAAAATTTTGTTCTTCATAAGATTTCTAATTTAAGGAGTAATAAAAATGTCCTCCTTAATTTTTGCATTGCTTAGCAATTTTGCAAAAAACCGCTGAACAGTTAAACAGTTTTTGCAAGTATCGAAATCCAACCCTTCCCCCCCTTTTCCGCTTTAATAAAATTCATTTTTTCCAACTTTATGTATAAACGGGCGGGGGGGGGGTAACTTTCTTTTTATCAATTAGAGGTATGTTTTTTAACCTGTAAAATTTTTGTACCCTGGCCACTTATTTTTGATATAATAATATTTTGCATCTTAATCCACTTGCAAGGAAACAGGAACATTTTGTATAGACTTGTTATATACTGGTGAAAATGACAATTGCTAGAAAATCTGCACATATGTTCCAATTTTAATGGGAATAATGAATTTCATTAAATAATATCTTCCTATTTTTGTAAGATTCTTTCATTATACAAGAATATAGTATTGGAATAGATGGCAGGGAATTTCCATTATGAAGCCATTTATGAACAATCTCATTTTCCCTCTTATATGGACAATTTAATATAGGCATATCATTACAATAACATAAATCACAAGATGTTTATAGTTAAATTCTTGAAGAACAAATTTTGGCTAAGTAGGATCATTGATCATTTGAGAAATTCCTTTGAGTTTGAAGTATAGTTTTGTGTCTAGTTTAGGAGGGATACTACTTTAAATTGTACAGGTTATTTTGAGTCAACTAACCAGTTCATTGTTTGTCTTGTTTTTATATCAAATATAATAGGAGTATATGAATTTGTTTTTTTTAAAAAAAATTTTCACTATGATTTCTTGCATAATTTATAGCAGTACAATGATAATCTGATAGTATTATAATTTATTAATTCATCATTTTTAGATCAAGTCATGATTGAGATTTGGTTTAGCATTCATGCTTCCTAATTCCATAATTTAGAAACTTTGAAGTTAATTACATAAGATTATTGGCTAAGGTACTTAAAAAATGTTTAAAAGTGGCTTAATTTTTGTGCAATTTTTCACTATGTACCCTGTTATAGGTTTATCTCAGCTTAATTCTAGGAAATTTCTTTTTAAAGCTTTGTAAGCTCTAAATATATTTCCATGTGCTGGTTTTTCTTCTTTCTGCCTTCCACATATCATTGCCTGGTTATGAATTTAATAAAGAAATCCTTATTTGTGCTGAAAATTGAAATATTTTCTTAATTATTATGGGGGAGGGAGCTTTGATTTAAAGAACTTATTTCTGTCTTGTTTTACTAGAAAAGTGATTTCATCTTTATGTATTAGATAATGTGGCCTGCATTATAACAAACTTTTTTCCAATTTTTTTAGAGGCATATCTGAAGCCCCTGAGAATGCCATTGCTGATACTGCATTCGTGAGTAACACAGTTCAAAATGTTCTTCAGCATTCTGAAAACTCATCTTTCACACAACCTCAAAAATCAATTGAGACCATTTCTCCCATTCCTGATCAGGTAATCAATTCTCCCTGACTTGAGTGTTATATATTAATTTCGTACTATCTAAATCTCAAACCTTCATTTATTTCATTACAATTCAAACACTCGAAGGTGTTAGCAATTCCAAATAAGATCCTTGTTTGGAATTGCTAATCATTGTCTGTGCTTGCTAGATAATGAGCAAATGTTCAACTGTGTGCATATAAATTTTGTAATATATTATTTCAAAATAGTGGTAGCAATAAATAGAAATACAGATCATTGGCATGCCTTTATAGATTGAATTTTTATCTTTATTGGTTGAGACCTTTACTATAGTAATATAAATGCATTTAAACCTTTATTTTAGATCAGGCATGTTCTTTTGCTGACAGATGTTTATATTATCTTTTAAAAAAACAATGCTATATATTTAATGAGATTTTCAAATCTATCAAATTACTGCCTGTGTCTTTAAAGTTGCAAATCTATTATTCTATAATCACTTCTCTTCCCAGCTTGTAAAAATACCTAATTTGCACTTACAAGAAAATAGAATTAAGTGATATAAAATCATAAATTTCTCTTTGTGGTTGTTAGGTGCTAGTTTTTTTTATGTGATGTGTGATTTTCCTTTTAGGGTCAAGTAGCTCCTGAGGGTCTACAAGCCCAAGCATTGTTCCCTTGGAAGGCAAAAAAGGAAAACCATCTCAGTTTCAACAAAGGGGATATAATCAATGTCAAGGAACAGCAAGATATGTGGTGGTATGGTGAATTCCAGGGTAAAGTAAGTACTTGTATATGTCAAATAACAAAAGCTTAAACTATGGTCAGACAAATGACTGAGAACAAGTTCTTGATAATTTAATATTTATTTCTTACTTGCAGCTTGGATGGTTCCCTAAATCATATGTCAAGTTAATTTCTGGTCCTATGAAACTAAATGACAAGTAAGTAAAATTCTTCAAATGATAATTTTATATTTATTTTTTAAATATTGTATTTAATGAATCTCGGTTCTTCTTTCTTCTAAACTCTTCTTTTTGAAAAAAACACATTTAAAAATAGGAAATATTGGTCTAAGATAAAATAGAGCATTTAATAGCATGAATTTAATATACATTTGTGATAATTCTTGTCTAATTACATTGAGTCTGAAAATTTATTCTCTCCATATTAGCTTTCAAGACATTGCTTTTGATGCTACAGAATTGCAGGAACCTCCAGAAGTGAACACATCACCACCTGGTATATTTTTCATATTAAAAAAAAAAATATTTATCTTCCTGGGAGATTTTTTTTTATTATTATTTTGTTTTATTTCTTTCTCTTCCTTTCTTTTAATCTCAAGAACTTGAATTCTGAAATTAAAAGAAAAAGGAAGTATTTTTATTTTTTAAAATCTTATTTCATAGCTTTATCAATAAAAAAGGGGGTGAGTGTAACTTTTGTCTTTTCTGTTTGAATATGAGATCCCTCCCCCCCCCTTAAAATTAAATTAGTCCGTCTTCCTTTACATAAATGTTCACTTAAAAAAAATAAGGTATCTTTTGAATTTAATGATAGGTATACTTAGTATTAAACTAAAAGATATGTTGATTATAAATAATTTTAACCTTTTTAACAGTTTTATTACTTTAATACTATATTTCAGAAGGTATTCCTGAATACTATATAGCTAATTATGCTTATCAGTCCCAAGAACCTGGAGATTTATGTTTCCAAGTGGGAGAAACTATATTAGTGACAAAAAAAGAAGGAGATTGGTGGACAGGAACTATAGGAAACAGAACAGGAATATTTCCTTCTAATTACGTTAGAAAAATTGAAGGCCAGGTTCGTCATATTTTACATTTATTCATAAGTGCATTTTCAAATTTATAGTTTTACTTAGTGTTCTCCCTAATTGCATTATTTTTTATATAAGAAGTTTAAGAGCTGATGAACTAGTTTTCTAATAAATAAAGGGATTTTTTATATATACATACTTAATGAATTTTTTAAATGTTTTATCCCTGCAATTTTAAGAATATAATGTGTAAACATAAATAATTGACTTTTTAATTTACTTTATTATTTTTAATAAGTTACAGTTATTTGGAACAAATCATATAAATGCTAAATATTTGTTTAGATGTTCATAACTTAATGGCTCTGAACAAATTCAAGAAAGTGTTTAAGGGGAGAAAAATTTATTTGAGTTAATTCATTTTATATTAATATGTTGGATATTAGATAAAGTTTGTTTGCATACTGATGAATAATACTTTCTGTAATATTTGTTGTTACAATTGAAAAAAAATGCAATGTTATGAAGTTTTTTATTCCAAGGAAATCTTGAATCTTACCCAGTCTTTATTTCAACTTAAATTCTTTTAACATTCATTCAGTTTTGTTTTTACACCTCTATTGTTATCCTCATTCTTTCAATTGCCTAATATTTTTATTTAGGGATCTGTGAGCAGTGAATATGAAACCAAAAATGATGTATCATTCCAGTCAATGTCTATAGAGGTACTTGAATTGCATTCTTGCTTTTGTTTTATGGTTTTAACTTAAAATCATCTCATAGAAAATTGTCATCCATATTCTTTACATTATTTTTCAGCAAGAATTTTAATATGTGAAATAAAAAAACAATTCTTTAGAATTTCGATTTCTAAAAAAAAATTTATTATGGATCAATCATTTCTACATAAAATTTCATGATTCAATTTCCCCAATATCTTTGAAATTTTTGAACTTATTCCTTCTGAAAATTTATATTTAAAAGAACAGTATCTATAAATTATGAAGAAAAAGGAATTCCAATTTACAAAGTTCACCTTTCATTGAAAGCTACTAAATCTTATTTTTATTTTTGTTTTGGATTGATAATAGTACTCTGATGTATAATCAATATTTGTAGTTGTCCACACCATTGTTATATTGGGCAAATTTTAAAATTATCCCCACTCTTCTGCATCATTATTGTATGTTTCATATATCATCCAGCAGACTGGATTAATTTTTTGTTAATGTTTAAAATGATTGATTAGTGAATAGTGTACATATAAAGCTAAACATGATTTAAAATTGTATGATGTTTAAATTTTATTTTTTTTATGTTGAAATGTAGCAAACATGTCAGCATAAAAATAAACTGAGATTTGCAATTTTTATTATTGAGTCTTTGTAAATATTATGAATACAGAAAGCTCCTACTGCATTAATCTAAACTTTTAATGTAACTATATATTTAAAGTATATTACAGATATTAATTTTATTTCTTAAGCACTCTGCTAATATGCATGAGATTTTGTACTACGACTTTAATTAAGCTATGACAATCATATCCGAAAAATTGTTAATAGGATAACAACTTGTCAAAGCGGACATGTCTTTTAAAAATTCTATAAATCCAATTGAAGTAAATTTGTGAATAAAATGTTTATTCTTTATTGTCATATATTAAATATATATTCTCATATATATTGTCAATATATATATATGTCAATATATATTGTCATATATATTCTCTCTTACTTTCAAGATTACTTAAAAGAGCATTTTGTTTGTTTTAACTACTCAAATCTTAATTACAATTAGAGCCACACAATAAATGCATATGTAATAAGTGTATATTTTAAAGTTGAATATAATCAGAATTGTTTGTATTGTATTTGATTTGAAAGATATGTAATAAGCTAATTATATATACGGAAAATTTCTTTATAGTATTAATAGTGCTTTTTTTTATAGAAACTTTTAAATTTATGGCAAAATAAAAATTTAATTCAGTGAAAGTAATAATTTTTTTTTATAAAATTCTATTATATTTTATAATTTTTTATGTGTCTAAACAAATTAAAAATTTTATAAGCAATTTAATCTTTCATTCCAAGTTATTTTTAATAAATTAAATTTATGCTGACCATTAATTTCCTTTTGAATTGTCATACATGCTTACAGTATGAGATGTCTGCGTATAGTCCAAAACCAAAGGTAAAAAAAATTGTTGCTTGGGTTCTCTAATCTTTGCATGAACACAAATTTTCCAAGATCTCCATCCTTTTTTTTCTGCATTTTTAAATTGCATCCATATTACCTAAAAACTGTTTCGATCACTAAAGCTCCCTAAACTGGTTGCATGCTAAGAATTATTTTAGAACATTTTGAACTACTGTGTGGTTTGCTGTCACATTGCACTGCAATTAATTTTAGCAATGGGAACATTACACTTTCCTTTAGAAGCCCCCCCCCTCATTTCTATTATTCTATAGAAAATGAATTTTCATAATTTGTCATTAGCTTCAAAATTGGTTGAGATTAAAATGATTTTTTTAATCATTTGCATGATGAAAATTCTTTATTTTTTCATTTTCTTTTCTAGTCAGTCCATTTATAAAATATAAGACTTCTTAAATAGTTTTTATTCTGATTTTTTTTTAATTATGATTTTAAAACTCATTTTTTTATGAGTCCGTGCTTATAAACATATATTTTCTAGGGTGCGAAAGGTTTCAAAAGAGGTGAAATTGTTACTGTTCTTGCACCTTACAAAGCTACAGGGCCTGAACAAATATCTTTAGAGAAAGGTCAGCTAATCCAAGTTCGTAAAAAAGCACCTAATGGCTGGTGGGAAGGGGAAGTTCAAGTAAGTTTTATATATATATATATATATATATATACTTTATTTTTATAGAAAAATAAAATGAGAAAAATTGTTTGCCTTCCAACTATTAGTTTGTTCGTATCCTAAATGTTTGATATGAAGAAAATTAATTTTGAAGATTACAATTTATTTCTAATAATTGTATATCTATAAACAGGTTAAAGGTAAAAAGAGGCAAATTGGTTGGTTCCCTGCATCATATGTAAAAGAACTAAGTGGAAGTCGAGCAAGCAGTAATCGTAGTACTCCTGAACCAATGCTGTATTCCAGGTTTAATGAAAACTTAAATGGAGGGCCGCAACAATCAGGTGTGTTATTTTGTAAAAATGCTTTAAGCCATTATTTGTAAATAAAATAACACTCACAATTTGGGATAAATTATTCTTTCTTTTAAAAAAATATATTTATATTTATTCAATCAAATCTAAAGAATTTATACACAATTCAAAATGGTTTTATTTTGTCATGTACTGCCATTCTGTTATCTGACATTCCATTGTAGCTAATGCATTTCTGAATGAATTAAGAATATTTACTAGTAATAAAGCAGAATATATATATATATATATGAATTGACACTCTACAGATTAAACCATTAGATTGAAATCAACTAAATTTATTACATATATACTTTGAGAAGTGATATTATGCACTTCTGAATAAATTTTTTTTTCTTGTTAAAAATTGAGTGAGATTATTTTTCTCCTCAAAAACTTCTAAAAATGTTAACTGCTCAAATAGTTTTACAGCATTTTATTTTAAAAATTTCTTTTTAATGGTATCAATTTTATTGTCATACAATTTTTTCTTGAATTTGATAATTATGATTTTTAAAAGTATTGTAATAATTTTCATCAGGTTTCCCATAGGTTTCATTCTTTTAATGAAATTCAAGCCTTTTTTGTTTTTTCATCAGGTATTAAATAATGGGATTTTCTTTCATTGGTAGAAGTTAAAGAATAAGGATTATTTTTTTCTTAGTTTACATATTGAAGAAGTGTTTACATAGTTTACATATTGCCACAAAAGATAATATGCAATTAGAAGAAGAATAGTCTTAGGGAGTTTTCATTTGTGTTAAGTAACTATGTTGAATAATAAAGGTGGGGTTGGGGAGAGCCTTTTATGTAAAACACAAGGCTATATATGTCAAACAATATTTTTATGATATACTGCATTCCTAGATAAAAAGAAAAAAGAAATTACGTGGCCAATAATCACTTTGACTAATCTCAATAAAGGAATTAAAAACCCAAGGTAAGATGAGATGAGACTTAAAATGTCAAGTTGTTTTCTAGCTTATTGATATTTCCTAATTGCTTCTATTCGTACATGAGGCACTCTCTTACAGTTCAGATAATTTGGAAGTTGCTTCAATATTATTTGAAACATGAACTTAGATCCATTATATTTGAGGCTAAAAAAATACATGAACATATTTTTTAATAGCACATAAAATTGATTTTATGTTTAGTGTATATTTTTTCCCTCCATCTAGTGTGTGTGATAGGAAAGTTTAAACATAAAAATTATTTTGCTTTTGCTTTTTAGATCAAGTTGTTGCTTTGTATCCATTCACTGGTCAGCATTCAGATGAACTGACATTCCAAAAAGGAGACATAATAACTTTAGTTAATGCAGATGATCCTTCCTGGTGGAAAGGAGAGCTCAATGGTGCTGTTGGATTATTCCCTTCAAATTATGTTGAAGTGTTGAATAAATCTGCTGTCTCTGCGCAAAATAACTGTAAGTATACTTCTAAAATTCCAAATTTTAATTTGATATAATTATAGTTATAAAATGTAACCTCTCAAAAGCTTTTAATAAATCATCAATAATTTGTGTAATATATCTGTAAACTTCATATTTTAGCTACTTACATTTTTTTTAACATTATTTTGTATGCAGATTTTTAAAAAGAGGCAGAGTCATTATTTTTTAAATTGTACTTTAGTATATTCTTTGAAAGGGTGTAAAACTTGTTTCTGGTTGCTAAAACTAATTTTTATTTCACTAAGATTTAACTTTCTATTTAAATGTTGCTTTATTGTTGATTCTTATTTAAAATTTCTGGTCATAGTTTTTTTATTTCTGTGAGAAAAAGTAATTACTCATAGGTACTTGCAAGTTGTACCTTTTTTTTATTATTATTATTTCTGTATTAATTTCATTCATTGATTAGTTGCCTTTGATTATATTTAATATCTGTTGAATCTTTATATATTTCTTCATGTCCATAATGTCCTGAAATTGTCAGGTGTTAAAACTGAGTTATTTTAATTTTCTTGCTTATTTTATATTCATTACGTGCGTGAACTTTTCTATTGGATACTTGTCTCATGATCTTGTAGTGCTGTTATGAACATAAATGTATGGTTCGTCAGTCTTTTAAATTGTGTGGTGTAACTAAACTTTTTTCTGTGTAATTTACACAGATTGTAAAGTCCTTTAGCTTTATTTAGGAGGAAGATCGCACAATTAAATATTTAAAGCATTGTGATTGTGGTTTGAATTTTAAGACAGCAGTATAATCTGTTGTTGAAAACTAGGTTATATATATATTTATACATATAACAAAAAAAATTGTCAAAATTCAAAAATAATTTGCACAATTATGAAAGTGATATAATAATAAAATAAATTTTTAAAAAATAACTTCGCTTTTGTTTTTTGTTTGTTTGTTTTTAATTTGAAACAAAATTTATTTTTGTGCATCAATAATTTCAGAAATTATCATGGGAAAACTTTAAAATTCATCTTATTTGATTAAAATTAAAAAAATTGCTTTTTTTAATTTTTACCTTTAACAGTTTACTTGTAGCTGCAGATCAAGTGGTCTAGCTTATAAAGCACTCATTTAACTGTATTATTGGTGGAGATGTATTTAAAATTCATGGTAGTTGAATAACTAAATATATATATATATATATTCACTCAATAATTTTCATTGCATGTATTAAAATTCAATATTGCTATCTAAATTTATTGTCCTTAATATGCTCTAAAGAGGAAAATATATATATATAATACTTATAAATATCCAGCTATTTTTTAAAATTAATTATATTTTGTAATCATGATCAAGTAGATTTTTCTAAATTGCAAATCTTATCTTTAGGCTTTTAAATTGTAAATTGTGAAATATATTTCTTAGTATATATTTATATTTCATAAAATTTATGTAGGATTGGGTGGGACAAAATGCCCTTTCAATCCCATTTGGATCAGTGTCTAGGGTGTTGATTAAGAAAAGAAGTAACATTTAAAGAAAAACAGTTAATTTATTTAGAGTAAATAAAATTAACGGAACATTAACAATTGAGACAGGAAAGGTAAATTGCATTAAAGTTAGGCGTTAAAATACTTAGATGTCACCAAAGGAAAAGCCTAACAAGATGTCTGCACATAGCAAGACTAACTGCCGCATTAGCGTAAGATTATTGAACACTCTCTTCTCTCTCTTTGAGAAAATGCCAACAGCTTGCTTTTAATTCAAACTTATGGTCATGCGACTTTGAATTAGTAGAATCCATGGTGCCATCTATTACAATACAATAAAACTAAATTGAAATCTGGGTGTGTTCGGCAAACCAGTGGGATAGTAATGGCCACTAATTAAATCTCTACATTTATGTTAAACTGTTTGTTTTGCTTGCTTTTCTGAAAATAAGTATCTTATATAAAAGTGTATATGTTATGATTTCATTCCATATTTTTGTAAATAATGAAATATATATGATTGATCTATCTAAACTTTAATGCTCAAAAGTACCTTCAAAAGAAATCATTGTATATAAATGTAAAATTAAAATAAAAAGTTTTTCAATCTAAAAATTTATCCAAGTATATCATTTTATTAATAAAAATTAATGTTTTTGTTTGAAGAAAACAGAATGAATGTCTGGGTGTGAAAATAGTTTTAAAGAATTTATTTATTTGTATTCTTTATTCTTTTCCATTTCAGATTGAAGATTAAAATTCTTACCATATTTGTTTTTATAGAAATTAAAAATAAAAATAGGAAATATAGCAAATTGGATCGTTTAATTTGATTTTGTGACCTTTCAAATATGATGAATAGTGCTAGGTTTGGAATATAATTTTGCCAATGGAACTCTATACAATCTTAATACTATGCTTCTTGGCATCTATAGCTTAGAAAAGTTGCACATTTTTCAAATCTGTTATAAGATATATGATATTTATAACTTAATATTTGTAATTTAAAAGAAAAATCAATACATACTTTGGTTGCTTCTCAACTTTGTTCCTTTGCGATAAAAGATTCTTTAAAAAAAATTTTGATATCTTTGTTTACTCTCGTATCTCAATTTTTCTTGTGGTAGTTTTTCATTTTGACTTTTGTCTTATCCTCTAATTAGTTTCATTGTAAAAAATTATTCATCCATATTTCAGTGGACATCCTTTGTTTTTCTTTTATTTTTCATTTTGTTGTGTACACAACACTGAATATTTCTTCCTCTGTCCTTTGCAGGAGATGTCCCCACTGGAAAACCCACTACCTGCTCTGCTGCGAGACCAGCCCTCTCTATTTCTGTCTTCTCTTCGAATCTCAACCATGCTACTTGGACTTTTCTGTTTATTTTGTCTCTAAACAGAAATTTTTAGTCAACATTTTAGAAAAAGATCTACCTTTATTTTGTTATTTAAACTAGTTCTTTTTACACTGGTTATTTAATTATTTTAGTCAAATTATTTTTTGATGCAATATTGTATATTTCGACAAATCTTTGTTGTTCAAATTTTGTGTCTTTTAATTGTGTGTGGAGCCTATTGCTCAATCTTTGTATTAGTTCAATATAAAAATATTATTTATTTAGCTCACATATATAATTCTCTTTGCATTTTCTGATTTTAGTATTTTCCTACTTCAGTATTTTGATTTAGAATTAGGTAGTGGGCCCAGTATAAAGGATTGTTTATTGGAACTTTTTGGATTCATCTTCCATTTTTAGTGCCTTTAATTTTCTTACATCAATTTTTTCATCAAAATTGCATCTTTGATATTTTTGTAAGAGTTCTAAATACTTAATGTCATTTCTTTTTGTGCTTCTCTAATTTTTCCATTGTTATTAAGTGATTTTTTTTTCAATGAGTTTTTAAACTTGCATTTTAAATACATTTAAGACTGCATAGTATTGAAAATGGTCTTTTGACTTTTTAGAAAACAGTATTTCTTTTTCTGTTTCTGAATTCTTGACAGATGTGTTTTATTTCTTATTATTACTAATTTGTGCTATAGTACTTCATCAGCGATAATTAAAATAAATGTATTATTTAGAAGATAAATCTTAACATTTATAAGTTAATGTAACCAAGATAGGAGAGAAGTCATCAGATATATATATATTCATCTGTATCATTTTTTTTTTTTTTTCATTGATTCATGATTGAAGAATAAAGTTCAGTTGACAAAGTATGTTTTTTTTAATAAAATTTTGGGAAAGGTCAGTCTTTGTTAATGAAACTGTGCCTAATCGTTTCTTCTGAATGTAAAAATAAATCATTAAACATAAGCATAAATATTGAGAAAGTACTAAAGATTTAATATAGTAAGATTCTTTACTTTATTATTTGCAATTTACTATTTTTGTGATGCACTATAAATAATCTTTGAACTATATTGTGAGTAATATTTTATGAACTAATATTAGATATTGTTTTTTAATATTAAAAACTAATATTTAATTAAAATGTAATGCTTAGATGAAATTCAAGTGATAAAATAGAATGATTGTAGATTAAAGTTTATTGTTAAATAAATGTGTATTTGTGTCAACAAAACATCAAGTTATTTGTTGTGGATTTAAAATCAATATTGTACATTCATTTTGCTTATTTTAATAGTGAATGTTGATATTTAATGTCAAAGGAAATATTAGAATTAATGTTGCAAAAATGTTCAGTGTAAAGTAGTTTATGAAAATGAAAAGTTTGAAGCTTGCAAATAAAATCCTGTTAAAAATTCATGACTTTTGCTTTAACTATTTCCAGGACATATAATTTTAAGATCCAAAATTTAATTGAAACAGTTTTTTATTGTTATAAAACTCTATTTCAATGCAGTGGCTTCTTCATTGTAACTGAAAATTATGTTAAAATAATCTTAGTGCTAAAATAATATTTTAACAAAGTTTATAGAATATTTTTCTATCACATTGATATTTTTCATTCGTGTGCATTTTAATCACGTGTACAAATTTCCAAAAGTTAAACCTCTTTTAGTTTTTAAAAACTAATAAAATGTTTAATCAAATATTTTGTTACAATTTATAAATATCTTTTTAAAAATTGTCATAATTTGGCATCATAATTTTGTCTTAACTAAGCCTCATTGTATAATAAAGGAAATAAATGCCTAATATTCCGCTAAATATTTGTAAATTGCAAGTGTTGGTGAACAAAGCAAGTAGGCAAGAGGCCCACTAGATATAGAAAAAAAAATTATTTTTATTAATTATTATTATGTTATTAATTTCTTACTTATCTTTATCCTATCTATGGAAACAGCAAACAGTTGTTTAATTTTATGAATGTAGGTGCAAGTAATAAATTCTAGAATTCAAACTTAAAGAGATGCAAGTCCAATTGAAAAAATAAAATCATAATCAAGCAAATATTGAAGAACGAAGCAATGAAAATTTCTTTTCCACAAACCTAACTGTAGAAGCTTTTGTTTTTAATATTATTAAAAACAAAAATTTTATAATTAAAAGAATAAAAAGAATCAGATATTAGACAAATATTGTGTTAAATATGAATGATTATTAATTTATGTTATAAATTTATTCTTTTTCCTTTTAAATTGCATGTTTTTAAGGCAAATGTTGAAATTACCTTTTGAGAAATTTGATTTTATAACTTTTACACTGATAGTTTCGTTCTTAATTCATATGCTATACATTTCCATAATTTCATAAACTAATTTGCTCATTATATATAAAATGGCAGGCTGCAGTCTGTTAATTTTTTATGAAGATAATTTTTTATCAAATTTAATGTGTGGTTTTATAAATTTAAAATTTTTTACATTAGAAATTATAAGGTAAATTTTTCAAATTATAATAAGATTTCTGTGCTTATTCATACAACAATACAATCCATCAATGAATAGCATAAAAAGTTCATTACTCAATTCCTTTCTGTATGCAAGTAAAGTTCTTTATAGTTTTGCAAAGTAGCAAAATCTCTGATTTTATCTCTTATAAAGTATTACTTCCTTAGTAAGGCTTAGGCAGATAAGTGATATTTATATAAAAGTTTGAATCTGTAATTTAGTTTGAAATAGCTTAGTATAATAAATGTGCATATAACTATATTTTAAAAATAATAAACAAAATTAAAGAATCGGACTTGAGCCCAAATCATTGGTTCAATTTTACCGATTTGTTCTTCATATAAAATACCACGATCATTAGATAATCTCTTGTCTCAAGAGTTTGGAGAGATATCTACTGTCCAATTTCGTGAGATATCCCAAGCACTAATTCTTTATACATTCTTCATGACGAAAAACCATGAAAGATTCTCTGGACCTCTATATTGATTTTGCCAAATTTTATTTCTTATGGTAGCTCATTACCTGTAGCCCTGTAAATTTTGACAAAGCCCCCTGCCTCAACAATTACACCAATTAATTTTACTACTTTGCGAGCGTAGCATATTGGAAAGACTGAATTTTATTTTTACATATTTTCCCTTTATTATGTATACAAAGAAAAACTAATATTAAAATCTTATGATTTAATTTATTGAACTATATTAATCATCGTGAATTAAAAGAAATAAGAATCTTTTAAACCATACCATAAAATATGGTTTAAAAAATTCTTATTTCTTGATTTCTATTTTATTATCACTCGTGTAACACCATGTGACTTGACAAAAAAAAAAAAAATGTTTTTGAATGGTAGTTTGTAGTTGAAAGAAATTGACTAGTTTTAGTTAATTTTTTATACCACTTTAGCTACAATAAATATTAATACTGAGAAAAGGGATGAAACTGATTTATTGATAAGCAACCACTTATTTAATTTCTAAAAAAAATTATGAAATATAATTAAAGCAAACTATCTGGATCCATGCTAAGACTTTTTATCTTACTCTTAAATGCATTGTAAAGTGTTTATTTTCATGGGAAATGTGTTGATGTTTTTAACAAATTTGAATTTAAAAAGCAACTAAAACTTTCTGAATTGATGTTTTTTTGTTTGATTATTATTTATTAAATAATAATGCAATTAAGTAATAAATTGATTATTTTGTCAGGATTTAATTGTGCTAAACACTGTTTTAATTTACAGTGAGAATCAACTTTTTTTTAATTATATAATTTCCTTTGATTTTTTTTTTCTTGTGTGTGTGTGAGAGAGAGAGAGCTTTTATTGCCTTATCACTTAATATTCCATTTGAATTGTCATGAAAACTATCAAAATATGGGAGGGAAATACATAATGGCTACTTCATTGGTTTAATTTGTTGAATCAGCCATCCTATTAGCTGCAGGATAAAGATGTAAAAGTTGTAATAACTTTTCCACATTTAAATGAAAAGCTTGTTATTCCGAGAGGAAAACCTAGATAAACAATCATCAAACTCTTAGTACAAATTAATAGTTCTGGAATAATTTTTTAATTAATTTCAGTGAAATTCTTGTGATTTTCTCCTAAGTATATGTAGTACAAGAGGGAATACCTTTGAAAATTTTCAGATAAATGTCTACATAATTTTTCGAAAAAAATCAATTTTGTCAGAAAGAAAAAATTACCAGAAATGATTCTAAATATATATATATATATATTCTGTTTGTCCGAGCAAAAAAAAATCCAGCTCAAAAAATGTTAATCAACCATTTCAGGTGACATTATAACAATCAATTTTCAAAAAAGAAAAACTTTTGATGATTTGTTTTTCATTTTCCAGCATTTGATCCACCATTTTCTGAAAGCAAGCTAAATCGTATTACTGCATTCTCAACAGTAGCTCTTAGCATATCTGTAGCAATGTTACGCACATGTCGGTGTATCGCATCTTTCAGTTCTGCCAAATTGTTTAGATTATCACCATAAACAGTGCTTTTGAAAGAACTAATTGAACATGCTTTGTAACACGTTTCAGAAACGATTTAAAACTGTGTCTTCGTGTCTAATTTTGCTTAGCAATATTGATATAACACTATTTCACTCCTGGTGGTGAGTTTTTGAACTCTTTTGGCTGAAAAGAAATTTTTATGGCATCTTTTAAATTATTACTAAGTTTGATAATATTTGCTCCAGTAGTCTTCCTTTTATGACCATTTGAAAGTGGAACTTTAATTATGACCACCATGTACTTTAAGTATAACCATCAAGGTACACACTTTGGAGGTTGAAAATGTGTACTTTGGAGAGATTTTCTTAAAATTGTGATTAGAATTTTCATTAATTAAAAATTAAATAAAATTCTAGTATTTTTTTAAATAATACTTTATTGCTGTCTTTAGTTTCCATTAAATCTCTTATGCATAAATTTCATTGTCAATAAAAAGGATTTGTATATCTTAAAATGAAAATATTAATTTTAAATTACAGTACACTTCCGATTATCCGCGGAATTGGGTGGCGCGGCCGCCGCGGATAACAAAAATCGCGGATAATCCGAAAAAAACTAAAATCGGGTATAGCAAAAGAGAAAACAGTCATTCCAACTTTGAAAAATTGTTTTATATACAATAAAACGTAAAATAAACAGCAGGAAATGTTTAACTAACGCTTAATATTTTAGTATATCTCTCAAAACTAGCCTAAAATGCATTTTGTTAATGAAAACAGAAAAGTGCTTTGTACTTACGAGAGGCGTCAAGGATACACAGAAAATTTAATACATATGTGCTGTAATGTATTATGTAATTACAAAAGCATAACTGTAAAACTACACCTTTTTGAAGAAATCAGTCATTTGTGTTTGCTTCTTGCTTTGGAAGCATTTTCTCTTTGCTTGGAAGCAAAAAAAAAACTTAGTGCGCCAGGCGCGGATAATCGGGAGTCTACTGTACATTATTTATTCATTTATTATCGCAAATCTTTTTTTTTTTTAATTTCCTGTTTTTAAAAAGTATTTTCAATGTGTTTAACAGCAGTGTATTTCAATGTTGTAGTAAAACAAACTCAAATCATTTTAATTGTTGCTATTAATATTTCATCCTGGATTTTTCCCACAATGCTGATGATCAGGTTATGAAGATACAATTTATTTTTCCATGTTGAGTAGGTTTAAAAATAATGTATGCTTTTAAAATATTTTTTTTAAATTTCTAATTTATTTGCAACTAAAATTTGACTTCAGAATTAAATGATGACGAAAAAATTTTAAACTGCATTCATTTTTCAACATATTTGCTCATTTGTCTGATATGATTGGATTTATAAAAACACAGACAGGATCACTTATAATGACGAGCTGGTTTGCTGAGAATATTGGTTGTCTTTGATTTAGATGAAGGTGGTTAAAAAGGTTCCATAAAATTCATGTGAAAAAATATTTTTTGTGCATCAATTTATTAAGGGTACCAGAAAGTAATGTCGTTTTTCTACATTAATTTCAAACAGATAAATTTTTACCAAGTTTTTTATTTTTAATCAATAATGTAATCTGTCTCGTTATCAGCAATTAGAATATTTTGGCATCTGATGTACAAATTTCAAAGCCAATTCGTTAAAAATCAATTGGTTTTTGAGCAAAATATCTAGAGATACTATTTTGGACATCATCCGAATTTTTTAATTTTTTTGCCACTTGGAAAATGTTTTAGTGATAGTAATAAATCGGATGGCTCAATATCCATCGAATATGGTGGGTGAGACATATTGTTTGCCATCGGATTCTAAAACCCTCTGCGCAGGAATAAATGTAAATCTGATGGCTCAATATCGATCGAATATGATGAGTGAGACATATTGTTTGCCATCGGATTCTAAAACCCTCTGCGCTTTTGCGCATTCGTTGGGATTGGTTTAATTCGTCAAAATAGGGGTGAGAGTAAAGTTGAAAAGAGGAGATTTTACATTTAACAGTAAACTCGGATTACTCGGGGAAATAAAATAAATAAATGACACTCACATACACGTGAAAAAAAAATTGAACGAAAAAGTATGTAAATATGGCTGAAATCAAATTCAACGAAGGAAAAATAATTCTGGAAATGCGCTCAACCATTCATGTCTCACCCCTTGGTGAGATAGAATCGTCGAAAATATTGTCTCAGGATATTGAAACGAACAGTACTTCCTATCCCTATTCTTTCATTCTAATCCAGGGTTATTCTTGCGCAGTGCGGTCTTGCATTATCGTGTTGTAGAATAACACCTTTTCTCTTGATGGTCGCTGTGCGCCTTTTCTATTAAAGATTGATTTACTCTATCCAATTGTTCACAGTAAAGGTCTGCATTCACAGTTTGACCAGGTTTCAGCACTTCAAAGTGAACGACCCCGCGAATACTCCACCAAGCATACAAAAGAGCTTCTTGGGGAAAGAGCCAATGCGTTTTGAATTAACATAGCGGACCCATTTTTTATCTCCAGTGATAAAGCAATCAAAAAACGCTTCTGTACTGTGTTCTTAAAACAATAAGTTGCATACGGTGGATCGATTAGCTTTATTTTCTTTGGACAGATTATGTGGGACCCAAACACCTGCTTTGCTTACTTTTCTAATCTGCTGCAAATGTTCTTGGATGATCAACTAATGTTGGTTACGAGTGTTTGACAGTTCCCTGATCTTCTTATCCGGATTTGCTTCCATTTCCGTGCTTAACATGCCGTTGTCTAAAGTTGTTGGTCATCCTGATCGATATGAGTCGGAAAGATCGAAATTGCCGGATTTGACCTGAGAAAACCGCTTTTGGCATTTATAAATGTCCAATGCGTTTGGATAAACAGCGCAAATGTTTTTGGTAGCAACTGTTACATTATTATCCTTGTAGAAACCCAGAAAGCTACAGATATGTACCTCTTGTATTTGGCTGAACATTTCATCATAACTTGCACAGATAATAATAATAAGAAGAATTAATTATTTGCAAGTAAACAAGTCACTCTAACCTTAAAATGTCTTTGGCAAAACTTTAAATTACACAATGAGCTGATAAATGATTAGCGAAGATCGATGTGCGTAGAAACGACATTATTTTCCAGTTTCCGGTTCTAATAATAATATGCATTAGAACCGTGTTACTTATTTTGTATTGAATCTTCTTAATGGTGTCAAGTCCCATGACATTATAATTTAAAATATACTTGTTCGATTCATCTATCTTCCAGCCTTCATGGTATTGTTACTTTACTTTCTTAAACTTTATGTAAACTTCATAGATATTTATCAAATCATTCTTCCTTAGCTTTTTAACAGTAGAACAAAAATCACGTGATTAAATATTTGATAAAACAATGAAAACGGTTTGAATTTCAGTTCAGCAATAAAATCTATTGTTGAAAATTATGTAGGAAATGTTTATATTTTTAGAGATTGCCAAATCCACGAAACATTTACACAACAATGAAATCGGTATAATTGAAAATACAATTCTTTGAACTTTAAAATGGAGTAAAAATCAGTTTTTTGAGATTATATTTTAGGGAATTATCGCAGAAAAATGCCACAGTCTTGCTTAATTTTTAATTCATTAAATTTCTGAAAATTACATCGAAATATGCATTTACTACTTCTCAGATATATCAGTGTAAAATTTAGTAGAAGCAATAGATCAAACTTTATATTTTGTAGAATGCTTACACATACATTCTAATTTATTATTAATAGACATTATTATTGATTTGGACTGACAGATTGATTTATTATGAGAGACAGGATACACTAACTTATAATTTTACAATTGTATATCATTTTAAGCTATTCCCAACTTGTATGTAAATTCAATTATGCTACGGCAACTGTAATATAAAAGCGAAAATTAATTCCATTTATTAATTCAGTCTTAAAAACAAAAACAAAAAATTTAATCTCAATATGTATGTAAATTCAATTATGTTACCACAACTGTAATATAAAAGTGAAAATTAAGTCTATTTATGAATTCAACCTTAAAAGCAAAAGAAAATTTAATCCAAATGTGTATGTAAATTCAATTATGCTGCCACAACTGTAATATAAAAATGAAAATAAATTTTTTATTCAACCTTAAGAGCAAAAAGAAATTTAATTAAATATAACTGTTTGGAAATGGTCATCATTTTGTTATGAGAATCATTAAAAAAATCTTGCCGAATTGAATTGAAAAATCATTATAATGATCGTAACATCAAATTATTTTTGAGTAGATATTAATTAATTTTGAGTTTATTAACTTTTTATATAGATATTTAATTTATTTGACCTTGTTGCTGGAATGGAGATTTTATAAGAATAAAATTTTATTTCAATCGGATATAAAATGAGTCCAATTTATATTCAAATTTATTCCTTCAAAAATGTTATAATGTTAATTTTATTTCAATGAACTTACATTACTTTGCTACAGTTTCTTGAGTTAATTATAAACAAATACAGCACATGATTTTTAAATCACATTTTTATCCTGTTTCCTAGGATTAAAATCATTTTGGCAAATGATAGTATACTCATTTATTACTTTTTTTTAAATTTTAGAATATTTCTTTTATGTAAGGAAGGGTTTCTTTTTTTCACATTTTTAGATAATTTAAATTCCTTTGATACATCTGCTTTTGAATCACTTTCTCCAAAAGAAAAGAAGAGGCAGCAACACATCCGTGAACTGATTTCTACCGAGGAATCTTATGTTGAAGATATGTCTATTGTTCTTGATGTAAGTGAATACAAAACTATCAAAATAATTTTATATTATTATTCTTTTATTAATTAATGTTTTATAAATTATTCTAATTGTAGAATAATCGAAATTCCCAATTATTTTATTCACTAACTCCATTTATTTTCTACATTACACGTTCCAAAAAAGTGAATAAGCATTTATCTCCCTGATAATTGTGCGCTTCTATCTGCAAAATTTATAGAGATATTCTTATTTTTAAATTTTTAAGGGGCTTTACAAACTAAATAAAACTATTTATTTCAGAAATGCAAATCTATTTAATAATGAAAAATTTCTATTGTTCAAGATATCTCAGAGCGTTAGTGAAATACGGAACAAAAAAATATATAAATTTTGCTCACAGCTCTATGCGTAATATTAAGCATTGAAAAAGAATGACTTATTTCATTCTTTTCAGTAAAGAACGTTTTGAAATACTCGATGTTATTGTAATGCTAGTCTAGTTACAGAAGAAAAACTTCGATTTTCGAATTCCCAGCATCCCTCTTTGAAGTGTATTTACAGAACGGTTTAAACTACAGGTTCCTTATTTAATGAAACGATATATGACACAGAAATTGACATTTTCACTTATTTTTCATGTTGTCCTCGTACTTGCGTACGAACAATCAATTCAGAATTCAACATTCTAAAACGGCAGCATAAAGAGCTCTTCGATATAATTACTGGCATCCATACAGAATTCGAGGGCTCCATGGATTACAAAATTTGATCATACCTGGCATCTAGAGTTTTGCAATTGGTTCCAATTACAGTCAGAATCCAATCTTTCTTTGCTCAGAAATGTATTTTGGATCGATAAGTATTGCTTTAACTTAGATAAAAACATGAATCGCCAAAACGAACAGTTTCGGAACCATAAATGTCTACTCTTGGTATACGAGGTTCATCTTCAGTGGCAATGTTTTATTAATGTATGGGGCGCCATTTTCAGGAATTTCTTATTTTTTACTCTGAATAGGGATCGATGTATTGACCTATTTTTGAATTACTTATATTCTTCTGTTTATAATCACTTCCTATAGATGAGGCAGATTTTTGTCCACTAATTTAAGAAACCTGTTTTAATATAACAAGTAATGAATTGGATTGCGTGTGTGAAAATATTGTTAAATGAAAGCAGATGCAGTTTTGTATTGGTGTCAAAAGGGCTGATTTAAGAAAAATTGCGAAAACATTTCACTTAATGTATTATTTTACTTTTTTAATTAAATGAACATTAAAAAATTATTAATGCATTATTATCTTCTAATTGTGTTCTTTGATAACCCTTTGTTATATATATGTAAACCTAAGTTAGCAGTTCCGTGGCCGAGAAGAAGAAACTTTTAAAACTTTGATTTATTCCAACCCGGGAGGCATAATTTATGTACAAGAATACATGGGAAGAAATATGTCGGTTTACATCGCGACACAAGAGCAAAAGAGACCGAAATTTTCCCTTCGGTAGTTTTTACAATGAAATTTTGATAGGGATTTCTTTGACACGTGTAGATTTAGGATAGGGAAATTTTGGTATCTTTAAAAGAATGTTGCAAGCATTAAAGATTTTTATCCCTTCACTCGGAGCGTGAGAGAATGCTGAAGTTTGCAGTTTTATAGAGCGCATGTATAATTAATTAAATAAAAAAGTTGGAATTGGCTCTGGAAATAAGAAAACATTTTTAGAATGAAATTAATATGGGCTAAAGTAAGATAAAAATTTTGAAAATAATTAAGAATTAAATTAGATTAAAAGATATCATTACATATAAATATAATCCCTGAAATTTGCTCTGAAAGATTTGATCAAACACTAATCTGAGGTTTTGAAAAGTGATCTAAATCAATAAATTTGTCTTTAAATATCTTGGCAAATTTTGCAAATAAAAGCATTAAACTTTATGTGCTTATATGATGAGTATAAGAGAAACATTTTTCTTATTGGTATATTTTTCACTGTGGGGATATATAAAAAATTAATTTTTCCATAATTTTTACTACAAGTTCTACAGAAATAAAATTCTATACTAGTAACTACTTTATTTAATAAAACTTTGTAATTGGAAGTTATATCAAATTGTAGTATTTCAGAGAGTAAAAGTTTTTAATAATAATAACTTTTTTTCCTTATTTTTGAAAGCAAACTAATTTCTTCACATTGTATTGTTTTGAGGGGGGAACAATTATTCTTTTTTGCATAAAAATATAATACAAATTAATTTCATTCCTTTTATCCTCCAATTAAAATTAAGTGTTTAGATTTTATATTATTATAATTCTTTTATCTACCCATTTTAATTTGGACAGATAAGGGAAACTGATCCTTAGTGCTGTTCATTCTATTTCCTTTTATGAATTTAATAAACAACTAATGATATTTTTTAAAATTTAACTATGTTTAAATCTAAACTTTTAATCATACGATCATTCTAGTTAGTAGTTGTGTTTTGAAATTTCTGTATGGATCTTATTTTCTGTTTTGCAATAAACTGAAATATTTTATTTTAGGTTTTCCAAAAACCACTGCGAGAGTCAGCTGTTTTAAATAAAGAGGAACTTCGCTCGATATTTGTGAATTGGAAAGAACTCATTGTTTGCAATACAAAGCTATTAAGGTATAATGGATAGCTTTGGACAAATATATAGTTTGAATATATTATTTCAATAAATTTATGGTATTTAGCAAATAAACATTTCAACGAATAGCTGTTCAAAAAAATTTACTTAATCTGAAAATTTGCCATTTAAATATATTATCTAATTGGTGATCATACTTTTTTTAAAAATGAGGTCTATTTGATAATTTATTTAAATAATAATATCTTCAATTGAAGAAGTTAATGTTTTTCATAATCCCAATTATTTTAAAAATACAGTGCACTTTGTAATCCATTACTTCTTAATTTTCCCCATATAGTGGTGCAACATTTTCATCAGGTCTAGCAGTAGGCATTAAAAGGAAAATAATTCACTGCATACAAATATCTATGACGGTGTGATGTAAATAGTAGGCTACTGCTCAGATTTTGAATTATAGTTTATACTATTATATATATATATATAATATATATATATAAACATAAATAGAGGTTTGTCTTTTCCCTTCATATGCTGATAACTTGCTTTAAACAAAAACAAAAAAAACAAAAATGACAAGTCTATGATGTAAACTGTGGCAGATCAATTACACAGCACACAATATTTCTTTCAATATTCAAAGTTTGTTCCTGCAATCTGCATTATTGTTAAATGTGTGGAAATGTAATATATCCTCCTGCATATTTTTGATTGTGAAATTTTGCAGTTGAATTAATTAAATATATTGTTTATTCCATATTGTATCATTAAAGCTTTTTTTTTTTTTTTTTTTACTTGTGAAGGATTTTTCTTTGGGGGGGGGGGGCATTAAAAAATTGCAAAAATCACTAATTTGAAATGCACTAGTTTAGAAAATAAATTAAGCATTACAGCAAGGTTCTTCAAACAATTATGCATATACTGTTAACAGCTTTACATAGAACATTTAAATAAATGTGAAATAATAATTCTTTTGACATTTTGTTTTAATCTTCAAATACATATTTTTCTTGTGTTTGCCCATAATTTTCATGTTTCCTTAAATCGTTGCTTTTTGTGGCCGTCCATACTGAGCCCTGCAAATTAAAGTTCTGTTGTACTATTTTCCAGAAAATTTGGAAAATGAAAACTGAATAAGAAACCCTTTTCCTATTTTCAGCATTATGTTAAATGATGTTTCAGTTCAAGGAAGAAATATCTTTTAGAAATCTCATGAATACATTTTTTTTAAATATATAAATGCAAAATTTTGGTTAAAAAAATAGATGAATATAAACATATCGCTAAGAAAATGATTGCATTTTTTTAATGTTTTCTAATACATCCTGTCTCTGCAAAACTAGATTATCAGCCATGTTATTAATTAAAAACAAATATAAGATACTATTGCAATTTTAACCTGCTTTATGCTTAAAACAAACGAAGAAAAAGCCCAACATATTAAAATTGATTTCAATAAAAGGTGTTTTTTTCTCTACGTTAATACTCATAAATAATAAATCTTGTTTATTATTAGGTACATTACCCACTATTTACTACAAAATATAACATAGTTATCTTATAATAAAAAGGTTTTATTTATGAATGTAATTGAATAATATGTTGAAAATGTTTTATTCTCTAATTATAAATGTTCTTATTTACATAGTGTATTATTCTTATTTTATATAGTACAAAATATTAAAAAAATGTGAGAACTTCAGTAATACAGGGAGAGGTTGAAATTAAATGTCACAATAGCAACCCTTTGGCTCTAACATGTGTGCAATTTTTAACATAATTTATTTTTTTTGATGCTTTAAACATATTTTACTTTTTTTTTTAATCCTAACTGTTTTTTCACTTTTGTGATATAGAATTCTAATGTTGAATTGATACAATAAAGATATACCATACTGTCATCGAATAAAAAAAAGTTGGTTACAAAAATTATTTTCAAAAATAATGCTTTAACAGATTAAAAATTAAAATTACCATAAAACTGAAACTATGCCCTAACTCAGCAATAAATTTTAAATTTCAATATTTTGTCACAGTTATGGTAAAAGATTCTATTCACAAAAATTATTTTTTTTATTATTATTTACTTAATGCATGGCCTGTATGTGTGGGTTTTAAATTTATAAATAACTGAAAAATACTTAGTTTTTAGTATTTTTGTTCAGCATGTATTATTCATGTCTTCAACCTTTTCAGAGCAATGAGAGTGAGAAGCAGAATGAGTTCCAATAACATAATACAGAAAATTGGAGACTTATTATGTGAAAATGTAAGTAACCTTCATTGTTGTATCTGACAATGTTTTTCTTTTAAGTGACTTTTTTTATTGCATTCATTTCTGTATATTTTCTACATATTGTGAATGTTTCTAGTATTTTTATATTTTTAAAAAAAATAATTTTTATTTATTATTATTATTTTAGCTCCCACATTTTACACCATACATAAGATTTTGCAGCTGTCAATTGAATGCAGCAGCTTTGATCCAAAATAAATCTGATAATTGTCCTAAGTTTAAAGAAGTTACTAAAGTAAGTACCTTTTGTTAGCTTATGAAATTGAGCAGTTTTCATTCTAAATTGAATATGCATATTTACTTTCAAAATTACAATTTATTTTCAGCATTGTACAACAGATCCTCGTACAAAGGGAATGCCTCTAAGTAGCTTTCTGCTAAAACCCATGCAAAGAATTACTAAATATCCTCTTCTTATTCAAAAAGTAAGCTATAAAATAAGTTTTTAAATCATTTTTGCTTTTTATTTGGCAATTTTCAAATTATGCCAAACTCAGTTATACATAAGATGCCAAGATAGTCACAGATCTTGTTTACTTAGTGATTTATCACAGTGACTGTAAAAAATAATTATCTTGTCTCTTAAAAAGAGATGAGCAGTTATTTGAAAGTTTTGATTTCAAAACTAAGCTTTCAATCAAAATTATTAGGAATAAGCATTTTTTTCAAAAAACATATCCTTAGTAATTTCGATCCAAAGAAAACTCCCTTAAACATTCAGTTATGGATTCCATTAATTTTCTCTTCTTTTACAGAACACATGTTAGAAATTATGGGGGGGGGACTATTTTAAAATTCGCTGTTTCATCTTCTAAAAATGATTCTATGGCTTATGAACATATCTTTATTTGGAAGTTGATGTTACCTTTTCAAATCATAATTCTGAGAATATATATTTATATTTGATTTATGATCATTTTAATAAATTTTAAAATGAAGGTTAATTGAAATATTTGCTACAGTGCATTTGAATATTCTACATACTTTATTTGTTGAAGAAATCCCATCTTAAAGTCGTATAATTGCAAATGATTTTATCATTTTAATGTTGCAAGTAACAGCACATCAAGACAATCTCTTATGGCAGTATGATAGATCTTGATAAAGTTAAAAAGTAATATTTTCATTCTTAATGTTATATGAAGAATTGTTTCTTTAATTATCAAATCAACTTGTCATAAGCGTAATTTTTGTGTATGTTTCGGTACAAATGTATTTGGAACATATATTCATTTAGAAGTACTGCAGAAGAAAATGATCTTGTGTCTATTTAAGAATATAATCATTGTTTTATTGGCTGTCACTGTTACATGTATTATTTGCTTTTGCAATTTCATATGTGCTAGCAGTTCCTGGTTCTCCGTAGTTTTCAAAGATTTTAAAAAAACTTCTGCAAGCTACAGATAAGATTAAATTTTCTATGGAAACAAGGGCTTATTTTTATTTATTTATTTATTTATTATTTTTTTAACTTTTAGACGTTCAATCTTGATAATGTTAGAAATCATTTCCAGCAGTTTTATTAATTCTGCTACTTAGTATGAAACAAAACATCTGAGAGAAGATAAATAGATTTTAGAGGATGTTTATTCACTCTTTTATCAAGTATTAATCAATATTTTGTTTAATGCATTCTTTTGAATTGTAAAGGTTTCTTGGATTATAGCGTATTAGTTTTTCAGATTTTTTCCCTTCATTTCATGCTTTTGAAAAATGTTGTATAATTATTTTTAATTGTTCTAATAATAGTGATATATATTTGTATTATTTATTCAGATAAAATATTTTTATTAAAAGTAGAAACTAATGATTACTTAAAATGTGGTGAAATATATATATGATCAGAAATTTAAAATTTTAACAGAAGTCTTCCATGTGAGCTCATGTATCTGTCAATTTCATACACTTTCTTCTACAAATAACCATCTTTCCATTATAGACTTGTATGATGTCTGATCCCTCGATTATATTTTTGGATTTTCAGTGTGTATTACAAAATTAGCATCCCACTTTTTAAAACATTTCAGGTTTTTGAAAATACTTCAGAAGATCACCCTGATTATCCTCATCTAAAAGAAGCCCTAAACTTAGCTCAGCAACTTTGTAACCAAGTAAATGAAGGTGTAAGGGAACGAGAAAATTCAGATCGCTTGGAATGGGTACAAAATCATGTTCTATGTGATGGACTACCAGAAGTGAGTATATGAAGTGAAAGAAATACCTTTCAATTATTATCTAAATAAATAATTTGTAAGAATTTGCTGTTTCTGTTGGAATTAAAGAATGAATTAATATGAATAGGAATACTTATCTAATTCCTATTCATATTTTAAAATGTGTAAAAATTTTCATTTCTAATATTAACAGAATTTGATTGTTGTTGAAAGTCACCTGATTATGTAAATTTATCTGTTATGTTTTATTTGTTTATACGTTTATTTAAACAAGTTTTGTATACTTTTTATTTTGAAGGATTCTATGACTGATATTTTTTGTTTTAAAATTATATATATCTTTATAACCTCCTTATATATTGTTCCTTTATTTTGATGTTATATTGTTTTTTTAACTAAGTTCAGCAATATTACATTTAAAAAATTCTTTTACTTTTTTCATCTTCCTAATTTTTTTTCTTGTAATCTGTAGCAAATTACTTTCAATTCATTAACAAATTGCTTGGGACCAAGAAAACTTTTACATGCAGGGATATTGTATAAAGTAAGTTCCATCTTATATCATTTCTTATTACTGAGAAATTAAAAAATTTTTATTCTTACTTTTTTTTTTTTTTTTTTTTGCATTCTTCTACCTTTTCTATTTTTTTTTGTATTACTTTTTGTATTAAGTTTCTACTTTTGTATTATTCTTATCATTTCTATTCAAAAAGCGAAATATGTTTGATTGATTACTTTTTCTGTTTATAGAAAGCTACTTTATCAATAACACTAATTATTGCTCTTATTGATTTTTATAATGTATAAAATTTTATATAATAATTTTTAGGTGGTATACTTAGAATTGATTTATGACTTATTTCATGTTTTTTTTACCCTTATAAATAAAATTCTAAATTGATATATTTATTTTGTATTTATCAGGCAAAAAGCAATAAGGAGCTCATGGCTTTTCTCTTCAATGATTTTCTTCTCCTGACTCAACCTTTCAAAGAACTAGGAAAGATAACAAATGTTTTCACTTCAGAGAAAGCAATGAATTCTTTGTATAAAATGTACAAACATGTAAGTAAAGTGTACATAATTTACAACCTAAAACATATTTTTAAGTAGCACTATTTTTCCCCCTTTATTTGCGAAACATTTACTATTCTGATTTGTTAAAATATTGAGACTGAATTAATTTCTGAACTTTCCTGCTCAGCAAGAAATTACTATAATTATTTGGCTATTATTATATTAAAGTTTTGAGTTAAGTCGTTATTTGTTTAAGTGGTCATTACCGATTTCATGTGATTGTGTCAATAGTCAGTGCAAATTGGCTGTCTTTAAAAATGTGTGTAATTTCTATATAGAAATGCCTTAAAATTAATGATAATATGTTAAATCCAGAATTATTTCATTTTTTTGTAGATATTACTGACCACTCTATCAAAGAATCCTCAATGAATATATTAAAAGAATGCATCTGTTAATATGTTTATTGATAACTCTTGCATCCAGCCTGTACTGCAAGGATTACCATGTTTAAATACACATAGTCGGTCCAGTTGGTGGATGTAGTAAAAAAATTCTACGTCTTTATTCTAGAATTATAAAATAGAGATCATATACTTAATTTCACTTACTTAAATTGTTGTGGTTATTAATTATCACATCCACAAATGAACAGATATAATAGTATATAATCAATCCTTTGTTTGACTGTAATTGATAGAGATAGAGAATTTTAGTAAAAGTAACCATATCTGAATTTTATCAATTGGGCTCACAGTTGGGTCATTCATCTGACAGAAGTAGAAAACTGTTACCTTTACTTTTACAATATGCACGTATTTCTGTTTGTGGCAATTTGTGCAAGATTGGATGTATGCTGTTCCTTGTTGAAAGCCACTACTGAATTGAAAATCTTATTTACAGCTGCTATAGCATCATGCTACAGAAAATTTGATAAGAATTGCATGACGATGTAGCTGTATGGCAAAAGTAAGATGAATTGAATAATTGTGGTTATTGCATTCAAAACCAGAATTTTTTACTTCTTGAATCAAGTAATTTTGAAATAATTACAACAATTACTGTTCGGTAGTAAAATTTTGAAAACGAAGCATTCATTTGATTCATGCTGTAGATATAATTTCTGTATAATTCATAAAGAACTGTTACCGGAATGGCAAATGAAATTTTGTTGAAAAGAGAATGAAATGAAAAGCATAAGAAAAAGCCACATTATATGTATTTGAACTAATTGTTTAGATATTTTAATCTGAACTTGTAACTTTGAGATTTGGAAGATTATTCCAAAGTTTTCTTGATGAAATACATATTCTCATACATTAAAATAGTTTGATTCCTTCTTCTCATCCTTTGACTAGATAGCAAACATGGTGTATTATTAATTAATTTAGTTGCCTGCTTTAGAAATTATTTTCTGGATGCATTTCAAATTGGCATTTCTTAAAACATTTTTTACATAATTCAAAATTAAAAAAGTAAGACTATTTTGTATCTACATTTTATATACACTGTTGTATTTTAATATCAAGCAAACATGATTGCATTTGCAACACTTTACCCAATATATTGTCCATTAAAGTTGTAAATACATATTACAATGATAATTATTTATGAGCATATAAAATATTTAAGAATTTCTAAATGCCAAAAAATTGATTTACATCCCCATTTTTTTTTAATTGAATTATAACTCCAAGTTAAAGTGTCAGATGAATTTAAATTTTACAGAAATGTTAAAAATTTATGAATCATTACTATTCCATCTCATCAGAACAACAAAATTTGTTTCAAAGAAGTGCATTATTTTAAAAAATATTAATGGTTATAAAAAAAAATTTTATGATATATGTATACATTTAAATAGATATGGCCATATATAGGCCATTGAATATAGATTAAGTTAAACTTAATCTATACTCAAGACTAATATTTTTTTTTTCAGCCTCTGTTCCTGAATAATGTGACTGTAAAAACCACTGATACTGAAAACAACCAAGATGATACTACTTTCTTTGTTTTTTATTCTGACACCGAAAGGATTCATTTCAGAACTATGAGTGCTACTGAAAAGTAAGCTTTATTAATTTACTTGGCATAAAAGGTATGATTTACACTAAAATGCTTTTCATGATATAAAATTTTATCCCTGGTTACCATTTGTCTAAACAATTTAACAATTTGCTTCCTAATTTTGTATATATATATTACTCATTTGCTGTGTGTGGGGGGGGACATAAAACTACCATAGATATTAATACTCGCAAAAGCTTTATATATATATATATAATTTACATAGGATGATATGAGATGAAATTTACAATTAGACATGACTCAAATTTCGCCCTAATATATGTTCCTTTATCGTTTCTTTCACAGTCAGTGCTAATGTGCATGTAGATTGATTTTTAGTACTGTTGGTTCATGTAACAAAAAGAACATATAGTGAAATATGGCAATATATTGTAAAAGAAAAAAGCTTAGGAATTACCTATATTGAATAAATTCTCCAAAGCTGCATGTTTTAAATGTGCATGCTATATTTTACTTATGGTACTATTTATGTGAACAGTAATTTTTATAAATAGAAAAATATTTTACAAAAAAAGAATGTAATTTGAAGCAAGCCACCAATTAATTGATTTATATTTAATTTTAAAAAGTGTTTATTTGATTATTAATATAGGCTATTTGTTGGATATTTTTCAAAGAATTAATTGAAAGAGAATTAAAATTTTAAAATGGCTTAGTTCTTATATATTTTTGTTATATGAATTTATATTTAATTAAAATTGGTGTTTCAGATTGCTGTGGATGAAAAGAATTGAATCTGCTGCTAAAGATTATTGTGAATTAGAAAAGAAAAATTTAAACCATCAAAGAATGTGTAAGTTTTTTTTTATTCTTCCCTTTATTTTAATTTTATTGATTTTAATACAAAATTGATTTTTTAATTTAATTCAATTCTACCTTGCAGTAAGATCTCAAGCTATTCAGGGAGTAGGACGTCTCCTAGTTGTTGTTGTTGAAGGCATAAACTTGAAAGCTTGCTCTAATGGTTTGTTCACATATTATTACTTTTACTTTTGTCGATTTCTCAAAATTTATTTACTCGTTTTTTTATTAGATAAATATTTTCTTTAATGTGATGGGAAACTTTATTTATTTAGCATTTTTTTATAAATTTTTTCTATAGAAAATAATTTCTCTATCTCTATTAATAAAAGTGTGGAGGGGGCATACATACTTTTGTGCGTGTTGGTGCTCAACGGGCCAGATTAGACTTAAACTTAACTTTAGACTTATTGTAATAAATTTTTACTTTTAAATAGAAATCTATAAATTTGTTAGAGAAGTTCAGTTTAATAATAATAAATAAACGTTGAAAGAGATGGAAAATAAAAACATGGTAAAAAATATTAAATTTCAACAAATAAAATAATGAAAGGTTTTTAAAAAATTTTTACTATTATTCTACTTTCTAAATAATTTTTCGATTTTTCTTCTTTTTAATCAAATTTGTTTTCAATAAGAAAATGATACGAAAAATTGCAGCATGTATTTGTGTATATTAAAATTTATACATTGAATCTTTTTTCCAGAAAGTAATTTCGATTGATTGTACTTAAGTAAAATTTAAAAGTTATTTTAAATCATTTTTTCCTGTATGTTAAGATAAAAATGTTTCCAGTTGAAATTTGCATAATTTTTATTTTAAGTCTATAAAAAAAGTAAAATTAGTTATAAGCTTTATCTTATTATCACTTTTTTTTAATGGAAAGATCATTCAGGACCCTGAAATTGGAAAATAAACAGGAAAATTAACCATAACAAAAAGGAAATTCTATTGAAAATAGATAATTATTTAGAAAAATTTGATGAAATCTTTTAACATAAGACTATTATAAGATGGACCCCCCACCCCCTTATACATATTTTTTTAAAAACTGTAGATGACTCTGTGACCTAATATTTCTCCACACAGTACCATTTGAGACCTCAGCCCTTAGTTTAAGAAGTCATATTCTATTTTAAAGTTATAAAACTAAATTCACAATTTTAAATTTATCATAGAATATAATATATAGTCATAATTATTTTCTTAAAGTTTGATTATTATACTGAAAAATTGTTGCCTGCAGGCCAAAGTAACCCTTACTGTGAAGTTAGCATGGGATCACAAGAACACAAGACAAAAGTGATTCCTAATACCTTGAATCCAAGATGGAATGCATCTATGCAATTCTTGGTTAAGAATCTACATGAAGATGTCCTTTGTATTTCTGTTTTTGATAGAGATTTGTTTTCTCCTAATGGTAAGCTTATATTTACATATGGTTCTTCTTTGAAAAGGTATGAATCATTAGATTCATTTACCACTTACTCTTTTTTTTAAAATTATTGTCTAAAATATGTTAAATAAATTGAAAATAAAATTTTTCTGTAAGTTGTTTTCAAATATTTACAAATTATAAAAAAAAAATTTCATTGATTTATATATTTTCATCGCTAATCTAATAGTTTTTGAATAGCTTTTGCATCAATTTTAATATTGTTTTTCTACTGCAATAGCATACAACTCCCTTAAATAGCATACTCTTAAATTTTAGATATGATAGATTTACACTAAGACTATCATATTACAGTTTGTAAATTATAATAAGTATTGACTTTTAGATTGTGCGAATTTTTAACTATTTTATATTAAAAGATATTCTCTACATTATCTTAATGCATCCTAATAAAGACTCCTATTGATTTTTTTTATGTATTATTATTACTGATTTTAGATGTTGTTGTCTCTAATTTGTTATTTTCTAAATATTAAAACTATAATATGATTATTTTATTATTTCAAATGTTTTATAACTTTCCCCCGTCTAGAATTCCTTGGAAGGACAGAAATAAAAGTATCAGATATTTGTAAAGAAACCAAAGAAACACATGAGCCAGTCATTCGAAAGTTAACCTTATATGAAGTAGAATGTGGAGAAGTTGTGATCAAATTTGACTTACAAATATTTGATAAGCTGTAAGCTTTCATCTTATCTAAAAGCATTTATGATTTGACATTTATATTTAAGTACAAATTGTAAATATACTTTTACTTTGTTTTAAAGCTTCATCATCCTCACAGCTATAAGCTTTCTGTTTTGTTTTCCATTTCTTTATTCATGCTATCCTATTCTCACATTCCATGTTTATAAAACTGCTCTCTATTAATTGATTGGATATTTTATTTTTATTGAAAGTTTACATTTTGTGACTATATTTTCTGACAATTATCATTCTTGAATGGTTAAATTATATATATATATATTTCATTGTACATATTTGTTAGAAACTATATTGTGTTGTATATGTGGCTTAAACTTTGAAACTACGTTCAACTGCTTATTGAACAGAAATATGCTTGTTAGTCATAATAAATGTCATCTTTGATAGTCAGTCATCGTTTTTAATTATACTATACTTTTGAAGCCTGGTAGTCTTCCATTTTTTGCTCTAATTGTGTTGTTTGAAATAAAACAAAGATATGTTTTTTTATATAATGATTTTTTTCATAAACCATTCTCTTTCTCAATGATTTAACTACAAAGGAAAGCAGTGACTTATGTTATATCTGAATTAGTGTTTCAACAAAATTAGTAATTCATCATGATCTTTCCTTTAATATGCAGCTGAGAGTTAATTAAATAATATAAAAAAATCTACAATTTTTAATAAATTGATATTTTTCCTACACCATTATATTAAACTGGTTCATTTTTAAGTTTGTTTCTTTGAAAAAGCAGTATGCTTAGTTAATAACATTTTGATAACAATATATCATATAGTTTCATTAAATAGGAAATTCATACAAAGTTCTAGTTTGACATGATAGAAATGCTAAGAAAAGTGAGTTAAGAAACAAATAACCATAGTATCAAAAAATCGACATCCATTTACACAAAAAATATCTCTTAAAAACGTTGCTGTTACAAGAAACTGTGTTTTGTACAAAGAAATGCATAGGTATATTAAATAGAAGATGAAAACTAATATCTTATAGTAAAAATATTTAAAAGTTCTTTACAAAAGTATGCCGTCCACAACTGTTAAATCTATAAAATTATGTTTAAAAAATTATACTTTGATTAAAATGTGTCGTACATATCATGAATTAAAGACACTGGTCTTTCATAAAAGTATATAGTTAGATATTTGTGACATAAATATTTTAAGGAAAATCGTGCTAGTAATTAAATTTTTGGCAATCCATTGCATAATAAAAAAAGCTCAATGCTCCTAAAATGCATGGTTGCATATCAGACTGTAATATTTATTGAAGACAATGATGCAGCTAATGTAAAATCTCTAGCAAAACAATCAATAGATATAATATTTTTGTATCACATCAATTAATTTACAAAGCAAACTTATCAGATTTTGTTAGAATGTAGAATTCACATGAAAAATTGATTTGCATAACAGAATAGAAAAAAATTTCATTTCTATTGATCTGTAACATATTGTCAATGATCAAGTGGCTTAGGTTTAGATTTCAATGTGTGGTTCTAAAATACTGAAATCAATAGATATAGATATTTACAGATATCAATCGATACAGAAGTACTGATCAATTACAGACATTCTCTAGTTTATCAGAAATTATCATTTCTTGTGTTATAATAATGATATTTAGTAACGTTATATAGTAATATACTTAAGTTGTACAGTTAAAATCTACCTTAATTGTTGAATTAGTTTTTTTCAATCAATAGGAAATAATTTTGTTTCTCAAGAATAAACTACAAAATACATATTAGATGCATATTATTTTAGATTTAATTATTTGATTGGCATATATGTTGAACAAATGCTCAGTAAGCAATTTTTATTATAAATCTAATGATCTTGGTCTCATAGGGTTTTGAAAGGTATGAAAATTGTATTATTTATTTTATTATATATCTGAACCAAATTTAATTAATAACTGCAATATAATTCTAATGTGGGAATGATTTAATAAAATTAAATTAAATCAACCTAACTTTGTTTAACAATATTCAATAAGCAATCATTAAGGGTATATTTTTAATATGTAAAAATAAGGTAATTAAAAATTTAGTGTTTAATGGTGATAGATATCAAATAGAAATAAATCTCTTTATAGTTATGTTGTTTTTATTTCTGAAAATTTCATCAATTTTGTGTATATTAGTATTAATTTCTTTTTAATGTGTCTCACATAATTTCCATGACCATGTGATTAGATTTCGAAATATATGTATTGATTAAACTTCTGAATAATCAGGATTTTTTTCTCATGCATAATATTTCAGTTTTGATATCCAGAAAATGCAACTAATCTACTATATTTAATACTGAAGATAAATAGAAGAAAAGGATTTTATATGTGTGATGAAAGTTGATCATATAAAGTTTAATTTTTGTACTGTTTAGAAAATTAAATAGAGTAAAAAACATTAAATTGAATTTAAAAGAGAAAAGGGTTGTTTTTTTTAAATATAATATTTTTATAATTATGAATTTCATGTATTGTGACATAAGTAAAGAAATTGCTGACAAGTCTTATATTAATATTTTAGTTGAAATCATTCATTTTTATTTGCCTTGTATAATGTATCACTCTAGATAAACACATTATGCTTTATTTTTATTGAATTTGAATAATGATTAAACAAAAAAAAATTATTAGTAAAATAAGAAAAACTCTGAAACCTATTTTTATGTTTTCGATTATTAAATGTGACAAATGTTATAATCAGGTTATTGAAGTTAAGTAATGTCTTATAATTGTATTACAGTATTTTACACAGAACTACTAAAATTATGCATACAGAATTGTTCATCCTTATATCTTACTTGTGAAATTATTCATAATTTTTTTTCATGTAACTTCTGGAAAAACATATTTATAATAATTTTTATCATATTGTTCATTTTTGTTAATGTAATTTATTGTTGCACTGCTCTAGAGAAAATAAAATATACTAAACCAAAGAATTAATTTTTCTTTTTAGTATGCTGTAGTCAATGTTAATAAAATAATTATTCAGATGATATAATGAATTAGTATATAATATTTTTTATATATTGTATTATGCTTACTGCAATTAATTTTTGATTTCAAATCTCTAAATGTGGAACTTATCCCTTCTAGCATTTAATTATTTTGATAGAATTTTTTAAGCTTCGCTTAACATTGAAATAAAAAATTGTTTTTCTGATATGCCATAAAAATTCTAATATCTCTAGCATGTTTTACCCGTAGAATTTATTTTTATTTTTTTTAGATATGCAAATAAATAAGAGTAATCTGCTTTTGAGTTTGCAATAAAACTGAAGAAGTCTTTGTAGGTATCTGGAGGATTAAGTAATGAAATAATTTAATGTGCTTTCATTGTACTATTGGATCTTAGTAGTTTCTGCTACGGAAATCCTGAAACAATTATTACATTTTTTTTTTTTTTTTTTTTTTTTTTTTTTGTCCCCTGGAAAACGTATATTAGTAGTCTCTAAATTTGGCAATTTTCTTGTAGTTTTTACCTTATTTATGTTTGAAAAATACTGGATAACTATTTATATTTTCTCTTTCATAATACTTTTTATACATTATTAAAATCTAAAACTTTCAGTCAGATTCTCCTCCCCCCTAGAAAATTGTAATGTCTAAATATATGTAAATGGGAAGATTTTAATAAAAATTATTTTCAAAAGTTATGTAAAATTTTAGTTTAACGTCATAAGACTTGACAATAGAGTATCCACTCCCATCTTATCCTAATAGCTAATTTCCATACTATTAATAGCAGGGAGATACTGCTAACTTAAAGTCAAAGAAGTAAATATTTATTTGATTCAATAAATGTTATGTTGAAAAAAAATAATGATTCTAAATCTTTTACAAGTTCTTTTTCCCTGTCGTATGAGTCTTATTTGAGCAAAAATTCCATTGTTTTATGATTAAAGCCAATAGAGTCATAACTATTTAAAATGTTTAGGGGTAATTTATAAATTTATTTCAGAAAAAAACTGAAAAGTTTGGACAAAATTAAAAACATTATTGCAATTTTTTTCATAGATTTAAATATTCAACTGAAAAATGTGAAACTAATATTTAACTCATATGCAAAAAATAAAAGAAAGATAATGCAGCTTTATGCTCTAAACACTATGTCGAACATTCATTTCCTTATAAAACGAAATATTAGCTAATACATAATTATGATAAACTATTTTATAAATTTGAAATAAAGGTCACTTAATCATAAAATTTAATCGAACTGATATACAGAAACGTACCCGTAAAAAACATTTTCTTGCTCATTTGGTAACATTGTCAGTATAAAGGATTTACAAGCTATAATAGCAAGCTTTACAGCTTAGAAGTTTTTTATTCATGATTTCTCTTTAGTACACATTTTTAAGTAACCTCAAAGGAAGTAACTTAATGGATTTACATCTGGCAATCATTGAAGTCACTCGCAAGGTCCTCCATATCAAGTTATGATATTTCAAAATACATAAATCAGAAAAGTACATAGTTTTGAAATATCTACTTTAATAAGTGTATGTTGATTAATTAGCAATTAGATAATTATTAATTAATAAGTCAGATAGTTAAATAATTGAAAACCCATCATGCTGAAACCATATTTTTGACAAATCCCATTGTGAAATAGACTCCTCCAATAATTAAATAATAATTCAGATAAAATAATCTATACTTATTAGACATTAAAACATTACTGAAAAAATAATGACCAATTAAAGTATTCTGCAGTAATATATTCTCTTCTATATTCTGCAGTAAATATCAGTAATAGCAAAAAAGGGAGATCTAAAAATGAATGAAAGAAAAACATGTAAAAAGTATGAAATAAATAGTTTATGTACAGAAAAGTTAATTTTAGTATGTACAGAAATGTTAGTTATCAAAGCAACAGTTCAGTTAGATTTTTATTCATTTCAAAATATTTAAAAAATAAATCAACAGTATATGATTTTCTCAAAGGCACTTTAAGAAATGTATTGTCCAGAACAAATTTAAATGTATATAGGACAGCAAATTTAAGTAGAAAGTCAGTACTTTATTGTAAATATACCTAAATAATATACTTCAGTAAATATTTCTTCAATACTGGAATACCTTTGCAGAATATCTCAAATACATTAATGGCTCTTTTGGTTGTTGTTTTTTAATGACTTTTTATTGATATGACTCAACTAACGTTTCTTAGTTTGCTTTTGAGCATCAGTCACATTGGTACAACACGCAACTGCATTATGCATATAAGATTCAGATATGGAAGAAATTTTTGTGACCCGAGACCTCAATTTTTTGATAAATATTTCTCTACAATTTGACAGCTTCGCCAGATAGGGTGTGGATGGACATTCAGCAAGTAGGAAAGAACGTCTGCTTTCTCTCCGCGATAGAAAATGCCTTCTATGTGATAAATTGCAGGAAGAAAATTTTAAAAGCAGAAAAGGATAAGAAATCCCCCTCCCAAAAAAAGCAGAAAATCACATCCCTGAAATATTTACAGATCACCCCTCTTAGTACCTATTTGGTCGCACATTACGATTTACTAGTAAACAAATATATGCAATTGCTGTTTATCTTGAAATTTCAATTCATGAAGATAATTTTGGTTTAAAAAAAAAAGAGTTAATGTTATTTTCTTATATCTAAAATAATCTCGCACTGATTCTCAGAATTTCAAATGAAATATATTTAGATTCAATTTTAACTTCTGGTATTCATGCAATAGATTTTTGCTTTCAAATTAGAAATCTTTCTATTAATAATCTCACTCGGATTTTGACACCATTTTCTCTAAGTACAGGTACAGGTGATTATAATTAACCCTATTGCTCTCGAATCCGTTCTGCATTTCGGATTTTGATGAAACTTAGTATATATGTTATGCGGACCATGGGAAAAAGATTTCTGTAATAAAAAATAGTTCAAATTTTGACCAGAGGGAATTTTGGCGCCTAAAGAAGGGCAAAAAAAATGTCAGAATCATTAAAATTTATTCAGTTACAGAATGTGCTCCATTGACATTAATTATGCGTTGAAAGCGCATTATAGCTTGTTCAACGGTAGGGCGAAGAAACTGTCGAGGAATTTCATCAACATGGCATGTAATGCTGGCTTTCAACTCATGTAAAGTCCTAATTTATCCTCCATAAACACAGTCTTTTAGGGATCCTCATAACCAGAAATCACTGGTATTTAAGTCGGATGAACGAGGACGGCAGGCATCCGGTAAAGCTCTGAATATTACACGATTCTCGTCAATGGTTTGGCGTACAATGTGGGGTGTTGCTCCATCTTGCATGAAGACAGTGGTCTGCAAACATTGCCGTTCTTGTAAAGAAAGAATGACCTGCTGTCGAAGAAGTTCACGGTACGGTGCAATCGTGACACCGAGGATAAAATCAGCAGTAAATCTATACCATGCAGTCACATAATCAGAATACAGTGGTTGTTGCTGCAGGACATAAGGAGGTGAAGCCCCCATAAGCGGCAATTTTAATTATTAAAGAAAAGTGCGCCTCATCTGACCATAGAATATGCCAAGGCCACATGTCATCAACTTGCCGTTTTTTGGCGTCACTTTCATTCTCGCCAACCAAGCTCTTTCAACCACAACAGTAGCGACTTCGACAATTTCATTTGCAACCGGTTTCCGTCCTCTTCCTGGCAGCACCCAAGTTTCCAGTCTCTTCAAATTTCATAACCATCTTCTTCAAACCATTTTTCGGCATGAACCCTTTTCACAATTCCCGACGTTATTCACGCAGTGTAACTAAGCTATCGCTGCCATTTTGATAAAACAGTTTTACCAGTAAAGCTCATCTTTCTTCTGTAAAGGCATGATTAACAATGACAAAGGCTCGCAGAATGATTTTTTGGGCTCTGATTACAAGTCTCTTAATAGGTCAATAGTCAATTTGCGTAAGGAATTTTTAAAATATGACATCTTGTGTCAAAATTTGAACTATTTTTTTCATTGCAGACATTTTTTCCCCGTGGTCTATATAATATATATACCAAGTTTCATCAAAATCCGATACACAGAACGGGTTCTAGAGAAGTCTGAATAGGGTCACTTTAATTGTAATCACTTATACTGATGAAGTGCAGTTAATTTTCTAGTTTGCTCTCAAATAACTGAATGGATGCGATGCTATAAATTTAATTAACTTAGATTACAACAATTTTTTTGTGTGTGATATAATGATATGATATAAACTTTTATGTGGCCATCTTTTTATAGGTCAAACTGCATTCAAAATTTAATTTATGTTAGTTTTCCTGTTTTGTACTAAATGCCAGTAAATTGTTATAATTTGCCTAAAATTAAATGTTAATGCTTATTAATGAACATTTAAAGATATTCCCACTTTTACTATGCAGTAGTAAGTATATATATTGTTTCTAATTCTGCTCGAATTTTAACTGATAAATATATTTACTGCTCCTAATTTCATAAATCAACTATCAAAACGCTCATATCTTTTTTATTTTACAGAATCAATATAAAATGTAATTATTTACTTCAAGTAAAACATTTGTCAATGGAATTGTATGCTTTTGAGCAACAACAATTAAACTGATGTTTATATTGTTACGAAATTTCCGGGGTTCGTTTGGATAGGGGAAATTATATGGTGTGAAGAACGCTCAATCACCAGGCGGCAGTAGAAAATAAAACAACGACGTTTATTTACACGTAGACACACAGGACAGTACAAAGACGACAACTATATACAGCACAGAAGACGATTATCTTCAGCCGAGACGTGCAGCATACAACAGACTCTACTGCAGACAGTAGAACACAGTTTAGTTCAGCACTAGCTTCACTCCGTCGCTGCTCCGCTTATCTCTGGAAGGCCATCCTTTCCGACTACTCTTCGACTCCACTGGTTCGCAACCCAATTCACCACTGCCTGGCAGCTGCGGGTGCTTCCTTTTATAGGTCTCAGGAGGCGGGGCTGGAAGCCTCTCAACCAATCAGAAACGTTCGAGGTGTAACTCCGTTCCTACTGGACGAATCGGGAAAATTCGCGATGTTTCGGGTATAATCTATTTTGGCGCCAAAGTCACCAAATTCGTCGCCAAGTCGCCAAGCTCTGGGACCTCCTATGGAACCCCCTATGCTGGGAAGCAGCATCGCAGGTTCGTAACTATATATATATATATATATATATATATATATATATATATATATATATATATATATATATATATATATATATATATAATCCACAAATTTGTTTCCCAACACTGTCACTTGAAATGGGTTGATAGTGTAATCTCATATTAATTTTAAAATGGCAAAATGAATAAACAGAAGAAAAAAAAGACATATTCGTTCATCTTCAATCCTTTCCAATAATTTTCCCAATATTCATCCATAAAATTTATTCAAGCTCCTGTGTATAATGTACAGATTTTCATCTACACTTCAATTAAATGTTGCCAATAGATATTTAAAAAATTAATCTATAATCTATACTCTTCACTTAGTCATTAATTTAAATGAAACAGATAAATAACAAGATTGAATTTAAAGATTTTGTTGAATTTCCCCTACAACATGTCCTTATTTATATTTTATACATAAATGTCATTATATTTATTTACCACTAGTCGCCTTTGGCGATCAGCCGGTTCGCAGTATTAATGATCGATAAAATTTTCAATTAATGTAACTTGTTCACTTAGTAGCTTTTTCTGCAAAAGATTTTTGAACATATTTTGGTACTTATATGATTTAATCATACTTTTATGTAGGCCTTAAACAGTTCTGTTCATTATATTACTTATCACTTTCTCTAATGTTCTGTCAGCATCCATAAAATTTCTACTTTAAATTAAAGTGGAAATGTTTAACTGCAATCAATATAAAAGCTTTTTATATATGGTGGGGAAGCTTTTTATACCATGTCTTTTTTTTTTTTTTAATATGAAAATTGAAATCAGAGTCGTTCGGCAGTGAATTTATATGAGCACTGCAGAATAATTTATATAATATCTAAAAGAATTATTCAGGAATAATTTCTCTGATTCATCGTAAAATTAATTTTTTACTTTCAAAAGATTTAAATGATGCAAATTAAAATATTTTATTTTATTTCTGTCAATAAATGAACTTATGAAAAAATTACGAATTTTAAATTTTACACAGTCTTTTGGTCCCAAGGAGTCCTATTCTGCGAAATACTCTCGACACTTCAACTTTTAAATAAGTAAATAAACGTCCCTATCTTCTGCGATAAATCTGACCCATTTATAAAGTTTTTATGTATCAGTTTTAGAACATTCAACATTTTTATAATCACAGGCCAACCACTGTCGAGAAACCCTGGCAGATAAGCGTATCTTAATTGAGAGTGTCGGTGAAGTAGTCTAAAATCGTCAGTTTTTATAGAAGAACGATATTCAAATTTAATAAATTATTCAGTCTTAATGAATGATTTTGTTGATTGGAGTTCAACATTTTTTATTTAAAATATTGGTGTCTCAAGAATATTTTGTTAAATATGATTCAAAAGGCAGAGGACGTATGTAAAAATTTAAAATTCCTAATTCATTGGAGCATTTATTGACCAAAGTTACATTAAATATAATTATTCAGTTCCTTTAGACCATTTTGTTAACAAATATATGCCCCAAATTAGCTGATGGTCGCTGATTAGAATGATTATCCTAAGTATATTAAACCACGTTTGACTTAAATGAAATTGTTTTATTGAATTAGTAATATAAGTATTGTCAAAGCTCATAGAAAACTTTTCCTCCTTTTACTTTTCAGAAAATATCTTTATTTTTTTTTTATTATTATTATTATTTTCCATTTTATACAGACACCTGCCGAAAATTACAATTTTATTTATTAAATTTGCAATAATAGTTGATTTATCTTTTAATTTAAATTTCTATCAATGTGATAGCAACACGTTGATAAAAGCTTTTTTTTTTTTTTAATTTGACGTGCTCATGCAGATTAAACTTTATTTTTATTTTGAGTGAAATATATTTAAAAATATAGTTAAATATTTCTTTTAAAAATTCGTTAAAAATCTAAGCATAATTTATAAATTAAAACATTGTTATTAAAAAGAATTTTTTGAGCTTTAATTTGATACAAAAATCGATTTTGTGCTTTAATATGCTTTGAAGTTATAATGACAAAAAGCCGAAATTACACTTAATTTTTAATTATTTAAAATTCTAATTAAAAACTTAAGAAATAGCTTCAAGGTGCACGTTTCCGATCTCCAAGATATATATATATATATGCCAAATTTGATAATTGTATGTTAAACGGTTTGGACTGAAAAGCGCCAACACACACACCTTTATTTATAAGTACAGATTATCACATCGGACTTTGGCCAAGGATTCCCCACTTCGCGAAATGGCCAGCCAAAGTAGAATATACAATATTAATTGCAAGTACTTCGGACTTTGGCCGAACTTCAGGCTTTGGCCGTAACATATATATTAAGCAATGTTTGCCATAAATAAAACTAGAATTATTAATTAATAATATAGATGTTTTAAAAAGTCATAGAAAGCTTTCTCTTTCATTTATTTTATTTTTTTTTCGAATATATCAAATTTCATTTCATACAGACATGTACTGAAAACAACATTATTCTAGATTTAGTTTGCAGTAAAAGTTAGCTTGCTCTTTTAATTTCAGCTTTTGTCTACATAATGGCAACATGTTTTCAACATAAATTTTTTCCAACATACTCAAGTATTTAAATTTTTTTTTGAGTGAAATAAATTATTGGATATGTTTAAAATATATTTTTAAAATAGATTAAAAACTGAAACTTAATTTATATGTTAAAAAATTGGTATAATTCGAAAGAATTTTTTGAACTTTAAGATGATGTAAAAATTATTTTTACATTGTAATATTTTTGTAAGTTATTGTAAAAAAACACCATAAGTTAACTCCCAAATAAAAAAAAAAAAAAAAAAAATCTTTGCAAGGCAATTTTTTAGGTATTTATCTCTTTCTCTATTTCACGTGGGGGGGGGGGGGTATAGAAATGGACAATCATATAAAGAAGGGGGAGGGACACAAGATGGATAGAGATGCCTGGGATTATGAAGACAAAAAAATTAATCCATGTCTGTCATTTTTAAAACTGAAATTAATAAATCAAAATATGATGTCTTGAATACGATTTAAATAGAATAACCATTACTTATATTTTATATTAATCAATGGATAGATTTTTAAGTATTATCATCAAAAGCAGAATAAATATATTCATATAATTTACATTCAAAATATTAAAAAAAATATTTAAAGAATAAATTAGAAAAACATTTAAACTGTTTAATTCAGTTTTATAGTGTGTGTGTGCGTGTGCATGTGTGTGATTTCAAAGAAATGAAAAAATAATGGTAAATGGTCAAACTTTAATTCAAGAAATAAAGAGGAAACAAAAATCTTCACAAAAGATTTCTTTTTAGTCCGAACAAAGTTAAAATAGCTATTAAACAAAAAATAAACTGAAATGAACTCTTTTAAAATGATTTTATACTAAAAGGAATACAAACTTATACAGAAAAATAAAAGGAATAAACATTCCTAAATAAATGCATACAATGTGCATGCCCTATATTTAAATATGATTCAATAATAATTTGTAAACCACTATCTAGCTGCATTCTGCACAAGCTCTTACAATAGTAACTTATTAAGAGTAGTTCTTGTAACAGATGGTACAGGACATTTTATTTGCATAATCTAAGTAGAATTTAAATTTTACAAATACACATAAAAAAACTAGAAGTATTTATATATTTATTTACATTAACTTCACTGCAACTTTGTACTGAAAAGGGTTCTAACATGAACAACCATGTTCTATTTCTGAAATATTACTAAAGTGATCCATAGCAAAATCATATTCTTTGAAAAGCTAATTAAATTGCATGATTGCCCTAAGCTTTCCATTTAGAACGGATGGAGGATAAAAATGGGAAAAGTACGAATATAATGTCCATACAAGTCTTTATCTATAATTAGAAGCTTATGGCCAGCAACAGATAAAAATAAAAGTTATTTATATCTGGCTCGATTTCATTATAATCAAAACAACAATTATCAAATGATGTTTAGGAGCAAAAATCGCAGCTCTAATTGCAGTTCTTGATCCATTGCAGAAATTGATGCAATGAAATTATACTTTTAATTTCTGAAACATAACATTTAATTGATAATTTAGCTTTCATTCACAACAGCAAATATAAAAACATCATTATTTTCTTATTGCTTAACATTAATTTACAATCATTTTTATCCAAAAGTTTTTTAATTAAGATTATGTTATTTATAGAAGCAGTAATATAATTGAAAAATCAACAATCATTTCATAGAAATTTAAAGTTTAATATTGCAAACTGTTACTATAATTGCATAAATTGTCAAATTGAAATCATTCCAATCCATTGAACAACATACTATTTAAAATGCAATAAACACAGGTAACAGAATTATTTTTGCAATATTTTGTACAAACAAAGAATAACTTAAAACGAGTGTTCTGGATTTGCTTTCCAATTACATAAATGCATTCATATTTAGTTTATACTTGAATTTAACAATTATGTGCAAAGTATTGCAAGGTTACAAGAATATTTTTGCTCTAAGCTTAATAATTTATCAGAATTTTAATAATTATGTGAAATATTAATTACCATTTTAAAACTTTGAAGAATCCTTCCAAACAATGCACAAATCCAGCTGTATCATATCACATAACTTTTTACAAAAAATTACCAATCTGTTAATTTCATCACAACACTAGAAATCACTTTTTTTTTTTTAACCTGTCTACAGTATACTACTGTAGTAATAATAAATATCTACTTGAAAATATGGTACTTTACATGAACCACAAATAAGTTCTAAGATGGTGTTTTTACAGATCTAGAAGTTTGATGCACGTGGAGGGAATGTCTTAAGGTTAAGATATACCATAGAATGTAGAAGGATCATCTTGGTTCAGGTTTTTTGTCTGGGTGGCAGTAGCATGTCTCGGACTTTGACGACAGGAACAATGGGTTCTCTTTTTGTGGTCTTGGCAATTGACACATTTCGCAAAATCGAATGGCTGGGTGATTGGCAAAAGTACACTTGGGACATTCCCATTCATTGGATTCCTCTTGTTCATCAGTATCTACAGTTTGAGACTGAACTAAGCAATGGTCATGTATTTGACCTTGAGTTTCTGTAGGAAATTAATAATTATTTTTTTAAAATTAGAGCAAAAATTACCAATTACCAACAACTATATTAAAAAAACATAAATGATCTTCAAGTCATTCAAGCAGCTATATTACAATAAGGATTTGGATTATTTTGAATCATGTAATATGCATATCAAAAAGTTTTCTCAAAGATTTATACCATTCTTCAAGTCCTAATAAAAAAACTATTTGATGTTTCACAACTATAAGTATACTTAGTAAATTATATTAAGATAATTTAATAAATTCAACATTTGCATATAAGATTTGTTTTAATCCTCTTTATTACAATTCAGACTTATACTAAGCAATCAAAAAAATTTATAAAATAATAAGGTTAAAAAAATACAATTTGATAAAACAAAATATTTTCATTTTAAATATAAAAATAGTCTACTAAACATGAATGAGTAATTAAATTGGGACTGATATAATGTTAACTAATAATTCTATCAGAATTTTGTTAATAACTTAGGTATAACAAAAGTTTTCAACAACAGCATTTTATGGTCATATTTTAGCATATACTGCAACCATTAAAATCTGCAAAGATATAATTGATGTCATGATATTTTATTTCATTTTTAGAATAATTTCTTGGAATGCGTACATACCTTTTTGGCTAAATTGAGAAGAATTTTCCCCATAAAAGTTTTCATCTACTTCACCTAATGGAGCTGCAATTAAAAATAAAGTATCCAAATGTAACAACATATGTTTTTATACAGGACAGATATGCTTATAATATAACATGTAATCAAAATAACACTTGAAAAATTATAAAATATAGCTGAAATAAAAAGATATTCCCTAATTGAAAATAGCAATGCTAATTTAAAACAAAACTGGAATTTCGATTCATATTAGATGCAGTGGTATAGTATGGTCTTCAGTCACCTTGGGTATAAGTCAATTTTCCAAAAGTCCAAAAAAGTATTTAAATCCAAAAAGCTCCAAAATTTATAGAATTCTACAGAATTAATAAATTTCTCATTGTGTATTTGCATGATACAAATAAAGAAATTATGTACCTCTTTATGTATGTTTAATAATAGAATAAACACATTTATTATACATAAGTTCTTACATGTATGCCACTTAGTAATATATACACAATATTTATGATATATGTATTAAGACTATTTATTATCTAAAATTACACTAACTCATAACAGTGAATAGCATACAAAACTGAAATAAATTTCTAATTAAAACTAGAATTATATAGTTATAATATAAATTTTTAATGAAAAATTAATAGAATTAAAAATAAAATCTCTCTCTAACTAGAACTTTATTTATCTACTTTTTCTGAAAACAAAGTCTTTTATTGTATTATTTTGATCATAAAAAAGCATGAAATAACTATTTCCAAATTTTATTTCAGCAAATCAAATATTTCTTAAAGACGACTTGAGATTCTCTTATTTAACCACAGTAAAATTATCTGCAATTCATTTTTATAAAAAATTTAGGGTAATTAGCATTGTATTTAATATTTTTATAAATGAATTTAACAAAATAAGTATAGCACGAAAAAAAGATACGAGAGTTTAAAAAGGAGGAAATAATTTATGACAGTTAAAATAATTAACTACTGCATAATAATGCACAAGATGATAATTTTATTACTTTCAGAAAGTAATAAATAATATTTCACAATAAATATTTTAAAAAAATAACATCAAAATACAAATAATTATTAAAAATCAAGTCAATCTGATATCTAACTTAAATTATATTCAGTAAACAAAAATATTTACAGAATACCTTTTATATTTATTTCCATAGAAAGAGGTTACCCCTCCTGAACCATTCTTTTCTTTTAAAGTTTTTAAAGTTTTGTATACATGAAACTCAATAATATATATATATATATATATATATATATATATATATATATATATATATATATATTATTGCTATGCATTTTAATCTTTAAATGCAGCAATTTGCTGAAATACTAACGTAATAAACGGCAAAGATGAATAGTTTAACTCTCCTAGAATGAACTTTAATATTTTTTAATTTAAAATTTTTATACAAAATTCTAATTTTCTAACAGAAATTAATGCCAATTTTAAAAAACAATTCTCTATTGAAAATCACTTTACACATTTTTTTCCATCTAAATTCATTAGATACAAAAAAAAAAAAAAAAAAACTGTTACTTCCACAAAATTGGGAATAAATGCTAAAGTGCTGTTTAATACACAAACTAACAGTTAATACATAAACTCAATTTCATATTATTATTCCGAATATTTTGTTGAAATATTTGAAATTAAAATTCGTATCTTGCCTTAAATAATGAAAAAAGATGGTGCAATGACAGTTTTAACCATTCTAATATTTTTGCACTTGTCTTCATTTGGAATCATAATGCACAGTTTAAAAACTCTGCTCCATTACTATTCTTTTAATTTTACAAAAGAATAAAAACTAGTGTATTTTAAAAGCTAGTTAGTTACCTTGTCCTTTTAAATAATAATCAACTTCCATACATAAACACTGGCATTCTAAACGTAATCGAGCATTTTCTTCGCTCAGCCTTTTAATATCTTGACTCTATAAAGATAATTTAGTTATAAATATATAATATAAAAAAGAGAATATATTTATTATAATAGTTATTATTTAGAGTATATTTATGAATTAAATCATTATCAGTCACATAAGAAGCAACAATTAAATATAGATTGCATTAAATGATTTATATAATATAAGAATATCTAGCAAGAAGTAAAACAATAGAGTTACAATAGAAAAAATAGTAAATAAATCTTAAAATATTAATAATCAGCATAATGAATTCTCAATTAAAAGATTTTATTTTGATACATAAAAAAATATCGACTTGCTTAATTCATGATAAAAAGTTTCTCTTTAGAAATATTTGAGGGGAAAACATAGCTAAAAATTCTCATTAAAAAACTATTATGAAAAGAGTTAAATTTTTCAGCACTAGGAAAACTAAATTCTCTAAATTTCTAAATACGATTCACAATCAAATTAAGATTTTTTTAGATGTAAGTTTAACATCAAAAAAGCTTTTACACTTATTTACAAAGGAAAAAAAACTATTAATTTGGAAGCAGCAGTAGTGAAAAATTTTTTACTTTATAAAATTGTTAAAATTTCTAAACTATGATCATATTATTTCTCCATAATATACAAACCAAAACAATACAAATATTCAACTAAATTGCTTAAAAATTTGCAGCTTTCTTTTATTTAGTTTTCATCCATTCAATTCAACAGTAGTGCCTTTATTTTGATTATTTCAAGAATTCAAACAGAGGAGCTGCATTCCACAATTTTTTTTAAAAAATAAATACTATATCATTCAGTGGCACCATGTTGGTGTCATGCAAAAACTAACTCGACATTGTGGTGCTATAGGCAAATGCCAATAGCACCACAATGTCGAGCAAATTTTAAAAATTAATAATAATTAACTCATTTTTTTCAAAAAATGAAAATTAAGATCTTCTAAAAACTTCAAAAAACCATCAGCAATAGGAATTCTACCAGTACCAAGCAAAAGAATTCTGATCAAACATATATACAGCATTGTATTAATACTAGGGAAATAACTTTGGAACGCATCACATGTTTTTGTTGTAAAAAAGGAACAGTAATACATATTTTACCTTTAATCATCCAGATGACAATGCTTAATTTTTATTAAAAACCATTGAGTCGTGAAAACATTTCTTACACTAGTATGTGTGTTTCTAGTTATGAACAAATTGTAAGGTTTGCACTTTTTACAATAATTTTAATCAAATATTGGAAATACCTAAATAAAATTGCATTGAAATAAATAATAATCATGTTTTTCACATAAAAAAGTAAAGGGGAGAGCTAATATGATCCATTATTTAATTTAAAAACCTTCAGAGAAAAAAATAGAAATAATAAATTTATTTAAAAATTCTCTTCATTCATATAGAAAATGTGAAGTAAATTTTAAAAATTCATTATTAATGGGTCAATTCTACAACTCAGTTAATGTTTCAAAAGAGAGAGAGCTTATAAAAAGGTTTGCAAAACTAACTAAAAGCAACCATGTCAAAAAAAGTTAGTGTCACTGTTTTAAAATGCCATCTCAGTAATTTCCACAATCAAAACAAAGTAATAAATAGACGCTTTTAAGATAGCAAATTATAAGAATTAAAAAAAAAAATAATCTTGAAATAAAATTATTAGTATAAAAATCAGCAAATGCTTCTTAAAAACTCTTATTAAAATCTGATCTCAATATATCTAAGTGACTGCATTTTTTTTTATTAACATTTCTGAAACTTACATTCTGAAACATCTTTCTTTCTTCTAACTTATATGCCAAGTTATCTATTGCTTCTTTGAGTTCTGTTTTATTTCTCCTGGCATTCATGACTTCATATTTCACAGTATTTAACAAAGCTTTTTGAGAGCTCATATGACCTACATTAAGAGAAAGAAATGTATTAATAGTAATGTTTTATATGCTACGAGAGAATTTTTCATGAATTTTAAACTAGTATGTCTTCGCATTTTACATTTTCATAATGTCTTGAAATATATACAACTGTCTACATGCTATTTAAAATTAATATACAGTCACACACATATAATAATGCTTAAATGAATTAGTTCGGGGCAATTTTTTTGCCAAATGTAATCGTAACAATTTGCTATATAAAATGTAAAAGTTATTTATTACCACTTCTGGTATCCATCCAAGATGGCAGGTTTTTAGCAAGTTTTTGGACAATTATTATGATTTTGATGTGACCAGTGAGAAATCAAACACTAAAGTCTCAAAAAATTTTTAAGACTAAATAAATACAGTATTAATGACAGTTTTCATTTTTTAATAATTTGCATTTATTATGAAAGAAGAAAAACAATTGATATTACTTTTGTATATTTTAAACAGAAATTTTTTTTAATTTACTTTCTTTAAATGTTAACTAACTGTTCATATACAGGTATTATATGGTGAAATATTTAATGATATTTTACAAAAGAAGTTGTCTGTAGATACTAAATATCACAGTTCATTTCTCAAGTTACTGTAACTTTTTTTTGTTGTTGTTGTTAAATTATGTATTCTTTTTTATACATATATACCCACCTTTTCATGTAATTAATTAAACATATCCTAAAAATATGTTAAAAAGCATGGAACCTAAGATTTATCTTTAGCATTTCAAGCTGAAACTGACTAAATAAAAAAAAATAAAAAAATCCCAATAATTTCCCATTTACTATCAACCTGTAAAGAAATGACCAAATACACTACTGAAGAGCCTCTAGCAGAACTAATAGTAAATATAATGCTGCTGAACTTACAAAATACAAGATAAATTTTATGTATCTTAAATTTAAAATGGCTGAAAATTATTAACAATAAATAAATAGTCTTTTTTAATTTTAAAGGACTCCACAAAATGCCAATAATATATTCCTAGTATATATTGGATATAACCAAATTAAATTTTTACTATTACATTTTCATTGCATTTATTTTTACATTTAAAAGGACACAATTGATGATACTTTAAAATTCTAATTTTCCTACCCTTTTAGCCATACCTGTTCGTAAGTTTGAATTTCAAACAATAAATTTTAAGAGATATCCATGTCCCTAGAAGATAATTGTACTCAGATTGATATTGCAAACAAATGCACAGGCATTGAGCATACATGTTTCAAATCATCAAAGGGTTATGCTCATGAAATTAAGTAACAGATTAAAAGATGCTGAAACTAAATTACTTTTAAATACATAATGTTGAATTGGGTTTGTCTGTAAATCATTCAACATGAAAAAAATATTAAAATAGATTAAAAAAATGCAAGATAAATAGATTATAAATGATAACACTCAATTCAATTAAATTTTCACTTTTCTAAAAAGTAACATTAACTCTATGAGCCCTGACTGCCCGATATCACCTTGTTCGACAGGGACAGGCGCTTTTTAGGCATTTAAATGAATTTAAATTAAAATGAGCACTCATTAAGGAATACCTTTCACTCCTTAAAATCCTTTAACCACCTCAAAACGAACTAGTCAGGCCCCTGCTGAATGGGGCAATATAGGCGGTCAGGACTCATAGGGTTAAATTATTAATCTTACCTTGAATATCTATTTGAAAATTCTTTGGAAAGCCTGGATTGACTGATATTTGAATCTTATCCATATCATCAGATAGTTCATTTTGTACTGGTTTATTCCAAAGAGGAAGTTGAGGAATATTCAGATCTTGATTTTTTGAAGATGTCAAAAGGTTTGCAGTTGGGCTGATGTCGAACAATGGTTGAGGTAAAAAGATATCAGCACTCAAAGAATTTGTCATGTTTGGTCTCCAGCTATGCAAACTTCCTTCATCTACATCAACATTTATTGTTAGTTCTTCAGGAATAACACTATGCATCAGTTCTTGTCTAACAACACTCGGTGGATTATTTTTGTTCATTGCCAGAAAATCTGATAAAGACTGGACAGATTTAGTCTCCTTGGATGAGGAATCCGAGTCCTTAATATTCCCATTATCACTAGTTGAAGCTATAGGATAGTTCAGGGATTCATTATCCAGGACTTGAATTGTTAATGGTCTATCTGCATAAACATTATTGTCCATTGTACTAGATGTTCTTTCAGAATAACCTAAAAATTCAGATTGTAATTCAACATGAAGGAAATTCAAATTAAATGGTCGTGAAAATTCTAAGTTTCTTTTTGGAAAAGAATAATCCACATTTCCAGTAGCCATTCTACTGTTTTAACACATCTCAACAAGTTCTCTATTCTTGACAGACTGCAAGATAAAATTAGTAATTTCAGTATATGATAAAAAAAAAAAAACTAAAGTACTTTATATAGCTAACAATGTTTAAATTTGTATGATACCCTAATAGCAAATAAATGAATGATTTTTAATATTTTATAATGATAGCAACTGCAGACATTTTTAATTAAACTCATTTTTAATGCAAGATTTAAGATTATAGCCAGCTCAAAATTTGAAGTTATCCAAAATCACTTTAGATTATACATTGGTATAAATAATTCAAACCAAATGAAATGTAAACAACTTTCTTGAAATTTTCAAAGTAATTACGATTCATGTTCTGAAATTTTACTTTTTGTTTCATACAGCAAACCAATTTTGTAAAACACAGACAAACTATTAAAAAAAAAAGTGACAATTATACAAATTCTTAAGAAAGGCATTTCAGGCATCATTTGACCACTTACAAATATATCTTGAGCTAGACATTTAATGCAAATTAAAGCATGAGAAAAGCCACATTTTCAGTCGCGTATGCAAAACTGACTAAATGATTTCTAAAATTGGTCAGTTGTTAAATTAATAACATGTGTTTCTTTTGATAAATTTTACAAAAAAATGCGATTTTCATTATATATAAAACAATAATAGCATCACAAGAATGCCAAATATGAATACAAGACAGTGAACAAAATAGACGAAATATCCGAGCTACATGCATTTTCAAAACTTAAAAAACTTTTAATAAACAATCCTCATTTTTCAGAGGTTGATAAAAAAATTATTCAAGAATTTTTTAATACCTTTAATTTCATAGAACTCTTAATATTGTTTCCCGACTCTTAAATGTTAATTTAAATAACTAAGTTGAAATTATCACTCTGTCCCTCAGCAGAACGTCAAATTACGTGTTTACAAATTACGTCATTCCTTTGAAGTTAAAAACTATTGGCAACGGAACTTTTTATTGTAATTAATTATCTGGTTTGGAATTAAAATCCAAATATTTTCCTATGAGTGAAATTAAAATTCTTAGAAAAAATTACAGCATTTAATTTCTGGAATGAATATACTTTACATTAATTTATTTTTTCTTTCTGTTTACCTTAGCTGCGCGTGCAAAAACAAGTCGAAACATGCGCAATAGTCATGCGCGACTTTCAGTTCTCCACTATATTTTGACAGTTAATCCAGGTTTTGATTTCTACCAATATCATGTAGAAGAAAGCTAGTGTCAAAATGTTTCATTATGATTATTATTCAACTACGAAGCCATATGAAATAAAACATCATCAGAGTGTTCTTTCGTTAAATAGACTAATTACTGAAACTGAAAAATTATCAGTTTCTGAAGAATTGTTAATTTGGTCTGAAAAAAATACATTGGCATATCTTAATCTTATTGACTACAGAGAAAAAATCAAGTCATCAGAAATAGTTCCGTGGAATGAGCTTCCCTGTAAAGAAGAGCAAATATTGATGTATACCCAAACAATTGTTTTCTCATATTATAAAATAACAATGTTGCAAAAAATATTATTAGAAAATAATACCATCTTGCTTTCCCAATTGATTCAAAAGTTGCTTACCGTTTGTAATCTTTACAGTAATATTCTTACTTCGGATAAAAAGATTAGTCTTTACCTCGATGTGATCAGAAATTTAAATCGTAAGCGTTTTTATCATCCTACTTCTGTTTTGAATATGTGGAATGTATTGTGTGGAAATTCTGATGAAGCAAAATTTTATGTTATTGGCTATTTTCTCAATAAAAGTGATGACACAGATATGTTGTTTTATATTTTGGAAATTGCTCAAGCTGTAAAATTTAATTTTTGGGGAATGTGGTTCAAAAAGAATGAAGAAGACTATTTGTGCTTTTGTCCTGTTACTGCTGCTTTATTGCAAGGAAATGCAAACCAACTTGCTGTGCTTTTGCTGTATGGATTTGAACAAAATCATGGCAGAGTGGCAATTTATGACGAATATTATAAGTATGTATGAGTATTTTGTATTAGAATAAATATTGTATAGATAAATTTAGCAAAATTACTGAGTGTAAATAGATTTTAGAATAATAATTACTTTTTATGTAATTATATTATGCAATTAAAATTGTATATTATGCTATAATTCAAAAAATGGAATTACAAGAAAGGAATTACTAAATTCCTTTACAAATGGATATAAATATAATTTTTAAAAAAATTTTTAGCATTTAATATTGGTCTTTTTCCCAGCTTTTAAATTTTTCCTGCTGAATACATCTCGGTAGTCTTTATCAACTTGCAACCTTTATAAAATACTCTTTTTTTTTTTCTTCATAAATATAGCTGATATATAATTTTTTAATAATAGTGAATATATGTAATTATTTAATAATAGAGATTTTATAAAATAATGGAGGAAATTCTAAAAAAAATTAATTTTAAATTGAAATTTTTTATTACATTTTTAACATTAACATTTGTTTTGTGTTTTCTGCTGCATGATTTCTATTTTATGAGAGCTATTGTAATTGCATTTCTGTAAGAAGTCTATTTAAAATCTTAAATTAATAAAAAGAAATGAAAAAAGAAACAGTCAAGTTTTATTCTTTGTTAGAAAAAAATATGTTTTAATTTGTTAATAATTTTATATAACATTATCCCAATATAAATTGGTAAATCTTTGTGTTCATTTAGTGTAAAATATTTTTAAAAAAATTGTAATTACTTGATTAAGCAAAAACATTCATTTTTAACGATTAACTGGTGATCTTTTGAAAATATTAACAATTTCACTGTCTTAAAATATAAATTCAAATTAATATTATATAAATACTGAAACTATTTTTATTTTATTATGCATTAGATCTTCGCACCATCCTATATTGCTCTGTGAAAAAATAAATGTCTTATACATATTTTAGACTTCCAACCTAAATTAAAGTTTTAATATTAACATCATTCAGTGAAACATTTAATTGTACAGGAATCAATTTATGAACTGGACAGGAAGTGCTGTGTCCTCTTTAATAAGAATATCTATTTGCTTTATCTGAAGAAATTTATTGTAATTGCCAAGGGTAGATTAAGCATGTTTGCCCCCCCCTAGTAAAATCACACATATGAACTTTCTTAAACATAATATTTTAAATTCATATATTTTAATTTGTAATAACTATTTTTATGAAAAATAATTTTGTTATTTAATTATTCTGTTTTATTTTAATTATCTAATTTATTTCTTAAATTAATCTTTGTTAATATACTTTGAAATCAATAAATGAAATTTATATCAATAATTCACAAATATAAACATTTATGTTATAGCTGAAAAACTTATTATTCATTGTATAAAAAAAATCCCTTTCCTAGCAAAATTACTTTGATTGTAATTGTTGAACAAATAAATATTATATATAGCTAATTATTAAGAAAGAAAAGATAATTAATTTGATTCTAAGTACTGAAATATGATAATAAGTATGAGTGTTAAGTAATAAGTAAGTTAATCTATACTTATATATAAAGCTCAATGTGTGTTGTGTGTGTGTGTGTGTGTGTGTGTGTTGGCGCTCTACAGAAAAGACCATTTGACCTACAGCTACCAAATTTGGTACGTGTATACCTTGGAGGTCGGGAATGTGCACCTGGGGTCCCTTTTTTTGAAATTTTAATTATTAATTGAAAACTAACTTTCCCGCCAAAAAAATGCTTTCATTTTCCCCACCGCCAAATGAGTAAGGCTTCAGTTTTTTTTTCCCAACAGCAATGAGGCTAGGGCCAACATTTTTCGGCCAATTATTTCAAACGATTCTGTTTATTTTCTTAATGTTCTATGCGTTTATAATTAAACATTGTTAATTAATCGATATTCAGATTCATTATGAAGTACTTTTGAATTAAAATAAAACAGATTAAAGGAAATTAAAAATTTCTAATCTACATAGCGTTACCGCAACTGGAGTAGAAAAATTCACGCATTTGCGTTACCGTAACTGGCGTTGAAAATTCACGCATGCGCATTGTATTCTGATTGTTTACATTTCAACGGAAGCGGACTCGATTTAAATTATTTTTAGGTTAGTTATGTTTTTGTAATTAAATTGTATTTATGTTAGTTTAAGTTCATCGTTTTTTAAGTAATTTTTTAACCTGTTTTTGACCGATTATTTTAAACGATTCTGTTTATTTTCTTAGTGTTTGATGCATTTAAAATTAAACATTGTTAATTAATATACCTGCTCAAGATGAATCTGAAAAAATTTTGTTGACAAATTCTTGAGATATTACATAAATTAAGAAAGATATTCTTTATTGCCCATAAGGTTTAAATGCTCAGTGACTGTTTTCAGTAATCAAATTACAAAAAAAAAAAAAAAAAAAAAGCTTTGTTTTAGTAAAAAATATTATTATATTAATTGCAGATTAATCATTTCCACTTTAATTTAAAGCATAAATTCTACGGAAGCTAACAGAAAATTGGAGTTAATTATGACTGAATGCCTTTATAATATTCTGAGTGAATTGAAATTTGAAGTTTTAAAATATTTTAATGAAGAAGCTATTAAAGTAGGAATTACATAAAATAGTTAATTATTAAAATTTTAACGAGCATTAAGATTGGCGAACCGGCTTGTCGCCAAAGGTGGCTAGTAATATAAATAAAAATCATAAAAGAAAGAATTGCAAGATTTAAATCGGCATTTCAGTGTGACTGATGAATTTTTTCCTTTTTCTTGTTGTTCTTCTTAAAAGGTCAGTATTATAAATTATTTTATTTTTCTCTTTTTTTTTTTTTTTTTTTTTTTTTGTTGTTTAGTCATTTAGAAACTCTAGTCACAAAAAGAATGCATTCCAAAAAAATAATCCATAAAGTATTTAAATGGGAGATTATTATGGATATTTATTATTTTAATTGGATTATTCTGAAATTTATTCAGATTATTATCAGAAAAAAAGGAGTTAAATTACTTTATTAAACTAATCATGATAAATTAATGCATTTTCGGATGCCTAAAATGAGGCCTTTTAAAATGTCTAAGAGCTATTTAAATAGAACTTGACAAATGAAATTGATAATGATAATTGGAAATTATAGGTGACATATTTCTATGTATGATCATTATGATTTCTTTATACATTATTAAATACAAGGGGTGTTCAAATGAAAAGGTACGAAACTACACTGTGTGTATAAATGAAGACCAAAGGCCTGAGCACAACGATCCCATTGATTAACGAGCCGAAAGATTCCTTGTTCCCAGAATTACTGTGGCCATGACGAGACCTTGTCCTTCACGGCGTCCTTGAGTTAGCCGTCCGAGTTGAAGCGATTCCTTTTCAGATGTTTTTACAGAGGACCAAACACATGAAAATCGCAGGGCGACATGTCCGGGCAGATGTTCGAGCTGCTGCCACTTGAACTTGGCCAGTTCCGCGTTTGTGACCCTGGAGACGTATGGACGTGCGTTATCATGGAGACAAACCACACCAACCGTGAATAGCCCCAGTCTTTTAGTCCTGATGGACTTGCGTAGTCTTCGGAGTGTCTCACAGTACACATCAGAGTTAATGGTTCTTCTGTGTACGAAGAATTCAACAAGTAGCGCAATTGGACTGCTCTCTTTATAAGAGCCTATGCTCTCTCCTGGGCATGCGGGTGCCCGCGCAGGCTCCGATCTACGCCGAAGACTCCTATTGCATTTCCTAGATGTCTCTCTACGTTCTCCCATAGTGGCATAGGCAAATATGTTAACGGTTACGCTGTTACGACGTTTTGTGCCTTTTCATTTGAACACCCCTTGTATACTATCATGTAAGAAGTACATTATTAAAATTCATCTTATAAAGTATATGTCAACTAATAAAATTGTGTGCTTCATTTCCATAAAAAAATTTGCACTTTGCTCTGATTTTCTATTTTTTAATAATTTACAATAAATACTACATAATTCAATTCCCAAGCAGTGACTTCTTTTATAAATTAATATCTTATCTTTATAAATTAATTCTTAAATAATATTCTAATATCATGTCATGTTTTGCGAGAATTTTTTAAATATAAAAGTTTTAATTTAATGTTATGAGCTGAAATTTAAATAAATATTTATCATAAACAAAAAGTTAGATATCTGTTTAACAGATCAGAGATAATTTTTGATTTTATTCATATGCAGAATTAAAGTACAGAAATCCAATTAAAATTATTTTTATCAAATTATAATTATTCATTTATATATTGTATTTAAATTGACATTTGATTTTAAATTATTTTTTTATTCAAAACTATGCTGAACATTATATTAAAGATTCTTTTCAAATTCACTGTTTATATAAAGAAACATATTCCTTGGATTCAGTATTTTATTTTCATTAGAATTATTCCCTTTAAATTAATAAAATCTTTCAGGAATCTGACATCGTAATCATTGACAAGGGAGGATGAAAATCAAATATTATGATTAAAATATTTTCTTTTTATCCACAATAATAAAGAAATTTTTTAATTAAAAATTTTATCTTCAATTAAAATGAAGGTACCAAAATTATTATGTTGCAGTTTATGTAATTTGTGAATGTGGTACTAAATGTGTATAAATGAATATATTTTGAATATTCTGGAAATTTGGATTTATCTCTTTTTTTGGAGCTCAATGAGCATCGCGAAAATATAGAAAACTAATTCTATGAAATATTATTCAAATGTACAATATATTAGATAAAACTTCCCTTTGCGTCATTATTTTAGTGGAAAAAGAATTTGTTTTCAAACGAATGTGTAAAATATACAACTCGAATAAATGAGACCTAGTAAGGGAATCTCAAAATCTCTTTATATGACTCTTATGATGATTGCAAATTTTTTGCATTGCAATCTTATTCTCAGAAAAAAAAAATCTTTCCTTATTTTTTTTTTTTTTCTTTTCTTTAATAAAATGAAAGAAAAACAGCTAAAGCGATTTTTCTTTTTCGCTGAAATCAGCTTTGTTGTTATTGGTGGAATTAGCTGTAGATTTAGAGAGTAATTTAACGCGATTTTTTTTTTTTTTCAAGGTTTTGTTTCGGGGGCCCTAGGCGCGAATCTAGCCTTCTCGCGGCTGGTAGTTGTGTAATGTAACGCTGGTGAATGTTAAAAACTGTTATTTCTGGACCTCAAATTATGTAATTTTTTTTCCACATATTTTTCCATGACTAGATGAAGACTAAACCTTCAAATATGTATCCTAATCCAAGAAGAATTCAATTTCTTCTAAATAAATTACGCATTCATTAGTTATACATATTTATAGTTTACGAATAAAAATAAATCTCTTAGCATATCTAATTAATGAGCAGATGACACCTAAGTATTCGAGTATTTATTTTGACTTAAGCAGAATTCATTTTTCTCTTCGTAAATTGTAGATTCTTTATTTTACTGTCTTATATGTTTTATGGCTGAAAATGAGCCTATGAACATATCTGATAAAATTCTGTTGATCTTTAAATTAAGATTACTGAGTAGTCAAAAATTTTTAAATGATTTTCTCTTTGAAGACAATTTTTTACTTCTCTGCAGTCAAACAATAATAAGTATTAGTAAATAATATTAGATAATCAAATATTAAATCTTCAATTTTTAGTAGGAGATCTGTTGCCTTATTAAAATTTTTTTGGGGAAAATAGAATACTTTGCAGATTTTGCCTTTTATCAAATTTCTGTTTTATACGAAATACGGATTTGCTTTATGGTTAATTACTTTTATATATCATTGAAATAGTTTGCCTCTTCCAATAATTTTAATTATTTAATATTTTTTATTATTATTAAATAATTATTTAATAATAATAAATTATTTTATTATTAAATAATTATTTAATTTTAATTTCAACAATATTTTTTAAAATTTCACTTCAATTCACGCCGTCCTGTTCGTTTTATTATGAATTTTATTTATTTTCAATCAGTTCGTTTAAAATTCGTAAAAGATAGTTAAATTATGTTATTTCTAGCATTTGAGCAAACGATTAACTTGAAAATATAATTTTTTTTTCTATATCAATTGTATTTCAAATATAAATTTAAATCTTTTACAAATTCTTCCCAGAATTGAGCAAATAAATTGCTTACTTTTCTGAAATCTACTTTTCCAATACTGATTTGTGTTAAGGATAGAAATTTAATTTTAACATTTTGTACGTTTCATCGTCGTTTATATTAATATCGACAATAATACAGATGGTTTGAACAAAAACAAATATCTCCTTTATAGGCTTTTATAAATAACTTTGATGTTGTTCTAGAATTCTTACCATTTTGTATTGTTCTTTGTGATAAACTTGCTATTGGCTCAGAATTATATTATTGTTGGAAAATATTTTTAAAAAAATTAATTAGGTAAATATAGAAGAAAAAAAAGAAATTATACGGCAGAAAAGTTTAAGTCATTAAAAATAAATCGAAGTGATAAAATTTATCCATTAAAAATTTTCTTTATCTTAAATAAAAAAATATTGTAATAAAAAATATATTATGAAATTGGAAAAGAGCATTTTTTCGAAGATATAAAACAAGAAAAATTATACACTTTTAGAAATATAAAAGCGCATACTGCAGAAAAGCACGCGGGTTAAAAAGAAAAGAAAAACAACGCTTATTTTCTACCGATATGCAAAACAATGCCTTGAAAGCCAAAAAAAAAAAAAAAAAAATATTCGTAAAACATTGCCACTACTGATTCTCTTTAGTCATGAAAATTCGATTAGTATTGAAAAGTCAGTATTTATCAAAAATCGTCATGCATCGAAAATTTGTCAAGTATCGAAAATCCTGTATATATCAAAAATTCGATAAGTATCGGCAGTTCGATGTGTATTGAAAATTCGATAAGTATTGGCAATTCGATATGTACTGAAAATTTAATAAATATCAGCAGACTCGATATGTATCAAAAATTCGATAAGTATCGGAAGTTCGATCAAAACCGATCGAACACTCAAACTAGTTTTGAAAAGAATTTTAATTTCTAAGAGTTGTAATGGTCATCGTTTTAGGAGGTGTTGATTTCTTTTCAATTATCTATTCTTGTGCCTTTTAAGACGGAGGGGAAGGGATTCCTATTCACAAAAGGGCATTTACACAAAATTTTATTTCACAAGTTGTTACCATTTATACAAAAATCCCACATTAAGAGAAGTGCATAATATATGCTATATGTGTAGAAAGTATTTTATGACAAATGATTAAGCTTTCTCATTGTAACTTAATCTTTCAATAATCACTTTTTAAATGTATTATTGCCGGGAGTCTTATTGTCTTTTTTTATTATTTATCTGGGGGCACGGCAGTGCCGCCTCCAAGTCGAGCAAAAACAAGCGGCACGGCCGTACCATCCTTTTCTCGAAACAGTTCAGGCCATTTTCGACCTCCTATAACTTTGTTGTGGATTAAACTAGAAGCCTGAATTTTCAGTAACCAAGCAGGCGTTATATAAACACGGTATAATTCAAATTTAATTAAATTTGAACCAGTAGTTTAAGAATTATAACTAGTCAAAGTTTGTGAATTTTGTCACTGACTGACTGACTGACCGATCATCAAAACTCTAAGGCACTTCTAGCAGACATAGAAGCTTCAAATTTAGAATACAATTAGTGTTTAGTGTATAAATCAAGGAAAAACTAAAATATGCGTGTAATAATGGACGGGTCGATAAATTTTTTGAAGTTTCGAGCATTATCCATTTTGTCGGCAAATTCGTCGCCAAATGGTCGCCACCAGCTCTGGGAACACTGGCTCGGCATCCGACAGCATCCAATACAGATTACAGTAAAACGGTCTTTCTTATGATGACACTTTTCGCGTTGGGAAGCAAAATGACAGGTTTGTAACAATATCTAATTGAAAATAATTCAATTGGAAGCTGCAAACGCAATGGGTGACTTTCAGAGAATCAATCTGGCAGAGGAATATAAATATAACTTGTAATATAAATATATATATTACAAAATATGTAATATAAATATATATACAAGTTAAAATATATATGGTAGAAGAATATAAAGTCTGGACGGCTTACATCAAATAAATGTCGACTTTGGAAGAATTAAAGCGCACGAATCCTCAATTTGTGAATACAACAGACTAAGAAGCATTTACCTTCCAGACTTGTCAAAAATTGTAACATCAAAGCTTACGAGAAAAACCCATAGAGACAGGGAGTGGGCTTTGAGAAAAACTGTAGCTGAAGCTCAAGAAGTAGTACCGGAAAAGAAAAAGAGGAAGACTACATACAAAAATAAGAAAAGGACTATCTACAAAAAGAAGATGGCCAAGTCAATCTATTTATTTAAACCATAAAAGATTTTTAATATTGATATGGTCACTATAAGATGTCGTTAAGTTAGCTAATTACGTAATAACTTAAGACAGAAGGACCCTTAAGTAGGGACTGAATGAATTGACCGACTTGGTATTACATGGATCTCACAACTTTTTACGATAGAAGAATTGAGTTGCGAGACTTGGTTTTTTTTTACAAGTTATGTTTTTGATGGCATTTATTTTTACTCCTGATTATTTGAGATCACATATAATTTCATATTTTTACTGAATTTTTAACTTCAATGCCCAACTGAAAATTTCAATATTGGGCTGTTGCTTTTATATTTGTTTATATCTGGAACATGGAATTATCTGCTTTGCTAATTCTGAGAAGCTTTTCCTTTTCTCGTGGAACAATTAATTACTCTATTTATCTGGGCTATATTTAGTTAATAGTATATTATCTTATCGTAAGATGTAATATTTGTATTCTTTACCAAAGGAATTCTTTCTTTACCAAAATTCAATTATTTGTATGTTTAATTCAATTCATAAAGGTATTAAAAATTATTATAGAACTGCTAATTGTAAAATGTTGATTTTATTTAATTACATTAACGTCTCGTTTTAAAGCAACACTAGGACTATATGGGGAAGGCCTTCGTAATTTTCAGAAGCTGTCAGATGACGAGGACGACACCTGAGTCAGCACTTCCCTCTCCAAGCTTCCACACCACACCAGCGAGGGAACATTTGACCCCGAAGAATTTAGCATGCACACGCCCGCTTACACGACGGTTATTCGGTGGAATTGTGTCCCGAACCTGAAGCCCTCCGGTTCCGGAGCCGAGATTTTACCACTAGGCCACCGTGGCCCTTTTGTAAAATGTAGAAGTTGGAGTACTGTGGTTTCACAATGCTTATATTCGACAGCCCCGTCTCAGAACATAATAAACTTCCATAAGAATAAAAAATATTGCTCTAATTATCTTTCCAAAATTTGATAAAAAGTAGATTGCTTCCATCGCTAAGCAAAATTTATGAATGAATTATTTATAATGCAATTAAACCTCACTCAAACATCTTCCCACAAAGAAAAGTCTGTCAATTTCTTTTGGAATGTATTAACTAAGGCCTATATAGTAAAGCGAAAAAAAAAAAAAAAAAAGCATTTATTTTGTTTATGTTAGATGCGGCGGAAGCGGGTTTTTTTATTATTATTATTTTTTTTTTTTTATTCATATGGCATTGGAATTTGATCCAATGCTAATTAAATTTTAAAAATTCAATTTGAATCAATACTTTAGCGTCAAATCAAAAAAAATTTTTTTTTAATTGTACTATATTCTCTTTGTAAAAATATGCAAGTTTCAGGAACTCAAAAACTAATTGAAAATTTACTCAAACTGAAATAAATTAAATAACTGATATCAAAGATACTAATTTTATTTTATAAAATTTTTTCTCTTATTTTAACAATTTTTTAGAAATATTTTATAAAACTTTTTATTGAATAAAATACATCTTTTGTGTTCACATTATAACTGCTGAATAATAAAGACCATTTACTTTAAAGATAAACGAATCAAGTCTAAAACATTATAGCAATATGATCTTTTAGGCTCATATGAAGTATGTGAACTCCGACGTATAATTTAATAGAATTATATTATAATATCCCCAATTGGGAAGAATTATATTATAATATCCCCAATTGGGAAGAATTATATTATAATATCCCCAATTGGGAAGAATTATATTATAATATCCCCAATTGGGATATTATTACAATATGATGTTTTAGGTTCATATAAAATACGCAAATTTCGACGTATAATTTTAATTTGGGAGTCAGCTGTGTATTTTACGTAAGAAATAAGAAAGTGAATTTGGAACATCGCGTATGTAGCGTTCTTTTAAATATTCAGAGGTGAGGAAAGTTATATTTTTCATTCAATTGGGATATTTTGTGACAAGATTCCTTAGGTAAGTTCATAAAAACAAATAACTGGAAAAATGTAAGACTACTAGAATAACGCGTCTTAAATGTCAATTAGTCTACTCAGGTAGCCATGGATACCAGTTTGTGCATAAGAAATGTCATTAAATTAAATAAATCAAGATTTCTTGCGAACAAACTGTCGCCGAAAGCGGATGGATGTTTATATAACTTTTTTTCTTTCTTTCAGAGGCGAGATTTATTCTAAGTTTAAAGCACCATTAGAAGAAAGAAATCCCAGCAGAAGAGCAATTTTAACTGAAATTTTGTTGTTTCTGCTGTTGATTCAGAAAGAACAAAGTGGACCTAAGTTCAGATCTCTTATAGAATGCTTCCGCCGTGTATGGAACATAAATGCAGTTCCGTTTGTCACCGAATCGGAGTTGATGGATGAAATTCACCGTCGGTTCCCATACCCCATTAGACAACAAAGTTCCCGCTTGTTTCCTCACACTGCCCCACAGTTTATAGATCTTGTCGAAAACTATTACAAGTTTATAAAGCCTGAAGATGTCCCAGAAGTCGTCCATCCTAGAAGTCTCCAACAACTTTGCAAGTGTTCCATCAGAAAGATACTTACAAGATCATATAAAATGCCAGAAGGAATTGCAAGGCTAGCTATACCGGAAAAATTGCGAAAATTTTTAAAGATGTAATAGTGTGACGGCGTTATCATTTATTTACTTAATTTATTTTTTATTAATGTGCCACGGATGACGATTTAAGCAATGCATTTTTTATTATTTATAAGTACAAATGTTCACGGGTATATTTACAGACAAATAATTGGCATGACAACAATTGAATTTGTGATGTAGAAGTTGCTTATATTTTAGTTTTATATACATTTTTTTATGCTTATTTAGTTAATATATACATTTTGTGATTGTAAATGTGAGTTGTCTTATTCTTTGGAAAGCAGTCAAATGGATTTTCAAATGATATTTCTTTGTATTCATTCCATTTACAGGTTCTTTTACTTTCAGTATTTGTGTAAATACCAGCAAGGCATGGCAGCAGCATTCCAGATTCTTGAAGCATTCTGATTTTGCCTGCACAGATGGGAAAATTCTTAGTGAAATATGAACAAGTTAAAAATATGTTTAAAACAGAGTCAACATTTTAAATATAATTCGAATATAATGGATTTCAATCGTAATTTCTTTTCCGGATATTTTCAACTTCCACATTTTTTTTTTCTCGACACCGAATTAAATAAAAAGTTAGTATAATAATCTTAAAAAATTTAAACTCTAAATTTTGATGGCTCTCGACGTTTAGGTCTTTCTGAATCTGAAAATACATTTTTGAAACTGTAACTGTCAGCCTGTGATTAGTGTAGCTCAAAAGCACTTTGAGCTACACTAAATTTATAGATTTCTATCAAATTTTTGAACGAAATTCATTCAGAGAAATCCGGCTATTAGAGTATACAAGTATACGCGGTAACTACAAAAAGAAAGGGAGCTAAATTTATGAAATTTAGAGCATAGATTAAGTGTAGATGTATCTAAATGTGTAGATGTATATTGTAGTGTAGATGTGTGTAAAAAGTGTAGATGTATATTGTAGTGTAGATGTGTGTAAAAAGTGTAGATCTTATTGAAAGTGTAAGTATCTAAAGTGTAGATGTATATTGAATTTGGAACCAAATCCATCAAGGAATTGATCATCTGTTTGACTTTTTCGTTTAGTGCATGTTAATACGGTAATTCAAAAATACAACAGCTTAGGTATGTGAAAATGGATATGTAATTTTGTGGTAAAAATTATCTCTGTCAAGTTTCGGTGTCAGTTGATTGAAAAGATGTCCAAAATACATGCTCGATTTTCTATGAAATGCAAAACTCTCATCTTTTGGTAAACATCGCAAAGAAGGGTGTTCTCTACCTGTGTTGTTATTCTTCCGCTTTGCTCCGGTTTCTTTGAGCCTGAGCCAAGATCCTCGATTTTCATTCGGAAGATAATTCATACTTGAAGGTATTATCTTCCGACTGAATATCTAAAGGTATTATCCTCTTATTATTTATTATGGATTTTGCGAAAATATTTTCGGAAGGCCTCTCCTTCTAGTTATTTATGTTTCCAAATAGCTATGTACTTCAGCTACTTGAAAATCACTTGCACGAGGCGCGTAGCGTCATGAAAAGTGCTTAAATTTGAATATCATTATTAAACACTTTAAAAGGTACTTAATTTTCTCGAAAAATGCGAAGGAAGATTTTTGTTTTTGTTTCCCCACACGTAGAAAAGCATTCGAAAGTATAGTCACTTATTTAATTGATGCATCAAGAAAGTAAACCAACAAAAGGGAAAAATTCGGAGGAGGAATTCCAAGGTGATATAAGTGCAGGGGCTCCGACTCATGTTAAGACTTGATTTGTTTGGGGTTTTCTGGCGCAAGAGCCATGATGTTGATTAGTCATCGAAGGGAATACGAGGAAAGACTCTAAAATGTAATCAAGATTTAAATAAATGGATAAAACTTTATAGATTTTAAAAATAGTAAGAACTGGACATGAGATATTTTACCAAGCAAGAAAGATAATGAGGTCCAAGACTTTTGAAAAAACTGTTAATAGTCTCATTAAAATTTGGTCATTCTGAAAATATGTATGTTGGACAGACATTTGACAATGACATCGCGAACACAGTGGTGGTTGTTCACCTAGCAACAAATGAAGATGGGTGAATCTAGTATGTCTAACGCAAACGAGTTAAAATAGTGATTTCTGTTCGCTAATGAGGGAGGGCCAAGGTTGCACATGGGATTTGATAACATAAAGTTTGCTGCTTTTCTCTAGGCCCCACTGCCTCTACCATTTAGAATAAGAAGCATTTTAATATGTTTCTTTATGTCGCTCACAGGAATAGTAGTAGGGATTGAAGTAGTCGCCAATTTGGCAGCCTTACTCATATTAAGATAGCACTGCATGAGTCTTACCATCCCCACCCCCTTGCTCCCTCTTTTTGTGCATTACCGTTTGTTGAAATACTGGAATAGTTATCCGGAAGCGGCAGAACGAAATGCATATTGAGTTATACTTGTTGCAATTCGAAAAACGTCGAATTTCAGTTTTTAGTGTTTTGGATGTTGAAGAATTTATTTAAGTTGTACCTGATGTTTAAAAGTATATGTGTTATAAAGTATATGTATATGTGTTATAAGTATATGTGATGTTTAAAAGTATATTATATGTGTTAAAGAAGAACACGCAGATTGGTCCGATCAACGGAAAATAAGAATACAGCATCATGAATTTGGTTCGCGTAGCTGTGCGTCGAGTCCTGGTGTTTATTGTAGAAGAGCATTAAGCCATGTAAGGAGTAACGAATCATGTAGTAGTGAGTCGGCAGCTGAATGCTGTCTGGCCGCTTTGTGTGCTGTGGTTGTTATTACCATTGATTACTACTTGTGGTCTGTTGTGTGCTGCCTATATTCGTCTCGGCTGTATATTTGTTGTCTGCCTATTCTTGTCTTCGTGTTTAATAAAGTCATTGTTCGTTATTGAGGCGTGCTGATTGTGTTCACACCATACACCCTACTGCAAGGGAACTAGGTGACTTTACGGACTTAGTGGAATTGAAGTTCTGTAACAATACACATCTTGGCGCAGTTTTAAAAATTTTAATAGGAATTTTAATTATTTTAGAATTAAATGATATTTTGACGGATTTTTTCCCCCTCGGTTTTCGAAAAGTTTTGCACAAAAATATTTTTATACCATATTAAAATTTAAAAAATTGCCATTTTAATAATGCAGTATAATTGTTGTGTATGTGTGTGTTTTTGTCTAATTTTTAACAATTTGAAAATGACACAAAAATTTTAATTTCTTCGTTGAAATGGAAATTCAAATTTATTAATCTATTAAATTATGGATGAAAGCTATGGGAAAAATACTTCTTTTTATTATCTGCTCAATTTTTATGCAGAATCAGAAAATAATGCCCCAGTATTGAGGAAGACAATATTAGAAAATAGATAATCCCTGCAGTTACACTTTGAATGACATAATGCGATGCTTATAATTACTTTGTTGAAGGAGTCACGAACATCAAGTTAAAATTAAACATATCCAATATTCCAGACAAACCAGCCATCCGCCAATAAGCTGATGTACAATAATTACACATTACGCAAATTAATTTTTAAACCCATTTTGGTGAAAATAATGGTGAAAAATATAAATCAATCCTATTTACGACTTGTCAGCTAAAATGGAGCTCGGTTGTAAATTGCTGAGACTCCATATGTGGAAACAATATTGATGGGCGTATTTTAATCGGGGTGATTATGATACTACATGACTACGGCAAAAAAAAAAAAAAAATTAAATACTGCACTGCATAATTAAAAAGGCAATGTTCCGGTATTTGAATAGCAAATTCCGTTCATTTTAAAATATTCTTTATTTTTAATGTCATGAGTCATTTAGTATATATTAAAAAAATATTTTAAATTACTGAATAAAATTTTGTAATAGTGGAAAGATAATCCATCATTTGTTCCAATGTTTTTTTCCCTCTTTTTTTAATAAAAATTCTTTATCAAGTTAATTTTAGAATGTCCATAAATTAATACTTGTATCACAAAAAAAATGAAGGAGCAAACAATAGAACAATATTTATACAAATTTCATTCAGATATTAATTTTTTCTTAACCTTCTTATCTTCAGTAAAGTGCTCTTAAAATAAGTAATAAAATTAAAAGGATGAAATTAAGAAGATAGATAGATTGTTAATATTAGGATTACGAAGAGTCTTTATAATATCTGGTTGGGAAGACATGAATGAAAAATATTGTAAACAATAATCGGAACCATAAGTTTCTTGTCAAGTTTTACCATTTTTATAAAAAAAAAAAAAAATGTTATAAGAATTGATAAAAGAGGGAAAGATATATAAGAATTGATAAAAGAAGGAAACATATAAAAATTGATAAGAGAGGGAATGATAAAGCAGTTAAAAAGTGATTAAATCACAGAGAGTTTGAAACTTAACCATTTTTTTTTTCGCAGTAAATGAAAGGATCTTCCTAAGATTAGTCTTAATAATAAAATTAAAATGTTAAATTGAAAAATGGTTCAGTGAATTTCAACAAGAAGATAATTAGTCTCTTGGGAAATATCGCAATTAACAATTATATTGAAAGAATGATCTAAATTATGCATTATCGTAAATAATTATAAAGAAGAAAAGAATTTTTTTAATAATTATACTAAAAGAATTATCGTAAGTAATGCATAAAGAAATGAGTTACGATCAGGCCTGTCCAACATTTATATAATGCTTCCAATAAACGCCAGTGTAAATGTTCCTGTCAAAGAATTCTTTATAAATGCTGAATGGTATATTTTACTGGGGAGTGGTTATGAGAAATTCTTTACTTACATTGGCCGCATTCTGTCACATTCGTCACCACGTGATATTGTTTCCTGAAAAGAATGATAGATATTATAGCCAACGTTATTTTTAAAAAAAATGTTATTAAAATTCTTATGTATGCATGCCGACTATGAATTTTTACATTAGTTATTGGTATGTTAAATTACCTTTGAAACTTCTTTTAAAGAAGGGTCGAATCGAATGCAATACTGGCCATCTGAAAAACATTGCGTATTATTAAAAACTTGCAAGCTGAATTATTACAATGCGACCATATCTCTGGAAAATTTAGTTAATAGCTTACCAACGAAGATTTAATTTATCTTTAATAAATCAAATATTTCAGCAAGTAAAAAGTCTCGTGCTAAATACATTGTATTATTTCTGGGTTTTATTCATAATTGAGGTGCTGGTTAATTTGTTGAAAGAGAAATAATTATGTAAAGATAATAAACGTATATTTAACATTATAATAAAATATATAAAATCTTATTTTACAGTAAAATTAATACATTATCTACGATATATCTTAGGTTTTCTTGGATGATGTGTTCGCAGTATTTCCATTTTCGCTAAAACATGATTGTTGGACAGAAAATTTTAAATTTTGCATTAAATCTGTCAAATGAAGGCTATCTATCTGTTTTGAGTGTTTCTTAACATGATAACTCATATGAATATAATTCAGAAAGAGCTTAACAAGTGAAATTTGGTATGTTGTCTTAGCACAAAACTTATATTCATATTTCAAAATTTCAACCAAATTGATCTAAGAGACGAAATATATTATATTCACTGTAAGACTAAGCTAAACACAAAATGTGCCCTATTGCGAAAGGCCGCGGTGGCCTGAGGGTAAGGTCTCGGCTTCAGTATCGAAGGGCTTCAGGTTCGAGACCCGATTCCGCCGAAGAACAGCCATATAAGATGGTATGGTGCACGTTAAATCCGTCGGGGCTAAACAATCTCCCGCCGGTGTCGTATGGAAGTTTGGATAGGGGAGTGCCAGGTCAGGTGTCGTTCCTCGTCATCTGATCGCGATTCAAAATTACGAGGTAGTCCCAAAATAGCCTTAATGTTGCTTTAAAACGGGACTTTAATATAACTAAACTAAGCTAAATCCTGTTGCGAAATATATGGGTTAGTTAAGGGAGAATGCTGCCGTTTCTATTAAATAGATACCATCAGACTTCATTTTATTCCCATCTGTATCTGGGAATACTTGTATTTGAAAGGCTTGATAGCAAAATTTAATAATTAAAGTATATATAGCATATTTTTTATCTGCAATATATATATAGAGAGAGAAAAAGCTAAAGGAAAGATGCAAAAATAAATTAATTTGTGGAATGTGTTTCTCCTTTATTTTATTGCAAAGATAGCAAATAGGTTTTCGGAATTAACAATGAATTTATTCCATTAAATACAACTTGTAGAGAATAGTTTCGACTTTTAAAAAATCGAAAGATTTTATAACATATTATATAGAAGAAGTATCAAATGAATCAAGATGAACTGAAGGCATTAATGATGAACATTATTTCCAAACACTAATGGAAATGTATTTGAATTAAGCGTTGGATTCGAAACGTCCAGAGTCTGCCGGAAGGCCTAGCGAAGCTATTTCCCAGCATGGTAGTGTTCATTCATATGTTGCAAGAACAGTCAAAGAAATTCTAAAAACACTTGTCTGTGTTAGGTTTTCACCAGATGTTCACCAGATGTTACTTCATCAGATTATTGTTTGTTCCAATACACGCTGACTGACCTCTCCAAAGAATGCAATAACATAATTATGAATTGGTAATATTGTCAAGATGCCAAATAGCCATGGTATCAAGGGCACCTGATCTTGTGTTATATGGTATAAAAATACAGTACTCTTCCGAGTATTCGGTTCGCGACTATCTGGCCTAGTTTTTCAGAAATTAAGTTTTGATTCTTATCTTAGGGTTACCTTTTCATATCTGGTATCATTTACCAGTGAAAAATAAAATCGGTTTGAATCAATTGTCTTAAGAATCAGGTCTATGATTTACGTTAATGTTTTGTATATGTTCCATGCATTTAAGTTCGGCATTACAGAATTAATGTTAAAATGCGAACAGTTTATATCCTTTAATTTACTTTTTATCTTAAAAATTCTTGAACTGTACAGTGCAATATATAAACATATATAAACTATCAGTACAGAGGCTTCTATTTTAACTCGGCACGTTACCGGCAACGGTTTTCTATGATTCATCGGGCCGTGCCCTCGTTCACATTCTACGTGGCTTGAGATAAAATGAGGGTTTAGCATTCAATAAGAAGTGAGAAAATGAGAATTATAACAGTGAGTTTTGGTATAAAAGCTTTGTCTTCTGACATTGGTGTACAACGAAATGCACTCATAGAACTCTGTCATATCCGGCGTTTTTGTTATCCGTCCTACACTTCTTCCTCATAAGACTAAATACACGGGTGAATACTGTATATACGATTCTGCTGTCCTTGATTGAAAAGTAAATTTACATAATAATAAAGTTTATGTCATATCCAATAGCTCAAAATTAAATTATATTATATAAAATATTGGCAAGCCTACAGTCTGTGTTCAGCAAAAAACGAACGATATACACAATGAAAATTTAGCGTGAAGCTAACCGAATCTAGCAGATTTAAATAAATGATGAGATGTATTTTTACTCTTCCTAAGTAATAAGATTCTGGAAAACAACTTTATTATAAAGAGTAATTAAGCATCTAAACCTCTTAAGTAATCTGATGATTAGTGATTGTAATGTTTAAATTTTTTTTTAAGCGCTTCATAATATACGTTTGACAAGGCCTTGTACGTCTAATTACTGCGCCGGAAGAGCGATTCAATTCTTGCGACGCTGAATAGGAATTGCCTTGATGATATTATTGCCATGAAAAACCATTAAAGCTTTTCCTGACTTATTTGATAGACGGACGAATGTCCCTTTAATATTCTGAACAATTTGTTTTATTATTACTGTTGTTGTTCTTTCATTTACAAAAGGAAAAAAAAAGAAGTTTTTATTTACTTGAAGGTTTATTTAGTTTAGTTTAATTATATTAACATTACTTTCTTTAAACAACACTAGGGGTTATTTTCGGACGGACCTCGTAATTTTAAACCGAGGTCAGATGACGAGGTCGACACCTGAGCTGGCACCACCTCACCAAACTTCCACACCACACCAGCTGGAGGATGTTTGGCCCCTACGAATTAACGTGCACCAGACCCACTTACAAGGCGGTTCTTCGGCGGAATCGGGTCTCGAATCAAAAACTATCTGGTTCCGAAGCCAAAATCTTACCACCAGGCCACCACGGCCCTTACTTGGAGGTGGAATCTCACTTGTAAATCCCATAATTAATTTTTATGGTATATAAATTGTTATACTTACAGCCTTCTTTGGATAAAGCGGCTTCCATGAATTTCCTTTCTGGTGGACAGATTTTCAAGATATCAAAAGCTGGATTGCGAAGTTTGCTGCGAAATCGAATCATGGAAGTTAGATACATATTATGATATTTCTTTTGCCTGGCATTACCTAGTATCAAAAAATAGTTTTGATTAACCCCTTCAGGTAAAAAGGCAGTGTATAGCTCGTCACTGAGTTTTCATGCCATATAACATAATGACGAGCCATACTCGTCACGCGACTAAAGTTACTGCTGAATATAATAATAAATTTGATTTAAAATTTCTAGTGTACTGAATCCGGCAGCACTTGTATTACTTATGTTAGTATAATAGATCATTATCCCATATTGTTTACCGTTAGATTGTCTTGGTACAAGTTACAGCCAAATTGTTGTTAGTCATTTTTATAAACATTTAGTGTGAACATCGGTCTTACTAAAGGAAAAACGTGCTGTGAAATAAACACCAGAATGAATAAAAATATAGTGTAAAATATGAAGATCAAGGCGATTCGAGGAATTCAGAAAAATCAGAAGAATTAAGCATACATTTACCTGATTCCGATAATGAAACTAATGATAGTAAAATATTACTAAGAAGGCGAAAATGCGCTTGGCGACTAATAAGTGATTTTTGTGAATGCTCTGGAGTCATAGACACATCATAAGAAGAATAAATTTGGAAAGAAAGAGATAATGTCTCTGAACAAAAAAAAAAAAAAAAAAAAAAAAAATTATTGGAGTGCCCAGCGTAAATGCGAAAATTACGTGTTAATCCGCAGTCATTAAAGGTAAGAATTTACGAATTACAATTATATTCATATCAATGATATAATTTAATTAACAATATGTAAAAATTATAAAATTATAGTTCAACGATAATGATATGATAATAAGTTTTCTTAGATAAAAATTAAATGGTTGTTTCATGCACAATTTTTCGTTATTAAATACTACAAGAAAGGGTTAACTAAAGAAACTGAGCCTAAGAGAAGGAAATGAAATTATTTTCTACTGATTCTTTGTTTAAATATATTAGTTACTGTACTCGCCGCTACAGTAATCTTCCAGCTCCTCCTCCTACTACTACGTTCTTTTTGTTGCTTTACAAGAATAAAACCTTGATATTCGAATTTTTTTGTAATATTTCGTCAAATATTCAAAATCTATTATTAGACTTTGAATTTATAAACAAACTTATCAAGTGAAATAAAATCTTATTCAATAAACTCAAGCTTAAAAAAAAAGGCATATAATATGCTGATTGGATGCATTAAAACTACCAAAATATGAGATAAAAAATGTCAAATGGTTAAAGAAATTGCAATAATTTTAAAAGGCAAAAGTTTAGAATATATGTCAAAAAAATGCTAACGAATTCAAGCCGGACTTAACTATGTAACAAAAGTAAAAATGTCTGAAAAAATAACTTCAAAAGCGTACGAGTGATATATGTGATAATAAAAATTATGTTTAAATTAAATTTGAAAAATTGATTAAAACTCAGAGAAAATTACTACGGAAATAAAATTGATGTCACTATAAAGCTAATTTTTTTTAAATTCTAAATTAGTATAAATGATTTCCGTTATGACAGGCTATCATTTTTTTTTCGTATTGAATCTGGGTCTAGTGTCGGCTTCTATATTTGATAATTTTCATTGCTTACAGAGACAAAGCTTGGCATGCCTATTTAAGCATTTTATATTGTTATAAATAAAAATACATACTTTATATCAAATGAATATTTCTCCAAAAGCTTATCTATACAATAGTCCTGTAAGAATTAGAAAAAAAAGTGATGTCAGTATGGAAATTTTCCCCTTTCATTTTAGAATTATACAGAGCTGTTAAAATTAAGCTGACGGTACTCAGAAATACTTCATAGTACCATTTCTACAGAACGGATGCGAATGAAATTTCATATATCTGTTACTTAGAATAGATTCCCTCGGGAAAAAAAAGTTTGAAATTTTGCCAACAAGTGGTTCTGTAGCGAAATAAAAAGAGAGATAACAGTGAAAAAAATAACATACTATTTTATTTATTTATACATCTGTGAACTCTTTTGTGCATATCTTGTTGGTCAAAAATATGCTAAAAGCATACCACTGCGTTTTCAATGGCCACATGTAACATTTCAGTAGGAATGAAAAGGCCATTTCGAAAGATGTTGGCTTACAAGTCCCCTTTATCAATTACACATCCTTGATAAATGCGATCTTTGAGAGAAACCCACTACCAGAAATCGAAAACGGTACAAGTCTGACGACTGGCTGGCCAGGCAAGTAAGAAAGTATGCGAGTTCATCAAGGAAGCGAGTTTGAATTAGGTTCTTTACACACCTTGCCATATGAGTAGTTGCACCATCATGCATCAACATTGTAGTGGCCAAACAGTTTCTTTGCTTTCTTACAGCATGATCTTCCAAAAGTCTGCTGTTTCGGTGACTGGTAACTGTACACCTAATGTACCCATTCACTGTGACTTCACAGAACAACGGGCCACAACGGAATTCGCCGTTAATCCATACCATGCCGTGATGAAATTGAACGGTTGTTGTTTCGTAACATAAGGATTGATGGAACTCCATATGCGGCAATTTTGTTCACAGCACATCTAAGTGAAAATGCTTCTTCTGTCCTTAAGGTATGCGATCTGCTTGCATTCTCGCCAGACAAAATCAAAACGTGTAAAATAATCTTGCGGTTTCAATTTTTGCACGAAACGTATCTTGTAAGGCTACAACTTTAGACTTTTGTGTAAAAGCATGTGCATGTTGCCTTCGAAATGTCTAATGCTCGTGTTATTGAGCGGCAACTTAAAGTAGCACGAAGAAGAAGTAAATTTGAAGAACTTGCGGATGCTTCAGGTGTTGTATTTGCAATTTCTTCAACAACCGCCTCCTCTGTTGCGCTCTATCCTCTTCCTGGTGCAACATTCAGAGAACTGGTTTCTTCAAACTTATGCATCATGTCTTTAACTGCATTACAGATTCAGTCCTTTCCTTAAGTTTTTCATCCGCCAGTAAGCACGGAGTGTTGCTGAAGCATTCTGATAAAAGAGTTTTACCATCAGTGCACTGTTTCTTTTTCAGCATCATTATGCCGAATAGTTTATTTTAACCATACATATTGCTTTGCTAGCGAAATTAAATGAATTACTCATTAACATATGAGTTTAAGTATTATAGCGCTATCAAAGGGCAAAATTTTAAAGTATTTTTTAATGGAAACTTTGACCCTATGGTATAAGTAACAAATATACGAAGTTCCATTCAGATCAGTTCTGTATAAACGGATCTACGATTCATGAGTTCCGACGATTTAATTTTAACCACCCTCTATAACACTCTTTCTGTACAAAATTTTATATTAAAATTATTAATATGTGGAACTATTTTAATTAATTTAATATTATCACGTACTTTCTTTTGATTTATTGTTCTGTTTTAGAATGAATCTAAAATCACCTGTAATAAGTATAGTCTGTTTTTCTTGTTCTTCTACACTATTTTTCTCTCACCCAATTCAATCGAATCCTTTTCTGATTTAATAAAAATAAGACAAATTCTGAGATTTAAAAAAAATCACACACGATTTTTTTTCCCCTCGCGAACTTATAGCATGAAGACGCCTTCGATTTGTGAAAGCCAAATCGTCACTCATCAAATTTTCCCAAACTCTTTTATTGATTCAAAATAGCTATATAAATAACCTACATTTGCTCTCAAATTATTATATATCGTCGTAAAATGTCATACTTTACTAACAGTTCCAGCTATTATATGAAAATGTCATGCTTTGTTATGTATGGGTACCCAAGTTCTATCTTTTGGTATAACAACGACGAAATTCTTTTACTACATAATAATCTGCTGTAATTTAAAGTATAGCAGAAGTTCTGTTACTTCCCACAGAAGTAAACAGTTAACAATTTCGACTTGAAGCAAAATTTTCAGATTTATTCCAGAATTATTGGGTCGTACTTCGAAAGACACGAAGCTGTCTAATAGTTTTTGATTTCGACAAAATCTATTTCGAATCATCAGATATTGCCCGAAATCTTAAGGATTTCAACTTAAATTTTCGACCGTGCTTCTAATAAAGAAAATTACATACGATTAAATTACTTTTTGAAAAACTGTAAATTCTAAATTCCGATTTCTCAATGAAAATTTTTCTTTTCATATCAAAGAGAAGCTTTTCAAAAAGTGAAGTGAAAAAGGAACTCAATTATCAGCTATCAAATATTCTTCACCCTTGATAAAGAAAAGCTTCATGCCCATAAGTGACTACTAAATGATTCCTCCGCTTCAAATTACCCTAATTAAAGAAGACCATCGTGACCCACTAATAAGCTTTCTGCTTCGGAACTTATTATTCCAGCTTCGGAGAAACAACTTGTAAACAGGTTTAGTGCACATTAAATTCGCCAGGGCGTAAAGCCCATCCGCATGTGTGGTGCGGAAATTTGGAATTCCAGTTCAGATGTTGTTCTCGTCTTCTGACCGGAGTTCAAAATCGCCTGGGTCATTCAAAAATAGTTGTTGTTTTTTTAGAACAGAATGTTAATATAACGAAAACATTAATTTAAATATATTCTAAATTGAAATCTTTATTATCTTTTACTGCAATCTCAACATTTTCAAACTGTAATAGGTACAAACAAGATTTACTGAATGCAGATTGGCCTCATACCTGCTCCTTGATAAACGCCTACGAATAAATATTTTTAAAACAAAATATTAAAAAAACTATTTGTTTAAATGTTAAATTTGTAGCCTTTGACTGAAATTAGTGAAGGAGTCAGTATTCAATTCAAATATCTGTATTTTGCACAATTCACAAAACAATGTTTATCTCCATCTCCTCATGCTGTGAGTTTAATGTGAAAGATGTAATCTATATCTATACTTATAACAAAGCTCAATGTGTGTGTGTGTTGGCGTTCTACAGGCCAGACCATTCAATCTATATCTACCAAATTTGGCAAGCGAATACCTTGGAAGCCAGGAATGTGCACCTCGGAGCTATTTTTTCGAATTTTTAATTAGAATTTTAATTAATTAAAAGTTAAGCGAAATTTTGGTGTTTTTCTGCTACAACTTCCGAAAATATTATCGCACGAAAAAGAGTTTTACATCAAGTTAAAGATCAAAATATTATCTTTTTAATGATATCAATATCTTAGCCTTAAAATTAATTTTCTATTTTTAATGAATTTTTGAATAAATATTTTAGTCATATTATGCACTTACTGATCGTACTTCTCTGTGTGATGTATCGTGTGGAATATTGGAAGTTTTATCGAAACATTCTAAAAAAAGATAAAAAATTCAAAACATAATTAAGTTAATTTAGTAAAAAGTAGTAAATTTCGTCATCGTGAACTTGTTGATTGTTAAGAACAGTTAGGTACGATTTTCTAATGAGAACAAATTCAACCTACAGATACTCAAATGCATCTGATAATGTTTTTTTTTTTTCATTTCGTGGTTGCTTGACGAGTTCAATCGTTCAAGATCCTGATTTTCCTAAACTGTACCAAGCAAATAATATTATATATATATATATATATATATATATATATATATTAATTCTTTCGTAAATGAATGATACACAGAGTAGTATAATTATTTTAAAAGAAGATGACCTTGAATTTTTCACGAATACTGATATCTCAGGCACCTTTCTTTTTCTTAACAAAGTATGGGGGGGATTCCTTTTTGGTTAAATTTTTGTCCTGAGTTGATTGAAATTACAAATTTAGTAAAAAGGCCATAGATCAACTTTCATTCTTGTACTTCGCTGTGTTTTTGATTTATATTGTTTCCAACTCGACCGACAGATAGACATAATTCCAAATATGTATTGTTTTTAATTCAGGGAGATCTGAAATTTGAAGATTTATTAAAATCTCGAGGTCTAACTTTCTTATCATTAAAATATTTCATCTTTGTTTTACTTCGTATACCAAAAATTAAAAAGACAGAAAAATTAAAAAAATTAAACTTCAATTAACTCTTTGAGACACACGATGTAAAAAAAAGACCCTCTAGTTGCACGGAATTTTTCTTATTATAAAAAAGGGGGGGGGGAATCGGGCTGATACTCGGTTTTGCTATATCAGATATAGATTGAAACTGATACTCGATTATATCCGATATCCTATTCTTTTCTCACCGGAATGAAACTGCTTACTTGATGGGTATTTTTTCTCACAGTTGCACCAAGACTAGTAGCTAATGCGAATATGTTTGAATATACAAATTGAGATTTCGTTTCTTTGGAAGAAATATTGATGATGATATGCATTGGACTTGGTTCTGACAGTAATTGCGGGTAGAAGAAAAAATGAAAAGAATGGGAAAGCTTTGTTGCTATAGTTAATATAGGAGAAGATGGGATTCTTTGGGCAGTATGTGCATCGTTACATGGGATAAAAGTCGGTAATGGTTCAGGATGGGATATATGTATTAAAAAAAACACCATTCAGGCTAATAGAGTCGTTAAGACGGCTTACATACGTTATATCGCCTAAATACTTGGTATCGGATTGATATAATGCCATCATATCGAACTTTGTAATCCGCCTTCATTCTAATTTACTTTGTCATTTATTAAGTTAGGATTTTCTCTTGTGCGGGGGTAAATTCTTAGAGAGATTATGGCGATATAGATCTTTAGCGGATTGGGATGCGCGAGGATAGAACCTGGGACCTTATGGTTCGCAGTTCAGTAGCATGACCAGGATACAAAAGCATATGCTCGTTTAGCGTAGTTGTTAACTGGCTTATATGCTAGTCACCACAGACTCTCCCTCCAGTGAGTCGAACGATATGGCTGTTGAGTGGTGATGTATTTAGCTGTGGATTCTAATGCGCCTGTACCCATTTGAGTAGCGCCAAGCCTTATGGGCGAGCGTGTTTGGGTTGCTGCGTCAAGTGAGTCTGACGACTTTTGGTTGAGGGTAGATGGCGCCATAACAGCTGTTACGAAGGTTGAAGGTTCATCGTCCGAGGTCACCAATTTGGATGATTGCGATGAGCGAGGATAGAACCTGGGATCTTGTGGTTCGCAGTCCAGTAACATAACCAGGATACAAAAGCATATGCTCGTGTAGCGTAGTTGTTAACTGGCTTATATGCTATTCACCACAGATCTTCCCATATTGCGTGCTTATGCTAAACGGTAGATTTTCACATTTTCAGATTTTTCCACACGAATGAAATTGAGGAAATTATACCAAAAACTGATACCGAGTAACTTATACCCTTAATTTATATCAAATTCGTGTATCTAATACTTTTGCATACTTGATACAAATTATTACGATGCGTCCTCCAAACATGTTCGCAGGAAAACACAACTACTTATCCTTCCGAAGGTCTTATATTTATTCTGTAACCCACAAAATTACTATGATCTGTTTATAATGCGTCACCAAATGTCGCCAAGTGTAACTTACTTTATTACTCGCCTTCATATAAGATAATAAATTATAGCATTCCTAATTAAAATTATATATATACTGGATATATTTCATAATCATTTTTGTATCATATAGAAATATTGGTTTATAGATTCAGCAAAAAATGCAAATAAAATTTCAATTGAAAATTGTTGGTGATATCTTTAAGAATCAAATTATAGTAATAAACAGCAGTACTAACAAAAGGAAATACTATAAAATTTATCTCGTCTTTTCTTACCTGTTTCAGCTCTGACAAATATACGTAGGAAATAAAAGCCATTTTGATGCCTAATTTTTAACAAAGGTAGGAAATCACGCGATTAAATATCTGTGCACACATTGATGACAATTTAATTTCTTCCTGTCAGTGATAAGTACCTTTGAAAATTGTATTTAAAATAATTAATTAAAATCAAGAAAAGAAAAAGTTACACAAAAACTAAATTTGTGTCATTAAAGGGATATTTTTTTGAAATTTAGGTTATTTTTAGCATCGTTTTGTGCAATAATATTTTATATCCAAAAACGCAAACTATTCGTAATATAGGTTAAAATTTGTTATTGCTCTCTCTGATGCAGAAAATGTCAAAAAGACCATTTTTCGATTTTAGTAATGAAGGTCACCTTTTCATGTTGTATTGTGTTGTGACTTATGTCACTTTACAAGCCCGCTGACAGTACCTTTTCATTTACTGATGATATACAGCCAACGATTTTCTCTTTCATTCAGGCGTTTTTATTTTTTGCAATTTCCATCCAGAAAAAATGTGGAAAATGAAAAGGCGGCTTTCAGTGAGTAGTTATTCGCACGCAAATAGGATATCTTATGGATCGATATCGCTTCTGTAATGTCTTATGGCTTCAAATAGTTTATCTTAATCATTTCTTTTTACTTTCTCATATATGAAGTATATTAAGAATAAGTATTATCAACATCAAAAAAGTTCTAATTTGATATTTTGATAAATCTTTGCATTTTAAAACTCTCTCTCAAAATATTCATATTTTTGGAATTGTTTCTCTCTGTCTATGAACAAGATATCTCAAAACTCTGAGCTAGAAGGAATGAAAGTTGGAATACTGTCTTTACATCAAACTTGACATCTATTCACAAAAAATTTGTCTATCTCTTTTCAAACGCAAATGAGCATAACTACAAAACGTAAAGAGCTCAAAAAGTAAATGCAAGCATCTGCATTTTGGCAGTATAGTGTTCTACATATTTGCGTGCAAGCAAACACTGCAGCTCAAAGGAACGGCGTTTTAAATAAATGAAATTTTGTGCGTGACCTTATTACTGAAATTCGTTTGGGTCTTTTGTAATAGTTTTTTTTATGAGGAGGGGAAAACTTTAAGACTACCTTGCATATCTTACAAAGATATCTTTGAAAATATGAATATTTATTTATGATTTTAAGAGAATGGTAGTGGTCTCATCAAAACTTTCTCACATATTCCTTAATCAGAGTGCTAATCCGTCCCCCCATATAAAAAGGGCAGATCTTGGACGAAACCGTGAACGCCATGAGTACTCAGATTTTTATTTTCACAGTTCCTCACATGAGCGTTTTGACCATCGTAGTATAATAAACAGAAGCTGAGTATGTATTTTGAACATTTTTTTTTTAATTTTTTCGTATGCGAAGTAAACAAGCAGAAAGTATTGCAATCGTCAAAAAGTTTAAACTCGAGATTTTGACGAATCTCCATATTTCAGACCACCATGAATTAAAAAAATAAATTTTTTGAAATTATGTCTGTCTGTCTGGGAACACGATAACTCAAAATCTTTTTAGGCTGGTTTCATGAAATCCGGTATGTGATCGTTATACCAAATTTTGAACAAAATCCATTCCGAGGAAGTCTGTCTACTGGCTATCCGAATATAAGTAAGAATTATAACTACAAAATGAAGAGATACGATATGACATGAAGGCATATTGGTACAACCGGAGTTTAACCCCCTGCTTGGCGCAATTTTCAAAAATCGCCAACAATTCTTGCGAAATGTTCAAAAGCAAAGGAACAGATGTCCAATCATAGTGCATAATAAAGATTGCCAGCTTTGGCGCGTTATCGCAACTTGACGAAGAACGGGGTTAAACGTTGGTTCACCCGGCATATTTCATTCATAGATCTGTTGAACCGCCTATATGCAGCAGATTTTTTTTATGTCATTTATTTGTTTTAGTTCGTGAAATCTAAGAATTTCTGAAAATTTAAGTTCGAAAATGTATTTATAGCCATTAAAATTAATTAAGAAAATACGGAATCTGATTAATTTTTGTAACTTTTCGGTTCCCAGCAACAAAAAGGATACCACAAAATACTGAATGTTATCACTCAGTCTTTTGTACTATTTATGTGCTTAGAACTTTACTCGTAAATTATTTTAATTTTATCAGATTTTTTTTGTTTGTTTATTTGTTTCTTTTGAATTTAAAATTTTAGTACATCAATTTCTGAGCAAAATAAAGGAACAGTTCTAGGAACGGGTACCATTTGGCGATTTTCCGCCAAATTTTTCTCGCCAAGCCCCGTGGACGCTGTAATTTCAGAATTTTATTTCTTAATATTATGACCAGATTGGGGGTGTAAAGGCCATATTGGCGACTTTATCTTTAAAATTTGGCGCCAAATTTGGCGGTACTCGTCCCTAGGATTTAGCCAATATAAAAATGAATGATTTACCCGCAGAACACAATGTGGTAGTTCGGCAGTGTTGATCTGGCAGCTTGTGCATAGCATCATCCATATCTATCTGTCGCAAGGTAGGAATGGCTGGATGATACGTCGACCTTTTAACATCGCACAGGTGGGTCCTTTCGAGTGATGGATACTTCTTAGCATATTCCGGAAATCTGCTCATATCCTTCGGTTTATGGAATTGGTGTTCTGTCGCAGTTCGATGTCCACGTCGCATTGTTATATTTACTAATTTCTTTTTATTTGGATAAAAACAATTTGAAATTTAAACCGTGTAATAAAGTGGTGAAAATCAACTTGTCCAATGATGAAGAATTAATAAATGTATTATATACTTCAGATTATCTTTACATTGAATATGTGTTTTGCACAAAACTGTGAAAGACAAAATTCTCTCATAAAACCGAAATGTGATATTAGAGTTGTATGCTGCTACTTGCTTGCAGAAATTTTATGTTAGTAGATTTGCTTTTATCAGCGTTAAATCGAGGTTTTTAGAGCTTCAATTTTGCTTTCCCAAGAGAAAGTTTTTAAGAACTCTCCTTTTATTGGTGAAAAATATTTTTCAACGAAAATAGGTTTTGAAATTCCAAACATTCCATGGAATAAAATATATTTAGCTTGATTTCTCATATTTTCTTGCTGCAAAGATTTGAATTTTCACAATAAAAGCGATTCAACCAGAGACTGTTTGATCAGGCAATTTATTTTAACAGCCATCAGCCTTTTATTGTATTACTCATTTCATTAAAACATATTTTTTTCGAGTTTTTACTTTCTTGTCTACAAAGTAGAGAGAAAGTATATTAATCGCCAAAAAATTCGATCTCGAGGTTTTGACGAATCTCCAAGTTTTGGACCTTTCTGATTTCGAACAACACATTTTTAGAAAATATCAGTCAATCTGCATGTGACAAAGATGACTCAAAAACGCTTTGAGCTAGATGGTTGAAATTTGGTATACGGTATATAGATAAGCTTTGGTACACAGATTTAACATCTATAGTGTGGACACCTGTCAGATTTTGATCCAAATCCATGTCTGTACTTTCAGAAACACGTAAACGCGATAGCTCAAAAATGCAGTGACATAAATATATCAAATTTGGAATGTGATTTTGTGACTTTAAGTGTAGTTTTGTGTTAAATTTTTATTTCAATCATTTGGAAAACGCGTCTGAAACTCAAATTCGACTTTCGGATACTTTAGGCGGCATGCCAAGGATTAATCTCCAATGATCATACGATAGATTCAGTAAAAATGCTAAAATCACGCCAAAAGTTTAATATTTCGTCCCTATTGCATGCCAATGCAATGCAAGATGTTTATTGAGATAACATCTTTATTAGAGAGTGTGCGAGAAAGTTTTGGAGAGACCACTCTCGCTAGTTTTAATACAAGTAGTATTGTCTCAAAGAATTATTTAAGCAATCCTTTGATTACAAAAGCAATTCATTTCAAAATATTATCGTTGATTTGGTTTCTTTAACCTAAACATCGCATGTGCATGTTGAAAATATTTTCACGTTTAATATGATCTCATCAATAAAAGTATTGCCATTCACCATTAAGTTTTGTATTTCCTGTTTCTTTAATTCTACTCTTAGCTTATTCCAACTTGGAATCTGGAACTTCTTTTTAGTTTAGGTTACGGAAAAAATTGGAATAAGAATTGTTCTTTTGATATGATTACGTTAACTTACGCTTTTTATAGTATTTATTTAAGTTTTCATCAATATTATGTACGTATTCTATGCAGAATAATTTTCTCTACTGTAAATAGCCTCATTATCTCTGTGTCGGGTTGTGAAAATAAATATATTTAAAACGAAAGGAGAGTTTGCATTGAGTCATAACAAAAAACTCAAAAGCCGGAAAGTGCGAATCTGTATCTCACAAACTATTACAATGAGAATTATTTATCCGAACAATGGATATGAAATGAAAACATCTATACCTCATACAAAGCAAACCCATTTTTGTTACTACCCGTCACCTATTTGTGACGGAAGCTTTATCAGTTAAGTGTAAAACATAATGCTCACTTATATGCATCAATATTGTGAATAACCTCTATCTTTAATTGAAATTGCAAACGGATGTTGATAGCATGGCAGCAGGCCAAATGGTAGTAATGAATCCTGTGACTCGAAAATATGATTATGCTCAATCTTTCTCTTTCCCATCCATTACAACCTATTTGCTCCCACATGAGATGCGTTTATGTTAGATGTTCTTGTAAATATCTATCCATATGTCTATATTTAGTGTAGGTGGCCCAGAAATCGCTCTTATTACATTGCGTCGAATGGCAACAGGGGACTATAAACAAACCATCATATGAATTTCTGATTGCTCCATAAAAGGATTTTACAGCTACATTGAATTCCGTCCTGATAGTAGCTAATTAATGGCTACATAAAAATTATTAAAAACGTTCTGTGAAGCCGGGATAGCCTAGTTGGTAGAGCATTGGATTCGCATCCCTTGGGTTGTGAGTTCGAACGCTGCCGGCCGAAGAGCGCTGTCTCCGTGAGTGGTGGTGGCTGATGCACGTATAAATCTGTCGTGGTCACACCATGTCAAAAGTAATACCGTTAGGGCTACTGGTTCAGAGATGATCGTTCTTTGGTTCAAATCTAAATTACGATCTGTGAATGAAATGCACGAATGAAGTCCGCTCCGTAAAAAGGTTGTGACGTGTGAGTAGCTAAGACGTACTCTTGATCCTAAATGGCATGACTGGAAAACAACAAACGCGCTCTCGGCTTAAAATCGCTGACTTGGTCAGCGCGCTTGTCTATGACAAATGTCATTAAAAACAACAAATAGAAGTGTTCTGTACATAGCTCACGACTGTGTTACCAAAGGTACATTTAGCCAGATGTTGGAAAATATAAAATCAATCAAGAAATATGCTTCAAATCGAAAGTTTAATCGAGTATAAAAATAGATTTAAACTTTGTCAGTTAGATAATCATCATGACTTGTTTATGGAAATTAATTTTCATATCTTCCATAAAATTATTTTACAAAAAAAAAAGTCTTTGTATTACTTTAAGACTCAAAGAATTAGCTTTTTAATTATATCAATTTCATTTTTATGTAATTTTTCCCTTAATTTAATATTTCTAATTCAATTTTATATGCTATTTGCGACAATGTCTGTAAATGTTATGATGGAATTCATACTCGGCTAATAAAACCTTCAATCGTTTGTTTTCCCCCATCATTAACTCCATAGCAGGATTTTCACTTCCATTTTTATTTCGTAATACTATATAAGCTTTTTGATTTTCAATAAACTGATTCAATTGAATTCATATTTTTCAGTCGTATTAAACAAAAGGTTACATGTTTTTTAAAAAATGTATTCCATATTAATCACCCTCTGAAATTATTTTGAAGTCTTGTTTCTTGTTTTCCAACAAATTTGATTGTTTTTTGGGGGGGGGGATTGAAAATTGAATGAACAACGAAAATGGAAGTAAAAAATATATTAAAAAAAAAGAAAGAAAAAAGTAAAATGAGCCAATTAAAAGGTAATACACAAAACTGAGGCTGCTTGAAAACTAGCCCCCAAAAGCATCAACATTCTTTCACTACGCAATAGCGAAGGTCTGAAGATTGAAATTTCTGCCATTGAATTTAGAGGCATCTGGGTTACTTTGAGGGTTGATTTGAAGGATGTGTAAATGAGTTCTTGAACTTAAGGTTCTAAATCTCCGGACTGGACGGGTATTAACGTGGCATTCAGATTACTTAGCAAGTGGTGCATTATGAAGATGTGATGATTACTTAGCAAGTGGTGCATTGCGCATTATGAAGATGAAAATTTTTCTTGGAGCAGTAACGGATTATAACTAAAAAAAAGAGGAAGAGAAAAAAAAAAGTCATAACCTAAGCAGTTGGTGTTTTTAGATGGATACTTCCCCATCCTTGCTATTTTAGTGTATATGCCATGCACTTCAGGGTATATTAAGATAATCTGTATTTGATGCTTGAATTTAAATGAAAATTGGTTAAATTGGCTGCCAAGTCAATAAAAGGGCCTCGGTGTTATTAGCAGGTTTAAATTTTTAAATATCGGCATTTAACTTCTTATAACTGCAAGAAATTGTTAAAACTCGTTGGTACAGAATAAGATATGTTTTGTAGTATATAGATAGTTAAAATTGGAAATGTGCTTTATGATTAGAAATTTAATGTGCAATTTAATCATTGAACGTTTCCTTAAATGTACAGATTCCGATAATATTAAGGTAGCATCCTAGAACAGATCGTCTAACAAAACTTTAACGCATACACTCTAATAAATCAACCATCTAACTCTCCGACCCACCGCGAAGGCACACGGATTTAAACCATAAAACTGAATGACGGGAAAGCCACAACAGCAACATTGGCGGGAACTGTGATTGAGTCCTAAGGGCCGTCACCGGCCACGGTACAACCCTCCTCGAAGGAAGTACGTCCCGTCATCGATGGGAGGAGTCAGATCCCCCACCTATTAGTGTACCCTCCAGGGTGGCGAGATCCAACCACCATGCCGGAAGCATCTCATCCTCATTTCGAGGTGCCTCCCGGTGGTTCATACACTCTAATAAAGATATTATTCTGCTTTCCCATCATAAAATTGTAGGCCTTGGGTAAGGCCGCAAATGCCTTACATAACATCGGTGAACGTTAGTCACAAAATTTTTCTTTGGCTTAAATTTTAAGTTTTTAATTTATCTATCGTGTGATCATCGGCATTTTTTTTTTGTGAGTAATCCCTGGCATTTAGCAATGGGTATCTGAAAAGAGATTTTCTTTTGTTTGTTTTTAGATGCATTGATGCCAACAGATCCAAATTTTGACACAAAATTTGATTTAAACAAAAATTTGACACAAAACTTGATTTGAGACCAACATTTGACACGAAACTATAATTATAATCATAGAATCGTATACTAAACTACATATATTTATTTAAATCATTGCGTTTTTTAGTTATCGCATTTACTATTTTTAGTTATCGCTTAGTTTGCGTTTTAGTTTTGCGTTTTTTAGTTATCGCTTGTGAAAGGGTAGGCGGTGAGCCACTCGACGGATTTTATTTCGAAAATTTGATAGATATTTACACATTAAATTTTAAAATTATGTACTAAATTTTACTCATCTATCTCTCTTCTTTTTGCAGTTATGATGTTAACTTATATTCAGACACAGACAGACATCTGCTGAATAAACTTCACTAAAAATCTACAAATTTGGTGTTGAAATCATATATTAAATTTCATTTTTCCTGCTCCAAATGTTTTCGAATCAGCTTTGTCACAATTAGATAGGCATAAATAATACTTGATATATATTTTCCGAAGTCAAGGTGGCCTAAAATGTGAAGATTTGTCAAAATGTCGAGTTCGAGTTTTTTGAGGGTTCAAATACTTTCTCTATACTTAGTACATAAGACGAGAAAGTAAAAAAAAAAAAAAAAAAAAAAAAAAAGCATCCTAATTAAAAAAAAAAAAAAAAAAGGACATAACTCGCTAGAAATACTGAACATAATTTCAAAGAAACTAATTCATCATCGTTTAGAAGGTTTATTGCAATGCAATTGCCACCGGCCGGGGCCTTCATAGGAAAGAATTTTCGTAATTTCACGTAACATATCAATCTAATCGAAAAAAAAATTCCTTTTAAGCTCATATTGATCATTTGGATTACCCCTCCGTCTCCTCGCAAGTTGTTTATTTCTTTTACAACTTTCGATATTCATTATAGAATAATAATTCAGTATATATTCTGTAGTATTCTCATACATTGATCAGTATGAATTATTTTCTGATCTGTCTTTATGATGATGTGTTTATACCTAAATAAATGTTTTAAATAAAGTTCTAGATAGATATCATCATTTTTTTTTTTTAAATCTAAAACTTAAGAGGTTTGAAATGTGAATGCAAAATTTTTTCAAAAATATTGTGTCTGAAGGGAAATGAAAACAACCAAACTCTGGTTTGAATGAAAAAAGATTTATTTCTGTCAAAATGTTGGCGTGTGTTTGTTGACATGTGTTGAACAACTGTGTATTTTCTGCTTGTTGACTTCATTTTTATTTAAATGATTCGTTTTCGTAGCATGATTTCGATAACTCGATATCGTTTATATGTGTTTTTAATTATAGTTGCTGTATTAGCGCCTTTTTATATTGCATTGTCGCGTTTTCAAGGTAATTATAATTTTTCTTATTAATTTTACAATTGTATTGCAGATGTAACATTTTTTTATGATTTTTGCTGTCGTATTGCTGTATTAATTAAGTGTACTTAAATTTTTAATGAGAAAGAATCTGCATATGCTTATTTCATTAGGATTTATTTGCACGCAGTTTTTAGCTTATTTTATACAAGATACAATTTTTAAATATCATTTTAAAAATGTATCTTTTGTATGAAAATAAGTAAATATGTTATCTATGCATGGTTTCATTTCCATTGTTTGATATAATTTTTTTATTCACAGATGAATTGAGTAACCAACTTAAAGAAACAAAAACTGACGTGAGTTATTTATCATTTACTTAATTAGTTATTTGTTATATTTCAGATTATTTGCAATTAAATTTTAACAAGTTTTATTTTTGATTTAGTTTTATAAAGCTGAAATTGAACAGAAGCGTAGAAAAAGACTTGTTGACAAAACATGTCAATTTTTGAAGATAAATCAAACTATTGAAGATATTCCACCTTCATATTTGGACCATTTTATAGTTGATGATACTCACAAGTTAATATACTGTTTTGTACCAAAGGTAATGAGCATTTCTTGTCTTCTGTAAACAGTTAATAAAAATGTTTCTGTGTGATCTTGTAAATTGAATCATTTATAAATAAATACCTTTAAACTTAGTGATTTTTCATTGGATCATTATAGGTTTCTTCAAACAATATTTTTATTCAATTTTTGTTTTAGCAAGAATAAATTTATCAACATACGTAATATTTTGTTTGATATACATTTTCAAATCAGGAAATAGGCTTTTAATTTTCATATTAAGTTCCAACTTGAAATCTTCTTTTATTCTATTAGCTTTCTTTTTTTTTCTCCTTGTATCTGCCTCTTGTTTGATGTGATGCAAACTTTTTATTGAATAGCCATGAAACAACTTTATATTTAATACTTGCATTTTAAATATAATACAGAAATTTCTATCTAAACTTTTAGTGATTTAATAAAATTTTATTCCTTCATAGGCTGTCAGTTTTGAATATTAAATTGCATACTCAATGCTGATTTTTCTCCCTTCTTTTTTGCTTACTGGCTGTATTCTCAAAATTAAAAATGATTTCTTTAATATAAAGATGTCCTGTAATCTGAAATCTATCACTTATAAAATTGCATCAAAATGTATTGTTTTTAATTATTATATATGTACTAGAGAAAAAATTAAAACATTTAGATTTAATTTTCTTCAAAAGTTTCCATATTAGTGTACTCTTACCAATAGATGTGCAACTCTTTCTATAAAGAGCATCTATTTCAGTAATACTTATTTCAGCACATTATTATTATTATTTTTAATTCAAGAATGAAGTTTTTAGCTTCACGCTTTTTTCTTCTCTATTTTGTCCTGGTTCCTTGAAAGCACATTGATTAGGATTGTTTGTGAAGCATTTGTTAAGAATGTGTTGATTTAAAAAATAAAATATAACAGTGCATTCCATATAAGTTTTTCAGGAACTTTGAGCAAAGGTTTAAAAAGCTTTTTTGCTCTGTGATCTTGGTACAATGAGGAAAAGTATTTTAAGTGGTGATTATAATTAAATCCATTTTATTTATTCAAATCTAAATGTATTGTTGTAGTTCTTGGATTCAGATATATTTCTTATCATTGTAATTTATATTTTCTAGGTAGCATGCACGAATTGGAAGCGTATTTTGTTATCACTTCGAAATTCTGAGGCCAAAGATCCTTTATCTATTGCTGGTAATGAAACTCATCAGGCAAATGTGTTCAAAACTCTTAACCAGTTTACTCCTGAAGAAATCAAAACAAAACTTAGGGACTACTGGAAATTCTTTTTTGCACGACATCCATATGAAAGGATATTATCTGCTTACAGAAATAAATTTGAAGACAGTTATGTAGATTATTTCAGAAAACGTTTTGGTACGGAAATTATCAAAAAGTTTCGTATTAAGCCATCTAAAGAATCATTAGAAAAAGGGCATGATGTTAAGTTTGCAGAATTCATTAACTATATTGTTAGTCTTAAAGTAAATGACTGGAAAAAGCAATTTAATGAACATTGGAGGCCAGTATTTGATTTGTGTTTTCCATGTCATGTTGACTATGACTTTATTGGAAAGTATGAAACGTTAGAAGATGATGCCAATTACATACTTAAAAAAACTGGTATTTCAAAGTATGTTAAATTCCCTGAGAGGGTCCAAAGTTACAAAAAGCAACCTACAAAAGATGTAATGCAGACTTATTATCGGAATTTGTCAACAAATTTACATAGGAAGCTATTCGAAATTTATAAAGAAGATTTTACTCTTTTTGAATATGATTTGATGTATTTATGATAGAACTCTATTATTTATATTGAAATCTTGACAATTATTTTTTTGCAATCATGACTGTTTGTGTTTAACAGGTGCCTTGTCTATTTTGCCTACAGGTAACTGTATATTTTGAATGCTTAATGACATAATCAGTGTAATTCCATTTTGATTGTTATCTTAATTTCAAAATGATCAAAAATTGTTTCAGATAATTTTTTATTATATTTTGCACAGAATAATCTACTCTACTTTTGTTTTTCTATATTTTAGCTGATGTGTTGAGCTTATTTCAAATTTATGATATAATCATGCTTTTAAAAGCTTTCATAACTGTCTATTTGAATTGTAATAGACTATAAAACATGTGTGTTTTGAGCATTTTTATTTTAGTTATTTGTTAGAAAATCATTACATGTTTGGAAACTGTGAATTTTACTTATGATATACTTCAAAACTTCTTAATTTATGGATTATGACCCTAAATAAAATCGTGTAAAACAATACTGGTCATCAAATTTTCTAGTGCATTTTTTCACCCTTAGTATTTTTAGCATGTGTAAATATAATCATAATAATGTTAATCATCTTTGCTAACAAAATTTTTTTTAAACTAGCCGAATAATTACCTTTATTTGGATCTCTTTTTTATTCATTTATAACCTAATTTTTATTTTCAATTCTGGGATCATAATAAAATTCTGAATCACAAAAATGAAATGTAAAAAGTGGGAAATATTTAAGAATTGATTTACAGCATGAATGTTTACACATACACATACATCAGTTGATTCAGATTGCTATAGTCAGCAGTTGCTGCAGGATATAATTATAATGATTGTAATTGTATCCAGTTATTTTATTTGTTTTCCATTCCATCTATTGTAGGTGAAGCTATGGAAAGGCTAGGTATAAAATATTGATGAAATAGACCTACATAATTATATTAAATTTAATTATTAAAGTTGCCCTGGAGTAATTTTTGAATAAATTTAAAAGAATCATGTTAATAAGCTCATATATTTTGTTAAAAAATGCAGCCACTCTTACATTTTCAATGGTATCTATTTTTATAGTGGATGTTGTTTATTATAATTAGATTTCGATTAAATTTCATTTGTTAGGAAATTGTTACTCTTTTATTGAATTTATTTTTTGATAAATGGGAGCTGCTAAAATTTACAATTCAGAGATTGGATTATTTTTGATTTAAACATCTATAATAATAATTTTTTTTTATTATATTTTAAAAACTTACTTGTTATGGATCATTCTAAAATTACTATTGAATTCATATTGCTTCAGCATATTTTTGTTATTACCAATGCAATAGTCCTCTGATTGGTTCATAATATGTTTGGATATCATTATATAGTTATATTGCAGAAATTTTATTACAGATATGTTAAATAATTCTGTTTAAGGAATTGTGAATGTGTTTATATATAGTCCTTAGATCTTAAAATACTTTACATTTTTATTTTCCCAATAAACCATAGTTGTAGTTATTCATAAAAATATATGTTACTAGTATAATTATTAAATTCGAATTGATATAAATTTTTCCTTTAATGTATTCAATTGGTGATTTATGCATTTAGAAACCAAAAGTAACAAGAGGCATATGTACTGTTTCAATTTGTTCAAGAATAACTTTTATGGAAGTTTTCTTTTATTTATTTCAAAGTAAGCATCCCTGTCCCCCTGAAAATTTCAATCATAAATTATTGATACACTAATATTAGCAATGAATATAATTTAACAGTTAGCAATCAGTTGCTAGTTAATAACATCAGTTGTTGGTTATATTATTTTCAAAGCAGTATCCAAATGAAGCATGCTTTTGAATTTGGATGGAAATTTAAGTATTGAAGAGAGATTGATTGAATATATGCGCAGCTTTACTGGAGATGCAATATTTTTTTTAAAAATAAATCTTCTGTTATATATGTATAATTTTAATATGCTGTACTTTCTGTGTTAACATTTAAATTTTCCTAAATATTTTACAAATTTTTATGTTGAAAATTATTTTACTAGCTACTTAAATAGGTCTGTTCCCAAGACTTCCAGCATTAAATTTTTTTGTAGTTAGTGTACATTAAATTTAAATAAAATATGATTTATTGTGAATGCATTTTTACAAAGTGATTATAAGGAAGCTATTTTTATTCTTCCCAGTTGGACACAGACCTAAATTTGCATGTGCTATTTTCCATTAAAAAAAATGTTTTATATTTTAAAGCATGAAATAGAATCTCATTTATTTGTATCATTTGTTTCAACTTTGTATTGTTGTTTATGTTAAATGTGCACAAAGATCTGTGTACATTTAACATACATCTGTGTAAATTTTTTGCTAAGAGATATTTTTATTAAAAGAAAGTCATTTTAATTGTTTTGGCTACTTATTCTTTACTCTGAGCACTATAATTTTATCTAAATTATTTGTAATCTTTTTTTTTTCAAATATGTTTGTGTGATTCAAAAATTTGGTGCTGTTTTTATTATTTGGTCATTATTCTAAATCTACGAATTATGCGATCCCAAAATAACCTGTGTGCAACTATAAAACAAGGTTTATCTAAAATTTTCTCAATGTAAAATTTTAAAAGTCAGTTATATGTTTTTTTATTGATATGATTTTGGATCTTTTCCTCATTAAAGAAGTTATTCAAAAAACAATTTAACATTAATTTGAGCTATTAATTTTTAAATTTGTGAAAAATTTGCCCATGAATTAAGGGTATTTTTTGAATATTGGAAATTTAAAATTTATCACATCCGTAAAGCATATTATAGTCTTCATTGGGAAATGGTTATATTTAATTTCAGTTAAATCACTTAGATATACCTTCAGGAATGCATCAAATTTCCAGATATTAAAGCTACATTATTTTAGTTGTCTTGCATGTGTTTTGTTCTAATAAAGACTATTCCTGTAACATGATAAGCATTATTAAAAATGTAAATGTCCAATTTATCTATCCTCTAACTTTCATAATATTGTAACTTCACTTTCTTATTCATCTTATAAGTTATACAGATATTAAATAGAATCATTCTTGTATTTCTTTCAACAATTCAAGAAAATTACGTGGTTAAATATTTGATAGAACATGATGTGCATTTCAGGACAACAAAGTAATTTATTTTTGAAAGTTAAAAATATATATATTTTTTTAAATGCTAACATTTAAGAAAAATTTGCATGACTATTAAATTAGTATCCTCAAAACCCAATTTTTAAAATGATATAAAATTTATTTTTGAGTAATAATATTCTTGCAAGTTATCATGAAAACATGACAAATTCATCCAAATTTTAATTAAATTTCGAAAAGGAATGTTCCATAATGCTCATTTCAATCTTCCAAGGTATATAAATAGCTATCAAATTTGGTAGCTACAGATCAAATAGTCTGGCCTGTAGGGTCAATATATACATTTTTAGTAGATATTTTCATCTTAAAATATCCAGAGACAATTTTTTTCCTTTCTAAATATCTGTTTAAAGGCTTTTTCTTTGAACTTTCTGTTCTGTTCTTGAATAAAACATATCCTCAGTATATTGCAAGATACATTAATTATTTTATCATAATGTAAGAATCTAAATGCTTACAAAATTTATAATTTTACTGATATATAATGTATATACTAATTATTCAACTCTTAAAGCTCTGAATACTTGATTTTAGAGATAAGTTATTCTCAATTACCAATTTTTTTTTTTTTATTGATCTGTTTCATTGTTAGAAATCTTAAAAATTTCTTTATAGCAGAAACTTTAAGACATCTATTGTTATCGTACAGTGATTGTTTGTAAAATATTGATTCACATATAATGATAGCAATTTTTCACATTTGGCTTTATGTAATTCTATAACTAATAATCAGAAATTAATTATATATATGCTAATTCTTTCTGTGAAGGTGATAGCTTAAATTTAAAATTTTAATAGAAAACTGTAGCATGATAATATTTTAAACTTGATTCACCAATCATATCTTAGTGATCATCAACAAAAGGCATGGGCAAAATGATTTTTTGTTGAATTATTACTTTTGAAGTTATTTTCTTGAATATTTCCTTTCTAAAACTAATATTTTTTTAGCATTTATCTGAAATCAGTCTACTACGATACAAATCTGTATGCACTGTGTGTCAGTATTTATCATGTTAATATATATGCTGCCATAAAATAGTTAAAGAAAGTAATATGATTGTATTTGAGATTCATGCGGAATTTTTTTTAAAAAAATTGACAGATTTTAAATACAATATATAATTCTTTAATCACTTAAACTTTTATAAATTTAATATTAAGTTACTTCATGAAATTTTCAAGCAGTTCTTAAATTATGAATGTTCTATCTTTACTAATATCCAGAATGCATGGTTTATATTTCACAATTTTTTAATGAATATTTTTTGAAAGAGCACATTTTTATTAATAGTGTTATGAGTAAGAAAAATATTGCTCTTAAATTAAACTATTTAAATTTATACAGAATTCTAATGGACACGCTATATTTACATGCCACAACACAACTTCTTAGGTGGAAAGAGAACTTTTTTTTTTAGTAATAGTACATTATGTAATATACATGTATTTATTTATTGCTCATAAAAACAATTTTTTTATACATAAAAAGACTAAGAATTTAAAAAACTTAATAAATTTGAAAATATATTATAAAAAATATATTTTTAAGCTTTAATAAAATAAATAAATTTATGTTTTTTCTAAATTTTTATGAAAATTATGTATTTAATAATAAAACAAAAACACAATGAGTATACTATAATGGATAAATACAACATTTATTTACATTTTCTGGAATATCAATTTTCTTATTAAAAAAGCTTTCTAAGTGTTTGTATTGCATTAATCTAAACTCAAAAATAAATACAAATTAAATGAGAGAAATATTCTCATTTAGCAAAATCATTATTTTAGTTTCAAATGTTTTAAGTAGAAAATTTTTTAAAAATGAGTAGTGTTATTTTTTAAAAATATTAGAGTGAGTGTATAGAAACATTATCATCATAGTGTAGAAAAGATTATATTGTCTAGTTTCAGTCTTGAGGATATAAGGATTTCAGCCAAGGTCTAGGAATATACTGAGCACCATCAAAACTCTCAAAATGGTCATCCAAAAGAGGATGCATGATCTAAAAACAAACGAAAGATTTTTAAAAATTTTTGAAGTAATATAAACTGCTTTAATTTTAAATGTTAAAGAAATATGCTATTAAATGTATAAAAAAATTACTACTAGCTCTGCTTTATGATACTCTATTTTACTACTAAACTATTCTGTGATAAGCTGATTTTAATTACACAATGATCATAATTAAGGCACAAATGTTAAGAACTCAATTATAAAGAAAATATTGGACTTATTGTAACACCACTTAGTTTACATACTATTTAGACAATAGAAATTATCAATTTATTAAAAATTCCCATTTTTTTACCAATAGAATCAAAAATGGTTTTGTAGTTTGAATTCAGGCAGCATAATAGTCAGAAAAAGTATTAAAAAGGAACTCTTACATAATTAATTAACATTTAATGAATCTTCTGATATGAAATAATTCACTAACAGTTACATTTGTTTTATATTTTAGATCATTCATAATTTGACCAGTCACAATAGTTTTATCAATTATAAAAAAAATATTTGTATATGAATGTGATTAAGCAATTTTGGTTTCTTGATCTCAACCTTTATATTTTTTAATAGAGATGTAATTTAAAACAATTTATTTACTTAATAAATATTGATATTTGGTCAAGTTGACTAAATAATAATAACCAAGTCAAATAAAAGTATGTAATATATAAGTAGTATGCACACAAATAAATTGCATCTACAGAAAACTTTAATTATATCAAATGAAAAATACTTCAAGGAATATTTAAATTGTAAGTACTATACTTGTCTTGATATAGCATTATTAACCATGGTATAGAGCCAAAGACTCAAAAAAGATGCCATATAAGATGCCAACTAATAGAATTCAACTAAATGAATTTTAATATATGATACTGTGCAATGCAAGTGGCAATATATTATTTGAGATTAAATATCAATGAGATTAAAAATTTGATCTCACAATCATACTTTTATTAAGATATTGCTGCTTAGTGAATAATAGATCTGGTATACACTACAAATATATATATATATATATATATATATATATATATATATATGAATTTTAAGCATTTGAATTAATAGTAATAAATAAGAATTTACTTTTGTATTCTTTACGAGGTCAATGTTTACTTGTGGTACATATGTCAATTGAGGACTTAACCTGTCTCTTGTATCAACCAGGATAGAATAATTTGGCATATTTCGCCATTCCTGACAAAAGAAAAGCATCAACTGATGAATATTTGCAAACAAAAATAGCTATAAGATTCCAGTCAATGAAAAAAGAAAAGAAAAGAAGAATTACTTTGTTATTTTTTCCATGCATCTCATCTAACCATTCAGGAGGAGCCTGAAATTAAAAAAATTATGATTAAGCATGAAATAAAAATATGTGCAATGATTATTAATAAATTATTAATTTTATATCAGAAGTATTTAAAGCTTTAAAAATTTTCTGAAATGTTCTATAATACCTATTAGACCGAAAAAAAATTTGTTTCACATAAGAATCCTTGAGTTCAAAGTAATACTCTCATGCAAACTATGAACAGTATTCTGATTTGTTTAAAAAAATGTATAATTTTATATTTATTTAAATTAATTTTGAAGCTTCAACAATAAGTAATATATATATATATATATATATATATATATATATATATATAAAAGATACTCTGGAAATTAATAAAATTGATGATTAATTTTTCTAGAACTTAAAACCCACTCATTAGTGTCACAGATTCATGTCCCAATTTTCATTTGTGAAAATAGGTACAAATGACAACAGAGGTTCCTTGGATTAAAATAATTCAATTCAGAGGAAAAATTCAAAAATGTAAAGAAGCATGCTTTTATAATTCAAAAGCAACAGCAATAGAACAAACTATAATGATATAATAATACAAATATCAGATATTGTTGATTTCTGTAGACTTTGCTGTGCTTCTTAGCTCAACCAATTATGAAACTAATTTGAGAGCATTTGTTTAAGTCTTGTAGTCTAGCAAGGTAAGAGATGGAAATATCAAGAAATTTTCCCACATCTAAGAATCAAGCAATAATAGACTTCAATATCTTGCTTCTTCTCCAACAAGCATTTGAAGCTAAATTTAATCAGGAAATCAAAATCATCATAACATTATATTCACATTCAATTCTGATTCTGCGCATGTAAGTTAAAAGACAAACTTATAATATCACATTCTCTCCACTTTCTGCTCTTGAAACTCTGGAGTAATTGTAAATGAGATTTTGTTTCAAGACAAACTGAATACAGAAGATTTTTTTTCAGATATTTTTTGAGACTAACAAATATAGTACTAGTTTATAATCACAGGAATAATTCTTAATCATACTCTGACGAAGTACTTACTGCTCAGAGATTTGAAACAATATTCTGCTGCAATAATGCTTAAAATTTTTTTAAATAAATTAAAAATAATGCTTAAGAAATGAAAACAAAAGGTTTTAACATTTCTTAAACAACGCTTTCTTCATACTGTGCAATATATATGAATTAATTACTATTCTGTCACTTTAAATGTTAATTGTGCATTTTTTTTTTTTTTTTTTTTGATCTGCAAATTCCATAACATTAAAATAGTAAAAATTCATATTAAATTCTTATAAATGAAAGCACATCTTGACTTTCAACTTAATTTAAATAGAATCACTCATTTTTTGAATACTGAATTATTTAAAAAATACTAAGAAAGCCATCCATTCCATCAACAAAATTACTAATTCAAACAGCAAATAAACATATATGTGTTATTTTGGTCATTGAGAAAGTCAATACTAATATTTATCACAGAAATTTAACTTTGAAAGTCTGTTTGATCCTGTTATGTAAAAGGAAAACAAATTAAAACATATAATTTTATATCAATATGTGTGTATTTTGGGAACTCACTAAATATATAAAAACTAAAGCCTTTATTAACACATAATTGTTACAATATTCGAAATAAAAATCACCTTTGCAACTTCATCCCAGCCTACAATCACACCTCTGTACTTCCATTTTTTATGCATTACTACTTGGCCCACACGAAACATAACATTAGGAGGACGACTATTTCTAGGTTCAGGTGAAACTGAAAAAAAAGAAGAAAGAAAAAAAAAAAAAATAATAATAATAACAACACAGAATATTAACTGAAAGGATTTAATATTATCAATATTAAATCCTTCCATGAACATAGCTTTAATTCTATAATAGTTGTTTCTAAAATTAGTTGATATAAAAAAATTTAAAAATAAGCATAATCCATCTCAATCATAATAAATAAAAATTATTCAAACTTATTTTATCATTTCACAAAATTATCATCAATTATCTTTTGAAAAGAAATTATATCTTTCTTATATTTATAATATCTCTAAGCATATACATTAATTCTAAAATCTTTATGTTGCCAAAGAAGAGAAAGTTATGTATATACCTTATTCCTGTATAACATAAATATTGTAATTGCACAGCACAAGGTCACTACAAAGCTTGCTTTTTTTTTTTTTTTTCTTTTTCATTTACGGCTTAAATGATTATTTGCAACTACATACTGGTTCAATCTTATTACTTAAATAATTACAATTTTTAAAAATTGAATGAAACGGAAATGAAAATTAATTTAATACCAATACAAATTTTTAAAAAAATCCCTATTTTTTTAATGCATTTCCTGTGATAAAAACAACAACCATGGAATAAGTAATAATTGAAACATTAATGAAATAATTATATGTAGTTATATTTCATCATACAACTCTTTACTGTTTTTGCTTATTAAGTCAAAAAAAAATGATTTATACAGAATGTATTCAATGTGTAAACATTTATCCAGAGATTGCCCAGACAAACAAATTGAATTTCATAGTACCAAAACTATTGAATTGATTTTTTCAAAATAGTTTTTTAATAAAACATTTGCAGCTTATTATTAAACATTTGTAAAATACTTATAGTTTATAGCTAACTAAAAAAAAATCAATAATGGATTCTTTTTCAGTAAAAGTGGTATAAGAAGAATTATTTTTGTTAAACAAATAGCTTGTTATATCCACTCACTGACATCAATTCTAAAAAATGCAAGCATATAGTGAAATTTTTTTTTCAAAATTACAGTTTCCATTCAAAAAGAAAATATCGAAATTTACTTTTGTTCTTCTTTATCAAATATTGCATCGAACAATTAAAAATAAAATTTGAAAAAAAAAAGACCCTAAAATAAAATATTGTAATAAAATACTTACAACTAAAGTATCCATGCTTATGCTTGTAGCGCATAACTTCTATGGCAGGAGATTCACCTTCATCTGGATCACTTTCAGTCATGACTGTCGGAAACATGTGATCCATGCCCAGAAACGTGATCAGCCAACTTTTCCAGGAGTTCCATGAGATGTCTTGCAATTTTGTGAGGTGATTTAAAAATCTGAAGTAAGTATTTCATTCTGAGAAACCTTTTTATAAAGACATCATTTGGACAAAGATTTGCATTTAGGAATCAACTACAAAATATATTTTGAGAAACAAATATTTTCAAAAAAAAAAAAAAAATTATGAAGTCATATTTTTTAAACCAAATATTATGTAGTTGTACTAGTGCATTATTCAATCAAGTTTTATTTTTATATAGTATATTTTAATACTTTCAAGCACTTTATAAAAAAGTAAACCTGAAATTAATCACCTGACTCGTGCTGGCAAATTCTTTATTAGTAACAAGTCTTTTACAAGTTCTCATTTTTGATGACACATTATTATGTAAATTTTTTAAGTGGAATCATGTCTAATGTTACTTCTTTTCAATAAATCTACAAAAAAAAAAAAAAAAACCCTACTCCAATTATACTTTTATTGTTTTTATTACAATTATTTATTGCAATTATAATTTTATAAATGTTAAAAGTATATTTATTTTCATGAGCTAATCGAAGTTTCCAGATATTATTCAAGATAAAGATTAAAATAACTTTGTATATATTACAAAACAAGAAATTTCGCTTTATCCGATAATTTTTCAAGCGAAAATGATAGTTTGGAACGAAATGGAAAATAAATCCAATAACTTAAAATTAAAATAACAATTCGCACATTACATAATATCATAATATTTTATGGCAAGTTTCAATTAGTTTATTATAAAAAAAATTTTAAATTCAGCATATAATTTGTTTATAACAACAAATACAAAAATGCAATTATTGCTGCATAAGTTATAATGGTTTATACAATGATATCTAACAAAATTAAATTAAGAACTAACTTGTTTAAAGCATATGATCGGGCGGATTCTGAACTACCCCAATTTTGAACTATAAATAGTTGTATTGGTACACATGCAAGCAAAGTAATACCAATTAAAACATCCGAGTTAGTTAACGTCATTTAAACTTTAAATGGATTGAAACGTCCTAAGCATTACTTTACAAAGTTCTTAAAATTCTGGGGAACCTTTTATCTTTTAGATATTATAATATCCAAAAGTTATAAATTCTTTAATACGCTCGCGATTCCACTTTTGACAAACATACAAACACACGTCACTTTAAAGGGTTGTTTTGATATACAAATAGAGATGGATATAGATAAAACAAAACATTGATGAACATATTTGCATTTCATGTTGCGAAAGCTTACATTTGTTGCCGCTAGTCTAAAGAAGCAGGCTGCATGCCAAATAAATAAATCAATACATATACTAGTGACTTAGATCCCAATTCTAATAAAATGTTAAAATTTTATGCAAAAGCAAACAAAAATTATATTTCTGAAAGCCTATTCTTAAAGTGAAATAAAGAAATTATCAGAAAACAAATGTCAATGTAAAAATTTGGTTATATGTTTATTTTTTAAAACTCCCATCCAATAAATATCTCATGATACAGTTAAAGAACAAGCATGTACCTGCATAGTTATTTTCAATTATTTACTTATTTTCTTTTGGAATAGAGCCAGCAAATTTCCTTACAAGAATTTTTAATTTGTCCATTCGATCTCAGTAGAACGCTATCATTGGAGTGCTATAGTTCTCTGTTGTCTAGAACCGATGAACATGGTGAACGATTCAGTACTGGGATGACAGCCTTTGTAGCTAAAAATCCCTAAATCCCCCTCATTCAAACAAAATCAAACAAACGATTCAGTAGAATTCGAATATTACTCATCACTTGCATTTCGCGCCGCTTACGCGCATTGAAACAGACAGAATAAGGCAGTCCTTTTTGTTGCATCTTGCGACACCTAACGTCCCAATTTTATTTATGTGATATGTTTTTTCAAGATAATTTAATACTCTACTCTGTTATGGAGAACGAGCGTGAGAGAAGGATGCAAAAAGAAAGTGAAGAACCCAAAAAATTGAAACCTTGTTGTGCCTGCCCAGAAACTAGAAAAGTTCGTGATGCCTGGTAAGATTTGACATCAATTGTTTGTACCATTTTGTTTGATATTTTTAAAAATATTTGTTTTAAAATGATGCAATCGTTTAGAAAGTTTCTGCCATGCTTATGTAATGAAGCGGATAAATTTATCCCTATTTATTAACATGGTGTTTTGTACATTCATTTTTATCCTTTCAAAAATAAGTAATTAGTCTATTTTCTATTGTACCGGCGGTAATTGTTTTTTAGAGAATAAAAAGTATGAAAATACTAATGCATTTAATATCGTTTCTGTTTTTGTCTTTATTATGGAGATTGAAAAATGAAATCGAAGTTTAAGAACTAAAAATAATATATATATTTATATAACCTAAATCATAATCGTGATCAATTAAATCAAATGGGGACCAACATGAAAATCTTTTGCTGTTGGACTCTATGAAAGCCAATTTTAAGTCTTAAACGTGAATTTTAAAAACTTTACCTGTAATAATTTTTTTGTAATAATTGATATGAAAATCATTATCAAATCCGAGTAAAAACTGCACGGTATCAAAAGAGCACAAATTAAATTGATTTCTTATCTTAAAATTAATAAGGAATTTATGCATTTGTAATTATTTTCATGATTAAAAGTATTTATTGTTTGATGTTTTATACATTTACAAAAACTTAAAAATGTCTAGTATTCTGGTGTAGACGGTTGTAAAAAAAAAGTTGAAATGTTAGGATAAACAACTTTTTTTCTTTGTACTGATTTTAAAATAAAAATTTAAAAAGATAAACAGTCATTAAAATAAACATCCATATTCATGTAATTTTTTTTTCAATTTAATATAAAGTTTGACCTTGATTTGCCCTGTGTTTGCATTTTACATGCCTGTTTTACAATGTACTATAATATGTTAAAAATAAGTATCTATTTATTTAGTACTATGCATATTCTTCCAAAAAAAATCCCAGATGAATTTTGTCCCTCTAAAGATGCCTTGAGATATTTAAATTACTTACATGTTTCAAAAAGGAAATATTAAGTTCATCATGCTGTTATTATAGAAATATTATTTAAATTTTAATATTAGTCTTTGTAATTTTCTATTTCCTTTCTTCTGTTTGACAGTAATAGTTTTAGTGTGAGATCCTTGAAATAATATATGTTCATCAATAAACATGCAAAATATATTCACACATGCAACCCTCCCTTACCCTTCTCCAGATGATTTAATTTTTTATTTTGTTATTGGATTTTATTACTTAGTGAATTTTATTCACAAAATAGGAAAGACAGTTTTACTGTAGACATATTTATAATATCACTTCTTATAGAATACTTTTGTCAGAATGCTATCATGATTTTTCAGTAATTGTTATAAAAATATTGTTAATGAATTAATAAAATAAAAATACAGTTTCCTTAAAAAGAATATTTGTTACATGATTGATATAATATTTGATTTCTAAAAATATGAAAGATATGAGAAAGTTACACATCTTGAACAGCTGTATCATTTATGAAAATGAATATAACAGGTTTTCATGAAAAGCAGTAGACTTTATTATTAATACTTGTTTTTAAAATATAAGAAATAGATTCCATAACTGTCATGTTCAACTTGCCTAGATGATAAGGTCATGTAGGGTAGAAAGTATAAGATAGCATTAAAAAAAGCACATAGCTTAAAATATTTAAATTTTAAAGAAACAATAATTTTAACATAAACAGTTCATATTACTGTAATCTATAAAAAATCATATTTATTGATATACCTTATAGATATTATATTTTCATTTATATACTGGCTTTCCATTAGCATCTTTTTTTGCTCCATATATGATAGCGATGTAATAGAGTTCACAGTTATAATTATATTGCAGTATTTTTTGAATTTTGACGGATAGTTCACTGTGAAAGCTGACAGTTTTTCTTTTCAAGATATTGGTTTCTATTTTAGGAATATTACAGTAATTGAGTAGTGGTTGCTGTGTCATCATCAACTCATCCTTTATTAGTTGACCCTTAGTTATATAGCACTAAAATATCACTTTAAAGATAGATCAAATGTCAATATAAGGAGAAAAAAAATTTCAAAATTAGAAATATTAATATGTACTGCATGATAATCATGCATCTATATTTCTTTCTTTCCAAAGTACAATAATTTGAAGAGTTGACTGTTAGAACAGACTTGCATCTGCCCTTTTCTTAATAATAATTAATAATTATAATTAAAAATTTGAAGCCTTGGGGACAGATAATTAGTAAAATGAAAGGCTGTTTAAACTGCTGAATTTAGTCTGATTTTGGTCCTTAGACCATCAGCCTTGAAAAGATGCACATTAAGAATTTTTATATGTATATATTTGGTGCAAATGTGGGAGAGAAAGTTTATTCTCTGTTTTATTAATTTTCTTTTAAAAATTTTTAAATTTATTTGTTTTTAATAGCTTAAAGTATGGAGCCTGCATTCATTGACAAGATAATGAATTTTATTTTACACTCTGCCATTGATGGTACAATAATTAGCAATTATCCTTTGTAGTCTAGGATAGTTCTTTACAGAGTTTAGAAGTTGGCAAGTGTCTGGCGATCTCCAGTAATACCTTTTAATCATTTGAGATTCTATCCTCTAAATCGAGAATTCGATTGCTCTTTTAACATGCTATAATTATCTTTTTTTTCCGAATTTCTGTGAAGAATTTAACTTAAATAAAAACAAAATGTGTTTATACAGCAGGATTTCAGTGTAACTCATCTTTTACTTTACCAGTTCCTTTCTTTTCTCAAACAGTTTGTCTTATGAAGACTCAAGTTTCTTTGAGGCAGTTTTTGGTTTTTATATTCAATGCACATAATATAATGAGAAATGTTGCAAGGTTAATGTATATTACCAACTAATTTTTAAAAGAAGGATCCAAATAATCCATAGAAAGCCTGTAGAAAAGATATTATTTATCATTTCATTCTTTACTGATATGCAAATTGTATGAGTCATTATCATTTAATGCACATGTACTTAAGACAAATATTATCAACATACATTCTTTAAAGCCAGTGTAAAATTAAAAAGATTTTTAAATGCAGCATTTCTGGAATTTTTATTTAAGTAAAGAAACACAACATAAATATTTCAACATTTTGATGCCAATAAGTTGAAATTATTAATAAACTAATGCATGGATTTAATATTGGTATGTATTATAAATGGCAGCTTATGTTAAACATGAATAGTAAGTATGAAATGTAAATAATATGACTTGAAAACAATACTTTTTAATCGTACACTTATCTTAAACAATGAGTTTTAATGATTGAAAATATAGATTCAAACAGTTTCTCTCTTTCAGTATTGCCGAGAAAGGTGTTGAAGCTTGCTCTATAGAAGTAGAAGCACATAAAGAATGCATGAAGAAGATGGGCTTTAATGTGTGATAATTAAGAAGAAAGTAATTAAAAGAATTAATTTATTGTACAGTCATCTAATTTATTACACACTGTTGGAACATCCTGTACATTCATTTTAATTATTAAAAAATAATTTTTTGAAGTGATGTGCCATTTCCGTTATTTGTTTCTTAAAAAATTGTCATATAATAATATTTTTCTGTTAAACTTTTTGAGGACTTCGATATCAATTTGTTGCTCTACATGTGTTGTTAATCGCATTCTGTAGACACTGGATATATATAAATTTTTAATTGTGTTCTTCCCCTACAAATTTTCTTTTTATTCATATATAGCAACATGAAAATTTGAGTATTTTAAATATTTCTGTAGTATAGTATCAACACTAATTGTAATTATTTCAACCAATAGTTATGCAACAGACAGTAGATTTTTAAATGTCCAGTATTTAGATGTTTACTAAACAAATCCTTTAAGTTTACAAATTAGAGTACCTGTGTCATAATCTTCTGCATCAGAATTCAAGGAATTGCTTTAATACCTCCATGTATGCATTATACCATAGAAATGAATTAAAATCCGATTAAAAATTTATCCTGTTCTTTCTTGTTTAATCTTTAGGTTGATTTAAAAACTTTAATATCAAACAAAAGAAGTGCCTGTGATAGAAGATAAACAGTTTGTGTTCATCGTGTGGAAACAAAGCTACAGTTATAGAAAACTAAATTTGATTACTTAGTCCAAAAGACCATTTAATTCATTATTATTACCAAAACTGTATTCTAGCTTCCATTTTAATAATTTGCTTAAACAGTTATTTAATGATTGCTTAATACTTTCTTTAGCAGATGGTCCTTGAGTGGATTTTTTTAATTACTAGTTCAAAACTACTGAATTTTATAATCAATTTACAAATTGGTCAGTATAGGTTTCATTATAATAGGTCAGGATAAAATCGATTGCTTTAATCTAATTAGAAAATGTGAAATGGTTTGCTCAATGTAAATGAATGCATGAAGTGTGATTAAAAAGAATTGAATGATTTTCCCATTAGATGGATACAACACAAGATATTAACCCAGAGGTTATTAAAAAATTAGTATAAACTATGCCCGTTGATTAAAATACAAATTATATTTATCAGCTTGGTGTAAATGAATTCTCTTCTCAGTATTAATGAAGAAAGATAGTGACACTCACTATACAAATATCTTTATTTTCTGCATAACCCTAATTTTTTATAGATTGTGACAGTCAAGGTTGTGTGATATCCAAATTCAGATATATAAGTTTATGCCCTAGCAAATATAAGTTACCATGTGGAAATTGTAAGTGTTTACATAACACTTATTAGCCCAGTGTCCGATTTGTTTTAAAAGCAAGTTTAAAAAAAAAAAAAATTCTAATATACTATTTTGCTCATTTGCATGAGATTTTAAAATATGGATTAGATTTATAAAAAGGCATTTTGATTTTTTTTTTTTTTTTTTTTTTTGAGTATGTGAATAATAACCCTAGAATGTAAATTTTAAGTCATTTAAATCTTCCATTTAGGATTGTTTTGTTTCTTGGAGTGAAGGCATCCCTTGACTTCTGGATCTATAATCTAATCCGAATGCAGTACATATACTATCAATGCTACAAATTTAACAAATAATTTTCAAATTATTTTGAGTCATGACTCAACATTTACAGTAGAGGACATTGGCTGTAGTAGTTTTGATTTCATGTTTTCAGTCATTGCATCAGTGAAGGAAACAAAATGACTCTTTCTTTCCATTCTGTATACTTTGATATTATTTGGCATAAGTTGCTTATGTAATTTGTTGATTACATTACAATAACAAAATAAGGTAATGAATATTATAGAATGCTTTTATTTTTTCTTGCAAGAAAATATAAGGAATTTATAACTAGAAGAGATATACTGTAGCCTTAATATTTGTGAAATTTGTTTCACTCTGCAAAATCAAGAAAAAAGCTTCAGTTTATAACATTTGAAGAAAAATAATTCTGCAATTAACTTTCATTTTAAAATTGGCCAGGTTCCCTTAACTGTGACTTATTTATCCTTTTATAACTGAAAATGTTGTACTTTCAAATTTACATGTGAAAGTATGGTATTTAATGATCTATTCAATTAAAGTAAAACAATTATTATATAAAACATACTTCCTATTTAAATAAATATATCCATCCTTCAAAATGGACTGATCTTTGAGTGAAAGTCAAATGGAATCCATGCTTCCAATGAATGTATATAGTGAAGTTTCATTAGATAATTAGGTTAGAGTATATGTGATGAAGCAAAAATTTACAATAGTTCTGAAAGTAAATGCAAGTTCTTTAAAAGAGTACCAATAGGAAATATTTAATGATCTATACAATTAAACAGCAAATGGGGAAGTCAAAGATATAGAATGTGAAATTGAAGTTACCATTATGAAACTGCACTTCATGAAAAATACACTAAAGCTAATGCCATACCTTTTGTACACAGAAATATAAATTGCTTTGAAACGTAATCAAGATGGCAGCCAACAGAAAAATGTTGAATGCATTTTAATGGGAACTATAAGTCTTCACAATGAAACAATGAGTTTAGGTTAGTAGGACATGAATACGACATATCAATACAATGATGAAAAATAATTATTCAGTTCATTTCAAATATTTATCACTTTGTTCCAATAACAATTTTGCAGAAGACTTGGCATCACGGAACAATCCACAGATCTCTTCAATATCTTGCTTTTTAACTGAAGTACGACCACTCACTTTAGCAAGCAAACTTGCAGGACTCATCAGCTGCACAGCATACCTATATCAGTAAAAATAAAACATTTTAAATACAAAAAAAAATCAATAGGTCACTTTATGATGACAAAGTTTGAATGAATAATATAATGATTTTAGGAAAACAAAAACACGTTATCGTTCATAGTAGTCCAACAATCACTGTTGACAAGCATATAAATTGATACTGAATGAAACCTGAATTAAAGTGGCAACATTAAATTATTATACAATGGTTTCTTCTTTTTATTACAATGATGCATTTTGTATTATAAAGTTGCTGTACTGCACATTTAGCATGCTATTCAATTGCTATCATATTAGAGATGTCCATTTTGCATTTAAATGATTTCAGAACTGAAAAGATTGTTAAATATATATTAATCTATTTTAAAAATGAATTATGTTTTCAACTATTTATAGCATATAATGAAATGCAGACAATAATCTTTAACAAATAATTCAATAAAATTATTAACGATTCACATCATTTAATTAGTTACCTTAATGTTGTCTTCACTCCAATTTCTCCCAAGGCTAAAAGTGATTCTTCATCAATGTTTATTCCTTCAACAGTTGCACGAATTTTTAAAATCTAAATAAAAGTAGAATAAAGTATTAAAATAAATAAAAAGTCTTTAGGGGACTTTTATAACAGAACTTTATATTATCTGGTCTCTCAATACTAACCGATACTGAAGTCCAAGAATGATAACAATGCATACATATCAAAATAAATTGCATAAAATCATGTACACTGTACAGTTTAAATATATGTGGTTAAATTTTTTTCTTCCGGTTTTCTTATTTTCATGCCATATTCACTGGATTGAACTGCTCAACAATTTTTAATTTCTACACAATTTCTTTGCCAATCTCCAGGTTTTTTTTAATGGACTCCTAATTCCAAAGCAAAATTTTGGCATTACTCTAAGTAATGCCAATCACTTTAAAACACATTTCTCCTTCACAGTTAGTTAACTGCAATCATTTTTTTTCTGTTTATTTGTTTATTGCCATTTTGAAAATAATTTTTTAAAAAAACCCCAATTTACTATTGTAATTAAAAATGGTAGCAAACTGAGTCAATTGGGTATTGCTGAAATCCAATGTCTGTGCTTTACATGTCCGAGCTTGTGTTACACATGAATAATTGGGAAAATTGTAGCAGATGTGTGTGACAAAGTAAACTATTGTTCATTTTATTGTACTTTTTTTTTTTTTAACCAGGCAAAATAATATGGGCTGGATAGAAGCTAGTCTACTGTATTCTGAAATAATTTTTGGTACTTCTAATATCTTAAAATTAAAAAAAAGTTTCTTAACTTTAAGGGATTAAAAAACATTCCAAAAATGTAATACTGTATGTTTTGAATCCTTTAACTCATTGATTGCTGTGTTGCCCATATTTCGGTGACAGCACATGTTCTCATTCAGTGTAGAATTTGATGCAAGTACAGTATACCCATGTTAGTTTATATTCCTTGTTTTAACAAATTCACCATGTAAGTTGATTGCGATTAACACCTACTATCTCATTAGATATTCTCTTCTCAACTATATTTAAGATACAATAAAGAAGTAAGCATCTTACTAGATAGCGGCCCAAATCACAAGCATGAATTATGGCAGTGAAGTGTTAAAGTTCGTTAATCAGCTGGTAAAACACAATATATTTTAATACGAGTAATTCAAAAAATTAATTTGAAATAAAAAAACTATGCAATGAATTACTTGAATCATTTCAGCACTAGAATAAGGCAAAGTTCGGATTATCAAGAGACGATCCAACAAATCCACTGGGATTCCATGAGGGGAAACAATATCTTCAGCACCTCTGTAAAAGAATTAATACAATAGTTTTTTTTTATTTTTTTTCAATATATGTTTGGCTTGAATTTTGAAATTTGCTTATTTAATTTCAACTGGTTATCTTTTTTAAAAACGAAATTTAAGTGGAATTGATTAAATTTTGATGTTCATAAATTATAAATATATAATATATTTTAAAGACAATTAGTATGTAGTATTTTACTGACAATTATGAATATTAATACCTAATTGGGCATCTCCCTCTATTAGTTGCAAATATGACTATGGGTGCAATGGAAGACTCTAAGGCTCTATGTAAATAAGTGAAGCACTCAATATCCAGCATGTGAACTTCATCAATAAAAAGAACTCCAGGCACAAGCTCAGCTATTCCTTGATCTATATATTTGTTCACAACTTTGTTGATTTCTTTTCTGAGTTTGTCTGAAAAAACACAGTGACATCGTTAGAAAATAAATGAAAGAACCCACTTAAAGACACACACATATATATAGCTTAGGTCCAATGAATACATAAAACTTGAATCTCTCAAGCAATTAGCAAACGCTTTTATTCAGCATTTTCCTCAAAGTTGGAGGGGAATTAGAAGTTATGTATACTCGATTCAACATATTTCATTTCATTAATTGCTACTCTCACATTAAGTTTTAACTTTTTGCTTTGGAACAAAAGGTTAATCTTGCATTAATATCATTGCCAATCTAAATTGCTACTGCATTACATTTTGCTAATCTATTTTACTTATTTAATGATCCAATTGAGAATTTTGCCTTCCTGTGTTATTCTTTTATCAATTTATCTGTGATGATTAAATTTATTGATAATGAGAAAGAATAACCTTTTGGACAAGTGAATTGTTGGGCTGATCTTAGAATAACTTAAAAAGAGGGAACAAATATAGCCTATTCCTCACTCAAAAACAATTATAAAAGACTATGATCTGACATTTCTTCTTATTGATTAAGTCAGGGCAATAAATAAATTTTGGAACATCTTTTTTAAATATAGAAATTTTACATCAAAAGTTAGATTGTTACATGATTAGATTACAATTATCTTCCTCATAAGACTTTTTTTCATTACAGAAATAAATTTATCAATTCCCTGAAATTTATTGCAAAAATATAAAGCACAGAAATTTCTTAAATATAAGATTTGGTTAAAGCCATATGCGCCATCTAAAGCCACATCATGCGCCATAATCAAGAGTGTGATAAAATTGTTTTGGTTTTATCATTTTTTAATTTATTTGTATGCTGCTCACATATGAATGACACTGCATTTATGTATTTTATTATTTTATATCTGCAAAAACCAAACTTAAAAGGTATTTTCCTACATGTCCCAATATTAGGCACTCATATAAAATAAAATATAGTGTTACTCAGTACAATGTGACAGGACTATGAAGATGAAAATAACCACTGCACACATGTTCCAAGAAATTATAGTCATTGAAACAGTAATATCATAAATGCTTCTTGGGTAATATTAAAAAATTAATAACATGCCCTTAATTCTTCAATTCCTTTATTTATTTTACTAAAAGTGAGTCCATTCAACTAAAAAGATGTTATTAACATTGTTATTAGCATTGAAATTTGCTTTGACCATATAGAACATCAAAAAACTGACAAATAATCTAAGAAGGAGATATGTAGATATATAAATAAACAGTGTCACTAAAAAGAGATATACCAGTAATTTCTGTTTTCTTAGGCTTGATTAACATGCTCATGATTGAGAGAATGTCTTGACCACCTTGAGGCTTCGCATTAGCAACATCTAAATCATGAAGGGTGACATCCTGAACTATTTCTTTCTTTTTATGAACATCTCCTTTAGGTAAAGGAACATATTCTTCAGCCTGTAAAGAGAGAGACAATGAATCCTGATAAAATGCTAAATTTTTCTTACTTTTTAAAGAAAAATTGCTCTACAGTACATATGCTCCAGATATGATAATAGTAAGTCAAACAATCTGGCTTGTAGAGTACCAACAGACACAAATACGTCAATCTGTATTAGTAGTAGAGATTATCTTAGGGACACACAAAGTTTAACCCCATTTTACACAACAAGAATTAATTAACTAAATGACAACATACAATGAAATATTTTATTAAGATTTCATTTATCTCTAAAAATATAGAGGTTTTCTTAAATTAATTATTCATATCATTAATTCTTAAGAAAATATTAAATTGATACAAGAATTTTACAAAACAAGTAAGAGCAGGAAGGGTATATTATATACATATGTATAAGGAAAACAAGAATGTAGTTAGCTTACTTTAAATGATTAAACAAATTAATAACTTGAATAATAATAATGAATAAAAATTAATAAACTTACTTCTAGGTCAAATTCAGTAGCATAATTGTCACATCTGCCTTGTCTCTAAAATAAGATAAAAATTATCATATAAGAATATATGAAATAGTGTATACTAAAAACTAAAATTATTAAAATATCAAGAGAAAAAAATAATTGAGAGGAATACAATTTTTTCTCTTGCATTAAATTACTGTAGAGTAGTCATTTAATTGTAGTATTGTAATAATGTATTAGTATGGCAAATTAATCTTGCCACTTTTCTTGTATGGCTAACAAATCATAAAATTCCATCATCATTATTATGCATTCAAAATTTAAAATGGTATTTTATTTTTATTTTGATTAAATGTATTTCATCAAATTTGGTGGGCACTATGTTAATAGCATCAATACTGAAGATTGCATGCATAAATAAGATTAATTAATTATATATCAGTAAATTATGAAAAATTACATCTTCATATACAATATATATATATATATATATATATATATTTAAAGTATGCAATAATATTTTTACATCATCATTTAAAATTATACTTGAGCAATAACATTAGAGCATACCAAATGATTAGCTTTCTTTAAAGTAGTAAAATTAATTTACAAAACTAGCCCAATTACTGAGGTTATATTTTACAATATCTCCAAATATGAAGAGAAAGGCAGCAAACGAACATTGCCAATATATCTAGGGGTAATAAGCATTGATATTGGAACAAAAATTATCTATATTAGTGCAATCACTAAGTAGATAAGTCTTTTGAGGTCCTCTCCTCACAAGACTTACAGTATAGTAGTTTTTCTATACATCTGGAAAATGAAGGTCTTAGACTGAGTTCTCATATAATCTACACCAAGAGATAAATACTCTTCTATTAAGCAGAAGATGATATTCTCTTATCTATTATTGTTCACATTCACCTCATGTTAAGAGAGGATGTTATCTAATATTATAATTTTATGTTTTAATAATTAATTAAAACATAAAATTAGTTAATTTAATTAGTATTAAACAAACCATAATTTGATATATTGCTTGAGTCTCACAATAAACTGTTTTAAAAACTACAGTCCACTTCATTATTGAACTAAAGACAGCAATCTACCATACCTAGAGGTCACGAGCTTTCATATGAAACAAAGTTTTGAAATCAGTCCAATGGCTGGAATTAGCAAATTCAGTAATGGGTTTTCTGCTTGATAAAATATAATTAAATACTGTTTTTTCCATTTCTCTGAAAAACAGAGTGATGAAAGGTAGGCAACTCTTCATGAAATATCTGAATGTCATATGAAATATAATTTCATGCACAACAAAAATTGGTGAAATCATTCAGTAGTTTGGACAAGCAACTAATTCAAGGCTTTTTTTTATATTACTTTAATAACTAATATTATTTGCAACCAAATTGTCTAGTTTCATTCTTTTTCCCTTTTGTCCTTCTCTCTCTTTTTTTTAAGCATCTTCATTTTCAATTATTTCACTTTTAAATGCCTATAGTTCCCAAACAGTACATTGTCAAGGGAGGAGACATGTGAAATCCCTATAACTTAAATTTTAAAAATTTTTTATTTTAGTAGCCTTAATTTGTTTTGCTGCTTTTGAATTCAACAACACTCGTCATATCAAGGGTATGTGTATGATTCTGCATTATGTGGGTATTGCTTATACTAGTATATTATATATGATTTTCAATATATAAATAATTCATTATAAAGATTGCACAATAGTATATTTCTTACCCAATTTCTATTTTTAAATTACGTTTTCAACATTTGATTAAATTTTTGAAATAGGCTATTTTATGTATTATAAAGAGACAAAGATATTCGACATACCTTAACAGCACCACTGTTAGCTTCTATATAAATTACATCACCTATGGTAACCTTTTCTTTTTGAATACTTTCAAAAATAGTAGGATCTAATTTTAGTTTCTTTAAACCTTTGGCTGTCTTTAGTCCAACTGCTACATGGGTTGTTGTCTTACCATAACCTGCAGCAACAAATGAAATTGACACGCATCAATTAATGTGCATATAAAAACAGGTAAATTAAAAAGAAATGCATTATTTACAATATTGATTGAAAAATTTAGGTAACAGAATTACCTCCCATGGGATTTTCACTTTCTACAGGTGTGATTTCTGTCACTTCACCTTCATAGATTTCCTTTACTTCCTTGATTCTTAGACCTTATACAAAAGATATTAATAATATAAATATTATGTTAAATATAAACTATAATAGAAGAATTTATAAATCAAAATTGCCATTTTTTATATGTGCACAATTTACTAAAATGATTTTAAAATTACAACATAATTACTTCTCACTTTAATAAACTGGAATTCATTAAAATAATGCTTTGGAGCATTTTTTTTCTCAGTATTTTAATATACACCTGTAAGGAGCTTTTTATTCATACATGTAAATTAAATACCTTAATTTTGTTATATTGTAAAATTTCCAAGAATAATAGGTAATTTTAAATATATTTATTAAATAATGCAAAGTCTCTAATTAGTCATTAAAATCAAGAAATAACCATGCAGTAATCTTACATCATGAAATATGTAATCGCAGTATAAAACTTCAATGCTAACTGATACTGAAAAGCTTACTTCAATGCCTTTCAAGCTAATATAAAAATGACAAATTATGCAACTACTTATATTTTATCACAATTGTGATTAGACTAAAGGAAAAGTATTCTAATGAAATCGGCAATACTATAACCATAAGTACAATTAATGAATATGCATTTAGCATGAACATACAAATATACATAATTTAATAATTAATACAAAGCATTAATAAATAAGAATTTACCAATAGCTCGTCTAAAATTTTCCATCAAAACTTCAGTCTTCTTGATTTCAGAAGAATAAACTTCACTTCCAACCATTGGACAAAATGGAACTTTGTTGCCCAATTCTTGTGCAATAGCAAGAGCAATTGCAGTCTGCATGGAAAAAAAAACAACCTTAGCTTTCAATATTGTTTATAATACAGCTCAGTTAGGCCACAGAAATTTGAGAAAGAGAAAGTAACAAAAAGTAAAAAAGTTAAGTAATGGATTTTCAATATAATCTTTATAATTTTGATTTTTTATAAAAGTAAGCATAACATGCAAAATTATATAAATCTCATTAACATAAACACCTTCCACACTAAAAACATGCAAGATCAGATATATTTTGATCATAAAACAAACACTAATCTATTATTCTTGATATGTTGCTTCCTAGGTTCCCAGACTTTATCAATATGCATCTCTTAATATTAATATACTTTGTGAAAAGTTATTTTTTACAATGATTTATGCCATGCATGGCTTTTAAGAATTAGCAATAATCTATAGTTATAAATGGATTATAATAACTACTTATTTGAAATGCATAGCAAGCAACATTATCTACAATATTTAGCTTAAACATTAAATCTATTCTTCATTCTTTCTACAACGAATTCAAAGCAATAAATAGAACATAACTTCAATTATACTAGAAACAACGCGAATTAAAAAATGCCATATTTATTCATCATGTTTCAAACATATAAAATATCAAATGTCATCATTGTCAAGATATGTTCCAGAGCAGAATAAGTAAAGAGGAAAATATGTCTACAGAAATTTTTATAATCCAGGTCAAGATATTTAAACTTCATCAATAAAAATATTTTTTTTAAATATCCAGTCTTAAATAATATCAAATTTTACCTTCTATTTAAAATTTGGAGTTTTAAAATATGAATTTATTCAGAAAGTAGTATTTGTGATAAAATATGCATAAAATGTAGTAGTGTTTCTGATAAAATATCGTTATATATGAGATAAAAATTTACATGATAAAATATTGTTATATATGTATAAAAAAAGGACTTAAAATGTTGCCAATACAGTAAAAAAATGTTACATGAAAGAAAAATACCTTTCCAGTTCCAGGTGGCCCTGCCATTAAAAGAGCTCTTCCTGCCATTCTTTTGGAATTGATTAAATCAACAATAATTCCACCAGCCTATGAAAAGACAATATTTCAAATTAAATTTATATCCATGTTTGTAAGAAAATAAAACTTTTATGAAAGAATAGGTAAAATATATACTCATAGCATAATAAAATTAGGTACATTTCATTTGTTAAAAATATTCAAAAGTGAATACTGATCATAAAATTTTATTTGTAAAAATCTGAAACATGTCTACCATTGTCATTCATTAATAATAATAATAAAAAAAAAAAAACTGTTTTTAGAAGAAGTTTGTTTAAATTTTTTTCTTAATGTGTAATTAGATTTTACAGCAAAAAAAAAAAAAAAAAATGCTGCATCTTGCATTAGTATAAACTGATTTAGTTAGTTCTAAAAACTAATATACAATGCTTCAACATGGATATTTATAATGTAGATAATATATTTAAAGAATGAATTGCAGATAATCAAACTGCATGGTCTCTTATCTCAATTAATTTGCATTAGGAAGAGCTTAAGTGTTGTTTTTTTTAAATACTAAAAGAAAGGGGGATTTATATACTATTCAATCAAACAGTTTAAAATATATCTTAAGAATTATTGCTTAAACTTGCTGCAAATGCCTTTAACTTGAGCTTTAAATGCTTTATGTAGTAGTAGCCAGAGGATGTGAATCAATGCAATAAAGTTATGTTACAATTAATGTAAATTATATGCATCAATTAAACAGAAATGGTACTTGGCAACCAAAAAGTACCAAGAAAAAAATTGCATCAATTTGGTGATTTCAATCGTCAAACTATATAGCATGCAATTCACATGCTCAAAATTTTTCCTTATAAATAATAATGCACTTGAGTATATTTTTATAATTTGGTGAAATTTTTTCTTGCCAACTTGGTAGCCATTAAAATCAAATCACCACAGAAATTTTGTCCATTCTAAAATTTATGAATATTTTATTATATACTTATTTTCTGGTAACATCATCAAACATAATAAAGAAAAATAAAACATTTTTTTCCCTCCTTATATTTGTATATAGCAAAGAAGAAAAATATTTTATAGAAGTATATAATTTTCAGAAAATTATTTCAAATTACATTTGTATTTCTTCCTTTAGGCTGGAGATTATTCAAGCTGATAGTGGAACAACAATATTCTAGACATGAGATAAATATTCTGTCCAATAACCACTTTTAAACTTTTTTATAGTCATAGCAAATCATTAATACAAATTAAATTAGAAAAATAATTAAATACAAATAAACTACTTTCTAATCTCATATATATATATATATTCTCGGAATTTCAAATATCTTGTGTATATGAAAATGTTTTATTATACTTCACGGAACGACTATTAAACAAAAATAAGAATCACTGGAAACTGAATCAATAAATCAATATATAGGTCAGTTCCTTAGGTAAAGGGTGGTGGGATATATTACAATAAAAAGTAATTTATATAAAAAAAACTTAGAATTCCAGTAATTTACAATCAAATTTGACGATTCAATAAAGACATTTTTATGATAAAATAATATACTTTTTCAATTATACATTACAAATTTTAGCTTGCACTCTCTACTAATCAAATTTAAATATTTATGCATTCTTTTTCGCTAATACGAAAAAAAAAACATAAACTTATCAAAATTAATAAAAATAAAGTATATAAATTCAACTCAAGAACATTTTTATTTATAAAATTGTTTAATTGTAACTACCTCACGTGCTGCTTTCTGACCAACAAGACCGGCAGCAATATCAATCGCAAACCCATTGTCATCAAGACCCAATCCTTTAACATGACTGTGTGCAGCAACGCGCTGGGCTTTGGTAGTACTTCTTACTTCTTCTATTTTCATTTTGATGAAAAACTTCTTAGAATAAAAATTTAAAAGTTAATGAATACACAGAACAACAATGTTTTCAAACATCATCCATAAATCCGCCATGTGCTGCGCAGCATACGAAAAATGGAATCAATGTAAGTTGAAGTTGGTGCACATACTGTTTGAGAAATAAGGTTTTACCAGTAATCCTGTCGACAAACAAAAGTAGGAAAAACTTAAGTAAACGGAAAAAATTTGTAGAATATGAATGAGAAAGAATATTCAGGTGGACTTTCAGATAAACCTTAAAATGACGCAAACATAGTTTTATTGAGGCAGATCCTTTCTTTGTTCTGTAGAGCATCGATTCCCAGAAGAAGCACCTACGGCCTTTTTCCGTTGGATGTCAAATTCGGTTATGATAACAGACGATGATTGGGATCAGTTGCGTCACGGAGAGCTGAGGGAAGATGATTCAAAATCAATCTGAAAAAGAATAGCCCTTGAAAACGACAGAGAAAAAAAATCTGAGATGCAGATGGTTGAATGAATGAATAGAAGTATTTTGAATTTTTCCGTTGATTACAAGATCGAACATCGAATGCAGCTTTCTAGAGATTTTCTGTAGAACAATTAAATGCATAATAATATCCGATGTGCGATCATCTTTTGCCGCAATATCAGTTTTCACATTGATGGCTTTTCTAACATGCTCTGGTATCCAAACCAAATCGATAGATTTATATCAAAGAAACCTCAAACTAATTCTGACCTAATTTGCAGTGATACAATTACTGATTCCGATTAAGAGGCGCACGTGATCTCAATACAAAAGAAAGGATGTAGAAAATTTAAGGTAAGAAAAGAAAATGTAAGATTTTCCAGTATCTTGGAAAATTAGATCCCCTCTAAATTGTGATCAGTACTCTTAATTGTACATCTTTCAGCAGTAAACATAGAATTACTTTTGGTGCGTGGCTTAACACGCATTGCCAAATTTACTTTAAATTAAAATACTAAAACATTTTTACTTAATGAAAACTGCCAGCCATGTAGATAACAAAAATAAATTTTAATTACAAATTAAATTAACAAATATAGAACATGATACATTGGCCGTATATCCATCGACCAGCACGAGGCAGAAGTTCGGAGCAAGCCGGCGAAGCCAGGAAGTGAGTCACTCGTATTCATTGGAGAGCAAAGTTCATCTCCATAGGTATGATTGATGCTTATCGCCAGCTGGCGAAACAAACAGTCATTTATCGCCTGTTTGCCCGCTGCATACTGAAAGGTGTGCAATTAGAACTTAGATGATGCAATTTAAGAGTAAGAATGATCTTGGATACGATATTTATGACATAGAAGTAACTTCTTCTTTTGAATCATCAATTGTAGTAACTACTCGAAAGATTGAGTAATCAGTGTAGTGATTGCGATTACTATTGTTAGTTAAATCGTAGAAGATCTGCCAGATACTGAGATTATAAACTACTCTATTAGAAAAGGAGATTATTCATGTGGATACAAATCTTTAACTCTTTTTTCAAATTAAATGGATAGTTACGAGGAATAAAGAGTTTGGATCGGGTATCTGAGATTTCCAGAAAGTTAAACTAATTCCTGTCAACTGATGATATCGTCGTGTCCCCGTTACCGTGGAAAGGGGGTGCAGTAGCTTTCTAGGATAAAGTCTCCTCACCACAAGAGGGTAGAAGTCTGATTTCTAGCTCACATGAAGATGACACTCATACACTCGCTTGCACAACCCCTTTTCACAGTGGGGGCTCCTTCGCACACCTCACAGATAGAAAACAGGGGAAGAGCAACCATGCCTGAACCAAGACTCGAACGCGGGGCGTCCAGATCAAGTGCCAGACACGGTACCTCTAAGCCAGGACGCTGGCAATTCCTATCCCCTTAAGAAGCAATTTGAAAGGTAAATATTGAAATGATGAAAATATTATTTGCTAATTCATTTTATTTCTTAATCAGAAGGAATTTTCTCACAGGAAGAAATGTCTAAGCATGAATTTAATACAGAGAGCTTTGTTTTGCTTTTTGCTTTCTTGTGTCTGCTGATAACACAGAAATTGAGACCTATCGTGAAAGTCCGAAGCACGAAAGTTGTGATGCATCACCTTTAGATTCTTCCATAAAGATGCATTTGCTTATCATGTGACCTGAGTGCGGTATATAAGAATGCTATGAGCATAAGTGATTGTTAATCATAGCAGGTGAATTGTGTTTATTTTCCATTGCACCACCCAAAGCTTGGAGGTATTAGAGTCTTTTCAGAATTTTCTTAGATAAATTGTTAAAACTGTAATGAAATGATAAATTTACTGAAAAGTATACCCGAGAATTTTAATATGTTTGGTCCTGAGAAAATTTCCATTATCTAATAAGTATTGAAAGTAAGCTCAATTATCTAATAGAGTTAGTAGTAAGAAATTTATTGGAAAAAATTTACTAAAGCTAATATGCTTGGATCAAGTTTTAATTTTCAAATGTGATACTATAGTTGTTCAGAAAATAAGGAACTTGTAAGTTTATTTTGAGTTCTCTGTGTAAAGGATTTTGAAAATCTTTATGGGTCATTTTTGTTCGATTAAAAGAATATGGATGTTTTTTCCTACCATATGACTTGTAATATTAGATTTGTTATACATTCATGAATCCAGGGTGTTGTATGATCAGATAACTAACTTAGCATCTGATCATACTGAATCATAAGTTGAGGAAAAATTAAAGGTACTGCAATGACAAAATCTTTTCTGCAACACATTTGCATTGTATCGAGAAAGATCTTTTAAAGACTTTCACAGCTATGAAAGGATAAAAAGTCAGAATGAAAGAAATTTTGTTTGATCAAGAAATTCATTAATCTTTGACATAGCATTCGTTCTATCGTGTTGCACAATTCAAAGGTAAGAAAGTGAGATGTGTTTGTAAGAGTTTAAATCATAGGCATTTTCCCTTTATTTTAGTAAAAGAGAGAAAAAAAAATACTTTTTCCCCTTATTTTAGTAACCAGGGCCGGAATTATTTATTCGATTGGATCAGATGCTCTCAACTGGACCTTATACTTAAGGTGAGGTGCACCATTAATACACTGTTGATTTTCGATTCAGTTCAGTGGTATTACTAGCCTTAGATTAATATAAATCCGATCTTAGAAAATTTTATCATTCAATTGTGCAATTAAAATTTATTTTGATTTCCTTATAAAATTTGTAATTTGAAATGCATAGAATGCGATTGCTAAGAATACATCGATAACTAATTAGATATAAAAGAGTTCTATTCTTTTTGATTTCGCAGGATTAAATTGGAACATCTGTCTATCTATATCTATATTATTTATATAATGTATGTAATGATATCATTTAATTTAATTTAAATCTTAATTAATTCCATATTCTTTATCATAAATTATTCCATGATACTTTATTCTAAAAAATTTTCTGGAAATTTCGCTCTATTTTCTGATCTAAATCCTACTTTTTATTTAATTATTTCTAATACACGCTCTACAAAATTGCTAATCATTGCAGTTTCTCACACTCCGAGAGAAGGAATAAAAATCCGTAACTCCCGACATTTCTTTCAAAGATACCAAAAGATTTCTTTTCCTAAATCGATACGTATCAAAGAGAAATATCTATCAGAATTTTTTAGCAAAAGCCCTAAGGCAAAATTTTAAAACGCTTTCTTTTTGTAAAGAGACTCGTCTCATTTGTTCTCTTCGTGTACAAATCATGATTTCTGTGGAAAAATAAATTGAAAAATCCAAACTTGTCTTCCTTTCAACTTTTTTATCTATCTTTTTGCAGAATCATGTTATATATAATATTATACACATCGATGAGACATTTATTAGAAAAATTTCATTCAATTAAAATATATAAAACTACTTTAATTATTAAGAAAGTAATCCCTTTTAACTGAAAAAAACGTAGTTCAGATTAGAAGAAATAATAAAGAAAGGGACGCAGCGATAACTGTTGTTCCGGAACCCATAACTACGGCCCTAATGATTTAAAATTATTTAGTTCATGAATAATGTTCATTGGTTGTGAAATATTGTTATTGTATGTTTCTAAGCTTAAAACTTTCAGTGATAATCTGTTCTCTCCTATTTTATTTATTGATGTTTTTTTTTAAAATAATGGAGTGAATTCGTACTCATGTGATATACGCCGAGTGCGCCATGTCAATATAATTTAAATATCCATTGCACATTTCGTAAGAGATAGGGGGTCATAGTGCAGCGAAAAATAAAATAACGTCACGTATTGCATGATGTATGCAATTATGTTTGCTATATGTCGATACTTTCACATGAAATTTGTTGCAATGATTTCTCTTCCAATATATTCCAGATTTGTTATTTAAGAATACGAAATGCAAAAACGTTTCCTTGTTAATTAAAATACATAAGATTTGTACATGCCTTTTATTAAACTATACAATCAACACTATTATTTGAGGTCAAATTTACTGTTGTTAGCTGTAGTGTGGGTTCCTAACGAAATAGATTTGGATTGTCTTTTGACGTATTTATTCAGTTCCGCGCTTGAAACCAAACAGCTGCTTAGAACCACTAGGCTGATAGAGTGTCGAAGGCAGACATTATTAATTGATAAATAAATGTGCAAAATATACGAATTTTATTAATTATAAGGTATTACAACAATATTATAGCTTTGCCAAACATAGCTGGCTTTGTTCCTGTACAATACGATTAGTAGTAATAATGCATATAGTTAATAGTATCCGAAAATCGAATTGGAGTTTTAGGGGTGTTTTCCCCAACCGATAGAAACAAAATTTCACATTGAACTACAATTTTAGCCACGAAATAACATATCAAATTTGATATATTTAAGTCATAGCGTCTTTGAGATATCGTGTTTACATGTTTCTAAACGTACAGAAAACAGATGGTCAACCCCTTGTTGGATTTGTCTTGAAATTTGATAGGTGTGTAGACTATAGATGTTAATGCTGTGAGTTGAGTTTTATCTAACTCTCTTTGTTTTGTAATTATCGTGTTAAATTATATTCGAACACTTGGGAAGACATGTTTCCTCTAAGCGGATGCTTCCCTTTTGCTTGCTAAAAATCTGCAAATTTGGTGTAAAGATGGTATACCAAATTTCAAACATCTAGCTCAAAGAGTTTTTAAGTTGTCTTTGTCACAGAAAGACGGACGGAAGGATCTTTTCCAAAGATATGTTTTTGAACTCAGAGAGATTTAAAACGTGGAAATTCTACGAAATCTCAAATCGAATTTTTTCATGATTATTTTACTTTCTCTATATAAGTATACGAGAAAATAAAAATGTATTGAAATGTGAAACAAAATTTACCAATTAATCAAAAGAGGGGTCTTTTAACGCTCACTATCCTAACCGGAAAATTGCCTAAATACTCTATTATACTAAATAACATTAGTTTTTTGTGGACAAACTTGATGTTGTTTGGGCTTATAATGAAACAGATATTATTTATAATGTATTTAGTCACGTTTTATATGCTTAAATATTATTTAATTAAATGATTATATTTATCACATATCAAATTATTTAAATGATTATTTTTATCTCGTATAGAACTCTGTTATTTTCGTAGACGAAATGAAGATTCTTTAAAGCTATTGACCCTAGAGCGGCACGAGTGTGACACGAGTCTGTTTAAGTTCATTTCTAATCAGCAGGTGTTGATACGAAATGGGTCAAATTGGGCAATAATTTCTTAAATAAACATCTCAAGCAAAAGAATGCTTTTGATAAAGTGTTTTGAAACGAAAATCCTTCTTAAGAGATTCTGAAAGAAAAAGAAATGTGATAACTTAAAATTCTTATTGCGTAGCATTTTTTTTTTTCGTTAAAATTACTCTATATTCGTAGAAAAATTCGTAAGAATAACTGATCATTAAGAAATAAGTTTTGTTTTTACAATAATTTTCAAAGCAAATTATTATCAATTAACAACTGAATCCACTGCTCTGCTTCCTTTCATCTCTGCATTATACCTAATTATAAGTAAAAAAAGACATTTTAAATTATATCATTTAATGGTTAAAAAATAATTAAAGACAAATTTTAGTATTATGAAATCAAAATAAAACCACAACTTGCAATAAGCATTAAAAGTATGTTTAAAAAAAGTAGTGATTTGAGATGATCGTTTGAATTTTACAGCTGCTTTCAACTCTGCCTCTTTCTGTTTAAAGCTATTTTTTAATTTTATCGTTAGGCATATGTATGGGTCAACATTATTAAAAAAAATCCCAAACGATATTATTATGATGGTTTCACAATATTGCACGGATTTATAATATCGATCAACATTGTGGAAGTATAGTACAATGACTTCTGCTATTAGGAAGAAATTTAAAATAATTTTAAAATCAAGAACTCACAGATGAATTGTGATAGAAGGTTGCCATTTGTACAGAATTATTAGATATGAATCCAGATTTATTTTTTCTTAAAAAAAATCCGTATTTATTGGTAATAAATTGTATAATTTAAATTACCAAATGGCTCAACAACTAGTGGAGTAACATATAAGGTTTGTATTTTAATGGTATAATTAATATGCCAAAAAATATCTGAGTACTTCTGATTGCACGCTGTCTGTAAATGTTAAAATCATGCGAAATGTAACTTTTAATTTTATAATGCATCTTCATTAAATATAATACTAAATGTATTTGTATATAAGGCCCTCTCCACATGTATATATTTTCTTTTTCTTTTTTCATTTTCGAATAGCAACTCTAATTTTTTCCCTTCCTTTAAACGAACCTAAACGTTTAAAACTCAGGATGGGATTTCTGTAGTTAGACAATACTATATACGCATCAAAAATTTCCCTATTTGTTAATCAAAAATATTATGTAACTAAAAATGTTTTTGAATAAAATTCAACCACAAATAAACTAAGGGAAGTTTTAACACAAGAAACAAAAGCGAAAATCAATTATTTTTGCGGGTTTTGTTGTTGTTTATTTAATTACTAGTTCTCCTTGGCTACCAATCGGCTCATAAAGAATAGTGGTTATAATTTCCTTTTAATCGTTTAGATATAACTTTATATCCATGATTCCGCCAAATTGTCCTTCACATGTTATTTTAATCGCCTTACATGCGTTCTGTTCATTGTGTAAATGAATTTTCTTAATAGAGACCAGTTCGATGATATCATAGCACTATTAAAAACCATAAATGTGCGGTCCATCTGTTTTCTAAATTTCACAGTATTGTAACTACACTTTTTTATTTCTCCTGTAAACTACACTGGTATTAAACAGAAACCTTCTTCAACAGTTGTCATCAATCTAAGAAAATCACGCGATTAAATATTTGACGAAATAATGAAAATGGTTTGACATTCAGGACACGAATGTAATCTATTGTTGCTAATTCCAAAAAAATTCTTTTAAAAAATTGCCAAAATTCAGAAAAAAAATTGAACTTTTAAATTGACATGATTAAAAAGAGCTCAGTTTTTATAATTTTAAAACGGTATGAAATTTATTTTTGTGCAGCCGAAAAAGTCAAAATTCAACCTAATTTTAAAATAAATTTCAAAAAAAAAAATCGTTCCATGGTGAATATTTCTACTTTCCAAGGTTTGCATGCACCAGATTTGGTAGCTGTAGGTCAGATGATCTGGCCTATACAGCGCCCATAGCATAGATAGGATAATTACTAAGTAGCATCAGGATGGATTATTAAATAAGAAAAGTATGCAACTACTTATGTGGTCCCCAAAATTTTGCTACACTTTCTGATTATATTAATCTTACAATATTATTCTAACATTTTTGATTAATTATTTTTTACAAGTTTTATATCACACTGTTTAAAAACTAAATTATATATTGAATTATAATTTTTTTAAACAAATCCGATTCTGAAATTACATAGTATTTAGATAGCGTCCAGAAGAATTTTTTAATCGTTTCTTATAAAATTGTTTTAAAATGCAAATCTTATTTTTTTTTTTTTTAATATACGAAATACTGAAGTCAACTTTCTAGCATGGGACTCAAAATTAAATGTTTTGTCGGTTTAACAATATTGGCAGTGTAAAATTGCTTATATAGAAAATAAAAACCAATAAAAAGATATCTAATGTATCAAGTCAGAAAAAAGAAATGGTGGCTCATGAATTTACATTACCTGTGTGCCCCTATAAAGCTTAATCCGACACTGTGCATGGAAGGAGACATCGATCGAAATCCTACCGAACTCAGACTCCTAAGTACAATTTCGGACAAGTCAAGTTACAAACTTTTGCAGTGAATGCTTTAAATTACAAATAATAATAATAATTAAAAATAGGATTTGAAATTTTCTTTTTTGCCCCCTACTTCAATGTTGTAGCAACTGTTGAAAAAACTTTCAGTTCAAAACTTTAGAGAGGAGATGATTCGTCAAAACTAAATAATTTTTCTTTCCCCAGTCCTCAATAATAAGAGAGTTATGGGCAAATGAAAATCTCTAATCTCACCATTTCCACCCCTTTTGAGTTCGATGGACCATCACCAATTTTCAGCAATCGAGAATTTACTCTTCTTAAAATATATTCCTTTCCATTTCACATCCGATTGATCAAAACTACCCGAGTTATCTTATTTATAAGTTGATACAAACACATGATGCAAAGATCGTTCAAAATACTTTACAGAATAGATGCTGGACAAAGAGCAACCAAAAATTAGCATACAATCACTTTATGGGCTGTAAGTTTTTGCTAAAAACTTTTTTTTTCGAAATTTAATTATATTTTTTTTAATAAAAATTAATCGAACTTTTAAAGCTTTTCCTTAATAATTCGAGGTCTATGATATATAATTTTTATACCACTGTAAATTTTAAAAAGCAGCATTTCATCAATACTAATTAATATTTCAGTATAACATTTTTTTTCCATCTATAATAAATTTAAAAAATATTTGTAAATTTATTTTCGTGAAGTATGTGAGAATAAAATAATGAAAAGCCCACATTCTGACGGTATAAATTTTTAATAAGCATTTAATAAACATTTTGTTTGTGCGTTTTATTGTAATTAAGAGTGGAGTTTTATAAGTAATATCAAAACAGATGAATCAAGCTTGATCATTATCATGTTACAATGTTTTAAGCTAGAGATTCGAAACTTTCTTTCATTATAAATATAAATATATATATATTGCCTACATTGCTCCCTACTCTTTTATATTTATCGAAAGAAATATTTATTATTTCAGCCTTACAATTTTTTTTTTTCTTTTGCATTCATGGCGAAATTGTAATTGAAAACCTGCCTTTTTGTTTAAATACTACTAATCAATTTTATGTAATATTATTTCTCTGTAATTTTGCATTTTCTTCAGTAGATTTTTTTTTTTTTTTGAAAAAGAAATTAGTTCCTATTAATATCAAGAGATGGCGCATTATGTTCTTTCGTCTTAAAATTTTCTCAAAATGAATTTCTACTTATCTTCTACGACTTGGATCTCAAATTGTTACAAATTTCTTTCTTTCTTTCTTTTCTTTCCTTATTTTTTTTTGTAAACTAAATATTTGTAATAAATAGTTATAATTATTAATTTCATTGCAATCTATAAGAATGCAATATACATGTATAGAGAAACATTTTTTTTTTTTTTTATTACTTAAAGAGATCAAGATTGGTTTTTCGATTTAGCTTATTTAGAATTATTATATATCAGTCGCCTTTGGTGACCAGCTGGTTCGCTGGAGATATTGGTCATATTTAATTTCAGTTATAAATCGTTTAAATATGACTTAATTCTCGTGATTGCTTCAGACTGCGAGATATTAAAGCAGAGTTTAATTATTATCATTTATATGATGTGTACATTGTGCATATGGATATTAATAATGTCCTATGACATTATAACGCTATAAAAATTAAAATGTGCGTTCCATCCACTTTCTAAATTTTGCGTTAATGTAAATCCATTTTTTTTTTTTTTTTTTTTTTTTTCGTTTTGTTAGCTACATGGATTTAAACAGAATCCTTCTTCCTTAGCTTGACACAATTGAAAAAGTCACAGGATTAAATATTTGATGAAACAATAAAAACAGTTTGAATTTCAAGGCGATATTAACAGAAATGAGGCAAAAAAAATATTTTAAAAAATGTCAGAATTTAGGAAAACTTTGTACGACTATAAAATTTGCATAATTGAAAAATCAATTTTTTAAAAATTTTTTTAACAGAGTGAAATTTGTTTTTAGGCAATGATATTTTCGGATGTTTCTGAGAAAAAAATGTCAAAAATTTGATTAATTATTAATTAATTAAAATTCTATTTAAAATTTAATAAAAGATCTCTCCGAGGTGCACTTTTCGGCCCTCCAGAATATATATGTGCCAAATTTGATACTTGCAACTCAAACTCTCTGTCCTGTAGAGTGCCAACACACATATATTCATCTTTATTAGTAGTAGTGACTAAATTCCGTTAAAACGTTTTAATTCAATAAGCACGTTATTGGGATAGATGAAGTTTAATAATTACCCATTTCAGATTAAAGCCAGTGACAGATTTCCAATTAGGCAGATTAAAGAACTACATAAAACAATATTGCTGTCTAATTCACCAGGAAGGAGGAGGGGTATAGGCAGATTGATTAAAAAATGCTTTTAGTATAATTGCCAAATACATTCATAAAAAATAATAATTCAATGATTTATAAAACATGAACTCTACAATGTGTTTACAATGAATTGTTAAAATCAACTGGCATGATGACAATTAAAATAATTTTCAATGTGATATTTATTTGAAGTTTTTTATTTGAATATAATCTGTCATAATAATTAAGTGCTTCTGTTTGTTAGAAAGGAAATCATTAACCAATAATTATGATTAATATTTCAAGAATTTTATTACTTAAACCAATTTTTCAATCATACACATGCTAAAAAATACATAAGTAAAAACATATGTATTTATTTTTATAAATGTATTAATATAAAATAATTAAACAAAAATGTATCTTTACTATGTTGATTAAATAAGAAATATGGAACTAAACTGATTAGTTATTAAAAGAATAGTTGTAGCAGTTGCTTACTCTTCTCTTCTCTTTTGGATACTAGATGGCGATGCCTGATTAGGCCATCCCATATGTCATCCCATAGTGCATTGCGATTGTAATTAGAATGAGATGTGATGCTGAACTGTGAAGCCGAAAGCGTGAATGTCTTGTCTTTGTGTTTGTGCTTGTTTAGTGAGTGAATGTGATTATTAAAAGCAATGTTCCTAAAAACATTCGTCCTGTTGCTTCCTGCATGGATCATAATAATCTACATACCACCACAGGGTCTTAAATTGTGCCCCGATTGAGGTTTCAAACTGTCTAAATCATCCATTAATTAAAATTTAATTTTTTTCTGTGATGAGAGATAGAGTGATTATTAAATCGGTGCATCGCACAATGAACAAAACAAGTGTAAGGCTTCTAAAAGAGTGAGAATTACATGTCTATCAAAATTTACAAGAACAACCATTAAAATAAAGTTGTTTGTAAAAGAATTTATTGAATTTTTTCAGAAGTATGGTAACCAAAAGCAGATGATAATAAAATAAGAGCACTTTATTGCCAGGTATATGAGCCCGAGGCCTTTTTTCTAATACTTAAGAGTTTTCCTATTTTCATATGATCAGACAGAAATTTCACAAACGTCATTTATGATAGAAATTTCATTTAAATTATTTAATTCAAAACTGAAATATTCGTAATTTTTTATGTGGCAAATTCATTGATCTTTATTATGTGAAATTTTCAGTGACACATAGCTTTAATGCAGCAATTAGGGAGGAAAAATTTCTACAAAAAATTATGATTTTAAAACTTTTTTTAAAAGTGCAATCGAAATTTCGTCAGTTGTTATAAAGTTATTAAACGATAAATTATTTGCTATCAACCGCAGTACGAAGAGAATTTATGTGTCTTAGAGACGGAGTGCACCACATAATCCTTCTCCAAACAAAAAGATCACATCATTGATACATTTCTCCCAAGACCAAATCGTAATCCGTAAAGTTACCTTTTTAGGCAAAAAAAAATGTGCTCATATAGTTCAGATAAAATAATGTTGTAGGAATGTTGAGTAAGTCGGTAAGCATCTCTGAGATGCGAGGTATTACTCAAAGGTGCATTTCAAAAAATTATTGCGTGCTTTGCTAATTTGTACAGAAAACGAAGAAAGCAACGAATTTAGGTAACAATTTAAACTTCACCACACATAACAGGAGGTAAAAAACAACAACAACACTTCGAACATTTAATTCTGATGAATTAATCATTTTTTGCAGATGATATAGAGTTTAACACTAACTGTAGTCAAAAGTCAAAAAATGCACGGTCAAAGTATGAAGCTCTATTCCCACAGTTATATTAAATTTTAACAAAAATATTTTAATTTAAAGAGAGAAAAGGAATAAATATTAATTGAAAGAATTTTTATTGCTATTTAATAAGGTGTCATAATAAATAATTATTTTTTGAAAAAAAAAAAAAAAAAAACTAACGATTTAACTGGGAATTTTGAAAAACATAATTCTTTAAAACAAAATTCAATAAGGAACAATGGGTCTTCTACAGCTGCATCATCTCCTGATACAGAACAAGGAGGATTAGATCTCGGTATCTGGGCCTAGGTAGAGGCCCGCTGACCTGAAAAAATGAGGGTAGAGGCATAATTTGGGAAACGTTGGATGAGTGGGGACCAGCATGCTAGTACTTTTAAGCAGAATCAGAATTCTTCTTCAGAGAAGTAATCAACCTGTTGTCTTAAATAAGTCGAAAAGCCACCACTCTATTAAAAGGTACTTGTAAAGCGCTCTCGTTTTACGCGGGTTGAAAATTTACTAATGTCAATCCCATAATTACAGTCAATATAACACAAATGCCAAAGCGAAGTGCATAATTCTTTAATGAAGTCGCCAGTGCTGTGTGCATGTAGTTTCTAATGTGGAAGTTATAAAATACTTGAATACACCATAATTACAGTCAATACAACACAAATACCAAAACGAAGTGCATAATTCTTTAATGAAGTCGCCAGTGCTGTGTGCATGTAGTTTCTAATGTGGAAGTTATAAAATACTTGAATACACCATAATTACAGTCAATACAACACAAATACCAAAACCAAGTGCATAATTCTCTAATGAAGTCGCCAGTGCTGTGTGCATGTAGTTTCTAATGTGGAAGTTATAAAATACTTGAATACACCATAATTACAGTCAATACAACACAAATACCAAAACGAAGTGCATAATTCTCTAATGAAGTCGCCAGTGCTGTCGTGTGCATGTAGTTTCTAATGTGGAAGTTATAAAATACTTGAATACCCAATCTATTGGTGATTCTAGCCCTGGTGGTAATGATTTTATTCCAGAATGAATGAACTTCTTCATGGCATTCGCTACTGAAATGTTTCGAGGATTTTTAAACCGATAACTCGTTCTGTACGATCCATCAACAAAACTAGTACTGCTTCAGATATTCCACGATTTCTACATCATAAGCAATTAGTTACACATGATACTGGCGAACATATCAGCTGTAATTAACTGGTTACTAGTATTAAATTTCCAATTCTTACAATACTTTTCAAAATTCATAAAAAATGAACGACCTAAATAAAAATGTTTGAAGCCAGCCGTTTTTCGAATATCAGAGATAAAAAAAAGAAGCTCCGATAATCGACATTCTACTTTGAACTTTCATCCATTTTATAATTTTATGAGTGTCATGCATTATCCGAATGCCTTTCCAAAAACTTTCTGTACGTCAGAAACCCCGCTTTGGCTTGTTCAGCCGTCTAAGAAACAGTGTCTGCTCACTTGTAAAACTTGGGATTCTCTGCCACCGTTACAGATTTGACGACAAGGAAAAACCACACTGAAGCGTAAATTTTCAAGGATGACGTCTTCTGGAAGCAAAGACTTTTTGATCAAGATAACTGCAATCCGAAATAAAGCGTGTAAGCTGTCTTGCGGTCGATACTCGTAAATTTTCTCTGATAACGTAGTTCAAATTCTCTTTAAGAACAGTTACTAAGCACTAAATATAGACGCGCTTCTCTCTTTTCATAAAAGAAAATCTTTCACGATCATGAGCCAACCATAGTGTTCTCCCAAATACTTTCTCGTACTCTAACACAATGCAGGGTGTTTTGTACCGAGTAGACAAAAAATTGAAAGAAGCTGTATAAAAAAAAGCATTCCAGTGGCAGAGGTCTCCCCGAAATTTTCATGCACTCTCTAATGAATGTATTTATGAATTATTATGTCATTGGCAAAAAATAGTAAAAAAAAAAAAAAAAAAAAAAAAAAAACACCTATTAGCGTGTGATTCCAGGAGTGTTTATTTTTTTTTTTTTTTTTTTTTGGCAATTAATCGCGGGGACGAAATGTTAATTTGATTCTTATGTAACTTTGAAAAAAAGCAGTTTTTTTTTTTTTTTTTTTTTAGTTTTTAGTTGTGCTGTGTCCACTAGTAGAAATTCGGGGCACAGCTACATTTTGTGTATTTCATTGTCTCAGATTATTGTATTTGGAAATTATGCTCACATACAAATGAATATAAAATTAACTTTCAGACTTTTAAGATCCCAGATTTCTCCCGATCTCCAGGTTGAATTTTCGGGTAATTGCAGAGCTATACAATGAGAAAACTCTGAAATTTTCTAAGGCAATATATGACACAACATGAGCAAAGATAAATTCATGCCTTATAAAATGACCCCTACCTCTCCACTCACCACCTGTTGGTTTCTTCCGCACCTCTTAAGATTGAGTCATTCTATGTGAAATGATAGCACCCTATTTCAGAAATATTGAAGCACTGAAGCGGAAATTTATATTGCTTCGGAAACATAAGTAAAATTCACTACATTTTAAGAAAATTGAAATTGAATGAAAATAAAACTTTCATGATGATAAAAATAAATAAAAAGGATTCCTAGTAGAATGATATGATTTATTTGTGATATTTTACGATATGAGGCGAAACAGTATTGTATTGTTCAGCTCGATACTTTGAGAAAGTCATAAATGATTTATGGTTAACAATTCAAGTGTGCGATCGGAATAAGTATTTGATCGAATATAGATCGCTAAATATCCAACAGTAAAACATTTGATTTAAAATCAAAGATCGTCAGATCTTTTATTGTTAAAAGATATCAATTCATTTATAGCTCTTTTTATTTTTGAACTAAGAACGTTCTTAGTGCCATCATGTATTGTATTTGCACATATGATTCATGATTTCGAAGAAAAAGTGTGTGAAATTTTAGCGTTATTTTTTAATATTAATAAGTTTTGTGTAAATCTTAGATTCTGAACTTTTATTAGTTCAGAATTCTCGCTATTTGACTGCAAAATCTCAAACAAAAAGAAAAAAGAAAAGAAAAGAAAGAAAACTCTCAATTCCATCAGTTATCTTTTATTATATAAAAATATTGTTCAATTGTGATTCGAATCTGTTTAATTAGACTTGGTTGTGAAATGAAGAAAGAGACATATGATGGAAAAGGTCCACATAGAAACACCAATAATCTTGCTGGTTAAGACACGATTGATAAGTATGACTTTGAGGTTGTGGTATCTATCCTCTTATTGTATATTTAAATGAAATTATTCGAAACTGACAATATGCACTTTAGTAACAAATTGTTGGTTGTAAACGGATTAGTTTCTGATTTTCTTCCAAGAGAAACGCAGTTGGGAACCAGTTTCCCCTGAAAGTCGTCTTGGGAGGCTTCTACCTCAAATACTATCAAGGAGCTCATAAATGAGTTTGTATTCTTTTGATGAGTACAAAACGCCCCACTTCCCTTTTATTATGAATCGTCTGTTACCGACATATAGTTTCATTTACACCAGAATTAAATATGACAAATTAATTTTCTTTGACCATTCGGTGACATGTAGAAATAACTTAAAATGTATGTTTTATAACTGTGTCTCGTTGCTTTCTTTCTAATCTTTGGTTACATATTATCCCATTTTCTATAAATCTTAGTGTAGCAATTCATCAGTTTTGTTTTAAGTTAGCTCAGACAGTGAATATGGAATTTTTTTTTCCAAAAGATATGAAATACAATCAGATTTAATAGAGGTCTTTAAAAAATACTTTTATTAAAATTTGTATGTTGAGTTCCATAGCAAGAATGATATACAATTTATTAAAAAAGCATTTATTTATTAATGAAATCCGCATACAATCGGACTTATTACTTAATCAAATAACGTTATACATCGATCCCTCACTTATATATACAAAAAAAGATTTTAATTGCAGGCTAAAAGCTAAAACATAATTTCGGGTGTTATTAGTTACAATAATGTTATTGATATCAGTATATATTGTTACGAATCTGTAATGCTGCTTCCCAGCATAGTTGGTTCCACCATCGGAAAGAATGTTTTACAGTCATCGGTACTGTCCGGAGTCCGGTGTCGCGTCGGAGGGTCCCGGAGCTTGGCGACAAACTTGGCAACCATTTGGCGACTTGGCGACGAATTTGGCGCCAAAATAGATTATACCCGAAACATTGAGAATTTTCCCGATCCGTCCAGTAGGAACGGAGATACGCCTCGAACGTTCCTGATTGGTTGAGAGGCGTCTAGCCCCGTCTCCTGAGACCTATAAAAGGAAGCGGCCGCAGCTGCTAGGGCAGAGTAGTCGGAATCGACCGAAACAACTGGCCCTCCAGAGATTAGCGGAGCAACGACGGAGTCAAGTGGGTGCTGAATTAAGTTGTGCTCTACGGTCTGCATTAGAGTCTGTTGTGTGCTGTTGTCTGCACGTCTCGGCTGAAGATAACTGTGTGCTGTATATAGTTGTCATCTTTGTGTTGTCCTGTGTGTCTTCGTGTAAATAAACGTCGTTGTTCCATTTTCTACTGCCGCCTGCTGATTGAGTGTTCTCCACACCATATAACTCCCACTATCCAAACGAACCCCGGAAATTTCGTAACAATATAATTATCCATCACCGTCTGTAACACTGAGGGGAGTTAAAAAATATTTCTGCCTCTTATATCTGAATCATTATTGGATGCTATTGCATTATTACCGAAAAAAATTATCGTTTTGATATTTTGGAAAAGAGATTTAATACCATTACGTTTTTTTCAGAATTGTTGTGTATAGTACATACAATACACAGTGGCGAATTTAGAAAATTTGAAGTTCAGCAGTGCACATTATAATATCGCACATTTCAAAACTTTTAAAATTTACTCAACCGTTAAATGACTTATTTTAGATTACTTTTTTATTTTAGTTATTTTGTAAAAATAATGTTTATAATATATGTTTGTATAATATGTTTAATTTGTTTATATATTATAATTCATGTCTGCAAGGCGTCTACATATGGACAAAATCATATTTAAGATGATGCTTGTTGCTTATAAATAACAGTAATAACTAAGTGAAAATAATAAATCGCATCGGAAATTGATCAAATAAATTTCATTAAGTGTTTTAATATATTTCATATTCAATAACTCATAGATTTTTTATATTTTTTACAAACTTATTTATTTGGCAATTAGAAAAACTAGAACTTTTAATCGACCTGCTTGTGGCCTCTTTCCACCTTTTTGGCCTAATTCAGAAATCCTCCATCAGCAATACAATATATATTATGCATTTTTTTACATTATAAGTAATAATTATATGCACATTGAACATTTGTATTTTATGTAAATTTCTTAAAACTCTTTTAAATAATAGTAATATTGAAAAATATAAATCAGCTGTTTGACCAGCTTGACTTACGACCTATAGGTCAAAACAGAATTAGGTCTTTAGTTCAGGAAGATCAATATTTAAAATTTCTAATCTAATTAAAAGGAGAATAGAATTCAATGAAAACACTGAAGAGAAGTGATTAAAATTGATATGTAAAGGTGGATCCATGTTATTAAAAAGGATTTAAAGCTTAACATCTGTTAAAATCCTGATTTGTATCCAAATTGTAAACATCCGCATGCGGTAAACTCGTTTTTAGAAAAATATATCATCGGAACAAGATCCAGAACTAGAAGTACCATATGTACATCAATTTAAATACAAAGTTTAAAGCGATTGAAAAAAAATTAAACAAAACGTGACAATCATATTATTGAGTGGGATTGTGGTTGAACTTAGAAATAAAACACTTCTAACAGTTGTTACTTAAATTCTACATTAAATACAGAGAAAGTTCCGATTGATTAATACTAGTATAAAAGGCCTTAATATCTTTTAATGCATAATATGAGATTAGCCTAAATGTCCGTTTATTCAATCACCCATTTGCCGGCGGCGAAGATTCAAAGATTTATCGAACAGAAATGTTCTGTGTAGTTGTTACAAAACGAGCTTTCAGACGCTCTTTGAAATTGAAAGAATCAGATAACGCAGTGTTCCTAATCCTATCATCTTTCTGATAATATGGGCGTGTGTCATTGAGAAAGATGGCGAAATGGTGTCAGTTAAAAATTCGTTGTAACTCTAAGTAAATAATTGTTTCTTAATCTGTTTATCTATACCTTTTGATGCTTCTAGAACTTTTAAAATGTGCGAGAGCTGATTACATTTTAAAGAAATTATGATTATAACTCAGTAAATAAAATTTGATGCGTGTTAAATATCATGCTTGGAAAATTATTGATATTTAACCGTACGATTGAATGAGTTATATTGAATGTTTGAAAGATGTGACAGCTTACATCGGTAAAAGGAAAAAAAAAAAAAAAAAAAAGCTTAAGCTTGAACTAAACTAAAATATTTTTATTTTTTATTTTATAGAAAATTAAAATATTTTTCCATTTTTCAAATCATTTTTTCTTCTTCCATTTCTTTGAATTAAATACGTATATTGGAAGCTGACATCTTTTCTTATTTAAAAAAATTTAAATGCAGAAGAGCATACTCAATTTCATCGAATTTTAAGATAGAACTGAATGGAAATTTTGCACAAATCTGAATTATTCTTCATATTTTGTTCATATTGGTATTTTATTTTGTATTTTATTCGCTTGAGTATCAACTTTGTAATCGAAAGGTCAAATGCACAAGATACGATTTAACGGAAGAACCACTGTATATAAGATCTTTTTGCCCACTAAATCCATCAAGTGTCTTCCAGCTAGTGTAGCGAAAAATTCTGAGAAAGAATTAAACAGTTAAAATTAAAAATTAAAGTATAGATTTCACTATCTGATACATAATTCAATGCTATGAAATTCGTCCTCGAATACACTAGTCTTATTAACATAATTGAACAGAATGGAACATTAATATGATTACATTAAACTAAAATATCTCAATATCTAAAATAAAACCTCAATTTAAAACAAGCCCAGAAATCACAAAATTTAAATGACTTTTCGTGCAGAAAGTCACAAAATAAACTTTTAAATTCCATGGAAATATGCAAGGAGGGATCGTGCATTGTTCTATGATTGGATGTGAGGAAAAGGATCACCTTTAGCATTTCTTGGTTATATCAATCTCGTTTTGATATCAGATAATTAATTCTCGCTAAAACATCCGAACTTCGATGTACTGTGACTTTACAGATCATAATTGGGCTTATTTGAAAATACTCAAATTGATATTTCATGGTAAACGAAGCTTATTATATCTAGATATTAGTAAATCATAATTGACAATTTGAAAATATCTCAAATTTCCGTTTCAAGGAAATAAAATGAAGTACATTATATCTAGATATCAGTCAATTCTCAAGAATCCTCCAAAGAGAGAGATACATTCTATATTATAGTTTTATTAGATATGTATATGGAGAACGCATACTTTGCTGAAGAATATAAGTATTGTAGTTAAAAAGTCAGATCTAATAGGTATGTAAAGGGGTATTATACATTCTGTTGAATATATTGTAATTTAATGCTATAAATAAATACAAATTAGTGAATCTCAGAAATGTGTCAATCGTCCTTTTTGTGATTTTTTTTCAGCCTTTGACAACTAACTGGTTCGCCGGAAGTATTGATTGTGTTTAAGTTCAGTCTCTTAAGCAAACTTTCCTGTTCATGGCTCAATTTTTCATGCAAATTACGTAGATATTAAACAATTTTTTTTAAGCTTTCGACAATAGATCAATATCACAGGATCACATATTTGATGAAACGATGAAAAAGGTTTGAATTTCAATACAACAATGAGCCGGCGTCCTGGCATAGGGGTAGCGCGTCTTCCCCGTGATCTGGGCGTCCCGGGTTCGAGTCCCGGTTTGGGCATGGTTGTTCTTCTGTTGTTCTATCTGTGAGATGTGTGAATGTGCCCTCCTGTAAAAAGGGGTTGTGCAAGCGAATGAGTGATGCGTGAGTAGCAAAGTCGTACTCTTGGCCCTAGTTGGCGCTGCTATAAAAAATAAGAGACGTTCCACTCAGGCTTAAATCGCTGTCTTCGTAACAGCGGGCTTGTCAGTGGCAAGTGCCATAAGAAACAAACAAACAAACAATACAACAATGAAAACGTTTGTTGAAAATCACTCGAAAGATATATCTAAAAGTTGACAAAATGTAGAAAAAAATTAAAATGTATCATTAAAAAAGGATATTTTTAATTTGAAAAAGGTACACAAATTATTATTATTATTATTATTATTATTATTGCAATAATATTTTCGAACGTTATAGCAGAGAAATACCAAAATCTCACTTATTCTTTTAATTAACTAAAATTTCAAAAAAATTGCTATAAGGTGCAGATTTCAACCTTCCAAAATATATTTGCCAGAATTTAATAGCTTTTTATCAAATGATATGAAATGAAATGAAAACCAACGTATCTACATTTTTCTTTATTATTATTAGAGAAGTATAAATTTGTCATTTTGTATTTTAGATCTTAGTATACAATTAATTCTTTTGATAAGCTTGAACATTGATATTAAACAGGTATTGTTGCCAACTTATTTTCTAAATGAAAGGCCCATGAACTGACTTTTTATGTAAAATAATTGATAGAAGTTCCCATTTTCCATATGCACCAATAGCAAACACAACATCTTTGAAAGAATTAACAACAAAATTTTTCTAAAATTAAAGTTTAGATTGAAAATATAATAAAGATATATAATAATAATAAAAGGAATATAAGAGATGTAATGCAGGTTTTAGATTCCTTTTTTTATGTGCTCTTATTTCTTATAAAATCATCTAAACTACGATTTTATTCCTTTGACCACCTGCTGCAAACTTTTTATCGTTCGATTTCGAAACTGAAAACACCTGTGAGGAAAATACGCCGTTTATCTTCTATTTATCTACTTCTGATTCAGACAACTTCTGTTCGAAAACAAGTTGATTCACTGAAGACATAATTTTTAATATAGTATCTAATATCAGAAGTTCAGTAAATTACAGCAAAATTGATCTTGTCCGGAACAAGAAAGAAAATGACTCATATAAATAAAAAGTCCATATAAGTTTCAGTCATGAAATGTTATAAAAAGTTACAAATGTCTGTCGAAAGGCTTACGTCATGTTTATTTATGCTTAGATTGTCTTTCTGTCAAGATTTAGTTAAACAATGATTCATGATAATAAGCTGGAAACGCGACAGTCTTTGTCTTTGAAATCATACCTAGATAAAAATTTATTTGTAAAGAGACAACAAAAATAGTAAATAATTACACTATCATGCTTCTTTCAAGTGTCATCTCTCTTAAAATGCAGATTGAAATCCTGTAAATATCCCTAAATAAGTTGCATTGTTGATGTTGATTAGTAGATTTAGTTTGCAATGTTGAAGGTCATATTATGTTACAACGGTCAAAAGATTGAACAATAATTCATTTGATCATAAATCTCTGAAAATATTCTGATGAACTGTTTGTAAAAATTTAATCTCAGCGTTTATCGGTTTTTGTAAATCAGTTGGAAAACCGGTTTTACGCTGAATTAGCTACATTTTAAAACTGGTTTTTAATCCTGTAGAAGATACAGATTGATAGATGATACATTTTTGTAGTTTTAAAAATTATTAGATAAAATTCCAGATCTGGGTTAAAATGATATCTTAATAATCTACATATTATAAAACGTAATCTAATAACTATTTACAGATTTATATCTTACAATTGCTATTAAGTTAAAATATATGTCTTCGAACTTGATGTGTATTGGCAATATTATCCAAATTTACATTAAAAAGTGCATGAACAAAGAATATATAAACTCCCTCAATTCCAAAGAAAATTCTGTCAAAACTAAATAAATAGAATTTAAATCATATTCGATCATTGGAACTGTGGCGGATTTGCGATGGGCGAGGATAGAACCTGGAACCTTGTGGTTCGCAGTCCAGTAACATGACCACAATACAAAAGCAATTGCTTGGGTAGCGTAGCTGTTAACTGGCTTATAAGCTTTCACCACAGAATAATCTAGATTTATAAAGGTGAATCGAGTCTCATGTCTAACCTAACAATTTCTTCCAATAATATTCTTTTTTCTTTCATCAGTAATAATGAATAAGTAATGAATTTAAAAATGAAACTAGTGCAGCACAGTTATGCATGTGACCGTGAATTAGTTCATTCAAAAAATTATGTTAAAAAAATTTGCAATTTTCTGTAAACTAACATTTATAGTTCTAAAAATTTTGCTAATTTGAATTTAAATTTTTATTAAATAATGAAGAAAGAATTAAAACTCGAAAGAATAAGAAATATATAAAGCGCTTTAGTATATTGAGAAGAAAATAATAATTTTTAAAAGAATCTGGAAGTTAGAACAGAAATTTTAAAAACGTCAGATACAGATATAAGAGCTTTAAGTAAACTAGTTCATAATCACTTTCATAATGCATCTTTATTTTTATGTTGTAGCTTATACCTCTTGGTTTGAACACCAATTCAAACCATGACAAGAGATCGAGGAAAGAGGGGTGCAGTAGCTTCAGAGGGGTAAAGATACCTGAGCATCCGAGGGCAGAAGTCTGAACTTTATCTCATACGAAGATGACACTCACACACTCTCTTGCACAACCCCTTTTTACAGGGGAGCTCTTTCACACACCTCACAGATAGAACACAGGGTAGAGAATAACCATGCCCGAACCAGGACTCGAGCCCGGGACGCCCAGATAACGGGGAAGACACGCTACCCCTAGGTCAGGACGCTTGCTCTTTATTTTTATATAATGAATATATGGGATTTTTATAATTATACTTGTTGAGCATTATAGCCTTCTTTTATTGTTTTCTATGCCTCAAGCATTTAAGATTTCAGTTTTGTCATCCAAATTTTTCTATGCGAAGATTATATTTTCTTTTTATTCTTTTAACAGTGTTGCTTTTCCACTTTCTAAATAGATGAACCTCATCCTTTCGTTTTGTAAATTCATTGTCGTAATAATTCAAATCAGAGTCCATAAAGCACTTTATGGATTGCTTGAACTTCTTCTTTTTCGAATTGTACCATCTACTTATGATTTTATTTTAACCTATAAATTTAAAAGTGCCCATGTATGCATGGAGTTTGTGCATAACAATTAAGAGGTTAATATCATAATAAAAGCTCCTTTTTATATAGTTTTTAGTCCTGATATTCATTGTGATTGAAAATAAAACGTATAGCTCTAAGTCATCCGGGCATGAAACGAGGCCTTGCGAGAGCACAAACCACACCTCTATATCAAATTGCCTTCCCCTTATCGTCCAGAGGCATTTCAAATTTGGGAGGGGATGATTTTTTTTGTTATGGTGGTTGGTTCTCGCCTTTCTACTGGAAATAGTAATTGTGGGGAGTTAAGTGGATCCCGCCAATTACGGGACGTACTTCCTACAAGAGGAATAGTACCATGCTGATGATTGTCCTTAGGAATCAACTCCTACCTTATAACTGTCGCAGATCATTCAATTAAATCCATATACCTTTTGCAGGGCGGAGTTATATATTAAATTGGCAAGCCATTTTTGAGTTTAATCCTTATTCTGTACGGTTATATAGCATATTTTCCACCAGGGAATATTATCTTCTATTATCATTCTAGAATAAATATTCTAATTTGCTTGTGCGTCATATATACATTGAATACTGTTATTCACATTAGTAATATTCCTATTCTAAGAATAATTTTTTTTAAAATATTCTTATTTCTTAAAAGTATTCTTATTGTCTAACTTTAATTCATTTTTTAATCAAAAATATGGATGCTCAAATAAATGTTTAAATGTTAAAAAAAATTGGAGTTTTAATCGCATTTATAATTCATTTTAACTTGAATATCAAAATATTTTTTCTTTTTGTTTTATTGTGTTCAAGTTTCTTGATAGTTTATATATATATATATATATATATATATACAAAAGTATTAGAATCAAGTTAATAGGAAAAACAAAAATCAAATAAAAATTAAACCAAAAAAATTATTAAAAAAATATTAAAAAAAGAATCCGGCCTGAAGACTTTTTCAAGGGTACTACTACTACTCAAGGGTAATACTTTTTTTAATAATTTTTTTGGTTCAATTTTTATTTGATTTTTGTTTTTCCTATTAACTTGATTCTAATACTTTTGTATCAATTCATCTGTGTTTTAGAAGTAGCTGCAATTGCGCTCTCTAAATACTATGAAGTTCCTTTTTGGTTTTAGTTTAAATAGGTAATAAATTTTAGTTGAGATTTCGAAACTGTTTTGTTTCGTTGTTTCGTTTTCAAACTTTTTCTTACTTTAGATTGGTTATATATATATATAAATTTTCGAAATCAAAAGTATTAAGTTTATTAATGTTGTTATCTTTAAGAAAATCCAATACTTCTTTGTTACTAGAAATAATAAAGTTGTCTTCATTTTTTATTTTGTCCAGGATAATTTTTAAGTATTTAAAGAAATGTTTACCCGTATAGTAATTATAACTGCCAGTGCTACAGGTTACGAATCTGAATTTTAATGGATTTTTATGAAATTTAACTGTTGGGAATAAATAAGGATAGTTAAGAGAGCAAGTCTTAGTTTTGGTTTTTTTTTGCGAAAGCTAGCATTCTTTTATCTAATTCCTTTTTCCCGGTGTTCTTTAACATATAAGTTGCATTAGAGTTATATTCATTAATTAAAAGTTCTTTATAATAATATTTACAAATTAAACAGAAATTATTTGCTGATTTATCTATTACTGTAATAACAAATTTTTCTTTTAAATTTTTTATTTCATTTTTTAATGTTTTACTAAAATAAATCCCACGTTCTTTAGATCTGTCAAAATCAGTATTCAATTTTATTTTAATTTCCTTTAAAATTCTCACTTTCCATTCCCCGAAACCTTCCGCAGGCCAATGGTATTTTCTAGATAATTCTTTTTTTAATATTTTTTAATAATTTTTTTGGTTTAATTTTTATTTGATTTTTGTTTTTCCTATTAACTTGATTCTAATACTTTTGTATATATATATATATGTATGTATGTATATGTATAATTTCAATTTAATTAATTTCCAAGATTTTATCTTAATTTAGCCCATAGTAACTTCATTCTAAATATATTCTCTTATTACGTGATCCAATTCCACTTTCGGTTTAATTAATTCCTCTGTAAAACTAATGAGCCATCAGTACTACATATAAAATGAAAGTGATGCTTTCTTTACCCTTGTCAAAGGTCAAAATATGTATTCCATTGGAGCGTGGCCGGAAATCCTATGTTATATAATACTTTTTCTACACTTTGTGATAGTTTAGTTCGTCCCTTTTGCCCTTTCTTTCTGACTTCTGCTTTTGAACGGCGCTGTGGCGGACGTGCCTTGTCCGTGCGTCTGCTTGTAAATAAATTGCTTTCCCGGAATGGATATTAAAATTAAATTAAAAATACAACGTATCGTCTATGTCTTCAAACCTGCACTCTGTTTCAACCAAAATAGTGTTACATATTATTTAGCCGACAGGATTCGAAATTCTTTACATATATATGTTATTTCCTATTTTTTACAATATTTATAAAATGGTATGTAAAACAATTTTTTTTTTATTTTCTTTAATTTTTATTCTTTAATATATTCCATAAATCATGATTACAAATATTATTGAATCCCAAAACTACTATTTCTCAAATTAATTTTTAGACAATGCCACTCTTGTGAAATCAATATATTAGTCAATAATTAAAAATAACTATAAAGTTATCTCAATATTCAGTTGTCATCGGCTACAAAAAACTGTACATACTTCGAGAACTGTAATTCTCGAGGAAGTGAATGAAAGTCAATTACAAAATTACACCCTTACAAACATGATTATTGCAAAATATAAATACAAAACAACCAGCCTGTAATATTTAAATTCTGTAATTTAAATAATCAGTTTTGTTTTTCAAGTATATTTTATTTACTATGCAAAAGAGATTTAATCAGTCTAAGAAAAAATAATAAAGAAGTCATTAAAAATCAAATCTGTTTATTGGCTCATTCCAGTCACGTGAATTAATCACAAAGACTGTGTACAATCGTTTTACATACTATCACAGTTTTTATTCAATGATAAAGAAAGGCACGAATCGAAAACTACTATAATTGCCGAATAATGCATGACAAATATAAAACCTACTGTCATTATATGAAAAAAGATAAACTTTCTTTTTAAAAAATCATAACAATGCTTGGAACAAAGCCAGTGACAGAAATAGATTAAGAATAGTTATTTTTGTCGGTTTTATTGAATGGCAAAGACAATTTTGGAAGTATGTCGTGAGTTTTTTTGATTTAAGTGAACAGATTATACGATTCTTCTTGATAAAACTGCTTTTTGTTTTTCAAAATCCAATTGTTCAATAAAATGCTTTGTTTTGTCATCAGATAAATCCGATTACTATCTTTTTTTTAAATCAATTTCTAACATGATAGACATAACGTTCGGTTAGCTGTATTATTTACACGAATGCCAACATATGTTCTTGGTGTGTATTCTCTCGACACGTGTTTTCTTTTTTCATGCGAAAACAGTTGGCAAAAAGTCACCTTGAGCAAAATGGATTTTTCATTTCATCTACTATCTGCTACTCACCAATTTTATATTACGTGCAAAAAAAGGAAGTAGGGAATTTTTGAGAGGGAATTTAGGGAATTTTTGTAGAGGAATTTATCATTGGTCATTGAAAACATCATAATATTTTAAGGCATATGAATTTCTAAATTTGGACTGCTTCATATTAGACTATTGGTTTTAATTTCATGCGATTGAATTGATTTTCTATGTAATCTAAATCAGTTTGAATTCTTTTTCGAAGTTCCTTTGTGGAAAAAATTATCAATATTTATTGTTCGTAATTTTTAAATGATTTTTTACTCAACAAAACATTTCTGCATAAGCTTTATTTAAGCTCTATGATAAATAGTTACACGAAATTTTTATACATGTTTTTATAAAATTTATAAAGTAAATGGGTGAGTATTATAAATTGAATAATTTATTTACTATAAATATAAATGCTCATATGACGAGTAGTCAACAGTTTAATAAAATTATAATTTTTTTGTATAGTTAATTTTTTTTAATTTAGGCAAACGTTTCAAGATTATGTTAATCCAGTAAATTCATTTTTAACAAACTAACTAAGTTGAAAGATTATTCGTTGATTAAAAATTAATAAAACATTAAAAGTATTGCAAATGATATTTAAAATAGAATGCTGCTCTTAAAATTGTAATGCATTATGTCACTGAAAGTATTTAATTTACGTATCAAATTAATAATAAAAAAAAACCTCCTTAAATTTGCTTGCTAGTAGAATAAAAAAAAAAAACCTTGGAGTTTTAATCGAATTCTGTCTGTTAGATCCGAAGTCCATTAAACTGAAGTTTTATTATATTTTTTCAGTTGCGAAGAAATAGTAACAGATTAAAATTATCTGTTACAAGATATTCGGTAATTTACTTATTCTACTGTTATTTTCGAATACATGGAATTCGAATACACATTCGAATTTTAATTCAACATATTATATTTCTCTATTAAATTATAAATTCGTGAATTATTTCACAAGTGTGAGAATAAGGGTAAATCATTTGACCTCACAATCGCGGGTTAAACTTAAGTGAATATACCATTTAAAATTCAAAAGATTATTTTACTTTGCACAGGAATGAATGTAAGTAGTTAAAAAGTGAAAAGAATACTATTGGTATTATTTTTAAAACTGTCATCAGATTTTATTTAAAAAGGAAAAATATATTAGACAGGCCTCTATCCTTATGGATTAATGTTAGGGTCTGATATAGCCTAATTCCCAGCTCATTGCTGTGTTTCTGCTAGTGAAAGTTTTTTTCCCCTCTTGCGAGGTTTGCAATTTATTTTAACCTTAAATTAGTGTAGCTTGTTTGGTATGTATCATGTGACTTGATATATGTCATTATTTGACTTGTGTCACATGATATATTGACTATACTGCAAGGATAAGCCGAACTTTTGAATAAAAAGTTCATTATTTAAATTTAAATTTTTTTAATCTCAGATTTATATAAGTATTTTCACAGTAATTTGCTTAAAATTTTATTTTAAGGTAAATTTTTCAAGGAAAATAAAATTTAAAAAAAACTGTAAAGAATTAAAAAATGATATTATTTGTTTTTCAGAAAAAAAAAAGCGTAAGAAATTTGTATCCAAAACAAAAAGAAAGCTCGCATTTTATTGAAAACATTCTCTTTTTAGAATCAAGTTAAGAAAACAAATCAGGCTTTTGTTATCCCAAAGATTCTAATATAGTTTTAAAGATAAAATTTAGATTATTATATCTGAATACAACATCATTTTACAGTATATTTTTACATTTAATATATTTATTAATTTTTATTACTCGAATAAAATAAGAGGAAGAGTTCATATGACATCACAATCACGTAATAAGCTTAACTGCGCATGTCTTCTAATATCTAACTGCATATCTTTTGCTGCATTGTGGCATCACATAATTACTTTTTCTTCTGGTCAGATGCGCAGTAGATTTTCAAACCCATTTGACGAGTGTCATATGAGTTTGGATCTATTTCATTTTATGGTCATTTTTATTAGACAGCTATGAAATGAAAAGAATTAAAAAAATGAATATTGTTGCTAAAGGTTAATTACATTTAAGTGCTTTAAACCGGTAACGAGCATGTGATGAGCTTTCGAAAAACAATGTTGAATGCTTTTTTTTTCTTTCCTTTTCAGTGATGGCGGCAAGTGTCAGTGACATTGATTTAGAACATTCTGACTCGAACTTGAAAAGAAAAGAACGACTTTCTGCGTCGTTCCAAGTTCAAAACAACGAACTAAATTACTTTTTTTATACTCTCAGACAGTATATCCATTTAAGATGTTGTCACAGATAGTTAGTTATTCCTCTTTAATTACTTTATACACAGTAAGTTTATTTGTCTTTCGACTTGTATTTTAGTATCGAATATGAAAAGAAAAAAGGATTCGGCGCTCGATTTATCAGACGATATAAAACAGTGAGAAGACTATGCTAACGATTTTGTTTACTCGTAAAATATATTCCATTCAAAAAAGAAAAATGGCCGTCAATGGTTTTTTTCAACTGTTTAGTCTGTCCGACGCTTCTTAGGCGGCATTTACGGTTTGTTAATGTTTTCCGTTTATCGCTGAATCTGTTGCAGTTTGAAAAATAAGGAAGGAATAAATTAAAACAGTGTTTCAATCATAAATCCAGTTCCCTGTATGATATTCAACTTCTTTTTCCTTTCTTTCACTTCTCTCCATAGTCCAAATAATGTCATATCTTTTTAAATGCGATTGAAAAAAAAACTAGTTTCTGCATTTAAATAGCAACATTAACTTTAGTTTAAGTTAAGTGCAGTAGTTTCGTTTTTTTTTAAGGATATTATTGTTTTCATTATTTATGTTTGCAAAGCTCGTAACAAAATTTGAAATTATTGTTTAAATATATTATATTATACGATATTTTTAAGTAACGGTTTATATATTTTGATAAAATATATTAGTTTTTTTAAATTTCTTTTGCCTAAAATTGTTTTGAATAGATCTATTTTTATTTTGTCATATGAGTTATACTGGGCAAATAACTACTTTCTACAGATAGTCAGATTTGATGGCAAACATTATTTTCAATATCATACATTTCATGCATTCTTAAGAGAAATTGATATTTATGTAATTAATCAATTAATGAAAATATCTTGTTTCGTGCATTTTTGTTAAAATATTATAATTAATTATATATGATTAAATAAAACCGTTTTTGTTGCTTATATATCAAATAACAGTAAAAGAATTATTAAAGTGATAGTCAAGTCTTTTATTCTAGTATCATTAATAGATGGGGATTTGCAGTGATTTTTATTTATGCAACAAGTTCTTATATTAATCTTATTTTAAAATTTCACTAAAAACTATATAAATGCCAAACTTTCCTTGAAAAAAAAAGGTTTATTTACATTTTTTATAAGCATTCTTAGAAATGGAAAAAATATTTTTCTGAAGGTTCAAAGGAATGGATTTTTTTTTCAATAAAAGGATAACATTTTATCTCGAACTTTCTTTAAATAATTATTATAAACGTAATGGTGGAAGCATGAAAATATTAAATTGTAATTTTTAGTGAAATAACTTACTACATATAGAGAAATAAGATCCACACAATTATTTATTTAGTCATAAATTTTAGAAAGAAACTAAATTATCAATTGTAATTCTTCGATAAAAGAAAAAATTTTTACGATTTTCCTTCGGTTTTTATAGTTTATAAGCTAAAACTCAGAAAACGTATTATTATAGCTGAATTAAGCATGACAAAAATTTTAAAAATGGAAAAATTAAATTTTTTCGATATTTTAATCAGAAAACTTCAAAATTATTTCAAAACAAAAATATGTAAGAATATTCTAAGCTAAAATGTCATTGCAAATTTGAATGAAATTATTGAATTTTATTTATTTGTTTTTATTCTTATAAAAATTCAATTAAAGAATAAATAAAGCATGTTCAATTAAAGAAAAAAAATGCAGTGTAAATGTTCTTAAATAAATAATTCAACTAAGTTATTTTTTAATATTCTTATATTTGTACTTATTTTCGTAAAATATCTTTTTTGTTGAATTTTTGAATTCTAATTATTAAGAAAAATGTTCTTTATTAATTGTATTGAAAAGTTAATTAAAATTTTTATTATGTTTATTACTGAATTTGTAGGAATTTATATGTTATGCATAATTTTTTTATTTTATTTGCAAAAAATGGGGTGTTGTGCTGCACTTTAAAAGTGCTGTGTTTAAAAACGGGGGGGGGGGGGGTCTTTGAGCTCATATTAACAATGAACGAAAAACCTCCTTTCAAAAAACCTCATCATATTCAAATTCTTCTGTGATATTTTAGATAGAAGTCCTGTGCTACAAAATGAACAGCATTTTTCTTCCTGGTTTTATGTGTTTCGAGCTAAACCTTTTAATTTCTACTTGCAGTATACAATTGGAAATAAAAAATTTTGGAATTAAAAAATAAAATCGTTATTTTCGATTCTAATACTTGACAGAGCATTAGACATTAGTAAGCTGAATATCTATGTTTTAGTAAAATTCTTTCGCATTCATTCAATCATTTTAACAATACTAAAACATTTTATTAGCATGTTTCATTTGCAACTTTCTCATGAGTCTGATTCATAATTCTTCCTGTCCGTATCTTATGGTCGCCACCTTATTCGGTCAATCTTTTTGACCTCTCTTCTACCTGTCTGTTGAAGATGACTGTCACCTGTTTCGGTTTTGCAATCGCTTATGACATTGAAGTGTCAAGCGCTCGCTTTATTAGGTCAGGAAAAACTCTGGCGGCTCAGCGATGCACTTCTTCACTTATGCAGCCTTGATAGTGAATGCATAAATTCAGTTTCTACCGTTCGCTGGTTCTTTGTTCAAAGAACGACTTCATGTGTTCAATTAAATTTTGAAAAAATAAATAAACTAGAATTAGTTTTTTCTATAACTTGGAAAGAGTTCCCACCGTGAAATGAAATTTAGCAACTCATTTAGAAATAATTTATGATTTATAGCAACTATTTTGAAATGAACGTCTCATACGACAAATTGGCTTGCTTTATATACATGAAATTTATATTTAATGCGGTATGGACTACATTTCATTAATTTTTTTTTAACGGAAGAATCGGGTGATGCATTTCGTTTCGCTGATATCAAATTGCAAAAACTTTAGAAACTTTGAAATTCTCTAATTTTTTTTTATATATATGTCTATTCAGAAACGTTTGATGAATTATAAACATAATTCCTTTTTCGATTCTTTGAATTAAATGACTTCCAATTAACATAATTAACCAAATGAGAAATATGCCCCTCTACAATCAGTTAAACACAAATGAAAAAATTTGATCCTTTAATCCAAAACTTAGTAGCGTGACAATGTTTTACGTCTGATTCATATATCTTTATCTTACTTTCAAAATTATTATTAATTATTCAGCTGCGATAAGGTACACACAAAAAATGTATTTAAATCCAGTAACTCAAACAATGAAAAATATTGCGATAAAATATACTTAAAGATATTTTTAACAATTTGTTAAAATTAAATAAAACAATTCCACGGATATAAAATAGATATAATTGAGAAATTAATTATTTTTTTTAATTTTAAAGTGATGTACAATTCATGGGTTTTTTTTACTGTAATATGCTCCGCTGTTTTAGAAGTAAAAAAAAATAACAATTTTATAAATCTAATTAAAATTTTGTGACCTTTCTGAATAAGTACCTATTATTCAAAAAGTAATTGAGTACCATATTTGGTAATCCTAGATCTCAGCGGTTTAATTTTTAAAGCCATTAAAATTTTGATTGATTAATTTGTTTTATTTTTAAAGCCATGTTTTAAATATGATATATATTATCATATTTTTATCATAAGTATATCTCAGAATTTACAGAAAGCGTCTAAAAATATTATAATGTTTATAAAGAAAATATCAATCAGAATAGGAAATTTGTTTTTGCTTCTAATCTGAGCAGTTTCTGTTCCTTATTTAGAGCTGGTCGAAGAAGGTGTACGAAAATGATGAAATACATGAGTAGAAAACTTGATAAAGGAAAAAAAGAATAAATATTTAAAAAGGTTATTTTAAAGAGGCTGACTGTCTTCTGAACAAAGATGAAAACATGACATTTAAGTAAATATGTAGCAGCTGCAAAAGAGTATATTGTCCACAGTAAAAGAAGAAAAAAAAAACACTATATTAACAAAAATAAACTTTATCGTTATTTATTTATTTTTATGAGCTATATGTGTACAATGTTTCTTAAAATTGTGAATATTTCTTTTAAATATATTCTTCAATTCTTTAAGAAAATATTTATTTTTGTTTTATGCAAAGTCGATAAATTTAATACTTTTCTGGTTGACACATAGATATAAATTGCACAATGTCAATTACTATGATGTACCAGAACCAGTATAAATCGTATCGTCAGTATCATATCAGTAGTATAAATCGTATATATCAATATGATATTAATAACTAAAAATTAAGAATTTCTTAAATAAAATAATATAAATGGAGCCAAATACAATGATTCCAAAAAGTATTTGGACATATCAGAATTTAATAGAAAAAAAAATAGCTGTAGAAATTAGAAAATTTACATTTTTTCATATCATCACCATTTTTGCTTAAACCAACATAATTTATTTTTTAAATACTTATTTATTTTTTCTGTAAAAAAAGGAAATACAAAAACAAACAAGGAAAGAACATGTTATTAAAATTTTCAGAAACCAAAATATTTTCCCATAAATTCATCAATAAATCTATAATTTCCGCTACTTCTTTGCTTTTACATGACGTTAAAAATTTGACTTTTATAATAAAAATATTTGCAAAAATCGTTTGCTTATTGTTAGGAAATTAATTGTAAACATATTCCAACGAACGTCGTTAGAAATTTGATTATTTTTCATAAAAAAGTGATCAATTAGCTCAAAATGTTGTTAAATTGATAAGCAGTATGATCATATATTTTAAACATGTAAATTACAACAAAAACGAAATAAAAAAAAGGGCAATCAACTCCGAAGATCAACTCGGAATTATCAAAAAGTGTAATAATATGAAAGGAATTCTCATAAAAGTATTCAAATATAATGAGATCAACTTGATTAAAAAATATTGCATTCAAATCTATAGATAAACTTGCGCAACGTTTCACATGAAACTGTTCAAAAAATGTGTTCCACGACTCATGTAAAGTTCATGTGGTCCTGCACTTGCGTTCCACTAAACGAAAAGTTGTTTTGCAATAATTTCGATTGTTTCAGACTGTATCTAAATTTTTTAAAAACAAATTTAAATTCTCTTTTACAATTTCACGTAGGTTCGTTAATTTTGAAAATTCTCTTCGGGTTTTTATCGATATTTTCACGATTTTTATTATGAATATTTGAAAATTTCCTTTCAAAAATTTACATCCAATATTTTTAATGTTATTTGATCGCAGACCTTGTCACAAACATTGGTTAACATTACTATCTGGATGAAGATCAGTCCGGGTACGCTTTTTGAATTTGTTTAAGGATGCGATTCGTTGATTCTTATTGCATTCTATCGTATGACCGATGGTCAGCCAAGCACATCATTTTCGTGACTTTCATTTTGCTTTCTTTGTCGCTGTGTAGGGTCGTGAGAGCAGTTTGACTTTGATCAGGAACCGAAATGGGTGCTTGATCTTCTGTTCAGATGAGACGAAAGAGTCATTACCTTTTTTTTTCTGAAAACTTTTTTATTTGTTTTTTTATCAAAACAAGGTCAGGACTATTGCGTCGCAGGCACAGTCTGCTTCATCCAAAAATGATAAGAGCGAAAAAGCAATTAAATAAAAGATGACAGTGATGCTGACCAGGAGGATGTATATAAGGAAAAATTAGCACCAGATAAGTGCTTTGTTTCGTTCTTTTCTTGTGTTTTTGTTGACAAGTCATCGAACCGTATATAGTGCGTCTAATCGTCAAATTGATTAGCTTCCAAGTGCATTTGCACTGCAATAAAAAAGACAGCAAACAGATATGAATGGAATGCGATTCATATCTTCTTATTCAGTCATCTGAATAGAAATCAATTTATTTATTTGTAGTTGACGCATTCCGTAGGCTCGGAAGAGTCACAATGGAATATAAAGATTGATCATTTAGTTAGATTAGTTTTGTTTTGAAACTGCATGCACGAAGCCGCATTTTAAGAACTGATATGCCTTTAGAATTAGAGTTTTTATAATGGTAAATGGAAGACCACATGGCACGATACAGATTATACGAGTACCAATTTCTTTAACTTGTATTAGGGGTCAACAATCATATGTTCTTTTTCCAACTACAGCTGTTACTATCCTAATGCAAATAGGATCAGTCAGATGAAATTCGTAAGATCCTGAAGATTAAATAATTGCAGTAAAAAATCATCATTGAAATATCTATTTTGTTACCGTTGTACATGAATTCTGGTTAAGTTACAAAATCGTGTGCAAATGTATCATCAAAGCAAAATACAGAATTATGTGTAAATGTATCGTATCTTTAGCACAATGCGCAATGTATTTTTTTATCATCACATAAATAATGCTATTTTGATATCAATCATATTGCATACGGTATAAAAATATCCGTAGCCTGCAGGCAATCATTCGTCCCACTGACATAATCACATACAATTTTAAAAAATTAAATGAAAGGACAACAATAGGAAAACAGTATTTAATACTGGACTGAAAATGAGATTTCCATCAATAGTTTTCATTAGTTCATATTTTAATATTAGAGAATGATTTAAAAATTTAATTATAAATTTGTAGCTAAAGCTGAATAATATTGGAATTTAATATTAATTCTGAAGCAATTTCGTTTGATAGGAAAATATACCATCATTTGGCATCCTAGGAAATTGTCTATGATCGCCTAGTAACCTTGCCTCAAACCGGCTACTCTAACCCGTCCTGAGGCACACGGAAAAATCTGAGTGACCTTACCGTCGCAACAGCAACACTGGCGGGAACTATCATTGAATTCTAAGGGCCAACATCGGCCACGGTACAACCCTTCCCTTGGGAAGTACATCCCGTCATCGGTGGTAGGAGCCGACACCCACCCTTTTTGTACCCACCAAGGTGAAGAGAATCAACCACCATGCTAGAAGCTTCTCATCCTCAATTACGAGGTCCCCCCCCCGCCGGGGAGAATGATCGCCTAATAAACTTTGCTACAAACTATATCAAAATATCAGGTAAAATCGAGCTTCATAATACAGGATGAGCACAAATGATGGACCCGATTTTAAAAAATTAAATTTTTGGTTTCATATTTCAATGGTTCTGAATGCTGAACAAATGCGTTCTTTATGTTCTGAATTTTTTTGTGGGGTTACGTCAACGATATTGTTTACGCACCACCAATGCCGAAAACACTGTCAGAACTTAAGAAACGCATTTGTGCAGCATTTAAAATCATTGACAGAGTGATGCTACAAAATGTTTGGAATGAACTGGATTACATATTGGACGTATACCGCGTAACAAAAGAGTCACACATCGAACATTTGTAACTGAAAAAAAATTTATATATTTCTCTTTAAATTTATGTATCACTTATTGGAATATATGTACAGTAGTTTCGAAAATAGAATTTTTTTAAAAATCGGGTCCATCATTTGTGCTCATCCTGTATTTAATGATTCCTATATATGAGTTTGGAGATGTTATGATTTCATGTATAAAGATATGTTTTAGCGCATTACCATGGTTTGTTTTAATGTCTCCTAGAAAATCGTCTCTAAATAGACAGCACTACTAAACTTCTTCTTCTTTTTTTTCTTTTTTTTTTGTCAAAATGTCACTAGAGGAAGAAGGAACTTAAACAAGCAATAATAAATACTTTGAATGGGTTTTTTTTTATACACTAGGTATGAACATCTGGTCTCGTGTTCATGCCTGATGTGAGAATGAATGATATTGCTTGCTGTATTATTTCCCATGCTTTGTTGCGTACGAGTTTATGTTAAAAGTAAGTCATGTTTGCAAGCTAAAATCTAAAAAGCTGTCTTCTTAGATTTTATCAAACATAAGAATTCTAACTTGTCTACTCCTTCTCAAGAAAGTATATGGCTTTGTTGAAGGTCTCGTCAAATTTGAGCAGTTGTATATTTTTTACTACCGTTGAGAGACAAAGCTTGACAGATGTTTCAATAAAACAACAATAATGCACCGCAAGACAAAACATTTATGACAGAAATTTGTTTCGCAGAGCAACTCAAGCAAACGTTTATTTTTCGAGTGAATGCAGCATTCCTCAGTTTCATACCGGAGATAATGTATTGAATGTCTTTAGGAACCGAACAAATTATGCTAATTTTTTTTTTTTATTTCAGATATACGGAAAAAAAAGGCTGTGACTGATACAGATGCGAATCTGGTCGTTACAATAATTGGAAATTATTCGCGTTTAGACAAAATAAAAAAATCACAATTGCAAGCGGTTTTATACAGGTTTCGCCTGAAAATCTACTTTATCAATTTAAACTCAAAAATTGAAATCTTAACGTTTAATCAATATTATTCAAACCTCATTGTCAACATTAATTGGTAATTGAATTTGAAATTTAAAATTTAAATTATCCCACGAATTTTTTAAACTTTTTAAGATTTAATTCCTGTAAATCCTAAACCAACTGTAATTTCATTAACTCTCCTCTTTTGTATTCAGCTCTAGTTTTTCTAGTTTTCAATATTTTCTAAAGAGTTAATCTCATATCGAATTCATTTTATAAGAGTTAAAAGGGCCATTTGGAATTAAATGAAATGGTATAGCACTTAAAACCGTAGACGACTCACTGCTTCCGTTGCAATTAGATTTAATAAGGATTCTAATTTCAGTTGGACTATTGCATAACAGGCGACTTTGCTTCATTGGGTAATATTAATTCTTTTTAATATTAGTATAAATAAAAGTCATTGTGGTTATGTATATATGCATGTTCCACATCTCCTCTTAAGCAATTGGGCGAATTCAGAGAAATTTTTTTTCACTTATTATATAAGATATGAGAAAGAATAATTGGTAATTATTCAAAGTAACTGTAAAATTTTTCAAAATACAAAAACTGATTATTCAATTAATTAGAAATTTACAATTTTTTTTTCACTTTGAACGGGTCAACAAATATTGTTTAAATTTCTAACAACTAAATTACTTATTTTAATTTCTTCTTCGTCTAGTAAATTTTGACAAATACGATTGGTGGGGCTGCCTGTTTAGAGAACGGTTTCTTAGGAGATATTTAATAATTTCTTTTTACGGTATTTTAATTCATCCTAAAGTAGTTAGCAAGTTTAAAAATCAAATTTAAGCCAATCACTGAAATGAAAACAACCTTTCTTATACTTTATTGTTTGTGAATACGATTTGTAGTACTAATATAACAAATATTAATAACTTACTGAGAAAATTAGTTGTCGTTTTTTTAAAAAAATTGTCTACTTCAATTGATATTCTAATATTAATTGAAAGCAGACGATAAAGATTTTAGACGCTAAAAATATTTTACATATTATTTTATATCATTTAATACAAAAATAATGTTAAAAATATCAAACACGAAAAAATTTTAATAACGAGCAAAGGTGGGTAGACAAGTCTGCTGACGATGTCAGCGATTTTAAGCCAAGTTTTAGCGTCTCTTGTTTCAGTAGCGCCACCTAGGGTCTGGAGTTCGTCTTAGTTACTCATGCATCACAGTCTTATTCATCAGGCGACTTCATTCATACGTTTCATTCCCTCATCCACAGATCGTAATTTAGACCTGAATCAGAGATCACCTCTGATCCAATTCCCCTAACGGTATGGTCCCGACTTGAAGGACTTTGTGGCTACAGCAAATTTATACGTGCACCAGCCACCATGTACACGGAGAGTGTCCGACCGGCGGGATACAAACTCACACCCAAGGGATGCGAATTCAACTCCCTATCAACCAGGTTATCCCGGCCTCATGGGAACTTGTAGTTACAGTTGTAGCTTCGTGTCAGATTTTCAGAAAAGATACCTACGATACATTTTCCCCGATGGATTCAATAAAAATCTTGCTAGTATCATGCCAAAATCAATATTTTCAAATTCTTATTCGTCAATAACATGCAAAACATTCGCAGCCTTATCCAAGCTTCAGAATTTTATGCGCGGAGAGAGAATAAAATTTTTATCGTAGAATATCCGAGAAAATTTCGAAGAGACCACTTTCGAATCCAGAGAGTTCTAAATCATTATTAAAATTATCAAAATCTCTAAGTTGAAGTTTTTGACAATACCAATAATCAGCTTGTACGAAAAAGTATAAAATTATCTCATATATCGATTATAAAAATTTTAACGTTTTATATAATTACTTTAAATGCAATATTATATATGTGTTTGTATGTGTGTGTTTTATATATATCAATTGTATAATTCATGACCAGAAATTCAACTTCTTTTTTTAAGATATTTGTTTTCAAATGTAACGCAACTTCGTTTTCATCTAGAACGTAGCATGGCCTTGTGTGGACACACGTGGAGCTGAGAGAACATATCTTCACGAACGGAAATTATGAATGCAAAACACGCCCTTGATTTGTCGTAAAACATTTATCTTCCTCGCAGGTGATTTGTCTTCTGCCTGAAAAATGAACTGCTTTAAGTATAATTGTACTCGTTTATGATGCACATCTGTCTAAAGATTCTGTTGGTTTTGAATAAAAATAAATCCATATGCATTGAACAAAATGATAATTTATAAAATACCTCTGCATAAATTTGTATTTGTCAGTTGTGAAAGCAGAACTAAAAATAATGACTCAAGTTTACAAAATTTTTAATTTAATATTTTTGAAAGATCGTTGCTTTTATTTTAGTACTAGCTGTCTTTGATACTATTGCAGAAGTCTTACGCCATTCTGTTTATTTTATTATGTATTTCCTTTATTTTCTGTCAACTCCCCTAAAACGGGATCTTTAATTTGAAGTGGAAATGATTAAACTTCGCCTAATACAAGAATTTGTTTTTTCTGAAACCAAATTTTTTTAAAAATATGAGCGCAGAACACAGAATCGATCAGCATTGAAATTTTATATAATTCTGATTCATCATAAAATGGAATTTTTATTTTTAGTTCCAAAAGGATTTATATTATATTACATCGTAATATGGATCTAATGATCTGACCTGTAAAGTGTTTTGAATGATTTTTAATTATACGTGTCTCGATTAGATAATATGCCAAGCTATAAGCATTGTCAGATTAAAAATTAAAACAATTTAAATATTATTATTTTTCTTCGGTTAATCGCTATTAAGCAAGTCATAATTACACAATTTTTATAAGACCCGATAAATTTTATATAATACAATAATATTGTTTTTTAGGAATTTTATCTTAAACATTTTCATATTCTTTAAAAATTTTTTCTATAACTTAAAATAATTTTTAAAAAATGAAGCTTAACAGCCAAGGAAATATTCGATTAAAGTTGGAAGTACTAGACACAAGAATGCTGCCTGTGTTTTGTAGAAATAAGCTTTAGATAACATTAAAAACTTTCCTGGCAAGGGAAAGAATGGAAAATGCTTTGATGCCAGATAAACTGTTGCCAGCGATAGATTTCAGCTGGGAAAAGTAGGTAGCTGCAAAGTATAATAAAAAATTGTTACAGATCTATTTGTCAAATAAATAAATTTGTGAAGAACGCAAATTTAATATATTTTATAAAATATTAAGATAACATTAATGCTTTTTCAGATATAATTTTTCCTATCTATTTCATTACGTTTAATTATGACAATATTTATTAATACTGATCGTCTGCTAAATATTATTATACATAAATGTAAATCTCAGACAATCAGGAATCATAATAAATAAAAACAAATAAAAGCATATCACTATATTACTAACATAGAAAAATAACCTGATCATTAACTTGTTAATTAAACTAAAAATGTGTCTAGATGTGAAAGTAAATGGACTAATTTATTATAAAAATTGGCCTCATAATTTGCTCTGCTTAAAGCCTCAAAATGACTAAAGCTGATTGTTGGTTATGAAAAAAAATGACTGACTAGGAAGAACTAGAAGCTGATATCAGTGGATCATTTCTAAAAAATGAAAAAAAAAACAAAACATCCTATAAAAAGAAGATTTAAAAAACACGAAAAAAGAAAGGTCAGTGCACGTTTTACGGATATTTTTTTTTTCCGAAATTCCAAAACTGTTACTTTAGACAAATTTTCAGATATAAAGAGTTTTTACATATAAGTAATGCATTTTGTGAAACGCAGTGACATTCCTTGAAGTTTTACAGCTAAGTCACCCGGTACCGGTAGACTTGCCAACCTCAGAATCCGTCTACCGTTCCTCCATGGGACGAAGAACAAAAGTATAAATTCCCGCCTTTTGCAAACAAAGGAACAGCAATCAAACGACATGTGTCACGTCTTGAGGAGAATAAATCTTCCAAAGTATGACTCAGCGGTTCATAATAAGCTATCAGAAGCATTTATCGATGCGTTCGGATTGTTTGTACGGTGACGAGGAAGGATACCACAGTTCCAAAGCTGACAAGATTAGCATAGAAGAATCAGTCCGGAACAATTCGTTTCTTCCCGCCCAAAAATGATGACCACATTTTAAAATGGAATGTAGGTCACCCATTCCTTTACGCCATGTGCTACCTAAAGTCCTAGTCGTGTACTTGATTCAATTCAAAAAAGACATATATGGAGTCGATGAATATTCCAATGAAGAAGGCTGAATTTATTTATGTTTTATTGAATTTGCCCCAGACGATTTTTTTGTATGTATATATATTAACATAATTTAAGCCTACTTGAAAAAAAAAACTGTGAATCAATTCCAAACATTAATAGTTATTTCAGTTTTCCTTTTTCGTTCTTTTTTTTAGCAGATTTGAAAAAATATTTTTTTTATGCGAGACGTTTTGCATTTCGTAATATTTTTTTAAAATATTTATTACTAATAATATTGTTTTGTTTTCTCTTTATTTTACTTTCTGTGCAGACACGAAAAATTCAGAAAAATATTAACAATGATCGGTATATATTGCCGTTTTTAAAGAAGGTTCATTTTTGCTATTTAATTTTTTTGTTTAATGCAGCAAAATTATTTAAATGAAATTAATTTAATTTAATTACCTAAATTGTTTTAATAAATCTGAATATTGCAATGTATATTTTTAATTTTTTTAAATCTCTCTCATTTTTATTTACATTTTTTATTTATGAAGAAAAGCTAATTCTTACAAACACACAAATTTAAATTGTTTTCAAATTTCATATAAATGAAACAATTTTTTTCCCGTAATGATCCGAAGATTTTATTTTCATAATAAATTTCTTTCTAAGCTTTACTTCTGAATTTGTAATATTTTTTCAGGAGAAAAAATACGATTCTGTTTTTATAATCAACAAATAAATATGTTGAAATTTTGGATTTCAAGAATTTTGTTCTAGGTTTGATTATTGATTAAATTATTAAAATTTGTTTTAAGGTTTTTTTAGTTTAATTATTGTTCTACTTTAATTGTTCTTTATAATATTTAAATAATTAATAAGGACTCTTGAAATTAGTGCTGAAAGCTCACAAGGTGATGCCACTCATACAAAATCGATATTTAATTAAATTGATGGTTCAACTAATAATAAAATTCATAAAATATTTAATTAGTATATTGTGATAGGAGATGTACAAAATTAAAAAATTTCAAACCTCTAGTGCAGCAAAAAAATGAAAAATCAATTTAAAAAAATCCATGTTTATAAACATGAAATGAATCAATTTAAATAAAAATGTGTACTAGAAAGTCAGAAATAAAATGAAACGAAATTAATTTAAACTTTACAATTCAACAGCTGCGTTGAAAAATCTTTGAATAACTTAAAGAAATTTTTAATAAATTGAAAAAAAATTTTAATTGTGTCAATGTTACATTTAAATACTAAATTAATTGATTTCGCAAATAAACTTTGGATAAAAAATTTGGTTTCCCTTGAAATGTTTTTAAATTTTCAGCACTTTTCGCAAGAAAAATACAGTATTGATTTATATAATAAACCAATGGCTACAAACAAATTTTAATTTACAGAGTTTTATATTTAAAAAAATTCGTAACAGAATTTTTTGTTCTTGAATTTGATTGTTGTTATATGTTGACACGTTGGGAAATTTTGCAATAACCCAGAAAATGTGTGTAATAAATTATCTGGAGAATTTAAAAATAGTGAATTTGCAAAGAAAATGAGATGTGAATATGGCAGAGCAATTTTAATCAAAAAGAATGATTAGCAAAATTTTAAAAGTGAATAAGAAATCAGTCTTTATTATAAAAATTATGCAACCTGTTCAAAGCATTTGAGAAACTTATCTAATCTAACTAAAATCGCACTTAAAATATTAAATAACAGATCTTCAAGGTTTTAAGTTATTTACAAAATGCAGTTTGAAGATGCCATTTTTCCCCTGGCACAATTTAATGAGAATTTTCATATCTTGCCTATGTTTTCAAGGAAAGTAAATTTTCTTATCTATTAAAAAGAATACCGAATTTAAAAAAATGCTATCACTCATTTCTAGCAGGCAAAAAGTCTTTGGCAAACAAACTGGTTCCAGCAAATTTTGAGATTGCACAATTTTATGTAACAGTTCTTGTCATTGTGTGCAAACATTGAATTAGAAGGTGCAAACGATTTCCGTTGCTACCCTTTTGTGTAGTGGAGCAACATTTTGTGTGGGAAGAGCGTAATTGTTCTTATTTCATTGCCATGTTTTCTTTCTTAGAAGAAGACACGTGCGAAACAATTAAAAACATCTTGAGTCGAAATTACTTAAGATGCTCTTCTAAGAATTGCTTTGTGATTTGTAATTTCTTTTTTTCAGAAAATTGATTAATGGAAGTATAGTACGAAAACGAACACAAAATTAATTCGAAAAAAGAATATAAAATTACACAGAAGAAGAAAAAAAAATTGACGATTTTTTTCAACAGTGGGCTTTAATTGTTTCATTATTTATCAAGTTAATATAGAGAAATATTAAATGATAATATCTTAAGTTTGAATATAAAATTAAGAGCAATAATAAACATTATTATTTATTTTAAAATTATCTTTGACGAAAAACATCGGTAACACACAGTACAGAAAAGTGGCATTAATTTTCTCGGTGTATTCAAAGTATAAATTATATTTGAATTAAACGAATTTTTGATCTTCCTTTACCTTAAACCCTTCATATATTTTTGACCCCATTTTCACCTCTTTTTTTAATAAAATGACATCGAATATATTATCTTCATCTTTTATGGGAAGACGGAAAATAAAATTTAAAAAAAAGTTTTCTGATATTAAAGGAATATATAATTTCCTTGTAACTTGTTAATTAATTCTCTGATTTCTAAATAAATTCTTTCCTTGAAAATTATGAACTTGACATTGACAAAAAATTAGAATAAAATAAGATTCATAATTCATTTGTTTCATTTAATTGCATTCTTAACTGAAAATCATTATATTTTTAAAACATTTTATAGAAAAATGTTTAAAAATTTCTTTTATTTCCTCGTATGAAAAAAAAAAAAGATTAAGATTCCACAAATTTTCAAATTTTTTCTCAGAAATGGTTCAGAGGAAAAGTTAAGTTTCAATATCACGTTCACATTCTATATAATATGGGAAATGCCATTTACGAGCTTTACATTTTCTTTTTCATTGGAAAAATGACGAATATTGTTTTAAGACTGAATTAATCCAAATATCCGTCGCATTTACTAGACATTTAAATTCGTCGAAGACAAACATCTTATAGCTAGTGTGGTGTAGAATGTTAAAGAAAGGTTTCCATATCATGTGTTATCTTTGTCAACGGTTTGCAATTCAAAATCCAAACTAACTCTTGTTCAGCTTCAAATCTGCACATTTATTTAACTGAAATAAATTATCTTTATAAAATGTTTTTTTGAAAAAAATCATCATTTTTATTTTGTATAATGAAATAACATATTCATAAATATGGGATTTCAACATTACAATGTTTTGATTTGACGCAACTCATTCATTTAAGGCAATTAAAAAAAGAGAAGTCTATAGTTTCAACTTCAATTTAATGTTCATTATATTAGATATCATATGTATCAGTTTCGAACATAAACCCAGACATCATTAAATACCATGGATCTGTGGTAACTTTATACCAACCATTCAGAGTCAAGATGAAAGAAAGTCATTTAAGTAATTGAAATGGATGATTAAGTAACTGAAACAGATGGAAGATCATAATAAATTAACTTTTTTATTAAGAACATTCTGATATTACATTCGTGAATACAGGCAGATCACGTTTATTCGTTTTCGTAGGAACGTGCTTTCTGTCCTATGAAACATAATTTTGTGCTAGTTCTTGTATCGGTCTTGGATTTCCCACATTATTTGATATAGCTCATGTATCGCAGTCTTATCTTTCCCTTTTGACTTAATGAACAAACAGATTTTCAGTAAAAGGTCAAATGATCATCCTGATGTCAGGTTTTGATAACAGCAGATGGCAATATTCTCACCTTTTTTAATGTAAATGAAGAAGGTTCGCAAATTTTGACAAGTGCAACATTTGGAATTAAAGCAATGTTAATTAACATTGCATTTCAATGTTAATTAATTAACATTGCATTCCAATGTTAATTAACATTGGAAGTGCAAGGTATTGAATTTCGATTGTATTTTTAGCAAATTTCAAGAAATTGCAAGTGATAAAATTTAATGATTATTCATTTATTCCAGTATTATGATGAATTCAACTTTACTACTAACTAACTAACAACCTAACTTTACTAAAACAACTGTTTTTGAAAAATACTGAGGAAAACAAACGCATTTTTGAAATACCAACATTCAGATGTAAACACCTTTTACAAAACTGAAACAATTAATTAGTTGATTGATTTAAAAGATTTAGTTTTTATATTTCTAAGAATTTACGAGTTAATTAAAATCATTTTTAAACAAATTTAGACTTCAAAAAATATTACAATATTAGGATTAAAAATTAATCTTATGTTAAAGCTGGTGATAAAAATAAAATCATATCATTTATGGACACATATAGGCTAATAAAAGAATAGTAAAAGTTTTTTTCCCTTGAAAAGTTTTTTCAAAAAGGCTTACGCTTTACATGTACCTCCCCCCCCCTCGCCCAAAGAATCTTTATAATATTTAAAGTCTGTTAAAAGGGAATCTGAAACATGGCTTAAAGATTTTAAATTATGAGAAGAAAGATTCGAAAAAATTGTATATGGCATTATTTCTATGCTTGAAAATACTTATTGGTGCGAGCAATTATTTCCCTTTTTGTGAGCAATTATTATTATGAAAAAAATGAAGTCTTCTGTCCAACCCAGAAAACCTAACGTTAACCATGGATGATATTTTAAAATATTTACTGTAGGCAAGATATCCTTCAAAGTAGGAAAAAATGATAGCACAGATGAGATGGCAAATGTTAAAAAAGAAAGACAAACTTTACACCTCCTAAAACATACCTCCTATCTTTTTGCCTTCTGTCTTTACAGAATAAACTCAAATTTTTATAAATGCTTATAGCTTTGCAAATTACCTTATTTATTTAACCTTCGAAATCCTAGTTGAAAAAAAAATTAGCATAGACGTACGTGATGTATGTCAGATAATCTTGGTTTTTTATTTAATATTCTTAATATTCTTTATTAATTTGCATATATTTTTATAAATTTTTCTTTTAAATGCTGTATATTCGATGATTGACATAAAAATAAATTTAGACTTCTTAATTTGAGATTATACTAAATGAATGAAAATACGGATATCAAAAGTTAAATCACACTGCCAAATAAAACTCAGCGACAACTATTAATTTTAAACTTTAATAATTCTTTTCTTTCTTTATTTCCGTTAATTTAAAATATTTATAGGAAATCTCATGCATGAGCACTTAGTAGACTTTTTATGCTTTAAACTTTAGAAAAACTCAAGTGAAATTAATTTAATAATAAACTGTTTAAACGAAAAATAAAAACATAGAAGAATTTATCCATTCAAGAAACAATTAATGCTTTATTTTTTAGCTATACTTGAAATGTATAAATATTATATATTAATCTTCAATATAATGATTCACATAGAATATAGAATGCATTCAAAATTACTTGCCATTTTGCTTATCATCAGTTTCAAGGCTTTTGTATGGTGTTGCAATAATTTTTAATTCTTAATTATCAAGTTATATACATATACGAATAAAGTTTAAATAAAGTTTTGTAATACAAAGAAACGGATTGGTAATTTTTGCAGACTGTTTAAAAAAAATTTTTTTTGATATTATTTAAAAACAAATTACCACATCACAAGAAATCAGCTTGTTTTGCTTTTTTATCAATTGAAGCACATAGTATGAAAATGCCAAATTTTCTTGACAATGAGTTATTTTTTTAAAAATAATTTTAGTTCTACATAAATAGCTTATTTTGACTTTATTCTACTTCAAAATTCAAATTCATAAAATTGTAAGCATTCTGTATCGCAAGCCTAACCTAGATCTTCTCTATGCAAATATCCGATGCTTTAGCAGCTGTTTTGTCATTAAAAGTGAAATCGAATCTTCAACATCAAATGTGAATCAGAGACAGCTGCATTTGTTCCGTAGCTGTTCGTTATTCTCATACAGTTTGAAAACCCACGAACTTTATTAGATCCCTTCCGTTTTTTTTTTTTTGTTAGGATTATTTGCAGTTAATCGGAAGAATAATAGAATAATTCACCATTTCATCATAGTATAAGTAATTGTTTTCCTACGCAGTTGTGTAGGTGGTTTTTATCGATAAATAAAAGCTATCGTATGACTTTTAACCTATAGATATATGTACAATTTTGATAGAAGAACGATTAAATTTTTGTGGGACCATTTGAAGATAAAAAAGAAGAAATTGAACAAACTTTAAATCGATCCATGATTTCAGATTGTTCTTTTATAAAAATATTCAAGTTATATATTTATTGATATAGTCATTAAAATCATTTTTAGATCTTGAAGTTTCAATTTTTTTTACATAATTCGAAATTTTACCGGAACTTTTGTTCAAATTCTACAAATTATGATTATAAAAAAGAAACATAGCTTTAGAAAAGAGTATTCAGTTCTCAGTTGAATTTTTTATTGATTTTCTAGATTTTTTATCCCCACGTCTTTTATAAGATACAGCGTTTTATTCACTCATTTTATTCTTTCGTTTTCAAATCTAAAAAATTTTCAATATTGGAGAAAGAAAACAAAAAGGTTTGCAACTTTTGTTTTGGAAAAGTGAAATTCGTATTTCAAGAGGCATCTTTTGTTTATAAAATTTTCTATATGGAGCATGCTTTTATCTTAAGTATTAAAGGAGTTAATTTATACGACATATAACAAATTTATATGGCAAAAACATATAACTAATTTATATAACAAACTTATTTACGGAATTCATCTAGCATCTCATCCACGTTGACCGATGCTATTACGTGCATTTGCTAATATAAAATGTAAACTTCAAATTTAAAATGATGCATCGAATTTGACCTATATCATATGATCATGAATGGATTTTATTTGTTTTCGTTTTTCAAAACAATTTTTTTTCCATTTTTGCTTTACATTTGTTTCACATTTCTATTCTAATATATTGAATTCTGAGAAATTTTTTTTAAAATACTCACTTTCTTCGAAAAATTTTAAGAATAAAATTTAAAATTCTAACACCATTTATTCTAATTCCATTATTTTTTTTAATTTTAAATATTTTTGTCCAATTTAAAACAGAAACAATCTAAATACCTCTTTCATTTATTTTTTTCTGATACGTTCTGACGTTCAACCAAGGCAGAAATCCGTGGGAGATAAATTATATTTCTTCGCCAATTTAATAAGGAAACAAATCAGCGAATCAAGGATCATGAAAACGATTTTTGTATCATTTAAATGTTAATCGTATCGTTTTCAACAAGATTTCTTATTTCATTATCTTTCTCTTTTTTTTAAAAAAAAAAATTGGCTTATTATTTTCTGTTATTTATTTTGGTCGCAAATTTGGCAAGGAAACAAATTATCAAATGAATAACCATGAAAACAATTTTTGTATAATTGTTAATTTTGTTAAATGTTAACAGTATCATTTGCAACAAGATTTCTGAATTCAGTATTTTTCTCGCTTTCTTTTTTTTTTAAAAAATTGGCCTATTATTTTTTTGTTATTTATTTTGATCTTTATCATCTTTAATTTATCAGAAGATACCATTCTCACGAAGAAATGAATGAAATTCAATCTGTTATTTTGCTTCATTTTTATAGTTTTATTTATGTTATTGTTGTTTTGACTTCGCTGATATTTGTCAAGTCATGGATAACAACACCATACCGATACTATCATTTCCGTTTATTGGTGTGTTTTTTAAAATTAATTGTTTATTTTGTTTTCAAATATTTCGTCACAGATCCGCGTATGAGGTGTCGGATTTTCTTTTTTTCTTTGCAATATCAGGAAATACTATATTCTTCTAATAAAAAAGCACAGAGAAAGGAGAGGAGTTGTTGAAATATAAGCACATGGAATCAACAATAGATTTATGCTACAAAAGAGAATACAAGAAATATTATATACCTTGTATAATTTTGTATATTTTGATGTAAGGATTTTCAATGAAATTAGTAGAAACCCATTGCAGAAAGTTCCGAGCAAATTTAGTTATGAAGCACATACTGTACACAAGAAAATAGTTCCTTATAAATGCTAAGCACTTTAGAATGAAGTCGATTGTAATTCAAGAAACAAAATTCATATGTGCATTTTCACTGAAATTCGATAGTAAAATTGAATTACAAATTAAATATGTCCTACTTACATAACGTGACTTCAAAGTTTGAAATGATCAATCTGAATATTTCAGTTCTTTTTTTTTTCTCCTTCAGATGATCTTGGATATATATGAATTTTTATGAAAATTATGTTTGACTTCGTCCTTTGTTGATTCATTTGATATGATTTAAAATTTCATGCTACTTTATTTTTTATTAGATTATAAAAGTTATTCTTGTAAATCTGTAGGTTTATTTTTCGAAAATAATGATTTGTTGGTACAGTAACTTCATTTCAAAATCATTTTTTGGATGACATTAGTTAAAAATAACTTATTTTGCCTAGAGTATTAAATATTTTTTTAAACTTCTATTTCATAAACTTATACTGAATCATTGCTCCATTTTAGGGTGGGGGGATCTACTAGTTGTTCCAGAATCAGAATTTAAATTTTAATTGCAGCAAGAATTGTTCTAACTGTCTCTCTTTTTAAATGTATCTTCATATTCATAAAAGCTATTATTCCGAATTTTATCAGGGCAAAATATTATTGTTGTGAAGAAAATTAAACGCACAATCATTTTTTACTCGTTTTCATAACTTTATTTTATGTTATTATGTTTTTATTTTGTCGTTATTAATCATTCCATGGGCAACATCGTGCGAGTTCTAATATAATAATATTCTTGTATTTTGCTAATTCTGTATTTTTAATTTTTTAATACAAGAGTAGTAATTAAAATTTCGAACATCTGGCTTAGTATCTGTAATAAAAGATAATTTCCGGCGAAACAATTTCTTCTCTTCCTATTTTGTCAGTTCCTATAATGACAGTGACAAGACATTTTTTCCAGATAATTAGCATGGCTTTAATGTCTGTTACAGACATGAAAATATATTTTAGTAATTAAATTGGAATTAAACATAACTAGTATCTTTGACGAACCAGCTGGTTGCCAAAAGTCACTAGTAATAATAATAATATGAATAATAATTTCAGCGATATCAATAATAATAATAAACTATCGAAAATATGATTTCTAATAAGGCTTTAAAAGATTATTTCTTAAAACAATTATGCTATATCAGTGCCTTCAGTAGCCATTAGATCAGTTATTTGATTAGAAGTATAATTGAATTAAATAAATAAAATGTGAAAGTTGTTTAAAATGGTTAATATTGCATTTAGTAGAGTTACTTTTTAAATTAAAGCTATGGAAGGAAATAATTTTAAATTGAAACTTTTAAACCAATTTTGATTGTGACAAAAAAAAAAGAATAGATTTAAGTGATTTCTGTGATTTTTGATTAAAAAGAAGGATAAATGTAAGGCAATCTAATATTAAATACATAGAGTGTTAAAAAAAGATGGATTTTCAAATTTTTAAAATATATTAAGCAATTTAAAAGAAAAATTCAAACCAGTTACAACCATAACAACAATGCAATTAAAATGCCTTCAAAGTAATTAATCATAGTATTTAATTAAACATATATGCAAATAAATTTAACATAGTAGAAATCATTAATCATAAAATGTATTTAAAATAATTAGAAATAAATGATTTCAGCTGATTATATATTAGTTTACACTTCTGAATTTCCCAGTTTTTCATCGTTATCGTTATGGGTTTAAGTCGTTTATATTTACCTTTATAGAAATGACTATGTGTGTGCAAGTTAGTGTTCTACAGACTACATCATTTGACCTGAAGCTACCAGATTTTTCACATTTATTCTTTAGATATATTGTTTTGAAATTTTAATTAATTCAAAATTAAGCTCAGTTTTGAAAGTTTAATTAATTAAAAATTAATCTCGCTTTTAGTGTATTTTCCTTAGAAACCGTAAATATTATTGCACAAAGATAAATTTTACTTCGTTTTAAAATTTAAAAAATTATCTTTTTAATGACTTAAAAATAATAATTATGCATTTTTTTTTAGTAAAGCTTGGCAATTTTTAAATTTTTTTGCCTAATTTCCAACAACATTTTTGATCTAAAATTGAAACTTTTCCAAGATTTAATCAAATATTTAATCGTTTGATTTTCTATCTTTTGGCCACAGATAAGGATGAGGAATTCTGCTTAGTATCTGCATAGTTTACAAACGAAAAAAATACAGATAAATTGGACATTTACATTTTTAATAGTGCAATGTTACCATGAAACAGGCCTCTATTAAAATAATTCTTTCATGTAATGAACAGAATATATGCAAAATAAAATAACACAGTTGAAGTGTCTGATAAATTAATACAATCATGAGCATGAAATTATATCATTGATTATCATCATTTCCTTAAATTATCATTAAAGGAAATTAAATATAAACAGTATCCTCTGTGTACCAATCGGTCACCAATGGCAACTAGTAAAAAAAATCATTCAAGGAAAAGTATTAAAAAGATACCTGAATGCAATCAGAAAGTGCTTTAATACAATTAAAAAAGAAAATATTCGTACTGTGAGAAAAATTTACCAGGTTTTTTTCCAATTTCTTGCTTTAACATTTTCCGTTTTTGCTGCGAAACTGATTCGACATGGCATTATGTGATCCGAGTCTTTTAAGGGTTAAACTGTGGTTTAAGGTCTAAGATAATCAATGACTGCTGCAAGTGACATCATCAATAAATGTTTGTTTAGTTAGATATAAATATATAATATCACTTTGGACATGACGTATTTTCATTCATTCAAGAAACCTCCCAAAATAAATGAGAAAGTTAACTTTCTAAATTTGAAGACAAACTTGCGATTTTGATACAGGAGGCATTCATTTATGCTAGGTGTTTATTTGTAAAATACAGATGATAAAACCCGGGAGAAATTTGCTGACGTCATGATAATAGAAAACAAATAAATGATTACGATCTGATTTTCTTTTCACATAGGTTCTCTTATCTATGATCAAATCTCTTAAGAATTTCCCTCCATTTCTCTTTCTTTCAGAATTGATGACTCAGTAAAAATAACTGTAACCCTGACCTTTGTCTTATTTTATTTCGAATTTGTTTTTATCTTTTTTTTCTCGGTTCGATTTCAGTCTAGTAAGAGCTTTGAAGATTTGTTGATTATGATCTTGAAAGAAATGCGAAGAATTTTTAAAGTTCTACGAATGGAAAAAAAATACGAACCGTTTATCATTAACAAAATTATTATTATTATTTAAGATTATCTATTCTTAAACGATAATGATTATAAGGAAGCTGGGAATATTTGGGTTCGAAAATATTCCCGAAATGAATTTTTGTAACTTCGAATTTGCCTTCATTCGTAGAACTTTCGTAGCATGTCATTACATTTTATTAAGTGTTATGAAAATCATTAAAAAGATATGAATGCAGCATTTAGAAATATTTAAAGTAATTGGTAATAGTGCTAGCTTGTTTATCTTTCAGCTATACTTTCGAATTTCAGACTAGGCAGTTGCTTAGGTCATAAAAGATCAAAAGGGGGCCACAAAAAAGGTAGCTTTTAAAAATTTATTTTCCTATTTAGCAAATAAATAAATTTGTAAAAAGTACAAATTTTATGAATTATGAAATGTTAGTATAATGTTAACATTTTTTTAAGTATACCTGGTAAGATTCCTATATGTTTCATTATGTAGATTTATTCACTAGAATGTTAATAAAACATAACATGTGTTTCAATAATGTACAAACATGGATGGCGGACTGCCTAGAGTCATAATAGATAAATGAAAACAGATACATTTTCACAACGTCAATAAAATAAAAATGATTAACCTAAAATAAATCATTAACATCTTAAAAATGTGTTCAAATGAGAAACTAAATCGGGTTGTTTATTCACAGAGGGGTTGAATAATCTGTATTGCCGCCTAGAGTCTCACAATGCCTAAATCTATCACTGTTCGGCGTGTTTTCAAACCTATCTAGCATAAAATATTCATAATAGCAATTGCATATAGCAACAAGATAGGCGATTGAAATGTATTACATTACTTTATTCTAGCATCTGTTTTTGGATTTGAAACCACCAACAGGTATATTGCATGTTTATTTGTACGTACATATATATGCGAACGCAAACACAAAAACGTAAAATAAAATAAATGAAATATGGTGTTATATTAAATTTTGGATTCAATCACTTATCGGGAGCAGGTCTAGTGGCGGATTTCCGATTAAAACCGCTGTACAGACTGGAGTTACATTGATCAAAATCTGCTTTTAAAATAATTGTCAAATAAATAAATTGATTAAAATAACTGGGAAACTGACATGAGTTGTAAAACACGAGAATCGCAATGTGTTTTATTGAGTTACTAAAATCATTACATAAACTGAAATAGATTAAAATACGCGTTTATAATATAATGGAATATTAATGCCGGCTTGCGGTTTTGCAATAAAAACCAGAAAACCGTATAAATAGAAACAAAATTTGTCACAATACATTTGTAATCAAGAAACATACAAAATTTTATTTGTATAAATTATTGCATTTTTGAGTTAACGCTTTTACTCATGTAAAAATACAGATGTGCAGATGGTCACCCCCCCACCCTTTGCCAGATGTAATTCAAAATATGATATAGAAACTTTAGATGATAAAACTATGAACCAACCTGAGTTGTTACTTTTTGAATTATTGCGTATACATGCAAAAGTACAGATAAATAGACGGTCAACCCTTTGATAGACTAGGTTCAAAATTTGATATGAATCCACTTTTTAAGTGTTAGATTTCAGCACTAAATTTCATGTATTTAGACCACTGCGTTTCATAATTACCATATTCACTTGTACTCAGACAGTCACTTTCTATGAGTAGATATAGTTCAAAACTTGATAAAAATCTCCAAATTTGGTGTAAAGACCTTATACCAAATTTTATCCATCTAGTTGAGAAAGTTTTGGAGTTCATTGTGCTCGCAGAAAAACAAAAAGACAAATTCTAAAAATGTGTTTTTCATATTCAGGAAATGTGGCGACTCGTTAAAATCTCGAGTTCGTCGAATTGTTTGACAAGTACAAGACTTTATCTTTGTATCATTCGTGTACGAAGAGTAAAAATAAGCTAAAATAAATCATTAACTTCATGATTAAATTAAAAATATTTTGAAATTCGCAACTATATCGACTAGCTACTAATAGAGGGACTTCATGATCTGTATTGCATATGACTGTAAAATCCATATATCTGTCCCATATTTTCCCATACTATATATATACCATACTATTTATACAATATACTAGATATACCAAATATTATATATACCATACTGTATATATTATATACTATACTCCCCATATTATATATACCCATGCTGTATACAGCATCTATTCACTAAAAAACAAAATAAGCTAAAATAAATCATTAACATCTTGATTAAATTAAAAATGTTTTGAAATTCGTAACTATATCGACTAATTTCTAAAAGAAGGGCTTCATGATCTGTATTGCATATGACTGTAAAATCCATATATCTGTCCCATACTTTCCCATACTATATATATATATGCCATACTATTTATACAATATACTATATATACTAGATATTATATATACCATACTGTATATATTATATACTATACTCCCCATATTATATATACCCATGCTGTATACGGCGTCTATTCACTATACTTTAAAACAAAATAAGCTAAAATAAATCATTAACATCTTGATTAAATTAAAAATGTTTTGAAATTCGTAACTATATCGACTAATTTCTAAAAGAAGGGCTTCATGATCTGTATTGTATATGACTGTAAAATCCATATATCTGTCCCATACTTTCCCATACTATATATATATACCATACTATTTATACAATATACTATATATACCAAATATTATATATACCATACTGTATATATTACATACTATACTCCCCATATTATATATACCCATGCTGTATACGGCGTCTATTCACTATACTTTAAAACAAAATAAGCTAAAATAAATCATTAACATCTTGATTAAATTAAAAATGTTTTGAAATTCATAACTATATCGACTAATTTCTAAAAGAAGGGCTTCATGATCTGTATTGTATATGACTGTAAAATCCATATATCTGTCCCATACTTTCCCATACTATATATATATATACCATACTATTTATACAATATACTATATATACCAAATATTATATATACCATACTGTATATATTACATACTATACTCCCCATATTATATATACCCATGCTGTATACGGCGTCTATTCACTATACTTTAAAACAAAATAAGCTAAAATAAATCATTAACATCTTGATTAAATTAAAAATGTTTTGAAATTCATAACTATATCGACTAATTTCTAAAAGAAGGGCTTCATGATCTGTATTGTATATGACTGTAAAATCCATATATCTGTCCCATACTTTCCCATACTATATATATATATACCATACTATTTATACAATATACTATATATACCAAATATTATATATACCATACTGTATATATTACATACTATACTCCCCATATTATATATACCCATGCTGTATACGGCGTCTATTCACTATACTTTAAAACAAAATAAGCTAAAATAAATCATTAACATCTTGATTAAATTAAAAATGTTTTGAAATTCGTAACTATATCGACTAATTTCTAAAAGAAGGGCTTCATGATCTGTATTGCATATGACTGTAAAATCCATATATCTGTCCCATACTTCCCCATATTTTATATATATATATATATATATATATATATATATATATATATATATATATATATATATATATATATATATATATATATATATATATACCATACTATTTATACCATATACAATACATACCAAATATTATATATATCATACTGTATATACTATATTCCCCATACTATATATACCCACACTGTATACGGCGTCTATTCACTATACTTCGAAACAAAAAAAAAGGCTGTAGGATAAAGTTGAAGGGAGAATAATCATTAGTTAAAAGTCACCTTCATATGGTACTTGCTTTTGAAAATTTCTTATCGAATTATTAAAGCATTAAAAAAATGGTTGGTGATATGGATAACAATAAAGTTTATTATTTTTGCTCAAATATAATAAAGATGGAAATGTAGGAAATACAATAGACGATTGAACTTGGAGCATAAGTCCGCAAGATCAGAACGAGAACGACCGAGATTTCCCAGCTCCAGCAGTTTCAACTTATCAAATATGACATAACACTCTTATCGGTATTCTTTATTACTATTTATCTTTGTACCTAACATAAATAAATGCCATTTGAACATGTCTGACATATACTGGATTTCCAAAAATGAATTGTTGAGCCATGCTTCCAGATATGCGAACTCAAAGAACTAATCTTCAGTTGTCATAAAAGTAACATTACACAAGGATTAGAATTTAAATCATAATGAGTTGATATGTAACTAATCTCAAAAACTGCCTTCCTCAATATTTCATTGCATTTGTAATTGCAGTTAATGCTTTTCTCAACTACTTCTTTTGGTCTAAATCCACTTTGTCTCGATTCGTGAGCCTGAGAAGTTAATTTAGCATTGAAAACTAAAGACGACTTAATTTAGGAAATACCACATTTTTTTTTTCATTCCTTCATTTGTAAAGCTAAATATCTCTGATCTTTAAATTATACTTGGCGCATTTTGCAGTGAGAATTTATCAAGTGGACCTTTTATTTAATAATAAAACCAGAGCGAGTCTCCTTAAAATATTATCATATACTCTCTAATAAACTTGTCACGCCAGAGAATGTTACATTATGGTTACTTGTTATTGGCTTATTATAGTTACGAAATATTAACTTTTGGCATGAATTTAACATTTTTACCGAATTTTTTGTGTCATCCTTGGCGAGTTACTTGGCGATTAATCCCTAGCAATATTTTTTAATATTATCTAAAATTCGGATTTGTGTTTTAGACACGTTTTGAATAAAAAATATGAAACAAAAATTTGTCACAAAACTGCACTTGCAGTCACAAAATCCTATATCAAATTTGATATGTTTAAATCACTGCGTTTTAAATAGAATTATCGCGTTTACATGTTTCTGAAAATATAGATCGACAGACAATCAATCTTTTGTTGGCTTTGGCTCAAAATTTCTTTGCTCTATAGTTGTCAAATCTTTGAATCGAATTTAATCTATGTAGCTCTCTTCGTTTTGTAAATATCGGGTTAACTTATATTCTAATAGTCAGACAAACGAAGTTTATCTCAACAAATTTTATTCAAAATTTTATAAAATTCTTTTAATTTGATGTAAAAACCGTATACCAAATTTCAGCCGTCTAGCTCAAAGTGTTTTTGAGTTTCAGACAGAGGGATTCGTGTCACAGATAAGACTGACAATTTCCAAAAATTTGTAAAAAATGGTAACTTTTTGACGATTACTATACTTTCTTTATACTACGTATACGGGAAAGTAAAAATTTAAAGAAGATACGAGCTCTAATACGAAATATTGAAGCATGGCAATGTTCAGGATTCATTCATTTGTTTAGTCTTATTATGGCTTGATTGCATCAGTCATCGCATTCTATGCTCAACGATGTTTACATGATGCGATTTATAGAAAGAGAGTCAGCCTAACAACATTATCATATTAAAAAATATTCAAACTTCTGAAATATATTTAAACAGTAATATATTCTAAAATGAAGTGTTAGAGTATGAAAATGTCGGCGCTCTTCAAGATACAACAGTGGATTTCAGATTACTAAATTTATCTAAGGTACACTTACAATTTCACTAATAATTATCACACTTATAAGCACACTAATAATTTCTAAGCAATTTTCTTTTCAAAAAATAATTAGAAATATAATTTTCGAAAAATAATTGATTAAAAATTAAGCAAAATTTAGATTTTTTTCAACCATTACTTTTGAAAATATTACAGCATAAATTGGATTTTTGATTAACAATTACATATATTATAACAATAACAATAAAATTTAATCAACGGCAGTTGGATACCCCAAAACGTTCTCACATATTCTTTAATAAATGCTCTTGTGTATTATTAATCGTATCTCGTTGGCGATTAATAATTAAAGAAAGTTATGAATAATTCCGAAAGAACCTATTAGAATGAGATCTTTGGGAATTATTCAGCCCGATACAATTAATACATAAGTACAAAAAAAACCGAACGTATATTTTGACATATTTGTCGGGCGGATTAAAACAAAATTTGACTTAGAGCTACAATTGTAATCACAAAATCACATACCAAATTTCATACATTTAATACCAGGTTTACAGCACCTGTCATTTTGACGGATTTCGGACTTCATGACCAAAATTAGAAAAACATAATTCTTTTCCAATTTATGCTCACGGTTAGTGTAATGAGGAGAATATACACCCAAATTTATTTCCATCTCAGCCTGTAATTTCAGAATTCTGTATGAAGTATTGGTACCTTTCTTAATCTGAAATTTCAAACTATTAATCTTTTTGTAACTCGCTTTCTTTTCACTAGAATGTTTTCGCGGATGGTTTAGAATCTCTTTTTGAGTCAAATCCTTGTATTGTGAAAGATCCAATAAAACTATTTAAATGATGTCCTAAAGGCAAACCTATTTTTTGAAAAACCAAGAGCAAACTAGGAAAACCGCAATTAAAAAGAATGATGGCATTATTCATTCCTAATTGGTGTGTTTGCAGTTCAACAAATGTATCTTTCGGACAACGCTTCACACAACATTTTGGAAATTTTCGTTGTTATTCTATGTTTTCCCACGCAGATATGTTTTTTTAATAGTTTCTGATCATAAATATCAATATGTCATTTTTTATTGATTTTATGACTGATGTAGATAGAGCTGTACTTGAGAAAAACGAGTGGAATCTATTTACTGTTTGCAATTTTTTTTAAAATTTGGAATGCTATTTTTGGTTCAGATTTTTGCTTGTGACAAGGTAACAAAACATATATAATTTCATTTGTAATTAATATAGAGTAAATCGTAAGTCAATGTTTAGAGAGTTTATAAAACAAGCCGAGAGTTTATAAAACAACAAAAATTAAATCATGAAAATGAATTTCGATAATTTCATCGAAAATGACGATTTTTAATCAATCGGATACTTTAATAATATTAAAAATAAATGAATGAATTTTATCTATTAATATTAAAGTATATGGTTGAAATACAATGCTTTTATTTTCTGTGATAAAAAAAAATTATAAACGCAAACCTCAGCAATAATATGATGAGGAAATTCTGTTTTAAATGAAAAATATTTTGACAGATCAAGATATATGAAGTACATCGTATTCATTTCTGATAAAATTCCACTGCCAAACATCTTTTACAAAGTAATAACTGACCACTGAAAGATGCGATCATCCGATTCTTTTTTTAAAACTTCCTCCTCGGTTATCAGCTGAATACCTCGACCCGAGAAAAAAGGGATAGCGTGGCTTTGATGGCGTTTTTACTGCACGTGGATTTGAAGTCACGTTAGCGAAGAAATATTGTCTGATTATCTAGGATAACGTAAGTAGTTTGACAGATTTGTTCCGACTAATTTCCATACAAGTTAAGAAAAGATAAATATCAATAAATTAAAAATCTTTTTTTGCACATCGCTGGATGATAAGCCTGGCAAATCTTTTAGCAAATAGAATACAATTTCCGGATTGTTGAAAATGTAGGGAGTATTTTTTTTTTTCGGTTTTCTCATGAAGAAAATTTATGTCACTGACGATAAATGCTTAAAACGAAACCATTTCACAATTGCAAATGCGTGAATATGATGCTTCTTAATGGTTATCTTACATTACATGATCACATGATTTTTGTGAAATGCGTTCGGAAAATGATAGCTGGGCTTAGGGAAAGAATTTTTATGAGTCTTTTCAACATTTCGCAATCAATTTACAGTTATGAAAGGCTGATGACACATAGCAACAATACCACTTTTGATTTTATTAGCATTTTCAAACACTTTTATGTAATAGGTTTCCTTTTTGCAAGGATAGAATTTCATAATCCCTTTTTGGCGCATTTTCTGATGTGCTTCCGACTTTTGAGATTTGTACACTTGTATATGTACTCAAGGCAATACATTACTTTAATATTTCCAAAATTCATCCATTGTTAATCGTTAATTAAATTAAATTTTGATTCCTTATCAGAAGCGTCATCTAGAGGGAATATGAGAAAAATAAATTTTGAACTTAAAATATGGGAAATAATTGAAATAAAACAACTGATATATATCTTTCTGTGTATATATGTCAGAGCTAGTTTGTGTGTATGTTGTGTTCATGTATGTTTTTGTCTTCGCTATGTAAGTTCCTATTTCATGTGTCAGAATCAATATGTGGTGGAATAGTAGAAGTTCAAGATAATGTTGTAAGAAATTTTAAAATTCAAAAAGTTTTTTTTTCAATTATATAATACTAATCTCCTGGGTGATAGACTGTTTTCCTAGAGATATTGGTTATATTTAATTTCAGTTCAACGGTTTAGATGTAGTTCATGTCTATGACCACACCAATTAAATTTTTTTTCTTATGGGGATCATTTCCATGATGTCATAGCTCTATTGAAAGTGAATTATATGGTTCAATTTTCTTCTAAATTTCTCAATACTATAGCTTCTTATTGCTATTTGTCTTATAATCTACACAAGTATTATAAATAATCATTCTTCTTTAGCTTTCAACAATGGGAAAAAAACTCATACAAATAAATATTTAATGTAGCAACGAACGCGATTTGAAATTTAAGGCAACAATGTATTCTATTAATAGAAATTAGGCAAAAAAATTAATTTAAAAAAATAGTTAAAATTTAGAAAATATTTTCCACGACTATTAAATCGGTATCATTTATTATCATTTTTGTGGAACACTATTTTTGGATGTTATCGCCAGGAAAAGTAAAAATTCAGCTTATATTTTAATTAATTAAAATTTAAAAAACGCTCTGAGGTGCATTTTCCTACCCTAAAGGCATATATGGGCCAAATTTGGTAACTGTAGAACAAATGCTCTGGCCTGTGGAATGTAACACATACACATAAAGAGACGGACACATTCATTTTTATTAGTAGTAGATATCGAGTGGTAAATTCTGGCGTATTTTCTCAAATTATCCGAATTTATTCTGATGTAGAATTGCAAAACCTGTCTAAAACACAAATTTGAATTCTAAGTATTATTAAATGCATACCAGAGATTAATCGCCAATTAACTCGCCAAGGAGTATATGACAGATTCGTAAAAATTTTAAATTCACACCAAAAGTTAATATTTCATAACTATTGCACACCAATGTCATATAAGACGTTCTCTGACATCAGTTCATTAGAGATTATGGGAGAATGGTTTGGGGAAATCACTGCCACTGGTTAAATTTGTATTTTTACATAGTTATATTGCATTATTGATTGTACGCATAAGAGGCAATAGTATTTTAAATCAAGGAAATGCGCTTCCTTTGATAAATCCACTGAGGTAAAAAGAATGCAAATCAAAACATCCGAACCAGAAAATCTAAACAGAAGGAACCGAACTGATGCAGATAGGAAGGCAGATCAAAGAAAGAGATAAACAATCAAAGAGAAACAAATTGGTGGTAAGATTTATGTCTGGTTTCTCGCCAAGCACATCAAAATCGTGCCAACCTTCCAAAAACCCACCAAACACACGCCATTTTGGATGGCTACAAAATATGACAACAAACGGCTTTAAGGATTGCAATACAAACCTTTGGGAGTGGTCTCTCCAAAACTTTCTCGCATATTCTCTAATAAATTTGTCAGGCCAGAGAACGCATTATATGGCATTGGCGTACAATTGTTACGAAATATTAATTTTTGGCGTGAATTTAACATTTTTTAGTGAATCTATCGTGTCATCCTTGACAAGTATTTGGTGATTAATCCCTGGCATCTGTTAATAGTGTCCAAAAATCGAATTTTTGTTTTAGACATGTTTTTCTCAACTGATTGAAATAAAAATTTGACACAAAACTGTACTTGTAGTTGCAAAATCCCTTAACAAATCTGATATATTTAAATCATTGTCTTTTAATTATCACGTTTGCATGTTTCCGAAAGCACACACTGGCATACAATCAATCCGTAATTGGATTTGGCACAAAATTTAGTAAATGTCTACATTATAAATCTATTTATCGAATTTTATCTATCTAATTCTCCTGGTTTCGTATTTATCGTATTAACTTATATTCGAACAGCCGGACAGACGGACTTTCCCTGATCAGATTTTACTCAAAATTTGATAGAAACCTGTATATTTTGTGCAAAAACCGTATACAAAATAACATCCATATGGCTGAAAGCGTCTTTGAGTTATCTTTGTCACAGACAGGTCGATATACAGACTGACGTTATCCAAAAATGTGTTTTTCGAACTCTGGGGTGTTTAAAAAGGGGAGATTCATCATAATATCGAGTTCAGATTTGTTGACTATTATTATATTTTCTCTATACTAAATACGTATGAGAGAAAGTAAAAATGACAAAATTACAACTGGATAAAATTCGCTCCCAAAAAATTCAACTTTGGCGAAAGGATATTGATTTTAAGTCGAGACGTAATGCTAAAAGGAAGTATGAACAAAAACAGCAAGAAACTGCAGAAGAGCAAGAACGCAGTCTAAGGAAAGCTGATCGAGCCTTGAATTTTAACAGTTGTTTTCAAAGGGACAAATCGAGATTATTGAATAAAGACAAATCTTTGCCATGTCAATGACTTTGGAGAGACGTGAGCGATATGCTGCTGTTCAGATTTTTAATTTTAATTTATAATATTTATTAAATGTAGCATAATTATTCGTACATTTTGAGTAGTTTATTATATTCTGTGTTAATAAAATAATATTTTTTGTAAATGAACCACTATTAATTTTTTCTTTCGCTGTCGTGTACAATATTCAATTTAAACAACTCAATTTAACAATTTCTGGAAAAACGCAAACGATAATTTAATGACATTTTTTCCGGACTCTTTTATTGTAAATATTAGTTTTATTAAAATTCTTTTCTGACAACTATGACAACTATTCTTTCACACAAGCAAATTTGCCTAATTCCATATCAAATTTACGGATTAAAAGAATCTGATGCTCCAGCATTTTGGTAATTACCGAAATTTTATTTATAATATTTTGTCGATATTAAATGCTGAGGCAACATTCGCTAATCCTGTAACTTTCTAGTCTGATATCTGTCGTATTATTGAGTGATTATTGTAAAGTAATTTAAATATTATTATCAGTATATTATTGTATATAACATTAATATTATGATCAATCGATAATGGTTTGAACCAGATCCTGAAGAACTTTTAGAAATAATCACAGTTTTATTCATCGCATTATTATAAAAGAATTATTTGATGATATTTTTTAAATTCTTATTGAGAATTTTAAAAAATAGGGCAACTATTCCAGATTGCTCAAACATGCCACATTTTCAGAAACTAACCGAATTATTTCATGACATTCTTTAATTTCCTTATAACTAACATCGTGTTTCATGACAGCTGGTGAATCTAATATTTCCGTTCAAATTAAGAGGAAAATCATGATTGATCATACAGTGATTATTTTCTACATCGTGACCAAATTAATTATTGTTCCTTGCCATTTTTAATTCGTTACGAACATAGGGGGGAAAAAAACCTTCTGGAAAATTCTAAAGGAAGAAATAGAAAATCAATTAAATATATAACGGAAAGAAACATTTTAATAAGCTTATTTTCTCTTGTTGTGGAAGTTTAAATATTTAAATAAATCTTGCTTGAACATACAAGAAGGTCATAGATTGCTAAAAAGACGTTGGGCATAGATATGTTAATCAAATTTGCTGGAATTGTAATGAATCATGGTAATCACACGGATTAATGTACGGATTGTTGATGAACAAGTGCCATGTTGAATAAGTATTTAAAAATATTACTTAAAGATAAAAGTTGATGCTGATGTCGTATCGAATAAAAATATAGCCATTAAGTACCTCAAGCAAGGGATCTCAACTTATTTTTTTTTTCTGTAACCTTATTATATTTTTAAGTAATCCTCCTACTATCCTATCGGAAAAAGAAATAATTATTAATAATGTTAAGAATTTTGGTTAGTTTAAGAATCAAAAGATCCGACTTAACTTATTAATATTTATGACATTTATATTTGATTTTAAATTTTCTTTTTTTTAATGCAACGGCATTAACTCCATATTTTAACTAATGAAAACATTATTGAAATATTTTGCATTAGCTTATGAAGAAGTTACTCATCATTGTATCCTGTCAATTATTGAAATGGTATACAATTTCAATGAAATCCTTGAGTGTGGAGCTGAGTTTTTCATGAGTTCAACGAATCATAGATAATAATCTCATATCTAGATTAGTGTCGTTTATTACGATATTTATTGTGAATATTCGCATAGGATTCTCCACTAGGTCTATATTTATGGAAGGTGCTAAATATTACATTGGATTGAATTATTTCTATTCCTCCACATGCTTCGCTGCTATCCAATATACTTTTAGACGTCCATAATATGTGATTTGTGAAAATAGCATTCACACACACACACACACACACACACACACACACACACACACACACACACACACACACACACACACACACACACACACACACACACACACACCACACACACACACACACACACACACACACACACACATATATATATATATATATATATATATATATATATATATATATATATATATATACTAGCCGCCTTTGGCGACCAGCCGGTTCGCCAATCTTAATATTCGTTAAAATTTTCATAATTAAATATTTTATGCAATTCCTACTTTAATAGCTTCTTCATCAAAATATTTTAAAACTTCAAATTTTAATAGTCATATAATTCACTCATAATATTATAAAGGCCTTCAGTCATAACGTAATATGTATCTCTCTCATTTTCTGTTGGCTCCCATAGGATTTATACTTTATATTAAAGTCGAAAGGATTAATCTGCAATTAATATAATAATATTTTTTACTGAAACAAAGTATTTGTTTTTGTAATATGATTATTGAAAACAGTCACTGAGTGTTTAAACTTTATGGGCACTAAAGAATATCTTTCTTAATTTATGTAATATTTCAAAAATTTGTCAACAAAATTTTCTCAGATTCATCATGACCAGATTGATTAATTAACAATGTTTAATTTTAAATGCATCAAACACTAAAAAAAAAATAATAAAACGAATCGTTTAAAATAATCGGTTGAAAACAGGTTAAAAAAAACTACTTAAAAGACGATGGTCTTAAAACTATAAGCATACACAAAAAATATATAACTAACATAAATACACTTTAATTACAAAAGCATGCAACTAATCTAAAAATAATTTAAATCGTCCGTTGATATTGGTTGTCATGTCAACAATCAGAACACAATGCGCATGCGTGAATTTACAACGCTAGTTAAGGTAACGCAAATGCGTGAGTTTTTCTAAGCCGGTTGGGGTAACGCTATGCAGATTAGAAATTTTTATTTCCTTTATTCTGTTTTATTTTAATTCAAAAGTATTTCAGAATGAATCTGAAAGACCGATTAATTAACAATGTTTAATTTTAAATGCATCAAACATTACGAAAATAAACAGAATCCTTTGAAATAATCAGCCGAAAAATCTTAAGCCTAGTCTCATTACTGTTGGGGGATAAAAAGACTGAACTCTTACTCATTTGGTGGTAGGGAAAATGAATAATTTTTTGTCGAGAAAGTTAGCTTTTAATTAATAATAAAAATTCTAATTAAAAATTCAAAAAAAGGGACCCCAGGTGCACATTCCCGACCTCTAAGGTATACATGTACCAAATTTGGTAGCTGTAGGTCAAATGGTCTTTTCTGTGGAGCGCCAACACACACACACACACACAAACACACATTGAACTTTATATATAAGTATAGATGTTTTTTTAAAGCAAGCGAAGAGGGGAAAAAAACTATTCTAAAAAATTGGGTAAAGCAGGTGTTCTTATTAAATAAGTAATTTTTAAAAAAAATGAAACGAAAAAGGGGAAAAGTTATTCTAAAAAATTGTGTAAAGCAGATGTTCTGTCTTAGAAACTTCTTTTCCTTTTCCAGCTGTGTTGCCATAGAAACCGGCGCACAGCTGTTTACACGTTTATGTTTATCTATTCAGATTTTATAACATCTAATCAGAGTAACGGTGAATATCAGTGTGTTCGTGTTCGTCAATAAATGTTAATTTTTTTCATAACATGGTTAACGAAAACAGAGTCACTGAGCGTTTAAACTTTATGGGCACTAAAGAATATCTTTCTTAATTTATATAATATCTCAAGAATTTGTCGATCAGCCGGTTCGCCAATCTTAATGTTCGTTAAAATTTTTATATTTAAATATTTTATGCAATTCCTACTTTAATAGCTTCTTCATCAAAATATTTTAAAACTTCAAATTTTGATAGTCATATAATTCACTCATAATATTATAAAGGCCTTCAGTCATAACGTAATATGTATCTCTCTAATTTTCTGTTAGCACCCGTAGAATTTATGCTTTAAATTAAAGTGGAAAGAATTAATCTGCTATTAATATAATAATATTTTTTACTGAAACAAAGAATTTTTTTATAATCTGATTAATGAAAATAGAGTCACTCAGCGTTTAAACTTTATGGGCACTAAAGAATATCTTTTTCAATTTACGTATTATCTCAAGAATTTGTCAACAAAACTTTCTTAGATTCATCATGAGCAGATCGATTAATTAACAATGTTTACTTTTAAATGCATCAAACACTAAGAAAATGAAACGAATCGTTTAAAATAGACGGTTTAAAACAGGTTTTAAAAAAACTACTTAAAAAACGATGCACTTAAAACTATAAGCATATACAAAAAATATATAACTAACATAAATACATTTTAATTACAAAAGCATGCAACGAACCAAAAAAAATTTTTAATCCAGTCCGCATCCGTTGATAATAATTCGTCAACACAATGCGGAATTCAGAACACAAAGCGCATGCGTGAATTTTCAACGCCAGTTACGTAACGCAAATACGTGATTTTTTTTCTACGCTAGTTGGGGTAACGCTATGCGGATTAGAAATTTTTAATTTCCTTTATTCTGTTTTATTTTAATTCAAAAGTACTTCAGAATGAATCTGAAGGATCGATTAATTAACAATGTTTAATTTTAAATGCATCAAACATTAAGAAAATAAACAGAATCGTTTGAAATAATCCGCCGAAAAATACTAACCCTAGCCTCATTACTGTTGGGAGAAAACAAAAACGGAAGTCTTACTCATTTGGCGGTGGCGAAAATGGAAGATTTTTTTGGCGGAAAAGTTGGCGGTGTGGAAAATGGAAGATTTTTTTGGCGGGAAAGTTAGTTTTTAATTAATAATTAAAATTTCAAAAAAAGGGACCCCAGGTGCACATTCCCGACCTCTAAGGTATACATGTACCAAATTTGATAGCTGTATGTCAAATGACCTGGCCTGTAGAGCGCCAACACACACACACACACACATTGAGCTTTATTATAAGTATAGATGTATGATACGTTGCTCTTAATTTAAATTCTAAATATTTTCCTAACTTTTATTTTAAACTAGCCCATTCATTCTAAAATGGTCTCCTTTCTTGATCCATTTTCCATTTTTTTTTATTTAATATTTTATAACAAAGGCTTAACAAAATTGCTAAATCCGTCATTCCTAAGCCAGGAGAGATGGGATAAAATTCTTAACATCTGCACATCTTTTTAAAAAGATACCTAAGATTCCCTTGCCCAAATCGACACGTGACAAATAAATCCCTATCAGAATCTCAAAATAAAATCATCGAAGGCAAAAATTTCGGACGTTTTCCTCTTATATCGTGATGTAAATAGAACGTCATTTTATCATCGCTTCTCTCTTGTACAAATTATGACTCCAGTGGTAAATAAATAGAGCTTCAAATTTAAAAAAAAAAAAAAATTTCTAGCCACGTATCTGCAAAGTTATGTTTACACACACATACAAACACACACATATGCATTTATGTTTTGTGTTTCCTTCATTCATAGCATTACTTGCGTGTACCTCTTATTGATCCACTGCTCATCGTTAAGGATTCATCTAACACAGAATAGGAATTTCTAGTAAAAAAAAACATAAAGTTAGGTTCTTCTAAAATAAAATATGACATAAAAATTTATTTAAAGCGATAACTTAAAGATGTTATTTCGTTTATTGTTTGTAATGTCTCTTTGCTGTTACAAGCATGTCATACAATCGAGAATCATTTTGAAATTCTTAACAATGATGCTGGTAAAGAAGTGCATTTAAAGAGGCAAAAAAAAAAAAAAAATCGTCATTTATTCATTATTTTGTAAATTTTCGCAACTTTTCATATTTGTTTCCATAATAAAATTTTGAAATCGTAAATAGACACCCTGTATAATAAATATTAGATGTATAAGATATAATTTATAGTCTTCATCTATAGTTAGCAGTATGTACATTTTTTCAATAACTAAAGAAGAGAAAAACAGTTGGCGAGAATGCCATATAAATTTGTAAACAGAAAATAAACACTTAGAAAAGTCACATTTCTTTTCAATTGATCAAGATTATTAATATTGCACGTGTACAAAAATATTATACAAGTTTAAGCAATGTTGAGCAGCGGATATATCAAGCATGTTATCTGCTTGAGAAATTTAGGTGGAACTTGTTATAAATTTAACAAACATTACCAACCAAATTAACACCATCCCTATCAACAAAAGATAAATATTAACTCTCTATAAGGAAATGTTTCTTTCACTCCACAGGGCAGACAGTGAGATCTAAAGTTACGAAATTCGGCACATGAATAATTTCTAAATCATATTTTAAAATCTAAATTAGTTAAAAATTAAGTGAAACTTTAACACCTTCCCACCATCACTTTCCGAACATATTACAGCCCAAAAATATTTTATGCTATTTTAAAATTTAAAAGTTGTTTTTTTAATCATACAATTGAATTTTTAAGGGTTTTTTTCTTAAGTCTGACAATTTGTAAAAGTTATTCTTTTTTACATGATTTTCAACAGTAGATTTCCATGTAAATAAAAATCAAATCACTTTCATTGCTTTATCACATATTTTATCGCGGGATTTTCTTCCATTGTTAAAAGCTAAAGACGAAAGATTCTGTCAATTATCAGGGCAGTTTACATGAAAATTCAGAAGGTGAAATTACAACACGACAAAAGCACAATGGTCATTTTGAAATAAAGAAAGTTATTTCCCATTATTATTCTATATATATTCCATAAAGAAAGTTATTATTATTTAATTATTTCCCATGACATCCAGAAATCCTTTGATGTCACTATGATGTCATGGGAAATAACGAATTAGGCAAACTGCTCTTTTGTTGAAAGAATCATGAGCATCAAGTTATCCATAAGAGATTTAATTCAAATTAAATACAACCAATATTTTCAGCGAAAAACAAACTTTCAAATAAGTATTGTTTGTATCTGTTTTCCACAAGTGTAAGAACAATATTTTTGAAATATTTTAATATACTGCGTAAGAAAAATTAACTTTAAATTCTAAATTAACAGAATCCATCGAAAGTTTGTATGTGTTTAAAGAAGAAAATATGCAGCATTCTAACTGAAAGAAATCTCATTGAAATATATGTTCTCAAAGAAAGTATAAAAATATATCATAAAAATTTGTACTTATAATAAAAATGAGTGTGTGCTCGTGTGTGATGGCGCTCAGCAGATTAGATCATTTGATCTAGAGCTACTAAACTAGCACATATATACTTTAGAGGTTTAGATTGTGTAGGATTGGAGCTATTTTTTGAAATTTTTATTAGAAATGTAGTTAAAGATTAAAATTTTCCGCGATAATTTCTAAAAATATAATAGTACAAAAAGGATTTTATCTTAAAATTCAAAACATTATCTTTCGAATGATATGAATTTTCTTGAAGTTTAAGGATTTTTTTCTATATTTAATAAATTTGAAAAAAATATTTTAAACCTATTTTGCAATAAGAATATAAAGATGCTCAAGAATTCTGAAAGAATATACCGCGAACGATTATTCAAAAAAAAATCTGGAAGAAAACCAAAGTTATTGGCAAACTTTATATTAATGTTGCAGAAATTTCTTTTTTAGTTTTTGATTTACAGTTCAAATTACTATCTTGTCCTTACCTCGTAAAGCAAATGTCAGGAAGGCAAGCGATATATTTACTCATTTCTGGGAGAATCTGTAAAAAAAGATTTAAATTTATATTTAAAATACTATTAATTTGAAGAAATTTTGTAAAGAATCTAAATTTCTATTTGAAATATTATTGGCATAAAAAAAGTGCCAAGTTTTACTTTGTTTTAGGTTAGAAATTAAGTTGCATGGTTAATAAGTATCCATTTTTTACGAATTTTTGGAAAAATGACAGAAGAGAAGGAAAATATATAATAAAACAAATAGAAAGGCTAAACTTTTTAAAATAGTATGAATCATATATCTATCAAATTTATCTCATTGAAAGACCTATTAAGATCAAGTTACATAAAATTTTAGTTAACTTTAATTCCAACGAATCAACTGGTCGCCAAAGGCTAGTATGAAATAATCTTGATTTTGGAAATGATTATGGCTTCAACAGTAATTTTTGTTTAAAGTTTATGGGATATTAAACTGCAAACTCAAATTGATTCTAAACAGAAATTTTTTAAAAAAAACTTTATTAACATACAGATAATAGCTTATATCAAAAGGATAAATTTTTATAATATTAGATAAATTGTATGCAAAATGCTATTTATTGAGTAGCTGAGTTTCGTTAATAAAAAATGTTATTAAATTTTGAACTAAAAAATTATCGAAACGTTAATGTATTTTCTCAATAATTTCGTAGCATACTATTACATAAAAACCATTTTAATATCATTTAAAAATTCACAAAATAAAATTTTCATTAATTTAAATATTTTTATGTATAGTTTTTTCCTAATTTCAATATTTTCTTTTAAAAAAATAATTTAAAATGTACTTTAAAGCCAAAGTTTTTGTTGTTTTATTGAATGCATTTATATATTTCGGAGTTACAATGCTAACATATTTTTTACGTAGACTTTAATGTTGCTAAATTATTAAGAATAAATTTTTAAAAATAATGTAAATTGCTTCAAACATAGATAGATGCCCTTGATTTAAAATTACATCACGCTACGATATTTCAGATATAAGATTCGAATCTTAAAGGTTTTTTTTTTTTTTTTTTTGCAATTTTGTATTATTGACTTACATATCCTATATGGCACTTATTATTTCTCAAATTAAATGTTCATTGTTTTATCAAACTGTGAATTTTCATGTTTCTTTTAGATGAATCAGTAGAAAAGATTTGACAGCACCTGGATAATAAACTACTATGTTTATAGTTCTGCCTATTCTTCAGACAGCACTTTTACTATATTCTTTTTCAGAAAAAAGAATTGCGTGTCATCTCAGATTTCAAATCCACGTTCCCGATCGTGTGTCGATAAGTTCTGTCATATAGTTCATCTGTGAAAATCAGAAATCATAGTTTGAATTGGCAATGTCAAGATCTCAAATGTAAAGATTTCCTTTTAAGTAGAATCTGCACTGTTCGATATGTATTTGACCTCAAGGTCAGAAATTTTCGCTACGAATGACGCAAATCGTCTGCATTCTATCTGGACTCATTAGATATTCAATACTGGGAGTGAGAGTAAACGATAAAGAATTAATGATTCTTCTTATAAATAGAATAATCTAGATCGTTATTAAATGATACGGGGAATACTTTTTTTTTACAATGATAAGAATAAAAATAAAAGATAATTTTAGAATTAAAAAGGGAAAGAAAATTCTTGCGATGCCAAAATTTGAAGATTCTAACCTTTTTTTTTTTTTCCATATGTGTGTTGAATAGATAGAAAAAGTGCTCTGACCGTCGAAAAATTCGACCTTGAGATCTGATGAACGATCTCAAGTTCACGAAAACTATTTTTGGAATTATGTTTATTTGTCTGTCGGTCACTAGCCACTATCTATAAATGCACTAATAGAATAATAAACTGGGCGAACGAAATTTTATTTGAGATGCAGTGTTGATGTGTGTACAATATAATTTTAAATCAGGATCATCGGCATGTGAAGACGATAAATCATAAGCACAATGGGCTAAGTAGTCGCAATTTGGAATATAGTTTCATTATCTAGAAGTGTAGGATAGATTAATCGCCAAGCATCACACGTTGTTTCGTAACTATTGCTGTCTAATGGTATTGTGGTTAAAAATACACATGCATATTTATTAGAGAATATACGAAAATGCTTGTAGTATTTGTTTGTTTGAGAGGGATTAAGGGATTTTTAGCCACAAAAGCTGTCATCCCAGCGTTCAACAATATCTTCAATTAATAAATATCAAAAAATTTCAAGTGTTGAAGAAAAATATGAAGATACAGTTTATCTGCAAATGCTTTGCTCGTGAGTTGTTTAAAATTACAGGTTGAAAGAGAGTTGAGACCCAAATTCGACCAGAGGCAACGTCTGATGCTTGAGTATTTTCGGCAGTGAAGTAAGATATGATCCAAATTATTCAAAGAGTGGCATGTTTCGCAATTTGGTTGATTCGACAGGTTAAAACGATGTAGAAGGCTAGGTGTAATAACTGTTTTGGTAGAAATTTTAGCGCAAATGATCTCTTCTATTTCTTGTCCATTTATCAATATCTTTTATGTCTGGAATTTCTCCAAGAATTTCATAATATTTGCTCTGTCTATAGCTGTCTGTTGTTTTTATTTTTGAGATTTGTTTGATGCGTGAAATGATGTCTTCCGATGCGATCCATTCAATGCATAGGCTGATTTCTGTTACTGATTTTGCGATCAACTCCGCTTTTTCATTCCATAATATTGTCGGGATCCATAGAAAAGTAATATGTTGATTAATCTGAGATTTTTCCACAATTTTGCCCACAATTTTATGAATTATGGATGGGGATTTATATGAAAATTTTTGAAGTGCTGTAAGAATTGAAAGACTATCTGTAAGAAGAAGTAAAGGCTTCTCAGGAACGGAAAGATAGTCCAGAGCCTGGCAAATTGCAAAAGCTTCAGCTGTAAAAATTGAGTTTATGTTGTGGGTTCGAAAAGTAAATTGAGACAGATCCGAAATGCCGGCGATATGCTTGTAGTAGATTACTTCAAGTGATTTCGTTTCTCATTAAAATTAAAGAATTTTCTCAAAAAGTATTGAAAACAACGAAATTAAACAAGAGCGACGAAATATCAGTCCAAACTTGAAGAGTATTCAGGCATACCGAAACAAATAATTTGTACTCTGGAGAAGAATTAGAACTTTAAGCCGTCAATTCTTTGGGCCAATGAATTATGTAAAATAACCAAACAGCACAGTTGCCCCCTAAACAACATGCGACGCGTTTATCACTTCCAACGGCATTTGCTTTGAACACTTAGTATACAGTAAATGTTCAAAGTATTTACCATTGGGAGTACATATAAATAATAGATCTTTAAGAGCACTTAACGTCTTATTTGCCTCTGTATCTGCCATACTGCGTACGGATTACATTAGTATTTTCACGCAACTGTTTTAGATTAATACTGTATTGAAAACTTTCTTCCGCATCATATCTTTTATTTAATTTACTGAAACTTTTATTTAATTACTTGCATTCAATATACTTTGTTTCGTTACAAAAATTACTTTATTTTATCATGCTTTCACAACACAAGCGAAACAAACACACAGCATTCACAACACAAACGAAACGTTTGAACACAAACGAAAAATAACACAAGGTATGTTTTTCTTCTTATAGTTTTACTATGAAAATAAAGAATAACCGAAACAAGTAAAGCATTGTATGTCGAACAGTTCGAATATCGTTTTACTATTGGAATTTATTAAATTATTTGGAATAAGAATGAGAAAACAGGATGATGTTTCGACATGTTTGATTACAATTAACATGTCGATTTACCATTTATTATACAGTTGTGTTTTTTAAATGAGAAAAAATACGGTATTTATCATGTTTCTTACAGCATTTTTGTTTTGATTGTTCGTTAGAACAATTTTTCTTTGTCGATTGAAGATTAGCGTTAAAAATAAATAGCTTATTAATGTCAAATATGCTTTTTTCACTATAAACAAAAACACCGCTTTTCTAACTTGAAATATTGTTGAAATTTCATCGCTAATGAAATCGAGTCCGATGAAATGAATTCACATGAGATCTATCTGAATTATATGACAAGCATATTAGTTATGCAAGGTAACAGCCACACGTCATCAGAATGTAATGGCGTGAGGTTTTATGCTATGCTATAAAAAAAAAAATTTCTGCAATATGGGCAATGAATTACATTAAATTTCTGTACTTCATTTGGTGAATATATCATAAAATGGATTGAGTCCTTTAATTTTATAAAAGAATCAAAATAATATGTGTAAAGAAATTTAAAATCAACAACTAATTATGGTAATAATAATTTTGGCGGGCAATTTTTGCTATAATTGGCGACTAACTCTTTTATTAAGATGTAAAGTAGTAAATTGATTAAAGTTAACAACGAAGAAAACTAAGCAAGTGATATTTATGGGGAGAAGCTTATAATGGTTTTAAGAATTTCAGAATAATAAATAGTGGCATGATGAAAGTGCACAATTTTAGATGTGCATTAGAAAGCTAAAAATAGAAAATTTTGTTTAAAAAATCAACCAACCATTTTTCGCGTTAAAACGTCAAAAGAGAAAAGCTTAAATATATAAAGTGTCTGGTGGTCCTCCAAATTGTTCAAAAGAGATTATGAAGAAGCCATTAGTATGAAAATTCTTTGCGATTGAACGAACGATTGAAATGCCAAGCAATATTTAATTTATTTAAATAGGAAAACAATAAATTAAAAAAAACGAATGTCAAAAGCGAAAACGCCAAATGAAATATAAATAAATAATATAAAAAGAATAAAAAATCATTAAAAACAGAAACAGATTAAAAAATATGTTTCTTCATATATTCATGTTCATGTTTCTTTTCCATAAAAAAATTTTTAATTTATCATTCAAGCAATAAAAAGAGATTTCATGCTGAGTTTTAACTACATTCGTAAATATTATAATTTCCCAATATGTGCAAAATCAGGTATTTTGCTCATCCAGAAATTTCCCTTTTATGTCCTACTATGTTTAGCACATTTAATTCTCATTTTATCCTTTAGAAATATCTGCAACAATCCTCATTTCATTGCTGATGAATTTCGACTGATTTTAAATTACGAAAAGAAATTTTTTTTATTGAAATGAATCCTATACTCCTTCGTAATATGAATGTAACCCAATGAAATGATGGTCCTCTGGTTTCCAAACATGACCAAAATATTTTATATATAGATTCTAATTCGAACAAAGAAACTGTGTTTTATAAAGAGAATCATTAAATGCAGCTGCCCGGCAAGTCAAGTCATAATACGTCTGCAAACCACAAATAAATAGAATATCACCTGCCATCTAAACATGGCAATGTAAACACAAAACTGTTCTAAAACCTTTTTTAATGGAGTGGAGCAACATTGTTCTCTAAACCAACCAAGTCTTGCGACATTTTTAACATCATCTTTACACCTGGTTTCATCTGGATCCTTTTAGTTTGATAACAGAAATGTCAATAGTGAAAATCGAGTCGTACAATCTGATGTAATCTGTCGCCTTCTAGAAAGAGTTCATTCAAATTTTACGCTTGAGGAAGCGTTCGTAGCGAAATTCACCATATGTGAAAAAAAAAGCGTGAGATCCGCAGTCGAAGGACAGATTAAAAGTTTATCTAACTTTCCCTTCAATGTCAGCATTACATTACAAACGATTTACTGAGACTAGACTGATTGTCGCCCATAGGAACAAAATAAATTATTATTATTTTTTTAAGATTTGATTTGTAGTTTTTTTATATCAATTAATTTAATTAATTAAAGACTAAAAAAGGCAATGTAAATAAATCCCATAAGTTGTGTTCTGTTTTTTAAATTCTTTTTCAGAATTTTTAAATACAGATTATTTTTTATTCTTATTTTGTACTAGCTGTTTTTGACAACTAGATTATTCTCAATAACTTCATTTTATTTTAATCTTTTATAAATAATTTGATATTCAGATTTCTTAGACATTGTATTTCTAATTTTCAAACTCTTATAGGATTTAAGAGCATTATTATAGTTAACTTGAAATTGTTCTTTTCATTGTGAACATAAATGTTCCTAATAGTATTAAATTATAAGACATAAAAGTCCATGTCAATCAACATAGTTAATTGTATGTTGAAAACGTTAATTTCCCTATTGTCATGAAAAATATGCATGGATTCCAACGTTAAAATGGTGAAGTACTTTAGATTCAACGCCTTATTACATAGATTAAAACATGCCAATAAAAATAATTAAAAAGTAGCAATCACAACTATTAACTTAAATATACTTTTTAATGTACTTAATATCCTAGAAGAATTAAATTAATAAATTTTAGAAAAAAAAGCTTACGGGGAAAAAAAATCAAAATTTATTATGATTTTACCAGATATTATAAAAAATAAAATTAATGCTCTGTTTTTAGCTTTAAACAATTGAAGAAAAATACTAGTTTAATATTTGTATTTTGGGTTTAAATCTCATTCCAAGATTGAAAATTTTTGCAAATCATAAATAAATATAAATTTAAAATTAATGTAAATATTGAACGATAATTAAATTGGTACCGTTAAAAAATAACTTTATGGGCTTTATAGTGCCATAAAAATGATTTCTGAGCCACAATTTCAAAAATTACCGGCCAAATAATATCGTTAACATTCTGCTTAGTTTAAAACATCTCGAAAAATTCTCTCTGAAATGCATACTTCCATTCTTTAAAGTATATTTGATCCATATTTGGTAAATCTTGGTCAAAAGGTACTCTGTAAAAAGCATCAAAAGAGAGACACATATTCACCATGGTAATTAGTAGAGATTTATATAGAGTTTTGTTTTTGTGTTTTAAACTTCATTATTTTCTTACTAGGATGTTTTAGATGTACAATCATGTATCATGACATTTTCTATTTCATAAAGAATGATTTAAATCACGAATTTTTTCATATAGTAGTTTTGCGAACTAATTAAGAATGTTAAAAGCAGCAACACAAACATATTCATCTTTATTAACAGTAAAGATAGAGGTAAATAACAGTTCTTATTATTTTAAATATCGAGTATATTTTATAAACTCTTATTTAAAGAAATATTAACAGCCCTGGACCTGTTCGTATATTTATAATGAACTTACATAAATGTTCTATCATTTTAAACAGTTGTTACATCACCCGACTTACATAAAGCTTGACATTTGCGTTGATAACTTATCTTCTTCCTAACTGCAAATATCTCATGAAGATATAAGGATTAAGTTTTCTAGAGCGAGAGATTTTGTTACTTTATATTAATAATATGACATGCAGTGCCTAAAAAGATATTGTGCAATCGTCGACCAAATTAATGGAATATTTCTGAAACATTGTTAGTTACTATCGCATTTTGCCAAAATTGATGTCGATGGAACTGTCTGTATGTGTGCTTGCACATTGCCACTCATTAGGATTACGATAGACGTTTGATTTACAGCTAAAATTTTCACAGATACGCTATGAAAAATAGGGATGTGTAACCTTGGAGATAATTTTTGAAAGTTATATTAGAATTTTCCTTAATTAAAAATTAAGCGATATTTCGCAATTATTCCGAGATAACTCTGGAATACATTGCTATCTAAAAGTAATTTTTGCAAAATTTTGAAACTTAAAAAAAATTCTTTTTAAAGATAGAAAATTAATTTTTATGCAGATTTTACCTAATTTTCGGTAATTTATTAAACATATTTTTTGTATAATTTTCACCAACAGATTTCGTTGGTTTTTTCTTCAAATATTTAATCACGTGACTTTCTCCCATTGTTGAAAACTAAGGAAGAAAGATTCTATTACTTATCAGAGCAATATATTAGTTTATGTAAGGAATTAAAATTAACATTACTCTAACAGAGACAACATCCAGTTTGATTACCTAGACACATAAGTTTCTTACAGCACTAAAATGCTATGAGAAATTTTTCTTTGTTGAGAGAATTATGAATATTAAAATAAAAGAATTTAATTTAAGTGCAATCAATATAATCGGTGAACTAATTGTTCGGCAAAAGCGGCAAATGTTTATGTAAACCTTAATCGAATACAAAAGTCATTTTTGCATCACTTAAATCTTTTCTCTGATACATTCATTTTTATCTTTAAAAGTTCGTCAGTTAAAAAATCACTTTATGTCACTTTTATCCGATCTTGATAGTTTTTCGTTTATAATTATTGTTATGAATCTGTAATTTTACTTCCAGCGCAATTAATTTCATGCAAAAGAAGATAGTTTTACACTTATTTTTATGAATGCCGAATCGATTCCAGTTTATTGATTTCTCGCGCTGTCTTGATGACAAACTTGGCGATCATTTGGTGACAAAAACGGAAGTTTCTGTAGTTGGAATTTTAACGAAGTATCGATTAGGAGTAAATATACGATATCCGTCTAGAAGCTTCTTAGCTTTTTCTCGGAGACTATAGAAATTTGAGAGACAGTGTCAGTAGCTGTGTCGAGAGAGAGTAATTGAGTGATCTTCAGCCTCTGTTTATTAGTGATTACCTCTGGGCGGTTTGTGCTGTTGCCTCTGTTTATTAGTGATTTGCTGGTTGTGTGGAATTGATTTTTTTTTCAAATTTTGTGTACGTTACATCTGTGTTTTACACGTTTTTCGTGTTTTCTTATAAAATAAACCGTCATAATCCCTCATCGAAAAATATTTCATTGCAATCCACTGAATGAATTTTTTTTTCCATAGCACTATAATAATTTGTCCTATTGAGAATATCAGTTAATATTATCTAAGAAAAATTCAAATAATATTGCTCTAATGATAATTAAGAGACGCAGACTGTATACATATCTATTAAAAATTATGAAAAAAAGTTACATTTTAAAAAATTACTTTTTTTTTTTTTGTGATACTAATCTTATTTCAATATATATTTTTAAAATGTTAGTAAAATTTTCAATTCTTTTGAATACATTTTGTAAAGCATTTTTATTACCCTAATGAATTCAATGCAATTTTATTGTTTTGTTAAATCGCACTTGCACGCTTTTGCCGATATTAAAGTAATGATAAGAAATTGCTTCCGGTAGACATTAATTTCTTATTGAAATTTTGATTTTTCCGCTTTTATTAGCATGATAAAATTCTTAAACTGGCATTCTTCCTGTAAAATGCATCACATAAAAGTCATTACTAATAAAGAGCAGTGGAAGGCACAGCCGAAACAGATGAAGACAAACAATACGAATATCAAAACTAAAACATTATCATTCTATGAAATTTTGAAGTAGAATTTAGAATTTTCGTTTCTTTTCTATCAATCGTGTTCTATTTAGAATTTTACTTGTTTTTATGGTATCGAAATAAGTAAAATATACTTTGAAAGAGGAAAATTAAATGCCTTGAAGCAGTTTGATTTGAATTAATATCGGTTCATTGAATCTCAAAATATCAGGTCAATACAATTTCTTCATTTCAAAAGCAGATATTTTATACATCAACAGTTTTTACCCTGTTTTTGATCATCTTTTATATTCCTATTCGAATAAAAATTATTTAGCAGTTTTGCTATTGACATATCCTACAACGCCTTCGAGTTCTTAGATCAGTTCTAAATGCAAATACGTACACTCAAAATGTAAAGAAAAGTGAATTTCCTCTTTCAATTCCAATATTTTTCATTTGCTACGTAAGAATTAAAATGGTATTTACAGTAGAACTTATGATTATTTAAGGCGACTAGGACCGTAATGACATTGAATAATCGAATATTCGGTCAATAGAGATTAAATTTTAAATCATTACTTTTTCTCTGTTGGTAAGTTTTTAAAAATTGTAAATTAAAAATTAAAACCAGCTAGGGAAACTTTCTCGCATAATCTCTAAATAAAGGTATCACCCCTAACTGTCCATATAAAAGTATGGAACTTGGGCAAAAGCATGAATGTCATGGGTGCTCAGACTTTTATTATGAGAGTACCACACATGAATGTTTTATGCTTCTTAGATTAGTGAAGAAAACCAGAAGTCATTGGCATTTTTGAATTATCGCTTTTACATGAATGGGAAATTACAGGCAAATAGTATAGAAAGGCAGATAGTCAAACTTTTGATGTATTTAGTTCAAAATATGATGAAAATCTCTCCCTTAGATGCTAAAACTGTGGACCAAACTTAATTTACCTAAGTTAAATTTTTGAATTATCACCTTTATATGCTTGCAGAATCACTTACTGGCAGACGGCCATCCTCTTAACGAATTTGGTTCCAAATTTAACACGGATTTACATTTTAGATGCTAAATTGTGCATCAAATTTTATTTATCCACTAATTTTTATAGTTATAATATAATTTTTATAATTTTATAGTTTCAGACAGCGGATAGACGACTTCCATTGAATGGAATTCGTTCAAAATTTGATTCGTTCAAAATTTGAAATCTACAAATTTAGTTTAAAGACCGGATACCGAATTACTGCCGGACATAAAGTGTTTTTGAGTTATCACATTCATAAATAGATGGATATAATTACAAAAATGTGTTTTTCGTACTCGATGAATGGAGGGTCTGAAATGGTCTGAATATTCATCAAGATCACGAGTGCGAATTTTTTGACGATTATAATTACTTCATATACCAAAAAATAAAAAAATGATGGGTGCGGTTTTCTCTTTCGGTTAACAGTGGTATCAATTAATAGAAAGGCGGATTATCAAGACTATATTATAATTAGATCATTATTTACTTACATACAAATGCTTCTGTTAATAAGTACTGATATTCTCTGTTAGTTAACTTCATCTAAAGGCATTAAGTATCAAATTTCATTGATATATATACAGAGAGAGAGAGACCAATTTCTTGTTTTAAATTTAGTTTAGTTTAGTTATATTTATGCCCCGTTTTAGAGAAACTCTTGAGTTATTTTGGATTAGACCTCGTAGTTTTGAACCTCGGTCACACGACGAGGACGGCTCCTGAGCTGGCATACCCCCCCCCCCCGTCTCCAATCTTCCACATCACACCAGCGGGAGGTTATTCATTTTTTTAAACATTAGTTCATTGTAAACGAAGTGTTTTACACATTATTATGAAAAGTAATAAAGGCTGTAAGGATAAACGGACAAGAGAGACATAATAAAATGTTTCAGTCGTTTTAAAACCTGCGACTCAAGTGCGATGAATTCTTCCTTTTCTTGCATTTATAACTATAATAAAAAGCTTTATATGATATGTAACTAAAATAGTTAACTTTTAACTCAGAATCATGAACGTTTTCTTTCATTTCAAGAAAACAGGAACAACGTGTGCTTCCCGTAAGAACAAAATAAAAATTCAAGGCCAAAATATTGAAGGAACTGTTCTGTAGTTTAAATTTCTAAAGATGACGCTGATCTGTCACGGTTTTGCTCGCATGACAAATAGTGATATCAATACATACATATTCTTTTATCTGGACAACACATTTTGCTATCTCGTATAAATCCTGTGGTGTTTTCCGAAGCAGTTCTGATAGGACTTTGATGTCGTTCAAGGTCATGTGACATCCAATGGCCTGTGTTTGTCATCATCAGAATAAATCTTTCGATAACTAGGTAAAGGCACCTTTGAATATCACGTTTTGATTTCCAATTTAATAACAGTCTACGGAAGATAATAGAAACACCTGTATTTTATAGCGAAAATAAATCGATTGATTACAAATTACTGGATTTATTCTTAAAAGATATAAATTCGTTTTAACACATTGAATGAAAAACATTTCGTGTGTATTCTCTTGAAGACTCTCTGATTACTGACGTGCACAAATATGATTCTGTTCTGATAACGAATTATTGAATTATGCCAGTGAGAATCATAGTGACAAAAGCTATCTTTCCCTAATTCGAAACATTGACAGTCATAGATATTTCAGACAGTCTTTCTACAGAGGTTGAGTGGAGAAGAAACAGTAGAATTCTCGAGACCAGGGGATCTGCATGCGATAAAGAATTACATATATGTAATGATTTCATTTTATCCGTGGTCCATTTTCCCATTATGTCTCTAAGATGTACCGAATCCAAAACGTTGTATCATCAAATTCTCTTCAAAAATTAAATAAGTTCAAAATACTTTCTCGCTATCTCTTTCCATCCTCTTTGGATTGCTTCCCCCGTTGGTCATCGTTCTTACAAAGAAATCTTAAAAAATAAAATTTGGACTCCTTCCGCTACATTATGAAGAATAAAAAATATGACCAAATGACTGCTTCACCATAGATTAAAAAATTGTCTTAGATATATAATAAAAAGAAAGATGTGGTAAATAGATTTGATAGGAGTTTTTCGTTATAAATTACAACTTTGTTCATTTTTTTCATGTTAAATCCATGACCATGGAGCTTCCAGTTCAGTAAAACAGAACAAATCTGGGATGAGTTAAAAGATCTATGTTTTTACATTTATTTTCTCTTAATATAACTGAAACAATTCACTTTATATTAATTGAAATTATACTACATAACCAGAAGTCAAATTTTTGTAAAAATGTTTGACCAACTGAAAGAAAAGAATCAGCTCACTGTTTGGTGAGCTGATTCTTACAGTTTTACACACACAATCATTATTCACAAGGAAAGGGGATTAAATACGCAGGATGCCAGAATACCTATTAATTGCTCTGTCACAAGCCAAGTACCACTGTCGTATAGTCATTGCTTGTTTTGTCTTATTTATAAATCGTTTGTAGGTATTTGCTGCTTAGTATGAGGGATCTTTATGCCATTGCTTTAATGTGCTCATAATACAAGAGACTCGAGTCTGCTCTTGTAACTTTACTTTCGACAAAAAAAAAAAAAAAAAAAGGGAAGGAAGGAATGCTGTTACTGTTGATTTTCAACAGTCCTTTGGAACTAGGTTTTGTTAGAAGGGAACGTTTAGTTGTTATTGTCCATTTCTTTCTCAAAGATTCAGTCTGTGTATTATGTATCCAAGTTCAATTGGAGAAGATGCTATCAATAATAATTTACTGGATGCAAAATTAGTATGAGTGGATTCTTCTATCAATAAAATTAATGCAAAAGGACTGGAATAATGTCTCCCTTTCTCTCTTTTAACCATGGTGTCAGAGTAAATAATTAGATATCAGATATTCATCATTTTCTATTTTTGATTGCTTCAATCTGTTTTTGAAAAAAAAATATTTGAAGTTATATTTAAAGCTATATTATCACATAAAATTAATTATGGGATAATATAACTTTAAGTATGAAGTTTTTTTTTAACATTGAAGGATTTTATGTAGTCAAAACTAGTTTAGTTGCCATCAACATGTAATGAAAAATTTTAATTTTGGAAGTTTGCTTGTACTAGTCATATTGCTAATGGATTTGTACCTACATTTAATTTAGAATGATAAAATATAAAAAAAATATAAATCGAAGTTTTTTGAGACTTTTTTTAAAATAAAAGAATTGCAAAAATGCTATGACAATTAATTTATTTTGAATCCTAAGAATTTTTACAGATTATATCTTTCCATCGAAAATTTTTATCTCGCAATGTTTTCTTAGCTATGCTGAGAAATTGTTTTCGAACCGGGAACTGTCGGGCTGGTAAAAGTGATTTCACGAAGATGTTTGATTTTCATTTACTAATAAAAACTTATGGAATTTAATCTCGAGGGTTTAAATACCTCCCAATCTATCAGCGATAATTCCGTTATGAGGTAAAATTATTTTTTAAAAGACCAAAGGAGGGTATGTATAAGGTCAAGTGACCATAATCAAACTCTGCTTATTCAGAATACTCTGTAGGTGTAACTAAAATGCAGAATGATTCGAAAATTTATTGATGGATTCACTGAAAAGATTCTGCCAAACAAAATCCACTAGGGGACTTGCAATACCACAATGATCAATCTTTAAACTTTCAAAATATAAAAACTACAGTTTTAAGTATCAAAATGCTTGCAAATAATAAAATAGACCTCAATAATTTATTGCATATTTTTTCAATCATTTTCTAATACATACTATGGAAGAAATTTTTTACTTTTTTATTTTTATTTTGCAGAATCTTAATGCAACCATTGAATGTCAATCTACAAATTTTCAAATAAATTTAAATTTTAACAACAGCTACGGGATACTTTAAATAGGCTAATTGCAATCACTTAGTGTAATCTGCCAAATAGTTCAAACTGGTAAGAATCAAACTCACTGTTTAACGATATCCATATCCCTTTTCGCTCTTTAATAATATGTAAATATTTTTTTATTTAATTCAATAATATTTTTGAGGTAACTTGATGACGTCAATTATAAAATTTATATCACTAGAAAACACTTCAATTTCATTATCTTCGAGTTGAATGTTTATTTCTTGTTTTCTTTATCGGCACGTATGCGATTTCAGAGAAAACGGCAGAGGGGATAATAGTTAAAAAAATCGTATTATCTATTTAGGAGATAACAAATGATAAAAATGTTAGAAAGGTAAGCCAAAATGATCTTATTGGTTATAGTTTCTTCCTTATGTTGGAAAATATTCTTGTTGCCAATCTGTGGACATTTTAGTTAAATATCATGAAGGATGTCGTTTATTATCACAATAATATTTTCTAGATAACCCATATCTCTTTAGTATTTATGGCTTTCCTTTCTGATTATAATTCTGTGACAAATTGCTGATGGACTTAGTACAAACTAATGATTGATAATGCTTTCTTCGTGTTAGAATTTTGAAACATGGTATTATTTAGTGCTAACTTTAAAAAGAAATACATTTCTTTGTTTACATATTAACCGAAATTGTATAATTTTTTACAGAACATTAAAAAAAATATTACATTCGCTTCTGCTTAGAAATTTGAATAATACAATAAAATATTGAAATTTAATTTTAAATTTTAGGTTTTGGTATTGTTAAGTAATAGTAATGAACAGAACAAAAAAGGGAGAATGTCTCCTCTATATTCCTCATATACTCTCCAATAAAGAAAGGTCTTACCTCCACCACCATCACCACATAAAAGTGTGGATTTTGGATAAAGTGGCGAATGTCTTATATGACCTTGGCAAATAACAGTTTCGAAATATAGATCTTTGGCGTGAAACTGGCATTTTTATTGAAACTAACATCCGAATATTTGCTTTCGACTTTTTTTTTTTTTTTTTTTTCAAAACCGATTAAGGCCACAATTTGACTCGAAAGTACAGGAAGTGTAGGAACAGTATACAGGAAAGTGTAGTCACAAAATCACAGGAATTTCATTGATTTAAATCCTTGAGTTTATATTGGATTTACATGCAAGGGGAAGTACAACCGACAGAGTCTCTGCCTTTTAACTGATTTGGTCTAACATTTGATGTTTAGTTTAATTTAGTTATATTAACGTCCCGTTTAAAGCAACCCTAGAGACGGACCTCGTATTTTGGGACGGACCTCGTCATTTTGAACTGCGGTCAAATGACAAGGACGACACCTGAGCTGGCACCTCTCTTTCCACACCACACCACACCAACGGGAAGACGTTTGGCCCTGATGGATTTATCGTGCAACAGACCCCCTCTAACATTTGATAAGAATCTATATATTAAATGCATATTTAGAATTTTTGAGTTTTCGTGTTTACAGAACAGACCGATGGACAGAAAAGAATATAAAACTGTAATTTTCGAATTCAGGGCGAAATAAATATGGAGATTTGCAAAAATCTCGAATTTAATTTTTTTGATGATTTGATGATTGAGTTTGATTTTTTGATGATGATTAAACAAATAATTATGATTTTGATGATTTTCAATATTTTTTCTGCGTTTCGTATACGAAAAAGTAAAAAAGAAGGCTGGGAGAGTAATAAAATGAATACTATTGCGATTATCTGATTTTACACTGCACTTTAAAGTCTTAATTATGCTAAAAGAGACCTTCCGTTAAAGTGCATGAATGCATAACTTCATAGTTTTTTTATATATAAAATAATTTTCATATTTGAATAATGGTATACATAATTCTTTTCTATATTGCGACCAGTACTATTAACAAACATTTCAAAATCGTAATTATTTGCTTTTTTTTCAATAAATTACACTAAAAGGATCAAATATATAACTTTTGAAGCAATTTTAATTCATATGATTCTCATTGATCATGCTGCATCATTCTTAATATCTGTTAGATAATTCTAATCATACAATAACAATAATAACATATTATTAAAATAAAATATCAAAGTTTTTAAAACAGTTATCAGATTAAATTATTTTTAGGTAATCAAATGAAATCTGCAACAACATTAACAAATATGAGCTAATTAGGGTTATTTGAAAAGATAATTATGAAGTTATAACTTTAGAAGAGTTAATTATACACGTCAAGAATTAGGAGTATTTCACCCTCCATTACCTTTCATTCCTTTATCTCATAAGGGGGGGGGGAAGTAATGGAGAGTGAAATTGGGAAATTGCAGTGATTGTTTGAGTGAAATGAAAATAATGACACCCGTCAAGAAGAGGGCTGAGAAATACATTCTTTACATACCTAATACTAAACGGGAGCTCTAAAGAAAAGTTAGTGTGTATTTAATATAAAAATGCCTACCATTATTTAGATATCCCCTTGTAAGAAATTAGATTCAGATGATATGCCATTAAGATAATACAAGAATGCAAGGAATGAAGAAATGCAAGAAGTTTATATTGCACGTTTGTCCGTTTAAATTCTCAAAACACCTATTTGCATAAAACCAGTAGACATAGGAATTTCATGTAAATTTTTAATTCAAACGTAGCAGATTGAATTCTCTTATGCTATCCCATAAGAATAAAGTGGGAGCGAAATTCCATTGATGTTTTAAGAGTAGAAAGGAATTTACAAAAACAATGCTATAACATCAAATTTATTATTGTTTTGATTTCCTCATTAGAACTTGATTCAGATGCATTATCTATCCCATATAATAGAACTCATTCATCTAAATATTGAAAAATATCGGTCTTACCTTGGAAGTCGGTGATTTACTGTTGAATATTCTACTATAGTTTCGTTAAGTTTTCGCGTTTCCACTTCATTTTCAAATTTTTTTTAAATATGTGATGAAAAAAATGATAAAAATTTCATGATGCATTTTATATAACATGCATGTGTTAGTTTTGAGTACGTATCGAAAAAAAATTAAAAGCCTGGAAAAAAAGGATACGAATAAAAAATGACATTATCATAATCACACTTGGAAGGTTGAACATTACCAAATTTTTTTATCAAATTATTATAAAGAATATTAAGTAATATTTGGAAATTTTAAGATTTTTAATACATAGTATATAAAATGAGTATAGAGTTTTGCTCATAAGCCATTTTCAATAATTCTATTTTTAGAAATAAAATAATAAAATCATTTTAAAAAGCATGATAACATTTACTGGATTGTTGGTGATGAGGTCTTGAACTCAGTTGTAAAGCTTTGCTATGAAACTATCGATGAAAGTGATATAACTATCACAACAAAATACATATATAAAATATAGCCATGTTATAACTTTGATTAGAAAAATTAGAAATTTATTGAGAAGAAAATCTATATTAAGTAATGTTAAAGAAACAAAAGGAAACGAAATGGTTGTATAAGCAGATGAACAGAAGATAAAATCGTTTTTATTAATTTAACCCGGCGAAAAACAAATACAAACAAACAAAAAGCAAAAATTTTCTTTATTGAAAATCGTTTGCTTTTGAAACAAACGAACACATCTTTATCACTTAATTAAAAAAATTAATTTAAAGGAATAATAAAAGTCGAAATTAAAGATTTTTTCTATTCTGAAAACTTTTCAACTTGTTTTTTCTCTTTAGACATGTTATTTTAGCTATACTTATTGTTTGAACGAATTTTTTTTTTGTCTTTTCTCTTTAATTACTTCGAACAATCTCTAATTAGGAAATTTACTATTAGATTTTCAGTTCAGTATCGAAATTTTTTCCACAAAAATCAAGATTTTTTTTCGATGAAGATTTTAAATCACAAGTGAATAATTAGGACTTCTAAAAAAAGGATAAATCAATCTTATATTTCATTTATATATTTGCAGTTTTGATTATATTAAACTGTAAAAAAGAAACCGGGTGTTTTTTTTTCTTTTTTCGATGTCAGAAGTTATATTATTTCCAAAGATCTTTTAACCTCGCATCTTCTTTTTTATCCTCCTAAACATATGAACTCACTTTCAAGTGTTATCAAAAATTTATTATTCGTGAATTTGGATGTTGTTATCATGAAAAAGCTGCATTGTTTCGTCCCCAATTGAAAAGAATGCATTCAAAATGTTTACCAAAATTGTTTACTTTTCCAGAGAGTACAAAATACAAAGTTCTTCTGGAAAGGAACTTAAATTGTTTATTCTCAGAAAAAGTTAGTGAAAATGATAAAATGACCGTTTGATTTCTCCCTGAGTTGTTTTATCTTCATTATTTTTTTCATCATATTTGCCGTATAAAATTATTCAAAGTTGTAATACTAGGTACAGTGTTATCACAAACAGTATATCTGTAATAAGGAATATTGTAATAACAGTGGAATTTCAACAATACGATCATATGAAGTGAGTGATGGGATGTTAGAACATTTTTGCGTGATGTTCTTTAGAGATTTATTTGTTGATAGTCGCGAGGAATGCAGCCTTGTCAATGTCACTTAAAAGAGACTGATCTTCTAAAAGAGGAAATATTGGTACTTGAATGTTGAAATATTTATTGGTATTCACTTCCTTATTTGTACAGTTTCGGCCTTCTTTTATCGAAAGATCATATTCGCCGCCTTACCATGAACAGAAAAGGAATTGATGAAATAATACAACACTTAAGATTTAACAAAACAAGAAATTCGTTTCCAAATTTTATCTAATCTGTTTTAAGTGAGTAATGAATTCGGGAAGCTTATCAAAAGGCTTATTCATTTGTTTTTAAAACGCTTTTACTTTAACTTCGCATGTTTCGTGTTTGAAAAAAATGGCATTTTGCAAATGATTTTTCGCTTATTTCTTCATGTACTTAAGTTTCAAAATTCTATACAATTGTTGCCGATTATAGCATAATATTTGAGTTATCCAATTATATTTATTTAGCAAAAATAATTTCACAAAAATACAGCACCTAAAAATTAATTTAAGCAATAATAGTTTTTAGTTTTTATTAATTCGTAATTATGAATTATGAAATTTATTGAAAAATAAAAATAAAAAAAAAACGTAGAAATTAATTTTAAAAATATTAATTTTTAAGTTTCAGAATATTTGTAACTATGAATTATGAAATTTATTGAAAAATAAAAGGTTGAAAAATAAGAATAAAAAGAATTCAAACTCAGTTTTATTATTGAAGTTAAAAAATTATGGAATATTAATTTTTTAAACAAATCATTCAGAATTATAAAGAATTTAAGACTCAATGCAATCATAATTCTTAGTATTCATTGAAAGTTAAAATATATTATTGATTAAAATTCCAATTTACAAGAGATTCATTTTTATCAAAAATCTCTCATTTTTACGGTTTTGTTTTGACAAGTGTATTATAATTTAAAAGAATATCCATTGATAAAAAATGATTAAAGTAAATTAGCAAACAGAAATGATAAAAATTAAATTTTTTATCTTAGAATAAGAATATTAGCAACGCAAAGTAAAATATCTGCGTTTCTCTGGTAGAATAATAATATATAGATTATATATATAAATTTGAATATTCATTCATAGAAATTGAAAATATTAATAAACGGTACTCTTTTTCACAATGAAATTTTATGTGACTATTTAGTGACTTATCTCAGTGGCTTCTCAATTTCATGTAGTTTATCCATTTTCCATTAATCCACATTGAAGAAATGAAAGACTAAAATCTGGAAAATAATTAGTATAATAAAATATTTTTATCAGTATGTTAAAAAGGAAAAATAATATCTCTATCAAAAATCATTAAATCAAAACTAAAATCGAAGGAGTGTGAGGAGCAGAAAATAATTAGAGAAAATTATAAAGCCATAATGAATATCATAAGAAGCAAAATATTCTTTATTTTAAAATTATAATACATTTTTGATGTGATTATGATTTCAATTTATCTTCTTTATCAGTCTGCTTTACTCGTTTCAGTAATTTTTGATTTGAACTCTAAATTTATCATAAGATTATTTTACTTTTTATTAACGCCTTTTTTAAATGTTTTTTTTATGTATTAATCATATATATAATATTCTTGAGTTGTAACTGACAAATGAAAAATGATTCATTTTCAGAGAGCTATTAAAATAAAAAATATTAGCCTAAAATAAATTATTACCATGAAAAAATAATGTGTTAAAATATGGAAAATTAAAAAAGGGGCTTCATAATATGTATAGCTTAGAGCCGCCAAATGCCTAAACCCACCAATAATTTTCTTAAGATTTGATCTGCAAGATTTAAGGAATTTCTGTATGTGCAACTCTTCGAAAATTGGAGCAATTCTGAGAACGTCACTGATTTAGTTGTGCGGTATAACCTAATATTAGAAAGCATCGCCTTATTTGGAAAGACCAAGCAGATGTTGTTTTCAAAAAACGTAGCGTAGTCTGTCTGGAGATCAACTGTCGATATTTAGAAACTACTGGAATGGATTAAAATAAACTGAAAAAAATTGTTGATTTGGCTTATGTTTATTCTGACGCAGATGATGTGTTTGGAATAACTGAACATTAACGCAGAAAAGGTCGAATGTAACAAAACTGTTTTAGAAGCAATTGAATCTAAAATTCCTTTATTGTAGCAAAGAATGAAATCAGTTGTCACATCCTCTATTTGGTGGATGAAACATCGTTGATTCCGAGACCAAGTTTCTTTAAAGGTCCAATAAATCTTTTCCAAGAATTAAATATCTTCATGTTTGTGTAGAAATATATGGTAGTGATGCCAACTGGGTAAGATTCTCTTCATGTAATGGCAGAGACAAAATCCATATTTAATTAATTAAGATGGTTGGAGAAAACAGATTTCCAAATTAAACGGTTTCATATCTAAAGAAATGCCTCAGCAAGGTTCTCAGCTGGGAAAAATCATACCTTTAATTTAACCAGCGGGAGAAGTCTCCTTAAAACTTTCTCGCTTACTCTCTAATAAACTTGCCATGTCAGAGAATTTATATTATTAACTTTTTGGCGTGAATTTAGCATTTTTACTGAATCTATTGCGTTATTCTTGATGAGATATTTGGCGATTAGTTCCTGACCGAAACCGAATTTGTGTTTCAGACACGTTTTACTCAACCGATTGAAACAAAAATTTGGCACAAAGCTGCATCTGTAGACATAAAATCCCTTACCAAATTTGATATATTTAAGTCATTGAGGTTTTGAATTATCGCGTTTTCAAGTTTCTGAAATTGTAGACTGACAGACAGTCAACCCGTCGTTGGATTTGTTTCAAAATTTGACAGGTGTCAAATTTTGGAAGTAACTATATAGTATAAATTAAAGAAATTAAATCTGTGTACTGAATTTCATCTGTCTAGTTCTCTTCATTTTGTAGTTATGTTGTTAACTTATATTCGAACAACAGCCAGGCGGACTTTCTCTGAACAGATTTTGCTCAAAATTTGATAGAAATTTTCAAATTTATTATAAAGATGTATACTAAATTTCACCTGACTAGCTCAAAGCATTGTTGAGTTATCTTTGTCACAGATAGACACACGGACGGACGGGCAGGTCCAAAACGTAAAGACTCGTCAAAATTTCGAGTTTTGACGATTATTATACTCTCTCTATACTACTTATATGAGAAAATAAAAATCAAAAAATTATTGTATCTGCCGCCCTTTAGAAAAAAAATATTGAATTGCTTAATATATCTGTTTTACATCTGCATCAACATGGCTTATATGTCTTTGAAAGGATCTCTCAAAAACGGCAACTGACATACTTTCTCATTTTAGTTCAAAATGCAATAAACTATTTACTTCACCGTTCGAAATAATAATTGAAGTCTATTTTTTAATGAAATGTTTTTATTATATTCAAATATTATACCGAGAATTTCTGAAAGTATTAATAAAATTTGAAATATAGTCAAGCTTTTATAAATCGAACATGATAGATTCCTGAAAAAATATTCCACATATATTCATTGGGAGTGGTTTTCCCGAACTTACTCGATTTCAATTAAGATGTTATACCCCTCCCTATGCGTTAAATTATAGACCATGAATAAGGTCCCAAATGCCTTGCATGGCACTAGCAAACAATAATCACGGACTATAGATCTTCTGCGTGAATCTAACATTTATACTGAATATACCGTGCAAATATGCATTTTGAGCGCTTTTTGCCGAGCGAATAGAATCAAAATTTGACACTAAACTATAGTAGTAGTCATAAGATAACGTACTGAATTCCATTAAGTTTTGACTTTCCGTTTATGAATTATTGCATTTATATACATTCGAAAGAAAAGACCAAAAGACAGTCGATCTATGGACAGATTTAGTTTAAAATTGATTGCAACCTATATTTTAAATGCTGAACTTATGCGCCAAATTTTATCTATCAAATTTTATTTATGGAATAAAAGAAAAAGTAGAAATACATAAACGTAAATTTTTCAAAAATATGTTATTTATTATAAAAATACCAAATTAATTTTGTTGGGAAAAGTATTAAAAATTAAACGTGTTAAATTTTTTTTATTTTAAATATGAAATTTATAGATTTGTCTACAATGCACTAAAACTTTAGCGAATTCTGAGAAAACTGATTTTAGAATTCCATAATATTTATAATAATGAATTAAAAATTACAATCTGAAAAGTAGAAAATAATTCAAAAAATTAAATTTCTGCATTTAATTGTACCGATAGAAGTGTTATATTTTTTTCAACTTGACTTGTTTACAATGACTTCTAAAGTAATTTATATAATTGAAAGGCGAATATTAAACTATAAGCTAAAAATTTGTTGCAACAATTTTTTCGTTCTGGTTCACTAAAAACTCTGACCACTGGCAATGCACCTGATTCCCCAAAATAACTTAAAAAATTAGTGAAGTGTAACCAGATTCAACCTAGCAATTACGTAATATTGGCTAAACACGTTCAAAGCGATCACAAATAGCAATTACACCTGCGCGCTAATTGTACAAGGCATACAATGAACACACATGTACCTAAAGACGCACTTCAGAAGTAATCGACACTCTAGGATGGAATTTCTTTCCTCAAATAGATTTTCGTAATTTCATCATCCGTTTGGAGCAAACGAGACACTTGTCCAAACTTGAGAAGAATGTAACGGTTCAATGACACCAGCTGCATCTGGAGAATGGCATGTATAAATTAGTTCAATTTGTGCTCAAAGATTGGGTTTGTAGAATGGTATGAAACCAATTAGGCCTAAAATAGACCCGGGTTCAATTGAAATACCGAATGAGATAACGAATTTTGTTATTTTATGGATCATTTCAATGGCTGCCTCGAGGAAGATTGACCAATAATAAAGGACTCCATTTCCTCGAGATGGATGTTGTTTCATATAAAATAATGCCATTTAAAGTTTCATAACTTTGTTAGTTTCGATCGAAATTTCAAATTTCTATTATCTTTTTTTTTCAGCTATACCTTTATTGACAGTACAAATATAATTCTTTACTTCATTTTTACGTCAAAGTGTTTTCTCAATTAGAATTGTATGCCTGTTACAAATGGTTTAAAAATCTCTACTTGGCAACAATTAAAGTGCGCAAACCAGGTTTATGTAGATTATTTTGAAATGCAGGTATTTGGAGCGCAGTCAAATTATGATAAAAAAAAATAGTAAAATGTGGAAAAGAATGCATAAAAATAATTTATTGACTATCTAAAACTGGCCTCTAAGTTTGTTTTCGAATTTTTTACCGAATAAGGCGGAGAGATGTCTTTAACACCATTTTTTCGCAATTTAACAAAAAGCTGTTAATATGAGAGAAAATAAAAATTATAAAATTAAAATTTGAAGTCAATGTTTTGCCTCTGATATTAAGCTCTTTCATTTTCTGATGAATAGTACTTTTTAATTTTTTCCGAAAATTAAGCTCCACAAAGTAAGACTTTTCTTATTCAAATTTAATTTCCATCATCTTTTTTTTTTTGATTTTGGAAATGAACGATTATGGATAATACTTTTAGAATCAGATTATTTTCGATTGCAATTGTATTATTCTATAAAATATAAAATGTATTTCAAAAAACTGAAATTTTTTTTATAGAATCTTATTTCTCAAAATGAAGAGGCATTCGCCTCGAAATTATTTAGAAGCTCCATTCAATGGGAAAATCCTGCTAAATATTTAGGCATTGCCTTCGATAGAAGATTAAAATATAAATAATACATATTGAAAATATCTGGAACAGATTCAGAAAAGTGAAGGGCACTTTGTATCCATTGATAGGTTAGGATTCCAAACTCTTGCTAGGGAATAAGCTTTTGTTTTATATAAATCACTGTACACCTACGCCTACTGTACATTCTAATTGGTTATGCATCCACTGTTTGAGGAGTGACTACAACGATCCATGTCAAAAAGCTCAAAACTCTTCAAAACATGATAGCTATGCAAATCTTCCAAATACCTTGATATACACGTAATAAAAATATACTCAAAGACTTAAGAAAAATATTTTTAAAATATTGCTATAAAATTTTACCAATAATTTGCAAACAACAGCAAATAAACAATAAGCATATACCTACACATGACCCAAAAAGTAATAAAAGTTGGAGAAGACGCCGGATTGTTTTCTAGATTAATGAATTTGCTCTTCGGCACTCTCCTTCTGGTCAAAGAGGTCGCCTCTTTGGCCAATCCGAGGGACTGACCAGAAAAGCTTCACTAGATAATTTTCAATGCATGAATTAGAATGAAAAAAACATAATTCAATCGATTAGGTAAATTATTGCCTTGTATGCAACTTATATTGTCTTGGCACTAATCAATTCATTCCAGATACGGTGCCTGGGAGCTTCCCAAGTAGTCCCAAATCATTGCCATTGCCTTAATGTAATTTTCAACGATTCTGTTTTCTTTTTCAATTGTCAAATTTTTCAAAAAAAAAAAAAAAATAATGCAGATATCAATCTGAAATTTTTATCCTTTTCCTTTTTACAATCCCTTTTACATAGTAGATATTGAAATGGAATTCTCAAAATTCTGCTCAAATTTTCCAAACAGTGAAAAATATTGCTTTAAATTTGTACTTTATAAACATTTATTCCAATGTATAAGCTATTATAACGTTCGATATTTCATTCCATAGAACTTTTAAATGCTTACAAGTTTATAATCAAAACCTTTCCTCTCAGATGAATAGTTTCTTATTTAAACGCGAGAAATCGATATTAAAATTTCCACACCTCTCCTTTAGTTGGAAACATATCCGAGAGCAAATTTAGAGACATGTTTTGGATTGGAAACTTAACAACTTAAGCTTGTAAAATTTCTATTATGTATTTGTTCTATGGCAAAGTACAGTTAGACTGGACTATTTAATATTATTTTTAAGAAACCTGATTGCTAAATCCTAATTCAGCAATTCGCTGATATTTTTAATTTCTTTAATTGCTTCCCTGCTTTCAATGAAATGGAGAGATACTTTACTTAATTTAGGAATAAATATTTTAAGATCCAAAATCCTAACAATCATCAAAAACTACCTCAGGAAAAGTAATAATATATAGGTGTATTTGTTTCTCGCACTGTTGATATATTTCTGCTGTTTTAAACTTATTTATTGTAGAAAAACATTTAAAATGGCCATGCAATAGAATTTTTGAAAGTTGCATCTAATCTTTTTCTGTGATGCTTCTTGATTCACTTGTGAAACATTGAACTACGACTTCCAAGCAGCATTAGCATTATTTTTTCAAGCAGTATTTTATGATTTTGCCAAACAAATCAAAATATATTCTTTCGAATGATCAAATTTTATCAAGATAATTTCCACTATGGTTTTTACTGAAAAATTACTAAATATTTAGTATAAGATTTATAAATAATTTGATCATTTCATTTGGACTAGAGCTATCAAACTCGATAGATAGTCATTAAGAAAGGATTTTACAAAATTTTTATTAGATGTTTGGTTAAAAACTAAGAAATATTTTTCCTTTACACCATCGGAACATACTTGACACGAAAAACACTTTTATACCACTTTTAAATTTAAAAAAAAAAATCTAAAAGATACATGTTTTATGTCTGTAAAATTTCTTCCTAATTTTATTAATTTAAAAAAATACTTTTAAACATATTTTACAACAATTCTGTTCATTATCATGTTTTTGTGGCGATATTAATTACAAATTTCGATATTTGACGATATTAAATACAAAATATGTTGTCGCTGTTATATAATTGAAAAGAAATTTTAAAAATCAAACTTAAAATATCATTATATTTCGATATTTTAGATTAAAAGTTCGGAGCTTCTTTGCATTTTTCCTATCCGTTTATTTTTGGTATTCCAAGAATTTTTGATATTTGTTTGATTTTGATTATTTCTATGGCAACCGCCTGATGGGTTTTCTTTCACTAACATAAATATAGTTATCAGTATTTTGACCCATTCATGGAAATACTATTTTAACGGGACTAAAGTTAATTTTTTTTTTACCTCTTACTTAGTAATCACAAACATTTATTTCATTTATTTACAGTGAATCTTCACAATAATGGCCATTCAGAAGGGCTGATAACTTTGATGAAAGATTTCATTTCGTTAAAAACAAAATATTTAATGAATTCGTTGAAAATAGATACCTAATTCATTTCTTCTAATTCATTTTTTCTAACACAATGAATTTTAAGAAAAGAGAAAGTGACTTTAAAATCCAACTTTTATTTGTTAATTTTTTTAAGGAAAAGATGCATTTTGTGTGTTTGCTTGGATTTTTAAATTAGAAAATACATCTCAATTAGATTCGTTGATAATCAAACCACCGAAAGGCCAAGATCTTCGCGGCTTAAAGGAGAGGGACGCCAGTCCAGGATAAAGAAAATTTGTTTATACTATTTTCAGGAGTATTTTATTTTTGATCATGACAAATGGGTTTGACCTGAGTTGAACTATATTTGTACATTTATTTTCTCTGAATATAAATCTCATACACTCTTATTACATTAATTGAAATTAAGGTAGGTTTACATTCGGCCAGTTATAAGACTACCAGTAGACAGCGCATGCGTAAAAAGGCTGAAAAATGCTGTTCGGTCCAAAACAAGTACTTGTCCGGACGAGACAACAACTTGTCGCTGTATTGTATTGTATTTTTTTTTTTTTTTCCTTTACTGCACATGCGTTTGTAGAATTTGGCAGTTTTTTTATTTTATTTATTTATTTATTAGCATGAAAAAATCAATTACTTATCATAGAATAATTCCGACATTTTTTTATCTTTGTTTTTTCTGATGAGAGGTTGTGTTTTTTTTTCATTTTATTTGCCATTTTTTCTATTGTTTTCAAAAGTTAGATATGTTGACCATTTTTTATTTATTTTACCATTTTTCTTTGCGCAAATATCTATTATTTTAATATGATACGCCGTGAAAAAGAAAAATTTATGGACGCCAAAACGGCAATTTATAGCCAAGCATGGAATGCCTGAGTTTATCTTATGAAATTGTGGCAAACATAAATCAGTCCTTTTCTGCATATGCGTTGTCTTACTGGCCGGCTTATAACTGGCCGAGTGTAAACTCACCTTTATAGTAAGTGATTAGATTTTATTAATTTAACATTCTTATTTACCAACTTAAATATTCCATCTTTTAATTAGTTGTCATAATCATGATTCTTAAATATATTCAGGGTATCGAGAAAGAAAGCGTATATCTGTACACTGCTGTTTCTATCTATTGTTATAAGGGATGAACAATAATATCATTTATTTTTCTCAAAGCCTGACGACTAAACAAGTTAATTTTTTTATCAGTTTATCTTTTCCCTCAACTGAAATATTTGATTAAGTTTCCCCCAATTTATCTTTACCACGTTGACTAGTATTATTGTAAGCTTGTCTAACTTTTTAAAAGAAAAACCGCTTTCACATCATTTAGAGATCAAAAGACTACTTGTGATTAAAATGGCTTCTTGCTCTATGAACATATATGTTTTTACTCTTATTCTTGTAAAAGGTAAAATTGTCTTTTGCCCTACATTCCGAAAATGTTCATTAATATTAGCCCCTCAGGGGCTCACCTTCTATAGGTGAGTACGGGTGTCCCAATCCCGAGGTACCCAGGGATCTTTTACTCCCTTTAGGTTTACTCTCCTCTGCGCCTTCTGCTGTCGCCTTTTTTTTTCTTTCCCTCGACGGCAAGCGAGGGAGCTCTCCATGAGAAGCTGTCGCCGCTCTGTTTGCTTCTTGCTTCTCATGGACAGCCAAGACCCCACGTGTTTGCCGTGCGTGGCGACCCATTTGAAAGACGGGTGGTGCACTGTGGTCCCCTGTGCATCAATCGGCTGGTAGCTAGTCACCTTAGTGGTTAGTCTGCTAGGGATCAAGCGAAGGGGTCACTCCTTGGGCTTGGCGTTAAGGGTGGTCACTGTCCCCGGTGGTAACTCCGAGCGTATAGGTTCCGGCTAGCATCAAGGTAAGCGCCGAGGCTGGGAATGGCCAGAGCCGGTGGCTGCCTTCCCTTGTTGGGCTCCGTGGTGGGCGGTGCCGTCGGGCCCGAATCATTCGCAATATCGTATGGGGCCTCAAAATCAAATTCCATCACCATCGTTTTTCATAATTAGTCGTGTATCATCTGAAAATGAAACATTTCACGGTGTGTCACCATTTCTAGTTGAAAAGGCTATATCTGGGCATATCGGTGAAGCTAAAGCAATAAGGAAAATTCGCTCTGGCGATTTACTTGTTGAAGTAGCCAATAAGAAACAAGCTCAAAAAATTTTGAAAATTAAATCTCTGTCAACGATACCTGTCACTGTTAGTGCACACAGATCTCTGAACTCTTCTAAAGGAGTTATTACTTGTGGAGAGCTGTATAATGAGGAGACTGACGAAATTTTAAAAGAATTACGAAACCAAGGCGTTACGGAAGTCCGGCGAATAACAATTAAAAGGAATGGTAATGTTATGAAGACCAAACACCTTATTCTGACATTCCACTTTCCAAAGACACCCGAATTTATTAAGGCGGGTTACATGCGATTAGCTGTCAGACCATACATACCAAACCCACTTCGTTGCTTTCAGTGCCAGCGCATAGGTCACTCCAAAGCTACTTGCCGAGGTACTCTTACCTGTGCCCGTTGTGCTGAGGCCGGGCATGAGAGCGTTGATTGCACTGCAAATGAAAAATGCGTTAACTGTAAAGGAGAGCATAGCTCCTTTTCCCGCACTTGCCCTATCTGGCAATTAGAAAAGGAAGTACTCTCTGTCAAGGTTAAGAATCAAATATCTTATCCGGAAGCAAAAAGGATTGTGAAAGCCCGTCTACCACCGGCTGGCATTAGTTATGCAAAAGCGGCAAAGGTAATAACTCCTTTCACTCCTGGAAATGCACAGGATAAATCGTGTGTAGGTATTTCCCTTTCTAATAATCAGCTAACAACTGAATTAGATGCTTCAGATGCTGGTTCACCACACAAGTTAAAACCAAAGAGGAAAAAAATTTCAAAATCACAGAAATCACTGGCACTGAAACTTTCAAAAACAGGTCGTTCTTCTAAAGACATTACCTTAGCTCTTTCTACCAAAAAATCTCTTGCCTTAGATATGGCAAAATCTGGCCTTGTTCGTAAAGACCTAACTTCCTTATTCGGTGGTCAGCCGAAGAGTCCGGAATTATTGCGACTCCATCCCTCCGAGGAGGAAGATGATTTTCAGATGAGTTGTGATGCTTCTGCAACTCCGCCTACGAATGATAATAAAAATTCCCCAAATAATTCTTAATGTGTTCTTTCCTTTCCTGGAATTGTCGCGGCATTCGTTACAAGATTTCTGACATTAAGGTTTTATTAAATACATTTCAACCTGTTTGCTTTGCACTTCAGGAAACCCACCTGAGGTCAGATATTCCTTTTAAGATTCGTGGTTATAATTCTGTGCGGAAAGATGTTGATACTGGGAGAATTAGTTCCGGTGGAGTTTGCATTCTGACCTCCAACCAGTTCCCCAGTACCCCACTAACTCTTCATACTTCTCTACAGGCTGTAGCTATCCAGGTTCACGTTAGAACTCTCGTTACAGTCTGTTCTATTTATCTACCGCCAAATGAAACTATTTGTCAAAACGACCTCAATGCTTTAGTTGATCAGCTTCCTAGACCTTTTCTCTTGATTGGTGACTTTAACGGCCATAGTCCTTTATGGGGTTCAGATAGCTCAAATTCTCGGGGGAGACAGATTGAAGAATTTATCTCGGGAAATTGTCTCTGTCTCCTTAATAATGATGAGCAAACGCATTTCCATGAGCCGACGCATACTTTCCACAGTATTGACCTTGCTATTTGTTCTCCCTCACTTTTCCCATTGCTGAATTTAAGAGTTGGAGATAGTCTGTTTAATAGTGATCACTTCCCTCTCATCGTCTCCCATGCTGATAGTACTTGTGGAACACAGCGTCCACAACACGATATCTATTCCAGCGGGCAGATTGGGGAACATTCACTGAACTTGCAGTTATTACAGAAGCAATGGTTGCTGTTGAAAATATAACTGATGCTACTCAAAATGTTATTAACACAATTAGAAATGCTGCTGACATTGCAATTCCTAAGAGCTCACCCCACCCACGAGCATTTCGTCGGCCGTGGTGGAACGATGCATGCCGCAACGCTTACAAGACACAAAAGAAATCATGGGGAATTTTCCGTAGGTATCCAACTACGGAGAATCTCATTGCCTTTAAAAAAGCCCGAGCAAATGCACGGCGCATTCGACGTCGTAGCCAAAGGGAATCATGGCTCCAATTTGTCTCCTCTATCACTTCAAATACAACCAGTGCGCAACTTTGGAGAAAAGTTAAGGCAGTAAATGGGATTTACCAGGAGTTCTCGTTTCCAGTTTTAAACACAGGAAACGTTTCATATTCTTCTCCTATAGAAGTCGTTAACATTATCGGTCAAACATTTGAGAAAGTTTCAAGCACAGCCTCATATAATTCAACATTCCTCGCCACTAAGAGGCGTGCTGAGAAGATACATCTCCATTTCGAAACCGACCATCTTCATCCGTATAATTGCGCATTTCAAATCAATAAATTAAAGAGAGCACTGTTTCAAGTTCATGATTCTAGCCCTGGTCCGGATGGAATTACATACAACATGCTCCGCCATCTGGATGAAGATTCCTTGGCTAATATTCTTTGCCTATTTAACAGAATCTGGAATGATCAAATATTCCCTTCCCAGTGGCATGAAGCAGTTGTAATACCACTCCTAAAACCTGGAAAGGAACCATGTAATCCATTGAACTACAGACCAATCGCCTTAACAAGCTGCCTGTGTAAAATTTTCGAACGTATGATTAACGCGAGACTTGTATATGAATTGGAAAAAAATGACTGTATTCCCCTCTTTCAGAGTGGTTTCCGAAAGGGAAGGTGCACCATCGATAACATTATTCATTTGGAAACTCACATTCGTAATGCCTTTGTCCGTCGAAACCATCTTGTTGGGGTGTTTTTCGACATTAATAAAGCATACGATCGCACATGGCGTTATGGAATTCTTCGCACATTATTTGAATTTGGTCTTAGAGGAAACTTACCTGTTTTTATAAAAAACTTCCTATCTTGTCGTATTTTCCGTGTTCGAGTTGGCAGTTATTTTTCAAATACTTTTGTTCAACAGGAAGGCGTTCCTCAGGGAAGCGTCTTAAGTGTTACTTTGTTTATTCTGCATTTTAGCCAAATTCTTCAAGTTTTACCAGCAACTGTTACTGGAACCTTGTACGTGGATGATCTTCAGATATCCTGTCAAGGATCGCATATGCCTTTCATTGAGAAACAACTGCAAATCGCTATCAACAAACTTTTATTTTGGTGCGATGAAAATGGACACACACTTTCTCCTGAGAAAAGTTGTTGCGTTCATTTCTGTAGAAAGCGAAGTCTTCACCCAGATCCTGTGGTCTATATCCGTAAAACTGCCATTCCGGTTGTTGCAGAGATGCGCTTTTTAGGAATTATTTTTGACAGAAAACTCACCTTCCTTCCACATATACTTCATTTAAGGAAGGTATGTGAGAAAAAACTCAATATTCTAAAAGTTCTATCGAATACAGCTTGGGGAGCGGATCGACTTTCGTTACTTCGCATTTATCAAGCATTGATACTCTCACGCATTGATTATGGCTGCGAAGTATACGGTTCTGCTCGATCCAACATTTTGCGAAGACTCGATCCATTGCACCACTCTGCATTACGGATCTGTACTGGAGCCTTCAGGACTTCACCAGTTCAGAGTTTGTACGTGATTTCCCATCAGTTACCTTTGCATTTAAGGCGAAGAAAGCTAGCAGTTCGATACTTCTTCCGCATGCTTTCTCTTCCCAAACACCCAGTCCAGAATTTGACGGTGCCTATTAGTCTTCATAGACTTTACAATGCCCGTCCTTATAATATTCTGCCTTTTCATGAAAGAATAAGGGTTGATATTCAGGATTTGGGCCTTGGAAATGTCGAGGTTCATCCAGTTAACTTTTTATCTTTCCCCCCTTGGGATTATCCAATTTTTTCATATTTTAACCCTTTTTTGAATTTTAATAAAGCTACTACATCTTCTGTAGTTTTCCAGCAGTTATTTAATTTTCATCTTCATCAACTTTCAACTTACATACCGATATACACTGATGGATCAAAATCCTCTCAATCTGTCGGGTGTGGTATTGTCTTTCCAGAGGTTACATATAGTTACCGTCTGCATGATTCGTGTTCTGTTTTGACTGCTGAACTATCTGCAATTTTGTTAGCTCTCGAAAGAATTTCTCTTTCTAAAGAGACTTATTACTGCATTTATTCAGATAGTATGAGTGCTTTAGAGACACTGTGTAACTTTTCAAATTGCAGGCATCCTATTGCAATTGATATTCTTTGCTGTTTGAGAGATCTTCAGACTAAGGGGTATGACATCCAGTTCAGATGGATTCCTAGTCATGTTGGCATAACCGGCAATGAAGCGGCTGACATTGCAGCCAAGGAGGCTAAGCATATTCTTCAGCGCTCTTGCCCACATATTGACCTTATTAATATGTATAGTGGTTATATTCTTTCAATTTGGCAAGAATCTTGGAATCATGAAACTGAAAACAAACTGCACTTTATCAAGCCGACAATTGGAGTGTGGCCTGCTGCTTCTATTCGATGGGCTGATGTAAAATTAACTAGATTACGAATTGGTCACACCCGCCTAACTCACAAACATCTTTTGTTTGGCGAGAGGATACCAATGTGTTCGGATTGTAACGTTAATCTTACAGTTTTACATATTTTAATTGAATGTCCCAAATTTAATTTTTGTCGTGCGCATTTCTTTAATTCATCATCATTGGATTTGCGTGAACTGGTTGGAGAACAGCCTCACCGTAATATTTTGGACTTTTTAAGAGCTACTAACTTTATTCATTTTATATAAATATCATTGTTTATTTAAAAAAACATTTGTTTTAACCATAGACTTTTCTTATTTAAAGTTTCGTACCTTTTTATAAATACTTTTAACAAAATGTTTTTTATCAATTTTTAGCCTGGAGGAAACAAGATTTTTAATCGTATGGTAATATATTCATACCATGTGTCTTGGCGCAGCATAGCCAATTCTGGCTCTTGTGCCATAAAAATATAAACCTCAACCTCAACCTCATTAATATTAGTCTCCTTCTATTGTTATTTTTGAGAGAAATGGACTTTTTGTCCAGTATTTTTTCCTCTTCGTTCCACAATAAAAGTGCCAAAGTCAAAGAGATCACAGTAATTAATTTCATTGATTATTACTGTTGCTCGAAGGGGTTCTAGTAATTGTTCCTAGGGTTTTTTACATTATTATGTGGACCACAAATCCTGTGATATAAAAAAAAAGAAAATGGCCGTTGAGAGGAAACACCTCATAGAAGAGTTTTATTGTAAAAGAGAAATGAATTAGCCTTACAGCTAATGTTACGGAATAAAGACTAGCGAATTCAAGCGTCAGTCTTGAACCCCGTTCCCATGGCCGTTGCTTTTACTGATAAAGCCATAAATCTTCCATCTGAACCATTGTAAGACAATATCACCTGTAGATATCGTTCGGGAGCTTCTTATAAACTGTCGGTAAAATGAGCAGACATCAACGAGCCCCGGATAACCACAAATGAGGGAAAAGAAGATAAAATGCGCCGGACGAAAGACGTACATGGGCCATGGGAACGGGGTTTTAGGAGGTGTCGCTAACAACGGCAAATTTTCGACTATGTAAAATAGATAGCTGTTTTGTGAAAGGATTTCAAGCAGATCGATTTAAAAATTTTATTTTGCTAGTTCCAAGAAATAAAACGTATTATTGTTGTTTCTTATGGCACTTGCCACGGACAAGCCCGCTGTTCCCAAGACAGCGATTTGTTTCACTATTTCTCAAGAGGGGGAGCGTCTCTTGTTTTTATAGTAGCGCCAACTAGGACCAAGAGAACGACTTTGCTACTCACGCATCACTCATTCGTTTGCATAACCCCTTTTTATAGGAGGGCACATTCACACATCCCACAGATAGAACAACTGAAGAACAACCATGCCCAAACTGGGACGCCTAAATCACGAGGAATACGCGCTACCCCTATGTCAGGACGCGGGCCAAATAAAACGTAAAAGACACAAATTATGTGAATTATAAAATGTTAGAATAATATTTGCGCTTTATAAAGCATAAATTCTCTGGTCCCTTTAAGTTTCGTTGCATTGATTTACTAATCACAATATTCATAAGCCCTGAATTTCTGTTTGAATGATATTTTGGGCAAAAGTAGATACTGTAAAGTTTTCGATCATAATAAATAAATAAATAATGAGTGCATTTTCATAAATTTAATAAAATAAAAATATTAACCTAAAATAAATCATTAACATGTTGATAGATTTAAAAACATATCGAAATGTGAAATTAAAATGATAAATTTATTAAATCAGTTACTTATCTAGGGCCACAAATTGCCTATATCTGTCACTGACCGCTAAAGCAATATTTTTCCATTTACAATCATAAGAATTGTTGCCCAGATCAAAGTATAGTTTTTTTTTTTGCCCCTTCCACTAATCATATTTGTTTTTAGAACATAAAATATATACACTAATATTATATTTCTCTGGTGCCATATTAGGGCCACAAAATGTCTATATCTGCCACTAGTTATAGAGCTGATTTCATATTTACAACCATAAGAAGCGGTGCCCAGGACAAAGTATATTTTTTTACCCCTTCCACTAGTCATATTTGTCTTTAAAAATAAAATATATACACTAATATTATATTTCTCTGGTGCTATATATCCGCCTTGACTCCCTTGGTCGCTATATGCCACTATGTTTTTATTTCATATTTTTAAAGCAAGAAATGGACCCTTGGACAGTAAAAAATAAACAAGCGCCAATTACCCTCGCTACGTTACTGTAATCCTCGCAATTATTACCACAGTTAAAACCAGTAATGCCAAAACACCGAAACCAACTCATTACAAATAATAATAATAAAAAAAAAATAGATGCTTTCTTGTTTTCTTCGCTGGATGTAATTATGCAGACACGTGTTTCCCCCTATCTTTCACCTCATCAAGGAAAGGCGACACCTCGCGTCGTGAATATGAAATGGGACGTCGTCTTTTTGGCGATCGTTTCGGACTCGTTTATTAGATGCGGAATTAACGACATTTTAACATTAGTTTAGAAGATGATTCGTTGCAACGATGTTTCGGAAGTCAGTCTGCAGGTTGCCCTTTCGCTTTTTATCTGAGCGAGTAATTTATGCAAGAATGCGAGAGGATGAAAAAAATCTGCACACGAGTTCGGTCGACACAGCTGAAATATCTCAAGGCATTTTTAGAACGATTAACCTTGGAAGCAGACTATTTCTAGAGCGTGCAGCGGCCAATGGGTTATTTATATGGTCGAATGTCTTCGTCAAATATTCGTTTAAAAGAATGATTTTTGCATAGTTGATTTTTTTTGTCTTTTAAAATTATATAAAAACTGCAATCTGATAAAAGTTAAGTGAAACATTATCCTTACAATGTTTTACTATTTTCAAAAATCTTTTAATATATTTAGCTTCGTAGTTTAGAGAAGAGAATAAAGGACATATTTTGGATTGCATACCAAATTTCATTCATCTAGTTCATTTTGAAAGTATTGCATTTATATACACACGAATACATATATCGACGCCAACTGGTTGACAAATTTGAATAAAAATTTTACATAGATTTGTAATTCTCATAATAAAATCACATGACAAATTTAATCTGTCGATATCGCTGCATTTTCTTGTTATTGTATTCATATGCACATGGACAGAAAAACGTTTTTTTGTCCAATCCCCCCCCCAAAAAAAAATCTGACAGGAATCTATTAAATTTGGGGTAAAGGTCGTATGCCAGATTTTATCTATCATTTATGCATTTTTAAGATATCGCGTTCACAGACAGGCCAAAATATAAATAGACAGACAATGGCATTTTCAAACTGAGAAGGCTTTGAAATGTGAAATTCTTATTGAAATCTTGAAGCCGGTTTTTTTTTTTTTTTTGTCGCCATTTCTGTACTTTTTCTTTGTACATTTTGTACAGAAAAAAAATAGCCAAAAATATAAACATTATAGAATAGGCGTTAAATAATAATATTTTGGTTTAATTTAATATTTTATTCAATTTTATTAACTGTATCCGGGATACAAAATGTACAATTCATTCATGTCATGCTCACATGAAACGAATCGGTCAAATTTGGTACGTAAGCGAAAGGGCTTGTAACGATGTTTATTTAGCTGCTAGGTCTCATGTATCAAATAATTGCAGTATTGCATGTACTTATTACATTGCATGTATGCTCAGATAGCAAAAAGCATATTTTTAACATTTTATATTGCGGCAATTTTCATAATTCTAGATGTAACAAAAAATCACTAAGTCGTATTTTATATGCGCAAACGGGATACCAGCGATACATATGATTTGTACGACTTTCTATACATAAAAAAACGTAACTATGGAATGTGAAAAACTTTATTTTAGAAAAAAAAAGTGACTATAAAACTTTGCCATCTGAGCACAGGTATATAAAAAGAAAAAAGATATGCGCTATATTTTCCAAGTAAGTAAACAACACGCTTGTCAAAATATAAAATAATAATAATAATTTTTCAAATTTTCTGAACATAATTTCAAAAGATAGGAAGTAAATAAAATTTATCATAAAAAATATTCTTGTAAAATAAACCTTAGGAGATTAAAAACTTATTCTAAGAACTTAGGTAGAATTAAATGCATGAATTATTACAATGAAAAGTGAGTTTTCCAGAAGAAATGGAATAAAAGAAGAAAAAATTTTGAAAAATCATGCATGTAGAATCTGATTTAAATATAGATTTTAAAAAATAATGACATGAATGTAGTCGTGTTGAAGAGATATTTTTTAATATTTCCTTCTAAAAACTTTTCCTCAAAATTAAGATAAAAATAAGAAAAAAAAAATCCAAATCAACTTTTTTTCACAGTGTTTCTATTAGTTATATTTGCAGTGTAAGGGATGACTGGTTTATTCTTGGATTCAGAGAATGAAACATTTTCTGAAATATAGCATAGTGAGGTAAGCGTATGGTGTAATATGGTGTAAATCGCCATATGGTGTAAAAATTTATATAATGGAGTAATGGCTGAACTGTCTTTCTCATCGTCTGGTTATGGTTTAAATTTATGAGACCTGTTCCCAAGAGCTTCCAACACTTTGGAGGAAGTATTAATCTAACGATATTACTACCTCGCCCCTTTTAGGCAGCGGTGGCCTGGTGGTAAGGTCTCGGCTTGTGAGCCGTAGGATTTCAGGTTCGAGACCCGATTCCACTTAAGAACCGTCGTGTAAGGGGGTCTGTTGCACGTTAAATCCGTCATTACAAATGTCCTCCCACTGGTGTGATGTGGAGAGGGGGGTGCAAGCTCAGGTGTCGTACTCGTCATCTGACCGCGGTTTAAAATTATGAGGTCCGTCCCAAAATAGCCCTAGTGTTGCTTAACAAAGGGGCTTTAATATAACTAAACTAAAACTAAACCTCTCCCCTTTTCAAAAATTATAGTTCAAATCAATGCGCGAAAAGCATCATTGCGGAAGCTTTTAGGGGAATTGGGAAATTTTGTACAGAAAAATCGTTTTCTCTATTTTGACAACATAAAAGAGCGAATTTTGGATATATCTAATATGCAGTGCCAACTTATGAAATAAGTAAAATAGGCAATTGCTTAGAATCCCATAATTAAGGGAAACTCTGAGGCATCAATGTTTGCGACTTTTTTAGTGAAATCTAATTTCAAATCAACAACGATCGATAATAACCATTTTTCCAATAACAAACTTTAAAGAAGTGAAAAAGTTTCAAAGGCATTGTCACTTTTCAGTTGACTCAACTACATATTTCTGTCATCAAATAAATATACAGAGTGCCCCCAAAAGTGGAACAAGATTTTATTTCCCTAAATATTGCGCTTAAGCGTGTGCTTCCACTTACAACAACTCTTGCCGGTGTCCTGGCATATCGGTAGTGCGTCTTCCCCGTGATCTGGGCTTCCTGGGTTCGACTCCCGGATTGGGCATGGTTGTTCCTCCTTCCGGTGTTTTATCTGTGAGATGTGTGAATGTGCCCTCCTGTAAAAAGGAGTTGTGCAAGCGAATGAGTGATGCGTGAGTAGCTGAATCGTAATCTTGGCGCTATTAAAAAAACAAGAGACGCTTCCCCACCGGCTTAAAATCACTGTCTTCGTAATAGCGGGCTTGTCCATGGCAAGTGCCATAAGAAACAACAACAAAAACTCATTGAATAAGGTGAGCGATTGTATGAAAATACTTTGGCTTCTTGCAGATAACCAAAAAATACAAGAATTACATTTTTATACGTCCCCTATAGAGGAAAAATTGATGGAAAGGAACAATTGATAATACAAATGTAAACAAAATTTGTTCTTTTATGCTAATGTGAAAGTTCTTTTACTTCATTGTGAAAGTAATAATAGTCTCACTTTTGGATAAAAAAGAGGAAGGACTTTGTGCAATGCTACAAAAATATGCAGTCATTTAAAATGCATATGAAGGAGAAAAATAATGTCTGAATAAAATGAACTGCAAATGTACAGGAACGAATTTTAACAGCAGTGCACCATGAAGATAGCTAAAAAAAAGAGATCTGATAAGATTTCTTAAGCGTCATTTCCTATTATCTAATTTGATTTGAAATATTTTGTTATACTTAGCTTCCAATATTAGACGAGGGAAGATATGTGTATGTTCTTTTCTCAGCTTTCTTGGTATACCGTCTAGTATGTCTGACTGATTTGGTATACTTGTCAACTTTCTGAACACAGCTTGGTGGTTTTTATATTTAGCTCCGAATATAGTGTACAGAATCTGTTAAAAATTTTGGATTTCTTTCTGCAATTCCATTGGGTCCATATTTTAATACATGTAAACATTTGTAATATCAAGATCACCTATCTAATTTCATATTTATAATTTATTGTGTATCTGAATCACAGAGTACAGATGTATACAAAAAGATAGTAAGAAAGTCACCTTTGACTGTGTTTGTTCAAAATTTGACACATATACCTACGAATTTATTTGGCATAAGAATAATACAGCACAAAAAGTTGCTCTTCTGAATTGTTGCATTTAAGAGCACCGCGTTTCCTTAAATTCATATAGACAGAATGTCAGAAGTTAACTCGTATTAGTTAGAAATTTGATGCTGATTCACAGTTCTAAGTAATAAACCTTCATGCCAAATTTGATTAACACAAAAATGTGTTGCGCCTTCCAGTTACCATGTTTTCATGCTTACATAGGAACTGATAGACAGATTTAGTGCAAAATGTGATAGAAATCCACAGTTTTGATGTCGAGACCACATTTGAAATTTTATACGTTGTTTTTTTTTCTCTTTCTTTCTGGTTATTGTACTTACAAACATAATTTCAAAAATGGTGTAGATCTGAAATGTGGAAGTTTTCTGTTTCTTTTGCATACTTTTTATGTGGGAAAAAATTATGACATGAAATAAAATCAATGTTAAGACACAGAATATGAATTTGATAATAGCAATATATGTTCAACGATTTTGCAATCTTTTTTATTGTCTGCTTATATATATATATATATATATATATATATATATATATATATATATATTAATCAGTTTCCTAAATTTTATCTTAAATTAGCCCATGTTAACTTCATTCTTAAATGTCCTCTTATTTCCTGATCCAATTCCCATTTTTTATTTAATTATTTTTAAGACGCGCAATAGAAAATTAGTGACTCTATGCTATTCCTTTTCCTAAGTCTATGCGTGTCAAAGAAATCCCTATCGAAATCTCATAGCAAAATCACTGAAGGGAAATATTTTCTGCCTCTTTTGCTCTTGTGTCTCTTGATATAGATTGTTGCATCGTTTATCATTTTTTCTCTGTACAAATTATGACTCCCGTGGTAAAATAAATCGAAGTTAATATTTCAGAAGTTTCTTTTTTTTCTTTCTTTTTTTTTTTTTTTTGGCTAATATATATATATACAGATTTGTTTGCTGGTTTTTTAAATACGATAAATACTTCAACCCAAAGATTGTTGGAAGATTTTATATTGAATGTTTCATTTAGATATTCAATAATTTTTTTTCTAATCCAGTTGCAATTTAGTCATTTGATCGGAAATAACAATAAGTTAAATTTTCGTGCCACTTTTTCAGAAAATTTGAAGAAGCTGTTCTGACCCACTGTCACATAACAATGGGAGAAAAGTTCATTAAATTTCTGTTTGATCACATGAACCATTCCAATTTCCCAATTCAACCTCAAAACCCAAATAACTTATGTGAATTACATTTTCAATAAATCAGAATATCTATGAGTTTTTCATTATAATTATTAATAACAAAATCTTTGGTTTAAAAGATGCATTATTGATCAAACTATGCATATAAATTGAAAATCGTATTCTTTATAAGTGTTCTCAACATAATTTCTTTGTAAATCAAGAATAATGTTTCTCGATCCGGGAAAAAGCATAGTGCACAGATAAAAAGAACAGACTTCTGCTGCGCAGCTGTGAAGTTTTAGATCAATAACTTTGTTTCCGAAGCTTCTGACGCACGGGTTGTTCATTGTTATCTCAGTCCTCTGAGATTAAGTCTTCTATAAAAAGATTTTTCAATAACTTCATTGTCATTGAATTCTTACCTTAACAAATAAGCTGAACCCCCGTAGGCCAATATGATTGTATGAAACAAAAGTTTGTATAAAAAGTTCGTGTATTCTGCTTCATTTTATCACGATACAACCTGGTGTTTTTTTTGGATAAAGAGTTAGTGACGTCTAGGAAAATGCAAGAGAATCAAATATAGAGTTGCTACGTCTTGAAAACAGAAGAGTGTCAAAAAAAGGATGTTTTGGGAAAAGTTGAGACCCCCTCCTTTATGGTCATTTTTATTATTATCATTATATATATGAATTATAATAGCATAATATATGAATTCTATAAGGATTTTTCCAATCTAGTTAAGAAAAATTAGATATTTCATCTACGAAATTAATTATGAAGTTGAGAATAATCAGTGGTGGACTTCCAAAAAAAAGGAAACTAGGTAGCTTCCTAGACCCGCTGAACTGATAAGGTACAGTGGAAAAATTTAATTAGATTTTAACCTAAATTTCAATAAACCTATAAAAAAAGATAAAGTTATGAGACATACAATATTAGAAAAAATCTAGTATAATTAAAAATATCAAGTATAATTGATAATATTTTTTCCCATTTTATTTAGTTACTTAAGCATTCATAAATCCCAAGCGTCCTCTTAAACAATTTTGCTTACAAATATCTTTGTCGGTTATTCCTAAGTAATGATTAATAAAAAATTAATAAAAGGCACGTTTGCACAAAGTTACTAATGCAAAAACTTAATCTAAAATAAATCATTAACTTTTAATTTAATCGCGAGATTAAATTAAAAATGTTTTAAAGTGTCAAAGTCAATTGGCATGTTGGAAAAGGATCCTCATAATGTGCAATGGCTAGGGCCACAAAATGCCCAAATCCGCCAATGGAAATACTGATAAGTGAAAACAGTAATTAACCTTTATAATATGATGGGCTTCTTCTGTAAGAAGTAGAAAAAAACTGAAACTCACCTGGGGGGGGGGAGGTTTAAAATAATCATATGGAAAGCAAAATTTCCCTAAAATGGCATCTATGGTAGCAGAAAGCAAATTACAGTTGAAGTGTAACTTTTATATTTGTTGTTCTTTTTTTTATGTAATAGTTCCCAATTGTACACAATTATTAATTCTAAAATGTTGTTAAAAACTATTCAATAATAAAAAAGAAATATTTTTAACACATACACACATAAACGAATGACTGATTTTTTTATAAGTAAACCAAACAGTTTGCTCGCGCAGAAATATAATGCTTATTTAATTTTTAATTATATGTAGGCTCTCTTGTAAATTAAATTATTCCAACGGCTTTCGGCGTTAATTTTTACCATTTTTGGCCATCCATTTCTACAGATATTTCAAAGTTACTGTATAGATCTAATTTTTCAAGAATTTCTTTTCATTTCATTAAAAGAATAATCTTTCTACATCAAATATTAGTAGATTCAGACATTAATTCGCCATTATATCTAGATAGTTTTATTAATCTCCTTGATTTAGACTTTGATGAATAATAATAATAATTGTTTTGAAAGATGTATCTGAGAGCTAGTAACTCTAAAATGTAGGAGTTAATGTATAAGGTAGGAGTGACCTTGAAAATTGTGTATTGAGGCAATTGTGAACGACTCTTCTAATTACAATATTGCCGCATCGAAAAAAGACAGTCGAATCTTCATGGCCGAATGGTCATGGCACTGGTCTCATAATCAAGAGACATTGAGTTCGAACCCGCTAGAGACGATGGGGTTCATAGTATGTGTAAATATTTAATTACTTGATTTTATGTTTTCATTTATTTCATGTTCCAGAAGATACTGGACATTTCTTTAGTTTACCGGACAAGTGTTCTGGACTTTTCTTACTGTCTCCAGAATAGTATTCTGGAACTTTCCCTGTTAATATAAAAGCAGAGGATTTATCAGTCACTGTATTCTCAGTTCAGAATTCAATTAATAAATTGGTTTAGCTCTAACTCTTGTGTGTGTCATTGAGTTCTATACTATAGTTCTACGTGACAATATATGACAGAAATAAATCGAAACGACTGCTGAGTTTTCAGCTTTTCTTAAATTTGCTATAAAAATTCAAGAAATTACTTAATCACAAATTTTTAATTGTGCATTTTAATTACATTTATGAAAAAGTATAGCAAATTTTCCCTGTCACATTTCTGCAGAGTTAAATTTTTTTAAAAAATTTTAAAAAATTTAATTTTTAGAGATTTTTTTTTTATTTTTATTATTGTTGCATGAAATTAGCCCTAGTGCTATGTATTCTAATGTATCTCTCTCTTTAAGGTAAAAGAATTCAGAAGTTTTATTACAAATTCATTATTCCTTCATCATTTTACTACTCCAAGTCATCATTTTACTACTTCATCATTTTACTACTCCATCATTAGCTACTCCAAGTGAAAAAAATAAAAAGAGAATGGGTTTTTTTTTTTTTTTGCAAGTTCTGAATTGCATTTTTAAAGTTAGCTTTAAATAGTATTTGAACATACAAAATATTACACAATTGTATTGTTACGGAACTTCCGCCTGTAAATCCGTAAAGTTAACACGTTCGTGTAGTGGATGTATGGAAACGCACAGTCAATAAGCCTCGGTGACAAACGGAGACTTTGTTTAACACGAAGTCACTGATAAGCAGACAAATTCACAGCCGGAAACGCACACAATCAACATACAGCAGTACATAATAGAACAACGCAGCACAATAACGATAAGATAGGGAGAGAAAGCTCATTCAACTATTAACTAGAGTTGATTGTGACTACAGGCCTTTTATAGTTCCCAGGAAGCGGGCCGAGAAGTTTCTCGACCAATCAGGCGTATCTCAGTTCCAATTGGATGGATCGTTAAAATTCTCGAAGTTTTCAGCATTTCCTATTTTGTCGCCAAAATCGCCAAGTTTGTGGTCGCCTGGTCGCCAAGCTCTGAGATCACTGGCTTGGCACCCGAGCAGCATCCAATATAGATAATTGTAAATTGGTTTTCCGGTGATAGAACTAATCGTGCTGGGAAGCAGCATTACAGGTTTATAAATTATTAAAGAAGGAACTTGTAAAGATATCTAAGGAGATATAGAAGATTGAAGAATTAAAAAAAAAAATTCTTTCGATTTCGGGAAGGTGGATGGAGTGCTTGAACTCAAGGTTCTTAGTCTCCAGACATTAAGATTGAAGAAATAGCTTGGGAATAACATTACTTAATACGATGGTTGTGCTTAAAAATTCAAGTGTGCTTATAAGTTTAAAAGCTAATTTAAAAGGTAGGTTTTTAAAGCCAATTAAAAAAATGAGGGAAAAAAGAATGAATTTTACATAAAGAAATAAATCTGCAAAAAAACGGTCCAGGATCAAATTGGTGTGGTAAAACTGTAGGTAGTAGTCTTATCGCAGAAGAATCAGCGGGATCTGATGTTCTTAAGCAGTTTCGGATTGGAGTTCTCAATTTCCTTTATTGTGACACTGTTGCGCTACCGAAAATCTTAAACTTGTGAATAGTTTATTTGGATTTCTGACGCGGGGCATCATTACAATATTGTCCCAGTTTTATGTAGCTATCTTTAATATTTCCCCGTTATTTGCCATACTTTTGACTTATTCTCTCGAATTAAGTGATAATTAATGTGACTTCCGAGAATTTATGCTTTCCTCTTGTTTACAGCACTTTATTTCTGGTCCCTTGAAAGCTGTTAATCGGATAAATATGTATTTTCATTCATTCATGAGTAGAAGAAGAATTTCTTTCAAAATTTGATTAAAACAGAGAGCCGATTCTTATTCTTATTCATACCGATAAATCTTTGAATAATATTCATCGTTATTCAACGTTCTTTAATAGCTGTTATTGTTAATTTGGATTTTCATTTCTCACAAAATTGAAAAACCCATGCGTTATATAAGAGATAGTTGTGAGTAAAGACTATTTAAAACTTTAGATATCACCATCAAATATGGATAAATTTAAACAGCCTGAATACGATTTTATTCTTATGTTCATTCATTTTTTTCATATATTTTATACATTTCTCTTAGTGATGTTCATAATTACAATCTACATATATATTGAAAACTGCTCGGGTAATACAATACAGAGACTAAATACCGCCCAAGCTGAAGCCTGAAGGGCCGCCGCGAAGCAACCCACCCAGTAGGAAGGCACCAAAGAAAACCACAGGCCACCAAAAGACAAAACCGGAGACCGGCAGCCGACTCTTTCACACCGAAACCCTCCGGAAATACCAAATGGTAGCGCCATTTTCAAATAGAAGATATGCTTTGATCATGGCCGTCCTTTGATCGGGCCACAGGGTGCTCGGCAAAAACGGAAATTCTTTTAATAAATATTTTTGCAATCTGTTTATTTATTATTATTTTTTTATCAACAAGCTCGTTTCAAAATTCCTGTAAGTATTGCATACTATCTTAAGTATGAAACTATTAGTTAATTAGTTGTCGCATGCCTATTTTAAGCCAAGTTTTTGCACAGTAGCTTCTGAGGGTAAAGACCCCTGAGCACCCTAGGTCAGAAGTCTGATTTCTAGCTCATATGAAAAAGAAAAACGCACACACTCGCTTGCACAACCACTTTTCACAAGGGGAGGGGGGCTCATTCACGCACCTCATAGATAAAACACAGGGTAGAGAACAACCATGCCCGACCCAAGACTCGAACCCGGGACGCCTAGATCACATGGAAGACGCGATAGCCCTAGGCCAGGACGCAGGCTATGAAACTATTCGAGAGCAAATAAACTACAGTAGACTCCCGATTATCCGCGGGCCGGTTATCCGCGCCTGCCGCTCAAAGTTTTTTTTTTTTTTTTTTTTTTGACTAATTTTTTCAAAAAGGTGCAGTTTTATAGTTATGATTTTGTAACTACATAATACATTACAGTATTAAAACAGTACATATGTATTAATTTTTCTGTGCATCCTTGACGTCTCTCGTAAATACAAAGCACTTTTCTGTTTTCATTAGAAAATGCATTTTAGGTTAGTTTTGAGTGATATACTAAAATATTAAGCGTTACTTAAACATTTCCTGCTGTTTATTTTACGTTTTACTGTACATAAAACGATTTTTTGACTTTATTTTTTTGCTATACCTGTTTTCAGCTTTTTTCGGATTATCCGCGATTTTTGTTATCGGGAGTGTACTGTACTTAAATAAATATGAATACACAGTTTTATTATGCAGTTTTTATTTTATCATTATAAGGAATATTAAAAAAAGCAAAATTTCGAAAAATATATACACATCCTGGGATGAATTAAACTTCTCCACATAATGCTAATAATTCCCTCTTCCTAAAATATCCAAAACTGGATATATTTCTGTTGATTTTTATTCAACTTCTATGCAAGCAGTTTTAAGCAGAAAATTTTGACAAATTGAGATAAAAAATTATGTAATTGTAAATCAGTTTCATGAAAATTGAGAACAAATCTATTGCTTATAAAAACGTAAAATTAAAACTTTAAGTTATTTTTAAAAATAAAATGATAAAACTTTTAATGCAATTTAAATACTATTTAACTATAGTATCTGTAGCTCAATAGAAAAGAAGTGGACTGTGACTTTTTTAAAACAGTTTATTGTGAAGCTGTTTAACATTGGATCACACCCTCGCTTAATAGGATGTGAACAATAGTAAATCATAGCATTTCGTCTCCTGCTTAGTAGAAGAGCATCTATCTCTGGGTCCAGCTCGCATGGGAACTCAGTCTGAACTGAGGGGTTTCCTCTTTCCCCACCCCAGGTGGAGCTGGAGCTGCTAGTGATCATATAGAATGAGACATTTTTTAAATCAAAAAGTGGCATTTTTAGAATTATAAAAAAATATAATATAAAACTTATATCTATATATTTGATATCGATATCTAAACTATTTCAAAACTCATTTCTACTAACTGATTAAGAAAGAAAAAAATTATAGAAGTAGCGAGAATTACTGTAAATGTAAATTTAGCATAATAATTGTTTCTTTATTCTACAGAGCTTATTTCATATGTCAATAAATATTTCGTGTTATTAAAAAATATTCGAAATATAACGAGTAATTGAATTATGTCTAAAATTAGAGTTCTCTATATTCATTTTGCTGGAATGATCGATAACAGTCATGATATATTTTGCATCAATACTTAAATTTATATATATATATATATCCAGAAAGGTAGCCTCAAGTTGATTTTCATTTGTTTCTGTAAGAATTAAATCTTTTGGATAGCAATTAGTCACAATATTGGTATTATCTTTTATCAAAAGAAAGTCATCAATATACCACCACCCGTTTATTAAATTAAATTTAATTATTTTTTTCTCATAGTAATGTAGGAAAATATTAGCTAAAGCACTTGAGAAAGCTGTTCCCATTGGAACGCCCTTTACTTGTTTATAAAAATTAATTCCATTAAAAACTAATTTTCAGTAATATTAAAATTACATAATTCTAGCCAGTTATTTTTAGGAATAACATCTTCATTTAAATATTCGTTATATATATAAAAGTACAGACATTTATTAATTTTTCATGAGGTAGATTGGTGTATTGGTCCTATTTACTGGTTTTTATTACTATTATATATATATATATATATTAAATCCTAATTAATTTCTTAATTTTTATTTTAATTCAGCCCATATTAACTTCATTCTAAAATATTCTCTTATTTCCTGATTCTGTTCCACCTTTTTTATTTAATTAATGCAACATAAGCTCTGTAAAATTGTTGAAATCGATAAGTTCCCACACTCGAAATGAAGAGATAAAAATCTGTCAACCTAAACAAAATCTTTTAAAATAAACTTATTTTCCCCTTACCTAAATCGACACTTGTAAAGAAATCCCTATCAGAATGCTTACCACATTCTTTTAAAGATATATTTATATGCAAACATAAGGCTTAGAAAACTTTTTTATAAGATAGAATTCTATGATTAAAAAATATAGAAATAAAGCATATTTAAATACAAAAATTAAAATTTTAAATTCCATGAATTTAAACTTTCTAATTTTAAAAATTTTTTCCGTTATCTGTATTTATCTATTTTTTAAAAAATTCAAAGAGATTCGAACCACTATCCGATAACTTTGAGGCATGATGATATTTTATGCTTGATTCGTCTAGTTTTATATTATTTTTAAAATTTATTCTTAGTTAAATAGCGGCTAAAATGTTTTCAGATCAAATACATTTCAAATCCCCACAGTGTGTTTTGATATAAATCAATAGTTAAAACTATGGAAAATATTGTTATAAGTTATACCTAAGAATCCCTTAAAAATTTATTAATCTTTAAAAAAATTTACACAGCAGTAAAATTGGTTCACTGAAAATCTGACTGTTTGAATAAATAAATGGTGGAAAAATGGTAAATATTCTGGATAATGTAATAATATTCTCTAAATATAATAATAATAATATACTCCGAAATTATTTGGAAAAATATTGGTATCATATAAATTTCTAAACAAAATTCTAATACAAATGTTGAAAAATCTTTTAGTAAGCATCTGTTACCAAAGTAATACCTATGTTTTGAATTTTTCAGCTGCCTATATAGCTGCCTATCTGCCTGCCCTATATAGCATTTTGAACGAATTTTTCATCATGCTCGTCACATCACTCCTTTCAGAGATAATAAGTGAATCAATGAAAACATTTACTATACCGAGTTAATTTGAACCTCAGAAAGTAAATAAATAATTTCCTAGTAACTATAGCTACTTGAAAATTTCTGTCATTCATAATATCTTATAAAAGGGGGCATTGCTTAGCAACCTTTGCTCAAAAAACGTCCTAAGAAAGTAACGAATTTACTTTTCGAATAATGAACTGTTTTGTTAAGAGATAGCTTACTAAATGTATCTTATGCTTTTAATCTCTAACACTCAATTTACTTGCCATCGCTGTTTTTAGAAGTATCTAAATTGTTATTTCTGTATGCTTAAAAGAAGTAAGTAATTGATCATTCCCATTGCTTCAAGCTTCTCTAGATTTTTAAAAACAACGCAATTTGTCAGTTAATCTCTTCTTACAAGAATCATAAAACTTATTTTAAGAAAGATAACTGAGTATTTAGTTATTTTTTGAGGCTTACTTTCATTTATTTAAAGAATTTTCGAAACTATCTAGAGATTGCAAAATGATTAATCAACTAGATTGGCAACAGTATGGCTTCTATTATAACAATCCTATTCATAGCTTTTGAAAATGTTCTGTAGTTTTCTTTTTCAAAAAAGTCTTGGCTTACATTCTTCTTTATAATTTGTCATCATCATTCAAGTCGATATTTAAAAAAAAAAAAATCTCTAAACGGAGGGAGAAAAAAACTTTAGAATATTCATTTTCTCTTACAGTAACTGAAACGGTTAAAGTTGACACATTCCATTATTTTTTATTCTATCTTGGTGTTTTCTTTTACTATTTTTTTTTTAATTTCTGTATAATGTTTCGAGTGAAAATGAACGGTTCATGTCAGAAAACTAAAATGAAAATTAATTTTTAAAAAAATAGCTTTCAGATTGCTAATATTATCAGTTATATTATAAACATGCCGTATTTATTATTAGAATCTGTTCAGGTTATTGCCTGTTTCTTCACCCTGTGCAGTGACGTCATGATTTTCTTTTCTTATAATATAGCTTTCAAAATTATAATGGCATTCATAATGATTGTTTTACAATGTCATTTTATCTTCTTAAAAGCATGCTTTTTCAATTCAAAGAAAATAAAGATGCATTAATTCTAAAAGGTGACTTTTCATCGTTATAATTGAAAAAAAATGAACAAACCATTTTGTATTAATTTCTTTAAGTAGATATCAGTTTCGAATTATTTTTATTCACTTAACAATATTCAGAAATTAAAATGTTGTATATACAAGAAATGTTACGACATATTATGCAAAAACTATATGAATAATAATTAATAGATTTTTAAATAGCTGTACCGCTTTCCAAAAGTTGAAAAACCTCAGAAACCTGAAATTATATTTCAGTCACATTTCTTGAAACGCAGTGCATGGAGAATCTTAAAAACAATTCGTGAAAATCATTTTCGTGATGTATTCGTACGTGCATGAAGCTTATTAGAACGTCATTTGTGGTCTGCATTTTAACGGTTCCTTCCAGTAACCATAGCAACTACTAATAGCATGACGATTACTTTTCTTAATGATGGATAGCTATCTTTTTTACCAACAATTATTTTAAAGTTTCTCAAGGAAACAATAGAATAATAGCAGTGAACAAAAAAAAAGTTCGATATCTTTTAAAAATAAGAAGTTTTACTTTTCTTTTGAAGTAGTTAGTTATTTGCTTTTTCTCTTTAAATACTTTACCGATCATGAAACAACACAAGTTTCAGTGGAGTTCTATTGTTTTAAGTGAAAATATTTTGAAAATTTAACTGCCGGAAAACAGTAATCTTTGTTTCCTCCAACAATAAGAACACTGTTCTTTGCTTCAGTTATTCTTTTAAAATGCAAAAAAAAAAAAAAAGAATGATAATCAAAACAGATGATTATGAGTGAAAACATTGCATCGCCTGCAGGTGCTGCCATTTCAAAACAATATTGGGTTACCATGGGCACCCCTTTCCGTCATATCTGAGAAGTGACGCGCATGAAGACGATGCTAATTTATTGACTTTTACTGAAGCATACAGCTTTTCTCTTTCCACAAATCCTCTTTTCTCACGAATTTTAATGACGTCAAAGTAGGCTTCCTAATTTTAGAAACACGTGCGGATTTTTCTTTTCTTTTTCGTTTCGCTATATATTGTTTAGATAGACGGCCGTGATTGGAAATTTGTTTCATGCAAAAGCGCTATTTCATTTTCTTTTCTTTGGTTTCGGGTGTTTTAACTGTGACCAGATAATGGCTTTCGCTCGAAATATAGTTTGCAGACTTCGAAAAAGGTTCATTTCATCACGGATGGCAGCTTTTGCTTACGTAATTCTGGTTACTTGCGTAGGTGGTGAATCTCTGAAGCAATTTGGGGACAAATAATTGGATAATTACATGTTTTTCTTCAGGAGAAATTCGTGAGATACTGTATGATTTGTGTGGGACGAATTTCAATTTGTAACGTATATAGATTTGATTTTATATTTAAATGCAGATGACGCTTTTTATAGTTCAAAAAATTACTTTCTAAAAATAGATTGTTCTAAAAACGAATATGACTTTCTAAGAAGCTTGATCTATTTATCTTATATTTTTTCTTGGAATTCGGTTTAGTTGGTTCAATTTTTTTAATTTACGGTTTAATAATTGCATGATATTTTATATTAATTCCAAGATATCATTCTATTAACGCTTCAAATAAATTTCAAACATGTAATAATTTTTAAATGTTTGTAAATGCGAATGAATATTTAAACTACGGCACTCTTAAAAAATATTGAAAGAGAATCGAACCTCTAGTTCGAAACTCCTCATCACGATAATTTTGGCTTGATTCGTATAATTTTATTTTATTTTTAAATTCCATTCTTAATTATATAGCAGTAGTAACGTTTAAACAAAAAAAAATATCTTTCATGTCATTGCAGTGTACACGAGTATAAATGGAGTAACTAAAAGAGAAGCATATTTTAAAAAATGTAATAAAAAACTGTAATAAATAAAAGTACGAAAAAAAACTATAATAAATAAAATTAATATCACTTAAATAATAATTTTGCTTTTATTTTTAAAGTGGTGTAAAAAATAATTTTTTGTGCAGTAATATGATTCGAAGTCCCGTAGGGAAAGCATTGAAACAATGATTAATCTTTCATTGAAAATCTAATTATAATTATGAAAGACTCTTTGGTAGTGACTACATGCGAAATAGTTCTGACTTAATTCCAAAAATCTAATCTATATAGAATTTTGTAAGATTTTCAATCATGTATGTCATATGATGCATGTCGCAATTTATAAATACAATGCCAGCATATACATTTTATCATATTAAAATTACAATATTATGTTTCCATACCAATACAGAGAATACTAAAATTTTAACAAATCAAGCCCCAAAATAATCGATATCAAAATATCAATATACTAAATTTGTTGTGAATGTCATATATTTTTTCTTATTTAAAATTCAAACATTGAAGATTTAGAAACAATAGAATTTTTAGTTAACAAAATGAGGTATTTTAAGTAAAAAATGTGGCATAAAAACATTTTATTACAGAATATCTTATCTAATAACAGATGAATAGTGAAAGTTTTGCGCTTATCCGTGTTTTTGTGATAACCATCAAAATGTTTATCAGTTTCTTTGATTTAATCTAACACTTCACTCTTTGTTTACGAATTCTTCAAAATATTATTCAAGATTGGTATCAGAAATTTCAGGTTTACGATCAAAGTAATTTATATTCGTGGGAGCTCAATATAACAATAGATAACAGCTCATTCTAAAATGTCCACCTTGAAGTTCTTACGTAATTGATTTCAGCAATTTTGTCAAGAAAAATTAGCAGAATTTCTTCTCCTTATATTTTGTTCTTCTAATTCGTCTCTGTTTTAAAATCATTCTCACTAATTCAATGCATTCTTATGTAATATTTTATGACCTCACGTGTACCCTGTACATTATGAATACACGTGAACCATTAGGATTGTTCTTACATGGGAACAATTCCATTACATTACAATAAATAACGCCCTCGCAAAAGCAAACTCGAACTCGCCATTTTGCTTGTTCAGGTGCAGCAACTGGCGACAGCATTTCAGACACCGAAAGTTTGATGTAGCTTCTTCTTCTCATCTGCTCTATTTTTAGACTCATCATAATCGTTTCTTTTTGTTGTTCGTCTTGTGGTCAACGCGACTGACCTCGTGTTCTATTTTAAAATGACTGTGGCGAACAGAGCTTTTGTACCAAAGACTCTTTAAAATCAAGTTTATTGCCTCGTATTTCAAATTAAGGGGTTTATTTGTTGGTAATAAGGATGGAAAAACTATTCTCTTTTATTTTATCCTTTTGAAAATCTGTATTCATATGGTTTTACTAGCTAAAGTAATAAATGCGTTTTGCATCAATTTAAATTTTATATTCTTTTCCCTATGAAATAAAATCTTTTATACATTTTTGATATTTGCTCCAGCTTAAAATTTTTTTCTCTTTATTTCTTTTCTTCTTGGATAAAGTTTGATAAATTTGAATAATTTAAGCATTTTGTAATTCACAGTGATGAGAAATAGCCTCAGTTTTAAAAAGTAGTAAATTATTTTGAAACTATTTTTTTCTTCAAAATTATACCAATAACTTTTTAAAAAATACACTTTAAATTTGAAAAATGACTGAAAATGTGTTAATTTGCGTCAGCATTCAATGTAGAATCAAAATATACTTTATGTGCCACTGTCGTCTTTGGGGATCAACTCGTTCTTGAGATTAATGGTTGCTAAAAATTTCAATTAAATATTTTATGCAAATTGATCTTAGTGATTTACTTAATAAAATAGTTTAAACAAATTTTGACAGATATATAAATTTATATTGTGTTAAAAATCTAATACCCTTCTATTTTTTATACATACAATTATATCGCAGAAAAAAAGTAACAATATTTAAAAATTGGCAAACTTCAAAATTTTTTGACCATTGCTTGATTTTAAACTTGAACTTTAATTGTAAGTACAACAAAATTTCAAAATTTTATTTTATTATTTTTTTAAGTAGAAAAATATTATGCGACCAAAAACATTGACGTCATTGAAAAGATAACGTTTTGAATTTTAAGATAATGAAAAGTTATTTTTATGCAGTTATTTTTTTGAAAATTATCGCGAAAGACTTCAAAATTTCACTTAATTTTAAATTAATTAAAATTTCAAAAAATCATCCCAAGGGGCCAACATTTTCTCTCCAAAGTATATCTGTGTCAAATTTGGTACATTAAGTCAAACGGTTTGGGCTGTACAATATCAATACACAGCCACACGCACATATTCATTTTTATTATTAATAGATATCATTTCTTCTTTTTCCTTTATTTCCTTATATATAATACAGTCTTTGTTTTTATCATTTTTACATCGAGATTTAATCACCTTGTTATCATTTTATTGCACTTCAAATTCTGAGAGTTGCCAATGACTTTAATTGCTTTATGGACTATTCCTTTAATTTAAGATACTATTCCTTGTTGACTTAAATATTCTTATTTAGGCAACTGTTTGTGATTCAAACCGAGTAACTTTCGGACAACAACAAAAAGAAAAAAAAATCTCCTAATTGTATCTTTAGCTATTTAAAAAAATTACTATAGTAAATTGTGGCTAAATGTGTTTTCTTGCTAAGGATATAATAATAACATTGTAGCAGATTTAACTTTAAAACGTCTTAAGGATTATTAGCCTTTTACGAAAATATTTAATTGGAATTATCTAAAAGTAAACATTTGTTCAGTATCTGCAACCACATAGCATTAAATCAAAAAATGAATTCCTAAATCATTTCACATCGTTAAGATTCAATATTTTACAGAATTGGAAATTACGGTACTGTCCTTTCTAGGGATTGTCCAAATTCAGCAAAAACTTAAGATTGTCTGTATTTGATATATTATACAATTTTTCTGAAAAAAATTTGAAACTGTTTTCCAAAACAAAACAAAAAAAAAACCCCAAAAAATCACATTTAACTGGAAATAACTATTTTTTTTTTATCATTCTTATAACATCCTTTTCTTTCAAAAAGAAATAATATATTTATTTGAATATAAACTCAACATTTTCCTTCTTGACATTTGAATGCATATCCATTAATTTAATAAATTGTTTAAGGGATCTTCTCAACAAAAACATTCACATAAAACGACTTTTTCCATTTTCCTTTTTTTTATTATGCACGAAGTCGGATGGTTTGAATTGCTTAAACAAAAGACAATTAAACACACTAGAAAAAAAAAAGACCTAGGGTGTTGCTTACTGGGCTTGCAAGACATTCGACGCAGTTTTTGTAACTACTTAGAAAAAAAGGTTGCAGCCATAAAAACAACGAAGAAGAAACGTTCTGATTCAAAGAATGGCAGAATTGATGAGCTTTAACACTGAAGAGGATTTTTTTTAACTGGAATTTATTGGTTTTCAAATTTCAAGGAAGTTAATGTACTTAAAAATTAACGGCAATATTTGGGCGTTAATTATTTTGAAAGTCAAATATAAGAATCCGCCCATTAATTGAAAATTGTTTTGTTTGAACAGAGCGTTAAACAATTTTCTTAGAAAAAAGACATGGACAGATTTTAAAGAAATTTGTAATTGATTTGGCTGTTTGCAGAAGTGTTAAGAAACAAACAAAAAAAAAAAATATGCAGAAAGTATACATTTTTATCATTCATTCTAATGATGTCAGATAACAGATATGGCAGGCATATATCTATTTTAAATTAAACTATTTAAGAAATTCCTCCTACGGATCACGAAATATTAATAACCAGCAGATCTTTCAAGGTGTTCGTAACATGACGAATATTAAGGAAACCAAGATCACAATAATACACACACACACACATACACAAAACCCTAAGCAAAAAAAATAATGATTTTGAATATATTTTTTTTTTTTTTTTGTGACAATAATATCGTCTGGTAAACTGCAAACGATAAAAATCAAAACAAATAATTGAAAATGAAGAAGCGCTAAAATGAAATAGAGAAACAATAAAATTAAAAAGTTCGCTGCAAACGATACAATTAGAATTTAAATTATATAAAAATAATTTTTAATGTTCTTTATTTCCTAATTTGGCTCATTGTCAAATCGCCGAAGAAATAAAACTTTTCTCCTAAGATCCATATTTTTTATTCCCGATTAGCGAAAAATTTTGGAATTCATCTGGAAATCAATTAAATTAAAATCATTGAAAAATAAATATTGATACTTTTTGTTTTAAATCCGGCAGAGATATTCGAAAGAAATTTGAAAAATATATGAATAGAATGTCGGATTTAGAAATTTTAGGTTTCATTCATAAAATATTTCAGAAAAAGTAATTATCTCTTCAAAAGTTTCTCTAAATTCCATAATTGCCACCAGAGGTGAAATTTTTTTTATAGAACATTAATTGTTTTTCTATCTGAAGACGTAACTATTTATTTCTGCAGTTATCATAAACCATATTACTGGAAATACTTGCAAAAAAGTTTCCACAGCAATATTATATATAAATTTTTTTAAAAAAAATCTGCATTAAATTTTAAAATTTGGAAGTATTGAGGATATATTGAACAACCATTACGACTATCTTTGTGCCAAATTTCTGAGTCATAGTTATAATAGGTTTATCTAGATATTGCACATTCATACACTGACATACGTTTCCTTTTATAATTATAGATTATTAGCATTTAAAGAAAGAATTTATCTTTCACTATTTTTTAGAAGTTATGCTTATAAAATATATAACTAGAAAGCAGAAGATTTACGTATTTTACAAGAATGGAGGATATTTCTATTCGTAATTCATTCATGAAATTTTATGAAAAATGTTATTTGTTAGCTGTAGAATTCGCTGATTGTTCCATAGAGTATATCACATTTTATGCTTAAAGAAAACTGCATTCAGAATTGGCATTCGTGTATTTATTACAAAAAATATGCTTTATTGAATTTTCATGATTAGTCTTCGAATAAAACTAATACAATTTTTTTTTCAATCACATCTAAAAGACAAAAATGAAGAATAATTTCCACAAGAAGAACTGACATTAATATTATTCCCAGATTGATAAACTACAGTAAAAAAATTATTATCATTATAAAGATGTAATAATTCGATTAATAAATATTGTTTGTTTTTACACAACTTTCTTTATTTGGAACAAATTTGGGAAGAATTTACAAACAAATATTCAAAATAATGCTTCATCCCTAATTCCAAGAAAAATTATTATACAATTCTTACAAAAAACAACTGTAATCTCTGCTGTTGCCAAACAAGTACTACAATTTTTAGCAATATTTCCTCCTTCATGCATTCCAGCGTTAATGAAAACAGCAAAATTCATTCCTCACATGCCGAGTAGACACTTGTCAAAGATGGTGTCTGTTGCATTCATTTCATACTTGCAGAAAAAAATAATGCAAAAAATAAGCGTAAAAAATCCTTCGCTGCAATTAAGAGAGATATTTCCGTTTGTCATTTTCATGTTTTTCTTCCCCCCCCCCCTCCCTTTACCCGAGCATTTGGACTCCATGTGAAACTCTGCCTGTCAGTTAGTTATTTGTGAGTCATTCCAAGGTCACATTAGGATGTGGGGGGCTGCAAGGATTTTTACTTGCGCGAAACACAAGGTGGTTGGTCTCTTGCAACCTGTACGATTTTTATAGCTTAACTGCCACGTCAGAAGATGGTTCGTGGATGCCTCTTCTGTCTTTTTATACGGGTAGGCAATCTTCAGAAAGCATTATACAAAACAATTTTATCACATTTCATAGTTTATTTATATCAAGTAATTTAATTTTATTGTTGTTAAATTTTCTTGTGTATTCATTCTTTTTCGAAGAAAATTCTGCCGTGATCATATAATAAAAATTCGGCACATTCAGATAACAGATTATGAATTTTATGTAATATCGTTGAAGTATTATTTTAAATTAGATGTTATTTCAATTAGTATCCAATTCGTGGTTCTGAAAGTAAAATTTAAAAAATGAAAATAAAAGTTTCACAATTAAATTCGAAAATCATGTGGTTTCTTTTTGGTTTAAAGTAGGTAGGAAGGTAAATAATTTCTTCTTGGACGTTCTGTGTTCTTCTAAGAATACACAAAATCTTCTGTTCCATATTATGAAAGAATTTCAATGAAAGATTGCTAGCGATTTGTTTTTACTGAATGGACAGAATGTTTTCTGACAAACAGCTAAATCCTCATTATGTTTACGGTAAAAAAAAAAAAAAAAAATTCTTCGTCATTAATTTTTTAAAAAGTTTATAGATCACTTGGAAATTTAAGTTTACGGCGAGAATGCTTGACATAAAAAGGATTAAAATATGGCAAGCAGAAAAGAATTATCTATAAAGAAACATTTCTAGTGTTTATACTGCCATTTATTAAAAGATCAAATTGTTTCTTTTTTTTTTTTTTTTTTTTTTTTCAAAAAGGAATTCTATTTGAATAAGAAATTTGGATTATTTTCTGATTACAGGTTTTATTTACTATCAGAAATTATTATCTATTTCAGAAGATTATCAGTTCTATGATCAGAAAACCTTTCTTGACTCTCTATGTATTTTTATATTTTCTATAGGATGATCTCTAAAACATTCTACGTCATATATTTTACAACACAAAGTTACATGCTTTAGTCAACCGATATTTTTTACCCGGATATTTAGAATTTGCTATATAAATAAAGAGAAAATGGCGGTTAATCAAATGAGAGAAAGAAAGATAAACATGTTCTTAATTAGAAACTAAGAATATGTTAACACTAGAAGTTAAGTACATCGTAACATGATAATGTTCGAGCCTTGGTTCTCTCTCTATCTAGTTTTCGTTCGGCTTGATTATATCAGGCGTTGCATTCAACGCATACTGAATTTATACGTAATTTCAAGAAAAAAAACCAAATTAAAAACACTGTCATGTTAAAAATTAAATAATGTTTTGAAATATGCTAAAGCTACATTACTAAGTGAAAAACTGAAGAAATTTTCTAACACTAAATATCCACAATATTGTTTTCTTATTGCACGTAGTTATTTATGCAAAAAAGTACTGTTCCAAAAGCGGATTTAATTTTGAAAAATTTATTAAAATTAAAAAATTGAAAAATAAAATAAAATTGGCAGCTTTTAAAAATAACGATAAAAATCACTGCAAAACGTATAAAAAAACTGTAATAACGGTTTGCCTACGATTCTATTTTATACCACACATGTAACACGATACATCACACAATTTGCACACATTTATTCTTCCGTTTCTGTTTCTCTTTGTAATTTATAAACATTTTCATATTTAACAAGTATACAGAAAAACAGAAATATCATTTACAAATACAATATCTTAATATAACTAAACCGATTTAAGAGTTTCATATAAAGCATTGAGCAAAATAAAAAATTATTGGTCAATCTATTTTATATTCTATTAGAATAGTAAATATTCTATTTCATATGAGCAATTCTCTTATTTTAAGAATAATTTTTCTTAAATCCCATTTTTTTATAATATTCTTGACTTCTTTTATCAAAAATATAGATATCTAAGCAAAATTGTGAAACTGTAAAATTCTAATAGAAAATAAAATACAACTCTAAGTAAATTGAAATTTGAATAATATTTATAATTACATTTAAATTTTCAATGAGTATCCAATATTTTCTTTCTTACAATTGCATTATGTTTTAATTTCTTTGTAGAGTGATTTTTGATAAATATATATATATATTATTTCTTACTTTTTACTATGCTAATAAAACGATATTTAAATCCTTTAGGATTTGTATTATTTTATTCTTTTTTTTATTGTATTCTTTATTTTCTTCATTTCTTTTCATTCTATATTTCTTATTATTCTTTATCTTCTTAATTTCTTATTATTCTTTATTTTCTTTATTTCTTATTATTCTTTATTTTTTTTTATTCTTTATCTTCTTTATTCTTTATTTGTTTCTTTATTTCTGATTACCTTATTTTATTCTTTATTCCCTTTTGTATTATTCTTTTCTTTATTTTATTCTTCCTATTTTCCATAATTCATAAAACAAAAATTATGGAAAAAATAATATTCCCTAGATTACTAATAGACCTCTATAAACCAATTTTTAGCTAAATTAATTATCTAATAATATGTTAATAGACAATTAAGAGCTGCGAATTTATAATATTCTGTTGTCATCAGAATAAGCAAAACTTTCAGAATTCTAGTGCCAGAATCTAAATTTTCAACACTTGTACATGAAGAAGTGAGTGAAAAATCGATTAGGAAATTCCTTTTTCTTACATACATGGAACATGTGAGCCAAGTAAAAGAGTTTAAAATGGTGCAGTTACTCATACTTGTTAAGAAAACAGTGAATGACCTCTCCACACGTCTATTGAAAGAAAGGTATGTAACAACACATTAGAGGAGCGCTTTTCGGTTTAAACATTAATCAAACTAGACCCTTCCATGTCTGATGCATGCCTGAATGACTAAATCGCGTGTTTTCCTTGAAAGAGAAAGACCTCATTTTCTGGGGAAGAAAATCCTAACTTACGCCAAGAAAAGTTTTAATTTGGCGTCCGACTTTCCTTTAAAGGGTTCGGGCTTCGATGACCTGGTAGTAAGGTCTCGATTTCAGAGGATCATGGTTTCGAGCTGCAATACATTAAAATTCTTCTTTGCATGTGGATGAAATGTCCGTAAACTCTGTTGCCACATATCAAATGTATTCTCTTTAATGTGGTGTAGAAGTTGGAGCGTGGTATACCAAAACGAGTGGGTTCTGCCTTCTTATTATCAGATAGTCGGTCGCATTACTAGGTCTCACTAAACAGCTACCGCTCAACTTCAACGATGGAAATTTATTTAAATTAATTCTAAATTCTTTTTCAATGTAATAGATCCGACAGGGCTCAAATTTATTGTGAAAGATCTGTTATAGTTGAAATGAATCTGAGATTTATTGGATGCAAATTTATTTATTTATTTTTGTATAAATGGAGATAACTAGATCTCTTTAAAAAAAATTATTGAAAAATGCAGTTATCGGGTGTATGGGATCTATTGCATCAAAAAAATTAAAATAGGCAATATAAACTCATTTAGTTATTATTTTAGACCTTTAAATATGTTATTTAATAACATTTTCCGAATAATGAGAAAGCTCTGTACTCATCACCACGGCAACGGATTAATAAGTTCAACATATATAATACGTATTCCATATATGTATATAATGCATTTGCTCTTTCTCGTCAGAATTCACTACATATTCTTTTAATTTAAGAGGAGATTTCAGGAATTAATTATTATTAAATTATTATTTTCCTAATTATATCGTGGAATTAAGCTCACTAAGTTCAAAATTTGGTTTAGTTAGTTATAGTTATATTAACGTCCCGTTTTAAAGCAACACTAGAGCTTTTTGAGACTTATCTCCTAATTATGAACTGTTGTCAGATGAAGAGGATGGCACCTAAATTGGCATAATATGGCACTTAATTTTAATCTCTGCAACTTTATTTTTATCAATAATAATTGCGTTTCACACTTCAGTAGTAGGTTTCAAAAAAGAGTTTGTAGTGAAAATAGATACAAAAATTGTATCTCAACAATTTATCATTTCTAACAGAATTACAGACAAACTTTGCTTAATGTGAACTTCTCATAACCAGTGATTCGCATAGAGAGTAAAATAAAATGTAAAAAAAAATGGCTTATTTAACGAGTGATTTAAGAAAGAGTTCGTGGACGATCAACGAGATTTTATCTTTGGCAAAGACGATGAGCCTCTAAGTGAATAGCAATGTCATCGGTGAGCTGGTGGAAGAATATAGCCTGAACAACCAAAGAGTTTTTAGAACTCATTTGTGTCACAGCAAATTCTGTTATAATAGATTCTCTGGGAATTCTCAATTATCCATTTTTAGAAGATTATATTTTTTATTCGTTTTTGGGCCGTGGTGGCCTGGTTGTAAGGTCTCGGCTTTTGAACAGGAGGGTTTCAAGTTCACGACCCGATTCCACCGAAGAACTGTAGTGTAAGCGTTAAATCTGTCTGCGCCAAACGTCCTCCCGCTGGTGTGGAGTGGTGTAGAGAGGGGGTGCCAGCTCAGGTGTCGACCTCGTCATCTGACCACGGTTCAAAATTACGAGGTCTGTTTCAAAATAGCCCCGGTGTTGCTTTAAAACAATAAGTTAATATAACTAAACTAATTTTTATTCATTTTTTTCATCTTGCTAAGATTAAGATAAGACAAAATTTGGATTCTGACTGCACAAAGATTACATTTAACAGTTCCTATTTTAAAAAATTTTTATTTTTTAAAGCTGAAAATAATTTAAGAGAATTCAAAACATATAAATTAAGACTAAATCGTCTTGTTTTGAAAATAACCCGTTCCGAAACTTACCAAATGATTATCGTGTAAGAAAAAAAAAAAAAAAAAAAAGAAAAAAAAGGGAAGCAGGGGGGAAAAAACGAAAGGGGAGTGTCGGAATTCTTATTTTGCCTATACGTAACCTGTCCCGTGTCAGTCAGTCACCGCTCAAGTTGAAGGCCAACTTGAAAAAAGAATAATTTCCGTTTTTTGCTGCTTGAGAACGCAGATCTCCGTTAACCTGACGAAGGGACGCAACTCATGTTTGATATAAAGTAAGAGTGACGACACACATTTTTTTTTTTCCACGCAGCCATTTTGAGCGTCTTATCAAGTTGATGAAGTGTTTACTTTCTTGCCGTTGAAGTGGCGCTACTTCAAAAACGTCAGGAAATTTATTAACTCGAATTGCCTGTTTCAGTGCCTGAGGAAATTAAGTAATCAGAATCTTCTTTTTCACAATTTCAATGGGAACAGTAACAATAACGCTAATCATTTAAGATTCTGCTGAGCACTTCGAAATAACAAAAGGAAGATTGCTATTTGAATCATTTATATCTTGTAATAGTTCTTTCTAGAGGGAAAAAGAGAGATATTTCCTGATTTTGATCTTATGCTTGGCAATTATCATTTTGGAGTTTACGTTTTAGTTATAGAAAGATTTGCTCATATAAAAAAGGTTAAAATTTGGTGAAATGTTTAGTTTTATCTCTTTAGCTCACTGTTTTCTAAATATTTTTTTTTTTTTTAGCCGTGTACTTTTTTTATTACTTTTGTACTTAAGACATTCTTCCTTGTAACAGTTTGTCTTTTACTTTTCTACTTCACTCTTTATTTACAGAAACAGTAGTTTAACCCTTAGATATTTTCTATATCAGTATTTGTGCCATGGTAGCCAAGGATATAAAATTACCGTAATCGCATTCAAAATCTCTTCTGAAGATTAGTAATTTATCATTTCATATTTTCTGTCCTTCATTCATGAGCAAATGCCGTAGTAGTTAAGAAACAGAAATATAGTTGATTTCATTGAAATTTTATTGTTATGCTAATAATGTTCTTTTCTATATAAGACTTTAGTATGAGGTATGCTTGTATAATTTATCTTAAAATTTCCATTCAAACTTACAAAGATAATACTTTGTTATAGTTTTATCTTTTGTAAAAATTGAATTGCTTTCTATATTTTCGGTAGCAAGTAGACGTTTTCGTACAAATTATTTACTGTATCAATATAAAATTATAAAATTTTATGAAATCAAAAAACAGTTTCCAAATCTTTAATAGTAACGGAAATTCAAGATTATTTCTATAACTAAAGAAACTAATTAGTAAAATTTTCATTTGCCTGGCAATAAAAATTTAATAGAATCAGAATTGTTTTAAAGCAAACGATTCTATTCTGATTAAAGTTCTTCCAGAAAAAAAAATTCGTCTTATGATTGTCAGAACAATTTTAGAAAAATGATAGATGTATTAAAGACAAAAATTATCTTTGAGGACTTCGGTTTTATCTGTAAATAAGCCTAATTAATAGATGTACTGTTGAAATTCTGAGGACATTATGGTCATCTATTTCTGATATGTTTTGTTTACGCTGATGAGCGAAATTTGATCTTTTGGAAATATCATACTGCCTAGATTTCAATTTTATGGCTATTTATGTCCATAATAGTGGACGTGACCTGAAAGTATTTTTTTTTTCTTTCACCAGCTGCGTAAACATTTGGTTTGAAATAAACAAAAATATCGTTCTCATTCTATGCATCATGTAGCAGAAAAAGTATCGGCAAGACTAGAAAGTAAACTTTGTTACTATGTTGACTTTAGAACACCGAAATTCGGCGTTTCAAGGAACAAAGTAACTGGAACAAACTGTAGTAGTTTTCAGAAGTCCTTTATTTTGTTATCGAAAAGAAATGCTTCACTGTTGTTTTTTAAATAGTGAAAATATTTTTCTAGAAATTTTTTTTCAAAGATGTTAAAGGTTATCTGAGACTCACTTTATCGGTTTATAGCTCCGAATATACATTTTTCTTGAACGGCACTATTATAATTTATTTTCTGAATCCAACACTTTTTCATAACTTTTGTGTTGATGAATTGTATTATGGAATCTCAAATATCATCGTAAAAGTTATAAATTATATGAATACCTTTGTTTGTTTTTAATTGATTCCACAGAAAGTACAAAGTTAAATTTTTCATGCAAGCATTATAACAGGCTTTAAATTACTTTTTAAACTATTATTGAGAATATCATTAAAATAATGGTAATTTACTTGTCAATAAAAATAGGTGATTTCTTAAATCCTACTTCAGTAAAAGTTATTTTCTTTATCCTATAAAATTTTTATTAGAAATGGAAAGTGCTTTTGGATTTGTGTAAATTTTTTTATACTTGTAGCACAGAGTAGCTAAGCCTTATTTTTGTTCCATAAATATCGAAATACTGTTATACATGTATGTATTATTCTTGCTGTCTTATTTTAGAATATTTTATTTATTCAATAATATTTGCTTGATCTTTGTAAATACTTCTTGTTTTCAATAGCTATGTAATAATTTTCATTTTTAAATAAAGATTATATTTATATTTAGGTATAGTTATGCAATTTGAAACCAACTACTATTTTATAGATATCGTATTCAATATCGAAATTTTTTTTTTGATAACTTATAATTGCCGCCAAAAACCCAATCTATTACAAAGTATTGTTCTTCAGGTTATTTAGAAAACAATAATTGATTCTGCCAAAACGACGGATTTGCTTTGTGAAATTAACTGCATCTCATTACAGTTCACTCCCTAGTATCCGACGTAATGTGGCGGAAGGGCAGGCCGTATATAAAAAAAGCCGGATAGCCTAGAATTCTATGCATTTCTTTGCCCACCAATACAAGAAGAAAAACTTTTTATAACAGAACTCACTGTTATAATAGGTATTTACTCACTTCTTATTGAATATTAATCCCTCCATTTATTTCAATCCACGTAAAATGTAAACGCGGCCCATTAAATCATATAAGCAGTTGCCGGTAAAGCGTCGATTTAAAATAGAAGACTCTGCACTGCTAGTTTATATATGTTTATGTACTGCACTGCACGTTTCAAGAATTTATTTGTGAAAAAGTAAGTTAATGGATATAAACTGTACTCATTTTAACTCAATTCTGTAATGCTTTACTCAAATGCAAAAAAAAAAAAAAAAAAAAAAACATAAAATCTATTAAATTCTTTCCCCTTTTAACTACGATAAAAGAAAACGAGGCCAGATAGTGCGAAAACCAAATAGTCGAGTACCGGATATTCGAGAGTGAACTATATATTGTTTTGGCAGTGTTTTTTAGTTAATAACATCTAGTTGGTCTTCATAAACTTTCTCCTTCTTTTTAAAATAAATTTTGACCAACATTTACTGTATGTTTCAAGTAGAAAACGTTCTTCATCTTTGAAAAAATTTCGAATTCACAATAGAAAACAAATTGCTGATCAGATCGATTAATTAGCTATGCGTTTCCTGTTTTGGAAGCGATATCTAAGACGCAATTATAGACGCTGCAACCTCAGATGGTAGGACAGATCAGCCAAGTGTAATGGTACATTAGAAATACAAATATTCTGAAAGATTTCAATCTCCTTACGATCAAAAAATTCTTTCAAAGACCAGCGAGAAAAATTTTTAGTAAGATGGACGACAGTACAAACAAACCATGTAGGAAATCCCGGTCTATGACCCCAGACGCAATAGTAAAATATTACGCCACCGTATCATCTTTCTATAAATGGTTACCTCTCTCGAGGCACTCCCTTAATTCGATCGATTGTAAAACCGTTTGAGGAGTAAAAAGTGAATGGCCTTGATTAGACTAGCTTACATCGATTATTTTTTCTTTCCTACTTTAATATCATTTGTAATATAAATATATTTAGTATCCCATGATCTCATCATTCGTGCAGTAAAGTACTGGCAACCCAATTAAAAAAAAACATTTGACAGCCGATAGTTTAGGGTTAGTAAAAATGGAGCATTACGCGACAGAAAAACGAATTAACGCCAGATTTGAAATAAATAAAAAAAAACAGTTTTTTTCCTTTAAATTGTTATATTTTTATTGAAGCGTAAAGAACACAGGTTAGGATTACGTATAGAATACATAGGGCAAATGGCCTCCACGGGTTTGCTGGTGCATACGCACTCTTTTGTCGAAATTTTCCAAAACAATTTTGCATAAATGTGGCTGAATTTCGTTGATGCAGAGTTGAATTTCCTCCTTAAATACACGCGTGCTTTGTGGGCTTGTTGACATCGGCATTTGACTTCATATAACAGCATAAAAAGAAACCCAATGGTGTTAAATCACTTGACCTAGGGGTCTAATTTTCAAATTTTCGAACTGTGACAACCAGACTTTCATTATTTTTGAAATATTATTCAAAAATGAAAACACGTTGTTCTATCATGTAAAGCTCTATATTTATTAACCCTAAACTATCAGCTGTCAAATGGTCTTTTAATAGGGTTGCCAACACTTTATTGCACGAATGGTGGCAAATTCAAATCTTACGTTAATTTTGGGACATCATTTATATGCTGAATAATTCCCAAGATTATACTTTCCAAATTTAAGAGCAAAATATTTATCATGTCATTAAACATCTTGCAGCTGAAGGTGAAGATAAAAGGCCAACGAATATCAGTGCTTCCCTAGATTTTCCTTCCCTTCCTCCGTATTATCAAAATTTCTTTATTTATATTACTTAGACTTTAAATTATTCCATGAATCCTACATCAATAAAAAAATAAAACCAACTGTTAGATATAGGATTTGTAGAATGTTCACTTTGAAATTAAAATATAAAGGCTTTTTACAAAATTCTAATTGAAAACCGCGTTATAGGTTTTTAAAACTTTTCCTTCAATTTTCTTCAAAACTAAAACTCTCACTCAAAACACAACTGACTCAAAACAAAATTTGACTCTCTTTAATCATTCATCTTAATATCTTTGTCTGTTTTTGCCTACAGGATTACAGTTAAGCCTGCCTTGAATTATGATAAAAAGTAATAAAAAAATTTAAAATTAAAGCTATGAATAACTATATTACACTAAGTACTAGTTACAGGATCACTAAAAACTATTTTCTAATGAGCTTACAAAGAGTTCTTTGCTGTATTTTTCATGGAATTCTAAATTTAACTTCTAGGTATTGGAACAAATCATATATTCAAATCGAGGTCATTTATTGAACAGCTGTAAATTCGATGCAACTGAGTACATACGGTTTCAGTTGAATAGCTCCGAAAATACTTAAATACTATCAGTTTCATCAAGAATATTCTATTTATTCTCTTGTCTGAGACTGATTAATAGATTCTTCTGTTGCCATTTTGTCTTTTATGGACAAAAGATCACGATTCTTTAATCGCTATCGATCTGTTCATTGTCATTTCAATTTACAATGGATTGACCATCGGAAGCTAGAAAATGAGGTCAAAGCATCTTCCGAAACTTATTGCAGAGAAAGGACAAGATGTGTTTTCCCCAAGTGAGTGCAATGAAAGGAAAGAACCACTTGAAGGGAGATAACCAAGTTGCGTGGGTTGAATTACAGGTGGACATCACGTCCTCGTGTTTGAGAGTTATGCGTTATTAAATTAAAAACTTCCAACAAGAAATTTATTTATAATTTTTTTTAAATAATCTCCTTTTTAGTTTTAATTGAATAATTCTTTCATAAGAATATCAATACATAAATTCCTATACTTTTCAAATTAATGGACGACTAATATATATATATATATATATATATATATATATATATATATATATATATATATATATATATATATATATAATATTAAATATTATTAATTATAATTATTAAATAAAAATTATAATCTTTAATTTTTAAAAAAAATTAGTAGTTTATTAATCTTATTAACCATTAATAGTCATTGTTATTATCGAATATTTAAAATTGTCAGCTACAGTGCCACTTTCCTTATAATTTGAGTCCCAATGGAAAATTTTGAATTTCTAGGATTCTGTTTAAATTTCTGCACATCTTTATATATATATATATATATATATATAATATTAAATATATTTACTAGTTTCAATTTTTTAAATATATTTTAAAGAATGATCTAGTTAAATTTTGGAGTCTCGTTAGCCGGAGTATCTTTTTACTATTATGGTTCGGAATCTTGGAGAGATGGCTAAAAATTCAAACACCTTTAAACTGTTCAAAATTACAAGATTCGTCCCAATATAGGCCTTGTACTGTTTTCAAATGGGACGTTAATAGATTTAAACTAAAGAAACCGTTTGAACTTTTGCAGATATAATGTATGTGGGTACCTCTTTTTTTGACAGGAGAAAAAAACTAAAAGTCTTTTCTTTTATTTTTTTCTGTGTGCTCGTATGTGTGAATTATTAAAAAAAAAGCCCCTGTATTTTATTTATTGATACTTTCCCAACCAATGCTTCTTTTGAATTTCTTCTCAATACCTAATATTTACAGCGTACAATATTGAAGTCACTTTATCTTTAAAATTTTTACAGCCTTCACCATTTTCCATTTTTTTTGTAAAATACTTTTTCATATGCTAACTAAAAAAAATTCTAATATACTGACTTGCGTCTAAACATTCAATGATTCTATAATGATCCCTTGTGCTAATTCAAAAAAGCTTTCGAATTGCCTCCCAAACGCGGTTTTTTTCAACCTACGTAATTTTAATTCCACAACAAACAATCCTAAATCCCATTTCCTAGTATAGCAAAAAAGAAATTAAACTATGGAGGACATTACCATCTTGACGAAACTATGGCCACCTCCTCACAAATTTTGACCTTTTATTGCAGATATTGCACAGCCGAAGATTGGCTTCCTTCTTTCAAAAAACCTGTAAAGATAGAACACAAAATGACCGAATTACAAACTGAATGACTCATTTGTGTTGGAACCTTCTTTTCAAAAACAGTTTGGACACATCCACCTACTTGGCGGAATCGAAAGTAGGTCAAAACGTAACGAATTTGAAAGTATCTTTGTAAGGAATGAGAGTTTTCGGAACTATACACGAGAAGGGGCCGCAGACGTAGGTGTCAGAACACCCCAAGGAGCAACAAGTTGTTGGTAAGAGACGTTGGCGTTATCTGCCAAATATTTAATCAACCAAGCAAGGATTGCAGAAGGTGATAAAAGCTTTATTTTCCAAATGAAGGTCTAGGTTGATGAAGGTTTCGCCAATTCACGCCAAAACTCTCTTTTCAAGACATTTATTTGAATAAAAAGCAAATAAAGCGTTTATAACGTCGGAATTGAATTTTAATTGTGGCATGTTTCGCAATTTCTGTCTTGAAAACTGTGAGGGAAACACAGAAAACAGGTATTTTATTTTGGCAGAAATGAGTAGAAAATGAATGTTTAAAGCGGTTCTTCCGAAGTTATGATCGATAGTAAAATAATACTGTATTATCGAACAAATTGATTTTGATGTTTTTTTCGTTCCTATATATCGAATAGATAAATATATATCGAGTGGATATCAAAACAATAATCTAAAAGAGCAATAAGGTTGAAAAAATAAATTTGGCATATTTTTTTTATCATGGGGAATTATGAATCGAAATCAAATTTTGAATAGAATCTGTAAATGAAATGATAATTTGTCAATCTGTCCATTCATATTCATTTAAGTACAATGACTTCAAAAGGCAAAATTTTAAAAAATAAAATTTAAATTAAAAGGGTTTGGCAATAAAATTATAAATGTATATCAAATTTAGTCTAAATCAATCAAATGTATTGTGGAGATCCAAAATATATATTTGATTTTCTTTAGTATACTTAATTGATTTTCAGTATGTATACTTGATTTTCAAAAGCGTGTAATAACGAAATAGAAAAAAATGAAACTGATGAAAAAATGTTTTATCAGTAGAGAAATTTTCTGACACACATAAAGCACAAAGATAGATGTCAGCGTAATTATAAGCTTTTATCAGAATTTTAAAGAAAAAAATAACTATGAAAATTCACTAGAAATGTTAACATTCAAGCAAACAAAAATGCGAAGCATGACTTTATTTGGTAATAACATTGAAGCATTTTTCAATGCCTTAATTGCTCTAGTTTCGGATAGAAGCTGCTAGTATGATTACCGCGTATCTGATTTTCGCTGCTTCAGAAATATGTAATTATTTAGCGGATATCAAAACAATATCACTATTAACGACACAAGCCGTTCCTTGAAGAACAACATCAATGTGGAAATTTTGTGTTGTAACAAGAAAATGATGTAATGTCCACTATGCTGGACTGAGGATTTCTAAATTTTTTTCTGCTTGTGTGTGTATTCTTTTTACTACGCTATATAAAAATAAATGATTGCAATTGCTAAAAAAGTTTGACCTTTGAAATTTTGATGAATCATCACCTTTAAGATCTCTTGAGTCTGAAAAATTATTTTATTATTTTTTTAAATTATTTTGATTTGTTTAATAGCTTTATAATTTAAAAACGAGGCCAGCTGCATTAGTTAAATTTATCAATCTTGTATTGGGATTCTTTTCTTATGAAATCTGTCAAACTGTATCGATTTTTTTATGAAAGTAACCAAACAGAAAACTCTGTTGCCATTTCTGTCTGCATCTGAACACAATAACTGAAAAACTTAGTAAGCTAAGTAAATGAAGTTTTATACAGAAATTCATCATTAGAATTGTATATCTATGTCAAACTTCAACTTCACAACAGATCCACACACGGTATGGTACAAAACCACGCTAGTCAAAAGTAAACAAGAAGTAGGAATACATTTTACAATATAGTCTTAACATCCAAACCGTAGATATGGATTCATCGATTTCGTCACAGAGCTGTCTGTCCATCTGTCTTTCCATATGCATATGTAAACACAATAAAAAAAACAATTTTGTCGATAAATTTTAATATATGAACTTCACGTCAAAATTGTAACCCTATAACATGTTTCGGATCTAATTGGTCAGTAGGTATATGGATTGTCTCAAAATGCATATTTGATTCTCTCTATTATACGCCGGAACTAAACACAAAATATTCTTCCGAAAAGTCATGGGATATATTAGGAAGTATACTAGACTCATAGTTATGCGAGTCAGTGCTCTAGAAAGTGGAGTGAAAAATTTTCTCATTTTATAATCTAATTGCCACAAATGAAGGTTCATATATGTAAAGTATGTCTGTTTTGCTCGCATCCTTATCTAAAACAATGTCTCCATTGCATAATTATTATTCCTTTATTAATTCATACACATTACTAGAATATGCCAATAGTTCAAAAGCCTGAAAATGTTATAGTGGCAAGTCGATATATATATAATCAATTATATAATCGTTTTCAATATTATTGACGTGATAATGTAATTGAAATGCGTAAAAAAAAAGCGGTGCAAACAAAATATGACTCCGATTTTATATGTGATATTCATTGTGTTTCAAAATAACAAAATAAGTTTTAAAAATACGGTATTTATGGATGACAAAAAATCATCTATTCAAAATGGCTTTTAATAAATTGCAATAATCCGTTTCAGTTATTTGTCTATAACGATTCTACTTAACTTTTCAACTGCATATTAGCTTTTGCCTATAGCTCATGTAGTTCTTCTTGCTTGATACAGATGCAAATATTTTGTTCTTTTTATTAAATAAAAGGATCGAAAATACTGCGTGATATATGAAAGAAATAATATATACTGAGTGATCAAATTATTATAACCACCCCCTCAATACAATTTTGGACCACCTTTAGCCCATAATACTGCTGGCATTCTTCTTGGCATAGATTTTGAGAGATGTTGGTAGGTGATAGGAGAAATTTGACCACATTTCCGATGAACTGAACTTACCAGTTCCTTCAGATTGGATGGCACAGGATCCAGCTCTATGATGTCCCATTCGATCTCATCCCACAAATTCTCAACTGGATTGAGATCTGGTAATTGTATGGGCCAACGAAGACAGGTAAAGTCAGCGTCATGTTCTTCGAACCATCTGATGACAATACCAGCTGTATGACAAGGAGCGTTGTCTTGCTGAAAGTATCCATCCCCGGCAGGTTACACCATTAACATAACAGGATGTACTTGATCTGCAAGAACACTTAAATACCCTTCGACATTCAGATATTGTTCCATAGTAATCAAAGGACCCATGCAATACCAAGAAAACATCCCCCAAACCATAATATTGCTTTCACCAGCTGGAAGTGTTGTGGCAATGTAGTTAGGTCGATGCTTTCGTGCTGTTCCCGCCGTATCCAAGCCCTGCCATCTGCATAGTGTAGTTAAAAACGCAATTCATCAGACCTCATGACCCTTTTCCAGTCATCTACTGTCCAATCCTTATGCGCCTTTGAAAAATGGAGACGTCTGCTCTTCTTCAAGGCTGACAGCAGAGGCGTTCGAACAGGTCGTCGGTTCCCACAGCCTATATGGTGTAATGTGCGCCTTCCAGTTCGTTCAAAGAAGTTCGCAGTTGCTCCTTCAATAAGATTCTCAGCTATTTGAGGTACTGTTGCTCTAATGTTGGAGTGGACAACTCTGACAAATCTCCTTTCAGTTCGAACATTCAGTAGTCTGTAATGACCACAAGCTTGAAGTTGAGACTCGGTTTTCTGCTTGGTAGTCCACTCTCTGTACACATTGATAACTGCTGCTCTCGAGCACTTCACAAGAGCAGCCGTTTTGCTGATACTGGTTCCGCTTCGAGCGCCTACAATCATCCCATTTTCAAACTCAGTTAAATCCTCCTGTTAAAAATCCAGTATTTTGCCCATACCTCCGAGCCTAACACAGTGCAATTGATGATTCACTTGCCTTGCATTCCCTTTTTGTAGCTATCTCGCCCTCTAGCGGCAACACTGCGCGCAATAGATCATTTTGCATAAAACTGTCAAGTGGGCATAATAATTTGGCCACTCAGTGTAGTTCCTGAAAATAAAGACAATGAACTGTAAGATTTTCTGTACAAATACGAATTAATAATCTGTATGCTATAAAAATTTAAATTTTTTAACACACCTGTTCAAATTTCACTCACAATTGCTAAAAACCATAAGGAAGGATTTAGTGAAGGTTTCGTGATATTCAAATAAACAATAATTTTTTTATTAAGTAAAAAATCCTGTTCCTATGTCTAGAAAGGATTATTTTATCATTAGTGCAGCCATTCTTATTGTATAAAAATATTACAGATGTGTTAAATAATTTTGTTTATTTGCCTCCAAGTTACTGCTAGTAATATTTAAATAAATTTTGTAAATACTTTTTAATTTATGCAAGAAAAAAGATTTTATTTTTAAAAACCGTTTGTTACATCGCATCTTCTAAGTTAATTAAAAATTAAATTGCAAACGATAAGAGGATTTTTACATTAAAAATATTTCATGCATTAAAAAAAACTCAATTTTTATGCTTACATTGGCTTATCGTAAAGTTAAATATATTTTTACTTCCTCGCATATGATATCTACAACACCTGAAAAGTTGCTTTGATTTGTGATATCTACAATATTTATCACTTTGTAATTATTTCAAATTTTGCTCATAAGTACTGGAGAGTAAGAAGTAGTGTTTTTATCAATAGTATGAAAATAATTTCATGCAAAACAGTGACGGATATATAGCTAAAATAAAAAAAATAAATAATGTAAAATGTTTAGAATATAAAAATGTAATGAAAAATAAATATGTGGCATGAATATGAAATGTAGGACATTTCAATATATGTGAAATACAGAAATATAAATACTAAAACATATATATATATATATTAAAAGCACCAAAAACAAAACATAAACATACTATTGGGACATTATTCACAAAATTTAGACTCAAGCTACGAGCTACGTTGACGTGATACACGACAAATGCGCATTGACAGTTTTGAAATCCATTGTACACCTTGCAATAACAAACAGCGTGACATCAAACTAAAAGCCCAGACAACATATAAAGATCGATATGAGATAATAAGCGCAATAATATATACCATGTGACAATGATGTCAAGTAGTGAATCATGTCTAATATGTCTTCCTCTATTACAAAAAATAAAATTAAGGATTGTTTTAAAAAAAATTTCACTTGATATCTGTTATCTTTTATTACTTTTCTTATATTAGAGATGTAATAGCTGAAATTCAACTTTTACACCAGCATCTTGATTATTTCTTAAAATTTTATGTCATTTCTTCATTCTAAATCTAAGGAAAGTGCAGCAGAAACTTTGAAAGTAAAACGCTGCTATGCTTTTCCTTTGTCAAGCATTATTGTTTATACAATCAACACTAACTGCGCACTAGTATTGTTATAAGAAGCCCAAGCAATCAGTGTTTTTAAGTAATGAATTCTATTTATGACCGAAAAATCGATAAGCAAAAATAAAATCACTTTCTTTTCGTTTACTCAGGTGGCAGTCGTCCAGATAAGTTTCTAGGAGAAAGGTCTGCACTTTTTCACAGAAGAAACCGCAAAAAAATTTTTTAGCATCTGCTGGTAAACAGAACTGTTCCTTTTAACGAATGATTTTCTAGAAAGTCTGATTAATGTTCGCAAGTGTCGATTTAAATGAAATTCTAGAAATCTAGTTCTCAAAATAATAAGTATAAAAATAAACATATGATGTAATTTTGAGAAAAAAAAATTGGAAGAATTTATGAAATTGGACCTTGCAACCTAAATTTTGATTGATTTATTTGGTTTAGGAATCATTAATCTTCCGAAAATAAGATCTTTTCCAAACATTAAATAAAAAATATTTTCTTTTCCAATGCATGGTACTGGAAGAATAATCATTTCCAATACTTAAACATGAAGCTCGTTCTGTCACCTTACACTACGTTAATAATTTATCATAATCCCACATGAAACATTTCTGGCACTTTACACCAAGCATATTAAAGTTTAAAAAAACTAATCAGAGATGTAAATTAACTTTTGAGTCAAGATGGTTTCAAAAAATTTCATAAGCTTTTCAAGTAACGGAAGTTTTATTGAAAGATGTAAAATATAAAAAACGAAATATATATATGTTTTCTGCCTAATACTTAACATGTTTTCATTGTTATAACCTTGGCATTTTAATTAATCTTAAAGCTTACGTCAACATTTAAATATTCTACAAGAAAGTGATTGCTTTTCGCAATTGTAAATAACTATGCTTTCTCTCAGATAAGTACATCCATAAAGGAAAACAATTTCATTTGCGATTACTCGCTAGTCTTCTAAGCCTAGTTAGCATAATTCCAAATTTGCATTCTAATTCCACATTTCATCAAAACCTAGCTTCCAACTTGCACTCTAATTCCACATTTCATGAAAGCATAGCTTGATATTTTCATTCTAATTCAGTATTTCATCAAAACCTAGCTTCCAATTTGCATTCTATATCCATTTTTCATCAGAGCCTAGCTCCCAGTTTCCATTCTAAATCCGCATTTCATCAAAGCTTACCTCCCTGTTTGCATTCTAATTCCACATTTTATCAAATCCTAGCTTCATATTTTCATTCTAATTCCATATTTCATCGAACCTTAGCTCCCAGTTTGCATTCTAATTCCACATTTTCTCAAAACCTAGCCCCTAATTTTTATTCTAATCTGAATAGAGCTAGATCTCGATGACATTTATATGTGCTTGATTTAGACTTATTTTGCATTATCTTTCATGATTTTTTTAAAACTTATATTTCTTAAAGTAAAAGTCTGTAATCTTTTCTGAAATTAAATTTTAAGGCTTAAAACAATTGAATATTTAAACTTAAAGTATTCATTTTTTACTAACATTCTTGTGATATATTGTATTACAAGTGCAAAGAATCCCATGAATTACATACAATTAAGACGAGTTGGTACACACATATTGGCCGATGTCTTATCAAGCAGAAACCAAGGGCCTCTAATTGAATGATATAATCAGGTAGGTCCATAAAATATTTTATTTACCTTATTATCAACTGAAATAAATCTCCAAGAAATACAATTTTTTGAATTATAAAATGTTAGGACAAGAGACTGTTTGCATATTGAAAATTAAAATCATTAATAAAATACAGTACTTACTTTTTGTAATATATTGGAATATTCTTTAATTTTTGATATTATTCCCAATTTATAGGTCCTGTAAAATGATAATTTTTGATATTATAACTATTTGAAATTCATTATTTTTATAACCATTCTTAATAATGAGATGCTTATATTTGTAAGTAAAAAATTCTTTAATATTTTTATTAATTTATGTATTTTTTTTTCATGTTATACAAATTTTTTAAAAATAAATAAAAACATATATATCTTTAAAAAATCAAAAAATAAAATAAAATAAATTATTAATATTTTAATTAAGCAACTATGTGAAACTAAATTGACCAGTTCATCTAAGAGGGGTCTCATATTGTGCACTGCATGAATTTAGTAAAACCGAAACATTACATTAAGCCCTTAACATTTGAATTTCATATACATTTTGTTTTGTAATTTCATGATATATTATTGCGTTTTACTCCAAAAACCTTAAAGATATCAGAGATATACAAATGTGTTTATCCAAATGTTTTCTTTTAAATTAAATGCCTCAAACAACCGACACAATTGCAGCTTCAATATCAAAACACTTTATAACTGAATGCACGTGGCAGGCGCGCCATGTGAGAAACTATAGAGTGCCTAACACGTCATTCACCCAATCAATTAATTCTACCTTACAGTCAATCGGCTTCTTTTAGCATAATGACGTGAATTTTCCAAATGATGTAATTTTACACCAAAAATCTATCCACGTCACAAGACGGTCTGCGTGTTACAGAATTCATCCAACGTGACCATGACAGATTTTGTTAATGTAGATATTTTCGGTAGCGTACTACTCATTATTCAGAATTTTGTTGCTAGATGACTTGAATGCGTTCATTTAAAATGTTGTTCTTATATTTTTTGTGAATATTTTGAAGCTTTTGAAGCAACTAATGTTTATAACCTCCCATTGAATGCTTTAGAACAAATAATTCTGTCTGTATTGTTCTTTCAGTTCTTCTTGCTATAACTATAGTAGCAAAAAAGCATGAAGTTTTAATCTTTTTTATTATATTTGAACTTCTTTTAAAAATTCTAATTATTAATATAGGCACTTACTAAATAATATTAACCTATTTCGGATAAATCACGGTAAAACTTATTTTTCTGTATTAATTTTCATGAAAACTTTATTTTAAACCACACAAAATTCATCTTAACACGATAGATTAAATTTTCATCTTTTGTCAGTTGGCAGCAATATATATGTCAATAATATAATTAAAAATAGAATTTAAAATTCATAGAAGTTTATTACCGCCAAACTTATGTCATTTCCTTTCGACTTCTGAGTTCACCAAATTTATTTGTCCAAGTTTAAAACCTTACTGTCAGTGAATCATAATTATTTAGTGATAGTAAAATTCCTTCAAGGGATTACCAGTGACATAATTCTTATATTTTAATCCTCATCCGACTCGTTGTCGAACCAAGAATGCAGAGATATGTGATATACAAAGCTAATAGTAATCCATTAAAAAAGGAATATTTTCTATGAAACTGTTTGAATTCATAAATGAAATCATTAATTGATAATCAATAAAGGAAAGGTATTTCGATCATTCTTGTTTTAAATTGGAAAGAAAGAAATATTCCAGTTTTTGCACAAAGTTATTGAAAAGGATAGAGAAATTAGAATGCTATATGCAGTATTTTTCGTTTGAACTTTTAAAAAATTTTCGGAAAAAAGAACTCTATTTTAAAAATTTTAAAGGCTTTAAAAAATTATTTTATTATTCTATCCGATGGAGCATCTTCTTCTGACAAACATGCTTAAAAAGCCTGGAATAACATAAAATTCAGATTTTAAGTTACATTAAGTCATCGTTAAAACTACATAAGTGCCAAATTTCATGGCTATAAATGCAGCGGATTCGTCTGGGCACTGCACACGGATATGTATGAGCATAAACATTTCTAGTTAAAGCATGAATATATTATTCATCGCTTATTTGCATATGCGTCAGGTATATTTAGTAAAAATAAGGGTGAGAGGAAAGATGGAAGAAGGAGATTTTTACATTTAACTATAAGGTGAACTCGGATTGTATGCGAACTTAGGAAGCATAAAAACTGCAGGTATCTTGTAATATTGTCAGAAAAAGATTATAATTCCCAATAAATACTTTAGGGAAATTTTTATTCACTGTAAGGGGTCTACACATTAATTATTGTGATGAATAAATGAAAAATTTATGTTTTTAGTATTTGCCAATTTACCAACTTTTTTTTTTAATAAAATAATATATTTTTTTTTTATGTTAAAACACTTTTTTAAATTTGTTATAGAATTTTTCGACAATTTTTTGAGGTAGCTAATCTCGGACACATTTAATGATTTTATGTAAAATATTCTTTTTGTTTTGTTTTTTAAAACTTGAATTAGTCATATAAGCAGTCAATGCGCAAGTTTGAGTTAAAATAAAATAGTAGAGTCAAAAACGATGCGATATCTACCTAAAAGTGGAAGAAAACTGCATGAAAGTATGAAAACCAACATGAAAGGAGGAGATGTTCTTATTTACAATTAGACGGGGTACTAATCGCTCGTCTTTATGCGTACCACCCCTTACCGAAATACAATCGACGAAAAGTTTCGTGATCCTGAAACGAATAGCAATTATAATTTCTATTATATGGATCCCTTCGGGAAAACAAAAATAAAAAAATCTTCAAGAGTTAAGAAATTAAAATTTCTGAGTTTGACTGGTATGCACAAGTATTGATACTTAATACATATTTCAAATATATAAAATGTAAATGACATTTTTTTGTTGTTAAATTAAGGCATTGTAAGCAAATTTTGTCCTTATCCCTCGTAGAATTTTTTTTGTTTGTTTGTTTTTGTTAATCATATGAATTTTCCAGTATTCAGATTGAGTCTGATATGAATTAATTGGGAATAGTTGAAATTTTATTATACATAACAACAATCCGTGGGTTGCAACTTGCACGAGATGCTTACAATTATTTTTTCTAAATTATTTTTATTCTGAACAAGAAATGAAATAGAATTACTTTTGTTTAACATTTTTGTTTTCCTTTTGTTCTTAGAATTTATAATTTTTTCTGTGTTTCTTGCTATCATTAAAGAACTCAGGTGTCTTGCTGTAAAAATTCTCAATTAAAAAAAAACTTTTATCTTTCATATTTAATGTTTTTAATTGCCAATCAAAAATTAAATGTCCATTTACTTGGATAGATTGTTTATTTAATTTTCAGTATTTTTCTTGATATATTGCCCAATTATTAATAAACCTATCAGAGAACATCTACGTTTATTTGTATCTTTGTATAAATTAATTCTTTAAAATTTAAAATATTCAACAAAAATGAGAAAAAAGTAATCTTATAGCATGTATATTATGAAATTCTTTATTAAAATATTCTATAACTATACTAAAAACAAATTCATATGCATTAAACAAACTCTTAATATTTTTTAAAAACGATTAAGAATTTTCTATTAAAAATTTAATATCATGTTATATGTTAAGAGTAGAAAAAAGTCACTCGAAAGTCGTCTTATTTGATCGAGAATTCGTCAATATTATCTAGCTTAAATTTTCTTTCCCCCCCCCCTTTTTTTTTTTTTTTTTTTTTTTTGCTTGCTCACTTTTTTTTTTATTATTATCGCATGTTGATATTGAACATAATCATTCTAAATAGAAAAATTGTGCGAAAATACTTTTCTAACATATTGCCATTTCGAAAAATTAAGTATCGGATTCAAACTTCTTTTCTTTCTTTAAGTAAATAAATTCTTTATTAAATAAAATTTCTTCCTTATGAAAGATTCTTGACTTAATTATTTACTTTGCTAATTTATTTAATTACTTAAATTATTTACTTTGCTAATTTATTTAATTACTTAAATTATTTACTTTGCTAATTTATTTACTTAATTAAATTCGTTTCTTAACTTTCTAAGGAAGTAAATAATTAAATAAAGCTTTGAAAAAGTGTGCTGATTGAAGAAGCGTTTAGAATGATTTAATTAATTTACACAGCTTGGATTATCACGATCAGAATTTCATATTTCCACAGATTCACTTGACGTCACAAACACATAAATTTAATTATGCCTGTCATCTTAACGTCCATCTGCAAGTTGCGTTTAAGTGACGTCACAGATAATGTTCGAACTAAACGAAGGAAGAATGCGAAAACTAAATTTTGCATCACTTTTCATGACTGTATGAAACCATTTTAATGTTAATGACAAGACTATGCTTATAATAATTATTTTTATAAATGTAAAGAAATAATAAAATCTCGCAAAAAATAAATGGAAAGAAACATATTGTATCTTTATTGTCTGGGAAATTAAAGAATAAAAAAAACGATAAAGGTATTGAAACAAAAAGAGGAATAAAACAAATAGTGCAGATACATTTTCCGGAAATATTCCATCTTTTTGCACAATATGGGAAAAATTACACAAAATCTATTTCTTCAACAGGAAATGCAGATATGATCGAAAAATGTTCCGACAAAAACTTTTAAAAACACAAAATCACTTTTCATAATAACTAAGGGAATGGAAGGAAAAAAAATGGTTTGCTCTTCGAATGTCGTTTTGAAAAATATAAGTTCCCTTCCGTTGGATGATTTCCTGGGTGTGGAAGAAAAAAAAAGAATGCAAATAGAATGTGAGAAAATCAATTTTTGGAAAATCAGTTTTGTTCTGCCTATTTAAATTTCCTATTTATAAGGAGATGGGTAATCATGGAGGAAGCAAGTGAATGGCTGTTTTTCCTCTAAGAACGAATTTTTTTTTCCTGTGTTTCATGACAAACTGTTTAAAGATTTTCCATGATAAACAGATCGATTTATTTCAGGAAATTGGCAGCGAATTTGCGTTTTTATATTTTATCATAAAATATACAGAGAAATCCTTCCATTTTAGTTCTCTATACTCTTATTTACGTATTGAACGATTCACCATATTGATCGTTCGTATTATTCCTGCCTTCCTTTCTTAAAGCATTTTCGATGTAGACTTCTTCCAGGAGTGTTCATTGTGTAGACGCAGAACATATCTCTGAGTTAGGGCGTGTTTTATTGATTATAGGCAAAATCTTCATAAATCAGAATATTAGATGAGAAATATGACAGATAAACAGTCCCCGGAGCAAAGTATTTTTTTTTCTTCCCTCCTCCCCCCCTAACATAAAATTTTGCTCTAAAAATTGAAAACGCTCCCTGATATACACTTCTTCCTTTTCCCTCAAGGTAAAATGCGAATTTTTTGGTTTAAATTGGGTGTATGGAACCGAAGTAGATGGGCTAACATGGTTCGCTGAGACTGCACCTCAAGGTATCAATATTTTTACTTACAGCCCATCCCCTTCTGACACTGTGGCTACTCCACTAAATATCAATTAAATTCCATCGCTATTGAGAAAGGATTCTCCAATAATATACCTCCATAATAATGGCTATGAAAACTTTTTGCTATATGAAAGAAATTCTTTTTTTCTAATTTTTTAAAGACTTTTTATAAGAATGATACCAAGCATTTCCATACAAAGTGATTGATAATATCTTTTTATATGCAGGCATATTACTTCATAATTTTATTTATATAATTTACGAATTTTTGCAATGCTTTTTAACTTTAACCCTTAAATGCATATTGTTGCCAATTGTCTAATTTTATTCAAAAACCTTTGATAATCATAAACAATAAATCATATATGATAGAAAAATGTTGACATTATTTTTGGGGGTAAGTTCAGCATATTACTTGAAGAGATAGTTTCTATTGTCGAGTTCCCTATAAAGAAGTGATTTATCTAATCTAATTGTTAAAAAATTGGTAATCATCTCTTGTCAGGTAAGCTATCAATGTTTGATGTTTTATTTGAAAATTATATTAGATGCAAGCTAGATTTTTGGGAAATACTGTATGTTGCCAAATGTCTTCAAACAACTTTTTTCAAAATAAATATCCATATTATTACCTGGATTTTTTTAAATTTATTTTTTATGTAACCTATGACTATTTTCCTATAATAAACGATTTTTTGAAATTCAAAACAAATAATCATGCATTTAAGGGTTAAATATTCAAAAAAAATGCTTCTTTCTTCTTGTGAAACCTTGCAGATCATTTCTAATTCATCATATTACATTAGTTCTAAAAATTAAGGAAGTCATTTCTCAAACAGCACGTCTTTTGATTAATCGAATGTTAATTAAGTGATGCTACTATTCAAGTTTAATGATTGTAATAGATACAAAATATATTCTCTATTTCGAATACATTCTCTATTTCAAAATATATTCTCTATTTCGAATATATTCTCTATTTCAAAATATATTCTCTATTTCAAAATATATTATCTATTTCAAAATATATTCTCTATTTCGAAAATATATTTCAAAATATATTCTCTAAGATATTCTCTATTTCGAAAATATATTTCAAAATATATTCTCTAAGATATTCTCTATTTCGAATACTGTAATTAAAGTGTACACACATTCATATCTACTGCGTGTTTTTGTTTTTCTTTAATTCGAAAACTGCGTTGATATGATTAGAACAGACCACTTCACTTTACTTCTTCTTTAATTATGAATGTTTTCCTTATTATTTCATTATGATTCTTATTATGGCTGTATCGCTTACTCCGAAATGATGCAACATGAAATAAGAGAAGTTTTCTTTTTCCTTAAAGAATGGCCAGCATATAATGTAAAACATTTTAAATGTTTCATCACTTTTGTTATGTCATCTTCATTTTTATTATCCGTCAGTATTGCATGTTATGCTAATCCGTGATTTTTTGAACTTTTCCCTCTCTGGATCAGGTTTGAAATGAAAACAATTCTTACGAATCTTTTTTACTTTTTCCCATACGAAATACACAAAAAGAAAATATAGTAATAGTCAAAAAAAATTCAGATTTTGATAAATTTTAAAGTTTTAAACCTTCCTCAGTCCAAATAATACATTATTTTAAATATGTCTGATTGTTTATGTGCCAAAGCACATTTGAGTTATCGTGTTTGTTTGTAAACACGATAACTCAAATGTGCTTTGAACTAGATATTTGAAATTTAGTATATGGTTATAACACAGGAGGTTCATCTATCTACTTATTCGACTAAAAGTGAGCAGTCAACCTTTGAAAAACGCATATGTTGTCAAAGAAGCATACGTAATAATAAAGCAATACTGGTAAAAGCAGGCCAACCTTTTAAAAACGCCTCTGCTTTCAAAGAAGCATACATAATAATAACGCAATACTGGTAAAAGCAGGTAAAAAAAATATATGGGATTAAAAAATGATGATGAAAATTGTCATTTATGCTTTATTCATTGCCTACGCAATTGCGAGCTTCAATATTCATTGACTAAGCGATTTCGAGCTTTAAAACTCCCTAACCAAAACAACATCATGTTCTCACATGATAAAAAATATCGTTTCGAATCAAATTTTGAACAAAATCCGTTATGTGTTGAACATTTGTCTGTCTGTATATTTGAATGTGTATAAACTCGATAGTTCAAAAACAAGCAATTTAATAGAATTATATATTATATGTGATCTTATTACTATAACTGTACTTTTGTGTTAAGTTTTGGGTTCAGGCAATTGGGAAAAAAAATCATCTAAAATGTTTCCCCGGTTTTCTTCGAAGCACAAAACGATCATGTGTGGGATTTTGAAAATAATAATCTAGGTATTTGTGGCGTTCAAGGCATTGCCGAACGTCCTTTATTTTTAAACGAGAGGGAAGGAGGACACACACACACACACACATATATATATATATATATATATAAGTGCTAGTGTTCTGTCCAAGCCAGAAACTAGAGTAAGTTGGGAAAAAAATTGTGGAGTGGGTAGTAAGCTCAGTCTGAATTTTATTAAATGAAAGAAATTAATTTAATTTAAATTATAAAAATTCATTTAAATTAATCAATCAATTAGTTATAATTCTCATTTTCTAAATAGTAGGTACCTTTTTTTAACATTAAGGCAGCTGTTTATAAAGAAGAAGAAAATCCCCCTGAATCTCTTGATTATGTAAAGAAACATGAATACAATGTAGCAACATTCCTGTTGATTTATTGATGTTAAGCAAGTTGTTGTTCCTTGTGAGGGTGATTCGGTCAAGTTTGAAAACTATTTAAATTACATGGTCAGTTCCCCTTCCGACCTAATTCAAGGTCGCTCGGCAGGACTGTCTGCGCATGCGTATTATTAGGATGGAATTTCTTATACAATGAGATCAAAATGTTGATTTGCATGTTGAAGTATACAACGAGATTTTCAACTTCGCTCACTGAAGTGATCTGACATTTAGTAATATATTTGACTTATGTATCGTTCATTAAGAAGCATGAACATAAAAAAATTAAATAATATTTTTATAAGAAACTATTGATTAATGGGGTTTGTTTATATAATTTGTTTGTTTTGGAATTGCATATGGAAGATCATTATTTGTTACGCACCTTTTTTATGTGGATTGTTATCAATGAAAAGACATATAATTATTTTTCTCTTTTAAGTATCATAATATATAGGGTGGCTATTTTAATCGTGCCTCGATAGCTATTTACTGAAACATCAGTAATTACCATATACCTCTAAATGCGAAAATACTCATTAGAATTTTAAACATTAATATCTCATTAACATACTTATAATACCGTTACAGTTATATATATATATATATTGCGAATTCAATAAGTATTAAGAAGATTAGAAATTCGAACAAATAAATATCAATTTCATTTGGACATTGGACAATTCCATTTCCATTTGGAGCCTAGGCGATCGCTTGGAGAAGTGTCCTAAGCGATCGCCTAGGGTCGCCAAATTGTATGACTGGTCTTCATTACCTTCATTGAATGTTTCTAAATATAGTATCTTGTCATTAATTGTAAGTTAGGTGCAGATATAGGCATTTTGCAGTTGCAGAAAATACATGTTATTGATTCTTCTTTTAGTAACTGATGGATTTATTTTCAAATTTTAATACATTTTTAATTTAATCAAGACGCTAATTATATAGTTTTATTGTTTTTTTACATTTTAGAACTTTGCGAAAATAGACGCTTTCATTTATTGTTTGAGTTAAAATTATTGAAAAAATTAACAAACTAATCAAATTTTTGAAATTTTAAGCATAATTATTCGTTAATGATTTCCTTACTAACAATAAAACACTGATTATTATTCAAATTACATTTGTTTTTTACATTTGATTTATTTCAATATTTCAATTTCAATAAAAAATTTGATTATTATGATAGACCATAACGAAGTAATAAATTTCAGACAAATATATTAAAAATTATTATTTTACTGGATTCGTTTCATCAAATAGAATAACATAAATTGGTCATTAAACATAAATTCCAATATGTTATAAATAGTTAATTGCACTTTAATTTATTTTATAATGATTTAAATATTCCATTGTAAATACATATTGTAATCTAAATATTTCAGAATTCATAGAATTTTTTATTGTTTTATTTCTACGAATTTAATTATTTTGCAACCAGGCAAATAATACTTTTTAATCGGCCCGTTTGTAACGTACCTCAGTTCGAAAACCCTAAGCAAACTGCTTAGCCGAAAATTCGCCATTGATGCAAAACTACTTCAAACACTGGAAATCGAATTAAAAGAAGTGGAAGGCAAACGTTGTTGCAAGAAAAATTTTATTTTTTCAATTATAAAATGATTTATTAAGGTATATATTTGATGATCAGAAAGCATACAGAAAACCAAACAGAAAAGATATTTTTTTTCTACCGTTGTATCTGAGATTAATTTATTTTTATTGCAAATGTTATTGGAAATCTAAAGTCAGAGGGTAAGACTTGGGCAGAGAGGGCATGCTGCAAACAATATTTTATTATAGGGAGACTTCATTTTCTGTGGGAAATTAAAACAAGAGAAAATAAAATGGTATTTTTTAACGAAGATTATAAAAGGTTAGATTCTCGCATCAGTATAACAATTCATTTCCTACAGTTGTGCCATTTACACATCAGAGAAAATTTGAAAATGCAAATGCCATTAAGGAATAATATATTTAATGCTTCGTTGTAATGTGTATGTTATGGTGTTAAAAAAAAAGAAGGAAAATCAATTTTTCTCAAATTTTACAGCATGCAAACTTTCCTTGTGGAATTCATTCACAAATCTTGGAATCGCGATTATTTTATTTATAAGGAAGAAGTTTTAAAATCATAATTTTTCGAAATGTTGAAGAGAAACAAAGGAAAATTGAAATAAATAAAAACTGCCACAGGAAGAGTTTGGGCAACACACATTTTAACATCATCAAATCTTGAAGGTAAAAGCTTCTTTCTGAAGCTTCTTCTGAAGGTTTATAAAGCTTCTTTCAAATTATCAAGGCTTTTTCCCTTGAAAATTCATCGTTAGTTAATTTAAAGAAATCATATTACTGAACCTACATGGTGAAAATGTGTTCAATCGCAAAGTGGAAATGATAATAATTGTTCTGCAAATTTCAGTTATGATTATTAAATATTCAATTAAGTTTAAAAAATATCATCTGAAGCAGTGAAGCGATATTTCCATTTGAAGTCTTAAGAAAAATAATGATTTTTCTTATTAAATATTTAATGTAAAAAAATAAGGGATAAAAATTACGATTTTAAACATTCTATTATTGTTATTATTTAAACAAATATCAAGATGTGTAAGAGAAAATTGCCCCTTTTTTTCATTGATTTATTTTTTAATAGCAAGAATTGCTTCGTTTCCATAATCCATAAAAATTAATAATTTTTTTAATTAGTACGTATTTTTAAATTTTATTTTTTCTTTATGTTGGAATACAATCAGTAAGCTTGTATTTAATGATGTATTCAGAACTCAATTAGGCTAAACTTTGTGTTATCTGATCAACTATGGTTTAAGTTATTTTCAATACTTTTTTTAAATAAAAAATAAATTTTGCCTCAAAGATTTTAAATAAATAAATGATTAAATATTTTCAAGAAATAACACTGCTTACTACAACTACTAAGGGATTGGATTTTTTTTAAATACAAAAACGCTTTCTATCAGAAGACTTTTTTTTTTTCCTTCCTTTAAACTTTAGTTGTTCGTGCAGAATGAAATATTTTTAATTCAATCAATGTTTAACATTCATTGTAAAGCACGTTCTCTGATTCAAGTAGATCATCTTGATGAATTTGGCATTTATTTCATTATTTTCACATTTGGAATTTTTTTTTTCTTTGCGTTGAATTAAATTGCTCTATTATTAAATTAACGATGAAATAAAAAAAAAGTCATGTTGTTCAAACTATAAAAAAATATGATAAAGATATCTGAAAGTAGGAAAATATATTATACTTCGACACAAAGGTATTGTTCGCGCATCAGTTATAACCTGAATGACTACGATCAATTAGAAACAAAAAAGTTAGATAGGTAGTCAAACACTTTAACCAGAAATCATTAATCTTGCAGCACAGCATTAGTCAATATATAAATAACATTTTCTATTATACTGGTGTTCATTTTATTGAGAAAAAAAAAAGGAACAAATGAAAAGAAAAATTATGGAGAAAAGAAAAAAAATTGCTCGAAGTAAAAACAGATGAAAAAATGCTGATCGGATTGCCGGTTGTCATAAATCAATACATCATTTTCATTCGAATGTGCAGACATTCCAAACGATCTTTTTGAACACCTGTGACCCAGCAACACAAGCGAATTCGTGGAAGTTCACATCTTCAGACCAGAAAGAGGAACCACCCTGGAATGCGACAGAATTCTGAAAATATAAGAAAAGAAAGAAGCAGATAACAAGAGGCACGCGAATTCTCCTCGACGATTTACTTCCATGGAGCAGTAATAACTGACGGACTGCGCATGTGTATAAATTAGTGGATCTTTCAAAGCAGTCGGAAAAATTTTTTTTACTTCTCCGATTGTAACAAAAATAATTTTTAAAAATCCTGATTATATGTAGAATATAAATAATGTGCATTGTTACGTAACTTTATTTAAATAATTGTGTTTAAACATAAAAAACAGAAATCGTATACATATTTTTCTATTTCCTTTTTTGATGTACTAAATTCAAAACTCAGTTGATTAAAATTATATAGAAGTTGATAGATTAAAAATATTATAAAAGTAATTGTCAGTTTAGATGACAAAGACTTAATGCTAGATTGAGGTAAATTTCTCAAATGTTTGAAGTTTTCTTTTATTTAGTACAGCAGAATGAGCAGCTTTTACTTTCAAGTTGCGCTGATTGTTCTTTTTTTTATTATTATTGTTTGCTTTTTTTCCTCCTCTCTCTGAGAAGCTCCTATCTCCAGCCTCCGGGCAACGCGGGGATTCTGAGGGAATTACGTCACATAGGCGGGAAACGGAAAGCCCACGTCACGTGACTGACGTCATGACTTTCTTGCAGTTTGGTTGCCATATCAGAGTCTTACTCTTCCTTTGGCTAACTTAAGGTAAAATTTTGATTTAGTTTTATAGCTCAGTGTCATCAGCCAAGCCAGGAAGAAACAACAGTAAACCGTCGCATGATACCGAAGTTCAGTATTCTAATTCAAATATTTTTTGGATCTTAAAAAAAGTTCTTGATGGCAATTATTTTCTATTACTATATCGTATTTAAGTTAGATATTTTTTTTTTTAGATTAATGTGATAAAATCTCAAATGGAATGTGAAAATGTTTTCATAAAATTAGTACATTTTAGAATAAAAGATTTACGCTCTCTAAACTTTCACTGGCAGCTAGAACTGAAATAAACTAATTGGAAAGATCAAATCTGCATAAAAAATTCAGCATTTCATTTATATGATATGATGCAACTCCTTTGTGATTGGTTTCTTTCGTCAGTATTAATGGTCGCTAAAATTTTCAATTAAATATTTTATATAACTTATTTTATATAACATAGTTCATCTACCAAAATATTTTTTGCTTGAGATTTTGATAGTCATATAATTTATATTTTAGAAGCTAAAATATTTTTGAAAATTAATTAAAAATAGAGTAAAAATTCATCGTTTGAAAAATTGGCATCATTGGAAAGGTAAATTTTTGAATTTTAATTTGATAGAAAAATAATTTTCGTACTGCAATATTTTCGAAAGTTATCCCAGAAAAACTACAAACTTTTGTTCGAATTTTTAATTATTTATTCTAATTGAAATTTCAGGAAAAAAAAGTAGGAAAAAACCACCAACGTGCACGTTTTTAATTCCAACTCCTGTATAAGCCAAGTTTTATAGCTGTAGGTCAAATAGTTCGCCTTGTAGAACGCCAACACATACTCACATTCATATTAATTATAAACAGAGATTTAATCCGGCGTTTTTTATTATTCAATTCAGTTGCTTTAAATTCAATACAATTTCAAATTTATACTAGATATTGATTTTGGGTTCAAAAGATTTCCTACTTAGGACAAAATTCCAAGCTTGCCCATTGTAAGCTTGTAGCACGCTAAATAATTAGCTAAACGTCCCTAATCCTGCTTGTATGCGTTTTAAGTTAAGACAGTGTGGCACCGTCCAGTTATCATTATCGTCACATGAATAAAGTTAAAAAAGCAGGAAATATATCCTTGATACATCCTTTATTATCTTTGATTTAGCATCTAATGGATTTTAATATAACAAATAAATAAATAAAAATAGCAAAAAAAAATATTTTAGAATTTGAAATAAGTCTTATATGCATTCTTAATTTGTTCGGTTATTGTAGTTTATGCTTAATTCTTCTATTATTTTGAGAATACTCTTAAAAATCTGTCGCTTATGACTAAACAAACACTAATTTTTGTATTTTTACAAAATTGGCAAATAATTATAAAAAATATCAATTTTTTTTGTCAGTAATTGTTTGAAATATTTTTAAACTTTAAAGATTTTTTTTAAATACGTTTTTGTTTACATTTATTTTAGAAGCAAATTTTAGTTAACTGTAGAAAAAAATTGATTCATCACAAATATATATGTATATATATAACTGAAAAACTGAATAATAAAATAAAAGTCTCACAAATTTCACTTCAAGTTTAATTCATTATATTGTCTTATATTGGTTTTTAATTTCAAAAATTCCAAGTTTTGCGAAAATCATTTACAATCACTTTTGTAGGCCTATAAGTTTGATAATACGTTGTTATGGAAAAGAACTTGGAATAATATAGGAGGATAAATGGTTGATGAAAAATTCATGATGATGAATTAAATTATAATGTTGTAAATATATTTCCTATCTTTACAGAAAAGGAATATCCTAATATATATTACATTCGTAAACTAACTCATGCTGATTTTTTTAGCAAAAAAAATCAGAGAAATTATTACGGAAAAAAATATAGACAAGAAAATATGCGGACAATATCAAAATCCGGGTTACTTTTATCTGAAATTTTTCCTTTGTAACATTTAATTCTTCGAATGAAATGCCATTTTTTAAATTTATATGTTTCTATTAATATCACTGGATGTCTAACCGAAACACCATGAATGTGAAGATATGATGTATCATAAATCATCACAATGTTAGAGTATTCTACTGTCAACATTAAATAACCATATATGGTCTCTGAATTATGATAACCAAGAGCAAATTTCTTCTCAGAATGCAAGTTCTTTTATCAAAATACGTTGAATTTCGATTGTTTGGTTGAAAAACAAAAAGAATTTGATAAATTGATAACTTTTTGAAAAAGGGAACTATTTTGCCATTTAAATCGCGTATTTTAGAATATATTCATACACTCATTATAATGACTCCCAACTAATATTTAAATAATTAACAAGTTGCCAAATCTTATGATCAAAAGTGATAACAATCATTTTCCAGTCGCCTTACAAGCCGCAATGAAAATATTTAGTTGCTTTGTTTCGCCGAATTTCACTACAGAAGCAAAATTTTGCAAAATAAATGATATTTGTCATTCAAGCTGATTAAAGGAATGTTTTTTTGATATTGGAAAGTTTTTTTATCTGTTATCATTTTTCATTCCTGTCTTTTATCTGTTATTCATTTTTTTAATCATTCCATCATAAGACAGAATGTTATCTGTTAAATTTTATAAACAATCAATCATGTATCATATTTTGGTAAAAAAAAAATAATATAAATTTTAGAAACCGAATTTAACAAATTCAAAATAAAAAAACTAATTTGATTTCGATTTTATTAAATAGCGGTGAAATATTATTTTTTAAATCTCTGTTTTGAGAATGGTTTTTTTTTAAATTTCTTTCAGAATAAATTATGTTTCAAACATTTTTATTGATTATGAGTATTCCAAATTCGCAAAAATAGGAAATGATTTTTTTTTTTAAATACGCAGAACGATAAAAACCAATTCTTAGAGCGGTTTTCATAAATTCCAAAACATTATATACTTATGGTGACTTGTTGCCTTTGACATTCAAGAATTAACACATTCAACTAAAACATATTCGTTCTACGATTCTCAGCGCACGTTCTACTCGAATTTTATCCATAATATATAAAATAAACAATTGATAAAAGATTGAATATGTTAAAAACGTGCGGACGAAAACGGATTTTCTGATACAGCAACAAAATTGTTATATCCTTGAAAATAGTTTTAAAAATACCGTACTGCATCACTCTATTACTTAATTTTTTTTTTATTTTTTTTTGACAAAAGAAAATTTGTTCTACTAAAAGTAGGTTATTCATCGATTAATTTGCAAACGACTCCGTAAGAATTTCTTAAAAATCCCTAATATGCAAAATAAGGAATTGATAAAGATTGAATATATTAAAACTTGCAGACGAAAAAGAGTTTTCTGATACAGCCACAAAATTATTATATCCTTGAAAATATTTTAAAAATACCGTGCTGCATCGCTCGATTATAAAATTCTTTTTTAACAAAAGGAAATCTATTCTACTAAAAGTAGGTTATTCATCGATTAATTTGCAAACGATTTCTTAAAAATAGCTATGACCTTTGGGATGCAGGTGTAGACATCAAGGTCTAATATTTCATATCGCTCTTTGATTTATTAACTTAAACTTTCGAATTTTCGCTGTTTTGCTATTAAACGAATAATAAAAAAAATTTAACGCTTCTGTATCGCATTTGAAAATGTACTTCAGATAAAAATTGTTTTAAACTACATAATGAGATTGTCTTACAGTGTTCTAAACTCCTATTTATGCTACAATATTTTAAAAATCTGAATAATTATTCCTTCTTGAAAAAAAAAGGTAAATGTACATAGATTGTCAAAATTAAAATTATTCATTATTATTTAGCTACAGAATGCTTTCTGTTCTTTTCTTAAACCTAGAAAGCAGAATATAATAAATTTCTGTTCTTAGAATGCACAACGAAAAATATTACCTAGCCTAAAAATTTATACATTCTAAGCATATTCGTGACAAATAAAATAAAAAATGTTAGAGAATTCAATAATTTTCTGGAAATACGGCGTTATTGATAAGAGTCTAAAAATATCCACATGAATGTAAATGATTTTATTATTAGAACTTGACTCTTCCTTTTTTACAAGTGGCAATTTTTTTAAGATGCGCATCACGGCGGTATGTTTAATGCATGAACGGATGAAAGCTTGAGCCGCAAAATATATGTATAAAAAAGAAAGTGTTCCTTTTTCTCAATTAAAGAAAAAAAAAAGAATACTTCTATCTTGCTGTCAGTGCCACGGAAAGCAGAATTCTTCTTTGTTTTGTATTCAGAAAGAAGGATTTTGTGTACGCATAAGCTATTTGCCACAACCTTCTCAAAGTTGCTTTGAATATCTCTTTATTAAGATGATAAAGAGAATAAGGAAATCGCATTTTTTTTAATGGAATCTATGTCTTTCTCAGTGTCTAGGACTAACATCGAATATTCTTTTAATATCAAAATTAATCATAAAACGCCGTGTATAACTCCAGTAAATTATGTATGTTTACGTAAATTTTCAAGTATGTATATAAAAATGGCAAATGAATTTTAGAATAATATTTGTAATTAATATTGGTCTTTGTAAAGTAAGAAAGTGTACAATAAGTAAAGCTTACAATTTTAAACGCAATAATTAAAAATGCAAAGAATGATTAAATGAAACGGAAATTAAAGTATTGCCAATTAACTATTTTCCACTAGTCTTGAAACGTTTGTCCTAGCATTGGGTCAATTTCAAATAAAGATATCATGAAGCAGCGTCAGTAGCGCCGGTTCCGCTGTCGCACGCCCCGTTTGAGGTCCTTGTCACAGTCAAGCTTCTGACAGCCGAAAAACCTTTTTAAGGATCTAAACAGATGAAAATCTGAAGGTTCCAAATCCGAGCTGCTTTCCTGCATATTCTTAAAACAATTTTCCCTTGTTCGTGCGAAGTTGCAAAGATTCGATTGGGAAGTTTTGGAACACCTACTATGCAACCTAAGTTTGGAACCCTCAGATTTTATTTGTTTGAGCCTATGGAATAATTATGGAATCGGTTGTTAGAAACTTGACTCTAGCGATGACTTCAAACGGATCATGTGACAGTTGTTCTATTTACAGCGGACAACGTTCTGAGATACCTGGGTTTTCAAACTGATCCAGTGGTAGGACAATTATTTCAATATGAATGGAAGTTATGCCAAAAAGTAATAAATTGACAATACTTTTTTTCCTTTTCATTTTCATTTCTTATCATCATTCATGCATTTTTTTTATCATTATTATTGTGTTCAAAATTATATGCGTTATATAGTGATACTCACTAGTATAATAGAACTTAAAATTTCAAAATCAATCGGAAATTGCACATTATTTATTAGGCATATATAGTAGAACTGTGACGTTAAATTTGAAATGTTTTAAAGGAGAATTGTCATAAAACTGGCGCTTTTTATCGCTATCATATCATTGTTATAACTAAAATTTAATTATTTGGTAATTTTAAGAAGAATTTAATTATTTAGGGATTTTTGATAAAGTGTTCATATATTTGATCTACAAATATGTTAAGAATTAATTATTATTTAATTTTATTATTTGGTAATTTTAAGAAGAATTTAATTATTTAGGAATTTTTGATAAAGTGTTCATATATTTGATCTACAAATATGTTATCTGTGATATTAGTATAAGAAATTCAAATCTACATCTATATTCAAAAGTCGCTAACCTTAAATAATATTTACTCTTCTTAATTATCAATTAAAGATTGTGTTTTTTTCTTGCCATATAACCTGCGAGAAAGAAAGTAAAAAAAAAAAAATACAAAATGTAAAAAATAAATAAGCAATGAATCCAGAATTTAAACATGGAATAATAAAGAACCAAAATGAATTTCAATTGAATTTACTTCAGGTAAGAAAAAACCGGATATCTTTCTCTTTTTTTATTCTTCTTTTATGATTTTTTTTTTCTTTTTTAATCTGTCATGAGCAGCATGCACTAGAAATCTTAAAAAACTCGATATTTATTTACCATGAAACTGGATAAAACTGAATCTTTTCAATTCAATAAAGAATCGGAACGAAAAAAAGGTTCCTTTTTAGAGATAAATCTTAACAATAAAAAAAAATATCCGTTGCCATACAAACAAGAAATAAACAGATAATGCCTCCTTCACACTTGCTTTGATTCATCAAAAGGACAATGCGACTTTCCACTAAATTCCTAGACATAATAAATCGTAAAAAGGTATTCTTTCTTTTTATTTGATAAGTAAATGGCGATAAGTTTAGTGTAACGACTGTTCTAAATGACAATGAAAACTATTCTTTCTTTTGATATTTATCATTCTTTATTATTTTTTATATTAATATATGCAACCTCTCTTGAAATTATTTTCAATTCGGAATTAATCTTGGAATTGTTTTCAATTGAAAAAAAAAAGGATTATTTTGTTACATGGAATGATAATTGAAAAGAATTCATCGCGAAGGCAATGTATCCATGAAAACTCCTTTGTGTAGCAAAAGAATCTTTATTATTTTATTATCGTTAATTTTTTGTATATATGTATATAATAAAGATAAAAATAGAATTTCGATATCAACGAGTTTTGTGTTGATATTATTTTTCATTTAACTAGCTATTTATATGTATGTATATGTATATATTTTGTATATATTATATTTATTATATGTTTATATTATATTTGAGCAGCTGAAACGACTTTGTTATTTTTTTAAACAATTTTCTTTTGATACTACAGAATTTATAACGAATCTCATGTTTTGAATTGCGTAATGGAGTCAATTCATATCCTGTTAGTCATATGACTGATTTAAATTCTATTAAACATAACAGATTTAATTTCATCTAATCTAACCATAACCATGATCGATTTATTTTCATCCAGTCTAACCATAACCATGATCAATTTAATTTCATCTAATCTAATCACGCCATATCCAATTTCCTCCTGCAAAATATTTTGCTAATTGATTCCCAAATTAAATTCATGCTCTGTGTTTAATGATTTCCGTAAATTTTTATCAGTTGTAAGCAGATTTCATTATAACAATTCATTATAACAAGGAATATTAAACAAAGGTTCAGACTTATTGTCTGCATTTCTTTTGAGAATATATAATTTGTATCTTCAAGTGTCAATAAAAAAAAGTTCAAGGCACAAAAGAGACAGAAGTGCAACATCAAATCCTATATTGATAAAATGCTTTAATTTGCAAGCAAAAGACTTCTCATACTTTTTTTTTTACTATGCATATTACTTCTATAATTATTTTTTCATGAGAAGAAAAAAATTACAACCTAATTTCTGTCAAACAATTTTAAGTGACCTGGAAAATAGAAATTAAATTTAAAAAAACAAGTGCGAATTAATGATAAGGAAAAAAAGTAAATTTAAAACAAATTATTTAGCAATCGTTACGGGGAAGCTTTAAGCCAATTTTTTTTTTTTTTTTTTTTTTGTAAAAACAATTATTATTAAATAATATTGAAGAACTGGAGATTAAAGACTTTTATTTAAAATAAAACATATATATCTGCGTAAACATATATATTTCCATTTTTAGTGAAGACTTTTATTTTAAAAAGTATGGTATAGCAAAATAAAGAATTAAAAAAATGGAAGCAAAGAATTAATTTGCAATTTACATCTATAATATGTGAATTACAATGTTTCAAAAATAAAATATAAATATTTTACAATGCTCAGATTAATAAAATAAAAATATTTTATTATTGCGAATAATGTTCCGCTTTATTGCATGTTCTTCTTTCATTTGTTACAAATTTCTTCTTTGTTCGTTTTTTTTTTTTTTTTTTTTTTTTTTTTTTTTGTGATTACATCTCTTAAGATATGTTGCAAACATTAATTGCTTTTGAAGTTATATCATTTTTTTTTATTTTTCTATTTAATTATGAACGTGGTGCAATGCTCTGCCCTGTGTTTAAGCACAATTTGACAATTTTGTAAAGATCATGCAACTTTCGGAATGGATCATCATGTACGAATTCTTATTGCTAACGAAACTGTTTTTATTTGTACTTTTGTTTTTCTGTTCCACATAATATATTTGGAAATTAAACAGGATTTTCCAGTGAGTCACCAAGAAAAAAGTAAGAAAATTGAGGAAACAATTGGTTAGAAGGGAAATACAATACAGATGTAAAACAAACATCAAATATTGATTAACAAACATAAAATTAATAAAAAATTGAAATATGTTCATTTGTAATTAATAATTTACAAATTTCACGTTAAGCAATGTATAAAATTAAATTTGAAATAACACTGATCACGTTCCATCAGCACGTTCACTATCGTTGTGATACATCCATTGGTACAGTGATTCGATCCGATTTTACATTCCATCATAAATATATAATGTGTTGTACAGTAAAGGGCAAATTTGATATTTTTAGATTCACTGGTTTCTTATAAACAATACCAACAAGCAGTTAGACTGGAACATTTCTTATTTTATTTATTAGAAATAACCATGATTTATCAACAATCACTGACTATTTTAACAAAACAATTTTAACTATTAACAATTATTATTTAACAATATTAACTATTTTATCACATAAACAATTTTTACAATCTTTGTTTGAAAGTCATTGTTTACTATTAGCAGAAGATATTACGTGGTATTTTATCAGGATTAATAACTTAGTAAATAATGACTAATATGTTAATAATAACTATTGTATTCTGGGGTCTAACTTATATCTGCAAAATTGTCTCTTTCTAATATTAATAATAATCACTCTTTGTTATTAAATTTAATTTTAAAGCGAAATAACGAAATTAACAGTCTTAAAAATACACTTTCATTATAATAAAATACAGTATTTTTTTATTTTAATTAATTTCTATTTATTTAATCTTCATTTTGTAAATCTTTATTAAATACAAAGGACTCATGAAATTATTATAAATATATTATTTACGATTGAGTCCCCTTTAGTGTTTGAAATTAAATTTTGTTTAAAATAATCGATTAATTGAAATTAAATTCTGAATTCTTTAAAATACTGTATTTTAAGCGAGCATACACAAAGTTTCAAAAGTCTAGTCCATTAGAAATTGAATGAACAATTGATTGAGAAATATCGTCTTTACAAGCATTAAACACAGTTTAAGTATTTTAAAATAATGGTGCTCTAAAGTTAAACATATTGAATAATAATCTTAAAAGTTCATGTTCATAATTAGAGAAAACATTAACTGATAGCTTATCAGCATTTACGATTTAGTAAATTTAGTTAACTGATATGTCCAGGATAATTAATTACCTGACATGTTTACTGTATTGAATTCAATTCGCCTTTGAAACGGACTGAGTCGAATAGAAGTATTTTCAATTCATTATAAATAGGCTTATTATTACCTGAAATTTAACATTAAATTTTTTATCAGGTTTCACTTTTAAGAAAGTACTAATAATTTAGTTGATATTAAATTTCATGTTTATTACAAGTTATCTATTTAAAAAAAGATGATTAAATTATCTGCTCCAGAATTTACAGAATTGTACTTTATTTAAAAGAATGTATCAGTTAACAAATATTGATTGTTTAAAAAATATTTCTTATATGCTCTTTTCTATGCTGTATAGCTAGTTCTTATAGACTCTCTATCTATAAGAACTAATTTATAATGTCATTAATTACATAGGAAAGTCAACTAATTTGCTAATTAATATCTGGTTGTCATTATTGAGGTAAAGATGAAAAACTAATCTTTAATTTTAGGGATTAATTTTAAACTTTAAATTTACCTCCAATGATACGATTAGATTATTGCTTATATATTTACAGAAGTTATAAATCATTTAAGAAAACCCATAACTTTGTTTTAATAATTAATTCCAAAAGTATTTGTTTTGGCAGAAGATTAAAATATTTCTTAAAGTTAAAAATTTTGTTCGCAGTCTGCAAAAGATAATACTGAAGAACGTTTTCAATTGGTCTGTGTTAAATGTCAAACGACAGTATTTTTGATAACAGTAAGACAAATTCATTGTACCCATTTTCTTGAAATGACATTTATCGATTGTACGACTATATATGTCTACCATCTGTGCTCTTTAATCGTGGCAAAAAAGCATTATGCTGAATACATATTGATCTAAGAGAGGAAAAATAAATAGAAAAAGTTCCTAAAGATAGATGTTGTTTAAGCAAAATGCTACCTACGAATAATTTTTTTCCTTATAGTTAAATGTTCTGAAAATCAATTATTAGATAATTGAAGGAATATAAAAAAGGCATTTATTACTTAAAAAAAACAATTAAGAATTCTTTATTTTTAAATAAAAAAATACCTAAATCTGTCGAAATAAGAATAAATAATAAAGAAAAAAATAATGAAAACTTACTAAAAATTTTTTAATTAAAATTGCTTGGTTAGAAACTCTAAATATTTAATATGAATAATATTTTATTTGCAGTTAAATGTTCTGAAAATAAATTATCAGATAATTGAATAAATGTAAGTAAGCCATTTATTACTTTAAAAAGCAATTAAGAATTCTTCATTTTAAACAGAAATTGGCCTAAATCTGTAAAAATAAATAAAGAAATAAAAAAAAATGAAAACTTACCATATATTTTTAATTCAAATTGCTTAGTTAGAAACTTTAAATATTTAACGTGCATTTCTCTACTTTACAGCTTTCCTAGATCAAGTAATGTAGCAATTTAAATATTTGATTAATTAGATATAAATTTATTCAAAATTAATTTTAACAAATGTAGGAAGGAGAATTATATATAAATGATCAGCACTGGGTTCTCTCTCTCTCTCTCCCTCCCCCCCCTCTCTACATATATATATAATTTTGTATAGCAAATCTTTTAACAAAAAACAATAGAATGACAATAGTCCAATTTCCCGAAGAGTCTTATATTTAGTTGTGAAATTATATTAAAATAAATATTTCATTTATAGTTGAAATAAAATTTTTGAGGTAGATTTTAAAAAAATAAGGGTTTTATTGGACTTTAGGGATGACGAATTATGAAAATAAAACTTTAATACACTATCGCATTGTATTAGAAACCATAAAATGGAATAAAAGAAATAAAAATGACATTAAATTAAAATAGAGGTAAATTCCATCACAGAATAATGACTAGATTTTTTTTAAATACTTTCCAGTATTATACTTAAAACCTAAAATAATTTTTATTCGCTCTGTTTTACGATAAAACAATCAAATCACCGAACAAGAAATGATTTTTTTTTAACAATAATAATAAAAAAATTTCAATTTTTGCATGAAATATGTTTTGAAGACTATAAAATAACAGAAAGACTTTACTTTTAAAATGTTAAATAAATGGTGAGTATTTTTTATGTATTTTAAAGAGAGATAAAAAGTTTAATCTAATGAACTAATTTATATGCAGCCTCATCAGATAATTGCACATTTCTTCATTAATTTTATCTTTTTCTCCTATTCATAACCTACGCATTTCAACCTTGAAAGAAAACTTAGTTCTATAAGGAAAAGTCTTCAATAGCAGACGATTCTGAAGGCTCACAAACATTGACATGAATCTCATTAGAAGAATGGAAAACATTCTAGCGATTTAAATGCGAACATATCAGGAAATGATGCCCGTGACATTGTTTTGCAGCTGTCAAATATTAATCTTGTTTATAATTTCTGAAAAATCCATCAATAAATGCTTTAGAAATCGAGAATCGTAAGACATTAACAATTAAAGCAAGTGGCGACGATTTGTTCAGTAAATAGATGTATAGTTTCCAAGGTTAGAAAACAACTAGCAATAAAGTTTTTATAATCATTGTTTGGAAAAACATCGTCATAATTCTTGTAGCTGCATGAAGAAATGGAAGAATAAAACAGTAACATATTATGATTGGAAGAAAATAAAATGTAAGTTGCAGCCCTTTTATTATTTTAACTCAAAAGGAATCAATAACTCATTCATTCCACTCCAACAAAAATCTTTATTAATTTTTGAATCTGAAACTTTAAAAACAAATTATAATTAATATTCCTTTCGGTAAAAATATTTTATTATGAATATTTCTTTAAAAAAATTCCAAGTATAATATTTAGTGATTTTTGAGATGAAATTATAAAGAAGTATAACGACAAGCGGATAAAAAAAGAAAAGAAACATTTATTTAACTGGCATCAGTAGTTGAAGCATTAAAAAGAACAATAAAAAAGCGTTATTAATTTATGCATAATTTTGATATCAGTAAAAAAATTTAATTATTGAACTTGGAAATCAAAAAAATTTGAACTAAGCATTAATTAAATCGAAATATTTAAGAATAATGTGTTTTTAATGAATTCTGATCATGAGAGATGGTAGAAGATCTGTGTATACATATACTGTGTCTTGCTTTCTTAAAAAACACATTATCAATAAGTCAAACAGTTTTTCTTGCTTTTCTTAAACATTAATATTTTCAAAATTGAACGTAATAAAATTGTGTTACAATGATAACTCTTTTTAAAATAAAAAATCTTTTCTTTAATTTTGTATTTAAAAATCCAGAGTTCCGAAAATATAGCGATAATTAGTATAACAATTTCCGTTCGAAGTACGGAGATTTCTCGCATTTCTTGATAATTCTTGCCCTTTCCGGTTTTGTGTTCCTTGTGTTTGCTTTTAGCAAGAAAGAAATGACATCAAATTTGTAGCGCCAAATATTCTCGCCAAATTTTAGACCTGCGCATGTGCAGTTTCGTTGACTTACTAGCAACCCTCCAACTAGATTGCCACATCATGGAAACCTACTCCGTACCTACGAGATTGCAGAAGCAATAAAAGAGAACGGGAGCTCTATCCTTTAATTCAGTTCTGGTTCTCTTGTCAGTGAGCAACAACGCTTTAAGCTCCTTTGTTCTAGCAAACTTTATAGCGTGTTGTCTTTTATCTTACTCTTCAGAGTAATAGTGTTTAAAAAAAAATGCCTTCAGCACCCCTACTACGTTTTAGTGACTGTCCGGCAGATTCAAGAGCCGAGGCCGGAGAGGTCATGTCTGGAATTTTGGAAGTGATCGGTTGCACAAATTTCTCATCATCATGCTCGCCAAATCGTGGCTATTCAAGGAAAACTTCACAGTCCACTACGGCTCCTACCAACAACAAAAGTCAGCGTGTGTTTGTCCGGGTTTATCGAACCTCCAGCGAACATTTCGCCGTTTTGTATCCAGTTCGTGCTATTGTGACAGCATGCCGACCTTTGGCCAGCTTGAATCTCAAATCCTGCACAGTGAAGCAGCTGCCAAATTTCGAATTCAGAGTGTCACCTAAATCCTGCGAAGGTATGTCTTTAACATTCAAAGGCACCGAAACAACCAATGAAGTACAAATCGCAGATTGGCTGCAGGCCTTCAGTGAAACTAAAGATTCTAGTCTGAGACGAAAAAAAGTTTCTGATCACAGGTTACCACTTCCAGTACTTGTGGAAAGTGAAGAAGATGAGAGTGCAGAATGAAATCAGTTTGCTTCCCTCATCGAACTGCATTATTTATTCCATATATGTTACCTATTAAGATACCTTGTTAAGACTTTTCATTTCACTTGCAAAAACATTGTGGTACGAAATTTTTATCGTGCCGGACTCGTTCTGTTTTTTTCTCACTAACTAGAGCTGTGATAAAACCATTTTGCATAATTGTGAATGCTAGCTCAGGAGTGTTTCAACCCATATTGGAGATGTTCTACTTGGCGGTCTTAACAACGATTATTCTTCCTTCAATACATGTGCAGTCTTTCTCAACTACTTGACCAATGTGGAACAGTGCCATTTACGTTGTTATAGAACTATTCGAACATTCCAAACTTCCTGTTTGTTATACTTCCTTCGTCTTTCAAATGATTTGACATTAATTACTTCATTTCAGTCTTTTGAAGTCTTTCAGAACGGAAGATGGTAATTTAACTCATTTAGTTCAGTGATTTTTCTGTTTTTAATATTAGACGAAACTATAATTTTAAGTTTTAATGTTTCTTTCAATACTTTTATTGTTGTAGCACATTGTATTTTGTTTTTAAAATTGAAGTCAAGATTTTGATAGTCGTAATTAAATCGACTGTTAATTACATAAAAATATATTCTATGCAATCTATTTTGTTGATATACCTTGTCATTTCAAAGTCTTTTAAACCCTAGAAATATTTTAAAAACTTACTATAAAATAAATAAATATATATATGCTAGTTATCTTTTTATAGTTATTAGCAAACCGGCTCACAAAGTTTTAGAAATAATGAATTTGTACTAAGTAATATATTAGACCTTTTCTGATAGTTGGACTTCCTGTTTGAAATCTTTTCTGTTTCCTTAACATTCCAAGTTCTTAATACTTGTTATTTTGTATATATGTAAATAACATATTAATACATTAACTGAGGTACTTTTGGCTTTTAAGGTTTAAATATAAATTTAAAGATAATTTTCGTAAGCAGTTATGCTTTTTCAAAGTATATTTCTGATTGTAATGTTTAAAAATTCTGTAGTAATTTTTTTTTCCAAGAAAAATGTCTGAATTTGCACTTTTATAATATTGGATTTAGGGTATTATTTTAAACTTTGAGAAAGTTTTAAAAATAACTACCAATTTGTATTGTTGTAAATAGTTATTTGCAAAAATCTTTGAAATTTTCGCTATTTGTTAATAAATATATAAATGAGTAAACTGCGTGAATGTTGAAAGATTTTTTAACTCTTCCACCACAGAATATTTTTACAAGGTTTATAAAAATCTTCAGAAGTACCTTAAAAATGATACGGAATTTTAATAACCAATACTGCATTCATATTTGTATAGCAATATATACAATAACTTTTCAATATTTTGGAAGCATTTATGGTTAATAATTTGTATATATATATATATAATGCAGATAACATTTAAAAGCACAATATTGTATGTTTTAAATAGCATTTTATTTGAACAGATCATTTTTCAGCTATACTTGTATTATTCTTGTAAAAAAAACTTTGTAGATATGTTTTGTCAGAACTTTATTTATATGTGAATAAAACAATTTTTTCATCATACATATGCATTTTTTCTGTTCTTTTATAATTCGCATTTTAATTTAAGACACATGTTTTTAAAATTATGATTCTTTTATTTAATAACTTGAGACATTTTTAGTTAAATCATGACTTAAATTTTCTAATTTAGATAGTTGCTGAAAATGATGAATTTGAGTAATTTGTCAGTTGAGTTGTTTTCTTTAAATATTTTATTAATCTTTGAAATTGGAGAAATTATCTTTTCCTAGTTAATATTTATCCAGTTTTAAGATATAACTCTTAAATATAGTTAAAAAAAATCCATTATATACTTATGAAACTTGGCTATAACTTATGAAAACCTGAAATCGTAAATATTTCTGATAGTAAGAATGGTGCTGATTTTACAAAATTTTAATAGCTAAATTAATTTATATTGCTGGGAAAATTCTGTTTTATAAAAACAATTTTTATCTAGGTGTGTGTGTGAAAAATACATTTGGTAATAGCTGAATGATTATTGAATAAATAGTGTAATAAGAAATAAGTTAATACATATTTATTACATATACATATTTTACATAATTTAATCAGCTAGTACTAATCGCATTCCTATTAAAAAATCATGTAGGTTGAAATTGGAAACTTACTGATGAATTTTATTACCGAAAGTTAACTTTTTAATATAATGTAACATATATATATATTATTCAAGTAGTAAATTATGATTTTCGAAAAGATGTAATATAATATGTAAAAAATATATATATTATTCTTTTTAAATTTGAAATTGCCTTTAATTTATGAGTGAATAAAAATACATGATGTAAATATTTTTTCTTTAAATGGATGGATGGTATTAAAAAAAAGATTTAATTTGAAAGGGTAAGAAGAATTTATTGCTTTTGATGCACCATTTATATTTTGTGATAAGTACAATATATATATATAATTCCATTTATAACGTTTTATTTTTTCCAAAATTTATTGGCAACAAAACTTTTATAATAATAATAATAAAGGAAATTGAATAGTATTTTTATATATATTGATTTATTTGATTTAATAGATTATTGAGAATTAATACATTAATGATTTTATTTATTTTTATAAATAGAATTCTTTTAATTGTATTTATTAAAACCTATTTATTAATATTTTCTTATTGAGCTTTATAAAATTAAGTTTATTTTTCCCGCTGGAGAATTCTCATATAAAAGAGTACACAATTTTTTTTTTTTTTAATATGACAGGCTCTCCAAATATTTTTTTGCTTTCAATTTTTGAAAAGTCATTCTTATAATTCATTCAGAGAATCAACTAGTAATTTGTTGTCTTAAAGCCGTTTTTTATTGCTAGGTTTTTTTTAAAACATTACAATGGTAATTTTTTTTTAATTTTAAAATTTCAGTCTTGCACATCATATATCCTTATAACTACTCTTGATTATTCTTTACTTTTATAGCAACTAATTTTCTTTATGTTTTGAACGGATTTTGTTCCTTGTTGAAACCATATGATATATATATGGTTTCGCATGATATAGATATGGTTTCATTCATATGAACCATATGAATTTTGACCTAAAAGATACTAAATTCTCAAATGACATTATAAATTATGTACATTCTCATTTACAAAACTCATGTTTCTTGAATTCGAAGGATTATAAAACATACATGCTGTATATTCAGATCAGTCAAATGTAATTGTGACTTTTAATATTGGAAACATTTTAGTGTCGAAGATGATTCAATTCAATATCTCTGTGGAATTATTATTTCCAACCTATTGATGCTAACAATGTACCTGAAGCATTATTCTACTGCATTTGTCATTAAAATATTTTCAGATTATAATAACTATTTATAATACATCAAAAACATTCTATGAATTTTTGATGTACATATCCATCATTTTCAATTATTGAGTTTTTTTTTTACTACCTTTGAAACTTTTGAGTTTAATAAATTTATACATCCACCAACTGTTTAATTTTTTATGTAATTGGAACTTCAAGTTTCTAAAATATTGAAAGGAATATGAAAATGAATTTGAAAATTTATTTTTATTGCCATTGCGATATTTAAATGCAGTGCTTGTAACTTAATTCATTTCTGGAATTTTCTTTTAAATCAAAACAAATTTGCTAAAGAATAAATGATATTTATTATAAATGTGCTTTTTTTTCGTTGAATTATTTTTTTTTCCTTAAGTATATTTTCTGAATTGATTTTTCAGCTACGAAACTTTTCAATATGTGCACTTTCATGATGAAACGTTTTTTTTATTTTTATTATTATTAAATCAGTACATGTACAGCAAAAAAAGGAGTGATTTTTCTTTTGCAAACAAAGAGGCATTGAACTTTCATTTGATTCACGGAGATGCCAGTTATTTATATAATTGCACGTACGATTAAAACCAGGAATGCTATTTTAATTTATTCATGCAGTGTTTATTTTTGTCCGATTCCCCGCGCCTCGTTTACTTGCAGTATTCAACAGAAAAGATCTGCAATAAGTTGGTGCTAATTTTCTCTATTCTTCAATTGCATCATTAACAACAAAAAAGAAAAAAACACGCAAAAGAACAAATTTTTAACTTTTTTTTAGTTTTCGAATTTATGTTAATTTATAAATTATCATTTGATCAAATTGCAATTAATCTCTTTAAACTTTATTAGTCTGAGTTGTGAATTAAATGAACTGGTATATTGTAGTTGTCTATTTATTGACTATAATAGCCATCGTTCATAAAATAAAGCATACATAAAGCAATAAATAAGACACCAATCGATAGTTTATTTATTTATTTATTTTTACCGATTTCTACGTTAGCGTATACAATTTGCAATAAAATGCATTGTTTCAAATCTGAGTTTAAAAAAAATAAAATACTAAAACATATTGTAGTGAATTTCATTCTCATATCAAATATTCTATCCAAAGAGGTATTGTAAATGTGTTCATATTAATAATTTATCCTTTCTATTTGCTTTTTTTATATGCTATTTCGCTGAGTATTTAATTTCAATAACCCAATAAAAGACTTAATCCTTTCTTTTGGTGGAAGGGGGATTTTATTTAATGTGCTAAAATTTCGTACAAGTTTATAGGTGAAAATAAGTTTGCTTTGTAATTATCACTTTCAATTTGCTGTATGGATATGAATTTAAGACAATTTGCTGCTAAAGCGAAAAAAGAAAATGATAAATATACAAATAAAATAACGCTGCATCGTGACAGAGTTGCTTGAATTGGCAATTTTCTGCGATTTATTTAACTATTCAAAATTCATAAATTTGTCTTTAGTTTTGTGTTTTAAGGAAAATATTTTAAAGATAATTAATTTCGAAATTAATTTATTAACCACATATAAATCCCAACACCATTTTTCTTTCTTTTTTTTTTTTTTTTTTCTCATTTACCATTGCAGTTTTTGATACAATTCGATTTGATATCAATATTATTTTCCTTTGGAAACTGATAGCTATTCTATTCCAAAAAAATTTGTTGGGGGGAGGGGGGGGGTAGAATTGAAACTGACTTGTGTTTATTTGTATGAAGTTCCGTGACCTAAAACATATTTTCCCTCGATTGTTTTTAATTTGTTACTTTGAATGCGATGTAAGATTATTTTACCGGAATCGAATATCCTGCTTGTCAAAGATGGAGGAATAATGTCACTTTTCTGTATAATTTATGATCTACACTTTTTTACGCGAAATAAAGCTGACAAAATAAAGAATAAGTCCTATGACAAGGTAAACGGTAGATTCCGGGTAGGAAACAGTTTCACGGATAAAAATTTAAACCTTGGGTATCAAACTAGCGGCTCGCAATAAATGTTTTTAAAGGCTCTACAAATTTAACAGCATGTCTCAAAATTTTTTAAATTCCTACTTATTCGTAATTATTAATAATAAATCACAATAATATGAATAACATGGCTCAAAATATGATAAGTAAAACCAGAGGGAATGGTCTTTCCAAAACTTTCTCTCTTACTCTCTAAATAAAGATTTTATTCCAGCGAACGACTTACTTAGCATTGGCGTACAATAGTTACGCAATAAGTTTACTTTTGGCTTGAATTTAGTATTTTTACTCAGTTTAGCGTGTGACCCTTGGCGGTTAAGTCCTTGAATATGTTAAATATTTTAGGTGAATTTTTTTCCTATCCATTGAAACCACAATTTCATACAAAACTACAATTGTAGTCACAAAATATTTAAATCATTGCAGTTTTGAATTATCGCGTTTATATGTTTCTGATAGTACAGACCGACAGATAGTCTACCCATAATTGGATGTGGCTGAAAATTAGATAGGTGTCTGCAATATAGATGTTGAAACTGTGTACCTAATTTTATCCGTCTTGTTCTCTTCGTTTTATAGTTATCGTGCTATAATCGAACAATCGGACAAACAGACTTCCTCTAAACAGATTTTATTCAAAACTTGAAAGAAATCTATAAATTTGGTGTAAAGACTCTATACCAATAGTATCCATCTAACTCAAAGCGGTTTTGAGTTATCTTTGTCACACACAGACAGACGGACATTTTCCAAGAATATTCGAACTCGGGGAGATTTAAAACTTGGAGATTCGCCAAAATCTCAAATTCGAATTTCTTGACGATTATTATACTTCCTCTATACTTCGTAAACGAAAAAGGAAAAAATGAAAATGAAAAAAAAGAAGAAGAAAGTGGAAAAGAATTTAAACTTTAGGATTGAATTTGATATAAAATGTTAACATTTTAAATGTTTGAGGGAAAAAAAATTCTTCGATTCCCTGCATAGCTATTGAAATAAAAGCCATATGCAAATGGGAGTAATACAAATGCAAATGGGAGTAATATACAGTGCTGTTCAAATTTAAATCTATTATACAGTGATGTTGCGTTGTTTGAATTTTATAAATATTTTGTAACATTCCACGTTCCCAGTACTGATACGACATTTACAGCCAGCTGTGTCGTCGCTGTTAATGATTAAACTCCTCGAGATAGCCAGGTGGTGGATCTTTTCACCTGGGTAGTATCGCATCTGTTCATTAGCGACTACAGTGAAAGACCACATGTGGAATTCCTCGTCCAAGAGGTATTGATAGTTTCTTCAAAGAGAAAGGGGTGTGCATACATCTGGATGGTTCTCATTGTGAAAGGACTATGATAACTCCGTGTTCCAGAATAGTCAGTTATGAAAGGTGCATCAAAGGACCTTCCCACAACCCACTGGCGCCGCTGAGGGAGCATATTGCTGAACTCCAATTGGCCGAAAGAGAGCTTAAATGACCAATGTAAATTAAAAGGTGGAGATTGTCGCCGAAATAAAGTGCTGAGATTTTTTTTAGGGAGAGAGAAGAAACGAATTGCAGGCAGACTGTTGGACTACGCCCACGAGTTCGGAGTCCGGAGAACTACCCCTGGAGTGATCTTGTTGACTAACAACCTGCGAGTTCCCTGTGGTTTTGTTTCTCCGTATTGATGGAGAACTGAGTTTCAAGAAAGCCTTCGACTTCGACTGTTGTGTCTCCTACTACAGGTGTAAATAACTATTTATTTAACCAAGATTAGAACAAGTTGTTCTTTTGTATATATAGGACTGTAAAATAAAGAATTGTCTGGAAATTCTGCTTCGTTATTTGATGTCTAGATCAAGACATTATAATTTACGGGCAGATTTAAAAATATTTGAAAATTGGCTTATTATATTATAACCAATATTTTTTCTTATCAATGGAAGTAAACGAATGCCAGTTATTGCCACCATTCATCTTTGGCCAATTTTTTTATGTAGTCTCGGCAAACAAGATATCATTCAAATATGAAGTATAGCAACGGAAAATATGTAAAATGTCAGAAAAGAATCTTGAACTTCCTGACATGAAGCATTTACTTTCCCCTTGTTTTTTTCTCTCTCTTTTACGAAGTATAACAAAAAGAAAGTATTGTAATCGTCAAAAAATTCGAACTCGAGAGTTTGACAGATTTCTACGTTTCAAATCTCCCTGACTCCGAAAAACACAGTTTTTTGAGTTATTTTATTCTGTCTGTGGACAAGATAAAGCTCAAAAACGCTTTGAGCTGGGCAGATGAAATTTGGTTTAAACTTTGCGCTAAATTTGCAAATTTCTATCACATTTTGAACGCAACACGTTTTGAGTAAGTTGGTTTGTTCGGATGCCCTTTAAGTCAATATGATATTTTCAAAATAAGGAAAGCTAAGTGACTAAAATTTGTTATTTGACATTTTAACGGATTTCTACGCTTCAAATCTGACTTTGAAAAACTCAGTTTTGGAATTACTCCCCTCTGTCTGTGAACACAATTACTTCAAAAACGCTTTGAACTAGACAGATGGAATTTTGTATATAACCTTTACATTAAATTCGCAAATTTCTGTCAAATTTTGAAAGAAATCCATTTTAAGGAAGTCCGTTTTTCCGGCTGTTCGAATCTAAGTGGAAAATAAACAAAACTAGATGAATGAAATTTGGTACACAGATTTCACATCCAAAGTGTAGATAACTGTTAAATCTGAAACCAAATTTTGTCGGTCAATACTTTTATAAGCGATAGGTCAAAAATGCCTCGACTCAAATATATGAAATTTGGTATTTGATTTTGGTACTTAATTGTAGTTTTGTGTCAAATTTTAGTTTCAGTTGGTCAAATAAAAGGCATCCAAAATACGTATTCGGTATTCTGGTACTTGTTATTAATCGCTTTTCAGCGATTAATCGTCAGAGAACTCAACTCCGAGTTCTAATAACTCGTTCTCAACTCTTGTTCGCCAATGGCATGTAATTGATAATACACAAATGTATTTATTAGAGCGCATCCGAGAAAGTTTCGGGAAGACCACTTTTTCTGGTTTTTATATTATATTTCTAATTTATTTATTTATTTTTTAGTATGCTTCTTATAAATATTTCTTTCATTCTTTCTTTTTTTTTTTGGCCCGAAATAGCATACCTTGATTTAAATTTTCTGTCAAACATCGATTAATCGTCAAAGTTATCCATCCATGCTAAGACTTGTAATTAATCATGTATATTATAATTGCTGGAAGTAGATTAATATTTAATAAATAGTTCATTCATATTTCCCGTTTGAAATGGAATGAATGCATTATTATGCATTGCAGGATGTAATTTGATAATATTCGTTACGTCTGAATGAAGTGTGATTTCTTTCAATTTGTAGAAAGCTGAAATCATGAATGAAAGAACAAGGAAAATTTTATTTCAACTGTTCGAGACAATTTCTACATTATCAACCCTTTAAAATGTCTTTAGCATACTTTCAATACCGCAAGACCAGAAAAAAAAATTCCTTAATGATATCTATTATCCATTGTTAAAAAGAGGATGAACCACATGTAAAAACCACGAGTTTTTGGATTCTTTATTCCCAAAGCTATTGTTGCGAAAATAGAATACGTTGGAGATCTTTTGTGTAAAGACGCCTACGTTTTCCGTATTCGCTCTCCCATTCAAGATTTCAGTTTTCTACGAACTCGGAGAAATAACAATTTGTTCAACCGTAACGAAAGAATAGAATCGATGTGTACATATCTATATATGAAATTCTGGTTAATTTTTTTACATTCGACAACTCCATCTGTTCTTTGTTATCTTGTTCTCATGTGTGTTGAAAGTGTTCTTTATTTAACCTTTTATATAATTCTCAGAAATTTGATAACAGTCTTATAATTTTTGATGTTATTGACAAGGTTAATATTCCATTCTTTTTTTTTTTTATCTTTTTAAAGACTATATAATTTTTAAAATTAGCTTAGTCTTTATTACATATCCGTATCGTTTGATTTTTTAAAATTTCAACAATTCCCTTTTCCGAATTAATAGTTAAAACTTACGATGAAAAATGATGTTAGTGTCTTTTTTGATTGAAAAATGTTTCGAGCCCTAAAAACTATTTTATAGGGGGCACCCGGGTTTGAACCGGGGACCTCTCGATCTGCAGTCGAATGCTCTACCACTGAGCTATACCCCCTGACATTCGTCTTTATGCTTTAAATAATAAACTTTTAAGCATGAGAGTTTTAAGCTTGGTTATTTTTTAACTAATTATTAGATCTCACTAATTTTTTTTTTGATAATTGAATGTATTTTAAATAAAATATTCGAATGTTCTATGTTAAACATACTTTATGTTCGTTCCGTAGTTACCTGATGGCTAATAAATTTGAGACTTTTAGCTTAGTTGGATTTATGACCCATTTTGAAGCTATAAAAGGAGACTATTTTTGAAACTGAATGTGTAATTTTTAATTGCGATCAAATGATGAGGACATATGAGATAGCACCTCTTCCATTGAAACTTTCACATCACGATGGCAGGCACATGTACCACTCTCACACTTTATCAGCAATAGCAGCAAAAGAAATAATGCGATTCAGGCCAATTCCCACAATTACATGTCAAATCTGTCTTAATAAATCAAATACCCTTTGATATACGTTTGAAAGGTGTGTAAGACTTGCTGATTCATGTCTCGTGATCTGACTGAGGTTGAGAATAAAAGAATTTTTTCTTCATTAGCATCGCAAGGGCTGCGCTGTTCTGATGCTAAGATTGGTGGCCTCTAGATTAGAATTCCACTGAAAATCTATCTTATATGCATACCCTAGTGCATGTTAAATTTCACTTCGAAGGTCACATATCCTCCCGTTGGTGCTTTCGAAAGTTTGGAGAGAAGGTGCCAGGTGTCATCCTCGTCATTTATTCGATGTTCAAGTTTACGATATCCATCCCAAAAGAGTCCCATCTTACTTTAAAAAAAGACTATCTATATCAGTAAACTTAGAGTCTGGGAGCTCCATTCTGTCAACAAAAAAATATTGCATGATGTCATAGAGATCTTGTAACAATAACGAGGTTTTCTTTTGAGGTAGATTCCAAATCTGTTTCTACCCTTTATATAAGATTTTTTTTTATTGCTGGTTGTAAGAAGTTTGATGTTCAGGATACTAGTTCACACGGAACATTAATACAACAAATTAAATTAAACTTGGCAAAGTTTGAAAATTACGTTAATTGTGTGTAATTCAAATTGTGTTACTTAAAATTGGGATGCTGCTATAACCAAACAGATTGTAACAGAAATCATTAGGCCCAAATTTTACTATATTTAGTTATATTTATATCTCATTTTGTAGCAACATGAAAATTTCTTTGGATAGGATTTTGTAACTTTGAGCCGTAGTCAGATGACGAGGGCAATATTTGAACTAGTATACGTTCTAGAGAAATTTCGTGTCACAACCAATGAGAGAACATTTGATTTCGACGTATGTGACTTGCATCATAAATGTCCTCTTATTAGTATGGTGTAGAATTTGGAAATGCAGTGCAAAATGAGTTCCCGTTATTCGAGCACAGCTGAATATTCCAAAGTCCACCCCTTAAAACTTTTGTGTTTTACTCAAGATAATGTGATCTATATCCTATTTTGTGCCAATTAGGAGATGGGTGGGATGGTAAATATTTATGATACTCTATATGTTGAGTTACTGGTTACATATCACAAGTATAGATATATTTAATACGTTAAATGCCATGAGGATATTATTTTTCAGCGGTCTCTACTATTATTCTTGATATTAAGATTCATATTGCACACAAGATGTTTATAGTGTTTTAATAAAACCAGTAAAACGTTTTGGTAATGTATAATTTATATGTTTATTTTTGATATAATTAAGACGTATTTATTACTTTATTAATAGAATTTAATTTATTTTTTTGTTTTTTATCGCATTTTATACTGTCAGTCACCGATGACTGTCGCTCGTATCTATGGAAAATTTAACGTCAGTGACTGCCGCGGCCTGATCGGAAAATTCAGTGTCACTCACGGATGACTGATGTGGCATTTAATATATTAATGAGTAGCTGCAGAATATCTCACGATAAATTGCTAAATGAACGGTTAAGAAAAGTTTCCATATGCAGCTATAATCATGAATAAAAACTTGATCTCACAAACTAAACTATTTGTCAAGATAATGAAAATTAACACATTGATTACACACAATTTCGTATAATATCTTTTAATATCACAAAGAAAAAATATCTACGAGTAGATAGTTAAATAATTTTTAAAAACAAATAGTTCCACTAATGATTAACAAAAAAAAAAGTTTCCGCATGGCATTTTCATTGTGTTAAATAGGAAGACAGGTATGACTTATGAAGCTATTGATAAAACATGAAAGAATTTCATTTCTGACTAATTTTGGAGAAATCGTTCTTCTATGAAAAGTAAATATGATTAAATTAAAGAACAATTTTTCTACCCTATTTCAGACATTTTGCTTTAAAATGTCAAGATGCATACAGCCATCCATATTTCCTGTCTTAAAACGTACGTTACCGATCCCAGCAATACTTATATACCTTCATGCCATGATGCTAAACTCCACTTTGTTCGACAACTCGACATAAATTCTTATATATAATCTACTGATTTGATTTTTTTTTCTAGATTATCGTTTGGCATGTGGATATTAAATTTTGATACATCACTAAAAAGAACCGGTTTCCGGAAAGATGAATTCTCACTTGCTTCTTTTCAAACTCGAGGCTCTTTTTTTCTATTACAGAAACTTATACAAGGTTTCTTAAGAGCTGCACGTTCGTTATAACCTGCTTTATTAATGCCATTTACACCGTTTGAGAGGTTATTTCAATGTTGTAAATCAGTCTTAAAGTCTGGCGCACTTATTCGTGGATTACCTTGAACCTTTTGCATGATATTTCTTTTATGCAATCGCTTTATCTTTGGGGATTTTCCGGATCAGTCTCTATACGCTTCTCAGAATTTGAAAAAAAAAAAAAAAATCTCATGATATCTTTTAATAATATATTGTATAGTGTACTTTTATTTATTAACTATTCCACCTATCTTTTTTTCACAGATAAACCATCAGTTCGTAACTGAATTGCCACCTCACGACTCATTTTAGAAGCTTCCATTTTAAGACATTTATTTACAAGCTAAAATTAAACAAATATTGTTATTCACGCTTCCGTGACGCTTACATAAGCTTCTGTTTCGAAAATTTATTTCGATTCAGTTGCAAAGCCGGATTAGTAAATAGGCAATGGCCTATGGCTCCCTTAATTTTATGGGGCTTCTAATTTGTGGTATTGTGAAAGTTATTTAATCTATGTTGTCATTAAATTATAAAAACCGTGCAATCGACTTTATTCAAATTCAAATTATGTATAGTTTAAATTTTCTAACATTATTCTAGTAATATTCGTAATTAATTATCGTTTATAAATTTTAGATTATAATTTTAAAAAATGTGGAGCTTTATAATAAAAAAAATACTATTATTAAATATTATTTAGATTGAGATACAAAAAAAGTTTTGCCATCTTTAAAAAAAAAAAAAAAAAAAAAAAAAAAAACTCTAGTTTTTATAACAATATATTGAAAATGATTTTTAAAGAAATGATTAAATATTATTTGTGCAGACGATAACTTTAAAGAAATGGATTTTCAAATATTACTTGCAGTGATTTTGTTGAATATTTTCTAATTAAAATTAATATTTGTTCTCTCATATTTATGTAAGAACAAAAAAGGTTGTTTTTTTTTTTAATTTTAAAACTTGTTATGTACGGATTGGAATATATTAAATGTTGGTAAGTTTATTTTTGAATAGGCATTTCTAACTGCAAGAGCCAGTGAAATTTTTAACTATCGGGTACGAATTTAACATTGCATTTTTTAGTCAAATTTCTTGTTTTATTTAAGTATTTCAAAATGAAACTAAATAGCTGTTGTCAATATCTATATATCCTCCGACTTATTTTGTTTATTTCATTTCAATATGCTTTTTTGCTCGCCATATTTTAAAATGCACTTCAGACGGTATGGATCATTTAACTGTGTTTATATACTGAACATACCGATCGAGGATAGATCTTCAACTGTTTGCCACCTGTTTTTCATTCCCATTTCACTTTTGATATTTAGGGAGGAAAAAAGGTTATGAGTGTTGGTGTTCGGTGCCAGTTCAACAACATCCTTTTTGATGGATTGCGCACTATGACAACAAGTGACGACGCTCCGTTCCGCCGAAGTTCTTTTTCGTTTTGCACGCGCGTTTCCTGCTGTTGTTGTGTTTGACAATATCTTTTTCCTTCACGGATGGACACGTGAAGAAAACACCGCCGATTTGCGCAAACCCGCCGAAAGCGGTTGGTGTGCTAAAAGAAGCATGAGATAGGTAGGGGTTATGAATTAGATAGATTAGGAGAAGTAAAAGCTGGCTCACTGCGCATGGCCTAAAAAAGTTAAATTCATTAATATAGATTAAATACATTTCGGATATCAGTTTAAAAAGAATTCAGTAGCCTTAAATATGTGACATGTATAAATAATGACGAATTTAAGTATTTTACGGCCCTAGGCAGTGCACAAATTATTCTTTTTTTTTTCTCTCTCTTTCTTATATACTTATTATTATTCTCTTCTTATATACTTATATATACTTATTCTCTTTCTTATATTTATATTCTCTTTCTTATATTTCTTATATTCTCTTTCTTATTTAAGAATGAAGGAAATAATGAAATTGCTCAAAAAATTCGAACTTGAGATATTGACAAATCTCAATATTTCAAATCTCGCCGAGTCCGAAAAACATATTTTTGGAATTATTAGGTGCTTGCATGTATTTTGATCATTTTTTCACTTCGAAAAGGCATTTATTGAAAAAAAATTGGTACAATATATATCAAACAAAATATTTTCTATCATTTTCTACAACTTTTTCCCATTTTTGTCCAATAAGTCTTGCAATTGATTGTCTTTGAATTTTTTTGGTCTACCATGCCGTTTTTTGTTAATGACATTGAAATCACCACGCTTAAATCGTTGAAACCAAAACCGACAATTAGTATATGACGTAGCAGCATCACCATAAGTTTCTAAATGTGTCTGATGGGCTTCGGCAGAAGATTTCTTCAAATCAAACAAACAAAAGAAAAAGCAATGAATGCCAAAAATGCAGTTTGAAATGTACCATGATTGGGGTCTTTATACACTGATTAACTCAATAATATTAATTGGAAAACTTTCAAAATGATAAGAATAAAGTAATAGTAAATTGGTAAAACCTAAAACTATAGTCGTTTATATAGATACTTCGAATGTTTACCAATAGATATCGCTAATTAAAATACACACAAGCACCTAATATTTCTATCTGTTTGTCTTGAACACGATAACTCAAAAATGCTTGGAGCTAGACGGATGAAGTTTGGCATGAGGAATTACGATTAAATTTGTAATATAGAAGGAGTGTAGAGGGGGGCGAAACATGATGACAATAATCTCGAGTACGTACGCGAGATTTTTGTCGTCATATTTCAGATCTTCCTGATCTTGAAAACCATATATTTGGCATTATATCTGTCTACCTGTTTATGAACACACTAACTCAAAAATGCCTTAAACTAGATGAATGAAATTTGATATAAGAAATTACGACCAAATTTCTAGAATTCTGTCAAATTTTGAACTGTTCTCAGAAAGTCTGTGTCATTTGTTTGAGTAAAAGCTAACTCGATAATTGCAAAACTCAAAGAGCCAGATAGATAAAATTTGGTATAGAAGTTAAGCATCTAAAATACGAATGCCCAAATCCTTCTAAACGTTAACCATCTATTTTTTCGCACGCATGTAATTTCGCAATAACTCATAAATGTAATGAGTATCGGTATGTTACCTTATGAATATAGCAGTAATTTGAGTCAAATTTTGACATCAATCAACCGGCAAAAAGGCTTCTGAAATACACATTCTTGCGATAGATTCAGTAAAATTGTTAGATTCACACCAAAGATCTATATTTTGTCGCTAACATTCATCAGTACCTTGCAAGGGTTTCGGGGCCTTGCTCAAGGTCCATAATTTTACGTGAAGAAAGAGGGATAAGATCTTTATCGGAACGTATGCTAGAAAGTTTCGGAGAGACTACTCCTGCTGGTTTCCAATATGTTGGTGAGTTAAGTTGTGCATTTTAAATTCATTTTTAACATTATTCATGTTAATGATTTATTTTAAATTAGTTTTTATTTCAGTTTTCCTAATTTCGCGAAAATGTATATGTTTTTATACAGATGTTTATGTTTGTATATGTTTATGTATGTATGTTATGTGTTGTATGTTATGTTTGTATATGTGTTATGTATGTATATGTTTATGTTTTTATACAGATGTTTATGTTTGTATATGTTTATGTATGTATGTTATGTTTGTATATGTGTTATGTATGTATATGTTTATGTTTTTATACAGATGTTTTTATATAGTTTTTATACAGATGTTTTTAAGATTCGTGAATACGTGATATCCTTCTATCCAATAATTGTTAAATTTAGCGTTCATCATTGTTTTTATAATCTACTTTTGCATTTTTTAGTTGAATGTTATTGTTTTTATTTTATTCTTTTTAGCATATGATAAAAATAAATGACCCGGCGAGTTTATTTATGCTATAAAAAAACTTTAAATCATAAAAAAAAAAAAGATTTTTTTTGAAATTTTTTTAAGTGAATTTCTTTTGAAAACAGATCATAAAGTCATAGGTCATTTCTGAATTATATTGCTATGTACCAAGTATGAAGTATAAAATTCATGATGCAAAGTTCCATGGACAAAATTCAATATACCAGTACCAACGTCTAGTTCTAACTACCAAATGTAAAATATCAAATTTATAGTGCAAAATGGTCAAGCTGTAGTAAGCATAAAATCGTAAAATATGAAATTTATAATGCTAAATATCCTAACTATAGTTTCATGAACCAAATATAAAATATCAAAGAATGCAAAGTTTCCGAATTATAGTTGTATGTATCAAATTTATAGGGCAAAGGACCATGTACCAAATATAAAATAAATTTATTGTTCAAAGTTTTGGAATTATAGTTCTATTTACAAAACGTAAAGCATAAAATTTTGAGTGGCAAGTTTTTGAATTATAGTTCCATGTACAAAGCCTAAAATATCAAATTTTGAGTGCAGAACTCTAATTATATTTCATGTACAAAGCCTAAAGTATCAAATTTTGAATGCAAAGTATTTGAGTTTTAATTTTAGGTGCAAGATGTAAAATATGACATTTATTGTGCAAAGCATTCGAATTAGAGTTCCATGTACAAAGCCTAAAATATCAAATTTTGAGTGCAACGTTCGAATTATAGTTCCATGTACAAAGCCTAAAATATCAGATTTTGAGTGCAACCTTCGAATTATAGTTCATGTACAAAGCCTAAAGTATCAAATTTTGAATGCAAAGTATCTGGGTTTTAGTTTTAGGTGCAAGATGTAAAATATGACATTTTTTATGCAAAGTATTCGAATTAGAGCTCCAAATACTAAATGCATAATATTTAAACTGGTATGCAATCGCATATTTCTCACTTTTTAGGAAAGAAACTTATGAAATTATTTAAATATACTAAAACAATTTTTACTCTCACCACGTGCTGTATACCGAGCAGGGAAACAATGGAATCGGACAAACAAGGAAGATTCGTCATCGGCTAGGTTCGCGTTAGTCATCCTCATATGGAGGAGGGGGGAGGAGAGGAAAGAACACTTCACGAGACGAATAATCGTCTGTATGAGTGAGTAAGGGGAAAGGGAGGAGGATATCACGGAATGTTGACCTTGTCCACCTTGTTTGTTTGGATAGAGTCCCGTGAATCGAATGTACTGGTTGATGATTAAGGGTACTGGAAGCAATATTTTGAACAAATGCAGAGATTTAATTGGCTCGTTAATTTTATTATAAAAATTTCGAGTTCATTTAATGAATTAAATAAATAAAATTAAAAGAATGAATAATTTGCGAATCAGAAAAGACGTAATTTGTAGATTAAAAAATTCGTGAATTATTGAATTCTTATAAATTAAATTAAATAAACGATGGATGAAAAAAATCGTTTTCATTTCGTGGAAAAAAATAGAATTTCTACCGTGAGGTTATTTATTTCAATGATTGTACAGTTCCTTGTATTCTGAAATTAATGTATATTTACCAGTAGATGATTTTCAATTCCAATTAAATGCAGTGGCGTAGAATCCAGGCGAGGGGAGTAAGAAAAGTATGATCCAGCCTCTTGTCTTAAGGGACGCTATGGAGGCTAAATATTTGTGTCATTATATCATGTTATTATTTATTTATTTGTTTGTTTTTACTTTCACATAAATACAATGAGGAAGTGGAAAATAATATCACACTCCAGTCAGCATTTGCCTTTATTAAAATCAAAAATGTCGGTTGGGGGCGAAATAATGATATTACATCTTTTAAAGCTTTATTTATTTTTGAAAGATTAGAAAAGTTTTGCAACATGTTTAGAGTAATACATCATTGTATAGAAAGCGCTGCAGATGATAAATCAAAAGAAATTATTTGAAAGTATATAAGCAATAAATAAATTATAGGTAAAAGAATTTATTCTTTCAGAAAATTAATATAAAGCTCCTTAAAAAAATCCTCAAATAATTAATACATTTATTTGAGTATTTTGTATTATTTGAAATTTAGTGGTAATTCTTATTTGAATTTCAGAAATTCATAACACATTTTATTACTGTTCAGTTTTTTAAAAACTTTCTAGCACTAGCAATGATATCAAGTTTAAGCTTATTGAAAAAGTTACAACTCTTCATAAATAATAAAGGATTGCATTTTACTTTTGTATTTTATATTATTTATAATTTTTTATATTATTTGAAATTCACTAATAATTCTTATTTGAATTTCAGAAATTCATAATACATTTTATTGCTGTTTAACTTAAAAAAAAAAAATTGCACTATCCAAAACTTTAGCATTAGCAATGCTATCAAGTTTAAGCTGATTATAAAAGTTACAACTCTTTACAAGTAATAAAGAATTGCATTTTCGCGTTTGGAAAATTCATCATTCAAAGTTATGAGGGACGTCTTTTCAATTCTAATTCACGTTATGCTTGTAGTCTGCTTCATGATGAAAATGCTTTCAATTATTTAAACTTTTTTGTTATTTCTATATTTTATAAATGAGATCTATCTATGAAGAAAAATTATCAAATATTAAGTGTTAACATTCAGTTACTGTTAATCCCCAAATTTTCAATGAAATTAAGTGGTTAGGCAACCGCAAATAACCAGCAAAATGGCCGAAAAAGGACACAAATCAACACGAAAATGCTTTCGAAAAGCTTTTATTTACAATAGGAAGCCTAACGTGCAATTATGATGTAACACATGGTAGATTTCTGCACTTGTAAGTTGTTGGCTAACTTTTTTTTTTACTCAGAAATAGATTATTCGTTTTTATTTTTTTGGTGTTAAAGTAGATCTTTGCTTTGTTTCAATCAGAAATAGAAAAAAAAAAAGTAACTGGATAGTTTACTGCACTTTAATTTTCATTTATGAAAACATGTAGCAACGAATAGATGGAATTTATGCTTTTAAAGTCGCTGTTTGCAATGGCGGATTTCCGATTAAATCTGTGAGCCGGGGGGGAGGGGAGAGGGCGGAATATATGGGCTCATTAAAAAGGTGTTATACTTCTAGTTTTCAAATAAGGAAATTTGAAAAATATACAAATTCTATGAATTAAAGAATTAGGATAATATTAGCATTTTGTTAATTTATTATCTGTTTCAGAATTTTTACTAGATTCAGAATTTTTTCTAAATTATTTCTGTACTTATAACTAATTAGGATTTATTGAATAATCTTGCGTATAAATTTGGATGTCACACAGTCGTATGAGTCATAATAAATAAGAAAAAAACTTGCATATCTTCACCAAGATACTAAAATTTAAAAAAAATAAACAATAGAAAATAAATCATTACTTAGCTGCACAGTTAAAAATACGTTAAAAACGGAAATAAAATTGAATAATTAAATTAATTAAAAGGAAGACTTCATAATGCATATTACTGAGGGCTGTAAAATCCCTTATTTCGTCAATGACCATTCATAAATTAAAATTTTTTTATTGTTTTATCGTTTATATGTTTTCACATATTAAATGTTATATTTTATAACATTTAATTAACGTGTTATGTTTTTAAAAAGTTTTCTGTCCTGCAAAATATATAATATTATAAAATATATAATAATATATTATTCACTCGCTAATTGGAAAACACGTTAGGCTCTCTCAGAAAGAATTTTCTCCCAAGTCCCGATCGTTATGCTTTACCTGCCATCTAGTTGAGAAAATCTTAACTAATTCTCTCTCTCATCCATGCTTTACGGAGCCCACATTTTCTTCATATTTCATTTATATTTTCTTCATATATTTCTTCATATTCTTCATTTGTAAATCATTATGTTTAATATAAGCCAACAGTCAATCGATAGTTAACTGAGATTAAGTTATCAATGTTATAGAAACCAGAGACGACTCGAATTGGCCATTAAAATTAAACCATTTTTATAAAACAATTTAGGAAAAAAATTATTGTATATTAAGAGCTTTCTAGTCATGCTTGATTAATAAGTGCACTAACTTAACATATCCAATAAACTGTGGATCAAGTTAGTTATATCTTCTTCTCTCGGACTGTCTGTACGTCACTACTATATTAACAATATTGAGCTCAGTGGCGTAATGAGGGTAACTGTCACGCAGGGCACAGTATTGTTCATTCACTCCGCCTCCCTCTTAAAAAGTAAATAGTACCAGGGCCAAGATATTACCCCGCCTCCTAGTAATATTTCACTTTAAAAGCTCATAGATGCACTAATATTTTATCACCATGATATCCGAGATATCTTAACCTCTCCCCTTGGCCCTAAGTTGTTGCGAAGCTCTTGGAACTTTTTCTTTTTTAAAATAAATTCGATTTGTTTCATTTTCGCCTTTTTTTTTAAATGATCATGGCTATTTTTATTAATAACTATAAAATCCCACTGGAGGGCACCTCATAATTGAGAATGAGAAGCTTCTGGTATAGTAGTTGGTTCTCGCCACACTGGTAGGTACAGAAATAGGTAAAGGTCGGTTGCGTCCCGTTGATGACTGGACGTACTTCCCAAAGGAAGGGTTGTACCGTGGCCGGTGATGGCCTTTAAGACTGAACCACAGTTCCCGCCGGTGTTGCTGTTGCGGTAGTCCAATCCCCGAAGATTTTTCCGTGTGTCTTCAATCGGGGCGGTGTAACCGGTTAATGGTTAATAACTGCAAGTGAAAAATGTAATTCAGGAGTGGCTCATCAGATCGGAAATGAGCAGTATCACACAAAAATATTTTTCAAAAGAATACGATTCAGATACAGTTTTTAAAAAGTAACTTTATTTTAAAAAGCTCAATATTTTTAACTGTAATTATCTATTTTAGATTCTGTTATCTATTGTAAATTCTATTTTAGAAAGTTATCGACGCATCCTTTTTCATTTGGATGACTTCTAACAAAAGGAAGCGGAAGCGTTTCTTTGTTGCAATAAATTCCAACCGTTTTAAATGTTTCTAAAAATATTGATGACGTATCTCTCTTCCATAGTTGGAAGCCAAGGAATGGAAGAATATGAATTGCCAACGCCATAATGAATTCGATTATTTTATTTTATTTCATCTTATTTTTTCGAATCTTTTAGCAAAACTTTTTAAGATATTAAATAAATATTAATTAATATTAAATAAATATTAATTAAAGCTGATATACTAAAAACTTGTAATGGTTATTTTTTTAATTTTCTTCATCGCATGTTTCTTCCTGTCAGATGTACTGAAATAATACGAGTAAAATAATCATACTTTTTAAATATTGGAATATACTATGCATTTTATATAAAAAATAAGAAAGTGAAGCTACTGCATAAGACAAAGTGCAATCAAAAGTTAAATGGCGCTAGCATATAAATTTGATAGCTTGTGATTTCATTCCATTAGAAACATTCATGTACAATATAAATAAAACAAGCATAAAATCAGAAAAATAACAAAACTTAAATATCTATAGTGCTTTGAGATTAAAAAATATTTTAATTTAATTGAAATTGAACTGATTTATATTCCAGATGTATTAACTGGTCAACGGAAATGCATTTGAAGGTTAATATAATAATCCTATACAGAAAAATCGATAAAATAAATCACAATAATCAGAGGATTATCCAAAAAAATGATAAAAAAAATACATTAAATAACAGGAAATTGTTTTTAAATAATTTTTATTTAAATTATTCGCTCTTCAAATTCAACTATAATTTGCAAAGCAGCTGAAGTCTGTCTTTTGCCAATTAATTTTTTAATAAAAACACTCCGATAAGCTCGTATACGATGTACATAAAGAAATAGTATTATAATTGTTAAAAAACTGAAACTTAAGATTTCGACGAATCTCAATGTATCTTATCTTCCTGAATCCGAAAAGCACGTTTTTGGAATTATTTCTGTCTGTCTGTCCATCCGTCTGTTTATCTGTGAACAGGATTACTAAAAACGTTTTGTGTTAAAAGGATAAAATCTGATGTATAGTCTTTGCACTAAATTTATAAATTTCTATCAAATTTTGAATAAAATCTATTAAAGGTTGGACCATTTCCGCTGGTTGTTTTTTGATTTTAAAGCACCTCTTTTATTTGGGATTGAAGTTTTGTTAACAACATTTTCGGATTAACAATTGCATTAATTCTCAAAGCGAGTAATCGATAATTTTTTATATTTAATTGCTGTAGCAATATTCTGAGAAATGTGTAAAAATATATTGGTTCCACGATCTTTGAAATGTTACTCTAAATGACTGAATACTAATGATTGACAATGTTTATATAGGGAATAAAATTTCTTAGATTTGTGCTATAAACTAATTCAACAATTTTGAACTATTAAATTTCTTGTTTACTGAAAATAACAGATAAGATTGTATAAATATTCAGCTTCAGTAACTCATAAATGTGATTAAAAATAGAAAGGAAAAGCTTCCTTTGATATATATTGGTTTCCGTGATCGTGACGAAAAGATGTAGAATTAAGGAATTATTTACTTACTGTCATTAGTTTTTCGGAAAAGGGATGGCGTAAAACGAATTCTTATATTTAGCACCTGTAATTTTCTAGTTGTTTTTCAATTCCTACTATTAGCTCACACTCTCCCTATACATATTTATTTATCTTGTTCAAATTTTCAATCGTTAATAAAATATTTTTTATTCATCCACTCAAGTTCAAATACATTTTTTTAAACTTGTAGTGGATGACACTTGATGTTAATACAGTTTTTTCAAATATTAATTCATTAATTAAATTTAATTAATTAGAATCGAGCCAATATCAGTGCAATTCCCCGCCAAACGCAACTACGGTACGAAGAATGCTACGATTAATACTATCATGGGCATCAACAGTACATAAGATGCAAGGTATCACTGTAGATTATGCAGTAATATATCTAGGAAGAAAACTCTTCGCAGCACGTCAAGTATATGTCGCCCTTGAGTCGTATGAAATCATTAGATGGACTAGTAATTGAAGAACTAGACTGCTAGAAACTCACTAGAAAAGTCCCTTGCAATAATGAAGCATTACAAGAGATGGATAGAATGAAAAATAGACAACCACCAGCTTCATAAATTAGAAACGAAAACAAATAGAAAGCGAATAAATGGTAACAAACAAAAATAATAGTCCAACACCACATATAGAAAGGAAAATGGACAATTGCAAGGAAATTCGCTTTCTCTTTTGCCACTTAATATTGTGATTCTGTCATATGTATATACATATTTATATTAATTGTAATAATTTAAAAAAAGTAATTAAAATAAAATGTTTCTTTGTTGACTTAAATAGGAATTGACTTGAATTTTTTTTTATATTACTTGTTTCATAATAAAATGTTGCAAAAAATATCACAGTTAAAAATACGGAAATGAAAGAATATTTTATGTAATGGAAAAGGTACTATTAGTGAAAGTGATCTGCTTGATTATATGGTTGAGAAGAAGTGCCATGGGGACTTTATACTGAAATTGTAGATCTGTAAACAATTTTAGGCCAAATCCTTTACAGTAATCGGTTTTTGCGGGGATAATGCCAGTTAAAGTTTGACTTGGGAAGTAAACAATAAAGAATTTTAAGAAATTCTATAATTTTTTTGATAATTTTTTCGACTATTCCTTCACTAGAGCAATCCAGCTACAAGATATCGTAGCTCAAGAAAACTCATTAAAAAATAACAAGTTCATGCTAGAACGAGAAAGCTAGCTTTCATGATCAACGAAAAAGTATTATAAGTGTTAACAAATTCGATTTCGAAATTTTGATGAACCTCTATATTGAGAATTCGAAAAATGCATATTTGATAAGAACGTCTGTCTGATATCCTGTACATACAAAATGAGATATCAGAAATATTTTGAGCTAAGCAAATGAAAATTATATGTGGTATTTAAATTCAATTTTTAGATTTCTATTAAATTTCAGATTAAATCCATTCTCGAAGTTCTTCGCGGTTTGTCTGCCTCTCAGAAATCAAATGAACGCGATAATTATAAAATGTAAAGAGCTAGATACATAAAATTTTGCACCCAATTTTAGCATCTGAAGTATTCAATTTTGAACCAAATCCACAGCTTGTGCTTGATCGTTTGTCTGCTTGCACATTCTCAAGCAAATAATTCGATAATCCAAAAACGCAAAGATTTAGATACAAGAAATTTGGTGCATAATGTTGTCACTAAAATTATAATTTTGTGTAAATTTTTGGTTTTTTGGATGATATATAGATTTCCAAAATGTATACTTGATTTTTCTTCACTATATTATGAAATACAAAACACGCATGTGCGGGACTCTAGAAATAAAAGTCTGAGCATTTGCAGATTTCACACCCTTTCCTAAAGTCCACGATTCTTACGCAGTGGAAGAAGAAAGGGTGATAACATCTTTATTAAGAAGCACTAAATTTTGATGTACAATTTTTTATAATTAAATAGCATACCAAATTTCACTTATAAATATCATTACGTTTTTGAATTCTCTCATTTGCAAGCATGTGACTGTGCAGACAGATAGACAGTCAACCCGTTCACGGATTTTGTTCAAATTTGTTAAGGATCTAAATTTTGATGCACGGACTGAGAGAACAATTTTATTTATCTAGTTTTTAATGCTTTATAATTTTCCCTTTCACTTGTTCTCAAATAGACAAACTTTCTGGGCATGAATTTGGTTTAAAATTTGATAGAATATAATGAATTTGATATCACGACCACATATCGAATTTCAACACTCTAGCCCAAACTGTTTTAGTGTTCACAGACATAATTCGAAAATATTATTTTTTGGATTCGTCAAAATCTTCTCGATGTGTCACGGAACTCTTGATCTTAAGGTTCTCAATTTCCGAATTTAACAGATGATATGTTAATTGACGTGGTACTGAGATTAGTTAACAATCATCAAACTCTTAAGTTTGATTTTTTTTTGATAATTACAATATTTTGTGCTTGATATATGAGAAAACAAAAATTTAATTGAAAGTTTTCCGCAGCTGATAATTCTGGCTAAATAGCTTGTCGCTAAAGGTTACTAGTAATTTACATATATATATATATATATATATATATATATATATATATATATATATATATATATATATATATATATATATATATATATATATATATATATATATATATATATATATATATATATATATAATGCTTTCATCCTGTCGACTAAATAATATGTTACATATTTTTGGTTTAAGTAGAATGCAGGTTCGAAGCAGTGAAAAGACTTTGTATTTTTAATTCCGTTTTATTCTCTCTCCGGAGGCAAACATGATTATTTACAAGAAGGCGCAGCGCGGCACAAAAGCAGAAGGCAAAAAAGGGACGAACAAATGATCACTAGTCTTATATAACATAGGATTTCTGGCCAGGCGCCAATTCAATACACGTGGTGACCTTTGACACCTTTTCAAGGGTACCGAAGTATCAATTTCATTTGAAACGTAGTTCTGATGGCGCATTATTTTTTACAGAGGAATTAATTAAACCGAAAGTGGAACTGGATCACGAAATAAGAGAATATTTTACTATGGTCTAAATTAAGAGTTTCAATATCATTACATTTATATATATACATATATAATCTTTTTAGTGACAAACATTTATTTTCATTACAAACAGTCAAAATCAATTTTGGATACATTATAAGCTACAGCCTTTTGGAAAAAGATGCTAGAAAACCGAGAGAAGAATATTCCTGGTTTTTTAATAATGGAGTAGAAGGCTATAAATCTCAAATCTGAGCTTAGGTGGAGTTTTATTATGCTCCTGTCGTGTACAATCATGATTTGGTAGTTAATTTTAGATTTAACATCATATCTACTGCTATTAACAATTTTTTTCCCTCTCACACTTCAACTCAAATCCCATTTGCACCCAGCAAGCACGCAACCCATATACCAAAATCCGTGAATCCAACGAGAGATTCATGATTGCTTTAGCATTAAAAATTGAATTCCAAGTGGATCTGAATCACCTGCTCTCACGTGACTTCAGAACACCACTGGGAACACATAAGCTCATAAAGCAGCGAACGACGCGTATGTGACCTGGAGATTCATGAATAAAGGAACGTTCTGGTAAGGGTGGCCGTATTCTAAACAACCCCGTGTGATGGCTAATTTACCAATTTTTTTTTCAGCTGTTCAATCAGTTGCATCTTATTCAGATTGCCTAGAATGGTTTTCTAAAAAGATAGATAAAAAAAAAAGGTTTAAAATGCGTCCTGGATGCGAAGTGGATTTTGATTTTATTTTTTATAGTGTCCTTATTTCGTGTTCTTAAAGTGTATTGGAATATAAAATGAGGTACATAAATAAATCAATTTCTTGTTTTTTACATATTTGCGTAAATAAAATTGAATATGATTTCTTTCTTGCAGCGAATAAATTACAGACCTCTTTATAGGTTATTTTATAGGCTGGCATTCCGTTTGTGAATTGTAATTATATGTAATAAAAACGTTTTACAGAGCAGACTGTTATGTAGAATTTTTCACTAATTTTAATTAAAATTATTTAATTAAATTAACTTTTTCGGAATAATTTTAGATGAATTTACATAAGTATATTTTATCGTTTTAACCATTTATTTGCTCATAAGTGACGTATTTGTATGGGCTTATGTGGGGATCTACAACTCCAAATGCTTTCCATGCCTTCGTACTCAGATGTCTAAGAAATAATTAAAATAAGTTAATTAACATAAATTTCTTAAAATTAAGGAATTAATTAATTTTTAAAATTTTGAAAAGCACGTGACTATATTATACTTAGTATATCCACCCAAAAATTTTTAGGCTTGATGTCCTGTAATAAGGTCTCAGCTTCGGAACCAAAGGAGTTTTAGATTCGAGACCCTATTCTGCCAAAGAACCGTCGTATAAGTGGATTTGGTGCATATATTTGGTGCATGTTAATCCGTTGGGGCCAAACGTTCTCCCGCTGGTATGGTGCGGAAGTTTGGAGAGGGGATGCCAGCTCAGGTGTCGCCTTCGTCATCCGACCGTGGTTGAAAATTACGAGATACTTCACGAAATAACCCTAGTGTTGCTTTAAAACGGGACGTTCATATAACTATACCAAAATAAAACCGAAATTTTTTTCACTACAACTTTCACAATGTACCAATTAAAGGTTTAATTAAAATGTTTATACATAAGCTCATTGTGACAATGCCTAAATACATTTCTTGTGCTCACATTATCATTGTAATAATTAAAATTAAAATGACGAAATACTAAATAATGTAACATAGTAACAATTCATGATATCATAAGTTGAATGTATTTATGAAGAAATCAAAATGTTTGTCATAGTAATAATTGATAAGTGCCTTGATAATTTCACATCAGGATATTTGTAGTAGTAAAAATATAATGTCCGCTGTCTACAGTTTTAGCGTGCATATCAATAGCTGATTTTGAGAGGTTTGTTTTGTTGATTTATTAAAATAATACTTCGTTTTGAAGCTATGCTAAGATTTTTTTGGAGCAGATCGAATTTGAACCATTGTGATATAATAGCTATAGTCAATGTGATTAACCGATTATTATGAGCAATAACCTACTAATCTTATTGATCATAACGTAACTATTGTAATACTTGATTTAACATTTCAGTCTTCAAATTTCCACGGCCAAATCAACATGAAATTATGTGAATCATGATTAAAAAGTTCTATGTGTACCATGTCCACGAACACAACGATTCATGGTAGAATCTGGTTAAAAACAATAACAACACTAAAATACATCAGGAATGGTCTCATAGTCCTTACTAAAAGTGTTATACCCTTGTCTACAGCAGCTTAAAATTATGGATACTGGGCAAGCCTGAAAACGCCATGAGTGCTTCTAATTTTTTAGACCAGCACATGAAAATTGTGTGCTTCGTAATATAGTACAGAAAATCGCATGACGGATAGTAGTTGTAAAACAGCCTATTAGCATACAAACTTCGTCGAGTTTTTTTTTTTTTTTGGGGGGGGGGTAATAGTAGAGATTCGGTTAATACACAAGTACCGGAACATTGAATGTCCTTAATGCTGTTAACAAAACTTCAATCCCAAACTTTTGCCTGTAGCATTGAACTTTTCAATGGTGGGTGGACATAGAAAGAAATGAATAACAGAATTTCATTGTACCTCGAACTCGCCTTAACTAAGACAAATTCAATAACCTTTGCTTTAGATAACAAGATATTATTATTGTTGTTTACTGAGAAAAGTTGCCTCCCCCCACTACGTTATATCACTACTTCGAACATATTTGAATAATATTTATAATTTTTGGAATATTTTTGGAAAATTCACGTTTGCTTCACAAAAGTTACATATTTTCTTATGAAGAAAATTTAAAAACTATATTTTGATTCTGAGCTTGGTCTTGGTCTACCCCACGATGACTCGCCTACCCGAAAAGGTGTAAAACCTTGAAGATCGCCGGGGAAAGAACCATTTTTATTTATTGAAAGGATTACAGTCATCGCCAGAATATGGGTGATAAATAAGGGTATACATTATAATTCATTTGACTAAAATAAAATATTTAAATTAAATAATTAGTAAACCAATTTTGCGTTCAGGAGACTAAGTTGAAAAGAGCATAGAGAAAGCAGTAACGCACATAAACATGAAAATAATATCACAATGTCCAAAGGATGGAAGACATAGTATACTGTATACAGCAATATCAAACAATGTACCAGTATCTAAACTTATATATCTATCCCATTATATAAAGTGGAAAATAAATGAATGACACAAATGCAAGGTGAAAATACAAAGCAGATCTAAAATGACAAACACATAAAAAAAAAGCATTACTAGAAGGCAAATTTCTAAATTGATTCTGAGCTTATCCATCAGGATAAAACATGAGTACTACAATGAACTGCAATGATTCCAGGACAAAGCTTTATAAGTAGCTAAAAAGAAAAAAGAAGGCAAATTTCTAAATTGATTCTGAGCTTGTCCATCAGGATAAAACATGAGTACTACAATGAACTGCAATGATTCCAGGACAACGCTTTATAAGTAGCTAAAAAGAAAAAAGAAGGCAAATTTCTAAATTGATTCTGAGCTTGTCCATCAGGATAAAACATGAGTACTACAATGAACTGCAATGATTCCAGGACAACGCTTTATAAGTAGCTAAAAAGAAAAAAGAAGGCAAATTTCTAAATTGATTCTGAGCTTGTCCATCAGGATAAAACATGAGTACTACAATGAACTGCAATGATTCCAGGACAACGCTTTATAAGTAGCTAAAAAGAAAAAAGAAGGCAAATTTCTAAATTGATTCTGAGCTTGTCCATCAGGATAAAACCTGAATACTACAATGAACTGCAATGATCCCAGGACAACTCTTTATAAGTAGCTAAAAAGAAAAAAGCGCTCTATGAAATTTATTATTTAAAAATATATTTTTCCCCCTTACATTCCCTCATTGATTTCTTTTTCTGTACAATTGCGGTTCTGTAACCCAAAAACATCCGAATGCTTCTATCGAGACATATCTGATTTGATGAGACGCTACAAAAGAAAATGACCTCGACAATGTTAATAGATAACTACTGAAATGTAACACGTTAAGAAAGCATGAAAATCCATAAAAAAAAGAATATTATATATACACTTAATGCTAGCAGACTGCTGCTATAATGTTACTTAAATAAAAAATAATGTTACTTAAATGTTAATGTTACTTAATGTTACTTATAATGCTACTTAAATAAATAATAGTTACTTAAATGAAAATTTATAAAAAATGGCCCTAAAGAAACGTCGTGGTACTAATATCCACTTTGTATTGTGATATAATTAGGGATTGCAATACCGGACTAAAATTTCAATACCGGTATTCGGTATTTGTGAAATCTTAATACCGGTATTAGAAATTTTGGAAAAAGAAAGAAAACACAGGTGTTTCTTTTTTTATTTGCCAGTTTTGTTAGAGAGTATAAATATCACAAAAAATAATTTGTAACTTATAAATTATAACAGTATATAATAACAAAAAGTAAAGAAACATCTTATTTATTTAAATCACACAAAAAGAGTAAATATCACTATTCAGTTTGTGGTACTATTACAAATTTAATAAGACCTTTTCTATTTCGGTATGCCTTTCTTCTGTGCGATTTTGCAATGTAATATATAATTCTTCAGATAGTGATGTATGTTGTTCTTTCAGTGACTGCAACATGAAATTTATTGTTGCATTAGCTGTTAATAAATTAGAATCTCTCCGACATAATGCCTCAATAGACAGTTTTATTGGAATTAGAGCTGATATAGTTCTGGATATTAAGTCGAATTCACTATCTGAAAAATTAATTTGCTGGTTTAAGTTGATTATTGCTTTTTGGATTGGATTTCTCAGTTTCAAAAATCATTCCTTCATTAGGAGTAAACTGTTCCAACGTGTTTTAGAATTTAATATTTACATATATTCTGTTTTATTTTCAGTTAGTATATATTTTAGTAATATATCCTTTTTATAGGGGAACGTTTAAATATTTTAACAATTTTTCGAACTTTATAAATTATAGGAAGCAATTCTTGATAGATTAATATTTCATCTTCATTAGCAATATAATATCTTCTTCAACAATGACATTGTCATTATCTTCATTGTCAATATCACTCTTACTCTTACTTTTTACAAAGTTGGAATCCGAAGTTTCTATATCCACAGTATTTGGATTCTTCTGTTCTTTATATTTTAGGTATAATACATCTATTACTCCTAATTGAATTCCATGTGCATAGCACAACTGCTGATTTGCACCAATCCACTTTCCAACTTTTTTTCATAATTGTTGCTCCATTAGTCGTTATGGATACAATATTTTCTTTCAGGGATAATCCATGTTTCGCTCATTTAGATTTAAGTAATTAATTAAGCCATTCATTAGCTAATTAATTTCGCCCGTTAGGGAGACATAAAAACAAAAACGTATACTATATTGCTATGTTCACGACCCCTGAACATATAGTGGAGACAATTTTAAAAATTTCTAGTAAATACCGAAAAACCGGTATTTAAACTTGTGAATATTGGTATTACAAAATTGTACAAATGGCTCAAAATACCGGTATTCGGTATCCCGGTATACCGGTATTGCAATCCCTAGATATAATACTTTTAACAGGTAGGTGCGTTATACTTTTTTTGATTAGAAGAATATTTTGGCAGTTTCTCTGCTACAAACAGCTTTTAGTGCATCATATATATTTTGTAGTTTTATGTTAAAATTTTCACATAAAGGTTAATCTAAACTTTTCGTGGTGATTCGGTGACTCAGTACAACAAAGTCATAAGAAATTGGCATATTATCTTACTGAAGGAAATTAAAAGTTAAATCTGTTGGCTGAGTCATTAGTATTACCATTCTGAAGAGACAGATGAGGGAGGAAATACTGCGAAATTACAGACATACAAATATAGCCCGATTTTAAATTAGAGAAATCAAATTATGAATCGTTTATTTTTCATTTTCTTTTTTCCATTTTGATTACTGTCTTCCAATTTTGATTTAAAATTCTTTTCAAAAATAATGCATGAAATGAAAACTACTTTGCATTAAATGAAAATAATGCATCAAATAAAAATGAAATAATATTGCTTTGCCACACTTTATAAAAATAAATTTTACAGGAAAATTTATTTTTATAAAGTGTGGTAAAGCAATATTATTTCATTTTTATTTAATGTCTTTCATAATGAAACTAACAAATGACATTCAAAAAGTCTTTTCTTAAGGATAATTTATATTAAAAAAAATTTAGATCATTATCCTACGTTCCATTCCAAAATTCATAGAAAACAAATTTTTCAAACATAGCGTGAATTGCATGGAACAAATTCGTTATCCATCTTACATAGTAAAAATACTAAAGTACTGCTGAGTAAAAATACTAAAATGCAGATTCTGCATGAAAAAATATATTTTACAGGAACATCTATGCAGTTGTTCTTTGAAATCGTATTTTTTTGTATTGAAAGGCTAAATCAGAATTTGAACTATGATTTTAAAAATTGCTTTAAAAACTTTTTTTAACAGAAATCATTATATTTATCTCCATTTGGAAATTCAAAGGGAAAACCCTTTTCAAATACAGCGTGAATTCTAGGGGAACATATTTATTATCAAACTTGAATCTGAACACGAACGCTAAAATATAGATTCTTTACAAAAAATATATTTTCTAGTAATATTTATTTAACTGTTTGATATTAAAGTTTGCTTGAAAATATGTAAAGCTTAACCTCCTCTGCGTCATTTGGAAGAGAACAATTCCAAAACAACTGCCATTCTATAAAACATATAAAAGAACATGTTGCACCTCAGAAGATATTAGATATTCCGCAGAAAATAAATACTTGCTAAGACGTTTCATTATCGGGGAAAATATTGATTTTACAGCTTGTATTGTTTATAAAATGTGTCTTTGTTTATAAAATCTGTGATGCTTAGTGCTGATTTTGGAACATTAATGTAAAGTTGGTGTGCTTCTATGTTTGCACATTTTTTTTCAATCGATGCCCGAAATCAATGAAGCAATGTGAAAGATGTAAAGCATTCCTCAAATAATAGGTTGAGTGATGTTATTCTTCATGAAAAAGCATTTAGAACTTTTCTTTCCGCAGCTAAAATGTTGGTGGATGTTTATGTGTAACTGCACAAAATAAATCTTTACCACAAAATATCACCTTCACTTACAAGTCAAGAAAGAATGTTCGAAACGTCAAAGATGTTATCGGAAAGTCTAAAAATCGTTATAAATTTGGTATATAAAAGGTGATAAATTACTTAACAACTTCGACTCAATCTCCTTTGAAAGCAGGCAGCTGAAAATGAGTTTTGAATCTCATCTCTTTTTCATATTTGGTGTTCTTCTCTATTAAATCAACATTTAAATTCAATTATTTCTTAAACTCCGTTATAGATCTAAACTGATCTCAAAAGAAAAATTATTTATGGTAATTTTCCAGCATCTGGCAACACTTATTGATAATAACAGAGACAATTATTCCCCCCAAAATTTAATTCCATTACATTCTAAAATTTCTAGAACCATGAAAAATCAATCGGTGTTAAAAGTCGGTGTGTTGCCTTCACCCAATTACCTCGAAATAAACAGAACATCAGACGGCGATTACCAGATTTCTGGATTTCAAGGTAATTTCCTCGGTGCAATCCTGTCAGCTTTGGGAATGAAATATGAGTTCGTCGTCCCCAAGATTCCGATATGGGGTCATCGAAATGAGGATGGACAATGGATTGGTCTTATCGGTATGGTCAACAGGTGTGAAGCTGACATGGCATTAAGTAGTATTGTTATATCCGAAGACAGAAGCAAGGCTGTTGACTTCAGTACAGCATTTAGAGCCGAGGGCATGACATTTTTGATAGAGAAACCAGGGGAAGTAGCACCGGCCCTCGCTTTCCTGTATCCATTTGAAATTTCGATTTGGATATGCCTTGTTAGTTTTCTAATTTCTCTGCCGGTCCTCTTTCAAATACTTCTTGGAGGAAACGCCTCTTATGGCCGAATTTTTCTGGAGCTTTTTGCAAGCATCCTGAGACAACCATGGACTATCCGAGGGAATACCAAGAAATCTAATTTTTTACTGATATTCTGGTGGCCACTGGCGATGGTGGTGTCCTTCAGTTACTCAGCTGCCTTGTTGTCATTCTTGACGGTTCCTTTACAAGGAGAATCCATTCAGAATTTCCGAGATCTTGCTGACGCTGTGGTGAAAGGAACTCATCACTGCTATGCTCTTCAAGAAACGGATGTTATAACCTTTCTGTTCGAATCCAAGCAGCCCCATTACGTTACACTTGGAAAGGCCATATTGAAAAACAATTGGTTCTACAGTTTTTCGAATGTTAGAGAAAGGAAACATATCAGTCAGCATTCCGTTCAGTTGATTAGCCGAACCTCTGCTGAGTTGCTTTATGGATCTAGTGATGTTTTTATATCTAAAGATACTCTTGCAATATGGCCCATGGGAATGGCTTTGAGAAGAGGCTTTTGCTGCAAATCAAAAGTTAATACTATTATTTTGAGGTTATTGAGTTCAGGAATTCCTGATAAGTTTTTAAGAGATGAATCGTTTAAGATACAGCTCGCTGAAAGAAGAAAAAGATTCAGCACAAAGGACGCTGACGTGGAAAAACAATTGTCATTGAAAGATGTATCTGGTGCTTTTATGTTTTTGTTAGCAGGTTACTTTTTATCTTTCTTTAGCTTTTTAGGTGAAATAATTTTTGCTAGACTTCATAAGAAATATTCTTAGGACTGTTAGAATAGTTCTGCTTTTCTAAAATAAGCTAATTTTAAATAAGGGTCGCGCGACAAATATCTACGGCATCATTACTTGAATGATTTCTTATTAAGAAGTGTTTAATTTAGGAGTGGATTAAGCTATTGGGGAACTCTGGAGCTGAAATTCTTAGAAGCTTTTGAAAGCATTTCGTTTTGTCAATAATTATACTTTTAAATTTTAAATATTCTTAATCCTTGTAATTAGAATTTTATCAGTTATGTTTAATTATAATAATTATAAGTTATAATTATTTTATTTAACCTGTTCATAATTATAACAATCTGAATTCGGCAATTTTAATTTCATTTCTTAATTAAGTATACTTGTTGAATGAAATTCTTGATTTCGTACAGAGAAGAGAATGTAATTGCTATTTTTGGAAATGTTGCTTTGTTGACTGCTATTGAATAAATAACAATTGTTTTCTATAAATTATTTAATAGATTAAAAGAGTTTATGTAGCCCTAGATGTTGAAATATTATAACATGTGAATGAAAATGTAAAATGAATGTGTTAAAAAGAATTTGTATCTGAATCTAAATTATTATTATTTATTTTTTTAACGAAAGATTACCTTACGAGTTCTAACAAGGTGAAACCAGGAAAAATTAAATAATGATATTTTAAAGTTTTTTTTTTAAATTTAATTTTATTCCATAGTTAAAGTGAAAAATAATAATTCTGACAATAATTTCGAAAACCGTTTCCAAAAATAGTGTTATTTTAATTTCTAATCTCTTTGCGTTTGATTATACTGTATTCAAAAATATGATTTAAAATCATTTCTCTAAATTATGATCTTTAATAAATGTTTTAATTATAGCATAAATCAAAATTTTTTAAAGGAGATTTGAATCTCTAGATCGAAACATTGCAGCCTGATAATGCTTAAGATTTAATTTATCTATCCCAATTCTATTTTTAAAATTTATTTTTAATTACATAACAACAATAACGTGCACGCACATAAATAAAAAAATATTTGAGAATTTTACAATGCAAGTGGTTGTATATTCAGAAATAAAAATAGCGAAAAGCATTGCTGCAAAATATACACAAAAACATTTTGAAAAATGTATTAAAATTAGAAAAAAAAAATCAGTATCAATATAAAGTATCAATAGTATCAAATATCAGTATCAATATAAATATATATATATCTTATTTTGAATTTTGAAATGATATAAAAAAGGATTTGTGCAATCATATACTCTAAACTTATTGAGAAAAGTCGTTAAAGTTTCAAATTATTTTTAATTAAAATTATGTTTAAGACTTTAAAAATCCTTCTCTGTGTTTATTGTTACTCTTTTTCTAGTGGTTATTTAACTACTACTCAAGAAATAACTACAATCCAAATTTGACAACTTTAGTTTGAATGGTCTCCCAGTAGAGTATTTTGAATAAATTTTATTAATATTATTGAATGTATAATGTAATTGTTATGTTTGTTTATAATTATTGCAATGTTTATTAATTATATTGAATATATAATGAATATTAATATTATTGTATCATATATAGAGCAAACACACATTTTGAATTTCGCATATCGCAATCTGAAGATAGTATTCAACCTACAGACATTATCACACATTTATATTATTGTTAGTGCATTTTATGTCAAGTTTCTGAAAACATTACTTCTGTATTTACGAATCTTGAATTTAAGTTGCTTTTGTGAAATATGAAATTAAGTAAATAGACGGTTTATGGTTTTGATAGATATTTTAATTTTAGTAATCAAACACTGAAAAAAAAACTACTTTAATTTTGAAGCAGCTTAATTAAAATTTCTTTCTATATATTTTTTAAAGGACCTATCTGTATCGAGTTTAGTTTTATATTTTTAAATAGACAAATTGTAGTGGCTTTTTTTTAATTTCCTTCATCGCATGTTTCTTCCTGTTAGATGTACTGAAATAATACGAGTAAAATAATCATACTTTTTAAATATTGGAATATACTATGCATTTTATATGAAAAATAAGAAAGTGAAGCTACTGCATAAGACAAAGTGCAACAATCAAAAGTTAAATGACGCTTGCATATAAATTTGATAATTGTGATTTGATTCCATTAGAAACATTCGTGTACAATATAAATAAAACAAGTACAAAATCGGAAAAATAACAAAACTTAAATATCTATAGTGCTTTGAGATTAAAAAATATTTTAATTTAATTGAAATTGAACTGATTTATATTCCAGATGTATTAACTGGTCAACGGAAATGCATTTGAAGGGTAATGTAATAACCCTATGCAGAAAAATCGATAAAATAAATCCCAATAATCAGAGGATAATCCAAAAAAATGACTAAAAAATACATTAAATAACAGAAAATTGTTTTTAAATAATTTTTATTTAAATTATTGTTCAAACAACGAAAAACAGTGTGTGTTAAAGAATCACAGAAAAGGTTTCTACAGTGGAAAAACAATCGAGATTGAGAAAAGTTTGAAGATAGCTAGCGCAGATGAATTGCATATTACAGATGTTAACAAAAGATAACAAATTTAAAATTGAAGCCATTATTGAATAAAGCTCAGAAAAATGCAACGCAGGAAGACAGGAAGTGGAATAATTTTAACTCTTTAAAGGATAATTTGCCATTTAAGTAAAGAACAAGGAAGTATATTAAATCATTCAGAAAGCAATTTTATTTTAAAGTTTTTTTTAACAGCTTAGTTCGATGGTTCTCGAACTTTTTTGACTGCCGGTGTCTTTAATAAAGTCAGATTTTTTTTTTTTTAATTTTTTTTTACAATATGTCCTAAATAAAATTCAACCAAGTAATTTTTGGAAAATAGTCAATAAATACTAAAATCGTAATAATTCTTATAGCTGTAGTAATAATAATAATACAAAGAAGATAAAAATATTGACGAAAAAAAGAAATAAACGAAAACAAAGATAGAAACAAACGCAATTACCAAAGACCGCCTGAATAAACATGACTGGCTTAATTGGGTATTGGCATGATAAACAGAAATATGTTTTATACAAATTCACAAATGTTTCTATTTATCCTAATATTACCCACATTCGCAGGTATTTATCTTTACCTTTGTTATGTTTGTTTTATGTTGTTTGTTTGTTTGTTTATGTCTTTTGTTCCTTGTATATTTGATGTTTAGGGAGGGGTTTTTTTTTACCTCTGCTTTTTTATTCTATTTTTATTATTATTTTAGTTATTTTACGACTGCGTTTGTTCTATATTCTAGATTTGATCATAGGCCCTGCATATTTTTTACATAGACTCAATGTGTCCATGTTCCTTTTTTTTTTTTTAAATCTTATAGTAAAGAATTTTTTTCCAATGTTTTTTTCCCCTCAAAATGATGCGATCTTTTTTGTTTTTCCTCCGACATTTGCCTATCCTCGCTGTTCGAAATTCTTTACAATTCTATTTGCAGAAACACGTATGCAGTGTTGTTTATAGTTAGAGAGGACTTCGTTCCCTTAAATCATCTTTTAAAATTTTGAATTTAAAATTGAACTTTTCATTGAATTCTCTGAAAATTTTAAAAGCATAGGGCTAATATTTGGCGAGAAATTTAGTAAGTTTAACTGATACTTTATCCATCCGCTCTTCGATTTTTTATTTTATGTTTTTCCTTCCTTGATGTAAAGTAAAGCACATTTTTCATAACTTTATTGTTTATTCATAGTTTCTTTCTAATTTTAATTAACACATTAATCCTCCAAAAAAAGGCGAGATATGAAGTCGAATGAATAGATACTTTATCAAGGGCCACCCTCTCTTCGATTGTTTACTTTATGTTTTTCCTTCCTTGATGTAAAGTAAAGAGCATTTTTCATCACTTTGTTGTTTATTTATAGTTTCTTTCTAATTTTGATTAGCAAATTAGTCTAAAAAAATCGAGATATGAAGTCAGTTTAATTAATACTTTATCAAGGATCACTCCTCCTCGTTTGTTTAATTTATGTTTTCTTGTCATGAGGCAAAGTTAAGCACTTTTCTCATAACTTTATTGCTTATTCATTTTTCCTTTCTAATTTTGATTAGCACATTAGATGGGGGGGGGGGGGGATAATTTTAAGGAAAATTTTATAATTTTTAAACTTTAAATTTTTGAATAGGATAATTATTTTAAATATCTAAGTTTTTGGCAGTTTACTTACAGACACAGCAAAAAATAAAGCAAATTTACTAGTAATTGCAGAAAATATTTTGTGTACGGAGTTTCCTTAGTAAAAATAAATCAACCGTACCTTAGGTTATATAAAAATTCATAAACAAATTTTAATAAATATGATAATCAATTGGGATACTGTGATTGTTGATCATTATGCATTATATCCAATTGTGGAATTTAATCGGACATAGCTACTCTTTATGACAACAACAGCTAAAAATTCGGCTTCGCACAAATAAGAAATTAAAAAAAATTGAATAAAATTTTTTTGAACATTGACTCTTAAGAGTAGATATTCATCGTTTAGTGATACATAAAATCCAATTAATTCCAAATTGTTAAATTTTGTTTTAACAAATTGTTACAAGATAAATCAGTCATATACCGTCATCTGCATCAAATAGATCTTGAATTTATGCAAAACCATCTATATCATCATTTTGAAAGTATAATTTTCTATCCAGGTGTTTACCAGTGAAGGATGCATTAACCCTTTGAGGCATAATAGCTTCGTTTGAGCTTTTAGCCTAGCTTTTATTTTTTCTCAGCCGTATATGCCGCTAAGACTTGCCTTAGTGGCTTCAAATGAAGACATCCCTAGCTAGTAAACAAATGTACGAAAAAAATTGTTTTTTTCATTCCCTTATTATGTATTTGATTTAATTTAATCAATTTCGGTCTGAAATTTAGTAGTTTTAAATTCTGTATCTCAAAGGGTTACTTAAACCTTAAACTGGCTACTCTGACTCACCCGTAGGTACACGGATTTATTTGATTGACCGGACCATCGCAATAGCAACACTGGCGGGGACTATGATTGAGTCCTAAGGGTCATCACCGTCCACGGTACAATCTTTCCCTTAGGAAGTACGTCCCGTCATTGTTGGGAGGAGCCAGACCCCCATCTTTTTCTGTACCTATCAGGATGACGAGAACTAATCACCAAACCGGAACTTCTCATCCTCAATTACTAGATGCCCCCCCGGGGATGTCTCAAAGGGTTAAAGAGGTTTCATTGAGTTGTAAATGTAATTTTTAAATATAAATTATTAGCAAAAGTTGCTTTTAATTTTTGTATGAAGTAAGTGAGTGCAACTACTTCAAAAACAGATTTTCATACTATGCCAGTGCTTTCCAAAGTATGCGCCAGGGCTCTCAAGAGAGTTTTGAATTCTTTACAGGGGTGTCACGAGATATAATTTTCATTATTTTACCTATATATTTAATTCTACTTCAAAAGTCAAGACTCCTTAAGATGACACTCGTCACAGCTTATAGGACAGTTCAATCAAATATAATGTCCAGTGGTGCGGTACACTCTCGAGTATCCTTGTTAATGTGGCGGAAGGGTAGCTTGGATAACAATAAAGCCGGATAGGCGGGGTATCTACGAACTCATTTGCTTGCCCACCAATACCAAAAGACAAAGTTTTTATACCCAAACCCGCTGTTATAATAAGTATTTTCTCACTTCTTATTGAGTGCTAAGCCCTCCATTTATCTTAAACCACGTAGAATATGAATGGTTTTTCTAACTTTGATTCCACTTCAACTAGTTCGTGCAACGCGCCACTTTTCAATTTCTGCCCGATTTTTTACCAGTCCCCCACTGTACTTTTTCCAACTCCTAACTAAAAAGTTATATTTTTTGCTATTACACCTAGTCACTGCATAAAGTGTAATTTCTCCTTCATAGTCACTACAACTTTTTTTCGTTTATCACCTATTTCGAAATCTTCACTGTGATACACTTAAAAAAGCATTAAGCATACACCAAGAACAATTTACGAATACTGTACGCACTGTGCAGTTATAATCAGGGACAGCAGCAACTATTGAGGTCTGCTACACACTGACGAACGCTGCTCTTTTCCTGTCACAACTTTTATTTTGCGCACGACACTTAAGAGGCCCGCTTCCAATACCTTGGCAATGCTTCAATGCAACGCCTTGCCCTCCTCATTTAATTATAATAAAAGGAATATAGGCCGGATAGTACGGAAGACGGATAGTCAATTCTTGGGTGTGTGCTGTACTGGGAAACGAACCGCAAAGTGTTAACTCTTCTTTAGCCCTAGAAATTTAGTTACTCATAGTTGTTTTTATTAAGAAAATAAGAAAAAACTTTGTATTATCTGAATTTCTATTTATTGAATAATTCTATGTATCAAAATTTCCATACATCAGATTTTTTTCCCTAGAAATCTTTGTTCATAAAAAGTTAGTAAAGATTTGTTTTACTCTGATAAAAGAATGAATAAAGTTTAAGCAATCTAATAAAATGAAAGCTTAGAATAATGAAAAAAAAATTAATATTATTCTTTTTAGAACAGTCATATTTTAAAGTAGAATTTTACTTTCTATTATATCCTTTTTTCTTTCACATAATTATTAAATTGGGTTCAATCACTTTAAAATTATAATGTCAGATCAAAGTTGCTTCAATTGTCTTCACTGACAACCTGTTTCTTCCGTCTGACCATTGAGTTCACATTAGGAAAAATATTCTCTCCACATTAACTTTGTGTGTGCTAGAATGATAAATGCGCATATCGCATAGCTTCGTTAGACGTGACTTCTAATCTATATATTAGGTATTTGCAAGAAAAGTCAGTCATTTTTCTTCCTTTATCAACTTCATAGTTCTATCGCAGTTTCCTTGGTATTATCTTTTAATACATCTCACTCAGAGTTAAGGGAGAAAATAGGATAAGAGCAATATGGAACTGGATAAAGAAAAGATCTCCTATATGAGAGTCTTACGGCAACTCTACATATACACAAAATTAGATCCCGACTAAGAGTTTTCATTCACCTAACTTCTAGACATAACGGCATTTTGTTTATTGTTCTTCAGTTTCTGTTTTCATAGCAAGTTTCCAAATCACTATTTGTTTCCGAGCTAAATCATTTCTTTATTTTTCGTCTTTTGTGGGCTATTTCATCGAATCCCCCAAAACAGTATGTATCATCTGCCGTATAATCTTTGACCCGTCCACGCACAGAGAATGTCTGCCACCTACTCGCCACAGATAATACACAGCATCTCTATCACAACTCACAAAAGATATTTTTATCTTTTTTTTATCCACCGCCCTTAGTGAGGTTTTGCTCGTCCGTTTCTTCGTTTGCCTTTCCTTCTTTACTTTTTTTGGCGAAGTCAATGTAATCTTTAAATACCAATAATTCAAATGCCAGCTACTCCGTCTGCGACGATTTTTCTTAGGAAAAGATAATATTTCAAAAGAGATATTGTAGGCGGTTTGTTGTTAGATGCCACATAACTTTTCTTTTACACAACAAAGAGAGGTTCACTGACATTTGTGAGCTTATCGCGCGAGTATGTAACCATACTCAGCCATGTTTCATTAACTTTTTCGGACATTCGTATATAAGGATTCAGGCCTCATTTCTTCTCTTCTGAGAAATCTTCTTTTGTGTTATAAAGTATGCATATGGATCATTTTTTTTCTTTAAAATCTCCGGTATCCTCATACTTCTTAAAATCGTAAACAATAAACTTTTGTTGAATTGGGGGAGAGGGTATACCTTTAATGCATTGCGTTTATAGCAAAATATCTTTCCAATTAGGGTTGAATTTGTGTGGAAACCAGTGGAAATGGGCTCCTTCGTATATTTTTTGACAAAGTAGTTATCTTCCCTCTCCTTCGCATAACTAGCAGGATTTGTCTCCCGAAAATTTCTCGCATATCCCTTATAAATTTGTCATGCACAGAACGCCTTACATTGGCATTGGCGTACAATGGTTACAAAACATTAATTTTGGCGTGAATTTAGCATTTCTACTGAGTCTGTCGTGTTATCCTTGGCGATTAATTCCTGAAATGCCGTTAATAGTATCCAAAAATCGAGTTTATGTTTTAGATACGTTTTTCTGAGCCAATTAAAGCAAAAATTTGACATAAAACTGCCCTTGTAGTCAGAAAATCTCATACTATATCTGATACATTTAAGTCATTGCGTTTTCGAACTATCGCGTTTACATGTTTCTAAAAGTACAGACCAACAGACAGTTAACCTGTTGTTGGATTTGGCTCAAAATTTGATGGGTATCGACACTATAGATGTTAAATATGTGTACCGAATTTTATCTATCTAGCTCTCTTCGTTTTGTAATTATTGTGTTAACTTATATTCGTACAGCGGGAGAGACGGATTTCCTTTGAACAGATTTTACTACAAATTTGCCAAAAATCTGCAAATTTGGTGTAAAGACCGTATACCAAAATCAACCGTCTTACTCAAGGAATTTTTGAGTTATCTTTGCTACAAACAGACGGCCATTTTCTCTCTTTCGAACTCAGGGTGGTCTAAAATGTAGAGATTCGTCAAATCTCTAGTTTGAATTTTTTGACGATTACTATACTTTATCTATACTTCATATACAAGAAAATAAAAGCTATGAACCTCGAGACACACCGTGAACGTAGCTTTGCTCAGTACTCAGATTTTTGTAGTCAGAGCCTCGCACATGAATACTCTGTACTCCGTAGGACGATGAAGAAAACCAAATACGAATTCTGGATACCATTGCAATATCAAGATCGCATACCAAATTTCACATACCTAAACCGTTGCGTTCATACGTATACAAATCGACAGAAAATTAAACTCTTGACGAATTTAGTTTAAAATTTGACACGAATCTATTCTTTAGATGCTTAAAATATATGTTAAATTTTACCCATCTAGCATATAGTTATCATGCTAGCTTGCATTCGGGACGGACAGACAAACTTCCTGTGATTGTATTTCATTAAAAAAAAAAAGGTATCTACAAAGTTGGTGTAATGATTACATACAAAATTTCACCTGCCTAGCTCAAACCATTTCTGAGTTATCATATTCATAGACAGACATAGTACCAAAAATGTCTTTTTCTGGCTCAAGAAGGACAGAATCGTTGAAAATTGTCAAATTCTCGACTTCGAATTCTTTTGACCTTCGAATGCCTTCTCTGTGTAACTCGTATAAGAAAGAAATATAGATGTCTTTAATTTAAATAAATCAAAGTATCATTGCAATCAAAAGAGCAAAATGTAGTGAATGTTAATTGAAAGAATTTGTTCTATGATGGATAGATAAGCACGCGATTCATTTTCTTTTTTGAAGATGGCCGATTTTTACCCAGGATAATGACTGATGCAACTTTTTATAAGATAGAACATAGAGAGTTTTCAATTCTTCTTACAAAGTGCCTGTACTTTCTTTATTTGGATCAAGCTCCATAGTAAAATCAAACGATTCCTGCAATCTTTTAAACCAACTCGTTTAACTCCTTGTATGATAAATTCGCTTATCTTTTTCTTCACTGTCATCTCAAAATCATCATATTTTTTATGCATCGGTTCTCATTCGCCATTTTTGATTAATTCTTCGATTTTTTCTTCTTTTATATTTGAAAGCTCTTTACCACCAATTGTATTTGACATATTCCTTTGGCTTCATTTTTAATTGAAACAATTTTTTAAAAAAATTGTTGATAATCTCTGCAGACGCTCCGCGGCGTTCAGTAGCGAATGGCTAAATTAAGTGGAAACAACAAGATAAAGCGTAAGTGCAAAATCTCGTTCTTCAAATCAATATTCGTAGAGGTTTGCTGTATGTTTAGCTTTTATTTTTGTTCAATTACTTACTTTTTTCCACTCAGTTCTGCTACAAGAATGAGCAGAAAAAAATGCAAAACTTATTTTAGAAAGGAAGTCGTAGCACTTCACTGATTAAAAGCAGAAATAAAGCTTTTCTTTTGTTTTTGAACTAAAGCAAGAATTTTTAAACATGAATACTCTATCATCCAGTAAAATATACAGAGAGAGGGAGGAAGAGAAAGTTTTCTCCGACATTTTTTTTTTATATATAATGAGTAAATGATTGAAAACTACACTTTATCGCAGCCTGAAATTCCTACCTGTTGATTTCATTTATTAAGCAAATGAAAAAGGTATTACATTATAACTTCTCCTCGATTTACGACCACAGAAAGTAAATCCAGTGTTTTAAAATGAAACCTAATATCAGGTTGTGTTTTTGTTGACAGTACTTACAACAGAACGCAAATTGCAGAAAATCTATAATACCATTTTCCTACAATATTTGTCTAATGAGAGGAAAAAGATAGTTACAGAGAATTTCAATGAACGCAGACAGAAATGAAGGTTCTGTAAAATACAAGCATTATTACCATATCTCTCTTAAGAACCGAGATCTGAAGAATCTTCTAGGGAATTCTAGGTGGTATCACGGCTTGTTGCAAAGTTATATATGTCACGGCACTTGAATAAATGGATCCGTCAGGACTTTTATTCATTGTACGATCTGATAAAATTTTGAATTAAAAATTAACCGTTTTGCCACAATAATTTTGGAATATATTGTAATATATTCCAATATTATTTTTACTCCACTATAAAATTCAAAAAATAATCCTTCCAGGAAATACCATTGTTCTTTCCGCACAATTTTTCTCTAATTTTAATAAGCTTTTCAAAATATTTAAGTACATTTGCAAAAATATTTTTCACTGTTTTAGTTATTGAGCTTATTCACTATGACGATCTTAAATAATTTTTTTTTTGTGCAAGTTATCACTATGTAATTAAGAGTACATTTTAAAAAATAATTTTAATCCAGCAATAAACAAATGAAGCTTGAAACACTATCATGCAACACTGTTTTAGACTAGAGGTTCGAATTCTCTTTATATAGTTTGAATTTAAGAATATATATATAAAAAAAGATGAGTACTATAGTCGAACCATCCTATCGAACATTTTTTTTCAGATTCAAATTACCAGAAGCAGATGAGATCTGTGCCGATTTATTTATTTTTTTATTTATCGTCTTTATAATAAACAAATATAGATAAAAATAATGTTTCTTTCAAAATAAAAAATAAAAAAACCCTCATTTTAAGCCTCATACCAAGGTTTTAAGTAAAAATTGACTGAAAATATAGATATATCGAAGAGTATAAGGAAAGTGAATTACGGATAAAAACCTTGTAAAAACCCAAAAGAAAATAATTTTATTTGCAAGAGAAAAGAAGGATGTATAATTTACAATAAATAGTAATTTTAGCATATCTTATTCTTGGAATTTTTAGTCGAAAAGAATGATGGGTAATGGTTTAGTAATGATAGCAGTATTTATTTTTGCATTTTCAACAGGAAAGGGAAACTAACATGGCAATTCATTCATAAAAATTATTACTATTTGTTAAAAAGACATTCAGTTGTCTCCTTTTCTTCCAAAGTGCATTGTTTGAGAGATAAGATCTCATTTGGAGTTTCATTTTTCTTTTGTTTTCACCGGATGCAAATTTTTTAAAAACGTTCTTTCCTTTTACCTTCCCGTCGATGTACAAATCACATAAATAAATGCCTTTTGCAACGATCTAAGTTTGATAACTATAATCATATCACATGACATCCTTTGTCAGATCGCTTAGCCTATTTCTTTTTTAAATAAACATTAAAATATACAAAGATGCAGAGCCTTTCATTCTTATAGAACATTTTGAAAAGGTATAAGGGTCAAAATTCCTTTTATTTAAATACATTGTTAAAGAAATATTTTTATAAGTTTGTGACACTATATAGTTATTCAGATCGTTAAATAACAGCACGATATATTTTTCAAACAATGAGTCGTATTTAATGTTTTATGTAAGAACCACTTGTTAGGGAAAACCGTGATTTTTTGACTCTATTACAATAAATAAATAACCCTAAAGACTTAGGTTATTGCAGGATTTGTTTTTATAAGAAATAATATGGACATCTGCTTTTTAATTTCCCATATACGAAGGATACAAAGAGAAAATATTGTATTCTTTAAAAAATTCATTCTCGAGACTTTGAAAATGTTTCTAACCTCTCTAAATCTGAAAAAAAAAAAAAAAGGCATTATATCTATCTGTCTATTCTTCCGTTTATTTGTCAGGAAACACCATAAAAAAGCCTTGAGTTAGACAGATGAAATTTAGTATTTTGCTTTTACAAAAAAATTATCAACCCCCCCCCCCAACGTTATATTTTACCAGCTGTCTAGATTTTTCTGGAGTTAGTAAATTAGGTCCCAATATCCACATTGTTCTACTATGGGCTATTATGGGACCTCATGATTTTCAACCGCGATCGAATGAAGAGGACAACAGCCGAGACAGCACCCTTTCTCCGAGCTTTCGTACTAAATCAAAGGAAGGACGTTTAGCTCCAACGAATTTAAAGTGCAACAGATAGTGGTCAAAAATGAGTGATCATCTGTTTTACACAGTGCGAATTTGAAGGAAGAAATATTTAGAAGTTAACTTAAAAGAAAACTTAGTTAAGCCTTTACTGTTATAATCTATATGCTTATGAATAAAATAAAAATAGACAAATAAAAAAAAAAACCAGAATAATTCGTGACATTTTATTCAAATCCAAGATAAATAATCGGAAATTAAGATTGTCTTTACAAATTTGGAATGACTAATAATATAAGAATACAAACTTAATTTTCTTTCACCTATCAAATAACATACTACGAGTAGATTGTATTTTCTCTCTTATTCTTTGTATTTTATTCTATGTAGGGGAGAAAAAAAAGGAAGTGTCCATTCTTCTTTACTTGTTGAATTATTTTTAATTCATTTTTTGCTGAGAGTGATTTACTTAAAAATGGCATCATCCAAACAGCATATCACTATAATAAAGAATACATAACACATGCAAAAGACTAAAACAACAGCTTGAATGATTTTTTTTTCCCAGCAACAAATCCGAAACATGTTTCAGATCGTTCTAGGTGCTGCTTGAGTAACCACACCCGGGGTCTAATGAACCCCATGTCGGGCTGTAGGGTGGTGAGAGGAAGGGAGGGGGGTCAAAACGATGACGAGTGGGCGAGAGTGATTCAGTCAGTCGGATTTCCTTTTTCCGAAAGTGGCCCAAATTGAAGTGACCCTGAGACAATACCAGAAGGGAAGATCTGTCGAACGGGTGATTCATTTCGTGGGCGAGAGACGCAGTTGACTCACTGGGCAACCGAATGGCGGGAAAAGAAATTTGGAAAGTTCCACAGTTCACACTCATCTCATCTTTTTTTTTTTTTTTTTTTTTTTTTTCATATTAAAAAGAAACACTAAGGACCCACCTTTTAAAGTTAAAAAAAAATCTTGTTTCTGTTATAAAAGTTCCGCCTTTTTCTTTTGTTTGTTTTTACAAAAATAAATCATGTACTAAATAGAAGTTATTAACAGTGGTTTTCATTTTTTTAGAATGTGATCTTCAACTTGCTCCCAATTATAATTGTTCATGTCTATGCTCCTTTGTTCATGTTTAGCCAATTAAAACTGCTTAAAATTAAAACATGGTTGCATCTTGCTGAGTATGTGTTGTATTTTACAACATTTTGAGTGGATTTTTAGCTAAAAATTTACCGAAATGTTAACGTTTTTCTTTAGTAGCTTCAGCGCATATTATCAAATGGAAATAATTTCTACAATTTTTTTTAAATTCTAGAAATTAAATTCTTTGGTGATAAATATTTTATTAAAATACTATCTCTAATTGTTAATATTTTTTTTCTGACAAGTTTCTAGAGAAACATTTTGTTGTTTCAGTAATTTAATAATAGTAAATATTTTGTTCAGCTTTTAGTGCAAAATTACTGCGAAGGTGAAGATTTTTTGCACTTTTTTTTTCAGTATAAATTACAGATTAATTGTGGTGCAATATTGAACAATTTATTGACAATCTAGATGAAAATAAATAGAAAAATTCTCAAAATGTAGGATTTTTTTTTTGAATTAAATTATTGAAAACCAGGAAAGGTTTTAACCATCCTTTTGCTCAGTCATTGCATGGTGAGTTATTAATAAATATATATGCGAGTAGAACTTTCTTTTTCTAACAGAAAACGTTAAAATATAAGATGCTCTTCACTTTTTTTTTTAATTACAGTCAATCACTCCGTTACCACAGAACTAAACCGTATAAACAGGGATTATAGATGGTTTTCACTATTGGCAAGTAAATCAAAGATACTTAAATTGACTGCATTAGTTGCATCTTGGTTGAAGAACATCTTTTTCATCGGCGGAACAAGAAATCTTCGAGGCTCCCTTACTCTTATCGAGCCTGGTGGTAATATCCCGGCTTCGGAACAGGAGGGTTTCATGTTCGAGGCATGATCCCACCGAAGAACCGTCGTGTAAGCGGGTCTATTGCACGTTAAATCCGTTGAGGTGAAACGTTCTCCCGGTGGTGTGGTGTGAAAGTTTGGAGAAGGGGTGCCAGCTCAGGTGTCGTCCTCTTCATCTGACCACGGTTCAGAATTACGAGGTCCATTCCAAAATAATCTTAGTGGTGCTTTAAAACGGAACGTTAATATAACTAAACTAAACCAGGTTCGCCTACATAAAGTTTTCACTTCCGTAATACGATTTATTTATTTGTTTATTTTTACTTTGGAGATTCCAAAAAAGACTTCCGTCTCTCCTATCAGAAAATAAAAAGGCATAAAGGCAAATTTCTAACTAGTTCCTTTTATACACCTTGAAAATATCTGCATAAAAAATTAATATATTGTTTGTTCTCATCATTAATTAATACAAAAAATAAGACACCATGCAGATTACTTCGCACCTCACATTTTTATAGTGCAAAAATATTCTAATTTTCGATGTAAAATTGTCTCATACTAAACCCAGCGTCGGTTTTCAAAAGAACATCCCTTCGCTTCACAAGGGACCGGGTCCACACATGAATGGTTCCTTTGAAGAATTCATCTGGATCTACGGAATGAATGGCATTATCACTGCACAGTGGCGGATTTCCGTCTAAGTATACAAAACAGCTGCCTAGGGTTGATAAGCTACGGGAGGGGGGGGGGGAGCTCAGTCAGGTTGGTTAAAAAATGTTATCTTACTAGTTGCTAAATAAATAAAGTTGTAAAAACTACAATTTTTTTAAATTTTAAAATATTAGGAATCCAACATGTGTTTACTTTAATTTATAAAAAGCATTATTAGATAAATTAAGGGGTAATTATTTACTTACTTGTAATATACAGGAATATTAATCATTGTTTTAATTGGTTCCACTTTACAAAATCCTATAAAATAATTTTGATATAATTTTTGTTTGAAGTTTATAATTTTATTATAATTTATTATACTAGTCAAATTCCTTTATTTGTAAGTAAGAGGATTACTAACTAAAAATTAAATTAATTTTTTCAAAGATTTTATTATTTCAGTTATTTTTTTCTATGATATATACAGGGTGACTCAAAAACCTTGACTGCGGCTTTTATTTCTTAAATTTGATCGCAGACATATACTGTAAATTACAAAGTTGCGTAAAAAAAAGGTGTAAAATGTTATGAAATCGATTAAAATTTTCAGGGCATTAAACTTTAAAAAGTACAAAATTTCCAGTAATATAAAAATTCCCAGTGAGTAAAATGTGCCTCATCCTCTAATAAGGTCATATACAAAATTTCAGAATTTTATCATGAAAACTCTCAAAGATATGTTAAAACCAAGTTGGTGAAGGGTCAATGACAAATTAAAATGCAAATGTTTACAGCTTCAGTGCAGATGACGCGACGCAGGAATGCATCATAAGGAAATAAAATATTCTTTTTATCCTTAGTTTTAAATACAAATTTTAAAATCTATGCTTCCTGAAAAATACTTTAAAATTTTATATCATGAATTATAGAATATAACTTAAAAATAGCAATGTCAATGAACTTGTAAAAAAACTTATGTAATCTTTCCTTTAAGTAATCTTCCTTATGTAATCTTTCCTTCTAAATATTTCTACAAATTTTTAATTCCTTTAAACCAATAAATAGCAAAATAGAACTCATATCCAGGCATCGAAAAGTGGATTTCATTTATGCAGCACTTATGCAGTTTCATATCTTTGAGACTTTTTGTGATTAATTGCTGAAATTTTGTACATGACCTTATTAAAGAATGGGACACATTTTACTCACTGGGAATTTTTTTGTATGGGGTTCGTATAAAAATTTAAATTTTGTATTTTTAAAAGTTTAATCCCTTGAAATTTTTAATCGATTTCATAACATGTTACACCTTTTTTTTACGCAACTTTGTAATTTACAGTATATGTCTATGATCAATATTTAGGGAATAAAAGCCGCGGTCAAGGTTTTTGAGACATCTTGTATATTTAAGAATACGTTGCTATGAAAAATACAAAGTTACTTTAAATTCATCAAATTGCTATAAAAAATTGGAATAAAATATACTGTTTAGATGCTGATTTATTAAAAGTAGGATCTTATTATTGGACTGCTTAGGATCGTACAATGCCCAAGTATTTCACTATTATTATACTACTTAAAATATTGCACCTACTTATATTAGTTTAATGATAATACACACAGACACATCACACTCTTGGATCTCTTTACAAATAATCGTGATAACAAAATTGAAAAGTATCATGATACTATTTATATGCTGGCATATCCTCAGTAAATAACTTTATACGACATTCTTAATGAAGGGGAAAAAAAGCAAAATACATTACAAGGCAGATAATTAGATTCAGAGCTTCCAAATGTGCGCTTAATTACTTCTACGGAAGTAGATGCTTTCTCAGAAATGTATTCCAAAATGTATTCTTTCAAATGTATTTCTTAGATTATTAATATAATTATTAAAATTTTAACATTTTCCCTCAATAACTTCAAAAAATAAAATTGCGCAAAAAGCATTTTTACATTATTTCAAAATTAAAAAAAAAAAGCTTTTTAATAATACCAATTTTATTTCCGTACTTCCTTTTTAATTTTAATAAATTAATAAAATATTAAACACCAATATTTTTTATTGTTTTAGATAGATACTAGCCTATTGTTTTAGATAGATTTTATTGTTTTAGATAGATAGATTTAGCCTGTTACGGCGATATTAGATAAAAAAATCATTTTTGTGCGCACGAGATTGTTGCTATACAATTAAGAGTAAATTTTAAAAATAAATATTGATTAAAAACTTATTCATACTTCGAAATTTCAGGTTAAAAGTATGAATCGTCTTAATTCTTTTGAATTATAAGAGGAGGGGGGGGATGTCGTAATTTTACGGGTAAATCAAGTATAAAAAACATCAAAATGCATCTGTAATTTTTCAAATCTATTTATGTGAGTAAAATAAAAAAAAAAGTGTTTACCGATCTTAAAAAGTTACTCCTTCAACAATTATTTATTAGCAAATCATTGATTATAGTACCCTTCCTTTGCCAAGGAAAAGGCATAAAACAGTACAGAAATTATATCGAAGCAAAGGAGTATTGAAATAATAATAATAATAAAAACCCCGATGGAGCTATACTGATAACAATTTGCTAATTCAGCGCTTTTGAAGAGGTTTCTGATAAAATCTGATCCAGTCAAGTGCGTTAGTCAAAACTTATGAATTTCAAAGCGGTCGGTGTTCTTTTTAATTATCATGTGTAAAAATACTTAATTCATTCATAATATTTTTTTTTAATTCAATACATATAATTGAAAGCGCGGAAAAATGTTTACGTGGAAATAGGGTCATTATTAATAATCAAATGTGTTTAAAATTTATGAAGAATTTCTGAATAACAAGAAGAAATCATTCTCGTTAAAAAAAAAAAAAAAAAACTAAATAAAACATTACACATTTTTTTTATCTTTTGAACTGTATATAACATGGATTGTGCATCAATTTCGAACAATCACTTAATGTTTAATTTAATTTAAAATATATATATGTAATGATATTTTAAACTTTTAATTTCAACTTAATTAATTTCCAAGATTTTATCTTAATTTAGCCCCTAGTAACTTCATTCTAAAATATTCTCTTATTTCGTGATCCAATTCCACTTTCTCTACTTAATTAATTCAAGAGAAGCTTTATAAAATTGCTTAGTCAGCTAAACGCCGATATTTTCACACGCTCGGCGTGAAGGGGTAAAAATGTCCAGTAAGCACATTCTTTCTTAAAAGATCCCTGTGTTTCCCTTACATGTGATTGACATGCGTCAGAAATCCTTATCAGAATCTTATTAATATATTAGCACAATGAAGAAATATTTTCCCTATCAAAATCTAAGGTTATAATATAAGGCGAGGGATAATTCATTTCGCCCTTCTTCCCCACTTCCGCTTTTGTGATGCGCTGTGGCGGACGCACAATGTTCGCGTCTTTGCTTGTAAATAATTATGCTTTCCCGATGGATATTAAAAAGAATTTAAAAAGATAAAAAGTCTCTTCACTGGTCACAACTGTATTCTGCTTAACTTAAAATAATGTTACATATATCTATAAATTTCGTTTAAGTTAATTAAAAACACCAAGATTTAGAAAACAGTGAAATAAAATTAAATTTGTAAAAAATATTTTAATATTGAAAAAAAAAACCTAAATTCAAATATGAACTTCAGCCTTGCTCTTCGTTTCAAACCATCATGCCTGCCGATACTTTTGAATTTTAAGAATGAAGATATAAATTCCCTTCCGTCATTCATACAATATGCACATGTTGTTGTTAACCTTTTTTATCTGTTGTCTGCATGCATTCATTTGATGTTTTATTTTGTAATGTTTCTGTGTGATTTTTGAACTGTTCCCAAATTAATTTTATTCACATAATACATACGATTAGTGGAGAAGTCGTAGAACTCGTTTATCTTCATATTTATAAAAAAAAATTATATATGTGTAGTTTATTGAAGCCCCTGGTGTTTAATCATTGAAGTTAGTTATGGAGAACTAAAAAGATTAAAGGATTATCTTTCATTAATTTATAGTCTCACTTTTTGCCTGTGATTTGTTTTTCTTTATAAAATCGATGAGGAGTTATATTTTTTTTTGCAGCCAACTGAAATGCAAGTTCTCTTAAATCGATCTCAATAAAATCAAATAGTTATGAATCTTAAATTAAGATCAGCTTTATCAGCTTCTTCACCATTTGTTTTTCTTGAAACTTTGATCTTCTAGAATTTTTAAAATGTTTATTAAGTTCTAGAAGGGATAGCGTCGTAATCTTGGTTTAGGAATGTTATATTTTTTTAATGTATATGCTGTATGCTTTTTAATGTATATAATGTATATGCTCAATGCATTTTGCTGATACCAATGCATTATTTTTTTGAATTCGTCATATCAAATTTCGAATATATTATTTGAGTTGCTATATTAGTGACAAACTCCTCCACATCAGAAAGTTGAACTCATCTACACAATGTATTTTGGAAAATAAAAATAATCCAATCTATTGTGTTATTCTTACTTCTATTTTCAAAGAACAGAGTAAAAAGCAGAGAGAAATACTCCTATTTGTTAGGTAAAGATTCCCTTCCAAGCTATTAATATTTAGAGTTCCTGCGGATAAAAAATATATATTTTCCAACATTATTTGTATTTGCAAATGTTTTCTGTGATTTTTTTTTTTTTTTTTTGTATTTTAAGTTTTATTGTCAGTTTCATGTAATGGATATTTGTTTTATGTTTTTTTAAATATTAGCATTTTTTCTTTGTTTCAATTTTTTATTTAAGCCTTTTGACCATGGTTAAAAGTATGATTTATCAATAATAATTTACCAATAAAGATTTATTTTATGAATATTAGATATCTGTAGCTATTAATTTCTGCTATTTATTTATGCAATATAATTAGATAAATACACAATTTTTAATCACTTAATATATGCGTTTATTGTAATAATAGAACAATTGTGGATTTATCAGCTAAAGAATTGTTATATATATATACTGCAAAATATTTAATGTTTCCATGTACCTTACAGCTTATGAATGCAATAGTTTTTCTCCTATGCTTATTATTACAGTTTATTAAGAGAATTATAACTGGTTTGCCATGTACTTTTTATACAGATAATTAGCATAGATGACTGTAGAGACTTTTTTAATTTGCAAGATATATTAAGTTTACATTTCATAAGATAACAACTGTGCATATTTTCAGAGTAAAATCATTTTCAGAAGTTCATTCCTTATTTAACTAAATGTTATTTCTTTCATATAATTTGCTTAAATATGTATTTTAAATTTAGTTACATAAATATAATTTGAATTGAATACTGTTCAGCATTTTTTTAAAGTTCAACATAAAGACCTAAATCATTGAATCATTAGCAACAAGACATCTGTTATGTTTTGTTTCTGCATCAAAATTTAGTTCAGATAGTATATTTTTGTGCACTGTTATTTTTTTTATATTTTCCAATTTATTTTATAGTTAATTTCGGTAAATAATTCGGAAAAATACAAAATTATAAATAAATTGAATAATTATTTTAAAACTTATTGGCTTACGAAATTAACATAATTAATATAATGCATTAACTAACTGATCGCAGGTCCGAACGTTTCTTTAATTACAAACAATACTGACACATTTGAAGGAAGGAAGGAAGGAATGAGGTTTGTTTTCCGGCGTATGCTCCTGAACGGATTCTTAGCTTGTGCCGGGTTCACAAAAATCCAAACTCGAATATCACAAAAATTTTTAAAATCTGCCAGAAGCCACAAAGAAAGCCAACATAGCCTTCACTTTGTCACAACCCTGAACGGAGAAATCACAAATCCAGTCAAAAGAGAGTGGAACACAACCCAACTTAGCACGGAGAGAATTTCTCGCTGTCTCATATCTACTGCAAGAAAGAACAAAATGTTCACAAGTTTCATGAATCTGGCAATGGGCACAATTTGGTGATTCAATGAGCCTACATTTATGAAGAACTGCATTTACTGGAAGAGTCCTAGATATTAATCGTAAAATTAAAACCTCGTTATATCTAGATAAATTGAGTTTTTTAATATTGAAAGCACCAAGCCATTTGTATTTTCCATAGTATTTAGAATTTTCCCATTCTAAATCTTGTTTATGTCGTACGATTTTAGTGAATACCGAACAAGTGTCTTCGGGCGAGATCCAGTCACAGATATTAGAAGAAGTTAAAGCTTGCTTAGCTAACTCATCAGCCCGTTCATTTTCTGCAATTCCCACTTGGGCAGGAGTGTATATCAGTTCTAATGAGGAACATATCTTTAAGGCATCAAATATAACGCGGCCCACAAAAAAGGCACTTTTGGGAGAATGCAAGTTTAGGCATCTCAGGGCTGTCAAATTAGATAAACTGTCAGTCAATAAAATATAATCTTTATGTTCTTTGACAAAGTTCATTACAGCCAGAGCTATAGCAAAACCGTCCCCTGAAAACACAGAGTTAATGTTGTGAACCGTTCCCTTAATGACATCCTTCGAGGAGCAGTTTATAGCCGCCACCGCAGTAGAATTCTCATTCTTGGATGCGTCTGTGGCCAGGATAATTTGATTTGGGGGTAGATGTGATTTGAACTCGGCGAACAAACGTTTAATTGTAGTCGTATCCAAGCTCCTTTGTTGGAAGCCGAAGTCATGGGTTTTGATGGTAAAGTGCTTACAATCATCCCAACTAACCGGGACCATAATCGGGATTATTTGGTCCAGGGACAGGTTTTTTTGATGGCAATATTCTTCTAAAGTGCCTGCGCAGTTAAGTCTTTGGAAAATGCGGTTAGAGATAACAGACTTCACCTCGGAAATTGATCTCGAAACTTCTGTGTATTCGCGGGCTGAGAACTGATTAACAAAGAATAACACGTTTTTCTTTTCAAACCTAAGTCTCATATTTATTTCATTTGATATTTTAAATAAAATTGGGATAGGTGTCCACCGTGGGAGTCCAAGAGCAAAACGAAGGATGTTGTTCTGTATCGTTTGTAAAGCTGCAAAGCCAGCTTTATTCGTCATGCCAACCGTATGTGCTCCAAATTCCATGGATTGTGTGATGCACGCATTACATATATTTATCAAATTAGATGCGTTTGCACCCCATCTGGGAGCGGCCAAACTTTTGATCACATTTAACTTTTTAAAGGCTTTAGTTTTGATCTGGTCGATATGTGAACGGAAAGACAAGGTTGAAGCAAACTGAATGCCTAGATAGCGAACATTATTGGACCAAGGGATACTACAGTCGCGAAAAAGGACTACAAATCCCACTGGCTATTTACGAGATGAGAGGTTTATAATATTACTTTTCTGGGGAGCAATATCCATATGCCATTCGTCGCACCAGCTTTCCAGTTTAGTAACACAGAACCGCATCTTATTTTTGATCGCTTCGATATTATTTTCTTCAACTAATATAAAAATGTCATCTGCATATATAAAGCAAAAAATATCATTGGGTAAAATGCTATATATGTCATTCATAAAAATTGTGAAGAGCAACGGGGAAAGAACACTTCCTTGCGGAACGCCCCTTTCGTGCTTAAAGAGTGATGAAGACACTCCTCTCCATGAAACAAATGCTTTCCTTTCATGTAAGAATTGTGTGATCCACAGGGCAATATTACCCTTAATCCCCGATTGTAAAATTTTAAGCATCAAGCCGTCATGTCATACGTTGTCATACGCAGACTTTAGATCGAAAGACATAACATACACAAGTTTCTTATTAGCTCTGGCTGTTAAAATTTTATTGAGTAGGGCTGCAGAGAGGCTGTCACAGCCTTTGTACGGGAGGAACCCAGCATGAAAAGGAGAGAAAAATCTTTTTTCCAAATAATACCGCAAAAGCCTGTCCAGAATAATCCGTTCGAAAATCTTTCCCAATACTGATGTTAACGCGATGGGTCTGTAGGATGTGATCTCTGCTGCATTTTTCTTGGGTTTTAAAATAGGAATAATCTTCGCTATTCTCCAGCTTTCTGGAACAATCGTGTTCGCCCATAAGTTATTGAATAAGTCGAGAATTTTAAATTTATTTTCATCGGAAAGACAAGACAACATTTTCTTATTTATCTTGTCCCTGCCAGGGGATTTGTTTTTCGTTCTATTTAATGCGTTTTGAAATTCCCTATAGGAAAACGGACGGTTCAAACTCATTTCATCATAATTTTCTGGATCATCTACTGAGAAATCTAAAGGAATACGCGCATTTGGTGCTCTCTTAATTAAGTTAACTGCAATTGCATTTGCTTGAGCAATCGGTGCTATCAGAGTAGTACCCGAAGAGAGAACAAGATTGGATTCACTGGGAGACTCATCTTTGTTTAGTAGGGCTTTAACAATGCTAAAAGCCTGATGGGAAGAAGCTACCTCCTGACAAGTTTTCTCCCAAAAGCTGCGTTTTTTACACTTGACATACTTTCTGAGAACTGCCGCCATTTCCTTATATGCAGTCCAGTTTAAAAAGGAGGGATATGATTTAGCCTTTCTTAACAATTTCCTTTTAAGGGCCTTGAGGTAGTTACATCTAGCATCCCACCAAGGACAGTGCGAGTGCATTGATTTAGAGAACGAGTACGATGATGAGTTTGCGCTTACCTGGAAGATATTAGTAAGTCTATCGAGGGAAGAGACATCCCCATGACCTTGAAGAAGAGCATTGACCTTCTTTGAGAATTGGTCCCAATTGATGTATTTTCGAGTATAGAGAGACTTTGCATCTAAATTGCAAAGGGAAATAAAAATGGGACAGTGATCGCTGTTATACATATCATGCGAGATCTCTATATTAATCTTATTGATTATATCTGCGGAGCAGATGGACAAATCTAATAACGAAGGGGCTTGAGTCCCCTGGTATCTGGTATATTGTTTCATGTTAAGCAAGCACATATGTTTGGTGCTGATCCAATCCAGAACCCGGTTTGCATCGGGAGATAAATGATCGCTCCCAAGTGAATATTAAAATCCCCCAGTAAAACGAAAGGAAAAGAGATTTGCGAGTATAAGGATTCCAACCAGTTGTCATCAAATTTACCTCCAGGAGAGTAAAGATTGATAACCGTGAGTGGGAATTCAGAATTTGGACCCATCCATATTTTAACCGCTAAGACCTCCACTGTTGACGGAGAGAGCAATAATCTGGGCTGGAATATTCTGTTCTACTGCAATTAACAGTCCACCTCTAGTAGAATTTTGTCTTTCAGCTCGAAAGATTTTTTTGTTTTTAAGAGAAAAGGATGCAGACGCATTGAGCCATGTTTCCTGCAAAACTAAACACTGGGCCGACGAAAAAGGAGGGGCCTGCAGCCAAGGGATCTTATTTTTGATCCCCCTAACGTTCCACTGAATAAACCTCATGGAGAAAGAAAAAAAAAAAAACTTTAAATTTTTTCCCCCTTTATTTGAATTAACCGATACCCGAGAAGTCCTCCGCAACACTGAAATGATTTATTTCAGCAAGGGACCGTTGATCGTGCACAACGCCTGGGCTCAGTACGTGACTGTATTCAAGACTGGATTCCAGAAGGGTAATTTTTGATTGCAGCGAGTCAATCGTTGCCCTTTGAGTCTCGATTTGTTTCCGGAGAGTAATATTCTCTTCAACCTGTTTCTCTAAATTTCCCTGAATCTCCCCAATACTTGCAATGCACTGTCTGTTGACTTCCTGGAGTTTTACGAGCTCATTCCCTTGGGGTAGCAGAGCAGAAATTAGTTTTGTTAAGTCCTGTAAAGCTGAGTAGAGGTCCGTTATTTGTTTTTTGGGGACTTCGGCACACTGGACCGGCGGATCGCCCTTTACCTTTTGTGCAAAAGATTGCGATTTTGCAATCCTCCTTACTTCCAGAAATGATATGTCTTTTTCTCTGACCAGATTTATAATCTCTTTTTCTAGACTGTAAAAAACTACATTTTTTGTCGAGAGCATCGTGAGCCTCTTCGCATCTAAAACATTTAGTGGGTAACTTACAATCATCGGCATGTGAGCCCCCACAATTTTTGCATCTTTTATCTTGTTGACACCGGAGCTGTGTATGACCGAATCTTAAGCATTTATAACAAACCTAAGGATTTTCAACAAATTTAGTCACTTTGAAGATGAGTCTGCCGATTTTTATTTCAGAGCGATTTGTTTTTCCAATTTCTTCAATAAGAACAATTGGGATAGGTTCTACCGTCCCTTTCTTTTTAAATCTAACTATTTTTGTTGTGATAATATCCTGTGAAGATAGTTCTTCATTAATTTCTACTATGCTGAAATCCGTGTCTACATCACGGATGATGTATTTTGTTACAATATTCGTGTCAATGATTCGAATCCTTGCTTCCGGAACACTCTTTACAAAATCAGTTACTTTCTCCACTGAGCTTAAGTGCCGAGTAACTAGAACCAATTTTTTGTATTTGTTTAGGGAAAAGGTGTCTTCTTTATGGGTAAGTGGTCCGAACGTGGCATTGATTGTTGTGGGTTTAATCCATGGCGACGGACCATTATTACTATCAATGCACAATTTTATTTTGGGGCAACCCCTTTGAATTGCAATGTTGGCTTTTTCATACTCCGAGAACACATTTGTTAATATGTAGTTTATCTTCCTATCCTTATATTTCCCCTCAGACTCAAAGTCTTCTGGTTTCCTCCTCATCATTACTGACGAAGAATCTAATAAGATGCAGCCAGAATCAAAAATAGCAGAAACCGAAACAATTAATAAGAAAAACTAGAAAAATCCTACCTTGATTTTTCAGAAATCCAGTGCCAGCCACCTTGACACCCCAAAAATAAAAAGAAAAACTTCAGCTGAAGTCAACGCAAAAACTGAAAAGCAAACTAGGAAACACCCCCAACAGAAACGCCATTTCGCTTTGTTTAGAGAAAACAAAAAGCAAAAACTGCGAAAAAGCCAATGGCAAAAACAAACACACAAACAAGCACAGCCTTCACTTCTAGCTGCCTTCCTTCCACACACCAAAAATTAATTCAGACTGGAGAGCCGGAAAAACACAACCTTCTTCCTTCTTTTCTGTCAATCACCCTCTTCAGCAAATTTCGACACATTTGAACTTGAATTGCAGTTTTCATTCTTTGTTTACATATAGTGTTGCCAGTTATTAAACAAATGCTTATCTTCGACGGAATTTTATTGTTACGAGATATTTTATATCATATATATTTATTTTTATTAGCTGGATTATTAATATTAAAAATTTTATTTTATAGCTATATAGAAAAATTGAATATTTTCAGAGTTTCTTTTTATACTACCTAATATTTTTTTTTTTTTTTAGTAGAGCAGCATATGAACAACTAAATTAGCAACTAGTGAAATATTAATTCATGTAAACAAATGTGATTTACATTGCGGCTTATGAGTGAATTGAAGTATATTGATTATATCATCGGTTTATCTGAATTAGATGAATCATTTTTTAAATAATTTTTTTTACTTTAACTTAGAATATAAAGTAATCTAGTTAATCAAAACACTGGCATATTTTCTTTTCTGCTATTATTACCTACCTTAAGATGTCGATTGTCCAAATCGCTGAACTTAGTGGTCATAAGGATAGAATTTGGTCTGTTTCTTGGAATCCTTCAGGAACATTATTAGCTAGCTGTGGGGCTGATAAAACTATTAGGATTTGGGGAAAATCTGGAAATTCTTGGGAATCTTTAGCTATACTTACTGATGCTCATCTCCGGGCGATTCGTAGCGTTGCTTGGTCACCAAATGGTTCATTGTTAGCATCTGCTAGTTTCGATGGTACCACTTGTATTTGGGATCGTCGGGGCGGTGAATTTGAATGTGTAGCCAATTTAGAAGGTCATGACAATGAAGTTAAAAGTGTTGGATGGTCAGCCTCTGGACGTTTCCTTGCCACTTGCAGTCGAGACAAAACAGTTTGGATTTGGGAAGTTGAGGAAGACAACGAATATGATTGTGCTAGTGTCCTTGCCTGTCACAGTCAAGATGTTAAACGTGTTCGTTGGCATCCTCTTGAAGATATTCTTGCATCTGCAAGTTATGATGATACTATTCGATTTTACAAAGAAGATGTTGATGAATGGGCTATGTTACAAACCCTAACGTCTCATACATCCACAGTATGGGCCATTGATTTTAATAATGTAGGTGACATGATGGCATCATGCAGTGATGATAAAACTGTAAAGATATGGCGGCAGTATCTTCCTGGAAATTCAGAAGGTGTTCCAACTACTGGTGAAGATCCAGCATGGAAATGTGTTTGCACTTTATCTGGATATCATGAACGAGCTATATATGACGTTTCATGGTGCCCAGCAACAGATCTAATAGCTACAGCTTGTGGTGATAATGGCATTCGAGTATTTAAGGAGGCTCCAGATTCAGATCCACATTCACCTACATTTAATCTAGTTGCTGCTGATAGGGATACTCATGATCAAGATGTGAATTGTGTGCACTGGAATGCAAAAACTTCAGGATTATTGGCATCAGGTGGTGATGATGGCATTGTTAGGTTATGGGAAGTGAAAGAATAAGTGATTTTGAGAAATTTTAGGACACAAAACAGCTGTTAAATTTTTAATGTTTATTATTTGTGGATGTATAAACTGTCTGTGTATATTTTGATTCCTCGCAATATTACTGATCAACTAATATGCCATTAGTTCCTCTCCTCCCAATCATTATCAATATTTTTGCTCTTTCATGAACATTTGTATTCAGTTTGTTAAACTAAAACATCTTTTAAATCTAAAGGATTTTTATGAATCATATTAATTATAATATATGATATTTTCATTTCAAAGTATATCTTTTTTAAAAAGAAAATGGATACATGTATGTAGCAAATTTCATTATCTCAAAAATGCCACATGCTGTCTTAATTTTTTTGTAATATAAGATGCTAATAAGATGATGTCTTTGTATATCAAGTTTGTATTGTAGTATTGTACACACATAGTATCATTATGTATTAAAATAATGAATTTTAATTCCATTAAAATGTATTAAACTTGTGAAATTTATATAGTTTACATGCACATACTGCTTGTTATTAAATTTTGGATTATATTTATCAGATTGTTAAATACATATGTAGATTGTTAATTTTTACATTTATTTTCAAATAATTTTTTAAAGTTTAATAATTTTGTGCAGAGCTATTCTTTAATGATAATATACCTCATAAGTAAACAGTGTCAGATCTTTTTATATGAAGTATTTTGAATGATTTAATATTTGTTTAATTTTGTATGTTTTCAAATGATTTAATATTTGTTTAATTACTTTTTTTTTTTCAAAAATTTTGCTGATATATAATAATCAGTAAGTTGAATGAGCATTCAATTGAAATAATTTAAATCATAATCTAATATTGCAAATTTAAAATTATTTAAAAACAGCTAGACAAAAGTAAAACATTTAGATTGTTAATTTTTGGTGAACTATGCTTATTAGATTTTCTTTTCTGGTAAAAATATATAGATTGATAGAAGATTGATGTTAATTTCATTTTATTATTGAAATGAAACTGCTTGCTATTTTGGTAGGTATGTATAAAATAGGCTCCTAATTCATTTTCACTTTTATATAGTTAATTCAAAATGCAATCAAATATCTATATATCGAACTTAAGAGCTCTTGGAAAAAATCATTTCACATACAGAAATATATATTAGAAAGTTTTCAATATTTTTTTTATTAAATAAAGAAGGCATAATTAATGTTTTAGAGCTAAAAAAAGACTTAATTTAAACTATCAAATCAATTTATTTTAAAAAAACTGTATAAATATGAATGAAATTTGCAAAATTATTTACACTGTACTATATATATATATATATATATATATATATATATATATATATATATATATATATATATATATATATATATATATATATACCAAAAACAAGACTAAATTAAAAAAAATAATAAATAAATCTTTCATTTTTATTAAGCTACCTTTTGTGCTTAAAGATTTCTGCTAATGTATCATGTTCATTATAAGAAAATCTTGACTAGGTAAATGGAATTTAAAACAAAAATATCTCTGTAAGTTAGGAAAGGGTTGAGTAGAACAGAATATAACTTAACAGTTGATGTTAATTGTTTTTTCTAAATTACCTTCTGTTTACAAACAGAATAGTTTGTTTTTCTTATTTAATTAATCCTTGGATGCTTTTTGACTGTATTAAGTGTTTATATTTTATTATGTTTTTTAATTTATTGAAACTTTATTCACCATATGGAAAGTGTTTTCTAGCAAAAATTCAGAGTTCTTGAAAAAAGTTTGATATATACAAGTTTTCAATAAAGAGAGAGGGTTCTTTGGAACTTTTAAGACCATTTATAGATAGAAAAAAAAGAAAAATTTTGAGCAAATTAAAAAAATTTCAATTGGTATTCAAATTTAGAAATATATATAATAATGAAAAAAATTTGTTCATCAAAATGCTTTAAGAGAACATGCTAAAAAATTTGTAAATTAAAATAATTATGATATCTATAATGTATGATAAGTATTCTATATTACATAGACTGTCTCTTCTTTATCATAGACTATAGATTTTAATAGAGTATGTAGTTTTGCTGTATGGTATTAGAAATCTTATTTAAAAAATAAACAAATGTCTACCATAAATTATATCTGGTTTAGAATAATACTCTTTTAAATACATTTTTGCCAAATATGTATATATTGTTGTTTAGTAAATATGTAATAACTATTTCAAGTAGTGTTATTTCTTAATTAAATAGAACCCAATTGTGGTGATATATTGTAATAATGGTTTATTTGCATTTGATGCAAGTTCAGAATTGAGAATATTAAGCTGCTTTGACAAATAGTATGGAGATTGTTCGAGTTGAATATAATTTGTTTGTGATAATCCTAGAAATTTTTACTTATGCATTGATGTTATCCAGTGTTATATTGAAGAAAAATAATCAAGTATTTCAGATATGAGATACTGTGCATCATAATCATTTTTTGCTAATGTATTGTTGATTCACAAATCTGATATAAGTTTTCAGATATTCAAATTTTAAAATATAATACTTTGTTACCCAGTAGATTGAACCCTAATTCATAATTAAACCAAGTGTCCCAGCATTATCTTGAAGTTCTGTCATCTGTTGTCAAATCTTTAATTCATTAAAATTTGATATATTTGTCATTAATTGGATGTGTTAGTTGCAGAATGACTTGCAAAATCATGATGACAGCTCTGTGTAAAAACATTTTGATCATAATAAACTTCAGCTCTTAAATTTGAAAATTTTGACTCAATATAATTTTTTCTTTTGAATTTGAAAATTTGATGTTAAATGAACTTCGGCATGATTTTTCTTAGTTAAGAAAAGATAACTCTTTTATAGCGATAAATATGTCCACACAAACAGTTTTTAACCACTTTAGTTGTATAAAATTTAAAGTTAAAAATATTGATATTTTCTATAAATATCTAGGATCTTATATTTATGTGCCATATTTTGCATTAAATAGTTATCTTATGAATATTAATTTAATTATTGGAAAAAAGTTATAGCATAATATCATGTTTTGGGCTACTGCATTTCCTAAAAACTACTATGTATATCTACTGTTTTATTTTCTGTGTTTAATGATATGATGATTCATTATTTAATTACCTTATATGATATTTATCTCACTGCATTAAAAATGAGAATGTATTTAGTGTGTGGTACAGAAAGTGCTTTATGTACTGAGAAAATGGTGCAGTAACATTCTGTATGATGCTATGAAAACATTATTAAAATAAAAATGAATTTTATATAAGTCATTATGTATTTTTTTAATGAAAATTACTTCTAGTTTTGATTTGGTATATTGATAATTAAGAAAGTTGAAGTAATAATATGCCATTTCAATGGGTAAATACACAATTTCTTTAGAAATGAAACAAAGATTCTGCACTCACTTTTATTTTACAAATGTCAAGATTTTTTTTTTTTTTTTTTTTATCTAGAGAAAGATAATCTAAAATAAATGACAGTATTGCTGTAGAGTACTAAAGGCAAAAAATTAATATTGTCACATTTGCTAACAAATAATTTTATTATTTAATCTATTAGGACAATTATTTCGAACAATATAATTAAAACTGAAACTTTTGATTGCTAAGACTTATTTGTATGCATTGGCTAATTATATATATAAAAAAATTTATTCCTTTTAATAATGCTTAAAAATCAATTTATTGTGCAAATGTTGTTGCTAAAAATAAATACAAAATTACTATAAATTAATTTTTTCAAACCCTTTTTTTATTTCTTATCTTCATTGTAGATTTGATATAGACAGAGTACTAAATAATACAAAAACCTGTAAGAAAAAAATTGTTGCATTTGTACTTGGATACTTGACATAGAAGTCAATAAGTTATCACTTTTCTTCAAAACTATTGAAGAATCATCTCTTTCTTGATGTTTATGTATAGCTGTTTTCGAAACTGCTAAAGTATTATTCAGTGGTCAAAATAGCCATTTTAAGATGTGAAAGTTAACTCAATAAAATGTGAATCAAATTTTAAATTAAAAAAATTGATTAAGCAATTATTCCACAAATTCTCCCATACTTTTCTATCAAATTTAAATCAAATATACATAAACATCACCTTATGCTGCTTTTAAAAATAATAAAAGAAATTATCTAAATCTTAATTTGTTATATTTAAGTTTTATAAGTGTGCAAAATATTATTTGTAATAAGAAATCAACATTGATTTAATAATATATAAATAAATAGGGAACATAAAGAATGTAGTTACAACATTAGTTTTTTCTATAAAGTATCCGGTGAATTATACAACATTTGAACTTTTTGCTGTTTCTAATGAAATGTTATTTTACTTCATATAAAAGAGAGAGAAAATCTTTATTTGTAGGAGTTTTGACTATCAATTAATCAAAGTACACTTTGTGGGGTAATTCATACAGGTTATGCGCAAAATTTAAAGAAATCAGAAATCATTTTTCAACTTTAAAGCCTGTAATTCTAAAGCAAGCACTGCAAAAAGAATTCCTGCATAAAATTTGAATTTCAGATATTCTACACCACTGGCATTATTTGATAATAATACAATAATCATTTATAAAATGTGTTTATACTACACAAATTCACAGAAACTATTTTAAAAAGTGTTATTGAAACAGGGTTTGATTATACAGTGCTATTTATTACTTTTTTAGACTCTACTTAGTAGTCTGTCGAATTTTACCTCCTCTTTTGCTTTGAAGACAATTAGTTAATATCTTCATTTTTCAAACCTCAAAGGTTTGCTGTAATTTTAGATAAACATTCATCAGGTCTCAAATTACAGTGTGTTTTAGGGTATAATAGATGCACTAAATTCAGCTAATTTTGAAGTCTGTGTGTGACCATATTTTTTGTGGTTGAAGAATATAAAGTTCTTGGCTTCATTTCTTGGAATTTGATAGAAACCTGTACTTGTGAAATTTATTAGTCTCTTGTATATGATTATGAATAAGAACTTATATATATATATATATGTATATTTATAGCAAAGTTGTGCAATATTTAATAGAAGTTTTATTTAATAATACTGAATGCTTTAAGATTTCTATTGAAATCATGTAAAATTGGTTAAAAGAACAATAAATTATTTTTCAAACATCCAACAAGAATAGATAATTGTAGATTTGTATTCTATTTTGAGATATTATAAAAATAAAATAAAATACTCTCTTGTTATCTTATCAAAATCATAGGTTGGAGTTTTAATAATGATGAATGCTAAGTTGTCAATATATAATTCAGAAATATGAATTGAAATTACATATTAATGAATTGTATATTTCAAAGATGTTTATTTTTGGAAATGCAAATATCATGATGCATTTATCCTATTTTATTTCTAGGCAAAGGAAGATATTATCTTTATAGACAATTTTTAAAATTATTATATAGACAATTTTTAAAAATCTAAGAATGATATCTTATTATAAATATTCGAACTTTAATCAAACCAAGTAGATATATAACTAAGCAACACAAAAGTAAAACACTTTATTTACATACATTTATGCATACAAATTGCTTTAATATTTCAGATAAACTATTACTATCTTATTTTTTTAATGAAATCAAATAATGTTCATTTTTTTTTTGTTGCTAAAATTTCCTTTACTATCTAAAAACACTTCATAAAATTTAGACAGTGATACAAAACTATGAAACAAATATGCCAGTCAATGTTCATATGTGTATTCCAGTGTCTCTTTCAAGCAGCTGGGCAATTTTAATACAACTTGGTGCTTATTTTTCACTCCATAAATAAAAAAAATATTTTAACGATATACTATTACTATAAGATATAATACTAGTACCTTCAAGAAAGGTAAGTAGTTAAATAATGATAATTGACTTGCAGTTGATTCAGAAGTCTGAAGAAATTCTTGTACTGAAGCCATATATTTATTTATCACTGATCAACTTAAATTACTTCAATTCAAACTTTTAACTGCCAAAATACTGTACTGACTATTGATAAGATTAATTTGTCTCACCCTAAAATTATACATCAATGTTTTAATTATATAACTACTTGAAGATATATATTCTAAAGATGAATGGTAATGCCTATTATTTTACAGACTGCATTTAATGACAAAAGATTTAAAAAGAAACATAATCTGAAAAGTGAAATATTAATCAACACAGAACAAATTTACTCTGTTGATGCATACAAGTTTCATTCTGGAACATAGCAGCTTCTACTTGTTTCCATTATGGGTTCTAACAATTTATATACAGCTCTCCTATATTTTCTAGTTCATTTTTTACAAACTTTGTAACAGTAGTTTGTTTTTAACTTTGTGCTCTATGAAATATTAGAAACAGTTTTAAGTTTATTTGATATAGCTTTAGCAAACAATGCAAATATTAATATGTTGTTCAGTTGTTTTCATGGACAGTGTTTTATTTTTTCTCTTTGGATTCCATATAACTTAAATAAAAAGAAGTTTTTTTTTTTTTAATGAAATAAACTTACATGTTTACCTTCAGCTTCCATAAAACCACCTATTTATATTCATATCATGTATATTTTTGTCAAATTTGAGTATAAGTTTTTTTTAACTATTGAAATCTTAAATTTATTTGGAAGAAGACTATTAAAAAAGCACGATAAGGATAATGATTCAGTGAAGTCTTACCAAAATATCCTCTAAAAAAGCCATTCCATAATTCTATTTCGAAATTTTTAGTATTACATTTTTTACATTGCTGATTATTTTATATTTTTCTTAAATATTCAAAATCAGTTTTATAGAAAGTGACAAGCATAAAATTTTGCAGTGTTTTAAATTTTTTTAAAAAAATGTAGAATCCAACACATACCATTATAAGAATTTTCTATCAAATAGTTGTGCTCTCAATTCTGTTTTATAAGGATTTATTCACTTTTATTTTTAGAAAATAATTAAAATCAAGAACTTAAAAAAAATTATATGTGTTTATTTAGTAAACCAAAGATTATATGTAGGAGGTGATCCACAGTCCTAATTTGAGAAAGATCAGGAATTTCATACTTTGTGCTTATATCCATAAAAAGAAACCTATCAAGCATATGAATTTTCATAACTTTTATATAAATTATTATAATATTCAAAATGAAATAATTGCTCAATGTTTTATCAAAAGTTTGACTGTTTTCAAAATATTATAACTAACTTTTAAAGAAAATGCATTTAAAGTAGAACATTTTAATGAAAAATATATTTTCATTTGAATTCGAAGTCAATTAGAAACCTAATGCAATGACAATAATAAGCTTTCAATTGTGAAAGAAAAAAAAAGTTACTCTCAAATAATAATTTAATTGATGTTATGTGGTAAAAAAAGAATTTTTGTTTAAATACAACTTATTACGCTAGTCTAGATATGAAAAAAACTGCTGATGCATTTCAAATGTACTTAATAACAATATTCAATAACTTTTATTCATCTACAACCATTTAGCATATCTTAGGTATTCAGAACATTAAGCATTATATTGATATTACTTTATATATATCAGTTACACTTATAGAGGCCATTTCCATTGGTTGGTAGGTGCCTCAGTCTCTAAAGGTTGCCATGGTTTCCAGGAAATCATTTTTCTCGCTAATGTCAGTTCTTTCTCAGCCTGAAGGATGAGTTCTTCTGCTTGACCACCGTTTATCTTTTCTTCCATTTTCAAAACATCAGGTTCTGTTTGGACAACAGCAAGTCGTTCTTCCACAAGTTTTGCGGTGTGCACACGGTATGCTGAATCTTTTGGAATATTCTCCAAAGCACGTAATATTTTATTGTAATAGCTCGTCAATACTCGATGTGGGTTTTTAGAAACGGCCAAACCAGTAAGGTTGGTGCATTTCTTAACAGCACCGGCCATTCTTAAAAAAATGATTATTATAACAAAACTAGCCTTTAACCTTGTTGTAAATATTTGCTTTAACTTTGCAGTAGTAGTTGTAGTCATGAATGTATGGAGATTTATTTTAAATGTTTATGGCTTTCTCAAAAATATCGGTAAAATGTAACAGTTTTAAGAATTTCTTTTTATAACTATTGTTCTTTTTCATATTACTTATCTTATCCAGCACATTTATAATTTCAGGCAGAAGTCACTTCTATTAAGTTATGACAATTAGTCGTTTGCCCTGAAAAAGCCTTTTTGATGCTTTTGGAGTATTTGTAAGTTTTAATTTATCAGAAATCTTCAGATAAGCTCTTTAACAGTGGTACATCCCTGACACTTGAAAGACCTGATTCATATTTTCGGAGAACATTGAGCATAAACTTCTCTAATTTTTTTTATCTGGCGATATAATTTGGATTATTTTTCCATCCGTGAAAGTACACATTAATCAAGAATAAAACTTGAGAGCATTTTTAAAAAGAAATGTCTTTGTAATTACATAAAGTGGTTTTATTTTCAAATAATTTTGGTTTTATTTCCATAATTATATTCTCATGCCATGCTGTCTGAAAAAAACCAAAAGAAAGCATTTTACCTTTTGCATGGCAACGGTGACTTTTTATTTATATTTTTTAAAGTGCATGCCCGCTTAATGTAAACATTCAGAAATTGAAATGCCTTTTCTTAAATATTTACTATTCAGTTTCCATAAACGTTGATATGTCTCATAAATTCATATTTTAAAAAGTTTGTTGCATCCGACTAAATGAATTCTTCAAATTCCCTATGTAAACATTTCTACGGATAGGAATATATGCAATTATGTGTGTAAAAACCATGTACAATTGTATTTGAATTTCGCTATAATTTAATATAGCGCTTATAGAAATTGACATTCTTTAAAAAGAAACTCATTTAAGATGGTCAGATTTTCAATTCAGCGTTGTACTCAATTTCGAGAATCATTCGTTAGCGCATTTGCTCACTTGGGAAGTAAATCATGGTACCCTGGTCATATGTATAAAGGTATGTTATTGATACTGAACTATTCTTATTCTTTTTTATTGTAAAGGAAAAAAAATCTTTATACTAATCAACACGATGCATATAATCTTTTTTTAAAAAAATTCATTACTGTTCAATATTTAAAAATCTTATTCACTAATGATATGAAATATGTATACTGTGTAATACCGATTCTTTTCAGTATTGAGAGGTATGGCAATATTATAGGACATGTTTGCAGGCTTACAGTAAGAATTTTTATTATTTTATATTACCCATGCTTCAGTGGCGGACTGTGAAACACTAAAAAGTGTGTTTCTTGCATGCTCATTTATTCTGTGACTCTATTAACATAAACAGATTCATAGATCAAATGAGTGGGTATCCTTCACTTGTGAATTATCGTTCACTTTGTTTACTTTTTGATGATAACTCTGGTGATTACCCATAAGATAGATACCGTCCTTTAAAAATGCTTAGATGAAGAAAATAGTGGAATAAATTTTTTTTGACAGAGAATAATAAATTATCAAACTTTTTCATAAATATTATAAAATGTTCATAAGGTATTATAATAATAAAGAAATAAATATTACTTTCAAACTCCTTGCAGTGACTAAAAAAAGAAATATTTCCAATATAATAATTGAATTAAAAAACATGCCAATGAGTGGTATATGCCAGTTGAAACCTGTTTAGGAGTTTGAGAATATCTATCAACTTGACAAATGATACATTGATGGAATTTGATTGGCTTAGCCATAAAAATGAAATGAAACTGTCTTAAAAATAGGAGGCTGGGTACTAGCAGATTAATGTCTGTTTCAAATTCAGTTTGTGGTTGTGAATTCAATATATTCTTAGTGGTATCATATTGAATTAGTGACTTGGGTATGTTTGAAAAGTAATTTTTATTATCTGATAGTGGTTCAAGATAAAAGTTAATTTTCATAACATCAAGTTTTTATCTAAGTTTAAAATGAAATAGTAATGTAAAAAATTACTTAGTTAATTAATATTTTAATGCTTTTATTCATTTTAGGAGTGCTACAGATGCAAGCTAAATTAGCTGTTGTAGACTGCATATTAGAAGTCCACGATGCAAGGATATCCTTTGATTTCAAGTTTATTTTTTATTTGTTTATATGTACATAAGTATATGATATTATAAATTACCATATAAGATCTATCACTATTTATATATAATTTAGGAAGGCATATTCTTCATTGCATAAAATTTATTATAGCAAAAGACTTATAGTATAATATTTTCTTTTAATGAAAAATCTTTTAGAACAGAATTATGTAAAATAATTTTAGTTATAATATGAAATTATGTAGTAAATGACCCAGTAGATTGCTAAAAGGGAAGAGGAGAGGAACTAAGGCCAAACTTTTTCATACAATTAGAACGTCATGTACTTTTATTGAAATTTTTTCTTCTTCTGATAATTACAACATTTTTAAAAACTATTAATATTCTTAAATGATGTTACTATGCATTTATAGGTTAATTCTGTAAAAACCAGCAATTATAATATTTGAAAATTTGCAACTAAAATTTTCAAATATAGAAGATATCCTTGTTTTGATGTGCATATTTCAAGCTTCAGAATATATTATTTGTTGCACTTTCCTATTTTTGGTTGATTTATAGCAATTAAGAGATGTTTACTATCTCTGAAAAGTAATATTGTACTGTGAGTAAAAAAAGTTCATTCAAATTATTAAATTCCTTTTCAAAGTTAATAAATATTGATGTCTAATCTAAAGTGCTAGAGTCGGTGCAAACAGATAAACCATTCTTGCATATTTATATTTTTAATATCAATTCCATTGCTTTTCCTTGTGCTTTTAATTATATCATTTTCATATTACAATATATGTAATTAAATTTGGATGAATAGTTATAAATTTAAAAGAATTTAAAAATGTTTTTTTTCTTAACAAGCCTTACATTCCATTCAGTGGCCGTAATCCCAAGTTTTATTCTATGTTAACAGCAGTTAAACCTCATATTCTTGTCCTGAATAAAAGTGATCTCATTGAACCCTCTTTAAAAAAGAAAATAACTGTTGAACTACAAAAAACAAATGTTCAAAATGTTTTATTCACAGATTGTAAAGCATCGATCAAAGGTGGTGTGAATAAAGTAAGTTTTACTTTAGATATATGTATGATATTTCTTTTATATATGATGTTTTTTTTCCAATATCACTTGGATTGCAACTATTTATATAATCTTTTCTGTGATACTGCTTTTATTAATAACTTTTATCACAATTAAAAAAAGATCAATTTCATAATTTTACATTGAACATAAACTAAAATAAATATGCAAATGTTGATAGATAATTGAATTTATTATATATTCTAATTGATTTATATTTTCATATTTTATTCAATATATTTCTGATTTTTATTTAAAAAATTTTAGCTGGCCTTTTTATTTCACTTATTGTCATGAAGAATTTGATTTGAATGCTTGTGAATATCCAGAACTCAATATTTATAATAATAATTTGATACTTATAACTAAATAATATGAAAACTGCATTTTAAGGAATTTAAATAATATTTCCAACATGATGATTTATAGTCTATGCTTTTCTTTCACAATTCATTTTTTTTCTGTCTCCAATAGAGAAAAAGATTAACATTTCTGTTCTTCGATATCACAATTTTCTTGTTGAAATTGAATGCATATTATCATTTAAAAAAATAGTTATTTTTAGCAGAACATTCTTTGAATAATATTTTCATAGTTTTGTATAATTGCAGAATTATTAAATATATATTCTTTTTTTTTTACATGAAAAATTAAATGAAAATGTTTTTTTGCAGGTTGTTCCAACTGCTATAGATTTAATAAAGAATTCTGAAAACTATAATAGAGAAAATGTAATTACTTTTCAGTTATATTTTTTACATTCATTGAATATAATTTGATATTGATGTTATTTGTTAATTTATCATTATCATAATTGATTTTAATTTTTTTTTGCTTTATTGTTACATACGTATATAAGAATATATTCCATTTTATTGTATCTTTTTATCAGTGAATTCTCCTTCCGATAATAATTCTGTCCAAAATAACATGTTTTATTACTAGTGTAATCAGGTTGCACTTTCAATAACAAAATGTAATTATTTTGTTGCACAGTTTGTGTGGTGAAAAAAGTCATGTAAAATCCAGCAGTTTCTTCCCTTCCATAGATGTAAAAAGTGTGGTTTTAAATATTTTCTGTCCCCCTCCCCCAAAAAAAGTGCTAATTTGAAATTTGAGTTTAACTATAAACTGAAGAATAGTTATTGATTTACAAAAGGCAATTAAAATATCATATAGTAATTATATTGTAAATAAATCTGTAAGTAATGTATGTATTTGATATAACATTGAACTTTCATAATTTCTTATTGCTCAGTTGTGTCAAATAAATCTTCAAAAAAGAAAAAAGAGAAATTAAGAAAAATAGTTGAAAATATTTGTTTTAAAGTTTACTGTTTAATTAAAGTTAACTAAACATAAATAATTGATTTGTTTAATCTTCTTTAAAAATTTATTCAACTCTAGTAAAAAACACGTAACTGTTATTTTTTATTAACAAATAGTCACCTTTTTATAAAACATAAAATTTAAAATATGTTGATAGCTCCCATTGTGCAGTGTAATATAGTCATGAGATATAGTCCCTGATTATTAGAACATAAGAGTCACCATTTGTTAGCAATAAATAGGGTAATAATAAACAATAAATAGTGTAATTTTCTATGGCATTTTAAAATCAATATCTTACCATTGACAAAGTATTTTTTTTAATAATTAATAGATATTTGCTATTTTTAATTTATCTGATCCAATTTTGATTGTAAACACTGTAATGGCAGAGGTAGGAATTCAAAGATATGTGAAATGATAAAGTTTTATGTCTGTTTTACATTTTTTGTCTTTGTGTATGTTGCGTAATTGAATCAATCTTTGGATTTTTGCATCATACAAATTACAGAGGGGAAAAAAAAAAACACCCTAAAAGCATTTTAAAGTTAAGAAAACATCCACTCATTTGTAATGTATTAAAGTATAAGTTAGTTATAAACTAAAGAATCTAATATTTATTTTTGCTTGATTACACAAGAGCCTATTAAAATGCTTATATTAATTAGTCACCTTGTTGTCTTTGTTAAAAGAAAGGCATTGTTATAAAATTTCATTTAAAATTAATATTGACGTATTTATCATAATTAATTAATAATATTATTTTTCTTTAAAACTGTTATAATAATTCTATTATTAAATAATAATATCAATAGTAGTATTGTTCAAATATTTATTTTTAATTATTTATACAAGATCGATTAAAATTTGTGTATTAATTAAGGGCTTTGTTGTCCTTATTGTTTTCATGCTTTTTGATTTAAAGGAATAAAACCTATTGTAAAATTGTGTTTAAAACTAATTTTGATGAATATATTAAGCTAAAGAAAAAATTACATGGAAAAGGCATCGCTAAAATGTTAATTTTTAAAAAGTAGCCATAATATTGTGCTATAATATGCTTCAAAGTTATTGAACATCAAACTTTCGATTCACTTTTAATTAATTAAATTTTGAACCCCTTCTTAGTGCGCATTTACTTCTCAAGAAGTAACTATCTATCAAATTTAATAACTCCAAGTCTGTATGTAGAGCAATTTGAATGTTTTTAAAATTTTTTTCATTATTTGCCAATATTATGGCTGCACAGAAACATTACGATGCTAAAATAAACAAATTTTTCATTTAAACATGCATTAACCCTTTCTAGGGCCATGGGAAGTATGCTTCCCACCAAATTTATCAATCTTTATATGAAATTATGTAGGTTGGCATAAGTTCTGATAAATATTTTAGTAAGTCAGAAACTTGCTTCTGTTCTTTATCTCAGACAAAATGTGTCTTGATTTGTTATTTAATTATTAATTAACCTAATTAATTAATTAATCAAATTAAATTTATCTAATAAGCTAAATGAATCCTTTTTCTTAATCTAATTTCAAGCCTAAAAATATTTTAACATAATATGACTAGAAAAAAATGGCCCTTTAAAGGGTTAAGTAAGCTAGAAATGATACTTATTTCAATTAATAATGTTGCAAATTATCTTGCAATATTTGCTGGCAAAATTCACTAGCATTTTTGCTTTTTAGATAATTTTTTTTTTTTTTTTGCCTCAGGATTCTTGATGCAATTGGTTAATATTTTTTTTTTTTTGAATGGCAATAATGATCATTTAAGGAGTGTAATATAGAGAATATGAAACAGAAGTATTAAACTGATTTCAAATCGACTAGACTGTAATTAATCCTCATTTAACTTACATTTATTAAGATGTGTGCTATAGATTTTTCTAAAGGAAATGATCAGGTATTTGTATATACAATTTCTTTGCAACATCAGTTATAGTGAGAAAAATCATATCATTTATTAGATTGCTGAGCGAAATGCACTGTCAGTTTAATATTTGACATTTCTATATTGATGAAACAAATTTAATGTACTTAAATGGGAGTGTAGTTAAGAATCACATTTAAAAAGTTGTTTCTACAAAAATTAAATAAATAGATGAAGTGAACCTGAATTCTTGTCTTTTCTAATTAGTATGCCAGTTATATTTATAGTTTAAAAATGATTGTGTGTATCATCTGTTCTTTTTTTAGTAAATTTGTGGTGATATTTAAGTTATTTCATTGGCTTTCATGTTTCCATTTAGTCTCGGAACTTCAGTTTAATGGTCATTGGAATTCCCAATGTTGGAAAATCATCTTTAATAAATAGATTAAGAAATATTCATTTAAATAGAAGTAAGTCTTTCAGTAATTATCTTTTTTATTGAATATAATTTTGCTATTTAATATATATTTTCTTGTTGAATTTCAGTAATGAAGTATTGGGGGGGGGGTGAGTTTTATATTGTTTAGTATATCATTGAAAACACAAAATGCATTATGCAACAGTTTATGATTTGATTTGATATATTGTTGATTCTCTATCAAATTTTGTTATTACTGTAATTTTAATGTTTTTTTTTTTTCTATGAAGAGATTTTGTTACTACTGCAATTTTAATGTTTATTTTTTATGAAGAGATGCTTTTCTTTGAAATATTTATTTTTGATTTTTACCTTCCAAGTGTTTATATGTTGTTTTGTCCTCTAATGTGTGTTAAAAATAATTTTAGTTTATCTTTTTTAATCTATCACTTATTAGATAATTATTAAATGTTCCTTTGTCTTTTTTTAACATCTAAATTTAGATGTTTGTGTGTCATTCAAACATTTAATTATCATACTTTCAAATAATAGGTTAAAATTGAGCCATTAATTGGTATTGTTATTTGATGTAAAAGTAATTCTAAATCTATAAACATCTCAAGTTCCCCATTAACTAATTCTTAGTTAAATTAATATGGCAAAACTGTTAGAAAACAGATTGACCTGGTTAGAGAGTGTAGAATACCATTTGATTATTGAAACATGTACATTTGTTTTCTTTGCATTTTTACATGGTATTATTATATTTTGTAATTTCTTTAATGTTCAACTTTAAATATTTAGTTTTAAGTACTGTGTTTTAAAATTGTAAATAGAATAATATATGTATGAAATAACCTGAATTATATATATATATATTAAAAATTGAAATAAATAAAGCTTCATATTTTTGAGAAATTCATTGTTTTTTAATTTTGAAACTGATAATTTGACAAGTTAATTTGAAATGCTTTGTATTCAAATGTTTGGTATAAATGAAACTTCCATCTATCTAATTAATGACATTATTTTTATTTTCACTAAGAAAAAGCTTCAGCTGTGGGTGCTACTCCTGGAATTACGAAATCTGTTCTTGAAAAAATTAAGGTATTATAAGTTAATTATTTTCTATTTTTTTATTTTATTGATTTCATGCATAAAAATTAATTAATGTGTTAATGATTTAAAAATTAATATGTTAATGATATATATATATATATATATATATATATATATATATATATATATATATATATATATATATATATATATATATATATATATATATATATATATATATTCTCTAAATATAAATTAAATCCTAATTCATTTCTTAATTTTTATCTTAATTCAGCCCATATTAACTTCATTCTAAAATATTCTCTTATTTCCTGATTTTGTTCCACCTTTTTTCATTTAATTAATGCAACACAAGCTATATATATATAGCTATAATATATATATATATATATATATATATATATATATATTAGTAACTTTGTCCTATGTATTTGTTATTGTTTACTTATCATCCATATTTGTACACATTAATATTTAAGAAGACTTTCAATGTTTATGAACATGAATATTGTAATAACAAGGTGAATATAATGAAACAGATACTTCCAAACAATGATATTTCATAAAATTATCCTAATATTTTTATAATTCTTATAATTTGTATTTTTTAATAAAATTATTTATTAGGCAGATATGTTAATAACAATTTTTTAATTGGCCTAACATTGGCTCTTCAAGCCCAGTTGCTCTAGGCAGATATCTAATTGTAATTATTATATATTTTAATCTGTCTTTTTACTTTTAAAGAATTATCTTGGCAAATTTTTCATCCATAATTATCCTAATTGAAATGTGATTGCTTATAAACATTGGAAATTTCTTAAGCACTAGCATGATTTCTCACTTTTCCACCTGCAGATTTTATTCCTAATTAAGGCCTGATTATCCATTGCATTATCAGTTTTTATATTTTAATATTTTTGAACAATGATGTTGTGACAAAAGAAAAAAAATGTTATGAAATGTTATTAAGTTTTTCTCTTTATTTGTTTACACAGTAATTATGCTAAGCTTTAAAAGAAAAAAATAATGCAAAAATAGCTACAAAATTCTGAATATAAATGTTTTATTTTGCTCTAATGTGTATTTATTTTGAATAATTTATATTTTTTATTATATGTTTGCACTGAAGTAGTATTGTCCTATTTGATTCTTCTAAATCAATTTAAATATTATTTCAACATAAATAATATTCAAATTATTTCAGAAATTTTAAAGACTGATTATTTTCTAAAATTGTTTAGAAATAAATTTAAACCTTATGATACTAGACTATTCTAAAAATTTTCCTTCTACTATTCATAATTAAAAATTAAACAATTACTTTATATCAAATATTAATAGAAACACTCCATTCATTTTGTACTAAAGCTACTTTTTCACTTCCTAATGTTCACTATATACTTGATTTTCAGAAATGTTAAATTAAAAAAATAATAATTTGGCCTGTACATCCAGTTTATAGTTGCTTGGCTTAATATATAATTGCTGTGAATTAATAATTATTTTAAAAAAGTAAAATAAGAAAATTAATAACTGAATTACTTTGTTTCTGAAATATTGATAAATAAATAAATATTATAAACTTTTATAAAAATTAAAAAAATAAGTTATTTCTCTACTTTTGTTATCATTGCATATTATTGTAGTCTTAAATTTTCTCACAACAGGAATTTAAGACTATATTTATGTCCATGAATTAGGGACAAACAAACAATTTTTACATTCAAAAGTAAAAATTTGACATAATTATTAGGAATTTGAAATAGATGCTACTGTTTTTTGAGTATCTATTTAGAATATCCAAGTATTTTAAACCACATTGCTGTTATGCATCACAAACCTCCTATAGAAGTATCAATTATAGATTTTCTAAGCCAGATTATCTAGAATCTGAGATAAATTTTCTCACTTCTGCTTTTTGTTATGTGATTCTAAATTCTGTCAATATTTTACAAAGCAGTGGTGGATTGCATTCTGTCATATATCTCCCAAATACATTCCTTAAGTCAGGTGAGCATAAAAGCCACTTCTTTCTTTCCACTTATTTCTTCCTATTTAAGAAAACCAAACATGTTGTACAGACAGCAAACACTATCATCTATAAATATAAAGTGATTTCCAATGCACCATAAAAATTGTTCTGTATGAGATATTATAATGAATTACCAAGAAATTTGTTCATTTGTAATTCTCTTTCCAAAATGTGAAATTTCATATATCTATTTAACATTATACCTACCTTACTATAAAATTACTGCTCTGTAATAGTTTATTTCTAATATGTTAGTGATAGAATTAGCAGCTCCAGATTCCTGTCAAATGTACTTTTGCTTTGAAGTGGATAATAAACAAAATCTACTTTCATTTATGAACAGATGCTGATTAACAAAATTGGTCCTTTATTTAATCCCTTCTTTTCGTTGGAAATACTTAACGGAACACAATTAAAGAAAGATAGATATATCCCATTTTATAGTTACACAAACTAACATAGTCTAATTTCGTAGTTACTATCTTACATGAATGTTCTGGTGTTTTTACTTGTTTGCGGCCCTTTTGTCAATTTGATGGCAATTTGATTATTAATTTGGCTGTTATCAGTACGGAACAAACCTCACTTGCAGTATTTTGACTTGTTGTCCAGGATTTTATTTTTAAATAGCTGTTTAAGTTTATAAAATCTTTTCCACAATCACCCTATAATATTTTGCCTGTTTTGAGTTCATTTGCAATATATTAATTGAATGAATTTATAGTTAATCTATAGTTCTTCCAAATATAAAAGTGTCACTAATTAAGAGAAATAAGGCATTAATTAAGAGAAAAAAAGCCCCATAAACAATTTTTTTTTTTTTTTTTTTTTTGAGATTGCTCAGATTTATTTTTTATGTGTAAGAATGATTTATATATTTGGATACTGAGAATATAGATATCTGCTTCCCATTCCTATTAATTTGTCAACTTTTTTGACCACTCACAATTTACTTTTGTATACAAATATTGGTATTGTATGTTCATATTTTAATTTATAAATTTTAATGTAATGCTAATTTCTCACAGATACAGATTTATCAAAATGAGGAAACATCTTATATTTTTAATTTTTATCAAAGCCTGTTATATCTATCTGTTCAGTAATGTTCAGAAACGAAGTAATTCAGTTTATTAATTTAAATTTTATTTCATTTGTTTAAACAGCTATTTATTCACAATAATTATATACAAAAACAAATATTATGAAACATTTATATAGGCCAAAATGTTTCTTCACAATTTCTCACACCATTCTTGAAAGAATTGTATGGATTATGATGAGAGGTGGGCACTAACCTTTCTAAGATTTAATAAAAGATAGAGTAATCAAATTCCTATAATTCTTTTGCTTATTTTTTCAAAAACCATAAAATGATATTTTTTAAAATATGCTTTGTATTCTTGTAGATTCCTATAAATTTGTCATTTTTGACATAACAAATTTATCTTGGGTTTGTCTGTATTTTTTTTTATTATTATTATTCTCCTTTGGTTTACATAAATTTGCTGCAGCTTATTTTTTTGTTACAAATATGTTGCTGTTTCTTAATAGACATCAACATACTTCAATTTACACAAACTTTTAAATTTTTATATAGCTCTTGCTTTATTGAATTGCAACATTACAAAAATACTTTTGTAAAGTATTGTTATTTGTATAATGTAATGATAGATTTTATTGCAGCTAATTACTAACTCATTTATTAATTGTGAGAAATTAAAGAACAAAATTATTAGAACTATTTGCCAATAATTATATATTTTTTTAAATTTAGTACAATCTAATAGTTTTAGATTGATATTTCTAGAACACGTTTTTTTTTTGATATGTTGATTTCAAATTTTAAAAAAGGAAGATAAAATCCAAGTTGTTGGCGCTAGTTTACCTCTTCATCTACAGAGATTTTTAGTACTAGTTTCCAAAGTTGTATAATAGTGTGAAATCAATATTTCTTGAGATATTGATATTGAATTTAAAAAAAAAAACATGTTTTAGGTTGTAATCTAATTTATATTGGATTAATGTAGTATTTCGTTTCTGTTTTTTCAAAATATTGAATTTAGCAATTTGTAATAACTTATAATAATCAAATATAACAAACATATGAAAATGTTTGGGCAAATATAATGTTTTGATATAATAATTATGATTTTTTACTATCACATGTACAAAGTATGCAGAAGGGAAATAGTGTTATTGTTAAAAAGTTTGTTCTAATTCTTCTTTATTGAATTTTTATGTTTTAGATATTTCTGGAAGTAAGGATTTTTATCCATTTCATGCACATGTAAACAGATAACTTCAAAACATAATCTTAAAGATTGATCAGATTTGGTTTCCAGTTTTATTGGAATTGCAAATCTGTATCAAATATTGAATGAAATCTATCATGAAATGAAAAAGGGTATTTGTTCCCTTCTTTCTGGAATAGCACAAGGCAAAACTGAAACTATAAATTTGTTGTTTAAATCCAGGGTTAAGTGCAATATTATTTTTATTTTTTATTTTTTAATTAATAACAACTATTTAAATATTTTTAAAATTTTATTATTGAATGATTAAAATTAAAAGTATACAGTCAAAGAAATCTGGTAATATTGTAATGTCATTTATCTTTCAACAAATAGAGGTTAAGCACCTTTCAGTTTACTCATTCTGAATGTAAATCTCTTGACTTTTAGTTAGGCATATCATCAATGGGCTGATTATGTAATGGATACTATTTGTTTGTATAATATGAATGCATTAACTCAAAACTGCAATAAACTGGCAGGATGAATTTTTTCATCAAAATTGCAGTTGTCTGGGTCTGGGCATATGTGAATACAATAATCAAGATAATGAAATTGATCTAGTTATCGAAATTGTTGGTTTTTACAATGTTTTGTATTTTACTGGTCTGAGTTTTAAATTGAATAGTCATTTCTGTTCATGGAAGGTAGAAAATGTATATAATTGTGTAAACATATAAGAAAGTTGAGAGAAGAAATTATCATTAGTTATAATTTTTCTTTGAAATATTAAAATATTTGTATACATTTTAAATACTCTTATCAGTATGAAATGCACTTTTGAAACATTTTTTTTTTACTTAATTCAAATTATAAAAGATTAAGAAGAAAATATGTGATTTTATTATTATTTCTTTTAGATATGTGATGATCCATCAATATATTTGTTTGATACCCCTGGTGTTGTAGAACCTAGCATTAAAAATATGGAAGTAGGCTTGAAGCTTGCACTTTGCAGTAAGTTATAATTCTTTTTTTGTTCCTCATTACTTCTCATGATTTAAATTGTTCTGTGCTTATTCTTGAATTTAAAGTGCACTAAAACTACATATTAAAAGTGGACAGAACAATTTGAAAAGGAATGTGTTTATAGCATTTTCAAATATCTTTTTTATCTTGAAAGAATGAGTAATCAAATTTTCAAGCATTCAATTGAATAATGAAATTATATAAAAATGTTACTATTCATAATTACAAATCAAAGTTAATTTTAATCAAAAAAATTAAACATTTTTAATTCAACAATTAAGTTTTTTTTTTCTGGACAAAACAATTTAAAACTCAATATTTATAGATTTATATGAGCTGTTTTTAAAAAGCAAAAGTTTCTAATCTTGGTGTTCAAGAATAATGAAATGATTAATTACTTAGGATTGTAAAGTATAAGTGAACTTGTTAAGCATTTTTAAAATCCATAATTTCTTTGAAATGAAATAATTAATATTTAATCGAATACTTTTCATAGAGCCTTAAATTTTATTACTAAAAGTTCATTAAAAATGTTTGGGTTTCTTAGAGAAAAACTCTCTTGAGTACTCAGTTGAAAGTTGTAGAAATTTCTACATTTTTATATTTGGAAGATGTATCCAATCATTTGATCAAGAGTCATACATTACTATTATGTCTTTTTCGGTGGTATTTACTTATATTTGCCTAGATATATGATGTCTTTAAAAAAATGCAATGTGACACTTTTAAAACATTTATTAAGAAGGAAAGCAATTTTAACAAAGAATATTTGTAATTGAAACTACGTAATAATTCTCTTGATTTTCCAACCCTTTTGTAAAAGTTGTTGTAGCTTTAAGGCAGCATCAGTAGTCTATATATAATAATATTGTCCAATCCAATCCAATCTGATTCAAATGATCAGCTTTACATATGAGCCATGTTTACATTAAATATTGATGTAGTATCAAAATCTCAGAAATATAATGCTTCATTAGAAACTGGTTTCCTCATTTCCCATGAATCTTGTTTTGGTTCAGTATCCTATGACATTATGCTAAAAATGGGGGAAAAGAAATTTTAAAATATGTTAATGATATAAAGTTAACATACAAATGTATAAGAATTTCAAAATAACCTCAATATAGAATGTATTTATTTTATTTTAATTCTATTCTATGAATACTTTATTTTTAAATAATGTAATTGCATACTTGTTTTGAGGAGTCTGCAAAACATATATGGTTAAATGTAAAAATTTTCTTTTTGTTTAAGTTATGAGAAGGAGTTCTATAATTTTTTTAATTAATTGATGAATATTTCTTTTATAGGAAATTTGAAAGATAATTTAGTAGGGGAAGAATTAATGGCTGATTATTTGTTATACTGGTTAAATAAACATAAGAATTTTACGTAAGTGTCTGCATTTTTTTCAATTTGGTTAAATAGTTTTCACTTGTATGTTGTTTAAATGCCTATCTTCTAATTAAAATATATTTTCTTCTTTAGATATGTTAAACATTTTGATTTACCAGAAGTAACAGATGATATTCGTGTTGTACTATTTTATATTGCAAAAAATCAAAATCTTGTAAAGAAAATCAGAAATGCTGAAGGTAATTGAAATTTAATCATTTTTAAACAATACTTTTCCTATTTTATAGTATTTAACTAATACAATGATATTTTATGATTTTTATAATGTAAAACTTTTTATAGAAATAGATATAAAAAAACACATATTTTTTTATTTAACAAAAGTAAATATATACAGTTGTAGTAAAATGTGAAAGATTATGAAATAATAAAAACTAATTACATAACTGATAATTTATCTTAAATTTGTAAGTACTGGGAAAGTTATGGATACTTTTATACATGTCAATATGTTACTAATTAATTGTTATTGAAAGATTATTAAGAAATATACAAATAAAGGATATATTTACAATATCTTCCCTTGATTAGATTAATCCATAGCTATCCTGTTCAAACTTAATTGCACATATACAAGTATTAGGAATCCTTCTTCGATCTTTTCATACAGGAAAAAAATGCTTCAATTTTATATGGTTATTTTTCTCTGATGTAATGTAATTTTTGGCTAATACTATTGCACTCTTTATCTGCAAATGTGATTTGAGGAAAGAGCATACAGTATTCACCTTATATTTTTTGAAATCACAGTATTTTCTTGGTAGTATTGCACATCAAAAGATATTTTTCTTCTTAAAATAGACAAACCTTTTCTCCTGGTTGCTCCATGAGATAGCACCTTCTTCAAGTATCGTGATATTATCACTAAATGATCGACAATTCAATCTATTCACCAGTCTAGTTTGAATCACAGAATATGTCTAAATTCTTTTCGGTTTTTTGGAAGATTAGTTTGTTTTTATTCTGAGCTACATATCAAAATATTCTTTGTATGCCAGACTAGTGTTCACAATTAGGGCTGTGGTTTTAACTGATTTATGCAGGTAGTTTCAAAGGCTAAGTCTAGTCTTGTTCTTCTCACTAACTACAAGATTCCCCCCGTAGTCTATCAATACCTGAATACTTTTTTTCTAGATCCAAAGGTTTGATGCTCCTTTAGAATTTAATGTATCACTTGGAGGCTTACAATCTACTTGAGAATCACTAAGCCATCCTTGTTTTTCTCATTATTTTGATTTAGAGTAGATTAAATTAAATATTGGTGAAAAGAACCATAAAGATAGCTCCAGTATTGTCCTTAAATTTTTAGATGAAATTTTCCTTGCTAAAGATCATCAAAATGAATAGTTACGATAAATTTTTTTCCAAGGTTCTACTCTAGATCTTCTAAGCTTATATAATAAGCATACCTTTTTTGTTAGTTGTTGTGGAGCTACTACTTGTTTATTGGGAAGAAAAATCGTCTTTTAATTTGTTTTTCAGATTGGTAGCAATAATATCAAATTGATGAAACAGCCAGTCTTGCTCAACTGAAAATGCTTTATAGCATTTGTAATGGTCTTTGACTTTATTACAAGATAACATACCTCTATAGTCTTTTCCCCTTGTGTCTAACTTCTGGCCACCAGCCGAGCTTTAAATCTGCTCAGGATTTCTTCTTTATTACCCATTTTCTTTTCTTTTAGCATGGACACTACTTCCCATGTCTTGTTCCTTTTAAAATTCTTTAACTCTTTTTCTAAGGCCTAACTTCCATTGTTCTGTTTCAAGATTAGTTAAAGCCTCTTCTTGGCTTTCTGGATCTTTCAGAAAAATCTTAGACTTCTTTTTATTTCTGCTTTCTTTAGATTCACCATAAACCTTCAAACCTCATGATGCATTCTTTTGTCCTCTAGGATGAACTGTTTTTTTATTATCCGTGTTCTTTTTCGGTGTACAACCTTCATCTATTACAATTTCACCTACATCATTTCAAGATTTATTTTTAAAAAAAAATCTTTTAATACCTTTGCTAAGTAATGGGTCCTGTGCATATCAAACTGATTCTGATTTTCTTATCCATCCATTATTCATAAGGGTTTGAATCTGGAATTGAAGATTATTGTTTCTATATAAAATACAGACAGAATTACTAACATATTCTTCCCATAGATATTTAGGAAATTCTATTTCCTTATTTCAGCACTTAAAAGTCCAAGCTGCTTCAACCTAAATTGTTTGGTTGAATTTATTCTATTCTGGTGAATATAGAGCTGCATGCATCTGTGATATTCCATGCTTCTTGAGCATTTGTTTGATGGCTAAGTTGTCTTCTCCAACATCGTTATGGAGAATTTCCTTATATTGTATCACAAATTTTTGCAAAAACATTTTGAACTTCTGATTTCTCAAATTACCTGCATTTTGAAAAGTCGGCTTTAAAAATGATTAAGTATTAAACTTTCTGTGATACTTGTTTAATGGTTAACTTATATTCTTGGGGATCATTTCTCCAGCCTTTGTAGCTTTTTTTTCCACTTTCAAACATCAATTTGTATACCTTCCTGTAATTCTTCTACAAGCTTCATATAATTTTGAGTCACCTGCTTTTATAAAGTGAATTATACATTATGCTTGTCTTGGTATCTCATCTTTTATGATAAAGTTGAAAAGTATCACTGTGGCCATATCCATATTGGCTTAATTTTCAGGGCCAATACCTTCATATCAATCTTAAAGAGACTACAAGTATTCTGTATTCCTTATAAAACAGTTTCTCCACTTATTTGTAAGATATATATCTCTTTATCAGTTGAATATATATCTCTTTATTTCAAGCTTAAAAGGCCATATTAGAAGATGCATGATTTGTTCCTTCATTTATGGAGCTGGAAATACCTGGATTGTTTCCCATTAATGGTCCGTTATTTGCATTTTTAAACCCAATGTCATTTTTGAAGACAGCAATATCCTTTCCTAATTTTTTTTCTTCTTCAAATTTAAAGATTTTGACTGCACCTGAACTGATCACCATTTCACTTATCCTTTTTCATTTTATTTTCTTCTTTTTTTCCCTATGGGTGTACAGCTATGTAGTCAGTTAATCTAAAGGCATTTTCTCTTTTTTGTTGCTCAAAAGAAATCAACTGAACATCCTGGAGTGATAACTTACTGTTAGAGTATCAAGAATTTTGTAAATTAGCAGTTTGCAAATTTGTTCTATTTCTTACTTTCTAGCCTTCTATTCAGGTCATTCCACAAATTTTTTGAATTTTGATAAGCTGCAGTGTTTGAATTTCCCTAGTTAAAAATATCTGCTTATGGTTTATTAATTTTAACTGCTTATCAAATGAGACATAAAATATTTTGTTTAGCTCTAACTAAGCATCTCTAGCGTTGATAAATTTCATAGCCATCATAGCATAATTATTAGCTTTATCTTACCTTTTAAGATCATTTTGATTCTTCTTTTGTGTTGTCTCATTTGCATCTCTCATTTGGCTCCTCTGGTTTCTGGATTTTTCCCTCCATGATTTCCAAAACATCTGCATAGTAGAAGACAAGTTTAATTTGATATTTCTAAACTGACCATTTTATTTTACCATACATTAACTTAATATGGATCTTACCCTGGTCCATTTCTGTCACTTGCAAGATTCCAAGCACTTTTCATAATCTTATATTCTAACTGTCCAAACATTAGGCCTAACAAACATGTAATGTATTAATGTCGAGCTACTTCTAGTCTATATACATGCTGTACAAGAACTGCTGAGTCTGCAACTTGATGACATTTACTTAACAGTATAATAAAAAGGCCTAAATGAATATTAACTGGAAAATATACTGTGCAATGCCCTGACCTAGCCAGAGCCATGCAGGAAACTTGATGGGGCTACCGAAGAGCAACCCCACCTAGCACGAAGGAAAAAACTACACTTGATGACATTGAACCCTTGCAAACAATAAAGAACCTTCTAGAAAAAACGCATATTGGTACAAAATAAAAAACATTACATTATACATTACATATTAAGTTGTGAAACATTAAAAATGCTTATATATTAAATGAGCATTAACTTTTTACATTAGGAGAGAGCTAAATACAAAATCTTTAACAAAAAATATACATTACATCAGAAAAAAAATATATACTATGATGCCAGCAGCAAAAATTAACTAATTGTTGCCATACAAAATGTAATCCAAGAATTGTACTGAAAGGAATATCACAAATCTTAAGCTACAAAAATGTTAAGCTAATTTGGTACACTTTTGATATCAATGAAGGATTGTTTATCTAGTTTTTATTATGGTTATAACTCAAAAATTCATGCTTTTGATTTGTGTTACTTGAAAAGTACATATATGAATCATGGTGTGAGGAATAACAATATAAAGCTTTTATCATTTTAAATATTTTACCTGTTTTATCACAAAATAAAAGCCATCTTATTTCACTTATTTGCACCATGATTGTATACAAGTTTTTAATTTAATGGTTTTTAATTTTCATAATTATGGATTTTTCTAGGAACTGTACAACAGTATCCAGACATTTTAACAAGTGCCATGCATTTTATAACAGCTTTCCGTGATGGAAAATTTGGAAAAATATTATTAGATATTGATCATTTGGATTAACTTTCATAATGTTTTTCCCTCAATAGTGATATGTACAGTATTTGTTATTATTATTGTAAAAACTAAATAAATTATTCTGTCATATATGATATTTTTGTTTGTCTTCTTTAATTTTGTGATGATACAGAAAACATAGCTTACATGGTTATTTTTGTTTATATACAACAGAATTTAGAATAATGCTAAAATAAAAAATTTTAATTTATGATATGTGTTAAATATTAATATTTCTTATATGTTATTAAAATTGTTTACTTATTTTTTTGTGGTAATAATGCATTCAAGATAAATTCCAAAACATAATATTTTATCCTAAATATTACATTTAAATATAGAAATATCTTGTCCGAAAAGAATAATTGAATTCTTATTGAAGAAATTTTAAGCAGTTAGGTGTCATGAAAAGTTTTCTAAAATGGTTTAAAAATATATTAGGTTATTGCAATTGTACACTGTTAAAACTGCATATATTTGAGAAATTTACAGAATTATTAAAATTGTCTTTTGAAGTTTTGAATTTTTAGTTAATGACTTCTTCTTGTTATAAATTTCTCTGTCAATTTCCATCTAAAATAATTAATTTTGTTTTAATTCAATAAAGTAATTTTTTAATAGCTGATTACCCAAGATTCATTAAAAATCTAAGTTAATATTCGTTTTTTTTTTCCATAAACTTTCCACAAAATTATTTTGTGATAAATTATTAAATCTTTTAAGGTTATGAAAAAGCTAATCTATAATTTCTGTTTAAAAAAATTATTAGGTTTTAAAAATTTCTATAAATAAATAATAATAAATATGTCTGAATTGTCACAGTTAGGGTTGCAATTGAATATTTTTTATGATTACAAATAATATTATATACAAAAAAAATATTATATTATTCTTATTTGTATAAGATTCAAGCATAATATATTATCAATTCAAGCATATTCAAAATAAGAAATTATTTCAACAAATTCATAAATACATCTATTACAAACAATAGTTGGTTCTTAGATGAAATTTTACTAAGTATAAATTATGATATTGCTAAGTTCTATAACTGTAGGATTTTTGATTAAAGAAAAAATATTATCTTCTAATGAGTTTAAAATGTATCTAAGATGGATCAGTTTTTGATGAAATTCATTTTTCTTGAGAATAGAATCATAGAAATTTTGAATTTGTAATGGAATAAGTATGTAAAGAGTATAGCTTTTTAAACTTTATATACATATATATGGTACATTTTTAAAAGAAAAGTGAGGGAAAAAGACATGCATAGGTATGCTAGCATTGTATTTAATTAAGTTATATAAGATGCATTTCTTAAGAAAACGATAATTTTGTAATTAATTAAACAGTAACTGTAATCTGTTGAATCATGATATTGTCGTGGCGCTTTACTCAAACCAAAATGCATTTGTCTTTCTGCAAATAACGCGTTGGCAGGCATTTCTAGGAAAGGTGTTGAAATTCTCTTTTTCTAATCTTATGATCCCTGTTCAAAATAACAAGATCTTTCCCAAAATAAACTTTGCGTAATTTGAAGTGGGCACTAAACACCAACACTAAATTAAGAATTAAAAATAGTAAATGTAGTAAATGCCAAAACTGTAAATGTTGAAAAATCGGTTTAAAATATTCACTATCCCGAAGAAATGTTACACTAGTGATATCTTAACATTTTCTTTGGAAATACACCGATATGCTTAGTTACATTACCACGATTTATATTTATTCTAAGTTAGGTTCTTTTCTTAAATTTCCTTCCCCCCATTGAATATTTCCAATTTTAAAATGTAATACAAATGAAAATTCTTATCCAAATATGACTATCGAAATTAAAAAAAGAAACCTTGCTTATTTTTTTTCAAATGTGAGCTAGGAGCAATGTCAGATACTGATGAATTTGCTCATGAAATTAGCAAGATTCTAACCTTACTAAGATTAGAATTTAGAAGTTGATCGAAATGATGCCAATGCGATGTTATACTCACATGGAAAGGAATGTAACATTTGATGAGGTTATAAAAATGCGTACACAAATCGCTTTAGATGTCGTCAGACTGATTCACCTGAAAAAAAAAAAAAATTGTAAGCGTGGCAGAAGTTTTAACTCATTTAAAAAAGGGATTTACAAATTTTGGTGACAACATATTGAAATGAGGGAAATATTCTACAAGGCAAGAAATATTAATAAAAAAAACCCTCATTAACCTCAACCAAGTTTTAACTCATTTAAAAAAGGGGTTTACAAATTTTGGTGACAACATATTGAAATGAGGGAAATATTCTACAAGGCAAGAAATATTAATAAAAAAAACCCTTTGAATTTAGCATGAATTTTTTTTTTCGCAAGATAAAAATAAAAGGTTAGCCGCCTGATCAGTTTGTTAGATTCCATGAAGCCAACAATAAAATAATTTATTTTTATTTTAATGTGTAGTAATTTTAAGAAATAAATTAAGAACTTCTTTAATACGTGCATTTCTTCTAAATAATTTTTCCTTGTTCTATGCCTCTAATTAATTTAGATTCCGATATATGTATATATAGATTTTGAACCTGATTTGTCGGTTGCTTTTATCATGTAAATTTAGGGTATTATTGCATTAGGCACTTTTCACATTTATCACATTATAAAGCTTTGGCAGTGGTGTTAGAACTTTTTTTTTTTTTTTTTTCAATTATATAATTTCCAGTTTAAATATTCAGTTTTCTGTTGATAAAATTCATTCAATAAGAAATTTTTAAAAATTTATTCTCATGAGTAGTTTTCTTAACCATCTTTTAATTAGATTAGAAAATATCACTTTTATGCAAATGGGTTCCAATCCGACGGATAAATTTTGAACCGTAAAGAAAACGTATTTCCCTCTCTCCTTGTAATGATTAATTGAAATTCTGAAGAATACTATGAACTTTTTTTGATAGTAAAGACACTTTTCTAAAACTAGAAAGTTAAAAAATATTTAAAATTTAACTTTACAAAAATGAGTATTACATTAAAATTATGTGTAAGTGAACAAAGAAACCTCCGCATTTTTCTTTAATATTCAATAAATAAAAAAATAAAAAAACTTTTTTGTATTAGCTTCTAGAATTATTTTCGTTGACTGGTTCGAAAAAAGTTACAAGCACATGATAATCAAATATAATAGTTCATGCCAGGACTGTTCAAACTTTTGTTATTCACAATCGAACTCAACAATCTTTTTTCGCTCATTAAATCTACGATCCCACTTGTAATAGAACAATAGAACAAATTATTTCATGCCTCTCAATTTAAGCTCTGTAAAACTGCAAGTCTCAGCATTTTCCCACTTTCTTAGCGAAGGAATAAAAATCCTTAATGCTTACAACATTTTTACCACGATTTCTCTTTCTTAAGTCTACACGGGTTCAAAGAAATCCTTATCAAAATCCCGTAAAAAAAACCATTGAAAGAATTTCTGTCTCTTTTACTTTTTTTAATCTAGTATATCGATGTAGACTGACGTATCTCATTGCTAATCTCTTTCTACATAAATTATGCCTCCCGTCATGAAATAAATCGAGTTTAAAATTCCAAAAGTTTCTTTAATTAGGCCACTCAACTGCTAATATATGTATACAAGAAGATAAATAAAACAAACCAGCGGCTGTGGCCTTCCAAAAACTTTCATGCTTCAACTTTCACTTCCAAAAACTTCATTACTCTACAGTAACGATATCTCCTCTCTTTCACATAAAATAATGGACCTTGAGCAAAACTATGAAGATCACGAGGACTCAGATTTTTATTTTCTTGCATAAAAGTTATGTGTTTCACAATAGAATAGAGAAGACTGAATATGCATTTTGGGTGTAATTTTTTTGGAGCGACTGACACTAGCCGATTGGTCTAAAAGCAAAATTTGGCACTGAATTTCAATTTTAGTAACATGAGTTTTAACTTTTGAGACCGACCGACAGACTTTTATTGTGTTCATTCTGGCAACCAGACTTCCTAGGAATAGATTTCGTTCAAAAAGTGATAGAAATCTGAAAATAAAAGTAAATGTAAATATCACGTGTTCAAAATAAATACTCATTCTAGTTCAAGATAAATAAATAAATAAATAATAAATGAAAAATATTCAATAATGTATTTTTTTTTTTTTGTAAAATGTTAGAGATATGTTTTTAAATATTTTATTTAATACTGCTCTCTGTTTTTTTTTTCTATTATTGATGATTTTGGCTGGAACATTTGCTGAGTATATTTGCATGCTTCCAATGTTGATGTCAGGAGATTCCATTTACAATCGGGCTGAAAGCCTGATCTTTTCACCTGGTGCGGAGTAAATGAATTATGGCAGACATTTATAAAGTATTCCGAACAAGTTGCGTCGATTTTCTGCTTAATTATATCTTGTGTTAATATTTTAAGGCCTATACTCGAGTATAAAATACAGTTTGAAATTAAAAAAAAAAAAAAAAGAATTGATAAATATATATATGCGAAAGGTCTTTGATTTAAGGAGAAACATGTGTGGAGTTCTTTAACATTTTTTTTTTTTTTTTTTGATGATGTTCAGGATGGTGTTCAGTTTTTATCCATTGCTAAGATTTCTTTGTAAGAGCCATGATCAGGCCTAAGACGCAGTCCAAGTAGGAAAAAAGAAACATTGAGAAAGTGTTTTGAACTTTTATAGTTTCAGAAAAGAATCTGCTGATACAGCATTTTGGTTTAGCTAAAAGTCACTGTGGAAAATAAAAGCCCTTGCAACTCAGAAGTGAAAGCCTAGTTCGAGAGATTAGAAAGTAATTATTTTTAAAATGCGGATAAATTGAAACTATTACATATATTAAAGTTCAAGTATTTGTAAAAAAATAATGGATGGACCAAAAAATCTTTAATCAACAAGGAGAGAAATGTTCAAAAAGCTCAAAGTTAAAAGTGTTATAAAAAATACGAAAGATTATTATTTTGATATGAAAATTTCCATGTTGCGATATTTTTATTAATTGATTACTTTCATTATTCGTAGTGACACCAGATGGAGACAGTGTAGTATTATGTTCTGAAAGAGTGTTGTGGTTTTGGTTTAATTCCTTCAAAGAAGAAAAAACTCCAATTAAAAAGAAAAGGAGACAAATTTATTACGAAAGAAAAGAAAATGACTTAGATTTAATTTACAAAAATAATAATCCAGTGTTAATGAATAAATAAATCTTTTTAACTATTCATTAATTTTAATGTAAATACCATTCAATATGCAATCAATAAATAATTACCATTTCTAATAGTTTTGTTACAAACGCAGCACTTACCATTGTAACTTCTTAAGAAATAAATAAAATAAAAATTAAAAAAATAAATAAAAATTAAAAAAAAATTATGAAACAATTTTGAAGTTCAAGCAATAATATAAAATTTATGCAAAAATTATTATTATTATTTTCAAATTTAGGATTGATGTTAAAATTTGCATAGAAAGAGTATTTAAGTATTTGCTTAAAGATTATTCAATGAAAAAAATTGGCCTTCACTAGACATCGTTATAATTGAATGCATAGAGAAAGAAGACAGAATATTGAAAAAATAAATCCATTTCTCAGAAATTGTATAGGAATTTGAATATTCTTGAGAATAATTAAATTCGAATCGTGGCAGTATATTTGATGATCGCCATGATAGATGTCTGCTATTTTAAAGTAACGAAATATGTGGTCAGCTTATTAACTATTTATAATCCTTAATGATATTTAGTATATTATTTATTTAGCGCAGATTAATATTCAGTTGCTGGCTAATTATTTATTTTTAGTTGCTGGTGCTACAATTAATTTAATCTTTGCAGCATCAAAACCAGAAATGGCATGCAGTTAAATCAGAAAAGCACAATTGCCAGACAAGTAGGAAATAGGTAACTAAAGATTCAATCATTGATAAAAATGTTCTGTCTTGAATTGGAAAAAAAAAAAAAAGAAGAAGAAGAAGATCGAATCAAGACACCAGCTTTGTTGCAGTTATATTTATCACAAAATTCTAGAGAATCTCAAGATGTATAGTTACATTAAAAAGATAATTACTAGAAAAGTTTTTAAGTGATTCCACAATAGATTTTCTATTTGGGAAAATGTAGGGAAATCTGGTGATCATGACGTAATTTGGGATTCAAAATATCACTTGATAATATGAACATTTCCTGAACAATATTATTTCAATGGCAGTAAGAAACAAAGGCATGTTCTAACATTCGTTTCATGTACAAGAATATAATAAACGAATGTATTCTTATACAAGAAACAAATGTATAAGAATACATTCATGTATAAGAATTACATATATAAGAATGGCAGTTCTGTTGTGAAGTCACGGGTATTTCCAGTTCTGAAGAACAATTTAAAAAATTTCAAAACTTTTCCATGATTAACAATTTTATGAACTTTTATCGTGTTGAAATAATAGAAATGCAGGTACACCTTACTATTGTTTTCCAACAGATTCTAAAACCTTCCGCGCTTTTTCGCATGCGTTAGGATGGGTTTAATTCGGCAAAATAGAGATGAGAGGAAAGGAGGAGATGTTTACATTTAACAATAAAACAAATTCCGAAAATGGCGCACATACTTTCGTATTCACCCCTTAGTGAGATCAAATCGCCGAAAAGTGGTCGTCTCAGAATACTGAAACGAACAGTACTTAAGGATGTATACGTTTGTTTTTAAATAAGTTAGCTACTTTTTGTAACTTGTTCGATCATCATATTAATTATAGTAATTTAGTCACCTCAAATAACTTTGACGAACTTTTTCTTATTTCAATAAAAGAAAATACAATTTATAATTATCAAACTAACCACAGAGCATTTTAGTTGGCTAAATACTTTTTCTAATTGTCGAAATAAATTGACATAATGGGTTTTTTTGGTGGAATTCAGTACAATGCCATAGTTTTATTTTTTATTTAGTTATTAATTTATTTTTTATATTTTTTGTAGTTGAATATAATGGTGGATATATAGACCATTGAAATATCTAAGAATCACGAGTTTTCAAATGATATCGATTATGTGGTTGTGACGCAGGAATAGGGCCTATGTAATTAATGTAAGTCAAGTGGCATATAAATTGTTTAGACCAAATGTCCATGAAATGAAAAGGTGTCACTCCTCGTCAAAAAATAAGTAAATAAAAAAGGATATTTATAGGGACATTTCAGGAAAAAAAAATTTAGGGATTTTTTGAATTTTTAGGGGAAAAAAAAAAAGCTTATAAATTACCTTTACATGTAATAAGACGGTGACATTGCTGACGTTGATGGTTTTATATTTAATGATGAAATTTTTGTAGAAATTTTAACACTTTACTGTATAAAACTATCTAAATAATGAAATAAATGTATTATTTATTATATATTCGTCTTCAAGTAAAATATTGCTTTGAAATAAATAATTTCATTTCAATGATTTAATCTATACTTATAATAAAGCTCAATGTGTGTGTGTGTGTGTGTGTTGGCGCTCTACAGGCCAGACCGTTTGACATACAGCTACCAAATTTGGTACATGTATACCTTGGAGGTTGGGAATGTGCATCTGGGGTTTCTTTTTTCGAATTTTTAATTAGAATCTTAATTATTAATTAAAAACTAACTTTCCCGCCAAAAAAATCTTCCATTTTCCCCACCGCCAACTTTTCCGCCAAAAAAATCTTCCATTATCCCCAGCGCCAAACGAGAAAGGCTTCAGTTTTTTTTTTCTCCCAACAGTAATGAGGCTAGGGTTAAAATTTTTCGGCGGATTATTTCAATCGGTTCTGTTTATTTTCTTAATGTTTGATGCATTTAAAATTAAACATTGTTAATGAATCAATCTTTCAGATTCATTCTGAAGTACTTTTCAATTAAAATAAAACAGAATAAAGGAAATTAAAAATTTCTAATCCGCATAGCGTTACCCCAACTGGCGTAGAAAAAATCACGTATTTGCGTTACGTAACCAGCGAAGAAAATTCACGCATGCGCATTCTGTTCTGATTGTTGCCATGACAACGTTATCAATGGATGATTTAAATTATTTTTGGGTTAGTTGCATGCTTTTGTAAGTAAATTGTATTTATGTTAGTTATATATTTTTTGTATATGCTTATAGTTTTAAGTACATCGTTTTTTAAGTAGTTTTTTTAAAACCTGTTTTCAACCGTTTATTTTAAACGATTCGTTTTATTTTCTTAGTGTTTGATGCATTTAAATTTAAACATTGTTAATTAATCGATCTGCTCATAATGAATCTAAGAAAATTTTGTTGACTAATTCTTGAGATATTACATAAATTAAAAAAGATATTCTTTAGTGCCCATAAAGTTTAAACGCTGAGTGACTCTATTTTCAGTAATCAGATTATAAAAAAATGCTTTGTTTCAGTAAAAAATATTATTATATTAATTGAAGATAAATTCTTTCCACTTTAATTTAAAGCATAAATTCTACGGGTGCTAACAGAAAATGAGAGAGATACATATTACGTTATGACTGAAGGCCTTTATAATATTATGAATGAATTATATGATAATCAAAATTTGAAGTTTTAAAATATTTTGATGAAGAAGCTATTAAAGTAGAAATTGCATAAAATATTTAATTATTGAAATTTTAACGAACATTAAGATTGGCGAACCGGCTGGTTGCCAAAAGCGGCTAGTTTAAAATAAAATTAAAACAAAGGAAATTTTTAAGTCTCTCTACACACAACAAAATGCTACGCTTGTTTAAAAAGTTCACTAAAATTGCTAGTGTTATTTTCTTTTAAAATTAATGGACGATATTTTAATTACTGTTAGGCTTTCTTTATTCGATCGTCTCGTTGAAGGACATATTTCTCCCAAAGGTAATTACAGCGTGCACTGATTTTATGTAAACAATGTTTGCGAGAAGGTTTTCAATTTTTTTTGAGCTGCAAATTATCATTCCGCCGCCTTAATTATGCCTTTAAATTCTGAAAATGGATAGAGGTAGCGTTTGGTTTAAAATAACATATTGAAGTAAAGTAAGGCAAGTACCAAGGGCAAAGTCATTTTGAAGCAGCCTTTTAAGAAAATAGTTTTTATTGACAGCGTGTTAATAGGACTTTTCTTTTTATACGATGAATTCTACGAAGAAACATCGAGTGATCTACAGAAAATAGGTATTGGAATTTTTTGCATTGTTGGTACATTCACTTAAGTAATTTGATACTAAATTTATTGTGTTTCTTTATTTTCTCTAAAAGAGGGAGAAAACTGAATTAGTTAATACAAAAATGCAAGTAGATTAATAACGATGCTTTAGATCAGGGATTCTGAAATTTTAGTAATGCATGTAGCACACTGTATTATTTTTGGTGCTATAAAATGAATGTAAAATATTATTTCTTAGTGCATTTAGTTTTAATATTTTTTTACGGATACACGCAGTTCCATTTTTGCTGCTCTCTTCTAAAATGACACCAATAGTTTGAAACTGTCAGCATGCTGTGCTTGATAATGTTTCAATAAGAAAAAAGAAATCAATTTGTAGGTCAAAAGTCCTTCCGTTCATGTAGAAGAAATTTTATAAAAGAGCACATAAAAAATAAATTATGGAATTTTGATTGAAAAAAATAGATAAGAAAATATTTTCATTAGTGCTATAATTTTTAAATATCCTTTGGAAAATCTTATCTTTTTGAAATTATATCTTCTATCAAACCATAGATCAAAAATAAATATATGTAACAAGGTTGCAACTTGAACTTTACTCATACCTGAAAGTTCACAATACATAGTTCATAATATAACATAAGAATATAATAACATAAGAATTAACATAAGAATATAGTTCACAATATAACGGAATTAGTTACTATGAAATACATTAACTCAATCAATATCATATAATTACAATATATAGAGGATTACTGCTTTAAATGAAAAAAAAATGGTTTAAATGAAGTAGTTTTCAATTATTTACGTTCAAAAATTTAACGATGAAAAAAATTACGAAATCTTCATGTTTATTAAGTTTTTCTTTTCTATAATTAAAATATAGTAAAGAATTCAACACTCTAACACATATAAATTAAAAAAAAATTCTTTGTTTTATAGTAAAAATTTACTTTGTATTAAGTAAATAGAAGGCAAAAAATATATACTATATTTGTGAGAAAATCATCAGTTTTTATAAAAAGTAAAATGATTGTGCCATAGTAATATTGCTTTGAATATTCATCAGAAAAGTGTAAAAATATCATTTAGCTTGTTGTGTTCGTGCGTCAACAAAAATAAAATGCAGACAAACTTACTATAAAATTAAATCTTATTACATTATAGATAATATTATCAAATTTACATCAACTTATTTTCATTCAACATTCTAGCATCGTTTTTAAACAACAAGTTCCAAAAGCATCACTGTTGCCATTCTGAATTTTACAACTATTTACAAAATAAAATTTATAATTATTAAAATAATCGTTAGCTACTTTTAAATAAAATATTTACGATTTATGTCGCAACAAGATGACGCAATAAATGATAAGAAATAAAAAGAACTAAATAATTTCTTCAACAAAAAATGAATCATTTAAAATGTGATAATAATAAGTATTTTTTTAAAAAATTTGAAATAAATGCCCTTTTATTGTGATATTTCTTCGAAATGACGTTTCTCGCTTGTAATATAGTAGACACACGATTGAGAAATAAATTTTTCTTTCATATTATGTAACAGATGGAGTAACAGATTTACATGGCTCAATAATACGATTTACTAAATCTGCTCTACTCGTGGATTCTCTTTCGTAGACATTTTTTACAAGTAATTTGATGGACTTAGTAGTAGTATTGATATCAAATCTGCTCTCTTCTTGGATTCGCTTTTGTAGACTTTTTTTACAAGTAATTTGATGGATTTAGTAGTAGTACTGATATCAAATCTGCTCTCTTCTTGAATTCGCTTTCGTAAACTTTTTTTAACAAGTAATTTGATGGTCTTAGTAGTAGTACTGATATCAAATCTGCTCTCTTCTTGGATTCGCTTTTGTAGACTTTTTTTTTACAAGTAATTTGATGGATTTAGTAGTAGTACTGATATCAAATCTGCTCTCTTCTTGGATTTGCTTTTGTTGATCATTTTATAATTTGGTGAAATGGAAGTAATAATACTACTATCAAGTCTGCTGTACTCGTAGATTCGCTTTTGTAGATTTTATTTTTTTAAGTAACCTAATGGGGCACTTACAAAAAGACCTCTGAAATCCACTTCTGAATCTACTGATGTTATTTGCAAATGTATTGCTCAGGAAATACATGATTAATGAGATTTGTATATTGGAGCCCTATAGTGCAGGCACCGAATTCTTGACGAACTCCAAATCCAAAGAGACACCCTCAAAAGATTAGATAATGGTCCAAATAAACTAGTTATGTATCTTTCGCTGATTCACAACAAGGGATATGCGAATATTCGAGTATTTCGACTTCATTTTAAATAGATTGCAAACTGAAAGAGTGCATTTTTGATTTTTAAAAATTTGTTTCTCAACAAAAAAAATAAGCTGTTATTCTATTGTATTACATTATAAAAGTTTTTGTAATGTAATCCTTCATATAATCGTTCCTCTTTAAGCGAAAAGGAATTCTAAATTAAATTTAATTAAACATTTAATTTCAATCATTAGAAATTCGTTGATTTGTGCTAAAAAGTTACCAATTTTTAAAAAAATTTGTCTACAATTAATTGTAAAGTTAGATTTGATCATTTTTTTTTCAAAGATTAACTACTTAACTAAGAAACTTTTTATTTTATTTTACAACTAGAAACTTAACTAGAAACTTTCTTTTTTATTTTACAAGATCAATTTATTATAATAAAACCTTCAAAATTTTATTTAAAAAATTACAATAATTAATTACTTTCGAAATATCTCAGAGTTATGCCATATAAAGGATTAAATAAAAATGACTAAACAATAAGAAATATAATAACTTTTTACAATAATTTTTAATTTTTTTACAGTAGACATCTCTTCTAAGTAAATAATTAAATATTAACTCTTTTATTGGAAAACAATGAAAAGTTGAAGTAAAAAATTTCTTGAGTGTACATAAGTAAAAAGAGTATGACTTAAATATTTATGTGTTTTTAAACTTTAATTAATTAATTAATTCTATAAATTTATTTTAATTACTATCCAGAAATATGTATACAGGGGCATGCTTACAATGCCTATGTGGAACGTTTGAGGTTGGAAATCTTCCATGAAAACCAATAAAAACAATGTTGCTTTGGAGAAACCGTGCCAAATAACGAGCTACAATATTTTGAAGTTGTAGAAATAGAGCTTCCTCCCGATAAAGCATTGACAGAAATCTAAACTTAATAATGCGTTAATTCATAATTTCAATTTGCATACGACCCCTTTAGCGTACCTGATAGATAATAGAATTCAGAAATTAAAATAGAGATGTTGAAATTTTCATAACTCGGTCAGTTTTAATCATAGGAATTTCCTTAAAAAAAGGGAATGTTAATACGTCAAGATTACTTTATTAAATACTAGCCGCCTTTGGCGACCAGCCGGTTCGCCAATCTTAACGTTAGTTAAAATTTTCATAATTAAATATTTTATGCAATTCATACTTTAATAGCTTCTTCATCAAAATATTTTAAAACTTCAAATTTTGATAGGCATATAATTCACTCATAATATTATAAACGCCTTCAGTCATAACGTAATATGTATCTCTCTCATTTTCTGTTGGTTCCCATAGAATTTATACTTTAAATTCAAGTGGAAAGGATTAATCTGCAATTAATATAATAATATTTTTTACTGAAACAAAGTATTTTTTTTTTGTAATATGATTATTGAAAACAGTCACTGAGTATTTAAACTTTATGGGCACTAAAGTATATATTTCTTAATTTATGTAATATTTCAAAAATTTGTCAACAAAATTTTCTCAGATTCATCATGACCAGATTGATTCATTAACAATGTTTAATTTTAAATGCATCAAACACTAAAAAAAAAAAAAAAAAAAAAAAAACGAATCGTTTGAAATAATCGGTTGAAAACAGGTTAAAAAAACTACTTAAAAGACGATGGTCTTAAAACTATAAGCATACACAAAAAATATATAACTAACATAAATACACTTTCATTACAAAAGCATGCAACTAATCTAAAAATAATTTAAATCGTCCTTTGATATTGGTTGTCATGTCAACAATCAGAACACAATGCGCATGCGTGAATTTACAACGCTAGTTACGGTAACGCGAATGCGTGAGTTTTTCTAAGCCAGTTGGGGTAACGCTATGCAGATTAGAAATTTTTATTTCCTTTATTCTGTTTTATTTTAATTCAAAAGTATTTCAGAATTAATCTGAAAGATCGATTAATTAACAATGTTTAATTTTAAATGCATCAAACATTACGAAAATAAACAGAATCCTTTAAAATAATCAGCCGAAAAATCTTAAGCCTAGCCTCATTACTGTTGAAAAAAAAACTGAACTCTTACTCATTTGGTGGTAGGGAAAATGAATAATTTTTTGTCGAGAAAGTTAGCTTTTAATTAATAATTAAAATTCTAATTAAAAATTCAAAAAAAAGGGACCCAAGGTGCGCATTCCCGACCTCTAAGGTATACATGTACCAAATTTGGTAGCTGTAGGTCAAATGGTCTTATCTGTGGAGCGCCAACACACACACACACACACACACATTGAACTTTATATATAAGTATAGAATGTTTTTTTAAAGCAAGCGAAGAGGGAAAAAAAACTATTCTAAAAAATTGGGTAAAGCAGGTGTCTTATTAAATAAGTAATTTTTTAAAAAAATGAAACGAAAAAGGGGAAAAGTTATTCTATAAAATTGCGTAAAGCAGATGTTCTGTCTTAGAAACTTCTTTTCCGTTTCCAGCTGTGTTGCCATAGAAACCGGCGCGCAGCTGTTTACACGTTTATGTTTATCTATTCAGATTTTATTACATCTAATCAGAGTAACGGTGAATATCAGTGTGTTCGTGTTCGTCAATAAATGTTAATTTTTTTAATAACATGATTAACGAAAACAGAGTCACTGAGCATTTAAAACTTATGGGAACTAAAAAATATCTTTCTTAATTTATGTAATATCTCAAGAATTTGTCGACCAGCCTGTTCGCCAATCTTAATGTTCGTTAAAATTTTTATATTTAAATATTTTATGTAATTCCTACTTTAATAGCTTCTTCATTAAAATATTTCAAAATTTCAAATTTCAATTCACTCATAATATTATAAAGGCCTTCAGTCATAACGTAATATGTATCTCTCTCATTTTCTGTTAGCACCCGTAGAATTTATGCTTTAAATTAAAGTGGAAAGAATTAATCTGCAATTAATATAATAATATTTTTTACTGAAGTAAAGAAATTTTTTATAATCTGATTAATGAAAATAGAGTCACTCAGCGTTTAAACTTTATGGGCACTAAAGAATATCTTTTTCAATTTACGTATTATCTCAAGAATTTGTCAACAAAATTTTCTTAGATTCATCATGAGCAGATCGATTCATTAACAATGTTTACTTTTAAATGCATCAAACACTAAGAAAATGAAACGAATCGTTTAAAATAGACGGTTTAAAACAGGTTTTAAAAAAACTACTTAAAAAACGATGCACTTAAAACTATAAGCATATACAAAAAATATATAACTAACATAAATACATTTTAATTACAAAAGCATGCAACGAACCTAAAAAAAATATAAATCCAGTCCGCATCCGTTGATAATAATTCGTCAACACAATGCGGAATTCAGAACACAAAGCGCATGCGTGAATTTTCAACGCCAGTTACGCAACGCAAATACGTGATTTTTTTTCTACGCCAGTTGGGGTAACGCTATGCGGATTAGAAATTTTTAATTTCCTTTATTCTGTTTTATTTTAATTCAAAAGTACTTCAGAATGAATCTGAAGGATCGATTAATTAACAATGTTTAATTTTAAATGCATCAAACATTAAGAAAATAAACAGAATCGTTTGAAATAATCCGCCGAAAAATACTAACCCTAGCCTCATTACTGTTGTGAGAAAAAAAAAAAAAATGGAAGCCTTACTCATTTGGCGGTGGTGAAAATGGAAGATTTTTTTGGCGGAAAAGTTGGCGGTGGGGAAAATGGAAGTTTTTTTGGCGGGAAAGTTAGTTTTTAATTAATAATTAAAATTCTAATTAAAATTTCGAAAAAAGGAACCCCAGGTGCACATTCCCGACCTCTAAGGTATACATGTACCAAATTTGATAGCTGTATGTCAAATGACCTGGCCTGTAGAGCGCCAACACACACACACACATTGAGCTTTATTATAAGTATAGATGACTGGAGAATAGTATAAAAATTTAAATTTCACATTTTTCCTATATTGTATTAAGTATATGGTTTTATAACTAGAATTGCATTTCTGTATAAAATCTTAGATAAAAAAACTGCCCCAAAGTTCACTTTCGTTGACGCGTACGTGAATGCGGTAACTAAAAGCGTAACAAGCTAAGTGGATGAAATTTAGTGCATGATTCTTTACACTAGTTTGTAGATTATGCTGGTTTTCGCACAATATGCGGAGGCGGTTATGCTGTCCGTGCGTATGTGAACATCGAAACTCAAAGCGCAATAAGCACGATTAAATGAATTTCGGTGCGAGATCTTGACTTGACAACTTAGTTTTGTAGATACACAGTTTTTTTTTCTTATAAAAATACGAAGAGGCAAAATTTTACAAAAAAAAAAACAAATTTTGATTATAATCTGTTAATTTGAAGTTATACAAAGTGCATATTGAATTTTCTTCACAAGATGACGAAGTAAATAAAAAAATATGGTTTATTTTGTAACTATCTAAGAATATCTCGCTCATTTCTTAGTAAATTAACATTATGAGCTTAAAATCTTTCAAAAGCTGAACAACAACTGAAAACCTGCCAATATGCAGTTTCTAGGATTAGTAGATTGCACCTTCATTCTAAGTTACTTTGAAATTGCAAAATGTATTGAAATCTTTCAGATCAGATTTATAAAATATTTCTCTTAAAGTCATTTATAGCTTTTTTTTTTATTTAAGTGCCGATTTATATCAGTTAGAAAGAAGACTGATGAAAAATAACAGTTAAAAATTAAAATTTTTTAATATATTAAAATTAAAGAATTTCTTAGTCTACTCAAAGAAATTATTTTCAAACCAATATTATAACATAATATCAAAATTCTTCAGTCATCCCAGAATTCCTTAATGCTTCTAAACTGATTGGATGACAGACAATTCTTCTGTCATCCCAGAATTCTTAGCGTTTCTAAACTGATTGGATGGCAGACGACTTTTTTGTCATAATTCCCCAGTAATTCTAAAAGTTGATGTTTATTTTATCATTATTTCTCCAGTTTTTCTTTCTTGTGATTGTGTTACTTTAATTTATTTACAAGCAACCCATTATCCTGTTTATTTTGATATGAAAATATCGTGTTTCACAAAAAAAATTGTCAAAATAAGAGTTTTTTGATAATTTCTTTTTGTGTTTGGAAAACAACATAAAAGAAATATGGTATCATATATTACCATATTTCTCCGAAAATAAGATTTTTTTTTTTTTTTTTTTTATTCTAAGGGCGCATTAGTACTTTTGTTTTCAGAGGATGACATTTAAAAAACAAACAAACATATTATATGCATTTATTCAAGTAAAAGAATAACACTTATTTTCTACATATGGATTCCCAAAAATTTATATTTATTTTTACAACGAATGCCGGTTTAATTTCATCAGTATCTTCAGATTGAACATGTTTGTAGTTGCGCTTTGAATCAGTTTATGAATCTTGTGAATAAACAAACATCTTATGTGCCGGCAATCTATAAATAGAGAATGTCTTCAAACATAGAAAACAATGGTTGCTGACTGATGTACTGATTTAACCGGATATAAAGGTATCCGGTTAAAAAAAAGGTATTAAATTATTTAAACATTTTTGTGTGTGTTTCACGCAGGTTGTAGTTAAATACGTCTAAATTGCGCCACAGTGTATATCACTATTGAAATGTACTGAGAAAAATACAAATGAAAAGAATCCACATTTATTAGGTAATTATGCATCAAAATTTAGAAAAAAAAAATTATTTTTGAAATATAATTCAAATTTTGCTGATAATTCAGTATAATTCAAATTTCGCTGTAAAATTTTTCTTTAACCACGTGTTAAAAGAAAAAAAAAAAGTTGAAAAATACAGGTAATTTTTCTTTTTTAAGTAATACAAAAACAAATTATTGAAATCGTTAAAAATTCGAATTTGTGATTTTACCTTTCAGACCTTTTTGAAACAAACTTTTGATATTATGTCTGTCTGTCTACGAACACTATAACTCAACAATGCTTTGAGCTAGATATGTGAAATTTGGTGCATGGACAACAAATTTGTAGATTTCTATTGCGTTTTGAACGAAATTCATTTACAGAAAATTGTTTGTCAGGCTGTTTAAGTATTAGTGAACACAATAATTACAAAACATTAAGAGCTAAATGGATAAAATTTGATGCATAGGCTTAATATCTAAAATATAAATCTGTATCAAATTTAGACGTAAATACATCAAGGGGTTCGCCATTTGTTGGGTTATACTTTTGCATGCATATAAATGGGATAGTTTAAAATGATAAGTAAATGAAATTTTGTTCAAGTGTTTAAGCATCTAAAGAGTAGATTTTTTTATCAAATTTGAGCCAAATATCTGAGAGGATAGTTGTTTTCGCTTTGTATTTTCCCTGCATATAAACTCTTATCAACAAGACATTTATATAGGGGGCATTTCATTATTAAAATTTTAGAACAGTGTTAAATTTTAATTTCAATTGGCAAAAAAAAAGTTCAAAATGCATACCTAATTTTCCCCCATTATACTATGAAGTACAAACACTCATGAGCAGCACTCTGAAAATAAACACTCATGAGCATCTTGGCATTCATGGCTTTGCCCAAGATCTGCAAAAAAGAAATTACACTTTTACTAGAGACTAAGTGAGAAAGTTACGGCTCTTGATAGTTAAAAAAATTTATATAACTAATCTCAGCGATTTTTTTTCCTCTTAAGGTTATGAACAAAGTAACTCTAGATTACGGCATACAAAGTAACACCGGATTACGACAAGTCTAAAAGAGGAAATTCCCGCTGTATTTTTAGTTAATAAGTCCCGGAAAATACATAAAAAAGGAAATTAAAAACTATATTGATATTATCTTCTGTCAAACCTCGCATTCCAGTTAAATGAAAACTGAGTAATTAAAACAAATACTTCTGTTAAAATTATTTAATATTCTTCTTTAAACATTAATTATAAGCCTTTTTTTTTTTTCCTTTCAAAACTTTTATAACATGTTTACACAACATCTGCACTCAGGCGAAACTTCTATTCTTAATCCTGGCATCATCCCTACAACCATTTGTTAACATCCAAGGCTGCAATGCCATTGAAAAGGTAAATATAAATTTGGTGGAGAAAGGGTTAGTTGCCTCCTGGGGTCCTTGTGTATGAACGCGTGGCCATACGCGAGCGCGCGTCACTCCGCGGGGGTCGGACCTCCCTTCGAACATGTGTTGCTATATTTTGCGCACCGGATGCGCAGGCGATTTGCTGTCGAAAGAGAGGGGCATTTGTTTTTTGGTGTGGATGGCAAGGCGCCTTCAATTATGAGGATGAACTCTCTGACAGGGGTTAAAAAGAGGGGGTATCGTTCTGCCTTGAAAGCAGAAACCTTTTTTCCGGAAAACATTATCTCCTATTCACCAAATGATAATCTCGTTTGCATTTAATTCTGCTCTTCTTTTGTTCTTTTTTTCTTGTTCTAGAATAAAATACAGCTGCGTTTTTATTTTTAATAACGGTTGATGAACTTTTATGGTTAAGTTAGGCGATTAATCGAGATACAGGTGTATGAAGATTCTTTTAAAACTTTATCAAGAACAATTTTTATTCCAGCATAAATCTTGGTCTATTGTATACAACCGCAATTTTTATTTTAGCATTAACCTTGGTCTATTTTATAGAACAGCAATTTTTATTCTTACATCAGTTTTGATATATTTTATACAACAGCAGTTTTTATTCTTGCATCAATTTTGATCTATTTTATAGAATAGCAATTTTTATTCTTGCTTCAATTTTGATCTATTTTATACAACAAAATTTTTTATAGTTGCATCAATCTTGATCTATTTTATATAACAGCAATTTTTATTGCTGCAACAATCTTGGTCTATACTACATCAACTTTTATTCTAGCATACAACTTTGGTCTATTTTATACAACAGAAATTTTTATTGCTGCAACAACTTTGGTCTATTTTATATAACAGAAATTTTTATTGCTGCAACAATCTTGGTCTATTTTATACTACATCCACTTTTATTCTATCATACAACCTTGGTCTATTTTATACAGCAGCAATTTTTATTCGAGCACCAATCGACAAAGGGTTGGAAAAAAGAAATTTGCCATTAAAATTATTCGTTTTAGTATTCGAACATAATTTAATTAAGATGAAAAAGTTGGAATTTTGACATGCGTCAATGCGATATACCACTTGAAAACTTGTTATGTGTTGAAATGTCTTTACAAGTACGAATATTCAAACAATATTTCAGTAGCTGACGAAATAAAAACAAGCATACCGTTTACGAATTTAAGAAATTATATAACCTAGATCTACAAGAAAAGAATAAAATTACAAAAAACTTTCTTATTTCCTTTAACAAAAACTATAACGGGTTTCAATTAACAACAATTTTTAATATGATAATGCTTATAGGTTGGATAATTAAAAATTTCACGATATATGCATCATTTGACATGTATAACGCAAAAATCATTCAAAACGCTCTATCTCAAATCGTTGAAAGCAAAATTACCAAAATTGGCATGTAATTATTTTTTGGGTAGCAGGAGTCAGGGTAGGGTTTTCAAAATTTCAATTAATAAGCAATCGAAATCTTAATATTTTTATTCAATAATTTCTATGCCTATTATATTAAAAAACACCTTTTCACATTATTTTAAAGTAAAAAACAAAAACAAAAAAACTTAGCGCTTCAGTATTAATTTAGTTTTTTAATTTCATTATATTAAAAAATATTTAAAATATGTTTTGCAACAACATTTTTCCTTATTTTAGGTACTGCATCTATATACATGCGAATTGTGATGATATTTAACAAATTTTATTTGTGTACACGCTATCATTAATATAATCAAAAATAAATTTCAGAAAAAAATGGAAAGACAAATTGATTAAGTTTAAACTATTATCATGATATGATGATTCATACCAAAGGTTGAAATCTACTTAATTATTTTTTATGATTCTTGAAGAAGATAAAATATTGTTTTAAACAGAATTATCGGAAATCAATAATTATTTTCATTTCTCACTTTGTTCTTTGAAAGGAGGCTGAAAGGCAAGCAAATGATTCTTCCAATTTATCATTGATTAGAAAAATAAAGAGCACAATGGCCTGAGATGCAATTCAGTTCAGTTACATTAACTTCGCTTTACAACACTAGGGCTATTTTGAAGAACCTCGAATGGACTCGTAATTTTAAACCGCGGTCAGATGATGAGGACGACACCTGAGATGGCAGTCCCTCTCCAAACTTCCGCACCATACCCAGCAGAAGGATGTTTGGCATCGATGGATTTAACGTGTCTACTTACATAACTTCGGTGGAATCGGGTCTCGAACCTGAAACCCTCCGGTTCCAAAGCCGGAACCTTACCATCAGGCCACCGCGGCCTTCAGGGCTGACATGCAAAATAAGTCACATTTAGCAACAACAATCTTTTATATAGAAAATATAAAATTTGATGCTACGATACTGATATTTTTTTGGCTGAGAATACTTTTTTTCTTATTTTAATATAAATAATTATGCTAGTGGATATGTGTTCAATACCTCCTCCTAATTATCTGAACTAAGTTCAGCCAAATTTTGCGCATTCATTATTCAAGACAAGAGAACACATATTGTTATCTATTCAAGTGCAAGAGTTAATTAAATATTAAATAAACCAAAAATAAGCTGAAATATTGTCTTTTTTTTTTGCAGTAACTTCGGAACATATTATTCGACAGGAAATATTTTTATAGTACTTTAAAATTTAAAATACTTGAAATATTAAGTTAAATTTTTCAGCAAACTTGGCCTAAAAACCTGCCATTTTCAACACGTGTCTGCATAAGATGAAATAAATATGAAATGTCATATTCTCTAAAAAAATAAATACAAGAAAAAGTTTTCTATGATATTTTAAGTATCTTTATTATTGATTTAATAATTCTATCCTATTTAAAGCAAACATGGTTTTCTATCTTCAGTATATTCACTCTAATCGGCCCTGCAGTTAATTTCTAAACTTTTAGTAATGGGCATACACATCTATTAAAGACATGATCTAAATGAAGTAAAAAAAAATTATATTTTATGTAATTTGAATCAATAAACAAATTTAAATTTTTATACAAATGTGTTCTGTAAGTCATACTGAATAAAAATATAAAAGCTTAACTCATTTGCGCCTTAAATTGAGAGAGCAATGAAAATTTGAATATCACCATTCTATAAAAAAACAAGTAATATAAAAATTTTTTTAAGTCAATTCCTACTTAGGTCTACAAAGAAAATTTTTATATTAGTTATTTTTTATTAAATAATTATAATAAATATAAATAATTAAATTTAATTAATGAATTAATATTTGGAAAAAAAAAACTGTATTAACATCAAGTGTCATCCACTACAAGTTTAAAAAAATGTATTTGAACTTGAGTGGATGAATAAAAAGTATTTTATGAATGATTGAAAATTTGAACAAGATATATAAATACATATGGGGAGAGTGCGAACTAAAAGTAGGAATTGAAAAAAGCGTGATTTTAGACCTTTCCATCGACTGCTTTGAAGAAAATACTTTACATGGAGTTTCCCCACGGTTGATTGGCTAAAAACAGTTGTTTACTTCACTTAAGTAATGGTATTTAAAGCTGTATAACTCGGAAAGATTTGATCGCAGGAGATTGAAACTTAAGATTGTCAAGATTGCTTTATTGAATCTTATTCGTAGGATAAAAGGACAATATAAAACTTAGATTTCATAAATGTTTTCAAAAATATATTTATTGACGGAAATAAAAAAGTATTATTAACGGCATATAAATTTGCTTGAAAGTAAAACTGAAAGCTGAGTTTTATGATGAATCAGAAATAAAAATTATTGAATAATTCTTTGAAATATTGTATAACGTATAAAAAATATTCTACTGTATACATAAGATTTCAATACTGAAGGAATACTGAAATACAGAAAACCAATACTGAAAATTCGAATCCTTCAGATTCGAATTTTCGCACTAATATTTAAAAAAAATAAATATTTAGTTTCAGCGAAGAAGTTCTTGCATCAATTGAAGTTTTATCACTTAATAATATTAAGTACAAATTTTACGGGAACTGATAGAAATTTAGAGAGACACATTGTGCAATGAACAGAATATCGTAAAGTTTCTATTATAGCATGAATTATATGTCAATCAAAATGTGAAGCTTATAAATATTTTACTGAAAAAGCTATTTAATGACAAAATTACATAAAATATTTAATTGAAAATTTTAGCAAACATTACTCCTGTCAAACCAGGTGGTCGCCAGAGACGGCTAGTAAATTAAGTAATAATAAGCAATAAGTAATGATATGCATTTATGAAATAATAAATTAGGAGTATTATGATTGAGAAGAGAGAACTTTGAATATTAAGAAATGTAACAATAGTTAAAAGAAAATGCAAATGCATCGTTCAAATTGGAACGAAGAGAAGGAGAGTAAAGCTTTTGCGTGAAAATGAAAGAGTCTTTAGACGCCATCAGCGGTTTCATGCTTTGAGACTAATGCAGTGCGAGTAGACGAATCGGAAAACAAACGAGAGCGTAGTAGCGGGAATAAGCTAGTATATCTCGGGCCACTGAATCTGAGGATGTACGAGAGCGGAGAAACTAGAGAGAGGGTGAACGAAAATCAACTGAAGACGCTGCAGCTTAAAATTGTTTTATAAAGTGTTATAACTGCTTCTGTTTGAAAATATTTTTACTCCGAGCAACGCCGGGTATATGAATTAGTCTTTTCTAGTTAAAAGTCTTAGTGGGATAAATGTATGAGTAATCTATGATTTTCCATTGAAATTAATATTTTATCTACTGAAAAATACTCCTAAAATTTGAGACAGCACATTTGTCTCTATAAACTGAAGTCATGCAAGCACTGTATGTATATGCGGGTATATATATATATATATCACTTTAGAATAACAAGATAATTCTAATGAAATTTTATGCACACGTTTTTAATTGGCTGACTAAAATTCAAGACGAGGCAAATTAATTTCAACTCATCTGTGACTAGGGTTGGCTGGATTTGTGTAAATATAATGAAAGAGCAGATTGGCATTAAATTTAATCCAAATGTTTCAACCAATTAAACAAAATATTTTGGGTAAATTTTCTGTAATGCACTCCCAAGATGATAACTGTACTTAAGACATAGGGAATGTTTGCACACAACGGTTATCGTAATTTTAATACATGCGCGCACTGTTGATCTTTAAAGGAGATATTTGATTTTGATTGATTTGATTGTTGATATTTAAAGGAGATTCGAGCCTCTCATCCGAAATATCCTAGTATTATAATATTTTGGTTTGATTCGTCTGCCTTTAAAATATTGTTTTAAAAAAACTTAACTTAAATCATAAAGGGTACACACACAAAACGCATTTAATGACGCTATAATGCATGTGTGTTTAGATGTAGTGCTAAAACAGTACAGTAAGTATTATTGTGAAATATAATAAAAAATATAGTTAATAAAATATAAATAAAAAGAAATAAATAACATAAAAGTAATTTTAAAAAAATTGATTAAATTTTTAAAAAAAACCCAGAAATAAAACTAGTATCAGAAAAAAAATTATCTTTTTATTTTAAACTTTAAAGTGGCATAAAAATGATTTTTGTGCGATTATATGTTTTGAAGTTGTTGAGGAATGACCTTAAAACTTTGTTCATTTTTTCATTTGTCTGACATTCATTTTTTTTATAAGCTGAATATCGTTTACATATTGTCTTAGCCAAATATTGGCAAAAACATAACATTATTCCTATCATAATTATCTTATTCTTATACCTGTTTTCATATCATGATGTTCAATCATAGACGAAAGTATTCTTGTACCTGTTTTCATATCATGATGTTCAATCATAGACGAAAGTATTCTTGTACCTGTTTTCATATCATGATGTTCAATCATAGACGAAAGTATTCTTGTACCTGTTTCCATATCATGATGTTCAATCATAGACGAAAGTATTCTTGTACCTGTTTCCATATCATGATGTTCAATCATAGACGAAAGTATTCTTGTACCTGTTTTCATATCATGATGTTCAATCATAGACGAAAGTATTCTTGTACCTGTTTTCATATCATGATGTTCAATCATAGACGAAAGTATTCTTGTACCTGTTTCCATATCATGATGTTCAATCATAGACGAAAGTATTCTTGTACCTGTTTCCATATCATGATGTTCAATCATAGACGAAAGTATTCTTGTGCCTGTTTTCATATCATGATGTTCAATCATAGACGAAAGTATTCTTGTACCTGTTTCCATATCATGATGTTCAATCATAGACGAAAGTATTCTTGTACCTGTTTCCATATCATGATGTTCAATCATAGACGAAAGTATTCTTGTACCTGTTTTCATATCATGATGTTCTATCATAGACGAAGTTATTTTTGTACCTGTTTTCGTATCATGATGTTCTATCATAGACGAAGGTGTACAGTTTTCTAAATTTAAAATTGGAGATAGAACATGTAGTAATTTTATCAATACAACAAAAATTCTTTGAAAGAAAATGAATGAGATTTGATACGATGATTTGGCTTGTCAAAGCAAAGTTCAGGACTTTCAACATCTAGATAAAAAAAAATGTTTGAAACCTGGTTTAAAATAACTTGCAGAAACCTGGCGAAAATTCATCTCTGCTTTAGTTAAGATAGCAATCATATTTTTCAACATCTTTGTCACTAGTTAGTATAAATAAAAAGACTGGAGCTATTTATAGACAGTTCTACAAAGAGTCTGAGATCTGCTTTGCAAAACGGCAGTTATTATATTTCTCTGTCAACTGCTCATTCAGTAAAACTTAAAGAGAGGAAATAAAATATTAAAACAGTCTTTTAGAAGCTCTGTTTAGAAACATCAGTGGTCTATTTGTGTTGAATTAAGGAAGAAGTAAACACATGGAGAGCATTAGAAAAAGAATGAAACAGCCTTTAAGAAAAACATTTACTGTAAATACAACGAAATATTTCCCTCCTCCACTTCATATATAAAATTTGGTTTAATGTAACAATTCGGTGGGATGGTAAAAATTTTAATTGCTTTCTACACATTTGGGAAAATGTTCCGTTTGCTGAGTTAAAAAAAAATGGATTTTCGATGGTACTGAAATATATAAACTTGTTAAAAAAAATCAAAATTTTCAGTATCTGCTATTCGTACCAGATTGATCATCTTTCATATTATTTTTGCAATTTTTTTTTCATAATATTTTTCTATAGCTACAAATTAGAGAACTATGAAACATTTAGAAAAATACTTTTAAAAGTTTTGAAACATTGGGTACTAAAAAATATATTTTATTATCAAGGGATCTGGGTTAGTAATATGGGTCATTTTAATGAAGGACAAAGATGATGGTAAATTATTACTGGAATATTCAAATTGAAATTTTCACTGAAATAAAAATAAGTATAAGGAGCGCTTGTTTCTGAATTAATTGAATAAATTTATTTAGCCTTCATTTTATTGTAGTTCATTCCAACTTTCTTTCGCATATCATGTATCTTTAATATTTCTTGAAAATTGGTTGACGGTTTTGTTATTATTTAATTTAACAATAATATTTAAAATTTTATGCTTTAATTTCCATTTCATCCAATTTCATGCGATACTGTATTGATTTAACTTCTAATTCACGCAGTGATTTTTTTTTTAGGATTAAATGATTTTAATGTATTAATTTTTTTAATAATAGATTTATAATGGAGACGGTTTCAACGCTATCTGTGTAAATATTATCTCTGAAATTTAATTTCTCTCGAAAATTAGAGCCAATCTTTCAAAAACAATGGCAGATTTACAATCAGAATCATGAAATAACTATAAAATTACAGGAATATCATTTGCAATAAAAACAGTGCCAGACAATATAATTAAAAAACATAGTATAAGCCCTTTGATATTTAAAATGTGAAGTTATTCTTAAAGATCTCAAAATGATATTCTGCGTCGTAATACATGAAAATGTTTACTGTCAAGTCTTTCGAAATAATACACTACAACAACACTACATATTCCTGAATATGATCCGCCATTACTAGTTTGAGACAATGCGATTATTTTAAGCTGTTTACTGTTATCGCGAGGAAACTCTGATCTGATTGGCATATTCATAGACATAGTCTCTGAAATGGTTTAAAATCTTCCAAAATAGTGACATTCAAAGCTTTATAACTCAGATATTTATGATCCGAGAAGTATGGAATTTTTGTTATTTGAAATGCTAGTGTTCCAAGAATATTTTAACAAATACGATTAACATGATTAGGTCATTGAAAAAAATTACGAATTCGAACGATTGATACAGAGTTTATTTATTGATTCGAACAGCATAAAATATAATTTTAAGAATTATGTGCAGTTTTTTTTTTTTAAATTGTTAACATATCTTTATCGCTGGTTGCTTAGAAATTAATTGTTGAATTGAGATTAGAGTTGCCATCTGTCTATAATAATTATACATTTCATGATGAAGATTTGATTGTTGCATAATTTTTGTTTAATTTCCACAATTTTTTAAAAATTGTTTTCATCATGTTATCAAAGATAATGTATTAAAATGGATCATTTAATATTTTCATTTGGCTGGGGTTAACATTGCCATAAAAATAAATGGAATGATTAATAATGTATATAATGAATGTAATGCCCTGGCAAATAAATTAAACAAGTAAAAAGGAATATAATACTTTCATTCAAGCGAATAGCAGAGCAAATATTAAAAAATATGTGTATATACAGGGTGTTCCAAAAACCTTGACCACGGCTTTTATTCCTTAAATATTAATCACAGACATATACTGTAAGTTACAAAGTTGCGTAAAAAAAGGTGCAAAATGCTATGAAATCAATTAAAATTTTCAGGGGACTAAATTTCAAAAAATACAAAATTTAAATTTTTATACGGACCCCGTACAAAAAAAAATCCCAGTGCGTAAAATGCGCCCCATCCTCAAATAAGGCCATGTACATAATTTCAGCAATTTATCACAAAATATCTTAAAGATATGAAACTACATAAATGCTGACTTAAACCACTTTCCGATGCCTGGATATGAATTCGCGATGAGGAAAAATCATGTTGGATGTTCGTGTTTTAGGGGTCGTACACAACTTAACAAAGAAAGTAATGATTGAATAAATAAATAATAATTTTGCTATTTATTGGTTCAAAAGAATTAAAAATTTGTAGAAATATTAACTTGAAGGAAAGATTACGTAAAGGAAAGATTACATAAGGAAGGATTACTTAAGGGAAAGAGTTCATAAGTTTTTTTACAAGTTCATTGACTTTGCTATTTTTAAGTTATATTCTGTAATTCGCGATATAAAATTTTAAAGTAATTTTCAGGAAGCATAGATTTTAAAATTTTATTTAAAACTAAAGATATGAAGCATATTTTATTTCCTTATGATGCATTCCTGCGTCGCGTCATCTGCACCGAAGCTGTAAACATTTTTTTGTGATTGGTTCTTCAACAACTCTGTTTTAACATATCTTTGAGAGTTTTCATGATAAAATTCTGAAATTTTGTACATGACCTTATTAAAGGATGGGGCATATTTTACTCACTGGGAATTTTTTGTACGGGGTCCATATAAAAATTTAAATTTTGCTTTTTTTGAAGTTTAATCCCCTGAAAATTTTAATCGATTTCATAACATTTTGCACCTTTTTTTTACACAACTTTGTAATTTACAGTATATGTCTATGATCAATAATTAAGGAATAAAAGCTGCGGTCAAGGTTTTTGAGACATCCTGTATATAGCTATAATATATAATATATAGCAAAAATCTTTATTTTTACATTCACAGAGATCTAAACAATAGATAAATCATCAATGAATGAATAGATGGACACTGCTTTAAACGGTGCAAGCGCCATATTTCGCTGTACGTCAATCGTATGGTGAATGCACAGGCATAAGATAACATATAAAATTATTAAAATTCTAAACCATTTAAGGTTAATATCAAAAAAAAAAAATCCTATAAAGTCCAAGTATTTGAAAAAAAGTCAAATAATTATTTTATCAGCATCTACTATAATCAGAAAAAGGATTTCTCAACGGTATTAAAGAATGAAGTCAATAAAAACTTCAATAAACAGCAGATTTCATTCAGAAGAAAACTAAATATCTTTAAAAAATTAATGATTGGGGAGAAAAGATATAGTAATTTAATATCTTTTTAAGTGTTTGTTATGGACAAAGGGGCTTAGTATCGAATTATGAAAGGTTCTAAAATCAGCCAGCGGAAATGGGCTTTTTTAAAAAATTTTTTTCTTTAGAGTTGTTTAATCAATAGAATTATGATTTTACGGCGTCCTGACATAGGAGTAGTGCGTCTTCTCTGTGATATGGGCATCCTGGGTTCGAGTCCCGGTTCGGGCATGGTTGTTCTTCATGTGTGAGATGTGTGAATGTGGCAAAAGGGGATGTACAAGCGAATGTGATGCGTGAGTAGCAAAATCGTACTCTTGGCCCTTGTTGGCGCTACTAAAAACAAGAGACGCTCCCTTTCGGCTCAAAATCACTGGATTTGAAATCAGCGGGGCTTGTCCATGACAAGTGTCATCAGAAACAACAACATGGTTTTTAAGTATTTGTTGATGTTGTTGTCAACAACAGGAGAGGTTTCTTAATAATTTCACTCAAGTCATATTGTATGTACTATCTTCTGCTAGAGATGGCCCGATATCATTGCGACTTTTAATATTATAATAAGATATCCTTTACTGGCGTAAGTTCAGAGCCTGAATTAAATGGAATTGATTTCTTTAGGAATGGGATTTGTTATATTTAATGGTTTAGATTTATCGATCAGCATATCAGTAGAATATTTTTTTCTGAAAGTGATTTACTTTGGTGTTCAATTATACATTTAGATTGTTATATTTCTTTTTCTTCATCACTAGATGAAAATCAGATTCCTGTGAAGTTGAAGCAATATCACAGCAAGTACGAACATTTGTTCAATTTGAGTAACAAATGATTAGATAGATCAGAAATGGAGTGCAATTTAGAGTTTGAAAAAGTTTTATCTAAAGTAATGGAATGTCAGGAGATTTTGGCTTCTTAAATTCAATCTGAGTAACAGAAACAGATAGGGACTGCAGGATTGTGGAATTTAATAAGAAATTGGGATGCACCATAAAATATTTGCTGTTTTATTTTTGTCCCGATTATTTCCTTTTTAAGTTGCCATCCTGAAGAATATAAAGTATGAGAAATTTTATAATTTTCTCTCACTTTTTTTTACAAAAGTACATTGAGTACAAAGGTACATTATTGAGAGGTACACCATACTCAAATTCCTGCACAGCATATTCAGATCACTGTCTCGCGGCAAGAAGTGCTAGAATACCTAAAATGTTGAGATGAAAGATGGATAGAGAGCTTTATTGTATGTTGATAATGTGGCCCAATTAAATGCTGAAATCGGAATTTTTTTGTGTGCGTGTTTAGAAGCTGCCAATTTCTCCATATTGATATGCCTTCCACTGCTCACTTTCTAATCGTATTATTCTTTCACTTCAACAATGAATAATTCATCGCAATAAAACTCCTTTGAAGGAGTTCAAAGATGCACATGGCGCGATTTGAATATTTGGAAAATTTATATATAGTTTATAGTTTAATTATTTGTTCTGTAAGTTTATTGTAACTACAAGTCACGGGAACGAAATTTTCAATATATTTTACCTCTACGATAATACCAACGAGACCGTTTTCAACTAAAAAGAAGTTACTGAATGAAAAGTTTCTTTCTGTATTCTTTTAATGAGCAAAAGTTGGGAAATTTGTCCCTGTTCAAGAGTTGGATACACTTTGTTGTCCACTTAAGGGAGCAGGTATCCTTTTATACGACATTGATAGAATTTGAAATTCGTCGGCACAGCCCACCAGTGAACCCAAAAAGGGATGACAGTCACCGGTTCTAGGCAGGCATTTCCAGCCTTGCCGCCTACCATGGTCAAAATCCCTATGTTCGGAATCATAGACCATACTTAACGCCAAACCCAAGAAAGAGACTCCTTCTCTTGATCCCTTGCAGACTAATCATTGGTTGGTTGCCAGCTGAATTGATATACGGGGACCATACACTATCCGTCTAGTGTGTCACCATGCAACACGAACACCTCGGAAAAAAGATGAAAGCAGATAGGCAACGGCTTTTCAGAGTGAGCTCTCTTGCTTATCGCTGAAGTTTGGAAGTTTATAAAAGACAACAGAAAGTGAAAAGGAAAGTAAATTGAAAGAGAACGAAGATATCCGGAAACGTTTTAATTTTCTTTTCTTATCACTGTTATTAAGTGGTTAGTATTGGAGCTTGATCAGGATGAATTTTGTGCCATAAGAAGTTTTCTTTTAACTTAAATTATGAACTCGTACATTAACTATGATATCTCATGGGTTTTAACTTAAATGAATACCAGAAATCAGTACATAATCCTCTTCATTTAATGTTATATAAATTGGTTGAGAAAGAGGAATGTTAACAACAGAAATAATACACAGGATTCTAGAATTTCTCTTTATTACACATGGTGATTATAAATGGATATTCCAACTTTTCAGGGCTATCAAAAGAAAATAAAACAAAATATAACTTTGTTGTTCATCGGGAATTACAAATAACAGTTGAAAATTTAAAATCATTATATTCATTATGAGCAATTCCAAAAATACGAGGGATATCAAAGCGATACAATAACTCATCCCATGCTCTTTCAGCATCTGTGATGAGATGCTTTGAAAGCTTGTAGGTATGACTGCCTTAAGTTTATGGACCACATTCGGTAGCTAAGAACAAACGCCTAATGTTTGATTAACTCCAGAAAGAAAATCAAGAATCACCATGCATGAATATCTGCATCTTTTCAAGGCAAATATTGCTCACACCAGGCATGCAGAAAAAATTATTGGATGAATTATAGTACCTCTTCTGTAGGCCTCGTACTTCTGGAGTGGCTCATATTGAAGAATTATAACTGTGTTGAATTTAAACTTTCAATTGCCATGTTTTTGATTTCCGATTGACAACAAGGGTGTACTTTGTTTTCTTTAAACATACTTGCAAAGTTGGGATATTTGTTTGTAATCACCCCGTATACAGTATACGAGAGACTAATGAATATAAAATTAGTTTTGGACAAAAAAATTATAATTGAAAGGAGAAGTTTCCGTCGTGCATCTCCTTTTATGGGCGATTATTGCCCGGAATATTATATGTACCTTAGTATTATTATATGTATTTTTCTTTTCAACAGATATAATCTTTTGTATAAACAACTAATTTTGCTTAAGCCTTTGATAAGCATTTGTATAAAGCTTATTTTGGGCCATCGATTAATCGCTACAGATGCTTAATTGAAAAAAAAAATCCTAATGAACGGAAATCAAATTAATAAACTAATGCAAAATTAAATATAAATTATGACAAATTCCGCTTAACTTGGTCGAATCTGAAATGATATCAAACTAATATCATTGCTAGGTTTGAAGTTATATTTTTGAAAATTCAGATCTTTCACTGAACCTTAAGAAAACACATGCTGTTAGTCATTTGTTATCACCACGAGTGAATTTAGTCTGCAGTTATTCTTACATAACTTTGTATCTATATATATAAAAAAACAAAGAAATCCAGTTTATTATTAATTGCCGAATGGCAACAGTCAAATATAAGCAAAACAGCTTACGAATTTCATACTGCTTCATTTACTGAACATTTTTACAGCTGTACTAAATCAAACGCTTCACTTAGACTAATCAATGGAGCTGGAAAATATTATTAGAAGCTTTATGGAGATAGTTCGTCATGTTACCAAAGAGAACATTCAGGCAAAGAAAAGAAGACATAAAAGAAATTAAGAAATAATCTTCAAACAAAAGGTTCAATAAAATGCAAAAATAAACTTAACCGCTGCTAGTAAAGTAATGGTGGTAAGACTTAAGATTTATGTACCGTTTCTTGCCAAGAGAACATTCATATCAAAATCGTGCCAGTCATCCTAAAACTCTCTAAAAGTCTGTAAACCTGGGTATATAAAGTATTTCAAAGTTGCAATAAAAATCGTCACAATTACATTTGACGTGAAATCGCTCCAAAATATTTCAATTTTAGCGCCCGTATATTAAGCTTGCGTCTAGGCGTAATCCTTATGACTTATCTACGGAAATTGATGCTCGTACCTTTTTAAACAATTATCTAATAAAAATGCTTTTTGTATTATCTTAATATTAAAAAAATTACCTTTTAAATTATATCAATTCCATCAATTCCATAATTCCAATTTTTCAATTAACTTTAATAATATTTTTTATTCAATTTGATACATTTTTTGAAACACTGTTTTTATGGGTTTCAAATTCTTTGTCAAAACCTTCAAGCACGTACTTTTTCTAACCATTTATTCAATCCGTAGTAGGGGTTTTCCTACCGCTTTTATTTAATACCATATTTTGCTTTATTTAATACAGTTTTAATCGAATTCATGTGTTTCAGTCGTAACAAATTAAAAAGTGAAAGTTTTTTTTTATCCCAAAGAAATGCATCCTAGTTAATAAAATTAACAGCTTAAAGAGTCAATGATCTAGACGAATAAACTGGTCGCCAAAGGCAGCTAATTTATGATATATCGTCAAAGTTGGAAAATCATTAAGAATGGCGCAATGTGATTTTTTTTTCTTGGGAGACTTAAAATTTCATATTGATTTTCAACGTGTTATTAAAAAAGTCATATGTCCTAAATAGTTAACATGGCATACAACTATTTGCTTTTAGAGTGAAGTTTCTTTAAGTTATAACACATTGCCGATGTGTTATAACTCGAAGCATTGTCAATGTGTCATCTCTATGACACATTGTCAGAAGAAACAACAGACACGATGAGACTTAGATAGACAATCAAAACAGACGCAATGTCAGATTTACTGTAAAGATCGTAAATATCTTCTCAAAAAACAACAAACGTACTCATAAAAATTCCTGTTTCAAGAAAAGGTTTCAAGAAAAGATTTTACACTTTTAAGTCAATTTGTTAGATAAGATTAAAAGCCAGCCATTTAAAGTTTTTCGCTATAGGAACTGATTTTTCCAAAATTTACCAATAAACCAATATTCCCAATAAATAACATGAAAACGGATTTCTTGAGCAATGGACATAACAACTGGAATAAGTAAGAACATTTAAATGAAGATGAAGAAAAGTCTACAGAATAGTAGATCAATGGTTTCCTGTAATAGGTAGAGTTTGAAACGAGAAAACTAGGAGAAGATCGTTAAAAAGTTGGGCCACGATGATTTGGAAGCAATTAATGCTTGGAGCAGATAGAGTAAGCTCTAAACAGGAGGAAAATTTTTTTTGTTTATATGTATAAGATGTGAAGAAGATATATATAATATTGATGAAACTGGTTTCGGTTATCACTCTATTACAGGCGATTTGTTATGTTAGAAGCATTTTGCATTGTTTGAATATAAAAGGGAAATGTACCACGTAACCGTACTGAGCTGTGTAAATATGTTTAATAATGACAAATGAAATTGTTAATTGTAAATAAAAGTGCAAAACTAAACTAATGTTTTAAACGTTTAAAAATAAAGGGTTTATTCGCAGATCAACATGCCAATAAAAATAAATGAATTTTTTTTGAAATTTTTCAGAATTAACTTTCGTTCTGGGATATAGCGATGCAAAGGGACATTTGTTGCTTCTTGACAATTATGCTGTAACCTTCGATTATATAATACAAAATATATAACGTATTTTATATTATATAAGTAGAATTATATTGTATAATATATAACGTATACAATAATTTTATATATTTTAAAAGCCTGGATATCAACCTGATATGTAAATATTAACTTTTCCTGTATTAGTTCGTTAATAATTGCATACATTATTTAATTTCCTTGGTGATTGGATTGTATCCTTACATAATTACGAAGGGAAACAAGAATAACATCGTTTTATAGCTATGCATTTAGAATCAAAGAATTCCATACCAGTTTGGAAGATTGGATAGAATGATAGGAGGAAAGAGATTAAAAAGGTGGGCAATCTATTCATTTTTCAACAGGGAGATGCCAGCGCATGTCTAATCAATTTCGTAGAGTTGGTATTGTTGTTTAGTGAGCTTCTCTGGATTTTCAATCCGTTGTCTGATACACAGCTGTACGATGAGATGGTATTTTAAAGTCCAAAGAGAGCCAGTTCATATTCCAGAGTCTAAAGGTAGTCATATAACCTCTATGGCATTAAGAATGCGTATTTACATGATCCAAAGGCAGTTTTTGATTTTGAAAATATATGAGTGCAAATAGCAGTAAAAAAAAAGCACGAGTAGTTAATCAAGATTAGTACTGTATACAGTAATATCTCAACTTATATAAACTTGAAATTACTCGATACCTGATTTTCTCTTTCGCTTTAAATATTTTCCTTCTTGAAATATGTTATAAATTTCAAAATTTAGCAAAATAAAACAAATAATGGAAATTTTAAAAAATCTTTTTTTTTTTGAAAAATTTACCGAAAACAATGGCAGAACGGATCAAATTGTTAATGAAGAGAAATTAATAGTCTTGCGCGCAAACAGATATGGAAATTGGCGATAGTAATATGGTGGGTATTGGTATTAATTTCTATAGAGAACTGTTGGCAAAAATAATAAATACCTAACAATCGATGAGCTCATAGAGATAACTGAGAAGAGAGATTACCAAAATTTGGAGTTAGATTACTAATCTGCAAGGCAAATGACAGTTGTAAGACTGATAGATAGGTCTCAATTAAAAAGAATAGGGGATTAAAAATTTTGAAGACTATAGACTCTAATGTATAACCTATTCTAATTACAGTCAAAGAATTAAGAAAAAGAAAATTAGATGTCTATGAAAAATTTTACGGTGAGGTGATAAAAACAAAATCCTTTGAGCTGTTGGAAGTGCTTGTCAGACTACCGACAAAACAAACACACAAACCACCTTTTGTTTTATGCATCATTTTAAATTTAATATTTCTATTTTTATGGATATGCTCCCGATTTTTTCGATTCTTTTATCGATATTTTTTTTCTATATTTTATCGATAAATATATTTTTTGTGAATGCGATGTAAATATTTCTTTAGTCCTAGCCATTAATTCATTAAAGTTTCTAAGTATTTATATGCAAAGTTTGACTCTAATTTACAATCCAATTTATATTCTTTTTGTGGATCCTACCTATTGGGTAAATTCGGAGAATTACTGCATAAGAATGGAACGTGTTGCAAGCATTTCTAAAATAAAAGGAAGAAAGAATTAAAGGAAATTCTAATCTGGAGGTCGAAACATCAAGGAATGATAATGTTCATGTTTTGATTAGTTGATCTTTAAGAATTTATTCATAATGTTACAGATATGATAAGGTGTACACATGAAAAATGTTCTTTCTATTGTTGTTGCGTAGGCGAGTTTAACCGAATAAAATTAAAACAATGAGAAGCATTGTTATAAAATATACTTAAATATTTTTAAAAATTAATAATAAATAAAATAATAATAATAATAATAAATATATAAAAATGTTATTACTTAAAAAGACAATATTTCGAATTTTAATATGATGTAAAACAGACTTTGGCTCAATAAGATGTTGCGGAATTATTGAAGAGTGCGTCAACTGACTTTCAGTGAAAAATCTAATTAAAATCTTGACAAATCGTCTTATAACGTGTTCCTACTACTTAAGAAGGAACTATATACCGAATCTGGCAATACTAAGCCTGGGAAGGATTACTAGATTGGCAAAGTAAGCAACTGCTTAGGGACTCCACGACTTCAGAAGGGCCTAAACCTCTGATTTTTTTTGGGGGGGGGTATTTTGAGATTATAATTAAATGAAAACAGGAAATTAAATAAAGGCCAAGTAATCGAGCTTATCATATTAAAATCAAGTGTAGTTTAAATTAATTTTGGATCATTATTATAGTAACATTCCTAATTAATGACAATCGGCAGGTTCTAAATTATGTTATTTTATAAATTTAGAAAATAACTGATTATTTTTATAATTAAAAAATGACCAATCCTATAATTAAATATTATTTAGATTGCGCAAAAAATGTTTTGTCATTTATTTGTTTTACAATTTTGCTTAAAATTACTTTTAACTCTTTGACTAAATATTTATTTGAAATGACTTTTGTATTTGAAGAGCATTTAATGTTTTGGACATGTGAAGGCGGTAGCTTTTATGTAAGAATTCATTTATTTCTTATTATTCAGAATATATACTGCTGCGTGGTATTGAGATAACTTAAGCTAATTAAAATTACAAAAAAAAAAAAAAAAGGAAACATGAATTCAAAAAAATTACGGGACACTCAAGTGTATCCAAAGGGCTAAATTGCAATTGCATCTTAATTTTTAAAAGCAAAGTAATGAAACCAACTTTTTAGAAAGAAATCCGCCACTAGGCGGTTTGATATTTTAGTATGTCGAAACTTGCCACCTAAAACTACTTATAAAACAACTAAACTAAAATTGATAAAAAATTATTCAGTTTTGAAATATAAAGAGGGGGGGGGAGGGTACGGAGATTTCTATTGCCTAATTAATACGCGCCTGTGCTAGTCGCAACAATTTGGTTTTTAAATAACTTTCAACAATTTTTTGCTTTGTATATGTCACATCACACATCGATAGCATGAGTTTAAAAATACTATTGCCTTAAAAATCATATATGTGCTAATGTTCATTCAATGTTTATGAATTCTTTGATATGATTTTCAAATAATAATAATAAAGGAATGCTTAACGAATAAAATAAGCATTAATTCAAATTTTTCACTAAAATTATCCTAGAAGAGTTCGCAAAAGCATATCTCTCATATGAATGACTAGTTTAATTTCGAATGTTTTTTTTTTCTTTTTAATTTTTAGTGAATGCTTATAATTTTGAATAAACCAATGAAAAGTTGATGGCTATCTTGCATAGGTACATTAGCACAGAAACTGAAGTTATTTAGATTCTAGATGAAAATCATAAAAAGTAGGTGTATCGTTGCAGTTAAATTCTAAAACTTTAGTTAGATAATAAATCATACGCGGAGTGGAGGACAATTGCTGATAGTACGTAATTACTGTCGGCGAGAAATAAATAATAAAATAATTGGTTAATATTTATTCCTATATTCAAAGAATATAATGTATCCATTTACGCTTTTTAACAAGCATTTCAGATTATCATGTAAAATGTATCTTTGAAATAGCCGACTGAAGATTGAATTTAAAAAAAAATTACTACAAGAGAGAAGTGCGCTCAATAAAATTGATGAGAATTAAAATTAAAACAAGGACAGCCATGGTCAAAGTCAGTGGTCAAGGTTAAGGCCGGACGTTCTTCGCATAATTTGCATGTAAGTTCTTGGTCAAGGGTGCATTCCAAGTCCTTTTTTATGCAAATGAAGAGATACTTTCCTAACTAGCTATGCAGCGACTTTTTAAAAAAGAGTTCAAAAACTGACACAGCGAAGCAGATGATGCTCTTCGAGGTCAGTTGGCAATAAAAAACAAAGAGAGGAAGTTTTATATAGCGAGTGATAAAACTAGACGACGACGATGAATAAAAAAAAAAATAAATAAAAAATGAAACGCATTACGTCTAAGATATCAGCACAAATTTGTCGCCCAGTCTTGCAGCTGTTTATGAATGAAAAGATGTTGGTAAAAGAAAAAGAAAATAAAGAAGCAAAATGGTGAATGAAATTTAGTTAGCTCACACCTTTCTTATACGTAAAAGACTCCAAGCTAAAAGTTCCCGGGCTTCCATCAGAAACCAATGAAAATGCAGTATTTCGGGAAGAGACCAACCAATGGCAGTTCTTGATTTTACTCCGCTTTTCAACTTTTCGGTTTTCAATTGGTTCCAAAGTTCATTTTCTTTCTTTTGTTTATGGATTAATTTGCTGCAACACGCCCTTTTTAAATGATATTGTTTTTCGGTAGTAAGATTTCCCTAAAAGCAATGTTTGGTTTAATTTTATATCACGAATATGTAATTGCATGAGTGAAAGTACAATAGAGAGCTCGTGAAATCAAGCAGCGCAACTTAAAAGGTAAATAGAATTTTATGTATTTTTATTTGCAATTATGTATTTTTTGAATGCATTATTATGAATTTTTCAGTTAGATTATTAATATTTGCTAATTTGCCAAGTTTAAGAAAGTTTGGAAAATCTTTTATAGCGATAATGAAAATTTGATTGGAGAGATTCTATTTATCTGAATTTCAGATTCTCTTCTAAAACTGTTGCATTTTAATTTTTTTGCAAAATATACAAAATTAAAAGTCAACTGAAAATCTTTTAAAAATGACAAAACTGATATTTTTGTTTTTAAAATGTTTTATCTGTTTTGCTTTGGTTTGGTTTAGATATTTACTTCAAACAGTTTAAATAAATTATTTTTCAATAAACTGTTTTCGCCAAGTTACAGTTTCTGAAAAATATTAAGGCATTTCTAATAAATGTGCATAATTTCGTAATTACTGTACTTACTGTTTTATACTCGCTTTTTATCAAATTACCATATTTCGATTTTAAATGAATCCGTCAAATATTCAGCTTCGTTCATCCATGGTGATGCAACACGCAGATTTAATTTTGGAATCCTTTTGGAATTTTGCAAGATAAAAATGTAACAGAAAGTGCAGTTGGAGGATAACTGACATGCGTCCATACTTTTTTTTATATGCTTTTAAAGACATGGGAATTTACTGCACTAAGATTTCATTAGCTACTTTTATTAAACTTTTTGCTTAATGTTTACAAGTAGTTTTATCTCAAAATTTAGCCGCTTGTGTTGGAAATATTAATTTATAGTGCTTAGTGAAGAGATATATTTTTAAATTCATGTCAAGTACCTTAGTAGTAAATTTTAAAAATTATGTGAAAAATCTAATTATTAATATAATTATATTATTATATCTAATTATTAATATAATATAATTAATTATTATTATTAATAATATAATTATTATAAAATTATATTTTTGTAAAAATGGCTTTGCCAATTTTTATTCGATCGGCTACGTGAAGAATATTTAAGACGATTTGTACAAATAAAATTTATCCTGAAATCTTGTATATATATCTATGAGCCATTTGGTGAAATAATTTTAAGCTCTAGAAGAATTATTGTATTTTGCAGTTAATTTTCCACATTAATTAGTTTTGATTAAAAATGAAGTTCTTCATAATATGAAAAAAGTATGCTTCAATGTAAATAAAAATTAATTGTCTGCTGTATTGGAATACTTTTTATAAAGCGTTGTGCTAATTAACAATTTTTTAAGTGCTTTTATATAATGAACAAGGTTTTTTTTCTTACATGTTTTCAACAATATTTAAATAATGTGACGACAGCTGTTCTAGAAGTTATTAAGGGATTCGATAGATTGCGTATTATCAAACGTCATATAGAATCTCATAGACATTCACAAGCCATCCTTTTCAGTCCGTTTTTATAATTAAAAATGATTTAACTGAGAAAAAAGTAATTTACTTCTTAATTTACCAATTTCTTAAGTGTATAAATTGGATTTTTAAAAATATAAGAATGATATAAAAATGAAAATACCTCTATTAAAAATGACATTACAAAAAAATGTTGATTCTTTGAAAATGTAAAGTGACAATCTGTTACCACTATTGAAAATGACATTATAAAAAATGTTGGATTTTTTCAAATGTAAAGTGACAATCTGTTACTTCTATTTAAAATGACATTACAAAAAAGTACCATTAATGCCGCATTAGTTTTCAATTTGCAACAATATTAATTAGTTAACTTTTTTTTCTAGTTTATGTCGCGCTGTTTTTTGTACTTTTATATGTAAAAAAGTGAAAATGTGCTAAAGTGTAAAGAAAATATTGCCATCATCAAAGAATTTAATCTGGGGATTTTGACGAATCTTCATATTTCAGATGTCCCTCAATTCGAATAAATAGAATTTTAGAATATGCTTGCATATTTGTGTACTCAAAAATGTTTTGAGTTGGACAAAATTTACTATATGGTCTTTTTTCTAAATTTGTAAATTTCTATCGAATTTTGAATTATCTTACTCGAACAACCTTCGATGATTGATTTTTCAAATCGATATAAAATGGATGCATCGATATGAGTCTGTCTAATCTGGTTTTCAATTTAATAAAATGGTTTCAAAAATTTATGTGAGATAATTTATATGCATTTTTTATAAAAGAATCAAAAAGATTTTTTTTTATAAAAAATGTCCAATATAAATAAGCCTTGCAACAACTTTCTTTTTTGAAATCATTTTAACTATCTTGGTAAATCAAATTTTCTTTTTTTATATTCTTGGCGTGAAATAAAAAATAACCATAAGAATTTATAACAAGCGCATCAGTTAGGTAAACAAAATTTTTGACTTGGTTTTGACGTCAAAAGTCTAATTTATATATGTTGATTGAAAAGGGAAATGCCTAAATTGCATCCTCGATGTTCTTTATAATACGAATCTAAACCTAAAAAGAGTCGTCATGTTATCCAATTATATGAAAAAAGGTAGAGAAAACATCACTGTTTTTTTTTTATAAGACTGATTTCAAAAGTTTTTTTCATAATTGCAATAGAGTTTTGGCAGAATTGATTACCATAAGAAAACAAAGGCAAATTGAAAAAAGGGATAGAACGAAATACAGGAAGCAAAAGGATAAAAAAAAATCAAATAATTTAAAAAAAAATCTTCTTACATGTATCAAGAAGATAAAAGAAATTTAAACATTAGTTTCTTAATTTAAGACAATTTTATAAACGAAAAAATTGACGATGCTTGCAAAATTTTCACTAGTAAATATTTGGAAAAATCAAATTAGTTTATGATAATAAAAGAGTAATCTGTCATATATATTATTTTCTTTCAGTTTTTTGAAGATTTTTGAAAAGCAATATCGAAATGCATTTGGAACGAATTCCATCGAGTGATGTAGAATCGAGAACATTCGATTCCGCTTCTTCCTCTCCGATATATACGACAATGTTCGAAAGCTCCGAACACGACGTTTCCGACTGGTGTGATATTTCAGGAAGCGATGGACTTTCTTTGACCAACAATTTAGATGGTCGAATGTCGACTTTTTCTTACGATACGAGTTCATGTGATGGTGAAAAGAGTCTACCGAGCGACTTAGCAGACATACCGTTCGGTAATCTTCTTTCCCCAGCAATAGACATTGACTTCAGCAATCATCCATCATCTTCACCTTTGTATTACGATGGCGAAGACAGTGACGATGGGAGTTTGGATTCTGTACTATCTTGTAGTGATAATACTGAGTTTTCATGCTCTCGGCAACAAACTTATTCATCATGTGCCAAGAACAATATTCTTGATGATTTATGGAACACTCCCATGACCAGAAACGACGATGGGATCCCACTGAATATGACATGTTTGAACAAAGGGAATTTCTTCAGAGATTTCAAAGCCAGTGATGAAGATACAGAAAGCCAGTCTCAACCTTTGAACAAAGGTGTTCAAGACCAGTGGCTTGAAAATTGCAAATTATCCGATTTGAAAAGCTCTGATGTTTGCGAGCTTTTAGATTATGAAGAAAGACTGAAGGAATATTATTATTCACCAGTTGATTGTGGGTCTACATATCCTGAATCTACTGATATTTCATCAGAAGTGTTAGATTTTGCTAGTTATCGCAATAAGGAATCAACAGATTGCAATGAAATCCATCATGAACTTTCAGTATTTGATGAAAGACAACAACAAGTCCCACCATCTGTAAACAAATCATGTATGTACGCATCTAAACAAAATGATTTGCTAAGACTCAGTACAAATACGGTTATAAAGAGGGAAAAAGACTCAGACATTGAACCCAGTTCAACTACAAGAACTGCTGAAATAGAAAGACAGCCAGCCTGGTCTCAACCTAAATGTCGAAAATCCAATAATTCTGGCTCTTTCATCTGTTACTGGGTAGACTGCAAGACTGTTTTCCAAAGCCAGAGCAGCCTTGTTCGTCATATCGAAAAATTTCATGTCGACCAGCGGAAAAGGGAAGACTTTAGCTGCCTTTGGGTTGGATGTCCAAGGAAACTGAGGCCGTTCAATGCCAGATACAAACTACTCATTCACATGAGGGTGCATTCCGGAGAAAAGCCTAACAAGTGCATGGTAAGTTCCGCCCCCTTCCACTTTTTAACAAATTCAGCTCAATGGTTATTCGCTATTCTACAAAATTGTAACATTTCGAAAATTTTTATTTTTGCCTAATATTGTTTTACCATTTTTTATTCTTTATTTTTCACCAAACATTGCTTAAGATTATAAAAAATGAATGTTAATTCTTTTTTATACATTCCTTATAAAATATTCTTGAATATTCATTCTTAATTTAAATCACTGCATCTAAAAGCATAAAAATACAATTGTTTTTACAAATCAAAAATATAAACAATTTTTTAAAATCAACTATTAAATTATTCAATATTAACTAATTAAGGAAAAAATGGTAACTATATCAATACGAATCAATGCTCAGTATAGGTAATGTTTATCTAATTTATATTTAAATCGAAATATATTCAATTTTTCAAAAAGTAAAATTAATTCGATCTTTTTGAATTTGCTGATTTCTTATAATCATCAATAACTTACCTTGCTTATTTGTTTAAAATATATCAAAAGATATTTTTAACAGAGTGTTAATTTAAGAAATTTTTTTTAATATATAACTCAAAAGTATTTTTATATTGATTAATTTTTTGCACAGTATTTTTATAAGTATTCACACATGTTAAAGTTATGGCTGCATTAACAAAGATTTTAAGAAGAAATAAATTGTTTTATGTGTCTATCCGCTCATTTATGTTTGAAGAGTATAATAATGAAATCTTAAATATCTAAAATATATGAAATACTATTTATTGAAAAACAGTAACGGTAATAAATTAGATGAAACAAAAAAAAAGGCAGTAGTTCAGATGTTTTAATTTTAATTTACGTATCTGTTCTGTAAGCAATTGGATTACAGGATAATTTTATAATTTTAAAATTTATTCAGGTCATAGTGCCCTATTAAAACGTTTTTCCTTTCTTTTTCTTTTTCTGGGAGCCCTCCTCCTCCTCCTAGTGTTTGAGTATGTCAAACTTAAACATTAATAAGGTCCAAATAAAAAAAGATATGTAAGCAGTAAATAAACTTAAATTTTTATAGAAATATAGATTCATTCTGAAAATAGATTATTAAAAAAAGTTAGGGCATCGGATTAATTTAGCACTTGTTCTCGACAGTTGGCATCTGACACCATCTTCTCTAATTCGAAGAAATGCCTTGTTATTAATGATTGCTTTTAAAACCGAAGTGAAGGTCTGTAATTCTGGAACTGACAGGACACTTTTTTTCTTTCATAAGTGTACTTTATTGCTCATCGAAAAGTATTTCTAACCATAGAGATAATTTCATATGCCAGTTTTCGAATGTTCTTAAGCCTGCTGGTTTGTAATGTCTGTATAAATAAATAAATATTTGTATGCTATTATTAATAATAATGTAGAAGGTATTAATTTATTATTGTTTTGCTAAAATATTTTTCACTATTGGTGGACGAATAATCTTAATAATCGATACAATGTTTTGATTCACTATTGATCTGTTTTATGACATTAATATAATTAAAAATTTAAAAAAATTATACTATTTAAAAATGTAATTCAAATAATTAGATATTGAGAAAATAGAGCTAAACGCTTTTTTTAAATTTTTTTTTTATATACTGTATATTTACTGGGCCACAATATATGTTACTGATCATGTGTGCTTCGTCGGTCGCGAGTTGGGATGACGAATTCAAATGCCTAATAAGCGAATTCGGACCCACGGAAATTTGTTATCAGAATTCATCAGTACCGTTTTATATAATACTGCATTAAAAAGTCCTTTGACAGTTTTTTTCCAAACATTTAGTGTCTATGGCTTGAGATTATTGAAAATAGACCCAGTCAACACATTAGAATCATACCAACGATACTATAGGACTGCCAGTAAATGAATGTTATTTTAGGGAAGCACCCTTGGATAAAAAATTGTTTGAATCGGATGTCTAGTAAAGTTTTAGTAGCAAAACATTTTAATTCAAATTAAGCGTAAAAAATATTAGAGGAAGAAATTATTATACTGGTTCTACTGATGACTTAGAGACGTTATTATTTTTTTTAGATCATGGAGAAACAACAACTGTACTGTTAATAGTATAATTTACACTAATTTCATTAAAAAAAAAAGTCATTCTGGTAATTTTCATGAATATATAGTGTGTGAAATGCATCACGTTAAAATAGCAGAAAACAGTGAAATTCATAATTACATTCATTTCTCAATATATAGGCTTTCTTCTGGTTAAACAAATGAATTATTTCCTAGAACATTTCCCAATGATTAAATAATTAATAATGAATTTTAAAAAAAATATTTTAATGGTAAATGAATCAAAATTTGCACCTTAAACGCATGAACAAGCGAAAGCATTATCGATATTCACTACAAATTACTTCGCGAATAAAATCCACGCAACAACTAATGTGTAAACTTAAAAAATCATAATGAGAATGACCATTCAGTTACAGCTATTAAAGATGCATTAACTGAAGAGACCCTTAAATGCAGGATGGTCGAGGATTCTCACCCATCCTAATCGCCCTCCATCAACAACAAGAACCCGGCTGAGTAATCATCGTTTAGCGCGCCTTGACCACTCTTGAACCTAAAGAGGCAACCTTGACTGAAACTTTATCGCTCTCCCGTAAAAACTTGGCAACTTCATTACCATTTCTCGTTGACGAACCCATTCATATCTCGCCTCCTTCCGATTCCCACGCCACACTTTCAAGGGCGGAAGTGCCAGTCGCACCCAGAGCTGGAAGTAGTACGGCAGACTTTTGCTTGTTTTGCGACTACCCCCATTTTTTAGAAACGGCGTTAAGTGTTAAGGTCAGAATTATCGTGGATGATGTACGCCGGCAGATAATGTGACAGAGCGGGAAAACGCTGGCTTTACGGTTATCATCGTTTTTTAATGTGGCTTCAACGAAGAGGAAAGTAATAGCGGTTGAATGAATGAGCGCTCCAGAGATAGCATCGTTAAGACTGAAGAGTTGTTCTTTGGACGAAGTGTAACTTTGTAACCGCAGACAATCGAAGAAGGACTTTGTATAATAAACCATTCAAGATGTAAATAGAGATGATGAAGTAGTACACTGATGACACTGATTAGTAAATATTATCGAAACTTCACTTTTGTATTTTTCCTTTTAATGGTATCAGTTTACTTCAAGGGATAGTCATCAAATGCTCAGCTTCAGTGCTGTAGCGAGGTGAATAAGCTCAGATATAAGAAGCGTTATAGATATAAAATATTGGTGAATTTTTGTCACTTTTTAAACAGAAATATTTTGAGAATTCGAAATAATAGTATCACATCCGTTTACATTTATTAAGGCTCTTGTAACAGTAACTCAAATAGTGCCGCTGTTGTACCCTTCAGGACCAAATTAAGCCTTTTAGATACCATTATATTAACCAATTAATTGATAAGTGCCAAATATTTCATTGCCACAAGATTGCATTGGCAAATATTGGGGCAATGAAATCTTTAAAAACCAATTATTTTTCAAAATAAATTTTAATTTAATCTTTCTTGTGGTAGTTTTAAGTAGCAAGTTTTGACAGATTGAAATAGTAAAACGCTTAATTAGATGTCATTTTCTGAAGAGCTGACTCTAGTATATCACGAATAAAAAATGCATGACTGAAATTTAAAATAAATTTTAAACAAAATAGCAAAAGAAAAAAAAGACAATTTTTCTTAATGCAATCTAATATTTTATGATAGGATCCGGTATTTTTTGAAAAAATTATAAAGCTCCGCATTTAGAACTATAAAGTGACTTAGTATAAAAAATTCTAAATGATAATTAATTAGAAGTGTTACAAGAATATTTTTCTCAAATAAATTTAATCATTTAATTTTCACTTGAATAAGTTGATTGCACAGTTTTCATAATTAAAAGAAAGGAGTACAAAAATGAAATATCTTTCAAAATACTGCAAAAAAATTTCGAAGTTTACAATTATGGGGTTCCTAGATACAATAATTGCCTACTTTTGTCTATTTGATAATTCGAACCTGCTTAATCCCAGTATAATTTTGGAAATCCATTAGGGTTATTTCAGAGGATAAAAGAAATCACCAGTGCACAGTGAACGATATTTGTAGTATTAAAAAATATGCAATAATAAAAGTTGAAGACTTTTTAAAATAATAAAAATAAAACAATTATTAAACCTCCAGCTGCGTATGCCGCGATTTCCACCGATTGGCAATCAGCCCATTTTATGTTGCATCCCACATTTTTCGCAGTTTAGAGTGTTTATTTTTACGATTACAGATTTTTTTTTATCATATCATATTATTATCGTGTAGCATATAGTACCGTTCACTTTGATTGAAAAATAGCTGCAAACATCGCATCTAAATAGTGATTTTAAAGAATTACGCAACCAGAGAGTTAATGTATTAACACACACACACACACACACACACACACACACACACACACACACACACACACACACACACACTAAAAATGTAATTCGTAAAAGTTGAAGAGAATAAGGAATTTCTTATTCTTCTTTCTTCCGTAATTTTTCCTTTCTTTCTTTCTTTCTTTCTTTTTCTTTCTTTCATTCGTAAAATCTTTTAAATTTTAATGAATAAAATCCAAACTTTCCTTGTTTGAATATTGATAACGATCTAGTTACCTAATCGTAATGTTCCGGGCTAGGCATCTTCATTATTTTTCCTAGAGTTAGGTCCGATTAAATTTAATTAATAACGACAGTTGGATATTTGTTCTTAGTTCCTGATATTTATTTTTAATCACCTGATTAGGAGAATACCAATTTTCCGTGCTCACTAGTGGAAGGTATATTTGTCAACAACTAAATTAACATGTAGCAGAGACTTATTAATTTTGAATGAGACAGGGTTTAGTTTAGTTATATTCAAGTCTCATTTTAAAGCAGGAATAGAGCTATTTTGGGACGGACCTCGCAATTTTGAACCGCGGTCAGATGACGAGGACGACACCTCAGCTGGTACCCCTCTCCAAACTTTACACCACACCAGTGGGAGGACGGATTTATTGTGTACCATACCCGATTACATGACGGTTCTTCGGTGGAATCAGCTCTCGAACCTGAAGCCTTCGGGTTCCAGAGGCCGTGACCTCACTACCAGGCCACCGCGGTCTCCAATGAGACCGGAATCTAGAATCGTTGAAATTAGAGTCCTGAAGTCTAGACTGCCATTTTTCACCGAGGCTCTTATATACCCAAGAGTCGATATAGTGGTGGAAAAAATGAGAAATATGAATAATTATCTTTTTTCAATAAATTCAGAATTACAAAAGTTATTACAAAAGAATGAAGCATTTTTTTAGCATTTCTTTTCGTTCAACGTAGGTGAAGTTTGAATTTCAGAATAAAGATTTTTTGAGATATTACAAAAGTTAATATTTAAGAAGACATGCATCTCTGTTTCGGTTAGATTTTGAAAATTGAACGATATTTTCCAACTAAATTTTCATTTTTGCACACTTGTTTCAAGAGGGAAGTCTTAACTAAAAAGAAAATATTCTTTGAAAAATGAGAATTTCTTGGTGCAGACTTTGCATACATCATAGCAGTTTTATACACAAAATTTCTATTATCTTTGTAGGTATGAAACATGAGGTGATCATAAAAAATATTTATCTTAAGTTCTTTAAAAAGTTGCGAATGGGAAATTTATACAAGAAGTAACTTTTACTTTGTTATCCTAAGAAATATCTGCGTTAAGTATATTTCAAAAATCGTTTCATATTGTTACATGTAATATTTAGCACTTAGATAAAGAAAAAAATAATGAAATTATTTTCTTCAAAGCTAGTGGAAAGCTCTTAACTAATCTAAAACGTACAAGCTTCGATGCAAAATCTTGTTTTGTTTCACAACTTTAACTATATACCAACATATTTTTTCATTATTTTTAGTCCCTGAGGTTGTGTTTAGAGACGAGTTCGAATTCTAATGATACAAAAACAAATTAAAACAGAAAATAAACTTTAACGATACTAGTGATAGAAAATACGCTTTTTATTTAAAGTTGAGCTTTGAGCAAAATTTGTTTTGTCGATCTTCAAAGGATTAATTACAAAGGTTACATTTAGTTTAATTTAAAAGTAAGGAAAAGACAATCTTCCAAGTGATTCTAAGTTTATCATGTGTTCTCTAAAAGCGAAATTTCTCGTAAACAAACTTTTTTTAAAACTAAAATGTCTGTTTTACTTATGTGGAAAATGTCAGTTTAAATTATCGTTAACTATTCCTCAAATTAAAATTGGAATTTCTTTTAAAAGGACAAGGATTCTTATCTTGGCAAAATACTTATATTTTTTTTTATAGATTTAGAATTTTTAGCATAAATTAAAAATTCTTCATGAAATATTCATTAAAAAATTCGCGATTCGATTCTTCACTATTATTGTAATTAAGTATGAAGTTTTTCATTTCAAAAATGGCCATGAGTTTGGATTTTAGAACGAAATTCAAAAACTACAAAGTAATATTTAAAAGAATCTGACATGTACTGTTCTATTTCATCTACTGTTGCAAAATATTAAATCAGATTCCTAAATCGAGGAACCGAATACAATGCAATAGAATTTATTCCATGATATACGAATTTTTCACCCACATGAGTTTATAATCTGTTGTTTTACAAATTTTACCCACAACCTGACACATCATATTTATTGTTCTCCATCCACATTGGTCTTTTAGCAAAGGGGGGGGGGTGAAAATTTTACAGTTTCTTGTACACTGCCTCCTTCATGAATCACCAAATGAAGAAATCCAATAGTTTGAGGTCCGGGAAGGGTGAATATATCCACGAATTATTCACATTTGTACTGATTATTTATTCATTTGATTCAGTTAGTCAATAGTAAAAGTTGAAAGATAATTTACACTGTACAATTCGGTTTATTGTGGATAAATGTCATTAGAAGTTCTCGGTCTCGTTTTTAAACTACAATTGTCCTTTTTGTTTCAGATGTTCAGTTGATTTTAATACTGTAGTGAATAGCTTAACAACTACGTTACACGAGCAATTGCTTTTGTATTGTGGTCATGTTACTGGGCTGCGAACCATAAGGTCCCAGGTTCTATCCCCGCTCATACCAATCCGCTACAATATTATTTTATTTTCTGGAATAATGAATGTATCATAATAGTAGATTTTGAAACACATATTTATTTTTATTGCTAATTTTTTATCACCCTTATGTAGAGGATATTTGACAAAAGGGAGGGAGGGAAGATGCCAGCTCAGATATTCTTGTATTTTGCTATAGGTTCACAATTAAGAAGTTACTGAGAAGTCTTTGTGTAGTTTTAACAGAGAAAATTAATAAACAAGGTTTACTAAAGTAATGGAACAGGTCATTTGAATAGTAATTAAAATAATAGTAATTAATTTTAGTAATTAAATAGTCATTTGACAAATCCAATAGAAATGAATCATTTTTACAATCGAACATGAAACTGAAAACGCAAAGGACGTCAGCCACACAAGACAATTAAAAATACATTTTTTTAATATATATATATATATATATATATATATATATATATTTACTTATGTAAAAATCAGTTTTGAGGGATAGTATTTTTGGAAATTATTGCAACAAAACGCCAAAATTTTGCTTAGATTTTAATTTAATTAAAATTTAAAAAAGACACTGTGAAGGTCACACTTCCATGTTCCAAAATATACCTATGTCAAATTTAGCAGCTGTAGGCCAGACAATAATATTTTTATTGAGCACACATTCTCTATTATTATTAGAGACTAAGATTGTTTCATTTCCTTTGTAAGCGGGAAAAATATGAACTAAGGGTTTCGAAAAGGCGATCTGGAACTTTTTTTTGCCAGCTTTATAATTTTTAATTCTTTTCTGCGATATAATATTTTTTAAATTAAAGAATTCTGTTTTCATTCACATGATTTCAAAACTACTTGAATGAAATGCGTGAAGAACTGGGAACTTGGTGAAGACGGAAACTTATGGAGTACTCGTAGCTTTTCCGGTCCCTATCAATGGAGTGTCGGAGAGCTAATATACGTCATGTCGAATTACATCAGTTTTTTTCGACCGGGACATAAAAAAAAATGAGAGAGAGAGAGAGAGAGACAGGAAAGTAAAGTTGCACCAACAACTCTCAACTTGTCAACTCTGTTCAAAAGTACAAAAAACTTGACCTCCGTAACGTAAGTTGACCTTTTTAACCGTCATTGAGAGATACTAACGTTGGAATCCTCTTCATGTCAAGGTCATTCGGTCGATGAAATATCCAGAATATTCAGTTATCCTATTAAAGACTTTTTTTCCCTTTAATTAAAACGAAGGCTTATAATGATGTAACGATATTAATAAATATAAACCGATGATATGCGTGACAAATTGGATTCTTGCTTTCTCATCCATACAGAAAAAAAGAAAGTTTTTCATGATATCCAGAATATCCTATTATTCCTTTCAAGTTTTCTTTTCTAACTAAAACATATTCTTGCAATGACGTAATAGAATTAATACTATAAACCTATGCTATGCGTGTCAAATTGAATTTTTACTTTCTTGTACATAAAGACGGCAAGAAAGATCTGTAACCATGAAAAAAAGTTCAACCTCGAGATTTTTAATGCATCTACTTGTTTATAAATTTTCCGAGTCCGAAAAACCATATTTGGAATAGTGTTTATCTGTGATAGCCGAAACAAAAGCAAAGATTTAAAGAGCTGGCATTTGGTTATTGTCTTTATTCCCAAATTATAGATTTATTTTTAAATCTTAGATGAAATACATTGACGGGAAGTCTATTTGTCCCTACGTGTGCATGTTAACAACTTAACTAAAAAATTTTATAAGCATAAATAATTGAAATTTGATCAACCGTTCTTGATACCGCAATTATATCCATCGAAATAATGATCCAATCAGTAAATGAATAAAAATCTAAAGAATACACTCGATTTTCTTCACAATATTGGGAAATTAAACACTACACTTGGCCATCTGTACTTGTGGTGAATAGCTTATAAGCAAGTTAATAACTACGCTACCCAAGTAATTGCTTTTGTATCATGGTCATGTTACTGGACTGCGAACCACAAGGTCCCAGGTTCTATCCTCGCTCATCGCCAACCTGCCACAACATCATAATGTCTCTCAATCCGCCACATACTCAAATGCACAATAAAATGAAGAACACTCAGATGAATTTAATAATAATAATGATGGTGGTGGTTGTTTTCCAGAATTTATCACTCTTCCAACAGTCAACGAATGATATTAGAAACTATGTAATAACTTTTTAGAAAGTTCAAGACACTAATTGCTAATTTATCGAAACTGAAAAACATATTAAACATAATCGGAATATTAATCAAGAATTAATGTCCGAAAATAGAAGAAATAAAGAAGAGACATACGTTTTGTTCAATAAAGAATAGTCCCCCTATGGACGGTTGGAGAACTTGTTAAACTTTTACGAGGCCCTCAGGTAATTCTCTCTTAAGATTCTATAATAGTGAATCCACATTTGGTACTAAATTCATTGCACGTATATTTAACTTAAGTGGCATTTAGAATGTCTGCTTCGATATTTTAGTGGGAGGTTAGAAACACTAAGTTAAATAAGTATTTAGAAGTTGGGACTGCCCCGGGGTGATTTGGGGTATCTCGCTTTATTATTGCGACCGAGATAGCAAGTTCCGATACATAGCTAAAGTAGATTAATTTTCTCCAATACAACCATATACTGCTACATGAGAAGGCTCGCGTTGTAATTTGTATAAAACAGCTTATTTCGAATCATTCTTTGATATTTTTTAGAAACATATTTACATTTGAAAGCACACAACTTTCTGAAACATTTATTTCCCAATTATTTGCAGATAAGTTTTGTATATAGCATATATATAACCTTTATATATGCTATATTTATATATTTAAAATAATTAAAAAACGATGATAAAGAACTAGTATTCTAGCTCCAACCACTCCTATTTCTTATTCGTCAATTCCTTCCTCCTATTCCCTCTTATATTTCACCAATTTTTATTTCATTTGAAAGCTCATGACCCCTCAAAATATTGTTACCATTGATCATCTATCCCACATAAATTCCCACTTTTAAAGAAATTTCAAAATCATTACTTCTTAGTTCATTTTCTATATATAAAAAAAACAAAACAATATACCTCACGACTGAGTTCTTCAACTACAACCACTATACCAATTACGTCATTTTTTTTTTTAAATCTCGGATGGAAACTCGTGATTCCATGATCAACTTAAACCTAAAATCCTTAAAAAAACATAAGAATTTAAAACCCACAAAATTAATTTAATTTAATCTATTAAAATCTTGGCTAGCACAAATAAATGACTTTATCGCTGGTGAATGAAGATAGCGAATGAAGTAATTATGAATGATAGTGAATGAAGATAGCGAATGAAGTAATTGTGAATGATAGTGAATGAAGATAGCAAATCAAAATTTCATATGATCCTCTATTTTTTTTTTTTTTTTTTTTTTTTTTGCGTTGCATCAAATTAACATTAGCATTTGTAGCAAAAGTATGCATGTACCCATACATTTATATATAAAAAAAGAAGAAAAATGTTTAGAATTGAATTAAATTTAGCTAAACTTTTTTGTTAAAATTTTACTATTAACTATTTACTTATAAGCTAAAGCACTCACGTTTCACTTGAAACCAACATATTTGAGACATTTTTTTCCAGGAACGAAAAGCTGAACTCAGCTGATTAACGTGAATTCTTAATTATTTTACTGTTAACGTAATGTATTATTTACATTACAAAAATGAAAACAAACTGCGGAATCAACTACGCTATGTATATATTCTTACTCTTCAAACCACTAAATATGCTTCTAGAATTTCAAATTGCTTATTTTTGGTTATTCTAATTGAAAAGTATCCTTCACTTTATTTATTATTCTAGAAGAATATTCTCTTGTTTTATGGAGATTGGTTCTGAGATACAAATGGAAAATATTTAGTGGTTTAAAAATAGAGTACTTAAAATAATTTCTTTAAAGATATTTATGAGGAAATTTTCATAATGTGGCTCAAACCTCTTTAATCTTTGCTATCAACATTCCCAATAAGATCATGTTGCATTTTAGAATCTCAGAATTTTTGAAATCCAAAATAATTCTTGGGTATTCGGAGGTATCTTAAAAGGAAACATTTATCAAAATTTTGAGGTGGAATTTTTTTTGAACGATTTTAATATTTTTTTCGTTCTGTACATTATATTTCACTAAGAAAAATAGAAGGATATGGGTAAAAGGTATCGCAGATAGTTGCTTTTAAAGTATCTCCTTAGTTTTCTCTGGCAATTGTTCTTTGAAGAAAGAAATATAAATATTGTTAAATGGCAGTATGAAAAAAAATTTGTAAATTCTTTGTAAATGTAATATGGAATTGCTAATTTTAAAGCATTGCCTTAGTATTTTTTGGCAACTGCTCAATGAAGGGGGGAACTATAAATATTGTTAAGTGACAGCATTAAAAAAATGTGGGTTCTTTATAAATGTAATATGAAAGTGCTAATTTTAAAATATTGCCTTGTTTTTCGTTGCCAGCTGTTAATGGAAATTAAGAACATAAATATGTTATATGGTAGTATTAAAAAATGTAATATGAAAAACAAACAGATGTTGGCAATGACCACTTTTGATCAGTACTCAAACTTTTAAGTCCATCCAGTTTCATTGGTGCCAGATTTTTTTCTTCTAATCTAAGCATATTTAAAAACACTTCGAAAAATCGGGTGACCAGAGGAAAAAAAAAAAAAAAAAAAAAAAAAAAAAGGCCAGTCTCTTGTGGCACTTTTAGAGACCGAAATAAATTATCTCCCAACGAGTCAGTGGTGAAAATTAAGGCTGAGTCACTTCGTTTTCCAGCGCTGACACCAGAGTTAATGCAGTGTTTCTGGCTTCATTAAGAAGAAAAACATTGCTGTGAAAAAAAAAAAAAAAGGAAGAATCTTCCACCCTCAGTTGTCTGGCTGCTACTGCCTTACACCCCAAACGACCCCACTTGTTAAAGGGCAAAAGGAGAAGAGGGGTAACTGAAACCGTAACTGGATAGCATCTTCCTGTCACTTGCTTTGGTGGTAGATAGGGATCTGTTATAAGCCGCTGTGTTTTTCTTTTTTCTACACTTTTCTTTTCTCTTAATTCTGATTCATTCATGAAGAGAAATATTCATTCAGAAGTTCTCAGTAGTAGTGAATTTATTCAAATCATTATTTCAATTAGAAGTTTCTATTCTTAAGACAGTTTGTTTAGATGCCTTATTAGTAATGCCATTGTAAATATTAGAAGCTAAATTTTTCTTTAATGAATTAATCAGTTCATTACATCCTTCAGTGAAATCTCATTCATCAGTTCATTCATCATTCATTAAAATCTCATTCATGAATAGAAGAATATTTAATAATTCTTATTTAATTGGATATAATATAAAGGTTTTTGCAATATGAAATTAAAGGGAATTTTCAATGTATATTATTAAATAAATATATATATATATGTTATAAATTTAAAGAGCTATTTTAAGAGAGAGAATAAATAGATAATTACAAAATAGAGAATTACAGAAACTTCCGCATGTCTGGAAACACACACACACACACACACACACCACAACAACAACAAAAAAAACCCAACAAAAAATCCTAACAAAACAGCAACAATAAAAAAACCCAACAACAAACAAATAACAAAAAATCCTAACAACAAAACAGCAACAATAAAAAACTCCAACAACAAACAAATAACAAAAAAATCCTAACAACAAAACAGCAACAATAAAAAACTCCAACAACAAACAAATAACAAAAAAATCCTAACAACAAAACAGCAACAATAAAAAACTCCAACAACAAACAAAAAACCCCGCAGCAACTTAAAATTAACAAAATCACCCAACAACAAACAAATAACAGCAGCAACAACAACAACAAAAACTCCGGAAAAGTTACGGAAAAAAAGTTATATATTGCAATCCATGTTTTCTGAGCGAAAAACAATAACTACGCAGCGTATAACTAGCCGTTAATTGTTGGACATAGTGGCGTGAAATGCATTGACGGCAGTAGTGTAGAAGACTCATAACTCAAGCTGTGTTCCCACTTTTGGATAAAATGCTGTGCAAAAATGTCGATAAATACTTCGATGGAAACATATGCTTTATTCAAATGTTATGAATGTACTTCATGGCATTAATCGCTTCTTTGACTATACTAATCGCTACTGATTTGCCTGACATAAATTGCATGTATGTGCACTTGAACTTTCCACCGAGAAATTTGCTGTGTGTCGCATAATTATGGATCTCTTAACATAGTAACTTAGTGCAATTAACGTGAAGTAACTTATTGCAATTTTCTTTTTTGACAGCGCAAAAATGCTTGAATTTCAGTTTCTAATTTCAGAATGCTTATTTTGAACCGTCTGTGGCTATTTTCAAACAGTAATAAGATTTTTTTTTAATCGCTGCATCTTAAATTTAAATAAATTCTTAAAAATAAGTAAATGCTTTAAAGTATATTAAAAATGTATTCAACATAAAACTATATTTTATTTAAAAGCGTCAGAATAATTCTGTCTGCAATTTATGTTTGTGCAATTTGAAAACAACGTAATTCAAAATTTATTTCAACATAATTAACAGCTTAATTTTATAACTATTAATTACTTAACTATCCTCTTATTCATTACTATTATAACTATTAATTCCTTAACTATCATCTTATTTATTACTATTATAACTATTATTCCTTAACTACTTAAATTCCTGAGTGGGATATTTGATATAAAATACGAATACGAAAATGATATACGAAATGGAATGCGGAATATGATATAAAATATGAATTTGAAATAAATATTCTGGAAAGAATATTTTCGATTCATATTTGAAAGGAAACTATTTTTCTTGATAAAATAAGCTGCTCTAAAATTATTTCTATTTTAGAAAAGTTAGATCCTTAAACAAGACACATTATGCTATTTCATTTTATTTTTTTATCTACTTTGCATTATTAGAAAACTTAGAAGAAAAAAAAATAAGACAATATAAATAAAATATAAATGAAAATAAAATAAGACTGAACTAAATGGCGAATATTTTTATAATAAAATGAAGCTTTTCCGAGAATGTATAAATAATAAAAAGTTACAGAAAAGCTATTCATTATTTGAATTGATTGGAATAGTAAGAAATGATAAAACCATTAAGACAAACTTATTTACATTTTATCAAACTTCTTAGAAATAGAATTTGCAAATAGATAGGCTTAATATATATCTTTGGGGCATATGGCAATGATGAGAGAATAAAATAATTCTTTTTAAAATATTTCTAGAAAAACAAAAACTTCAATAGTACGAAAGCAAAGTAACAGTTAGAAAATTAAATTGCAACTGCTTTGGAATATTTGAAAAAAATAACCTTTATCTGTGTTATTTCCATCTATAATCACTTTCCCCATAGCAAAATATAAATGAACCAATTTATTGTATATTCTAAAATAGGAGAATTTCAAAAGATATCTTTTGAAAAGGATGCTTTTTAACAAATCAAAATTTTCTTTTATCGTTTTTGTTGCTTTAAAATGAAAGTGGAATGAAATATTGTTTTATAGCAATTTTTATTATTGTAAAACTGATATTATGATTTCCGCCGTTTTTATACGTTTATGATTGTAATTTGCAATTCCAGTAAAATTATTAGTTAATGGTTGAAAATATTTAAAATATGCCACTAGAGGAGGTTTCATTTCTTATGAGAAAATATTTCAATTTTTAATGCACTTCTAAACATTTTAAAAATTTAATTTTCTTACAAAGACGAAGTCAATTATTCACCATTGAAATATCTGAAATAATTTCTAGAAGACTTTCTGCAAAATTGTCCTTTATTTGTGAAGGCAAAAAGTTTAAATATTCACCTTTTTTTTAACTTATCTACTTGTGTTTTTTTATATATAATTTATTTTTGTACTGTGAGGAAAGATATTACTGTGATGTGCAGAGGCTGGTTTTCGTTCGAATCTCATGCTACATATCAGTTTTTTTTTTATTCTAAGCAATTATTTATTGAGAATCAAACGATAAAAGTTGTAACAAAAACAGAAATGATGGGAAATTACACCAGAAGGGTAGTTCTCTCATATTTACTTCCCTACTTCGTATAAAAGTTGTACATCTTGGGCTCGGGAACATAGCAGGTAATTGCGCATTATTATTTGTATATTATTAGTAAACAATAGTTATAAATGGGCCTATCGGTTGCACTTTTTGGCGATTTTTTGGGCATTTATCACTGGGATGCGGTTAAAACACAACCATAAAGCTAAATATGCATTTTGGAAGACTTTTTTTCCAATCGACAAAGATATTGGTCAAATATTTGACAAAATTTGACAAAGTAATCGCAATATTGTATACCAAATTTCATATTATTTAAATCCTTTTATATAACATGACTTATCGCTTAAGCACAATAACTCTTGTGCTAAAGGGCTTATAGTCAGCCCTTTAAAAGATATGGTTCAAAATTTAATAAATATATACAATTTAGATGCTAAAATTGAGAACCAAATTTCATTTACTTAATTTATGTTTTTGAATTATCGAGTTTATATGCACGTGAAAGTATAGATTGACAGTGTCAACTCCTTGATGGATTTGGTGCAACAATTGATATACATTTTAGATGTTAGGCCCATGTACTAATTTTCCCATCTAGCTCTTAATGTTTTGTAGTTACCTATATTCGGAAAATTGGTTACAGAATCTTCCTTTTGAATAATTTTCGTTAAAATTTGATCTACAAATTTGATGCAAAGATATTGCATCACATTTCATCCGCAAACGTTTTTGAGTTATATTCATAGACTGAAAAAACTCACTGACAATTATTACTGATTTTTTTTTGGGGGGGGGACTCAGAGTGTCCTGAAATGTGGGGATCTCGAATTCAGATACTTTAGCTCGCATTTGAGAAAGTAAAAAATTGTTCACAGTAGATGCTAGACTCTTCAAATTTGAAACATCTTTGCACACTTTTTTTGAACCAATTAGAGGACTACCAGGTCCTTGTCCTTTATTGTCACATTTAAAAATATTTTCATTTCATACTTTAAAGCGAAATCAAGTGTTTGAATTTTGTTTGGTATTTGTTCCTTACCCTTTTTAATCTTTATTTCTGTATTTATGATACATCATGCATACAGTATGATGTAGCAATCCAGGACATTTAATGCAAATTCTAAAAAAAAATCCATCAGTTTTTCAGTCGTGGTTATTTTAATGTGAAATTGAGTCAAATCTATCTATTTTTTTCAGTTCGGGTCATTAAATTGGTATTACGTCAGCCCCAACTATAATTCCAATTTGTCAAATCTTGTTACCTTATAGAAACTGAATGATTTCATCATAAATACTACCAAGGACATTCTTTTCAGAAATTTTTCACTAGTTCTTTAAATGTTTGCACATACATGTTCCTCGTGGTTTGGGGACAGGCTAGACGCATTCCATTCCCCGCACGCTTTCTGCATTTTTTTCCCCCTCTGCCTGCTGCAACATGTCCAGGCACATGCCTCTGGAGATAGTTTAACCCCTTCACGTCCCCTATTGACGAATTAGTGGCAGCTGCACAACAAGTTCGTTGCTCTGCACCGGATGCTGCCACTATCAGGTTAGACACCAGACGCTCATAAAACACGTGGTTATTATTATTTTTTTCAACTGTCATAGGGGCTTTTCATTTCTGCTGTGACTAACGCCGAGCACGCGTTTAAACGAGGGTTGGCAGATATATTCCCCCAGCGAAGGTTTTCTTTGTTGGATTAAAAAAAAAAAAAAAACGCATGGACGTCCAGGATATCTTCTTTCTTAAAGATAAGGGTTGTTCGTGACCCTAATAGATGTAGTGTCCTTTTTTTCATCAACCCCTCGCAAACTTGTTGGTAAGTTTAGAATGCAAACTTCTAAATATGCTTTGTGGTAGTTATCTTTTTTTTCATGTTTGATGATTTGCGGTAATGTAATGGGATAGTTTGCTGTTAAATATGTTAATCCTTTTATCGGGGACAAAACAGGCATTGTATTAGTATAAGTGATATTACTTCAAAAGATATGTAACGTGAAAATTGTTGTTACATATGTTCTTTAGCCATTCATAACATTTTTACTTTTTATTGCAGAATGCATTTATGATATGCAACATGCTTATGTGCATTGCATACAAATATATTTGACCCATCGTTTGAGGTTAAATATATGAAGAATTTAACCCTTTCTAGGGCCGTGGGAGGTATGCTTCCCACCAAATTTAACAATCTTTGTATGAAATTATGTCGGTTGGCATAAGTTCTGACACATTTTTTTAGTAAGTCAGAAACTTAGATGCTTCAGTTCTTTATCTCAGACAAAATAATGTGTCTTGATTTGTTACTTAATTATTAATTAACCAAATTAATTAATTAATCAAACTAAATTTATCTAATAAGCTAAATGAATCCCTTTTCTTATTCTAATTTCAAGCCTAAAAATATTTTAACATAATATGACTGGAAATAAATGTCCTTTTAAAGAGTTAAACTATAAGGAACTGTTTTTCAATCACTAGTTAAATTATGTTATCTTCTTTTCAGATCTATATTTTTCATTTAGATTTTCAAACATTTCAAAGAATACTCATTTCAAATGTATCTTTTGGAGGTAATTATATCTGTTCACAGTTATGTGATGGAATAAATTTAAAAATTCAATAAAAAACAGTAAATTTTGTATTGAAGTGAATGAACTCTTGCAGGGAATCAAAGCTTCTCCAGATATTCAATTATTAAAACACCACTTCAAAAATTTTGTTGACAAAGTGCCTCAAGATCCACAGATTATCATTGAATTACATCATCATTCTAAACGAACAAATATTTTTTTAATGATTTCATTTGCCCCAGAAGATGTATATCATTTGAACGGTTTTTTAATTGAAATTTTGCATATTGGAGGTTTCTTCCATTTGTATACTTTTTGAATCAAATAATGGAATAAAAAATTTGATGTTTTATTTTTTGCATTTAATAAGTTGGGTTTTAAACAGAAAAAAAAAATGGCTGATATTTTTGAGAGAAATTTGAAGTACGCCTTCCCTTAGTCTTAGAAGTAAAATCTAAAATAATATTAATTCATATTTTCAATCATTTTGCATGTCATGAATATTATTTTTCACATACAATTCTATGTTTAAAAGATACAGACTTTCATGCTAATTATGCTTTCCAATATGAATACAATAACATTTTGTATATTAATTTTAAAAAATTGCAATATATTTTATGCATATTATGATACTTCGAACGCATTTTGATTAAATGTGATATTTTTTATTATTAACAATGTGAAATATATTTGAAAAATTGATTATTACATATATGAATTCTGAATCCAAAATAATGAAGCATAAACAATTAAGTTAACAAGTTAAGCGCTAAGTCTATTTTGTTGTTTTTTCTGTCTAGCTCGTATATCTGATTTTTTTGATATGCTTACAATCAGAGATCTATGTTAAATTATGATAAGACTGCATGCATTTAGATGTATTATCTTCCTATCGCCAAATTAAATTCTAATACGAGAATATAATTTTAAAAATATATATCGTCAGTCAATAATGACGAACGCAACCTGAAAGAAAATTATATTGTTAGCCTATAGTGACTGATGCGACTTGAATGAAATGATGCGCCAAAATCAGTCATCGTTGACTGCTGTAGTTCGAATGGAAAGTTTAATGTTACTCATATGTAAACTAAATTAAAAACGAAAAAGAAATCAAAATTAAATATTGCTTTTTGTAGGCAACATTCGTTGAAGAAAAATGCTTTTTACACATTTTCAATAGCAAACTAACCTTAGCAAAGATGTCCACCATTCAATTAGTTATGTTGAGATGTGGTGACTTAATGATAAGAATTCGGATTCGGAATCAAAGGTTTCCACATTCAAAACTGTCAATTTCATGCAAAATTTGCTATCTAGAAGTTCAATATCACCAGTGACTGACTCAGCGCTTAACGTCTTAAAAACTATTAAACCTTAACTTTCCAATTTGAAGGTACACGAGAATTTTTTTTTGGTGGTGGTGGTGGGGAGGAGATCACGAGGGCTACACTCTTTATACAAACTTACGCACCACACCAACGGAAGGATTTGATCACTGAAACGTGTTACTCTCCGGTGCCGAAACCAAAATTCTGTCACGATGCAATTGGGCCCATTAAAAATGATCCAAACAAAGAATAATAAAGAACAGAAAGTATTTACCTTTCTTCAAAAAATATATAAAAAAATGAAAGCAAAAACCGTCTGTAGTGATTTTCTCTCATACTTTTTAATAAATGTCTTTATCTCCCTCCCCTCACCTAAGATGTGGATCTTGCTTAAGGGATTGATTAAGAATCGAATGCCTTGCATGACACAGACGAACAATAATTCGAAATATAAATCTTTTGTGGGAGTCTGGCAAAAGATTCAGTAAATCTGTTATGCGAATATGTATTATGGACTTCTTTTTTGCATTCCATTGAAACCAAAATCTAACACTGAGTAATATTTGTAGTCACAAGACCACACACTGAATTTCATTGATTTAAATCGTTGTGTCTACATGCATGCGAAAATATGGACTGGCCTGATGGACCGTCAACTCTTGGACAAATTTGGTTCGAAATTTCATGCAAATCTACAGTTTATATGCTAAAACTATATACCAAATTTTATCTCTCTAACTCTTTATGCTTTGTAATTATTGAATTAAGTTGTACTTATTGGAAAGATAGATTTCCTCTGAATAGATTCATCTGAAATTTGATAGAACCTACAAATTTGATCTGACGTCCATACATTATATTTCGTCTGTCTAGATGAAAACGTTTTTGAATTATGCTCACATACAGACATAATGCCAAAAATATGTTTTTCGGAATTAGGCAGGTCTGAAACGTGGAGATTTGTCAAAATCTCGAGGTCAAATTCCTTGACGATTACAATATTGTCCTTGACGATTCCTTGACGATTACAATATTGTCCTTGACGATTCCTTGACGATTACAATATTGTGATATTTAAGGATTATATTTTCATATATACTTTGTATATATGAATCTAATAATCTAATGCAGTTACTTTTTTCAAATTCAAAGCATGCCATTAGTTTGCATGGGAAACTAAACAAATACAAACATTATTTTTTAAATTTTGTTTTCAATCATTAAGTACTGCATCATACGAAGAAAAAAAAAAGTTACTCAATTATGTGGCAAAATAAACAGATTAACATCCTCCATCATTCTTTTATTGAAAACAGAAAAAAAAAAAAAAAAAAAAATGAAGAGATTCTTTGTCACTGCCAAATGTTCCTCTAATCGCTAGTGTGAAATGATGCAATAAATCCGCTCACCCTGGGGATCCTGCGGTCACATTGGAAGCTTCCGTGTTATTGCAGATGTTGCCGGGTGGTTGAGGTTCTGTTTATTTTCGCTACTTTTCCTGTTTATGTATTCCAGCAAGGGACCATCCTGTAACCGTATCTGTCTGGGAACTCGTAATTATAGGCCTCGGGTTTGAACTTTAAAATTTCATTTTAACCACACTTTTAAAAGATTCGTGCAGCTGTTCTTTGTCCGTTTAATATCAAACTGGCGGCGCCGTGGATTAAACGATATTAAAACATTTTTTTTGTTGGTAATTTTTGTGTGTGTGTTTGCGGTGAGAGTAAATTTGAGTTTACACTTCATTGCAGAACATAAATATATTTTCGATTTAATTCATTGGAGGAGAATGAAATTGTGCTTTTAATACCTCGCATCTAATTATAAAAAAGAAAAATATGCTTCATTTCCAGGTTTTCATGAATTTTTACATTTCAGACCTCAATACGTTCACCCCACCCCCCAAAGGAAGTGTATCCATCCATAAACGGGATCATCTAGAAATGTCACAAACTTGACGGATAGCTTGATTTACTCTCTTTACATGAATATAATAGAATTACGCTGAAAAGTTTGGACAAAATTCGTTAAAAAGAGACCTGTTTATCGTTTATAGTTTATCGTACATAGATTTATTTAAAATCTAAAAGCAATGATAGCCTTTTATACAGCTTTCAATCTCAGACAGAAACGCAGGTATTTCATCTGAAATTTTTTGTATAGTTCTTTCACATTTAAAATCTTAATCGATACAATGTAGAATAAAAGAAGCAATTTTTCAATCTACCATTTTTTATGACAATATTACTCCGTTTCTATGTATTCCCATCTTTAACACTACCCCATCGTTTACAACACTTTTCTTTCATCCCTTCAAAATAAATTTTTGTGGTAATTAACCTCTTCGAGTAAGATTTAATAATGAAAAATTGTCCGCGAAATAACCATTTAATTTATATTTAAGAAAACTAAATTTATTTTGTAATTATTATTAATTGTATAAATTGTTAGTTAAAATTATATTATTGATATGGATATAATTGTAATTCGTAAGTTCAAATTTAACAGTTTTTCAAAATCTCTAATGATTTCGGATTGGCCCCTAGTTTTCGCGTTTACGCTAGGCAATCTCGTAAATTACTTTTATTTCAGGCATATTATCAAATCCATTCAGGAGATGTGTTTGCAACCCAAGGACATTCATTAAAATCACTTGTTAGTCGCTAAGCGCGTTTTCATCTTCATGGTAATATTTCATTATCATTTGTTCCATTATTAGCATCGGGTAAATGCATGCTTATTTCTTCTGATTTTTCTGAATCCCTCCAATCACCTTGACCTTCATAGTCTACACTATTCTTATTCATTATGGGGTTTATTTCACAGCATGTTTTTCCTTTAGTAAGACCTATGTCCACACTAAATGTTTATAAGACTGAAATCCACCGACTGACAACAATTTGGCCGTAAATCGTACCAAGACAATCTAACTGCAAACAATATGGAATAATGATCTATGATATCAACAGAAGTAATAAAAGTGCTGCCGGATTTAGTACCCAAGAAATTTTTAACCAAATTTATTCAATAGTAACTTCAGTCGCATGGCATAAAAATCAATGTCTATTTCATACTATATGGCATGAAAAATCAACTCATCATTATACTCATCATTACAGTAAAATGATGAGTTATACTCATCATTTTACCGGACGGGGTTTATGTAACTGATTTTCTTCCATTTGGTTGAGATTCACTATTCCCCCCCCCCTCCCCATCAACTTAAGACCTTTAAGGGTTTCTTTTGAACTTTAGATATTTATCTACAAAGTATATTAAAAGTAAAACATTTTAAAAGTGTTTTATATAATGTCATTACAGTATATTTTTTATTCTAACTTTTCTCTATATTTTATATTTATTCTCGAATATGTTATAATTAAATTTTTGCTTTTTCAGTTTCTTGGTTGTGACAAAGCCTTTTCCCGCTTAGAAAATCTTAAAATCCATTTCCGGTCCCACACGGGGGAGAGACCGTATCACTGCCAGTACATCGGCTGCCCAAAGGCTTTCAGCAATTCTTCAGACAGAGCAAAACATCAAAGAACACATCAGGACTCGGTGAGTTAACAAGAAATTAATAATGAAGTGATTTAACCACTAAAAGCAAATACAAAGAGAAAGAATCATAATCATGATTCATTTCCAAATAATGACACTGCCTTTTCTGAGCTAAGCTATAAAAAATCCGGTTACAGCAATTCTTCAAATAGAGCAAAACAAAGAACACATCAGGACTCGGTGAATTAACAAGAAATTAATAATGCGGTGATTTAATTACTAAAAGCAAATACAAAAAGAGCGAATCATAATCATGATTCTTTACAAAATAATGACGCTTGTTTTTCTGAGTTAAGTTATAAAAAATCCGGTCTTTTTAGTATCATATTAGATGACTTTCCAGCTATACACACTAAACAGCTGTTTAGCTCTGCTAAGCTGTGAGGAGATGGAAGTGGGATTGATAAAAAAGTAGGATTGCTTTCCATATTTGCCAAATAAATAAATTTGTAAAAAAATATGAAATCGCTTTTCACACTTTATTCGAATATAATTTATTAGGTTCCTATCAATCTCAAGTTTGAATTTTTTTATGATTACAGTTCTCTGTGTGTTTTATATATATAAGGCAGTAAAGATACAAAAATTCTGAAGACATAGAATTTAAGAATAATCACCAATCATTGTAGGAATATCAAATCTAAATGCATATATAAAAAATCTATTATAAAATAAAAACGTAAGATATGAAATTAACTACAATATGTATAACAAATCAAAATGCAATATTTAAAATTTTAAAGTCTAAAAAAGATTCAAGTTTCCACTAACCTTAAAATATGATCTGTCTCTATTTTCCTTGCCATATGATGTGGAATAAATGCAAACGACGATACTTTTTTCATGGCTGCTCCGTGAAGACTGACGGCTTTTCTTTGGCCTTACATTCTTTAACTAGTGCAAAGTTTTAAGAATGTTTTGCGAAGAAAACTCGCGTTGTCTAAAACTAACTTAACAGTAATTTATTTTACAGTGAAAATTCGAGATGAAGTAATCATTTAGAAACCTGAATAATTCCAATCTATTAAATCTAAAACAAAATTTTAGCCATAAAATGCTGAATAAATTTAATTAGGTGAAGCAAAATATATAAGATGAAGACAACATATTGTTTCATTATCAAAATGGCGCTTATTAAGTCTATAAGTCAACAAACAAGCTTAGCAAACTGACTTCACTTCAAATTCTTGAATGAATACAGAAAACTATTTTCAGAATTGAATTTTACCTGGTCTGGTTACTGGTACACTTATGCAGTCTAGTGATAATCGTCGCATATTTTAAAACTTAACACTTATCTATAATTATTGCATTAATTTACGTTAGTCTGTACAAACCAGAAATTTGAATTTCTCAACTATATGTTATCACTGTTTTGCAGTGTTCATAAAATTCTTTCGTTCAGTTCAACTATTCAATTTTGGATTTCAAAGATCTCAAAGTCAAACACTCCTTCCTACTAGAGTCGCGGCAGCAACTACTGTCAACAAATATTTAAGTTCGTTTAAGTGTTCTGAAAAGAAGAAATTCATATTTTCTTGAAGATTTGACTTCAAATTCAAGAAATACATTCCAGATCCTTCAGTATTTTAAAAGATTTCAGATATTTCAATCTCTGTTTGAAAATCACATATTTAAAGGAATTTCTTATTGACCTTCAGTTCTCAGTGTATCAACCACTCAGAAGTGATATGATATGAAAAAAGACTTTGAAGCAAATAGTATGTTGTCAAAGTGTTTCATATTAAAGAAGGTAAACAGATTCAAAGTTTTCAACGGAAGCTGTTAAGATTAAGAACCGTCTACATTTCTTCATAAAATGAATTGAAATGTTTTCTCATGTTAAAAGATTTATAAGTCTAATCTGAATTAAAAAAGTGATTTTTTTTTAAAAATGTGGATAGACTGAGGCATCAATGGTTACGGAACATCACTTCATTCATGACATTTAGAAGAACTGATTTCATGAAAATTCTTTTTGTCATAATCGTTGATTGATTATCATTTCATTGATTAATTATTATGCGAGAAGTATAAAGATTTATAAAATTATTTACTATTGTAAAATTTCTATTAATAAAAATCTATTTCTTAAAAATAAATACAGATAAAATTTGAAAATGGATGCAGTTGTGCTATCAGGAACCAAATCCAAAATACATACGTCGAGATTTAATTAACTTTATATAATATTCTAGCCCCACCTTTCCAAAAAAAGTAATTATTACATTATAATTAGTCTTCAAATTACGGAATTTCGATTTCGCATTCAGACAGAATTTGTTTTTATATACCTAAAGTCTATAAATTGAGTGTTGTTTCCCAATTCGTAATTGCTTTGGGAAGTTATCATAAATAGTTTTTAATGGAAATTACGGTTTTTAAAGTTAATGCGGTATAATTTTATGCGGTATTCTATTTAATTTCTTAAAAGGTTTCAAAAATGACTTAAGTATTGTTTCACACCGTTATGCTTTAAGTAGTTAAAAAATATTACGAAGTTTTTTTTTTTCCCAAACACTGTTATTTTAGGAATTAATTCCTAAGAGGGGTTCTGTATTACGAATTGCATTATAATTTTTCAACATTTGTTCCTCATAATTATCTTGTTATGTGCGTTATTATTATGAAGTATTTAGTAATTTTTCAGTTATTTTAAAAAAAATTGTTTTTTTTTTGTATGTAATTATTTTCTAGGCATGCTCTTCTTTTTCCTTTAGCAATATATAAATCAATCGACTTTGTTTAGAAGACAATTATGCCCAAATGAAATATTTTTTAAACTTAACATCAACATTAGCTTGGTATCAAATAGCTTTAAAGTTAAGGTCATTATAAAAACATCGAAAGTTATGTGGTTTTAAGTATTCCTCAATACAACAAATAAAGCATAATTAAAAAAAAAGTAATTCAATTTATTCAAACATATTTGTAGCCTATTCATCGTATATAAGCAAATCAAGTTTAATACGTCTTGCAAAATATTCTATTGCAACATACATGAGTTCAATTAATTTTCCCCTTCTAAATTTAGAAGCCATATTACTGTCAAGAGCCCGGGTGCAACAAGCGCTACACAGATCCTAGTTCTCTGAGGAAGCATGTGAAGAATCACGTTCTTCGTATGGAACAACTCAACAAAAGGGTAAGAATTTGATAGTTTCTTCATCATGTATGAGCATATAGTTATAAGAAAAATTTCAATCGGCTTAATTAAATCAATTTTAATTATGAGAAAATCTTTAATCTTGTAAACATAAAAATTTCGAATTTTTTAAAATAATATATAGTTTTATTTTTTTGTATACTTTGATAAAATATTGTAACCACAAAAAAAAAAAAAAAAAAAAAACTAAAATAAAATTAAAATTGACAAGGTTTTGACGAATCTTCATGTTTCAGACCTTTTCCAATTGAAAAAACATATTTTTGACCCTATATCTGTCTGTTAGTTCGTCTTAAACTCGTCATCTATTCTTTTTTTGTTTTTTTTGTTTCCTGCTTGATTGTATCAGTCATTGAATTCTACACATTACGATTGATACATCATATAGTTTACAGAAAGTTCGTAAAACGCAATCATTCTAAAAATGTCTAATGATTTGAAGCATGTTAAATTTTAGTTAGTTATTGGTTAATATATCTTGCGTTATTTGGGATTAAAATCCTTTTATGTATAATATTTTGAAAGTAAAAACTACATTCGAATAAAATATTCTAATATGAAAAATTCTTTTATCGGTTGAAACGGTTTTTAATTAAAATTAAAGTATCATTTGAACCAGAGAATTAAAAATTTTTTTCCATAAGTTACTAATATTTGTTATATTAGCCTTAAAATTTTTATTCAGATATTGAAATATGAGAAACATTTAACAAAGCATTTTGATATAATTAATTGAAAATTAATTGTCATTAATAAAAATAGGAAATAACCCAAGTCAATTATTATTCTAGATACAATTTGTTAATCGTCTGCTTTTAAAATTTTCTTTTAGAATTTTGCTAATGTGTTCTGGCAATAATTCTTCCTGTGTATTATTCTTGTTCTTCAACAATTAAATTTTCTTTTTGCAAAAAAACTTTACTTTCCTTCTATTTATTTGAATTTGAGCGATTGACGATGTTTATCTTGTTGTTTAAGCATCATTAAATCACTACTTTAAAACGAATAAAAATATTTCCAAAAGATTGTATGTATTTAAATTAGAATTTTTAAAAATTTTATGTTTTTCTATTTAGTTTCATACGTAAAACCTCATATTGCAGTCAAAAATTGATTAAGATAACTTTTTATCCTGTTTTTTTTCTCCATACTACAAATACTGGGATTTTATATTAACAGATTTTTATCATTTTATTTTAAGAATTAGTTTTGAATCTTTTCACAATAGAAATTGGTACAAAACACCAATGAGATTTTAAAAATTCGTGCTGTTTTCTTTTTTCAGATAATTTAGTGAACACGAGCAATGAAAGTTAGAAGTTCATTTAATTTAACACATTAAGCTTTGAGCCTATTTTGGTATACTTGCTACCTTGCTGACAACCAGAGCTCTAAGTTAAGTTGCTATATGATTTCATGTATTTAGGAGCATTATTTTGTAATTCCCACATTAAAAATTATTAAGAAAATTTAATTTTTTAAATGTGTATTATCAATCAATAAAGACTACAGCAGCCTGAAGGAAAACTGTGTTGTCATTCACCGTGAGTGACACGGTACTGAATTTTTAAATAAATCTATTACATTTTATTTTTTGCTTTGGAACTGAAATCATAAATATTTTTTTAAATGCTATCTTATTTTTTAAATTATTTATGGCTTTTATTGTGAACTCTCGCAATGAAAATTATTTTTAACATATTTTATAACACTTTTTAACTTAGACATCGCATTTTAATAATTAAAATTGATTTTTTTAAAGGGACGATCATCGAAAGCCGCCTTTGCAATTGGTTCGTATTTTTCTAATTCTGTCGAATGCGGCGATTTCAACTCTAAATCCTATTCAGAAAATTCTCTAACAGGTAACTGTTATTACTTTTTATTTCTTTTGTAATTTAAAACCTTGATTTTAATTTTTTGGAGTTCTTTTGAAAGATTATAAATAAATAAAAATTCCTTACCGGAAGAATATGAAACGAAAATAATTTCAAATGAGGCAAAATCACTTACATGGAAATCTGCATGATGTTAAGGAAAAACTAGCATTGCTTGGTATGCCCATTTCACAAACAATGAGAGAAAGATTTCACAGATCTCTTTGCATAAAACGCTAACGTACGTAGCATGGAAATAGTTTTTTATTAAATATTATCGAATGGCAACAGTTAAATTAAAATAAATCGGCTTACGAACGTTTCAGATTTCTACAACTGCACTTCATTTAAAATTTCGTTCAGCTAATTAATGGTACCATAAAATATTATTAGATTAGAAATTTTTGGATAGAGCTCGCCTATTCGATTATATTAAATGAGGCATACTGGTAGTATGTACAACATATTATGCAAAGTGAGATGTAGTATTATTAAAGAATATAAAGTACAAGTTGGTTTTAACAAAAATTTATAGTTTATTTATTGTTTAGTAAATTTCGAAATGATATGATATAGAACGTGATGAAAATTGAAAAGATTTTTCGTTTCGTCGCATAAAAATATTTGAATCGAATAAAAAGATTTGAATCGTCTTACTTTATCTAATATCGAATTCAAATTCAAAACCAGCAAGTCAATTTGAATAATATACCATATATTTGTATTTCTCTAATGGAAAGAGAAACTGAATTTTAAAATCATCTAATGGGACAAATCTAGTTATCTAAACAGCATAGGCTTATATCTCCCCCCCCCCATATAATCTGATATTCTGTAATCTGGTATTTATGCGTTTCGGATTGTTTGATTTTAAATGCTGGAACGGTTCATAGTTCATTAAATTGGAAATAAGAAGACTGAAATCGCAATGAAGGATAGAATATTTGAATAAAATTGACATTTATATTTGTCTTAGAGTATCCCGAGTTCTTATCGGTTTTTTTTATTGTCTAGATACCGAGCATTCAGGGAGCTTTTCTTCAGACAGCGAAGAAGCCTATATTCTTTCTTGGAGCAGCCAGACATTTGTGAATGATGGAGAATGGTTAGTAGCTTTTTTTTCTCGATATGTCATCTAAAATAATGGCGTTTAATATTTGCTGTAGCTGATACGCAGCCGCATATTTTCATGCGGCTATCATGCATCTGAAGTTTTATAAGTGAAAAATTTAAAAGATTAGTTTTATAAAAAAATATTTCCTTTATAATTTATTATCCTGAAAAATTTAACTATTTAAGAAAGGAGTGCAATTTTTTTTACTAATTTGCGGAACTTACCGAAATTGATTTTAATTTTATAATTCTAAATGCATCTTAAAAATCTGCTTGAAACATAGAAATTTAATTTTTCATATAATTCATGTGATGAATATTCTAATATCTAAGGCATTATAACAATTTTTGGATAATTAAATCATTTGTAATGAAATATATTTAGCTGAATTTCTAAAGAGCTTTAAGGATTATGGATTTTTTAAATGGGTATATAGATATCAAGTATTTAATAGAAAGCTTAAATTTTCAAAGTTTGCCTTAATTTAAATAATTAATTTTATAAATTGTTTCTCCTCTTAATTTATAAAATTTGCGTTTACTGAAAATTGTGCATTTTGTTGATCCGCTAGAATTATTGCTGGCAATTCCCTTTAATCCTAATTGAAGTCTAAAAATTTTGCTTAAAAATAAAAAAAAGTTTATTCAATTTCTGTAATAATAAAATAATCTATAATAATGAATAAATAATAATCTTAAAATTAAAAAAAAAATCTGATGATATTGAATGTTTATGGAAGTTTTGTTGAAGACATAAGTTTTTTTTTTTAACTTCCCTAAAATACCAATATTTCAATTGTTTTCTTATATCAAATAACAAAATTGTATTTTTAAAAACGATTTGACGATTTTTTTATTTTTGGTGTTTTTTCTTACTAAAATTTAACCCAGTATATAATTTAAAAGTTTTGCTTGAAAATAAGTTTTTTTTTCTTTTATTCAAATGAACTATCACTATATAGGAGAATTTATTTAAGTTGTGCCAGAAAACCTCTAACAATATATATTTTGTAAAATTTTGTACTGAAATGAGCAAATTTACATTTATAAAAAGGAAAAAAAAATTAATGTTAAATTGCATATATATCTTAAATATTTCTTACTTTGACTTCATTTAGTTTTAAAGATATACATGGCTTTAAATTTTATTATTTGTTTTGAAACATCTTTATATGAGAAATATATGCTGTAATTTTTAAGAATTTGCTTTACTCCTTAATTTTTTCCTTTTATTCCCATCTTTATCATATTCCAACATGCACCGACATGTCCTCGGAAGATAGTCGATTTTTTAAAAATTCAATGTTGCTGTATACAAAATATTAAAAAATTAAAAAGTCTTGTGATGGATGTAATGAAATAAGCTGATTAAGATCTTTAGTATTGTATTTTTTTTGTAATTTTTCAAAAAGAAAGACCATTAATATGCTGTGAACCATACTGATACTGTCTCTGACGATGTTAGCGGATACAGATTCATCTTACCAGTGAGAGATTTAACGTGTTTAAATAAAACCCATAAAATTTTTGATAAGAAATATTTAGGTGCTTTATTAATAAATTGTAATTTTAAAATTTTATATCACATCCTATGCTGTCAATGCCAACGGATATCGTAGTTCGGACGAAAAGTGTAACGTCAGTCACCGGTGACTGGTACTGTCTGGATGGAAAATTCAGACTGACAAGCGCTTAACGTGTTAAGCATGAATGGATGCTGATTTCTTTTTCTAACCTTGGGGAAATATCATACTGAATATTCTTATTCTTACAGGAACGAATTCCTCATCGAAAAAGAAGAAAACGATCTATCCAGTCCACTTTTGACCGATTCACCCTTCGTGCCGGATCCATTCTGATTCAAGAATTCGCTGACTTCAAACGAACAGTATGATTTCTTGCAGTGAATAACAGAAGAAATAATGTTATTTCGAGCAAAAGAAGAAATTGGTTGATATATTCTTTAATCGCTGGTATTAAAAAGGAAGGACATGATTAAGAATAAAATCAAAGAATACATAGCTTTATGATTCATAAAGATATATGTGACGGATTTATTTTAGAAGGATTTGTTTGATATTCAAGTCTTACAGTCAGTTTATTTATTTCCTTTTATTTTTGATAATATTTTAAATGTTTTACTTTGTCAATGCACGAGAATTGAATTTATATTGTAGTTTTCAAATATCTTGAGAATTTTTTTTTATTGTAGATATTAAGTCATTTTAAATAGATATTATGAGAGATGCTCAGTCAATAAGAAAAATTTAATCCTTGATTTTTTTTGCTCCATTTCTTATTTGAAAATACTTTTTAAAGTTAAGTAGTCTTAGGCATAACTAATTCTATAATGGTTTTTTGAAATTGAATATTATTAATTTATTCAAAGTTTATTTTATCTTTCAATTATTAATTTTAATATAATTCCCTACCTTGAAACTAGCATTAAATTTTGTAATGCTATTTGTTTTAACATTAATTAACACTGCTTTTTTGATTATTTTTTGAAAGTATTGCAAATAACTACAAATTGTTCTAGGTCAGAAAAAGTAGTATTTATTTATGTTTTGGAAAACTTATAGGCTGTTGATTTTGAATACATTTAATGAATTTGCTTTTGCCTTTTTCCGGTTTATGACAATTTTTAGCATCAAATGTTTTCTTGAATTCTTTTTTTAATACAAAATGGTAAATAAATTCGAGCACTGTAAAGAAAACAAATATATAGAGCACTGTAAAAAAAATTCGCTTAAATCATGAGAATGAAATATTGTGATGATATTATTCATTACATTTCAAAATAAAGAGAAACTAATAATTAAAAAAAGTAAAAATAATTACAAAAAAAAATTATTTTTTTTATATGTTTCTATCAAATGTGATTTGTCCTATGTTTGTAATTTTCATGTGTGTAAAGATTGGTTTTCGTAAGTTATTTTTCACTAATATTCTGATGTATTAGACTTTTGAAATTCTTTACAATTGAATGTTTCTGACAACAATACAATATTCAGATACTTTTAGAGTGTAATTGTCCATTAATAGTTTAATTTTATTCTATTTTAATTTATACGTACGGCGTCATCTAGTAGTGAATTTCGAAAAAAATGATTATACGATTTAATAATAATAAGGAAAACAAAATATTACAAAAAAAACCCCCGAAAGATTAAAAAATAATAGAAATAAAAGTTTCTTCTTGAAAAACGCTTTTATAAGTATTAAAAAGTATAAATAATATTTTTGTCAAAAATCTAGAGATAAAAGCATAAACTTATAAACATGAAACAATAAAAACAATGCGATAATGAATGAAAATGGCAAATGAAAAAAAAAATACTTTTGAGCCTTAATAAAAAATAAATAAAGGCAATTAAAATTCATATTTATTTAGAATATCTCAATCAACGCACGCTTTTACGATTTTTGCTTTGAAAATTTCAGTTTTTTTTTATTAAAAATAATTATATTCAGTATTTTATTACAGTAATAATGGCGAGAATTTTAACATATTTTCTTTATTTTCATCATTAATCATGGAGATTCTGTTTTACTTAAATGTGCTATCTGCATTAATATTTAGAGCTTTATAAAAGTATTTACATATATTGTATGGTTGTATTTACATTTCCGAATAAAAATGAATTAGGATTACAATATAATTATTTTATTATGATTATGTATAAATCAGATGCTATTCAAACTGTACTCCTATCATTCTTTCTTTTGGAACTTTTTGTGTCAGTGTTTATTCCCATATTCTAAAAGTCCAATATATTTATCTAAGAAGAACATGTTAGATTTTCTGAATATGGAAAGAGTCTTGAAGAAGTCTAATATGTTCTTCTCTCATATGACCATAATGCTTATAGATTGGACATTATCTGTAAATTATGTGATTTCGTATTCATGTTGTAAAAACGAGTCAAAATGCTCTACAAGGCAGTCTATTAGATCTAGTCTATAAAATTTAGTATGTACTCCCTCTTAGATAATAGGGGCTTATAAATTTTTTTTTATTTTTAATTAAAAAATTAATCAGAATTTAAACATTTTCCCTCTTGATGTTTGAGGTATATTATCTAATAAAAATCCCTTTAATTTTTGTTTAAAATTTAAAAAAAAATGTTTTTACCAATGCTAGTTTTATTATTTCTATAAAGTTAATACCCTGAATTTAATAAAGAATATATTTAAAAATACATTTTACATTAATAGTTTTCATTGTTTTTGTTTACTAAATTTGTACACATGCGCGTAGTTATAATATTAAACACGTTATGCGCGTAGTTATAATATTATACATGTATGTTATTGCTGATATAATTAAGAGAAAATTTTTAAAAATAATAAAAAGCCATTCAAATGAAATTAAATATTTTCATGTTATTAATTTTTGAATTAAAAATTCAAATTTTTCTATTTTTTTTATACCACAGAACTTTCACTAGATATGATTTATTTCTGTTTACTCTGTATAAAAATACCATTATAAAGTACTAACTCTTTTTGAAATGAAATTCTTTCATGAAATCTACTTTTTAAAAACAGATAACAGAACAAACAGAGCGTTTGATAAAACAATGATTTTTGATATTTATTTTATATCAAAAAACCAAAAATTACAAAGCAATTCAAAAAAATAAAAAAATAATAATAATCTACAAATGGAAAAGATTGCTTTTAAAAGTAACATCTATATTTTTTATAAATTGATTTTTTTTGTTCATTTATGTATTTGTAGTTGTTTTTATAAATAAGCAACGAAACTGATCTCAATTTGTATATATTGTTTCTTTAAATTTTATGTGGATATTTTATGTTATTTTTATACTCATCTTATGTGACATTTAATATGTGGACCAATTATCAGCGACAGCTGAAAATACATTGTTGTTTCTGATTAAAGACATGAAATAATTATTTTTCGTATGACAAGATATTTTTTTAAAAGTATTGCTCGGTGGACCAATTTACTGTTATTTTGTATTTGAATATTTTCAATAAAATTGTTTTTAATTTTGAAGAAACGTTTATTTATTTATTCATTTTTCCCTTTTAAAATTGTTTAAATGTTTTCGATTTTAAAATGCTGTGCGGATGGATATTGCTTTCATCATTGCAACATGAAAGATAATAAATATATATTAATTAAACCAACATAAAAAAATTCAAGCAAATTGTTATTTAGTAGATATTTTTATAAAAAGGATTTATAGGACGTAGCCTTTTTAAAATAGGGGAAAGGCAAAGAGAATACTTAGACGCTTCACTATCAGCATGCATAAATATATTTGCACATTTTACAAATAATTTCTATTTCTACTTATAAAAAAGGAGAGAGTATGTGCATGGAATTCTAAATAATACGCCCTTTGAACAAAAGCTTCCAAATTTAGCACAAATATATTTTAGAAATTGGGAATATGCATAATTTTAACTGCAAATTAAATTTTTTTTTGTAATTAATTTCAAAAATATTATAGAACAAAAAGGAATTTTTCACAATATATATATATATTTACAATGATACCAATTGTGTAAGTTTTGCTTGAAGATTTAATTAAAAATTTAAAGATTTTTTTATATGTTATATATATTTTACAAAAATATTTTTGTTATAAATCAAACCGAAATCTTTTTCAATACTTCTAATATATCTTTCAGCTTTTTTTAAAATTCTATTTTTGATAATCGAGATATAAAGATGCAGCTTATTTTTTTTGTATTGAAAAAGCTTCTAATTAAAATATCTTTTTAAAAATATTATTGAAACTTATTGTAATTATTTAATTGCAGAAGAAGTCAATAACGAGAATTTTTTAGTTCACTCATTTTAACTAATTTTATATTATAATTTTTTTATTGAATCATATTTTTATTAAGTAATTCTCTGATTTATAACGTATACCAAGAAATATACATTGTAATCCATGCAAGATTTCAATGGTGATTGATTCTTCTTTCTGCGCTTATATTTTTTACAAACATGTTTTGTATCAGGAACTAAGCGGGATAATCTGAAATTAAATTGCATTATAAAGTCACAATGTATAAAAATAGACGCGCTTAAAAAAATTTCATCACTTTTTACTTTTGGAGTTAAACCTTAATTTTAAGTAAAATAAATTTCAAAAAATTATTAAAAGCATATTTTAATAAGAAACATGCTTATTATAGAAAAAACTAGTTGCCATTGTTGACTAGCTGATTCTATGGAGTTATTAGTAATATTTAGTTTCAGTTAAATCTTTCAGATATAACTTCATATCCATGATTCCATCAAATTTTCAAACATAAAAACCAGGTATAATTTTACTGCTTTAAATATGATCAGTTTATTGTGCACAAGAACTTGTCTAATGGAGACTAAACCTAAACATCATAGTGCTGTTAAAAATGTAAGTGTTTATCTATCTTCTAAATTTTCCCATAATGAATCTTTGCTTTTTAAATTCGTTTTGGAAACTGCACAGATATTAAACAGAATCACTCTTCTTTAACTTAGGAAAATCATGTGATCAAATATTTGATGAAACAAAGGAAATGGTTTGACCTTCATGGCAACAATGTAAATTGCTGTTGATTATTTTTTCAAAAAATAATAAATTCTCAATAATAAATTTCAATAATAAAGATATAATCTCAATAATAAAAAAAATAATAAATTTCAATAAAAAAAAAAAAAAAAATAAATTTCAATAAAATAATAAAATAAATTTCAATAAAATAATAAAATAAATTTCAATAAAATAATAAAATAAATTTCAATAAAATAATAGATTCAAAAAATAAAATCAAATAAATAAATTAATTAAATCAAAATAAATTCTGTTGATTATTAATTCAAAAAAAATTGCACAATTGGTAAAGTGCTATTATTAAAAAGACGAGTTTTTAAATTCTGAAACGGTGTAAAATTCATTTTAAATTTTAATTAGCTAAATTGTAATTAAGATTCAATGAAACTGCTCCGACGTGCATATTCCTACTTTCCAAGTTAGATATACGCCAAATCTGGCAGCTGTAGGTGAAACCGTTTGGTCTTTTGAGCGCGCACGCGCACGCGCACACGCACACCTTTTTTATTGGAAGAGAATAGACAAGTCATAACTTCATTCATACCCATGAACGTGAAATAATTCTAGAACGAAATGTTATAATCAACAATGAAAACGATTTGAATTTCTTTGCAACAATGGAATATATTGTTGTAAAAGACGCTTAAAATATTTTTAGAAACTGATTAAAATAGAAGAAACATTATAAAGCAAAAAATTAGTGTTATTGGGAAGGCGATGTTTTTTTTTTTTTTTTTTTTTTTTTTGAATTTTGAGATGATGTAAAAGATATTTTTATACAATAATATTTTCTGAAGCTACAATGAAAAAACAGCAAAATCTTGATTAATTTTTAATTAATTCAAAATCTGATTAAAAATACAAAATAAAATGTTCTCTAAAATACACATTTCTGACTTTGAAAAGTATATGCGCGAAAGTTTGTAATTTTGAGCTTGATGATCTGATTTGTAGAGCACTAATGAAAATTATAGTTTGAACTTAATACTTGTAAAAACTTTCGAAAATTCTAACAATAAGCAAATTTTATAGTAGCTTCGGAAATAATAAAAATGATTATTTACAGTATATATATATATATATATATATATATATATATATATATATATATATATATATATATATATATTCCGAAATAAAGTAATTTCTGATTTTTCATGAATGCAATCAATGATTTAATGGAGTTATTTTTTTTAAAGCGATAATGATAAGAAAATTCTGAACAATTGAACATTATCTCACTCTCTATATATAAATGAATACCCATTTATTTATTTATTTGTCTGAAACTTATAGAATACTGCTTTGAATGAAAGATTCGAACCAAATACGGTAAACCTATTTCTTAATACTTGGAAGGATTTACAATACTATTATAAAAATTATCTACACCCTTTTAAAAGAGGAGATTAAAGGGGTTAAATGATTTTACGTTTCCTCATCGTAATCTTGGGAGGTATTCAACAAATATCTTGAAATTTAAAAATTTACTTTTCAGCGACGTTGATATGATAGTTTTTCTTTGGAGTTTCAATCAATCTTTCAAAATTGTTTATGAAAAACTCTAAAATTATGATTAAATCATTAATAAAACTGAAATTCTAAATAAACTGAAGTTCTGAAGTCTCTTTAAAAGATAAATATTTTGCAACGAAAAGTATTTTTCTCTCTTTTTCACTCATACAGAACAGAATAATGATGGTGGAATCCTGGATGTAACTAGCAGTACTATTAAAAAAAAGTTTAAATGTAAGAAAGCTTGTGAAACCATTTGAACATTTAATTCATTGTTGCCAAAACTGTGTTGGTAAATTCTTTTAAAATCAAGATGAAACTTTATATATTGCATAAACCATTTAGAAAAAGACGATTTAGAAGTAAATTCAATTTTTGAGCGAATGGGGTTTTTGAAGTTTGCAAAAACTTGGCTTAGGAGATTTCAGAACCACTTTTTATTAATACCCATTTAAGGGTTTCTGAATCTATGGGGTTTACATTAAATGTAACTTTAATGTAACAAAAAGAACTGATACAAAAAAAGCAGCCCTGGTAAATCCTGTTTGTGCCTGAAATCCTTCATCGTGAGTTATGGTTCCATATGAGCTTATGATCTAAAGAGTTTTTACTGAACAGAGTTTCAAGAAGTATTGTTAAAGAAAGAATGCAGAAGAAATAGTTCAAGCGAGTTTTTTTGTGTTTTGCAGCAACCATGTTTGAAGAAAACATGCTGTAGTAAGGAATTTTTTCTCATGACTTTTTTCAGTGTAACTACAAAATAATAAAATAGATTCGAATGCAACAATTTTTTTGAAACAGAAAGAATATTTAAAAAAAATGTAACATAGATTGCTTCATCCATTTATTTTAAAATGATTGCTTCATCTATTAAAAGTTCTATTTGTAAAGTATTTGTAGTTTCTGGAATTCAACGAAACTGAAAAAGGTAATCGTAATTTATCAGTTTAATCAACATACCATTTTATGCTTTAATTTCATAGAAATGCTATTGACGTTGCGGAATTAATTCGCCAGGTGCAATTTTAGCAAAAGCAACTATGTCAAAACTTGATGAGATGCAGCGCCATCTGTTGAGAAAAGAATACTTTAAAATGTATTAGAATAAGTATTATTGGCATTTTAAACTTAATTTATTTAAACTAGAATTTATTTCATTGTTGCACATTTTATATATGAAAATAAGAAAGTATTCATTACAAAATATTCAGGAGAAACTCAAATATTAAAATTTATTATTTACTATACCAATAATTTTTTTTTCTTAGCTGAATTAAAAGTTTTCTTTTCAGTAATTTAAATATTCAGAAGATAGGGATTTGCGTTTCGTTTTTTGTTTATCTGATCCCGAAATAAAGATCAGAACAACATCATCACCATACATGGACATGGTTTTGATGGACACTATTTCTGTTATTTCTTTTCCAAATTTCTAAAATGATGGTTAGTCCAAAGTCCTCTATAGTTGGGGCTGAAAAAATGACGAATTTTATTTACTTTAAATTTTGTGGGAAATGGTTGACCACTATTTAACTTAGTTGCAATGATTTAATTTCTTTGAGTTAGATTATCTTAAATAATCCCTTAAAAATATAAAGTTACATTTGAGGCAATGATAAGATAGTAGTTTCAAACATCAGAATATTTTAAATAAATTTAAAATTGCATTCTTTTAAATTCTCGATAAATGATGCTTTTCACTGTGATAATCAGAATTTTGTAACTATCTTTGATTGCCATTTTTAAGTAAGAAAGTTTTTATCGCTCTTATTTGAAATCCTTATTGCAAGCGAAATCTAAAGTGTTCAAAATAGGTAACTGATGCTTAAATTTATTTAAAAATTTATAAAATGCATTACTTATACATCTAATAATTAGTTATAAAATCTTATATATCTGTAAAATTTCGATTTTCCTATTTTAAGTCTATCTGTACTCTGTCGCACTTTCACCTCATAGAAAGCCGATTCTAAATTTGAATTTTTCGTCTTAGTGACACTGATCAAGCAATTTTTCAACTAGAACAAAGAAATTTTAGAATAAAGGAAATACGGTGTAGCAAAGCAGTAAAACTTAAAATTGAATTAGAAATATTTAAAAAGACAAATCTATTTATGATACAATGATATAAATAGTCTGAGATAGAAGTATTTTTTTCTCAAGTTTTCAATTATTTATATTAATTTAAAGATAATTGCGAATATATATAACATTAATAACAAATATAAGAATTGATAAGAAATGATTTTTTTTATTCTAGTACATTTGAGCGAATAAAAAAAATCATTTTGAAAAAAAAAAAATTAGTCTGGAATTTCAAGATTATACGTTTTCTTATTCAAGTTGTTGGGCAGTTTTAAGAGCGTTATTTTGGTAATATACAATTCTAAAAATTTTTTTTATGGAAAAAAATGTTGTCGATTCCTCCTCTAAATAAAAGTAATATAAATAGAAGTTTATAGTTTGTTATCAAAACAGGGTTCCTTCACAAAGTCCTCTTTGAAAAAAAATGTGGAGTAGTATTTTTTGAATTTGTTTCATAACACATTTTTGAAATAGGATGATATGGATATTAGTTCAAAGAAATGTCAAATATAAAATTTCCCACTTAAGGGCGGGAAAACAACTAATAATATCCCTAAGGAAAGATGTTTGCCTGGAACTATAACAACAAACAAACTGTTTATATTTTTAGCATGTTTTAGTATGAATATTTTAGAATATGAATACCAACAAATTGATATTATAACTCAGATGAAATAACCTTAAACTAACAGCTAAAACAAATATGTTTTTAAAGGATAAAAATGTATTTTAAAACCCTATACATATTCTACTTGGTGTATATTTCCATTTATGTAACTATTGATACAAAAACAGGATAGAAAAGGTAAATATTTATAAAACTGAACAGAATTTCACATTCCGTTATAATATGATGAAGATACATATATTTACAAAGAATAGTTGGAATTTTAAAGTGAATTCGCCTACTTATGCGTTAAATTAGTTTAGCCCAAGTGAAAAGGCGGTTAAAAAAATGAATACTTTCTTGAAAACGAAAACCATTTACAAGCATTGAATGTATGAAAATAGTTAAGATTGTAGTGAATAGCTTATAAACCAGTTAACAGCTACGCTACCTGAACAATCGCTTTTGTATCGTGGTCATGTTACTGGGCTGCGAACCACAAGGTCCCAGGTTCTATCCTCGCGCATCACAATCCGGCACAAGATAGAAGAAGAAAAAGGAAATAAAGCGTTTTCTTTTTAAAAATGCTCTTGCTAAATCAATGGGAATTGTCCTTCCAAAATTTTCTCGATGTCCTCAATAAGCAATAATTACGAAATATGGGTCTTTGGTACAAATCTAACATTTTTACTGAATCTGTCATGCGAATATGTATCTTGAACGTACACCTTTTTTTATGGCAGGTAGAAACCAAAATCTGATACGGAACTACTGTTGTAATTACAAAATCATACACCGAATTTCAATAAGTTAATGTATTTACATTCATTCAAAGAAACAAAGATAAATACTTCGATCTATTTGGATCAAAATTTATTAGAATCTACATATTAATTTTTAAACCTGAATACCAAATTCTATCGATTTAGCTTTTTACATTTGAAGATATTGAGTTCACTGGTACTTGGACAGTCAGGCATCATCTAATTAGATTTCTTGCCTTTTTCTTTCAAAATATATACCGTTTTCACCCAGAAATTGGAAGTGTGGAATTATTTAATTCCCTTATTCTAGTCGTGTAATCTCATCGCACTCCTTTGTCTAATGACATCAATAATTTCGAAAAACTTTAATCTTAAAACAGGAGCCAAATTAACTCCATATTTATATAGAAGTTTTACAACAAAAACAGTTTCATTGCAAGGTAAATTGTAAAATGCTGTTTATAAATGATCATACAATTTTAATCGTTACACAAAAAGAACCATGAATGCCAAAATAATCCCAAGGCAAAACGCAAAAGATATTTATTATTTGAAAACTACATGCTAAATTTTTCATGAAAGTTGGCAATAGCCTTCAAAAAGAACTATGTTTTGAATTGCATTTATTCGGCCCTTTTTGTAGGACACTAAAAAATTATATTATTAATATATTCGGCATTGATTGGAATAAAAATATTTTCAATTACTTTAAAAACAATGAAATTTTTTTCGTAGTAACATCTTTTATTAATCCTTTCCCGTAAAGTCTGAACCCTCAACCTACAACTAAGATCTTCTCTTCGTTTTATCTCGTACTTTAAGCTACTTGGTACGAGGTAGGAACTCTTGAGACTATTTTTTTCTTTCTTTTATTATTATTACCCTTCATTACTTTATTACTTCTTTAATGTATTAGGGTTTTCATTGCAACAATCCGAAATGCCGTTTTCTTCTTTTTAGTGTTTGTGTGCCTGACTTGAAGACAATATTAATACTCCTTTCTTTTAGCTCTAAGCATTCTTCTTTCCATAAGAATTGGATTCTTTAACCTTGAATGACCTTACATACTAAAAGATCGTTTTAAAATATGTGAAAATTACACGAAGCATCGCAGAGACAAGAATTCAACATATATCAATGGATTTGCGAGCACATAAAAAGTTGTCCATACTGCGAAATAAAATTGGAAATGAAAATTCTCCCCTTTTTTATATAAAAAAGTAATAATTTTATCATAGAAATGCAGAAATATGTGAATGAAATATTTAACGAAACAATATAATTGATATGAATTTAATTATTACAATGGACAAAATATTCTTTGTCATTTCAATTTTTCGTTCTTTGAATTTTGTTTGAAGATTTTTGAAAAACTTAGTTAAAATAAATTATTCGACTTTTAAACTGATATCATTCAAACGATAATTTATATCATTTAAAATAATATAAAAATCGATTTCGTGCAATAGTTATCTCAGGAGTTGTTAGGTGGGCAAAGAAAATAAGATAGTATATATAACTTAGTACCCATCGGGTCAGTGAAATAACCTCACCAAAAGAAAATTCTGTTTTATTTAGTTTTTGTGAAATCGTCTTAGAATAACTCGCATAGCAAAACAGATGCAAATTTTTTGAGAAAATAATTCATACAGGAAAAGGGATAGGCATCCTTGAGAGAATAACTTAAACAGAAAAAAATTATTAGGAATGTAAGGATAAGAAAGATATTAGAGATGCTGTTTTTACTTTTATGCAGACATTGTTCTGATAGCAGTGTCTGTATTTTGAGATGAGAAATGTTTCTACTAGAACAGTCATTAACAATATTTAATATCTGAAGAATAAATTGCATAATAAATAACCACTATGCAGATGGTTAGACTTGGTTTAATCAACACAAATTATTTATTATGATACATTTAATTACTTTTATCAAATATTGCTGCTTTCTAATTATAGGAACTAAACTAGAAACTCTTCAGAAATATGTAAGTGTCTTGAAAAATGTTTTTAAAAACTATCAGTTTTCAAATTATAATGACCAAAATAAGAAGCATCATATCTTTAGAAGGTTTATTAAGTGTTGCAGATTTCCTTGATCATACTTAATCTGAAAAACTCATTTTCTCATAAGAATGACGATATATATTTCTTAAATAATTTAAAAACTCCTCTTTGAAGAATAAAAGTATTTTAAAATTAAGAAAGTATACATAGTGAAGTCAAACTGTTTAAAATACATACGAAATTTTTATAATTATTTCTGATAATACTGAAAATTTAACTTCTAATCTTTCTTTCTGAAGAAACTTTCTTCAAAATTTTGAATAAAAGGTCACTGGCTCCTTTAAATGGAAAAATTCCATGGGAATGAAACAGAATTTCTTGACATCTGCAACAAATTAATTGAATTTGTTCACTTGGTATGACAGATGATAAAAGAGCTTAATGTATCGCCAAAAATAAGTTTAAAATGGAGAGATTCTGTCTTAAAACGTAGTATAATGAAAGGATGCAACATCGCTTCGAAAATTATATAACAGCAAAAAAAAAAAAAAAAAGGAAGAATTTTCTATTAAGAAATAAAAGTTAAAAAGAACACAAAACTTGTTCCCAATTGTATTCATACTCGTGAATTGTGAATTGGAGAATTTTATGATTGATTTATTCAACTGTCAAAGTATGCAATAGAATGACAAAGATCTTAATAATAAATGTTTCAAGAAATTTCTTTTAAAAAATTCTCATTTAAAACAAATGCAGACGATAGTTTTAATAAGAATGCATTCCGAATTTTAGGATGAAAGCAGATGGCTATTCTGGTAAGAATACATTACGAATTTTAAAATAAAAGCAGACGACAATTTATGCTAGAGTACATTATGAATTTAAAATTGTTTTTGTGTGCTTTAACAAATGCTTTTATTTTTAATGGATTCCAAAAAAAAAAAAAAAAAATGCCGCCTTTTTATGTATTGAAAGTACTGAGAAATAAGGATCCGAAACACAATTTTCTTCAAGAAACACAATTTTCTTCAAGAATAATCCATAATTTTTTATCAATAAGCTGTGAGCCACTGCGATATTTTCAGCTTATGGTCATATATATAGCATAAATCAGGAATTTAAACATCCTTAACGGGTGAAAGTTGCTCGTAGAAACATTCAGGGAAGATTTAAATTGAAATTTAGGTTTTGATGGTGACAGAATTCAATAGCAGACATTTTTCTTAGTGATACATGTTTATGCACTTCAAGATAAAAGCTTAGAACCCTGTTTAAAGACGAATGAATAGAAAATATTGCAGAAAAAAAAATTTATCTTATTTTTTTTGTAATAGTTGCTTGGGATTTATTTAAAGGATGATTTTTTTAAAAATTAGACATTTTTATTTTGCTTATAATTTGTAATTAATTTTATAAAGAACATGACATCTCAATTTTGAAATACAGTAAACTTTGGATTGAATGGATCTAGATTCAACAGATTTCTTACTATATAAAGAGAGTTTGACTATGCAGTAAATGCCAATGGAGAAATTAACTGAAGTATGCAGCTTTTCTCTCCTATCTAATATAAAATTGTAAGTAATATATTTTTATTAATATAATATATACAATAAATGCTTACATTTACCTTGACATAAATTAATTTTTATTTATAATATTCTGTTATAAATGTTATTCACAGTGTGATTTCCGATTTATCATTTTATGGACATCATTTGGTTCAATTCATTACTACTCAATGAGAGTTTATTTTATTTACATGCCAATGAAATACAAACCAATCAATTAATAAAATATAAACAAATTAAAATATTTAATTAAAATTAGCATTGATTAATAAGTAGATCCCTTTTTTAGCGTGAAGAAAGTTGTCAATGAAAGATTATTGGATTGAATTTCATACTTTATTTGGAAGGAAATCTCCAGCTTAGAACTATAAAGATAATTTGAAAGAACATCATAGAATCATATTTGCCTTTGAAATAAACATATTTGCATATGCTAATACCGAAGATATAGTTACCGTCAAGTTTATAGAAAATAAAATTAGATTATGATTCAAATATGATATTTTATTTTAACATATTATATATTTGAATTTTCTCTTGACGACAGTGTTGAGTGAAATTTTGAAAACAAATTAAATAGTTTTATTTTATTTTAGTTTAGTTATATTAATGTTTCGTTTTAAAGCAACACTAGGGCTATTTAGGGACGGACATTGTAATTTTGAACCGTGGTGCGATGATGAGGACGGCTCCTGAGCTGGCACCCCCCTCTCCACACCACACCAGCAGGAGGACGTTTGGCCCAGACGGATTTAACGTGCACCGGACTCGCTTATACGACGGTTCTTCGGTGGAATCGGGTCACGAACCTGAAATTCTCCGGTTCCAAATACGAGGCCTTACCACCAGGCCATCGCGGTCCTTAAGAAATTAAATAGTCAGTATTAATTGACTATGGTTCTAAATTATATGATTCATTTCCAATAATGGCTAAAGGATTAATTTAAACATTGATTAAAATCTCATTCGATTCAGAATGGCCATTTGACTAAAATCTGCTTCAGTTGAAGCAAAGAGCTTGCTTTGAAAAATGCCCAAATACAGAATTTTTAGCTGGTTTAGTTAGTATAATTATATTTAAGGAGTTCTCAAAAAGTATTCACTTTTAAGAGAAAATATTTAGCATATACTGTTAATAAAAAGTAAGAATTCAAGACTGAGTGAAAGAAAATAGAAAACTATTGAAATCCAGTGATTAATACATCTGCAGATTTATGCATTGAATATATAATAGACAGGAATAAGGATGTGGCTACTAATATACTTTCTAATAATAATTTTTCCGTATATTAAAAAGGCAACGTAACCATTTTGAACTTAATTTTAAGTCTACCGAGTTTCTGACTGAGCATTGAAACTCTAAGGCCTGTTTGAAAATTCCAATTTGCCGCCTACTATCATGTTTTTTTGCTACTGTGATGAAGTTCAGGATGCATTTTTGCTACATAAATAATTTTATGTTTTATTTTTTATATTTTGAATATCTTAATTTAATTTTGTTTCCATAGCTTTCCCATTGCCTAATCTAAATTACTGAATGTTTCTATTTGCTTGTGAGCATTAAATTTTTTTTTTTTTGTAATTACATATATTTTTGTTTTTTTGCTACTCGATTTTTTATTTTCTTATTTTTCCTCTTTTTTATTTTTATATATTTTTTTTCCCTTTTGATTTGCATTTTTACTTATATTTTCTTCATTTTAAACTTCCCCCGCTCTCAGTTGAGTATTGACTTCTGTTTTTAAGTCTTGTGCTATACTTGTTGGTATACAAGGAGTTTATACCCAGAGCCCAATAAAAAAAAAAGGGGGGGGGGTGGAGGAATGAGGGAGGGAAAATGAGCCTATCTGTGCAATTTTGGAGACAGAAATGTAACTTTGTATGTTATTGAAAAATATAAGCAAAACATTTTACTCCAACAATTTTACATTATAAAAATCCATTTTTTAAAGCTTTCTATTATCAACCTACTTTTTGAAACTTCCTTTCTACAACCAACCATATTTAATGTAATTTCTTAACTGAAAATATATGTCTAGAGCAATACTCAGGGAAATAAAAGCTCGTTCATCTTCTTTGGGGTATACTTTATATATAATTCTTATCTAATGGCTATCTTACGGTGGAATAAACTATGGTATTAACAAGAACTTAAGAAAAAGCTCACTAATAAGTTAATGCTCATGATATAACTGAGGATTCCCAGTAGGAGGAAGGTGGTTAAGGACGACTTTGCTTTCAACCACAGTTATACATAGAATGATATAGCCTTTTATTAATGAACCGCACATTTGATTAATTTCTGTTAGTTTTCCTTCTAGTGAACCACAAATATGGAGCAGTACCTCTAAAAGACCTCCAGACAGCAATCGATTTCTTTACTCTTGGAACAGCATCAAACTTCCATCTCCGTGTTACAACTCTAATGGATTAAAATGTCCGACAATACTGTTTCGATATCTTCACGATATTGCCTAGTCAAAATATCGTGCATTAACATAAAAATATTTTATAATGTCATGAGTTTATATGACTAAGTCCTTCAAGATCATTTTGATCACCATTAATTACTATATTTCTCATGACAAATTATGCTGAACCAAGTGAAATCTGGACCACTACCACAGAACCTTATGTAAGACGGAACCAAACGTATATGAGATTCATATAACAACAATTTAAATATTATATTAAAGAAAAGAAAGGAGATATTTGGTGTTGATAACATAAAGTTAGAGAAAAACGCTTATTAATCCAACGAGAGTGCTTTCCTGTCTCCTCTCGACTTTTTCCTAAACTTGGATAATATAGCATATTTTTTTCAGTTTGTCTTAAAATAATTATTCATTACCTGAACGTATACACAAAGGAGTTGGAAAGTAGCTGACAAACCCTCGAAAGTAATCTGAAGTTCTGCAAGTTCTACTGTACCCTAAATTTCTGCATGTTGTGATGCAATACTCCACGTTTTGCATAGTTTAATGAAACTTCGGGCCAACAATCTCGCCAAGTAGGTAAAATACTTTCATTTTATAGAGTTCGTAACAAACAAATCTAAAATTTTGACCTCAAGATCAATTATAAAATTTCATTTATCATTATGTATTTCTGTATTATCACCTTCGCAAACTCAAGAATATATAGATTGACAAATGGACCTTACGTTGATTGAACCAAAATTTTATGTATTTTTATAAGATTTATAACAGAAATTTAAAATTTCTGGCGATGAAACTGTGCAGGAAATTTCATTCATCTTTGGTTTAATAAGTTAAAGTATTCTTGGCATAAAGTACCGAGATCAAGTTTTGAACTATACAAATACGCACAATTAATTTTCAGAGCAAATGTATTTATTTACATTATGTAGATAATTACTGTGCAATCTCTAATGCTGAGTTCATAATAACTAGAACTCTATTTTTAAATGACATAAAACAAGTACCATTGAACAGTAAATAAAAAATTCCGAAGCTCAACTCTTGAGACAACCCCCCTCCCCCAAAGAGTGCCGCGTCCGCGGTCTTTGATCAGTAAAAAAGACATATACAGACCATCTATCAAACACGACTGGACCGCAGACTTTCAATTAGACACACTGGATAGACGACCTTATTCTTCAACTGATTTTCTCCAAAATACGTTAAAATCTTTGAATTTGATAGTAGGGCTACATACCAATTTTCATCTCTCTAGCTCAATACATTTTTGAGTTATCAAATTCATATACAGATAGACAAACACAATTTAAAACATATTTCTACCGATTTAGGAAGGGTGGTCAGAAATATGGAGATATACCAAAATTTGAATTGCGAACACTTACTCTTTGTAAACTTCGCATTAAAAATTAAGGTTTCCAGTAATAATCCCACCTGCGTTTCAAATTCTACCACAAATACCTTTTAAACTGAAATTCTGTATCACTCTTTCTATTTTTGCCTTCATTTCTTTTGAAATCACCAAGAATATACCCCAGAAAACACTTTCTTTCGTTCACTTTTCGATTACTTCGTATGGCATTTTCAACAGTTAGAAACGTCTGGAACTCATCAGGTCTCAAAAAAATAGATACTTTGAAATATGGACTTTTATGAAACTCCTTTGTAATACCGCTCGAAGTTGAAGACTTCAGCTTTGAAAGAAATAGTTTGTGGAATGGTATAAAATGGAAAAAAATGAATAAATAAATAAATAAAATATGGCGAACAGTAAGTGCTTCAAAAATTGAACTTTTCCTTTGAGATGACGCATATAAATCAATCGTTTTGAATTTTCCAATTTACGAAATGGTCTTTTTTTTTAAAAAACCTCTTTTCCCCTCCCTCATTTCTTTTATGGACCATCCATTCATATTTTCGATTTCATCTTCTCCCGCAGCGTATATCTATCTATATCTTGATATCTTATATGCTTTGAAGAAATATTTGAAAGCGGAAGTTTTTAATTTCAAACCATGTATCGGTATCGATTTAATATTAAGTTTGGATTGAAGTTGGAGCTCTTCATTCGATTCGTAAATGGAATTGATTTAAAAAAAAAAACTAGATAAGAAGAAGTTTGTTGCTTTTAAAGAATGCTTTCGATTTTACATTCTTAAAATATTTGAAAATGTAAAAGTAATTTACAAGCGTAACAGATGACATAAAACTGTATTTGGAAAGTTAAGGAGATAACTTTTATCTAAAAAAAGAATATCTGGAAAACTGAATTTCATTAGGCAGGTTTTTTTAAAAAGTAAAATTGTTTTTTTTGAATAAAATATTTAGATACGAATCACATATTGATTGCATATGAATATTTTTCAATCTTACTACGCATATGAACTTGTCATTTAAATAAAAAAAAATCATGGATGCACTTAATTTAACATGTTATTCAAAACCATCTGCTATATTACAGTATTCAGTTTACAGTTTATATATCATTACTTATATTTTTGAACTTATACTTAGTTTTACCATGGTGAAAGTCCGAGATGGCGCTAGATTACATTGTTAGCATGAGAGCAGATAATAAAAGGCTCCAATAGTTAGTTTTAAAATATGTTTTTTTTAATTTAAAATTTAAAAATCCAGTTTTTTGAGCAAAGACACCTATGTAGATAAACTTAAAAAGCAAAAATATTAAATATAAATACCTAAGTAAAAAACAAAACAAAAACGTGACTCGAACCGAGGACCCGCAACACACACTCCATTCATGTTCTGACCACTATATTGCACTCCTAAGTGAATCCTCCCTGTGTGAAATCTCGTTTTTCCTTGAAAGACTCTTTTATAGATAAACCTAAAAAGCAAAACCTTATAAAAACATGAAATTTGATTCAAATCGTTAAAACCCTTTTCGAGATACACGAAATAAATTTATATATATACAAGAATTATTCGTTTAAAGTAATAGGATAAAAACATCTATAAAAAATCGCTTCATTTGAAATTGGTGTAATTAAAATGAATATAATAGACTGTGATGGTGCCAAATTCCACCTCTAAATCCACATTTCAAAATCAAATAAAATTTTTAATAATTCAAAACAACAATTATTTAATATTTTATAGTGTGTTGGAATGTTTTTCGCATTTATTTATAATCCAATCGAATTGCCCCCCCCCCGAAAAAAAAACAATTTTATTCGTTGAAGTTAGCTATAAAGAGCAGAAGTTTGCAGCTGGGTCTAAGTTTGCACCGGGTTTCCTCTAAGTTTGAATCCGGATATATTATTGGAGAAAGATTGATGAGAAGTGGGAATTTAAGACATCATTTTTTTTCTTTTTTTTGCGTGTTTAAACAAAAGTTAACTTGCGTTAAAATCTTTAAAGTTCAAAATTATTGGTATTAAAAATAGTATAAAATCAACTATGTAACATTAAGATAACATAATAAAGGTAAGAGAAATTTTTTAAAGTGCAAATTGGTATTTTTTTTTTATCTCAGCGAAATTTTGAGATTTCAGATTTTAAAGGATATTATAAAGGACGATTATAAAGTGATCAAAATTAAATTTCACAAAGAAACGTCGTAATGACAGATGTTTCTTTTGGAAATTTAATTTTAATCACTTTATAATTATTAATTTTTTGATTTATTACCGACGAACATTAAATAACAGAGAATTGAGCGCAACGGTAATTGGAAAATGAAATTTTAATGTCTTTTTAATACATTCTTACAAATTTTTAGTTTTAAATTTAGTTTATTATTAATATTTTTTTAAAATTGTAATACTCTTTTAATGTTTTGTTTTTAATGTTTTTTTAAAAAAAAACTATCATTATAAAATCGTTTGAATAGTAGAATAATACCTTTAGAGTGACATCGAAGATTCATTAGAGAGATTTTTAAGAATGGAAACTAAAATTCCTAAATCAGACTTGCAGATTTCGTTATCATTCTAATTTTCACATAATTTGAACATTTTTCCTTTTAATATATCGTTAGATTTCTTTTCAATTTAATTCAAGCATGGTCTAAATTCTTTTTATAGATTTTTTAAAAATGTTTTCATAGTAATTCCTTAAAAGTCATTTCCCCCCGTAAATCCATGTTAATGGTGCTCCATTACCTGGAGTCAATTCTATTCCAATTACCATTACCATACCATTCTAATTTTGACTCGTAAGAATCAAAATGTGAATGTATACTCCAACAATGAATCATGAATAAATTTTTAAATTTTAATAGCGTCTTTTGCAACAAGTCTAATTTCATCGTCTCTCTCTCTCACTGACTTTTTTTTTCTTCTGAATATGCTTTTCTGGTCATTATTTGTTCAATTTTTATTTTCTGAAGTTCCACCCACAATATCATTGTCATAAGGAAAAAAAAAATGCAATACCAATAATATTTTCTGTTTTCATAACATTAATTTATATTATTGTAGCTTTGATTTTTCTATCATTCATTACGTCACAACTAACGCCATGAATGAATTGCTAGTGCTCTTTGGAAAGTTTGAAATTGTGATAGAATTACCCTTCTTTCTTATATTCAATAACAAGTGCAAAAAATGAAAACTCAAAAATTGTATATTGCTCAGAAATGGGCCAAACCCTTCAATCAAATTAATTATTTTTGAAAAATTGAATTTTTTTTCATGATAATATATCTTATCTGTATCTTACGATCAAACTATGTCAACATAAATTCCATATCATCTAGGGTTGGTATATAGGTTAATATTTCGTTTTGTCCGCACCATCCGAAGTTAAACTTCTGCTATTTTCACTGCGTTTTTACAACCATCTAATTCCAAAAGAGTTCTTTATTTCTTATCAGAATAATAAATTATCGATCTCTTATCTGTTGCATTCCGAAATAAAGATAGTTTTCGTTTAAAAGTTATAAAAAATCTTGTCACTTATCTGATTTTCCAGAAAATAGTCCATTTTATGTTTCCAGAAAATAGTTCAGCTTCATACATAGCATTCTAAAATGCTAATGATCTGAAAATAATTAAATATAATCTAAAACTTAAATACAATAATCATTTAAAAAACTCTAAATTCGTAAAATTGAAAACAATAACCTTCCCCCTCTAAAAATTCATATTTAATCTACAATGAAAAATATTTAATACTAATTGAAACATCTGTATCTTAAAAAATGTTGATATAATTATATATAAAATGAAACATGAAATTCCACTTGTGTGGGCAATACTTAAATTAGTATCCATTGATTTCTATGCAAATAGACAGCAGGTAAGCTTGTGTTAGAAAAGCACTTTAATATCTTATACCCATATTGAGAAATCCATCTTAGCTGTCTACACACACTATAACAGAAGATAGACGATGAAATTAGTAGCAAATATTCCAGCTCTTTGGTTCGTTATTAATACGGAAGTTTTCTATCTTAAGTATTGTAATATTCTATGACTATTTTCAATAAACATCAGATTATGGAAGTGTAGAAACTCTCGGTTTCTATGGCAACAAAGTAATTTGGCTCCGCAAGTAGGCTTTTGAAGATGAGGATTCTTGCAGCAGTAGATATGTGTATTAAAACATATTTAATATATATTTTCGAAGTTTACAAATTTTTGTCACGAATGAAAATTTTGAAATTAGTTATTAAAAACAGAATATAAAGAAAAAATAGATGAAAATGAATGTATCAAAGTTATTTGAAATATTAGATCTGACGATAATTATTGTAAGTATCGTACATTTCATAATTTTTTTTTTAATGAGAAGTTTGAATTCTTCTTTCAATACTTTCAATAAAGGTTTTTTTAAAAAAAAATAGCATTGAAAAAAAAATGAGTAAGTAAATAAATGGCTATTAAGAGAAGTAGAATATTATGCAAAAATAAATAATTTTTTTTTTCTATTTCCACATATGATTCATGTCTTCTCGCGATTCAGTGGAAAATAAACTTTGCGATTGCAAAAATTTGTCTTGCGTCAAGGAAAACCAGTACATTCTGAGCATTAAAAAATTTTAGTTTAAATATATCATTGCATGTTATTTTGCATATTTGTTTATCATTTGTTTGCTATGGGAAAGGACATCCGAGATATAATCAAACAGATGAGACTTGTTTATTTCGTAATATTATAAAGAAAACTGGTATTTGCGTATTAATTGAATGGCTGTGGTGAACTATACTTACGAAATATCAATCTTCGATGTGAAATTATCTTTTTCATTGAAACTAGCAACCAATATTTGGCATTTAATCGCAGACATACTGTCAAAACAGAAGTATCAAGAAATCAAAGATGTATTTCAGCTGCCTTTTTGCATATTTTTTGAAACTAAAAATTGACATATTAAATCGTAATCACAAAATTGCATACCAAATTTCATTTATTTAAATTATTCTGTTTGAGTTTTTGCGTTTACATCATGCAAAAATACAGACCTATAGGGTATCAATCCTCCATGAAATTTGGTTCTAAATTTGATATGCACCTACATTTCAGACGTTTAACTGGTTTATATAATTTTATCTATATAGCTCTTTACGATTTTTAGTTATTGTTTCTATTTGTAATCGGGCAGTTGGAGAAACAGACTGAATGAATTCATTCGAAATTTGATATTAAATACCCCATACCAAATTTCATTCATCCAGTTCAAAGTGCTTTCGAGTTATTATGTTCCCAGGTAGACATAATTACAAAAGTGTGCTTTTCAGATTCAGGGAGATCTGAAACGAAGAAATTTCTTCAAAATCTTGAATTAGAATTTTTTGACAGTCTTAATATATTTTTTGTATACTTCGTATAAGTAAAAATAAATATGATATTTATTGTCTATGTGACACTAAAAGAGATAATTTTAGATATAAAGATGAAAAATTATTATTATTGAAATTTATCAGATTAATGGCGGCATTATAAAGCACAACCTTTGTAATAACGATCTATAAAATAAACATGGCAGTTTTCCTTGCTCATTGACTTCGCTGTAAACGTTTTTTACATAATATTCGCATTGTATCTTCAAGGATTCTTTGATGAATTACTCAAGATTTATTTGAAATTTGACAACGTAGTAGATATTATAGCATTTATTGAATAAACATTTCATTTTCCTCACAAAAATTTTGGGAATTACATTGCGATTTTATTTATATAAATGTGACACTTAGATTTACCGGTCCATTCATTTAAAAACGCAAGAGAAAAAAAGGGACCCCCCCCCCCAAAAAAAAAATCGAGCTGAAAGTATAAAGGAAGAAAAAAATGTTCCAGAAAAAAATGTTCGAACGAATCACAAACATTGGTATTGCCATAGCACAAAATTTTTTTCGGTGGATCTTATTATAAATTATTTATAGATTAAATTTTGACAATATAAGTTGGGAAAATTATGATTTAAATATTAGATTGATTTACACTCAGCCAGCTGCAAACCATCTAGTAAGACCACGCACGCGGAAAAACTGTACAGTGGCAAGTACTTATCCCGTAGAGACAAGAACTTGCTGTAGTCCGGTCTCTCAGCGCATGGACAATCTTTCTTCTGCGCATGCGTGATTTACAGGAATCTTATGAATGGCCGAGAGTAAACTCACCTTTACTACAAAACAGAAATCAATGAATTTATGTAGGAAAATTATTAGAGGTGGACAGTTATGACAAACTCAAAAATCAGAGACATGCAAAAAGAATAAGTTCAAAAAATGCAAATTATGTTACCACAACCCGAGTTAACTATTAATACGAGATAGTTAATGAATACGGAAAAAAAATTCCCAGATATTATTTGTTTCGAGAGTTAGAGTTACATATTCAAAGCATAAAACATAGGCAAGGCTGATTTCTTCAGAGTTATGAAATAAATCTCGCTCTAAATATCCAAACATAAACAGAAGTGGTTTGAAGAATAGAAAAATAAGTTTAGACCAAAATGAATTCAAAGCGAATAAATCGAATTTCTTCCCTTAAAGATTAAATAAGCAATTTGAATTCTAACAAATTTTCGGATATGCACTTACAAAATTTTTAAAACTTTTATTAGATTAGAACTTATAAATTATCGAAAGATGAATCACAAAAATATTTGAGATCAGCCAGTGGATTATTATTGTTATTTAATTTTTCTTATCAGTATATTGTATAAGGAACTTTTGACAGCTAATTTTCTTTCTATTCAATTATTTTAATGAGTGATAGCGATACTTCAGAAATTTAAAGTTTTATTTTGACATCTAACTCCATAATCCGTCACTTTTATACAATTCGACCTGTTTCATATTTGTAAAGACGTCTATTCTCGATGGCAATGAAATGTTATAAAATTGTCAAAGCTTAATTGTCAGTTAAAAACCAACAAAGCTATAAAGAAAATGATTATGAGTAAATTTATACATAACCTTATTCAACTAACCTTTCGCTAATATTAATTTCACAATTATTAATAAGATATCCAGGATAAGGCTTTTTTTTATTTTTGCAAAGTTAAAAAACAAATTTTTTTTAAACTCTGAAAAGCGGAAAATATTGGTTTGTTACAATGGCAACAAATACATAATTTTTATATGAAAATCATTACAGGCGTGTCAAAATTTAAGGACAAATAAAACAGAAAAAACATTGTTGAATCTTCGCGTTTATATTTTTTAACAGAACAAATAAGATATACCAAAACATTCGAAGGCATTACTTTTAGTTTTGAAATTTTAAAAGATATTTTATAAAAAAAATCAAAGGACGATTAAGTGAGCTCCACCAAAAGTCTTAGCTCCAGACACACGTAAAAGACACCTAAACTCAAATGTTAGTGGCTTTGGAGAAATGAGAGGTTGAAGAAAAGAATTTGGATCAAAGTAAGTTTCAAACAAATTTTCCCAACAAATCAGATTTTAAATATAAAATACAACTTCTGAATTTTCTAGAATTTCTACCAGGATATTCTGAAACTGATTTACTGAAACTAACATTTCAGATCTTTTAAACCCAGAAAAATAGTATAGAGAAAAATTAGATTCAGCCAGCGAATTCTAAGCAATAATTTGTTTTCTTTCATATTATTAGCAATGGACACTTGTATGAAGGATTTGATATTTGTGTTCCATTACTTAATAAAAGACCATATAAAGAAAGACTTCTTGGGAAATATTGGATTACATTTATGTCATGTATACCATAATGTATGATATTTGTAGTGCGAATAACAATATATAAAAACAATTAGCTACCATTTTTGAAAACCCAAAGTTTTCAAAAATACAAATGTCTTTGTAAAGGAAATGTAAATTTAACTAGAGCTTCTTTATATAAACTTCTAAAACTTCCAACTTATTTAAGACAGAAATTGAAATTGAAATTAGGGTTTTCGATACAAAGTGGAATATGTAATTTATTGAATATATATTAGTATTTGTGTCTATTATGAAGCATTTTATAAACGCTCTGCCAACTCTGTCTTTTTGGCTTATAATTAATTAAAAGTTCATTTGAATTATTTTTGAAATTAATGAGTATATTTCTGCTTGAATTTTATTGTGATAAATGTTCATTTTTGGTGTCCGATTCTATGTATTCTAGCTGTCTAAAACTACCTGCTCTAGCAAGTTCAAGAGTCAAGGATTTATAAATTTATTTAATTTCAATTAATGATACTAGTTTTAGCTGTCCCAGAAAAAGCCAATTAGTAATTGAAAGGCATATGGAAATTAATACTTACATAATTTAATAAGATATTAATACCGTTTTCTGCTCCCAATCCAAGTTTGATTTTTCGAATTTGTTCAATTGTTAACTTAGTAACAGTATTTTTTTCATATTTCAATTGTTACTGCACAAAGAATATTTCAACAGTCACTTTTGTTATTGCTGCTAACAAAAATATTTAAACTATAAACAAAATAACAAATTACAAACAATGTAACAGACGAAACAAAGAATTCGCCTTCTGCTGCTCGTTTAAGAATAATTTATTTTATTGCAACTGATCGTGCTTTTTGCTTTTTTTTGGGGGGGGGGATAAGGAAATATTTCATGTTCCCTAATTTGCCATCATTTGGAGATCCGATTTTGGATCTCGATTTAGATCAGGAGGCTTATATATCATCTGACCCACCTGTGATTCGAGTAGAATCCGTTCCAGAGGTTCATTAATTATATGGTATTTAGGATTTGCCAGGCTGTACAATTACGAGCAAAACTGGCTCTATCTGCAAGCCAGAAGGCTGTCATTCCTGTTGTAGAATCTCATACAATCTACAAAATGGGTTCTGCTCCGTGTTTGCCTGTACAGATGGCTCTTGTTGGAGTGCCAGTTGTAGAATCCTTTGCGATCCACCAGTTCTGCTTAGCCTTGGATATTCCAGTGAGATGCCGGTCACAGAAGGACGCAGTTTAACATCAAAACTGTCTTTGATTGCCCAATCTGCCCATCAGAACTGTTGTCGGATGCAGCGATGGAGGGTGGTTGGGAGGGGGACGAAAGTAGCCCACCTCCACCGGGCGACGGTATAGTTCTATAGAATTGCATCGTTTAAGATGCTACTCAATCGTGAAGCAAATAAACAATGGTTTTTTTAAAAAAATTTAGTTTGAAAAAATTTCATATCTAATTTTAACAAGGATAATTTAAAATTTTATCTCACCAATTATAATTTGTCTAGAGGCTTCATAAGTGTTTCCCCCCCTTCTAGTTTTACTATGATAAGTTTGGTGTGGAAAATATTAACTTCTCATTTTATAATCGAAACCAGTTCTGTAAAAAGAGCAGGCAAATTATTTAAATTGGCAAAAAGCTCTGCATTTATCGATAAGGTTTATGTTTTTCTGATTAATTCCTTTAATATAATAATTAATTTTTTCTCTCTTTAGGATTCTTTCTTGGAGAATGGTGTTCTTATGTTCCGATTCCTTAATCTTAAGGTTTGACATATCAACATTAAAAGTTCTAATTTCTAAATAACAAATTTTAGACCCTAATTTTATACATTAGGCACGCCATTTAGTGATAGTATCGGAAACAAATTCAAATAAATTAACCTGTTTTATTTGTATGCTGACTCTGAAAATATTTTCTTGCTTGGAAGCACAAATATCAACCAGTTTATTCATTTGAAGCCGAGATTCGTAATAGGACTCATTGTTTAAGTCCTTATATTATTTTTTTGCTTAAATTCTGGTAAGGATACTCAGCTTTGAAATTTTAGATAGATATTAATGCTTAATAAGATCAATACAGATATCAAAACCACGAAATGTTATTATACAAATCTTATCGAACAAGCACAAATTCCAAAGGAAAACAACGAGTGCTTGTCAAAAGTACATAAAAATCGGTAAATATTTGACCAAAGCCTGTTTTGCATGAAGTTCCAGTAATGAAAACTGAAGAAAATCGAGAAAAAAAAAACTCACATACCAAAAAACATTGAGATATTCACTATTTCAGATGAAAGTACAACTTTCCAATTATAGCTGGAATTCGAATCCTAAGAAATCCATTTCGCGTCCAGGAATTAGCCACATAGAAGATGATTAACGCAGCAAAAACAGCTTCCGAAGCCCGAGTACTTGCGCTGAGTCAACAGATATTCAGAATAAACACATGTAAAAAAGCTTTCAAACGAGGTCAACTATTGCTCGCAATAGAAGGTCACACCTATTTCAGGACGATCACATGAACCCCAATGGGACAATGACAAATAGTTGTCCAAATGAGACAACCATTTACCATTGTCCTGTTGGGGTCACATGATGTTCTTGAGGTAGGCGTGACCTTTCTCTGCTCGCAATAGTTGGCTTCGTGCGAATGCTGCTTAAGTTCAAATCGTCAATATCACATGTGTAACTCGATATCCAAGCACTAATGGCTGCAAGAATAATTTTAAACCTAGAGAAAAACCACATATCGTAGTCTAGACTTTCATAATTTCAGAAGTAGCAAACTAAATAGAAAAATAATTTACATATTTCATTTGCTCTTATCATGAGCCCAAATAAAAGATTAAATTTTATATTGCAAAATGCATATAAATCTTGATTAACCAATTCAATTTGAAACCAAGCAGCCAGTGTCCTGGCATAGGGGTATCGCGTCTTCCCCGTGATCTGGGCGTCCTGGGTTCGAGTCCCGGTTTGGACATGGTTGTTCTTCCGATGTTCTATCTGTGAGATGTGTGAATGTGCCCTCCTGTAAAAAGGGGTTGTGCAAGCGAATGAGTGATGCGTGAGTAGCAAAGTCGTACTCTTGACCCTAGTTGGCGCTACTATAAAAACAAGAGACACTCCCTCACCGGCTTAAAATCGCTGTCTTCGTAACAGCGGGCTTGTTCATGGCAAGTGCCATAAGAAACAACAAGACCAAGTAAGAATGACACAAAGTTTTAATCACATTTGCCAACCACTAGGGAAAAGGAGCAGTATCTGCTGTTAGCATTCTTTTCAAGTCCTTGATCCATGGATTTGACCAGTTACATTAAATCAAATGATGTTAGTTATAATAACATATACAGTATTTGCGAATAAAACTTTATTCGCAGGTTAAAAATAAGTAATTATGCTGTCTAAAGTTTTTTTTTCCGATTTTTGATAAATTTTTTAAAAATAGAATTATTTAATGATGTTTTACAATCTGCTCAATTATATTTTGCGTTATCGCAAAAACCTTTATACCTTACATGCTTGTGAAATCGACAAGCGGTAAACCTCTTAACGGATTTGATTCAAAACATATCTATATTTATGATGCCAAATCTGCGTACCACGTTTTATTTCTCAAGCTTTCTTCATTTTGTAACTAACGTATTAACCTATATTTGGACAGCTGGTCAAATAGAGACTTATTCAAAATATTTACCTCAAAATTTGATTAAAAAAATACAGGTTTCTAGTAGTGACCATATACCAATTTTCAATTTTTTAACCCAAAGCGTTTTTGACTTACCAGTTTTAGAAAAAGTCAGGCAGATGTAATCCAAAAATGTGCTTTCCGGATTTAAGGTTACGTCCATTTAAATCAACACTAGGGCTATTTTGGGATGGATCTCGTAAATTTCAACAGTGGTCAGATGACGAGAATGATAACTGAGCTGGCATCTCCCTCTCCAAACTTCCGCGCCAGATCAGCGGATGGACATTTGGCCCTGACGGATTTAACGTGCACCATACCCGCTTGCACGACGTTTCTTCAGGTGGAATCAGGTCCCTAAGCTGAGGCCCTATCACCAGGTCACTTCAGCTTTGTCTAGAACTTGGAGATTCGTCAAATTACAATCGGAATTTTTGCCGATTAGAATACTTTGTCTTTGGATACTTTGCATAGAGAAGTTAAAATGTTCAAAACTCTGCTTTCCACTGATTAATTCCTTAAAAGAGATGTAATAGTATTCCGGATGCATTTCAGAATTTAAAAAAAATCGATTAACAACAACAACAACAACAAAAAAGAGAAGATTTTATGGAAATTTTGAATTTTCAAAACAAACGGATCCAACCAACAGTATCCTTACAGCTCAATGAATATTCGGAGACTACAATTCTAAGAACAAATCTCACTAGTCTTATAAATAAAGTATTGCGAAATAAATCTTTAATAAATTTTGACATATTGCATTTTGTTCTGTTTCTTGAATTGAATAAAATTTCTGATCGAATTTAAATAGAACAGGAGATACACTTCATTCGAGAGAGCTCATGCAGTTACAGATATTCCCTTATTTTATTTCTTTGTTGTTGGTCCTCCAGACATTTGCGAAACGAGAATGACAGAGCCAGTACAAACAGTTTTGACTTCCAAATATTTTCACTCCTACTGATAAATGCTGATTCAACGCGAAACATGCCAAAGTTGTTATTCCTTTTCCTGTTAGATAACAATATGTGAGACAGAAATTTCAAGTTACATACAAGGAGTTTTCTTGAGCTGACAGCGCGCAGCAAAAATCAATAACCTTCGGGTACCACCTCTTTGATTCTTCCTTCGTCAGTTTGGGTAAGCAAAAATAATATATAGAAGGCTATATTATTTTATTATTTTTGATGAAGTTTAGTTTAGTTATATTAACGTCCCGTTGTAAAGCAACATTAGGGCTATTTTGGAACGGACCTCGTAATTTTGAACCACGGTCAGATGACGAGGACGACACCTAAGCTGGCATCCCCCTCTCCACACCACACCAGCGGGAGGACGTTTGGCATGACAGATTTAACATGCAACAGACCCCCTTACACGACGGTTCTTCGGTGGAATCGGGTCTCGAACCTGAAACCCTACGGTTCACAAGCCGAGACCTTACCACCAGGCCACCGCGGCGTCTATTTTTGGTGAAGAAAGTCATTGAGTAGGTGATTTTTGGTGATGTAGTTGAAAAATCGTAAAAAAGCAAATTTGGTCCAAAATAAATTTAAAGTATGATGAAATAAATTTCGGTAAATATTTAAAAATTTTAATAATTTGTTTAATATTTTTAAATTTTAATTGATAGTTCTTATAAACAATAGAGCCATTCACTTATGAAATCGATTACTGCCTCAGTTACGCCAAAATTTTAAAAAAGAATAACGATAAATTCCAAAGATATGCTATTTTATATGTTTTATAATTCGTTAAACGAAAGCTATATCTACAATAATACTTTTTACAATGTTTATTTGAATTTATATCTTAGATTTTAAAATTAAGTATGTTTTTTATCATTTTTTTCACTTTCTGCTTCATGGAGTTCATCGGACTGTTGATTAAACAGCACGATTAATACGACTGCAGCGATTACTGATTTCATAATTTCTCAACATTTTACAACAATAAAAATTGTCAAATTCTATGAATTAATGAATTTAATGATATTCGCGGAAAGCTTTTCTTATAAACTATCATTTTCATTATTACAATTTACATACAAGCGCTATGATGAATGAACTGGTTGTGTGAACACCAGGTAGAACAGTAGCTGTGATAAAAGCAATGAGCTTTTTGTTATCAGCGAACCGATTTTCTGCAATTTAAAAGAAATTCAATAAGTTATAAATTTAATGTGAAAGTTTTATTAGTTTTTCTGTCTCTGTTTTTCAAAAGAGAATAGTTAGTCAATTATATGAATATCCTGTTTTAAAGCAACAATAGGACTATTATGAAACGAACCTCGTAATGACGAGAACGACACCCGAGCTGGCACTCCCTCTCCGAACTTCCGCACTCCCACCAGTAGGAAGACATTTGGCCGCGGCGGATGCACCAGATCCACTTACACGACGGTTCTTTAGTGGAATCGGGTCTCGAAACAGAAACCCTTTGGTCCCGATTTCAAAAGAAAGAGAACAGTAGGTTAAAAGGGTAGTTGGAGAATATATCCCAATTCGGAAGATAATTCCTATGCATAAAGGCAGGAAAATCGTCTAGAGCATCTAAGAGAGTGTTCCTGGTAGTTGGACATTTCACGTCTAGTTGAACATATATATAATTCAAAAACGTGTCAACTAATTTAATTATTTATTTAAAGTGAATTTATAAAAATGATAAAGCTGATACTGAACCATTAATTTGCAAGGAAGAATAATACTTTCTTTATCGCGAAAATTAGACGAAATATTCTTAGGAGATGGTGAGTAGAAACATCTAATAATTCAGATTAAGTTAGTATTATGAATGTCACATTTGGAAGTTATAAAAGACTTATTTTGTGATCAACTTCTTAATTTTGAACCATGATTTGATGAATCTAACATCTGGACAATAATTTCTTTAATTCTGAACGCCACTTAAGGAGAATGACTTAACCCTCCAATTCAGATTCATCATACACTACAGTTTTTTTTATGGAATGGACGGTTTCTGAATTTGTAGACTTTTGTTAGCAAATTCACTCCCTAACCACCAAACAATCATCTCCCAACATAAGCAATTTAACGAGTGATCAAATTTCTAAGGTTAATTTACTATTGAAAATGCACAACAAACGTATTTTTTTTTTCATAAAATGATGAAAAATATGTAAAGTAATATTTTGTTTAATTAGGTGAAGGAATGACTTTATAAATAATCATTGACTATTTTGAGATGAGTTGATTCTGAGCGTTGTCAGATGACACTCCTTATCCTCGATATTTAATCTTGATTTAGAATTAACCCTTTGACCTCGAGGCTGTTTTCACGCGGTCGAACCAGTAAGTCGAGACGTTTTGTAGTGCATTGAATTTCATACCTCTAACTTAAAATGATTACATACAATTTAACGTATAAAACTTTTATATTTACACACTTTATTATTCTTTAAACCTACATGCAATATTTCAAATGTATGCTAAGTTTTTAAAAAGAAACAATATTAATCGACGCGCAACAAATTTCCGCACCAAACAAAGTGGTGAGAAAGAGTCACCTCTCGAGTTACGGCATTAAATCATGCGAGGAGTGAGAGTCACCTTTCTAGGGCAAAGTGTTAATTTTATGTGGGATGCCTTACAGCGAGTTCGCAAATTGTACAGACTAAGTCTACGACAAAGGATACCGACGTGCTCTGATTGGTTTAAGTCTTGGCATCTTTTTGGCAATGTTTTGCACTCATAATAATGTAGTTTTCGCTTATTTGGCTCAAACCTAATTGTTTTCTCTAAATATTACTAGTAATACTACTAATACTAATTATTAATAATAATAATAAATATTACTAATAATACTAGTAATACAAATAACTAATGTTGTTTATGCACAGAAGTATAAAAACAATATGAAAGTAATTATTCAACATATGATGCAGCAATTAAATAATTCTTATTTTTCTATGATTTTCGTGCCTTTATTAGATAATTTATGCAGTCATTGAAACTTGTTGCTGAACGTTTGTTACTTTCCCATCAACTACATATAGGTAGATGATTACTTAATGACCAAAACGTGTAAATATGTAAGCTTTAATGGAATATGTGATTTCGTAGCTAATTTTTTTAGTTATATCAAAATAATATTAATAAGAAACACAATTAAAAATATTTTTAATAAATTAATATATTTATATTTCCTTAGTTTAGATTTCATAATTTCATCTTTTCTTCTGTATATGTGTTACAGATTAATATTCCATGTAAACCGTAAAAAATAGGGGGGGGGGATAAATTCACATATTTTATTTATTTTTATAAAAATATATTTCGGTCTGGCATCTTTTTGGCAATGTTTTGCCAAAAAGATGCCAAGGCTTAAACCAATCAGAGCACGTCGGTATCCTTTGTCGTAGACTTAGTCTGTACAATTTGCGAACTCGCTGCCTTACATGCAGTGAAATACAGTTTTGAACTCTCGTTAATATGGTCTTACAGCATATATTCTACCATGAAATCATTATGGTTTTGCTAACTTATAGTAATGGCGAAAAAATAGTACTAATTACAAGTATTTGGTTTATGCCTGCATTTACTTTACATATTTTCCACCGGACAATCTTAAAATAATCTCGATATTATTTTTTCTAATCTTCTTTCAGGCAATTGGGATTTAAAAGAAAATTTAAATTCAAAAATGATATTTGCTATGGCAAATATGTAGTTATCATCTGAGAACTTTTTTACTTTGCAATAAAAAAATTGGAATTTTAAACCATAGATTTAATCGAATAATATATATTGATGAAGCATCCGAAATATTTTTAAAATAAAAGTATATTGATATTCATACCATAATTTTTCTGCAGAGGTATTTTCTATAATGTAATTAGAGTAAAAAATAAATGACTTTAGAATCTAATTTCAAGCATTTTGAATTTTTTTTTTTTTTTGATTTTAGATGTTTTTTTTTAATTACAACCCTAATTCTCCAGAGATGATAATCCTAAAGATCCTGGGTCTTAATATTCATTATTATATAATAATAAGATGTAGAAGTTGAAGGTTCTGATTCAGTATCTAAATTTAAAAAATGTGAAGTCATGAAAGTTTCTTTATCTTTACGTTTCCTACGTTCCGATTGTAAAGCTAATTCATGTTCATATTTGACTGTGTTTCAATATGGATTTCTGTTTTGATTCTAATAATTTCTCCCGTTGTTTTTTTTTCCCGTCAGCGGTCACAGTGAATTTAAATATTTTTCGTTCACAACTTTATATTTTTGGTTAGCTTTTCTTTTTCTTTCTTTAATATCAGGTTTTTGTTTATAGTTCCAAAGAACTTCTCCCTTTCGGTTTTGTGCTTCTTCAGTTGCTTTTCATACAGCTATGAAGAAAATACGTTTTAAAAATAATTTGGCTTATTTTGGAAGGTGAAATAAAGACAAAAAAAAATTACCACAATCTCGCTTTAAAGATAAAGCTTTTTGATAAAGCGACTTTCAAATTTTTGGGAGCTGATCATTTTTATATAGTGTTACCTATAAATGATTTTTTATTCTCTTCTTTATTTATTTAACGAGTCTTTTTTAAGTTATTAATTTTTGATCCACATACATTTAATCATTTTCCAAACAGGGAAGTAAGAGAAATGTTATTTTTTTTAATATGACAGTATGGCATTATTTATATTTGGTTAATTTTCTTCGACATCACAAACCCCATTCTCTAAACATTATGTTCTCACATGATACAAATTTCAGTATTACACCCTTGGATTCAAGTAATTTGTTAAAAAGAAACACAACATTTGGTACTCCAAATATTCAAACGGCTCCTAAGTCCTTACATACGGCGAATCTTCAGTGAAATTAAAAAAATAATACAAGCTCCCAAACCTTCGGTCTCTAGTTAACTCTACATAGCACGACTTTTTAATTTTTACAAAACCTATATGTATTTTGAATAGCTGCATATAATTCAAGAACATTATTTAAAAAATTGTAACGTTTTTGTGAAAATTTAAAAAAAATTAAAATACACCAAACGGCTACATTATAAACTAAACAATATCCCAGTGAGACGAATCACAATTCTGCAATAAAAAATAAAAGTCCCTTTTTACCAATATATTTTTTATGAAGCCAAAAAAATATTTTGATTGTATTTTGAATGGTAGAACTACAACAGGCCTGGTATTTTTCCAAATTTCCAGTTCAAATCTAATTCTAGTATTGCTATTATAATCTATCGATCTTGTCGACACTGTTTTTTTTTTTATTGAAAAACATTTAAAAAAGAGATTTCCAAACATTCACTGATACTTTTTTTTATGATTCACTGATACCTTTTAAATATGTAGCAAATGGCTACACGATGCATTGAAGCGTTAATACTCTGTCATGAGACCATGATTATTATTCCAATGGAGTAAAAAATTAAAATTAAAAATCGCAAGAAAAAGTTTTGCCCATGATTGCATTTGGTTAATATATTTTTCAATAAACATTGGTATAAAAAAATTACAAATTACAAAAAAATATTTTTGTCTATTATTGCATTTGTTTAACATATTTTCAACTCGCAATTTCAAAATAGCCTGGATATACTAGTATTTCTAATATCTTTCCAGGTATTCTTAATTTAAACGAAAATTTCAAGAATTTCTGGTTTTCAAAACCTTTGATTTCAATGCTTTTAAAAAAACAAAACTGAATTTACATAGAAAACTATTACAAAAAATTTCTGACAGACTCAGAAATCAAAAAGACGAGTGAAAAAGAAATGATAGGAAATCGTGCGAAAATATTTCAACACAACTGTCCGTTTACTATCAATACCAGACTGTTAAAGAACACGGAAAAATCTGGGGACATTATTTTCAGTTTTGTGACATGGAAAGATACGTTCCTAAAAGTAAATAGAGCAAAAGAAAAAGAATAGATCCTACATAAACCCAGCTCCAGACGGTGGAAGACATCTAAACTCGAGCGAAGTGGAAAGAAAGGTGTGGGGGTGGGAGGCGAAGAAAAGAATTTAGATCACAATAAGTTCGAAAAGAAAGTATCAGACATGTCTGATTTTAACGGTAAAATGGCGATCTCAGTTCTTTTAGATTCTTACACGCATATTTAGGAAACTGATTTATTGAAAACAACAGTTATTCAGTCATGTAAATCGCTGATATATTGTTTAGAGGATAATTAAAATCAATATGCATTCATTGATAACTGCTTACGCTGTTTTCTCTAGCGTAAGTCAGTATATTATTATCCTCAATTACTGTTTATTATCAATGACTACAATTCGATTATGATTATTTAATAATCGTTATAATCGACTATAATCGTTATGATTATTTAATAATCATAACGATTATAGTCACAGAAGCATGATGTGGCGAATTGAGATGCGTGAGAATAGAACCTGGGACCTTCTGGTTCGCAATCCAGTAACATGACCATGATACAAAAGCAAGTGCTCGTGCAGTGTAGTTGTTAACTGGCTTATAAGCTATTCGCTACAGACTCTCCCTCCAGTGAGTCGGGAAGGGGAGACGAACGATATGACTGTTGATGTATTAGCTGTTGATTCTAATGCGCCTGTACCCATTTGATTAGCGCCAAGCGTTATGGCGAACATGTGTGAGTGAGTGGTTGCTGTTGCTGCGTCAAGTGAGTCTGACGACTTTGGTTGCGGGTAGATGGCGCCGCAACTATTGTATGAAGGTTGAAGGTTCACCGTCCGAGGTCACCAATGTGGCGGATTGAACTAAGCGAGAATAAAACCTGGGACCTTCTGTTTCGCAGTCCAGTAACATGACCCTGATACAAAAGCAATTGCTCGTGCAGCGTAGTTGCTAACTGACTTATAAACTATTCACTATAGTTTATATGGTATAGTTTTATATCTGTCTATGAATACAATAACTTTCAAATGCAATAAGATATAAGAATGAAATTTATTCAGCTATTTCTACTAAAATGATAGAATTGTATCAAATTTTGGACTACATTTGTCTACAGGAAATCTCTCTGCCCATATGTATGCAGCGGTATAGCTGAGTAGCCGTAATTTTCCGAGTTCCTACAGCTATCTATGGCAGCTGTCTTGGTTTGGGGAATTCTAACATAGATAGTTGCTAGTCTTCTAGCATAGGAAGCTTTCAGTTCTATTAAATTATGAATGATATTTGTCTACATGATATCTATCTGTTTGCCTGTATGTATGCTGCGATAGAGAGGAGCAGCGGCTATCATCCATGTTTCTACGGTTATCTATTACAGCTGTATAGGTTTAAAAAAATTCTAACATAGATATCGTAACTACAATTCTTCTAACAGAGGAAACTTCGAATTATATTTAATTTTGAACTACATTTGTCTACAGGAAGTCCGTCTGCCCATATGCATGCAACGAAATAGCCTTTATTTTCCGAGTTCCTAGGTCCATTTATTGCAGCTGTCTAGGTTTGAGGAATTCTAACATAGATAGTTGCTAGTCTTCTAGCATATGTAGCTTTCAATTCTATTAAATTATGAATGATATTTGTCTACAGGAAATCTGTCTGATTACCTGTATGCATACAGCGATAGAGAGGAGCAGCGCATATCATCCATGTTCCTACGGCTATCTATTACAGCTGTGTAGATCTAAAGAATTCTAACACATATTCTAATGCAATTTTTCTAACACAGGCAGCGCCCAATTCTATTAAGTTTTGAACTACATTTGTCTACAGGAAGTCCGTCTGCCCATAAGCATGCAGCGAAATAGCCGTTATTTTCCGAGTTCCTACGGCTATTTATTGCAGCTGTCTATGCTTGGGAAATTCTAACATAGTTAACTGCTAGTCTTCTAGCATAGGAAGCTTTCGATTCTATTAAATTATGAATGATATTTGTCAACAGGAAATCTGTCAGTTTTTGCTCGTATGCGTGCTGGATTATCTTCGCATTTCTATGGCTATCTATAGCAGCTGTCTACGTTTGGGAAATTGTTAAGCAGTAAGGAACTACATAAAACGAAATTTGACTATGATTTTATTATTATGATTATAAATCTCTGCCAAATATTGGATTTATCAACAATTTGCCGATTTGTTTCCTCCCGTGTGTGTGAAAGTAATGATTAAATACTTTGTAGGCATGAATTGTAGTATAGGATCTTTACGCATACATTGTAATCCCGTGTTTAATTTTGGATTCAATTAGATACAAATTAACTCTCGGGAAAGGTGAATACACTTTTGTCAATTCCAGAAGTTTTCTTGTGTATCAAAATTAGATGCTTAATTTATATAACACTAATGCCCGTATTGAACAGAAATTCCATGTTTCATTGAATTTCTGAAATATAATTATCTCAATTAAATGAAATTGGCCTGACAATTTAGTTTTATTAGAAAATATATTTTAGCAACTGAAACCATTATAGATTACAGAAATTGGGATGTTCAAGAGTTACCATCAACGAAGAAATGCCTAAATTATACAATGCTGGAACTAACAACAATTTTAATAAGATTTATAGTTCCATTCACAATCTTAAGGTACTTACCGTACAACGGCTTAGTGGTGCAGCTAGTACTTTCTTACAGTTATCTTCTGTAGTTGGCTGTGTTTGGGAGTCTTTCTTAAATAGGAGAAAAAAAAGTTTTTTGCTTCTTAATAATTATAGGAGAGTAGAGGGCAACGAATTGCAGTTGTCTTTCCAATAGCACCTTAATGCCTAAATTATACAATGCTGGAACTAACATCAATTTTAATAAGATTTATAGTTCCATTCACAATCTTAAGGTACTTACCGTACAACGGCTTAGTGGTGCAGCTAGTACTTTCTTACAGTTATCTTCTGTAGTTGTCTGTGTTTGGGAGTCTTTCTTAAATAGGAGAAAAAAAGTTTTTTGCTTCTTAATAATTATAGGAGAGTAGAGGGTAACGAATTGCAGTTGTCTTTCCAATAGCACCTTAATGCCTAAGTTCTACAATGCTGGAACTAACAACAATTTTAATAAGATTTATAGTTCCATTCACCATCTTAAGGTACTTACCGTACAACGGCTTAGTGGTTCAGCTAGTACTTTCTTACAGTTATCTTCTGTAGTTGTCTGTGTTTGGGAGTCTTTCTTAAATAGGAGAAAAAAAGTTTTTTGCTTCTTAATAATTATAGGAGAGTAGAGGGCAACGAATTGCAGTTGTCTTTCCAATAGCACCTTAATGCCTAAATTATACAATGCAGGAACTAACAACAATTTTAATAAGATTTATTGTTCCATTCACAATCTTAAGGTACTTACCGTACAACGGCTTAGTGGTTCAGCTAGTACTTTCTTACAGTTATCTTCTGTAGTTGTCTGTGTTTGGGGGTCTTTCTTAAATAGGAGAAAAAAAAAGTTTTTTGCTTCTTAATAATTATCGGAGAGTAGAGGGCAACGAATTGCAGTTGTCTTTCCAATAGCACCCTAGGTGTGTTCAACAGTGTTCAGTTGGAAGGATTCTGTTAATCAATCTTCGAATGTTCTCTCTTCTAAAGCAATCATAATTAAGTGAAATTTACATGGATGAAGTCAGTCGTCTTTAAAAATGAACTAACTGTATCTCTTTAAAATGATTATAGGAATACTGCATATAAGAAAATGAATATAAAATGAATGTGTTATAGAATGAATGTCTTACAAATGAATTAGGAATTTAGAGACACTTACGGCAGCCAAAGTACCTTTGATAAACACAAGAAAAAATATTTTAGTATTAATATATGTAAAGCATTTATTCCCCTCCCGCAAAGAATAGATCATTAGCGTTCTCCTTCCCAATGGTGAATTTCCGATTGCAACATACTGTCATTAATCCAACACTGCACCAATTCAAAGATTTTAAACCGTTTTTTTCAGTAGGGCTAATGAGGAAGGTTAAAGAGAAAATAAGACACAGAATGTCTATGTAAGCGATTTTAGATCGACGTTAACAATAGACTACAGGGCATATTTTGAATTAATTTCATAATATTTTTTTATAAACAAGCCGCTTTTTGTAACCAATTAGGAATATTGATCGTGTTTAACTTCAATTAAATCTTTCATCTGATGCTCATCATTCCACCAACAAATTACCTTTAAGAATCAGATTGCGATAAACATTTTTGCCGTGTTATTTTAAATAATTCATTCGTGTTGTTATAATTATTGTGCAAATGAACCTCCTTAATGCGACCAAGTCCCATGAAATCCTATTGCTTTTTAAAACATAACTGTCTTTCAATATACCCTTAAATTTCACGACATTTGTTACGGTTTTATATTCTTATTCGTCTAGTAAACTGCATAGATAATAAGCAGTAATTTTCTTTCTTTTCAAAACTTCGTTCAATTTTTAATTAAGCTCCTACGTGCATATTTCTACTTTCCAAATCCTATTTGTATATATATATATATATGTAATGATATTTTAAACTTTTAATTTAATCCAAATTAATTTCCAAAACTTTACCTTAATTTAGCCTTTCTCACTTCATTCTAAAATATTCTCTTATTTCGTGATTCCCACTTTCAGTTAAATTAATCCCTTTGTAAAAATAATGCGCCATCAGTACTACGTATCAAATGAAAGTGATACTTTTGCTCTTGTCTAAGGTCATTCCAGCGGCGCGTGGCCGGAAATCCTATGATATATAAGGCAAGTCATCATCTGTTCGTCCCTTTTTTCCCTTTACTTACTTCTGTGTGTGCCGCGCTGCATTTTCTTGTATATAATCATGCCTGCCACTCGGAATAGAATAAAAAGATAATTAAAAATACCAAGTCTCTTCACTGTTTCGAACCTGCATTGTACTTCAATCAATCAATCAAAATATGTTATATATATATATATATATATATATATAGGGTCAACACGCACGCATGCACGCACACACCTCTTCTTTATTAGCAGTAGAATCTGTATACTTTTGCATATTTTGTTTAATAAACATAGGTTTGGTGATAAAAATGAGTTTTTAAAAATGAACCTCCATTAAGGCTGCATAATCGTTAATTAATCGCAGATATTAATCCTTTCGGATTAATATCTGCTTGATTACTGGGAGTCTACCATATTCTGAAATTTCCTATTTTCAAAATAGCTAAATAGAGCAAACAGAATTATGATTGCATTCAGTGGCTGACAGATACAAATATAACAAACAAAACAACTCGGATTTCTTACAACCAAGTAAAAACTCACTAACAACCTTTGACACATTACATTTTACTCCTTTTTTCGCATTAAATGAAATTCCGAGAGAGGCATTTCTTATCATAGAAATGACATATAAATATTTCTTTACTTCATCCTTTTGTTAGTGGTTGCTCCAGACATTCGAAAAATGACATGCCCGCTACAGACACTTTGACTTTCAAATGTTTTTGCTACATATGATAGACGCTGACGCCACTCGAAACTGCCACCGCTGTTAGTGCTTTTCCTGTTCGATTACAGTGTATGCGGCGGGAGTTTCAATCTGCATAACACAATCTTTTTTTGAGTTGACAGTGCAAAACCAAAGTAAATCAATGCCCTTCAGAGACCATCTTTCTTTATTCTGTCTCCTACGTCACCCAAACACAAAAGAATATAATTCTGTTTACCGAGAGATAACGCTCTGTCAGTCTAGTGTTTGAAAATGTAACAAGAAAAAGAAATAGCGATCCGGGTTTTTTTATACAACTTGGGAAAAAATAAGATAATGAAGAGTTGAAATTGCTGCTTAAAAAAAATAAATTAATGAATTGTTTTTATAAGAAGTATTTAGTGATCTTGGTCAAACATAGCACGTAAAAATTCAAAAAGGATACTAATTTTTTTGCTTGAAACACTGTAGCAAGATAACGTTTCAAAGTTGATTCGTCTGCCTTGCTGTAAATTTAAAAAATTTGCTCTTAATTAAATTTGTGATAGCATGTCTCTAGAATGTGCATTTAATATGATCGCAATAAACGTGATAGTGTTAAAATAATAATAAAAAAATATTGTTTTAAATATACTTAAAATATTCTTAAAAATCTATTAAAATGATACGGAAATAGAATACGCGCAAATAAAAATGGTATCATTGAGAAGCTTAAATTTTGAATAGTAAAGGAATCTAAAAATGGTTATTGAGTACTTATATGCTCCGAAATAATTAAAAAAGTGTATACATTTTGATTAATTTTCAGTTTAAATTTTGAAAAATCATTTCCCAGGAAGCAACTATTCCCCAAAGTAGCTGGTGACAAATTTGGTTGTTCTAGAGCTCTGCAGATAATTTGAACGATCTTCACTGTTTAGCGTTTTCAATGATTTATGCATCACTCAATTTGCAAATAGTTACCGTTATTTATGTAATGCAACAGGGTCATCTCTGCTATGAACCAAAAAGTACAAATACCAACCAACTGGTATAACCAAAATACCAACTGGCATCTCCTGAAAGTAGTGAAAACTTTCGAGAAGGATGCAAATTTTGATTTCCGAATAATTTACGATTATTGAATTGAGAGAAGACAAATCGTTTGATTTTAATTCATCTATGAAAAATGTGGAGAAACTTTTCGATGTTTCTATAAGTACTTGATAGACTCTATTATAAATTTTTAGATTTTTTTCCTTTGTCAAAACATTTGTTCTTGTTCTTGCGTACAGCCGACCACCCCGCCACCACTGAACGTAGCAGTATCGACAGGATTTGTTGTGGCCGACTGCTATCTTGAGTATTGTCCATCCTTGCATTGACCGATTTGTCAAACTGACATTCACCTCGAGGTAATTGGCCACAAAGTGGTCAATTATTGTCCTTCTTCCTTATCTACAAACTCTCAAATAGTTGGTAAAAAACTGACAATTTTTGACATCATGTCCTTCAGAGTTTTAAGATTACCTGGTACCATCAGTACTGTACTTAAGTCATTATTTATAATTTTCAGATTTTTTCTTAACTCCGAGATTTCAATACATTCCTTTAAATAGTGGTAAACAGTACCGATTCCTCCACAAATGCATTTATTGTCCTGCATTCTTCCAAATCTTTGGAAATAGGCAGGAAATCTCCCATGTCCTGATATAATTTGAATTATCAGTGGATGGTATCTTCTTATTTTTATTTCTGGATTAGGAATAAAATCGAAAGTTACTCTTCCGTTTTTGGACATATACCATCTATCAAACCATTGCAGCTTTATTTCTTCTCTTAATTCCCATTTTAAGACACCATTTGATTTGGGGACAACCATATCAACACCCTCTGCTTTGTCAAAACACTAGCCGGGAAACGAGACTAATTCGATTTATAATGCTGTACCTAACCCTTTTCACTCGGATGGCGCATCTCACTCATCATGCAGGACAGTGCATCATTTTGACGTTTTATTTATTTATTTTTTAAATTTTGATTATTAAAAATACCCACAGAATGGTAAAAAATATTAGATTTATTTTTCAGGAAAATTCAACTTAAAACAATTATACATATTTATTTTCCGGAACAATAAACAAGCCCTTGTACTAGGTTAATAATTATGCATCAAATTACTTTTCCGAGAGCAAAGAGTTAATATTCGCTGCCAAATCAGCATACCAGACAACAATGAAAAACATTTTTAACTTAACGTCTACAAGCAAACGTATAAATAATATAAAATAAGAACTATGTTTAAGAAAAGTAAAGATATGCAATTATAATATAATTTTTAATAATAACATAGACATTTAATTTTGTTTTCAGTAATATACAAGTAATACACTTGTGCATTACTGAATGCATATACAAGTACTTGTATATACATGAAGTAATATACAAGTGCAATCCGTAAATAAAGGAAGAATATTAATAAATATACTGAATAAAAATATATTTTTAAATGAATTTGCATTGCAAATAACATATTTATAATATTCACTGTTTGTAAAATTTCAATTATATGTCATTTTATATCAGTCTCTTGAAAGGCATATACTCTGAATTATTGTACTTGAGAAATCTGAAACGATTTCCAATGGTTAATATGCTTTAAATCATATTCATAACAATCCTGTCCTTTTCTATCTAATTTGTGGTATTTAAATAATATTAGATACGTTTATGCAAGAATTCACAAGAAAATTCCCGTAGAAAAATGCTCGTATTATTTTATCAGTTTGTCAAGTTTTAAAACTTGTACTTCTGGTAATTGACTGACATACCTATTAAATTGTATTAAATAAAAAGAAAATTAAGAGGCGATTCGAACTGTTAGTTCTCAACATATCGGAGAATGATTATTTAAATTTGATTCATCAATCTGGATTCTGTCTGGTTTCATTGCACTTTAGAATTTTTATTTGATTTAAATTAAATGCTCATCTTTTTTTTTTTTTTTTGGTTTTTATATTTTTTTCGTGACTTTTAAAACTATTTTTTTGTAATTAATTCAGCAGTTTCATAGTAAAATTTTGACATAAAAATTATCAATCTTTTTAAAATCTTACAGTAAATCAAGAAACAATGTAGTTTTTCAGTATACAGAATAAAATTCATGTCCTCTTTTCTCAGACTATAACTACCAGGATGCTTTTTTTCGTGAGCTGTTTTTTTTACATCAGATTGTTTGAAAAATTGATTGATGTTAAGAACCACTTTAATTCTCTTTTTCCCCTAATTCTTCCACAAATATTTGCTGCGTCCATGAAATATTTGATTTTCTTTAATGAAGAATATATATATATAATTTTCAACAGATCGTTAAAAAGTTTTTATTCAAAGATATATTTTCCTCCAAAATTAAAAAAAAAATCTAACAAAATTTAATGCAAATTCAAGAAAAAATGCTCTTATAAATAGTACAAAAATGCAAAAATGAAGAGAATTTTTTTTGGATATTAAATAAATAACACAGAAGGAAAAAAAAAAATGCGTTTTGGATATGTTTATCCCTTTTTGGAAACTCTTAGACAGTTGTTATGAGTTCGGAATTATTTTTATGTAATCAGTTATACTGGTCATAAAAAAGGTGTACAATTTAGTGTCACGAAAAATATATTTATTATAAGTACAGTACACTCCCGATTATCCGCAGAATTGGGTGGCGCGGCCGCCGCGGATAACAAAAATTGCGGATAATCCGAAAAAAGCTTAAAACGGGTATAGCAAAAGAGAAAACAGTCATTCCAACTTTGAAAAATCGTTTCATGTACAATAAAACGTAAAATAAAGAGCAGGAAATGTTTAACTAACGCTTAATATTTTAGTATATAACTAAAAACTAACCTAAAATGCATTTTGTTAATGAAAACAGAAAAGTGCTTTGTACTTACGAGAGGCGTCAAGGATACACAGAAAAATTAATACATATGTACTGTTTTAATACTGTAATGTATTATGTGATTACAAAAGCATAACTGTAAAACTACACCTTTTTGAAGAAATCAGTCTTAGTGTTTGCTTCTTGCTTTGGAAGCATTTTCTCTTTGCTTGGAAGCATAAAAAAAACTTATTGCGGCAGGGGCGGATAATCGGGAGTCTACTGTAGTGGCAATTTGTAGTTTAAATTGCAAATTTATTTAAAACTAAAATATATTCATAAACGACGAGATGTTTTAAATGTTTTTTAAATCAATATTAAATAAATACATGAATGTGCATAGTAAAATAAAAATAAAGTAAGTCATTTTCTTAAATTTAATTTTGTATTACATACACTCTATGTTTGCCAAATACAATCGCCATCGCTTAAATTGTGTGATGCGGTTGAGATACACATTTTGCAAAGACGTCGAAACAGCCAATGAGTTAAGCTAATGAAATTTAAATTTGTTTACTTTTAATCTTTTTATTAGTCTCAATTCATTTTTACTATCATCAAATCGAAGAAATAATTTTGCACATCAACATCATTTTTATTAACATAGAGTATACTGAATTGAGCCATTTCATTTGGCTTTAACAGTATTTTGTAGGTAAATAATAAAATATATTAGTAGTTAGTAAAAATAAATATCAATCTAACGAATTAGCATTTTACGCAAGGCAAGTGAGAAATGTGATCCAGTGTGTTATTTCCAGTGTGAAAGCCATATATATGTATAGACTAATTAGTAATAAAAATCAAGTTAAAAGGAAAAATAGAATCAAAATTAAAACAAATGAAACAAATAAAATAAGAATCCGGCCTGAAGACTTTCTCAAGGGTCACCCTCAGGCAGGGATTCAAAATAAGGGATTTTTTGTCTGTGAGGAATCTGACTTTAGTCCAACAGTATTGACCCCTCGTGACCCAAATATCTCCTGAAATTAAGGACTAAGAGATGCACCATTTTTTACAGGAATGAAACAAAACAATAAATTAAAAAAGAATACGACCACCAATTAAGCAAAAACAATAACATAAAATAAACTATATAACGACTCTCATAACCAATATATCTATATATATATTAGTAGAAAATACGTCCTTAAGACCAAACTTCAAATCTAGCATTTTTATTATAAGAATGGTCTGCTTTATTTCATCACTTTGTCACAACAACAACAACAACTTTGTTCTGTCAGCTCCTTTGGTAACAAATGATGATCTATCACGGAAAGCGAGGAGAGTTATAACAGCAAAAGCTCAATCTACTTCAACTTTGTGAAAATAGCAGTTATCAACTTAAATTTTTTTTTTTTATTTTAACAATCTTACCTCGATATCTTGTCATTTTAATATAGTACATAGAAAACGTAATCACACTGTTACCTATATTCTTTGCAACTTTTTTAAAATTCAAATATATTGTATTTCTAATGACGCAGCGTTTTAAAAATAAATATTTCCTAAAAATGATTGTGTGTTCTTTATTGCAAAGAACGTCATTCACAGAACTTGAAACCTATTGAACACAAGTTAATATATCCGGCGTTGCTTAAAATTAAATTTTCCATGTATAATATTTTTAAATAAGACACTACTTTTGTATAAAATATTATGATATAAAAAAGTTTTTTTAATACATATGCATTGAAATAAAAGTGAAATTTAAAAAAAGAAAGAAAATATAGTACATAGAATATAAGTTTTTTAATTAAAAAAACGTTGTCGAGCAACCTATAATTTTTTTTTTTATTTCAAAATAATGTGCGTAAAAATTTCTACAGAATCAACAACAATTAAAAGTAAAATTCCACAAAAATAAGATTGTCATTGGTAAAAAAAAAAAAAAAAAAAAATAGAATGCTGCAAATTTTTTTCAGAATAATATCCTCCGAAGTTTCCATGAAAAAAGAAAGATTGATTAATTTCTCAAAGCCCGAAGCTGATACTGCAATCGAAAGTGTTTCATTTACTCACTAGAATTTTGATTGTCTTGTTGCTTTTTGCGGAACTCATGCATTCTTTACTCATTGTTAAATCACTACTTTGAAACAAATGAAAACCTGGTACAAAGGTGTATATTAAATAAATTAAAGCACAATTTTTTAAAAAAAATATCGTGGTAAAGTAGTTAAGAACTAGCAATAATTTTAATGCGTTTAGTTTTTTTTAAAAAATAACAATAATAATTGAGAGAAAGAATGCGCAGAAAGGAAATTGGTATCATTGAAAAAGTAAAATTTTTAATTTTAAGATGGTTTGAAAATATTTTTTTTTGGAATAATTTTTCCTGAAATTACTGTGAAAAGAGACGAATTTTTACTTAACATATAATCAATTTTTGAATTCTGAATAATTGATAGCATTCCTTCTTTTAATTTAAATAATTAGTCTGCAAAATTTTTGTCGATTTCCAGGAGAATGAACGGAGTTCTTGGACTCATCTTTAGCTCCGGGCACTGCATCTAGATTGGGGAGGAATTTATTTAGCAAGAGACATTCTTGAAATTATGGCAAAATTCGGTCCAAATTCAAATGGGTGTGGTAAAGGTATTGGTGATGTTTAAATCACATAAAAGACGATGAGGCCTCATAGAGTTCTTCGGGAGCTTAGAATTGTAAATTCCTATTTCCTTTATAGCATCGTTGTCGCTTTTGTATAATTTAAAAAAAAACATAATAGACAATTTCTTATAAATGATGTTTTGTGATATTAAAGTTTTTTCGAAAATCATTGTTCCGGACAAATTATGGCATCCTACTGAGTTCCCCAACCGTCATATTTTGTAACCTTTCCAGTGGCGTGAGGATTTTGACACTTTGAGAGAATTTAATATGAAAGAGACAAAAAGAACAGAGACACAAAGTAAAATTGGAGCTTTTGGATACACATGCAATAATATGACAGAGTGCGCGTGCTGGAGAGAACCAATTATCAACCTATTTCTAGGCTTTTCTTTGTTTTTATTTAAATTTCATAAACAAGCTTTCGGTTTTGTAACATACTTTAAATTTTTCACATGAAGTTGGATAAACAAAATTGCAGATTTTTTTTTCTTTCTAAAATTATATATTACATGCTGAGAATTTTTGATTTAATGCTAATGAATTGTGGATTAAGTCTATCATAATTAATAGTAGTTCAGAATATGCTAAAAGCATCAATTACTTCATATTTTACTATTGCATTTTTGTTCCGAAGACTTCTTTACAATTTAAAATACTTCCCGCAATGTTGTTTTTACTATTTATCGTTTATTACTAATGCTCAGAAATGAATTATTATTTAAAATATTAATTTATAATTACATTAATATATTAATTTACAACAGCAGCAGTTAGGACATTCAATAAATTTTAAAAGTAATATTTACTGAAATGGAATTATTTTACAGGAATTTTAAAAAATAAAGTGGAAAAAAATTAAGTGGTTTATCTTATGTTATAATCACAATACTATTTCGAAATTTTCCTTTTAATGCTCATTTAGTAAATAATTGTTGTTTATAAAAAACTCAAAATTTTTTTAGATGTAAAATATTTTTTAAAAAATCTTATATCGATTTCAAAATAGATTATTTACAAAATAAGCATATAAATAAAAAAAGAAATTAATAGTTTACTACAAAATTCCTCAATAATATTTCCTATTCAATTACATCTCAGTTTGTAAATTTGAACAATTTAACAAAAGGATTTTCAATTCCAAATCTGTAATAAGTCAGTCAAGTTTTCATTAGCCCTCAAATTTCAATTATATGTAAAATAATAAGTAATATGTGCTAATAAGCAAAGTATATTTTAGCTTTATATTAAAGTTAAAATATTTTAACAGTCAATATAATTAAAAAAAAGTACCTTTTGAAAAACAATATTACATAGGAAAGCACTCAATAATAATAATAAAAAAAAGCTATAGCAGTTAAACAAGTAACAATTAATTTACTTATTAGATTACATGCTTAAGTAAAAAAAAAAAAAAAAAAAAAAAAAAAAAAGCAAATTTTTTAAAGATTATTTTATTCAATACTTTCACCAACTTTATTACAATGCAACCCATATTTCAGTGTAGCAGCTAGAAAAAGAAATTTAAAATAATAATAATAAAAAAAGATTAATTTCCAACAAAATAAAACAAAAATACATAATTTGTTTCAAAATTCAGAAAAATACAAATAAACTTTCACCAAAAATAATAAAATATCACCAACAAGATTCTTATTCCAATAAAAATGCATTTATCACATATAGCTAGCAAATACATATTCTGCAGTTTTAATACATAAATTGTACTAAGATGTTCTTTATAAACTGAGAGCAATTTTGTCACAGATCAAATTTCTATATAAAAGTAACAAAATTTTAAAAATATCAACAAAATGCAAAAATAATTATCTCAGATAATGTTAACTTTTCAATACTCATAATTATTTCTGAAGGTATGCAAAAATTGCATAAATTTAAACTTTCATAATTCAACAAATGGCCTGAGCTTATTTGCTGAGCATTAACAATAACAAACAACATTTATGGGTGGAAAATAAATCTATTTTCATGAACTATAACACAATGAATATGAATATTAATTCATTGAAATAGCAAAGAGAAACACATACAAAAATTGCTACTTTTCATTTATAAATGAAAGATTTCATTGTATAAATAATTGTAACCGTACATCAGTGCTTAGAGTATAATACAAAAATCAAAACAAACAGGAGTCACAACTGTTTAATATAGTGAAATTCTTCATTTTTCAGTTGCATACAATACATTTTATTTACATTAGATTCATTTTTTTAAAAAATATTGTTAGACATTAGAACAATGATATGAAACAATGAAGATCTAACATTTAGAATTATGTGATCAGTATGCATCATGAAGTGCTGATAACGAATGTAATAATTACTTTAAAATAGGATAATTATTAAAAAGTTTAGGAATTAATAAAAATGAAAATTTTATCACACAGTTACAAATATATTCGATGCAGTTATTAGAATCTTACCCAGAAATCTAATAGCTACATCGAAATAAAAAACTATTGAATGAAAATTCTAAAACAGTTACATCATTTCCTGAATAAAATGAAATAAATAATTTTTTGACTGAATCAATATATTTATACTAAATTGTTTTATTTTCCATGCTTAGTAAAATAAGTAATTGTATCTAAAATCATGATTATTTTCTATATTTTGCATGCTAAAAAGAATGTTGAATATTTAATAAAAATTTAATATTTTCAAGCTTTTGCACAGATGTGCATGTGAAGAAAAAATAAAGAATGTGATGTGGTAGTGTACATACAAATTTAATAAAATAGTTTTAAAAAATGCAAGTATAAAACAATTTGATTATTGGGTGTTGCCATTTATACTATATAATCTTCAGGATCGAAAATGGCATTTAAAACTTACCTTGTCTATTTTATTTTGAATTTTAATTTGATGAAGTTTTCTTAAAATGAATTTACGTTTGCTGAAATATGAATTCTGTAATGAAAAGTATCACTTTGCACATAAAAGTATTACAATGTGCACAGCTGAAGTAATACTTCAAAGTATTTATTACAAAAACAGTTTCATATTCAAGAGTGACAGATTATTTTACATCTAATAGCCATATTCAACAAGTGTGGAGTAAAAGCTTGTTTGGTTTAGAAAAATTTCATTTCTTTAAAACTGATTTAAAAAAAGAAATATGAGGTCATATCATTAGTTTCAAAATTAAGCACCAAGTAGAAATTAGGATATTATAATATTCCATTCAATTATTTATTCACAGTAAAATATTTTAAATATATTACAAAGAAAATCATTTCTGGCATATGCATCAAAGATCCAGCCTTTGTCAATGCTAAGAAGCAAAATATTCAAGAATGGCCATTCTATGCCAATCTATTTTGCTCTGTAGTTTGGATTGTTATTTTGGTGATAAAACCCAAATTCCTTACCTCACAATGTGACCACACTGAAAAGTAGAATTTAACCACATTCAATGAATTGTAATATTTCAGCACAATAATAGGTAAAAATGCAACCTATTTTCATTTTTAAATTTAGAATTTGTCTTTTGCTTGCTTTGATATCTGAATCAACAAACTAGTTTGGCAAATACTTAAAAGAACATGTAATATCTAACAAAATTTTAAATGCATTTTCTTGTTTGAATAGTATTTGCTTTGTGGAAAATTGAGTTGTAATAAGTATTTAAATAAGTGCATTTTGAAAGTTGATCTTCGTAATTAAAATCAAGCAATAAAAAACGCTAATTAAATTTAATGTAAAATGAATAACTCCTCATGGAAAACCAATCAAAATTAAATTCAAACAAAGTTTAAAATTTTTTAAAATGTAATTAAATCTTACACATAATTAACAATAAATGATACGAAAAAGCAAAATATGCATATTTTTTTAGCTGCAAAATTCTTACAATGATAATAATTTAGCAACCTGAGAAGTTCTTTAAAAAAATTAAATATTCATTCAAATAAAAAAATATTTTTTTAAAATAAAAAATTATTTTCAAAAAAAATCTATTATATTTATTTATAAGGCATGCATAACTATTACTATATTACTGAACTAAACACTGTTTTTATCAATTGTGCAAATTATTAATCTAAAATTTTCAAATAAGATCGATAAGCATTAAAATATAGATAAACCATTTTTTAAAAATATAAATTGCAATAAAATATTTATAAAGAGAAGAAAATTTCACTGAGAGATTCTTAAAAAACATAATAATTATCAGTATCTGGTTTCTATAGTGAACATAAAAGGCAGGGCGATAACTTAGAAGGATAAAAGTAATGTCTTTAAACTTCTCAGTTAAACTAAACTACTATAAAATCAATACTTATTTTCAAGTGTATTCAATGTCCACACAAACAATAGTTTACAGAAGCTATATATATAAGCGAGATTCTTCATTTAGTAGAGCAGTTTCTGTTACACTGGTATTATTATCACAATTACAGCAAAGGGGGAAAAAAAATCATAACAAATTATAAAACTTACTGCAATATATAACAACCTGTTGCTAAATTGACATCTGGGGAAAATTAACATGCATTTACAGATTTATTGGCAATGTAAACTATTTGAAATACTATCGATCCTCAAAACTAAAGAATGTGGTTAGGTTATAACATTTAGCAAGTTGTCATTGAAAAATTATGGTTCAGTGTTAGTAGATTATTCTTCAGTTAGGCTGAATTTATTTAAGGACATGTTTTACAAATTTCGTATAAATATGATGAAAATATTTTACTCTTTTCATATGTTATCCAAATTTGAAAATGCATACTTTATTTCTATTATAAAAATCATGATTACACATTTGAAATGTGTAATACGATGATAACATGCATATTTATATTTACCAAAGGGCAATATCAATCACTAACCAACTGTAACACTGTTAACAACTTTAATAAAAGATGATAAAATTGTACATGTCATTCCTAACAATGTATAATGCATATTTATTAACAAAAGACAGAAAATACATAACATAAGAATCATTATTTCAAATAAAATATGTTCCTAAAAAAATCAGATAAACATACTCATTTAAGAAATGAAATTTTAAAAAAAATGACTGAAATCGAATACGTTAAAGAAAGTTTTAAATTACATGTTTGCAAATTATAAAAAACAATACTTGAAGCACACTAAAATATATTTTATGATACCTAGTGTTTATTATGGCAGGATAATTGACATATTCTGATGGAATGTTCTAAAAATTATAAACAGGAAAAATCTGTATATTTAACAAAGAAAAACATAAAGATAAGTACTTAGAAGCAATCCACTCATCATATATCTTTTCTAAAATAGTTTTGATAAAATGTAAATAATGCACGGAATAAACAATATTACCCTGAAAATTGCTATATTTAAATAAGATTACGATAGATTATCATTATTTCAACAACTGCCGATACCATAATACATCAAAATAAAATCTAAAAGCTTTAAATTTATACAGCATTATTAGAATTAAGTGTACATGCAATAAGAAAACACACATTCAACCAATAGAAATTACGTCTTTGGGTGTAATGTGCCATATATTCTAAAAGAAAATTCACCTTATACCACATATTTTTCCCAAGATAAATTTCCAATATAAAGTTGCCTACATACAATATATGTAAAGTGCAATTCAGATCCTCTTATGAATATTATTAAGTTCATCATATATGCAATGTTCTTAGAGGATTGTTTGTTAAAAATGTTACAAGTATTAAATCAGTTCTTTTTTCTTTGTAAAATCTAAGGACATAGTCCTCTTAATCCAAGAATACTAAGGGTATAAAATAACAAATTTGGGCTCCTGGAGTTCTTTGAATACTTGGTATTGCGAGATAACACACAGCAAACAATATAAATGCAATCCATCAATACACCAGAGTATAAATGCAGCCAGAAAAGAATAACTGTTATGATAATAACGGAAAATGAACCATATTCCCATACAAATCATAATTAAGATTTCCAGTGTCATACCTATCATCCAGGGATAGAACATGCATCTGTTTTCGTTTTTAACGCCATATATTAGCATGGCGCACATCATCAGGAATACAAAACTGTAAATAATAGCACAGGAACCGATGATTACAGTACCATATTTGCTGAATTCGAAAAAGGGACTGTAAAATTCATCGGATTTTCCTCCATCCATCGTATATAACGAATATGTAATGAAGAGAACATGGAAAACAGCTGTATACAGAGAAGCATAATAGCAACCAAGCTTGACGGTGGTCCACGAATATACCATGAAAGGAGTCCAGCATCGTTTTAATATCGCCATTGTAATTGTATGACTAGAACGATACAGAAATGAATCAAAATTTTAGTTCAAAATTCAATATACAAAAATTTGTCGGTGCTTACTCGAAGTGATATATGATCATGCCTTTTTTGAGATAATCATTCTAAATATTTTGTCTTCAGAATTCTCATCACATAGTTAATAAATGTTTTTAAAAAAGGATTAGCTTTCTATTTATTTATTATTTAGCACTTTATAAAAATTAATTCAATGCCATAGAGCGTTAATTTCTGTTTACAAACATAAAAATCGATCGTCAACAAACCACTCCTATTTTTCGTATCCGTTTCGAATATTTTTGTATTCATGTCGCGTTGCCAAACAAGGAAAAGTAAATTCTATAACTAAATATTAGTTTATTGCACAAATAGCTCCAAATAATTTTCGCTGGTTAGAAATGTCTGCTTAATATTTTTCTTTTAACTTAATAATTAGTTTCTTTTACTTTCTAATCATATTTCTGAAACATTTTTAGAAATAATTATTTTAATATTCAAGCTGTTGCTGTGCGTTAAAGCAATGAAATGAAGATGGAAGAAGTTGCTTTAAAACGAAAATCATTGTTATTTTATTAAAGGAATTATCAACCTTAAACGCAATTTATATTACAAGGTGTATAGTAAGATGTTGATTTTTTCCAAAGAAGAAATGCGTGCATTTATTATACATTATTATCTTGATTGTAAATAAAATTCAAAACCAGTATTAATATTTTACAAATATTATAATGAAGATCTTTTGAAAGCATTAAAGAAAAATATTATTATGAAACTACACACGTAATTTTTATGATAAAATTATGTATAATTGATTTTAATTGTGTTAAATAACTTTTGCATTATTTCATCATCAAGAAAAGACTAATGAGTGTGTTGTGAAGCTTTATAAGCCAGATGTCCAGCTTCTGACAGGAGTGATCACTTTTGTCTAGTGGTCATGTTAAGCGGCTACGAACCCAGACGTTGCAAATTCGGTCCTCGCTATCTTCAACAGCTACGAATGTTTACACATCCAGTGTTAATTCTATAGAAGAGGGGAGCTTTTACTCTTTAAATGTCTGGTCTATAACTGATTGTTACTTTTATAATTTTACAATTTTGAAATAATCATAATTAATTATTTATATATTTTAGAAAATAAGAGAGTAGTCGTTTAAAAAGGATATCAAAACTAAGTTAGCGACTAGAACATAGAATATAAGTTTCTGAAATAATATGCATTATGATTTTATATAAAGTATACCTTATTAGCACAAGATATTGTGAGATATCGTAACAATATTTCTGACAGTTTTGTGCTAATAGCGCAGATATGATCAGAAAACTATTTTTTAGTATTATTTTTGAAGCAAGGAAAGAGTATTTTATCTATCAAAACAAGTAAGGCTTTGACGCATGTACCATTTATGAAATTTTCCCCAAAAGCATATAAATATATGTATTTTACAAAGAGATGAACGAGAAATTCTTTATGTGAATAATTTGATGTAAAAAAAAAAAAAAAACCCTTACTTTTAATCTTTTGCTTACGCGCGGTACGGCTATTGTAAAATATTTCTTATCTTTTTTAATCTTTGCGTAGGGGCCGATATAAATGCTGTACCAGTTGAATCTTCGTTTCTCCGTGCAAAAATTCCTCCTTGCCCCATAAAAAAAATCCCTTCCGTATTGTTTTGTACCTCCAAAGTTCGTAAGATTTTCGCCTAGCGAATGTTATAGTTATATACGGAGCTATAACATTTGCTGAGGAATCCTTTTGGACGACTTTTTAAAAATGATTTTATACTTGAGCTATACTCAATCGAAAATGACTTTTTTTTTTTCATATGACTTATTTTATCCAATTTTGTAATATTATATTTAAAAAGGATCGCTGAGCTATATCGATTAATTTCATGTAGAGAATAGCTATATGATGATATTTTAAGAGAAATGTTGAAAAAATTTAGGAATAAGGCATATTACCTTTTTAGCACAATATTTTGGCAATTAAAATATTAAGGTGAAAAGTAGAAATTATAAACAAAATATCGATTATATTGATTTATAAAAGACTATTAACTCCTATATATCAAATTCTAAATAAAACGATACCGAATTTTGTTTGGGTTGAATTATTTTCATTACATGAGATAAGTATTATAAATTTTTGAATAGAAAATTGTTATTATTATAATTAATCTACCATTTAATACAAAACTATAATTTTTTAAAAAATGAGAGATGTAATGAATTATTGAAATTCTCAGCAAAAAAATTATTAAAACTTCAACATGTATTCTAAATAATAACAATATAGTGTGAAATGATACTTTAAAAAAATTTATATTATAAAAGTCTCGGACTACTTAAAATATAAAAATATAATCGTCTTTCTGCGCAGTTTATTGACATCACAAAATTCAATTAAGGTTTTAGTTTAAGGTATAGCAGAAGAGTGTACTCTTTATGACACACAGAGAAAGAAGTATACATTTTTAAAAATACAAGAAAAATATAAAGAATAAGCAACAAAAATCTTAATGTATTATTTATAAATCATTACCTATTTATCAAAAAATAACAGGCTAGAAGTATAAAAATAAAATGTTCACAATGCAGTGTTTAATCATTAAAAGAACTAAATCCAGAGTTTCGTAACATTGGAGAAATTTAATAAACTTAAAACAACTTTCATATTTCAAAATAATTCCGCTATAGCGTTTTATTTGTATTATCTATACAAACGATTAGAAAATTGAGGAAGTTTTGTTTGATGTACCAAATAATTATACAGCAGAAATTCTTTTAATAATTTACATAGTATCGTGATATTTAATTTAATAATTTCTCATCAAAATTAGTGAACTGCCTTTTTTTTGGGAAAAAAAAAATGAAATCAAACTGCGATACAGAACCACTTACAACAAGACCAAAATCTGAAAAGAGCAACTTGCTTAATATGGAATTTAGTTTAGTGTAGTTATATTAACTTCCAATTGTAAAGCAATATTAGGGCTATTTTGGGACGGACCTCGTAATTTTGAACCGCGGTCAGATGACGAGGACGACACCTGAGTTGGCATCTCCCTCTCCACACCGTACCACACCAGCGGGAGAAAAATTGGCCCTGACGGATTTAACGTGCAACAGACCTCCTTACACGAAGGCTCCTCGGTGGAATCGGGTCTCGAACCTGAAACCCTACGGTATACCAGTGGAGACCTTACCACCAGGCCACCGCGGCCCTGCTTAATATGGAAGGAACAGATGACTAATTAACACTACTGGTGGTCAAAATTGAACAAATAATTTTCCAGAAACGTTATTAAAAGAAGGGAAAAACATCGAGTTTTTTTTCAATAAATGCCACCCTTTTGGGTAACTTTTTTTTTTCAAGTTTGATTCCTGAAACTTAAAGGTTAAAATTCATTGTCCTCTATTCGCACAAAAACCTCAACAACATAATAATATTTCAATGATATTGCAGGATATATATAGTGTCGAACATCCTCATTGATATATTATATATATTGTCTTGCACTAATAAGATCTGATGTAATCAAATTAGAGGAAAATAGACAGACGAATCAAGTATAAAACATCATTATACCATGGCATTTCGGATTATGTATTTTTGTTTTCATCAATACAAGAATATAAGCGTCGATTGGAAACTTCTTCTCTCTATTTCCACCAGTATTTTTTTGAAAAAATTGGGAATTGATTTCTGTTAAATAAAATCTTTATCCTCCGAAAATGTCACATATTGAAAGAAATTAGAGGAATAATCTGGTTTTAGAAATACAGGAATGCAATATATTAGCAACTAATTTGGTATAAATAGTGACCTGTGAGCCATTGCAATATCGAGATGGAAAGCAATAACATAAATTGGTTTCTAAAATTTGGATCACCTGCATCTCTTCCAATCATATAGAGTTTTCTTCTGTACTGAGTTTGTAACCTTACTGAGGATATTTCTTGAATTCAAACCACTTAAATTAAAACGCGACTTCTTTTCGTCACGGCAAGAGCTAAGTGTTTACATTAGCTGAATAAAACTGGTCTTAAAATACTTTTTGCTTGCTCAACAGGAATGGTTCAACATCTGCAACAATGCTTGCTCATCATTTGCATATGCAATGGATATATGAGGATCACTCGGGAAAAAAGTTTTCTACGGCTCATAGAAAGAAATAAAATAAAATAAGCTAGAAAGATTTATTGAAAAATATAGAGCAATATATCAGTTACTTCTCAATACAAACCCCCCTAAAATTGTAACATTTGCTATACCGTGGGATAAGTTTTTGTATTCCAGCGTTATAAAACTCTGCAGCCTGCGAATGGAGTCAGCGTGTCACAGTTGTCTGCAAGTTTTCGTCTGTGGAAAAATGATGGGTGGAGAGGTATTTCTTTAGATGCAAGAACAGTGCTCAGTTGCAGTGCCATCTTTTGGTGCCTTGGGAAACTTTTTTTCCGGATAACCTTCATACTATAAAAGAGTTGTGAAAGAGTCCTTTATCTAAGTTATCGATTTTCCCAGTTATCACGTTCACATGTTTGCGAAAGTACAGATCGATAGGCAGTCAACCCTATCATGGACTTAGTTCAAATTTGATACAGATTTATAATTTTGATGCTGAAATTGTGGGTCAAATCTTTTCCATCTAACGTTTTATGTTTTGAGGACATCATGTATACATGCTCACGGATAGTCAAGCATATAGATTCTCTTTAAATAAATTTCCTTTAAAATTTGACAAAAATCTATAGATATAGTGTAAAATCTATATAACAAATTTCATCCACCTAGCTCAAAGGATGTTCGAATTACAGTGTTCACAGACAAACAGATATAATTTCAAAAATGTGCTTTTCGGAGAGGTCTGAAATGTAAAGATTCATCAAAATCTCGAGGTCGAATTTTTTGAAGGTTAAAATACTTTCTTCTTATGTATGAGAAAGAAAAAAATTGGTATGTTGCGACTCTAATAGATTAAGTGCTGTTGAAGAAACAAATGTTATTCTAATACTTAACAGCAATTTTTTAAAATAATTTTCATTTATTATAATAAATTGATTAAAACATTTGAAATAATCCGATTGTTTGATTACTTCTCGATTGCGATGGTAAGTTACGGGCTGTTTGATCATTTCGAAGATTAAAATGCATTGTGGAGGGCTCCATTTTTCCACATTAAAACAATGAAGAAACCTTTCATTCACTCCAACATTATGCTACGGAAACAGTTTTGTTGCTTTATGACGAAAGAAACCCAACATGCTGGATAATTAATTCTCAGAATATTCCAGAAAGCATCTGAAAATTGTTAAGATATATACAAAGAACATCATATATAAATACTAACAGTATAAGCAAACAGTAAATTAAATTAGAAAGAGAAAACAAGTAGAGGGATTGCTCTACGAACAATACTTCATAGAAAGAGTCGATTTCTCATGTCATCACCTTGCCTTATTTAGTTACCTGACAAGGCACGATTTGAAATAAAATTTTCAAGAAGATTCTCCAGATCTCTCTCTTCCAAATAGATAACGTCATAATTCTTACATTTCTAGAATCTTCATTTTTGTCGTTTCTAGAATCTTCATAATGGCGCCAAATGATACCAAGTTTTCGATCAAAGTGAGAGTTATTAACGCAGCATCCGTTCAGTATCCATTAAGATTATCTACGTTTCCCTTTAAAGCAGTGAGACTAACAAGATTTTAAGAACTCTGCTTTTAATTTTAATTTTAGAGAAATTAAAAAAAATGTTATTCTTATACTAGTAATATTAAATTTCCATAGAAATAAATGTAGTCATACGAGAACAATATAAATTGCCATTTATTTTTCTCTAAGAATTCTATAAATTGAGTTTAAAGTTTTGCTAATAGATATAAAATATATTTATGGAAATTTACATTGTTTTTCACCTCTAGTTTGAGCATGAAATTATAACCTTTTTTATACATCAGATTTCTGTTTTAAAAATAAGCATACATTTCTTTTTTTAAATAAATATTAATCATATTTAAAATATTTTCTATTTTTTTAATTAACAAAAACGTCAATCATTGAAAAGGACATCTAAAAGGGAGAAAAGAAAATTTTGCTAAATATATATTTTTAAATTTATAAATAAAATAAAATAAACAAACTTTGAAAAAAAAAAAAGTTTTCCATGTGTTCCTCTGTGAAAACATTAAGGATTTATTTTTATCTTAGATTTGCAATTAGCTTGCATGCGCTGAAATAATGAGCATTTTTGTGCAATCATTTCAAAAATTCTAGAAATAAAGCAAGAAGTATGTATAAAAAAACAGTCCAGACACTCTTTAATTTTCTAAGGTCTGTTATGCATTTCTAATTGAAAAGAAGGTGGAGATTTCGAATATAGTAGTTTTTATAAAGAATCTGCTGCCAGTATAATTAAAATTTTTCCATAATTTTCCTCAGACGATTTCATCAGAAATTTTTCTTTAATTATAAGTCGAGAAATAATTGCTTTGGAGACTTGGTAATATGATTTCGCAAAGAAATTTATTAAAAGCTAAAACTTAGCTTGTATAGAGGGATAAGCTATAATTATATAATCAAACATATTTTTTGAAAAAAAAAATATTGAAGTATGTGATTTTAGGTTTTCTATTCCATTTATTAATTCCATAAATTCAATTATTTTATTTATTTTTTTAAGACAATTTTCTACTTTATTTATTGCTATCAATTTGTTTCGTTAATTGAACCTAAATGAGTTGGATTTTCAACAACTTTAATTAAGAGAATATTCATCAAAAGAATATTTCTTTGGAAGATTTATATATCTATGAAGTTAATCTTTTTTCTAATCAAGATTCTAGAATCTAAGATTTCATTTTATTAATGGTAAATCAATCTTAAATAAATATAAAAAACAAAGCATTTAACATGAGAAATGTCAGTTTCTTTAATGAAATGTATTTTATAATAAAATTTCTTCTAAACATACTTCATTTGGTATAACGGCACAATTTAACATTAATTTATTTATAACTAGTCGTCTCTGGCGACCAGCCGGTTAGTCAGTATTAATGAACGCTAAAATTTTCAATTAAATATATAATGTAACTTGATCTCTTAATAGGTTTTTCTGCAAAATATTTTTAAGCTTCAGATTTTGATAGTTATATAATTCAGTCATACTGTTATGTAAACCTTAAAAAGTTCTGTTTAGTGTACTACTTATCTCTCTCGTTAATTTTTTGTCAGCTCCCATAAAAATTAAACTTTGAATTAGGTGGAAATGTTAAACTGCAATTAATATAAAAACATTTTTTACTGAAACTAATCATGTGTTTTTATTAAATAGGAAAATTGAAAGCAGAGTCGTTCGACAATGAAGTTGTATGTACACTGCGTATATTCGTAATTTACATAATATCTTAAAGAATAATTCAACAAAAATTTCTCTGATTCATCGCAAAATTCAATTTTTAGTTTTACTTCCAAAATATTTAAATGATGTAAATAAAAATCTTTTATTTTATTTCAATCAATAAATGTAATGAAAAAATTATGAATAAATTTTACTCAGTCCTTTGGTCCTAAGGAATCAGATTCTGCAAAATACTCTTGACACTTCAATTTTTAAATAATTAAAGAAACGTTTCTATCTTCTGCGATCAAATCTGACTCATTTATGAAGTCTTTATAAATCAATTTTAGAACGATCAACGTTTTCACAATTCTAGGCTAATCACTGTCCAGGAACCTGGCAAAAGACTGTCGTATTTTCGTTCAGATGGTCGCTGAAGTGGTCTAAAACCGCCAATTTTTATAGAAGTGCAATATTCAAATTTCATAAATTAATCAGTTTTTAGTAATTGATTTAATTGATTGGAGTTCAACAATTTCTATTTAAAATATTGGTGCCTCAAGAATATTTTGTTAAATATGATTCAAAGTGCAGAGAACCTATGTAAAAATTTAAAATTCGTAATTTATTTGAGCATTTATTGATTCGAGTTACATAAAATATAATTATTTAGTTCATTTAGACCACTATGTTAGTAAATATATGCCCCAAATTAGCTGATGGGCGCTGACTAGAGTGATCATCTTATATATATTAAATTGCGTTTGCCTTAAATTAAACTGTTTTATTGAATTAATAATATAGATATTATAAAAGATCATCGAAAGCTTTTCCCCATTTTACTTTTTAAAAAATATAATATTTCAAGTTTTTTTTCATTTCATACAGACACGTGCAGAAAATTAAACTTTTTTATATTTCATTTGCAATAATAGTTGATTTATTTTTTAACTTCTGCCAATATGATAGCAACACGTTTATAAAAGCTAATTTTTTCCCATTGACGTGCTCGTGTAGATTAAATTTTGTTTTTATTTTGTCCGAAATATATTGTTTAAAAATATGGTTAAAATATTTCTTTAAAAACTCGTTAAAACTCAGAACTTAATTTATAGGTTAAAGTATTGGTATATTAAAAAGATAATTTTTTGAGCTTAACTGGATGCAAAAATCAATTTTGTGCTGTAATAATTTATAGCGGAAAAACGCTGAAATCTCACCTAATTTTTAATTCATTAAAATTCTAAGAAAAAATTTAAAAAAAAGGCTCCGAGGTGCACATTCCCGGCCTCCAAGATATACACATGCCAAATTTGGTTGCTGTAGGTCGAACGGTCTGGCGTGTAGAGCGCCAACACGCACGCACGCACACGCACGCACGCACACGCACGCACGCATATAATACGTATGATCAGGAAGGGGAAGAGTTTTGAACTGGACTTTTTATAAAATCAAACAAATAAGAATATAATTTTTAATCACATAAAATAAAAACATAACTATTTTTTTGATAAAAACACATTTTTTAAAAAAAATCTTAGAACAAGTTATTTCCAAGATTAAATTGTTTACGAAGGATTCATTTCTTTAAAAATATGTTTATTATTTTGGTATTTAATCCTTGCTCAACTTTACAATTTAAAATAAAAAAAAATATTATCATTTTTAGAATTCATTGTTTTCAGAAAACTAGCAGTAGTTTCGTATTTACCATTTCCCTGAACTTTTATTGCCAGTTCATTATGAATTTACTTTTCTTAATGACAACGGCAAATTAAGAATTCAGATAATGACATAATAACTGTAAATATCAGAAGATATTTATCTTTATAAATTCTTGTTTTGTGAAGTTTTTTTTTGGATGACGTATCTTTAACTTGGCTTATTCTAAATAACCCAAAGGTAAAACCATTTTGAATTTAGATATTGCATAATTCTTCATATCAAAAAATAGATAGAAGTATTCTTAGTAATATTTTATTTCATCATTTCTTTTAAAGTAAACTTCCAATCCACAGAGCAAATAAAATGTGAAAATTTATTTTCGGTTCCTAAGAATATTTATTTACTCATCATTACAACTGTTTCCAGATTCGAATGGAATTCTTGGGATAGGAGAACAAAATCAAATAGAGATAATACACCAATTCAGTTTTGAGAAAAATGCATACACTAACATGTTTTAATAATAAATTATGTGTGCGCAATTACTTGCAATTCACAACATTTATAGTTTATACCTTCTTCCTCCTCAGCATTTAATAATTTATTTCCCTTTATTAATAATTCTTTTTCTGGCAGTGAATGCCGCCTAGATTCGTATATTCTGTTTTTGTCGAGCTCAGCAAATGCTCTTACTGCATTTGCACCATTATACTCCACTAACCTTAAGAATATTCAGTAATCCTATGAAACCTTCGTTAAAATGTGTTACAGACATAAATGCCCCTAATCTGAAGGTTCGGAGCTCAACAAAGTCATCGCATTGGTACAAATTTTCATAAAACACCGTTAAAACGCTCATTGGCATTTTTCATTTTGCAGTGCAAAAAATGTTCCATATTTAAAACTAAATTTGTGTTTATACAAATTTTTAACATGTTTTTGGCCCTTTAAAACGGTACTTCCGGTTATTTAAATGTCCACTTCCGGTTAACCGATCATTACGAAAATATTAATATCTTCACTTCTAATTAACGTAGAGATAAAAGTAAACCTGTTTTGGTTAGCTCAAAGATTGATCAATCCACTCAAAGAATTTTTTTTAAAAATATCATTTATATCGAAAATTGACCTTTTTAACGTGTTCGGATACCTTAAAGAAAAAATAACTCTTTATTTTATTTGATTCAAATTTTGCATTAACGCATTGTTCTATCGTATAACACTCCATATTTACTAATCTTAAACAATCAGTTGTCAAATAGTTTTTTTAAAAATAATGTTGCCAACACTTTACTGCACGAATGGTAGCAAATTCATATCTTGTGTTAATTTTGGGACACCCTTTATAGTTTTATATACCCCTTTATAGTTATATAGAAAGGAATCTGTCAACTCAGCGTTTTTAGTCAAGTAAAGAAACAATAGAAGTTATGGTGAAACTGGAGTATGAGTGATTAGGAAATTGATTTTCGAACGTAGATAATTAGAACTTTATTAAATATATATATGTATATCGATACCTTTATCTATATCATATATATATATTTTATAGTTATAAAAATGCTATTTTCCATCCTCACTTAAAAAAGGGAATTCAAATACAAAAGACATTTCAGCAATTTGGAAATAAATAAATAAATAAAATAAATAAAAAAAATAAAAAAAAACATACAAAATAAATACAAAAGACATTTCAACAATTTGGAAATAAATAAATAAAATAAATAAATAAATAAAGGGATAATGTGGGAATTTTCTTATGAAACCATTGTGTATTTGAAAATATGGAAGGGAAAGATTCTTTACCCGTGGAATAACAAAGCGGAATATCAAGTAAATCCCGAAAAGGAAAGGAATACATCTAAATCCTTGCGCATGTCAGAGACCCTCTGGCACGTTTGAAATTTTAAAAAATTGCATTTTTATGACTTCAAAGCGATCATTCTGAAATATTTTATTCTGGAGATGCAGCGCTTCTTTTGTCACTGCAACAAGGGAAATCTCATAGAAAGCCCTTTTCCTTTCCTTTTTTTTGTCTATTTAATCCAAGAAAACTTTCGTTCCGGAAAAACAAATGTCTAAATATAATTCTTTACTTGTCTCTTTTGAAATAAAATATAAAGAAATGGTTAGTGATCGCTAAATGATTATTAGCCATTTTAGTCCACTTTTGTGTGAGTGCCTAATCCGAGTATTTAATCCGAGAAAACTTTCGTTGCAACTGTTCCGGAAAAACAAATGGCTAAATATAATTCTTTACTTGTCTCTTTTGAAACAAAATATAAAGAAATGGTTAGTGATCGCTAAATGATTATTAGCCATTTTAGTCCACTTTTGTGTGAGTGCCTTCCAAAAATAACTTTCTGTATAATTGAAAGATAACGCATTGTTCATAAAGCCCTAGGATATTTGTGATAATAAAATGCTGTTTGTCTTTAGCTGCAAATAGTATAGGATAAATAACGCGCCAATAGCTTTTATAACTCTCATAATATCGCCGTAAAACTATTATAGCCCGTTTTAATCGCAAGCAATAAAAAAAGACCAATACTCATGCGAGTGTTATTAGTGCCTTATTTATATCCTTTGTATATCCTTGTTTATTGCTTAGAGTAATATTAACTAAATTTTAACCAATTTTTTTGCAGTGTTTTTAAATACTATTATTATTATTATTATTTTAAAATTTTCCTTCTGTTAGAAGTGCAGAAAGAACTATAATCGCTAAAAATTCAGACCTCGAAATTTTGATCAATTTTGTCCATTTAAGAAACTTTTCCGAGTTCTTACCACCAAAACTGTATATTAACATCACATTTTAGAAGAAATATGTTATTTTTCAGTGCTCCTGCATACATTTGAATTGGAAAATCAAATGCACAACAAGTTGAATAAATGAAATTTGGCAAACAGATTTTTCACCAGTATTAGAGATACATATCAACTTTGGATCATACAGTGAAAGGAAAGAATCTCTCTTTTTTGCTGCGTAATTATTGCATTTGAAAATCACAACTAATTAGATAGATGAATTTCAGCAGATTATCTTCCCATCCAAATTATATATATGTCTCTAATTTTTAATTAAATTCGACAAATGGTGGATTGCATGTTTGTTTGTCTATGTGCATGTGCCTTTGAATTCTGAAATCTAGAATTGCGTTAGTGCTTATACGATTTTCGAAAAGAAGATCGTAAATCTATCTGAATTCCGTATACAATCTATGTACCTTGCACAGTTTAGTATTTGTCTGTAAAATTATAATAATTTAAATCTTTCCATAATTAATTAATTGAAAAAGAAATTAATCACATTTATCATGAAAAAAGATTGTAATTAATTTTATAAATTTTTTGAAGTTATTATTGATATTGATAAAGAATCCTCTTTAAATATATGAAATTTTTTTTTTATTACACAATAATATTCCTCCCTTTCTCCTTCAAGAAACTATTTATATATTATAGAGTGTTGAAGCTCAAAGAATGAAAGAACCTATGAGTAGATAACCTTAACTTTGCATAAAACCATAAACGTAATGATATTAAGGATACAAAGCGATTACAGAAATTTTGAAGCATGTACTCAAGAAAGGAATTAAGGATAGCAGTTAAACAGCAATAGCCACGGTTACAGTGACAAAATTCCGAATATTTCAAATGGTAACACCAACCATTTTTATTGGAATGTGATTTCTATAGAGAAAAACCATAAATAGCATTTGTTGTTGTTTCTTATGGCATTTGCCATGGACAAGCCCGCTGTTACAAAGAAAGCGATTTTAAGCCGGCGGGGGAGCGTCTCTTGTTTTTATAGTAACGCCATCTAGGGCCAAGAAAACGACTTAGCTACACACACGTCACAACCCTTTTTACGGGGCGGACTTCATTCATGCATTTCATTCACTCATCCACAGATCGTAATTTAGACCTGAATCAGAGAACGATCACCCCTGATCCAGTACCCCCAGTGGTATTACTCTCGACATGGTGGACTTTGTGACCACGGTAGATTTATACGCGCTTCAGCCACCAAACACGCGAGAAATCTTCGGTCGGAGGGGTTCGAATGCGCAACCTAAGGGACGCGAATCCAACGCTCTACGAACCAGGCTATCCCGGCCCTTATAAAAAGCATTTGAACGGTACCGTAGCACGAAAATTGTCGACTTTAAACGATCAATAAGGGCAGGGGAGCCACCAAAAGGAGAACCTTTTATTTTATCTCACAAATTCTCTTCATAACCTCCTTCACGTACAATGATATTTTGAATAAGGCAGGTAGTGGATAGCACTGCGGCACGTACAATAACGAGAGGCATCTGTTCGATGTATCTTATGAAATCTTTCAAATCAGATGCATTTTGCGGATTAAATGCATTTCAAGTACCCCTGCTGCAAGAAATCCATTGGAGTGAGATTGGAGGACTTAAGCGCCTATGAAATCATGAAATAGCGAGAGCTAACTGTAAAAAACTGTTTGTTAAAAGATTTTTTTGACAGAAGTCACTACATGTAGGGTAGAGCCTGCCGGCGTCCTGGCATAGGGGTAGCGCGTCTTCCCCGTGATCTGGGCGTCCAGGATTCGAGTCCGTTTTTGGGCATGGTTGTTCTATCTGTGAGATGTGTGAATGTGCCCTCTTGTAAAAAGGGGTTATGCAAGCGAATGAGTGATGCGTGAGTAGCAAAATCGTACTCTTGGCCCTAGTTAGCGCTACTATAAAAACAAGAGACGCTCCCCCATCGGCTTAAATCGCTGTCTTCGTAACAGCGGGCTTGTCCATGTCAAGTGCCATAAGGAACAACAACAACAGGGCAGAGTCTTACTGCATCAACAATCAAATAGAGCATTTTCTTATCGCAATTCGGGAATAATGTAGTTAGTCAATATTTCTAGATAGCGAGCATTCATTACTGTGCATGTTTGTACCTTACCTTCGATTGTAACCTCTTCAGATTTATAAGACATAGGATGAAGTTCTCGTTATCCTGTGTATCATTGCGTGAATTTGCAAGACCAATTTCGTTTATTGTCCCATTAATTCTGTAGCCTCTTCGACAGAAACAGAGGTCCATGTAGGCCGAGATCTATCACATGCGCAAACAGTTCTTCAAATTTATGTATCAAGCCCCATACAATTTTTATACTACACAAACCTCGGTATAGTCCGTGATTTCCTTGGTAGATATGCAATACTTCAATAGCATTTCATACATTATGGTAAGTAAATCTTTACAATTTCCGCAAGTTGATTCTCGGTAAGCGGCATCTTACAGAGAATCAACTTATCTTATACTTAGAAAATGCTTATACTATGAACAGAGAACTGTTCATAGTATAAGCAAGCAGGGTAGGCGATATGCATTTCATACTGCCTTTCTGTAAGGTAGAAACGTAGCTTGAGATTTACTTTCTTTCAGGCTGAAAAAGTCTTTCAGTTTTAGTACTATAATATCAGAAATGATGGTTACATAAAACCAAGAAATCTGCATACCTTGATCTCTTTTTCTCATTTTTTGGGAGATAAATTCAGTAGTACTAGAGAACTGATGGTGTAATCAATACTGCACAGAGAACAAGTTCACCTTATGCAGTCTACCGGCAAAACATGATGTCACATGGAATTTTCCAGAATAACTTCAGATCTCAGTTCCTAATAAAGATAAGGCCATAATTCTTGTATTTCTAAAACTTTCCTTTTGTTACCAAATTCTCAAAATTCGTCGAATAATGGTCTTCAAATTTGTTGTGAAGATCAAGAGTCATTGACCAAATATCGATTCAGCATTCGTTCAGAATATCTGTAAATCTCTTTTACACCGGCGGGAGTCATTACGGAGGAAACCAATGCTATTGATTCCTAACAATATCTTGGGTAATTTGTTGGCAACTCCGATTTGTCCCAATACATTATTAAGATTATGTTAAATTCAGTATTTCCAGTAAAAAGGAATTTCAATAGAATGACATTGAGATAGCTGATTTTCATTTTAATTTTAGCAGAAGTTTAAAAGAAATTTACTCTTACACTAAAACTTGCAGTATTAAATTTTCGTAAAAATGAATGTAGTTGTAAGATTGCAACAAAAACTGCTGATAACTTTTTTCCTATCAAAGTTCTAAGTACTGTGAAAAAAAAAGTTTCTGCGCACAAATATGAAAATGAGAGAAAAAAGAACTGAAAATTTACATTATTATTAAAATCTAGATATGAAAATTTACATTGTAATTCAACACTTCATTGGGCATAAAAATATAAACATTTTTAAGAAACAAAGTATTATTTTGAAAAGAACATACACATTTTTTTCAAACTTAACGATATTAATTTTATTTTCAATCATTTCAATCCCATTTTAAGATATATTTTATTTTATTCACCAATAAAACAGTGTGGCACCATGCATTAGAGAAAAAAAGAAAAAAATTGCAAAATATGCATTTTTAAATTAACAAATAAATTTAAAAATAACTTTGATAATGACAAATTTTTGTTTTTTCCTCTGTGAAACATTAAGGATTCATATTCTCTTAGATTTGCAAATTAGTTCACACGTGTTGAAATAATGAGAATTTTTATGCAATCATTTAAAAAATTCTGAAAATGAAGCAAGAAAATAATAATAATAATAATAAAAACTCCAGACACTCTTTGATTTTCTGAAGTTTGTTATGCATTTCTAACTGAAAAAAGTAGAAGTTTCGGATTATAGTAGTTTTTCATAAAGAATTTGCTGCCTGTATAATTAAAATTTTTCCCATCATTTTCCTCAGACGATTTCCTCAGAAACTTTTCTTTAGTTATAAGTTGAGAAATAATTGCTTTGGGAATTCGGTAATATGGCTTCAGAGTAAAATTTATTAAAAGTGTGAATTTAGCTTATAAGAATGAAAAATAAAACTATAAAATAAATAGTTTTATTTAGGATATGTAATTTTATGTTTTCTATTTCCTTTATTAATTTAATAATTAAAGAAAATTCAGTGAATTCATTTATAATTTTCTATTCTAATTATTTACAATTAATCTATTAAACTTAAAAAGTTGAATTTGCATTAAGTTTAATTAAATGAAAATTCATCAAACGTATATTTTTTAGAGGATTTAAATTTACAGCTAAAATTTTTTGCTATAAATATTTCGGATTTAAATATTTTATTTCATTAATGATAAAAAAGCCTGAAATAAATATGAAAAACAAGGCACTTAATATTAAAATTTCCTTAATATTATTATTTTTATGAAGATATTCCTATTAAAGATGCATCAGTTTCATTGCAATAAATTTTCTTTGGATTTTTTTTCAGATAAACATGATTTTTTTTTCTTCATTTTGGAACATGATAATTTTTATAGGTTAAATCTTTGAACTAAAGGGCTTTCTAGGGTATACTTAATTTTTGAACATCATACTTTTTGCAATCTTGGATAATTTTTATAGGATTTCTTTAATTTGTGATTCAATATATAAATGTTTTAAAGTTTTTTAAAATTTAAATTAGATTTTTAAATTAATGGAAATATTGTTTTTCTTGAATAATTTCAAGACATATTATTTTATATAAATATATAATAATCTAAAAAAACTATCAAATCTATTCCTGCACAATATTTTCTCTAATTATAAATAAATTAAATAAAAAATTATAAAAAAATTAAATTAGTAAGGATATTTTACCGGAATACTTTTCATAGTTTTAGTTATTCGATATATACTGACGCGAACTGCGACGATATGAAATACATTTTTCGTGTACATGTTTTTACTTAATTAGGCGTAAATTTTAGAAATAGAATTAAAAATTGACGAATGAAATCGAAAACGTTATCTGATACTATATCTTGAATTAGGAGATTTGGAATTTCTTTAATGACTTTTTTTTATTTTAAAATTTTGTGCCTGAATTATTTAAGATTCGGTATATAAATATGACTTAGTCCTTTTAGGAGAAAATCAAATATATTTGTTGGTTTTTCAAATTGAATTTAACTCTTACTAAAAAATTCTCTCAAAAGCTTTGGTATTGCCTACCTAGCAAACAATAAAAGAATTCTTTCAAAGAAAAAGAATGTTTGGCTCCTTTCAAATAACCCTAGTATCAAGCCATTTCCCTTGATCTTTGCTAGAAATGAACAACTTTTCAGAAATACCGTCGAAAATGAATCGATAAAACCCATAATTAAAAGAAGTAGCACTTGATAAATGCAATGGTAGTATGCAGTAGAAGTATACTCCATTAAAAGATTTTTAGAGTGACACGTTCCAATGAGGGGCTTTTAGGAGTTTACTACTTTGGTGTTCCAGCACGGGCGAAGAATTTTATATTGGGAAGTAACCGTGTCATGCCTATGTTTTTATTCCAATGCTCTAATCGAATCTACTGACGTCTTTCGGTTGTTGAAATATGGAAGTTCGAAGACGTTCAATCTAATAATTTCAATCTAATCTTTCGGCATCTAAATTTTGGTACAAATTTATGAGATTTGACCCAAATTAAATGTAATAAAACTTTAAAGAGAGAAATTAACCGAACTAAACAAAAAAGGGAAATTTAATTTATATTGTTCTTCTGAATTGATCATCAATCAAAGTTCCAAATGATATATTCTAAAGGTTTTAAATAGATGTATATTGAAATTGGTATGTTAAAATCTTATACCAATTACTTACTGACTTAAAGTGACAAAGTTCAAAGAGCACTATGAGTGAGGCATTTTATATTGGAAAGTAACTGCGTTATCTATAGGTGTTTTTTGTTCAATACTCCAATTTATTCTAATCATGTCCTTCGGCTTTTGAAATATGGAAATCTGAATAGCTTGAATGCTGCCTTCGGCATCGAATCGTGGCTCCAAATTAGGCTATTTGATCAAATTTAAACTTTGTGGAACTCCAGAAAGTAATGTTGACTGTTGATTTTAACTAAATCAAAAGTTGAAATTGGATCTATATTTTCCTTTTGTGCTCAATACGTCAATCTTCCTGTACAATGACAGCCGCAAGAATGTTTGATCCAATATAACACATTATGTTTTCTGGTGAATTTCTTGGCAATTAATAGTAATTCTGGTTTTTAAATAAATAACAGAAAAACGTTTTTATTTATATATTTGTTTTTATATGTATCTTGAAAAAATGCAAGGATTCAAATCAGCTAAATAGGGTTGCCAAGAATTTTGGAAACATCTGCTAACTATCAAAAGTATGATGAAGCTATTATTTAAAAGACTATGCAATATGAGGCGGAGTTACATTTTATAAAAATATTATTGAATTATTATTTTCTTACTTACAAAGCGAGTATTACATTATTTTCTAGAATTTTATTGTAACTTGTGTTTTTTACGATACATCGAACTTGCTGTAAGATTTTCGAAAAAAGAAAATGAACCAATAATAATGATGACTGTCTTACCATACCGAACTGCAGCAGTCTCTAAATGCAATGGGCTTCCAAAAATAACATGTGGATTGAATTAGATTGATCCTACAATTCTGTGTGTTGACTCGTCTGATGCTTCATCAATTCATAAAATCTTTCGAATCTATGATTCATCGTCATCAATTTCGAAAAAAGTGAATTTGTCAAAATGAATTCTTTGTTGTGGATCTCCTATTTGTTATAAAATTTTAATTATGTGTTATTATTTGAGTTTTTTCGTCTTGGTTCTTAGTATTGATGACATCCTTGTTACACTACTAGTGTCTCTGATCCGCTGATTCTAAACCAATTGCATCACTCATTTCTTCCACAACTTCCTAATTCATAGCCTTTCTTTCTTTAGTTCCAGAAAGTATCTCGAGTTCTCCTGTAATTTCGTTGCTCTTGTTTCTAATGGCACTTGCCATGGACAAGCTCGCTGACGAAATCAGCGATTTTAAGCCGAGGGTGTGTCTCCTGTTTTTTAGTAGCACCAACTAGGGCGAAGAATACGTCTTAGCTACTCACGCATCACATTCGCTTGCACAACCCCTTTTTACAGAGGGTGGGACATATTCACACATTTTACAGATAGAACAGATGAAGAACAACCATTCCCGAACCGGGACGCTAACCCAGGCAGTCTAGATCATGGGGAAGACGCGCTACCCCTATGACAGGACACCGGCCCAGTAATTTCAAATTTACTAATCATTTTCTTCAAGCCATTCCCAGCTATTGGACTTTTTCGTAAATATTTAAGAAGAAGATATTTTTTTCAAAATAGCGGTATAATTCTTACTATTTTAGTAAAAAAATTTCTTAATACAATCGTTGCCATGATTCATGCCTGTGATTCAGACAGCTATCTAATAAAAGGCTTACTTATTTGCTCTCTAAATTGAAGTAGAGAAGAATATATCTAATTAGATAGTGTGCATGAATCACAGGCGATTCACGTGCAGAGAAATGAAACAAGATATAAACTAAACATAAGCCTGTTCTACTCGCATCAAATTCTACATTGAACGGAGAACTTTTGCTGCCATGATAATGTGAATGAACACGGCAGTCAACGGGTTAACAGAGCATTTTTGTCTTCGATAGTCATGGCTATTTTAAGGATATCTTTATTTCTGTTATAAGAAAGATACTTTTAAAAGTCCATGACAGCCATTTTAAGATATTCAATGATATATTTAAGGACGAGAAAAGGCTTTCACAAACTACAGTGCCTCCCATGAAAACAAACTAATTTTTTTTACTGTGCAAATTAATTTCCCCATGCTGTAAATACTACAATTACCAAGTTTTTTTTAACATACTGCAAATCTAGAATTCCTCAACATATTTACATCTAGAGTTCCACAACATAAATATTTTATTTTTCAAAAGTTCCAAGCACCTGCACTTTAATTATATCCTCCTGTATATATCTATTTCTAAAATCCGATATTCTTTCCTAACTTAAACAAAACAAAACAACAACAAAAAAACAAATATAAAGGACATTCCGTCGATTTGTAAGAAATAAAATAAGGGAAGGATGCTGAATATGCCATGTAAATCTACAATCTATTCGAAAATATCGAATTGAAAAAAATCTTTATTTATGAAGTAAAAAAGCGGAAGTATCACTTAAATCCCCTCTTTCCCCCCAAAACGGGGAACGATATCTAAATCCTCGCCCACATCGCACGTTTGAAACTTTAAGATATTGCATTTTCATGATTTTAAAGAGATAATTCTGAAATATTTCATTCAGAAGATATAAAGCTTCCTTTGCCTTTACAACAACGGAAATCTCATTGAAATTTCTTTTCCTTTCATTTTTTTGTATTCAGTTAATGCAAGAAAACTTTCTATGCAACTATTTTTGAATATATATATATATATATATGTCTAAATATAATTATTTATTAGTTTCATTTGGGAACAAAACGTATAAAGATGCTCTATGATCAATAAATGAGTACCCAATTCAATACTCTGTAGTGCGAGTGCTTTCTAGAAATAACTTTCTATATAATTGAAAGACATCGCATTGTTCCTAAAACTCTGGGATATTTGTGATAGTAAAACGTTATCTGCCATTAGCTGAAAATACTATAGGATAGATAACTCTCATAATGTCAAACTAATACTGTCTTTTTTTCAATGGCAAGAGCAGTACCATCGAGTTTTATTAGTTTATTATCTACAGTAACTCTCTGTTTACTGTTGAGAGTAGTATTTATAATTAATTTCATTATTTCTGAATCAATTTTTTTCCACAACTAGCAAAAAAAAAGTAATAATGAAATACTGTTCTAAAATTACATTTAAAAGTAAACCTTTCTTCTGTAAGTAATGTAGGAAGAAATATAAATTCAAAAACAAATTTCGAGTTTGTTATTTTGTTGAACTTTCACCTATTAAACCTCTCTTAATCCTTTCAGATCAGTTCAGTTATATTAACGTTCCATTTTAAAGCACTAGGGCTATGCTGGGACGCACTTCGTAATTTTGAACCGCTATCAGATGACGAGGAGAACACTTGAGCTGGCACCTTCTCTCCAAACTTGGCCCCAACAGATTTAACCTGCACAAGACCCGCTTCTCCTAATACGTAAAATACAATTATTATTATCCCTGTTTATGTACACGATAACTTAAAATCAGGACAGAGTAAATAAATGAAATTTACCATGTGGTCTTATCTCTAAAATTGTAGAATATTAACAAATTTTGGAATATGCGCATCAATATTTATTTTACAATCCGTCTGCATGTATTTGAATGGGATAACTTAAAACCAAATGAGCTTCATTGTGAAATTTGGTAAAGGTATTCATCATCTGAATTGCAGACATATGTCAAATTAGGAAACATATTGAGAAAGAATTAAGTGACTGTATGTGTATGAAAGTAGCAATTGAAAAGGACTACGAGATAGATGTATGAATTTATGTATATGGTCTTCTCATGAATTGTCTCCAATTTTGTATTACACAGTAGGCATACTATTTTTACTACATAAAATTTTAGACTAGAGACATACTAAGCTGTAGTAAGTTTCTACTTTTGGATTAAATTCGTCACATGGCAGACTATTTATTGCTGATCTGTGTAAATATACCTTTGACTTTTGAATTCCTAAATGACTTTAATGTTTTCATGCAGATGATGATTCAAAATGTTAAATAGTTGGAATTTGGTATCTCAAATTGAAACCAAATTATAGATGTATATGAAATGCTGTATTATAACAAATCCAAAACACATATTCAAATTTTTTTTAGATTCCTACAAGTTTAAAACAATTTTACATCATTTTGTGTAAGAATAGATAGTGTGGAGGGAAGAGTGTTCCTTAATGCTTTAATATTATTTGAATAAGTTTTGCATAATTTTAGGGCTATGATATTTTATCTTGCAATTTTTTTTCCAATATATAATTTCCTCGTGTAAATAATTGCCAAATTACGCGATAAGAAATATGATTTTGAAGTTTATATAAATTTTCTCTGAGAAAGACAGGAAATCTATTTCTTTTAATTAAATTCTAAACCTTTAACTAAAATATGAGTTTAAAGTTTATATAAATTTTCTTTGAGAAAGACAAAAACATTTACTTAACTAAATTCTAATTTTTAAACTAAAATAAGAGTTTAAGGCTTATATAATTTTTTTTTTTTTTGAGAAAGACAAAATGTCTATTTCTTTTAACTAAATTCGAACAATCGACGGTCTTGTTTAGAAATCTCTTGAAAACTTCCAAATTTATTTGGCTTGAATTTGTTTGGTAAATCAAATCCGATTCCTGAAATGGATCGGTACATTTAAGTTCCTGTCAAGTAACAAATGAATTTCAAACTGTGAGAAATTTCCTTTAGTGGTTTGAAACATGAAAGGCAGATTTAATTAGGTGATTTTAATTATATTAATGATGAAAATGTGATTAATCTTTTATTACATCAAGTATTCAAAAATACTTCAGGATTCTAGTTATCATTAACCTGGGCAAGTAATTACATTAAATTACATTACATTAATCTTTCTGATGAATTTCTACATATTTTTACGGTTTTTAGGATCATTGATTTAACTATCTTCTATTCCAGAAAAAAGAAGAAATAGTATTGCGAGTTCTCGTTGCAGTAATATTTTACTGCTTCACACGATTCTAATTTGAGTAGATATTATTCCTTTGTAATTTTCTCTGGTTGGTAAATGCTTCATGAACTTAGGATTTATGCATGCTTCAGAAAGATATTAAATGTTATTATGAAATCTTTTTGTACTTTTGTACAAATCTTTCTTCTTGATTTAACTGTGTTTGAATTAATCGCTCTCTTTTATATTGCATTTCAATAAACATAGCAAAAAAAAAAATCATAAATCAAGTTATGATTTTCTCCTACTGATGTTTTTCAAAATACAATGACGATTATATTCAAATGATGGTTTTACAAAATGGAATAATGAAGAAACAGACTGAAATCTAATGTCTCTTTCTATTAGATTTCCTCATTTATTGAAAACAATTTTTATTGAAGGGCCATAATAGGTATTGATTATGAAAGTGACGACTTTCAAAGATTTTCTAACGGCGAAAATAATTGAACCATTGCATCATTTTTCAAACTTCAGATTTGCTTTCCATTTGTTTATTGATCTCAAGTTTTAAGTACATCAGTTTGAACTGCATATCTCAGCGATCTGGATTCAAAATATTTTGAACCTGAAGTCGAAGTCCTAACGTTAGTATTGTAACTAATTAGATGTTAAACGATTTATAGAAATAAACCGTTCCACTTGATAAAAATTAAAGGAACATTTTCTGCATCACTGATTCATTAAGTAATTTCTATATGCTATGTTTGTTGTTAATAAAATTCTAATAATGTTGTCCCACAACAATTTTATTAATTAAATGATTAGAACAGAAATTACCCATATTAAGATTAAAAAATGTCCTTAATTTTATAAATATTTCGAAAAAAAATTTTCAATCAAAGTATGAAATAATTTTTTAATCGGCAATCAAATTTATCTTCAAACCCCATCCTTAAAAATATATTATATTATGGGTTTAAATAATGAAAGTGCCCATGAATTGATAACCTTAAATTTTCTTAACAACATCACTATAATAATGTTATTTTTAACGTTACCACAAAGAAATATTAGCCAACTTCTCATCGTATATGACTAAGCAAACACTTTTTATCGTAAAAAGAATATGTTTTTCTACCTTTATTTGCACCACAATGAGATTATCAATATTTTCCAAAATATGGGTCCAATAATCTAGCTATCGACCAAAAACTTCCCTAAACTTTCTATATATTTTATTTGCTTTCTTTCGTATCTTTATCTATTCTGAGCAGGGAGCATTGCTTTCGCTTCAATGAACATGTGTTTTGTATCGATTAAATGTCGAATAACATCGTCTCCTTACGGTCACTAAGAACTAGAGGGGAAATAATAATAATGCTTTATAGGAAATAATTCCCGAGTTTAATTTAAGTGACCCTCAACATTTCTTCTCCGCTCTTTCTACAAGTACTTCCCCGGCAAGTTCTAGACAAACACAGGGTAATTTCTTCTTTTATGTTAATAATTGATGCCCAAAAGATAATCTGATAAAAGTAATTAAATTACTTCGTAAAGTGTGATGAAGAGATTAATTGTATTGTAATGAACAAAAATGAAAAATTTTGGTAACAATAGATAAAAAAATAATTTTGTTACTAATTACTAACTAACCAACAGTAAATGAGATTTAATTACTTAGTTTAATGGAATAAATATGCTTATTTCGAGAATAGGTGCGCTGAGAGCTTTAAGTTATCAAAGTGCGCGCAGAACTTTATTAAAATGGCCTTAAGTGAGATAAGAACGTCAGGAAGTAAATAAAGTTAAATAAAAGTGCGTAAGAACGCATTTTTTTAGCGCATTTAAAAGTAAAATTTAAAAAAATATATATTTTAACTCTTTATTATTTATCTTTAGCGATTAGTCGTTTCGTCGGGATTAATGTTTGTTAAAAATTTCAATTAAATGCTTTATTGAGCTTAGTATTAACGGTGTTTTGAGTAAAATATTTTCATATTTGCATAGACACACAATAGCTCATATTATTTTAGAAACCTTGTACCATTCTTTTCATTATGTTATGCATTACACTAATTTTCTACCTACATATTTACCCATTTGATTGTATTACAACAATTAAGCCGGTCTTTAATGATATATATTCTAATAACAGAAAGAATAAAGTATTGTTACGAATCTGTGATGCGGCTTCCCAGAATAGTTGGTTCCATAGGAGGTCCCAGAGCTTGGCGACAAACTTGGCAACCATTTGGCGACTTGGCGACGAATTTGGAGATTTTGGCGCCAAAATGGATTATACCCGAAACATCGAGAATTTTCCCGATCCGTCCAGTAGGAACCGAGATACGCCTCGAACGTTCTTGATTGGTTGAGAGGCTTCTAGCCCCGCCTCCTGAGACCTATAAAAGGAAGCAGCCACAGCTGCCAGAGTGGTAGTCGTGAATAGAGTGAGTCGTAGTCGGAAGCGACAGAGAAGATTAGTCGGAATCGACGGTGAAGACTGGTCTTCCAGGGACTAGCGGAGCAGCGACGGAGTCAAGCTAGTGCTGAACTAAGCTGTGCGCTACTGTCTGCAGTAGAGTCTTGTTGTATGCTGCACGTCTCGGCTGAAGATAATCGTCTTCTGTGCTGTATATAGTTGTCGTCTTTGTGCTGTCCTATGTGTCTTCGTGTAAATAAACGTCGTTGTTTCATTTTCTACTGCCGCCTGCTGATTGAGTGTTCTCCACACTATATAACTCCCACTATCCAAACGAGCCCCGGAAATTTCGTAACAGTATATTTATTTAATTCACTTTTGCTGTGATTATAATCCCCGGGGGACACCTCGAAATGAGGATGAGATGCTTCCGGTATGGTGGTTGGATCTTGTCACCCTGGTGGGTATGCAAATAAATGGGGGATCTGGCTCCTCTCGTCGATGACGGGACGTATTTTCTTCGGGAACGGTTGTACCGTGGCCGGTGATGGCCGTTAGAATTCAACCACAGTTCCCGCCAATGTTGCTGTTACGGCGGTCCGGTAATTCAGTTTTCTTTATCGTGTGCCTTAAGGCGGGTCGGAGAGTCAGTGATACAACTTTGCTGTGAATATCAAAAGTCTTCCTTATTTTGAATTGTTTGAGTAAATTTCATTCGAAGCAACTGTCCGTGAATATTTTATTTGTTAATTTTATAAGCCCATGAAGAGAATCAACTAAGATTTCGTAAACTGATATTAATTAGGAAATATTTATTATATCCCATTTTTTATTGCATGAAATTAAACGTACCATTGGTAAAAAAGTGTTCCATAAAAAATTTCAACAGCGATGCATTTACTGAAATACATAAAGAATAAAAGTACAAAAGTACATAAAGTACAAAATGAAGTGCCTTTTTGAGCTTTTTATAATTATATTATGAATGAAAAGTGATTTTTTGTGGAAGAAGAAAAAGGAAAGAAGTATTTGAAATTTCGCCGCTGATCGAGTTACTTTCTGACTTTGTGAAAGATTTATTTAATTTGTTTTACGCCAAAAAGTTCATAAAGTGATGCTTAGTAATACATTTATTTTATTCTGAGAGATGATTGCATAAAACTTTCTGAAAAAATATTTTCGAACGAAAACATAAATTGATTAATTTTATTTCAGAGGTGCTTGGGGTATTTATTACCATTAGTAGTCTGTCTCTGAATTTTCATGGAATAAATTTTCTTTATTTTTTATGAAAAGAAATACAAAAACCTACAGAATATTTTATAATATATCTACTTCACTGAATAAAAGAAAGTAACTTAAAAAAATTTTGGACCTGCATGAAACGAAAAACATGAAAAAAAAAGTAGACATAGAAAAGTAAGATACAAAACATTTAATTATATTAATTTTTGAAGGGGAATTTCTGTAGCGAAGACTCTTAGGAAAAAGCAAATAAACATGTAAAATATTTTATAAAAGTAGTCACTTCCGAGAATTTTTAATCCTACATGAAGACGGCTTTAGAATTCCAAATATTTACCAATTAGTAATATCGGGAAATTACAGAGAAGTCACATTAAAAGAATAATAATAAGTACATAAAAACAGTAAGTTTTTCAAGGAAAATTTCTACAACCAAAGTTGTCAGAAGGAACAGCCCCCATCCCCACGCCTGAAAAAAAAAAGGATTCGAACAGAAATCAAACTAAAACAATGAAGTTATCAATAAAACATTAAGGTATCCGACTACGTTAAAAACACTGGTTTTCAACCACATTGGCGAATTCTTCTTTTATTATTATTTCTTGTAGTTCAGGATTTCCTCTTTCCAAAATAGTATTTTCTAGGAAAAAGAAGGTCTGATCTATCATCCAGGATAATTTTAAACAATTTTTTAGCTAAAATGTTTCTTTAACTTCAATTTTCTTAAACTTTAATTTTTATAAAAATTACCCACCGTTAACATGATATCTCAAAAACTAATAGAGGTATTTACATAAAAATTTCAGCGTGTATTTTAAATACTGTGGGCAATGAAATGAACCAAAAGTTTTATTGTTGGTGGAATACTTTTTCATTTATAGGTGTTTTTAGAAAAATTAAGTTGTAAATTTATGGGAAAAATGTATATATACGTTCATTTTTACCCATAATTTCTTTGCATCTCAAAATATTTCTTAGATCTTGGTTCATTTCATTTATCATTATATTCTATAACTTGTGTACAAAGAAAAATAGGATTGCTGCATTACAATTCTGTGTAGAGTGTTAACCGTTTAGGTTAAATTTCATTAAAATTTACTACAAATTTTCCTATTTCTCAAAATATATTATATTTCCAAATATTTTTTTTTGTATAGATAGTGTTTATAATTGACAATACATCTAAAAACCATAAATAGTTTTTAAAAAATCCAATTTTTCAAAAATATTGCTTCGAACGTAGTCGGCTACCTTAAATGAACTATAGAGAGAATCAGAAAAAAAGAAATGCTTATTGATCAGTTTTGTTACTAAATTGCATTAATCTAGACAAAAGTAAAATAAATAAATAAATAAAGATTAATGTGTGTGCATTGGCATTCTACAGACCATTTGAACTACAGCTACCAAGTTTGGTACGAAAATGTGCACCTTGGGGTAATTGAGTTTTTCCGGGGTAACTTCCGAAAATATTATTGCACAAGAAGAAATTTTACATTGTTTCAATTTTTTTTAAAAAAAATTGTCTTTTTAATGATACCAATTTAATAATCTTAGTGAGTTTTGTTGAATTTTGGTAATTAAAAAGAATTTTTACCTAATTTCCAACTGTAGATTATTACATTGTTGTCCGGAAGTTCGAATTGTTTTCAATGTTTCATCACCTATCTCATCCTAAATCAAAATCTAATATTCAATGGATACTGAATTGATCTTGAGAAGAAAATCCTGTTGTTGACAATCAACCTTTTCATCTTTAGTAGAGAGTGTAATTTAATATTTAAGATGTATTTTCTAAAATACCTCCTGCTGCAATCATTACTCTTTTGTTTTCATTTATCTATTCCCAGCTTTATAGGAAGGTGAGATAGATTGTTCATGAGCAGCAGAATGATTAAAAAGAAGAGAGGTATTTGAAAAGTTTAAGCATTATTCATAAAAATGTTTACTTTACAGTTAAATATTAGGAAAGATGATCTAAAATTTTATCATGAAATTATGATCTTCGAAATATTTTCTGATGGCTCTACAGTATTTTTTAAAGAAATGAAAGTTTGATACTAAATTGTGAGTTTGAATATTTTATGTTTTATGACAAAAAGCCGATTCTGGCTATTTTATTAGGAAAGATGATCTAAATTCTGACCGTGAAACTGTGATCCTCAAAATATTTTTTTAATGGTACTACAATATAATAATGGATGTTTGACACTAAATTGCGTGTTTGAATATTTTATATTTTCGGGTAAAAAGTTGATTCTGGCTATTTTACGCCAAGTACATAGAGTAGAGTCAATAGAGTACATTAATAAAAGCAGAGCAAGCTTTAAAATTTCAGATAAAACATCTACACAAAAAGATAAAAATCGTATAATAAGAGAAGAGGTAACATACAGAAATAATATCACGATTGTGCAAAAGGGGAAATAAAAAAAAATGTCTTTCTTCTAGAGTTATATTTAAGTAACAAAAATAAAAATATAAATAAAAAAAAGATAAAAAAGAAAAACCCGGCCAAAGTATAACATACATCACTTCTTAAGGGACAGAAAACCAATACATTTCAATCTTTTCAAACAGTATTTATCCTATACAGGACTATACACAATGTATAATCTTCAACTGAAATCAGTTCATGAAATCGAACCTTAAGTTTGTTTTTCATTTAATTATTCTGTGTGAATATCGTTAAACTTGAATTTTTCAGAAGTGTAAAGCTGTTCGGAAAAAAAAAATGGGACATCCTCAATTATTTTATATAGGTCATAGTTTGCTGCATCTTCAGTTTCAGATAAGACAAATTCATTCGAATTGAAGAGTTTTTCCACTGGTATGGAATATAAAACAGTAGATACAATAGCAGTTGCGCCATTTTCTCCCTGTGTTGAACAACAGCAGTATCAGCCTGTATTGAAGTCGGTTTCAATAATATACATATAGCTACTCAATTCCATTAAAAGGAAATGAAAACATTTGAATGAATGGACAGCATTGGCAGGAACTAAGGCTGCATCCCAAGGGCCACCATCGGCTGTGGTACAACGCCTTCCGTAGGAGGAATGTCTTATCATCGGTAGAGATAATTGACCCTACATCATTTCTGTACCATCAGAGTGGAGAAAACTAACCGGAAGTTAGTTTTCCAGATATGGAGATGCTCTGGCCCACCAGAGCATCTCCATATCTGGAGTATGCTCTGGTGGGCCAGCCGATTTCAATAAACAATAATAATAAAAAGAAGTTTTCCAAAATTTAGATTATTTTTTTCGCATGCTTTTCATAATTGCTCTTGCCATTTGCTGTAGAAATTGGATGCAACCACTTCATGCTCTGATAATTTTGAGATATGAATTGAATGTTAAATATTCATTCACGGTTTCTTCAGTTTGTTAATTAATCAAAGGATATGACAAAAATTCAAAGACCTTTGCAATTAATGATATTCAGGAACATATACAAATTGTTCCATCGAAGAACTGCTTCTCTATCCAAACTTTAGCATGGCAGGAATTGTATTTATTTTCAGATTATTGCAAATAATATAAAAGTATATATCTTTATTTAATTTCAATGAACAAACATAATAGACTATGTTAGAACCACTTTTGATGTATATTGTCAAAATAACGTGAGCATTTTCGGAATAATAAACTTTTGAATAGATCAGCGATAATATTTTTAATGCATTTCCGATAATTGTCAGATTTTTCGAAAAGTACTGATACTTACTAAAATACGAGAAAAAGTCAAAAAGGAAAGAGACTTTTGCAATTTCTCTTTCCAGGGTTTGGTAACGCTGCTTGTATCGAGCGCTTAATCGGCATCACTTTTATGCAACGTGTCACTGTTATTCCCGCGTAAGTCGTTGGATTGTAGCAGATTCTTAAATATGGCGTCTCCATTGCCGATCTGTACCAAGGAGGAAATGAGGGTAGTGATTCACTTTTTGTTGCCGAAAGGTGTCAAACCTGAGGAAATTTTTCGTCGAATGCAGTACCCATCATCACCAGAAGTTAAGAAGTTTAAACGTCAACCATCAGCTGGTAAGATTATGCTAACACTATTCTGGGACATGGAAGGTGTAGTAACCGTACATTTCATCCCAAGAAGCAAAAATGTGAACAGTGAGAACTGTGGTGATGTATTGCGAACCAAATTGGAACTTGCAATCAAATCCAAACGTCGTGGAAAACTGGGAAAAGGTGTGATACTGAAGCAAGATAACGCTTGACCACATTCTTTCCAATGGACAGCCGAAACAATAACTGAGTTGGGATTCGAAGTGCTGGAACACTCGCCAAACAGACCAGATCTGGCTCCAAGCGATTTTCATATATTTGGATCATTGAAGAAAGCGCTAAGGGTAAGAAGATTTGCAACTGATGAAGAAGGCATTGATGTGGTGTAAAACTGGTTACAGATATAACTGAAAACCTTTTTCTCCGACGGAATCAAAAAAGCTTGTGAAACGTTTGGAAAAGTGCGTCGAAGTCCAAGGGGGTTAAGCAGAAAAATTATGTATGTTTCAGTTTTCTATTATTAAAATAAATGCATCTCTTCTGAAATGTCTTTTTTTTTTTGGCTCTCCCTTCTACAATTCAGGACAATAAAAAGTCAGCATTCAGAGGGGGCACGCACGCACGCACGCACACACACACACACAATGAAAAAACAAACAAACAGTATTTTCTTCCTACTAAAACACACTAAGAAGTAACAATAGGATTACAACTTTGAAACCAAACCTTAATCTTCTTAATATTTGTTAATTTTCCCCCCATCCTCTTGAATGCCCAATTTGTTTGTTTACAGGGGAAGCTATAATTTGATGAAGGGACATAGATAGTATACATGAGCTCAGCATGAAAGTAAAAATTTCCAAGGGAATTTCCATTACTAAATGATGCAAGGGTTGATGCTAAGCAATTACTTTCACTTCTGGTTTAATCTAGCGGTGAGAAGAGGGACAGTGATGAAAAATGGATGTCACCACCGTTACCCGAATCCCTAGGGCAGTAGACTCGAGTATCATGGTTTTTACTTGTTTGCGTAGGAGTAAGCGTTTTCCAGAAGAATAGACAGTTTTCTGCGAAAGGGTTTTTTTGAGAAGTAGCAGAATAAAAAGGAAAGTAAAAAGAATTCGATGCTAATGTAACTAGCACCGAGGCAAACTATTTCACATCGACAAAAAAAGGAAAGAGATTTGTTTTATTTATATTAACGCTTCCTAATATTTTTGGTTTGTTGTTGAATATAGATATACTGGTATTTTCATAGCTGATCACAAGGAAAGAAAGTAAAAAGCTCAAGCAAGAGAAGAGAAGTTTGAAATTTGAATATAAATATTACATTTTTTTGGATGGAATAATCGTTTTAAAATGAAAGATTTATTTATAAATATTATATTCGTTTGGAAATAATTAGCTAATTGAAAAGGAAATGTATATTATTTGTATTGTTTTGATAGTGATTAGATACCTGCATTTTGTTTATATAAGCAAATGAATTCATGATTTCTTTCATGAAATTTCTTTAAACATTTTCTTTTAAAGGATATTTATTATTGGTTTTATAAATATTTGTGTGCTGTAAAGACAAAAGAAATTGACTATGCAAATCAATCAATATTGGAAATAGCTTACAAATGGCATACTAGTCCATGTTAAGAAATAACCTTCTGCAAATTTTTCAAAAGAACAAAGAGGCCTGAGAGGAAAAGGATAAATAATTAATAATTCAAATAATTTTCTGAAAGTGTTACATATACCCTCAGTTTAGCTAAATTGGGAAGAAAACGAATCCATAAAATTAGGATGTGAACTGTTGATCGTCGAATTTATGAATAAAATCTACAACTTTGTATATCTCTACCAACAATAAAGAATAATATATGTTTGTCTTGGTGTTCTACAAGGCGAACTGCTAGACCTAAATCTCCCACTATAATATACGGATTGATAATGATTTAATTTTGCTGACTGATAATTGGCAGTAACTGAGCGTCATTTTTTCTTAAGCCTAAATTATTTTTCCTTTAATTATGTTAAATCAGACATCACTTTCGCATTAATTTTAGCAAACAAAATAAAATTAGAATTCAAAATTTCTTGAACGCTCAAGATATGTTCTCAAATGATGCATTTACAGATGCTGTAGTGAAGCTGTTATGGGTAACGTGACACCAATCTACAGTTCTTTCAGTTATTATCTAATGCTAATTTTTTTTAGATTAAAATGTCTAGTGGAATCACAGTGATTGAAATTTAGTGAGATACTAAAATATTTATAATGTGATACTTTATTATTATTTCAGCGAGTCTCATATTTCTTCTTTAATGTAAAAATTACCTGCTCATCATGTTGTCAAGCAGTTACTCTGCATGATCAAGTTTCAGAATGAACCAATCGGAGTCAAAATTCTATTGTTAGCTTTATTATTATTTCAATATAAACCAAATTGCATCTAAATAAACTTTCTTTCATGCAAACAACCTGAGACAGATGTATTTATGACATTGAGATTATTTTCATTATTTGATTATTACTAATGCATGTTTATCTACTTCGGTATCAAAAAATGTAATTATTTTTTAGTATTTTGTTTATATTTATCTTATTATATACTATGGGCGATGGTGGCCTGATGGTAAGGTCTCGGCTCGTGAGCCACAGGGTTTCAGGTTCGAGACCAGATTCCACCGAAGAACCATCGTGTAAGGGGGTCTGTTGCACGTTAAATCCGTCAGGGCGAAAAGTCCTCCCGCTGGTGTGGTGTGGTGTGGTATGGAAAGGAGGTGTCGTCCTCGTCATCTGACCGCGGTTCAAAATTACGAAGTCCATCCCAAAATAGCCCTAGTGTTGCTTTACAACAGGACGTAAATATAACTAAGCAAACAAACAAACTTATTATATATTATTATTACTGAATATTATATTTATTTCTACTTTATTATAAAGTGATGATTTCTATATTTATTATAATTCATAGTATTTTTTTACTTCAATACATAATTAGTTATATATATTATCATTATTATATTTATTTTATATAATTTTTGTATTTTATTTATATTTATTTCATTTTTATGCTTTTATTTATAAATATTATATTTATCATAAATAATCAAATTAAAACCAACATTATAAAAGAGATTATGTAGAAATTCCAAAAGGAGTAGAATAAATTTTCTAATGGCAGAATAACTAAGAAATATTTTTATAAAATGGGTATAAACAGATATATAAAAAACAGGTAAAATAAAGACATAAGCGAATTTCTAGTTAAATTAAGATTTCACAGGCCATGGTTATTTCAAAATGTACTCGAAATTTTTTTTGCAGGAATGAAAGTTGTTACTTCAGGGAAAATATCAATGAAACTATTCACATTCTTCTGTTATGCGGAAATATGCGGACTTATGCGGAAATGGAAAAGTTAACTAAGATTTAACAATTTTCAGGACAATCAGGACACCATCCGTCCAGCTTCTTTTGAAAAATATTATTCACAATTCACTAACCATGAAAATGAAGGAATGAGTTTGATTTTACTATTCCTTTCACGGTTGTCCCATTTTATTCTCCCCTCATTTATTGATTTATTATTTTCTTTTTTAATGTTTTTCTATTTAATAGTTTCAACCAAAATCTAAATTGTAATTTTTTTTCATTTTTTTGGCTTTTGTATTCTGCAAGGCCAAACAAATTATCCATTATATTACCGTTACTTCATATATTTTGATTTTTGAAATGACTGAAAAGGGAACTAACTCTCCTTTATCGTTAAAACAATGTTAATATCACTTTTGTGTTTAAACTATTTGGCGATTATATTTAATACAATAAACAATTTTTTTGTATAAAAACGGAAGATCGGAACATTTGTAATCATCATTATACTCGAACTAAAAAAAAGATAGCTTCATTTTACCGGTTGATACAGTTCATAAAACTAAAGAGTTTATGAACAAACACCCAAAATAGACGATACATTATTACAATAATGGATCGTTTAATGTTGAAATGAAAAACAATAAAACTTAGCAAACTGCTTTTCGTATATGCTACGATAAGTAGAGCAAGTCTTTTTTATCGACTGTCTACATTGTTATAAAATTATCATTATTCCCTAAGAATGGGTCCCTATAACCTTACTATTTTCAAAAAACACCTATATATTTTTGCTTTTTTTTATATATTCTTTTAGTATCTTTATTCATATGTTGCAAGAAGCATTGCATTCGCTTCAATAAGTAAGTGTTAGTATCCATTAGATGCCGAATAACATCTCCTCTTTACGGCTACTTGAAGCTAAAAGAAAAAAAAAATATATATGCATTTTGCAGGAAATGTTTTCTGAGTATAGTTCAAGTAACTTTCACCATTTCTTCTTCTATCGTAATGAAAGTAAAATATTTTTTGACTAGTACTCGATAAACAATGTTTTAATATTTCTTTTTATGCTATTAATTGCCACTTAAGATATAATCTCATTAAGAAATTCAGTTATTTTGTGAAGATATTTATATCGTACTGAAAAACAAAGTAGTTATTGAATGTAATTTGACAAAAATCTTAATAAGTAGTAGTCCCAATACGTTTGATTAACAAGTAGTTATTTGTTTCAATCGAAAATGTTTTAATTTTTATGATCTAATCAACGTTTTAAATCGATTTGTTAGAATGATATTGGAGAAAAAAAAATATTCGTATGAAATGGTATAAATTTAATTTTCTGAGAATTATGGCCAGCATTTGCAGAAAAACTTAACTGAACGTCAAATTCTGAAATAATTTACTTAATATGCACCAAAAATGATTTGAATACACTTGATACATTTTTTGAAATTTGCAAATCAATAATCAGTTTGAGTGGTCTCCCCGAACCTTTCTCACATTCTTTCTAATAAAAGTGTTATCCCCAATCATCGGATAAATAAGTGGAAAAAAACTTTGGAAAAGTCAAAGTGTTCATATTTTCATATTCATAATTATCTCTCATGAGAAACGTCGTATTATAATGAAGAAAAAGTGTTATTTGTTTATTAACCTATAAAAGGAATCATCTAAAAATTAAGTTAACGGTGTCGTGGGCGTAATTACAACCACATAAATGAATTTTAAATAATAAGACATGTAAATGAGATTAAGTATATTATAAAAACTACATATATCATGAAAATTATGCATTTTTTTTTTATAAAACATTTTCCTTACTTAGATGTAGATGGTGGTTTTGACATTTTTACTTAATATTTTAGTCAAGTATTACTAATATTATTTTTCTCAGTGCCAATTTCGGTATTTTGAAAGCATTGTACAACCCTTCACATGGTAAGCACGGTCCGTCATCTGTAGAGGGGTAGCCGATCCCAACCATTTCTGTACCCGCATGGCTGGCTAGAACCAACCACCACACCGGAGGCTTTTCATTCTCATATCTGAAATGCACTTCGTTGGGAATAACTTGTCTGGTAAAGTTTCCGATATCATTTACAGCATATTAAAATACAAAAATTATGTTCGGGTTTATTCCCGCTGCATTCAGTAGTCCTTTCAATGAACATTTCAGCTCTTTCTTCCACGCCTTTATTCAATGCAGTCTTCAATGCGCACATTTTCTTTATTATCATCTTCAAATTGTTTTCTTCATTATATAATTGCTTATATCGCGCACCTCATAATAATTAAAATCACCCATTTCTATCATAATTTTTCTCGTTTCATCATTTTTTTTGGGGAGGGGGGAGGGATTATTGTAAAATATATAAAATTATCTTCGCAGAAATAAATAAAATGAATAAAACACTTTGAAACAAAAATTATAACTATGTTAACTTAACAGCAAATTAATTAAATTAATCAAATTTTCTTACTAGAAACAAAAACTATAATTATGGTAACATAACAACAAATTAAATTATTCAAATTGTTTTACGAGAAACAAAAATTATAACTATGGTAACTTAACAACAAATTAAATTAACCAAATTTTCTTACTAGAAACAAAAACTATAATTATGGTAACATAACAACAAATTAAATTATTCAAATTGTTTTACGAGAAACAAAAATTAAAACTATGGTAACTTAACAACAAATTAAATTAACCAAATTTTCTTACTAGAAACAAAAACTATAATTATGGTAACATAACAACAAATTAAATTATTCAAATTGTTTTACGAGAAACAAAAATTATAACTATGGTAACATAACAACAAATTAAATTAACCAAATTGTCTTACTAGAAACAAAAATTATAACTATGGTAACTTAACAGCAAATTAAATTATTCAAATTGTTTTACGAGAAACAAAAAATTATAACTATGGTAACTTAACAACAAATTAAATTAACCAAATTGTCTTACTAGAAACAAAATTATAATTATAGTAACAGCAAATTAAATCTTCACGAAGTAATTTTAAAAAGTTTACACTTATGGCATCATGAGTAAAATATCATCCAAGACAATTTTTTTTTTTTTTTTTGCGAAGCTAACAAAGTACATTTTAAAAGTGGATTTTTATTTAATAGCAGTATCACTACTGACGCCATAAATAATTACAAGAAAAAATCAGTGTAACAAGTAATTCATTTTTTTAATGATACTACACGGGGTGCTTTTTGAATTTTCTCCCATGATACCTTTTAAAGGGAATTAATTTCATGGTATTGGTGAACGAAAGTTATGAAAAATCGATCTTTGTCATAAATCTAGAATTTTCCTGAATTTAATGTTGTGATCTTTGGCGACTGATTTCTGACATAAAATTAAAATATCAGAAAATGAAATATGTATTTTCAACCATTTGAAACTAAATCTTGACATAAAAATACTATTGAAGCCGCATCAGATACTAAATTTCATTTAATTAAATTATTGTATTTTGAGTTATCACATTTCAAGTATGAGAAAGTACAGGCCCACAGATAATCAACTTTTTAAACCATACGGTTTAAAATTTAATTATCAGACTTTAATTATTATCTATATTTCGGATGCTGAGAACGTGAACCAAATTTCATTTATTTAAGTTGCTATATTTTTTAAATCATCGCTTTTATATGCATACAAAAGTGCATAAAATGATGTGGTTAATAAAAGAATAAAAAAGTGCCAAACATTTCTTGTTGCTTGAGATCTTTGAATAATGAATATACAATCTAAAATGTTAAAGCATACTATCTTTACATTTTCTTACAGCAATTGTTATTGTTTATTTTTTAAACGATTCGGCACATTGAATAAAAATTGAAATTTTATGTAATTAGATGCAAAAGAGCCAGAGACTTGTAAAAAAAAGATTTAAGGATGTCTCTAAATTGCAACTAAGCATGAAACTGATGAAGAAAGCATGTAACTGATAAATTCGAATTTCAAAGGAGAAAACTGATTGAATGATATATCATGATTAGGGATTGCAATGCCGGTATACCGGGATACCGAATACCGGTATTTTGAGCCATTTGTACAATTTTGTAATACCGGCATTCACAAGTTTAAATACCGGTTTTTCGATATTTACTAGAATTTTTTAAAATTGTCTCCACTATATGTTCAGGGATCGCCAACATAGCAAAATAGTATACGTTTTTGTTTTTATGTCTCCCTAACGGGCGAAATTAATTAGATAATTAATGGCTTAATTCATTGCTTAAATCTAAATTAGCGAAACATGGATTATCCCTGAAAGAAGATATTGTATCCATAACGACTGATGGAGCAACAGTTATGAAAAAAGTTGGAAAGTTGATGGGTGCAAATCAGCAGTTGTGCTAAGTTCATGGAATTCAGTTAGGAATAATAGATGTATTATACCAAAAAAATAAAGAACAGAAGAATCCAAATACTGTGGATATAGAAACATCGGATTCCAACTTTGAAGAGAGTAAGAGTGAGAGTGATATTGACAATGAAGATAATGACAGTAATTGTTGAAGAAGTTATTGCTAATGAGGATGAAATATTAACCCATCAAGAATTGCTTCCTATAATTTATAAAGTTCGAAAAATTGTTAAGATATTTAAATGTAAAAGTATAAAGCGTTACGTTAAGCGTAAACGTTAAAAGTATATCGCGCATTTGCTAACAGTACCACTAACTATCGTAGATGGCGAAAGAGCGTTTTCGACAGCTAGTATTTTTTGCACAAAAATACTTTTCAGGCTTAATGACAGTACAATCGATGCATTCTGTTTTTTAAGAATCACATTTCAAAAATTTGTATTAGTACCACAGACTGAATAGTGATATTTACAATTTTTTGTGATTTAAATAAATAAGTTGTTCCCTTACTTTTTTGTGATTCTTTATATACTGTTATAATTTATAAGTTACAAATTATTTTTTGTGATATTTACACTTTCTAATAAAACTGGCAAATAAAACAAAGAAACACCTGTGTTTTCTTTCCTTTTCTAAAATTTCTAATACCGTTATTAAAACCGGTATCAAGATCTAAAAAATACCGAATACCGGTATTGTAATTTTGGTCCGGTATTGCAATCCCTAATCATGATATAAAATTTTCCTTTTTGTTTTAAAAAGCTTATATATCTTTATTTTTGCTTTTTTGGGCCATATTTATAATAATAAATAATCAAACATACTTAAATAAAAAAAACTATTAGTAAGTAATCTGTTATTCTGCTTATTAGTGTACCAAATGTATATAATATATTATTCACAGGGTACTTTCTTTTACTGTTTATTTTTCGTTAATTGGTTCAACAGTTTCTGTTGAATCAATTAATAAAACTGTCATTTTAGCTCTTCTTAAAAAGGTCTGCTTAGAAAAACGTGAGCTTCAACGTTTATTAAAGTATGAATCCGAAATGGCGTTTATTTATTTCTATGTTGATTCATTGAAGTTCACCAAACAGTTACCCAAAAGCTTCGGTCGAGGGATAAAATAGCTTAAAGCAAATTATCATAACCAAGTGTATTAAAATAACATAAAGATTATTAAAATTGTAAATAATGCTCCCCATTAATGAAATAACTTCAGGTAAATATTTAATGTAGCAGTTCTTGTTTTCAAACCAGAACTTTTAAGTGAAACAAAATAGTTACTTTCAGTTCAGCAAACAACTATTACATTCAGAATGTTTCGTTAACAAAATATTAACTTCTAAAATCTTTATTAGAAAATTTTAGAATTAGAGTGTATTTGAAATATTCAAGAAGTTACCAAGTTTAAGAAAATATTTTATAAAAGAAAATCTTTCGGCAAGATTTTTGAAACGACTTGAAAGAAATGGTTCTGAATCCTATTCAAATAATAAGATTATCAATTAAGAAACTTCTTTGAAAAATTTATTAATTAATTCAATTGAGAAAAGACTTAAATTTCTAAGATGCACACTTTAGTACCGCATATACAGTAAATATTCTGAAAAATCATATAATAAATTTTTAATAAGCCTATTTGCATGATTTAAAGTAAACCAAAACATTATCTTTAAAATACAAATCTAAATATTAAATCCTTATTAAACAAAAGTTCTTTAATAAACTCTTTAAATTATTTGCCTTTTATATTTGTATAGTCTAGAAGAAAACAATAATCATCACCATTATTTAGAATTGAAAAGCTTTTATTATCTTTATTAAAATAATTTAAAAGTACAGAAAATGGCTGTAAATTTAATTCCTTAATTTATGAATAAATTATGAAAAGTTACATATTTCAAGATAAAAATTTATTTTATTTATTCAGGAGCATATTTTTAAGGTTTCTTTTATGTATTACCTCAATAAAATTTATTTGGAGTCATAATATTCAAGAAAATTGTTTTAGGGATGTGACATGTGCAATGAAAATTTAATGGATTAAAAGAGAGACAAAATTTCAAAATGCAGGGTGTTCTGAAATTTTTTTCCCATGATTATTAAGAAATTATTAAGGAAGAATCATAGGATAAAATAACGTAACGTTTTTACATTGGTGTAGCAAAGTTCTTAACTTTTTAGTCCAAATAATTGAGAAATAGTGATTTCCCATTCACTTGTAGTCAAAACTGCATCAACGAAAGGGAATTTTTTCTTTGGCGAAATGAATTAATATTGGCAATAATTGTTCAGTGACAAGTTTGGAATTATATAAAGGACAGAGTGTTAGCAAGACAATTGAAAATTTAGATGCAATCAAGGTTAGGATCACAGATAGTGTGTCTAGTACGACAACCGAAATGTTAGACAATCTGTGGATAGAATTGGAATGCCGTCTTAATCATAGAGCTATCAAGACTACTTATAGTAAGATTTCTTAACGTAGAGGTTATAGGCATATTTAAAGGATACAATCATATCCCAAATAATAACAATTTTTTTGTAATAATGTTTGTATACAGAGACAGTTTTATGACAATTCTGTGTAAAACTATTAAATAAAATCAGAAACTCATTATTGATATTTTTTGTTTTTCTTTATATATTTTTATCAGCTTAATGAAAATAAAATTTCAAATAAAACCAGGATATACATCTCATACTTAAACACAATCCAATATTTAAGTTTGATTTGATTAAATTATAATCGTTAACAAGGTTTTAGTACAAGGAAAGTTTGTTGTTGTTGTTTCTAATGGCACTTGCCACGGACAAGCTCGCAGACGAAATCAACGATTTTAAGCTGTGGGTGTGTCTCTCGTTTTTTAGTAGCGCCAACTAGGGCAAGAGTTCGTCTTAGCTACTCACGCATCACATTCGCTTGCACAGCCCCTTTTTACAGGGGGGGGGGCACATTCACACATCTCACAGATAGAACAGATGAAGAAGAACCATGCCTGAACCTGAATTTGAACCCAGGAGGCTCAGATCACGGGGAAGATGCGCTACCCTTTGCCAGGACGCCGGCACAAACACAAAAAATTTTTAGAATTAAAACAAATTGAACATTAACAAATTGAATATTAATATTTATGCCCTCCTTATTTACAATATAAAATGATAGCATTAAAAAAACTTTTTCACTTTCCACTAAATGAATATTGGAAGTTGGACATTGAAAATTAATTATAAAACTTACTATTCCAAAAAAAAAAAAAACCTCCTAGGTTTAAGGAACTCTTTTATGTGCTTTTAGAAATACTAAATTTGTCAGAATGTCTCAGAATTAAAAAAAATTCAATTTTTACCCTTCGAACAAAACGGGAAAAAATTAAATCGCTTGAAAAAAATTTACGAATGATTTTACCAATGCTAATCCTTTTGTACTTCTAGCAAACGATAATTTTTCTATATTTTTGCTTCGCCTGCCATAAAAAAATAAAATGCGAATTTAGTATTTTTCAGCCAGTGTACCATTTTCTTATTTTTTCTAATCATTTGTATGCTTTCATGCATTCAACTACGTTTTTTCACCTTTTTTCATGGAAATCTGCTCTTTTCTTTGGAAAATATAAATTTTGACGCTCGAACTGTTCTTCGAATTCAATCAAACAAGCGAAAAAATGATTCCGAATCATTGAGTTAATTGACTTTCGCTTCGATGATATCTGACGAGAACAAAAATATAATTTTCTGTTATTTTGGTATTATTTCTTTCGAAATCAATAAATGCGCAGTTTTATTTCCGATAAAAGTTTTATTTTTGTTGAAATAATTGCTTTTATGTGAGCTCATTGTACTGAAAGAAAAGAAAATAGAATAATCCAAATAGAAAAACTTCCTCAAGTAGATTTTTTTTTTACGCTTGAGGAACTGTGATTTGTTTTCAAAAATGAATGGAAAATCCTGTGAAAAATATTTAATTCGAATAGCGTTTTGTAACAGCAGATATAACAATAAAGTTAAAACGATATCATCTACAGGCGTGATATTTTTTTCCTGGTGAGAAATTTTTAAAACACATTCAAGGAAAAATTATGATTCTTTAAAAGCTCATTAGCATTATTTTTCATTTTTTTAAACTGTTGGTGGAATGAAGATCATTATGATTCGTGCAGTGGAAGCAAGAGGACCCATGTTTTCGGCAACATTTCTTTAATGATCACATTTCACATAAAACACTAAAGCAAGTCAAGACATCAACGCACTCCTTAACAGAACAGCATCTCATTTCATTATTTACAACCGCAATGCACTGTGGGATGCGTACCTAATCAGGCATCGCCATCTATTATCCAAAAGTGAAGATAGAGTAATGCGACTTCTACAAACTGAAGAATTGATTAAGATAGTTTGATAAAAATTATTTATCTGATTACTAAAATTTCCAACAATTTAAATGATGTTTCTTATAAGTTCAACTATTAATCTTAAAATATTATTTATAAAACGAACATTTTAAATATATTTAAAACAATATATAGTTTCTTACAAGTTTAAATGCAACCATGTAGTTTGTTTTATTTTTCTGATCATAATTGTTCTTTAAAATTAATGATTGGTTAACATAATTATTTTTAATCCCTAATGTGATCGAATTGCATATGACACACATCATATTGTTACAAAAATTTTCTTCTGCTACAAATACCGCCACTCAATTGTAATGACGCAGCGTATTTAATCTCTAATAGTTCAGCAGCTTGCTTGCTGTCTGATCCTCTAATTTCTCTTATTTGTCGGCGACTCCGACTCCTCTCACACACACACAACTTTTGACGATCCACACAACTTCTTCCGATACACACGACTTCCTCAGCTGGTTGATGGTTGGGTTGACGGGGCGCCTAGCCCCGGCAGGGGCTTATCCCCGGTAAAACGACTTCCTCAGCTTCAGATTGCCCATCTTTTATAGTTCCGGGAGGCGGGGCTAGAATCTTCAGACCAATCAGGGTGTACCTGGCTGTATCTCGGGTCTTAGTGGATGGATCGTGAAAGTTCTCGAACTTTCCAGTAGTATCCATTTAGTCGCCAAACCCGCCAAATTCAACGCCAAGTCGCCAAATGATCGTTAATCGCCAACCTCTGAGTTCATTGACACGGCACCCGCTCAGCACATACAGGACAGATCGTACAACGGTCTTTCTTAGGATGACACTATTCGTCTTGCTGGGAAGCAAAATTACAGGTTTGTAACAATATTCATTCAATTTCACTTTCAGATATCCTATCATATTTCCCTTCACTATCGCATGTAAAGGAGCATAAAAATATACATTATGATATAATGCAGGTAATACAGAAATGTATGACAATGAGTATTGAAAAGGAGAAAGACATTTTTTTTTTTTTTGCCATAAAACTTTCAAAAACCGCTCTTAACAACTGCAGCATTGGTCACAAATTACCCTTTTGGCATCATTTTCGCTCACACCTTCCTTACAAAACCTGTTTCTGATGCTATTTTCATTAATCGTTCTTTTAAATTAATGATTGGTTAAAAGAATTGTTTTGAAACCTTGATGAGATCTAAGTGTATCTCACATATATCATATTCAATCAATTTTACTTTCATATATGTTCAAATATTTTTCTTCATCTTCGCAGATAAAGGGATAGAAAGATATACATTATGATGTTGTGGCGGGTTGGCGATGAGCGAGGATAGAACCTGGGATCTTGTGGTTCGCAGCCCAGTAACATAACCACGATATAAAAGCAATTGCTCAGGTAGCGTAGTTGTTAACTGGCATATATGCTACTCACTACAGACTCTCCCTCCAGTGAGTCGGAGATGAGACGAACGATATGACTGTCGATGAAGCTATTGATTCTAATGCGCCTGTACCCATTTGAGTAACGCCAAGCGTTATGGCGAGCGCGTGTGGATGAGTGGCTGCTAATGCTGTTGCGCCAAGTGAGTCTGACGACTTTGGTTGCTGCGTCAAGTGAGTCTGACGACTTTGGTTGTGGATAGATGGCGCCACAACAGCTGTACGAAGGTTGAAGATTCATCGTCCGAGGTCACCAATGTGGCGGATTGTTAGGATGAGCGAGGATAGAACCTGGGATCTTGTGGTTCGCAGCCCAGTAACATAACCACGATATAAAAGCAATTGCTCAGGTAGCGTAGTTGTTAACTGGCTTATATGCTATTCACTACAATGTCATGCAGGTAAACCAGAAACATATGAGAATGAGTCTTGAAAGGAAGAAAGACATTGTTTGCCATAAAACTTTTGAAAATTACTTTTAACCAGTTAACAGTTTCGACTTCTTCGGAAAATGAGTATCTAAATTGTCGTAAACATATGTATTATATAAATATTATATAACTATAATAATAAGTATAATAACATAATTTAATTATAAATATTATAATTAAACAAATATTATATAAATATAATGATTGTCATTGAATAAACTCGTCATAGTGAAAAATATTTTTCCCATGACGAGTATACTCGTCAAAAACAGTTAACTGGTTATCAACCGCAGCACTGTTCACAAATTACCTTTTGGTCACCATATTCACTCTTATCTTCCTAACGAAACATTTTTGTTACGAATAGTTTCACCATGATTTTAAATTCCCCCCTTTTAGAAATGTAAGATATTAAATACAAAAGGAAGGAGATTATAATTAAAATCTTGTGAAGTTTTCACCTCTGAATCTTTGAAAAAACAAATTCGCTAAAAAGCTATTATCACGAAATATTTTATCCTGGAACCACTCACCTTTTTCCAATGGAATTCAGTAAACCGTTGCGAAAACTCTTTTATCCCTTCACTTTTTTCATTTAAGAGAAGAGACATTTTAGTGCGATTGTTACAGGAAACTTAACGCTTAAATACAATTCTTTATTAGTAGCATTTTAGATAAAATGTTATAGAAATTCTTCGTGATCGATAAATGATTAGCCATTTCAACCCTCTTTTGTGTGAGTGCTTTTCAGAAATAACTTTCAGTATAATTGAAAGATATCGCTTTGTTCGTAAAGCCTTAGGACATTTGTGATGGCAAAAAGCTGTCTGCCATTAGCTGCTATTATTATGGAAAAAAGATAGTTCTTCGATGACTTTCCTAACTTCCCTAATATCGCCATAAAGCAACTTTTCTTTTGATTACTAAAGCAATATGTTGCAAGTTTTATTTGCACATTACCTGCAATACTTTCTTGATTATTAAAAGTAATAATCACAATGAATTTTTCTAGAAAGTTATCTAATTTTCTCTGCATTAACGATTAGTTTAAATTCAATTTGCGAATCAACTAAATATTGTTTGTTTTCTCTCATAAGAGGCATGCGAGTGAGAAAATATTGCAGTCGTTAGAAAATTTGACCTTTGATATTTCGATGAATCTGCATATTTTAGTTCTCCTTTAGCCCATGTAAACTATTTTAGAAATAATACCTAATCTGAATGCAAGATAATTAAAAAAATCAACGAGTTAGATAAATGAAATGCACTGTGCTACGAATTGCAGTAAAATATACAGGAATGTATAAATTTGATTGGACCCAATTGATCACAAGGAAGAAATCCAAAATATTATGTATTCAAAATATTATAAAGTGAAATACAAAAAAGGCTATATAGCAAAGGAATGCGAGAAAAAAACCCGATTTCGCTTATTTTATTCCAGGTTTCGTTTAATTAATTAATTTACTTGCTTTAACCTAATATACCTAAGAGTTTCTCATTAAACACATTAAGCTATGTAATTTAGCTTACAAATTATATCCTTTAGGTATAATATTTATCAAATTCCTGTGGTTACAGTTACAAGCTTTAACTTTACATAATTTCTTGTTAAAACAAAAGCACGAATTTATTTAATTTTAATCAGCTAATAGACGTTCATAATTGACAAGCCTAGCACAATCAAAACTTGCAAAATGGATTTGTGCATATATTCAGTTCCAGACGAAAATTAGTTGCTTACAGCTCCGAAAAGGGGCACAGTGCTAAAAAGTCATTAATAACTCAATGCATTTCAAAATCCAGAATTTCATTAGAAATGTATTTATTGTACTTTGTGATATTCGTATGTTTGGTGAGTTTTTTGATATAGTGTCGTTTAAACTGTTTCATACGTGATAAATAAGGAATGAAATTCTTGAGAAAAATGTTTTAAAGGAGATTGGAACCTTTAGTTTGAAATATTGTAGAAAATAATGTTTGATGTTTGATTCGTCTATCCTATTTTATTTTTTAAAATTTGACCCATTTATTTTATTAATTAAAATGTTCTTAAAATATTCGAAATATAAGTGATTGTAAGTTTAGCGATTATCAACAAATTAAGCAAACCCTTTTTTAAAACAGCAAATTACAACTACAGGGTGCCCTATTTGTGTGAAAAACTGGATAGGCATTTCAATTATGCGTCAACAGGTGCCATCTCCCCGTTATTGCTCTGAAGTAAGGGACAATTTCATTCTGTTTCTGTATATGAAACATTTCTGAAAATGAAATTTCTGTTCATTCTGTTTCTGTAAATGAAAAACTTAAACTAAAATGAAAAAACTTTGAGGCAATAGAATTTTTACCTTAGCTGGGTACATAGAGTTGAACTGATCGTAGAAAAAAAATTCATAATACTATCGGGAAGGATATCTGGTTAAGGCAATTTAAGGAACAAACATCTTTCGTAAATGAAATTTGTTTTTAATGTATATCGTAATTTATAGAATTTTCAATTTTTTTTAAAATAGGTAATTTTTATTAAAAATTTTAGGAATTAAAACAAAATCTAATTTGGCTATGTTTTCCATATCATCTAGGATTACAATTACAACATTTCATCAAAAGTTAAAACAAGTATAGCCATAATACTTTTTTCTAATCAATTTTAATTCATTGATTTCTTGATGAGTACAGATTTTATTTTGCATATCTGTGGCACATAGGGAAAATATTGATTCTTTGCTTTCTCGTCATATAAATTGCCTTAACCAGGAACCAAATTAAAAAAATGCTAAAGAAATATAATTTTTTTTGCAGCACAAATTTTTATAAAATTGTTTGCAGCAAACTTTCTACTTAGTCTCTCTCCTTTTTTTTAGAGCGTCTTTATTCTAAATTAATTCGTTTCTATTACCAATGTAAATTCTGCAGGTAATATCATGGCCGTGAAAATAGATATGCTTTCTCGCCATCAATTCCACGTGTCAAGTGAAAATGATCCCTTCGGTGCCCTTGTCCAAGGTCAACCCGAGTATTTAATTGACACGTGGCCGAAAATCCCATGTTATATAAGACTAGTGATCATTTGTTTCGTCTCTTCCTTACTTCTGCTTTTGTTCCGTGCTGTTGTGGACGTGTTTTGTCAGCGCCTGCTTGTAAATAAAATTGCCTTCCCGAAATGGATTAAAATGAATTTAAAATTGTAAAATATATTTCTTCTGTGTTTTCGAACCTGCATTCTGCTTCAAACAAATGCTTATATATATATATATATATATATATATATATATTGTTGAGCAAAGCAGTAAATATTAATAGTATATTGATAACAACAAACTTTGGCCACATGGAATATCTCTGAACTATAGATATCCGCCTTTTGACTGTTAGGACTCTTTATTTTTATATATAAATAGACAATCACATCGAGGGATTTCTGAGAGACGAGGACAATTTTTGTTAATAATTTGAGATGTAAAAGATAAATGTCATTGGGTGTAAGAAGAGTTACACTATCAGTATTACCCATTTACGATGCATTTTTATTGGATAAATTAGTCCTGAATTTCTGCAAAATTTCTAGCAAAATGTTGCGAAATAATTATATTAATATATTTGTGTTCTTATTGATAAATCTCAAACTTATTTAATGAATCCATTGGATAATTTATTTAAATAGTTTCTGCGTCAATGAAAAAAATAAAAGACAGTGCCATAACGTTTTCTCAAATATATTGCTCGCTTATGCTTTGATGTTTTCAGAATTGTGATGATTAAAATACAATATCAAGAGCAATCGATCTAGGTGTTCTAGCAAGACGGAGGGTGGTGGCATGAAAACGATGATTCATAATATATCTAGGGATCATAATTTTTCATATGAAGTAAATGTTTTTGAAATCTGTTCTATGGTTTGAACTGGCGAAATCTGTCTTTTTCCCCATAGAGAAAATAATTTGAAATAGTGTTATTACGATATCTGTCAGAAACAGAGGGCTCAGAAGAGCTGGTAACCCTTGATAACATAATTAGAGGCCTTGAGCTTTCATAAAAAATAAAAAATGGCGAAATTCAATCAGAGGTTGGGTTTAGGTGATTGATTTTGCCTTATTATTTTTAAATGTATAGACAAGCAATTTTTTAAGCAAAAACAGGATATTATAAATTTCTAATAAAATTTACCTTTAAAACAGTAACTAGTTTTATATTATTAGTTGGTAAATCTCATAAGAAGAAAGGTAGTAAAAACAGATAACCAAAACATTGCATAAAATTGTTATTGTAAACATGTGTAAAATATTTTTTTATATTGGCTATAAAAACAGAAAAGTATTATCCAGTTTTTTATCACATTAAACTTAGTAAACAGCTTTTATTATATATAAAAAAAGATATTTTCGTTTTTAAAATTATTTCTATGAATTTTTTTTTAAACAAATGAAGCCACAATAACTATCGTATCTTTCAAAAGCTCCTTGTTTTCTTCATTTTTTTCTTTGTTTACAATCTTTATCTATCTTTTGCAGGAAGCATCGCTGTCTTTACAAAAACATGTGCTATGCATCGATTAATTTTCAAACAACATTTTTTTCTTCTTTTATTATACCTACTTGAAAATGGAGGATAAAAATAATATGTTCCAGGAAATATTTTCCAAGTAAATTTCAAGTGATTTTTTTTATCTCCTCTTCTTTTTAAATGAAAGTTTAGTACTTTCTTGTTTTGCATTATTAATTCTCACTCCGAATATAATTTTTTTAAACGTTAAGTTCGGTTATTCCTTAGAGTATGATAAAGAAATAAATACATTAAAATTTGAAAAAAAATTAAACATAAAAAGCTTGATAATAATCCTAAATTTTCATATTTTCTCTTTAATTATTTGGTTTTAAAAAATAATTTTATCTTTTCGGAGATCCCAATTAATCCCACATTTTATGTGGATTCACCACATTTGCGTTACAAAAAATGTCCGAATGATATTCAATAAATATAGATTTGTGGAAAAAATGTGACATTTCTGGGCATACAAACTAATTAAAAAATAATTAAAGTGACAAAATTGTTTCGCTAAATTCTCAAACAGTAACGTGCAGGAACTCATCGTACTTTAAATTTATGAAATTAAATAATGAAGTTTGTAGTTATTTATTCGTTACAAGGTTTATTAAATAGCCAACACATCTTTATGATATACAGGATACAAACTCTAATCATCGTCTAATAGCTGATTTTCAAACTATTAAAGATAGACATTTATTTCTGGGCTGCAACATTCTGTAAATGATGTTAAAAATTACATTTTATATTGTTTAAATCAATTACTGCATTGTTGAAGAATTCCGATGTATAAATATGTATATACTGGCCACGTCTGATTAATATTACACAGGCTGTTGACTTCGTTCTTTCTACTCCATATCAACCTGAGAATGTCTATAATTATTGCCACATACTTGGTGCCTGTATTGTAGAGTGACCATGTGTGTTTAAATCAATTATTGCATTGTTGAAGAATTCCGATGTATAAATATGTATATACTGGCCACGTCTGATTAATATTACACAGGCTGTTGACTTCGTTCTTTCTACTCCATATCAACCTGAGAATGTCTATAATTATTGCCACATACTTGGTGCCTGTATTGTAGAGTGACCATGTGTGTTTAAATCAATTATTGCATTGTTGAAGAATTCCGATGTATAAATATGTATATACTGGCCACATCTGATTAATATTACACAGGCTGTTGACTTCGTTCTTTCTACTCCATATCAACCTGAGAATGTCTATAATTATTGCCACATACTTGGTGCCTGTATTGTAGAGTGACCATGTGTGATTACTACGTCACCAAGCAGCAAATAATAGAAGTAACATTCCTATCTTAAAAACAGTTCAGAATATAGGAAAAAAAGTTCTAATAAAATTATAGAATATCTTCTGTAATTCTAATTTAATAATTCTAACCTAATTTTCTATCTACAAAAAAAAAAAAAAAAATCTCGAGATCAATAATGCTGTGAACAAAAGCTTTCATTTAATTGTTTGCTATTTTCTAAATCTCTGAATATTTCACCTTTCGTATAACTCGAAGTTTTTTGTATGAAGATACCTCAAGCAGCAAATATAAATAATTGTCCAACCAACATTTCAGAATCCTAAATGACATTTTACTGATAAGAACAATTATTCCAGAAAAAGATTCCAAATTTACAGTTTAGCTGACGGGGACCACTGAGAACATCGAAAATAAAAGTATTTACTGATAACTAATTGTACCATTTTCAAGATAGGAAACGATAACGCCGTTGCGTATCACAAGATGGCGCTGTGAATGATTTCACCGCGATTTGAATAATCACTTACTGTATCTAGAACACCAAGTTTGTGACAGTAGTTGTTACCGCTCTAAAATTAAATTGGAGTAATAAAGCTTTAGTTCACATCCCGTATAAGAAAATATTTTTGACGTATTATCTTTTTAGACAAATAAACAAAAAAATCTTTTCAGCAATCAGAATTGACTAAGTTAAGAAGCTTTTAGCGAAATAAATGACTGCTTGAAGGAAGAACCACACATATGAGTCATGCCATAGAAATGCTCTAAAAATCTAAGAATGATTCTTAAAGATTTATAATTAGATCAATTGTTGTCAAATATGTCTGAAACCGTTACTATTTTGTGTATAAATGGGCCAAATATATTTTATTATAACTCCCAAGGTCTGGGTTTGGAAAAAATAGAATTCGGAATTTTTTAGCAACACACTTATTAATTTTAAGAATAAAAATTGATGTTTTTTTTGTCATTTCAAGCATTTTTGCATTAGAAAATATGGACTAGTTCTAAAAGTTCAGAAATTAGCTATTAGGTTACAATTAGAGTGAACATAATATAAACAATCGTTATTGATTAAATCTTTTTCCTCTGAATTTTTCTCTTTTCTATTCCAGTGTATGATAAGTTAGCGTTTTGTAACAGCAATTATTAAATCCTCAACACTGTTCTCTTGTTTTCGATCTTAGATAAAATAATAACGATTGCTTCGACGCTAATGAAAGAAAACTATTAAGATCCTATATTAAATCAATGAGAAAGGTATTTAAAATTTCCACAGAACTTCATAATCCCAAACGTGCATTCATATAGCGCACCTTCTTTAGAACTGTGATGCTCTGGGTTTTCGAAAATTATCAAGAACTAGTTTAAGATGCAACTGTTATAAGATTAAAAAATACAATTTATAATGTTATAACATATACTTATACGTTTAAAAAATACAAATTAAATTGTTACCACTTACAATATAAAAATTATTATATTGTTTTGATATATAATATAATTATATTGGTTTTAACTTACAAGATTAAAAAAAAATACAAATTATACTATTGAGATTATAATTTTCTTAAATCTTGCACGTATCTGAAAATATGTATAAGATAAATAAAGAATAAAGACAGTTTTAAGTGTAAAATCTACTAGTATTCTAATCATCAATAATAGTGCTATTCACAAAATCGTTTGCTTAAACGAGAAAGAAGCTTTGTACTGTTTGCATCTAATGATTTTTATTTCATTTAAAGCAGTGTAATTTATAACATTTTTTAAAAACTAAATATTAAAAAAATTTCTGTATAATTTTTTAAAATACTATACAATCAATTCTTTTGAAGACCTTTCACAAAGTTTGTTCTTATTAATTTAATTACCACCTTTTTCCGAAATTTGTAAGAAAAGAATCTCGAAAACTTTATTTTATTTGTTTTAATTCACTTCATCAAAAGAAATTTAATTTAAAGTCCTTATTTATAAAAATTATTAAGTTCAATTGAAAAAATCATGAAGTTTTAAAAAATAAATATTAATTATAAAAGTATTTATAAGTTTCATATAATTTTTTTTGTGTATGCATATATGCAGTCAGGTGTTATATTGAATTAAAAATTATTAAAACTAATATTGACAAGTATTTTCGGAAATCCACACAAAATAAAAAATAAACACTTATTAGAAGAAAAATTAAATATTTATTCCAAACTCCTTTCATTCAACTTTTCAAAATCAGCTGCAAATATAAAACAAAATAGCTATTTGAGTTTTACATTATTATATTATTTAAAAAAAAGTCATTTTTAAGAGGGTGGATGAAATGTTTGAAAGTTTGTTCATTGAGTTATATTTTAACTTTGTAAAGGATTTATTTAATTTATTTTGCGTCAAAAAGTCCATTAAGTACAGCTTTTTTTCATATATTTATTCTTTTCTAAAAGAAAAGAGAGAGGGAAAGAGTTTTTGATAGAGAGGTTTTAAATGAATACATAATTCGATTGATTCTATTTTATGGATGCTTGAATTACTACCAACTCCAGATTGTCCTATAAAATAATTTTTTTCGTAAAGTTTTTAAGCAAAAAGAATATTAGAAATATAAGATGCCTGGCAAACTAAATTGTAAAATATTTATTACGTTTTTAAATTTTTAATCACTTTACATCACAATGATACAATATTTAAATACAAATGGGATTAAATTATTGAAAAGAAAACAAGAAAGCAATTAATGAGTCTAAATCCAGAAAGAAAATTTAACTTGTGATTATTATATTATAAAATTTTGATTTTAATCAAATTAAATACGTAATTATAGTGCCAGAAAAGATTGATGAAAAATGTATAAATACAGTAATTTTTTATTTTGAGAAAGTAAAGTATGATTGATTTATTTTCGTTTTCTTCAATATAGTAAGGGGGTTATTACAATCCAACATTTTATTTAACCTACACTGAGTGCATTTAATTCCCTACCTCTCCCAATTTCTTTGTACTAGAGTAAATTATTTTTTTTGCAGTAAATTTAATTAATAATTAATTTTGTACTAAATTTCCAAAAAGACTGATATAGAAAATTATTTGTTTTATTAATTTTTTTTTCAAAAAAGTTCTACTAAGTATATGATCTAATTAATGAATTATTAAACCATTAAAAAAGAAGAAAACAGCTCAACATATATAAACACTTAAACGTAATTTTCTTTCTTATATATTTCTTATATATATATATTCTTTTAGGTTTACTTTTCTTTTTTAATTTTCCTTTTCTTATTGAATTTTTAACAAGCCAATTTTAAAATTAAATTCTAATTCAAGAATCTTTTAAGCTTTAAAAACTTAATAAGCAAAAATTAAATAAAATATACACTTTACTGCAATATATGCTTTTCATTTATATAATTTTAACTATTTATTGTAGACTAACATGCTGACCGACAAGGTTTAAGCTTTTAATTCGGACCTTCAACTTAAATAACCCCTATTACTTTGCTCTCGCTTAACTGTAACAGAAAAGGGTTCATCCAATTAAATAGTTTGTAAGCAAATTGAACAGTCCAGGTAGCACATCCCCATGCATAATATTATATTATATCATTTAATATTCAACAATATTGTTACGAAATTTCCGGAAATAGTGGAAGTTATATGGTGTGAAGAACGCTCAATCACCAGGCGGCAATAGAAAATAAAACAACGACGTTTATTTACACGAAGACACACAGGACAGCCCAAAGACGACAACTATATACAGCACAGGAGACGATTATCTTCAGCATACACAGCAGCATATAACAAGACTCTACTGCAGACAGTAGCGCACAGCTTAGCTCAGCACTAGCTTCACTCCGTCGCTGCTCCGCTTATCCCTGGAAGGCCAGTTCTTTATCATCGATTCCGACTACTCTCCTCTGTCGCTTCCGACTACGACTCCTCAATTCACGACACGACTCCCCGGCAGCTGCAGCTCCTTCCTTTTATAGGTCTCAGGAGGCGGGGCTAGACGCCTCTCAACCAATCAGGAGCGTTCGGGGCGTATCTGGGCTCCTACTGGACGGCTCGGGAAAATTCTCGATGTTTCGGGTATAATCTATTTTGGCGCCAAAGTCGCCAAATTCGTCGCCAAGTCGTCAAATGGTCGCCAAGTTTGTCGCTAAGCTCTGGAACCTCCGACGCGACACCGGACTCCGTCCAATACAGATGACTGTAAAACATTCTTTCCGATGGTGGAACCAACTATGCTGGGAAGCAGCATTACAGATTCGTAACAATATTATGCAATATTGCGATTATTGTTTAATATCATACAATATTGTACAATATATATGTGGTACTAGGGAGTTGATGTGGATCACATGTAGTCAACCCATGAAAAAACAGTTAGATTTTGCTTAAATTTTTTAAATCCGAATTTAAATGAAATTGATGAAGATTTTGTAAACTAGCTTGAATGTTTTTCTCAAGACTTTTTCCCAATAAAGGGTGTTATCCAGAACGCCTTGATAGCACTGGAATACAATAGTTACGAAATATTAACTTCTGAAGTGAATTCAGGAGTTTTACTGAATTTACCATCCTTGGCGAGTTATTTGGCGATTAATCCCTGTCATACGGTTAATAGTATTCGAAAATGGAATTTGTGTTTTAGATTCGTTCTTCGCACCCGATTGAAACAACAATTTGATACAAAACTACACTTGTGGTTACAAAATCCCATACCAAATTTGTAATATATTTTATTTGCATTTAAGTTATTCGGTTTTGAATCATTGCATCCACATGCGTCCAGAAGGACAGACCAACGGACAATGAATCCTTTGTTGGATTTCACTCGAAATTCGATTTGTGCATAGATCATAAATGTTAATTCTTCGTACCAAATTTTATCCATCTAGCTTTCTTCGCTTTGTAGTTATCTTCTTAACTTATATTCGAAGAGCCAAATACACAGATTTGACTCATATTTGATAGAAATCTACAAATTTGATGCAAATGTCGCATACCAAAATTCATCCATCTAGCTCAAAGTGATTTTGAGTTATCTTTGTCACAGATAGAATGCGTTTTAACTCAAGAAGTATAAAACGTGGAGATACATCAAATTCTCGAATATCGAATTTTTGACGATTACTATACGTTCTCTATACTACGTGTACTATTACGATAAATTTCTGACATTCATTGAATCTACCTGCTAGATGATTGATTCTGATTTGTTAAAAATTCCGGCCCATTTTCCATTTCGAATATCATAATCTGATTCAACAGAATCAATTGAGTATTTAAAAAAAGGCGATGTCACATAAAGAACGCTAATAATATAAGTTTCTAAAAGCTATGCAAATGCTCTTCTTTCAAACTTTTTTGTTTATATTATGTCTGAAATCTTTTATTTTTATATAGTGGAAAAGCGATTTAATATTTAAAAGGAGTCTTTTGAATCAGCTCACTCTCGAATCGATCCCATTTGTGCGTATTAATCAATCATGCTATGTAAAAGTGAGATGGATTGCTCATAAGGTAGCTTAATGATGATAAAAAGTATAAGTACCTATGAAAAGTTTAAGCATTGGCTACAAAAATAGATACTTTGCTGTTCCATACGTCAAGAAAGATTATCTTAAATGTTTCCCTTAAAATTATGATAGCTAAAGAGATTTTAATATTTGTCGAAACAGTGACAGTCGATAAAGTGGTTTTAAAGGGCACAGGCGCATTTGTCTTAGTTAAGTCTCGAAAACAATTTTTCCCTTTTTATTTCACAGTTCCATAGTTTCACAGAAAGTGGGGAGAACGGGAATATGCTTTTGTTATTTACCCTTGTTGTGTCACTGTCCATTTAAATTGACGTGGAAAGATATTTGGAATAAGCAAATACATACCAAATAATGCAAATGAACCCATTTCCATGCGAGATGTTTTAAACTTTCGCTCGGCAAATATTAAATTCATTCGTCTGTGTGTCTGACATACGTTTTACTCCTACATGCACTTGTTATATACTGTCAGGTATGTGGGCATTTATTTATTTGAAATTCTGTTTATCATATAAAAAAACCCGGAGGCAACGCGAAACGAAGATGAGAAGCTTCCGGCATGGTGATTGGTTCTCGCCATCCTGAAAGGTACAAGAAAAGCTGGGAGTCTGGCTCCTCCCATCGATGACGAGACTCACTTCCTCAGGGAAGGGTTGGGCCGTTGCCGGTGATGCCCCTTCCGACTCAACCCTAGTTCCCGCCAGTGTTGCTGTAGCGGCAGTCTGGTCATTCAGTTTTTTTTTTTATGTGTGCCTTCGGGCTGCTTGGAGAGTCAGTGATATGACTTACATAGCTATCCATATTTAAAAAGCTTTAAATATTTTTGCCATCATATACCAAGGGTAGGTGAATTTGGGTCCCTTCAATTATGCAGTACAATATGTTTCATAAATCAAAAAAGAGTAGTAGAAAAGTTTCTGTGGTCGATAAAAAAAATCACAGGCAAATTCATTTGGCTTTGAAAAATATGCGGAATTTCTGTGGCAGATTGTTATGAGCAAGGATCGAACCTGCGACGCTAGGCTACATATCCGAGGAACATTACCACTAAACAAAAGTGATTGCCTCTGTCCAGAGGCTGTTAACTGGCTTATGAAGCTAGCGCCAGATTTCTAACTTATTCACTCCTGTGACAGTATTAATTTATAACGATCTATATTTTTGATCGATTTGAACGATATCGCACCATTTTTACTAAACCTACTTAGAAAATCCGAGTAGAATGAAAATGGCAGGAAAACAATTTTTTGGAAAATGACTATGGATGGAGGGGGTGGTAGTGTTGAAATATCGATGAAAAATCTCGCAATCATTTTTGGATCACAGAAGGATTACCTCAATATGAGCCTGTCGGTGACTTGAATGCATGTATTCGGTGATTCGGATTATTAATCACTTCATGAGTTCTGTAGATGCATAGCTGTTTTCTTTCAGGAAGTACTTCCTATTGATATGAGAAATATTTGACATCATTATTGTTCCAATCGAGATATTTGAAGTCATTCGTATTCTCTGAATGTATGAATAGCAACAGAAGAGATAAATAGATAGATGTTCTGCGTGAGTTGACTGCAATTTTTACAGAAAAAATCGCCTTCTCACAGCTCCAGAATTTTGTAATTTTGTCTATACTTTCACAAATTTTAAAGTATTGTAAAGTAAAGTATTCACAAATGTAAAATATTTTAAAGTATCATGATTCAGATTAATCCGTGGAAATAAATACTTGGTTGTAGGTTTGCTTAGATATAATTTGTTTCAATACTTCATATTACGAAACGTATAATATATTGTTACAGAAAAATTCGTATAATTGGCTTATAAGAAGAAAAAGTTCAACAAACACAATAAATGACAACGCTTTATTCAGAGTGATAGCACGGGTATAAAAACCCAGTCATACACAACAACAGCACTTGCAGTAATCAGCAGCGTACAAGGAACAATTATAATAATAGAAAATGCTGATAGAGAAATTTGGAGAATGATAATAAGAGGGGGGGGGGGTTATAGGGAATTCAATGATCACAAAGAAATAAACTCTTCAAAGAGAGAATTCCATCATTTACTCCTTCAATTGAATTAACTTTTCATCTTCTCATCTGTACGCTTCTGTTTTTATAGCTCCAGTGAAAGAATAACGAATTTTCAAGAACAAATGGTGGATTCAATTTTTAAAAAGGGTATTAGCAAGATTCGAGTATATTCAGTAACCTTGATTTTTGTGGCCAGATTCGCCCCCAAGTTTGTCGTCAAGACCGAAATAAATTATCATATATCCATTCCGCTGATATTATTAACATATCTATTGAATTCTCTCCTTTAACATGAAATGAACATCGTATTATAAGTTCGTAACAGAATCCTGCATGATTGATTTCAGCAAAATACCCTGAATTTATTGGCGATCATACACGTTCATGTATCTCCTTTTGGATTTAATGATTTCCCTATAGGTAAAACCATGCTTAAATAGTCTTTTTAAAGATAATTTTATTTTTAATTCCTCAAATTGAATGCGTTCACTATATATTCAATTCATGTAGCCATCTAGATTTTAAAAAATGTAAACAATTTTAAATTTCTGTATCAGTAAAATTAATTTTTTTCCTAAGATTTTAGAATTTATCTTTTAGTAATTTTTAATAATTTTGTCAGTTGCTTCGACATTCTTTCTTTTTGTATTAGACATTGTATCATTTTACAATGAATATAGTGCATCATTATCTCATATTGTTGCTATTAAATTTTAAGTTCCAATACAATATAAGCTACCACCATGCTGCAAATACGCATGTAACGATCAATTTTATAAAAGCAATGCAAGCCATATATTAAGAAGACTTTATAAAAATGAAATAAAAACTAAAATAGCAATGAATTTCTTCAAATGATTTCTGCTGTTTTAACCCTTTCTAAGGCCATAGGAAGTATGCTTCCCACCAAATTTATCAATCTTTGTATGAAATTATGTAGATTGGCATAAGTTCTGACAATTTTTTTTAGAAAGACAGAAACTTAGATGCTTCAGTTCTTTATCTTACACAAAATGATGTGTCTTGATTTGTTATTTAATTATTAATTAACCAAATTAATTAATGAATCAAATTAAATTTATCTAATAAGTTAAATGAATCCCTTTTCTTATTCTAATTTCAGGCCTAAAAATATTTAAACATAATATGACTAGAAAAAAATGGCCCTTTAAATGATTAAAAAATATTTATCAGTTTGTGATTTTCCCAAGTTTTTCTTTTAGAATTTAAGAAAAGAAACGAAATGTTTAAGTGATGGCAGCACAAAACATTAGACGAATATGCGTTTTTTCTATAATTTATGATGAAAACGAGAAACCAGTAGAATCTTGTGATTAAAAAGAAAATAATTATAAAAAATCCAGGATGGTAATTTCTGCCTTTGGAAACAATTCCTAAATTTTCATTAATAACTTTTATTAAAAGACATATTCATGGTAAATAATTGAAATCAAAAGTCTGACTTAGCACAGAATATTGAAAAATAATAATTATTAATCTTTAGATCTTCAATATTTTTTTCCCTTTATTATCCTGGACACTTCAGTTTGTTTCCTTTGAAGTAGCAGACAAGACCTTTGAAAGAAGAGCTTTGTGTGATGAGATTCTAAAATTCCTCCGATTTTAAGCTCCTTTTTTAAAAGTCTTGTCAAAGGATTTTTTTTCTTATTGCATAAGAGCACGAAATCACTTTTTGTCAAAGAATTAATCAAATTTCTTCTTAAAAGTTGGATTTCTGATTTAAAGTAAAAGCTAATATTATTTTTTAGTTAAGAACTAAAGTCTTGATCACTCTACATTGAACATTTTATGAAAAAAAATTTATTTAGTTCAAATGAAATTTTTTTATGTTAATATTTTTTGCATTTCAAGGTTAAGTATCAGTACAATTTTCAATCTGAGTGGTTTTTATTATGTTTTCCTGTGGAATAAAATCGTTTTGATATCAAAGTGATAAAAAGATTGGTCTAAGAAAAATCAATATGAGATTTTTAAATAATTTCCATTTTCTGTTCTACAGAATAAAATCTGAAGAATCGGAAAATTGGAAAGATGCATTTAAGGAGCTTTAAAGTTTAGATGATCGAATCGAATAAATCAAAGTTAAAAATTGAAACCTTAACAGCTACTGGAATTATGTAACTCAATTCCCTTATAACTTCGTGCGCGCGCACACACACACACACAGAGAGAGAGAGAGAGAGAGAGAGAGAGAGAGAGAGAGACAGAGTGAGAGAGACAGACAGACAGAGAGCGAGAGAGAGAGACAGAGAGAGAGAGAGACAGAGAGAGAGAGAGACAGAGAGAGAGAGAGCGAGAGTGAGACAGAGAGAGACAGACAGACAGAGTGAGAGAGAGAGAGAAGGACAGAGAGAGAGAGAGAGAGAGAGAGAGAGAGAGAGAGAGAGAGAGAGAGAGAGAGAGAGAGAGAGAGAAATACGACAACAACAACAGATAAAAGATGGATACACACACACACACAAAAAGAGAGACAATGGGAGAGAAATAGGACAACAAAAAATATGGAGTCAATCATGCTATAAAAATTATAAAAAAAATGTTTTGGAAACAGTACTTTCAAATAAATATTTTTTTATCCTGGCGATTTAAAGCTTTCCTGAAATAGGAGTTATTGTGCAATAATAAAATAAAATTCGTTGCATTTGTTTTTTGCATCGAAATTTATTTTTCTGCATTTAAAACAAAACATAAAACAATTTTCTGGAAACAATCATCATTTATTACAATAGACACTTATATTAATTATTGTATCTTCTGAATTTTAACTGTCAAATTAATAATTAATGCTGAGCAACGTTCTCATTAGAATGACAAGAATTTCACATTATAGACACTCTATATTTCTGTAAATAATAAAATGAATTGTATGATACCATGGGATGTTGAAGTATATTCAATAACTGATCATATTTGGCCTCTTAAGAACTGCCCTTTAACCACCAATTTAAATAACCAAACTTTTACATAATGAACATTAACATTGAACATTTTTTCAAGGTAGGTAACTACATTAAAAATACAATTTTTTGCAAAATTATGATTTTTTAAAAAAGAATTTAATATTCTTAATGTTTCAATAGGTTTCTTTAAAAACTGGTAGAATTTTGTTTTTAAGTCTTTTTTTTAGGGGGGGGGGAGGGAAATTAAATGCTTTTTATGTTTGTATTTGCATATGTTTTAATGCTATTTCACATCTTAAGATGCTATTTTCTCAAATATAGATTATGACAGAATTTTTTTTACGAAAAATTTCCTAAATTAAAATTTAATGCATATGTTTTATTAAAATTTGGCATAATGATTTCTCAATATGTTTTACAGTTCCTGTACTAGAGCATAAGTAATTTATTCATTTAGAAATATTTCACAGTTGTTTTAGCGCATGACAAATGTGAAAAAATGTAACATTTCATTTTATTTATCAGTCAAAAGCCACTTTTTTAAGAATAGACAGAAATACACTTTATTTTTTTTTGTTCAGGAAGTAGATAACATACTTCTTAAGTAGTTTGCAAAATTTTAAGCAAATCATTTGATAAACTTCTAAACTAGAAGATTTTTGCTTTATACCTCTCTTTAGCCTAAAAAGGCCTTTTCCAATTAAAACACACACACACACACTTTTACCCCTTAATTTTGGTTTCATAGATGTTTTACAAACTTTTTTTATGCAAATATTCAAAAATATAACAATTTTCGAATGTTTTTTCAAAAAAATTCTTACCTAACGTAGTCACATATCTCAAGTAGATGATATCATAGTATATTTCAAAAATTATTTCAGACTAAATCATTTTAGATATTTTTCTGTTTTGAATAATTATTTGAAGCATATTTGCCAAAAAACATTGAATTTGTTGGCAAGGATCATTTAAATCAAAATATTCTATCGATTCTTACTTTTATACAATATCTACAGTTCCTATATTTCTTGAAAATGGGTTACACCTCATGAAATAATACCACTAAGAACAAATAGAAACAGACATTCCTACCAGAATATCCACTAAGAAAAAGTAACCTCATTATACTTCTTGAAACCAAACCTTTATGCCCATAATGTCTGTTAGTTTATCATCCAAACCGAATAAATCATATCTTCCCGAAGCCTTAGCATGATTGTTTACAAGGGTGGATGTAATTTTATGCAGCGACACCAACAAAGTGTGTGAGCGCAGCTTGAAAACAAACCTTTCCAAGGGAATTTCCATTACTAAGTCGTGTGCCTTCCGACGTTAGGCAATTATTTTCATGTTCTCCCGAACTTAGCTCTGAGAAACAGGACCCTGATGAAAAATAGATGGCACCGTCTCTGCCTCGATTCTTTGTGGCGGTTTGGATCGGGCATTCCGTTTTTTGTTTGTTTGTGTGGGTGTAAGTGGCGGTTTTGCTTTTAAGGTGAAGAGATTTGACAGAATGAAATATGAGGGAATGTTTTTTTCTTCTGAAAAATGTTTTGATATGTGTTTTTAACCCTTAACTGGGGAAGTTAAATTTTAGGACTTAACAGGGGAGGTGCGGTCTACAAGATCGCATTTCATTTACTCTTAAATTAAATTTTCTAAAGAATGTATTAATATGAAAAACTGCCAATCTATTTTGCAGATATTTTTCTTGATACATAGATATGTTTTAGAAATTTTTCGAAATATATTATCAATGAAAAAAATAAATGCGTTGGAACATACATTTTCTTCTCAAATTACATGTTACAATAAATAATATTCTTGAAAAAACATATTACTTATTACTTTTAAAATCATATTTATTTTTACAGTATATGAAGGTATATAGAAGACAATATAATGTAAAATTCTACTATTATATGAAAAATAAAAAAATTAACAATGGGTAAAATTAGCCCTTTTTTTATCGGTTTGTGTGATTTTCATAGCAAGGTTTTCTAGGGCATTTTAAACTACAGGTTAAAAACTAGTATAAAAATCAACCTATAAATTTTGTATATATATCTCTTGATATATTAATATATTTTATAAATTTTTCAAAATACATTATCACTAGAAAAATTAATTATGTTTGAACATACATATCAGAATCAGTTGAATGCGAACTGTCATCGCAAAACTCTTCTGTACAATTATCCTTATCACTAAAATCACTTTCAGCTTCATTTAAAAGTATCTGGAGCACTGCTTCATTATACGATCAGTAAATTGGATGATATTTCGGGGACCAAGTTTTAGCGCCATCTGCTAAGCCTTTTTTATTACTGGGACACTAACAGGGAGGTGCGATCTTAGAGACCGCGCTAAAAGAAATAACTGAATTATTTTAAAAAGCATCCGCTGAAATCGGTTGAAAAGGTGCACGTGTATTGAAGGTCACAAAACAGGAAGCTAGGGTCAACCCATTCAGTTGCGCTAAAAATAGAATAGGGGGTGACCGAAAATCCATCGCTAGCGGTTTCACAGACCGCACGTCCCCAGTTAAGGGTAAAACAGAAGTAATAATTTTTAAATAAAATTATCAACTTGTAAATAATTATCTTTAACTTTATACAATTATCTTTATCTTATTTTTAAAGTTTGATAATTGTTTTATCAAACTTTAAAATAATTCTCAACTATAATTATTATTCTAGAATGAGCAGAAATAATTTGGTTTAGTTTAGTTTAGTTTGGTTAGGTTTAATTATATTAACGTCCCGTTTTAAAGCAACACTAGGGCTCTTTAGGGACGGACCTCGTAATTTTTAACCGCGGTCAAATGACATGGACAACATCTGAGTTGGCATAAATAGTTTGGTTTAGTTATATTAATGTCCCGTTTTAAAGCAACACTAGGGCTAGTTTGGGATGGAACTCGTAATTTTGAACGGCTGTCAGATGACGAGAACGACACCTGTGCTGGTACCTCCCTTTCCAACCTTCCACACTACACCAGCGGGAGGATGTTTGGCCCCTACGGATTTAACGTGTAGTGCAAGAATGAAAAGACAAAATGGGAAACAGAGATTTAATGGCGCATGAATGAAGGGAAGACAAGTTAGTACATTTTTAACTAAGAACTAGAAGACTGAAAGTCTTCGGTTTTACTCTTATTATGTCTTCCTTTTTTTATGGTTTTATAATAAAATATTTGGTCTCTACATGCACAACTGTGATTAACTACATCGAGCAAAACTAAAAATTAATGATGCAAAAGAAATAATGTTTGAAAATTTTTCTAAATAGCAATAGATGGCGCTATGAAGGGAATTGGATTCGAAGTCCTTCCCTTTCCTTTTTCTGGGGCCGTGGTGGCCTGGTGGTAAGTTCTCGGTTTCGGAACCGAAGAGTTTTAGGTTCGAGGCCCGATTCCACCGAAGAAACATCGTGCAAGCCTGTCTAGTGCACATTAAATCCGTTGGGACTAAACGTTCTCCCGCTAGTGTGATGTGTAAGTTTGGAGAGGGGGCGTGCCAGCTCCGGTGTCATTCTCGTCATCTGACAGCGGTTAGAAATTATGAGGTTCATTCTAAAATAGCCGTAGTGTTGCTTTAAAAAGAGACGTTAATATAACGAAACTAAACTTCCTTTTTCTTTCTTTTACTGTCTCTGATAAGGATACTTTGAATTTAGAATCGAAATTTATGTAAACTTTTGACAATGGTATGTTTCGGTTACTTCAATAATAGTGAGGTATACCCAAATAAAGAGTGCATCTTCATGTAAAGATAAATTAAAACTTTATCATTTCTATAATGTTTACTCTAAATCGCATCCGCAACTGTTAAATCATATCCAAGGGCATTTATAGTGGAACTGGCAAACGAAATCCGTAATGCCGGGTTGAATTAAAAATATATCATTTACTCCGGCTTATAAACCGAATGCACAAATCCCAATTTATGTTTCGTCATTTCAGTTGTTATTTAAATGTTTACATTAACTGATTTATAGGTTACTTGATTCATTAAACAGAAAAATCAATATACAATATCCACCCACCTTCCCTCCAAGCCGCAGCAAAAAGATAAAAGATAAGCCACCATTAAGCGTCCCATTTGGTAGCAAAATACTAGAAGAAAATGCAGGTCATCAAAATACAGATCGAAGTGCTGGCAACTGGCTCGTTTACACTAAGGCCTTTTGGAATGACAGACAATAAAAGTAAACATAGAGATAAATAAAAAAATGTAAAAAATAAAAAACAATTTAAAAAATGAAGAAATGAAATAGAATAGAATAGTAAAAAAAAAGTAAAATAAATACAGAAATAGTATAGAAGGTGAGAAAAATTGTAATGGTGCCTATAGTTATCAATGACTAAACATCGTCCAATTTTTTTGGTTAATAGGTTCTCGACAATTAGCACTGCTGAGTGCATTACAAGCTGGAATTTCAGTAAGGTTTACAATTCTAATCTCAAAATCTCTACTTCACTTTACGTTTCCTAATTGAAAAAAAAAAATTACGTATTCCAGCCGGAACCATTGCAACGATTTCACTAATTTTTTTATTTCATTTGAAAGCTCCCTCCATTTTCTAGATGTCGCAAGGTACACTCATGTTCATACATTAAGGATAATGCAAGTTCAGGAAAAGAAAGAGACAGACGTAAAAAAAATGTGATTTATTTGTAAAGCCTATTTATTAAACAAAAGGTAAAGAGTAAAAAAGATGCTATATGTTTGATATCATTAATAAAAACTGCGATTTTTTGCTCCCTGGCGCAAATTACAAAAAACTATTTAAAAAACCAATATTGCATGGTTGGTATGATGGTTAATACATAGCATGTCTCTCAGACGATGCAATACCGTCCGTACAACGGCTAGGCATGCTGAGTATCAAATTATCAATCTGATCTGAGGGAATATTACACCACTCATCAAGCAATGCTCTCCGAAGTTCCGGTAGACATGTAGGAGGTGGTTGACGGGCTGCAAATCGTCGGCCAAGCATGTCCCACACATGCTCTACTGGATTCCAGTCCGGTGAGAATGCTGGCCAGTCCATACGGGCGATATCCTACGGTAGAAGGCATTTGTTACGATGTTTGAACGGTGAGGACGGCGTTTTCATCCATAAACACGAATTCTGCGTCCATGGCGCCCCGAAACAAACATACATGTTGTTACAGAATGACGTCCCAATAGATTTGGCCTGTCGTGATTCCAATTTGAATATGCAGGTCAGTTCTGGAACCAAAAATAATTCCTCCCCAAACGAGCAATCCTGCACCACCATAACGGTGTCGTTCAATGATGTTCTCTTGGTGGTAACGGGTACCTGGCGCTCTCCATATAAAAGTCCGGCGAGAATCAGACTGCAAGCTAAACCTGGACTCGTCGGAAAACATCAAACAAGCCCACTGTTGCGGTATCCACAATGCATGCTCTCTACTCCAGGCAAACCACAGGCTACAGTGAGTTGCAGTAAGTGGAACACATCTGACAGGCCTGCGAACATATAGATCAATCTGCCCTAAACGTCTGTACACGGTCTGCCTTGAAACTGTAGTACCAGTGGCTGAAAAGAGCTGACGAGACAGGACTGATGTTGTGCTCTGTCTGCTACTTTTGGCAGTAACTGCCAAATACCGGTCCTCATTTGGTACTCAAGATGTATGTAGTTATTTTACTGATGGTATATGTATTTTAGAGTTCGACTTCCACTTGACTCTGAATTATCCTTAATTTATGGACATGAGTGTAATACGTTGGGTAAGAATTTAGTAGAAATAATTTCTTTGCATATCTGTATTTTCAGAATGTTACGTCTATTTGTAGGCAAATATTAAAATAAATATTTCTTTTGTTGCTATAAAATATAATTCATTAAAGCTGGTTAACATCATTATCTTAATTTTATTATTAAATTTCCGAAAGCAGCTAGAACTGTGTTTTTTTCTTTATTGTTATTATCCAATTAAATATTTTTCAAGAGGTTTTTGGAAGATTTTCTTAATTCAAGTATAAAAAATCCATTTAAGAAGTATTTTAGATTTGAATTATTCACCCTCCCCCCTACTTTCAGTTGCAATGAAACTTGCATAAACACAATTATTTGAAAAAAAAAACACCCTTATTTGAAATGAGACCGCCTACTTATTAATTTCATAAGTAGTTATGCCGAAATAACAGCAAACGTTATTTGGCTCGTTAGATACCATTGAGGCGATTAACTCAATGAACTGAAATTATTTTTTCTCTCATTCGAATAAACCTGAAAAACAATTCGATCATCGATAAAGAAGATAACAAAAAAGAAAAATATTCAATTGGTCTTTTATTTTTTTAAAATAATATTTGGAACAAAGAGAGTAAGAAAATAATTTCTTGCTAGGGAAAGAGAGGTTTTTCATATTTGCAAAAACCTTCGCATATTTTGTGAAGCAATTCGTTTTTAAGGTTTTTTTTTCGCATCATTTAAGAGGCAATACTGAAATTATGATTTTTTTAAAGTCTGTAACTTGCGACAAAAAAATCATTTTCTAGGATTCTTATTTGTAAAAGTACTTACAGATTTCTGCAACTCCGTTAATTTTCCACTCATTAAAGTGGCAAAAAATAATAATAAAGATTCTTTAAATTCTTCATCGAGAGATACATGGGGGTTTTCAGAATTAACAATAGATTTATCATTAAAAATTGCATTTAAATGTCAGTAATTATCTTTGAAAATTTACAAGAGCAGGAGGTTAAATTACGATCGCGCCATTAAATCTAGAAATAAATGAGGAACAGCCTAAAATTGTGAAGTAGTTATATATTGATATACAAATTCATAAGTAGAGCAGATCTGGTCGCAGAAGATTAAAACTCTTTTTTTTATTATTTAAAAGTTGGATTATCAGTAATATTTCACTGAATACGACTTCTTAGAACCAAAGGACTGAATAAAATTTCGACTTGTTTGAGAAGAAATTTCGTTGACTAATATAAAATAAAATAGCATTGTCTACGCAATCTAACTCTTTTTGAAAGTAAAACTAAAAACTTAATTTTATGATAAATCTGAGAAATTTTTATTGAATAATTCTTTTGGATATTGGATAATTTATAAAAAATATTTTGCAGTGAGCATAAAAGTATATTACTGAATAATTATGCTTTAAGTACCATTCATTTAAAAAATATGTCTGATTTCAATAAGAAAATTGTATTTATTGAAGTTTCATCACTTTCACTTACATTTATATTTAAATTTTATGGGAGCTGACGGAAAATTACAGATACATCTATATACATATAATAAAGCTCAATGTGTGTGTGTGTTGGCGCTCTACAGGCCAGGTCATTTGACATACAGCTATCAAATTTGGTACATGTATACCTTAGAGGTCGGGAATGTGCGCCTGGGGTCCCTTTTTTTGAAATTTTAATTAGAATTTTAATTATTAATTAAAAACTAACTTTCCCGCCAAAAAATCTTCCATTTTCCCCACCGCCAAATGAGTAAGGCTTCAGTTTTTTTTCTCCCAACAGTAATGAGGCTAGGGTTAATATTTTTCGGCGGATTATTTCAAACGATTCTGTTTATTTTCTTAATGTTTGATGCATTTAAAATTAAACATTGTTAATTAATCCATGTTTCAGATTTATTCTGAAGTACTTTTGAATTAAAATAACACAGAATAAAGGAAATTAAAAATGTATAATCTGAATAACGTTACCCCAACTGGCGTAGAAAAATGCACGCATTTGCGTTACCGTAACTGGCGAAGAAAATTCACGCATGCGCATTGTGTTCTGATTGTTGGCATGACAACCATATCAACGGATGATTTAAATTATTTTTAGGTTAGTTGCATGCTTTTGTAAGTAAATTGTATTTATGTTAGTTATATATTTTTTGTATATGCTTATAGTTTTAAGTACATCGTTTTTTAAGTAGTTTTTTTAAACCTGTTTTCGACCGATTATTTTAAACGATTCATTTTATTTTCTTAGTGTTTGATGCATTTAAAATGAAACATTGTTAATTAATCGATCTGTTCATGATGAATCTGAGAAAATTTTGCTGACAAATTCTTGAGGTATTACATAAATTAAGAAAGATACTCTTTAGTGCCCATAAAGTTTAAACGCTCAGTGACTCTGTTATCAGTAATCATATTATTAAAAAAATGCTTTGTTTCAGTAAAAAAAATTATTATATTAATTGCAGATTAATCATTTACACTTTAATTTAAAGCATAATTTCTACGAGGGGTAACAGAAAATTAGAGAGATACATATCACGTTATGACTGAAGTCCTTTATAATATTATGAGTGAATTATATGACTATCAAAATTTGAAGTTTTAAAATATTTTGTTGAAGAATCTATTAAAGTTGGAATTGCGTAAAATATTTAATGGTACAACCGGAGTTTAAGCCCCTGCTTGGCGCAATTTTTAAAAATCGCCTTGCGTAATGTTCAAAAGCAAAGGAGCAGATGTTCAATTATAGTGCATAATAAAGATTGCAAGCTTTGACGCGTTATTGCACCTTGGCGAAGAAGGGGGTTAAACTCCGGTTCAACTTATTTAACTATTAAAATTTAAACGAACATTAAGATTGGCGAACCGGCTGGTCGCCAAAGGCGGCTAGTAGTACAATAAGGATATAATATGAGTTATATGACCATCAAAATTTGTAGCTTAAAATTATTTTGCTAATAAATCTGTAAAACGAGTAGGTTATATAAATTATTTAATTTAAAATATCAGTTACCATTAATTCGGGTGAGCAGCTGATCGTCAATGGTGGCTAGCATGAAATGCATTTTTACCTTTTTACGATGATTACACTAAATATATTTCGTGAGCAGAATTTATATATGAGAAATTTAACCTTTGCTTTAAATATTTGTTATTTTATAAATTTTAGCATTTTTACTTAAAAATATTGAAGTTTAAATAAATTTTTTGTAAAGGTTTTGTGGCAATTTAATTAAAAAAGGTTAATTTTTCATTAGTAAAAACATAAAAATATTTTAAATTTAGCAAAGTTGGATATATCATATACAATTTATAAATCATGACTAGACTGAACATTTTAAAATATATTCCGTTTTATTTTTTTTTCCTTGAAAAACTAATATATATATAAGTATGTTTTTAGTTGTAGCTATTACGCGTTCTCCGTGATAATTATTCAGAACTTTTCTACAAACACTTCAAAAATTTTAAAAATAAAAAAAAAAGCATAAAACAGCTGAGACAGTTATTTTCTCAAGTCTTTTATTCACTCAGACTGGAAAAGAAGCAGAAAGTTTTAATTATCAACAGTTTTTGTTGAAAACATGCATTCTCTGTAATTAAAAGTCTTCAATAATTTTCTGCAGGCAGTTGAGTCGGAAACTTTTTCTTTAATTACAAGTGGAAGAATAATTGTTTTGAAAATTCGAAAAACAAGAGTACGGCTTTTTAAGCTGGATAAACTAAAGTTGAGTTACCTAAATATTTTTTATTATAGTGTAGTTAGAAACATACTGATGAATCGATAAAATTTTCATCAAAAGAATAATTCCAGGAAAGGTAATTCTTTAGCCAGAAACCTGTTTCAACTCAAAACTCCATTTTATGATTGATAAAAATAAACTAAAATGGAAGGAAAATTGCTTTTACAATCGGAAATTGATGCTCTTTTCAAGTTGATGATATTCACATATTTTTGATTATTGCATGGTTGGTATCTGTGGCTATCAAAATACTTTAACTGTTGCACTGGCAACGCGGCCATCAAGAACTCAAACGATTTATATTTTGTACTTTAAAGAAATGTGTCTGTGTCAAACGATAAAATAATATTTTCTATCCATAATATAAATACGATATGTCGTCAACCATTTCATTTCCTACTTTCATTTATATATTATTTGCTAATGAAATTTTGACTTTACATTCTTAAATTTGCTTCAAATACTTCTTGGATGTTTATTTCTTTAAGTTTTGATTTACTGTTTTGTTTAGTGTTACTATATATATTTTGCATTTTTATAATTTTGCTAATATCGTATAGTTTTGTATTACGTGAAAACGAAGGCTTTACACAAGTCTTAAATGCTCATTTTTATAATAAAAAAGAATCACCTGAAACATCATGATTTCCGGAATTGAAGATAGCTGTTAATTTTCTTATCAACTAAATTAATTAGAGAATAGTAACCGTTTAATTATTTCTTTTTGATTACTCGTTATTTGGTTAATGTTTGTTTAACCCTATAACGACTTTGGGCGGCTTACTTCTTTGAGATGCTAATCAATTACCGTGGAAGAAAGTCATTTATTATTAAATCCTTAATGTCTCCCCGATGAATTAATAAAAGCTTGATATTGCATTTCTCATTAGCTGAAGTGGCCGATAAATTCTAAATTCATGATTATGAAATTTAGTATGCAATCAAGGTGTCTCGTATGCAAAGATTTTAGGCATGTTCTAGAAGCAGTATTTATAAATATTGAAAACGGAATTCGTAATGTGGGAAAAGTTATCCTGCGATTAAGTTTGTGTAGTTTAATAGTCTTGGAATCATCAGCAATGAATTAATATTAATAAACAATATTATAGTCGAAATGAATTTCTGCTTAATGGAACTTAGTTTGAGATATTAATAATTGAAGGCTATAAGATTTCAAATTAATGAACTTTTCCCAACAGGACAACTGTTTGTATAAGGATGTATTGTAAAAGCAAATAATTTATTAATATGAATTGCTGTTGTTTGTGGTGGATGTGGAAGAATATGTTTACTTATAAAGTTAAACGTGTGCGCGTGTAAAGATGAAAGTACATTGGTGATCTATAGCGCAGTCAGCCATCTAACTCTCAGACCCGCCACGAAGGTACACGGATTTAAACCATAAAACTGAATGACCGGACCGCCGCAACAGCAACATTGGCGGGAACTGTGGTTGAGTCCTAAGGGCCGTCACCGGCCACGGTACAACCCTCCCCGAAGGAAGTACGCCCCGTCATCGATGGGAGGAGTTAAATCCCCCACCTATTAGTGTACCCTCCAGGTTGGCGAGATCCAACCATTACACCGGAAGCATCTCATCCTCATTTTGAGGTGCCCCCCCGGGGGGATTGATCTATAGGGCATACCGTTAGAACTAGAACTAACAAATTTTGAACACATATACATTGGCTATAGGAAATGTGCATCTTGGAGTGATTTTTTGAGATTGCAATTATAATTTTAATCAAATAAAATGAAATGAAATGAAATTTTGACATTCTACTATAATTTCTAAAAATAAAACAGCCCAAAGCTGATTCTTATAATATTTTAAAATTTAAAAATTAGTCTTTAATAATATCGATTTAGATGAGCAATCTTTTTGTAAATTCTGGCAAATTTTTAAATTAATAATGAATTTAAATAATACTTTTCTACAATAGATTTGTTAAAGAAATGAAATTCATTTTTTATCGTTTTAAATATTTAATCTTGTGATTTCCTGCTGTTGTTGGAAAAATGAAGATCTGGATCGTTTACATGAGGAATATATAGAAAAGTCATAGTATCGCTAAAGTTAAAAGGTAGATAAATCAGACGGTTATGTATTTAATATTGCTATGGAATTCTACTCTGTTAGCATGGTTTATATACATAATGAATAAGGTAGGTGAATGACAACTAAAATAGCATGATTTTAGGGTTTTCCACAATCTGAATCTTAAAAAAATACTTTTTGAAGGAATGTAAGTGAAAGGATAAAATTCATTCTTCAAAAATGTTTTTGAGAAATGTTTAAAAGGATATTTTTTGTCATGGGCAAAACAGGAAAAATATTATTATTTTTATATATATTCTCCCATTATCAGATCAATTATCATCAATCCCATTCATCAGATCAGATCAATCCAATCATCAGATCAATTATCATCAACCCATTATCAGATCAAATGTAGATACATCGTGTACTCTACAATTTGAATCTTAAAAATACTTTTTGAAGGAATGTAAGTGAAAGGATAAAATTCATTCTTCAAAAATGTTTTTGAGAAACGCTCAAAAAGATATTGTTTGTCATGGGCAAAACAGGAAAAATATTATTATTTTTATATATATTCTCCCATTATTAGATTTTCTGAAAGAAAAAAACAACAACAACACTTCCACAAACACTTAATCACTTAAAAAGCATTTCTCTACAGGTTTCCCGCAAAACAAACACCACGAAAGGATAACAAGATTTGAGCTTCAGACCAAACCCTAATCCTCTTAGTGTTTGTTAGCCATCGTGGAAGACGGATAAATCCCATCTGCCTGAATGGCCGACCAGCTTGCTTGCAACGGATGATGTAATTTGATGCAGGAACACCAACAAAGTGCTTGAGCTCAGCTTGAAAACAAACCTTTCCATGGGAATTTCCATTACTGAGTCATGAGAGTGCCAACGTTCGGCAATTACTTTCGTGTTCCACCAAACTAACAGAGGAGAAAGGGGACACTGATGAAAAATGGATGCTCCCTTCGTTTCTACCAAGTATGGATAGAGTATGCTTTAATTCCCTTTTTTTTTTTGGAAGTGGGTGGGAATGAACAGCTTTTCCTTTATGGGATAGAATTTTTTTGTAGAATGATCTATGAGTGTGTTTTTCATAGGAATGAGCTTTTAGCATTTGTTCCTAAACTTAAGTGTACATTTCTGTGCGAAGATGTGTGTTCTTATAAGATGCTGAAGCAAAAGCAAAAGCAAAGAGGGATTGCAGAAATGGTTTAGGTAATATAGATAATACCGATAGAAAATCTTCATAAATATGTTTCCTTTGAAAAATCGTTTTGTTTCCATTAAAAAGCTTTTTGATGAAATCATGTAAGAATAGATTTGTATTGATGCTCGTTTTTGATACTTGAACTTATTTTCTACTAAATTTATTTTCTTGCTTTCCGCCATAAAAACCCCTAAGTATTTTTCTATATAACGTATTTTCTTTTCATAGACTGCTTTAAAATTTATTTAAATCAGTGAGATAAAATTGATAGATATGTATTTTGTAGCCGTGTCTTAATGAATAATTTTTAAATTGTTAAGGATTAGCATCTACTTTCAGGTCGAAAATGACACAATTTATTTTAAGCTTTTTAAATCAATAAAGTAGTAAATGAAAAAAAAATTATAAAGTTAAAATTTTTATATATTCTCTGGGGAGATTTGCAATATTTAATAAAATATTCCTGACATACTAACAATTTCAGCAAAATTATTTTTGAATAAAAAAATTGTTAAATTATTTTACAAACAATTTTAAATCGTTTTGTGGGAGATCTAAGAATAGCAGAGAACCACTTGCTTGAGGCAGCCCTTAAAATTGATTTAAAATACTGAAATTCCAAGTTTCTTAATTCGGTTAATATGACTTAGAAATGAGTCGAATTTTTTGTGTCATTTGTTAATAACTTAATTGTTAATAAGTTAATTTGTTAATAATGCCCACTTGCTTGAGGCAGCCCTTAAAATTGATTTAAAATACTGAAATTCAAAGTTTCTTAATTCGGTTAATATGACTTAGAAATGAGTCGAATTTTTTGTGTCATTTGTTAATAACTAGAATATTTTATTAAACTAATTATTAGAACTAAAAAAAATGATAAAAATTTAAATTTTATTTCATATTTTTTTCAATTGTTCATTTAACATTATCTCAAATGCATAACGATATTCTCTAGTGTTTTTTAAACATTTTACATCTGGAAGTATATATTGTCTTTAAAAAAATGAGAAATTACTTATTGGGATAATTTGTACACTACAAAGAAATAGAAACACATTTTTATTCGAAAATTAAGAAATCATATATTAATTGTTTGCTCATTTTAAGCCTTATTTTTTTTTACAAATAACAGAATATTAGATACAAATTATTTCAACCGCTTCTTATGCATAGATTATTAAAAATCAATTAATTGGTGTAAGCAGAATATAGTGTTCTCTTTAACATTGACTGATATGAAATGAAGAACTTATAGGAATGGCACAAAAATGTGCAACTTTTTGGAATTAATTTCTGAGTCACAATTTCCGAATATATCAAAAATTTGTTTCCACTATATTATATAAATCTTCTGGATCGAAAATTGTGATAAGTATGCAAATTCAGTTTGCATTGTTCTGTTACACGAAAAAATATATTGACAAATACTACCATTGAAGAGACAATTTTAACATGGGAAATACAATAATTTTTATATTTTGCAAACTATGATATTTTTTTAAATACCATTATGATTTTATAGAAAATTCAGTCTTCATAATTCTATTACCAATACTTTTTTTTTGATAAAATGCACATTTGATCATATTAGTGCATCAACACAATTTTTCTTTTAATTTTCAAAAATTTAATAATTAATCGATGCATTTAATTTGCATGATAAAAGTTCCACGTAAATATAATCCTTAAATAGAAAATTTTATTCTAATTATCAATTGTCTTATTCGAATATATTAATTAGGAAATTAATTTTTAAAATTATTTTCCCATCATCAAATAGAAATTTTCGCAATTTCTATTAGAAAATAAAAATTGTTTCAAAATTATCGAAGTGAACGTAATGCAAATATCATAGTATGGAACATTTTATGAAGTTGCTACTGCTCTCAACAAGTATTTTCATTAAAAAATAATACTTAATCATTTTTTGTCTTTGTCTTCACCGTAGTATACTTCTTTTTAATTTTTTTTATTGCTGCTCATGTTAATAGTTTAGTGCCTTAACATTATGGTTTCAGCATGTTAACCTCATTTAATTTTCAATCATTCATATTTTATGATGATTTATATTAGACTGTAATTATTATAAAAATGATAAATCCAAAGAAGGTAAAAAAAATAACATTATTTTTAGTGAAATCTGCCGTCAAATTTTCATTCTCTACGCTCTACAATTTTCTTGCTCTCAGATTCCTATTAAAAGATACTAATCTAGCTTCTAGTATTACTAGTACTGAGAGTGGTTAACAATATTGCATCTGACCATTCATGGCGTTTCGGTATGCTTTGAAAGCATTGCATATTACCACGCTTACAGTGTTCGCGTACCTTTGGAATTGCTGTTTCAGAATCTTGCTGCAGCTTAATTTCAGTCAGTAATTTTCGATTGTCCCCGAGATTTAATCTACATTGTCAACATACAGAATTAATGACTCTCAATATGGTGCACAACCTATGCGGTCAATTGGAGTTGGACTTCATTTTGATCCTTTAATTTCTAATGTCTATATATTGTCTCCTGGATGCGTTAATTTCCAATGCATGTCCGGCAGCAACATAGGTGTCTTGTTGGCTGCTTTTGAACCGAATTCAATATAGTTGGGTGTAAGCTGATTAATTACGAGTTAATGTCAACTGTATTGTCGTCATGAAACACAAGGACAGCTGGTAACTGGTTTATGTAAGAGAAGTGACGGTTCTGGAGAGACAGAATGAGAAGATACCTGACTTCCTGCTGCAGTTATTGTATCTATCTCTATAGAGCTGCTGATGAATTTTGAAAAATATTTACCGACTTTTTATATAAAAATGTACATCTTTTATAAAAGAAGTGAATATATGAAATTCATAGTCCTATTTCGAAAATATACTAATTGCGATGGAACAAATATTGTAATTTAATAACAAAGAGGAAAAAAATCTCAAGATTCCCACAATAATGTACGAATCAGCAGTTTCAATTTGCTCCAGGCTCATATAAACGGGGGATCTTAAAGTTATCTTGAAGTTATGATACTTTAATTCTAAAGTCGATATCAATATGGAAACCTGATTTCACCTAGTTCAATGCAGAGTTTTTGAAGAATAATCATATATATCATCGTTTAACAAATAATTCAATCTATTTCTTAATTTTGTAAGAAAAAAAAACTAAATGTTTTGCAACTAATTGTTATATTTTTTTTGCCACATCTGAGATTAAATATTTATATAACTGTGAAAGTGAAAAAACAAACAAACAAACGTTAATTGCGAAATATTTCATTTTTTTCCTTTCACTTAGAAAATTTCTAAATTTTAGGTAGGTAGTATTTCTTGTTAAGTGTTGATATAAAATACACAAAGGGCACTTATGAACGTCTGACTTACATCTGAGCCATTTTGATATATTTTTGTGATTCTTAAAGCATATTTAAGGTTTTTTTCATGAATTGGTTTCTTTTTTATCGGCCATTGCTTTTTAAAGACATATATATATGAATTCAAATTATTTATGTCATGCGAAAAAAATGTAAGAGCCTTATGAGCTTCGTGGCAGAATCTGACTTTTGTGTACTGAGGATCTTGTGTTCGAAACTAGATTCTCCAGAAGAACCACGTATATAATGTTACGTGCAAATCCATTGACATTTAAACGCCTTGCCACTGGTATGTTTAGGAAGTTTTGAAAGGGAGTAACAGTTCAGGAGGCAACCTTATCTTCTGACCACGAGTCACAATGAAGAAATGGGCCAAAAACATCGCACTAATTGCTTTATTAGAATTGTACTTATGACAAAACACTACCCCATATCTTTGCGCCATATAATCATTACAATTATCTTACAATCGTGGAGCAGTATATTTCAAATTTTGTTGTTAACATATTTGCTATATAGTTTCTCATTCTTTTATTTTAATTTTATATTATCTTCAATAAACGCTTAATATTTTTAAATGTAAAACAATATTAATAGTTGATTTTGTATAAATTAAATAATTGTAGAAATAGTTTCAAACCCATAATCAGAATATAATTCATCTAGAAAAAAAATATTTTATTTTCAAATTAAATTTATATTATCTTGCAAATTTTTTTTATTTTTAATAATCCTGGTGTAATCGAATAGCACGAAATACGTATAAATATTTGATATTTAGAATCTGGAATGATCTTTTATGGGTAATGAATAAAATGGGAAAACGCAAAATAGAATTATTTTTTTTATAAATAAGTTGTTTTGAATAAAAACAAAGATTAGCAAGTGCTTTTAGCTTTCGAATACTGAAAGTTTTTAACGTAACAAGCTTTAAGAACAAATAATTAAAAGCGCTTACATAAGAAACTTTTATATACCAATGATTCTATGCTTTGGCTGTCCGAAAATCATGTAAATCGTCTCGTTAAGTAATTCATTGTGAACGGGCAGAAATTCTATTTTTGAGATATTTGATGCACTAGTTTAGAAAACACAAATTTTACATGATTGAAGAGATTTAAAACAGGTCTGAAAGGAGTTTCCTAATTAGTTGTATTATTTTTCGTCAATTCAAAATTATTCTCAGGATTTGTTATGAAATTTCACTGAAGCATTTTGTTTTATAAATAGATTTCAAAAAATCTAAGTACTGAATCTTTCCGAGAAGATTTCTAATAAAAATTTAAACTTAAGATTTTGTCATTGACATATTTTGAATTCAGTAATAATTCTTTAAATTGAAAGAAAATATTTTATTTCAAGAGATTATGTTTTTTAGGATTAAGATTGTTACAGCAAATATTTTTTTTAATGCGGCATTACCAATGATTGTAAATGGTTTTTGCAACTTTAATAATGTCTTGTGCCGCTTCTGTTAGGAAATCTTTCGTATTAATAGTTAATTTCCTATTTTTTTACCTGAAGGGTAGCGATTTGCTAATTATTTACAAACAAATTATTTAAACCTAGAGATTAAGTTAATTAATGTCTTAAAGAATTCCATAAAAATTAAGGTTCCTTAAGAGCAATAAATAATGATATTGAAGAAAAAAAAGATAATTCTTTGCTTCTTTAAAACTATAGATCAATTTAGAATTAATTCGGCTTACAGGATAGGCTTTAATCTTATTGTTTTTCTGTTCAATGTTTCTTTTCAATAAGAGTAACTATTAGGAACGTGGACTGAGGATTATGAAATATTTTATGCATATGTCCTAAAATATAAATACGTCAAATATCTTACAATAAAAAAAATGTTATTTAAAAAAACAAAAAAAAAACATATGATTTAAAAAAACATATAATATTAAGTTAGATTTAAAGTGAGTTTCGTTCTTTTATAACGTTATTTTTATTTCTTATATCATAATACAAAAACTAACGTTTTATTTTAAAATCTGTAAAAATAAAAAAAATTATGAATAAGCATATTGTAAATCATGTTTACATAATTCAAATTTGTATGATTATATAGCTAAAACTTATTCTATAAGGACCCTGAGTAAGAAAAATGAACAATTAGAACAATTTATAATCAAACTTAAAATTCAATTTAATAAATCATTTGTTTGTAGGTCTTTTTATTTTTTATTGTTTCTCACAATTCTTAATGTATAAGTTCTGTACAAATTTCAAACCAACTTCTAGAAATATAAAAATTAAAACAACATAAAAAATACAAAAATAAATAAACAATAATTATCCACATTTCTTCACTATCGCGTAGATCCATGAAAATTGAAACAACATGATACGGAATAAAACTTATAGTGACTTTACAATTTCTTTAGAAGGATGTTTGAAATATTCATGATTTCATGAAAGTTTAAAGTACCTCTGGAAAATGAGATTAATTTAGTTCACAGAATATTCATGAGAATTTTAAATTAATGACTTTTGGTTTTGATTTTAATGCGAAAAGGTGGAACGTGGGATTAAAAATCGAATCTTAAATTTATCGAAACTTAAATTTATTTTAATTAATGCAAGATGTCATCATGGCATTTATTTTCATAGTATTCCAAACAGATGACTAGATTTCTTTTCGAAATAAAATATTTGCAGATTTTAAATAACTATTCTTAGGAATGACAGGTTAACGAATAGTTAAGATTCTTTTGTAAAATAATTTATATTAAGAAATATTTTAACTATATTCTGCTTTTACATGAATTTATAATATGCATGAATCATGCGAACAAAGATGTAAAAACTATTATGTGATTAAAAAAATAACGTATTTTTATTATAGTTTTAACATATGAAAATAATGTACAAAAATTAATATACCGAATGTTTAGTAAGTGTTCCTTATCATTAAAATATTACATTCAGGTCAATTTTTAAGAGAAAAACTAGGGTTAATAATAGTAAAAGGAAATTGCGGTATATATTTCACAACTTTGGGGAATTACTATGGAAAAATATATAAAAATTGTTTTAAAAATAAACGACAAAGAATATAAGCGGACAATTCAAGTGTAATTTTACATTAAGTTACACTTGGATTGTCCGCTTATATCTACTACGTGTAAAAATCTGAAGCACAATTCTTATTTACATTCATTATCTATTCAATGTGAAACAAAAATACTAAAGTTACTAACTGCTTTAGTAATAAACATGCAAATATTAAAATGATGTACAAAACAAATTTATACAGCATTTGTATATACATTATGCATTATTTTATTTTATTATTTGTGTAGAGATAATATATTAAGTTTCTAAGAAAATAAATTTATAAATTTTTTTAATTTTTAAAAAAGACATTTTTATTAGTGTTATTAAAAGGTGAAATTTTTCTACATTTTAAAATTTTTACTTCATAACCATCTATAAAAATAACTTTAATATGCGCATATATTTACAAAATATTTTCTCTAAAACATATTTCAAACAGCATCATCTTCATACATGTTTTGGATTCTAGAGTTCGAGCTCTAACAATAAAATATTTTATTTATACAGCGAACTTATTCGCATCAGAATTGATAGTATTTGAACTTCAGTTTATTGGTTACAAATTTATAATCCAATTTAATAAACAGCTTAGAACTTGTAGTAAGGGAAGATCCATTTATATCACAAAAAACACTAATTATATTTAATAATTAATTGCCATATAAATTTTGAAACCATTTAAATTGTAGTTAATCACCGGTAATGCACTCTAAAATTTCGGAAAGTGGAAAATAGATGCCAAAATTCAATTTTTATAAGCATACGAATACTTAATTTATATAAAGATGTGTAAAATTAGAACATTTTTCTGCAATTTTTTAATTTTTTGCCGAATTAAAAAAAAAAAAAATTATTTACCTTTGATTTGAAAGGAGAGCCACATAGATTTGCCGTTCTAATAGCCAATATTTTTCTCTGTATATTGGTTTTAACATGAATATTTCCAGGGGAACTACGTCACAAATACACCCATCAATTGTTCCTTAATATAGCATGAGAATTCTCTGTCTTAATTCTTGCTAGGTACTATGTCATAATTTGTTTTGTTACTTAAGCTCATAGCAAGTTTTTTTTTTTTTTTAAATATTACAAATTTTAAGAAGAAATGTAAAGCTTTTTGACAAAATTCTAGTTGAAATGAAGGCATTATAATCTTGTAGAACCTCTTTTTCCCCTTGAGCAGAGAGCTCCCTCTTGTGGCGTTTTACAGAAGACCAGCAGTTGAACGGAAGACCTGCATCCTGAGGTCGACTTTTTCCCTATGCGTAACCCTTGCGCTAACACCAAATGCTTTAGGTTGGAAAAGGTGGAATCCCTCCACCATATTGTTTTCTTTAATACCTAATTGTCTCTGTGTGTTTGTAAATTTTGTAGTGTAGCTGTGTTTGTGTAGATTAAAAATAGAATATTTAAAACCGGGCCGTTCATTAGAAAATCACAACACACTCACTATAATCTCTATTTATAATACAGAAAAATATATGTGAATGTTTACCTCCTCTTTTATATATCAAATAGTTTAATTTAGAGCTAAAAGTTCGGTAAATATATAATCTGAAGAGTAAAAATGTGTGCATAGGATAGATTAAAAAAAATTTTTTTTTCATTGAAACGGAATTTGATTTTTTTTTGCGATAATTTCTGAAGATCTTACAGTATAAAAATTATTTTTGCATTATCTTGAAATTCAAGCAATTATCTTTTCAATAACACCAACCTTTCAGCAGTACGATTTCTCTATTTCTATTCAATTTTTAAAAAATACTTTAATTGTATTTTACATTAATATGTTTCACTGCTGAAGGGAAACTTAGATCGCTTTCCTTGTTAATATTAATATCTCATCATGGGAACTTTCATCATAAAAATAAAAATAAAGATCTGGTTTATGAATTATGAAATGAATAGATTAGATAAATTAGAAGACACAGATTATTACTATAGTTATATTTAATTTAAAAACTTAATATAAGGTATTTTATTAATTAAAAAAATGACAAGTAGGGAAGCTAAATTTAAATGAAATCAAGTAAGTAATATAAATTTATTTTCCCGAGAATAACAAAATATTTTTTAAAAATATTGCATTTAGAATAACGATTATGAATGGAATTCATTGAGAATTACTTTTATAGTAACCAAAGTTACAGTTAGTGTGATCATTCTCATGAAATTATACCTTATTCTTCAATGAGTTTATGCTAATCTAGAAAAAGCACCGCATAAATTCCGTGTAATTTTCTTTGCTTATTTTTATTATTAAATATAAATTTTTTCAAATTTTTTTATTTTGGTTGATTTTAGTTACTTTATTGTTTATCTTATTAATACGGTGAAAAATATTTAAATAAACTAGGGAATAAATATGAATATTTAATAAAATTATGATCAAGATTCATTTTTATTTCTAAAATCTTTAAAACCCATTTCCTATATTTCCCATTCATATATTTGGAAATAGTAAAAACAGAATTGTATTTTCTGAATTTTCCTTTTATGCAACCAAAAGACAAAATTACAGAATCAAATGTATTTTATTCAATAGTTTTCTGTTGTAAAAATTAAATAGTTTCAATTTATTTTATAAATTCATTTAAAAATCATAGACATATCCAATTATGTTACAAACATAATAAATATAGTAAAAAACTGATTTCTTCAACTATTATGATTTTCTTTTGCCTTCAAAATGTATGCTGTAATTTATGAAAGAAAAATCCAGAAACTCAGAATAATTTTAAAAATAACTAAAAGTAGGGAAAATACGGACGAGTTTTTTAAATGTATAGACATAAAAAGATTTTCAGTAATATTATTTAAAAAAAGATTAAGACATAACGTGGGAACAGAAACAATCATTTCCAGAAATCATAATGAGGGATCGAAAAATTTTAATCTTTCAAACGCGTAAAATTTCCCCTAGCTGCAGCAAGGTACAAGGGAAAAGTAACAAATATTTTCATTCCAGAGAATGCTTTTTTTTCGTATTTGCATTCCATGAGATCTTGAGGTAGAAATTAAATTTTGCGCAAAATATTTTTCAATTTGAAATGCTTATGAAATCAGTCTGCTTTCTAAAAGTTTTTCATCCCTTTTTTGCATAAAAAGGAAATTCTTTTCAGAAATATGAGCTTTTGTGATATTTTTAGACCAATATAAATGCTTGATTTATTTCTGGATCGAATAAACGTCCACAAGCAATGTTTTTGATTTATTGACAATCCATTTATCGTGACTTTCGGATTCAAATTTTATTCTCGATAAAATACTGATTTTTGAAATGAACTTCTTTTTGATCTTTTAAAAGCTATACCTAAATATGTTTCTTTAAACTATTAAATATCATATTAATTAGAATAAGATTTTGTTATACAATTACGCTAAAATGTTTCCAGAACGTTTTCGAATTCTTTGAGATGTAAAAGAATTATGAGTCCAATTGTACAAGCAAGGAATATTATATGATCAATTAGTTAGAACCGGTTTCATCCTGTTCAAATAAATGCTGCATTTGCACGTAGCTTGTGATTACAAGCAATACTACGATCCCGTCGATGGATATGTCAAATTACAGCTTTTGCATCACAATATATCTCTTGGTCTCAAATTAGCTGCCGAAACACCATTTTTTAATCCTTTCATAATCAGCTTAATTTCTTTATCTTGCTCCATGTATCCTTTTTCTTAGATAAATAATTTACTCAAGGGGAGACTGTTCTCAAGTTCCAAAAAAGTGCAACATTGAAACCTTGAAGCTCTGAACCAAAGAAGGCTTACACTTTTCATTTACATCCTGGTACGAATGATTGCAAAAATACCTAGTTGTATAGGGTAGTTATAATAACGAATAAACAAGTTCTTATGTTCATTTTTCTGTAATAAAATCAGTTTCATGGTGTTTTGAGTGCAATAGTTTATGAATTATGAACATAAATACGATTTTTAATAATTTAAAAATATACTGAATTAAATATTTGATTATTTAATGCATTTGTTTCACAATTTTTGTTAAGCAAGTATTGAAACGTAAAGGCAGTAAAAAAATTATCCTGAAAAAATATTTTCAGAATATTTATTTTTACATTGTCCTAACAAATATCTCATGTCCGTAAATTAAGGATAATTCAGAGTTACGCTGAAATCGAACTCTAAAATACCTATATCACCTGTAAAATGACTGCACACATCTTCAAAAATCATATGCAAATTGCAGGAAGCCACCAGATGATACCGATAGTACGTCACAATGACGAGAGTGTAAGAGAGTGATGTATAAGGAATACAGGCAAAGTTGTTCGCAAGCGCTTTATAAGCCTTTCAGTGCAATAATTTCATAGTTATGACACATAGGACTTATTTGGATGATTTTTTACGTGGTAGAATTATCGGTCGACTGGAATGTGGGCGTACCCAGCAAAAAAGTATCCGAGGAGCTTGGAATCGCCAAAAGTGTCATCTCCAGGCTTTGGCAATGATTCCAAGAAGATGGTAATGTGAGTAGACTTTGCATTAGGTCTCCCTGAGTTACAATGTCGAATGAGGACCTGTATTTGGCAGTTACTGCCAAAAGAAACAGACGGAGAATAGTATCAGTCCTGTCTCGTCAGCTCTTTTCAGCTACTGGTACTACAGTTTCAAGGCAGACCGTGTGCAGACATTTAGGGCAAATTGGTCTATATGCTCTAAGGCCTGTCAGATGTGTTCCACTTACTGCAACTCACTTTCGCCTGCGGTTAGCCTGGAGAAGAGATCATGCATTGTGGGCACCGCAACAGTGCGCTTGTGTGATGTTTTCCGGCTAGTCCAGATTTAGCTTGCAGTCCGATTCTCACTGGAATTTCATATGAAGAGCGCCAGATACCCGTGACCACCAAGAGAACATAATTCAACGACACCGTCACGGTGGTGCAGGATTGCTCATTTGAGAAGCAATTATTCTGGGTTCCAGAACTCACTTGCATGTTCAAATTAGAACCATGGCAGGCTAAATATATCGGGACGTCATTCTGAAAGAACATGTACGTTTTTTTCGGGGCGCCATGGGCGCAGAATTCGTTTTTACAACGCCCTTTCTCACAGTGCAAACATCGTAAACGAACTCCATCCAGAACTCGCTTGCATGTTCAAATTAGAACCATGACAGGCTAAATATATCGGGACGTCATTCTGGAAGAAAATGTACGTTTTTTCGGGGCGCCATGGGCGCAGAATTCGTTTTTACAACACCCGTTCTCACATCGCAAACATCCAGCATTCTCATCGGACTTGAATCCAGTAGAGCATGTGTGGGTCATGCTTGGCCGACGATTTGCAGCCCTTCAAGCACCTCCTACATGTCTACCGGAACTTCGGAGAGTATTGTTTGATGAGTGGTGTAATATTCCCCAAGATAAGATCGATAATTTGATACTCAGCATACCTAGGCGTAGTACGGACTGTATTGCATCGTCTGGGAGACATACTATGTATTAACCATCATACCAACCAAGTAATATTGGTTTTTGTAAATATTTTTTTTTGTAATTTGCTCCAGGGAGCAAAAAATTGCAATTTTTATTAATGATATCAAACATATAGCATGTTTTTTACTCTTTAACTTTGGTTTAATAAATAGGCTTCACAAATAAGTCAAATTTATTTTGCTTCTGGCTCTTTCTTTTCCTGAACTTACATTATCCTTAATTTATGGACATGAGTGTAATTACATTCAAGATTTCATTGGAGTCAATTTATAGGACGTCAATCTCGTGACTAAAATTACTGCCTTCAATAGATACAAAATATTCCAAAATTAAAATGATGGGACATAATTAACATTTATCTTGCGATCTGAAATCAATTCCATTTTAATAATGTATCAAATTAAAAGTTTTTCCAAATATGTGAGGCATATTAATCCGTTTACATTAGCTTTTTCAACTTCTGAAAACTATAAAAAGCTTTTTGGAGGCGAATTTCTACCCTAAGATACAGGCACCAAAGATGACAACTATTCTTTAATCTTCCAACAAAACTGAGACAAAACATCCAATGAATGACATATTTTCAATGATATAGGATGTCATATCAGAAACCTTGCGATTTCGAAGCTACCAGCACCCAGAGGACAGCATATCCTTCAATATCTATGTTGGCGCCTCTTCTCCAATCTTTCATACCAAAACGACACGTGTATTGTATATCTTCAATGAAATTTGTGGCAACCCTGTGATCCCAAAGTTATCAGACTCTAGTTCCTGATTCTAGGCCCTCCTTTTATTTGGCAGTACGTATCTGCTAATACATATAAATTTTCAGTATTTGTAGTTTAGGAGATAAAAGATAAATATGTCTTTGCTTTCCAATTGTGCTCTAGAAAATGACAACTGAATAAATTTTTGAAATCAAAATGGAATCAAAATTATTTTCCAAATTTCTTCCTTGTGAACGAACTTAAGACATATTCCCCATTCATCTTAACAGTGATTTTTTTTTTTTTGTATTTCCATTCATTAACTTTTTTGGCGCCATGTATTACCGCCAAATGTAGAGCTTTAATCGCCAAAGTGTCTAGAAAAAGTTCTACGAGTAATTGTAAATAGCCAAAAGACATTTCCTACAAATGGCATCATTCCTTTCCCACCCAAGAATGCCGATGTGGACTGGAATTATTTGTTTAGGACAGAAAGATATTCCTTATCTTGGTCTTTTATTACTTTATTTTATGCATGCTGTAGGATAGAAGCTTCCAGTTGGATAGCAAGAAAAGAAATCGTTAAATAGGTGGTTACAATGGAAATAAAACTGACAGAGCAATAAAAAGAGAAACTTGAAGATCATATTTTAGATGAGAACCTTTTAAAATAGATGGGTAGTTCTTTTATTGAGTCATAGGACTCAAGTACCAGATTTGATTTTTACTAGATTTAAAAACGCATGCTATTGATTTATTATATGAAAGTTTCTTTCTAGTTTCCTCTAGTTTACATGACAAAAACCATAAACAATTCACTTTAAATTTGAAGTATAGTTTTTTTTTATTGAATTAAAGATGAATTGTTTTTTTAAATATTATATTTAAGAAATAATCTTATAATAAGTTATAATCTTAGACAGGATATCATAAACATATCAGATGAAGACAGTTAGAGTTAATACTAGATTTGGAGAAACATGGTGTTCGTCATTTCTACCCAATGATGTCATCATCATATAGCGCTATTAATTTACTGCTTATTTTCTTACTTTTAATTAATTAACCTCATGCTGAAAAGAAGCACGAGAATATCGTTTGATGTTTTCAAATTTTTTTCAGTTTTAGTTATCATATGCTTAAAATAGGGAACTTATGTTTATTCTTTAACAAATTAATGTATACTTTATAACCTTCCATTTTAACCGTATTCTCATGAATTGCGTTTCTCAAAAGATCTGTAAATACTATTTGATTATTAGAATATAACTTTAAAATTAAGTTACATTATATTTATTGGATTTTACCATATACATATAATAGTTTCCAGAATATTCCAGAATTTGGGGCCGAATTACTAGCTGCACTAATTTGTTATTTTCAATTCACGCAACATAAATGAAAGCTCTTCATCTTGAATTTGTGCAAGGCTGCACTTTCTACAATTTAATAGATTCTTCGAAAATTTATTTTAAATTTTAGTTTCTTATTTGATTAAAGATGAATTTTTACTTCAAACATCATATTTAGGAGATACGGTTTATAACCTTCTGTTTTGAAAACTAAAACTAAAATATTGATTGCACAACAGCTTATGGCAGTTAAAGTTACTGATATTAGATTTGAAGAATGAAGGAAAAGGTAAAAGCTCACGTGATTCAGAAACTAAATAATAATATATTTTATTTTATAGATATTGAAAGCTTTACTCATATTGAATTTATTTTGAATAGGAATAATCGAGTAGTTTTAATAGGATAAAAAAATGATTAAAAAATTAGAGAGTGCGAGTCTCCAATTACCGAGAGAATCCCTAGAATTAGGGATTCTCTAGAATCTGTAATATACACAGATTCGTAATTGAGTCATTCAGCTCAATGGGTCCAGAAAATGGGGGATAATTCAAAAATTTTTTTTCTCTTCAACTTTAAATATTAAAGATTATTCAAATTAGATTAGTAACTACTTCCTCACAAAGAACAACTTTTTAAAGAATATTTTTTGATTATAGCTGATTCTTAGAAGTTAAGAGTGGAAACAATTACTTGAAGATAAAAATATCGCAATATTCGATTAAATGTTGCTACTTGCAATTTTCTTTAAGTGCGAAATGTCAGTGGCTTCTTAGTAGAGTCGTGGCTACAAGATTAAGAAGCATGGTATTCGATATTCGTATTTCTGGAGTATTCACTGTAACGTAATACATAAATATTGCAAATAAAAATATTAAAAGCTAATAACTCTCTCCAAGGCGTGGTGCGGATGAATAGATAGCGTACGACAGGATGAATAGACAGGACATGAATATACAGGATGAATAGACAGGACATGAATAGACAGGATGAATAGACAGCGTACGATAGGATGAATAGATAGGACATGAATAGACAGGATGAATAGACAGCGTACGATAGGATGAATAGATAGGACATGAATAGACAGGATGAATAGACAGCGTACAGGTGTCATTCTTTGTCATTTAAACAATCTCCTCAGGAAGCATCTAACACATAGGATCAGAATTTCAAGAGTGATGGTTGGTTTTCTGCCGCCCAAATGGGTACAGAAATTGTGTGGGATTAGCTGCCAACTATGATGGAACGTACCTCCTACTGGAGGGACTTTTCCGTGGCCGGTAATGGCAGTTACGGCTCAACTTTAGTTCCTGTCAATACTATTGCTGCGGTTCTTTCAGAAATCTTTCAGATTTCCTCCCTGTGTCTTCGAGGCGGGTTGAAGTGATTATTTATGGCTCATGGTTATCATTTAAACCAGGCTCAAAATTACAAATATTGAATCAAATAACTCTCGAGTTGAAATGCTTCTAAAAACGTACTTTAATGCCACTAAACTCACTTGCTCAAAAATATGAAATACTTAATTGTTTTGGAATAATGCTTACAATAAAAATCTTTTATCACTTTGCTATTTTTCTTACAGTATTCGGAAAAGTGATAATTTAATACTGAAGGAGATTTAACTAATCCCGGTTTGTAATTTCAAAACATTACAATTAAATATTTAATAAAAATAACGATATCCTATTATTACACGAAACTTTTATAATTTATCTGATATTTTCCATACTAACAAAAAGCCCATCTAAAAACTGATTGAGTAAATATTCATCTGAATCAAAAAATACTTTATGCTAAAAATTTGTTGTAGTGTTTAGCTAATTAAATTTTGCAGTATATGATTATAAAGAATTCTAATAATCTTGCAAAATCCTGAAAAAGGAATATTATAACTTCTTTGATTTCAAGGCAACATATTTAAATTTGAATAATATATAGCATCTGTTCATTCTCATATTTCAATTTTTCTTCGTAAAACTCTGAGCAACATTTTAATAACGAACTTCAATTTGATGCTCTCGTGAATATTCAGCAGACTAGGATAATCTCTTGTCTTACACATAATTCCTTTTAGACCTGAATACGGAATTATAAAGAACATGTAAATTTACACTGTAGCAACTATAAACGAAGTAATTAATCTTCTTTTCTGTTATTCTATTGATTTTGGAGAAAATACTCCAGGAATACCAACTGGAAAAAAAATCTTGAAAATGAGAAGTATATGCATCAACAATATTTATGTTTAGTTATTTTTAATATTCCTTCTTATAAATTATCACGGCATATAGGATGTTTAATATTTTAAATAAAAGGAAAATATTTTTTACTATAAATTTTAATGAATTGCTGTGAAGGAATAATCTTGAAGATTAGAATATTTTTTCATTAGAATAGAATTTTGTTGTTGAAAGCAACTGGATACTTGCAAGCATATTGAAAAATATTATTAAAAATCAAAAATTGTTTTTTTTTGTTATTATAGAATGAAAAAATTTTTGAGCTGAATTAAATTTAATTGTATAAAGTAATTGAACAAACTGTATGCATGTTTTAACATACATAAAACTAAACGTTATAAATCTTACAGTATAGTTAAATTGTCGTTTTAGTTATCGAATTTAGGAGAAGATCAATTTGTAACAATGTAAAACAAAAATTAAAAAAATCCTTTTATTTAATTCAAAATCCTATTAAATTTATTACTGCACAAATAAAGTTTTACTGTTCAGATTGTTTACTTTACCGCAGTATAATTTTTTTTAATTACAGGATAGGCGTCTGAAGAAATTTGAACCGTAATCAGACGATGAGGATCAGACTCTTAGATCTCTCCAAATACTACCAACACTCTAATGTCTGTATCCTCATATTAGATTTCAGGCTATGAAACCTACATTTGCGGCTTATTTCTAAAGGATTCAGCACTGAGCCCGCGACTTTCTGTTCTGAAGTTCAAGACTTTATCTAAACTTTCTCAAATTTCGTGAATTTTAATATGTAACGTTTTTTCAGTTTGAATGTCTTATGAATTGTACAATTATGGTCTCATTTGACTTTTAAAAAGGAATTCTACAGATTCAGTGCAGGTTTTATGTCCTATAACACCTAACCTCTGGATATAATTTAGTGTACCTATCTTATAAATTCTATAAATATAATTTAGTGTGTACATTTTATAAGAGTCGTACAGAGGTAGTCTAAATGTTAATTCTATTAATATTATAAATCAATTATCATTTCACACACACACACACACACACACACACACACACACACACACACACACACACACACACACACACACACACACACACACACACACACACACACGTTTGAATTTTAAAATAGTACAAAAAATAGCATACTTCGAAATTATTGAGGAAAATTATACCCCTTTCAAATTAATTTTTTATTCCTTACAAAATTATTTAAAACTTTGACGAATCTCTTTTTTTTTTTTTGAAAATCTACCATTCAAATTATTACATGCAGAATTTGGCAGCTCTAGGCTCAGCGTCGTATCTAGTAGACCATTAAAACAAATTTTAGAACAACACTCATAAGAATATTTAGAACAACAAATCACAAAGTACCAATAAAAAACACTGGTTAAAGTGTCGTCCTTGTCATCTGATCACGATTCAAAATCAGGAGTTCCTTTAAAGCTAGTTCTCATGTTACTTCAAAAGGAAAGACAAACGAAATTAAATTGAATTAGCTTAAAAATTTATCTCGATAAAAAAAGTGCTTTCACAGAGGAAAATATATAAGTTCAATATATATTTTCGAACTTCTATATATATTTTATTTTATTATTTTACAATGCTTGATAGCATTAGTGCTTTCGTTTATTGTAAGCCTAATCTTCCCATTTTTAAAGAATACTTGATATTTAACAATTTCACAAACAAAATCCCATTGATGCGTCAGCTTGCATTTGTCATAATGTGTTGTCATCCATAATGGCCAGACGGAAATCGCGTATTTATCTCGCAAGCCTGTCAAACAAGTGCGAGACGGAAATTGATTAGCCATAAGCCAGACGTCTGTCCGAAAGCTTTTATGATGAATGCTGCAGTACTGAAATTTGCTGTTTTTGATAGAGACAAATGAAATGGCTTTTACTTTCACTCACGTGAAGGAAATGCACGTCAAATATAACCTTGCACGTATTGATTTCCAAATACACTTGCCATATACATTTTCTTGTTTCTATATAATTTTTACTTTTTCATATGTGTAGTATAGAGAAAGTATAGAAATTGTCATAAAAATTCGAACTCGAGATTTTGACGAATTAGACCTCTCCGACTTCGAAAAAGGCATTTTTTAAAAATGCCCGTCTCTCTGTCTGTGACAAAGAGGATTCAAAAACGTATTGGGCTAGACTGCTGAAATTTGGTATAAAGTGTTTATACTAAATTTGAAGATTTTTATCAAATCTTGAGTAAAATCTATCCAGTTTTAGTTTAGTTTAGTTATATTAACGTCCCGTTGTAAAGCAACACTAGGGCTATTTTGGGACGGACCTCGTAATTTTGAACCGCGGTCAGATGACGAGGACAGCACCTGAGCTGGAACCCCCTCTCCACGCCACACCACACCAGCGGGAGGACGTTTGGCATGACGGATTTAACGTGCAACAGACCCCCTTACACGAAGGTTCTTCAGTGGAATCGGGTCTCGAACCTGAAACCCTACGGCTCACAAGCCGAAACCTTATCATCAGGCCACCGTGGCCCTAAAATCTTTCCAGAGAAAGTTCGACTGTCCGAATATAAGTTAAAACGATAATTACAAAACGAAGAGAGCTAGATAGATAAGATTCAGTACACAGATTCAATATTTACAGTGTAGATACCTGTCAAAGGTTGAGACAAATCCAACTATGGGGTGACTGTCTTTCAGTCTGTACTTTCAAAAACGTGTAAACGCGATAATTCAAAAACGCAATGGCTTCACTATATTAAATTTGGTATGTGAGTTAGTGATTACAAATGAAGTTTTATGTCCAATTTTTGTTTCAATCGGTAGTGAAAAGTGTGTTTAAAACAGAAATTCTATTTTTGGATACTATTAATGCATGCACGGATTTAATCACCAAATAACATTTTTTTTTTACCCGATAGATTCAATCAAAATGCTCAACTGACGGCAAAAATATATTTCATAACGATTGTGCGCCAGTGCCATGCAAGGCGTTCGCTGGCTTGGCAAGTTTATTAGAGAGTATGCGAGAAAGTTTTGGGGGGATATTTCTCCCTGTTTTTGTAAAATAATTAAATTAAGAAATGAATTTAGGGTTCTGTGAACAAACGAAAAAAGAAAAAAAGAGCTATCAGCCATTCAGACATTAGGAAAACAAAGAGTGAAATATTAACATTATTTGTGAATTTTAATTTAACACTACAGCTCTATTAATTTCCATTATAGTTAATTTTTTTAAGAGTGAAAAGAGAGAGTATTGTAAACGTCGAAAAATTCCAATCCGAGACTTCGATGAACCTTTAAGTTTCATGTCTTCCCATCCGAAAAACACATTTTTGGAATTATGCATGTCTGTCGTCAGTGAACACAATAGCTCATATTTTAGTTTAGTTATATTAACGTTCCGTTGTAAATCAACAATAGGGATATTTTGGGACGGACCTTGTAAATCGCGGTCAGATGACGAGGGCCACACTTGAGCTGGCACCCCCCTCTCCACACCGCACCACACCAGCAGGAGGATGTTTGGTCTGACGGATTTAACGTGCAACAGACCCCCTTACACGACGGTTCTTCGGTGGAATCGGGTCACGAACCTGAAACCCTACGGCTCACAAGCCGAGACCTTACCACCGCGGCCCTCACGATAGCTCAGAAACTCCTTAATATAGACTGATAGAATTTGGTATATGGATTTGACACCAAATTTGTTGACCTCTATTAAATTTTGAATGCACGGTAAAATGAAATGAAAGATTCGGGCATGATGTTTAATAAAAAGAAAGCATATTGGGCATGGTGATTCTTGCATTCAAATCCGAGATTTGTATCACGAAATTTATGAATAACATCTACAAAATTACTATGAATTTTGTAAAAAATACTGTGTTTTTTTGCTTTGCAAATTTATAAAAATAAATTTTTTAAATACATTTTTATTAAGTCAATAAAAGTTGATATTATTTTTATATTTATTATTTTCTCTATTTTGATCTTTAGTGAAATATCCAGCACTCTCTACTAGATGATGAGAGAATTTTACTATTAACAGATTAGTAAATTTACTTTTATGAATCTATTAATTGAAGTTTTAGTAAATATCTGAAAATATTAAACTAAGGTTTTGTTTCTAAAAACGCAAAAATATATATAAAACTTTATTAATTTAGGAAATGACTGAAAAAAATCCCTTTATTTATTTTTATTCTTTGAAATAAATAATCAGATGTTTTTCTTAGGACATATAAATCAGACTATTTTCTCTTTGTATAAACATGACAAAAATATATCATTGACCAATAGATCTATTTTGGTCAATTTTGATTAGGTTATTAATTAAAACAATTAGCGAATACTATAAAAAGTAAAAGATCATATTTAGAAAATTGATTTAATACTTTTTTGCTGAAAACACCCTTAGGCAGAAAGAATTTAAAACACATTATATAATAGTTGAGTGCTTGCTGTAAAGAGCTTATGGATTTTAGTATCGATTCGAGTAATATTGCGGCACAGAGTGACTTGGACAGGTCAATTGATTTCTTGATCTCGTTGTAGAATGCAATAAACTAAGAAGTACGATAACATTTGAACTAAAATTTTATTAAATTTTAAATATTGAATTGGATTTGCACAGAAGGAAAATTGGTTAAGTAATTTATGGATAAACCAAAAGTTTAATAATAACGGTATATTTCCCTTAGGCAGTATAGTGAAATACTTATTACATTCTACTAAAATTTTGCTGAAATATTAATTAAAAAACATTTACCGGACCCCCCCCCAAATAGTTTTTATTTACATGAAATCACTGAAATAACCAGATGAAAGGAGTATGATGCATCTCATAATACTTGTGATAAATCTATATACATCGAACAACGATGGATTTCCTCATGTAATCACCAGACGGAAAGTGAAAGTCCACATTTATCTGGCGAACTGTCAAACTACGCGAAACGGAAATTGATTATCCCTCACTGCCAAACTAACGGATATTGTAACGATGAATTTTGATTGTTTGTCAGATTTTTATTAATCAATATTTTCTTTTGATGTCATTGTGATTATTCTTCTCGTGGAAATGCATATAAAAATATGTTGAATAATTTTTTATTTCTAAGTACGAATGTGAATTAGTGAAAACATTAAATATTCATCGGATCTCTCAAATCAACATTAAACAGGAATTTACTTTATCCAATAGTTTTTAGCTAAGATAATCGATGATAAAACTTAATATGACTATTTTGAAAGTGATATAATTATTGCTTAAATTAAAGAGAAAAGATATGAGTTTGTTTATGTTTCATTCCATTATAAATATTGAAAAAAAATCCTCTCTTAGAAATAATATTGATCAATCAGGCATTAAGAATTTGTACTGAAATAGAAAGAATTTGATCGCTCAATCAATGTAAACGCAGAATCTTGTTAGAAAGAGAACAAAGACGTTATTTTTATGTCCAAAATAGATTTCAATTGAATTTTTTTGAATGAAACAGATTTTCGATTTTTTTTTATTTGATCTATAACAAGTGAATCATTTTGCAGCGAAATTTCAGTCACATAATAATTTAATAATATTTGTTTTTGATATTATTGTGTAAACTTACTTCACAAGTCCGATATTATATTTATCTTTCGCAACATTTTAATAACAAATTTTGACCCAATGTTAGATAAATATAGACAAACTTACCGAAAAAAAAACTCGAAAATTTGGCTATTTATAATTTTTCTTTTATTACAATCATTGATTTTTTTTATTAATAAATCTATCTATTGGATGGAAGTGTTTTTGGTAGATGATGAAACGACGATCTTCTTCAAATTAAAAAAATGCCCACCCAGCTTTCCCAATGTGAAATTGCAATTTATTTTTATGATGTTCCAAGAAACGGTTTCTGTTTCCTTAAGATTACACTCACTTTTTGATAAATTAGAACTGTTTTTCCATTTTTTTTTATTGTCGAATTACCCGACACCATCCCTTTCGGAAATCTGCTGTTTTAATGTTTCAGTTGCGATTCCATAGAATATTTGAAATACTTGCGGATTATGTGTAAATTTTGCATCGAATTTTAACGTTATGTAATGATTTAATTTCAACTTTAAATTTAAATTCTATAAGTTTGATGTCTGTATAAAGCGTTGGTGAGATTATTAAAGATAAAAAAAAATACCGCGAGGATCTCTGGACATTAGTCCATATATATTACCTCAAGTTCCTTTTTTACACCTTGGGTATATCTGCTTTTAATATTATCCGTATTCTCTTCATTATTTAAGCTAGAAAGAACAAAAAATTTTTACTTAGTATTCCAAATTTCCATGTTCGAAAACATTCCACTTTTTCAATATTGGGATATTAATTGCAGCTTACAATAAATATAATTGGCACTGAAAGTTATAGAATAAAAGCTATCTTTATTTCATTTCACAATTCATTTATGTCCAGAATCGCAAAGACTTCTTTCGCAACGCGTATTGATCACACAGCTTTAATACACTTTTATGAATTGAAATTCAGTCAGTAAAAGTATGAGTGTAATCAGTAGGAGTGAATGAGTCAGTATGAGTGAAATTCAGCCAATAAAAGAGGAAAATGTAATCTTTTGTTGGCAACACTTATACAAATCCCTACTAATAATGATAGGGATTGGTATAATGTCCCTGTTTGAATTCTCAGCATATATGATATAGTAGTGCCGACTTACTTGCAATGGCTTAAAAGTAAGCTAGATTGTGACACCTTATTTTTGTGAGATATTTTAGAATCCTATAGTTTACATACATTAATTCTTTTTAATCCTGATTCAGTAAATATTTTTCGTTTTACAATTATTACTTAAAGTACTCTATATAAATATATTATAAAATCGACATTTTCTCCCTTCCAATCCCACCTGCTGATCGTAAATTTTTTATTTTTTTATTTTACAAACAACTCTTTATAAATTTACATTTCATCAACTATTTACAATAATTATTTTAAATTCTCAATGTTTGAACACAATAGCTGAAGTCACTTTAAAAACAAAATTTTGGAAAGACTGCGCTTAAAATACACAAGTTCTCGTTATCCGTTCATAAAAAATAGTACACAATACAAGAGTTATCTCGTCACTCATCTGTAACAGACACTGCGAAAAAAAGTAACCATAACCGGTTGTATGACCCGTCTGAAGGCACATGGAAAAATCTGAATGACTGGACCGTTGCACAGTGACCCTGGCTGGAAGTATGGTTGAATCCTAAAGGCCATTACCGGCTACAGTATAACCTTTCCCCTGGGAAGTACACCCCGTCAACGATAGAAGGTAGCCGACCCCCTCATTTCTGTATCTCCCTGCTAAGGTAGCGAGAACCATCCACCATGCCGGAAGCTTCTCATCCTCAGTTCAGAGGTGTAGCCAGTGGGATATACAATAAAGTAAAAATGTCGTACAAATTACGAGTGAACTCGTTATCATTCCTCAATTAGTTAGTATTCAAACAATTATTTTGGTTCTAAGGAATTTAGCAAAAGTTGTTCATGAGTTTATAAAAAAAAATGTTAGCATATCTCAAATTTATATAACTTCAAGAGTAATTTTATTCGAATCTATTAAATGACGTCCTTTATTTGAATTTGTAAGTGCGTTGTATAATTCCAAATGGGCCGCCTTATTTTCTTTTCAAACTAGAAACGGAAAAATACTTTCAATTCAAAGAATCGAAAAGATTTTACATTTTCTGCATCTTTTATTTAACAAACAACTCTTTATAAGTTGTTGATGAGAGGTAAATCTATAATATTTATTTTTAAGTGATCAATGTTTGAATATAATAGCTGGAACCACATCAAAAAAAAAAATGGAAAAGAAAAGACTGAGCTTAGAACACACGAGTTGACGTTATCCGTCCATAATAAACATTACTCCGTAATAAACCGTAATAAATACGAGTTAACTCGTCACTCATCCGTAACAGACACTATGCAAATAAGTAAAGATGTACAAATCAAGAGTGAACTCGTTATCATTCTGCAGTTAGCTAATATTCAAATAATTAATTTTGTACTAATGAATTTATCAAAAATAATTCATGCGCTTGATAAAAAATTGAATCATATTTCAAATTTATATAAACTTATAAATTTATATAAATAAAATAAAAATATATAAACATTAAATGATATAAAATTACATAAAATTAAAAGTATTTTTATTTTGTTCTAACGAGTAATTTTATTCGAACCTAATAAATAACATTATTTATTTGAATTTTTTTTTAAGTATGTGCTATAATTCCAAGCCTGGAATGTTTATTTTTCCTTTCAAACTAGAAGTGGAAAAATACTTTAAACTCAAAGAATCAAAAAGATTTTCCATTTTCTGCATCTAATATCAGTACAGCATGAGATGAGAAAATTGGTTTTTTGGCTGTAGAGCAAACTGAATAATCTCATGTCCTCTCCTCTCTTCTCATGCACTATGTCAAGAGCACTGCGCAAGCTAGAATTTATTTTTAGTACATGGTGAATACTTCTGGGCATGAAATGAAAATACTGAACGAGGTAGCTACTTTTTTTACTTACGTATTTCAGTATCACTTGTAGTTTTTTTCTCAATGGAAAACAAAATATCTAATTTTGCTATACGATTCTAGTATTTCCGGTATAGGATTACTAGTGCAAACAGAAGTAACGTTAGCTCTTAATAGGATATTTCATATTGCATCACTTTATGAATGTTCAACTGGATTTTTCATTTTAGAGCTTAACTATTCAATTTCTGTTTGCTCTCCATTTTAAATCATATTTCTTTCTAAAAATATAAGGATTTTTCCAAGCAAAATTTCTTGCTTCATACATTGTCAAGAAATTCTTTAATATTTATTTTTTAGATTACATATTCTCATTTTGAATTTAAAGCGAATGTATTGAATCCCTTATTTTAGATAACAGATCCTGCCAAGTATATTTATTGTTATTTTAATCCTTCTAAGAAAATAAAAGATATTTCATAGACTTAAGAGTGTTCAGGTAATTCTTGTCTTTTGAATTTATTGCTGATATTTATTGTACATATGAAACATTCGATGTATTCGTAATGAGGCATTCAATGATTCAATAGTTACTATTGCATATGAAGAGATCAAAGGTTTTAAAACATCACCGATGTAAAGCCAGTCATTTACGCTCATTTAACGCCATGCTATTGAATTGATGACCATCCACGACATTCCATTTCTATTTTATTCATTTAGAGCTGTCATCAATCAATCTATTCCATCTTTACTTAGAGCCACTCGGTGAATGCCTGTAAAAACCGTACCGAAAGTATTTCCATCTTTTTTTTTTACCTCCAAAACTTACTTAATTGCACATTTAAATATGAGACATTTTATGACTCGATTTACGGTTGTCATTGCATATGAAAAGATCAAGTGTTTCCGTAAATAAAATCCGTCATTCAAGATCATTTAACGCCATGCTAATGGATTAATACCATGGCAACTACGCCATTTCATTTCTATCTTATCCTTTCAAGGCAGTCACTGATCAAAAATTTTATTGAATCGTCCTCAAGAGAAATACCTAGAAAGAATTTACTGCAAATCTCTACACCCAAACCTTTCCAAGTCATTCTAGATATCACATTGGAAATGGATTGATAGATACCAAGAATGAGTTGGGTATTTCATCTCTCGCGCTCTGTTTCGTGCCAATGCTGACCATATTTTCGCGTCACATACTAGTATTGAACTGTTTTCATTCCATGGCGTGACATGGAAGGTATCGTAAATATTACTTTTAAGACTTTAATTTCTACTTATTTATACTAATCATAAAGATGAATGTGTGTGTGTTGCCGCTCTACAGAATAAATCATTTGATTTCAACTACCAAATTTGGCACATATATAACTTGGAGGGTAGAAATGTGTACTTTGGTGCGAGTTTTAAAAAAAATTAACAATAATTTTAATTAACCAAAAATTAGGTAATTTTTGGCCTTTTTCAGTGATAATATTCAAAAATATTCCACAAAATATAATTTTACATCGTTTCGAAATTTTAAAAAAATTCCTTTTAATGATAAAAATTTAAGAATCGTGGGAGTTTTTGCCTGAATTTTGATATTTTTTTTTTTCCTAATTCTCACCAATAGATCAAAATGTTGTCCTGAAATTCAGACTGGTTTTGATTGTTGCATCAACTATCTGATCATGTGATTTCTTCCATTATTGAGAGAGATTTCGTTTAATATCTCTATTACTTACGAGATGGATAAAAAAATGAAGTCAAAATACCTGCATAATTAGAAGGTAGATGAATCAGATATTTACTTTTTTAGTAGCTCTATGATGTTATGGGTCTGTGTTCATTGGAACATTTCATGCACACAATAAATATAGTTTAATTAAGACAATTAAAATAAGGCAGATTTGATGTCAGACAATTTGGCGGAGTCATGAACGTGGAGTTATAAAAAACGATATAACTGGAATAAAATATAACCAGTATACAAAGCAAAACAGCTGGTCACTTGAGGCGACTAGTTGTTGTTGTTGTTGCTTATGTCACTTACCATGGACAAGCCCGCTGTTCGAAGTTAAGTTCGCGTTTTTAAGCCGGTGGAGGAGCGTCTCTTGTTTGTTTAGTAGCGCCAACTAGGGTCAAGAGTATGACATTGCTACTCACGCATCACTCATTCGCTTGCACAACCTCTTTTTACAGGAGATCACATTCACACATCTCACAGATAGAAAAACGGAAGAGCAACCATGCCCAAACCGGGAATCGAGCCCAGGACGCCCAGATCACGGGGAAGACGCCCTACCCCTATGCCGCCGAGGCGACTAGTATCTACTACTAATAAAGATGAATGTATGCGTTGCGTTAGCGCTCCATATGCCAGACCGTTTGACCTACAGAGATAAAATATTTTACATATACAATTTGGAGCTGGAAAATTTGCATCTTGGAAATATTTTTTTTGAAATTTTAATCTATTTAAACTGCTGCTCTTTGATGTGTCATAACTGTAAGTATAGTCACGAAAGGTTATCCCGTCCTTCCCTTAAACACTATGATGAATCTTCTGAATGTCCGGAAACCATGACAGCTTTGGCGGGAACTATAGTTGAGTCCTAAGGGCCATCATCAACTCTTCCTCTATTAGGCATGGGCCGCGGTGGCCTGGTGGTAAGGTCTCGGCTTCGGAACAGGAGGGGTTCAGGTTCGTGACCCGATTCCACCGAAGAACAGTCGTGTAAGGGGGTCTGTTGCACGTTAAATCCGTCATGCCAAACGTCTTCCCGCTGGTGTGGTGTGGTGTGGTGTGGCGTGGAGTGGGGGTGCCAGCTCAGGTGTCATCCTCGTCATCTGACCAAAATGACGAGGTCCGTCCCAAAATAGCCCTAGTGTTGCTTCAAACGGGACGTTAATATAACCAAACCAAACCAATCTATTAGGCATGTCCCGTCATCGAAAAAGGGTAGCTAACCCCACAGAATCTCTATATCTATCAGTGTGGCGAGAGCCAACCACCATGTTTGTGAAAGATAATTCAGTTGTGACGTTAAACAGTTTTTGCTTTTACACGAGATACATTACATTTTGTAACAACTCAACTATCTGTGTATAGCTGGATCAACTCAACTTTTCATTTTTTTAAATTTGAAACTGTTGTTACGTTTTTAAGTTTGAGTAAAAACAAGAATTCGAATTGTGTTTGCGTTTAGAAATAGTTTATCACATGTTGGAAGATTTTCATACCGATTTTTGGGGGCTTCCTGGGCTATAATTGTAAATATAAGAATATGGACCGAAAATTAGATAAATGCATAATTTATTGAAGAGAATGGTGTCGGGCTAAATTAGACTGAGCTACATGGCTTTCAGATTTCAAATAAATTTTATTGATGAAACTGTTAAGATCAAGTTATTGTTTGTTTGTTTGTTTCTTATGGCACTTGCCACTGACAAGCCCGCTGTTACGAAGACAGCGATTTAAGTCTGAGGGGGAACGTCTCTTATTTTTTATAGCAGCGCCAACTAGGGCCAAGAGTACGACTTTGCCACTCACGCATCATTCATTCGCTTGCACAACCCCTTTTTACAGGAGGGCACAATCACACATCTCACAGATAGAACAACGGAAGAACAACCATGCCCAAACCGGGACTCGAACCCGGGACGCCCAGATCACGGGGAAGACGCGCTACCCCTATGCCAGGACGCCGGCAGATCAAGTTATAATATTTAATTAAACTTTTAGCAACCATTAATCCCGGCGACCAACTGATCGCCAAAGGCAGCTAGTAATAAAGATGAACGTGTGTGTAATGATGTTTACAGGCCAATTAGTTTGATAGAGAGTTTCCGAATTTGATATAGATATACTTTTGAGAGTGGAATGTGCACCTCGGAGCGCTTATTTTGAAATCTCAATTAGAACTTTAATTAAAAAAGATCACTAGATCTTGATGATTTTTTTGCTGTAATATCCGAAAATATCACCGCTCACACAAAAAAGGTTATAATATAGTTTTAAATTATTAAAAAATATTTTTTCAATAACGCTAATTTAGCTGTTGATTAAATCTAGATTAAAGAATTTCGAAACTTTTAAATATGTTATGTATTGTTCTGAATCAAATCTAAAACGATTTGCTTGATTTTCTTCCATTGTAAGAAGCTGTAGAATAATCATTTAAAATATTTTTGTAGTTAATAAGGCGAATATAAAAAAACAGTTACAATATCGTTGATTAAATAAATTTAGAGATCAACCAGCCATGATGTAACGCAGTAAAATAATACAGCTTTAATGTCTGACAGTTTGATGGAATCATAGACTTGAATATTTTTATTATCTAAATTTTATTGAAATTAAATATAATCAATATCTCCGGCGAATCAGCTTGCGGCCAAAGGCGATTAGTTATTTATATAATTTATTTAAAATTGTATTTTTCAAATCTTTTCCTTACAATTCTGTAAATTCTTTCTTTGTAGAAGATAATATATATGGAGTAAAAAGAATTAAAGAATGCTGAAATCACGATATAGTATATTTAGAAACATTTGACATATAAAAATAGTTTTTTAAATTTCAAAAATTCGAATAAACATAGAACTTTCTTCTAAGCAAAATAGATTTGTTTAAAAAAATAAATAATCTATTATATCACGTAATATTTTAATTATTTTAATCATACTAGATTTTAATTTCAGTCAAAGCTTTTTTTTCATATAAATAAAACATTTTAAATTCAAGTATAACTATATCTTGATAAAAAATAAAAACTGCAGAACAAAATTATACAAAACTTTGTGGAAAGTTTCTATCTAGCAGTAATGAAAAATTTGTTTTCGTATAGTTCCCTTCAAATAGTTTGCTAACCGAAATAACGCATTGGTTGACGACGTATTTCATCATCCAATATCTGGTCTTAAATTGAACACCGTTGTCTGGGTGACGTCGTCACAGTCTTAAGCCGAGAGCGAAAGCAAACCCAAGAGCACGGAAGCGAAAGTAATTTATAATGGAACACGAACCAAGATTCCATTACAGACAGTATATACAACTATTCGACTTACACTTGATGGTGGTGAAAGTAGGAAAAAGGCAACCAGTTCAAGAAGTTGCTTTTATGTAGCGTGTAGGAGGAGAGATAGAGTTTTATAGTTTGTGATACTCTTCTTATCTGTTTTCAGATAGTGTTTCTTACAAAATAACAATAATTCGGTTCGAAAATCTATTACAATTAATAGAAACGTAAAAAATGAGTGAGCAAATGAGATGAGTTTTTTTTTATATATTCTAGTATGTGAAACATACAAAAAGAAAGTACTGCGATCTTCAAAAAATTGGAACTCGAGATTTTGACGAATCTTCGTGTTTCAGATTTCCCCGAATCTCAAAAATATATACTTGTCGTTTCGTTGTTCTTGTTGTTTCTTATGGCACTTGCCACTGACAAGCCCGCTGTTACGAAGACAGCGATTTAAGCCGGTGGGGAAACGTCTCTTGTTTTTATAGTAGCGCCAACTAGGGCCAAGAGTACGACTTTGCTACTCACGCATCACTCATTCGCTTGCACAACCCCTTTTTACAGGAGGGCACATTCACATGTAGAACATCGGAAGAACAACCATGCCCAAACCGGGACTCGAACCCAAGACTCTCAGATCACGGGGGAGACGCGCTACCCCTATGCCAGGACACCGGCTGCTTGGTCTTAAATTGAATTGGTTAATCAAGATTTATATGCATTTTGCAATATAAAATTTAATCTTTTATTTAGGCTTATGATAATAGCAAATGAAATATATAATTATTTTTCTATTCAGTTTGCTATTTTTGAAATTATGAAAGTCTAGACTACGATACATGGTTTTTCTCTAGGCTTAAAATTGTTCTTGCAGCCATCACTACTTGGATACCGAGTTACACATGTCATATTGACGATTTGAACTTAAGCAGCATTCGCACGAAGCCAACTATTGCGAGCAGAGAAAGGTCACGCCTACCTCAAGAACATCATGTGACCCCAACAGGACAATGGTAAATGGTTGTCTCATTTGGACAACTATTTGTCATTGTCCCATTGTGGTTCATGTGATCGTCCTGAAATAGGTGTGACCTTCTATTGCGAGCAATAGTTGACCTCGTTTGAAAGATTTTTTACATGTGTTTATGCCGGCGTCCTGGCATAGGGGTAGCGCGTCTTCCCCGTGATCTGGGCTGCGTCAAGTGAGTCTGACGACTTTGGTTGCGGGAAGATGGCGCCACAACAGCTGTACGAAAGTTGAAGGTTCATCGTCCGAGGTCACCAATGTGGAAGATTGTGATGCGCTAGGATAGAACCTGGGACCTTGTGGTTCGCTGCCCAGTAACATGACCACGATGCAAAAGCAATTGCTCGGGTAGCGTAGCTGTTAACTGGCTTATAAGCTTTCACCACACAGTAACTTAAATGCATGAAACTTGCTATGCGCTTTTGTTATTACGCTTGTGAGAAATTTTTGTTTTAATCGGTTGACAAAAAGGCTTCAAAATGTACATTCGGTGTTTTGGTGCTTATGTATTATTTGTATCCCATCGATTAATCACTGATAACATAAGACTCCAAAGATCGCACCCCAATAGGATATCCTCCAATTATATAAAATAAATACATTTATAATACATACACAAGTATATTTATTAAAGAGTATGTGAGGAAGCTCCGGGAAGCCACTCACGCTGGTTGAATTAATATTAGCTTTCATTATTTACTCTACAATCAAAGGATCTAACATTCATTATGGCAATAAAAATTAAGATAAAATGTGCTTAAAACAAATTTATCATTTATTAATAAGCAATATGCTGAATACATATTTAGATTATGAAAATGATTATCACATTTATATCAATTTACTTTTGTTATTCCATTTGATCAAGAAATTATGATCAACATCATTGAGTAAATAATTATCATAATCATATATTTATAGATCAGTATTTGGTACAGACAGTCAGCATTGGATCGTGCATCAGAAAATTACATAACAACCTAATATATAAATTAACACAAAATGACTCACAATAAAGATAAATTTATTACGTGAGATATGATGGGACAATTTTCTGTTAAATTCCTAGATAAATCGAATAAAAGAAAGAAGGCAAAAATTTCTCTATTAGGGCCTTATCACCATATAAAATGTTTCAAAAGTGAGAGATCCATTTGAAGATACGTATAAAGAAAGCAATCAAAACTATAAAAGTTCATTATTAGCTGCTCTTTGCTTAAGAAGGTATTAAAATTTTCATCCTGCAAATTATGAAAGTAATACCCCATTATATATTATCTCATTATGATATTTGATCTCATTATGCACTAAATTAAAAAAAATCATAATGATTATAATTATGTCATGTCTACACAATTCCATCATTTTTCTAGGAGCAGATACATGCGGTAACAAAATTTGAAGAAATATTGCAAATACTTCAGGAAAAGGCCCACTAAAAAAAAGGTAGAGAATTGTGTGCATAAAACTCCCAAAGTATGCAAAATTTTCGAAATTTTCATTAACGAATTATATATTTCTATTCTATATGGCTGGGCGTAGTTTAATATAGCCTATAGACATAGACATAGTCTATATACGTCTAACATAGTCAAAGATGTTTCTAAAGTCTTTCAAATCATTACGTAGAGTTTTGAATTTTGATAGATTGTTAAGATTGTGTTCTACAGGAAATATTGTAAATACAGTAAATATTATATTTTACCCCAGATGATTATATCCCGGATGATGAAATGATGGCACTTCGTCGAAAACTGTTGTATTCTATTTCAGATTATTTCTTTTCTCAAAGATTCCATTTGAATTTACTGATGATATTGAAAAGTTAAAAATATGCTTCAACGGCGAAATCTATCTCGCAAACCCCCTGTATGTGTTTTCTAGTGCCCCTATTCCCAAACAAGAAAGTGTTACAATATATTGTTCACGAATGTCTAACTGCTACAGGACGGTGCCTCGAGTATATTGAGAAATGAAAACCAAAGAAGACCAAACTTCAAAATTCAAATTTTCCTGGACATGCTTCAAATATTTAATGATATTTCTACTCTATTGAATGCCTTGAAAACATTCTGTTGTAAATATTTTGGACAACATTATTACTGCTACTGAATTTTCAAATTAATTCAAAACTTATATTCAGGATATTGTTTTCTTATTTACACAGCAAATGTATTATTTCTGTCACGTACAATTTTTTAAAACTTATATTTCATTCGTATTTTCGAATATATAAAATAAATATGAAATTCCATATGAATAAATCTCAGCTATGAAAGGTGAAAAGCTGTTCAATATTCCATCAATAAACTAATGTGATAACACGCTGAGGTGTAAAAGATCCAATAGATATAACCAACAAAAAAAACACTAGCATTTATATCAATGTTTATCTGCAGATAAACATCGATATAAATGCTAATGTTCTATGCGGAGTCAAATATTCTATCTTTTTAAAAAACGAGTAAAAACTCATAAAATTCCTGAAATTTATAATTTTAAAAATTATTGAATTATTATTGAATCATATTAAATTAGAAATATTCTCGAAAATGCAGTTCTTTTTTAAAAATGAGTTTTCAAAAGTATGCCAGTTAAATTCCAGATGTGATATGCAATATATTTAAAGTTTTAAGCTTCTTAAATTCAAAAGTTGCAGCCAGACATTTGAGTAACTTTTAAAATATTTATCCTTTATATTAAATTCATTCATAGAAATTTCGAATGCTATATTGAATTGAAAATTTGAATAAACTTTGATTGGCTGTAAAAATAAGAAAATATGCGGCAATGTAGGGCAGACATTTCCGGTAGAGTATTTACATAAAGTTAAATGTTTCATTGATTTTGAAGGTAATTTGCTTTCAAATATCAGTTATTTAATTTAATGCTGCCAAATCAATAATCAATTTTTATCCTCTTTTTTCACTGCGAATTAAATAACCAATAAATATTTTTGGCATTTGATATGAAATCATGAGTAAGATAAATACAGATCTGTTTGAAAATATCTTGAGGGTTGGTAATTCGATTTCAAAGAAAAAATCAACAAAATGCAACTTAAGTAACCAAATATGATTGTGTATAGTATTTCAATCATAGATTCGGATTTACAAAAAGATAATTATTTTCAAGAATTAATACTAAAAATTTTATTTTGGCATCGGTATTATATATGGATTAGGGAAATGACCGTTGAAGTGTTAATAATGATTGATAATCCTTCATTCAACTGCAAAACACGAACACACTTACATGTTCAACGAAAAACACGAACGAAGCGTCCAAAAACAGCACATAAGCAGCAACTCCATATTATACAACCGCAACAGCAAAGGCGTTCATAAAAATTCGCTGGAGATCACCATTCAAAAGAGAAACTTCTCTTAACTACTCTTTTTTCCCCACTCGACTGCTAAGCTTAGCTCTGTCTCTCAGGTCTTTAAGTCTTTGTGACAGAGAATCGACTGTTCTAGAACAAATGATGGAGCTTAAACCACAACAGAGAAAACACCTAAATTTGAGAAATGTTAATAATCTTCATTTTTGGTTAGCCAAATGGTTGCCAAATTTGTCTCTAAATGAGTTATCTGGCATCCAGCCAGCATCCTTTAAAACTATCTGTAAAACACTCTTCCTTACTATAAAATTAATTGCGTAAGGAATCAGTATTACAAATTCATTCCAATACAGCAATATTCTCTTATTCTTAGTACAAGCAGAGGATTCATATGTTTCCACCACAAGCAGATGATTCCTCCCAGCATGGATTCCATTCAATGATTCACTTGAATCAGGGAAGAAAAAATAAAATTCGTCTTGAAACTTGATATTTCTGTAATTTATTTGATTAATATTTGAAAGACTAATCTTATCCCGGCTTTTTCTTTGTAAAAACTTGTCACACTACGGATTTAGATACAAATCACATACTGATTGCATATGAATATTTTTCAATCTTACCATCATATGGTCATTTAAATAAAAAAAATTTCTTGAATGCACTTAGTTTAACATGTTATTCGAAACAATCTGCTATATTATAGTATTCATTTTAGAGTTTATCTATCATTGCTTATATTATTGAACTTACACTCAGTTTTACCATGGTGAAATCGGGTCCGAGTTGGCGCTGTGTAACATTGTCAGAATGAGAGAAGATAGAAAAAGGCTCTAATAGTTATAAAAAATGTTTTTTAATGTGAAATAGCGTCTTTTCCGGAAAGACAATGATATAAACTTAAACAGCAAAAATATTAAATATAAATACATATGTAAAATACAAAATAAAGAATGCGACTTGAACCGAAGATTCGCAACACATACGTCATTCATATTGTTCTAAACATTATAAGGCACTTATAAAGCAATGCCTACATTTCTAAACTGAAGTTGAATATACTTATTCTGTTATAAAAAAATAGGGGTTCTTTTTGTGTGTAAAATCGCATTTTTTCAAGAAAGATATGGACAAATTTTCAAAGCAAAATCTTATATAAATATAAAATTTGAACCAATATCTTAGAGCTGTACGCGCACACACACGCGCGCGCACACGCACACGCGCACGCGCACGCACACGCGCACGCGCACGCACACACACACGCGCACACACAGAGCTTCTCATATGAAGAAATTCTCATTTATATTGCAAATGATGCCGAAAACTAACACTAAATTATATTTTACCCTCTTAAATCAAAATCCCTTGGATGGAATGTAGACCGAATTTAGTTATATTTGGCAGTTTGCATATGTTGAACAGTTTTTTCAACTGAGCTCCAAACTCATGCTAATTCACTGCCATTCAGTAAATAGCCCGTAATTTGAAATAATATATTTCCTGTGAAATTATGTAAGTTTTTTTTTTCCATTTTAGATAATTCCATAAGGCTGCAGATAATTTAATCCTTAAAAATCGTGTCACATCCTTCATACTTAATGTATTTATCGGGAAGTAGGAAGAACTTAACCTTTAAATTTAAGGCACATAAAAATCCTGCAAAAGCGCATCCGTTTCTAACATAGAGTTTCTTTTTACTTTTTTCTTTCTGTATGCGGAATTCATCTGTCATCGAAGATATTGCGATTTCTCGCCAACTTCTGCTTCACTTGCTTTCACAGTCTTTGAGATTGCATCTTCGATTTCGAATCTCATCTTTTCTGATGACCGATTTTCACTTGCGAGGAATAACTTCACAACTTAAATGAAAGAAAATCAAAACTTTGAACGAGTTTTAATGGATTTGGCGAGTGTGAACTCATGGTACTTAACTTGATATTTTATTTTCACAAAATAACAATTTCATCCGTGGTCCTTTCTGCTACATTTGATCAATACAATTACCAGCTGATGCTTTTATTGTGTAGTACATGGACTTCATGATAAATTCGGAATTAGTTATTTTTTTTTAAAAATGAAATATATTATATTCTGCCATTTTAAATACTCAACAAAATCTGATAAGTTTATTAATATACCAAATTTCACAAAATTTCAAAAAAACGTAATATAAAGAAAATAGTTTGAGTTTTAGAATATAGATGTGCATTTTTACAATTTATATTACCACACTGATTGTAATTTTATATGAAAATCAGTTTTAAAAACAGATGTTTATCGAGGTATATCAAAATAACTAGAATTTAGATTCTTTATATTTTTTGTTGAGTACACTCGCTTTCTTTTGTCGAATAATTAGATGCATTTTTATTTTTTGTATAAGAAGTATAGCGAAAGTATTATAATAGTAAAAAAAAAAAAAAATCGAATTAGAGGTTCTCAGGACTCTCCACATTTTTGACCTCCCTGAATTTTTTGCATTATGTCCCCCCCCCCTCCCCCCACTGCTTTGAACCAAACGTATAAAATGTGGTATAAGGATTATCGAACACATTTGTAGACTTTTACCAAATTTGAACGGAATACATTTCCAAGTAGTCTGTTTGTGTAGCTGTTCGATTATAAGTGAATTTATTTACTCCAAAAAAAAAAACCCCAAGCAGCTAGACAAATAAAATTCGGTACATAGGCTTAACTTTTAAAATATAGACACTTACCAAATTTTGAGCTAAATTTGTCGAAGGGCTGACTGTCTGTCTATCTGTACTTTCGCTTGCATATAACTCAATGACTCATAGACGTAATGACTTACATCAATAAAATTCGGAATGTTTCGTGACTACAACTGTAGTTCCGTCAAATTTTAATTTCATTCCATCGGCAAAAATAAAAGCTCAAAATATACATACATATCTGTACGATAAATTTAGTCAAAATATTATATTCACGTTAAAGATCTAACTACCATGCAAATCATTTGCTGGCTTACACTAGGTGCTTAAGAGGGAAGGAAGGGATAATTTCTTTATTGGAGTGTATGCGAGAAAGTTTCGAGGAGACCTCTGCTTTGTTAAAAAATATCAAACTTAAAATTATCCCAATAATGACAATGGGTTACTCTTTTTAGACTTAAGTAAAAAGTTTCAAATTTGTAATAAATCAAGGCGGAATTCTGTAATTTTTCATTCTTTTCTGCTATATAAATTCCGGAATTTTTTGCACGGAACAATTTTGTCTTGATCATTCGGGTCTGAAAATTTTCTAAAATTATTGTTAAACTTTACGTTTTTCGCTTTTAATCTTACGAGACAAAACAAAACACAAAGAAAAATATGGTGATAAAATGAATTCATGAATTGAAAAATAAATAAAAAACATTCATTAAGTACGTACAGTTGAATGATTAATTGAAAGACAAAAGAAAGAGATTTATTCTCTGTTTGAACTTAGAAAATGTAGAACCTGTACTTCTAAATCCTAATTTGAATTAATATTTTATATATGCATAATAATAATAATAATATATAATAGTATAGTTCTAACTAATGCACTTTTCCTCTTTCTTCTCGTACTCCCCCTAATTTTTGCTTTTTCTTCCTCCATAAGTTTCCTCACATTTATCGGTTAATTTTATGGAAACAGAATTCTTACATTGTTACCTGCATCGAAAAACACCTTATTTAACCCATATTTATTTTCTAATATTGAAAGTCACTTTTCGAAAATAATTTTATTGGTTATGAGAAGCACATATATTTTTAAATTATTGTTCAAACGTATTAGTGAGTACGGATAACGACTTTAATGAAAATCGTGAAATCAAATTTTTTGTTTATCAAAATTCTGTTTCTTTCTATATTTTGCAGGTCAGAAATTAAAAACAACAATAACATATTCTTTATTAATTTCTTTATTAATTCTATATTAATTGTTACTTTATTTAAGAATTATTCTATCAATTACATTTTTTAAAAATTTTATTTTATCGTAACTATATACAAATACAGGAATTAATTCAATTTAATAACTGATTTTCAATAATTTGAATGAAAAAAGAAAAAAAATCCCATAAGATCATCAATGAATTCAAAGCAATTCCTGTTTTAAATTAATTCCAGCAGCAGCCTGTTTTAAATTTACTTATTATATCCCAAATATTATTTTCAACTTATAATGATGTTACTTGCAATTATTCTCCTTCAGTTATAATTTAAGAATCAGCAGTGTAATTGAAATTGAGAAACTTCCTTACAGTAAATAAATATATTTTTTAATAAATAATTATTTTAGATCCTCTCACCATTATTGAGAGTTTCTATCAACAAATGACGAATGAATATATTTTCTAACATATGTGTATTTCTATTTCAACAAATTTAAGTTATTATAATGAACTAACAATGAATAAATTCTTAATAAATTAAATATTCTTCATCTAATTATAATTTATAACTTAATTAAGTTTATAATTTTAATTAATACATTTTTAATATTTAATTTCCTCTGATTAACTGAAAATAATTTGAAATTTGCCTTTAAAGACGAATTTTTGATATAGATTTATAATAAACGATTTTTAATTATGTTTAACTAATCACATGATAAAAGCATATGCTACTTTTCAGTTATATTTTTGAATTTGCTTAAAAAAAAGAATTAATTTTTTTCTGCAAAAATATAAGGCTCCATTCGTTTGCTCATTAATTGAATCACAAATATCCTTTTTATCAAAAATTTAAGAAAAAAAAACGAGAAGTTATTTCACTTTAATGATAATAATTTATTTTCTTTGCTTGAAAAGTGATATCAAAAAAGAAAATACAAAAACAAACTGAATTTGCTTCCATACAGATCAATTTTGAAACTAATCAACATTTTATAATTTTAATGAAGTAAATAGAGATTCTTTAATAACTACCATAAATTAGAATTCTATTCCAATAACTTTTCTAAGCAATCTTTGGCACACGATTCAGTTCATAACATGTGGCATCACAAATAATCTGAAGGCGTACTTCTTTCTTTAAATCGAACTTTTACATTCGAGTCGTGAGAACCTGAATGGCCAGCGAGAACTAAATTATCGAAGCACTTTTTTTTCTTTGCGTTGATTCTTAAATTAGAATATTTCTTATTCAGAAAAATTAAGATTAATTTTTTTGGTCTCATTAAGTTTTAACAAACAAATATAAGAACTTGCTCATTTTTTTATATTTATTAACTGAAGTTAATTCAGATAAGTATTGTGTTTGAAAAATTCGAATTGCCTCCCTTCAAAATTGTTTGACATTGAAGGGAGGCAAAATTGTTTAATTTTGAAGACAACCGGTTTAGAAATGCTTGGATAAAATTTTAATATTTAAAAGTTATTTCAATTCAATCATATTTTGCAATTAGGAAACAAGGAATATAATTTTAGAATTGCTGAAAAAAATTAGAATTTATTTTAAAAGTAAGCTAATTTTGTTCCAAAACCTTTCTTCCTTAATCATATATTAATAATTACACGTTTTAGTATGTGTTTACATGCAAGATTGACCCGTATAAGTCAGAAAGACTGTTGCAAAATTAGCAGTTCACGCTCTTTAAACAAAAGAAGCTACGTAACTTTCTTAACTTACCAACTTTCGGTTATTTTTCCAGAATTGCGTCCAGTAAGTGTCTTCAGTGAAAAAAAGCATCAGAAGCAGTAATATTTCTTTGAAGTTGTGGCTACTGAAAATAAGAAATATATAGCTATTAGGAATTTTTAATATTATTTATAAATCTATTTTTTAGAAAACAATATGCTACTAAAAAGTAAGATAAAAATAAAAACGATATAAGAATATTATATATATATATATATATATATATATATATATATATATATATATATATATATATATATATATATATATATATACATACTAGCCGCCTTTGGCGACCAGCCGGTTCGCCAATCTTAATGTTCGTTAAAATTTTAATAATTAAATATTTTATGCAATTCCTACTTTAATAGCTTCTTCATCAAAATATTTTAAAACTTCAAATTTTGATAGTCATATAATTCTCTCATAATATTATAAACGCCTTCAGTCATAACGTAATATGTATCTCTCTAATTTTCTGTTAATCCCCGTAGACTTTATACTATAAATTAAAGTGGAAAGGACTAATATGCAATTAATATAATATTTTTTACTGAAACAAAGTATTTTTTTGTAATATGATTACTGAAAACAGTCACTGAGCGTTTAAACTTTATGGGCAGTAAAGAATATCTTTCCAAATTTATGTAATATTTCAAGAATTTGTCAACAAAATATTCTCAGATTCATTATGACCAGAACGATTAATTAACAATGTTTAATTTTAAATGCATCAAACACTAAGAAAATAAAACGAATCGTTTAAAATAATCGGTTGAAAACAGGTTAAAAAAACTAAAAAAACGATGTACTTAAAACTATAAGAGTATACAAAAATATATAACTAACATAAATACAATTTAATTACAAAAACATGCAACTAACCTAAACATAATTTAAATCATCAGTTATAATGGTTGTCATGTCAACAATCAGAACACAATGCGCATGCGTGAATTTTCAACGCGTTACGGTAACGCAAATGCGTGAGTTTTTCTACGCCAGTTGGGGTAACGCTATGCAGATTAGAAATTTTTAATTTGCTTTATTCTGTTTTATTTTAATTCAAAAGTACTTAAGAATGAATCTGAAAGATCGATTCATTAACAATGTTTAATTTTAAATGCATCAAACATTAAGAAAATAAATAGAATCGTTTCAAATAATCAGCCGAAAAATCTTAAGCCTAGCCTCATGACTGTTGGGGGAAAAAACTGTAGCCGTACTCATTTGGCGGTGGGAAAATGAAGATTTTTTGGCGGGAAAGTTAGTTTTTAATTAATAATTAAAATTCTAATTAAAAATTCAAAAAAAGGGCTATCCTATCTTTTAAGTTAGATCAAACTGCACACGGTGTGCAAATTTGATTAAAATCGGTTAAGTAGTTTAGGAGTCCATTGCGGACAAACAACGTGACACGTAATTTATATATATTAAGATTATATATATATATATATATATATATATATATATATATATATATATATATATATATATATATATATATATATATTATTAGATATAATTATTAGATATAAATAAATATAGATTTAAAAATAAATTTGTAGGTCAAATATCGAAAAAAAAATTATGATATATTTTGTATATTGGACACATTATCACAGCATTTTTCTAAGGTAAAATATTACAAGAGATCATAAATTTCTTTTAAATTTAAAATATTTGCTAAAACGACATGTTTTTCCATTCAGTGAGTCGACAAAAGAATATAAATTTACACTGAGTAAAAAAGTCCATAAATAAATATCAGTAAACATAAGTGATATTTAGTGCATCTATCCATAAAGAGAATTCACAGAACCATTAAATTCAAGTCAAGGTATAAACTATGACACGGCGACAACTTGATACTTCCTTCATTCTTTCCTTGATTCTTTTTCTTTTTATCTGTCTCGATTCAGAATTCATCTGCTGTCGAAGATATCGCTATTTCACGCTGACTTCTGCTTCGATTGCTTTAAAATGTCTCCGTGAATGAATATTCCATTTCGTTTCTCATCTTTTCTAGTTTCTGATACGATTCGTTGAAGAATAATTCCATTGCAGAAAAAAAGAATGAACCAAAATTTTGAACAACATTTAATGGGTTATGCGAGTATGTATTTATGATATTGACATTCTTTAAAATTTTATTTCTTTAGAGATTTCAATATAAATTCAAATTTCAGCACATATTTTTTTTTGCTATAGACAAAAAACATGAGAATGAAACAAAGCTTTTATGTTGTGGTAGAAAGTATACATTAATATGCAGTGGAAATCTTATATCTTGAATTTTCACGAACTGAAAAATAATCCAATCATCTTGAATAAATCTGTATGTATCGAAGAATTTTCAGGAACTTTGAATGGAGAAATAGTATCTGAATATAGAATAAATTTCAACGCATTGAACAAAATTATCATATAAAAATTTATTAAATGTATTGCAATCAAAATGCAATCAGGTATTTCGTTCTTAAAAAGAAAAATAAGCAAAATAAATAGGGCTGCGGTGGCCTGGTGGTAAGATCTCGGCTTCGGAACCGGAGGGTTTCAGGTTCGTGACCCGATTCCACCGAAGAATCGTCGTGTAAGGGGATCTGTTGCACGTTAAATCTGTCATGACCAAACGTCCTCCCGCTGGTGTGGTGTGGAACTTTGGAGAAGGGGTGCCACCTCAGGTATCGTCCTCGTCATCTGACCGCGATTCAAAATTATGAGGTCCGTCCCAAAATAGCCCTAGTGTAGCTTCAAACGGGACGTTAATATAACCAAACCAAGCAAAATAAAGAAATGAACCGTTTCGTAGATTCTTACAGGGATAGAAATACCTGAAACTGTCTTTTTATGAAAAAACCCACAGAACTTGCCAATGTGTCCGATATTATTCATAGTTTCTGTTCTAAGAATTCCTTTAATTTGGAGCAATATTTTTATTTTAAATGTAATTTAAATTTGTTATAGTGAGTATCTTCCTTAAATGGAAACCTTGAAATGTGAAAGTGAAGTTTGGTTTGCCGTAAGAGCAGAAATTAAAATGAAAAAGCAAAGTAGCAGCAAAAAGCATGAAATTTCCACTAGTGCGGTAACAACAGTTTTGAAAAATCTGCAATTTTTGAATTTGTCTTTTTTGATATTAATATTTCATTTATATTTAAAATAAGATATATATTGCTTTTAATAAAAATACATGTTTATGTAAACTAACAAAATTTCTATACATCATTTTCTTACAGGAATTTCGATATATAGAGGTTTGAAAAATTTATATAAATTTGGGAACACGTTATTCCAAATTTTAAATAGATGGAAAACGTTTTTGATTAACCGTAGCTGGTTAATTTACTTATATCAAAAGTAAAATGTTTAAAATAGATTTTTAACAAACATTTTACTTTTGATTGAGAAGATTATATTTATGAAAAAAAAAGTTAAGCATTTTTATCAATAACCTTGAAACTTAACAGCATTATTAAGGATTATAAAGGATTATTATATTCTTAACAGCATTTTGATTTTATTATGAGTAAACTTTACTAATAGTTATTATAATGCATAATTTGCCCAAAAACTCAAGAACTTTTAAAATAAATAAGTAATTGCTTAACGTATCTTTTGATGAGGTTTATCTCCTTCAAACTGCAGTCTTCCTGTATTTATACAATTCTCTCAAGTTGTACTTAATCTTTGGAATGGTTTATGGAAATCCATTGTTGAAAGATTCGCTGAAATTTTTTTTACATATTTCCTGTTATTTCAGATAGTTCAAATTTCAATATATATTTCGATTTTCGTACTACAAAATAATACACACTATCAAATCTTGAGAATAATAATAAATTTTAAGATGTTTCCATCAACATTTGAATGATAAAGTTGATTAAAGGTAAAATAAGTTGATTGATGAGACACTAATTTAGTGCATTTCATTTTTTCTGGCAGTTTTTCAATCTCTTATTCAACTTATAGTGTGTTGATTTGCTGGCATCACAGCATGAACTTTCTTATGCTGTGATGCCATCAGCCCTTGACGTGGAAGGCCTTACAGTTTTTGAATCGTTTCGGTGGATATTATGTTTAATTTAAAAAAATCGGAACCATTCGTGACATTAAGGCCAACTAAAATCATGCACTAAATAATTTTATTAAATTCCTAAAGTGCTTTCGCAAACAATTTTCTCAACTTCACGATATGTTAATCTTAAAGACGTTTTAATCATAAAGTAAAATTCTACACAAACTTGTTATTCTGCAATTTTCGAAGTTTTAAACATCATAAAATATTTAATACACTCTTCTTTATTACACTACTCATAAATTAATAACAGAACAACAACGTTTACGAAGAAAGTGAAAAGGTAAATTAACACTACACAACGTCGTTATAAATGGATTTCTCATTAAACAGTCTTCATAAAAATGTCACAGAAAAATTTAATTATTATAAATTTAAAAAGGAATTTTTAAGCAATAAAATATAACCACAAATCAAGACAAGCAAAATATTAATCGATCACGAAGGTCTACAGTGACCCATTTTTATTAAGCGCTTTTCAATTTTCATTCACCAACAAACGGTTTAAATTAATTTTGACATAAAAAAATCCAGTAAAAAATTATTTTTCAAAATTATTTTTAAACATATTTTAATGTATTTTAAATTATGGCTGGTATCAAAATTTTTATTTGAATTTCGCGTTCGAAATTATATTTTTTCTGCTGAAGCCAAGTTTTACTGAATAATTATTCACTCAAAAATTATCACACCTAAAAAGAGATTGATGGTTTTGTTTTAGAGAAAGCGTAAGCAGTTTAGGGAAAAGTTAAGCATTTTAAAGAAAATAGGTCTTTATCAACCAGGAAATGTGTCAATTAAATTTGTGCTGGCTAACAGTTTTGATGATAAATTAGATTTGTTGTTAAAATTTCCCTTTGTTTAAAAAACAGTTTTTCTAACCATAGGAATATTAAATTTTTTTTACAATTTATTGTTGGAAAATCTTATTTAAATTTTCGACATAGGAAAGTTAAGAAAATATGTAAATACTCAAACTTCAGAATATAATAAATTCTGACGTACGGTAAAAATGTAAGAAAATTTGAAGTTAATATTATAAAGCAGTGAAAATATAGGATGATGAAAAATATGGTAGAGATTGTATCTTTTATTTCCTAATATCTTTTCAAAAATGCTTCTTTTACATTAACATTAGCATCACTACATTCCCACTTGACAATACTGAAAGAGAATCCTTGACTATATGAATGTATATATGATTGATTGATTGAGAAAAACAATATTTATCCAAGACTTGACAGAAAAAATTAGTATACAGCAATTTATTCAGAAATGAAGAGTAATAAGTGATAAGATTAAAAATTATTTGAGCACTTACGCATGTCTTGATTTGATTTATGTGTATTTTCATTATTTTTAAACATTGACTCTTAATTATATAGACAACATTACTTGTAGGTTATATAAATTAAACTTTTTTGCAGGGACTGATAATATTATGGTCATGCACTGTTTCTCTCCGATTATCGCAGTTAAGCAGCATCGACTGCGGTTAATATTTGTGAGGGCTCTACAAGGAATATTCCTTTATCTATTTGATATTGTATTTTATCTCAATGATCCTTTCTGATATCCCCGCTATGTTGTTCCTGCTCTTGCATGCCAAGTTAATTAGTTAGTTAGTTAGTTAGTTATATTAACGTCCCGTTTTAAGCAATACTAGGGCTATTTTGGGATGGACCTCGTAATTTTGAACCGCGGTCAGATGACGAGGATGACACCTGAGCTGGCACCCCCTCCTCCACACCACACACCGATATCCCAGCTATGTTGTTCCTGCTCTTGCATGCCAAGTTAATTAGTTAATTAGTTATATTCAAGTCCCGTTTTAAGCAATACTAGGGCTATTTTGGGATGGACCTCGTAATTTTGAACCGCGGTCAGATGACGAGGATGACACCTGAGCTGGCACCCCCTCCTCCACACCACGCCACACCAGCGGGGAGACGTTTGGCCTTGACGGGTTTAACGTGCAACAGAGCCCCTTACACGACGGTTCTTCGGTGGAATCGGGTCTTGAACTTGAAACCCTTGCATGCCAAACAACATCGTGAAGGTATCTAAAAATATCATAGGGCATTCTTTTTTTTAAAAAATAAGTTATTTTGTTAGCACCATTTTGAGTTCAAGTCTAAGGAATTTGGTTAATCCCCTTCAATAAAAATAGAAAAACTAAAGGCTATTGGTGAGTATTTTGCTTTCTCATTATCCTCTTCATCTAACCATGGTTCAAAATTACTAGGTTATCCGTTCTGAAATAGCCTAATGTTGATTTAAAAAGCATCATTAACTAAATTGAAAATTGATTTATGACTAGATGAAGCGCTAAATAACATATAAGTGATATAAATTCAATACTTTACCCATTACATTCAAAAAAGGATTTCTTTGCCCTCTTGTGAAAATTGCCTTACAGTAAAGGTCATATAAGATAAGTATTCATATTGATTATTTAATTCAATACGAAAATAAAATTAATTAATTATAAGTTAAAGGAAAAAAATAATATTTCATCTCGTGTATTAAACGGAGATTAAATGTTCTTTTCGTAATGCTTCTTTTCTACAAATGATTCAAAAGTGCCATTATATTCCAAACTGGTGCATTAGTTTTGTTGGCCAATTCGATTCCTTGATATGAATGGTTTGATTTACTGATACATTAATCGGTTTCTATCATTAAGGTTGCCATTAAATCCCCATTAGAGGTGAATATTTTGATTTGTAAAGAAAAACCACTATCGTAATCGTTCTTTATTTCGGTTATTTGGATCTTGATATTGTACCCGTTCTTCTTTTATTCTTATGGCATCTATGATTTAGTGCAAATGGATATTCTGTTTGGAAAAGAAATACTAATGCAGAATATTACTATTATTATTTTATTTTATCTATATTTTTTCCGATACTAAATTGATTTTTCACTATGCTAATACAATTCAATTTGATGTTGTTTTAACCCTTTAAAAGGCTTTTTTTCTAGTCATATTATATTAAAATATTTTTAGGCTTGAAATTAGAATGAGAAAAGGGATTCATTTAGCTTATTAGACAAATTTAATTTGATTAATTAATTAATTTGGTTAATTAAAAGTTAAGTGACAAACCAAGACCCATCATTTTGTGTGAGGTAAAGAACTGAAGCATCTAAGTTTCTGTCTTTCTAAAAAAATTTGTCAGAACTTATGCCAACCTACATAATTTCATACAAAGATTGATAAATTTGGTGGGAAGCATACTTCCCACGGCCCTAGAAAAAGGTTAAAAGGGATTCAAATGTTAAATTGGAAAAAGATGATAGTATTAATACATATATCGATGTGAGGGTGTACGGTAAAAGACAATTATGTTGGAATAGGACAAGTAATGTTTTATTCTATGAAAATTCTGGTGAAAATGGAGTACAGATAATAAAAATACTGCCAAAATGTATTCAAAGAAGAGTGTTTATAGAGGTGAACAATCCTCTAGCAGACATCAAATCGCTAACTAATTAATAGCACAGCACAACAATAGTTAGTATGACATAACTGAAAATTTTGCTTTGCCATCAATTCTCCAACGAGAAAATTGACTCGTCGAGTGATCACTCCGCATTTTATAAGGTCCAACAAGATATTTAATTTTCTAAAAGGAATCTCAGCCCTCAGCTTCTAAAGAAGACAGCGTACTAATTCTTATATTCTCAAATACCTTCATTTTTCTTACAAAGCCATCAAAGGAGTTATCCAATTCCTACTATTAGCTCACACTCTATATATATCTTGTTCAAATTTTCAATCGTTAATAAAATACTTTTTAATCATCCACTCAAGTTCAAATACGTCTTTTTAAACTTATAGTGGATGACACTTGATGTTAATACAGGTTTTTTCAAATATTAATTAATTAAATTTGTCCAGTAATTTCTATTTGGTCGCCAAAATAGCCAAATCCGTCTCCATGTCGCCACATCGTTGCCAAGTTTGTCGCCAAGCTCTATTTTGCCACTTAATATTGTAGTTCTGTCATATGTATATACATATTTATATTAATTGTAATTATTTAATAAAAAGTAACTTGTTTTTTTTGACCTAAGTAGGAATTGACTTAAATTTTTTTTTTATATATTATTTGTTTATTTAGTAAGCATTCAGCTTCTATTAAAAATGTTTATGATATTCTTTTTCCTAGCTATGATATTTACTGAGTAGGGAAGCAATATTAACCACAAATATAATAGTTTGCTTCTATTATTTACTTCTATTATTACTTTTGAATCAATTAGAAATCAATAGAATACTTGAGATTTTGTATATTATATGTAATTTTGCATCGAATGGTAGTCTTTAATTTAGTTAAATTTCAACTTTTAAGTTTTTCAAAATATAATTTTCTGTCCGCAGGTCGCCAGCGCATAATAGTTAAACATTTATTTATGAAGTATAAAAACCATTTGGTTAATAGAAAAAAGTGGTACACTTGCACTAAAGAAAGCAAATTTAAAATTAATCAATCAGTAGTAATAACATCATAAGACTTTATAAATATATTAAAAAAACAACAGAAACTTTATTTTGTGTGATATGACTGCAAATTTCATATGGATTAGAAGTTTGAAAGACAAACCCTCACATATGATTTATATAGTTTTATATTAAGAAAAGTAATGCTGGCATGGATTCTGATATACCTTTAACCTTTAAATGGTTTGTTTCAAAAAGTGAAACAACTATAAATAGTGTTGATATAAGATAATACCAATTATCAGTGTTTACAAACACAGTATTTCGGATCCTAATAATTTCTCATTATAAGAGTCTACATGTCCGCATACTATGTCGCGTAATGAAGAAAAATTAATATGAATTTACAGTCTTCTTTCAGATCCATTGGATCCAAATTTTGACACATGTAGACACATATGGTAGTAAAGCTAGATACAAAATTTCATTTGTGTCTTTGAATCATTGAAAAAATGCTTTTACATTTCAGTTCAATAAGTAGAACAATATACAAGCAGCTCTTGGGTGTATTTTGATTCATAATTAGATGCACATCTAAAAGTCTAATGATGAAATCGTATATTAAATTCCATGCTTCTAATTTCTTTCATTTTTAATTTATCGCATATAAATGCTAATGATGGACAGACAGTTTTCTCGATGAATTTCCTCCATAGTGTGATTTAAAATTAGATGCCCATTTACAAGTCTGATGATGAAATTATATTAAATTCCATGCTTCTATTTTTTAAAATTTTTATTTTTAAATTATTGTGTTTCAAATGCTAAAGAATGAGTAGACAGTTTTCTCGATGATAGATTTCGACCGTAATAAGATATAAGTCTATACATACCGAAAGTTATCTGTTTATCTGTATGAAAGTTATCTGTATGAAATAAAATCTGTTCTATCTGTATTTATCTATATGAAAATTATCTGTTCTACCTGAAAGTTATCTGTTAACCGAGTTTTAGAATTATTGTGTTTCAAATGCTAAAGAATGAGTAGACAGTTTTCTCGATGATAGATTTCGACCGTAATAAGATATAAGTCTATACATACCGAAAGTTATCTGTTTATCTGTACGAAAGTTATCTGTATGAAATAAAATCTGTTCTATCTGTATTTATCTATATGAAAATTATCTGTTCTACCTGAAAGTTATCTGTTAACCGAGTTTTAGAATTATTGTGTTTCAAATGCTAAAGAATGAGTAGACAGTTTTCTCGATGATAGATTTCGACCGTAATAAGATATAAGTCTATACATACCGAAAGTTATCTGTTTATCTGTATGAAAGTTATCTGTATGAAATAAAATCTGTTCTATCTGTATTTATCTATATGAAAATTATCTGTTCTACCTGAAAGTTATCTGTTAAACGAGTTTTAGAATTATAGCATTCACAAACAATTTACATGCAGGCTAATTCCAAAACATGATTTTTAAAAGAGAAAGATTCATTAATATATCGAAATTAATTTTTCCACGATAAATCTATTTTCTCATTGCAGTCTTTGTATACAAAAAGAATAAAAAATAGCTATGAACAACATACTATATTTAAAAACTAAATTTTCAAGAAATGAAACTATATAAGATTAATTATATTAAAAGGCAATATAGTATAAAATTAAGCCTATATTTGCTATCTAAGCATATTGCGCATGTTTCGTTTCGAATTAGATTCATTAATAATGTTATTTCATGGATTTAATAATCTATAAATAAATTGTTTCAAATAGTTTATTACTTTAGAGTTCTAATAGTTTATTTTTATAATTTATTTATGAAACTATCATATTGAGTTTAGTTTAGTTATATTAACGTTCCGTTTACAGCAACACTAGGGCTATTTTGGGACGGACCTCGTGATTTTGAATGGCGGTCAGATGACGAGGACGACACCTGAGCTGGCACCCCCTCTCCACTCCACTCCACTCCTCTCCACACCAGCGGGAAGACGTTTGGTCATGACGGATTTAACGTGCAACATACCCCCTTATAGGATGGTTCTTCGGTGGAATCGGGTCACGGACCTGAAACCCTCCGGTTCCGAAGCCGATACCTTACCACCAGGCCACCGCGGCCTTAATTCTCATATTGAATTGAGCAGTTACACGGATATGAAGTCTAGAATTTAGTTGGTTGTAAATGAACCATGATATTGCATTGATGGATGAAGAGAAAATGCTTGAATATTATATATATATATATATATATATATATATATATATATATATATATATATATATATGTAATATTATTTGTTGTGAAGCCTGATGCAGTTTGAAGACAGTGAAGAGATTTTTTACTTTTTAAAATTCTTTTTAATCCATCCGGAAAGCATAATTATTTACAAGCAGAGACGCGGACAAGACGTCCGCCACAGAGCAATACAAAAGCCGGAGTGGGGAAAAAAGGCCAAAATAAATTATCCCTCGCCTTATATAACCTTAGATTTTGATAGGGTAAATATTTCTTCACAGTGCCAATATATTAATAAGATTCTCATAGGGATTTCTGATGCATGTCAATCACATGTAAGGGAAACACAGGGATCTTTTAAGAAAGAATGTGCTTACTGGACATTTTTACCCCTTCACGCCGAGCGTGTGAAAATATCGGCGTTTAGCTGACTAAGCAATTTTATGAAGCTTCTCTTGAATTAATTAAGTAGAGAAAGTGGAATTGGATCACGAAATAAGAGAATATTTTTAGAATGAAGTTATGAGCTAAATTAAGATAAAATCTTGGAAATTAATTAAATTGAAATTGAGAGTTTAAAATATCATTACATATATATATATATAGCAACATCTTTGTTTTTTTTATGTGAAAAGAAACGACACTATTCAGAAGTCTGCATTTTCACTGACAGATTTTTAAAATTAGATTTTATCACTGTCAGGCTTTTTGTTATGGTTTTTATGAATTCCAAATTAAAAACTAATGACGTAGACGAAATTGAGAATTCACTCTCAATGGCCATTAGTAATTCTAATGGAACTTATTAACATCTTAATTGGAAATTTATGTATTTTCATTCAATGAATTCCGTAGATTTTATGCTTTACTTCGATTGAGAAAACAACCTTTGAATTAGAATTTCAATATGAACTAATTACAAACTATTTTTGTTTACGTTTACCCAATAAACTGCAAGCCAATTTCAAAGATAGGACCCTGTACGAAACAATTATAAGTCTAGTATTTCAAAAATAATTAATATTCTTTTAACAGAATTGCAGTCTCTTGCAAGAAACGCTATAAAGTTTAAATCAAAATGTAACAATGCTTTTAAGCGAGTTAAAATTATCCCAAGGTTTTAATTTAATGCATTTGTTATTTATTTTAAATATGCAATTGTTATTTGTAAGTCAAAAAAATATCTAAATGTCAAAGGGACTAACTGAATATTTAAATCACAATTTTTATTTTATATTAGACTGAATTAAATTTCAAAAATCCTAAAAAGCGGTAAAGATAACCACACTAACATACACATATTTTCCTTTATTATTTGTAGAAGAAAAGATCACTAACAATAAAACGCATATGAAAAATCAACCTATTTTGTTTAAGATAATTTTACCACATTTTTGGAAAAATAATTAACTTTTATTTTCAAAAGTATAAAATCACTCAAGTTTTATTTACTAAAAAACTGATGAAATTATTTTAAAATTTATTTAAAAGAATGACATTCAGAAATGGGAAAAAGTGAGTCATGATTTTACTGAAATGATGAAGCAATTAACTGTCTATTTCATTCATTCCATGGCGATTGCTTAAGAAATGTTGTCATAAGAAAAAGCAGGAAACGTAAATTAGAAATTAATTTAACTATTATATCATTTTCACAACCATTCACCGTTTCATAACGGCCTGCGATATTTTAATTATGACCATGGATTCAAATTCTTATTGAAATGCTTTTTTCCCCGTTCATTGCATATATTTTATTTCCGACAAATAATGTCATAAACGATATGGGATTTCTTTCTTTTTTTTATTTGAGCAACAGGCTTTTAACACGGGAAAAAAGCCAATGAAGAATTAAATTATTCTTTTCTTCACGCTCTTTTCTAAATTCTTCTACAACGCCAAGTTCTTATTTAAAATTTTTTGTCGTGACAAATGAAATTAAAAGTACATTCTGATTGCTTTAAGTAATATTGAGAGATTTTATAAGAAATAAGTGTACTTAAAAGTAGAAATATGAGTTGGTTTAACATTGTTAAAATATGTAGGATTCGAGACGGAATATTGATGTACATTGAAGATTTGGGAGAGACAAAACTTAAATTTGATTTGAGCGCAAGTAATATATCACACTTTTCATTGAAAACTTTTGAAAGTTTAGTCTTTTGAATTTTAAATATTGCACTTCCTGTTTTTTTTTATTAAACCTGATAGAATAAAACTTCGTCACGTATAAAAGTTTTCTTAGTTTATATTGTTAAATGTGAAAAAATGGTTATAATAATAATTTTGATATATTTGAGAACGAAATTTATCAAGCGTACCTTTATGTTAGGGCTTTGAAATCCTTTTTAGAATCGTCAAACTTTACCAAATAATGAAAACCGATATCATTTTTTTGAATAATTTATTCCATTTTTATCATTCTTTTTCTAATTCCATGACTTTTTAAGGATTGAATACTAACTGAGGAGTTTAGGAGAATTTTGATATTCACGCAATACTGTTAATAATTAGGAGGAATTATTCTTTCAAAACTTCTTCACTTTCTTTTCATGTGAATAAAAATTTTAAAGTTTTACTAAAATATAACCATGAAAAAATTATATTAAAACTTTAACTATCCCGATTGACTAATACTACATCCCAACCGGATAATACCATGATAAAAAAATAAATAAATAAAAAGTATATTTCTTTTGTAAGAAAAACAAACTATACATGCATCACATTAACGCAATGTATGCAAAAATATTTTTGTTTACATTTTGTGCGTTTACATGATGCATTATCTTAGCTCGATAATATCTATCGAAGTATATTATTTCGCTGCATTTACCTGGAAAAATAGGCTTAAAGACTTTTATCTTAGAGTAATCCTGATAAACAGATTTTGGATAGCTGAAGAGTTCAAATGAATTTCCATATAAATGAATATTATGATATATTCACAAGATTAGAGTTGAAAATATATATCATTGTATTATTAACGTCTAAGTGCCCTTATGTTATTAATAAAGCTATGCAATATTTGTATAATGATAATTGGGATGAAATTATGAAATAATTTATATAATAAGGCCTTATGAAATAATTTTTGCAATTGAGAAATATATATTTACATTTTAAATTAATTATCAATTAGAAATTATAAAGAAATTTGTTGACTTTATTATATAGATGCTGGTACCATTTGAACTTAGAGGATAAAAAAATGCACAAAGATTCCCAATTAAAATATATAAGAGCTGAAAATATCCTATAAATAAGAAAAAGACAACGATTTATTTTGCATACATGCGATACCAGTGATATTTAACATTTATTAAAGATTATTCTTTGACTATATAATTTCAAGAATCTTCAAAATTTATAAATTCTATTCTCATTTTAAAAACTGTTATAAATATATAAAATTAAACAGATTTTGATGCAAATTAATAATAAGAATTTTTTTAAAAATATTTTTATTCTTTCCTAACTTATACACACCGAAAGTGATATATTATTTTCACAAAATATATTTCATTTCAGGAAATCGCACATGAGGTTTTTATTTGTTCCTTATCTCCTATTATTTAAAAAATATTAGTACGTCTCATAATAAAAAAAATGTTATAAATTTGGGAAGCATAGTTGAAAAATTTCAGTTTAACATGTATTTAAGAGCAAAATTAAAATGCAATTATTTAAGTAATTAGCATTTATTTCTTCCATATACAACCTAGCGTTATGGGAATTTGACTTGCTTATGAGTAATAGTAATATTATTATTAATTAAAATTGAAACTATAAAAATATTTAAATTAAAAAAATATTTATCATTCAATTTGTAGATGAAATAGTAAACTTGGGTACTTGTCACAAAGGACGAAATCAATTCATGAGACGATATTTTTTGTTAGAAATCTGAAAAATGAAAATTGAATAAATCGTTTAACGTTAAAAAAAACCACAACAGCTATTTTCCATTTGAATTATAGTAACAAATTAAGGCAACTTTTAAATTCAAATCATAAATCAGATTATAAAATTCTCTTAAAATTACTAGGAAGAGAAATTTCGAATTTTGTGTTGTAGAAACTTAGAAAAAATAATTCTTATGAATTATTACATTAAATTTGTAATTATAAAGAATTATTATTTTTAATAATTAGAGCTTAATTCGAAAACCAGTGTTAAATTTAAAAATATGTAAATAAAGTTTAATTAGTTTGGGTAGTTTTAAAGCTATTTATCAACCGACTAATTAAGGTTCTTTATTACCTTCCTCATTAAATTTGTAAAATTTGAGGGGAAAGCGTGACGTTTTTTTGAGGGGGGAGGAGTACACATAAGTATTAATGACCAATCACAGTTATTTACAACGATATTAATTATATGCTGTCGGTAAAACGGTCTGGAAACTTCTTCGGCTTTTAAAGATTATAATTTTTTTATAGTCAATTCCCTTAGCATTTTTATCATTTTCAAAAATTCGAATGTTTAAATTTCGTGAGTTATGCAAAATTAGACGAAAATTAAATTTATTCTTTGTCAGAATTATATGTAAAAGATTTATGAAACCTATGATAGAAGGGTTGTAAAATTTACAGGAAACACAAGAAAAATTGCAAGTAATTAAGATTATGAAGTTTAAAGTGAAAAGTGATAATTTTTCATATGAAAAAGGTAGATAATAGGAGATAGAAGTTAATTTAATAGCATTCACTCTCTCTAGAACTGGTTCTGTGGAGATAAAAAATTTTACCTTAAAACCTCATATTTCGAGCTTCAGCTTACTAATTATCTATAAGAAATGACTTAACAAGTAATGAATTGCTTTCCTTGTCATGCTAATGATGATCTACTAATGTTCCAAATAATGAATTGAGTGTGGCTTAATGATATAGAATTTTAAAAGAAATAACTTTTCGTAGATTATTTTATATATATTACTACTTAAAAATGTCTTTATAAAAAAGAAACGTTAAAAATAATCTATTAAGCTGGTCAAAACACTTTGTGAAGCTGTGAATTTTTAAACTCATTTTATGCCCATTTTATATTTTGAAAAAAAAAATGGACTTCAATTTTTGTTTATCACTTTTTGTTTCTAAGATATGACAATCCTGTTATTTACGTTAGTACCTTCAATCATTATGTTAATACTTTCATTCATTAGGTATTGATGTAATGGGAATTAAAGTATTTTACAACTTTTCTTAGCCAAAGTGCCTATAAAGAAAGAAAATCGAATTTTAATAATTGTTAATTTCTTGCGGTTATATAATTCTACTACTTTCTCTTTTGATACAACAGATGGCGTTACTTTATTAACATGAAGGTATATTTCCCATGCTCCTTCTAGGGGGTCATTATTAGATTGTATTCTAAATGAATGTCGTATATTTTTGTGTTCGTTTTCGTTTTGTCCTGTGAAATGTGAAACTTAGAAAATAATAACTGTTCTTGAAACTCGTCTAGTATTTTCATCTACATCATAAATGAAGTTATAAAGAGTCTCGTCCCCCTACAAATTCAAGTTGATACTATTTATAAATTATTTTATTTTATTTTATGAAAAATATAAATTTTTAGTTATTGCGAGGAAATATTTTCGTTAATAATTTATTAAATATTTTTCTTACAGTTAACGCAAATCATAACTTCCCTTCTCAGATAATTTTGCGTGAAGAGACAAAAGATAAACGAAATCACTCGGAAGGTTGTTATTTATTGCTTTTTGCATTTAAGGCAAATCGGATTTACTCAGCTAAATTAAATATTTGTCTGAATTTATAATAATTTTGGCTGCCTCGAAGACAAGAATATTCAGAGGAAACGGACGTAGGCTCTTTGTATTCAAGTCGCTAGATTATTTATTCTAATTCCTCAACAAAACTGTACTTTTAGATGGAAGAATAACAGAGTGTCTGCGTAGATAAGGAGATGTAGAAATAGGTTTATAGGTCTTTATTTTCTTTGGAATTTATTGGATCTATACCAGTAATTCATTCATACCAAGAATTATGGCTTTCAAAATACAGAGCAGAAATAAGAATGCCTGGATGTTTATCTGTAATCTCAATAGCAAATTTATTCTGAAAGCTTTATAAAGTGGTTAAATATTCAAGAGAAATATAACCATTTATGCTATGGGATAATCAGTATTTTCCACCTTCTTAAATAAACCATATTTCTATCAAAAGAGATTTATATGTTTCTTGCAAAATTAAAAGATAATTATTTTTTAAGCAAATATAATAATTTAATCGATTTAAATCTATAGGAGGCTTGAAAATACAACATAATGCTCGAATTACTATTATTATTAGAGACATTAAGATGATGCACTCTAATCACGCAGACATCCATTTTAGAATATAATCGTAAATTAAAATGCTGAATATTGTTATGGTTATTATCATATGTATGAAGATGCACATTGAAATTACTTAAAGTGTATGCTATGGCCAATGTGGCTATGCGATTATTAATAATAATAGATCAATCATATTGTTCCCAACATATATATTAAATATTCCTTACTATTTTGGTGACTGTGCATTGTAATTATTATGCCATTCATATAATCTATTGTATGATCATCATTGTAGTCAGCAAATACTGTAAACTATTGCTAGAAATAATGCCTTATTTTGTACAATACATAATGTCCTTAGCAGTGGCAAAGCATTAATGCATTGAGATTTCACATAATATTGTATAAATTAAATATAGAATATCTTAAATTTTGTTACTTTTTTAAAGAGCCTTGCAGTTTAATGTATCAGAGAGTAAAAAAGCTATTTTCTTCCTATGATTCAAAGTTTCTATATTATCGCTCGCATATGTATTATTCTTGTCGCAATGCAGCGTATTATCTTCAACTATGAAAAATGGCAAGGGCATTAAACAACAGCTCTATAAAATGATTTTTGCAGCAAAATTTATCAAAAGAAAGTATGAAATTAATTATTTTATTAAAGTTCGGGAGTGAAAAATGTAAAACCAAGGGGGTGAAAATAAAACTAGAAAGAGATTGAGGATTATAATGATATTCAGCTAGAAAATATTTTTAAAAATCTTTAAATTTGTATTTAAATTCAACATGCAATTTTCGTTAATACTTTTCACTCATAACTTTTCTATACTTAAAAATTTCCTTATTTTGCTGCTTGTAAATATAGGCTACAAAACTTAATATAAAACACATTTCACGGAAAACAATATATTAAAATTTCGCCTTTGATAATGAAAAGGTATATTTTTTTTCTACTTTATTTTCTATTGATAAGTAAATTTTCAATTATATTCTTATTATCTAGAATCACCTTGGATTGCATACCTGCACAGTTGATACTCGTTTATTAACACTACTTATTCTGTATGGAACAAACATTAAATTTGCTTTTTTTTATATCCACTCTACAATCTTTCCATAAACTGCGAATGTGAAAGAATAAAGATAACTAAATATTGGTATCCTTTGTAAAAGACGTTATTATTTCTCATGTAGAAATTTTTCACTGCAAGAAAACTATAATGAGAGATCTACACGAATTTATGTACTAGAGAGAAAGGAAAAAATTAAATTTTATTACTTAAATATTTTTCACAAAAGAAGAGTTCTTTTATTGTTTAAGAATTAAAAGATACTTTCAGAATTTCTTATTTTTTATGAAGTTGTCGTCGAATAAATAAAATAAGTTAATTTCTGTATTGAAGGCATCTTGAATTCAAAATATTTACATCATTATTCTAAACTTTGCAATTTAATTAAAATTTTTGGAAAGAATAATTTCTAACATTATTAATAATTCGTTTATTGAGAACTGTAAATTTATTTCCAAATTTTTATTAACAATAATTTAAAGATTTTTTTTATTAACCCTACATTAAAATCGTTTTCAGTGATAATTATTTTTAAGTAACTTATTGAAAAGTCAGTTTTGCCTTTATGATTACACACTTAGTTATTTCAAGATTTCCATCATGACAACTCTAGAATGTTATAATCCTTCAGTTCTAACACACACACACACACACACACACACACACACACACACACACACACACACACACACACACACACACACACACACACACACACACACACACTATAATAAGACAATATTCAATTATTTTGCATTTGTAATGAATTTTAAAACTTTCATTGTTAATAGTCTCACGACATTAATATATCAATAATAAATTTAGTAAAGAATTATTTTATTAAAGATTACCAATCGGATTTACTGAAAAGAAAAGGTAATGTTTCCTCATTGGCTGTGTCTTCTCAGCTTCTTGTTTCGCCTTTCCCCAAACCTTAAGAATGTAACCAAGAAGTTGCTGAAAAACTGTCACAGAAGTTGTGAGAGAGGGTCCCTATCTACCAGTCATCTTTAAGGCGAAACACAGACACATGATAACACTTGATTCCTTTGTCTTTTTTTAATGCATCAGCAATAATAAATTTCAATTTTTTTCAGTAACATATTCTTACTTGCAGTGTTCTCGGGTAATGGAAGAAAACATTCTTTTTATATTTATATATATATATATATATATATATATATATAAATAAAAACATATTCGCATAATTTAGTTACAGCGAAATACACAATACTCAGTTTTACTCAGGAAGTCTTTAAATCTTGGTTAAGAAGTCAAACAAGAAATTCCATTTAACTTACGGCTCGCTAAAGATTCATCAACTACACTACATGCATATCTTTCTAATCTTTTGCTTACTAAGAATTTACCAAAGATGCTCTTGGGGATTATGGTCAGAAACATAGATCAAGTTTCCTAAATACCTCCACCGAAAAAAAAAAACTTTATGGGCTACGAAAGAGCACTTCCGGAGACGGAGATTTTGATAAACAAGGTTGTAGAGGAAAAGTAAATATCCGACATAGAGGGGAGAAATAAGCAGATTTTGTATCCTGGAGACAAAAATGTAGTTAATCTCAACAAGTTATCCAAAGTGTTCTCAATTCTCTTTTTCTTTCCCATAGTAACCCTCGTTATTATTTCTTTATTTTAAAATAAAATTAATCTCTTACGAAAGCTTTCATTTCTAAAGTAAGTTAATTTTATAATCTTATTTATTAAAGTTGCCACATTTAGAAAAAAAAAATATTTTTATCATATATGAAATTAGAGGATCAAATCGCATTGACTAAAGTTTTCCATTTCTTAATTTAATAAATATTTTTTTCAGATGATGCGAGTTTATTGGCAATAATGAATAAGAATTATCCAATTAGAGCCTTCCGTAAGGCTTTTATGATATAAATCTGATGCACCAGCACATGTTTTATAATTTTCGATTATTATCTTATCTATATTATTAAATATTTAACTTTATTATAAAAGTATTTCTACTTTGATTTTTGGTAACAGAAATTTTATAAAAATTAATTTGACAACTGATTCTGAATAAGAGAACTTTATCATTAAACACTTTATTAACAAATCACAAAAAGCCCAATAAAACAAATAAAAAATATATTGAAAGCAAATGGCGCTTTAAATGTTAATATTATAAACCATTTTTCTTGCTCAGTATTAAGAAAGTCTTTCTACTCTATCTTATTCATAAACTTTTTATCTTTGCTAAAATAAAGTTTAGTTTTAAAGCATCCCACACTTAAATATATAAACTACCTTGTGACAAGCATGTTGGCATAGGAAAGAAAAGATCATGAACATTATTATCGGTCATAGGCTTGTCTATTGAAAATCTGTTTTTTGCTCATCCAGTTTTAAGAAAATAGCGCAAAGAAATGTCTCAATAAAGTGGACCAGTAAATATGCTACCGGCATACTATGGTTAAGGCAACTGCTCTTTTACGTAATGAGAAACCTTTATTGAAAACTGAACATAGAGAACAAATAATAAAAAGACACCTTAAAGATAAATAAAATGCTAAACAGATATTGAAACAACGCACAAATTGTGAGAAATTTATAATATACCGATATTTGAGTCTAGAATACATTAGTTGCTACTTCTAGAACACAGTTTAAATTAGGAATACAAATACCGGAAGGTTGGCGCAGAAGTTGGTGGAAAGTCATTTCAAACGGCCAACATCTTTAGTTTGAAACATAGTAAATAGCATGATAAAGCTCGATTCGTTTGTCTTGCTTTTATCTTTTGTGAATTCTTCAGTCTTTGCATTTTGTGTATAATTATTTTCACATCATGAATCTGCTGCATGAATGCGAGATGAAAAGCTTTGTTTCAGAAGACATGGTGTGCTTTGAAATCATCCAAAATTGCTAATAACGGTTTTTTAAATGAAATAAATACAACCCTGAACATAGAAAAGAGTGTTTGCTGCATTCGTAAAAACTGGAGAGAAAAATTAGAATACATGCAAATATTTTTCAGCATACAGTGCCTTTAAATATCATCTTTATTGAGTCATTAAATTTTGATATCAATAAATATTCACAGCGATATTTTTATGAATAATTAAATAACTTTTTTAATAGTTATGTTAGTATTAAGATTTCAAGAAACAAGCAAAATAATCAAAAACTGCAGTTGTATGTATTGAACAAATAAGCTAACCAACAATAAATGCGAACACAATTTACACACACACACGATATAAGCAACAACAAAAAAAAATTTCTTTTTCAGACGATTGAATAATTTTCAAACGGATAAGTTGAAATATTTTAATACATTTCCATTGCATTAAAATTAAGTAAATAAGTAAAAATTATTTTTTTTCAAAACCAAAAACAACTTTAACCAAAAACTCAACGTCGTGATTCATGATGACGTCATGCTTGTCAATTCTCAGTAAATATATTTCCTTTTAAATTTAAAACGAAACCAATTTAATTTTTTAATAATCATAATGAAACTAGATTATAATTTTTAGACAGAGAGCAATTTAAGTGAGTTTAAACGTTTTAATTTAGAATGCAAACCTATTCTGTAAGAATTGATTATCATTTGTTGTTTAATATTAATGAATTCAAAGCATTATTAATCGTTGAAGGCATTAATAAATCAAAGCATTATTAATCGTTGAAGGCATTAATAAATCAAAGCATTATTAATCGTTGAAGGCATTAATAAATCAAAGCATTATTAATCGTTGAAGGCATTAATAAATCAAAGCATTATTAATCGTTGAAGGCATTAATAAATCAAAGCATTATTAATCGTTGAAGGCATTAATAAATCAAAGCATTATTAATTTATTGTTGAAAATACTGTTACAAAATATTTCTTCTATTACAAATACCATCAATTAATCGTAGCACATTTAATCACTAGTCATTAGTTCAGCAAGGCATTGTTCAACATATCAATATTGTTACGATTAATTGATGGTATTTGTAATAGAAGAAATATTTTGTAACATTTGGTGTCAGAAGTGGGGTTATTTGGATTTTAATGCGTATGACTTGAAACAGAGGAATGGATGAAAAATTTGCAGAGCTACTTACAACCTGCCAGAGCTACGGACAACCTCTTAGCAAGCCTCTTAGTGTCCCCTTGCATTATGATACGAAAGAAGACTACGTGGTTGGAATCGCTGATTCCTGTAGTCTCGGCCTTGACTTCCCTCGAGAATCCGGCCTTGCTGTGGATTTTTCGAGGAGTGTCATGCAAATAGGAGCCGATGAATCTCCTGTGTATCCGGACAAATTACGTGGCCGCAGAAGAACCCTTCCAGCAAAGGCAGATGCGCTCTTCAAAGGATCCTGTACTGAGAGTTGTGGACAGTTCTCGAGTGCCGAGAATGAACTGGAAATGAGCGGGAATATTCCCGTGGAAGATCTGACAATGAAGGCGAATCCCTGGCTTTCAAGTGGACACCTGAAGGCACTATTGGACCACCCTGATATTCGGTTGGTTCGATGGAGAAAGTTCAAAATGACCAACCTACCATCCTGGCTTGAGTTCGTTTCGGAGAGTCCTGTTGCGATACCATGTTTGGCTCCATGGGACATCCTGTATTTTAAGGAGCGGAATCAAGTCTGGATGTACCATCCGAAATGACGAAGAGATCCGTGTCAAAAGCATTGAGAAGGTTAGGATGGATCGTTAGTCGCCGCCAAATTAGCGAATGATGTCATCTTCGAAAGTGCGGAAGTCGCAAATGAATCAACATCATCACATCGCTCGTAAGCCTACGCCAGCTGCTGGATTGAAATGGGACTGCCGGGACGTCAGTCTTTAAAGAGGGGAGCAATGTTACAAATCTGTAATTTTGCTACTCGGCCATGAATAGTGTCATCGTGAGAAAGCCCGTTGTAAGATCTGTGCTGAGCAGCTGCCGCGTAAATGACCTGAGAGCTTGGCGACCATTTGGCGACTTGGCGACGAATTTGGCGAGTTTGGCGACTAAATGGATAATACCGGAAATTCTAGAAGTTTCACGATCCATCTAGTAAGACCCGAGGTACAGCCAGGTACGCCCTGATTGGTCTGGAAGACTCTAGCCCCGCCTCCCGGAACTATAAAAGACAGGCACTCGGGAGTCGTGTTTTGGAGAAAAAGTTGAGTGTGTGTATCTGCGGAAGTTGTGTGTGTGAGAGTGGTCGGAGTCGCCGACAGGTAAAGAAACTGGAGGATTAGACAGCAAGCAAGCTGCTAAACTTACAATTAAATGCGCTGAGTAATTACAATTGAGTGGCGGTATTTGTTGTAGAAGAAAAACTTTTGTAACAATACCAATGTGTCATTATTTGCTAAATGTTATTTATAGGACCGAAAGATTGAAATTAGTCATTTTCTCTACATAGAATGCATTGATTAAAATATTGTAAGTAATAATTTACATCATTTAAAGAATTTTTACAACATAAAGTATACTGCTATTTCTAACTATTAAGATATTATATGTTGAACTACGGTTAAAGAGCCTGCATATTAAATATAATATTTTCATTTCCATCAGCTTTAATAATAGTAATATGTTGTTAGATGTGCTCATATAATACAAGTGAATTGCACCACATATATTTTCTGCCGAGACCAATAGTGCAGCTTACATTAGGAATAACATATTGAAATTATAATGCTATGCAAGACAATCTGCAATTAGTTGTAAGCTTACATTAGCAAATACGTTTTACAAGAAAATACTTCGTCATAGATTTGACCTCATACAGGATTTTCAGAAATGCAATTACATTAACTGTTGTTATCTATGAAAATAACACAGTTTAATTATCTATCACATTTGATGTTTAAAAATAATTTGTTTAGGTAATTATGCATATCATATTATGATAAGAATTTTAATTTAAATTAAATATGAGACATAACAGGAAAACTTACAATGTACCTAGCAAATCAGGTTATCTTCAAAGGCGGCAAGTATGTAATAATAGATAACAATAAGTAGTTTTACTCTCTCTGGCCTTTTTCCTATTAAGTGGTACGTTTATTATTTATTTGAAGGCTGGCTAGCAGGGTTTATCGGCTAAATTTAATTTTAAGCACTTATGCATATCTTCTAGTCCATGATACAGTTAACAAAATTTACAGATCAGATAGTTATGGATATCAAAGCTGTTTTATTTTAAAACTTTTACATCTATTGTGAGCATGAACCTTTCCAATGAAGTTAAGTTCCATGAAATTATGACGGTATCAAAAAAATGTAATTATCCAATACATCTATCTTCTAAATTTTGTGGTACTGCAATTTCAATTTTTTATTTCTTCTTAAAATAGGTGGACATTAAGAAGCAAGAGAAAGATATCACAGCTTCACATGCTTGATAAAACAATCAAAATGCTAGGACTGCCTTACGAAAAGAAAGTCTATTGGTGAAAACTAAACAATTTATAAAAAAAAAAAAAAGACAATTCGAGAAAAATTTACATAATTTATTTTCATTGAAAAGACAATTTTCTAAATTTTAAAATTGTTTAAAAATTAATTTCTTGCAATAATATTTTTGGTTATGTTTGCTGAAATCTCTCAAAATCTTATCTAAATTTTCATTTATTAAACATATATTTAACATTTATAAAAAAATATTGTTCTGAGGTAACATTACGAAGTTCATATTGAATAGATCTAGGCCCAGAATCTGTAATGTAAAGAACGTACACACTTTTACTTTATTGTCAACAGAGCAAATTGATATTTAATAAATCTTTTTAGCAAAAGACTAATCTTTTTCAGTACCAGGCATTATTTAGTTAAAGAATACCATAAAGGCTTTAATTTTTAAATTAAATGTGAAAGCAATGTTCAGTTTCTTTTATCTTCTATGTTTCGAGTTATTGTAAACGGTACTGTAAAATGTAATCAACAATAATAAATAGACAATAGATTGAAATTTTAATTAGGTAAACTTATTACGAAATGCGGATATTAATAATTATAAGAAATTTTAGAATTTTCAACCTATTTAATAATGTACAAGCATGTTAAAAAAAGTAATCAATTTGCTTTTAAAAATATCTTTTGTCACAATTTTTTTTTTAATTTAATGATGAGTTCTGTGAAAAAAGTCGTCTGCACTTTGAATAATTCTTTAACCAATTACCACATTACAGCGACATTAAAGCCTCTATTTTTGTACTTGAATGAATAAAATCATGTAAAGATCTGAACTTTTGGAAAATTTGAATAAAGTTTTCTATTTATAGAAATCTTTTGACATAATAAAAAATATAGGATGAATGAAGGATATTGAAAAACTGTAGATAAAGAATATTTACATAAAATATATTCAAATGTTATGAGTAATTTCTCATAAAAAGGAAATCAAATGGGTAGAAAGTTATTTAACGTTGTTTTAACTATTTTCATTGACTTTATTTCATAAATGCAATTATTTTCAAATATATTACTTGAACAAACAAACAAACTCTGAGGACTTTGAAAACGTGTACGCATTGTTTAAATTTTTCGCAGTTTTGAAGATGAATTATTACCACAAAAAAAAAGGATTGTTTTAAAGAAATAAATTGCTATTTTGAATTTACAATGAAGTTAGACAGAGTATGGTTATTGATTTATACGCTTAAATGGATACAGTTTTTATTTATGTTTCAGTTATTTCTTGTTCAAGACGAATGAATATAAATTTCTATGCAAAATAGCGTATTGGAATTTAGATGCTTCACTTAAATTACTTTGGGTTGAAATTCTGCGATGTGAAGAAAGGAATTCCTATTTGACTGACGGTTTTTTTTTTCATATTCGTTTCTTTTGCTTAAGTGCCTTACTATTAGTGCCTTCTTTTTTTCTGGGTATATTTTTTGCCGAAGAATTCTTGTTTAACTGCGTGGAAATCCTCTTTGCTCCTAATTTATCTTTGTATTTATGCATCTAATTTCGCGTATGATTTTAAAGATTTGGTATTTAATGCTAATTTCCGACCTTTGATTGTAGTTATTAGTGATTGATTTATAGGATTCAATTATAACTAGAAGTACAATTTAATTAGGAAGTAAAACTAAATAGAAACTTATTGGTGAATTATATATTCTCATTTTTCTCTGTTTCATTTTAAGCTCTGAATACATAGTTAAATTGTTATTTATAGTTTCATCTATAGTCGATTTTTTTCATGTATTCTGATTATGGTTACGTGTGTGCCAAAAGTGGCGTTACACCGGTAAAAAGCAAAATTAAATATGTGTACAAGATGCAAAAGAAGCTAAAGACAGCCAAAGAAAATAAAAAAAGTCGGAACAAAAAGTAAAAGTGCATGATAAATAGAAAAAAAATGGAGAAGGTCTAAATGACACAAGCAGGAGAACCTACATAATGCTCTACAGCAACAATATCATTGACACATAATTAGTAAAATTTCTAAAAATAGGTCGGAATTTGTTTGGAAAAAGAGTTTCTTATAATCAACATTCACATTATATTGATTAAATTGGCGTTTTATAATATTTTGGAATAGCTGTTTGGAACAGAACAATGTGAATTTTTAAACTATTCTTTGAATACACGAACAAAATTTGTAATTATTTCAGTATGTAATTTTACTAGTGATATTTAAGCCTTTTTTTTAATAACTGTACAAATAAATGACACGGGAATCAAAGAGTCTTATTTTAACATATCTGAACTAATTAATTTCTTCATAAAAATATATCACGTGATATACTTTACTATATTATAGACAAACTGAAAATACAGACAAAACTAAAGTTAAAAATTTAATTGCAAAGATTTGAGAAATGAAATAATGACTGCTAACGTGTAGTAAACTGAAATGTAAAATCCATTATATTGTTTTTATTTCAAGTTCATAAATTATTTCTCAGCTGTTACATTATATTTTGGCTGTCCTTTGAAATTAAATGCTTTATGTTTCATTATTTTAATTTTTTTTAAACTCACCTTTAATGAATTTATATCATTGCTATACTTAGATATTTGAGTAAATGTTGAGCAGTTTGGGTTAATAACTTACATTTTATTTTTACAGAGTTTTTAATATAATTTTTATGACGTAAAAAACAGTTTGATATTATTTTTCTTTCCATTTAATTTTATCATTTTGTAACATAAAAAGACAGATTTCTTTCAAAGTTATTAATTCAGAGAGCGAAAAAAATTGATTTTTAAAAGTATATCGATAAATCTGGCAAAACTGTAAGCTAATATCTGAAAAACAGGGGGAAAAATTCAATTAAAAATTGTCTTCTACCCATTACTTTTTCACCAAGACTAACACTAAGAAATAAAACAAATATGTACCCCTAAAATATATTTAAATTTCAAAGTTAATTTCAAGGGACTTTTCTTTTTCACTCACATATTGGATATAAAGTTTGTTTTTTAAACTTAAAATTAAAGGTTTTCTAAATGTTAAATGTCCCCTCCATATGCTATTTTTGATAGATTGTTAGCTCTGTTACACATATTAAAATGATGAAAATGAAATTTTATTCGTTATTTTATAAAAGTAGGTAATGCATGATTTTTTTTACTAAATTCTTACATCCTTGTTTGAGAGAGCAGTTTTTAATTCAAGAATAACTTCTATCGATAAATAAAATTCGTAAAAATAAGTTTTCTCGTGAATTTAATTTCTTTTCTTATATCTCTCTTCACATAAATGGTTCTGCCAGCTGTAGTCATTGTGATTATTTTTAACATAAGAGATTTAATTTAAAATGTAATTTTTATGTTTCATGAAAATAAAAGGGCTCCTATATTTCTTGAGTATATTTCGACTAAAAATAAAAATAATTAAAAAATGATTGGTATGAGTGTATTAATAATTATTAAAGAAGTCAAAATAATAATCGTAAAGACATGAGAGGCGATAAACAATAAAGGAAGTTACAATGAATGCATAAAAAATCATTAATAATCCATTAGATAAAAATTGATATATAATTATAAATGCTACAATGATATAACAATGATATGAAGTATAATATCATTGTTATGATATCTAATGGTTAGAAGTGAACTTCAGATGGCTTTAATAAGATTACAAAAAAAAAAGAATAAACTTATTTCGAATAAACAATAATTGTTCTGGAAGAATGACGTTATTCAATCTTCTAAACTGTTCTTAAATTTTTTTTTCCCGGTTTAATATGTGTAATAAAAATATTATGTCTCCGCTAATTATAAAAATAACTACTATCAAATCATTATTTAAAAAATAATTATTATCAAAACATTATATTCATTAAAAGAACTTTAAAATGAAGCATTATCTTTTATTTTTAATTTAAATTTCGCTAAACAGAATAATAATAAAAATCTTTGAGAGGGATAATTTTTTAATGTAGTCTAGGGATAAATTCAAAATTTTACTTTTTTTCCCCTATAAATATTACATTTTTTTTAAAAAGCTTTAAGACTAAATGTGACAAGTAGAGAAACAGTGAATGATTTTTTTTTGCATATTACGTAACAATTGAAATTAGTTTAAATTGCGTTATATAGTAACAATTGAAATTAGTTTAAATTGCGTTATATAGTAACAATGTTGTACAAAATTAGATTGAATTTTTACTTTGAATAATTCTTTAAGACTTTTTAAGGCCAAACAGAAATAAATAAGGTGAATGTTAGAATTTCCGATTTAATGATTAATTTGTTATTTCTGCCCGGTTGTTAATGAACAAAATGTTTCAAAATATCGCTGATAAAATTTAACAACTAACCGAAAGTTTTCTCAATGATAAAATTCACAATATAATATTTATGAGCCAGGAAAATTGAAATTTTCTTAAAATAAGATCTTTAAGAAATTTAGAAGAGAATGTAGTTAGAAGAATATAGTTAGTTTTTTTTAACAACTGCATCATCCTATCTGGATGTGACGGCTTCAAATCTACTATTAAATCTTTATATTAGATATAAGATACAATTGATATCTTTAGATAACAGATCTGTATTTATTAAAAATTTAATGATAATTATTAATAGTTTACTTCATAATTATTTCCATTATATTTTCATTTATGGAATTTATGTTAATTAAAATGTAGTTAAAGGATAATAAATTGATCATTGCTTTAAAGACATTTCATATAATTATTTAAAATTAAACTAGCATGATTAATTTAATGATAAGTTTCCGATTTCTGTATTGCCCGTTTATACAAAAAAAAATCAAAATATAACTAATACAATATCACGATAGATGATACATTTTCACAATTCAATTGAAAGATTTCTTATAGATAGAATTTCTGATGAAGTTTATATGAATCAGTAAAATTAATATGCACTTAAAAATTGTAACAAAATTTAGTACTTTTAAAAATTGTATCACATTTCCCAATATAATGGTCTCATGTTTAATATTAAAATTTTAGATTTATATACAAGATACAGCTGGTATATTTAAATTGAAACTTTTTTTTATTTGTTCAGTATTTTGAATACGGATATATTTAATAATTTAATAATAAAAATAATTGTATTTTTGATATAAATACAATTTATGTTAGCTGAAGTATAATTAAAAGCACTCAAGTCTCACTTTTATTGAATAATAAAATAATAATATAACACTAGTTTATAAAAAAATATAGCAAATAATGTCTATATAAATAAGCAGTCCAACTTAAGAATTCCTTGTGAGTTGAAGCCCAATAGGCGGGAGAATTTATATATATGTAACTTAATTTGGATTACATTTTGGTATATAATATTATGTGACAAAAGGATGAACAATAATTTCTAAGGAAAAGGACAATTATATATAACTTTATTTGGATTACATTTCGGTATATAATATTATGTGACAAAAGGATGAACAATAGTTTCTAAGGAAAAGGTCAAAGGGTTTCTATAGAAAAGGACAGTCTTTTTGATGAAAGAGAGAATAAGGTTAAAGTGTTTTGCAATTTCTTATATATTTCCTTCTTACAAAGAAGATTCTTTGAACTGTACTTTTGTATGAGACATTTGGAAATAATTTCTGATAACTTTTCCGGTTCGTATAATGGTTGCATTTAGAAACTATTTTTTCCTTTCTCCTAGTAAAATTATTTCAGAACCATTATAGATTAGTTATTTTAATAGTATAGTTATCCATTGCCATTAAATAAACGAGTAAAGGTTCCTTTTACTTTCTTATATGCATAATACATAAAGTATTGCAATCGTCAAAGTATTGAAAACTGGATATTTTGACAAATCCCTGTGTTTCTAAATGCTATGAATTCGAAAAATGAATATTTGGGAATATATCTGTCTGTCTGCGAATACGATAACTCAAACTCTTTCAGCGAGATGAATGAAATTTGGTATGGAGTCTTTATTAAATTTGTTGATGCCTCTCTCAAATTTCCAACGAAATCTATTCAGAGGAACTCTGTATACCTAGCATAGTACAATTAAATACGTTCCATACAAAATAAGAACCGGGTCGTTAAAAATTTGGTATACAAATTTAGCATCTTTTAAGAAGAGTAGATGCATATCAGTGTTTGAATAAGATCCACGAAGAGGTTGATTGTCTGCCGGTTTTTATTTTTGTGAGAAATTAAATGCTATTACTCAAAATTTTAATAATGCAGATGCCTGCAAGCATGATAAATAAAAGCTGCATGCATATATTCGAAACAAATAAAAGATATTTAGTACCCTATTTGGTTTCTAAATTGTATTTTTGTACCTACTTTGATTTTCAGCGAATTATAAATAAAGACATCTAAAAAAAATATATTACGCTTTCTTTATACTCCGAAGCATAAAATTTACTTGTGCAAAAGTCTGAAAATAAAAATCTGAGCTCTCGTAGTATTTATAATCACGCACAAGGTTTACAATTTTATTTAAGATCTGAAAGAGAAATACATTTATTTAGGGAGCATGCAAGAAATGTTTTGTAAAAACCACTTCAACTGGTGTTGGAATGTTTTTTACTTTATTTAATACTAGCCGCCTTTGGCTACCAACCGGTTCGCCAATCTTAATGCTCGTTAAAATTTTAATAATTAACTATTTTATGTAATTCCTACTTTAATAGCTTCTTCATTAAAATATTTTAAAACTTCAAATTTCAATTCACTCAGAATATTATAAAGGCCTTCAGTCATAACGTAATCTGTATCTCTCCAATTTTCTGTTAGCTCCCGTAGAATTTATGCTTTAAATTAAAGTGGAAAGGATTAATCTGCAATTAATATAATAATATTTTTTACTGAAACAAAGCTTTTTTTTGTAATATGATTACTGAAAACAGTCACTGAGCATTTAAACCTTATGGGTACTGAAGAATATCTTTCTCAATTTATGTAATATCTCAAGAAATTGTCAACAAAATTTTTTCAGATTCATCTTGAGCAGGTATATTAATTAACAATGTTTAATTTTAAATGCATCAAACACTAAGAAAATAAACAGAATCGTTTAAAATAACCGGTTGAAAACAGGTTAAAAAAATACTTAAAAAACGATGAACTTACGATAAACTAACATAAATACAATTTAATTCCAAAAGCATACAACTAACCTAAAAATTATTTAAATCGAGTCCACTTCCGTTGAAATGTAAACAATCAGAATACAATGCGCATGCGTGAATTTTCAACGGCAGTTACGGTAACGCAAATGCGTGAATTTTTCTACACCAGTTGGGGTAACGCTATGTAGATTAGAAATTTTTAATTTCCTTTAATCAGTTAACATTAAGAAAATAAACAGAATCGTTTGAAATAATCAGCCGAAAAATGTTAGCCCTAGCCTCATTGCTGTTGGGAAAAAAAAAAACTGAAGCCTTGCTCATTTGGCTTATGGAGAAAATGAAAGGAATTTTTTGGAGGAAAGTTAGTTTTTAATTAATAATTAAAATTTCAAAAAAGGGACCCCAGGTGCACATTCCCGACCTCCAGGATATACACGTGCCAAATTTGGTAGCTGTAGGTCAAATGGTCATTTCTGTAGAGCGCGCGCACACACACACACACACTTCAAAAATTTGTAAACGAGAATTTAGAATATTCGTGGGAAAAACTTGCAGTTAATGATTTGGTATTAAATTGAGGATGAAAATTATGGTTTAAAAATTTGATTTATGTCTCCTTATTTATTTATTTTTGATAGTGTTAATAACCATTTAAAAAATTCGATGACAAAATAAAAATGTGATTATTATTTCAATGGACTTTAATTGATATCAGTTTTCGTATCAACGTAAAGTTCATATTCATGTGATGACATTTTGCTTTATTCATTTTTGAATCAAAATACACACATTCTTTTAAACGATTTGAATTTCATATAACATATAACTGAAGTATGAATTTAATTATATAACTACATTGGTATTAAATCCACTTTGCCAGGAGAATATGGATTTTATGAAATGATATGGACACCACCGCAACAATAAGAGGGAGACTTGGTCTGAATGCTAATATTCATCATCGATCATAGTACAGCCTCTCTTGTCATCGGTTAAGGGTGAAAAAAGTAACTCAACTCTACACCGTTACAAAGGCCATTATGAAAGCGAGATTCAACCACAGAATTGGAAATTGCATCCTCATAATTAGATTTCTCCTGTGGAGATATATCAAGTTATATATATGAGATATCGATTAAAATTACCAAATTTTTCATTTTTTTAAAGCATTTTTCTGCAGACCTTTTCTGTCCCTTTATTGCAATTTTTATTTGATATCTTCACATAAGTAAAGTTAAATTTTTCTACGTTCACCTTTTATAATGCATACAAATATTTTATAGACTTTATATCTCATAACCAGTTTGTTAATCTTAAAGCCTTTATGAGGTATTTAGATTTAGAAAAGTTTCGTTAACCGAATGTATATATCATTGCAATATGAGAAGTTTTCTGAATGTATTTTAAATCAGTAAATTACATGATTTAATAATTACGTCTTATACGAAACACAATGCAAATTAACTTCATCATGCTGGTGCTACATACAGTCATCGAATTATCTTTTCTGAAATTTGTAATCTGAAACTAAATAACTAAAAGGTGATATAATTCAATATAAACATTACACATAATCTACAAACAGCTCACGTATTCATCAGATTCAAAACTGAACAAGTTAGCCTTAACATTCTTGAAATAGATTATGCGATTTTATTATATTGATTATGGTTCTAGTTAAATGATGTGTTCTCTTACAAGAGGCGAAGTGAAGAGATGTTCTTAAATCCGATAACTAAACGATCTGAACTTCTCCATTCTCAAATGAATTCAAGAATAAAGAACATTTCACAACAGTACGTTAAACCAGGCTGCTACTCGAACATATTCAGTCTTATACTGAGCAAGGCACACCACCAAATTCCTTCTACCATTCCTCAATTTTTCTCGCAGCAAATATTCCTTACAGCTCTCAACTCTCAATTCTTTTATATCTCTCAACAGCTTGTCTTGAGAGATACTTTCATTTCTCATCTAAGCAGAGTATGTCTGAGATGGTCTGGGTCCATAAGCCCTTCTGCTGTGCTAATAATTGCTTTGTTCTTTCATGTTGTTGACTTGCTTCCTACAGTTGATCTGTTATTAGTTATTTATTACTCAGCTTAGTAATTTAGAACAAAGAAACATATGTTTAAGTCTGATTGGTTCCGATCCAAGATGGAAGCAGATAGGTATAGCATAGTTCTCCCGTGATCACGAAAAAGGGAAAACAGCCATGAGGTTGATAGCAGACGGTTGTAGAAGAGATCGATTAAATGCATTTGAAACATTTTAACGTTTAATTTATAATACGTGTATTAAGTTTTCCTTAATATAAGATTTAATCACAGAAGTACTTAAACCAATAAAGAGTGGCAATCCAGCAATATATATGTATATATATATTTCAAAAAGTGTCCTTAAGTTGCTAATAATTGAAAAATATATAATTTTAGTATCAAAATAAATTTAAAAATCTATTAACAAGAAAGGCAACATGTTATGTCTGTTTAATCTGTTAGGTTCCCAAACAACGCATACATGTAGTTTAAAAAGGGTCTACAAAATATGAAGATTCCTCTATCTTTTTTTAAAAATATAATTTGCTTACCAAAAAAAGAAAGAAAAAGAAAACAAATGCTCTGAAGTAAGACATTCTTACTTTCTTTGAATATTAATGCTTCGACAACCAATATTTAAAAATCTTTTTCTTTTTACTTTCCCTTGAAGGAACTTTTTACTTTCCCTTGTTCTAAATCTTTTTTCCAGATGATTTTCAAACCAGAAATGAGACATGATGGTCAAATAACATGCAAAATTAAAATAATAAAATCGCAGTAAAAACTTTAGAAATTTTGAATATATGCATATTTAAAATAATTGCATGGGACCGGGTAGATTTGCTATCTTGGTATAAAAATAGTTTTTTAGTTGTAATTGCTTTTTGATAAAAATCCAATTGTTAGTAAATAAAACTGTAATTTAATACGGTTTTTAATATCTCTTTCAATTAAAACTAAAGCAGAATGCATGCTCCAATATCGCGCCTGTGTAAGCATTGGTTATTACTGGTTAGACTATTTTATCTAGATCTTTTATAAAATATGTTTCATCATGATTTACTAGCAACAGAATTCATTGCATAAATTCATTGCAGAATTTGTAAAAGTTTCAACACTACATATTTACACTTTATACATTTATTCTATACTTACGCCTCATATGAAGACTTTATACAGTTTTCACTTTATATTATTCTGAAAATTACATAATTAGGTACAAATTAATAACTTTTAAAACAGAAAAAAAATGAAACCAGCTAAAACGATTTCATTTAATCTTTTTCCCATTTTTCCTAATAAATGCGTTAGCACCCCACTTCTCTTTCTTCATATATATTTGTACACTGTCGAGATCATGTTTTTATATTCATGAGTATTTTGGGCTCTGCAGTATAATGAAAAAAATCCAATATACCTTTTGATGTTTCTTCGACGAATTGAAACTTAAACTTGAAGCAGTACTTCTATTTCGGTTTGAAGGTCTCATAGTAGAAGCAATCTCTCGACGGATTTGGTACAAAATTTGAAAGTTTAGATGCTAACTCTTTGTATCAAATGTATCAATCCAGCTGATTGTGCTTTGTAGTTATTTGTTCATTCTTACTAGATAGGCAGACAAATTTCCTCAGAATGAATTTCAATTAAAATTAAATAAAAGTCAACAAATTTTCATCAAAATCATTACATCAAATTCCTTATGATTGCAATACTTTCTTCTTTGCTTACTTCGTATATAAAAAGGTGAAAAGAAAGATCTCAATTTCTTCAATAAATTTTCTAAACTACATATTTCATTTTAAGAAGCAGAAATAACACGGGGAATAGATGAAAAGTAAAATATATGGCTTCTAGTAATATTTTCATTTAAATATAATCTATGCTGAGGAAAAAAAAAAGCGAGGAAAAACTGTTATCCCCCACAATTTAGAAGCCTTTTCAAAGACACTAAAACAAGCATTTCATGGAGTGAATGAAGATTTTTTTTTAATGTTCATTTTTAAACTCTTTTAGAGAAACATTTCTGGCTTCTCGCATGAAGAAATCATATTTATTTCACCATTCATGTTTTATAGAAAAGGAATTTGAATGATAGGAAGTTCATCAGTTACAGCAATTGGAAAAAAAAGCATTATGACTTTCCCCCATTTATATTAAATATTTCCTCAGGAAATATAAAGGAAAGTTTGAAATTATATTTTTAATCGCTTTTTATTTTAAAAATTATTTTTATTAATGTGGCTAATTTTTTCTTTGGATAACTAGTTTTGATATATGCTTTAATTGAATAAAACATTAATATAGCTTTCCAAATTTTAATTAGATTTCTTTTACAGAAAAGGAAAATTCAAGAACATTTATTTGTAATGAACATATTTTCAAGTAAAAGTGAGGTATTTTTTTCCTTTTGGAATTAATTTTTTTTTAATTTAAAGAGAGATAAAAATGTAAATAAACATTGATAACAGATTTTTAAGCCTGCATTTACTAGACTATTTATTTCCGGATATATCCTTTTTCATAAAAGCTGTTATAAGGTTTAATTTAAAAGTCTTTATTATAAGAGCTTTAATTTTGAAATCTCTTATCAATTGTTCAATGCATAATTAGTACTCTTCAACATAATTAATCATAACTGCTTACATTAATAACATAACTGCTTAAATTCTCATAAAATTATAGAACTTCATATTACTCTGTTTAGAGCTGCTGGTCAAGGGTAGTGACTGACTCAATTTTCAAAAATCACAAAATAATTATTGATAAGATTTTAAGCAAAACCTACTAAAATATTATTTTTGAATATGAAGCAAATCATTTGAAGCATATATTTATCAGTTATAAATCGTGGTCTAAAAAATACTATTCTAAAACGTTGCACCATTATTTTAAATGGTATTATAACGGACAACTCTGATAATAAGTGGTGAAAATTAAATTTGGAATAGTTCACGAAAATCATTAAAAAATACGACTCGAATATGTAATAGTTTTCCAAAATTGAATGTTTGAGAGATATTTTTAATCTCAAATTTAATTCCTTATTTTGTACGCTTATTTTCCCTAAGTTATTATTACATTTTATAGTTCATTGTACAGTTATTATATATATATATATAACTTTTTAGTTTTATCTTTTCTTTTGAGACTTATAGCTTTTTATTTAAAAACGAAAAATCGCTATCAAAGCTTCCACTCCTTATTTCGCTCTCCGCAGTGGTCTAGTGTTAAAGTCTCGGTTTCGGAACCGGACCGTTTGCGTTCAATTTGTCGGGGCCAAACGTCGTCTCTCTGGTGTAGTGAGGAAGTTTGGAGAGGAGGGGGGGGGGTGCCATCTCAAGTGTCGTCCTCGTTATCTGACCGCGGTTCAAAATTACGTGGCCCGTCCCAGAATAGACCTATTTTTCCTTTAAAATGGGACGTTAATATAACTAAAATTAAAACCCTCTTATTTCGCTAACATATCCAGTAGAAATTTAAAAAGCCTCTTTTAGATAGCCAGCTCGACAAGTTAAGCCAATAAAATTACTGTTATGCATTTTCTTCTTGTTTTATTATTCTTCATGGCAATTTATTAAAGACGGGTAAAGCGAAACAAGAACGTATTTGTTTTTTATTTTTCATCTGAAATTTCATTTGTTAAAGTACAGAAATAAAGAAAAGAATTACAGTATGAAATTGTACTTACCACAAATTTTAGTTCAATATATAATTTTATGTGTGTTTTAAATAAATGTAGGTTTAATTACAAAAAAATAAACAGATTTTCCAGAAAATAACGGATAGTGATTAATTCGAGGCTGCAATTGATTTAATAGCGCATCATAGCAATAATGCTGCGTAAATAAAATAGCAATAATATAGTAACTTTAAATTGCACAGAAAGTAGCAATAAGCCGTCATTATAAAAGAAAAACAAATGGCATAAACTTAAAGAAAACCGGCTTATTTCGTTCGAAGAAAATCCATTATGCATTTATTTGACCCTTATGAATCGTCTGAGTTATATTTAAGCATATAATTATTGATTTAATTAATATAATGTGCGATTCATATGACTCGAAAAATACGCTACTTACAGACACTCTTACTTTACGTGCCGATTAACATATTCATATTTAAAACAATCTCATTTATTATTCAAAAGCAAGAAAACAGTAAATAAATGGAAATATATTCTTTTATAAATATCTAAGATGAAGGACGCTGAAAATATAAATGTTTAAGATTAAGAGACTAAAATAAGAGTCCTTGTTGCATTTTCAAAGAGAATATTTATGATAATAAAAAGCGTTGAGTGGGACCAGATGCGCTTTGTTTATCTCTAAGAAAAGCAAAATTTTTTATGTTTTATAGTGTGCAAGCAAAGGGTGAAATCTAGAAATATTTTCTGGAATTGCATTTCCAGAAGGAAAGTTCAGAAAAATTGTTTTGTAGGCTATTGTTCTTCTATCAAAAAATATACTTATTTACAATGTATCAAAATGCTGCTTTTTATATTTTCAAATCGCAAGAATAATTTGTCACTAGATATGTCTAAAGAATATTTTGTTTAACTGATAGATAACTGAATAATAAATAAAGTAATAAAATCGCAGCTGTTATTGTGTCTTCAGTTGACTTTAAAATACAAAACACCATTGCATGTCTTTCTGACTATACTTTTATGGTCATTTAATTGACTAGGCCGTCGAATATCTAAATGGAATTTTTTTAAAGCTTGTTCTATGGCGTCATGTATTTTTAAATGTAAGTGTGTAAGAGAAAATTTGCAGGCCATATCACACGCATGCCACAACTACATGATTTGACCCTTTAAAAAAGTCACCTTTAAAAACAGAGTATAAAATCTACAGATATTCAAAATGATATTCTGCATGATAATTAAAGAAAATGCTGATTCTACAAAAGAGGATTTATTCATTTTTTTATTTAACATTTTTATCAATTTTGTCTATGTGTAATGTTAACAAATATTTTATTTTTTTATTAGCAACAGCCCCATCTGCAGAAAGGGGTTAGAGAATGACAGGGGCAAAATGATCTCTGCCAGGTTTTCTAACAGTTATGAATTCGTGCTTGGGACTTCATTAAAACGATTGTGTACTAGAAAAACATTCGACATTTGAAATGTTTAAAAGAGTTCAGGCTTTAAATTTAATGTGACTAAAAATAAAATTCTAATTACTCTTAAGATCTGCAATTCTGTTTCTATTATTGAACTTCATTAATCTGCCTAAAAAAATGGAGTTATCCTCTTAAATTTCTATTTACATGGAAGTTTTCTGAAAATAATCTTTGCTTTTATATAAACTTATTTAAACAGACACATTAAGTCTTATTTTTAGAGAATATCTTCTTTTGTCATGTACATTTAATCATTGTCAAGAATCATTTTATTTTCTATATATTGAAGCAGAAAAATTCAAATACATGCATATTATCCTCCAGAGTATCGACATTAAGATTCAAAACAAGAATTTTTGATTTGAATTCCTGATAAATTTTATCTTTCTTGTCTTCAGTAATGATTAGAAGTGAACTTTCTTCCATTTGAATCCTTTTCTACAATCAAAATATGAACGCCATTCATTCATTTTTAGGTTTACTTTATATCGAAATATTCTTTGAAAAATTTATCACCGTATTTTATTTAAGTTTGGAGTTTGGTATATTTTTGCAAAACAAGGCATTAAACTAGATAAAAACTTTTAATCCAAGTTATAAGATAATTTCATGCATTAATGAATTGAATTCCATAATTTTTTTTACCTGGAACAAATTGTTGTTTACTCACAAAAATTTATGAAATTACTTTGGAATATTTAAAGATGGTTAAAATTATTATTTTCAGATACTTCTAAGATTATAATTATTGCTTCTTCGTTTTTTAATCTTTTAAATAATTTAAATATTAACAAGATTCTTCTCTCAGAATGACATTAAATATATTTTATTTAATCTTTCTGAAACCATTAAAGACTTTAATGCTATGATTCAAAACGATTCTCACGAAAATATTTCAAATGATTTCTTTAGAGAAAAAAATATGGAAATAGTTAACCCAATAATTTCTTCAAAATTCACTGACTCATTAGTAGTGATGATTTAATCTCTAAATTTTAAAGTACTTACTACAAGCAGATTAAAATTATTTTCGAATTCTTCTCTAATGACTTACGTTTTCTTTTCCTGAAGAAAACCTTAAAGTTTTCAAAATCCAGTTCTAACATGAATAGCAGATGAAATTTCTTGTTTTTTTTTCTTATTATCTTCGTCATATTTCTTGAAGAGAAAGAACATTAAAAAGAAATCTAACGCCAAAAATATCAAATTTTTAGAGTTACATTTTTTTGTATTATATTTAATATGTCAGACGATAACTCATAAATGGAAAATTCGTAATTATTGCTCTACCAATAAAAAAAAAAGAAAATTAAGAATTCTTTCTTCAATTTTTTCCATACATTAAACGTTTGAAATAAAGTTATTTCTGTTTTAAATAGTAAACGAACTTAATTAAGAAATAACAAAATGTAAAAGAAATCTTAATGAAGTTTTACAGGAAAGTCATTAGTTTTCGGAGTTAAATTCTAGATAAAAGGGAGAACACGTAAAATATAAATTTAATGAAATACTTGCAAAATCATTAAAATCCGGCTAGTAAAAAAATCATTTTTATTTTTATTAATTACTTCAAAGTAACTAAATTTGTTTCAAAATAACTAAATTAGTTTGAAATAAACTAATTAAAAGGCGATAAACCTGTTATGTCATTAGCTTCAAATAATAATTGATTCAGGCATGGGGGAAAAAATCGGAATCTATTGGGCAGGATAAAAATTCCTCAACTTTTTCTGATCGAAAAATAAACTAAATAAGTATTATGAAAACATCTAACTTGGAACGAATATACTTTTAAACCTACCTGAATACATTTTCCTTATTTATTTGTATAGTGAAATAATCTGGACTTTGGAAAGTTACTTGGAATCAAAAAATATTCTTATAACTGATCTGAAGGTTAGATTTTATACATTATTTCTTCAACACGGAACAACTTTAGTTCCTGTTCCTTGTGCCCTTTACTTGTTAACCCTTAACTGGAGAGGTGCGGTCTACGACATCTCGAGATCTCAATTTCTTTACAGTCAAATTAAATTTTCTATTGAAAGTATTAGTTTGAAAATTAGACAATATATTCTGCATATATTTTACTTGATAAATATATTTTAGAAATTTTTCCAAATGCCTTATCATTGAAAAAAATAATTGCATTTGAACTTATATTTTCTTCTCAAATTGTATGCTACAATAAATAATATTCTTGGAAAAACATATTACTTTTTACATCATATTTATTTTTCTAGGATACAAAAGGTATACAAAAAATACTGTAATGAAAAATTTAACAATTATATGAAAAACAGAATTTGACAATGGGTAAAATTAATCTTTTTACCGGCATCATTTTTACGCAGAAACTTGTGGGTATTTTAAACATGCAGTTTAAATACTAGTATTAAAATCAGTCTGCAAATTCTGCAGGTATTTCTATTGGTATATTAATATATTTTAGAAATTTCCAAAATGCATTATCAGTAGAAAAATTAATTGTGTTTGAACATACATATCAGAATCGGTCGAATGCGAATTTTCATCTAAAAAATCTTCTGTACAATTATCACTAAAATCCCTTTCTGCTTCATTTAAAAGTTTCTGGAGTTCTGCTTCATCAGGGGATCAGTAGGTTGCATGATATTTCGAGGACCACGTTTTAAAGCCATCTGCTAAGCCTTGCATAATACTGTAACACTAAAAGGGAGATATGGTCTCACAGACGTCGCGCAAAGAAATAGTTGAAATATTTTTAAAAAGCATCGCCTGAAACCGGTTGAAAAATTGCACATATAGTGAAAGTCACGAAAAGCTATAGAGTCAATTCATTCGATTGATCTAAAAATAGAATATGGGTGACTGAAAGTCCATCTTTTGCGGTCTGAGATACCTCAACTTTCTAGTTAAGGGTTATGAGTATATTCTTTTGAAATGCATTTTCATGCATTTTTGGGGTGTACTTTTTATCTTTATACCTATGTATACAAGAATTATAAAGAAAGAAAGAAAAAAAAACAACCCTTGGATATTACAAATAGATTGAAGAAAATGACAATTAAATCGAAATAGAAAATAATTTGGTAAGGCGAAATTTATTAGCCATAGACGGTGAGCAAATAATCTAAAATTGATTTATATGAATCTATTTTCCAAGCACCTTTAGTTGCGAGTTAAACAATTTTTTAATTTTTCGTTTTCTATAATAAAATTATATCATGAATTTTTATTTTTTTAACATGAACATTTTTAGCCACTGTAAAAAAAAAAAAATACTATTTGTTTGCAGATATGAAATTACAAATTTCCCAAATTATGGCCGATCTCCTGGTTCTCTTAAATCTGAGAAATAAAAGTACGTTTAAATGCTTTAAATACAGAAAAGTTTTTAAAGAAGTACATTAGTGTGTCATTATTTATTATATAGCATCTTTCATAGAAAGTTTGAAAGGTTTTCTTTGGGAAAAAGGATATTTTGTGTAATATGCGCGGAGACATAAAGGAAATTAATCCATCTATATTAATTAAAAAAAATTCAGTTTCAAATTAATTGTTTTGTACCTAATTATCACACATTAGGAGTAATTAGGAAAATATGAATATTAAGGAATAGATATTTTTATAACTAAAATGTACTCCAAGTGTTTTTTTTTTTCTTAAGATTCTAGATTCTACTTCAGCATACAATGTATTCCAATCCTTTATACATGAAAAATTTAAAATAAAAAATTCCAACCATTGGCTTGTATGAACTCAAATTTTATTAATTGATTAATTTCATACAAAATTAAAATGTTTGTTTGAAAAAAAAACTTAAAAAAACTGGAGCAATAGCTTAGAAATTAAAATTAGACTTTAAGTACAGCTGTTCATTATTTAAAATACATTTTAAAGAATAACATTTAAATTCATCATTAAAGAATTATAATGCATTTTTAAGGGAGGGGGGTAATCAACATTTACAAATATTTAAATGTTGATTGTATAGATAAGAATTCCATTTTGAAGATACTTCAGGTCTGTCTTAGTCACGTCAGGTCTGTCCATGTTAATTAAAACCGTTGACAAAGGCAAATTACTTTTAACCAAGAAAATCTCCATCGGAGAAAGGTTTTAAATTGCCATTTGCAAGAACAGAAGAAGGAATTTATGTGAAAATTTCAATATTTATTTTATTCAAGGCATTCATGTGTTACTAAATTTTTTTGAAGAAAGTAATGAAGATAGGAAAAGAAAAAGATTGAAAATCTTGAACTGATTATATTTAATTATTAACAAATAAGCAATGCGATATTTTTTTTTCGATGTCACCAGAGTCAAGATACTAATTCTTGATTTTTTTTCATTGCATAAAGTTGGTATAGAAAATATATTTTCTAAGTTACTTGATCACGCATTGCAAAAGTCAGACATGTTTGGGATATTTCGGGTGAGTTTGAGAGATATTGTATTGATATTTGGCCCATCATCTAACATTACTGGAGTTACTTTAATGAAAAGATTTTATTAGCATGACTCATAATAATGTACGCAATCTACATTCTTTTTATATGCATGTAATAATGGGTATGTGTTAAGTTAGTTATCATTTAAAATCTTTTTGGATAGTTATAATTATAAATACTTAGGTAACTATGTTGAAGAGACGATTTTTTGTGAAAATAGCTTACAAAAATATTTTTAAAGATTTCTTTAAAAAACTTTTTAGATCTATTGTTTTTCTGAAGTTATACTGATTTTTATATTTACATTCAAATACGCAAATGCTATTTTACATGTTTCCTCAAATTCTATAATTTGGCAGAATTTTCTTACGAAAACCCTCATAAATGGAAACCTAATGTACATTTTTTTGCTCAAGTTTGGTATCATAATTTCTCAATATGTTGTGCTCTTCCTTAACTTTCCTTTAAAAAAAGAAGAAAAAAATTCGTGCTATTTAATAGTCGAATCCAAAATTTAAAGAGTAGATAGAAATACAGCTTATATTTTAGTAATGGAACTAAATAATGCGCTTTTTAAGTTATTTGCAAAATTTTAAGCAAATCATTTGATAAATCGCCAAATTAAAAGACTTTAGTTCTACTTATTTTTAGCCAAAAAGACAAAAAAGAATGTTTTTCAAGTTTTTTTAAAATTTCATTTAACTGGTATATTTTGGTTTCATCATGCTTTTGCAATCTTTTTTAATATAAAACTTCAAAAATATAACTATTTTAAAGTGTGTTTTTTTCCAAAATTCATCCCGAACATAGTTACATAACTTAATTTTAGTAGGTTATTGAATGTCTGTCTATGGACAGGTCTAACGATGTTGATTGCGCTGAATAAAAAATAATATCACTTTGAAGAATGCCCCTCTGTCTTTCTTTAAATTTATATATAAAAATCGCAAAATATAGATCTTCTTCGGTGGAACAGAAGCATCCATGACATCAAACATTCATATATGTCAGGTTATATAATTTCTATCTACATTTTCTAATCCTTCCATTTATATTTTCCTATTGCCTCCGGTAACAAACTGTCACAACTTCATTATTCATTCAACCAATTAATTTTTTGCAATACATTTTTCGCAGACGATATTTTTTACTGAAGCTCTTTTGATAATTTATATATTCCTGTTTCGTTTCATTCCAAAATTTTATATTCGAAAAGTCTGCATTTCGCTTTGTGTCACAGCAAATTCTTTTCATCATTTATAAGAGCTATCCTATTAAATTCACATCATATTCTGGTAACTAATAATGCAATTCACTCCAATCTATTTATAGGTTTCTTTTTTTATTTAACATTTCTTTTAAAAATAGGCTTCCAAATGAGTATTCTATTTCGTTATTGATTTGAGTGTAATTTCAAGGAAATTAATAAATATGATTACTCTCAACATATACTGTTTATTTAAAGAGGAATTATGAATTTTTGTTAAAGAAATAAAAATTTCGGTTTGATATTTTCTGTTGAGAAATCTTTTAGTTTTCTTAGCTTCATTTTAATAAATTTATGTATTGACACAATTTATTGCACAAATGAAGAATATTTCTATCTTTAATTGTAGCAATTTCAATAAATACATAAAGAAATAACTGAAACAAATGTGTAATTTCATTGATTTACACGGCTTAGATATTTTTTTTCATTTAACCCTTTCTAGCGCCGTGGGAAGTATGCTTCCCACCAAAGTTTTCAATCTTTGTATGAAATTATATAGGTTGGCATAAGTTCCGACAAATTTTTTTAGTAAGTCAGAAACTTAGATGCTTCAATTCTTTATCTCAGACAAAATGATATGCCTTGATGTTACTTAATTATTAATTAACAACATTAATTAATTAATCAAATTAAATTTATCTAATAAGCTAAATGAATCCTTTTCTTATTTTAATTTCAAGCCTAAAAATATTTTAACATATGACTAGAAAAAAATGGCCCTTTAAAAGGTTAAAATATAAAATCTATATTGACTTTAAGAAAACGCTCTGTATTTCAGACATTTAATAAAATTGAAATATTTTGGAAAGTAGATTTTCTTATTAAATTTTCTGATGTCGAATTTTTCAAATCTTTCTTTGTACAAAATATATCGAGGAACGAAAGAACCGTTTTTTTATTTCTTCGTTCTCGAAAATTAAATTGTGACACATGAAATTGTGTTACATGCTTTAAAATCTCTGAGTATATGTTTCAGCGACTTTATATGAAATAATTTTGAGATTTTAATTACATTATTCATATAAAATTAATTACCTTTTACAATCATTGTTCCTCAATAAACAAAATATATTAAATAATTCTATTAACATAAAACAAAAAAATTCTATTAATTCAGTTTCTTTTGTTTCATTTAAAGCACATGCCTTTAGATTGTGATTTTTTTGAGGAAAAGAAAAATTATAATGTATTGATTTAATCATCTTTAAGATAGTAAAGAAATTAAACGTCAGTCATAGTTTAGAATTTCTGTCACAGCATTACGTCAAACTTCGTGCCTATATGAAAAATGTGAGAATTTACAAATTTAGATGCGAATTATCATTTTTAAATTCCAATGACAGATAATTGTAGCAACTAAATGGGTAAATAAAATCTATCGTCATAATGGAATTAATTTCTTAATTGAAACATTTTGTAAAAAAAAATGTAAATTATTTTTAAAGAAATACTTGAGAGAATTTTCTGATTTGTTAATTTTATGCGTAACTTAAATACAGTAAAAAGTAAAATCAACATTTTTAGAAATATTTTAATCTTGCAAAATTTTTTGTATCAAAACCAGTTTATAATTTAGGTATTTAGAAAATTATAAACCCCCTTTTCTTATTTTTTTAAGGGAACAAATGAAAAAAATTTACATCAAAAGAAGTAAATTTTCCAAATAATAAGTGTAAATTGGAAAATTTACGTATTAAATTTTTCATATTTTAATTCAAAAGACATCAAGAAAATAATTTTACGTCTTAAATTTTCGAAATTTTAATTCAAAAGGAATAATTCAAATAATCAGGCAATGTGTGTTTTAAACTATCTGCAAAATTCTAATTCCTATAAAACTTAAAAATAAAATGTGAATTTTGTTCGAAGATAATCCTCCAAAATAAGAATAATAAGCTACGACATTTATTTTATTATTCTTTGCTTAGTAAAAACTTTCAAGTCTTTCAAAAATTTCTCTTTTAGGTAGAAAATTTACCTTTTATAAAATTTATATGCATCATTTGAAAAAATGATGAAAATGCACTTAATACTTTTACTTCCTAAATAGAAATTTTCAATCTTAAAGACCTTTTAGATTCTCTTAAATAAAGTTTACTTCAATTTCTGAAAGAAAGAGAAAAAGAAATGCCTGAATTATTCAATTCTTGCTCTCCATTCTATTTCAGGTGCCTCGAATTAAAAGTCCGTTGCTGGGAGGAAGAAAATCGTTTGTACATAATTTATTGATGCCACCCACCTAGAAATAAATCGAATGCCAAGAGAAATAAAGAAAAGCAGCAATTCTAACAGAATTCTAAATCAATAGATTTGGAATTTAGATACCCAATTTAATGTCACTAATTGTCGAATATTCACGAAATGGATATTTAGTGTCATGATGTTAAATTGATTAAAAAAATAATTCAAGTTTATATTTGTTTTTTCAAGTCTACATTGCAGATGTAATAAGAAAAGAAAATTAATCGACAAATGAAAGAATATTGATTTGGATTTTTGAATAACGTTTTTTGAAATCACAATTGTTTTTGTTTCCTTTCGAAAAAAACATTTATAATTTTTTATTTTAAAGATCCAAATTCGAAAATGGAAATTATTTTTGAAAGAAGGGAATCAAATAATGTTGTGCCTATAAAGATTAATTGCTTTTCATAAGATGCATCATTAATTTCCATTCTATATAAATAAGAATCCATTAATATTGGTTTTTAGATATAAATTATTGTAGTTAGGGAACAGTTAATATTAGGAACTGCAAAAGCGACTTAATGCTAAATCAGTAAATTTTAAATGAGTTCTGTTACTCACACAAAAAAATCTTTATGTGTGAGGCAAAATTGAAGAAGGAAACTGCATACTTTTAAAAATTAAGATAAGATTAAGAGCAATTTTTTTCTTTTTAAAAATGGTAATTTTTAGATAATAATTCACGTATGATTTAAAATAATATAATAAGAAACTTGAATATGCAGTTTAACAACATTAGTATTAGATGATAAAAGTTTGTTTAACAGAAAAGAAAAATCCTTTCGATCTTTTAAAAATATCTTCTAGAATTACAGTTAATGTATTAAAATAACTTAAGTTATTTTGATTTGTATGCCGTTTTAGGATATTTGAAAAAATATGTGGGTTTTTTTTTCCATCTAGAATCTACAATTCTTTCGGATTTCAAATCCTGTAAACTTGCAGCTAACAGACATTTCGCAAGAAATAGCTGCTTATAAGAAAAATAACAAAATCGAATTATGTTTGCTTTCACACTCCTTGTTGACGAAAAGATTGTAACGAGAATACAGAAACAGAAACTGTATGTTTCCTCCTAGCAAAACAAATAGAATTAAGGACCGGGTATCGATCAAGCAGCCATGCGTCCAAGGGCAAGCCGCGTGACCGGAATACACCAAGATCTGATTTGGGAATTTAAATTCGTCAGAAGAAAATGATAAGGGATTACTCGTTAAGAAGAGAATCGGGGATACTAAAAAAAGGAATGGGAAAATCATGTGCATTTTATATAGTGGCATTATTTATTATTTTATGGTATGTTCACAAGTTTAGTTTAGTTATACTAACGGCCAGTTTTAAAGCAACACTAGGGTTATTTTGGGATGGCCCTCGTAATTTTGAACCTCGGTCAGATGAAGAGGACGACACCCGATCTGGCATCCCCTCCACACCACACCAGCGGGAGGACGTTTGGCTCGGACGGTTTAACGTGCACCAGACCCGTGTACACGACGGTTTTTCGGAGGAATCGAGTCTTGAACCTGAAACCCTCCGGTTTAGAAGCCGAGACCTTACCACCATGGTATGTTCACAAATTAACTGATTAGTTTTAATTGTTTGTTTATTTGTATATATTTTTAACCACTAATCTTGGAAGAAAATATTTTTAGTAATAAAATGAAATGTTTGGGGACAAACAATGTTGCAAATTCTAACATTCATATGTTTTATACATGATTCAGATGGTTAAAAAGGATTTTATATATATTTTTGCAGACATTTATTTTTGCTAATGCCCATAGTAATGGGCATTATGAGACATTAATTCGAAATTTCCACTCTTGAGGGAGGTGGGGGGGCATCTATTTCTTTTTGACAGAAACGATTTTTCATTTATCAGTTCGATACTTTCATTAATTTTCATTGCAGTTGGCAATGGAACTTAAGTCAGGTTTCGAATATTCCTACTACAAAGTCTATAGATTATCAAAAGACCACGGCGACTCTTACAGTAAATATAAATCAATGCTGCGTGTATTTCTATAAATATTAAAATTCTAGAATTTATTTTCTATTTTTGTTAGTAGGAATATTCGTCATGAAAATTAAAGAAAATCTTATTAAGTAAAGAAGTAAATTATTATATTAATATTGTATGGTATGTATGTAAAAATTCTATCATATTGTGTGAAAAAATTACAATATAAGGGATGAAATAAATGAGTGAATTCCTAAAATTTATAAGTCTAAACTTTAAACTTATCAATTAAAAAAAAACGAATTAAAGTGTTGTTTATTTTTAAAACTTCACTTTTTTTCGTCCTGCTTATTTTTAAAATATAGGAAATTCCTTTAAAAATCGAACTTTTTTAGAAAGTTATATTTTTATAGCAAAAAAAAAATTAGTTTTTAAAAAACTATTTGGTTTATTTCGAAATGTACAATAAAAAGAAAACAAAAACAATTCCACTCATCGCTTCAAAGTCCGTTATACAAAAAAATCAAAGCTAAAGCATGCACATAATCTATGAGAGAGAAGCTTATAGAAACTTTCTAAAATGGATAAATTTACATTTCGTTGTTAACCCTTAGCACTCGGATGACTCCTCGGAGTCGCCATTCAAGACAGTGCATCATTTTGAAGTTTTATTTATTTATTTTTCAAATTTGATTGCCCAAAACCCCTATAGAATGGTAAAAAGACGTAGATTAATTTTTCGGGGAAATTCAACTTAAGACAATTATATATTAATTTATTTTTTGGAACAATAAACAAGTTCTTGCATTAAGTGCATAGTCATGCAATTATTAGTTAACTATTTTTCAGAGCGGAAAGGGTTAATAATTCTATTACGGCTTAAACTAATTAAATCAACATGAAAATTTTGTTCACGTGCATATAATTTCATAATTTCAAAGTAAGGAAAAGAACTGATGTTCCATTTTTATTACAAAGTATAAAATTTAATTTTAACTTCTTTCATTTACCTTAAATAGTTCAAAATCGTTTAAAAAGAATTTGTCATAATCTCTTTTAATCATTTAATTAGAACTCCCAGAATTATTCTAAATACTAATTTAATTCTAATTTGCAATAAACATGTGCGACCAGTTTAAAATTAATTTTAATCACAGAAATTATCTTAAAACATATCTGTAATTGCCTTTAATTCATTAATTTATTAAGAACAGCACACAGTTTTTTTAAATTTATTATATCTGCCAACTTTATGGCCTTTCCTCGTAGGAAAAAAGGAAAACCTAAGAATAAATCATCTTTCCACATTAAAGAAATGAGTTTTTTCTATTATTTTTCAAAATTTATTAAACCTGCTTTGGGTAATAAGAAAAATTCATAATTGCATTTAAATCAAAGAAAATTGAATATTTTTTAATATTTTCTTTCAATAATATGCAATATAAAGAGCCAATATTTCATTTTTATATTTTTAATAAATAATAAGAAATAAATTATAAGCTATAATTTTTCAAATTAAAATTGTATTGCATTCAAGAACATACGAAATATTACAATGATAATATATCACTTGAAAATTATTAGTAATTAAAATTGATAAATATTACTTTCATAAATTAAAAATTATGTTTTTTTCAAATCTAATAATTTTGGAATATCATATCTTGAAATCAGTTTTGTTTGAGGCATAATAATTAAACTAGTGTAATTATCAGTTAAAAATCTTTGTTTTTATAAGCAAATTTTATCACAGTGTGTATATAATAGTAGGATAATGTAAAGACATTTATGTTACAAAATCTTGTTATTAATGTTAGGAAAAGTTAATACACCTCGAGTACACGTTGTCATTATATTTAGAGGCTGTATATTAAACTTGTGCAAACATTTTATTAATGTAAAAATTTGTTTAAGTTATTACTTCTGCTCTAATTTTATATGAATTAGAATTGTTGATTACTGTCTCAAAATTCCGTGGCATAATATTAAACTTTTCGCTACTAAGTCGGACCAATCCGACTGTGCAAATTCTATACTAATGGACTTTTTTGAGACCAGTTTCTTTTTCAAACGATTAATTCAGGATGGAAAGTGAAAGCATCCTTAATGATAATTTGCTTCGCATTCTTCACCTCTCATTTGAAATAGAAACCGGACCCAAAGAGACATTAGTATGGAAGTGTCACGGCCGGCCTAGGGCGGATAAGTAAAGAAAGAGTATCGCTTAATTGAAACTTTGCATTCTTTTTTGTGTATCTTTTTCGAAATAAGACATTATGATATAAAAGAAAACAATAATGGTCGTAGATGTAGTGCATAAGTTTCACAATTCTTAAATTTCCATGCGAAGCGGACATTATATTATATTATATATATATACTAGCCGCCTTTGGCGACCAGCCGGTTCACCAATCTTAATGTTCGTTAAAATTTTAGTAATTCAATATTTTATGCAATTCCTACTTTAATAACTTCATCATCAAAATATTTTAAAACTTCAAATTTTGATAGTCATATAATTTACTCATAATATAATAAAGGTCTTCAGTCATAACGTAATATGTATCTAAGTTTCTGTTACCCCCGTAGAATTTATGCTTTAAAGTGGAAAGGATGAATCTGCAATTAATATAATAATATTTTTTTACTGAAACAAAGCATTTTTTTATAATATAATTACTGAAAACAGAGTCACTGAGCGTTTAAACTAAAGAATATATATCTTAATTTATGTAATATCTCAAGAATTTGTTAACAAAATTTTCTCAGATTCATCATGAGCAGATCAATTAATTAACAATGTTTCATTTTAAATGCATCAAACACTAAGAAAATAAAATGAATCGTTTAAAATAATCGGTCGAAAACAGGTTTAAAAAAACTTCTTAAAAAATGATGTACTTAAAACTATAAGCATGTACAAAAATATATATAACTAACAAATAAAATTTAATTACAAAAGCATAAAACTAACCTAAAAATAATTTAAATCAAGAATCATCCGTTGATAATATTGTCAACAATCAGAACACAATGCGTATGCGTGAATTTTCACCGCCAGTTACGGTAACGCAACTGCGTGAGTTTTTCTACGCCAGTTGGGGTAACGCTATGCAGATTATACATTTTTAATTTCCTTTATTCTGTGTTATTTTAATTCAAAAGTACTTCAGAATGAATCTGAAACATGGATTAATTAACAATGTTTAGTTTTAAATGCATCAAACATTAAGAAAATAAACAGAATCGTTTGAAATAATCAGCCGAAAAATCTTAAGCCTAGTCTCATGACTGTTGGGGGAGGAAAAAAAAATGAACCCTTTCTCATTTGGCGGTGGGGAAAATGAAAAGATTTTTTTGGCGGGAACTGTCAAATAATGAACAAATAACTTGCAATAAAATAATATTGCGGCTATAAATTGAGATGTAAGCTATCATATCTTTTAAGTTAGATCAAACCGCACACGGTGTGCAAATTTGATTAAAATCGGTTAAGTAGTTTAGGAGTCCATCGCGGACAAACAACGTGACACGTAATTTATATATATTAAGATATATATACACGGCGTATTTTTTGTTGGAGTCGTAGATCCCTTTAATCCTTGGATTTTGTGAATTCTTTAATAAGACTCGAGACCAGAACTCCATAATCTCATTAAATTTTATAAGAAAATAAATGTTTTCATTGCGTTTACATGCATTCCAAGGTACAAACAGACAGACGGGCAACCCTTTTACAGACTTGGCTCAAAATTTGATAAGGATCTACAGTTTAGATGTTATACTTGTGTATCAAATTATATATTTGTTTAGCTCTTAGCTTTGTGTAATTATCAAGTTCATTTATATTTGAAAATGATAAAAATGGTCCAAATTTCACCCATCTTGCTCAACGCGTTTTTGATTTATCGTGTTACACGACATGTCAAAAATGTGATTTCTGAATTTGGGGAGATCTGAAAAGAAATTCGATAAGAATTTGAAAAAATTCGAGTTTAACATTTCCAAAACTTTACTCCATACGAGCATACGAGAAAGTAAAAAAAAAAAAACTTGTTTCAAACCATACAAAACTATATAAATATTTTTAGAACACTCTTTCAGAACTTCAATAAATTTTTAAAATTCAAGAAGTTTCACTTCATATAAAAATAGTCAATATTGTAATTTATATAAATAATAGAAGCCTGTGCAGGTTTTGTTCGTTTTTTAAATTGAATACTTGATATTAAATTCTTATTATTGTCTTTCTTGATACATTATCTCCATTTACATTAAGAGAAGTTTTAATGAAAATATATAATTTAGATTTCAAATGAGTTTTAAAGTACATATCTATTATTTGTTTCCATTTTTGCATGTTCTCAAAGTACAATTACTTGATTAGTTAAATGTTTTTGTTAGTATGCACTTGACTGAAAATAACATCGTTATTCCAGAAAGAATAGTAAGATAAGCATTCATGTATTCTCCGAAGACTCCGCTACATATTTCTTATCTTAAGAAATCTATTATTCTTGGAATTACCAACACAGTTCTGCGTCGGAATGAAAACAAAACATTGAGTGGTTTGAGCAAAAAGAGCTTAAGCTAGTTTTCATTCAATACCCGTCTCTTCAAATCACAAAAAAAGGGAAAAGAAAAATATAGTGAGAACCGAGAAGGGCAGTATTTGGCTTAGTAAAACAAATCAGATTGGTTTTAGAAGCACAGAGCAATAACTATTCTGAACTGAATTGAACTTCTTCGCCTTGTTTCTTTACCCCCTTACACTTCATCTGATTTTTAAAGGCAAGGTAGCATTTTCTATTCAAGCTGTCTAACTTCGCAGTTTCACTTGAGATAGGTTGTAAAAGGTACTTATATACTTAGTATATTGAAGAAAGTTTATAAAAGCATCATGCTTCAGTCAAGAATATATAATTGAAATCTGCTATAGCAAATTTCAAGCTATCATGTGAGAACATTACTATTTTTTATGTCTTTATCCTAATTTATGTCATTAACCCCTTTAAACCGGTTTGATTCAATCACGTGACTATCAGATTATGCATGTATTGATATTTCAAAAAACGATGACTTTTTTCATCTCAAAATCTGTTGAGATTCAAAAAGAATTTTGTCAGATAAAAACATTTAAATTAATATATAATGTTACTATTTTCTTCTTTGTGCTTCTTCGCTCATAACTTCTTAGGAACCATCCCTTTATTGGCCAGACAGGAGAATCAGGTATATGGCGGACATTCCACCAAGTTGTAACTATTTGTAGACGATAATTCACCAGATATCGCAGTCTACATGATCATTTTCTAATAACCCTAAAAACGAAAAATTGATGCCTCAGAAATGATAAATCGCCAATTTTCTGTCCATGCAATTTGTGGTTTCAAAAACCTTAAACCAAAACAACATCATATTCTCACATGACTTTAACTTTACAGAAACTTCAGGCGCTCCGTAGTAGAAATATTTTTGCGACTTCTTTGATTGGTTAAATTAGCTTGCAGATCGAAATTCGAAAAATATTGTACAGTTTTCAGAAGAAGCTCTTTTAACTTAAGACGGATTAGGATGAGCTCAAATAATCTAACCAACATATCCAGAAAAAGCCACATTACTTCTTGTCTACCGATATTCTTATAATTCTTTATGGAAATTTATTTTTCTTCCATTTACAGTCCTGTAAATGATGACTTTTGAAATAAGCAAAGAACCTGTAAAAGCAGAATAATCTGTGAATGAATGGGAAAATAACTTTTTTCCATTCATTAAAAAAATTATCAGTTTCAAAATACAAAATTTTTCTTTTTTATGACTTTGATGTTAATATAAAGCAACACATTTTTATAAAATATTCGATATAATGCGTCTTTTTTTGCCTCAAAGATCGTACCCAGATCTTTGATGCCTTTACTTAAATTGTTTTTGGAAAAGCTGATTTTTTATGGCAATTAAAGCCTTAATAATTACAACATACTGTGTTTTCAATAAAATTTCATGAATCGTGCATTAGTTGTAAAAAGGTTAAAAAGTTTTACGCATAAGAAATCCTAGATAGATTTTTAATTTTTAACAGGTAATTTTTTTTCTCTGACAACTCATTATTTAAAAAAAAATCTTATTTAAGTTGTTTTAGAATCTACAGAATGTTTATGCAGCACTTATGCTTTGAATTTTATCAATTGAAACGGATGCATTTCATACTGTTTTCAGCTATAATTTTGTAATTTCTAAAAGAGTGCTGTTGTATTTCGATATTTCCTTATTGCAATTTTAAGGAAATTAGATTTCCTCTGCCGATAACGATATGAGGCAGAAAAGTGCTAACTGTTAACTAATTCATACAGAATAACATTATAATTTACTGAAGAAATGAAATTTTGATTTGAAAAAAAACTAAGTTTAACTCATTATTTAGCAATATTTGATTATAGTATATGTATATTTGTAATAATTCTAAATTTAGCTTTTTAACTTTAAACTAAAATTTTGTAATCAGATCACATACCAAATCACGATCCAATTGCTTCGCAATTCCATCAAAATGGCTTTCCTGAACGAAGGAAAGTGATTGCACAAAGGAAATAAATAATTCAAAGCAATTTATTATTTTCTTTGTGCAGCCATCACTCATGGCATTTTCGTTTATATATTGAATATGCAGCCCTCATTGACTGATAATTTTTTTAATTATAGCCAGTCACCCCATTACCACAGAACTAAGCCGTATAAACAGGGATTATCGTCACTCGTTGTTATGCTCATTAACTATCCAAACTTTTGAATAAGAAAACAACGGACAACAAAAGTTCAAAGAATCTTCAAACTGTTGGTCGTTGACTGATACTGATGGCATTCTATACCGATATACAATACTGATGCTGTACATTCAATACTGATGGTGCACGGCATTTCCAGAAAAATCACGAAATCTTCACAACAAGTGAATCAATTGGAAAACATAGTAATGATTAAGATCCCTCGAATATGGAAGCTTGTATTTCCAGAAAGTTCAATGCGATGATGTTAACATAAAAATTTTCGTCAGTGCAATTACAAACTTCATAATTATGAAGAAGCTATTTCTTGCTTTCGAAAACCAAACTATCGAAGGTGGATAATCTAAGAAGATAACAATATCCATCGTTAAGAATTTAAATGTACCAACTTGTTATAATCCACAAATGTCTGTGATAAATATATATATATTTCTTTGTGTGTGTGTGAATTTTTTTCGGTTTATATTTGGTTCACACTCTTCAGAATGCTATCATTTTTGTCTCATTAAATTGATTTTGAAATTATATCTGGTATTGTCAGTAATATTTGACGCTGAAGTAAAGAAACACAATAGCAATATTTCCTGGGCTCACTGAATAATTTCCTACAAAAATAATTAAAACCTCTACCATAGTCTGTACTTTATTCAGTTTTAAAACTGTTCCTTAGAACTGTTGCGATTGGCGATAGCGAGGATCGAACTCCCGACCTTACGGTTCCTAGCCGAGTAACATGACCACAAGACAAAAGTAATTACTCATATCTCGTATCTGTTATCTGGCTTACAAAGCTTTACCACATTACCAATCGCAACATTATGGTTCCTAGCCGAGTAACATGACCACAAGACAAAAGTAATTACTCATTTTTCGTAGCTGTTATCTGACTTATAAAGTTTCACCACAGAACTATCTTTTGGAATCATACCATTTGTGATCAGTTATCATGCATCTTCCAATGAAAAATATTCTAATTTTATTTGAAATATATTAAATATAGTTCTATAGAACTAAAGAAAGATTTTCGAGAATATTGACTTGCTATAAAAAGATATAAGACGTCCTGAATTTTGAAAACTTCATTTGAAAGTTTAATGAAAAAATATAATGTCAGTTCTTGAATACTTAAGCGTTATAATCTATCTTTTTAACACCGCTAACCTGCATTCTAAGGTAAAAGAATTTTTATATTCGGTTTTAAAATGATTTAATTTAAAAAAGAAGCCGAACTGTATGATATGTGGTGCTTTTAATTCAAAAATTGTTTTATCTCAAAGATTTTAGAGTTTCTCAAAAATCTCAAAGTTTCATAAATCTCTTGTACTTATAATTTTTAACGCAGCTTAAAATCAATAAACCATTTACTTATAATTTATAAATTTTTCATAAATTTATAGGTTAAGATGTTGTAACTCTTTACGACAGAAATCTTCACATCATGGTTTTCTGAAAAAAATTTAGACAGAAAAGCAATTAAAGCGCTAATGAACAACTGTGACTGCTCGTTAGGGCTGCAATTCTTTAAAAAATATCCAGGTATTCCTTTGAGGATCTATCTATTTAATTAGAAAGGAAAATAAAAAGTCCTAATTAGACATTTGATAAATAGCTACTAATGCACCTAAAGTAATTATAAATATTTCAAACACATTTTGAGGTTAAAACTGGATCTTTAATTAAACTGTAATTAGTAAAATTAATATCTCTTCCTAGTAACACATTGCGGAATGTCACAGAAACAATTTTTTCTTCATTTTTTTTATATCTTTGATAATTTAATTCTGATTGATAGTTCGGAATTTTAAACATTCCTAGAGATGTTGTAATAATGTTAAACTTGAAATGGTGTGTGAAAATAAATATTTTAACAATTTCTTTAATTTTATACATTTGAAATGTATCTTTGAATTTTAATTATAGGAAGAATTCATATTTGAAATTTATTTCTAAAATTAGTAATGGAACTATTAGGCTACTGTTGTAAGGAACTGATTATTTAATTTTGAAATTTGTTTCAAGTCAGAGAAAATTAAGAATAGAGTATGAAATTACCAAGCTCATTGTAGCAAAATTATTTAAATAAATGAAATTATTTTTCGTAGCAAAATTATTTTAATCATTTATTAGTTGTGTCACAACAAAACGGTACTTGTTTATTTTACATTTTTAATCACAGTCTTGGATAAATTGTAATTTAATATAAAATTCAGCCGATGAATAAAATACTTTTTCCCCCTCTTTAAACACAAATCCATAACATGAGTTGCAATACATATCATTATGCTCTGTATTGGCTTCGATAATGTTAAAAAAAAATGCGAAATACGGAGTTATCTACAAAATCTGTATTTTGCAGCATGTTATTTGCTCCATTGTTCTTTTTATTTTTTGTTCCCTATTATACATTTTACAATAACGCTATTGCATGTGCCTGCCCCAAGAATCACTAGATTTCCAGACACTAGATATTGACAAATGTGTGTGTGTGGGGGGGTATGAGAAGATTATGAAGAATATGAGACAAACGGCAAAACAAAAAAATTGCAGTGGGTTTCACACCAAATAATAAATCATACAGAATAATACTGGTATGAACTCAAAATAGGTATTAAGATACTAATATAAAGCTGTAGGAGAAAGAAACTAGATATCAACAATATAAATAATAAAACAAAACAAGCATAAAAGTAAATAACTACCAGATACCAGCTAACGTTGACTATTACAATTTTATAATAAATAGAAACATTTTGTGAGTTTGGATGCAGAAAAATACCAGGTGAGACTACTTGAGACCAAGTGAAACTTTAAAAAATTTATAGAGTAATATAGACATGAAAAATTCTATGCAAAAAGGGAATTTCTGAAATATGCCAGCGAGTCCTTAGTGAAATAATTAAATAGTCCCTTTAGATTCATTTTTGGTGAAAGTTGCTATTGAGTTCGTGTGACACCATTTCTGTAGTAGAATTTAATATTATCTATTAAGAAGTCCTTCTTGAAGCCTCATAAATAAATAATACTGAATTCTACTACTGCTGTACAGTCTATATTTAATCTCTATTTCAATTTCTCTGGATTAATGATAAAAATTTTTCACAAAGTCATGCCCAACGCTTTCCAGTGTCAAATATGGATAAGAATATAACGTCAGTGTTATCAGGGATTTTTATATTCTTGAAAATGTTTGCTAAATAGTTTAATACTATAGGCTTCCAACTCGGGAGATTAGTTCTCAGAAATAGTACCCGAGACGCTCTGTATTTGTTTCTAAAATGTAAGATTTTTATCCTATGGAAGACGAATGAACTTTTAATCTTGGCAGAAAAAAACTACTTCCTAAAAGAATATATTAGACAGCATTAAGAAACTCAATGACAAATGAGCCAGTAATTATTAAAATATATCACAATTTCCCCCTCCAAATTTTACATAAGAATATTTAAGAACGACATTTTTCATTTTTTAATAAAAGTATGAAGCTAATACAAAGCCCTAATACAAATTTCCTAGGATTTTTTTTATTGTAAAATATAATTATCCTTCTTTAAAAATATAATCACCCTTCTTTGATTCTTGGTTCCTTTCTGCAACTAGTGACTAGTATCCCATTGGTTGATTACTTTTGGTTCTTGATACAGAAATGTTAGTTTTTATCTACGTGCAACTAGCTATAGTAAATTTTATTGATTTATATGATGTGAAATATAATTGCGCTTTCTTAAAATCTTCGTCTTTTTTGAAAATGTTAAGGAAAAAAATACACAATACTACTCTCATTTAAAGTACAATATTACTCTCATTTAAAGCAGACAAATGTTAATGAAAAGCCTTAACAATACGATATTTATCAAAATATTTTGAAGGAATAACGTGCTAACCAATAACCTTAACAAACGTACATTTATTAACCTTATTTACCAAAACTTTTTACCAATAACTTTTCAAATTTATTTTTGAAGCATTAGTTAAATTTTGGTACAGAATAAACCAAGGAGAAAGAAAAAATTTTTAAATTAATTTAATAATTTAAATTAATAAGATTTTTTTTTAGTTTAGATCTACTGCTTTCTATTGGAAATACGTTCTTCGTTTTCATTCAAATACTGTTTGAAAAACTAGTCATATTGTGGTACTTTAAAGTTAATAGTAACAAATGTAAATCATTTTGTGGTACTTCAAAGTACTGTCAGTAAATAAAGGGTTAAATTCATCAAAAAGAGATAATGCTACAAATAATAATTTAGTTAACCTCAAATTGTTAAAGCAAAGGTTTTTTTTTAAATTTTTCTAAATAAAATGTTCTAAGTTCATATGCATATTTAAAAAAATATGTTTGAAATTGTATGGTTCTCTGCATCGAATTTTTAAGTTAAGGTACTTAATTTTTTTTTCTAAGTAAAATGTTATAAGTTCATTTGCGTATTTAAAGTTGTTTTTTAAATGACGATTCTCTATAGTGGAATAATTTTATTTGGTTTAAGGACTTTACAAAATACATATGCTTTTCAAAAATGATTGTAATTAATTTTTGTTCTCAAACTTTTTAAATTTAAAATGTCTTCATTCACCCATTAAATTCCTTTTTGCACAGAAAAGCTAAATTTTAATTCGAACTTCCTAATTTTTCAGTTAAATCATATTTATCGGTACACTTTAATATTGAAAATTTAAATTTTCTTACTCAAGAAAGTTGGAAAAGAAAAAAAAATTGACTTCGATATTTTATCTGACATAATTCACATTGAAACAATTTCTATTCCTTCGCACAATCTTTCCTTTAAGAAATATCTTTTCTTTATAGAGCACTTGCTCTAGAAAAAGCTTTTATCACATAATACATGCGTTCAATTTTTCATCTCCCTAGACAAAAATTTTTAGTCCTTGAGAAGACTTTTTTTAGATTCACTTAAATAAAGTTCGCGTCAATTTATAAAAGATGGCGGAGGAGGAGATGTCTCCAAGTAATTCAATTCTCATTCGCCATTCGATTACATGCTCCTCCTATTAAAAGGTTGCAACTTTGAAGAAAGAAATTATCTGTACATCGTCTGTGATGCCACACATCAAGAAATAAATGGAATAGTAAGGTAAGCAAAGAAAAAAAAATCTTTCAGAATTCTAATCGATGATCTCAGTTAAGATATTCTAGACGTCATGATTAAAGTTCCAAACTGTGGAATAATTGCGAAATCGATCTATGGTGCAATGGAGTTAAATTAATTGTTAATTCATGTGTCTGCATTTTGTCTTTTGGTTAATTCTTAAGCAATCGCCATTGGAAAAAATCAAATAGATTGTTAATTACCAAGTCATTACAATAAAATCTTTAGACAACTGTCTTTTCAAAGAATTTCATGAATTTTTTTAATCAAAAATTACTTAATATTTTTTTCGTAAGAAAGCTGAAATGCAAGTCAATATTTAATTAATTCCGAATTAATATGTTCGATATTAGTTTGTATGAAATAAATGCAACTTCCGTGTGGGATGTATTGTTGGTTATAATTATGAAAATCTTTAGAAATAAATCTTTATGAAATCCCAACATAATTTTTAATTACGGCTGATTATTAAAAGCATTAAAAAACTAATAGTTGACAATTTTTGATTAGAAATATTAAGCTTAGAAGAACTCAAAATGAAATTGCACAAGTTCTAAATTAAAATTTTTTGCTAATATTCAAAATAATTATAAAATTTACAAAAAAAAAGTTATTTTACCACTTTTATAAATATTAGCGATTTTTTAAAATATTTTTATGATAATAACCTAAAAGAATCCAGATTCCATTTAAAACCAATTCAATTTTAGGAAAAAGGTATTTGAAATATTTTTGAAATTTTCGTACATTTCCCTTAATTTAACATCTGTGCATCAAAATTAAAATTTTTCAACAAGTCTATAATTGACACAAGATTTTACAAAAACTTGAATCGTAAATATGCGAAAATTATTTACCTTTTGAATTTAATACTATTGAGGGAATTTTGAGAGTTTTAAAAAAGTGTTAACGCATATGATTTATGAACGATTTATGAACAATTTTCTAGATGTATTTATTGTTAAAAAATTTCTTAACTTAAAAACTTTGGTGGTTATTTAAGAAAGTAATATCAAATTTATGAAACTTTTTCTAAAGTAGATATTTTATTCTGTGCAACTTTGGCTATCAAAAAGAATTTAAAAACATTATAAGTTGGATTGGAATTAATTTTTATTAATCATGTTTATAATTGGCCATTTATTTAAGGTTCACTTTAAATTTACAGAAATCTTTGCCGTTCTGGTGTTTCCAAATATATAACTAACACTTGAAGCTTATAATTTGTTTCTTTATATGGGTTATTGAAACATCATTGATTGAATTCTAAAATTTCTTTTTCAGGCTGCGATACTTTTAAAAATTTATTCTTAATTTCTTAATACGATATATTCCTGCTATTTCAAAAACAGATATCGACAGGATCAATAATTTAAAAATTCGATACAATTCATCTTAAATTTTTCTAAATAAAAAAGGATAATCTCTATAATCGATTTTATCCTTCATCACTTCTGATAGAAAAATATTTATCTTAAGATTAAATGTGAATTATTGTGCCCCCTTGAAGAAAAATAAGGCAGTCATTCAAACAAATCCAGGATTTTAATCTTAAATCAAGGCAGCGATTACGGTAGAGATTATTCTTCCCTAATAGTTTTGCCTCGCAATTTTGCCTCATATTTAATAATGGAATTAATGATGAAAACCGATAGTTATCCGCGAGTCAACTATTTTTTAGAGAGTAATAGAATCATTTATATGAACGAGTTCACTAGTTTGCTTTCATCGAAATGGTATGTTTTTAGTTATTTAGGGGGAAGTTGCCTTAACAAATGCACATGTAACCTCCATACGCATTAGCTAATACACCAAAGGAAATATTATTGTTCTTTATTACATAAAGTTGTTGGAAATTATGTATGGACGCTGCAGCGAGATTAAAAATCCATATGAATGGCTGCCTTTATTAGTTTTGCTTCATTTATTTCCATTTTTGGAAATAAATGAATCAAAATGAATAAATGAAATTGGAGTAGATCTATCATACATATCTGAAGGTATCCGACTACGTTGAAAACACTGGTTATCGACCACATTGGCGAATTCTTTTTTTTTATTATTTCTTCTTGTACTTCAGGCTTTCCTCTTTCTAAAATAGTATTTTCTAGGAAAAGGAAGGTCTGATCTATCATCCAGGATAATTTTAAACAATTTTTTAGCTAAAATGTTTCTTTAACTTCAATTTTCTCAAACTTTAATTTTTATAAAAATTATCCACCGTTAACATGATATCTCAAAACCTAATAGAGGTATTTACATAAAAATTTCAGCGTGTGTTTTAGATACTGTGGGCAATGAAATGAGCCAAAAGTTTTATTGTTGGTGAAATACTTTTTCATTTAAAGGTGTTTTTAGAAAAATTAAGTTGTAAATTTATGGAAAAAATGCATATATACGTATATTTTTACCCATAATTTCTTTGCATCTCAAAATGTTTCTTAGATTTTGGTTCATTTCATTCATCATTATATTCTATAACTTGTGTGCAAAGAAAAATAGGATTGCTGCATTACAATTTTGTGTAGTGTTAACCGTTTAGGTTAAATTTCATTAAAATTAACTACAAATTTTCTTATTTCTCAAAATATATTATATATTTTGTATATATAGTACACATTTTTGTATATATAGTGTTAATAATTGACAATATATCTAAAAACCATAAATAGTTTTTAAAAAATCCAATTTTTCAAAAATATTGCTTCGAATGTAGTCGGTTATTTTAAGAAATAATAATAAGAAACTAAGACAGACCAAAGGAATGAGTAATGGCTTCACCCCTCTTCTTGTTTTCTTGCCTTAATTCAATTTTTATTTACTAATGAAGCGTTATTCTGATTTAAGGAATTTGTAGAGGAAAGTGACTTCCCTAGATTATACCCTAAAAATCCTTTTTTTAAAATATTTTTTTCTGAATTCAGTTTTCTGTATTTATACTTTATGTCTTACAATGAATGTATGAATGAAGATGCAATTAAAAGAAACAGAACCAAGAATACTTTAGTTTTTCTCTTTCCAAACTGTTCTTTTGCTTGCTTGAAGTTTTAAATTTTGATACAAATGAAGATTTGCTTATCAAATGAGACATCTTCTGTCTCGAATAAATTTGTCACATCTTCTATCATATTATTTTCTACGTATTTAACGGCAAATCCTTTCAACCTATTAATATCATATGAAAACATTTTTAAAAGACTTTATTTGAATTTCGTATTTATTTCCATATATGTATTGATTATGAAATAGATGCAGCATATACATGAAATTTAATAAAGATCTCGATGGATTGGTTCTCGACAATAGAACAGTGAATAAATAATGAGGATAAGATTTGAATCAACACGCCACTCCTCAAAATTCCACTTCACATATGTATGAGATTACTTTTTATTAGTGTCATTTTTTTAGAGAATCATTTTTTTATTTTAGTAATTTTTCTAAAAATCTAATTGCACATATATCATTTTGAAAGAAGAATGTTCATGACATTATTTTTCAATTCCTACTATTAACTCACTCTCTCTCTCTCATATAATCTTGTTCAAATTTTCAATTGTTAATAAAATACTTTATTCATCCACTCAATTTCAAAAACATTTTTTAAAACTTGTAGTGGATGACATTTAATGTTAATACAGTTTTTTCAAATATTAATTAATTAAATTTGTCCAGTAATTTCTATTTGGTCGCCAAGTGTGTCACCAATTTTGTAATTATTTAATAAAAAGCAACTAAAATAATAATAAAAAAATTGTTGTCGTAAGTAGGAATTGACTTAAAAATTTTTTGTTTTATTTATTACTTGTTTATCATAATTTACCGTTTTGTAGCAGTTATGATAATTTTGAATATGTTAACTATCAATATATGCATTCATGTTAAACAAATTGTTTGTTAAATGTTTAAACAAATTAAAAGTAGAAAAAATATTGTAACAAATTGAAATATTTTACTATGTACATCAGCTTTCGCGAAATTTTTTAAATGCATTCGATTTTTTGTTCGGAAATAAGATTTATAAATTTTTCGCTTGAAATCAATTTATTTTGCAAATAAAATATAAAAAAAACAATTTTAAAATGAAGCAGACTTTGAAGGCAATTTTGAAAATTATTGATTAAATTCTATGAAACTAAAATTAATAGTTATTTTTTTTTAAAAAATGAAGAAATCACATTTTAAAAACATTTCAAATATAGTAATTATTTATTTATTATTTTTACTTATTAACATATAAAAATGCATTAGAAATAAAACTGGGTATTATTTTGCAAATTTATTTAAAGACTAATTATTTAGGAGTAATTTTATGCACACTCACCAATTTTTTTAAAGGCATTTTATATTTTTCTATCTTAACTTGATTGAATTATGTCTAATAAAATAAACTAACTGCGTATTCAGATTTATTATACTATTTAAAAGAATACTTTATTATAAATTCACGCAATTTCCCAGAAAATTCAGACATTTTGAACATTTCAAAAGCATTTAATTCTTAAAGAAACACTTTCAGAGAGAGATATTAAAATTATTTTCTACTATGAGTCCAATAAAAGTTTCATTTAACAACATGATGCTATCTTAGTCACATACACTCAAGAGCCAAAACATTCTGACCACCTGTCAATAACGAGTTGACCCACCTTTGTTGCGCAACACAGCTTCAACCCGCTTTGGCATGCCACAAGTCCTTGGTAGATGGCCGGAGACAGATTGTACCAAATGTTTAAGCAACGGTCGCGCAAATCCGAGATATTGCGAATTGGGGGTCTTTGAACTCTGAGTTGCCGTCCCATGTCATCCCAAAGGTGTTCTATCGGATGATATCCGGTGAGTTAGGCGGCCAGGACATAAACTGGAATTCAGCATCATGTTCCTGGAACCACTCCAACACAATTTTAGCCTTGTGACACGGGGCGTTGTTCTGTTGGAACATTCCATTTCCAGCTGGAAAAACAGGCCATGTAAGGGTGTGACTGGACCGCAATGATATTCAGATACCCTGTAGCCTTCATAGTATGCTCTACCACAACCACGGGTCCCAGAGACGCCCAAGAGAACGTCCTCCAAAGCATAATACCGCCATACCGGCCTGTGTATGACCTACTGTACATTGAGGGAGCAACTGTTCGCATGGAAGACGGCGTATCCTGACACAGCCATCGGCGTGATGCATGACAAACCGTGATTCATCTGACCAGGCAACTCTCTCCCACTGATCCATGGACCAGTCGCGATGTTTCCGGGTCCAGCGCAGGCGCACTTGGCGATGATGCTTGGTCAGCAAACACGAGTGGGACGTTTGCTGCGTAGCCCCTTATCCAACAGTGTCCGCTGAACAGTGTGCTCCGATACTATTCTACTTGGCCCTGCATTGCATTGGCTGTCATTGTATTGAGCCACTGTCTGGCTCCGGTTTCGCTTCACCATGCGAGACAGTCTCCGACGACCGTTTTCTTTGATAGCGTGTGGACGTCCAACACCATGTCGTCTATTGCTGCTTTCACCGTCATTCATCCACTTTGCATAAGTTCTAACAACTGTAGATCCCGCACAACCCACGAGTCGTGCAGTTTCGGAAATACTTGTTCTGGTCCTTCGAGCCATTACAATCTGGCCTCTATCAAAGTCGCTTAGATCCGCAGCCTTTAACATCACACACAGAAGTAAGTGAAAGAATGATTCTTCAGACTCTCCAGTAGCAGTTAAATACCACTTCCACCTGATCACGTGCCTTCACGTCATCCAGGCGAGTTCATTGCAAAATGTAGGGGTGGTCATTATGTTTTGGCTCTTTAGTGTATAGGCTTGTAATTTAGAAAAGGAATGTTAGAAAATAAAATTTAATTTTTCTTTTTATTGATTTTATAGTCCATGATCATAAATAAATTTTATAACAAGAACAGTTATATTTCTTTAGACTGATGCTGTAATATATTGGTTTATAATCTACGGTCCATAGTGTCGTAATATTTGGTGCAACGAATAAATAACGGGCTATAGGTTATTAAACAAAACCATGCAATTTAGAAAATATACATTAGAAACGAGCCTGAAATGCAATTACTGGTGTGACGAAAATATTCGTCCACTTTTTACTCATTAGTGATAGTACCATATGTAAGTAATGATAAAAATGATAATCGAGCAGTTCAAGACTGTTTTTCTAATTCCTTTGAATTAAAATGCATGACGAAATTAACCACTAATCTCAGGAATACAAATATTTTGGCTTAATACTAGATTGTTAATTAAATAGAAAACTTTATACCTTTATATAATAAGATTCAAAAATAAAAGAGGGACAAAAAAACACTTGTTTATAATGTGTTCAGTATTAACTTACGCATGCCCAATTAGGGAACGCGCTGCAAAAACTTAAAAATTTTATAAATATTGCAAAATAAAGAAATTAAACAAGCAGTTAATACCACATGGTTAATGACAAATTCACGTATACAAAGCAATATTTTTTTTTCCCAAAACCTTCAATAAAAATTAACCTTAGACTTTTATAAAGAACAAAACGGAAACGAAGCTGTTAAACTGATACCCTACTATCCCTTCAATCTTACAATTAAAAGATCGTGAAATGTTTTATAAATATCGACTATTTTTTCTAATAAATTCAACCTATATCTTTTCAACTTTTTCTCTTGTGACTGGGTACTCCTCACTTCCCTCAGCTCTCCACTATATCTACGAAGACTATCTACAGTTGAAGGAAGATTGTCTCCAGTAAAGGACATTTCACTCACTGCACAGTATCAAACAGGACTGTTTGGGCCGGAGATACGCCCCTAGTCGGGATAGGAACTCCGTTAACCTTATTCTTTAGTTCAAGATGTTTTACCTTATGCTAGTAAGATAATGCAGTCGTTCTTTTTCGATTGTGAGGAGCATTTTCTCGCCGATTTCCTGGAACAGGGAGTTAGAGTCGTTATTCAGAGGTATTCGGAAACATTTTGCAAATCTCATGAAGACAATTAAGTGAAAATGCCCTAATAAAGCTTTAATTATGCTGTCATTAAGTTGCACGAGAATGTTAGACTGCTGTTTATTTTTGGATGAGAAAATCATCCTTAAAAAGTATCCTTAAGTGTATATCCTTAGAGAGTAGAGTGTATCCTTAAAAAGTTTCAACAGCAGCTAAAGGAATTTTATGAATAAAGCATTATGTTGCTAGCGTAACAATGGGTTAAATAATTAAACACAAGTAAGCAATATTTTAAATTTTCCTCAAGTAAATGAACTTCGTTACGTTATTTATTGATCGAATATAATATCAATCTATTTACTTGAGCAGAGGCTCAGATAACGAGTGCTAAGTATAATATCTTTTATCTTCAAAGTAACTTCGAAAAATCCAGATGGAATTTTGAATTGGCTCCTATATATGAGAATAGATCGCCAAATTGCAGCCTTTTGAAAAGAAATCTTTCCTAATTCTCTTTAGAGAGAGTTATCTGCAGTAATTAATAGACCCTAATGAAAAGTTCATTATTAATAGGTAAATTGATCTAATAATAATAATATAACTCTGGTTAAGAACAGTATCAGAAGTTAGAACTTAACTTGAATCACTTTTACCCTGTATTCATTAATAATGCCATTCATTTACTCAGTAGGACCCCATAAAATACTTTTAAACCTGAAATTTTATTACATTTTTTGCATCAAATTGTTTCTCACTAAAGTACATCAAAACTTGTTTCCAATAATTTTACAGCTTATTCCTCTTTTAGAAAACTCCTCTTTTTTAAGTATAAGTTCTTCTAACTTATTCACTTCACTATAAATTAACGTTAATACGCTTTTTAAATGTAGCAGAAAAAATCGGCACTAGGTTTGGTCTTTTTAATGCTTGTAGAACTAAAACAAAATATACGATTGTACTAACAGGCTAACTTTTAATAAATTTTAATGGACTCAACACCCATTAAATTTTGTTCAAAGTTTTGATTCGTTCATATTTTTTAAACTATAACCTTCTTACTTGGAAAAGACTGAAGTAAATAAAGTACAGAAATAAATGAGATCTGAAATTCGAAGATACAATCTCAAAGACTTTAAAAGCAATTGAAACAGAAGTTAGCAAGCCATCGCAAATGGCTTCTGTAACAGATGAATTTCGAAACGAAACAGATAAAAAAGAAATGAAATGTTGGAATTGAAGCCATTTTGCAGAACTTTTTAAAATGCCTCATATTTCACGGCGCGTGAGTCTTCACTTCTGTAGCAGTGCATTAAGTGTGAACAATTTTATAATAATGGGGGAAATTATTTGTTGTATTAATTTATGAGAACACTTTCCTTCATTAAAATTAGTTGTTTTAAGTATAGCATAGGATAGAACAGAAAATGGGGTGCTTTTGCAGAACAGCAATAATTAGTTACATAGAAAGGACCGAATTAAACTATTTAGGGGCTCTTTTCCCCTTCAAACTTTCAAAACCAAATATTTATTAATTTCAATTTCATTTTTATGTGTATTGATTTTAAGTAGAAAATTGAGAAACTGAAATCATAAAACGTTTAATTGCAGATCACTTTCTAAAAGGATGATTTCCTTTTATCGAGCATTAAAAATTCACAATTTAAAATCTAATGGTGATATTAAATAAAATAATAAAAATAAAATATTGTAATATGAAATATTTTGTCTAAATAATATTTAGTTATAAAATGAAACAGTTTTTTGAAATTGTAACATCAATATTTTTTGAATTATAAGGCAACATAATATAAAACTTTGCAAATATCAATTTGAAAGATTATTAGACTAATGTTTCAAAAATAATTCTTGATTTTAATTTGAATGATTCCGGTCGTATAATTTCTACAATTAAGTGGAAGCACAAGTTAAATAACTTTCAAATTATCTTAAAATAATCTCGAAGAGGTAGGGCTGTCTACGATTTTGAGACCTCTTAGGCTATTGCTGATTTTGCCTATTTAGTTAGCCAGCCTTATACACCGGTATGGCCAAACATATGATAAATGCGCAGGTACATAGTAAGATTCAAAATTGCTTAAATTAATTTAAAAATATCTACCGTTAGTATGACAGACAGAACCTATATAACAAAATTCACTGATATTTAAAAAGGAATTAACAAAATATAAAATATAATAACAGAAAACAAAAATATATCTTTAAGCACTGTTGAGATAATGAATCAAGTAATTCTTGGAAGAACCATCTAAAAATTATTGTAACCCATTGATAGGTCATTTTGTCTAGAATTTTGAAAGGTTTAGATAAAGAGGGATTTATTCCTCAAATTTTTAGTTTTACTAAAGATTTAATCATCTTTGATGTTTAGATTTTTTTTATATACATGCTAGAGTCATGCTAAGAAATGGCAAGCTAATATAAGAATTAAATTTAATACTACATAAAAACAGTAATTATATTTATGTAAGTGTATCTTTTATAATTGAGATTTTAAAATGTACTACGAAATTTAAATACTTATAAACTGACTGTAGTTCCAATTTTCAAATTCTAACGGATGAATTTATACCGAGTTTTAAGTATAATATATAAAAAAGAAGTTTAATTATAGGGCAAATTATAACAGCTATGCAATTGTTAGTTCGAAATATTGCTTGCCTCTACTTGTTAATTAAAATTTTTTTGGTATTAATTTGATGCAAAATAAATTTTAAATTTAATTTAGTATCAAATAATAAATTTCGATTGGAAAAAACTAGCCTCGTTGGTTGTCTTGATCGTATCAGTACTAAGACAAAACGTTGATATCTAATGTAAATCTTTAATAATGGTCATTTTTGGTTATTCTGGACAGGAAAAACATTTCAATACTTTCTCAAACATAGCAAACATTTATTCTGAGTCAAGAAAGTATCCAATGTTCTTGAGATTCCGACGTTAATTTCTAAAGTAGTTAAATACGACGAAGTTTAATCATTAAATTGTTACAGAGCATAAAATAATATAAATTTGTAATTTTTAATAATATAAAATAATTTAAATACATTATCTGTCCAAGAGAAGGTTAGAAAAAAATCATACTAAATGCAACTAACAAAATGCTTAAGAATGCTTTAAAATATTAAATTTACTATACCATTCTAGCTGACACAAATTAATTCTATTAATTAATTCTATTAATTAAACAGTATTTGTTTCAGCACTTAAAGAAAATTTTAAAAGATTGAACTAAATTAATAAAAATAATTTTGAAAAAGTAAGTACCAAAATCATTTAATATTTTTGAAGTATCTAAATCAAACTGAAATATTCAATAACACATTGCCAACAGACAATAATTCTATAAAATATACTTTTCAATTTTTTTATTCAGTTTCTTGATAGAATCTCTAATATTTATTTTAATCAACAGATAAATTATTCGCTTATTTTATTAGAATCTTATTTCAGAAATAAAATCAAATTATAGTCTTCACCCTTAATATATATTTATCTTACTACTATTTTTGAAGTAAATGGAAGACGTACTTCTTTTATGACTATTGAAAAATTACTACGTTACATATTATAAGAAACTGAATGAAGAACATACTCACTTATTTCTAAAAAAATTTCGAACAAAAATGCTGTCATGAAATCAATTTATTGATTTAATTATCGTTAAATGTTCAATGGAATGAATTCTACTCGAAACGTGAAAGAACAAAATAACAGCGGAAATTGAAGGAAAAAAAACCTCTTAGATCTTGCTAAATGAACCTTGAAGCGATAATAAAACGTTATTCAAAATGAATCTATTGAAAAAAAAATTTGTTTCATTTATAAAATATTAAAGAAAGAAAATTACATTTCGATATCAATTATGACAATGCTAGTAAAGAATGTAAAGATAATCGATACTTTCTTACTCTGATTCTAAATGAGAATTTAAAATGTTTCATAAGTGAATTTTATTCGTCTTTTATATTTTCTCGCATTTGATATGTATCAAATTATTCAATGAAATTTTATGAATATTACTTTCATATCTTTCTGATTAAAAAAAAACATACTTTGAATATTATATATGTCTAACGGCAAGTGAATTTGTTAACTCTCAAACACAAGCTATACGTCTGAAATATGGTAATGACTTTTTAACAAAATTTACAGATTTTTAATAAGTTTTGGATAAACTATTGTGGAAAATCAATCTGTCCGATGATGTCTATATAAATAACAAAAACGACGAATATCTAGACGAATGAAATAAAAATAAAGATTATTATTAGAGATGGAAATCTGTATCAAATTTTAGATCCAATCCGTCAAAGAGTTGATCGTCTGCTGGTCTGTATATTGACGAGTGTGTGGAAGTGATTGCTCGGAGGAACAATGGTTTAATTACATTTATCTAAGTGTGATCTTGTTTCCAATATTGTAAATTTGTATCAAGTTTTGGATCCAAACGGAGAAAGGAAAACATCCAAAATCTATATTCATTCCTTTTCACTACGTAAGAAGTAAAGGAAACAATCAAGAAAAAAAAAACATTCGCAACTGTGAAAGTTTCATTATTTTCACTTATAAAATTATGGATGCATTTTGGAATTACTACTCAGAATATTGTAATGCGAGATAGGAATGTGGTAAAAGTTTGGAAATATTAGCGTTAGCTTTATTGTACAATATTGTACTTTATTATACATATTGTAAGCATGCTGCACAATATTGTACAATAATGTGGAAAAAGCTTGGAAATATTAGCGTTAGCTTTATTGTACAATACTGTAAGCATGCTGCACAATATTGTACAACAATGTGGGATATTATATTATACAATATCAAACCATATTATGCAATATTGTGAATATTAATTAATATACAAAATTGTACAAAATATTATAAAATCCAGGTATATGTAGAGAATCCTAGAAGCTATATACAATTACCAACAGAAGTAATTTAATACCGGAATGGGAATATTAATAAATTTCTGGTATTTTCAAACAAAGCCTTTTAATACGAACATGAAAAAATGGAAAACATTTAAGAAATTCTGGAAGGAATATTTTAACCTTGATATTTTTGTACATTTTCACTTTAGGACGAGTTTAGCACTTACTTTCATCATATAGATTAAGCATTCGAGAACATTATTATTTTTTCACAGACCAACTTTATTAAAAATTTGACCTACATTCCTCGTGAAATGTTTCATATATTGAAACGCATGCATTTAATTTGTTGCATGTTTGAGTTATCGTATAAGCACGCGCATAAATTGGTAATTGGAAATACAGTCAATCCAATGATCAATAAAATACAAAATATGATACAAATCTACAATGATAGAAATAAAATCGAAATTCATACATCACGTTCACGGATTTGTAAAATTAGGGACTTCCCTTTTAAATTGACTTAATCCATAATTTATTATGTAGGTAATGCGGTAAAGAATAAAACATGTGCTGTTCAAACTCAGAGATCGAAAATGTGTAAACAAAAAAAAATATCTAAGTTCAAATTTTTTGCAACATAATATTTTATGCGTTTCATATCCGAAAAGAAAAAATATACTTTAATATGCCACCTATTCTTATATTAACCAGTTAACCGGATATGACGAACGTTTCAATGCATAACGAGTTTGTCCGGTAATCAATAATAAAAGGTAACAAATAAAAGGGAAGATAATTGTAGGTAAAATACACTGCATCAAAAATTATTCAGTAATATGAATGTTAATTTTAGTTACATAAAATTATTAGAAAGTGTAAATTGTTTAAATTTATGTAAAACATTTTTATTCCATTTTAATTTAGTTAATGATTGCTATCGTTTAGACAGTTAATCTTTCTATCTATCGTTTAGAAAGAATCCAACTTCTTTCGAAGATAAATCTATATTTTGTTCAACACATATTAGTTTGTTCAGGAACCTTTGAAAATGTATTATTTCCGAAAAGTTACCACTATTTTGACTTCTACTGAGATTTCCCAAAGTTAGAATCAAGTAAACGCAAAGAACTTTAAATTTAATTAAGTTTTACGATAAGTGAGCTGAGTTACAAAAATAAATTGCTTATTTATTTTTCCATGAGCTTACATAAAATATTTTTTTACAAATAATATATAGAGAAACGGTATAAATTTTGAGAAGCATTTATATAACATGGTATTGAACTCAAAAGTATCCATATTTGCACTAACATATCCTTCCCCCGCCCAACCCAGACTCTAACCAATAATAATTCCCAAAGAAACAACTTTTTTTCCTTACATTTACATCAAAATACAATCTGAAAACTTGTAGCCAATAAAGAGGTTAGTCGTGCAAGAATCAAGAACAAGTGTTGTTTTGTGGGAAAAGATATTTAGGAAAGTCACCCATCTTAGAGACAACTCTAGCATACATGTACCGATCAGCAAACAAGTGAAGAGTCGACCTAGATGGGAGTTCACAAAAACTGTAAAATATTCCATTTGTTAGATTTCGGTTTTCATCGAACCCGGATCTCATGTTGTTGGTATGAAAATACACAGAAATTATTTGGATACCTTCCATTTATATCGAAAAATTGTCGGTAAAAAATTCGTTACTTAATTTTTTTCAACATAAAATACTAACTTATCGAATAAATCCCCATTTGCAGTAGGAAATGCCACAAATGGAGAAGAAATGGGGATTTTATAATTTCTTGTATCAATGAAAAAAAATATTTATTGATGCTTTCCGCATATCTAAAGTGAATTTTATTACTCATAAGACTCTGAACATAAGATGATGGGTCATCTTCTAGTGAAACTTTATTCTTCAAATTAAACATGCTCTTATAAAAGAAAAAAATTGGATAAATTTAGAGAAGGTATTCTTAGTTTTTCAACCTCAATACCAACTCAATTCACCTTCAATAACCTCAATGCCAACCCCAACCAATACTCAACACCAATCTATTTATTAAGAATTATTTTTAAAATGGATATTGAATTTTGTGGATCAGTGCACTCAATATAAATTTTTGATAATAACCTTTGTTTTCAAATATGAAAGCAGAAATTAGGAATTATCCCATAACTGAATATCGTTCATTACAAGCAATTGCATTAACGAAGTTTTAATTACTGTCCTCAAGAGTATATTGAAATAGAATTCCGAAAATAAAAATGAAACAAAAATTAACCTATTTAAATGGGGAAAAAAGACCAACATGTGCTTATTAAACACTGTCTAAGTCCTTATTCAACAAAAAATATTGAATTCACTTTTTTTTGCACATAAACCAATGAACAAATTACCGAAATTAATTACTCTCCTTTAACCAAATTAAAACTTTTTGCATCCAATATTTTATATTCTTCTCTGATTTTAATATTTCACCATTACCGACATTTATTTATAAGTTATTATAATCAGAGAAATATTCCATTATCCTTTCTATCTGTATCCACTTTTTTTTTCCAAGTCCTTTCTTTGAGAGTTCTCTTAAATCCAACAAATCATGGAAGCTAAACAAAAAAACTGTACTTTAAAACAGAAAAACCTCAATCAGATATACATGGTAATAGTGGAAAGTAACAATTCACATGCATTTTAGATTACGAGTCAAAATATATTTTCTGATACATCTGGAACACAGTGGCGATGCCATGTGGACGATAAGGATGGTATAATTACACATTAAGCCATAGAACGGATGCATCTCGATAAGAAAATCAATAGAATCGATTTAGATATTGCACTGAAAGTTAAACAAATTCCCCCACTAGAATTAATCCTCTCTAATTGAAAGATGCTAAATTTGGAAATGTAAATGAATTATGCATAGAAAGATAAAAACGGTGTAAATTCTTCTTCTAGAATTAATCCTCTCTAATTGAAAGATGCTAAATTTGGAAATGTAAATGAATTATGCATAGAAAGATAAAAACAGTGCAAATTCTTCTTCTAGAATTACAATATTTTGTAAAGACATTTGTAAAGTTTTCTAAAAACTAACTTTTTTCAGTGAATTTCAATGTGGGCATCTTCGGTTGAATGTCAAGGCGTTAGTCCAATCCTAGCTTTCAGTGCATTAATTTCTTCAAATGGCGTTGCAAAGAATCTCTCTTTTTGAAACAGTAAAACTGATATTAAGCAGTAATAGCCGATCCGAATTCAAGGAATCATAGAACACGTTGAACTTTTTATTTCATTGTTGCAAGTTTGATAACAATCGAATATAAAATCCCTGTTTATGCATCAGTTGCGTTATTTTTTGTACTAAAAAGAATTAAAAATATTACAATTCCATAAATTAAATATATTACAATTAATTATTAAAAATATTACAATTCCATTTGTTAAAATTTTACATTTTTATATTCAACTGATATTTTGTAATAATTTTTTGTAATTAGAGAAGAACTTTATGACTGACTACCCTGTATTTTTAAGATTTCAGGATGCAAAATTTTATATATTAATTTGTGCAGCGATTAATTTCTCTACATATTTTTAATTTAATTTTAAAATTAAAATACTCTGTCATTTTATTCGTAATTGAAAATATGGGTTTTAAAAAATACAATAAACCGCTTCAGCTTTTAATATCACTTCTTTTGGCTATGATCAATTCATGTATAAAATTACATGATAGAACCAATATTTTTGTTCTCCAGTAACTCAGCTAAATTTGTACCTATCAACTTAATAAATCCGGAATTATCCATTTATAGTGATACCTCTATCATTACCAGCTTGGTTGAGGGGAATTTATATATATGTATATATATATTGTTACGAATCTGCGATGCGGCTTCCCCGCATAGTGGGTTCCATAGGAGGTCCCAGAGCTTGGCGACGAATTTGGTGACTTTGGCGCCAAAATAGATTATACCGGAAACAGAGAATTTTCCCGATCCGTCCAGTAGGAACGGAGATACGCCTCGGACGTTCCTGATTGGTTGAGAGGCTTCTAGCCCCGCATCCTGATGCCTATAAAAGGAGCAGTCCTACCGCTGCCGAGTAGTGGTGAACCAGTGGTGAATTGAGGAGAAGTCGGAAACGACAGAGCAGAGTAGTAGTGAACCAGAGTCGTCGTCGTCGTGAATTGAAAAATCGTGGACCAGTGGAGTCGAAGAGTAGTCGGAATCGACAGAAAGAACTGGCCTTCCAGAGATTAGCGGAGCAGCGACGGAGTCAAGTGAGTGCTGAATTAAGTTGTGCGCTACGGTCTGCATTAGAGTGTTGTGTGCTGTTGTCTGCACGTCTCGGCTGAAGATGATTGTGTGCTGTATATAGTTGTCTTTGTGCTGTCCTGTGTGTCTTCGTGTAAATAAACGTCATTGTTTTATTTTCTACTGCTGCCTGGTGATTGAACGTTCTTCACACCATATAACATCCACTATTCAAACGAACCCCAGAAATTTCGTAACAATATTATATTATATATATATATATATATACACGTGTGTGTGTAATGATATCTCTTAATCTAATTTAAATCAATTTCCAAATTTCCATACTAATTCAGCCCATATTAACTTCATTATAAAATGTTCTCTTATTTCCTGATCCAATTGCCACTTTTTAAAATTAAACACGCGCTCTACGAAATCTCTCACTTCAGCATTTTCCCACGCTCAGAGCGAAAAGAAATATCCCCAATACTTACAACATTCTTTTAAACATACCTAAGTTTTCCTTTCCTAAGAATACACGTGTCGAAGAAATCCCTATAAAAATCTCATAGTAAAACGAGTGAAGGGAAAAATTTTGCACTTTTATGCTCTTGTATCGTGATGTAGACCAACGTATTTCTTGCCGCTTAATCTTTGTAAGTTATGCAATTTGAGTCAAAATAAATCAAAGTTATAAAATTTCAAAATTTACTTCTTTGCCATGCGTTTGCTAAAATATGTGTAGACACCCAAACCCACCCATGGCACATGAATTACTGGCTGTTAAGTCGTTAAAATTTATATTAAATCACTTTTATCAGCTCATTTCAATCAAATACGAGATTGGAAAAAGCTCATAATAAACGATGAAATATCTATCACAATTTTAATTACAGATATGTTGCTTTTAACTGATAATTTTAATTTTTTACACTATCCAACCCCCTAAGAAAGGTCAAAGTAATAAAAATTCAGTATATAATGTTTTTATAGATTTTTAATTCTTTTAATGATTAATATTTGTAGAATTTCATTTGCAGATCACAACAAGAAAATAGATACCAGAATATTACAGAATCTTCATAAAAACACTATTTTTCTCTTTATGTTAAATTGAAGCAACTTCTTGAGACGGACACCTTTCCTACTGCTCATTCGAGTGTAAGTCAAATACTTGTGTATGCTGTCTGTAATAGAGGCTTGGCTCGTGTTCCATTATAAATTACTTTCGCTTCCGTGCTCTTGGGTTTGCTTTCGCTCTCGGCTTAAGAATTTGAAGATGTTTCCTAGACAACGGTGTTCAATTTAAGACCAGATATTGGATGATGAAATACGTTGGTAACTATACGTTACTTCGGTTAAAAACATTTTTTTCTTTTGCTAACCGAAGTTACAAAGAAAACAAAATTTTCATTACAGTGAAATGGAAATTTGTTCTCAAAATTTTAAACAAAACTTTGTTTGATTCAGAAGTTATTTTTATTTTAAATTATTTCATGCATGAAAAAGAGGAACAAAAGATTTGTTCAGATGCTATTTCGAATTTTATTCTACAATATCAAAAACTTATATTTTTATGAAAAAAAAGGAAATTATGGCTAGACGTATAAAATCTGTTTTGCCTCAAACTTTCACAATTATTTGTTTAATTAAACGAAGATTTGTATGCATAACTAATTAAGAAATGAATATATTAGTTTGTAGCTGTGTCATTACTTATCTCCTCTCGTTAAACGTAATTTATTACTTCAATTTCATGAATTTATATAACCCCTTAATTAGATGTCACATCCTATATCAAATGTTCATTGTTGTATCAATCCAGATAAAATCGAAATACACATCTGATAAATTTAACACTTTGCACTCGGGAAAAGTAATTTGATTCATAATTACTCACCTAATACAATTATTGCTCCGAAAAATAAATGCACATAATTGTTTTTTCTTTGAAAAATTAATTAACATCTTTTTACCATTCTGTGGTGTTTTTAACAATCAAATTGAAAAATAAATAAAACGTCAAACGATGCAAAGGGTTAAATGGGTCCAAGAGCGATTTTAAACATTTGTTCTTCTGATTTTAAAATCAGATTTATTAATTCGTGGAGCAAATTAAATATACCATTTTAACCCTTTCTAAGGCCATGGGAAGTACGCTTTCCACCAAATTTATCAATCTTTGTATGAATTTATGTAGGTTGGCATAAGTTCTGACAAATTTTTTTAGAAAGACAGAAACTTAGATGCTTCAGTTCTTACACAGAATGATGCATCTTGATTTGTTACTTAATTATTAATTAACCAAATTAATTAATCAAATTAAATTTATTTAATAAGCTAAATGAATCTCTTTTCTTATTCTAATTTTAAGCCTAAAAATATTTTAACATATGACTAGAAAAAAATGGCCCTTAAGGGGTAAAATAAACCACTTCGCTTACAGTGGCATGCCTGACACTTGCATCGATTTACTGAATGTTTAGCTTAAGTATTAACCCTTAAGTATTAAGTAAATATTAACCCTTAAGTAAGTATTAAGTAAATATTAACCCTTAAGTATTAAGTAAATATTAACCCTTAAGTATTAAGTAAATATTAACCCTTATACCCTTAAGTAAGTATTAACCCTTTGCACTAGAATGCCTTTTGCCAGTCACCATTCAAGACGGTGCAACATTTTGACAATTTATATATATATTTTAGATTAATTGTTAAAAATACCTATAGAATGTTAAAACGATAGAGATTCAATTCTCAGGAAAACTCGAATTAAAACAGTTGCATGTGTTTTATTTATTGGTGTCATAAACAGGTCAGTGCATGAAGCGAATAATTATGCATCGAATTATCTTTCCGATTGCAAAGGGTGAAGTAATTTAAAACACAAATATCACTTGAGAATTCTTGAATATCTCAAGTGTCCTTTATGTTATTATGGAATTAAAAATAGATTTCTCAAAATGTCTTCAAACAGAAGTTTGAGTAAATTAGGAAATGAAGTGGTTAAGAGGTGAACCATTTGATCTACTAATTTACTGTATTACCTTGATTCACGCCTGCGTTTCGAATAATCTGTGTAATTAGATGCTATATTATTTGCTAAATCTGAGATATAGAAGAGAAAAGTTTTCTTTATAGAAAGATGTGAATCACATGTGATTCAAGTAACATAATACTGCGTCATGCCCTTGCCACCAATAACGTTTCTGTTATCTAAACAATGCAATGAGGATAAAGCGGGAGATACATCGAATACGCTCTTAATCTATCTATCGCTTTAAATGCACGACGTCTGACATTTGTTGACTAACATTTCGTAAGGGGGGTTTAACATTTGGTAAAGAAAATCGAGAGCAATGAACTGACTGAAATTCCAATGAGATATGGCAATGATTTTGTAAGCATACTGGCAATGGGAAACTGAAAACTTATGCTAATCTACAGAAACGAATTTACAATCTATTTGTGGCAACAAAATTTTGAAAAGAATAATAATAAAACATTAACAAAATACGGTTGCTCATAATAAGGACAGACAGAAAAAGGGAATCAGATAAAAAAAAAAAAGAAAAAAAAAAGCGATTTGTACAAATGCGAACATAACTACTTTTGGAAAAAGGGTTCTTTAACCCTGAAAAGATCTTGATTGTCTTCGAAACAACAAATCATTCTCTGAATTTTCAATGTGGATCCTTAAGAGGATACAGATTGAAAATTCAGAGAATGATGCTACGATACCAAACTTGACCGAGTTCAGATACTGGCTTAGCCATGTGGAAAGAGAAAGTCAGAATACATTCTCCTGTTTAGTGGATCGGCGTGGCATCAAGATTTCATGCAGAATTAATTTGGGACTAGATTAAATAGGCGAATATATAAGGGGAAGGCCCATGGGATGTAAAGAAAAGAATATTTCTTTTTCCAATTACTTGGTTTGAAGAGAGACATTTGGGAGAATACTGAATGCGATTCAAGTAACAGCGATTGCGTTAAAGTGATTTACGAAAATAAAAATAAAAAATCGCTCGAGTTAGAACGTGATTAGAAATTCCCTACGATTTCCATTGTTGGCATTTAAAATGATTTGATAAGGCAATCTGAAATGAATGTTTAACTGAAAGTACTTAATAAAATATTAAAATAGTACAATACAAAATAGCACAAACTTAGTACAATATTAAAATAAGACGCGAAAATTTGTTAAATTCTTTTAGCAATAACTCTTTAAAATTAGAACTGACAAAAAAAAAAGAATTAAATGGTTAAATTGAAGGTAATCAACTCGAAATTCCGATTTGTATCTATAAAAGGATGCAATCTGGGACATCGCGTTTGGTATTATATTGCATTTTTACTGAAGTAAATTCGTTGCGAATATTACCTGAAGTTGGTCGATTGGAAACAAGATAGTATTTCTTATTGAAATATTTAAAAGGTATGTTAGAGAATGGTGATATTTCTTTCAAGACTTTTATATCGTGCCACAAATTTTCAAACTAAGTCAAAAAATAAAATATTCTAACTTGAGCAGATCTCGTGACATTCTGCACAAGATGCGAAGAAGGTACACGAAGAAGATCGGGTTGCTTTGAAGCGAAAAACAAATTTTTTCATTTCGTGTTGAGCTGATATTAGATCCCGAAAAAAGATAAATATTTCAGCAGCTTTGAAGTTGAAGATTTGTTTTCATACTTTTGGATCAAAATTAGATTGCATGTTCTAGAATCAAAATTATATCACTTGTGATATAATTTTGACATAATAATAAATAATCATATTTATGGTGCATAAACTGGCAACCATAAATATGATTATTAAGGGTCCCAATTAAAGCATAAAAAATCTTTGATTACCAAAAGATATAAATATTAAATACAAACAACCAAACATATGATACGTAAAATTTTAGAAGCATATAAAAGATACAGGATACAAGCAATAACAACGATTTATGGTTTTCAGAAAGCTAAACATAGCAAATAAGAACTTGATTATATTTTTTTATGAAACCCTGGTAAAGTATATGTCTACCTACAACCGTAACGTGTACAAAGCAATAATAGGTAAAGTCAGTATAGTCATCTTTTAGTGACGGTTTTGTGATATTTAAATATTTTTGATATAAGATAGTATTTTATAACAAACAACGCTGAATGTGTCAGCTGATTAATTAGAAACAAACACTTCACTTTTCCTTTCTTAAGATTAAATCGAACAACGTTTCGTGAATTGAGTTTCTCAAGAAAGTTGAATTGAGTAATAAAGTTTACTCGCTTTAGATTTATTTTTTTAATATGAAATTGTACATCATCAATTTTTGATAATTCAATTTTTTTTATTATCAGAATATGAATCATTATGCTCTATTAAATACTCTTGTCTTCACTGTCAAAAGTATTCATTTATTAAAAAGTGAAGCTATATGAAGAGTTTATAGAACAAAGAACTAAAACCAAGTTTCGTTTTTTTGGGGCTTGATATTTTTGAAAATAAGGATATAAAATGCGATTAGAACGTTTTTGTCAGAAAAGTATTTTTTTCACGGTCACGAAAAGTAGTTCTTTAATATTCCCATAATGTATAAAAAATGATACAGCAATATTTAGATTAAAACAATAGATTCTAAAGGTTTCTAATGGATTTCTTTCTACATAGAATCATCTTTCTTTACTATACATACTTTTTCCCAAAAATTGTTCCGTAAAATTTGTAACAAGTACTCATTATAAAAATCAGTTGACAAATGTAAAGAGAAATAAGCATATACAAAGTTATAGTTGTCATAACTTCAGAAATGTGAAAACAAGTCTATATCAAACTGTTTAATGGCGTCTATCGAAAATTTCAAGCTTCAGTGTTAAACTTTATTCAGAAAGTTACTGGTCAAACATCTGATTGCTAATGTTTAATCAATTCCCTTTCCCCAATAGTTTGACAACTCGATAAAAGAATGCCGGCTTTTGCTTTTTGTCTAATGACTGCAAAATAACTATACACCACGTCACATATGATCACTTAGATTTGACCAAATACTCCAAACGATAATTGTATCTTAGGAACTATTAAATACCAGGATTTTTTAATAATAGAATAATAAAGCATGCTGTGAATGAATTAAAAGATTGCGTTCCTGATGGAGCTATGTGTTAATTGTTAAATATTCAAATGACATAAGTTTTAATACATTAAGCAATGATGCATAGAATATTTAGCAAAGCAATCGCATATTGTGGAAACACCTAAAATGTTAAGCATTTAAAATTTCCTTCGTAAAAATTAGCTATATAAAATTATTATCGAAAAATAAAGAGTAATGATTCTCCGCTTTTCTTAAATCTATGATTCAAACTCCAGTTATAAATCCTTATGTTAGTTTTAAAATGCTTCTGTAAAATAATAGCCTTTGGCATATAATAATTTTTCATCCAATTTGAATGAACCAAAAATAATGTAAACTTCGCATTTAAGGATAATCGAAACTCAGCTGGCTATAATATAATGCAGATATCCTTCTGAATTTTAATGGAGTAAAATTTTTATATAATCCAATCTATATATTTGGCTTCAAAATTATTAAAGAAAAATTATTCTATGTTCCGCATATGCACTGCGAAAAATATTTCATATAAATAATCCTATTTTCTCGAATCTATAAATATTTACTTTAAATTTTATTAGAATAATCTTTTGTATACTATCGTGTACTCGGAAATTTCATATAATACGATTGAAATTTACGCAGCGTGCAGAATTTTTTAAAAAGATCTTTATATCTATCTTTATTATCATTATATCTATTTATTATTATATCTTTATCTGAAGCATCTTTATACCGAATAAACGTGGTATTTTTTTTTAATGAAAATCCATGTGAATGTTAGGCACATGCAGCAAAACCACAAATAAAAATTCAAAATTATCGCTTACTTTCTATAGTGCTGTAAATAAGTTTTTTTCTTCCTAGATTTCTAGTCGTTCTCTTAAATGTTCATTGGACCGAATTAATATCTCAAAACGCGAGTTCAAACATTCTTTTCAGATTACGATTCAAAGAATGTTTATCTATACTTTACGCAGATGTTTGAATAAATTAATTCATATATGTACCGATTTTTTTTATATACGGAAAGGGTATCCAGCAACTGATTTCCATTGCAATTTTTTTTCAGAGGAAGCTTAGCATTCATAATATCAAGCATTTGTTTCAAATTTCTAGATCAATGGCAAAAAATAGAAGTCATTTTTAGATCCCTGAATATTGCGTTGGTTACATATAGAGCTTTAAAATTAAATATCCTGTCGCATGCGAGTTGCATTCTGTTATTTTCTTAATACTAGGAACTTAAAACTATATTAAATTCACAGATAAATTTGTAAAGCCTGAAATTAAACATTATGAGTGAATGATTCGATAGTAAGGAGATGGGTGCGAAGTTTTCAATCAATAAAAGAAGTGAAAATGTCCAATATGAAGAAAGAAGTGGGTGTGGGCCTTTGATTCATTATGATTTGTTTACAGAAGTTAAATGAAAATCGAAAATTCACCATTACGACATTATTACTGCATTTTCCACAAATTTCCCTTTCATTTCTTCACCATCGCAGGTAGCATGCTTTTATGACGAGGAAATACAAAAGTTTGAACCCCATAGAGACAAATGTTTCAACAATCGTAGCAATTATGCTATGAAATAATCTAAGTATTACACTTATTATGCAATGAAAGTGTTTTTCTATTAATCGTTTGCTTTTTCTTTAACGGAAACGATTAAAGGAACTAAGATACATCCATTGGGGTATTCAAAAAACTAAGTATTTATATTTATTTATGATGTCTATATCTATGCTGATCGAAAAAGTTTTAATTTTATTGCTAAATATGTAATCTTAGCTGAAATAGTTTTAGAATCTGGTTTTCTTCTGGTTTAGAAGACCAGAGAGACATTTAGAATGCACTCATTTATGCAGTATATAAATTATACAGTACAGTCATTTATGCAGTATATAAATTATACAGTACAGTCATTTATACAGTATATACCTTTATATATAATGTGTTTTATAGTTTGTGACAGCAATGAGAAGTATTTTTGCTATACTTCGTCCAATTTTACCTTTAATTACTACAAGTTATATAATTTATTTAAATAAAAAAGATATATTTTAATTTTCGTAGGTTCGTGGTTTTGGCAGTATAAGAGTATTTAAATAATTTTTATATGCTGCATTGTGTATAAAAAAAGTACATTGCTAACTAGTTACCAAGCCTTATTGAAAAAAGTTGCAAAATAGAAATTATCAAAGAATTTTAAGATTTAAAAAAATAAATCCAATTAATTAAGCATATCTATTCTTAATATGGATTCCTTAAAGTTACTAAAAAAAAGAACTATTCTAAGAGTCCTTATCAAATAATCAAAATCTATTGTTAACATTTATCACGGCTGCTTTGGGGCAGGAGACATCTAGTGACTATGGGTAATCAATTTTCGTCCCGCACTAGTTCGACAGCTCGAGAGATAAATACGGGTTGTCGGTTTCCTTCAAATCGTTACGCGATGACAACACAACTTCGCAACATGTGCGATGATTTGTCATTGGGATTGTTAGATGTGTTATCACTTTTCTCGGTTTGTCAGCACATAGTGGTTAAACAATTCTTTTCAGGAATTTCTCTCCAAATTAAATGAATTAAAAAATAAAAGTGTGGATATCTTTATTGTATACCAATTTATTTTATTTTCCTTTTTGTTTGTTTCTTTTATATTGCTTTGGTTGTTGTTTTTTATAGTATAGAAACATATTACTGGAAACATAGTTTTGAGCAATTGTTGTATTCATGGTCTTTCTCAAATTCCACAGTTATAGGGACAAGGAACAGCACCTTTATCAGGAAATGTGCGAGAAAATTTCGGGAAGACCACTGCACATGCCTGTATGATGTTAAGATCGATATTAATTTTAATATTTAACTTAAATTCTGAAAATATTAAAAAGTTGGAAATAATTTATTTCTGAATATTTTTTTAATTTATAAAAGTATTAACTCTTCTCAAGTTTAATTGGTCTTTATTTAACATTTTTTAAGAATAAAAAATACGTTACTTTCCTATTATAGAACCAAAATATCTATATCTCAAACATATAATAAGCAGCATACAAACCTAAAATAACCAATTATGGTTAATATAAAGATTAATGTTTAAGAATTATCTTCTGGAAATAGTTTTCCTTTGCAAATATTTTTGGCCAGTATTTTCTCAAAAAAAAAAAAAAAAAAAAAGCAATAGACTAGATGTAGAAGATAACAATTGTGAGTTATATTTACTGCTTCAGCAGAATTAATTTTCATATTTATCATATCTTTGCTATGTTGTTTTAAAAAAGGTTAAAATAACGATTTAATTTTAATCTGTTGAATATTAACGAGTAGCAGCTTTCTAAAATGTTCTAATTAATTTTTGGAAATTTTTTTTAAACAGGAAACAATAAGGTGTTATTTTTAAACGGAGTTGGTATGTTTTATATGATGTAGATGTTTACTTAATGTTTCTCCTTCCCCACGATGTTTTAAACAGTAGATTAAATTTCTTTATATTTAATATCTCAAACATATTTTAATCAACTTCTTTTCAAAATAAAAAATTACAAAATTTAAATTCTTTGCTAAAAATAATTTACCTTATGCTGTTTTTTATTGAGTTTTAATTAAAGTTTTAAATAAGGTAAAATCAAAGATGTTTTCCAGTAATGATAATTATAAAATAATTTTCCTTAAAGGTTGAGGATATTGTTTTGCAAGTATATGCAGAGTAAAAATATAACGAAATATGTGAAAAGAAAGGAGAGAAAAAAAAAAACATTCTAAAGGACAATTTCCATGGCACGCATTTCAGCTCATTAAAAACCTGAATGACGTAAAGAAGTTTCATAAACAGACGACAGAAAAGGATAGGAAAAAATACCCTTTGTGCAAAAATATTTAAAACTTTATCGTATGTAAATCAATGCCATGATACCCATTATATACATTAAAATATTTTTATTAACCTTTGCACTCGGAAAAGTAATTCGATGTATAATTATTCACTTAATACAATGGCTTGTTTATTGCTCCAAAAATAAATATATATATAAGTAATGATATTTTAATTCTAATTTCAATTTAATTAATTTCCAAGATTTTATCTTAATTTAGCCCATCGTAACTTTATTCTAAAATATTCTCTTATTTCGTGATCCAATTCCACTTTCGGTTTAATTAATCCCTTCGTAAAAGTGATGCGCCATCAGTACTACGTATTAAATGAAAGTGATACTTTTACCCTTCAAAAGGTGTCCAAGGTCACACGTGTATTGAATTGGCGCCTGGCCAAAAATCCAATGTTATATAAGGCTAGTGATCATCTGTTTGGCCCTCTTTTCGCTCTTCTTACTTCTGCTTTGTGCCACGCTGCGTTTTCTTGTATATAATCATGCCTGCCACTCGGAATAGAATAAAACGAAATTAAAAATACCAAGTCTCTTCACTGCTTCGAACCTGCATTCTACTTCAATCAAAATATGTTACATTATATATATATATATATATATATATATATATATATATATATATATATATTTGTTTTAAATTGATTTTCTCCAAAAAATTCATCCATGTCTTTTTTACCATTATGTAAGTATTTTTAACAATAAAAATTGAAAAAAAAAAAAAAAAGCGCCAAAGTGATGCACTGTCTTGTCCATTCGAGTACTAAGGGTTAAAGAATGACTTGCCCATGTGGACATTAACTGAAACATTTCAGAAGTGTTGAAATGTCGTTCATTAATGCATATACTGTCATTTTCCCTTTATTTCTTTTGATACATCATCTTTATCATTTTCTGAAATAAACTCATATGGAAATTTAAAACGTTATCTTAGAGGCTTGAGTTTGGGAATAGACAATTCCTAATTGGAACACCATATCCTCAAAAATCCACCTCTTACACAGAACTAGTACTGTTCGTTTTAGTATAATGAGACGACAACTTTTCGACAATTTTGTCTCCCTAAAGGTGGGTTCACACGAAGCCAACTATTGAGCGCAATAGAAGGTCACACCTATTTCAGGAAAATCACGTGACTGCTACGGACCATGGCAAATGGTTGTCCCGTCGGGACAACTATTAGCCATTGCCCCATCGACGTTTTTTCAACTGTTCACAAGGGGACAATACAGGAACAACAGTAAAGAGACAACAATTGCGCGCAACTGTTAGCCTCGCGTGAGCTCACCTTAAGGGGGTGAGAATCGGAAGGATGTGCGCATTTCCGGAATTTATTTTATTGTTAAATGTAAACTGTTCCTTTCATCTTTCCTCTCACTCCTATTTTGTCGAATTAAACTCATCCTAACGCATGCGCCAATGCGCGGAGGTTTTAGAATCCGTTGGCAAACAGTAGTGGTAATTCCGACATGGAGATAATTTTCCTCGCTGTGTGGCTCAGAAGTTTGGAGAAAAGCTCAGTTACGCCTCCGTCAATCAAATATTTCAAGATCCATCCCAAGATAACCTTTATACTACAAATATAACTAACTTTATACACTAATATAACTAAAATTCGATTAAAGAAGAATGTACAGAAATTTGTCTTTATTTATAACCATTTTTCTCTCTGCCGCGATCTGTTCTAGGAATTTGTCATTTTTACTCTTTACACTCGGATGTAACTTCTCAATTACCATTCAAAACGGTGCATCGCTTTGATGTTTTATGTACTTATTTACTTACTTTCTAATTGTGATTGTTAAAAAACCCGTATAAATAGATAAGAATATACATATTGAAACAATAAACAAGCATTTGTGTTAAATGAATAATTATGTATCTAATTATTTTTCTGAGTATAAAGAATCAACATCATTTTTAATATTTTCTAGCTTTTTTTTTCTTGGACTATTGTATATTAATTGCGATAGTAATAAAAGAACATGAAGGTCGAGACAAGCAACAAATGATCCTTTTCCGCAATTGCATTCTTGGGTCGGAAAAGGAATGCATCCATTTGTACGATACATTTCTTCCCCATTTACTGTTCTCGTGGAGCTTTATTGAATAAGCTTACTCATGAAAGCTAGATATGCAGAATAAATATTCGATGTGAATCCGAGCTGAATACAAAAAGAAATACGTAACCCGTGAGAATGCTTTATCCAAAATTTCTTATGAAAATACTCTAAATACATAAAATTGGAAGCCTTTCATTAAATCATGAATGTCTTGCATGGATCTGGTGAACAATTATTACAAACTACAGGGCCTTGGTGTGAATATGGTATTTTTACCGAATATAATATGCGATTTTTGTTGATTAATCATCAGCATACGGTTAATACACTAATATCCAAAAATCAATTATATATTTCTTTTTTTCATTCGAATCGAAAATAAAATTTAAGATAGAATTGTAATTGTATTAACAAGAACACATACCAAATTTCATCTATTTATCATAATGTTTGAAATACTCATTTAATTGTAAATGAAAGTATAGATCAATGAAAGGTGAACCACTTGAAGGAATACGTTCCAATTTTTATATGGATCTACATTTTAGAGGTTAAATATGTACTAAAATCTATCTAGGTTTTTAGTATATATATATTTAGCCTCACGTTTACTTATATTCGGCCGAAAAAACTTCCAATTTCGAACGAAATTTGACAAAAATTTGCAAATTCGGTGTTTGAAAAATACCAAATTTCATTTGTCTAGCTCAAAGCGTTTTTTGAATTCCCATGTTCACTGAGAAGCACAGAAAGGTGTAGACAACAAAAACACACGATTATATATTTTTTTAAAGATCTAGGATGTTAAGGATAGGTTTTTTTTAAAAAGATCTGGAGATTCAGCAAATTCTCGAGTTTGAGTTTTTTGAAGACCATAATTACCTTTATCTTTGAGTATTTCGAATTCGAAGATGTAATAAATAAAAATTTAAAAAAACAGCCTGTCCAAAAGTATTGTTGAGAAGGGCATTTGTTTTCAGGGAATAGTGAAGTATATAAGTTCTGAGGCTAAATGGCGCCAATATATTAAATAAGGGATAACGTTGTTTAATGGTTTGACGTGAAAGTTCAGAGAAGGTATAGTCAAGTGTCATTCTGACCATTGGAATACAATTCAAAATTGTATGGTTGAACTAAAAAAACACGCGTTACGCCGCCTTGCCCCAAAATAAATCTTTTTACTATAACATTTCAATATAGTCTATTTAAATTCTCAAAACATTTCCGACTTGCAGTTTCTGTTGAATTTTAGAATCCATTGCATATATTGCCGCAGAAAAATAAAAGAACGTAACAATTTGCAATTTGTGCAGCTTGAAATGAATATATTTATATATCAATACAAATATATATGCCGAATATACGTCATTATTTCAAATATTTTACTATGATCTCGCAAAACTCAATTTAAAATCACAAATGAAACATCTGTTTGTTAAGCGTCCTGAAAAATGTTTCAAAATTGAGCCGAAACTAATTTAGTTGATGCATCTTATAATAAAAATTATGAAAATAAACAGTCCATATTTTAGGGACCCAAAATCTATTTCTATAATTTAATCTCTAATTCAAGTATTATTATAACTAAACCAACGAAACAGCTACAAAAGTTTATAAACGAGCTATTTTTAAACATCTAACACTATGATAATTCCGAAATTCAATATTTACATAGAAAGTGAGATATGTTCTGTAAGCAATTTGAGAGCTTTTATGAATATTTTATAAATACATCAAAGGCATTCTGCGTTCCAATAAAAAAAATAACCACATACATTTATACTAGTCTAAAAATATCATGGAAAATGATATTTCAGCACAGCATTTCTTTCTTGTGCAGCAACGCATGAAAATGTTTATTGCACCGTTTGATAAGAATTTAAAAGTGAAAAATACATTTGCGCAACACAAATTTCTGTTATCAGATTTTATGGAAATTAAATATGAAATCGAATTTATGCAGATTCTTCTAAAGGAAACCGCACATTTCTTTTCTCTCATATTTTCAAAGCAACTGAAAGGAGATATGCGTCCAGAATAATTAGAATTCTTTATTATTATAACCAATTCTAAAAATGTCATTTCCGTTCATTTTCTTTGGAATAATATTTGAAAATATTTTTATTTGTGGACCGTTTTATAAAATTTATTTCCTTCAGCTTCTCTCTTTCAAAAAATTATAAAAGAATTAAGAAGTTTACTTCAATGTTTTTAGAAAAAAGTTTTTTTAATAAGGTATAGGAGACCAAATAAGCTATGTATTTATATAAATTAATTTATTAATTTAATACTGATGGTTTTACTATAAATGACTATTATCTTTGATCATGCCATGATTTAAAATATGTACTTTAATATTTGAGCACATACAATGGCCTGAGGAAAAGATTTTAGCTTAGGGTCTTCAGGGTTCTTTTTTACCTTTAGGTATCACCCAAAATCAGTCGAAAAATACATCTAGACTGTTTCAAAGTAAACTAAATTATAATTTTATTCTTTAATTAATAATTCGATTATAGGATTAAGCGATATTAATTTTGAGGTTTTGTGGCGATTAAACCATTACCTAGAATAATTTTTTAAAGAAATATTAGCGATTCTTCTGATTTTAAAATATATAGATACAAGTATATTCAATCTTTTTAGACTAAAATTATTCCATAAATTTAATTAAATATTAGAAATTGATTTGAATGAAAACAACTCTCCAATCGTATCAAAAATGGAATAGGATATATCTGATGGACAATTAACTTCTTAGATGGACAATTAACCTTCTCAAAAGAGAAGCTATTATATATTAATTTGACAACAATTATAATTGCTTTCTTCTCCTGAAAATTCTCATTTCTCAAAATTTTTACGTTTCTTCCTTAGAGATATTTTTGCAAGAATGTTTTGTTACAATCTAAGAAAATTTGAGACAACTTTTCATTAATTAAAGAATTAGTCATCTAATTACAGTTAATTCATTTGTTTTATTTAAAGAAATATTTTAGAAAAAGGTTTTAACATTTGTGTGGTTAATAGATATGGCGATAACAAATATTTTTTCTAAATATGGGATTTTTATATTAGTCGAAAAAAAGAACTAATTTAGAAATATTTATATATATTATAATTTAAGAAACTGATTTCATCATGTATTAGATACTATAAAGAATTCAATGCTGTTTTGCAGAAGAGACAATTATGTTGCAAAAAAAGAAATAAAAGGAAAACCAACAATTATGAAAAGAAGGAGGATTATTGTCCATCACCAAAACAGGAATAAAAAGTAATCCGATTAAAAACTTTATCAAGAATCAACTTCAATCTGGTATTCGAATGTCGAAGTCCTTCTGTAAGGGACAGACTTTTGTACTCATATTGACCTTTCGCGACATGAAAATTCCAAAAATTAGATTCCGCAAAAGAAACGAATTAATACATAAAACAACTAACTTTTACTAACAACTATACATTCAATACACCACTATTCTATACACAACGATACTAACAGCTATAAAATTCAAATGGCAAACCTCAACAAACAAGAATTAAACTACAAAAAAATTGCGAATACAGAAAGGCACCAAATATTAAGAATATATATATAAAATAAAAATATAAACTGAAATAGTTAATAATTTAAGCAATTAGTTTGACATAAATAACAATCGAAAAATATTTGTGTAATTATTAAAATGAAATGAAGCCTACCTTTATACATAGGTGGAAAGCCAGCGTTTGAAAACCCCGCGAATGAAGTGGAAACGCCCATACTGCTTGGTCAGAGTGTATCGTCATCATACAACTTGGTTTCAGCGCCATCTATTGAGTTATAATAAAATCAGAGGAGAACAATTAGCAAAAGTCAAAGAAAAACAAAGTAAGCATACGTTTAGTATTGAACTTTTTTTTAATATAGATAAACTTACCCTTATTAAACCTTTTATATTGCAATAAATTTTAGAAAATTCATTAGTCAATGCATCTTTATGAATATTCCTTGTTGCCCAATATAAAAAATTTTGTTACAATTTTTTTTTAATCCTGCAAAATTGGGAAAACGCTTAGTTTTCGGAAATTTTAAAATTTTATTTTGAATTGAAATTATTTAGTTTAATAACTTGTGATTCAAACGCTTCTGTTATCTTAAATATGTACTAAACTTTTCCCATTAGATACTTTTATTTTGTTACCTAGTTTCATTTAGTTTTAATTTTATTCCGTATTTTATGGAATGTTTAACACAAGCAAGCAATATGAGCTATATATCTAAATCAATTATTAAATTTTTATTTATTTAATTATCATAGAAATGCAAAAATATATTAGCCAAATCATAAAAAGTTAATTTGTTTGTAAACTTTCACTTGTTTTTTTTTAGTCCTTTTAAAAATAAATAAAAAATATTAAAATTGAACGAATTAATAGAGTTCGTTTTGGTAATAAATCCTCATTTAAATATTCTTCATATATCATAATGTAAACTTCTATTGATTTTTCATATGATTAATTAGTGAACAAGTTTCTAAAATTGAATGTATTAAGTTCTTTGATATTGTTATCTTTTAGAAATTGCAGAACTTCTTTGTTGCTGTTGATTATGAAATTATTAACATTTTTAATTTTATACAGAATATTTTTTAGGCATTTAAAAAAAATGTTTCTCCATACAGTAATTATAATTCGCTATATGTCACGAATCTGAATTTTAATGTTTTTTTTGGATGGAATTTAACCGTTGGATAGAAATATAGATGTAATTAAAGAAAAAAGAATTTACTTAAATCATTTTTGTAATTCAGAAAAATAGAAATTACAAAGTACACAGTGCATCATAAGATCAGAAGTATGGTTTTCAAGGGCAATTAATTACCTTGAAATAAATTGTATTCGAAATGAAACAAAAAAAATTGAACATTCTTTTCCTTTCCCTAGAACAATTACTTATCTTGTAGTAGCAAGTATGAATTATCATTAAATTTCAATTTCAATTTTTCTTTAAAACGATATGACTATATATGATTATGAAATGGCTGATATTATTGTTAAAGTAAATTAATTTTCATTATACATCCTTTATTTTACAGATATAACTTATAAACATTGCAAAACTTTAAAAAAATTACTTAACTTATGACTTAAAATTGCAACTTACAAAAATTGCAACTATGATAAACCATTATTAATTGATTGACGTTTGAAAAGAATTTCCTATATCATTTTTTGTTTCAAAAGTACACACTTAATAGAAGCAAAATATTTTCTTTCAGTTAAATAAGTTATTAAACTATATAAAGCACCTTGATAAAATATTAACTTTTGAATCTGTTATTACAAGTCTTGTCGGTAAGTACAAGTGCTTTCTCAACTCTAAAATCCTTTACGAGAAGAAATACTTCAGCAAAATTTTAAATAGGTTTCGGAAGTAATTCTGAATTATAGTTTAATATAGAATAAATTAGGAAAATCCTCGAAAAATAATTTAAATCTCTTTAATGAAGATGAAACAGATTTTTGAACAAGATACTTCAATGCTACATAAAACAGTTTTCCCTGCCCATTTATATAAAACTGCTTAACAAGCCTGCTTGCGTGATTACTAGTATACCAAAATATTAGGTAATTACTACATAAATTTTCTGATGTAATTTAGTTAAATTACTTATTTTTAACTTTTAATTCATAATTATAACTACTGCCATTGTTTAAAAGCTTAAATAAGTTGCCGTTATTTTATCAGATCATTTAGTGATATTCAGTATAATTTTGTAATTAATTCATATGTACAGAGCATAAAAAATATAATTTCGGTTTTCTTGTAAATACCGCATTTAAACTGCATACTTGCAACTATTTTTTTGAAGCTGCATTAAATATTATTTGTAAGTTTCTTTTCTTTTTTAATTTGAGAAATACAATAAATAAGTTTCAATATATTGATATTCGATAAAAGTGAAGTTTAGTGTGCCTTTTGCTGCGCCAAGGATGCCAAGTCGCCAATAAAGATGGCGGACAAAATAAACACTTCTGTGAAATAGTTATGGTTACTATTTTATGCATTAAAATTATTATATTTAGTGATAAGTATTATAATTTTTATTTTAATCTGAGATTTATTTAATCTGTATCTGAGATTTTTATTAAAAATTTTTTTTAACATTTGGGATGACTATCGCTGCTTATCTTAACAATTTTGAAGAAGTTTTTCAAACCGGCTGCGCTGGTCTGTTGTGTAAAGAGCAAAATTTAGAGCACGCGATGCCTGTCGGCATCTGAAGAAGACACAGGGCAGAATTTTTTAACTTAAAAAAAAAAAACATCCTTCGCTAGCGGAGGGGGTGGAAACCTAGCAGCTTCGCTAGCACATTGAACATAAGGACTGTGTGGATAACAGGAACAGTACATACAAATATCCTTTTCTAATTTCATCAACTCGTATATATTATATGTAATGATATTTTAATTCTAATTCCAATTTAATTAATTTCCAAGATTTTATCTTAATTTAGCCCATCATAACTTTATTCTAAAAATATTCTCTTATTTCGTGATCTAATTCCACTTTCTGTTTAATTAATCCCTTTATAAATCAGTACTACGTATCAAATGAAAGTGATTCTTTCGTTGCCCTTGTCAGAGGTCAACAAGTGTCTTCCATCGGCACTTGGCCGGAAATCCCATGTTATATAAGACTAGTGATCATTTTTTTTCGCGCTTTTTCTTACTTCTGCTTTTGTGTCGTGCTGTGGCACAAAAGCAGCTGTGTGTGTCTGTTACCGCGTCTCTGCTTGTAAATAATTATGCTTTCCCGAAATATATTTTAAAATCATTTTAATATCCAACATGTCACTTCAAAGTCTTCGAATCTGCATTCTACTTCAACCAAAATAATGTTATATTATATATATATATTCCACTCACCCTTCATCCATTCTGCAGATTCAAAATACTTAATGCTATCCCATTCACCAGATTTCCATTCTTGCACAATTGCCGATACAACAAATTATCAAGAGAACCAACAGTTAGAGAACCAAAAGAATTACGAGAACTACGAAGAATTCCATTTCAGCTGACATTTAAAGTAAAAACGCAGACGATTTCGTAAAGTAAGAATTCCGACGATTTTTTTAAAGCGTATTTTGACAGTTAAAAATTGCAAAAGAATACAGATTTTCTGTTCGTATTCACATTAAAAATAAAATTGCAGTGTTTTATTAGTTGTAAAATTTTTTTTAAATTATAATAAAAGACAAAATTAAAATCTTTAAAGGATATTATTTTTAATTTAACATTTTTCATAAAATAGTTGTAGTTCATGTACAACTCAACCATTAAAAAGTAGTAACAGCTAGAAGAGTGTTCCTTTGAGTTGCCATTTTGGCAACAAACTCGGGGGTCAACACTAATCTTCACTTTAACCTGATATTCTTGTGTATAGAATATTAGGGATGTTCAGGAACAATCTTTGACAAAACATAAAAAAAAAATCAGCAAAATTGTTAGGCAAGCAATAATTGGTGTACATTTCAGACACGTTTCTGGTTTTAATTGATTTTAGTTGAGAACTTGTTTTATATCAATAATCTCTTAAAATATAAATTAAACGTTTGAGATTATCAATTTCAAAGATAAACAATAATACTTCCATAATTAATTTTTCTCTCAAACTTTTTTAAAACTTGTATTACATTTTCAATTTTCCCGAAAATTTTAAAACGAAACTTCGTTCTGCTTTCTATATCACCAAATATGAAGCATTTCCACTTATTGAGATGAAGTAGCAGATTTATAAAGAATGCGACTGAAATCGCATTTTTTTAATTGTTCTTTTTCTTTCGTATAATTGATTTTACAAAGAATCACCGTTGCTATGTGAAAATGCATTCTAACTATTAAACGAATGATTCATGCTTCATCTCTCCAGCTTACCACACTTCTTATGGTTCCATTAGATTCGTATTCATTCTAGAATATTCAGTGGCATATCGATCATGTGATTTTTGATATAAATAAGACATATGTTGGCTCCCTTGCATAGGGTTAGCGCCTCTTCCCCGTGATCTGGGTGTCCTGGGTTCGAATTCCGGTTCGGGCATGGTTGTTCTTCATCTGTGTTCTATCTGTGAGGTGTGTGAATGTGCCCCCCCCCCCTGTAAAAAGGGGTTGTGCAAGCGAATGTGTGTATGTGTCATCTTCGCATGAGCTAGAAGTCAGACTTCTGCCCTCGGGTGCTCACGGGTTTTCACCTTCAGAAGCTACTGCACCCCCTTTTCGTGGTAACGCGTACACATCATCATCATCATGAGACATATGGTTTAGGGGAAAAAATCTAAACTACAACTGTTTTATGATTTTAAGCCTACATTCTAAATGTATTGTGGACTTGTTACAAGTAAAATATATCTTCGTAAGACAGCCTTCAAATTGGCATTTTAATTGAAAAATTATACCTTGTGCCAGATATTATTCTTATCAACAGTTTCAAAATTAAAATAATTATCCATATGAGGCCAATGTAATTAGAAAATAAATTATATTCACATTAAATGTTAATTACATACTTTCTTCACATATCGCTTCCTTATTCGACTATTGCATTTTTATTTTAAAACGCAGGAATCCATTTTCAAAAATTCATTCCTACCTCAATATTACAAGAGTACCTTCAACTATGTAGACATTTGAATACATATAAATTAAGCCACAGATATTGAATGAATCCTTTTGATATATGATTTACCTCCAAAATACAGACTTCCGTTAAATAAACCAGGGACCAACTCTCCTTGCATTTCCTTCCAACAGTATAGTTGGGATTAATCTCTAATTAATCAGCTTACTCTCATCTAAATTGAATTGGGTTCAAAAGCAACTAGCTCAAAGCCTGTGTTGCCTCGCTTGTAACTATGCTCTTCGGACAGGAAATTATAACAACCAGGACGCAGTGTATAAACACGAAATTACTGAGAAGTTAAAGGATTAAAATGAAGCCCACCTGCAGTCGACCGTACAAGCTGCGTCTCATATTGACAGTTGTTAAATCCTGTAGCGCAGATTGACAATCTAGATCATTCCTCGACGACCACCGAAAATTAGACATGGAAATTAAGCTGCAGCAAATTTCTGTAGTAACAATTCCCTGGGTACTTGAAGCCTACAGTGTTGGATATTGAAAGTGTAGTAATATGTAATCCTTTCAAAGCACTCGAAGGATCATGCATCGTCAGAGACAATATTGTTTAGTCTAATCACTCCAGATGCTAATTAGAAGCTTGATTATTAATGTCCTAACAACAACCTGAGAGCTTAGAAAAGGGTGTAGAACATAAGGCATAGATCTTTGATGATCTGTAATGTTAGAAATTACAAATTCCTTACCTTAATCTCTCCTTGATGCTTGTATGAAATATGTAGTAATAAAAATGAAGGAAATGTACGGGAAAATAAATAATACACACGGCAGGTAAATAAACACATTGTTACAATGATGACACTTTAACACAAAAACCAAAGCTTTTATGATGCCAAACACAAAGAGATAAATTCGGTATTTTGATTGGGTAACATTAAATATAATTTGAAATAGCAATAGTTTAAATTTCGTTTAATGTTTCGAATTTTTAGTTTGGTTTAAATATATCCAATAATCTAATAAATTACGTTTTTTCTGAACAAATTTAAAATTCTGTATAAATAATTGTAATTAAAGAAAAAAGCTATAAAAATATTTTTGGACATAATCAATCAATTTTGATTAAAAAATTAGAAGCATTGATAGTTAAGCCAATAAAATGTTTTACAAATAATATACTTTCTCTAAAAATCCAATAAATAAATGGCCTTCATTTTACTTTGCAAATTATTCAAATTTAATTGATCAAAAGAGATAGATTCTAATATGAGTAATTATATGGTATATCACTAGTTAACACGGTAGATGCTATATGATTTGGACCATGTATCTAATTAGATGATCCCGTCTTTGTTATCTTTGAATCTTAGCAGACAAGATATTATATTATTAGAAAATAAATTGAATCACAGACGAATCATGCGGCAGCCAAAATGCTAATCAACTTTCTATTCAAATTATATTGATATATGTTCTATTTTTAAATCTATTGTTTCTCAAGACGTACATGAAAAATAATGAAGCAAGATTTTTTATTGGACTGAGTAGAAAAATATTTATGCAATATTTGCATCGCTGTTATATAAACTATTCAAGCGATTCCTTCTTTCTCATTTTATTTTTATTTCCATTTGCTCTATCCATAACATAGCTTATTTAAAGCAATGTCCACTTTAGTTTGGACATATGCATCAAAAATTCATTTCGATGAAGAACATACTTCTTATAGATCATTCTGTTAAAAATCTTCACCTTAAAAGCATAGACACCTCTTACTCCCACAAAAACTAAAAACAAGACACTCGAGTCGCATTCCCCCAAGGACTGGAACAGCGAAGATGGCGTCAATTTTTCATCAGTGTTCCATTTGTCATGGCTGAATTCTGGTCAGATGGGAAAATAATTGCCCGGCATCTATCCTCACAGGACTCAGAAACGGAAATTCCAGTGAGAAAATTAGTTTTCAAGCCGAGTTCACACAATCTGTTGGCGTCGTAGCATCCAATTACATCGTCCCCTGTAAATAAGCAAGCTGATCATTGGGAAGGATGGGATTTATCTACATTGGATAGTAAGAATATTAAAAAATTACGATTTGGCTTTAAAGCTATAATCTTATTATTATTTTTTGGAACTTGTAGTATTTTTGCTGTTGTGTAGACTTCTTTATTTTTTAATTGAATAATTGTTTAGGAAATCGCTGTGCCTTTCAAGAAGACTTTATGATGGACAAAGATGTATACAGATAATAGTATATAATCTTTGTGTTGCTTTTGAGCACCCAAAATAATGGACGAATATGCTGGAAGTACGAATGCAAGACGCAGATTGATTGAAATGAGTTATTGTTGATTGTCATTTCTTAAAATTATGTGTATTCTTTAGTCTTATTTATAGTTTTAAGGTAAATAAAAATAAGTACGCAGCATACCAATGGCTTATGGAATGGATTTGAATAGTTTAAGATATTATAATAATAATAGTTTTGTATTTTATGTTCAAAGATGGTTTATGTATCTGTCTAATTCAGTCGAATTTTGCAATTGTTCTCTCTCTCTTTATAATAATGAAGGTGAATGCGTTCATATATATGCTTTATGTGTGTACACTTTTATGGATAGATTGTTTCATTTAGAAGCACATATCTATAGTTTAGAAGGTGGGAATTTGCAGTTATGAGTTTTTTTTTAAATTTTAAATAAATGTCTAGATTTTAACTAAATTAATTAAAAAATCAAACAAAATTATAAATTTTTTCCTTGAAAAATTCCAAAAATGCTACAACAAAAACAAAATATTTTTATATCATCTTAAAATTCAAAAGTTTGTCTTTTCCTACGAAACGAATTTTCTATCTTTCATTAATTAAAAATATTTTAAGTGTATTTTTCATCATTAAATTATTTTTGAAGTGAAAATCAAATTGTTTTCAATGTTACTAATATTTCATCCTGGAGTTTCTTTTATTGTTGTTGAGAGATATGAATTTATGAATATGAATTTATTTTTCCATGCTGAGTAAGCTCTAGTGTAACGCATGGTATTAATGTTTTTTTTAAAGAATTTTTTTAATAACAATCAAGTTGTAATTTCAGAATCAAGTACTATTGAATGCGTTTTAAATTGCGCCCAATTCTTTTCTGTGATATAATTATATATCTAAAATTAGGTAAGTGCATTAATTAATGCAAAGAACGGCCAAAGGCTTCTAAAAATATATCTATCAAAATTTATAGTTTAAAAATATTTGCCATCAAAACCAAACTACATAAAATATTTAATTGAAATTCTTAACAACTATATATGTCGCTTGATCTAGTGGTCGTGAAAGGCGACTAGTAAGCAATAAAGGAATTGTTACAATATATTTTTTACTTCTGGTTGCATAGTTGAAAATTTGTTTTGCTCATTAGAATTTTACTATCATTGTCACCATTAATCATTTCGATCATTCGAAAATCTATAGCTGGAAGTATTTTCTTTTAGATTTCGTTATGCACTCGTTATTGATATTTTTACTTCTGTACAGCTTAGACAATAATAAATTTCTGCACTGGATATATAATAGGATAGTTCATTATCTATTATTTAACATGAATTTCCAAATGATTTGAATAGGCGCGAAGAAAAAGAATTTTCATGTCTCTTTATTTAAACCACCATTTGGTGAAACACGTGTAAGGAGGATTTTCTTTGCGTTTTGGTGTGTAAAACGTGTATTGATGTCTTAAAGAAACATCCACAAGAGGATTCTTGTTAAGTATGATTACTACAAAAAATTACTAGAACAAATAATTATTAAGAAACGCCATATATTACATAGTAATATATATAAAAAAAGGCAGTTTTTCAAAACACAGATGGGATTTCTTATTATAGAACACATAAATATGTAAACACACACACACACACACACACACACACACACACACACACACACACACACACACACACACACACACACACACAGTCATATCACTGATTCCCCGCCCCGCCCGAAGGCACACGGATAAAGAAAACTGAATGACAGGACCACCGCAACAGCAACACTGGCCGGAACTGTGGTTGAATCCTAAGGGCCATCACCGGCCACGATACAATCCTTCCAGAAGGAAGCACGTCCTGTCATTGTTGGAAGGAACCAGATCCCCCACCTTTTAGTGTACCCACTAGGGTGGCGAGATCCAAACCATATCGGAAACATCTCAACCTCTTTTTAAGGTGTCCCTCCGGGGTTATATTATATCCATGAAAAATATAGATAATTTATTGTATAAAATCTTTTCTACATCTTAAATCTACAATATGTCGTCTTCAATAGAGTTTACAATTATTGATGTAACTTATGATGATACGGGTTTTTATTTTATCATCTGTTAATGCAGATTTTTTAAAGAAAAGAATTATCACAATAATTAAGTAGCAATTTCAAAATAAACCATAATGTAAAAGGTTTGAGTCTGGAATATGTGACATAGATTTCTTATTAAAAGTATTATGTTCAAAGCATCAACAGAAGTTGTTTCCATTTTAGCTTTTTTTAAAAATTTTTATTAATTGGTTGATTCATAAATGAAATAAAATTTATTAACACTTTTCTGATATACTTTTCTGATGAACGGAGAAGTTTGTTGATGATATTCGTCAAGACTTTGGTTTGGGAAAAAGAGACATCAAGTGTTATTTAAAAACTAATTAAGAATAAATGGAAAAAAGAAAAAAAGTAATCCTAAAAATAAAATCCAAATAAAAACGTGGATTAATAGTATTGCTGCTTCATATTGCAATAATTGAATTAAAGTATAAATAAAGTATCCAGAGTTTATAATTAGAAAAACGAAAGTGCGAAGTAAATGCCCTCTGTGTAGTCTAGGTAATAAAGTAATACCAGCATGTAATTTTGTTGTAGAAATCATATTGTGGGTGTATGTTGAAATAAATCTGAAGCTTGATATAAGGAAAAAAAGGCGCTTTATTTCACAAGAAAGCACAAAATACTACAGCAAAAATGCAGCACAAGAGAACACAAACTGTTCTTGTAGAAACTCACATCACAAGAGAGAGGAAATCGTTATTAGGAAACAGCAAGAACTCGTGAATAGTACTAGAGAGTACTTGGAACTAGAGAACTTATTCTACAATCAACATTCCAAAAGAAAGAATTTATCCTCATGGATTAATTCTTTTCTTTTATAGCTTATCCAGAGCTTCTTTCTTTTAGTTTACCATTAAGGTATGGGAGTTTCTAGAAGAATCTTGAGATCTCAGGTCTTAATAGAGATGGAGCTAAAATTGTTTTATTTTTTGTACCTTCATTTTTATTGCAAAAGTTTCTAAATTTGTTTCAAAATCTCTAAATTCTCAGTTATTCCGTCAAGCTCAGGGGTAATTTATCTAGCACCGATTCAGAATCCTACAAATAGCTTTCCTCCAATCAAGATTTTAACTAGGCGGGGAATCTGTATTATAGATTCGTAACAATATTTAATTTCTGACAATGATATTATATATTATTTCGTAACTAGTGTCTAATTGATGCGTATTGTTATATAAACAATAGTAAGAATCGTTAAAGAATTATGGTACTAGAATGAAGTTGCATTTCAAACATTGCGATCTATAGTTAAATCTGATTAAATAATTTATACTTTTATTAAAAATACTACATATTTACATCCACATTTCAAAAGAAATTTAACAGTAACCTTTTTCTTATATAAATACGAAATAAGTCTGAGGCCTAAATATACCAATTAATAATATATAATAATATATCTAAATACATAATAATTAATCACATAACTAGATGTAACAGCAATATACTTATAAATATTTAACTTTTAAAAGAATTGACGGTATATTTCAACATATTAAAGAGGTACTAAAGATTATCGGAATATTCCCCCTATATTGTCATAAAATCAGAGCACAGTTCTGGTTTTAGACTGAAGCTTTTATTATTATGTAGAAATATATAAATATTACTCCCAAAATTTCGTGAAAATTAAATAAGTTTCATCATTTATTATCATGCTCATGAACAATTTTTTTTTCAATTTTACCTACATTCTTGTCTTTCTTCCAGACAGACACTTATGCACTGGTATGAAAACAAAGCCCCGAGTGAATCAAGCACAAAGAACTTAAGCTTATTTTCGTTGAATATATATCTACGGAAGCGAAAAAGGCTGAATAGCAAGAGAAGTATTTGGTTTAGTAAAGCAAATCTAGTTTGCCTTAGACACACATAAAGTAAGAAAATCTTACCTCCTTTTCTTGACTCCGTTCGTCTTTTGCCACCTAACATAAGCGGATCTGAAAGGAAAAGCTGCATTTTCATAGCATGGATCTGAGATCTAGGAGCATTATTCTGAGATATATTGTGAATGGTAGGCAGCACAGAAAATATCAAAAACACTCGTGCTTGTAATGGCAGGCTTCTTTGAAAATATAGTGAAAAATATAAGGTTTTAGAGAGAAAATCATTTTGCAGTTTCATTAAAAAATCGGGATGATATTTCTTTCATTTATGTTATCAATAAACAAGAAAACGTAATAAATGCTTATTAGAAAATTTGGATTAGAGATTATGAAAATGTAAAGTTGTTATAAAGAAATATATCTACTAGAAATAAATATATCCACCTTATAATGGATGGTAGAACAGTGTTGATTGCAATATGGCATGATACATAAGATTACATTTTCGCATTTATTACCCACTGGTGTGGTATGGAAATTTGGAGGGGGAATTGCCAGCTCACGTGTCGCCATCGTTATCTGAGCCCGGTTCAAAATTACGAGGAGGCCACGGTGGCCTGGTGGTAAGGACTCGGCTTGTGAGTCGTAAGGTTTCAGGTTCGTGACCCGATTCCACCGAAGAACCGTCGTGTAAGGGGGTCTGTTGTACGTTAAATCTGTCAGACCAAAGGTCCTCCAGCTGGTGTGGTGTGGAGAGGGGGGTGCCAGCTCAGGTGTCGTCCTCTTCATCTGACAGCGGTTAAAAATTACGAGGTCCATCCCAAAATAGCCCTAGTGTTGCTTTACAACGGACGTTAATATAACTAAACTAAACTAAACTCAAAATTACCAGGTCCGCCTAAATATAACCATAGTATTCGTTTAAAAAGGGACGTTAATACAACTAAACTATCCGCATTTGTTAACTGCGCATTCATTAATCCATTTCAAGCCATTTAAACTTAATGTTCACAACCATTGATGCGCGTTATATCATATGTATATTTTTATTCGGTAAAAAAACATTTCTAAAATTATTTATGCCATTTTTATTTTATTACTTTCTCGTATATGAAATATACAGAAAAATATTTTAACTGTAAAAAAAGATATTGAATAATATTCATGCTTCAAATATCCCTGAATTTGAAATACATATTTTTAAAATTATACATATTTGTTTCTTTCATCTTTCTTTCTCTGCAGTCGGTGAACACGTTGATTCAAAAACGCTTTGAGCAATACGAATGAAATTTTACATATTATCTTTAAACCAAATTTGTAGATTTTTGACATATTTTGAAAAAAATTTCATTCAGTCTGGTTCTTCGAATATAAGTCAATGCGACAACTGCAAAATGAAGTGAGTTACTTAAATTAAATTTTGTACAGAGACTTGACATCTAAAATGCAATAGGTATAAAATTTTGCAGCAAATTATTCAGATGTTGACCGTCTGTTTATTTGCAATTTTATAAGCTTATAAATGCAATACTTAAAAAATGCAGTGAATTAAAAATATGAAAATTAGCACGGCATTTTGTGAATACGATTTCAGTTTTGTAACAGATTTTGGAAAAACAAAATAACAAAATACGTAATCATTTTTGGCACTTACATATTAATTGCGTCCCAACTATTAATTATCAAAGAACGCCCTCTAATAGGCTCCTTCGTAACTACTGCTCATTAGTAGCATGCATTTAATAATACAGAAGCGCATTTTATATGTAAGTATGCAAAGAAATTTCGGGGAGAACACCCCTACTAGTTGGATGCGAAATGGACTCTGCCTAAATGCCTCTAATTGCATATGATAGAGACAATTCTTTAAGGCTGCGACGAAGAACATTTATTACTATAAATTTTTGTGAATAAGTCTGTGATTTGAAGATACTGGAACTTGTGCGGTGAAATCTGGACAGCAAAGTAATTGGAATTAAGAGATCTGAAGAAATTGAGATAAACAATTCATCTGCAAAGCAGCCTCATCTTCTTTCTGTGAAAGATTTTTTTAAAAAATATAAATAACTTGTTAAAACAGGAAAACTGCATCTTTCTCCATTGGTCATTTTTCTGTCAAAGATCAGGTTACATTTTTATATTAATTTTGTTTTATCATTTAACTTTTATAAATTTTAAAATTTTCCCACGTACAATTAAACAACTTAAAACATTTCCCTCCCTATTAACTTTTTTTTCTTCCTTTTATTATATATGAAAGAAGATTTAATTTCCGAAGAATTCGAAGACAGAACTTTAGCAACAAAAGGAAAGTAAACAGACAAAATAAAGTAAAAATTATATTTTCTTCTGGGTTTTTTTCCTCTCTTTTCTTAAAAGAGAGATTGAATACAAATTATTTATACAAAACTAAGTGCTTTGTATTTATTTTTTAATTAACGTTCCATCTTTCCAATTTTTATATTGATTCCAATACGGAAGACCGATTTTTATACGGATGATAGGAAAATTATTTCTAACATTCTTTTGATAAATGGTAATTTTAAAAATTTCGCAGATTATTCATTAATCATTTCTTAGAACAAATCACCAAATACACAAAGTAATGCCATTATAAATAAACGCAAGCCATTATAAATAAATGCAATAATTTAGCTTTTTATTATCACATATAAAAGTTATGTTTTATAATTCACAAGATTACATTTCTTGGAAAAAATTTATTATTTATTTTTCGAAAAAAATTATTTTTTTGACAATAAATTTTGTTTCCATTACTTGGTTTCAGAGTGCTTACATGGCATAAAATTGTTTTTACGATTAACCATGCGTATCTTTCAAATAAAGTACCATTTTTCATTTTAATCTAAAAGTGTATGATAGGAACAACCCGAAATTGTGCATTTTTTCAGCATTTCATACATATTTTGGAAGCATTTCAGACTTCTTTTCAAGCATTTCAAAATTTTCAAAAAATTTCCTCTAGATAAATGTGTTTTAAGAAAGTCGTTTTAAATAGCTATAAAAATTATTATTAATTGCATGTGTATCCTTTTAAAAGTTTGAAAAATTAGCGCGCAGAAAAGATTAAAATGCTAAAGTAATCGTCTATGAAAGAGCTCAAATCTTAAGAATCGGAAGTTTTCTTAACAGAAAAGGCAATTAAAATTGTAATAATTAGCTGTGACTGCTCCTTAATTCTGGACAAAAAAGTTTCCCTTTGAGATGTAATCTGCTTGATAAGATAAAGATGAGCAAATAAAGAATGTTTAAGTACCCTTTTGACAAACAACATTAAAAGCATTCAAAATAAAAATGAATGTTTTTAAAATTATAATGGGATTTGTAATTACCATATTTAATAGTTAATTCAATTAAAACGTAGCTTTATAAATAGCTTTATAAGTCTTAAAGTTCTTTTTCTGAGTGCCAATACCATTAAATCCAAAATTCCATTTCTTTTTAATTTCTGGTAATTTTGTAATCTGATTAATGATGTTATTTTTCAAAATCATATACATTTGTTATTAAAGTCACGCAGCTGAAAAAAGGAATAATGTAATTTTTCTTTCATATGAAATGGTTAAAACATTTTACAACTATCAGATTTGTAGCTTAAACAAAATTTATTCAACTAAATATTTCGACATTTTTATAAAATGTAGTTAAGAAAAATTTGTATTTTTGATTAGACACATGAGCTATAATATTGTAACATTTTAGATTATTTTTAAATTTAACTGCTGTTAGAGAATGAATGGCAAATTCTAAAATTGGTTTTAAAAGAATATTTAATTTTTCTTATAGAATATAGCGATAAATGCTATTTTTTTAAGAATCTAAATGCAATGTGTAAAAAAGTTATCTGGAGATTTTAAGTGTACAACTTATGTGAGTAGTGAAACAGTTTGAGTTATCTTTACTTAAACTTCTTCCGGTATAGATTTTAAAAATTAATTTGCTTTAGTTTTTGTTGTATAATTAACTGTCTGTGGTATATGAAGGAACTATATATGAGCGAACTTTGTAAAAGCAAAATAAACCAAAGGAAACGTACCCAAGAAAATACACTAGACAGATCTATTTCATATTTCAATTGATAAATAAAATATTTTGAAATATGTCTATACAAAAATATTAATTAAAAAATACAAATTAATAGCATATATAGATTAATTGTCCAAATTTATCAGGAATTCTATGGATATTTTAGTTTTACATTCACTAGCGGATTTGTTTTTCTGAGCTGTTTTAAACATTTTTAATGAAATAAAAAAAGTATGTGAAAGGTAAAGTAGTTTAAATTAAACTTCTTCCTAAACAGAATTTTAAAATTATTTTTTAAAAAGTTTTTGTTGCATGATTATTATTTCTGTCTAGTGCACATATAGGAACTTGGAACCATATACGAACGAATTTCATATAGGCAAAATAAACCAAAGGAATAAACCAAGGAATAACATTTTCATGTAAGCAAAATAAGTCAGGGAAATGCACTAGACAGATTTATTTCACATTTTAATTGATAAATAAATTTTTTTGAAATATGCCTAAAAAATCCAAATTAATAGCCTATATAGATTAATAGTTCAAATTTATTAGGATTTTTATACAGATTTTAGTTTGATATATGTCTTTCTTAACAGTGTTACAAAGTTTTAATCAATTTAAAAAACGTGACTTCCCATCTTCTGTATCTATACAATATATTTTTATTTCGAAATGTCTGGATTATCTTTATATTTTGAAATCTTTCGAATAATACCACGAAATTCTTTGCATTCAACGGTAATTAACAACCCTATCCAAATTCTCCAAAGCTGTAAAACAATTTACATTTATAAAAGGTTGTAAAAAATAACTTTATAATTTACTCCCACTCTCAATACGAATTCACGTTTACTAAATTGAATGGAATTTTTAAAGGAAGAAATCGTCTGCTTATTATTTGTGATGCCACACTCTAAGAAATAAGCTATATAATGATAATAAAAGAAACTGGAATAGAATTTAATTGATGATCTTAATTAAGAAATCCCAGTCTTCTTGATTAAAATTGAAAATGTTGAAGAATATATCCCAAGTGCAGTGGGTATAAATTAATTGTCAATTTATGTATGCCTTTTTTTGTGAATCGACATTTCCTAAGCAATTATCAACGGATAAAGGAAATTAATTTGCAATTACAAATTGATTAAAATACAATCCTGGGGTGATTTTCTTCTTTTTAAAAATAATTATTTTGATTTTGATTTTAAAGGGTTTTTTTCATCACTTCCCATCTAAGCGGAACATGTGTTTGGGTGATTTTGCGTTTTGAAAGTTAAATTCAGTATTTCATTTTGATAATGGAGTAGAAAATCTTATGCAACATAGATAGATATTTTTTTAGATTGTTAAGAGTTTTATTAATAATTATAAAGGATAATCTGCGATCAATGCGCATTCGACATCTTTACTTCTAAACGCTTTTAATCTCATGAAGTATTTTCTATTTATTTTACTCTACTTGAAAAAGTTTAACTTACCATAACTTGATAATACTTTTCTTGATTACGACTGGTACCTTGATACGTTGGTATTGATAATTATTGATGCGTTGCCAGCACGTATTATCAAGCTATGATAATCTTAACCCTTAACCAAGTCTTAACCATTCTCTTGGTAGAAGTTAAAATTCCCTCCGTACGCTTACTATAGGGTAGTTTCGTTTGGCGCAATTTAAACAAACCACTATAATTTTGTTTGAATTTATAGCGGTGGTAAGGGTCTAAAGAACTAATGATTGAAATTATCTGCCCAATATACAAAAAAATGATAAGAATATTTGAGCTATCCCGATCTAAATGAAAGAATTGATAGTTTGTAATAATTGATACGTTGCTAGAAACTCTTTATCAATCCGTTGGTAGAAAATGATATTCCTACCGTACGCGTAGTATAGGGTAGTTTCGTTTGGCGCAATTCACACAATGCGTCATTGCAATTTTGTTTGAATTTATAGCAATGGTGAGAGTCTAAAGAATTAATGATTGAAATTATCTGCCAATACACAAAGAAAATAATAAGAATATTTGCGCTATCCGGATATACGTGAATGAATTGATAGTTTGTAATAATTGATACGTTGCTAGCAACTCATAATCAATCCGTTGGTAGAAGATGATATTCCTACCGTACGCTTAGTATGGGGTAGCTTCGATTGGTGCAATTCACACAATGAGTCACTGTAATTTTGTTTGAATTTATAACGGTGGTGAAGGTCTAAAGAACCAATGATATCATCGGCCAAATATACCAAAAATGATAAGAATACTTGAGCTATCCCGATCTAAGTGAATGAATTGATAGTTTGTAACAATTAATACGTTGCTAGCAGCTCATAATCAATCCATTGGTAGAAAATGATATTCCTACCGTACGCTTAGTATAGGGTAGTTTCATTTGGTGCAATTCTCACAATGCGTCACTGTAATTTTGTTTGAATTTATGGCGGTGGTGAGGGTCTAAAGAACTAATAATTGATATTATCTGCCAAATACAAAAAAAAAAAAAAAATGATAAGAATTTTCAAGCTATCCCGATCTATGCGAAGGCATACGGTTAAGTTGAATAAGAATTACGCTACGACAACAATATATGGTAAATATGTTTGAGTCCTAAGGGTCATCACCGGCCAAAGAACACCCTTTTTCTTAAGAGGCACTCCACGTCATCGGCAGGATTTATTCATCCCTTTGCTGTTATTACATCGAACAGGATTGTTTTTCCTACAGGATAATCATATCGGAAATTTCTCGTCCCTATATCTGAAGGATAGGGTGGAAATTTGTCATGAATGTTTGCCTTCCGATCCAACATTCAAAATAATAAAAACATATCAAGTTAAATCTCCTTTTTTTGTAACTAATATGGCTGTTAAGTTCAGGAAAAAATTATATGAGGCACCCCATTTGTAATTTAATAACGGTAATTTAATGCACAAATACGAAAAGAAAAATAGTTTGTATAAACATAACCGCTGTCAAGTAATTGTAAAATTAAACATAAAGATAAAATACTAAGCAATTAACTGAAACTTCAGAAATGATACATATAATTTTATGTGATAATAATAATTTTCAAATCAAATTTTGTTTCTAGCAATATGAATACTATGACAAATGAAGTCTCGACAGAAGTATCCATCTATAGTGTTAACATAAATTAATTTGACCTATATCGGAAGAAAATATGTCTAATGTAAGGATTTTTAATGCTAAATGTTGATTAATAATTCTTAAGATGATGTATTTTGTAATTGAATATCTCTTGTCGTCTTCTCGTAAACATAATTATAATTGCTTATTATTCTAAAAATAGGAAATGCTTCTTCAAGAATTTTCATATTATAAAATCTTTTCTAAAAATAAAAAAAAATAGAAAGCATTTTTTTTTGTTTTTTGTTATTGCAAATATCATTTCATCATTATTTCTCTCGATAATTATTTTTTAAAACATTCTACATCAGAAATTCAGAATATATATTTTTTTATTTTATCTTATTATCTGCTAATGATTCTTATTAATTTTGTAGGAATTTATCTAAAGAAGTATTTTATAAAATTATTACAGGAACTTCTTTGAAATTCAGTCTCATTAGTTATACTCGTTAAACTATTTAATTTCCAAAACTCTTGCATTGAGTTAAAATTTACTTCTAATTCCTCCTTTAATGGGCAAAATTTTTTCAAACACAGTCTTAAATTTTCTTTTTATTTAGTTTATTCTAAGATGAATATCAAATTTAATTTTTTGCACAATCTTACAATTTTTTTCCTCAGTCTTTTAGAAAGAAAGAAAACTATTAAAAATAAATTATTCTTATATCCTGTAGCATATTTCAAGGTGTATAATTATTTTTATGATGCCTTAAATAAGTCAGAAGGTCATTAAAATTGGAGAAATTGAAATTTAATGACTCAATAAGAAGGAAAGTAATGCCGTTTAATGTAATATTTTTTTCTTTTGCTGTGAAATTATGAATACGGACATTTCCATATTATATTTTAAATAGCCTAATTAAGGTACAGTACAAGAACAAGAACAAGAAAAAGTCGAAATTTTTAAAGGAAATCATTAGTCTTTTATTATTATAAATATAGAAAATACTTGTCTATAACAAATGAAAACCAATAATTCAATTATAATATTTGCAAATTATTAATATGACACTTTCATAATGAACGTGGTATTTTTTAAATAATTATTTTAAACGAATTCTGATAGTTTAATTCTTTGAGTGCAATTTATAGGCTCTCTGTTCCTTCAAAAAGAAGACACACAATATATTTTTTTTTCTAACAAGCTACCACAGACAGAGGCGCAGAAACGACATTACTACATCAAGAAAATCTTATATTATTATCTGGGTAATACTGAAAAAAGTGACAATGTTGTTTGTTTAAATGAAAATGGCATTGCGGAAGGAAGTCTTTTTCTATGTTGTAGTATCCAAAGAGTGAAAATCCAAGAGTGAGTATCCAAAGGTATTTCGTTGTTAGTTCAACAAAGATTCACCTAATCATAAAAAGAATTACAGTTAAACAAAGAGCTCTTTGAAGATGGTTGCGTATAAAAAGGGAATGGATGCATTAGGCGTCCTTCCAGTCATATGTGCACAAGAAGAGGGAATGCATAGTTTGGAATTTTGCAACAAACAGCATGGCGTTCTTGAGGGATTCTAAGAACGAAATGTTAGAACATTGAGTTTAATAACATGAGAACAATAATTTAACATGTAGGGAAAAATATACAATGTTTATCTCATAACAATTGGCACTCAATTTGAATGTATAGACTAAAATTTTGAATTTTCCTCCACAGAGACATGTATCCTAAATGTCTTTAAATAATGCATTTATTAAAAAGAAATATTTTAAATCTGTTTTACTTTTTAGAATAAACTTGTATACGGTGCTTTAATTTTTTCTCATATTTATTTCAGCTCCTCAGATTGTAAATGATTTTTCTTCTCAGATTGTAAATGATTTTTCAGTCGCTAATTTTTTTTTCTTTGACATACTAGTGGAAATGTGGATTAAAATTTTCATTTCATTCTTCTTAAACTTTTATTCGTTAATATATTTCATAATTCATTATTATGAGTATTAGGGAATCTGGCAATTTATATTTCTGTAGTTCTCCAACAGATATTGTATCATATGAAATTAAAATTAAACTATATTTTGCTAACTGAGCTCTCAACATATTAAAATAATCTATTGATACCGAGAACAACAGTCTATAGAGAATTTCAGCACTAAATCATAAAAAAGTGTAAAAGTTTTCAAAATATCTTTAACACAAGTATGAAAAAAAAACTATTTAAACAAATGCACGTAAAAAGATCAGAATTACTAAAAAAGAACAGATTTAAAATATTTATTTCTAATGAAAGACAAGAGCTCTAGAGACATGTAATACATCACTAGATAAATGAAAATTTTAAAGCTTTATTTATTTGGCATTCAATATGATAGTATATGTCAAATATCGATCCAGAATTTCATTTTTTGTCTGATGTATAGTAACTGGTCTGTAATCATTGAATTCACTGGTGAAAGATCTCAATCCGATTTTAAGATCTGAATGTATCATCATCCTTTTCTAGTAAACAAACAATTGCTCCATTTTTATTGGGGTTATCTGAATGGATAAAGCAAAACTTTCCTATATCCAGTATTATTGATGATGCAACTCATGTGCTTTTTTTATCTTTGATTATTAGAAAATGATATTTGAGATCTGCTCCTTTTCTGGAATAACCTAGTTCATCCTAAGAAAATCCTATACAAATATTACAGTTAAAATGCATTATTGGTCTTATTAAAATTATTTTAAAGATTGTAAATATTAGAATAATATTTTCAACATTAAAGATTTTTGCTTAAGTTTCCTGGATATTCTGGAAGTAAAACTATTTCTTACATTTTAGTGCACTTATAAAAACATTCTTATTAAGATATTTTTAATTGATTTATTGTTTTCTCATTCTTTTTGTCTTAAGTGAATTTCCAAACTTTTAACTAGCTTCTAAGGGTTCTATGCACAGGTACATTTTCAAAGGTTATATTCACCAATACCATCACATTGAATTTATCGTGTACAGTTCTGATACTACCATAGCTATCAACGTTCTTAATATGGATAACATGTAAGAAATACAACAGAAGTGAATGTGTTTGAATATACAATAAAGTTATTTTAATAAAAATTTTTGTCCAGACCAGTATATAATATTTAAACATCATATTAATATCGTTAAGACTCACTTAAAATCTGTATATAGTATCATGAAATCTGCATTGCTCTTCGTAAATAATATTTGCTGAATGTAGAAACAATTATATGGAATAATTTAAATCTTTATTAGCAATGTGTAATATTTTGAATATTTAATTCTTAACAGCAAGTAGAGTTTGAGAAGCTCTAGATAATCATAAGAACTTAAATCTGTGAGGTATTCATGCTCTTTAAATTTGTATAAAATATGTTTTTTTTAGATTTAAATAATGATAGAAGAATAATTTTCTTCCTAAATAATTGCGAATAAACTATGATGTCTAACGGATTATAGAATAATTTATAGCAGTAAGATTTGATGCATCTATCACATTTAGGAAGTTTATCATTATGTGAAAATAAAGAATCTCCGGAGTATAAAATTTGAATAATATTTCTCATGAAAATACATGTTTATTCAAACATTCATTTTCTTACCGTTAGTTTCAGAATATTCAATGCTTAGAAAGTTATATTTAACAGCATACATGGACAACTGGAATAATTCTTTAAATCCCAAAGAATATAATTAATTTAAGCTTCAATAATTCACACTTACGAATATATGTTCGTATATATATATATATTATTTTATCAACATTTTGTTACTCTTTTACACACACATTCATGAAAACAATGCTTTAGGTAAATCGAAGGCAAAGAATATAAGCGCTTTTTCCTTTTCCTTAGAAGGAGAATGAAAAATAATACTAAATGCAAGGCGGAATTTTAATTTGGCCTAAATAGTTTTGCTTGGATACACAAAGCAATACATAAAATTGAAACGTATTTGAATTCTTTTTTTCTAATTCTCGTAAGCAGATATGAGATAAACAGACCATAATTTGAGATCGATTGCATAAATAAATATCACACATGGTCTGTTATGTTTTTAATTGGAAATTAGAAATGATATACTTTAAAAGTAGTATATTTAATGAAATAATGTACCAATTCTGTTTGGAGCAACGTGAAGAGAATTTAAGAATCTCTCCTGTTGATTTTACACCAAACCTTCTTCATTTCAGGGAATTAATTGAGCAGGATAGCAATATTACAAGTGCGCAGCATTATATTACAGAAAATTAATATAATATATAGAAGCATAGCTATTTAGCGAAGAAATTTAAAGAAATTAGGGGGAGGATTTAAAAGACTTGAATGGCATATAGCTGATCTGACTGTTTTTTTTATTGTTCTGTGCGATTTCTTGGATCTGTAAATTTTAGCTCTAAATAATGTGGCTTATTCTCTTCGTAAATAAACAACAATCTGACCCGCTTAGATGGATAAGAAAAATCACTCTGGATCACATCAAAACTGGAAAAATCACTCTTGTTTCTGGAGATTAGGAAAATACCACAATATACGCTGAATCCACGTACGTATTGAGCTTCTGACTAAGTCCTGTTCATATCCACAAACTGAATGAATGAAAATGAATATTAAAACATAAATATTTTTGATAAGGACTCAGTTAAAGTAACGAGTATCTTTATAATTTTTTCAATTTTTTTTTTACTTCAAAATCTGCTGGTGACTCAAGAAAATAATATCCTATCGTTTTTCCAATACTTCCTCTTGTTATAATCTGCATTTTACGCATATTATTATTATTTATATAACGCAATTTATTCATATTCATTTATTCCCTCATATGTTTATACAAAATTAAAATCAATAAAAGCATAAGCGAGACGGAAAACGAAGTCCCGAGTCTTGAATTGGAGATCGTTATCTGACTCAGTCATAATTATGTAAATGGTATGATCTATTCATTTTTTAATCAGAATTTCATGAAAATAATCACTTTAGTTGTTGAATCTTGATCACTTCTGCTTTAATATTATTCAAAATTGTTGGTATTACTGTAGATCTACAATGATATATTTTTTGATTAATGTTAAAAAATCAAACATATTGCCCTTTAATTTTTATGAATTAAGTATGCACTTAATAGAAGCAAAATGAATTTCAAGTACAACCTAACTTGACCTGCTGTTTGATGTAAAACGAAATATTTATTTTCATTGTTCGCTCAACACAAAGTTCAAGCGAATGATTTTATTAGAGAAATGTATGGAGTTTTCTAACTAGATCAAATTCTTTTTTTTTTTTTTCATTCCAGATCTTTTTCTATCTTGAGTAGACGAACGAAACGAAAACGAACTTAAGATATTTGTACTTAAGACACCTGGTGCTTTGTTTTCATTCAAGTACTGTTCCGTTGGAAGAATAACAAGAAGTCGGTAAGATAAGAAAGATATATAAGCATCTTATGTTCATGAATGTGAATTATGAATGCTTTTATTATATTCTTTGTTATTGCGATTAAGTGAGCAAAACAGAGACTAATATACTTGTATAAACAAACAACATAATTGGACATATCTAGGAAAGCAATATGAAATAAAAAAATTAAAACAATATTATAATCACATTTATTTTAATGATGAATATTCTATAAATGTTGTTAGATTTACATTTTATTATGCAATAAGAGCTACCAGCAGTTATAAAATTTATTTTTATTTCTTTCGGAAGACATTTTGTCTGTCTTCGGAAGACTGTCCTTTGCATTTTGAAGGATCCTTTGCATTTCTTATGTCCTTTGCATTTCTTAAAAAGTCTACTCTATTTTACAAAATTTATTTAGGGTTGCATGACCAATAGAATATTGTGTCTAAAATTTATCAATTTTATTTATGAAATAGAGAATTTTGAAAACCTTTTTTAGGAAATTTGTGCATGATCTATATTTTTGAATTTTAAGCACTCTTTCAAAATATGTTTCTTCAAAACAAATATTGAGATAGAGTAAATATTGCATATTGTTTTTTTATCTTTTATTTTACCAATTTTTAATCAATATCGGATTAGTTATGTAAGTGGTAATCAAATTTAAAATAAATACAATGAAAAGAAAATATAACAAAATATTGAATTTATCCTTGAATAAAAAAGCTACTATTGAAATACAAAGATACAAACCATACATATTTTTAAAACTGATATATTGAAAACATATTTCGTAGCTATTCAAAAAAGTTCCACAAATATTTCAAAAAATGAAACTACAAATAAAATGGAGAATGGTTAATTTTATAATCTAGTTTTCATGAGAAATTTTTCAAAAATGGCATTTTTAATCCATTTTTTGAGGGTAACGTAAATTTGATCGATTTTGGTTTGAGGATTTTTGTCTGCAGCAACATAATTCCATTAGAAGAAAAATAACTCAGAAATCACAGATTACAACAAAGCTATACTATCAGATCTATGATGAATCTTCCAGATCTATCAGAAATATAGAATACAGAATAATTTCTACACTATAAGGAATCACTAATCATAAATATAGAATATAGAATAATTTCTAATAAATATATATGCGATCAGATCTATCAGAAATATGCTATCGTTATCTATGATGGTCAAAGATAACGGACTGAAATAGTTAGATGATAGTAGCTTTGTTGTTAGCCAGTCTGAGAGGACGTCGTTTGAAGATTAAGAATGTCCTGAAAGGTGATATGCAGATTTTGAACTAATTTCAAATTATAGGTACTATTACTTAAGTCATCCCAGAGCGGCGACATCAATAGATAGTACATACATGAAATTTAATGCACTTTACCAAAGAGAAGAAATGGCTGTTAAAATATTTTCGGACATAGTTGTTGTGATTGAAGCAATATTCTTTATTACAAATTTCAATAGATATCTTGCTGAGAAGAGTCATTTCACCCTGATGTTTATGATTTTCCCTCAACATAAAGCAGATGAATGTTTGATTTTAATAAAATCATAATATTGCTTTTAGTTATAGCAAAACTGGCATCATAATATGAAGAAAGAATAATTATTGGATACAGGGAGTGACTTTCTTTACCCTTCCTGCATCATTTAAGGAAACATACCGAAAATGCCAAGTTTTTTTTCTCAAAGCGGAATAGTTTCAGAAAAAAAATGCTTGTTTTCTTCAAAAAAAAAAAAAAAAAAAAAAAAATATTCCATTGTTCCAGAAAAGAGCTATACTTACTTGATTACAGCTTTTTTAGACATAATATTCATCAAGAATGTTTTATTAGATATTAATATTTCAAGTGATATTAAAAGCAATAACTATTTTCTGAATTTATTGTAAGGTCACTTCTATTATTTCTATTACAAATTTTAATTTAAAAGGATCATATTCTCTATCCATAGCATTAAAGAATACTGTATAATCAAATAATTTAAAATACTATTTTTATTTCATTGTAACCCCATCTGATGAACAGTAGGTTCAATGGAAATAATGGCTGTATTTAATTTCAGTTAAAATTCTTAAGCATAACTTCATGTTCATGAATTTTTTAAAACTCAGATTATGACAGAATTTACAGCCGTGTCATTTTATGAATTATCTTGATAGAGCCAAGTTCCATGATACAACTCTATCAAAGAATAACTGTTTTCTTTTGTTTAGTGCTTGATTTTAGAGTTTTGTTTTTTTAATTCCTTATTCCAACACAGGTATTAAACAGAATCGATCGTTCCTAACTTTCAACAATGGAAGAAAATAACGCGATCAAATATTTACTAAAACCATATAAATAGCTTAAATTTCAATGAAGCAATGAAATCTGTTGTTAATAATTATTAAAAAAAAATTTTAAACTTCTACCAAAATTGAACTAAAGTTAGAGCGTAACTAAATATATATCATTAAAAGAATTTTAAATGGAACAAATATCAATTTTCTGGAACAGTGTTTTCAGGAATTATTCCGAAAAACGATACGAATGATACGAAAAACGATAAAATTTGAGTTGCAAAAATACTACATATAACTTCAAAACAATTGCTCCAAAGTGCACATTTTAACCCTCCAATATATATATATATATATATATATATATATATATATATATATTCCGAATTTAATAGTTCTATATCAATAAGATTTGTCCAGTAGAGTGCCAACAATCAAAAACACATTCTCCATTATTCTTAACCGAAAAAAAAAACTCATTTGATATTTTACTTAGCACCTTCTACATTTTTTTTTATATTTATAGTTTCTTGCAGTATATTCAAGGCTTGAAAAATATAAAAGTGAGAAAATTAATCTTTTTTATTCGATTGAAGAATTACATTTTTTTAAAAATAAAGTTCATTAAAAAAATAAAGAAATAATCATCAAAACAGAAGTGCTTCAATAATTCAACTTTTGCTCACGATTCTCTATTCGATATTTGCTTCCATTTAATGGCCTGTAATTCGGAGAAAGGAAAATCTTTTTTTGTTTCCTCTATGATTCCACACGACATGAAATAAATTGTAAAAGAAGCACTGTAACAGAATTTCAATCACAAATCTTAATTAAACAGTCTTTTCTATCTTGATTAAAGTTTCAAAATGTCGAGAGATTGCGAAATTGATCTCTGGTGCAACGGAATTAAATAAATTGTCAATTTACATTTGGTCCTTTTTAAGAAACACCATTTCTTATCTTCAATAAAAAGGAATTTGATAGTTAATTACAACGCTATTAAAGTTAAAACTGAGAATGCTTTTCCATTTTTTCAATGAATACCCTACATCTTATTTAAACACCTATCTGTTTCGTGAAATGTATGAGATTTACCTTTATTGTAAAAAGAAAATTGCTTTTAAAATAGTAGTTTCGAAATGATCCTAAACAAAACGGCGACAATTTCTCGTCTGCCAAGTACATTGTTTATTGTAATATATCATTTGGGATCAATTCATATTAAGATTCGATTTTAAAGACTGTTTTAATAAATGAAGTAAGTAATATAAAAGAAATGACTAATTATTATATTGTCAAAATGGGAAGAATTTAGACAAAGAAATGCTTACCGCAGACATGTTACGAAATGTCTTCATCCATGCTAAGTCGAGTTTTAAATTAAACTCTAATATCCAAAGTAATAGTTATTTTATAAACGAAGTACATTTTACAGACTTTATTGTTCCCTCTTATAAATAAATGAGATAAATTAAAAGAGCATATTATGAAATGAAGCATAATGGCTTTCTCATATATGAAAGGAATACTTTTGCTTCGATTGTTTTGCAATCGTCAATTAATTTTTGATTATTTTTCATAGTTTAAAATCTATAATGATGGTTTGAGTAGTTTCGGGTAATATGATGTTTATCAGTGAATGGATAAGAAAGTCATTTCCATTTTAAAAAGTAAAGCTTTATTAATCTTTTCAGTGCATATATTTGTGAATATCTGAAGCTTAAAAATTATAACTGACAGTTTGTAATTATAAAATGTATGTAGCGAGGAAATAATATTGACACTTTATTATATATTACATGAGTAAGAGTAAATCTTAAGTTATTCATCTTTTTTTTATTACTCTTTCTTGCTTATATGAATAATTTTTTCAAATGTTTTCTCCTTTATTTGTTAATCATGAATATTGTTTCCTCATATGGAACAAATTGCCAAAATGTTTTTGAAAAAAAAATATTTCAGTTTTTATTTAACATTAGATGTCAGAAGTTTTCATAATAGTTATTTTTTTAAACATTACAATATATTTTCATGAATATTTATTCAATTCGACGTCAGAGCATTTATAAAAAATGATAGTTAAATCACTTATCAATTATGCATGACAGCATGATGCAGTTTGAATTTAAAATTTTTGCTTTATCTACAATCTTTACAGATAAACAGAATACATTTTATTAATAATAAATTTAGATTAAATTTTTATATATTACTGATAAAACAAAATCATTTTTTATTCAATTTTTCTGTAACTTTTTTATTTAGAATCTGTTTATTAATATTTATTATCTTATTATTATGTTTTAATTAAATACAATTATTCCACTTTTTGTTATTAAAAATTATTTTTATGGATCAATTCTTCCTTGATATCCTGTAATTTTTTCCTAAATGTATTAATATAATATAAAGCATTTTCTTACACTAAAATGCTTTTTAGTAGATTTCAATCCCATTTCTGTAAAAAAGAGATGGTGATCGAAAAGAGTAAATGAACTATTAACTTCTTTCATCATTTTACTATATACTATTTATATTATTTTCACCAATACTCATACCAATTTACTATATACTATTTATAAAAAAATCCATAATTTAATATGCATAATCATTTTCACCCGATTTTAAATGTAAAAAAAAAAAAAAAAAAAAAATGTCGTGTGGCTATTTAAGCAAATTCTGCGCAGTAGCTTCTGAGGGTAAAGACCCCTGAGCACCCGAGGGCAAAAGTCTGACTTCTAGCTCAAATGAAGATAGAACACACACACTCGCTTGCACAACCCCTTTTTACGGGGGGGGGACTCATTCACGCATCTCACAGAGAGAACACAAGGAAGAGAACAAACATGCCCGAACCGGGACTAGAACCCAGGGCGCCCAGGTCACGGGGAAGACGCGCTACCCCAATGTAAACGATAAATATATGAAAATTAAAGCTGGAAACGAATTACTAAAATGCAAATTTTATGTCAAAAGCCATAGTATTATTCTTTATTGGGAAACAGGTATGGAACTTAACGTGAATATGTGAACTTTACAATGAAAACTGATTATCTTATATGTGAAACATTCATTCGTGAGAGATAAATAGAATCGGCATACAAAAATTATCATCCATTTACACTTAAACAATGTTTTTGACTGTTTTGATTGTCGAAAAGAAGTCTAAGAAAATGTATTCAATCGACACACATATAGTTTATTATGTCAAGAAAAATATTCCGACTCTACGATTAATAATAATTTAAACCTTTATTCTGTATGATACAAAAGAAAAAAAAAATCTAAAACAATATTCCGTATACCCTTTTGACTCCAAACTAACATTATTCACTTGGTGTTCAAACCAAAATTTTCTTTCTCTCTCTTTCTCTTTCTCTCTCACTCTTTTTTTTGCTTTATACGCAGTTGACATGTTTAGAAGAATAAAATGATAAATCAGAGAATTTATCAGCTGTTTCTTGACATCCGGTAGATAAGGTTTTTACAACTGAATATTTTTATCTTGATTTTTTTCAACTCTTGCGATTTAAATACTTAGAAATTAAATGCATCATTCCATGCATTGTTAATTTATTGTATAAAAGATTTATGTACTAATTGATATATATTAATAAACACTGAATTATTTACTATCCCTGGATTTCAAAAATTATCTAACATTTGTACATAGATTGTACAAATGTATAATTTGAGTTAGTATATTATTGCGCCGCAGTGAAAGAAATTTTTTTTCTTAACTAGTTATATCTTAATTACATTAGTTTTGTAATTAGAAGTTTTAGTTAAAGAAAAAATGATAAAAATGGGAAATAATTCAAAAATCTATAACTTCTTTTTTGAGAATTATTTATTATCATTTTCCATGAAATCTTTCAACCAAATAATAATTACTTATTTTTGGAATGAACAGCAAAATAGATGAAATCATTTACTCAAAGAATCTCTGTGTGTCAGCCCATCTTCCACCTTCTGCTACCTTGAACAAGCCCTCGAAATAGACACCTTTCTTCTTACTCTTTCCATCGAGTGAAAGTCAAATAATTGTATATGATGTCCGTAATGGAAGCTCGGCTCGTGTTCCATTATAAATTACTTTCGCTTCCCTACTCTTGAGTTAGCTTTCGCTTTCGGTTTTAGGGTGTGACGACATCTCCAAGACATCAGCGCTCAATTTACGAACATATATTGCATGATGAAACACGTTGTTAATCAATGTATAACTTCGGTTAGGAAATTAGTTTTGAAAGGGTTTTTCAAAAACCAAACATTCGGTAATTTGTTTTATTCGGAAGTTATTCTTTAGATTATTATTTGTTTTATGTCCATATATGAATTTTCCCATTTTTTTAACATGTAATGACTTTTGTTTTTATTTTTAAAAACTGATGTAAAAATTACAAAACATTTATTGACACGGCTATAAACGGAAGAGTTTACAATTATGTAAAACAATCTAAAATCAAAAATTATGAAAAAACTTTGAGTTTGCTTTTATGTTTTGTAGTTTTGCAAAAAAGTTTTAATTGGCTATCACGCAGGATATTTCATCACAAGGATTGCAATTAGCGTCATTTAATAGAAGGTCCAGTATAATAGATTATCTTTGAAGTCAAATTTTTATTACATTTTTAATAGATATAGTGAAAGTAGGACACTTACACTATATCTATTATTTTCTATATCTAAAATAATGAAATAGCTATGCTACTTTTGAAAATCGCTTTGGAAGACAACGAAAACAGCCGTTAAGAAGGGAGAAAAGCTTTTTAATTGTTTTTTTTGTTAAATTTTAAATAATTTTCTTCAAAAGAATTAGGACATTTTTCTATTTGAATATAATAATATTATAAATTGCAAACTATTATCAACTATACAATTATTATTACTATCACCAATTATTATTATTGTCCTAAATATAATCTTTCGATATTAAAATATTCGATTTATATAAAAAGTTTCATTCAGTTTTCTTCTAAGAAAACCATAACCTAGTTGTAGATATAGTCTTGAACAACAGCTTATACCAATGCCGTAGAAGGAAGAATTGAATGAATAGAATATTTCAAATATATTTTATCAGCTTAATAAGTCAATTTATTCAAATAAAATCAACCTGCCTCTTTCCAATCCGTCAACTGTTATGATTTTTTATATTTAAAACGATACAGATAAACTGCGTTGCAAAAATTCCATGACTGCATATAGATACAAAAAGCATTAAAATCTTACGCATGGTTAAGAAAACAAGTATAGGAACTAAACTTATTCGAAGGAAAAAAAAGAAAGAAATGATTTCAAAAATCACACAAAGAACGATTTATTAAAAAGACTATAGGAAAGGATCCTTCAAAAAGTATTGGATTGGCAAAAAATAATAACAACAGTAACAAACACCAATCTTTTGGAAACTCAATTTCTTAAAATGGCACGTTTGCGAGTAAAATAAATAGCGAAACGGGAATCGAAAACAGATTAAATGAAGCGGATAAATTCTACCACTTTCTTTAGCACATAAATTTGAACTCATTCATCTCAAAAAGAAAAAAAAAATTAACAGCAAATAAAAGATGGTGATCTCTTCAGACGGGGAAGAAATAAGCTGTTCATTTATACTGTAATGTAAGAAAAACGATATTTATTTATACTAAATGTTAAGAATTAATTTAACGTTTTCTTTAACAGGTTTAAAAGGTAAGTCTTTCAAATTTAAAACGGAAGCAGAACTTCCATAAATGTAATCAAAATGTAATTGTAATAAAAAAATATAATGCATGCTTGAATCAACAATTTTATTTCTTCGTGCCCTTCGTTTCTAATTAATAACTTTCCAATTAAAACTTTTTGATTCACTTAACATATAAAAATTAGTTAAGGATGCGTCTATGCAGTTGTGCTTATTGATATTTTAATATATAATATAAAAGATATTTTTAATTAAATTTAAAAAACTTGATTTAAACAAAATTTTCCAAATTTTTTTTATTAAGATCCATAAGAGCGCGCAACGCACACGCACGCACGCATGCATGCACACACACACACACACACACACACACACACACACACACACACACACACACACACACACACACACACACACACATTTTAATTTACAATTTGTATTTTAATTAGGGCATCAGACTGCAACGAAGGGAAACCTAGAGATTCCAAGTTCGGGGATATTCTGTGGCGAAAGAAAGACAGACTGGGATGGAAATTTGGCTAACATATTCAAAAGTTTAGCCAAATATAGTTGGGCAACATTTTTACTGTGGAAATATTTTGGTTTTGAGGAGACAATTAAGTTATATACAAGGTAGCGACTTCTTTATCCTAAAGTACCTGCAATAAAGTGATGAAATTTTCTTTATATCCATTTAAAATAAAGAAAAATTGTTGATTTGATAGCATCAATATAAAAAATGCCTCTGGAAACTCGACCAATAAACAGTAATTTCAGAATGATCGACTGCATATTTCTGACATGAATCTCACCTCCGCCCCCCTCCTATCATGTCTGTTAGGTAAATGCATTGAAAAAATTATAAATTACACAAATATCCAAATAACAAGAGCAAGAATTTATGCTTAATTCAAAACTATACTTAAACTTAGAAGTTCAACGAAAGAGGTTTTTGATACAATGTAATTAGGTTATTGCAAAGAATCATATCGGATATACGAAACTCTGTTGTTGTTGTTTCGTATGGCACTTGCCATGGACAAGCCCGCTTTTCAAAGACAGCCGATTTAAGCCTAAGGGGGAGCGCTTCTTGTTTTTATCGTAGAGCCAACTTGGGCCAAGAGTACGACTTGACTACTCACACATCATTCATTCGCTTGCACAACCCCTTTTTACAGGAGGGTACATTCACACATCTCACAGATAGAACAGGAAGAACAACCATGCCCAAACCGGAACTCGAACCCGTGACGCCCAGATTACGGGGAAGACGCGCTATCCCTATGCCAGGACGCCGACACGAACCTCTATTGAAATGATCATTGTTTCTGAGTTAAAATAAAATTAAAAGTCAATTTCAATGAATTATTGTCACTTAGTTCTTAAACTATGACAAGACTGAAACATAAATATTCCTTATAAATAAAGAAAAAGTATATGTTTTTAAATGATGAATGTGAAAAGAAATTTCCTCAGATTTTTTTTTTTTTTTTTTGCTTTTTTTAAAGTTTTTTTTATAGATTTAAAAACATCAAAGTAATTATATCAAAATTTTGAGATGTTGAACATTGATAAAAGCAAATAAAGTGTGTTTTTTAAATTGTAGGAAACAATATTTAATTTTCTACAGTTTTTTTTAAAAAAGTTCTTACTTGGTCACATTAATTTAAAAAACAAATTAATTGAATTACCAGTATTTTCAACTGACAAATACAGCGAACGATAACTAAATCAATGTTGAAAAATTCATTTCTGGCAAGCTAAGATTCGGTAATAAAAGTGATTTCTTACCCTGAAAAAAACCTCGAAAGTGTAATTCATTTTTCTTTTAGTTATTAAGAAACTGCGTTTAGGAAAAGGGAGAAAATCACCTAAAAAAATTCTTGATTTATGAGACAGTTTTAAAAAGAGTCTTTTGAAGTATCTTTGAATTATGAGGTTAAAAAGTATCCCACCTTCTTTTAAGTACAATTTACTTAAATGTTCCTATTGTTAGAAGATATATATTTTACTGCTAATCTTCCTGTCTGTTATTAGATTTTTCTTCCCTGTGGAATGCGAAATTGAGAAAATTTATTGCCTTTAAATGTTTTTGTTTTTGCTTTTTCAGTTGAAGATATTACTAACAAAATCATTAAACAATTTTCAATAAATGAATAAAGTTACTATATTCACTGCATTTCATAATGTAAGAAGTTAATGTCAAATGTTTTGATTAAATTCAAATAAAGGCTAGTTATATGTATTATTCCTTGAATTTAATACGAAATAAAAAGTAATTTAAATGATGTCTCCATGTCATTTTAAACTGTTTTTATTGCATTTTTTCTATTATAATAAAAATTATAGATGTGGGAAAATGATACTGAATAAAAAAATACATGATTTATGGTCAACATTTACCAGTAATATTAGTCCTTACTTCTTCCACTATACAAAATTTGAAAAAAAAAATCCTTTAATTTTAAAAATGGTAAAAAATGAAACGTATTAAAAAAATTTGAAATTTTCTCTGTTCGTGTTCAAAGTTTGTTTTCTCACTGAATATATTTTATTGTTTTATATTTATGTATTTGGTTCTTTTCTGCTCTTCTGCGTGTAGTGAAACTAACTTAACGTGGCCTAAGAATTTCTTGTAGAAATTGTCAATGATTGTTTAAAATCGACAGGACGATAAGCATGCGGAAGTGTAGGTCAGCACTTTGATAGATTTGTTTCAAGAGTTTAAAAAATATACATTTTTTGTACAAAATTTCATATATCTAACTCTTAAGTCTTTTTTTAAATATCGAGTTCTTTTGTGCTTGTGCAATTAGACTGACAGATTTCCCCAAAATGTACTTCACTAAAAATTTGATATGTATCTATAAATTTGAATAAAGACAATACACAAAATTTCATTCCTCTAGTTTAATGCGATTTGTATTATCGTCTTCATACACAAATAGACAGATATAATTCTAAAAATATATTTTCTTGCTGAACGCATTTTTGGTTGTATATAAACAACATTGCCATAGGTCTTAAAGGGGAAGATAAAAAAAATTCCCGAGTTCTAATTTTTGATCATTATAATACTTTTTCTTTGTACATATTAGTTAAAAATAAAACTTAATCAGAAAAAATACCTCACCTAATAAAAAAAATAATAATACTGATTTTACTCATATAAGAATAAATACTAACCAAATATTAAGCTTCCATCGCCTGTAATTTTCAAAATTTGTACTTTGATAACTATCGAAAGAAAAACAGTTACGGAGAACACACGTTTAATCAATGCAGTGCAGATTTATAGTAACATAACAAATTCCTAGCAAGTTCATATGTTGATCTCCTCGTTTTATATGTTAATGCTGCTTGGTTGTTAATTCGAAAACAATCAAATTTAACATTCGAAAATGAAACAAACTATTTTAAATTATTAAAGAGGCATGTAAAACTAGAACTAACAAATAAAATTCTATACTCCATTGAAAAACTGATTTAATAAATAATCTGAAAAAAAAACGCAAATATCTGTGATTGTAATATTATTAAAGGCAGAAAAAATAGAAATTTTTTCATTAGCTTTATTTTTTATATTTAAATTTGTTTTATGGCAAAATATTTTAATTGGATTAAAATTTAACCATGGTATTAATACCAAATAAGCATTTTGGGGCAGGTTTCTTTGGAATTTTTTAACATACATAAAAATGATTGTAATGTTATAAAATATAATTAATAATTAAAGTAAATATGGATCTTTTCAATTTCGATAATACAAAATATTTATACAAAAATATAAATTTCTAGCTATCTATTAAAAGCACAATCACTCTTTCAACCACTATGAAACATAAAAGAGAATTTTATGCTTTTTAATGTTTTGATTTAAATTCTAATAATATAATTTTGAAAGAAGTCAATGCAAAATGCTACAAATTTATAAATATATTCTAAAAAGAATGCTTTTATCAATCCAGTTTGTGATTAAATTTATATAGAATTCCTTACATAAACTTTAGAGTTACTTTTAAAATGAGTTTCGCACCAATTTTGCTTGCATTTAGAATAAATAATACAAATTAAATGTTTATGTAAATTAATTCAGAATAAAAACTACGACATAAATCTTCAGAAATACATCAAATATAGACCTAGTGTGAATCATAAAATCGTAACCGATTTTCGATTAAAAAGATTCACTATTTGAATGACGAGTTGTAATGTCTTATTTATGAATCAGAATTTTAACTTAGAACTGTGAAATGTTTTTGAGTATCACCGCAAAAATTTCGATGATGCAGATATGTATCCCTGAACCGGGATCGATGGAATTTAGCAGTCAGTATATAATATTTAACGCCTGTTCATGTTTTATTCATCTTATACGTCCATTTCCCTGATAGTTTCTAGCTAGATCAATCGAATGATACTGAAATAAAAGTGTATCCGTAATGGCTATGAAGTACGTGTCGGGTTCTGAAGCGTCAAATGAGCCTGAAATGGAAAGGCCAAACAGACCAGAAGAGTTGTGATTAATGGCCTCCAGATATCTCGTATAATAAAGAATGAAGTTCCAAAGAAACTTCTGCCCAGGAAAGATAGTAAAACAAATGTATAAGAAGGGACTCGAAAGGAAGTTTCTACATTTAACTTGCTGCTACGTCTGGTGAAGTGGGTTTCTATTTTATGACTGAATTACTTTAATATTTTGGACGCTTATGCTTGCTATTTCTTTAGATAATCTGGATAAATTGTATTAACCCTTTATAGGGCCGTGGGAAGTATGCTTTCCACCAAATTTATCAGTCTTTGTACGAAATTATGTAGGTTGGCATAAGTTCTGACAAATTTTTTTAGTAAGTCAGAAACTTAGATGTTTGAGTTCATTATATTTCAGACAAAATGATGTGTCTTGATTTGTTACTTAATGATTAATTAACCAAATTAATTAATTAATCAAATTAAATTTATCTAATAAGTTAAATGAATCCCTTTTTCTTATTCTAATTGCAAGCCTAAAAATATTTTAACATAATATGACTAGAAAAAAAATGGCTCTTTAAAGGCTTAAAATATCATTTTCAATATTTTATCTGCATTTATCAATTTATTTATTTGTCCATGGCGAAACAACATATAGTAGGGGGGTCTTTTTGGATTCAGTTCAAGATAATGAATATTAATTTAGATAAGTAAGCTACAAATCACATTTTGGTACTCTAGCTTAGAATTCTGATTGTGCTTAAATTCAATTAAATCTCTTATGCATAATTTGGCGTCAATGAGTCAAAAAGGATAAAAGTTGTATTCTTATAATTATTATTGCCGCATTGAAGAAAGACAGTCGAATCTCCATGGCCGAATGGTCATGGTACTGGTCTCATGATCAAGAGACCTGGGTTCGAATCCCGCTAGAGACAATGCGATTAATAGTATCTGTAAATACTTAATTCCTCGATTTTAGGTTTTCCTTTATTTCATGTTCCAGAAGATACTGAACATTTCTTTAGTTTACCAGACAAGTGTTCTGGACTTTTCTTACTGTCTCCAGAAGAATGTTCTGGAACTTTCTCTGCTTGCATAAAAGCAGAAGATTTGTCAGTTACTGTATTATCAGTTCTGTGTTCAGTTAATAAATTGATTTAGCTCTACTTCGTGTGTTAATCATTGAGTTCTATACCAAAGTATCTACGTGACAATATAACTATTAATTCTTATGAGACTTTCAAATATTCTGTTTGCAGAATTAATAAACTCAGAATTTTCTTCCACATAAATTTTTAAATATGAATGAATTTTTTAGACTGTATTTACAGAAATTTAGATAGTTCATTTCAGCAAATATTTATTTCATCAGAGAAATTTAGAACAATTATAATCAAAAATTATAATGCAATAATGATAATAAAACGAATTATTCAATCCCAGAAAATTGTTTCCGAACAGTTAATTTTGTTTTGCTCTAATGGTACCTTTAAAAATGGTGTAAAACAGCTGCAAGTTTAAAACAGGCACTAAATTGCATCGAAAAGGTTTTAAGTGTTTCTTGCAAGTAAGGATTGAATTTACTTTACCATTTTAAAATTAGATGTTTAATTAATTCTTGCTGGCGTCCTGACATAGGGGTAACGCGTCTTTCCCGTGATCTGAGCGTCCTGGGTTCGAGTCCCGGTTCGGGCATGGTTGTTCTTCATCTGTTCTATCTGTGAGATGTGTGAATGTGTCCCCCTGTAAAAAGAAGTTGCGCAAGCGAATGTGATGCGTGAGTAGCAAAATCGTACTCTTGGCCCTAGTTGGCGCTACTAAAAATAAGAGACGCTCTCTTGGCTTAAAATCTCTGACTTCGTCAGCGAGCTTGTCCAGGGCAAGTGCCATTAAAAACAACAGCAACAATTAATTCTTTGTTCTGTTTTACTTTTCCTTTTAACTGATTTTTGTATGCTCGTAAAGAGGGATTAGCTTCTATTATGCAAATAGATATTTTCACTCATATCTTGATGATTTTTTCCCCAAATTTTGTGAATTTAAATTTTCTAAATAACAATTGATTGTTTTAGCCTTTTTTGAGTTAAATAATCTGTTTATTCATTGATTTAAGTATGGATTACACAGTACAGAAATCAACCAGTAGTTAATTTGAGAAAGTTGATTTGTATAATATTTTTCATATTTTAAAACCAATGTGATTAATTATTCTTTATTAACACTAACTGCGAGAATTATTATTATCAACCCTTTTATGTCGTATGCCTCAGCCCCCAAAGCATTTTTACCATTCCGGTCGTATGTCTGACCTCAGTCACCACAGCAAAGAAACATACTAAATATATTGTTTTCTTCGTATCCTAATCTCCATTTAGGACTATCAGTTCGCATTTTCTATGAAAGAATGGAAACGGCTAAAGAACTTATTCACGAACCAATACGGTGCTTCTACCACTTCATGATAATGAAATCTAATATTAATAGTGCCACCTCTGACTCGCCATTATTGGCGCCAAATGAATGATTTTGGCGACACTTGTCATCGAAAACCAGGACTTCACAATGGAGACTGTTTTGAAACACAAAACATGATAGCGAATTATAAACTATAATTTTTACAATAAATTGTTGCATGAAAACATTATTGTGTTTAATATCGAAGCTTACAAAAGAATGAGAATGAGTAAATTGTGTTTTTCCTTCATAATCTTGCATACTAAGTATTACTGCTCGCTCAACAGAAATCAATTCCGACCAGCACGGCACTTATGGCCAAATTTAATACGACCGCAAAGTGTTAATATAATAAATTTTTAAGAACGATAAATTTAAGTAGCTGTATTTAATGTTTTTTTCTTTAATTTGTTATGCAACTTTTAAATTCTTGTGAGGCTCTGTGCTTTCCTTATTTTCCATTTTACTCATGTATTTTTTATGACATATATAAAACTGATGATGCTATTAATTAATGAGTTTATCACAAATATCTGAAATAAACATTTTACATAACAGACATAGCATAACAAGTATTATTTACTTAATTTGTATATATAATTAATAGATAGAAAAATATTCTTAAAAAAATTCATTTTTATAGATATTTACAATTCCACATAGAAAAGAATTCTTCAGTTTTGCAATGTAATTTATTTATTCATATAATATACAACAGCACGAGTTTCAAACAATAATCAAATACTAAAAAAAATATGTAGATCTTTTTTACTTATAATGAAAATATCAAATAAATAGTAAACTTATGAATGAATCCAATATAGCCAATATCCGATTTTTTCTAGTTTTGAACCGAAAGCCTTGCTGCTTAAATAATAGAGCAATTTCAAATTCATGGCATCAACCAATTCAAAAACAGTAGAGAATTAACTTCTTCTCTTTTCCAAAACAAAAAAAATAAGGTAGAGAGAATTTAGCTAGAATAGATAAGAGAAAAAGTAACAAATTAGTTTTCGTCGTGTTTTTTTTTTTTTTTTTCGAATTGTTTTATTTTGATTAAATTCTTTGGTTTCGGAAATGGGTTTTCTTTCTATACAACTTTGCCGAATTCTGAAGTCAATTCAATCCAGTGTCAATTACTTTTCTATCGAGGAAAGTGTGGAGATTATCACTTCCTTTTTGTTTGCCTAGAACTTGCAACTGAATACGAAACTTCACCAGAAGTTTGTGAAGTTTAAAGCTAACAGACTCTCTTTTTCAACAAGAAAGTGATTAATTAGCCACCTGTTTGGGCACTGACAGGAAACAGGTAACTTGAAAGTGCGGGAAAAATACACTTTGATAATTTTATATTGTTTTAATTTCTAACTTAAAACAATATAAAATTTGACAATTTTTTCTTCATATTAATAGTATTTTAAATATAAATTTAAATCTTTTACATAAATCTGAGAAAAACTTTAAAGTTACTGTTTACTTTCCTGAAATGTACTGTTGCGACTTAAATTAACAATATTTCATTTAAAAGTAACTCGCGAGTAGTTTAATAATTATAAATATTATTTTGTAAATAGTTGTTAATTCAGAATGGCAACAATGATATGTTTTGGAACTTTTGGAGTTTGTTGTTAAAAATGATACCAGAATTTGAATGAAATTAAGTTTATGTTAATTTGGTAATATTATTTATAAATATTATTTATTATTATAATTATTTATTAATTATATTATTTATTATTTCGTTTAATAGTAAGTTTATCTGCATTCAATTTTTGTTGACACACGAATACAACAATTGGTGACAATTCGGGACGTGATTTGAACACGCAACCTTCTAATGTTTTGTATTAAGAATATGATATTAATTCTGATTGTAAACAAGAACAATATTATATCTATACTTATAATAAAGCTCAATGTGTGTGTGTGTGTGTGTATGTGTTGGCGCTCTACAGGCCAGGTCATTTGACATACAGCTATCAAATTTGGTACATGTATACCTTAGAGGTCGGGAATGTGCACCTGGGGTCCCTTTTTTTGAAATTTAAATTATTAATTTAAAACTAACTTTCCCGCCAAAAAAATCTTCCATTTTCCCCACCGCCAACTTTTCCGCCAAAAAAATTTTCCATTTTCCCCACCGCCAAATGAGTACGGCTTCAGTTTTTTTTTTCTCCCAACAGTAATGAGGCTAGGGTTAACATTTTTCGGCGGATTATTTTAAACGATTCATTTTATTTTCTTAATGTTTGATGCATTTAAAATTAAACATTGTTAATTAATCCATGTTTCAGATTCATTCTGAAGTACTTTTGAATTAAAATAACACAGAATAAAGGAAATTAAAAATGTATAATCTGCATAGCGTTACTCCAACTGGCGTAGAAAAATTCACGCATTTGCGTTAACGTAACTGGCGAAGAAAATTCACGCATGCGCATTGCGTTCTGATTGTTGACATGACAACCAACGGATGATTTAAATTATTTTTAGGTTAGTTGCATGTATTTGTAAGTAAATTGTATTTATGTTAGTTATATATTTTTTGTATATGCTTATAGTTTTAAGTACATCGTTTTTTAAGTAGTTTTTTTTATCCTGTTTTCAAGGATTTAAATTATCTTTAGATTAATTGCATGCTTTTGTAATTAAATTGTATTTATGTTAGTTATATATTTTTTTGTATATGCTTATAGTTTTAAGTACATCGTTTTTTAAGTCGTTTTTTTAAACCTGTTTTCAACCGATTATTTTAAACGATTCATTTTATTTTCTTAGTGTTTGATGCATTTAAAATTTAACATTGTTAATGAATCGATCTGTTTCATGATGAATCTGAGAAATTTTTCTTGACAAATTCTTGAGATATTACATAAATTAAGAAAGATATTCTTTAGTGACCATAACGTTTAAACGCTCAGTGACTCTATTATCAGTAATCATATTATTAAAAAAAATGCTTTGTTTCAGTAAAAAATATATTATTATATTAATTGCAGATGAATCATTTACACTATAATTTAAAGCATAATTTCTACGAGGGGTAACAGAAAATTAGAGAGATACATACCACGCTATGACTGAAGGCCTTTATAATATTATGAGTGAATTATATGACTATCAAAATTTGAAGTTTTAAAATATTTTGCTGAAGAATCTATTAAAGTTGGAATTGCGTAAAATATTTAATGGTACGACCGGAGTATTCCAGTTCAACCTATTTAATTATTAAAATTTAAACGAACATTAAGATTGGCGAACCGGCTGGTCGCTAAAGGCGGCTAGTATATTATATAAAACTATATATATATATGCAATATTAATAGTGACATTTATCAATAACTTTGGTCTTTTTCCAGAAGTCTTAATTTTTTTTTAAAATATCGTTCACGATAGACTTAAAAGTCATTTAAAATGCTTGATTTTTTAAAAATTAATTAGCTATAGAAACAGTTTTTAGACGACAAACAAAATGGTATCATTAAAATCTTAATTTCTTGAATTCTAAAATGGTGTAAAAGTCTTTTTATTCTGTAATACTTTCGGCAGTTATTGCAGGAGAGGTCGAAATTTTGTTTCATATTTATTTAAAATTCTAATTAAAATTTTAATTACATAATACTTAGGATCACATTCTCATTCTTCAAAGTATATAGTTGAGAAGTTTGATACCTTTTTGTCAGACGGTAATCTGCAAAACGCCGTTACACACACACGCAGGCACACATATACAGTCGTTTTTTTTTGTAAGATAAAGTGAATATGCACTATAAAAGTAATGAAGGTCAATCTAGAGGTGAAAATCACAACTTTCCGTATGTGTCATTGCACTCTTTCGGTTTTCTGTATAAAAGGTAATGATAAAGGAAATCATCAGAAATCACTTCCACTGAATAATGCATTGGACCTGCATATCAATTTCGTAATCTGTATTCACATCTGCCGTCCGCATAACAATATTTGGCACTCTGGCGCCAAACCTCATTTTATATTTAAGCAATTGGATGGATACGGGTAGTCTTATTATTTTCGCTTTTATATTTCAGAAATTTACAAAATCATAATTAGTATATAATTCGAATGAAATATTTAAATTTTTACTGAAATGAACTAAATTTTTTCGTTGATAACACATGTCTAGAGACTTATATTTTATTTAATATTTAGTTATAATAAAGATGAATGTGTGCATGTGTGTGTGTTGACGCTGAACAAGGCCTGATTGCTTGACCTAAAGCTGCCACACTTGGTATATATATATATATATATATATATATATATATATATATATATATATATATATATATATATATATATATATATATACTTTGGGGGTTAAAAATTTGCACTTCACCTCTAATTTTTCTAATTTTAATTAGAAATTTCATTAATTAAAAATTAATAAAAATTCCATGATAACTTCCGAAGATATTGCGGTATAAAAATAATTTTGGCATCATTTCAAATTTTAAAAATCTTTTCAATGATATCAATTTCTAATTTTTAAAAAAAAATATTTTCAACATATTGCAAAATAAAAAAAAAACGTATAGCAAAATACAAAAATAAATTAAATTAAACTGCAAAATTAGTTTTTATCAACGTGTTGTTAAATTTATAAGAATTCAAATTAAAATAATAAAACATAATGATTACAAATACATAATGCAATGAAGCAGATTCTCTAATTATCTGTTGGATTTTCTCTGACTTTCTGAGATCTCTTATATTAAAAATTGAACTTTAAAATGAAGCTGAAGTGTTTGAATTTCAATTAAAAATCCCAATATTGCGAATTGCAAGCACAGAGTACAATAAACAGAAGGACATAAGACTTCTATAAAAATACAAGTTATATGAATATCAAAATTTGAAGCTCTAAAATATTTTGCTGAAGGAGCTATTAACACCATGTTATATAAAATATTGAAATAAAAATTTTAGTTTGGTGCCCAAGTTAAATTAGAAAGTTAAAGTTAAAGTTAAATTAAACAGAAGCAGACGGGAATACACTGAAAACTGCTGTAAATATTATTGTAAAGTAAAATCTAATGTTTCCAAGGAGATAATGCTCATATTTCACAATACATTAGAAATCCTGTGCCCAAAATACACGAGTGCATTATAATAATTCCTGAATGTTTGCGAATTCACAAAACTCGTATATCCTTTTCTTCAACTTAATTTCTTAATAACAACAAAAAAGTTTTTTTACTACTTAACCCTATACTATATTTCGAATCTTGAGCAAGAATCGCTATTTTTAGGACGGTGTTGCAAGAAATCTTCATAAAATTAGCTGTTCCCTAAAACTCTTTCTAATAAACCAAGAGAAAAGATGAATGTCAGGAAAGAAGAACCTGAACAATATATTGACAACTGCTGTAAATATTATTTCAAAATAATCTTTAATGTTTTCAATGGGAAATTTCTTATATTTCACATTACATTAGAAATCCTATCTCCAAAATACACGAGTGCATTACAATCATTCCTCAATGTTCACAAAACACCCATATCATTTTCCACGATTAAATTTCTTAACACCAAAGAAGTCTTTTTCTGTTTAACTATTCTGTTTCCCATCTTAAGCAAAAATTGCTATTTTCAGGACCATGTTGCAAGAAATCTACACAAAATTAGCTGCTGTCTAAAACTCTTTCTTATACGAAAGAAGAAAAGATGAGAAAAGAAGAATGCATGGAAAGAAGATTCTGGGGTCTAATGAAACAAGTTGTGAGTAAAAATCTTAATTGGTGGCAGGGCGCCCACCAGAATCTTCGAGTAACAAGCTTGTCAAATACAGCTGACTGATCTGGGCCGTGTTCATAGGCTCTGGAGAAAAGAGAATGGTTATTTTCCGAATGAACAGTCCCCAAGGATTGCGCTTAATGTGAGTAAAATGCCGTCTTATGTAAGAATTGTCTGATGAAATGCAGACAAAAATAAAAGTTATTTCTTTTCTTTCTCTTGTCGTTTAAAGAGAGTAAACACAAATTTAATTATAGAATGTTTAGCTAAGTAAGGATAATGAAAAGGAAAAAAGCTTTAATGAAAAAAGGATAATTTAATTCTGTTGAAGTAAATTTTTATACGAACTGTTTATAATTTTTTAAAAGTTATCCATTTAATAATACGTATAATAATTCATTTTCATGAATTCGTTTCATTCATTATAATATTCGTATATAATTTGCATCATAATTTGATATAAGTTAACTTAAATCTTTATTTTCTATTTATATATTTTGTTTATTAGAGATATAGTATAACTTTTTTTTGGAATGAAAAATGAATATTTTTTAAAAATAAACTAATTATTTGCTTCTACTTCTATTGTAAAGTTACTTTTAACAATGAGAAAATATTAATACAATGAATGACGTCACTATGATGGTTAATCGACATTATTTAGAAAACCTAAACTGGATATTTAAATATATGTACAGCATATAATGGTACTTATTTGTTCCCCTTACAAGAAACAAAAGAAAGAAATTATAAAATTATTTTAAAGCATTTAATTTATTCAATCAATTAAATATGCCTAGAAATATCTTTTCATTCTTTCTTTTTCTTTTCATCCAAGTTCTTTATTTTTTTTTCATTCATAGCTAAAGATAAATATATCATATCATAATTATATGAATTGCCATTAATTATAAAGGAATGAATTTTACAATTTAGCTTAACATATATATGTTTTAGCTAAGAAAATCCTTTAGAATTATATGTTATTCTCAGAAAATTCTATTTTTCATTCATAGCGAACATATCATTTTACGAATTCTATTCATTAGAATGGAATGCATTTTACAGTTTAGCTTAATATATAGCTACGCTATTTTTAGCTAAGCAAAACCTTAAGAATTATACGTTATTTTTATAAAATTCTATTTTTCATTCGTAACGAAGGATAAATATATAATTATACGAATTTCTACTAGTTAGAATGGAATGCAGTTTGCAATTTTGTTTAATATATACATTTCAGCAACTCAAAATCTTAAGAATTATAAATTTTTTGTGATATTTGATAATATTTTATCTTTTAGAAAGTCCAGATAAAAATAGAAATCGTTTGTTTCAAATCGTTCAACGTTTTCAATTCTATGTTTTATATATAAAAAAATAGCGAATAAAAAGTATTCACTCAGAGGGAATTTCAAGGAAAAAAAAAGATGTGTCTTTGACATTCTTACATTATGAATTAGAAAAGTAATTGTTAGTTTATGTAAGAGGATTACGCATCTTTTCATACACAGACTTTTTCCAATGGCAACTTAATTTGATAATATACCGAAATCTACATGCTACTGTATCATTGATGAGTAAAGTAATATTAATTTATAAATAAGGTAGGATTGTAAACAAAAATCAATGCAATATAAGAAAAAAAACTGTTCAAATGAATAGGCATTAAATTAATACTTTTTAAAAATATAATTTTAATACACAATTTCGTTATGCAGAATTTTGATACATTTTTAAAAATGTTTCTTTCAAATATATCAAAATTTTCAACGTCCATTTGTAACATATTCAATCCTATATAAGCTAAGACTATTTAGAATTTAATAAATGTGTCTTTTAATAAGTTTCCCCTACAGTGAAAATGAATTCTCTGAGACTTTGTTCATAGATCCATTTTTCAGAGACCAATATTGTGATTTATGAAATATAGGTCCTTCCTCAATTTTCTAAAATGCGATTGTCAATATTCTAATCTTTAATGAAATTGTATGCTTTCAATAAATCTCATTTTAAAGCAGCATGTTATTCAATAAAGACTTCACTGGAATGAATCTATTTTCCGTTCTGGCATTCAGCGCATCTTTTATCTTTAGAACATTATAGCTCAGTCCATGGAGAAGCTCATTGTCTCTAATATTTTGAACAAATATTGAAAATAAATCATGTTCCATTATGGATGGTACTAAATGAAAGATACTCCTGTTTGCTGAAATTATAAATTCGAATCTTTCATAATGATTCTCCAGCTTTATACAATTGTGATATCAAAATTTACACCGTATTTATTGAATGTGACGTATTTTAGAAATTTGATGTCAGCTTAATTAATAATTCTTAATTAAAGCACACGAGCTATTTTTTTCTTTAAAATAAAATACTTTACAATTTTATTTATTTTTCCAGATATACTTTTTGAAAATTTTCATCATTGCAAAACAATTTTCTGCTTTAATAATCTAAAAAATATTGAACATTAATGACTACATTCACCATTTTATATGTTCATCAGAATTTTAAATATATATATATATATATATATATAATTTGAAAAAGAATATAATTTTCATATTAGCACTGAGAAAAGAGATAATAGATTTTTATAGCAGCGCAATACAATGAAACAATTATTTTTCTGTTAAGTTCATGCATTTATTCCAGTCGTTTAAACTAAATAATCACATTTAAGTCAGCGAGTTTTACAAAAAAAAATTTCTTCCATTTAGATAATTCATCCATTATTTAACAGTTCTGATTGAAAAGGCTTGCCTGGGTCTTAAAACTTCAAAGACTGTCTTTTCAAAACTGGACGCCAACTTTTAATCTTGCGCATTTCCTTCAGGAACTCTCTTCGATCAACAAAAGGAAATAATCAATGCATTATTTCCTTAGACTTCACGTTTAGAAGTAGAAAAATCATGATTTATGGTCTTTTGTACTTTTTTCTATACGTATTTCATCATCTACTTTTACAATCTTTTAGTCAACCTGAATTATTTCTTGTATATTGAAATGAAATTTTATAAGGGATCTTTAACACATTTTCTGTTGCTGTAGCTTTATAATTATATATACTTATTTTCGAGGATAATATATTATAATTATATTTTCATAATCTAATTACCTTCTAATCTCTATCGACCAATTAAAGTTAAATTCCAAAGAGTCCTATTGGTAGAGAATTCACTAAATGTATTTCCTTTTCCTTTAATATTGTTATAAATTTATTTCAATATTTCCTTTCATAGCTTGTCTCTTTGGAATAAAAACAAAACCATATAAATATGTTTTATGATCGCCAAGTTTGATGCCAGATCTAGCCATTGGCCTGACATTCTTTGATCATCCTTTAAAAAGGCATATGAATCACTTTTATTTATTACAGTAGCTCAAGGAAACAATATTACAGATTCTTAAAAATAATTTTAATTATAAATTAACATAATTTTGTGCATGAAAATAATTTGAAGATGCATTATTATCAGATGGTTTTACTGAGCTCCAAAACGCAAAATACTGGCATTCATGACATAGTGTATGCATCCGTTTTCGATTAGTTGTGTTTGCATAATAAAGAATGAAATTTGTTCTCTTCGTAAATTTTATCCTCGCCTCAATGTTCATTGAATTATTTTATGAGCTAGTGATGAAAGAAATGAATGCGAATTACCCTATATTACTTTCCAAATGAATTAAAACTAAAAGCAGTATTTTATATTGTGGTGAATTTATTTTCCATCTTGACTTCAATTTAAAGTTTTAAAAAAAAATTCATATCAAGAATAAAAATATTAAATGTTTTCAAAAGATATATTTTTTGTTTATTGGAAGTTGAAAACAATGCATACTGCAATTATTTTGATTTACATATTTTTTTTGTTAACATAAAAATTGGTGAATATTTTCATTCATTTAATATAAAGAAAACTTGACAAATAGATTTTATATCTAGAAAAAATATATCTTTAAAAATAAATCTACTAAATTCTTAGTTACAAGAATGGAGCATTGTAATGGATTGTTCATTCCCTGCCTCAAGTGCTAGAGTTTTGAAATGTTGTGAAATTGCTAATTTCAAATAACAAGAGAATATTTTAATATTATTTATTTCAGAATTATCATATTACTTATTGATTTATTACAAACGAATTTCAATAAGATCTAGAAATTAGAAAGACAAATATTATTTCTTAGATTCCGTGACATTAGTAACTTTGAATTATGAGAGTCTAAAGCAGAAAAATAGCATTTAAAATTTTTCCAAAAGTGCATTATTAGTTAAGTCAAAAGTAATATCCTTTAAAGAAAATTAAATAATATTATAAAAAAATTAAATCAGACTATAATTATTAAAAAATACATAATTATTTATCCAATAAAATATTTTATAAATATTATTAAAATTCCATTTTGAGTTGGGTATTTCTATATCAATATTATGTTTTTCTATATTTTTCACAAAAAGTTAAAATAAGGAATAAAAACAACAAAAATGTATAAGAATGAAAAAAAATCGAATAAAAATATTAATTATGTAAAATATATTTACTTTTCTGTCAGTTTATTAAATACTTAAATTATGTACAAATCTGAATAAGTTCCAGTTTTGACCTACACATTCGGTCATTTTTTTCTTTTTAATATAGTGTTAAAATCCTGTTTTGTATGTTTTGTATATTTATTATTTATACTTGGTTGATTTTCTGCGACTTTTTTCATAAATCCATTTTTCATAGACCAATATTGTGATTTATGAGATACAGGTCCTTCCCCAATTTTTTAAAATTCGATTGTCAATATTCTGATCTATAATGAAATTATGCTTTCAATAAATTTCATTTTAAAGCAGCATATTATTCAATTCTGGTTCTGGTATTCCGAATATCTTTTATCTTTAGAACCTTATAGCTCAGTCCATAGAGAAGGTCATTGTCTCTAATTTATGGAACAAATATTGAAAATAAATCATGTTCCATTATGGAGGGTACTAAATGAATGATATTCCTGTTTCTGAAATTATAAATTCGAATCTTTGATAATGATTCTCCAGCTTTATACAATTATGATATCAAAATTTACACCCTATTTATTGTATGCAACGTATTTCAGAAATTTGATGTCAGCTTAATTAATAATTTTAATTCAAACACACGAGCTATTTTTTTCTTAGAAAGAAAATACATCACAATTTTATTTATTTTTTCAGATATACTTTTTGAAAATTTTCATCATTGCAAAACAATTTTCTGCTTTAATAATCTAAAAAATATTGATCATTAATGACTACATTCACCATTTTATATGTTCATCAGAATTTTAAATATATATATATATATAAAATTTGAAAAAGAATATAGTTTTCATATTATCACTTAAAAAAGAGATAACAGATTTTTATAGCAACACAATACAATGAAGCAATTATTTTTCTTTTAAGTTCATGCATTTATTCCAGTCGTTTAAGCTAAATAATCAGATTTAAATCAGAGAGTTTTACAAAAAAAAAATTCTTTCATTTAGATAATTCATCCATTATTTAACAGTTCTGATTGAAAAGGCTTGCCTGGATCTTAAAACTTCAAAGACTGTCTTTTCAAAACTGGAAGCCAACTTTTAATCTTTCGCACTTCCTCTTCGATCAACAAAAAAGAAATAATCAATGCATTATTTCCTTAGACTTCACGTCTAGAAGTAGAAAAATCATGATTTATGGTCTTTTGTACTTTTTTCTATACGTATTTCATCATCCACTTTTACAATCTTTTAGTCAACCTAACTTATTTCTTTTATATTGAAATGAAATTTTATAAGAGATCTTTAACACATTTTCTGTTGCTGTAGCTTTATAATTATATATACTTATTTTCGAGGATAATATATTATAATTATATTTTCATAATCTAATTACCTTCTAATCTCTATCGACCAATTAAAGTTAAATTCCAAAGAGTCCTATTGGTAGAGAATTCACTAAATATATTGCCTTTTCCTTTAATATTGTTATAAATTTATTTCAATATTTCCTTTCATAGCTTGTCTCATTGGAATAAAAACAAAACAAAACAAAACCATATAAATAGGTTTTATGGTCGCCAAGTTTGATGCCAAGATCTAGCTATTGGCCTGACATTCTTTGATTATCCTTTAAAAAGGCATATGAATCACTCTTATTTATTACAGTAGCTCAAGGAAACAATATTACAGATTCTTAAAAATAATTTTAATTATAAATTAACATAATTTTGTGCATGAAAATAATTTGAAGATGCATTATTATCAGATGGTTTTACTGAGCTCCAAAACACAAAATATTGGCATTCATGACATAGTGTATGCATCCGTTTTTGGTTAGTTGTGTTTGCTTCATAAAGAATGACATTTGTTCTCTTCGTAAATTTTATCTTCGCCTCAATGTTCATTGAATTATTTTATGCGCTAGTGATGAAAGAAATGAATGCTAATTACCCTATATTACTTTCCAAATGAATTAAAACTAAACAGTATTTTATAATGATGTGAATTGATTTACCCTTTTTACTTCAATTTAAATTTGCAAATAAAAAAAATGAATTTATATCAAGAATACAAATATTAAATGTTTTCAAAAGAGATATTTTTTTGTTTATTGGAAGTTGAAAACAATGTATACCGCAATTATTTTGATTTACTTTTTTTTTGTTGAGTTAAAAATTGGTGAATATTTTCATTCATTTAACAGAAACAAAACTTGAAGAATAGATTTTATATCGAGAAAAAATATATTTAAAAAAAATTCTACTAAATTCATGTTTGCATGAATGAAGTATTGTAATCGATTGTTCATTCATTATCTCAAGTGCTAGAGTTCTGAAATGTTGCATAATTATTGATTTCAAATAACAAGAGATTATTTTAATAATATTTATTTCAGAATTATCGTGTTACTTATTGATTGATTATAAACAAATTTCAATAAGATCTAGAAATTAAAAAGACAAATATTGTTTCTTAGATTCCGTGACTTTAGTAATTTTGAATTATGAAACATATCAGAGTCTAATAAAGCAGAAAAATAATATTTAAAATGTTTCAAATGTTTCCAAAAGTGCATTATTAGTTAAGTCAAAAATAATATCCTTTAAAGAAAATTAAATAATATTATTAAAAAATTAAATCAGACTGTAATTATTAAAAATACCTAATTATTTATCAAATAAAATATTTTATAAATATTATTAAATTTCCATTTTGAGTTGGGTATTTCTATATCAATATTATGTTTTTCTATATTTTTCACAAAAAGTTAAAATAAGGAATAAAAACAACAAAAATGTATAAGAATGAAAAAAAATCGCATAAAAATATTAATTATGTAAAAGATATTTACTTTTCTGTCAGTTTATTAAATACTTAAATTATGCACAAATCTGAATAAGTTCCAGTTTTGACCTACCCATTTGGTCATTTTTTTCTTTTTAATCTAGTGTTAAAATCCTGTTTTGTATGCTTTGCATATTTATTATTTATACTTGGTTGATAACTAATACTTATAAATTCTGGCTTTAATACTTTTCATATTTTAACCTCAGAAATTCTTTTCTTAAATTTTCATTAAAAGGATGATTTTGGATTAAAATTTAAACACCGAATTAGCATTTGTCCTTTAAGTCCTTTATTTTAAGCATTTTTAATCCACGATTGGCATTAGGTCGACTATCATTAAGAATGCTAAGTAAAAAAAAATAATAATAAATAAAATACCCCAAAGAGAATTAAAACCTTAAACGAATAAAAAAAAATCAGTTGAATAAGGAAAACTTTATTTATTTTTCTGAAAAACAAGACTGGTAGAAATTTAAAATGTATACATAGTATACATAGAAGCTATTATAATAATTACTAATAGTTCGATAGGATTCAACATTTTAAAACATAATATTACTAAGCTTAATTAGTAACTAAGACTCTCTTTTTAAATTACATTTTCTTCTATTACACGAGCATTGTTATTATATAAGCTTATTATACAAAGTATGCATATACAAGTCATTGCTGACTTCTAAATTAATTTGCAATTGTCCAAAACTCTGATTCAAACCATTTTAGTTATCATATATTATTATAATTTCAATAGCCCAGTCTTTACGCTGAGCCTCATTCAAATTTTGTTTAAAATATTAGTGAAATTATAGAACTTCATATTTTAAAATATATTATTAAATGTATAAATTACTTACTAAGTATATCGCGTTCTGTTAGAATTTGAATCTATCTATAAGTTCACGGATGCAAGCAGATGCAGATATATTTATTTGAATTCACAATCCTTATTGCTCCAAAATTGTTGAATTTGAAAATATAAATTCTATTATGAAGTACGAAAAGATATTGTGAAGCGTTTTGTAACTGAATCGTGATGTTTCTTTATGAGCATATTACCAAAGATCTAAACTGTGTATGATACTTTGCCATTTCTAAGGTTAATTTGCCAATAAATGTCACTTGAAATATTTATGTCAAACATTATAACTGAATAGTTTTCGTTCAAAATGTCAATTCAGTTTGAAAAATATTTATTTCATTTTATCGGCAGAGTGAAGAACGTAGTGAAAATTTTCATGAATGACAATTTTTGAATAAATTCAATGAAGTACTTATTTATGCAAGCTTTTCACACTCTATACATTTAGACATTTTTTTTATTTTATTAATATGATCAATGATTTCAAAATTCATGATATAATTTGTGATAGCTGTGATATAATTTGTAAGGTAAACTATAATAATTATAATTGTAATACTATTACATTTCAGGAAATTTAATGAACAGAGAATAAGAATTTATGTAATGCATATAAATGAAATACTTTACATACAGCCGAATCCATTAATAAATCAGAATGTCTGGTAATCCGTTAAACAACGCATAATTGAAATTTTAACCTAAACTAAATAATGGCAGATTCTATAATATAAATAATAATATCTGAAGTAAAAATGATTAATCGATAAAAGAATGCTGTTTTCAATGTATAATTTGTGGTTTCAAAAAATTAAAATTTGAAATACAAGGTAATATGATACATCAAAGCACAACATTAATATTAGATAGTAATTATAAGCAACAATGAATTACTATATCACTATTATATCATAATTACAAAGAAAAATTCTTTTCAAATTTTTTTTGTTAATGATGCCTGTTAAATGAAAAAAGCTAATCAGATTGACTTCGAAAAGAAAAATTCACTCGATATTTTTTAACATTTAAAAAGAAATCAAATTGTGACGTTTTCTTCCCGACGTATTTCTAAATTTGTAGCATTTTTGAATTTGTTGCATTCTGAATGTGTTGATTTTTTTGTGATTGCTTGTTTATGTTATTATAGAATCTATAACTTTTCAGGCATATTTCACATTATGTGATATAGAATCATATTTGACCACCAATTTACTAAATCAGTTTTTCAAAATTGTGTGGTTTTGAACCTGACCGAAAAGGAGATTTCCTAATAATAGGAAATATAATACTTAAATAAATGTAATTTTTCTTTTTATGCATTCATTAACATTTTACCAGTATGCAATGTTTTATTGACTTATTCAATTAATTCTTCTATAATAATATATGAAATAAAAATTGCATAGCTCTAGAATTTTCCACTGTTTCAGCTTTAAATCATCTTCTTGAAAATTTTTGTTAAAAAAAAAAAAAAACTGCGGTATTGAATAAAGTCAGTTAAAACAGTTTTCAAAACATGCTTTCATCAGTGTTTCAAAATTAAAAATTTTAAAAGAAAAATTATTATTTACTACTTATTAATTTTTTTTTAATATTTATTTTATTATGGCGTTATTATGGAATATTTAATTTAACAATGATCTACCTTGCTAACTAATATAGAAACTTGAAATCGATTTAGTTTCTAATTCATTATCTGTGTATGCCTTTTACATGAGATAAAAATTAAATTAAATAATCAATTTATTGATTATTAAACTAAAAAAAAAATCTTTTAATAGCGCTCAGTGAAAAAAATTATAAGTGTACGAAATTTCTTAACTTCCACACATCAAAAAATAAGTGAAAAATCGATGCAAAATTCTGTTATGGTAATATCGCGCCATTGCGTTGGAATGAAAAATAAATTAAATTAACTGATTGATAATTAAGGAAATTAAAATAATGCATTGGCAAAGAGAATTTACAACTGGAAATGTTTCTATAATTTAGGAGACTCCAGTAACGTTCAGTGGAAATTAAGAAATCGATTGACTCGTAATTAAATTCTTATATTATTAAAATAGAGAATTGCCAAAAAGTAATAAAAATGTACCAAATTTCTTAACATCAACACATCAGTAAATAAAAGCAAAATGGAAGAAAAGTTCCGTTTTTTACAATAGTGAAAGGAATTAAGTCATGTAAATGCTAGTAGTAATAAAAGAAACCATATATATATATATATATATATATATATATATATATATATATATATATATATATATCAAATACTTGTACTTCGTGGAAAATCGCAATAAAATGTTACCTTATACCGAGATAAAATTGAGCTCCGAGGTAATACGTGATCGCTGTCTGATATACAGGAGCAAATGAAAACTTCCTAACTGATTTAGTGATAAGTAAGGTTGCAAACTTCCAGAACAACTGGTTTTTTTGTTCTAACTATTCCGAGGCACCCATGAATTTCAACGCTGGAGAAATAATAAAGATGTTGGAATTCCCGATAGAATATAATCTGCCATTAGTAATTAGGAGGTCACAATGAAATACGGAAAAGAAAAATGCGGGGCACCAAATATCACATACATTTCTTGAACTTGAAAGTTCCAAAATTCTCTGTGGTAATTCTTAACTTAATCACTGTCGTTAAGAATAATTTCTTTTATCGTCAAAGTTAACAATTACCTCAAGATATAATATGTACATTCAACAATTAAAAAATATTGAAGAAACTTCTAAAGAAAAACGATATAAATAAAAAGTAGTCAGGAAATTTGTGGCCAGTAATAAAAGATGAATAAAATAGATTTACAATGAAAGAATATTTTATCACTTCTCAATAAAGTTTTAAATATCCTTAGAATATTTTATGCGTATATTAAATATGTTCTATAATAAAGAAAAGAAAAAAAAATTATAATAAAAATTCTAAGCGTTACGTTTTTTTTTTCCTCTGTCGTGCGTATTTGTCATATAAAACGAAATATCAATGCATATAAAAAATTAATACATTATAGAATAAAATAAAATAACAGATATCCATTTGATATTTTATACTAGATTATAATTGCAAGGAATATTTTAATTAGGAATATTTTATTTTTTTTTCAATTAGATGAACTGAAAGATGGATAATTAATTTAATTATCCATCTTTATTTCTCAAAATTTTAATCTTAATTTCACAAATGGATAACTTGATGTTTATAATTTATTAAAAATATTTTTAAACGCCGAATTATAATAGACATTTTTGATATTTTAATTCAGAAAGTAATCTTACTTTTACTAATCATTTAGATACAATTACATGTTTATGATTCCGTCTAAATCATCAGAATCAAATCTGTGCTCTTTTAATTTTTTTCATATTCTCTTATTTATATGCTCTGTTCATTTTGTGTATGGAGATTTTTAATGGAGACTAGTTCACGTGATATTAATGAGTTATTAAAAATGTAAATTGCTGTTTATATATCTTCTAATTTTCACTGTTTAGTTCTCTTCCCGTTTTTTTCACCTTGTAAAATGCATAAGAGAATCGGTTTTCTTAAACTTTCAATAATAGAAGAAAATCACTGGATTAGATATTAAATGAAGTAATGAAAACGGTTTAAATTACAGAGCAAGAATGTAACCTATTGTTCAAAAACAGGCAAAAAATACTTTTTTTTAAAATAACCAAAATTTAGAGAAAATTCTCGTGTCTATTAAACATATACCAATAAAAAAAAGCTATTTAAAAATTTTAAACAACATAAAATACCTTTTTGTGTAGTAATATTTTTGGAATACACACACATTTATATTTATTAATAGTAGATGATTTATTTCTGTTATTCTACCCAAACTTAAAAAAAGGTAAGGAACATTCTTATGTATAGCATGAGCCTATTTATCAAAGAATTGATTAAAGTATTCCTTAAATGATTTAATGAAATAAAATTGAAAAATAAAAAAAATAAAAATAGTTTTGAGAAAACATATAGTTTCCTCAAAACTGTAATTGAAAGAAAACATATAGGATCAAATATTTGCAGAAAAAAAACCCGAAAATGTTTTATGTTTCGTTTGAAAAATAAAAAAAGTATTGCTATATAAATATATATTTTTAATAATTACAAAGTTTTCGAAAAAAATTCCATGAGTGTCAAATTATTATTGCTACTAGGTACATTTGATTTCAGAAATTCATCATGCCCTTATTTTCTGTTGTACCAAGAAAAGGGGTGAAAAATTGTACCAAGAAAAGGTTGGAAATTTGAGTTCGGGATGAGATTTAGTTTAACGGTAGTATAACTTTAGGATTTTCATTTAAGGTGTATGTACACACTTGAAACTTCGAAAATCGTTCAAAATATCGAATATTTTTTTATTGCTTAATAATGTTCTCAGACTTTTTAGCTTTCAAACGATACCAAAATGTTGTCAATATTCGAAATATTTCTCGAGGTATAATTATTTTTCTTGAGGTGCTTTCATTAAAAACTCTAGTTACGGTTTTTTTTAAAAACTCGTTTTATGAAGAATGATATTTTTCCACTATGTTGCTTCATTCAAACAATCATAACTCAACAAGAAATGAACCAAATACGATTGTTTACATATCAAAATAATCTGTATGAAATAGCGGATGTTTTGTGTCTCAATCAAAGTTATATTTATAGAAATAAATTTTTAATAGCTATTTAAAAGTTAAAATGACAGAAAAAATCTCGCTTTTTCTATTCATCGTTGATGAAAAAATTAAAAAAAAACTATATATTTTTATAATTTGATTGAGGCAGACAACATGAAGACTAATATTAGGCATCATTAGGACTAGAATTAAGTGTCTGTATAAATTAGAATTTAAGATATCATGTTTCAAAAAATATGCTAATTAGCTCATTAAATATTATTTAATTACTTAATAATTAGTGTAATATGGTTTTTTCTCACTGAAATGAGTTTAAACCTATATTAATGACCTACTGTGAAAAAACTGGATTTTTAAAGTTAAAATTAAAAAAAAATATTCTAGTGTGTACGTACACCTTAACAAAATATTAAAGCTCAATAGCAATCCAAGTTCGAGAAAATAACCCTCAAACTTTCAATATAGCTTATATATTAATAATTTGTCACCATCGCCCAGCGTTCGAACGGCATAGTCGATAAGACGTCGGTAATTTTTTTGCTAACGTTCTTTCAAAATTATTTCGAATTCATTTAACAATTTACAAATAATTTTAATTAATATGTTGTTCAATTTTTATCGTTATACGTATCGTTTTTTTTAGATAAAAGAGTGATGCGTGATCCGACAATTTCAAAGCAAACACAATTTTATAAACAAAAGAATTAGAATAATATTAATTTTATAAAAATTATTAGCATTTCACTTCCATTTTACTTCTATCGGTCAAAATAGGAATTATTTCTTTTTCTTCGAAAAAAGAAGACACCTAGGAGAATATTTATAAAATTTGTTTTTGTTTCAGCAAGTATTTTTGAAAAGGATGTTCTTTAGCACTTCCTTCGTAATCTGAATCATCCTGTATATCTTCATCTAGTCTAGTAGATTTTGGCCTAACGATTTGCCTTATAAGCTATGATTAGTCACACGCATGAGCTTTTATTCTTTTTAGTAATTAATGTATTTTCTTTCGAAGTCTATATTTGTCTACATAAAGCATTTTGAGTTTGAATAATTTATAATAACCTACTAAATTATTAAAGTTTTATGCAGCTTATACAAGGTATAAATACAAAGGCCTTTATTGTGATCCTTTTCTTTAATCCTAAAATTCAATCTAGGACTTTGTAGACCAAACAGATTCAATAATTTTTTTTCTGGTAATATAGATGTTTTTCTGCTTGTATTCTAGGTTGCGTACACCTAATCATGAGAAATGGCAATAAAGAAATATGATACATGGTAAAGTATAACAATTTTACAACTTTGTAAGCGAATATAATTATAGATTTTTCACATGAATTTGAATATGAATTATTTTTAAAACTTTCAACCTTGGATTCAGTGATAGCTTACCAAATTATAGGACTATATAAGTCTGTAAAAATTCTTTAATTTTAAACTTTAATTTCCTGTTTAATGTGATACAAAGAAATTAGTTCTAATAAATATTAATTAGTTTCCTTTAATTGCGTGTCCCATTCATTAAAGTAATTGTTACTTATGATACATACTTTTGATAAAAATATCATGTGAGTTTGTACTCAAAAATTGGTAATATTAAGTAATAACTAAAGTAAATATTTAAAGAGAAAATATTAAAATGATCTGATAGAATAATAAAACACATAACGCATTAAACACCAAGAATTTTGTTGTTTCTTTACGGATTTTTTTCCATTAAATCTTCCTATTAAGATACTTTCCATTACGTTTTAGCTGAAATAGAATAAAATAAAGAATATAATATTATCCTTTCAATACATTAAAAAAAATATTAAATTTAAATGCGATATCAGAAGTTCAAACTCTAATTGCTTTGCTGAAATTATTTTCTAAGCTTCAGAAAATGACAGTCAAATATTTTTTTTCATCAAAATGGAAGTCAGCAAAGTTACCTTTACTAAACGAATCTCTTTTCACTTTCTTTTTTTATAATTTAAAATCTAAGTACTTCTTAATTTAACGGATTTTTCTGAGACGAAGAAGCATCTGAAAGGAATTAAGTGAAGGAGAAGATCTTCTATTCTCTGAATGAAGGGTATCCACCCACACCACTTTAGCATAGAAATCTTCGCTTAAATGGGATAAAATTATCCCTTTAAAATTCTACAAAAATTGTAATTTTCCTTTGGAAGACACAAGAAGTCTAAATGTTTGATGGGAATAATGGAACACTTGCAGTTTTGCAGTAACATCTCTTCTTTCAAATAAAATATCACGTTAAATATTTTGAATAGCAAACTTTTCTTCTTAAGAAATTCTCTACAAATTAAAGAGATTTGTCTCTTGAAGTAAAGACAGGAATAGATTAAAAAATTCTGGTCCATAGAAGTTTTTGTTTGAAAGTATGTAATAAGGAGATGTGGAATGCACTTCAACTTCCTTTCATAAATTTCCAAGAATTTTTAGTAATAAAACTACTCAGAATTGTTTGAAAAGTAATGAATTTTTTTAACATCTAAATTTAAATGATATATATTTGATTTAAATTATTTTAATTATTTTGTAGTGTTTAAAAAATATATCTGAAAAGTTATCTGAGTTGTTATATAAATTTCATAGCAATTCTTTCTGAGATATTTGCCTATAATACTGAAATGTTTTTACAAACTTAAGGAGTTTCACATTTTATTTTAAATACAAAGAATGCTCTTATTTAAAATTTTATGAAACAGATTAATTAAACTTTTCTTTCAAATTTTATTCAACGTTTATAAATCAAAAGATTATTTTAAAAGAAACATTTGAATCGTTTAACTATGTCAAAATTTACTCCAACAATGCTACAAACTTTTGAAATTTAGTGCTTAAAAGTGCATCTTTAAAACATAATTAAAATAGCATTTAATTAAAGCGAATTGGGTTTAATAAATTTAAATTACCATTCCTTAATAAATGCTATGGATTTTATTAAAATTTCTATGTATTGAGACTTCGATTGTCGGAATTACTTCGCCATTCAAATAAGTGGTGATGTGTTAACATACTTCTCTTTGTACATTATTGTGAAACCTTCAAACAAAATATGTTAGTAAATTGTTGTAAACTTTCTCGCAACTTTTTGATAAAAGTGAACATTTGAATATATTTCTTTGTCACAAAGTATATTTTCTACGGTCTCTTGACTTAAATTCTCATTGTACATTTTCCCACTTGAAATAGCATCCAAAATATTTCAGTGTATTAGTATTAACATAAAGAAATTGAAAAGGAATGCTCATTATCATAAATTTCTATATCTCTTGACCATAGTGTAATTTCTCAAATAATTTTAAAATGAATAAAAGAATTTGTTTTTTATTTTCTATTGAGCATTAATTATAATTTACATTAGAATATATTAATAATTTACATACGGCTTAATTTGTCAATACTAGTTATATATTTTATATAATACTGAATAACAACCTCTAATTTGTATTATAATTACCAAAGAGTTATTCTTTTATAAAATTGGTAAGGTTTATAATCGTAAACCTTATTTTGTAATTCAACATTATAATTATTAGTAAGTAGAAATTCACAATTAAGTTTTAATATAAAAAAATGAAATTCACAATAATTTTATAATTTTTTTTTTATTTTCCTGTGAATGATAAATGTGTCATATAAATTTTTTATAAGTATACTTTTTGTGGATTAACATACATTTTAGTTTTATATTTCTACTTTTTTTAATTTTTATATATCTTATTACCGAATAGACTTACTAAATCATTATGAACAAATTTTTAAAAAATATTAAAATCGTGAAAGGTATTCCAAATATGGAATTTTGACACTTAACATCATTTTGAAAAGTCTTATATTCATTCTTGATAATAATGAAAGTGATTCATCAAATGCTGATACACAATAAAGTAAAATATTATGTAAATTAAAAAAACGATTAAAAGTAAAAGAAATATAAAACAGACATTCTCTATTCGTATGGTTAAGAAGATTTATAATCCTAGAGCAGAATATTTCCATATGACGACTCAAATTGTTCTTTTTATTTTTATTCGCTGAAGCAAGTTTTCTTTTTATTTGCTAAGCAATTCTTCATTTTCTTTTCTTTTATTTGTTTATAAATTTCCTTTATTTATTTTATTTCCTTTTATTTGTTTATAAATTGCCTATTTTTATTTTATTTCCTTTTATTTGTTTATAAATTGCCTATTTTTTATTTTATTTCCTTTTATTTGTTTATAAATTGCCTATTTTTTATTTTATTTCCTTTTATTTGTTTATAAATTGCCTATTTTTATTTTATTTCCTTTTATTTGTTTATAAATTGCTTATTTTTATTTTATTTCCCTTTATTTGCTAAAACAAATTTGTTTCCTCTGTAGATGATGGTATATTTGGGTTGTATCTTAGATTCCAAAATACTTAATATCTATATCTGTAAATAAATCTAAATAAAAATTTATATTAGAAAATAAAAAAATACTTGGATAGAAATGGCAATTTGATAAAGATGTTAAATAAACTGATATAAAATATATGTAATGATATAAAGTTAAAAAACTATAATTTGAAATCTGAACACTTTTAGATAATAACAGTTTTATTAAAAATGCAGTGTTCATTAGAGATTCGCATTTCATTGTTACACAATGTATCCTTTTTGCATATCTTTTGTAATTTCTTCTTTAACTGCATGAGAAAATATTTGTTTACAAAAAACAAATTCCTCGGAAAATTAATAATTTTTTTGAATCAGAAATCTTATGAAATTCACCTTTTATAAATGTTTTATGAGAATTATTCACAATTTAATACTGAAAAAGGAAAACTAATAAAGATACTTTATATAGCGTTCCACGATTAATTTAACGAAGTCGATTTAACGCAGAATCACATAATCGCAGATGTGACGTTTAATTAGAGAATGCTCCTAATTGGTCAGGGGAATTAGTTCCAATGTGTTAGAGTGTATGCCTCAATTTCTGTCTTTCTCAGAAAGATGTAATAAAAGAACAGATACATAAAAAAATAAAAATACTTATCCAATACAGATTTCCCATAGCGTACATGTTTCCGAACGAATTAGAAATGTCTTGCATATTTTAAGACAAATTCCAAATATTTACGGCTGAATATCGAATGTACAACAACAAAGAAGTAGTGCAAGTCGAATTTGGCATTAGCTTTCGGCGCAATTCGACTAGAGGAGGAAAACTGGGAATTCTGCTTCTCATGTCTTACGTGAGGTTTCTATTTTAATTTAGTTTGCGGAAGGGAGTGGGTTTTAAGATCTCCTCTAGAGAAACTTTATCAACTTTCTATTTTAATTTAGTCTGTGAAAGACACCGGGTTTTGAGATCTCCTGAGAAACTTCATCGACCGAGTTGATCATCTTCAGCGGCAGAATTTTGTTTGAATTTGCATGCTGTAAACAAAGTTATTGTTTTGTCACGGAAGAGAAATCACAAATAATTTGAAAGTTTGATATAGAGACTTTGCTTGAAAATTCGTTAAGTGAAGCTTTAATTGTACTTTTAGATTAAATGAAATAAAGATCACAGCATTAGAATATTATAAAAGAATAACACATTTGAAAATTTAACAAGAAATTACGATATTCCACTTTCATTTGAAGATTATGGTCATATTTTTACTTAAAAATTGAATCTGAGTACTGTAAACAAAGTGAGTTGTTTTCTCCGAATAGGAAACTTCCAACAACTTGAAGGTTTGATGTAATATGTTTGGTGATTACTTGCTCGATTTCAATTTCAAAGTTATTTTCAGCTTGAATAAATGAAAAATTTAATAAAAATTTAACACTTAAAATTTTTATAGATTTTTTTTATTTTGTATTAAAAAGTAGAAATTAATTTTAATTCAACTATACAATTTAATATATTATATTTAAATATTTAATTTCTAAACAATTTTAATGAATGTTATAAAAATTTTGAACCCATATTTCCTTAAATTAATTTCAAATAAATTGAAGCAAATGATGTCAAATTTGAGTAATAGGTTAACAGATAATTAAGTTTCGAGAAAAATAAAATGAGATAAGGCCACTGAGAATATATAAATATAAAATTACACAATTCTCAAACAAAGACAAGTGATTAAATTTTATTATTTCTGTCAATACAAACATGAAACAAATCAATTTAAATATAAATCATAATAAACATAGTATCAACAATTGCCATAACAAGATTTACATACATTAATGTTCGACAATAAACCATGATTCATGAATTCATTTGAAGATAAGGAACGAAATTTTACTAAATTATTAAATTTGCATTCTATAAACAAATTTAAGTGTATTATAAAGAAAAGAATACCTTTAATGTCTGATATAAGATGATTGGATGAAAATACGTAAGGATATTCAAATACGAAAATATTTTTGTCTTAACAGGGATCAAAGGAAATTGCATCTGAGAGCTTCCTCAACGAACAAAATTTTAAATGCATCATTGAATAAGAAATGCGGATACAGTATTCTTTTTGGAAAAGTATTCATAATTAAAAACAAATTGTTATCGGTCTTGTAAGAGGGCAGGAATTCAAAGATATTTTATGAAAATTAAATCTCAGAAAGTTTTATTTAAATATAGTAAAATACTTTTCTAGTTTTATACTTTTCTTTCCTTCTTTTAATCAGTTATATTTTAATTTAAGCTTTCTCTCAGCATTCTAACAGTAAGGATATAAAATTCTAAAAATGTATTTCTTAATATTTTTTTGTTAGGATTTTTTTTTTTACTCAGTGGATCATTATATTCTCACAAGCTATAATTTTGTAGAGCGAAAAGAAGAATTTTATATTGTAAAATTGAATTGAATTATCACTTAGTTGCATTGTGAATACTTTGCGTATACAATTATATTGCCCTCCTATGATACATTTGATAGTAGAAATTCTGTAGAATCTTGCTCGTACTGAATTAAAAGTATGAATTTTTAAAAGGGGAAAATCAGTTAAAAATCAATCAATTTGCATTTACAATACTTCAGAGCATGTTTTAATTCAAGAATATTTGCATGTGCGATACGTTTTCGCACATTACAAAGTTTTTCTAGGACACATATACATTTCCTCCCTTTGTTTAAAGATTCATTCCTTCATATTTATTTTCACGCCTTTTATATAATAATTCTACCAGGTAAAGATAACGCGATAAATAGCCATGTTTTTTGCGTCATTTCCCATGCATTTTTTTTATTCTCATTTCCGGTATTCACCAATTATTTTCAAAAATTAATTTTGTTTTTCATTTAAATTATCTACGAAGCTCATTAAGCAATCCGGAGTAGCAATTTAAATCTCATGGATTCAATCGTTCTAGGTTCTCTTTATTTCTGCTCGACATTTTTTTTCTTCACCCTTTATCGGCATTGCTTCGCACCGAAATATGCATTTGTTTTGAGAAAAAGGTTTCCTTTACACACTGTATGATTATTTTCCTATTAAAATTTTGAAGCACAAAGTATTGTGACTTTTGTCAATTATAGATTCTGGAAAAGATGTCAGTCAAAAATTTATATTGTAGAATATTCTAACGGAATGAGCTGAAGGGCAATAAAAAGTGAATTTTCTTAGTTAAAGATAAGATCATTAAGAAATGTGTCTCCCTTTCTAAAACGATATTATAAATTTATTTGAATAGATATTTTTTTCTTTTTATTTGAATTGAACGCGATAAATTTTTTGAAATTTATATGTATATATATACGTTGCTGGCTAGAATATATTAGGAAATCGTAATTAAAATATAAGTTTAGCTCTCAATTATAAAGAAACAGTCCAAATAGAACACTGTTTCGTATATTTACTGATTATACTTCCAAGAATCAATTCATATTTTCGATACCAAAAGCAAAAGTGTCACTTTAGTCTTCATTTGGATAATAAAACGAAACGAAATATAAGAATGTAGGAACCTGAATTAAAATATAAAATAAAAAATCCAGACTTAAATACAGAAATGCTTTATGTGCTTGACCAATATTTGTTGAGTGATTTAGTACATAAATAATTTTTGAAGTTAATTGTTATTTTTTAACATTTGCAATTTTTTTGCAAAAGAGTGTCTGCATGTGAGTTATTTAAATTAACAATAATATACTACAACCATAATATTTTTCAATAAATTTTGAAATATAAATTAGTGAATATTAAGTATTATATTTTATAATCAACAAAACGTAATTAGGTTTTTATTATCCAAGGAACGTTTCAGATATATACAGTTGAATAAAATTTTTTCAAGTGAATCTGTTATATTTTTATAAAAAGTTCTCAAATTTAACTACTAAGGAGAAATCTCCTTCTCATTTTACTCATTATTTTCAATTTCAAATAAAACTTTTTTTACGATCTTTTTCAAAGAATTACAATATTTACCTGAAAATTAAACAAACCATTTAAAATCACTTCGTATTTAAAATACAATTAATTTCGATGAAATTCCACGTATTTCATAGTTCTTAAAAATGTTTGGATACCTTCGACTTTTTGTAGAAAAGTACTAGTTCTTGTTAAATCTCAGAGCTGTAATTTGATATCACTCAAGCAAAAGTGATTTTGCTTTATTAAATATTTTTTCATTATCGAGAAGATAAAAAATCCATTAGATTTCACGTCATTAAAAAGAAGTGAAAAGGAATTCATTTAATTGAGGTACCTTTATTGACATTTTATCTCAAACATAATCAACTGGAATGTGAACTAACATACTACTGTATGAAAAATTTACATAAAAAATTATGACAATTTACTTTGTTATTTTTCCAATATATAAAGCAGATAGTGGTATTTAAAATGGTAAATGAGCATCCCGTATCTTGATTAATAATTATTTGACTTTAGGTTAATATATAGAATAGTTAATTTGAAGTGAAAAATCTATTATTGATTAGTTATTTTATGACTATTCATCCATATATAATTCTTTCCAGTAGAATTTAGATGGCAATAATAAAGAAATTATTTAAAAAACTATCTATCGAAGGTAAAATCATAATTGGAAATTATGTGGCAAAGTAACAATAAAATAAACCCTTTTAATGAAATAAATATATTTATTTAAAGAAGTATAATTTAATGATTTTATGGACAAGAACACTTACCGTAAGAAAAATCAAATTGAAACTGAATTTTGAAAAGTTTGATATAAAATACCACTGCTGTCAACCTTATTGTTGTTTAATTATCATTTGATTGTCATAAACTTACAACCCATAAAGTGAAATAAACTTTTCAATAAAAATGATGACGATTAAAGATTAAACTCATTTTTAGAAATATTAACAATAACGTATAATGAAAAGCATCTCTATTCAAATATGAGTTTTCCAGCATTGCTAATTCATTTTTAAAATTTTATTTTCATCATATTTGGCACAATAATTTAGATCCTATCACTTAATAATTAATTTTATGATAATGCCAGTAAAATAATGAAATACTATTTTCATTAATGACCTACTAATTCATCATTCAAGAATTATTACTTTATCTGTACAAATAGGAAGTTCCTTATAAACGAAACAAAGTACCTACTAACTTATTTGGACGATTACTTTTTTTCAATTTTCACTGCCTGGAATCTGTAGCATTGTCCTTTCAAAATTGACCATAAAAGAAGGTTTTATACTCACGTTGATATATGATGACAAATATGAAAATCTCCAGGATTCAGAAGGATTCCTTTCATTATTGTGGTAATTTAATTCCACGAGAGGGCACTCTGCATTCTTCTGATAATAGCTAGCAGCCAGGTTAGTTCAGAGAGAGATGTCAGCCGAGAAGGGTTGCACAAGAGATCGGACTGATGCATTAAAACCCATCACATCCACTTTATTATTTAAAAATGTCTGGTTAGGGTATATATTCGAGAGTTAAAACTTGCAATGGATGGATATTCGATATTCTCCAAATTCTGCTAGGTATCCTTGAATGAAAAAACACGAATTCTTTCAAAGCCAGGATGCAATAAAAGAGTTTAACTGACCAATACAAGATGGTAATATTTGCGATGATTTGTAGATTATTTATCTTCATTGTACGCACGATTTTAGACCTAATGCAACATAATAATTATATATGCAATATTTTAGCATTCATTAGTACATGTTAGAGTTGTATTGAGATATTGAATTTCTATCTAAAGGTTTTAAATGGTCTATTAATACTGTGCATGTGTCTTAGTCTAAACCATTATGTACATTTAACTTTATGAATAAATATGAAGATAATAATTTTCGATATGAAGTATTTTTTTTGTTTCTTATTTCGGTATGGTATGGTATGGTATAGTTAAGGTTTTCTGGCACAAGGTCCAATTTAGGACAAGCTGCGCCACCCACAAGGATATTTAAATAGTTCCCTCATAAAAGTGTAAAATGTGTCAATAAAACAAGGGTACATTGTAAAACGTCAAAAGTTTAGAAGGTCTATGATTTATAATGATTTGGCACAAGAATAAAAATAAAACTCAAATTTTAAATGCTATGAAAGAAACCAATGGCTTTTAAAAAGTCAAAAAGTTTTAAGTGAGGTTTCTCACCCACTAGGTCCTGTAAATTTAAAATAGGCGAATGAAAGTGAGTTAAACGATCAGAAGTAAAATTAGGACATTGAGTAAGAATATGTGCAATAGAATTGATCACTCCACAGTTCGTACAATGAGGGGCTCGTTCACCAAACAGCAAATGTCTATGCGTATACCTTGTGTGTCCGATTCGTAGACGAATTAATTTTACATCTGCGCATCGGTTTGGTAAAACTGACCACATATTTATTTTTGGTTGAATAGCATGTAGTTTGTTATCAACCTGTGTGTCCCAAACTTCTTGCCACTTTTCACTGATGTATCGTTTTTCTTATTTCGGAGTTGGGTATTGAATTAGCAAACTATTAAGTTTCTCTTACAGCTTCTTATTTCTAAAATATATGCTTCTACGATTCTTCTTTACAATCTGTAACATTAAGAAAATAATGAGTAAAATGCAATTAATGGGTAAAAATGCATGGTATGCCTTTTTCTCAAAGTGATGATTTTTTTTCGTACATAATTTTGGATATGGATTTATGTTTAAAAATATTTTAGAGTGTTAAAAGTTAATTCAAAATCAGAAAGAGCCAAATTTCTAATGAAAATATAGCACGTAGGCGTAACAATATTTCCAAAGAATTTTTAAAATTGGAATTACAACATAATAACCAATTATGTTCCAAATTCTTTTTTATATAATAAGACAGAAAAAGTAAGTGGAAAATTATGAAGTTGATCATATGGAAATATTAAAGTTCTGAGAATTAGGAATTAAAAAAAATAATTAATAGCTAAATATATTTACTTTACAGAAATTTTTACTTTTACATATTTTTACTTTGCTTAAAAATAAAACAAATATTTTTACTTTGTTTCCCTTTACTTTTATAGTATATTATATATATATATACAGAGAGAGAGACAGAGGGAAATTAATTACTCTAAATCAATAAACTGCACAAAAATCTAATTCTCTTAAACGGGAAATTTAATGTAAAGATTAAATTAGTATACTTTCATGGAATTAATTATTCCTGAAAATAATATACTAAAAATAGTTTTAAGTAATTAGTTAAAAAAAGTTTTGAAAAGAAAAATGAATCGATTTGTATTTTTCTGTTACGAAAAAAAAATATGCAAAAATGCATATGTTACATAGAAATTATTAAATCTGCAATTACTAGCTATTTTTTGTGTTTTTAACAAAATCTCTTGTCTCATACCTCCTATTCTCTTTGCATTTATGATACAAAATATTCTTTTTATTATGAGCAGAATGTTCAATATTCAAAGAAGATTATAATTTCAATATATATATATATATATATATATATATATATATATATATATATATATATATATATATATATATATATATATTCTTCTTATTTTCAGAAAAAAATATTATATTTTGAGGTAAATAGCAAATTTTCAAATTGAGCACAGAAGATATAATTGTAAGATAATGCAATAAATATCTAAATGTAAAGCATACACTTATATCTAAGATATAAAAGTGTATTACAGCAGTTTTAAATCTCATCTTAATTATATTTTCTGTTTGTACAAAATAGACTGCATAGTGCTTTCAGGTAGGTTTTTCTACCATAATTCTTGCACAATTAATTTCATTAATTATCTTTGTTTAATGGACACAACTTAAAGTGATCACCATTTTTTATTGAATTTCAAATTACCAATAAAAGCTGATGGTAAATCTTTTATATTTTAAGGGCGATAACGTTTTTCTTGATTTTTTTAAATAACCTAACCCTTAGAAATAACCGCTTTGTTTGGATTAATTTCGTTTTAATCCATTTAGTATTTTCTGATGTTCAGATAATAAATACATTGCAACCGAAACTACCAAAAGAACTGTTATAAAATATAGGCTAAAATACTTTGTTTCTCTTTTATAAGTGTTTGTACTCAAAACTTGATCAAGGGTACCCGCAGTATCTTTACTGGTGATGTAATCTAATATCATATATGGAATTTTGTATAATTTAGGATTAATTGATTTGTTAAGATACACTATGTTCATAAAAATTACTCTCTTGTACATTTGCAGAATGAAGTACACACCAGTTACGGCATTTTTAAAGTAGAAACTTGATTTATGCATCTTTTTGTCATTGATCCCGAAATTTTTTTTGTAATAGTACAAAACATCGTAACAATTCATTTCAGAAGAAACTGAACCAGTATATAGGGAAAAAAATCGTCACATATTCAGCTGTATCTCCAAAGTTTATAAGTTAGATAACTTACAATTCAAACGACACGGTATTTTTTTTTGTTTGTTTGACTTTAGCTCTTTTTCACCATAAGTGCGTACCTTTAAAACTAATGAAATCGCATAAATAGTACATTTTAATTCTATATCTAAACATATACTTTTTTAACATATACTTCTCACCGATCACAAAAATAAATATTGAGCGTTTATTGTAAAATATGCTTACTTATATAAAAAGGCTCTGTTAAATTTCTAGTAGTCTAATAAATTTTTCCAATTTTTCAAAAAACGAAGGCATTCATTTGTGAGACGAATCGATTTATTTTATATTTTTTAAAATCTTTTTCAGATGAATTTAACTTTATTTGTATTAGCAATCTGCAGTGAAGGATTTTAAGTTAAGTATAGTTAAGAGAAAACATTGGCGAGACATACTGACCCGAATAATATATTGATACAATTTGAAAACTTTTATAAAAATGTATATAAAAAGAAAATACCTTTTTAGGAAAATAACCCGACATCTTCATTAACAATGCCATGAAATGTCTATAAAATAATTTCATACTGTACGTTTTCATAATCAGTTCTGACACTCAAATAATTTTCTTCAGTTTTCGGTAAAATAGACCAGAACAGAATAGAAAAGTTAACTAAATCTCTTTTACTTTAAAAGCTGTTATAATCCTTGTCTGATAAACTATAATCAACTATAAAGGTTTTTTTTTTTTTTTTTTTTTTTGCATTTTTTTCAGAATAAAAGGCTTAATATTTGAACTAAATAAAAACTCCGAAAGAAATTAATCAAATTTTTAATACTCATCAAATCAAATTTCTTGTCATATTATATATAAGTAACCAATCTAAAGTAAGAAATAGTTTGAAAACGAAACCAAAATGAAAAACGAAATGAAATAATTTTGGAATCGCAACTAAAAATAATTTCTTATTCAAACTAAAACCAAAAAAGGAACAGGTAAAAACTTCATAGTATTTAGAGAGCACAAATGCAGCTACTTCTAAAACACAGATGAATTGATACAAAAGTATTAAAATCAAGTTAATAGGAAAATCAAATCAAATAAACCAAATAAAAAAAGAATCCGGCCTGAAGATTTTTTCAAGGGTCACCCTCAGGCAGGAATTAAAAAAAAAAGGATTTTTTTCTGTGAGGGAATGCAGACAAAAAGTCTAATAATGATTCCTCGTGACCCGAAAATCCCCTGAAGTTAGGCCTAAGAGATATACCATTTTAACAGAAAGGACAATACAAAACAACAAATTAGAAGAAAGTATCTACTAATAAGTAAAAATACAATAACAAAATAACAAAAAACACTAAAGCACTTAAACCACTAAAGAAAAAACGTTTTCGGATCACGAGGAATCATTATTAGACTTTCTGTCTGCATTCCCTCACAGAAAAAATCCCTTTTTTTGAATTCCTGCCTGAGGGTGACCCTTGAAAAAGTCTTCAGACCGGATTCTTTTTTTATTTGGTTTGTTTGATTTTCCTATTAACTTGATTTTAATACTTTTGTATATATATATATATATAATGGGATAATTTATTCCCTTTTTTTTAAAATTAATACTAAAACTTTCTTTTGCTGGATGTTTCATTTAATTCTACAGGTCAAACATTTACTTACTAATATACAATTTGTTTACATCTTCTGAACATATATGACATAAATGAACTATAATATCCTTCCGTGCTTTTACCTGAGAGAATGCTTCTTCCATACATAAAATTCGTGTAATCAAATGCAGTTCTCTACTGATATAGCATTCCTTTTTCCATGTAAATTTAGAAAGATTTAAGATCCAATTTTTCTTATCATTTCTCCAGGCATGTAGAAAACGTCTTTCAAAGGAAAGAAGCGATTTTAGAAAGAAATCATTACGAATGCATTGAAAAAGAGAAATCCCGGTAGAAGAATACATTACTTGACGTAAATAAAGCTAGGTATTAAACGTCAGTGGGTTGACGTTGCTCCAACCTGCATTCGAAAAAGCAATTTCCTTTATCCTCTATTCCCTCTTTTTTTTAAGCCTCAACTTTAAAACATTCGAATTTTTTCATGGAATAATTGATAAATAGATAGTGATATTTTTGCGAATCGGTAATATTGATTTAATGCAATATTAATATCCGGTTGAAAAGAGAGATTAATGTAAACTTTTAATGAATAATTAACCTTTTGCCCTCACTCACCATTCAAGACGGTGCATCATTTTGGCGTTTTATTTATTTACTTTTTCAATTTTGACTGTTACATACCTTTACAGAATAATAAAAAGATGTATATTAATTTTTCAGGGAAGTTTAACTTAAAACAATCATATATATTTATTTTTCGGAACAATGAACAAGCTCTTATATTAGGTAAATAATTATGGATTGGATTACTTTTACGAGTGTAAAGGGTTAATTGATGCATTCTATGATCTTCGTTTTTGAAGGTATACTTGCAACTTTTTGATGAGTTTGGATGATAAATGAAAGTTCCGGAAGAAGAGATTATGGTGATACATCTATTAAGAGCGAAAATGCACAGATACTTCTAGAAAATCTACACACGACTACGGAGACTTTATAGGAAGAAGCTCACACAAGTACCTCTCTTTGAACTGATGATAGCAGAGCGAGCTCTCTAGTTACTACCTGAGCGCTATTGCTGCATTTTACTTATCAGTGTTGTCAGTTTCTACTAGTACTTTTCTTCTTATACATCTCAACCCTGTTTTTCCTTCATATACATTATTTTTTGCGAAATTAAATATCATCACCAATTAACATTGGAACTTCTTGTACTGTACACCACCGGATGAGTTTTTTTTAAAGAATACTGATCAACTGAGCATTATCCAATGCGAGAAGAATCATTGAATTCATTCGGTAGATAATTCAACTTTCATATTTTAGAAATATATATGCTTATAAAAGAATATACATCAATATTTTTGTAATGAAATCGACAAATAACTAAACCGAGTGGCCAAAGAAAAATTTTATATTTCATATCTAATAACAATGTTCTTGGAATACTCTGAGGAGAATAAGGTTGGATTTCAATGAATCGTTTATGAAATTAAGTTTTTGTCAAAGAAAAGCATTTAAATAAGAAAATTGCATTTAAATGTTTCTTTAAAATAAGTAATTTTTTTCTTAAAATGGATTTGAAGATTTTATGCTATAAATTCACCGTATCTTAACCAGAGTCACGTAATTTGCTTTTTTGTATACTTTTCTGAAATCTTATACTTCGTACTGAATTCTTTTTCATTGTATTCTCCATTTGATAGCAGGGAAAATTTAGAATTGCAAATTAATATATTCTCATTGAAATCAGTTGAATGTATCATAACGTTTAGAAATAAGTTTGGAATTTCTCATTTTAAATGCATTCTATTTTCTGCATACTTGACGAAACAATAGTTTGTATTTTTTTTATGCCATACTTGTGGTTTGTGGAATGCTAATGAAGTTCATTTGCATTAGATGAAAGAGTTGGAAATGAAAGTAGTAGTTTGAAAACTTTCAACCGGCTGAAAGGGATTTGAAAAGATATTTTGATTAGTTAATATTTTTTACTCCAAAGTAATTTGTTAGGAAAGTATATTTTGATAAGTAAACAACGAGTTCAAATAACAAAATTGTTATTCTTTAGAGTGAGTTTTTTAGAAACGTCTTGTCTAATAATTGCAATTCCAGTTTTAGCACGGATTTCATGAAAAACAGAACTTAATACAAAAGTGTAGGAACTCAGCAGAATCAGTTTTTATTTTAAAATTTGCGAAGCATTCTACGATAGAATGTATAGAATGTTGAAAAATTTTTCAGATGAAATGATAAAAAAGAGTTATCTCTGATTATAAGGAATAGATGAATATGTTTTAATTAATAAACTTTCATAAAATTCTTTATGATCATGAGATCCATCCAATTATATACAATGATTGATTCAGGTATATATCATATAATAATAAACAAACATTGCAGAAAAGAAAGAAATAAGATGCCATTAATTTGCTTTGATAAAAAGTGTATTTTACCTAAATGTTAGATATACTACCAAATTAAACAGTTCTTGAATACAAAATTAAATGAATCATTCTATTTTCCATTGAACAAAGGATGAGGATTATGTTATTGAGTGTCTTGTCACAACTAATTTCGTCCAAATATGTACGGCACATGTACTTAGTGAAAAGTCCTGGCAATCACCACCTTCGGTCCGTGGTAAAAAATTTCTCGAACAACGTTTAGACGCCACATTTTTATGTGCCGCTAGAAAATCATTTTATTAAAATTTTTTAAATCACATTTCAGTTTTTAGCGAATTAGAAATGAACTAAACAAAAGTTTATATGGCATCGACGGCTCAGAAATTATGCAAGTTTATCAAGGTTAATAGAATGTTAGAAAAGAATTCAGTATAATGAATTAACATAATGAATCGTATTGATGAACAAGTTATCTCCAAGCAAAAGGCGAAAACTTTTTAAAAACCTGATTGTCTGTCACGTCATCCAGTCCCAAAATGATAGATTTTGTCAGTATCTTAATCGAAATTATTCACATCTTTAGAATAGACAAACTGGAAAATTATCATGATTGCAAAGGAGTTACTCCTGATACAAGAAGAATCTTTGATTGCCAAGGAGTTACTCCTGATACATGAAGAATCTTTGATTGCCAAGGAGTTACTCCTGATACATGAAGAATCTTTGATTGCCAAGGAGTTACTCCTGATATATGAAGAATCTTTGATTGCCAAGGAGTTACTCCTGATACATGAAGAATCTTTGATAACATGCTCATTTATAAAAATAGATCCGGACATCGTCAATGCATTTATAATTTCCCATGATTCTTGATTCATTATTGACTATTTTAATCGATATGTAAAAATTTGGAAATCTCCACCAACAGCATGACATAAAAGTTCAAGGATGACTATTTAATAGGAAAGTCATATTTTTAAACATTTTTTTTTGTAACTGCAAGAAATGATTATTATTCAAAACACTTGAGTTTTAAATTAGATCCCACTCTACCTAGATTAAAATATAATTGGAAATGTCTCGGCATCTTGTCCCATGATGATACTTAAACTGATTTGATTTGAACTATATAAACATCAAGAAACGATTCCCTTAGGGATTAAAGTGTTTATATAATTATTTAATAAACATAATTTTAGAGATAAGAGCACAAAATATCCATTTAAATTGTTGAAACATTGATTTATTGAATCTTTATTTAAAGCGATAAACCTGATTTGATTGAAGTGAATGTTTATTTTATTAGTAAATTAGTATTTATTTGTCAATTCATATTAAAAAAAAGTATTTTTTTACAGAATTTTGTTGTAAAGGAATTTACATCTAGTAATCTTATATTTATAATGATAACTGATATTTACCTTCTTTAGGGCAGTTTTTATACTAAGCTCTACTTGTGAGATTGTATGAAAAAATCAGGGTTAGTCATGAGCTAATCAGTATTCCAATTGCTGACGAATAGTCGATTAACCGTAGATAATTTTTTTTTAGAAAGAGAGTTATCAACCAATTTTCCAGAATCAGAAAGTAATTTCCATTGAGGGTTTTATTAGAATCACGGAACCAAAAATACCTACAGGACTGTTATTCAAAGTCATTTACAAGGTGGTATTCTAAACCTTTTCTCATTTTGGGCAAATGCACAATGGAAGCTGACATGTTCCTGGAAGAAACTGTTAGTAACAGGTTTTATTCTTTAATTATTTTAGAGAATTTGTTAATTTGCTCTAACAACTATAGCTTCATTTGTAATCTTATCCCTTGACTGCATCGGGCGTATATATACGTCTCCCTAAGTCAATGTGTTAACTGCCCCTGGCGTATATATACGTCTCGCAACTTTATACGTATATATACGTGGCACTGGGGACCGAATCTCGCAAGTTATCCTCGGTAGGTAAGGGGTTAATTTTGATGCGTTTTACCATTGGAAATAATATAAGTGTAGAAACATAATAATTATGCTGAGAATGTTCTGAGCTATGATTTAAATATGAAGACATCTCAGAATACACAAATCTGAGACGCTGTTAAAAGCCCTAATCATGTATAGTAAAAAATGGCATTTCATATTCAGTAAAGTAATTTATGTATGGTGGACAATTCTGAAATATAATCATCAGTTTAGAATCTAGAAAACAATCCTTAGTACGAATGATTTCGTTATAGTCGTATAAATGAAAATATTTACAGGAATGATATGCAGAGTCATTAGCAATGCCATGCTTTTCTGATGGTGAGTAAGTTCCCAATTGAGAGTGATATATTCTTGCATTGAATTGTCAATGGTCTGCTTTATATTAATCCTTTTAATATCCATCGAGGAATTTATAATGTCCTATGGCAACAGCAACTTTGTTCAGCAGCGATTATAATGCATTTTGATATCCGCGATTTATATCAAACAGATGTGAGAATAAATGGTAATAGTAAGATCTTAGTGAGCTTTCGTTGTCACATTCAGATTAAATATAAAAATTAGTTTAGAATAAATTAAACAACGAATCAATTGAGCAAAAGATGAGAGACGCGATTCTGTGCGCTTCATATTCATGGATGTAATTTATTTACAGAATATCCAAGATAACAATTCAGAACATTCAGTTACGAAAGGATGTTTTACTTCAAGAATCCTTAGTATTTAATTTCTAAACGTGTTTTAAATCATTCCAAAACTTTTAAGTTCATTAGAGTCAACGAATCAAAGATTAAATACAATAGTTTGTCTATAACCTGAGGCCACATTTAAAATATGCATTCAATAAACAATGTTTGCTACTAGAAAATTACACTCTTAGTGAACCAGGAGAAAGGCAGGAATCGAGATCTGAGAGACACGTAATTACCATTGCTGAAATCTTCGTGTCTAAACCCATCAAAGTGGAATTTGAGAGGGTAGAATTATCAAAGCCCTGAGGCTAAAATATTCATAAGGAACTGTCAAGCGAATGTGCAGCAAGGATTATTAGAATAAATTAATGCCATATTAGAATGTTTAAAAGCATCTGCAAATCTATGCAAGCAATCGTGTTAAGTGGCCTTGTATTGAATGTGTCTGTACGATGCAACAAATTGGAGATTTTCGCTTCTAAACTATTCTCTTCTAAATAAAACACAAGTACACTTGAAATGTTTGGGAATATATCACACTTAGGGAATTTACTGAAAGGAAAGCATACCAGTAGACATTTAATTTTAGTTTGTCTTCTTATCAAAATATATTTTTTATTATATAAAAAAGTTGTGTTTCAACTAATTTATATTGTATTTTTCTGGCAATAAATTCTTTTATGCGTTTCATGTCGTACAGTGTTAGATAAAAAAAAATCAAACAAATGCCATTTTCAAGTCTCAACTTTCTAATCTTATTTTTCTCACGCTTTTTACTATTGGAAATAAGTACATATAATATAAGTGCAGAACAGTAATAATTATAATGAGAATGTATAGAGCTACGATTACACATTTAAATATGAAGACATCTGAGAATATACAAATCTGAATTGCTGTTAACAGCCATGGTCATTCAAGGTAAATACCATTGGAGTTTTATTTTTACGGCGTCTTGCTATCAACATACATTTATTTTTATTATATGAAAAAAAAAGAAGTTATGTTTCAACTATTTTGTATTTTTCTGGCAACAGCTTCTTTAATGGGTTTCATATCGTATAATGTTAGACAAAAAAAAAAAAAAAATCAAACAAATGACATTTTTAAATCTCAAATATTGACATCCAGTATGAGAAAATGAAGTTTATATTTGTTTAATACTTTTTAGGAGTGTTTTAAATATTTATTTAATATTATTTAGTGTAATTTTTAGGAGTCAATTGCTTTTTGGGTTTCTAATGAACTTATGATTTTTTGCGTTTAAAAAAAAAACGTACATATAAAAAACAGAATGAATTATTACTGCACTATGAAAACAAAATTATTGGAAAAAGATATAGCCAAAATCAAGGAAGTCACAAGTAAAAAGACATCAAAATTATAAACATTAAAAGAAAATTTAACTTTCTTGAACAGAATTTAAAATTTATTTTGAGAAAGATATCGAGAAAATAATAAAGACTTTTTTAACCTTTTTAATAAATTTGTTTCATTAATTTGACTAGCGGAGAACTTCTTTTCAATATAAATTCAATTTGATCTACGATGATTACCCTTATTTTATGTATATTCATTAAAACTACTAAACTGAAAACTGAATGATAGTCATAAGATATACTGATAGTAAGATTTACTTTTAGAGGGAAATTCAAAATATAAATTTGTAATGAAATTAAGCAATTATTTTTATCTTTTTTTTTAATTTGATACATTTTATGGGTTAAAAGCACATTTTCTAAAATCTAAGATTCTTTACATTATTAAAATACTAGAAAAAATGCTGTTCAACTTAGTGTTTTTGAAATTTGGGTGCTCACCAAAAATAGATGGGTACAATTATATTAAATTTTTTCAATAAAAATTAATCTTGCTTTATGCAATAATGTGTTAAATGAGAACACCTTTCAAATTATTACTTAAAAACTATTATAAATTCTTTACATGTTATTTACGAACTTTAGGATGAAATTTTATTTTTATAATAAATATTTTTGCTTGAGATGGGTATATTATGTTTCCATATTATAATTTATCAATTTTTGCATCTTCTTTTGCTATTTCATTTCGCAAGATTTAATGGTGAAATTATATTTTTAGCAATACGTCGTCCATTTTAAATAATTTTCATGTTTTTAATGAGATTAAAGAAACAACTGCATCTATATTATGAATAATAACATCCTGTCGTCCCTTCATGCTCTTCCAAACGTGAAAGAAAACGAAATTTTATTTCATGACTCAGAGAAGTGTATTTCCTTTGGTAAATCTTCAGCTACGAAAAGAATGCAAATCAAAACTTTCGAGACGGGAAGAATCGGACAGAAACTCAAACGGCGGGAGATCAAAGACAACAAAATGCCGCCCAAGAAAGACAAGTAAGCTTGCATGCAAATGCTAAACATGAATACAGAACGAATAGCAATGAAAATCAGTGAATGAGTGAGGACGAAACTTGAGGTGAATGCTGAAAGAGAAGTTTCCGAAGACCTGAGAAAGTAGAAAGTATCCGAGAAACTAACTGAAAAATAAAGGAAGTCTGAGAGGAGATTTTGAACTATGGATGTCACGCAGTTGAGTAGGTGAGTATATAAAGTTTCGTTTCAATTATTTTATGTGTTACAATCTTTCATTCCCATCTCGATATTGTAAATAATAAGGAATATAATAATATGTTTTTCTCATATTTATTAGTATGTAGTATTACGCGTGTGGAATCGAAACTTTATTAAAATAACCGTTTGAAAGATAATAGAAAAATAAAAATATTAAAGTGAAAATATTAACTGCTTCCCTTATCAATTCTTGAAAAAGATGCAAAAATTCATTACATTTCGTGAATAAATATAACAGACTGAATTAAAACGTAACACGCCGGTTTTAAATTCAAATTGTAATTGTTTACAGGTGTTAAACCATTCCACATTTTATTCTTCAGGATTATTTCTCGTTAACGAAGGTTCAGCTCTTCTTAGTCACTATTTGAAAAATCATTTATGACATTTTCGTTTTCGTAATTTCATACATTTGGTTACAGTCAGCTAGCACGTTACAACAGAAGAAAGACGCATAAACAGGATTAGTGTGATTGACTGTTATGTTCATTCACTTCACAGCTACGCCAGCAGTCAACTTCCAAGATTATAATAGTCTTTTTGAAGAGATCGCCCCCTCCCCTTTCTCCACAGGCACACTATATCAATTCAATCATGTGCCCAAAGTCATCATCCTCTGCATGCCGCTTTCTGATTCGCAGTGATCGACCCCCAACTCTCACCCAGTCACCAGCATCTCCAGTCCAATAACCAACATCTCCACATCACCGGGCATCCTGGAAATCCAAGACCCATGTACTACCTAATTTACCTAACTTTTACGTTTCAGATGTTCCCAACGATTAAACACTTTAATAAACACATTAAAACACATAAATCTGTTATCCTATTCTCCTTAATTATTCAATTTATGTTCCCCGCCAAACCAAACCTCTAATCTGCTCCCACAAGCCACAATTTTCAAGCCGTCGTTCAGCCGTAATCAGACAACTGCCAATCAAAGCAGAATATTTTCTTTCTGTTAAGTTTCAGTTCAAGTAAAAACAAGAAAAAAAGTCATACTAAAAAAAAATATTCTTGGAATAATAATTAGTTGCAATATATACGAACTCGAGATAACTCTGAATATTCAGGAAAGCGGTTCAGGTATAATATTGTTCATCAAAGCTCATTAGAATTCAAAATTTCAGAATTCTAAGCTCATTCAAAATTTCAGAATTCTAAGCTCATTCAAAATGGGCTGGGGAGCTAACTTATGGGCTGGGGAGTAAAAATCGATTTTCATATTCCATCTTTAAAATAAAGATACAAATAAAATTAATAAATAAGTTGTAGAAAAATCCTTAATTTGAAAAGTTATAATGAGGATATTAAGTACTACAACATGTAGCAATTTTTTTAAGGTATAAAAAATTGAGCTATCTTGTATAAAAACATAACACTCATTCTTTCATATTCTATGAATTCCCTAAAATTCAATGATGATACTTTCGTGTCAGATAGTTAAAACTGTAGCTGTGGCTTATCCCACCTGATCGACAGTAACATCAAACCGGGTCCATGAGCCCTAACGCCTTCAAACAATGTAGCACAGCTTCGTGGTGTGCTCATTGTCTCCTAATCGACGAGTCCTGATAAAAGGGCCTAAAATGCAGCCTCAAGAGGTCAGGGACCCAGAGGCACTAAAGGCTGAAGTCTGACTTGCCTCATGCCTGCATTGCATTTAGCTGAGCATAATGGAATGGCCTTCACGCCTTGGGTGACCCTACCAGGAAAATACTGTCCCGACGTATTTCGCCGATTCCACCTAGAAACACTCCCCCGCAGCGATGAGGCAGCAATGCAGGACTTCAGGGGAGCTAAAACTGTTTACAACTTTATAGAATGTGTAATAAAGAAGGGGAAGTTTTCGTACCATGAGAAAATTTGAACTTGATGCAGATTATTCAATTGCCAAATGATGTATGAGAGATCAACTGGTATATTTCAATTGATTGTCAAATCAACAAAGAACAATTCCTGAAATCTGTTACTACTCTCATATGTTATTTTATCGCTATTAAGAAAAAAATTAAACGAACCAGAATGAATTTATAAAATTGTTATTTTAAACAGATAACATTTTTTAAATGAAAATATTAATAGATACAATTGTATTTCAACGAAATGCTTTATTTTATTTTAAAACATATCAGCTAATCCCGCAATTTATCATGTGAACACTTTCGTAATATTTCTTAGATAATTTTACTAAGGGAAGTGAGAAATTTTTTTTATCGCAGCAATTATTCGGTGAAAAGCGGAACAGGTTCAATAATGGACAAAGGTTATTTATTCACGAACAACACTGAAACACAACATTGCAATGCATGAAAGAAGTGAACAGAAAAAAGCTCTTATAGACATTAACAACACAGAACAGCAAATTGTTAACAAACAACTGCAATTAATTATACAAAGCTCTTAGAGAGAGTTCGATGGAAATCAACACTCCAAACAAATGATTCTCTTAATTTCTCTCTCTCGATTGAATTATTTCTCATTTTGTAGCTCAATGGACTTAGAGTGTTCTAGAAGAAACTGGAGAACTCGAGACATAATGATGCTATCGCAAGAATTCCGAACATTTAAAATACTTCATTTTGACAACAATGTTACCAAATTTGTTTGAAAATCAACAAGTGGTCAACACGTTTGTCGCCAAGGTCGGAGGTTATTGAATTCAATTCAGCATCCATTAGAACTATCTGTAAAATGTTTTTCCTTACTATGATACTAAGTAAGAAGAAAAACAACTATTACAAATTTGTAACAATAATCTTTATGCCGTCAAACATATCAAAATTGCCAATAACAAAACTAATTACACTATTTAAGTAAATATGAAAAATCTAAAATACATGTTATTTTTTAAAAAATAATTTCATTGTTTTGTTCCAAGCTCCAAGGTTAAATCAATGATGCACCCTAATACACTTGCAAATGCAAAATAATAATGTCTCCGAAAAGAAACCCCACTACTACGTCTTCTTTAAAAGCAAATATAAGAAATTTAAAATCTTGTGCGTGTCTGATTTTTATAGAGTTTCAATCGTAGAACAAATAAATTAAATAAAGGAACTCTCCCAAGATTTTACATCTTCCTCTTCTAAGAAATATAATATGGTGAAGGAAACATACATTTAGATATTCACCTTTCAGATAAAACATGCTTTTCAATCCTAGGAGAAACAGACAAAAACTCATTCTATTCACTATCAACAAATACAAATCTGAATAAATAACTGTTCTTTATTTTAACATTTGAATAAATATTCACATTTTCCACGCTAAATCTGATCATATCAAAGTTGCCTATCTGTCGACAAAAACAATTTCTATTTAATCTACCATAAAAATACCTTCATTTTCAAGAAATAAAATATTATATAAATTCTTCCTATTGTTGAAAGATTTCGAAGATGTGTTTCTCTATCGTTAATAATGCGTAAATGTGAGATCATTTTTCACAACATGGTCGGAAGTATGACATTCCTATCTTCCTAATATGATAAGAATGAGAAATTGAAGAATGTTAGCACTTCAGTATAAATCGAATTTTCAGGAAAGCTATCCAATTTCTAAGAAATGTTCCCTGGGTGTCATTTATACAAACTCTGAAGACATTTCTTATATAATATTGGACATATACCGTAGATATATAAAGTAAAAAGAGAAATATAAGTCATAGGTGTTATAGTGTGTTATATCGTTTAGTAAAAAGAAGACCATAACAGGAAATAAAATTTCATAATACACTAATATTTCTTTTTTTGATGTAAAAGCATTCAGTATATATGCTATTCCAAATATTTTTCTTGGACTATTAGGATATTCCTATTGCCATATATTAAATTTTTTTCGAGTATTTTCTAATAAAGTAAATAATAGATGTTATTGTTTTGAAGAATTCTTAAGAATAATAAAGAGCTTTGGGAAACAGATTAGCTTTAACTAATATTTTCATCTTCTTTCTTGAAAAAATTGTTTTGTTACGAGCTGATAGTTTTAAATGAATGAAATTTATTCCATGAATATTAGGCCTAAAAACAGAAAACGTGTTTATGAATTAGAATATCATCAGAAAATTCACAAAAAATTACCTTTGAGGTCGTTTTGGATATGTTTACAAACTAGTGAGTCGCAGTAGAGTGATTCATTTACAATTCACATTGTATCGATATGCTGAACATATTGGCGGTGCTCATTCGTCTACTTTTATGTGCATATCGCGATTTTGTCGCATTCTTTATCCTTATTGGCACATATCTTTAATAATAATAGCAAGCGTTTAAAAAATTACTTATTATTAAGACGTATTTGGAAGACCAAGCTTCTCTGAGCAGTCTTTGTCCCTTTATACTCGTGTATACATAGGTACGAACCTTATATTGACCACATATGAATATTTTTCAATCTTACCTACACATGAACTGACCATTTAAGTAAAAAAATCATAATGCACTTAGTTTAACATGTAATTCATATTGGTTAATACAGTTGTTGTTATTGGTTGTGAGCCGAAATTATTCTTATGTGGATAATGTCATATAGTGAAATCTCACAAAATTTTGAGATATCAGTAGTTTATTATCCATTGTAACAATGCAAGTACCACAAACTTTTAAGAGATTGCGCTATATGACTTTGTCGCATGAGAGCAGACAGAAAAAGGCTCTAATAGTTATAAAAAGTTGTTTTTGTGTGCGTGCGTAAAATCACATTTCTGCAGGAAAGCCACCTATATAGATACAGTTAGAAAGCAAAATCTTATCTAAATATAAAATTTGATCCAATTCGTTAGAGATGTTTTTGAGATGCACGAAGTAAATAAATCTTTATATTATTTTTTTTATATATATATTCTAAATAATATGCAAGCATATTTCTGAAAAGTAGAATGCAGGTTTGAAGACATAGAAGACGTTTTGGATTTTTTATTTTTCTTTAATATCCATTGCGGGAAATCATAATTATTTACAGGCAGAGACGCGGACAAGGCACGTCCGCCACAGCGTGACACAAAGGCAGAAGTAAGGAAGGGAGGAAACAAATGATCACTAGTCTTATATAACATAGGATTTCTGGCCACGTGCCAACTGAATATTCGCGTTGACCTTTTCAAGGGCAACTGATATCGCAGTAATTTTTACACAACTTCAGTTGAATTAAAAGTGGAATGAGATGAGGAAATAAGAGGATGAAATTACTATGGGCTAAATTAAGATAAAGCTTTGGAAATTAATTTGGTTTAAATTAAGAGTTTAAAGTATCATTATATATATATATATATACACAAGAATCGCTCGTTTAAAGTTAAAAGATTACAAAATTTCATTAATCATTATAACAAATATAAGCGATTGATTTTAGATATACTATATTGCATAAATAAGTATGAAAAAGAGATAGCCTGGTGTTGTGAATATTTATGTGATAACAATTTGTAATTGATATTTTTCATAGGGATACAAGACAGATAAACTAATTTTTTTCATTCTTTACTTACAGAAATTAAAAATCTCAAATTTGCCAATATAAAATGCATAACATGTCTATATGATAAAAATAAGTACTTTCTTCATCCTGTTTTTAGTCAATGAAATATAAAATCTATTACGCTTTTTGACAATTAGTAGAGATACCAATTTTCCATCGTTATGAATAAGTATAACTCCGTTTAGTTATATTAACGTCCCGCTTTAAAGTAAGAATAGGTCTATTCTAGAATGGACCTCGTAAATTTGTACCGTGGTCAGATGACAAGGATGAGACCTGAGATGGAACCCATTCTCGAAACTTCCACATGACACTAGCAGGAGAGGGCATTTGGCCTCCAATGGATTTAATGTGCACCAGACTCCTTTCACGATGGTTCGGTAGAATCATATCACGAGTTTGGAGCCTTCCGATTCCTTAAGACCTTACCACTAGGTCACTGCTGCCCCCAAGAATAAATGTAGGAATATGAGATAAAGCAATGCAGTTTGCCTAAAGAGTGACATTGCATTTGGGTGATAAAAAGTTCGATACCATCAAACGAATTCTAGGGAATTGATAATACACCATTTGCAACAGACCATAGATAAAAGAAAAATGTAAATGATATATCTGCTCTTCTGGAAAGATAGGAAAATGTTCCAAATATTAACAAATAATAAGATTAATATCAGCCAATCTGAATTTGATACTTTTTAATGATTAAATTACTTTAATGATTACAGTTATTTTTACAGGATTAACTTCAGCAAACATATTTTAAGTAGAAAATCAATTTCTTTGTCACTATTTCGGTACCACAATTAAGAAATCCCACATATACTGATCTTTTAGTAAGATTACGTTTATAGATTACTAGGTTTCAAATGAAAGTAGAAAATAAATTCCCAATTAATTTAGTTTGGTAAAACTGTTTATTGCACCAGAAAATAACATTTTGGAAGCCCGAGAGTCTCGATTAGGAAAGGTTGCGGCTAAGAAATAAATCTGCTAGAGATAAGTGAAAGATAAGAAGATTTTGTAGCTAGGAAACAAGGAAGCGGGGAGATTTAATCAGTTATCTCGGCTTTCCTTTGATACAGGGAAGAAAACAGATAATCTTATGTTTTGTAGAATAATTTGTTTTCCCTTCGTCTCTCCATTGATATAATTCATTGATTATATAAATGGATAAAATATTTTCCATTTATCATATTCCATTTGTTAAAAGATTATGGAAACTAATGGTACTTGAATAAGAGAATTAAATTATATATATCTTATAAAAATTCTCATTCTATTTAATTACTACCAGATTAAACATAAATTATATGGCAGAAAATTTAACAAAGGAAATTAAGAAGAAATAAAGTTTTGAAATAAAAATATGAATAAATGAAAATTTGATTTATTTGAAAATCATATATAATGAAAAGTTCCTGATTATTAAAGTTTGCTCGTAGTTTTCTTCATCTACTTAAAATATTCAATTTCCTGCAACAAAAAGTTCTAAGAAGGAAATTATATATAAGATTTGCACTACAGTTATGAGTCTCCGCCGTTATGCAAATTCAGAACGTGGTAGCTTCTATAATCATAAAAATAGTAAAAGAACATTACATTAGAATAACCCTTAAAGTTTTTCTGACGACTTTTGACACATCCTGCACTTATCTTTTAGTTCAATATGCATGGATATGTTAAAAATATGAAAGGACATTATATTTCATCCGTTCATTTATCAAATATGAAAGTTTTTAGACACATATAAATTAGCCGAGCAGTTTCACAATACCATATATCATATTAATAGATAAACTTGTTTCAAGGAATAAAACTGAGCAAAGTACTTAAAAATAGCACATTAAAATTACAGAATTATTTAACAAAATTATATAAAATTAAACGAGATTTCAACAAAAATATAATAACTAAGCATATGCAACTAACAATAGAACGGGATTTCAATAACCTTTAATATTCCGCCAGGGTCGTTTAAAGTGTCAAATAAAATGTCAAATTCCGCCAGTGTCAAATAAAATATATAAAATAATTGTAATAAATAAATAACTGCAGCATTACTGTTCAGTAGGATTTAGTTTTAAAACTTTTTAATATTATTTCATGTAATTCTTATATATTATGACACTTTATATCATAAAAATTTGTAACAAAACAAATTACTTAATCTTGTAAAATGAAATAAAACAATAATATTCAGAAATATTAATATAATATGCAAAATCGTAATATTTTTGAGAATGCAAGTTTTGTAATCTTTATTTATCGTTTTTATGCATAATGTTTTGTACATACATCATTTGCAATGGATACAATTATATTCGAATTTTCCCCAATACCGAGCGATAAATAATCCAAAAGTTTATTGCTGCAAGGGCGCATTTCGAGCCGCAAATCTACCAGAAACATTACCATTATGCAGGTATCTATTCTGTGCCATCCCTAGCTACATATATATCAGGATTTACTGGAATATTATCAATATCATTTGCACTTTCTTCAGATTATTCGAAGTCCTTTCACGCAATTTATATCTTCATCGGAATCTAAATTAGAACAAGACAGCTCACCCCCAACCGACACATTCTCAGAAAGCTCTTTCAATATATTAGCGATTTCATCAGGGCTTAGACCTCTTCGATGACCCATCGTTTCAGGGCGTCTTCTCTGCACAAGGTTCGAAAATCGAATGAAATTTTTTTATGAGTATATATGCAAATGCTGCTTAATTGAACACTTAAACACAACAATTTTAGAATAATTGATTCATTTCGGCTGTGAACCTAATAATACTGCATTCAAGGTCAAACAAATGTGCGATAGTACTTTTGGAAGTTTGTTTTACTTAGTGAACTATCATTTGTTGATAGACAGCTATTTATAAAGATAAATTACCCTTCTTGTCTTCTTGCGTACAGCCGACCACCCCGCCACCACTGAACGTAGCAGTATCGACAGGATTTGTTGTGGCCGACTGCTATCTTGAGTATTGTCCATCCTTGCATTGACCGATTTGTCAAACTGACATTCTCCTCGAGGTAATTGGCCACAAAGTGGTCATTATTGTCCTTCTTCCTTATCTACAAACTCTCAAATAGTTGGTAAAAAACTGACAATTTTTGACATCATGCCCTTCAGAGTTTTAAGATTACCTGGTACCATCAGTACTGTACTTAAGTCATTATTTATAATTTTCAGATTTTTTCTTAACTCCGAGATTTCAATACATTCCTTTAAATAGTGGTAAACAGTACCGATTCCTCCACAAATGCATTTATTGTCCTGCATTCTTCCAAATCTTTGGAAATATGCAGGAAATCTCCCATGTCCTGATATAATTTGAATTATCAGTGGATGGTATCTTCTTATTTTTATTTCTGGATTAGGAATAAAATCGAAAGTTACTCTTCCGTTTTTGGACATATACCATCTGTCAAACCATTGCAGCTTTATTTCTTCTCTTAATTCCCATTTTAAGACACCACTTGATTTGAGGACAACCATATCAACATCCTCTTTCTGTGCCGCCAACTTTGCATATTGATCCGCCTTTTCATTACCATATATCCCAATATGGGCCTTAACCCAATTCAACTCTATCCACTTGTTAGTTTTTACACTTTTTATCTTTTCTTTTATCGTCCATATTTCCTTATTACAATTGTGAGATGATTGTATGGCTTGTAGGACTGAGAGAGAATCTGAAAAAATTGAGCACTTCTGTCCGTCCTCCACCCTTTCACAATATTCAATGGCCATCTTCAAAGCTTGCACTTCTGCCTGGAAACTTGTGGCATGGTTCGATAATTTCACAAGACTTTTATCGATCTCTTTCCCATAGTAGTATACTACTATTGCAGCTCCTACTTTATTTTCATCTTTTGAACCATCTGTAAAAATTTCTATTCCATCCCTATCTGGGATTTTAATTTGAAAACCGTGAATAAACCATTCTGCAGGATGTTGTTCGAATTTGTCAAAATACATCTCATAATCCTTTTTGCGGAAGCATTTGTTTCCTATTTTAACTTTATTACTAGAAGTTCTTATTTAAAATTTAGTGAAAATTTCCGTTGCTCTGAGGTCTATTGGCAAAATTCCCGTTATCACTTGAAGGGCTTCTGTAGAAATGGTTCTATAAGCCCCAGACATAATGATGAGAGGGCGCCGTTGGATTGAATTTAATGTTTCTCTGATTTTCTTAAGATTTAGCCTATGTCCCCATGCTCCGTGCCCGAAAAGAACAAATGGCTCAATGGCCCCAGTGTAGATTCTTCTTAGATGGTATTTCCTTTTCCTATAAAATTTATCCGCAACTGTCACTAGTTTATATGTTAATACATCCACTTTTTTCTTGACCTTATTAAAATGTGACGTAAATGTGAATTTACTGTCCCATATAACTCCCAAGTACTTAATTTGATTTGACACATTTATATTGTTATTGCCTATTTTTATGTTAGGCGGATCTGTTAATTTTAAACGTTCTCCAAATGTAATAGGCATTTGAATTGTTTTCCTTTCATTAAACTCAAGTTTATGAATTTTGCCCCATTTTACTAGCCTATGAATTATTTGTTTTCCTTTAATTTCCAGTTCATCTTTTGTTCTTCCCGAGATTATTAGTAGCACATCATCGGCATACGCCTGCATAAAGCAGTTCACTGGAAGATTGATTTTAAATGCAGAATTCATAACCAAGTTCCAGAATAACGGTCCGCTGCACGAGCCCTGTGGCACTCCTCTATCCATTATAAATTCCCAATTATTCTCTTCATCTTGTTAAATATATTGTCTTTCACTTAAGAAATCTTTAATCACTTCAAAAAGGTTGATCGGGAAATTCATTTTTATAAGAGCATATAAAATGCTTTTCCTCCATACTGGACCAAATGCTCCACCTACATTCAAAGATATAACTGTTGTTCTTAGTTTTTGATTCATCGCACCTTTTATTTTACTCCATAGTGCATTTTGTGCTGTTTCACAAGAGTGATTATATCTAAAACCATATTGATCAAGATGTAGTCTATTTTGTGCCGTTAATAAGTGCTGTACTCTTCGAATTATCAGTTTATCCAAGATTTTACTTGCTGTCGTTGGCAAACAAATCGGTCTATAGGATTTAGGATCCTCTAAGTCTCTATTAGTTTTAGGAATTAAAATCAGTTTTTCTACCTTTCACCGATTAGGGAACCCACCTAATTCTAAGCACTTATTGTATACTTCTAAAAGTATGAATGGGTTCTTTCTCTTAATTTCAGCAAGCATCTCCATTGGGATGTTGTCTAATCCAGGTGTTTTCTTTTTAGCCATTTTATTAATCGTTGTTCTTATTTCATTTATTGTGAATATTTTATCTTTTTCTTTTGTTTTATATTCCTTAATACTTTCCCTCATTTTCTTCTTATTTTTATTTTCTTGTTGGAACTGTTACTGTTTGAAAAGGCATCTTACAATAGTTTCGATAGTTTCTTTTGTATTTTTGGTTTTTGTACCATCCTGTTTTTTGACACCGTGCAAAACTGTTTTCCTTTTCATTTTATCTGCTGCTAATTTATAAGGTAGCTCAAAAGGGTTCATTCTCGTTATTTCGCTACATAACTTTTCAAAGCATTCAACACTTTTCTTTCTTAACATCCCTCTGTATATTGATTCATTCTTTTTATAAATTTGTCTTCTCTTCATTCTCTCTTCAGTGTTTTTACATCGTTGGTATCTATGCCGCAAGGCTCTTGTCAGTTTTCTTTGTTTCTCCAGTTCAGTGTCCCACCAGGGGACTCTGAGATGATTTGTCTCTTTACTGTTCGATCTTTGGCTAATTCCTTGAATGAATTCTGTAAATTCTTCTACCCATACTTCTAAATCTTTTTTAGTCTTTATCCTTTGCATTGTTTCTCTTATATCAGCATATTTTTCAGCCACTTGAAAACTAATTTTTCGAATTTTCCACTTGCTTAATTTAAATCTTTCTGCTGAAACAACTTTGCCACCCATATTAATTTGAAAATCCAAAAAGCCATGGTCACTCAAAGTACTTTGGATTACCTTCCAGCCCATTACTTTGTCATGCAGGTCTTTAGTTGATAAGGTGACATCAATCCAGCTTCTTCCACGTGCAGATTGAAACGTTGGCAATGAGTTTGGATCATTCCAAATAACAAGGTTCTTCTTAAAAATGAATTCTATAAACGAGCCGGCTTCATCTTGTTGTCTATGATCGGGAATTTCATTTCCCCACAGTCGACTATGAAGATTGAAATCTCCTCCAATAAGTATGGATGATGTCCCCAACTGTTCAAACAGATTTCCAAGTTCTCTGCAGATTTCTTCTTTATTGTGAGTCGGTGAGAAGTATGCCGATACCATAGTAATTTCACTATTTCCCACTGATAAATTGGCTGCTACTATGTTTTCGCTAGTAAATCTTGTCAAAACAGAAATATCTTGGTTTCTTACTGCTATAATCGCCTTCCCGTAAGGGTGAGAAATTATTCTCCATCCTAGGGGAAGTCCTATTATTTTTCCTTTCATTGTATATGGTTCTTGTAACAAGTAAACATCTGGAATATTGTCCCCAAACAAATTTGGGAGTTCCTTTGTTGCATATTTACCCCGACCTATATTATGTTGAATAACACGCCAAGAGTAATCATTGAAAGGCTTATTATACATAGTTCGTCTGTTTAATCAACTGATCTCTCTCCCTGATAAATACAGGGCAATGCTCCGATGTTGCAATATGATCCGTTCGAATCATAATCTTTGTTCTTTTGCGATATTCTTTACAGTTTCTGCATTCTGGATTTTGCTTTGTGCAATTTTTATAGTTATGCATTTCCAAGCACTTGGAGCAGCTATCTTCTTTTTGCATACATTTAGATCGAACATGCCCAAATTTGAGACATTTGAAACATCTAAGGGGTTCCACAAATTCTCTAAATCTATACGATCCGAAACCACACTGTAATCTTGCTTTATCTTTAATTATTCGGAACGCTTTGGGGTCCAAACTTATAACCCAGTGAGACGAGCTGCCTCTTCCTTTTTTCCTAAATAGAACCCGCATATTCCCTACTATGTCATTGCTTAGCTTGATTTGATTGAGAAAATCCAATTCCTCCTCCTCCCTGGGTCTCTCACTCTTTTCCACATCATATATAATGATTTGAGGCAATCTTATCTGTGGAGTAGTAGCCTTGCATACATTTTGCAAATTTGTATGACTGTTAATAGCATCTTTTAACTTTGTTACCATTTCCGGTGTTTCAACTTGAATCAGAACTCCATTTCCCATTGCTGGCTTCAAACCCATAATTTTAATTTCCATCCCCTTTGGGCTGATATTCTCTTCTAATGTCTTTCTCATTTTAATCGATGAGTCTATTGACTCTGTAATTGGTCTAACTACCAGTGTAGGCAGGTTTGCTTTAGGTCTTAGCAATGGTGTTGTTTTATTATCGTTTTCATTCGCGTTAGTTATTTTTTGTTGAATTTGATTCCTTTCTTCACCCAACAGCGTTTTAGAGGCTTGGATCCTTCTAATAAACGTTAAACCTGGTTTTAATGGAATTTGTTTTCCCGCTATGCCATCACTGTTAAGATTTTTCACCACATTTGCGAATGTTGGTCCATGATTATCATCTGTTGAATTCATTTTGGTTGCTGAAGGATTTGACAAAACTTTCAAAAATAAGTCTCTCAATTCTTCAGCCGCGTTACCTTCAATCCTATATTTACTGATAATATTTTCAAATGTTTCCAATATTCCCAGTGGTCCAAAGGGTTGCTTATTTTCCTCTGGTATTTCGTTTTCACTTGCATCCACATTCTTTGCTTTTTTAGCATTTGCAATACCATCATTTCTTTCTTTCTCTTTGCCTTTACGAGGAATGCACGGTCTTTTATCTTTAGGGAGATTTTCCCCTGTTTTCATTTTTACATTTTTCTTTTTCCGTTTTGTGGCCATTTGTATTTTGCTGTCCGTCTGCATTGACGGTTCAATTATCTCATTTGAATCAGAATCCGATGATTTTTTAAAGTCTTTATATGTCAATCCTTTAAATCCTTTAATTGGAGTTGGTGTATCGGGGATTATCATTCCCGCTCCTTTTGGTGAGTAAAATAAATTCTCATCATCAGTTAGAATATCGCTATCATCAGCAAAGTGTTCCCTATCCGTCTTGTTTATGTCTGATTCCATTTTTTTTCCCACAAAGTCCAAATTTCTAGTGCAACAGAGAGTAAAGCTTAAGCAAGCTTTTGACGAAATGTTTGGAAAGCTTTCCCAATTTTAAATTTGAATTATTAGAAAAGAATGTAAAAAAAACTGTCCAAATAAAATCTCAATATTTTTTTTTTTGCACCAAAAGACTATCAAAAGTGTAACAAGAATTTCTTCTAATTAGATGCACTAAAGAGAACTGATATTTTCCAAACAATTTTGTAGCCAACTAATATTCAACACATTTATGGACACTTTCCATAAATTGGAATTTAAAATGGGTAAAAAAATCACAAAATAAGAGTCTGCATAATAAAGAAATCTTTCGATACAGAAGAACAATATCCGAGTCCTGCAAATAGTTCATGCACTGAACGCAGATATCGATAGCAGTTTCTAAAATGGTAAACAAACAACAAAATGGCTACCCAAACAAGTGGGCGTTTCTGCCACAACTACACTTCAGAAAGTCAAAAACTTCTAAGATGCTAAAGAATTTTGGAATAAAATTCAAAAACCTGTTACTCCAGGGTTTCAGCTACACTTGATCATCACATTCAACAGAAATTATCCATCATTTTTCATTTTATAGCCATATTTTGAAGAGCACAAGAAAATATCAACCACGCCGATCACTGCGGAGATAAATTACCCTCGTGTCGAAATGACAACAGCGGAAGTTCTTGGTATATTTAGTTGTAAAATCTCACCTAATTTACTTAGAACCACAAAACATTTTCTTTAAACATCATGGAAAATGATTAAAAGTCGCTTTCAAATTCCCTGCTAAAAGGCGAGAAGGGGAATAAACTAAACAGGCACCGGCGTCCAATCGACACTGACGGACGTTCTTGTGCCAAGGAATAGTAAATTAAAACATAAATCTAATATTCGTGAAACAGATTTGGACTACCTCATAAATAAAGTTTACCAGAAGTTAATATATTTCTTAAAAATTATAATATTATGATGAAAGCATATAAGCCAGTTAACAGCTACACTACCTGAGCAATTGCTTTTGTATCGTGGTCATGTTACTGGGCTGCGAGCCACTAGGTCCGAGGTTCTATCCTCCCTCATATCAATCCACCACAATATAATCCACTCCACACCATTCACATTCCTGTAAATACTAAAACTTGATGTCGAGATGCTGAAAACGGAAAAGACGTTGACGGCTTTTGTGAGATCTTCCTCATCTACCCACATTTTAAAATTATCAAGTCCCAAAATATTTCTTGTTTTTCTTAAAATTGAATAATATATACAAACTGAATAACAACGATAAAAGAGAAACAATCCCTTTCTAAATCTAAACCATCCGAATCTCAATCCATTACTAAATCTATTTTTGTTAAATATTCCAAAATATTTATAATTGAATTACTTATTTACTTTGAATCACTATTGTCTATCATTTGTTGATTCAATCGTAAATTTTTCAATCAGAAAATAATTTTAAAATTTTCAATAAGTTAATCGATTTTTTTTTCTGTTTTTTATATTAGCTTTACACTGAAAAATGACTATCATTTAACGAAAAGCCAGCTTATTTTCACGCAATTGAACTAAAAACCATGGTTAAATAATAAAATATAAAGTTTGAAAGAAAATCTGATGCTAAGAGCAAAATTTCTCGTTGATATGTCGTTCAAATTTGGTAAGAATAGGTACATGTGTCGTTTTAGTTGTGATCATAGTCATCTGATCGTGGTTCAAAATCACGATATCCGACACAAAATAACCTTCTTGTATGTTTTAAAATGAAATATGATCTAATTCATTTAAATTTAGCTTGACTACCATTGTACTTAGTGAATTTAATTTTATTATGTCAATCTATTTATAATTATGCACCTTCCTTGCTTTGGTCATATTGACTTCAATTTGTCTAAGCTCGTTCTAGTTTTTTTTTAAACGATCCAGATTTGTTTTTCGTTACCAAAACTATTCGTTCATTTCAACGAAACTATAAAATTAGACATAAATTCATAAACAATGTGCTATTAATAAAGATTTCAATCAATACGATGAAGTTAAAATTTTCCAAGATCTTAAATAGTGCATCCCAAATACTAGAATGTTGAAAAATATTTTTATCAGCATGCTTGCTTTATTCATTCATTTTTTTCAACATGCTTGTTGAATTCATTCACTTTTATTGGCATGTTTGTTATTGTATTCATTCATTTTTATAAGCATGTTTGTTTGCATTCATTCATTTTTATCAGCTTGTTTACTTTATTCATTCGTTTTTATCAGCATGTTTGTTACCCTACTTTATTGTCAGCATGTTTTTGCATTCATTGGTTTTTATCAGCATGTTTGCTGAATTCATTATTTTTATCAGCATGTTTGCTGCATTCATTCTTTTTTATCAGCATGTTTGCTGCATTCATTCGTTTTTATCAACATGTTTGCTGCATTCATTCTTTTTTGTCAGCCTGTTTTTGCATTCATTGGTTTTTATCAGCATGTTTGCTGCATTCATTCTTTTTTATCAGCATGTTTGTTGCCTTCCTACTTGTTTATCGTCATGTTTGCTGCATTCAGTCGCTTTTATCAACGTTTATTTTCCGTATATGATGCTGTTGGTCATGCTCACTTAATATATGCGAACTGTGCCGTACTATCTTAATGTTAGAATCAAGTGCACATTTCATATGGGAAATAATAGAACGATGTAATAGCACGGGTTAAGGTATTGCGTAATTAAATGCCTCTGACAGATGAACAGTGGTGGCCAAACGTGTGGACATTTTTTTAAAGTTTCATGTTTTTCAACTTTGCGTGCTTGTAGAATATACTAATTTTAACTTAAATACAAATGTTTATATATCAAATTAAAGGCAATTTAATGTAAAATTTAATAACAAAAACAATATTACAATATCTGTATTACAAAAACGTTACGCTCATTTTAGTAAGATCCATCTTAGATTTGCATTTTTTTAAAGTGATACTTACACAATCAATACTTAGTAGGATAACCCTTATTTTTTAAGACAGCTTCACAGCGTCTTTTCATCGAGTGAACGAGTGTTTGGAGTTCATCTTGCGTAATAACATGGTGCCAAGAATCAATTATAGATTCAATAAGTTGTCTTTTATTGGATGGACGTTTTTTTTCGTACAAGAATTTTCAAACGTCGCCGCAAATTTTCAGTTGGATTGAGATCAGGGCTGTTTCCTGGCCATGGTGATACATCTATGCCTTTATTTTGAAACCATGCTTTGCATAATTTTGCTGTGTGGCATGGAGCTGAATCCTGCTAAAAAATAAATGGTGCTTTGTTCGGGAAGAAATCCCTGATGGATGTTATCAATTTTGGTTCCAGGACAGTTTCGATGTATTTTTTGGCATTCAGAATGCCATCAAACACTTGAATTCGGCCCACACCATCTGCAGATATACATGCCCAAATCATGGCATTTGTTGTTGTTTTTATAGTTGCTTCAATGCAATCAGGATGAAGCGCTTCAGCTACTCTACGTCTCACGTATTTTCTACCATCGCTACCAAAGAGCGATATTTTAGTTTCATCGCTCCAGATTACTTGTTTCCATTGATTTTCTGACCATTTAATGTGTTCCTTTGCCCACTTAACTCGTTTATCGCGTTGTTTTTTATTTAAATATGGTTTTTTTCCTTGGAATTCTAGCTTTTAGTCCAAACCCTGATAACCTTCTTCTTATTGTTCTTGAACTTACTGCAATACCCGCTGCATTCATTTCACCTCTAATGGCATCTGATGAAATTTTTCTATCTTGAGGGCATAGCCGTTTAATTTTTCTATCGGCAATAGCACTTGTGCATTTTTTTCGGCCTGATTTGGCCTTATTTTCAACTGATTTCGTTTTTTCATAACGTAAACAGAACTTTCGTACACCAGAACAAGTCACTGAACCACCAACTTGTCTTGCAATTTCAGCATAAGAGAGGCCATTTTCTCTCAACATGACAATTCGGCTTCTTTTTGTAGATGTTCAATCAGTTCTTCTTGCTGGTGACATTGTTTAAAATTATTTAATTAAAAAAAACTTAAAATATTCAAAAACAGCAATACTCTATTTAATTGTACAAGTATGCATCATTTCGCAAAATATTTCCACAACAACTCTTTTACCATCCAAATAACCTAAACTATAGTTAGAGACATTTGATTGGTCCTCAGAACAGTTTTGTGATTGGCTAGTACGCTTTTATTACAAAACACGTCATTATTCAAAACGATTTATGTTTGTTTGTTCTACTAAAATGAGAGTAACTGGTTTTGTAATACAGATATTGTAATACTGTTTTTGTTATTACATTTTACATTAAATTACCTTCAATTTGATATATAAACATTTGTATTTAAGTGAAAATTAATATATTCTACAAGCACGCAAAGTTGAAAAACATGAGACTTTAAAAAAATGTCCACACTTTTGGTCACCACTGTACTTTTTAAGCAACCGTGCATGCATTTAACTTCTTTAAAAGAAATCTCATATCACAAGAAATGAAAGATCTTAAAGAAATAAATTGTTGTAAAATTAATAAAATTAAATCTCTAAATATTCGCTACACTTTGATGTTAAATTTGTTAAAATAATTTGTTGAAATAACCATGAGTATTAAGTTATGAATAATGAACTCATTAGAATTTAAACGCAACCAATATTCCCATCAAGAACACGCAATTAGCAAAGTTTTCTACAGTTACATTTATAAAATGATACAAGAAAATCCCATAGATAAATGGAGTAAACTGAATTTGCAATTTACATGGATATTAAAATGATATAGAACGAATCTATATCTACCTTAGAATTTTTAAGTGAAACTATTTACATGCGGTTTCAAGAACATCCTCAAGTTATACTGAAGAAATTTCAAAAAAATAAAAATAAATTAAAGAGTATTATACATACTCGACAGACCATACGAAAATTATATACATTGCTTTGTGTTTTTCCTTCTCTTATATTTTCCCTTTTACTTCTTTTTCTTACATTTAACATGTTTTCAGCCTTGCCTCTTATTTAAAGTAAGCTTGTACTTTTAAAATAAAAATAATCAAGATCGCGACCTTATTCGTAAATGCGTTAATTTGGTTGAGATTTTTTTCTTCTTTTGTGCGAAAATTACTCTTCCGTGCTTTAAACAATAATTGAGGCAAATTGTTTAGATCCTAAGCAAACTGTTTCCAAAAAATACTTGTAAAAATAGTTTATCTTTTGGTTGTTCTATGGGTTGGTCTTTTGTCTGAACTAATGGAGGTTTATGGTCTCGACAACAATGAAAGAGTTGGCGGAAAAATGCAAAGAAAAAGCTGGCGAGACAATAAACAACAAAGGAAATCCATTTTACATACACTTGAATTGAGCCCAGAAACAATTTAAGAAAGAGATAAAAGCTGTGGATCGTGCTGGAACATTCCGTTTCATGGAATGTGTAAAAGTACCTTTTATTTTCATTTGCACGAATGGCGGGATTAGGAACTGGAAATGGTTCTCCCACATACTGCTCTTTGTTGTGTGCTTATTTGAAACTGATCGGATAAAAATAATATCGGATTGTGAAATTCTTTCTATTATTTACTTAAGTGTAGATGTTCTTGGGTATATAGTGCTTTAAATTCATTTTTAGAAAGTTATAATTTACATAAAAAAACATATTTATTAGAAAATACGAAATTTTAGTGTTATGAAAATAATTTTATTTATGCATAGTTATGATAAATTTTTAACTGTAAAATCAAAATTTTGATATAAACTCTGAAATTGTCATTAATGCATTTTCATAATAAGACTTTCATGTGACCTTCCAATGAACATGCTGTTTATAACAACATGAAAAGTCTTGCATATTTCTTGTATTCTATTCTGAAATTTAAATTTTTGAGAGGCTAATTATAAAAATCAAGTTGTTATTGGATGAAGGTTGATACATATAAAGGTTAATAAGTAAGGAACTTAAACAATGTGTATTTGAAAATTTATGGATATAATATGATCATAAAGCAAAAAACAATGCAAATTGATCAAATAATAGCCGAACGGCGTGAAAATAAAATAAATTATCAATACTCCAATTAAAATATTTGCTTTTGTAGCACAATTGTAAGTTTTGCAGTTTTCCGTTCACATGCACTTGTTTATGTCCTTTGAATGGAATTCGTTTACAATTTGATAGAAGTTTATAAATTTCCAAAAAAGACCACATACAAAATTCCACCTTTCTAACTTAAAGCCTGTTTGAGGCATAACATATGGACAGACCGAAAATTAGACATACATTTTTCTATAAATATGTTTTCCGGAAGGGACGAGGGCTACAAAGAAAAGATTTATCAAAATCTCGAATTAGAAATATTTGACGATAATACTATCTCTCTTTGACGATAATACTATCTCTTTTTGACGATAATAATATCTCTCTTTGACGATAATACTATCTCTCTTTGACGATAATACTATCTCTTTTTGACGATAATAATATCTCTCTTTGACGATAATACTATCTCTCTTTGACGATAATACTATCTCTCTTTGACGATAATACTATCTCTTTTTGACGATAATACTATCTCTTTTTGACGATAATACTATCTCTTTTTGACGATAATAATATCTCTCTTTGACGATAATACTATCTCTCTTTGACGATAATACTATCTCTCTTTGACGATAATACTATCTCCCTTTGACGATAATACTATCTCTTTTTGACGATAATACTATCTCTTTTTGACGATAATAATATCTCTCTTTGACGATAATACTATCTCTCTTTGACGATAATACTATCTCTCTTTGACGATAATACTATCTCTCTTTGACGATAATATTTAATCTTGTTTAAAAAATTAGTAGCTTATGACGCGCTCTGTTAATTATCCTGTCGATAGTTTGATGATTGTATTTCATAACTATATATAAATTAGTATGTGATTTGCATAATTTATTTCTGGGTTAGAAGAAAAGTCACTAAAAACATTTCAAATTATTTGTGAGTGATTAAATCTCGCCTCCTGTTTCATCTTGATTCTAAGATGGAGGACACTCAATAGTATCGTTTTCATTCTAATCTTTTCTTTGGCACTTTTGCTGCTCGTTTTCATTGATTATTTTGAAAGATACACAATTCCAAACGCATTGCATGACAATTGTAAGCGCGCCTTCGTACACAGATAACTAGGTAATAAAACAAATTAATTAATGTAAATTTCTAAGAATTAATTAATTTAAAAATTTATAAAAAACATAAATATATTATACATAAGATACTTAGTATGTGTAATGAAAGTATTTTTTTGCTACACAATTTACCAGTTAAAGAGTTAAATTTAATTTCTTTGTTAAAATAGAAATCTAAGTCAGTTATTTCGTTGTCTTTAATTATTTTTAAACGGGGATATCTGGATTGCGGATTCCTTTTATTTTTATCACGGTAATCCAGATAATCAGAATTTGGGTAAATAGAATTCCACTTTACTTTTAAGTCATTAAATTTAGAATTTTCTAGCAAAATAATCATTTACATATTCATTAGAACTAGTAATTATAATTATAAAGGAAAATCTATTGAAACTAGATAGTATATTATAAAATAGAATTTTCATCCATAAGTTACTCTGAAATAATTTGGGAAGGGAAATTATTACGAGTATCTGAAAAACAAATCTATGATTTCAAAGTATTAAAGATATAGTTAGTTTCAAAATATACAGCTTATAATGTAAATCTCAAAATTTCAAATCATTTAAAATTCATCATCAAGCATCTTGACGTCAGTAGAATTTTATAAAAAAGACTTTTAAGCATTGTTCTCAAGTAATTAAGTATTCATCTTCCTTTTATTAGAGAAATGAAGCCTGAAAATGAATATGCTAATCTAAATTTAAAATATTCCTTTATAATTCAAAACAAAAGGATACAAGTTTTTCTTTTTTACAAAGTGACACTGATCCCTTAAAAATGTAGATGAGTATGAATAGGGTAGATTATTTTCTTCATTTTAAGCTTCCGTAATTAGATAATTGCTTTTACATCTTCAAGGAAAAAATTTAAATTAAAAGTTATCGTGGGGTTTAAAATATAAGAAAAAAATAAAACCCACGGAACATTTTTATCAATTAACTTAACAAAAAAATGTTTACACCACCTTATGTTTCCACTATAGTAACCCCAATTTGTTTAATGACTTAAAAATATGGCATTTTACTTTATTACTTTACTTTAGAAATACGCAGACATTTAATAGATATCGTTTTACTGCTTCATTTACGATCGAAAAATGAGTATTAGTTTCCATCTAATGGAGGTATCCTAGGGGGAAGGAAAATAGATTACTTGCCAAAGATACGAAATTTTTTATTAAATAAAAAAACCCTAATTAAAAAAAAGTTTTGTAATTATACTGTAGAATGGTGCGTTTTTAAAAAAATTCCGAACTCTGCTAATGTATGTAAATTACTCTCGTTTAAAGAAGCTAATTAGATTTAGGATTTGACATATAATAAAACAACTATCAAACTTAGAAGGCATTGAAATTGTTTATACTCATGAGTACATTATTTTAATAGGTGTTTCATTTTAATTTAACATGTCTATTATGTGAGTCTCTGATTAAAAAAACAGTAATTTGATATTGTTAAGGGCCTATTTATTTCTTTTGGCTTCGTTATTTAATTTAAATATTTTTTTACGTTAAAGCTTACAGCAAGGGAGATAGACTCAAATATTAGCCCAAACCAAACAAACAAGGTATCCGCTTATTTGGACCTCAAAAATAAAATCTTTATAGAAAAGTACAGTACACACAGTATAAAAGTACACACAGTATAAAGAAAGAATGAGAACAATAGTAAAGTTAATTAACTGGCCTTTCTTTTCCATTACCCTATTTTTTACTTCAAGGGTTATTTTGCCCCTTGTGATTGCTTTCAAAATTGATAATGGTGAATATTTAAAGATCAATGGAATATCAATAATTATCTCTTTAAAGAGAAATTTATATTAATTAAATAAATAGAGAAAATGTTAAAACCATTGAAGGCGAAATACAGAATTAAAGGCAAAAATTACAGAATTTTGCCTTGAAATTGGTACAGCTCTCAAATTTGATTCCTAAATATGAATATGTTGATATATTGATTAGATATTCATGAAGAAAATTGATGATAATGAAGTAAACCTTTCTTCAGGAATTGATTACCATAGTTTCAATACGGTGAGATACTGATTATATATCCATGGAGAAAATTGATGACAAAGAAGTATCCTTTTTACCAAGGATTGATTACCTCAATTTGAATATGGTGAGATATTGATTAAATATCTACGAATAAAATTGATGGGAAAGATGTAAACTTTCTTCCAGGATTGATTACCTCAATTTGAGTATGGTGAGATAATGATTAGGTATCGATGAGAAAACCTGATGGAAAAAAAAGTAAATTATATTCCGGGATTGATTACCTTAATTCGAATATGGTGAAATATCAATGAGATATTCCATGAAGAAAATTGATGACAAAGAAGTAAACTTTCTTCCGGGATTGATTACCTCAATTTGAATACGGTGAGATATTGATTATATCTATGATGAAAATTGGTGGAAAAGAAGTAAACTATATTCCGGGCATTGATTAACTCATTTTGAATATAGTGAAATATCGATTAGATATGAAGAAACTGATAACAGAGAAGTAAACTTTCTTTCGGGATTGATTATCTCAATTTGAATATGGTGAGATGCTGATTAGGTATCCATGAAGAAAATTGATGGAAAACAAGTAAACTATGTTCCGAGCATTGATTACCTTAATTCGAATATGATGAAATATCGATTAGATATTCAATGAAGAAAATTGATGACAAAGAAGTAAACTTTCTTCCGGGATCGATTACCTCAATTTGAATATAGTGAGATACTGATTAGATATCTATGAAGAAAATTGGTGTAAATCAAGTAAATTGTCTTCTGGAGATTAAAAATCCTGATTTTTAATTTTTTACACTTATTTTTTTAAAATTCATGTGTAATTACTCATTTAATGGTTTTTAATTTCATTCTGATATTTTTTCTTCCGTTCACATAAATATTCTTGTAATATTCTCTGAAAATCGAATGGATTTGAATTACTTTAGTTTTTTTTTCATTCGATTGTTTCTTATACGAGAAGTAGATAATTTTAATACGTTTTATTCAATGATCTTGTCCTCCAAAGATAGAGTGGAGAATGGACATATTTTCTGTGACAGCATATGCACGTTGCATATTATCCTCAGCCTTCATTTCTGGTATAAAACAACCATTTCAGCACCAACCAATTTTATTCTTCTTTAAATTAAGCTAAGACGTTCACTAAATAATGATTAGAGGGCATAATTTAATTCGTCTGGTTCAATGGAAGCAATGATCTATTTCCCAGAAAATAAATTACACATTTTTTTCCCTTCAGTGATTAACGATTTTCTGTCTTCATTCTTAAATATCTTCTGCTTTTTTTAGGAAACTCTCTGTGCTAGGTTTTTTCACTTAATTTCAAATACGCCAGCAAGTACTGATTATTCGAATATTGGTATCCAAGTTTTTTCCCGTAAAAAAATGTTGAAAATGACAATTGAGTACAACAAAATTATGAGTCGATAATCAATTGAATTTGTTGATTGATCATTCTTTGCTTATAAATAGACTAAAAAGAAGAAGAGGAAAAAAAAAACTAATTTGAATTTTAAGTATGTACTTACTTTTAAGGCTTAAACATATCGGCATTCACTTTAATTTAATTTCATTTATTACATGTATATAATGGTGTAATTTTGTTACCGATTTGTTATTTACTTCTAATTTAAGCATTGGAATTCCAATACTGGTTTTTAAAAAAACCAGCATGGAATGTCATTTGATATGAAAAAAATAATGACTGAAAAAAAAATGTTTTTGCTTTTTTATCGTTCATTGTTTATATAAAAAAAGTTTAGAATTTCAAATACGTAAGTATTTTTAAGACTTCAATTTTTCACTGTACAATTTAATTTCTTTCATTTTAACGTGTCTTATTTTACTATTCATTTTTCATTTTCTTTTTAATGATTATATTTTTAAAATTTTGTATATTTATATAAATTTTGATTGAAATGCAATATTTTAATACTTTGTGAACTTAATGATCAATGATTCAATCAATTTAATTAAATAATGATTTCATAGATGGGTAATCAGATTGAGAATGCAAAATATTTCATTCAATACCATTTAATATTTTTATGAAGTAAATATCAAAGTGAAGAAAGTAATCGAATTAAAAAAAAATCTTACTTCTTTTAACTTACAACGATTGTTTAAAAAAGTGTTTTTATATTATGCTTATGAAATTTAGTATTGAAGAGTTTCAAATTTTCAATTGACATAACCTGTTTATTTAAAACTGAAGAATCAAATATCTAAACAACATAAATATGTAAAAGCGATACGATATAGATACTAAAATTTTGTCATTTTTTCCCCATATGGAGTTTTAAAATGGTCATTTTAATATATAATTTTACTATGCATATTTCTTCGAATTGCTCATTATATCACGCTCCAACTGATGCATAGATTTACTTCATTCAAAGAACAATTATATTAATTTATCATTTCGCAATTCCTTTTATATTTTCTAATTTCATATCATTAGCAAAGGAATAAAAGAGGGGAAAATCTGCTCTCTATATGGCATTATAAATAGATGCAATCTTTTTTTTTTTTGCAGATGATGCAATCTTATTCTTTAAGCAAATAAAAAAGTTATTTTTTTATACTTTGCTTCATTTATAGATTAAGGGCTTGCGCATCCTTCATTCTTTACTCAATTTTTTTATAGCCCTGTTGAACTTGTATGCATTGCACATTTCCTTTCTCATTTATTATATGTTTTTTATTGGAAACTGGAGGGATGAAAGTTCGAAACTTTATTCCTCTGAATACCAAACCTGATACACATTAAATCTATCGGGGTTTGGTCAAAATTGTTTCCAGATTGTGTGGAGCGTACGTCGTACGTTTTGAGTTGGAGGAGGATAAATGCTACTCCTCCTTGATGAATTTTTCAACATTATAAATTCCCCCCCCCCGAAGATATCAATCACGTTCCTTCGATACAGTAATTAAATATGACTAAATTATACTAAATTATACTTCCTGTATTATCTATTTCCTGTTTGTTTAGTCTATGAAAACTCAAAATAGATAATATATTCATTCATATCGAATTATTTTTAAAGTACTTCTTTCAATAGATTTATTTTCACGTATTAAAATATTTGCTAAAATTATTATTTAAATTCTACCAAGTAATTTTGGAAAAAAACAATACAGCACAATTTGCATGCTCTAAAGAAATTACCATCCCTTAATTATTGGAAACTAATTTTTTTCTCATTTTTTGTTTTTATAGATATGAGTCTATTTCAAAAAATAAAATAGATAATAGTTGATTACTGTAGATAATAGTTCATTATTGTAGAAAATAATAAATTATTTAACACATAATTAAAATGACAATTTTGTTAAGCGTTTATTTCCCAAACGCATGGTAAAAGCAGACAAATTAATTTTCTATACAACAAAAAGCAATGATTTATTTATTTATTTCTACTCAGAACCCCTTATAATTGGAAATGTTTTGTAACAGATAAATAATGTTTTTGTTTATATTGTGATGGAGGTTCCAATATGGAGGTTCGTCTGGAGTTTGAAAAGTAAATAAAGGTGACTCACTTATTGGAATTCTCAGGATTTCTTTTAAGAAATAGAGAATTATTATTTTTTTCTACTAATTATAGATAATAATAGATTATTTAAAACATAATTAAAAGGACAATTTTATGAAGTGTTTATTTCCCAAAGCAGACAAATTAATTTGCTACACAACAACAAACAATAATTTATTTATTTATTTCTACTCTGAATCGCATATAATTGGGAATGTTTTGGAACAGATATATATATAGTGCTTTTGTTCGTATTGTGATAAAATAATAATTGCTTTCCAATATGGAGGTTCGTCTGGAGTTTGAAAAGTAAATAAAGGGGACTCATTTATTGGAATTCTTAGGATTACTTTTTCGAAATAGAGAATCTACAAATGAATCAAAAATTGTGCCATCGAAATAGTGTTTCGGAGAAAGTAAATAATTCAATTTGGAGTTTTAGTTTTATTGACATTTTGGAACATTTAGTAGCGATTCATCCAGAGATATATCGCGATCTATTCTTTGATTTCTTGTTTACTTGCAAAGGATATCTGATAAATAACTTTTGTTATGTTTATAATCAATATACTTACTTTTCAAAAGTATTTCAGTTGATGATTTCTGCCTTAGGGTTATACTCTTGAACGCTCTCTACGATATTTATCTATTTCATTCTTTTTAATCGATTGGACTTTTTTTTATAAAAGTCACAATCATTTAGTGGCTTTATAATTTAACAAATCAATTTCCAAGAAAACTTTAGGATTTTTCTTCTTTCCTACTTGTGAACAATACAGGAAAGCAAATAGTGAAAAAGATTTTGTATTCTACTATTCATATAGAAATTTGTTAAATCTTTTTTTTCGTTTTCAATATGAAAGTAGTTTGAAAATATTAGATTTTTTTGGAAACATTAATTTATTTTCACATTCTCTTTTCAATGTTGATTTGACAATGTGTCAACATAAATAAAATCTATCTAGTTGTAAACAATATTTATCTCCCTACTAATAAAGAGGAATTTGTATGTGTGTTGATTTTCTACAAGTTACACAATTTTACCTGAAGCTAATAAATTTGGCACGTATATTTCTTGGAGGGTGGAAATGTGCACCTTGAGACGATTTTTTTTTGAAATTTTTATTAATTAAAATTTAAGCTGAATTTTAGTGTTTTTCGTGATATCTTTCAAAAATATTATTGCAGAAAATAATCATACCAATTTTTAATTGTTGATTTTCTACAAGTTGCACAATTTGACCTGAAGCTAATAAATTTGGCACGTATATTTCTTGGAGGGTGGAAATGTGCACCTTGAGACGATTTTTTTTGAAATTTTTATTAATTAAAATTTAAGCTGAATTTTAGTGTTCTTCGTGATCTTTCAAAAATATTATTGCAGAAAATAATCATACCAATTTTTACCAAATATTATTGCATACCAATTATTATTGCAGAAAATAATCATACCAAAATTTTTAAAAAATGTTGTTTAAATGATAGTCTTGCAACGTTTTCTTGAGTTTTTTTTTTTTTTTTTGGGGAATTTTTTATATCTCTTGGCTTAATTTTTAACAATATATTATATTATTTACCTAAAATTCTAACTGTTTTCATTGTTTTCTCAAATATTTGATTTTCTTCCATCGATGAAAACTAAAAAAAAAGATAACCCCACTAAATATATTTGTAGCTTATAAAATGAAAAAAAAAGTGAATTTACAATAAGACAAAATTAAGATGACAGATGAACCACACGTGTGCGTTTTTAACAGTGCTATGATGTCATGAGACTAGTCTCCATTAGAAAAATTGAGGAATACCATGAACAGAACATATTTAAAGCAATTAAAATAATATTTGATAATTAATTTCAATCATAGATATGAAGTTATTGCAAACGAAATATAATTGGAAACCCTAAAATCAGCTAAGCAACGCACACCACAGAAATGTTAATATTGCACAAAACATTTTCACATTATTCCAAAAGCCATTTGAAACGAATGATGTATGTATTTTTCTCACGGTTTCGTAGACGAAGTGAAGATGAATTTATCGAAATCACTTTAAATGAACTAAACAGAATAAAAAAAAATATTTTGCTTGTAACTGTTGGACTGGGAATTTTTTTTAAAAAAAAGTGAAGTTTGTATATTAAAATTATTAATTACAGACATCACATAATGTACCAAAAAATGCCTCAAGAAGATTTACAAGAAACTATTGAGAAATCAGTTTAGCTATTAATTTTAAAAAAAGTTTTCTAAAAAATTAGGCAGTATAAATTTGGTTTACTTTAAAACGAAATTCCATGTTTTGAAGAAGTTTTTTAAAGGCATCAAAATTAGATTTAATATACTTCCTTTTCTTTCCAATGATTCGATCCCTAATTAGCCAATAATAAAATTTTGTAGTCCTACTTGCAATGTTTTACTTTTTAAAAGCCATAGATTTTATTGTAGCATTGTATAAGCAATTTAATTTATTTAAAACAATTTGCTGTTCGGAAATCATTAAAAAGCATTTAAGAGAACATTTTTGCCATAATAATGAGAATGGAAAAATAAAGAAAACGTTTTTAAAGGGACAGTCTACTCCAATAGACACTTCTGGGAATTATTCAGTTAATGTTATGAAATTTTTTATGCATATGTATTATAATATAAATACGTCAAATTTCTTAAAAAAATTGTAAAACAAAATATATTATTTTTTTTAAAATTAAAAAATATATATAATTTTTTTAAATTTTTAAAATATACTAGGCGATTTAATTTTAAATTTTTTTCCATTATTTTTTTTTATTACCCAATGTAAATTTATTTGGAACAGAAATACATATGAGTTTGTAATGCCAATTAAATACTAATTTTTTCAAAATATTTTTATGCACACTTACTGAATTTTCATAGGAATTTTATGTTTTTCTGAACTAAAAGATATTTTTAACTAGCTAAAAAAATTCAAAACATAAAATATATACCCAATTTTCTTTTAATGTTTGACTGAGATCTCTATTATCAATTTCATTTAATTTCTTCAAAAATTAAGACACCTGGAACATTTCAAAGATATTTAAATCTAATTAGAATATCATTTTGAGAAAAATCATCAATATACTTTTTTCCCTCTTAACTCTTCAAATATTGTTTTTATTGAAAAATACATTTTATAACACTATTTTAGCTAAATATAAACATACATTTTGGTGATGAAACGATAAAAATAAAATTGCTCGTTTTCATCCGTTTTTGCTTACTACAAAGACCACTGTCCCCATAAATTTCTTTGTTAAATATAAATTAAACATTAAAGATTAATATATATATATATATATATATATATATATATATATATATATATATATAGTCCTAGTCAGAATGGAGCATAAATTCAGAAAGAACAGAAAATAAGTGCCAATAATTTACTTCATATTTTAGTCTTATTATATTTACTCATCGTCACCTGATAGGTTTATTCTATTTGTATGCAAATGAATTGAATACAAATAGAACAAATTTGTGTTTTCCGAGCTCGTTATATATATATATCCACTATTTTGATTTAGGAGTATTACTACAGCTTTAACGTCTTTTCACTAATTAATATTTTTCCACATTCACAAAGAGAAGTAATAAGTATGGTAATTACGTACTCATAACTATGGTAATATTGTTTAAATTTTCCTATTAGAAAGGGCTTTGAGTTCAATTATCCGAAACTCAATACCTTTTAATTTAACTCTTCAAATATGCACAAACAATTGACTAAGGAAAAGGCAACATCTGTTAATTAGAAAATGGCGAACAATTTCAAAGGTTTATATTTCAAATCCAGTGCAGATTTTAATTAGCAAGTTTCTTCCGATCACGGCATATATGAATCAGATGTTAGGAAATGGGAATTGTTCATGTTTCTTCATAGTGTAAAATGTATTATGATAATATTCTAAATATGTATTTTAAGGTGATATACAAATCATGTAAAAGGCAATTGAAAATTAAATATCATGAATTATTTTCTATATTTATTATTTATGAATTAATTTGGAAATTTCATTTCATCTGAAACATCAAAATATAAAACTGTAGCACCTCTTTTTCCCCTTGAGCAGAGAGCGCCGCTTTGTGGTGTTTTACAAAAGACAAGCAGTTGAACGGGAGACCTGCATCCTGAGGTCAACTTTTTCCCTATGCGCAACCCTTGCGCTAACGCCGAATGTTTTCGGTTGGAAACGGTGGAATCCCTCCACCATACTGTTTTCTTTAACCTAATTTTCTATGTGTGTCTGTAATAATAAGTTTTTGTAAACTTTGTAGTGTAGCTGCGTTTGTGGAAATTAAAAATATTGTGTTTAAAACCTGGAAATTCCTTAGAAAATCACAACACACCCACTGTAAAACTAAATTGAAATATCAAATTTTTTCTTGAAAAATTAAATAAAAGACGATCTATATTTACCTTCAGGAGAAAGAAAGAGTGAAGAAAAATATGTTTTATGTTATTATATTAAAATGATTATAATACCTAAAATGTCACACTTTCAAATAAAGTTTGAGAAAAAAAAACAGCTTGGGTATCGTTTGGCATTAATTTATTAATTGTCTACTTATGATGCAATTATTTTAACCAAACAATAATTGTTATTAAATTACATATTGATGCAAGAAAAAGTTAAGTGTTCTTTAATCCAAACAAAAATATAATTTAAGCTTTTGTCATAATAATACAGTTATTTGATTTTTACTTAATTAAATATTTGATGAAGGAAGACATATGATGCGTGTTGACTAATTACATGAATAAGATAAAATATTGTAACTTATCAGCAATCAGACCAAATACGAATTTCTAGAAATACAAGTAAGATGGAAATAATTAAAAATCAAGTAAAACGGATGTCGAGAAAATGAAGTGAAAAGAAAAACTATTTGATATTGGATCATCTCTCAAATCTCGTTCATTTTATTACTATTCTGATTTTAGTAACGGAAGAGAGTAAAAAAATTTTAATAAATATATTGAAGAAATTTTGGCAGTTTTATGGCATCTTTTTGTTAAATTCTTTTCCAAAATGTATAATTGATGACATACAGAGCGTTCATGAAAAACTTTACCGATATATAGGACCTTTAGCAGCCGCTCCTTTCAATCGATCAAGATGAGATTTCAGATGCAGTTATTTAAAGGTAAGAGTTCGCGATTCTGTAAACGACAACAAAGTTGACGTTAACGGTTATGGTTACAGATACAGAAAATCGAAATTTTCTATTAGCAACGGCTACTTTTTTCGTCTCAAAACATACAAGATCCTGAAAGAGCATTGAAACGGCACGCGTATCATAAAAAGCGGATGCATTTACACATGCAAAAAGGAACATATCTGCAAGCCTTCCTCCCCCCCCCCACACACACACAAAAAAACCATTCTGGTTCTGGCGATATCTCCTAGAATGTACCTGATCAACCTGCAAACTATGCCGGGGTTGAAAGGAAAGAATATCAAAAGTGAAAATTATTATTTTCCCGCAAAAATGAAAATAATTGAGTTACAGAATTGAAGGACTCAGTTATATTATGTTAGCCTATTGTGGAGAAGTTTTGATATTTTTCATATAAATTCTCAATAGCTTCGTTCTTGTTTGATGCGTTAATTTTATAAAATATAACGTGAAAAACTCCAAAATGTTATAATTCTGCCAGAAAGACATTTATTTTTTTTTCTTTTTGAATATATTTTATGAAAATGATTTTTCAAATATTGCAAAATTATTTCTTAATTCAAAATCTTCAGTAAAGTCAACTTATTATAATGTCTTGTAACAAAAACAGAATCAACATCTTAATTTTTTCAAAATGTAGTTGTTAAAAAACATTTTTATAAATAATACGACGGGATCATTTCCAATAAAATATTCCACTATTACCTATAATAACCATTAGTTTTCATAGGGTATTACAATGACACATCAAAGGATTCATTTCTTGTATAATAAAAAGAAAGCAGCCAACTCTTTTTTTCATCATTCGCCGAAAAAGTATTTCCGTCTTTTTCTTATTTATTTTAAATATTATATATATATATATATATATATATATATATATATGAATTTCTTATCCAGTTTCTCTTAACTCTTAACCTTGTCTTCTGTCTTGACATAAAGTCTATATTGATAGAAAATTGATTGCTATAGTATATGGCGCTTACATAGAAATTTAGAGCACGAAAACGGATGAAGAATATATGAAAAGAATGCATGAAAGAACAGAAACTACGAGAAACTGGACGAGGAAAATAGTGCTGTTGATAAAAGTTGTAATTGGCAGAGGAACACCCTAAAGAATATCCGAATAACTAGCATGCCATCTGCAGCTGACTGATCGTGGGACGTGCTCATAGGGAGGGAGGGTGTGTGTGATGTGACGGAGGAAAGGATGTGCGAGATATTTTTTCTTGGCGGAAAAATATCTCGACTTCCGACACTTCCGACTTTTTGAAAATGGATTAAAAGCTGGGCAGTGACTATTGAGACTACAGAGTTTCGAAAAATAGTCTTTAGAAAAAAAAATGATTAAAACAAAACTGCTTTTTGAATTCTTTAAGGTTTTTAAAAGTTCGTCAATACATATTCATTGATATAATTTTAAAACTACCCAGGTGATGCTTAGAAACTGTAGTGAAAAATAATAGGAAATTTAAAAAAATAATACTTCTTTTAGCGAGTAAAAATTATTCAAAAGTTTTATTTCAGTATCTAGAAAACTATATTTAACTATTTTTAGGACCATGAGAAGTATACTTCTCGCCAAATTTATCAATCTTTTTGTATGAAGTAGGTTGGCATAAGTTCTCACAAATAAAAAAAATAAAAAAAAAAAAAAAAAACTTGACTGCTTCAGTTCCTTACCTCACACAAAATGGTATTTTGGATTTGTTACTTAATTATTAATTAACTAAATTAATTGACTAATTAATCAAAATGAATTTATTTAATAAGCTAAATGAATCACTTTTTTTAAGCCAGTATCAATCCTAAAAATATTTTAATATTCCATTACTAGAGAAAATGGCATTTTAAAGGGTAAATAAGACTCATGAATGTTTCATATAATATTATTCTGAGAATTCTAAACTTATATTCATTAAAATATAGAAATATGAAATTTCAAGTCATATAATTTATATAAATTAACAAATATTATAAAATATTTGCATATTTATTTATATGTAAATTACATATAATCTGTAAAAAATAATTTTTATTACAATTTATTTTTGAATATTAATATAAGTTATATCATATGAAATCAATGGCAAATTTCTTGAATGTATTCGCATGCAACAGAGATAAAATATATAATAATTTTCCACATTTGTTTAAAATTTCTTATTAAACAAACTATAAAAAAGTAAGGGACTTTTGTAGTAGTGAAACAAAAATAAAATAGTTTTTCCCTAGTTAAACATTCCAATTTGATTCACAGAATGTTTATTTAAAATATTCTATTAGCTAAATAATATTAGTTTGGAAATTAAATATCTCGCAAATAATTATTAAATTGCATATTAGCTGTAATAATCTAATTATTCCTTTATTCCTGATAATAATCACCAAATTAATTTTATTGAATTAATGACTAACTCATCATTTCTAATTACAATAAAATGAGTTTCTAGTAGTTAGACTAATAAGCTTTACGAGAGTAATGGATAAATGTCTGGAGACACTTTATCCATTATTATTTGAAAGTAGTTTTAACTATTTAATTTAAATATATGGCAAGCTGTTGATTCTATTAATTAGTAAATTATCTGCCAGTTTTATCTATAGCTTAGAAAGCAAATGTTTAAAATATGATTTCATCTAATCATTTATCTTCACATAATTGAGAATATTTTTTAATTCCCTAATCTCTCTCTGTAGCTGAATTTATATAACAGTTGTTAAATTTTAGACCACATAATTGTTTATCAATTTTTTTTTATTTTATTGGTCAAGTTTTCTGTGGGAAAAAATTGGTATCGAATCACTTCTCTGTTTATATATTTCTTGTACGCTTTCCCCCCAAATAATTAAAATGGTGAACACATATCAAATAGACATCATAATTTAAATGAATTTTTCAATAAATTGTTAGGTGTTTAGAATAAGAATAGTGCAACTAATAATATGAAGATGCCCCATGAAGATGATACATATTGGTAATGTCATTCAAATACAGAAACTGAATTTAAATGATTAAATCAATAATGAAATATATTATGTATAGTATATTATATACTTTTCTGATCAACATATCTTGTAAAAATTGCACTAGTAATTTTTTTAAAAATATTTAATTTCTGAACTTATTATAATACTAGTTTGCAATGAAAAGACGTCATCTACTCTTAAACATTTGAAGACATGAGCTAAGTGTTAAATTTAACAAAGCAATAAATTTCTTGAAAAATAAAAATAGCTGGTAGTTTAATTTGGAGATTAAGGCTTATTAATTTCTTAATGGAAAATATTAAGAATTTTTATGAAAGTTGTTATTTTTCTTTCAGTGGAAGCATGTTCATTTGCCCTTTTTTTTTTTGAAAAGCCTTCTTTAATCATCCTTGAATTCCGTTCAGTAAAAAGTAGAGAATCACTCTGAGCTGGTGGTAAACTCTAGATTTTACTATAGTAGAATTGATTTGCAATCTTATTCCACAAAGTATTCAGCGTATTTGAAGGTTAATTTTACTTTAAAACCTGGTGTTATGTGCCAAGTTGTGTCATAATTTACGCCTATAGTATTAACCAAGTACATAATCACAATCACGCTAATTTCAAAAAATATTTTTATCTAACCAAAGAAATTGATATAATCTAAATACTTAGGATAATAAGCACACGTTCATAAATTCTATTTAAAATTGCTTTATGAATTTTTATATCACCCCTTAGAACTTGAAGAAAAAAATATTTGTTAGAGGCACACTGCTTTAAAAAATCCAAATAGATATCTCCAAAGAATTTGGAATTCAGATACAATAAAGGGCATTATATTCATTCGGGGAGGCAAGTTTAGATTATAATATATCTTGTTTTCAAGTGCATAACTTGTCACATAAGTAGATAATTTATGGATTATTGTTTAAAATGAATATAAAAACACTCAGCGATCTAATAAATTCAAGTAGCGATTTCATCAGAAAAAAAGAATTTGGAACCGGGAAATAATAATGTACAATATCGTAATAATGAGAGATTTTAATACATTTCACTTTAAGAATATTTACTGTTGCTTAATAATTTTAGTATTTATCTCCATTTCATTAACTGAACTCACTGGCAGGTGAATAGAGGGAGAAAGGATCATATATCCCCACATTGTTACATCTTTAGCTAATTGGTAACTTTTAGACTCGGAAAAAAATGCGTGAAAAATTCTGCAAAGCATAATGTCACAGAATTGCACATCCTGGTGAGATTAGAATGCACAAAATTTTTAAGGGTCAGCGCCCTGGCCAAGGGACAGCGCGCCTTCCCCGTGATCTGGGCGTTCCGGGTTCAAGTCCTGATTCGGCGCATGGTTGTTCTTTACCCTGTGTTCTATCTGTGAGGTGTGTGACCCCCCCCCCCCTGTAAAAAGGGTTGTGCAAGCGAATCTGAATGTCATCTTCATATGAGCCAGAAGTTAAACTTCTGCCCTCGAGTGTTCAGGGGCCTTTGCCCTCAGAAGCTACTGCACAAACTCGGCTTAAATCGCTGACTTCGTCAACGGGCTTGTCTATGCAAAGGGCCATAACCTCTTCAGTCCCGAGGTACACATATGTGTACCAGCATTTTTTTTCCTTTTTCTTATCCGGTAAAGTTAAATTTTGACGAAATAATGCATACATTTCAACGTTTATGATTGTAGCTTCCATTTTGCATCAATAAATAGCACTACAGTTCAATATTTTTTTCATACTCATCGCTATTCATTAGAGACATAACGCAAATGGGGTTGAACAGAAAACGAAACAAATATAAGTACATTTTTTTAATATTTATTGTTAAAACAAACGCGTGTATATTTTTTTATAAAATACTAAGTGTATTTTATAAATTTATAAGTCATTACCAAATTATATCTTGCTATCTATAATAGAATCGGTGAAAATACAAATTTAACTATGGTACACATATGTGTACCTCGGGCGTTTTCGCGCCCGTTTCCTGACTGCTTGCGATCCATTGCGCTGCTTATCTTTTGTTCATTCAAATTGTCATTTCTTGTCCTTGAGTATATTATATAACTTTTTATAATAAATAATTCTTATGTTCTGCAATGTAATAAAATATAAATTTAAAAATATTTATTTTTTAACTTTAGTAAGAAATTTAATTTTATAGCTGTCTTGAAGTTAGTAATTGATATTTCAAACCGACATCATGTATAGAATATATAGAATTTTATAAGCTAATAATATTTTTTTCACGTCAAGTGGTTTTAACTCAAAAGGAGGTTTTTGAACTTTTAGGAAAAAGAGATTTTAAGGGAAACAATAGAATTTTTCATGCATCAAAAATAATGAAACCTGGCAAATAGGATGAATGGGTCACAGACGATAGTCAAATGTGCCTTGTCAAGTAGAAAGATAATAAATCCGTGACTATTATCCACATGTATAGGTAATGAGTCAATTGGAATATACAGAAGACAGACAAAATAATTGAAACAAAAAGCTGATATAAAATAATCTGCTTTTATAAAAACATATAATATCGGAGGCATCGACCATTATTTTGCATATTACCGGCATGCAGTAATTACAAAAAATGACCGACGCGAGCATTCAAGCATTTTGTAGATTTAGTAGTTGTCAATTGCTTGATATACTATAAAATGGTGGCAAAGCGACAAGCTGAGCTGTCAGGAATGAAAATGAAAATCTTATGACCTTATTGCAATTTCAAATGCATATAATTCGGTCCCTGTTGAAATATGAGGGAATTCTCATTATCAGCAAGAAAGGAAACCAAGAACAAGTAAAAAAATCATCTTTCAATGAAGACAAATTAATAGAAGTGTCATCAAATGATGGAAATGCAACTAAAAGACCATTGGAGATTTCATTACTACCATCTGGTTAAAATACTTCTATAAGAGTAAGAAAGATTGTCTCTTCCCAATTAAAAAGAAATAAGACTAGATATGTATCGAAATGTAGGTACCCAGGATGTAACTCAAGGAGAAGAGTCAAGTACTCAAAATGTAGTATCTACTTACGTAATATCAAAAAAAAATGAAATTTCCTTTAAAATAAGGTTTAATAGATTATTAATATAATAAATTTTGTATTTTTTCATTTATAAGGTCTTAGAATAAGAAAAGTATAGCTATTAAGTAACCAGGAAAATTAAATATTTTTTTTGTTGAGGATGCTTTGACTTACTTAAGACCCGAGGTACACATATGTGTACCTTAAAATTATGGGACTTAAAATTATTTGATCAGCAAAATTTTTTCCCACATACTATTGAGATGTAACAAAGGTAAAAGATCTTGGAATCAAATTTTTAGACCAGTTTAAAAAAAATCAGGACTGAAGAGGTTAAGTAACAACAGCAAAATCACCTGAAGACCTTTGTGTTGGAATCAAAGTCAGAATATACATTTAAACGCATTATAGGGGCGATAGTTTTGTAATTTAAGAGTTGAGTAGATAAATAAGAGAAACTTTTAAAAATTAAAGAAAAAGAATTAAAGTTTCTCTTAAATTTTAAAGAGAAACTTTAAAAATTAAAGCTGGAAAAATTTCTCAATGATTTAGTTTACACTAAAAAATAATTATCAATAGAAGTAAAATACATTTATAGCAATTAAAAATTTCAATTTTTTTCCTCATGCCTAATCTGTAAGATCTCTAATTATGAGGAAATAATTGTAGTGGTTTTTCACTCTTTAAAGTATTCTAACTAAACTATCAAGCTATCTGCTTGATAGTTTAATTGATAAGAAAGCAATATACAAAATTGTGAACTCCAGAGAGAGAAGAAAAGGAATGATTTCCGATAAACGAAACATTTGAAAAGTGAGCTTTTTCTTTTATTTAATAAAAATTGGAGATTTAAAACTATATTTGATACTTCATCTTGTAAATAATATAGTGATCGCATTACAGGACTAACTTTATGATTGTAAAAAAAGGTAACTTCGGAAATTAAAGATAATTCAGCACTTTTAATTTTACAGGGGAATAGAATAAGGAATAATTAATTAAATTAATTAATTTTATAGTGTTCAGAAATTTAAAGACCAAGCATAAAAAAGTTTACACTAATGGTTTTCATCAATGAAAAGGAATTAAAATCGTTTATTTTACGAAAAATAAACTAATAAAAGCTTAATATGTGCATCAACAACCAAAAGCAACATAAAGCGTTGGTTATCGATTTAAAATCCAGTTCGACATTGCATCTCAGATTTGAAAATCTTGAAGGCTATTCTATTTGATTATGTTTCATATGTGGGAGTAGATTTTGACTTTTGTTTTTAATAAAATACATTCTACATACATCTCAAAATTAAATTCGATAAAACACACAAAAATGTGCGCAATTCGCAACTATAAAACTGTATTGAAACAAGAATGATAATATAAATAATTTGATACCAATCAATTTTATTTTAATTAAAAGAATAAATCCCTGATATTTTCTTTATTTAAAATTAAAATGACTCCAGCTGACATATATATATGTGTGTGTGTGTGTGTGTGTGTGTGTGTGTGTGTGTGTGTGTGTGTGTGTGTGTGTGCGTGTGTGTGTGTGCGTGTGTGTGTGTGCGTGTGTGTGTGTGCGTGTGTGTGTGTAAGAATTTTTGTCATGATGTAGCTTTTGCAATTTAGAATTAAAAATAAAAAAAAGTTTATTGATATTTTAATATATGGTTTGATATCTTAAATATAACCTTTTAAGGTATCAAGTATATGTTTCTTATTTTAAAGAAAAGCTTTATTCACTTAACTTTTTTTGGTTGTTCTTATTGAAAATACTTGAAAGTATAAGTGACGGATTTTAAAAGAATTAAATTTATTCTTAAAACTTTGTGAAAAGTAGAATATGTCTAAAACAAGTTGCTCTTCATCCAATGATAACTAGCTTCAAGGTCATATGTGACCGCTGGCTGATGTCTCGAAAGGAGCGACAGACATTCCTAATAGAGTTAAGATTACAGGCGAGACGTGCACTTCCTTCACTAACTGGATTTCTTCTTAAATTGTATCGAGATATTCCTCAGTTTGAACCAAAACAGAAGTGACAACGAGTAAAACAGCTAAGACTCATAGTTACAGCAATTCTCAAGAGACGCTAATATGTCAATGATAGTTAGGAAAGTACAATGATAGAAAACTTTGTATCACATAATCCTTGAAAATGTTTATGATAACTGCAGATTGAAGGTGATAAAGAAAAGAAATTCATAATAAATTGTATCCAAAGTTAATCTCCAATATGTCCAATAATCTCCTAATCTCAGAAAAGAGGCTTAAAAGATATAAAAGATACACAAGAAGAACAGTGAAATTGTTAAAAATAATATGAAGCCCTGAAGCTGACATCTATGAAATCGAACCCTGACAAAAGAAAATTCTTCATTTAATAATTTTAAATTTCTCTTAATGTTTTTATTCGTCTTCTTTATTTATTTTTATCATGTTATAATATGTTAATTCATTTTTTAATTAAATGCTATGTTTTTCGGGAATCGGAATTTAAACAATATTGAAAAATTGGTGTTTTTGAGATAATTTTAATAAATAACATCATATTGAGATAAGACATTTTATAACATGAACAAATGCGTTGTTGTTGTTTCTAATAGCACTTGATATGTACAAGCCCGCTGACGAAATCAGCGATTTTAAGCCGAAGGTGCGTCTCTTGTTTTTTAGTAGCGCCAACTAGGACCAAGAGTGCGTCTTAGCTACTCACGCATCACATTCGCTTGCACAGCCCCTTTCTACAGAGGGCACATTCACACATCTCACAGATAGAACAGATGAAGAACAACCATGTCCGAACCGGGACTCGAACCCAGGACGTACAGACCACGTGGAAGACGCGCTACCCCTACGCCAGGACGCCGGCACAAATGCGTTGTTGGTAACAGGAGCAGACAGGTTTTCGTTTCTGATGGGAACTTTCAAGTGACCGAGAAAAAGATGATTTTAAATTGCAGAGTATGCAATCCTCCTTCCTCAGTGGCATGACAGCCCCGGGTGGCCCTGGCCGTCTCAAGAATTTTCTTCCAGGCTTCTCTTTTCTTTGCTATGGTCTTCCATTTAATCACTCTGGAGACCATAACTTCCGAACTTCGCCACTGTAAGAGCGCAGTCATAATCTATTGAATATTATGCATATTTTTTTCTCCAGCGAGAGCCATTATCTTTTATTCAAAATTGATTAGGATGAAATATTTTTATAAATGTACATTACATATTGTACCACTTAGAAAATAAATATGTTTCCATTCATTTTTAATTATCTTATTATTATTCAGAGTATTTAAATTTGGTGTGAGTTGATTTGATGAGCTATAAATATAATTGAATAATCTGAGCTATAAATATATATATCGCATTCAAAATTAAAATTAATCGAGTTTTTGACATTTTTTCAGCAATAATTAGGAAACAATATAACACACAACGATTTTTTACATTATTTTAAAATTTTAGTTGCCTTTTTTTAACTTCTGCTATTTTTTAAAAATAATTTTATTTAATTTTTAATTACACATTTTAATTTTGCAATAGAATTTAAACTACTTTCAATATTTTATCATACACACAATCGCTTGATTTCCTTTCATTGTTAGAACCTTAAAAAATTAATTTTCTGTTTATTATCTGCACAGTTTATATGAGAAATCAGAAACGAAAATTGCTTTGCAGTAAGAGGCAATTTACAATTTCAAACAGACTGCCCAGGCATTTAAGTTTTTAATGGCAGAGCGATATCCCACGACATTACTGCATTAGCAATAGTCGCAAGTTTTGCGACTCTACTGCAAGTTTTGTGTACAGAGCAAAAGTAAAGTTGCTAAAATATTAAGATTTTAAGGTCTCTTTCAAATATTTAATGGAGGCTAAAAAAACTTTGTTGTGGAAATCCCGAACATATTTATATAAAATTAAACACAAACAATATTACTAGCAAATCAGCTACATGCTATCGGTGGCTAATGGAAATTTAAATAATATGTCTGGATTAAAACATGAATAAGAAATATCTAAAACATCTTTGTCTGAAATGCGAATTTCAGAAAAAGAAAAGTACAGCTGATTCTAATATAAAAACCTTTTATGGCGCAAAATTTGTAATCTGTAAATAGAAGGATATGAAAATTGTTTTCTTGCTACCATCAATATGCGTTCTTAAACAAAGTGCGTGATTAACTGTTTATTAAACTGTTATTTTGTTTTTAAGTATCAAAATATTTATTTTACAGTTTAATTTTATTATTTCTTTCATGTGATATTTCCTAAAAATGTATGCATTATTTTGAACAAAATTTTTAATTAAAATAAAATTAACGGTTCGTTGAGATTTGTATAACTTATTAATAAATATTTTAAATGAATATCATCAGAGAAACATTATGTAATAAGAATGCAATGAATGCCGTTTTAGATAACATTTAAATTCATTTCTTTCAGAAAAATAATTAAAATGAGAAAAATTTCTTACATGTGTTTTGTGACGCTAATAAAAAAAAATTAATGCGATTCGGATATGAAATAACTCACATTTAAGATATCCGATAACATATGATATGAAACATTTTCCACTCTAAGCAAGATATCTATTTTTAATACTTATTTTGTACTATTCAATATATAGTTAATTTCCTAATATCGTAATTGATGGAATAATTATCTTATTAAGGAATGAATTCCCTTAAAAGAATTGAAGCTTCACAGTTAAAGAATGTCGAAAAGAAATGTAAGGTTAATAAATCAAAAGCCAGATAGAATCAGACATGTAACTTACCATACCTGTGATTGTGCCAGGTAGAGAACGATATTAAATGGATTTATATTTATACATTTGTGGTTGAACTTTAGAGATAAATAAACAAGCAAAGAATTGTTGCAGCATGGATTCATAGATTTCTCATACTAATTAACTTTTTTTTGGCTCTTTCACTTTTCATACTAATATCAAAAATCTGTAAACTCCAAAATTGTTTGCCAGGAGAAAGATAATTTAATGGACTTCTTTAAATAACTGCAAAGCATGATTTTTTTATTTATTACATATTATGCTTGTTTAAATAGTCTTCAAAAGATGTTCACTTATTAAATTTATTAAAAATAATAAGTTTGAAATTCAATAGACATTTATGTTCTTTTTATTGCAGTTTCACTCTTATTTTTATGTAGAAATTCAAACTAGGGCTTGAAATTAGATAATTTTCTGGGTAATCTGTTTTTTAAAATAATAATTCTTTTAAGTTATTTCATACTTTGATTTTTTAAAAATATAATCTATTTTTAATTAATATTTTTTTAAATGTTCCATTGCATTAATTTTTAAAAAATTCAGAATTGAGTTCTAAAGTATCGACAGTTTTTATTGCAGATATATTCTCATCTGGACCAGACTACTCATGCATACCTCGTCTAGACCTAGAAATTCAAACTAGAGTCTGGCACTACATAGTTTTCTGAGTATTCTGTTTTTTAATTAATAATTATTTTAAATTGTTTCAATACAGAGCTGAGCTTTAGAGAATCGACAGTTTGTGTTGCAGATATATGCTCATCTAGACCAAGGAAACAGATTTCTTCCAAATTTTTAGTGATTTATTTTTTTTCTAAATTCATAAGATACTTTATAAAGTATCGAATATCAATCAAAAATAAAATAGTAAGAATAGAAGACATGTATTATTCTTTCTAATGAATATTCAATCATTTAAATACTTAGATTAGTAGCTATGTTTTAATCTATCTTCTGAAAAAGGTTAGTTTAAAAAAAAATCACTGATTACTTAGAAGAAAGGTTTTTGAATTAATCGTTTTCATGATATTCGTAATTTTAGAATATTAATTCGTTGGTATAAAGAACATTAAATATTTGATTATTATTTTTAATTCTGTTGAAGGAATTTTTTAACATCATGGCACTGCAGAAAATGATCCATTTTTTAATCATCTCTAATAAATTACACACAATGCCTCAAACTTTAATTAGCATTAACAGGATAACATATGGTTAAAACTGGCAATCTTAACTATTTAATACGATAATGCATTTCTGGTATTTATGCATCAGAAGACATGGGGGTTACATTAGAAAGAATTCTGATTCCAAAAGTTCCAATCCAGCATTCGCTTCTCTGAAGTGATTACTTTAAAGAGCATCCAACCCATTTATCAAATTCTTTCTCTGAAGAGTCAGTCGATCATATAATTTGCGTTAAGAGGAATTTTAACACCCCAGTAATTCGAAAACAGCAGTTAAGAGTTACTTCCTTTGAACAATTTACTCTCAGAGCGTAGAAATTTTATTGTTCTCCAAGAGCATCATTCAATTTTTTACAAATAATAATTGGATGCAGAGGCAGATTAAATAAGGGTTCTTTGAACTTTCGACTTTCAGAGCATCCTAAAGATTTGATGCTACTGCTTCAATAATTCATTCATTACTGAATAGTTATGAAACTATGATTCATAAATAAAAGCACTAATTAGAAGGGGAAACAAAGGGTATGAGAGTTCTATGACCTTTTGTGTTTTAGTTCATCCAAAAGATTTGAAGTTAAGGATTTTCTAATCAATTTATTCATAGAATAATTACAGCGCTAAGTTTAAAATATTCGAAGAAGAGGTGGGTAATATGAAAATTCTAGGAAATTTCATTTTTCACAAACCATCCGAAATATTTGGGGATATCACTTCATTACAATTCATTATTAAATGATTATACTGCTAAAATTTATCAAAATATCGAAGATAACAATATAAGATATAATTGTTTAATTTTTTAAAGGAAATAATCATTAAACAAAGAAGAAATCTACAAATACGTGCATAATATATATAATAAGTTATTAAATCGCACGTGTAATATGTATTTCATATGTATATGTATAAAATGCATGTGCAACACGTATAGCACTCCGATATAGAATGTGTGGCCTTCCTAGGTTTTGAGACACGAAACATCTGCCTCCAATACTTGCTCGAAAAAGCTTCATTGTTCGTGACATCACCTGCTATGCAGTTCGTTCCGAGATAATTTAACTTCATTGATTTTTATCAATTGAAAAGAGTTATCCTGAAGTTTAAATTAAAGATATTTTTCGTGTTAAATAAATAAATTAGCACCAGTATTTTAGTAGCTAAATATTTCTGCGAAAAAATGAATTTATTTATAAAGGATTAGTTATAGCTCATAGATCCTGCGACATGCTTTAGATGATAGTTTATTGATTTATATATATATATATAATACAATATTTCAATTTATAAAATTCTTTTTCAAAGAATTTTCACCACATTTCATAAATTAATATTAAAATGTATCTCCATTTATTTCATTTATTTTTTCATTTGCATTCATTTATATTTCATTCATTTGTATTTTCATCTATGATAATGCTTCAAAATTATTTCGATTGGATTAACCTAGAAAATAAAAATAAATACTAGAGATCGTATGGAACTAAAATTAGCTTCAACATCTCGATTCAACCCAGTTTGGCATGTTCGTAGAAGCGAAACTTAATTAAAGAGTCTTCTAAATAGGCAACGACAATTAGCTAAAAGGGTTACATTCATTATCCGCAAGAATTCATAAACTCTTCAATGTTTCAATCTCCCAATGGAGGATAAATTAAACATAGCGAATAAATAATCGCACGGAATTGTATGTCCATCGCGGACATTCCATCAGTCCATGTTCCCATATCACTTAGTACTGTCTTGCATATTTTAAGAGAAATTTCAAATATTCTCGATTGGATGCAGAATATTCTACAATAAATCTTCAGTGCCAGTTAAACTTGTCGAATTTTCAAGCCTGCCCAGTAACGTAGGACGTGATTAGAGGAACTGGGAATTCCATCTCTCTTGTGCACTTTGGAGTTGGATCTTAATTAGATATGTGGGAGACAGATGGTTTTGAGATATCCTTGCGATAAGCAATATTTATCAAATAATTTCTCTTAGAAAGGAATTGAATTGCTGAATTAACGTACATTAAAGAAAACTGTGTTGTTGTTCATCACTAATATGTTTTCTTTTATTTGTTGTTTGATTAAGTGTTGAAGCTGGATGTATCATCATTATATTCCAATTTTTCAGAAAAAAACAAAAACAAAATTTAAACAATGTGTTTCCTAAGTTTAACATTTATTCATTTAGATTCGAATGTTGTTTCTCTTCTGTTAAATTTAGTATCTTAATAAACTGTATGCAATTCCATATCAATTATAGTTAATTATGTTCTGTATGCTTCACAATTTTTTTTCCTATCTAATTCTTCAATATGATAATCTGTCAAAGAAAATAATGGTACGAAAAGATTGTCCTGTAAAACTTTTATTGTTGTTTATTTCAAAATTTATTATTTGTAAAAAATAGTTCATATCAACATTCTAAATTTTTGCAAATGAATATGCAGAACTGAAACCAAGGGCTACAAAGAAGCCCCACTCAGTAGCAGGATAGAGCAGTATTTGTTAAGTAATCAAAACGACCAACCGGGGACAACTAAACCCAGTGCACTCGAAAAAGTAATTCGATGTATAATTATTCACTTACTAGATGGACTTCTTTATTACACCAAAAATAAATACATACAATTGTTTTGTTGAATTTCCACGAAGAAATGAATCTACATGTTTTTACCATTCTGTAGGTAATTTTAACAATTAAAATTAAAAAATAAATAAAAATTCCAAAATGTTGCACAGTCTTGAATAGTGAGTAAGATGCGCCATCCGAATGCAAAATATTAATTAAATCCTTCACCTTAACGCTTTCCAGATAATCACATAGTAGAATAACTCCTTTAGGAAGATCTCTTTTGACAAATCCTTTCGCCAACAAACCCTCAACAAATCTTCATTTCTCAAAACATTGAAAATAAACTCTTTAAAACGTTTGGGTTCGTGAGAAATTATTTAACAATTTCCAAGAAGATAAATGCAGAAATAATTTATTAAACCGAAGAGATGGCAATTGAATACTTCAATATATCTTTAATTGGTTGTTTTTTTCAGTTAATTGGTCATTTTCTTTTGAGTAGCAAAAGTTTAGATTTTTAATACTGTGATCAATCATTGTCACTCACTTTCTACACTAATATCTATCATCTTCACCAAAACGTTTCGCTTGGAGAATTATAAAGTCTCGTGTCCTTTAAAGACTTTTTTGTGAAAAAATAAGTCACTTTTTATTTCAATGTTAGTGCCATTGTTACAAATGAATATAAATTGTCCTTCTTTCTTATTCTACAGATAGACTTTTTATAAAATAATCCTCGTCAGACTTTTGTAACTCCGCGCACTTCCATTAAAAATTTATACGGGATGATCAATAGTCTAGGCACAATAATGTGTCTGACATTCTAGAAGGAAGTGCAATAAGTTTTGTCTTGAAGAAATACGAATTTGTCTCTTGTTTTCTGAAAATAATCTTAGCATATATTCTCACATTATTGTTCAAATATTTATTTCTCACAATATTGTATAAATATTAATATTATTTGGAATAGTTATTTAAATTAACGGTTCTTCAGTTATAAAATATAATATATAAATGCGTTCTTTGCTATTTGATACATTCGGCAATTTAAAATTATGCGAGGAAATTATAAGGGCTTAAAATACAACAATGTGTGAGATGATTGAAATCCCGCAAAAGAATATCCCAATTCCTCCCAAACTTTCATATTAAGCCAGTGTTAAATCAGACAGGAAATTTAAGGTAAAATGAGTTCCATTTGATAACGAATTTCTGGAATCTTCAGTTAATAAAAAGAAATTTTAAATTCGAAATCTATCAAATTCGCATTATCTACTAATTAGATTACCTGCTAAATCAAGATGACAGATAAAATCATTATTAATAAGCAGATGTATTTATAATCCTCTAATGATCTCTTTTTACTTATAATGATGGATTAAAATACTTTTGAGATAAAAATGTTTTAAGACATGAAATTCATACATCTTAAGAATTTCATGTCTTAAAAAACTATGTTTTTCATGTCTAACTTTGTTTCGATAATTAGTTTAACCAATGATTAAATAACAAATCATGACGCTTTCTCCATCGTTATAGATCTGAATATAAAACTTTTTTTCAAACAATTTGGTCGGACTAGGTCAACCTTCTATTCATTTAAATTTTAGCACAATTTTATTTGCAAATAATAATTACTATTTCATAATACTTTTTATTTTTATAACATTAAAATGTTACTGTAGTTTATAAAGTAATTTAGTATGACAAAAGAGAAAATAACTTGCCATAGAAATTTAAAAATTGATAAGTTTGATGGCTAGAATACCTTTCATATTATATGTGATTGAAAATTCAGTTTTATATTAAGAATTTAAAATAAATTAAATGTTTTCTGGGAAAGTTAAAACTTGTAAAGGAAAAAATTTGTGAAAGTAACATAATATTTAATTTAATTAAATATAATGTTACCTTTATGCAATTCCGTTTTATATTAAAATGCAATTTCATAATGTAATTATTCATGAGAACTGATGATGCCTCAAAAATAAATTATTTGCAATTATTAGTTTTATATTTTCTTAATAATAATTTTATGTTATTTGTTTTCATTATATGCCTTATTTCTCACAAAATTAATGCAGTTAGAAAATGTTTTCTGCTTCTCAAAATGACTGAATCACAGGACATATGATAGAGATTTTTACTGCAAACACAACTTATTTGTTAATATTAATGATTGCGGACGGCAATAAAACATAATTATATTTTATTGATATAGGATTCAAAAATAACTTTCTAAGAAAATGCTATTTTGCCCAACTGTTCTGTTCCGATTTATCTGACTAGAAAGGTTTTTGGGTTATTTTTGAAAAACGAGTGCATCAAAATATCTCACAGATATTTTGACAGATTTTCTATCAATGGAAATATTATGTTATTTCTTGATTTTCTACAGATTTCCTTAAATTATATTAATGAATTTTCGGGTCAATAAGACTAGTATTGTTTTTCCATAACTATACTTATAAACTTGCACTATTTAATACAAATTCTAGTAGAAGGAATAAAAAAAAGCATGCAAGTATTCGTTGTAATAATAAACCATTTGATCAAAAATCAGCCTGAGTATAAGGAAAATACTGGAGAAACCTCTCCCAAAATTGTTTGCATACTCCCGAATAAAGGTGTTATCTCCTTCCCCTCGCATATAATTTTGCACCTTGGACATGTCTTGAATGGTGTTGGTGAACACTAGTTACGAAATACAGATCTTTGCTGTGAATTTAAAATTTTTACTGAAACTTTCATGCGAATATATTTTTTGAATGTCCTTGTTCGTTCGATTGTAACCAGAATTTGACTCAGAACCACATTTGTTGCCACAAGTCTACACACCGAATTTCAATGATTTAAGTTATTGTGTTACACACATGTGAAAATACAGACCAAGAAATGTCAACCCTTTAATACATTTAGTTCAACATTTGATCATATTTTGTATGCTAATCCTGTGATACAAATTCTAAATATCTAGTTCTTAACGTTTTGAGTTCACTTTTATTTAAACATTCAGAGAGATACATTTTCTTTGAATGGATTTCTTTCAAAGTTTAAAAGAAATTTAAAAAATTGGTTTAAAGTCAATGCATCAAATTCCATCCTTCTAGTTCAAGGCGTTTTTAAGTTATCGTGTTCATAGTCAGACGATAAAACAAACAGGCAAATATAATGTCAAAATTGTATTCAGAGAAGCTTGAAAAATGGATATTCGTATAAATCTCGAATTCCAATGGTTTAACTATTATAATAATTTCTTTTTACTTCGTTTACGAAAAAATTAAAACAAAATGCAACAATAAATTTTCTCCAATCCGGACGGAAGGTTAAAAACTCGGGATTTTTTTTTATCCATACGAGAATACTACATTTAAAAAAAAATTGATTCTTTTCATGATTGGTGAACAATATATGCTAAGTAAACATTCTAAATAAGGAATTAAATTAATGTTTTTATTTGAAAATAAAATAACATTCATTTCAGAGAAACATATTTATATTGGAAAGGAATCTGGGTTAAAAAAACAACAACCAGAAAAGCATGCGAGTTGCAAGTAATCTGATATATAAACTTTGATTTCGCAATATAACATGCGATATTTTATTTCAATTTTCTTTTTAAATCAACACCTTCTAAAAGGAAATATTGGCATGTTTATACGATTAGGAGTTTCTTGATCAAATGAAAAGCAAAAGGATACATAAATTTTAACTTTACAATTGCTGTATATTTATATATAAAGTAGAAGAAGGCCATTCTGATGAACATAAAGAATCATTATAAATAAATTAGCAACAGATAAAAAAAAATCCTTAGATATATTAAATTATAACACCAGTAAGACAGCTGTGATTGAAGGCATACACTTGTAAAAGTGAAACAATGCGCTCACTTAAGATTATATTTCATAATAATTTTAATAGTTTTGCTTGCAACGCATTTTTTGGACAGCAGATAATACTAAATGTATTGAAATCTAATTGACCGAAAAAAGGCTGTTTTTAGAGGAATTATCAATTAGATGCGTGATATATTTGAAAGTTTATAGAATAAGAGACAAAATTATATATTATCCACTGTTAATTTTCATAATAAAGTAATAAACGTGCGCGTTTGAGTTTGTTTCGTCTAAACAATGATAACAAGATTAGTAACTGTACAAGAATTATGAAAAATAAAACCCTGATAACTCTATGTAGTAAATTTTTTTATCAAAATAGCTTTTAAAAACTTCCTAAATATTTTTTTTAATATCAGATACATATTTTTTTATTTAACAAATTTTGTATTTTTTTTTCAATTAGATCATGTTTATTTTATTAAAGAAAATTATTAATTATCTCAAAATTTTTTCTTGCACACAGAGAACATATAGTAATTAGTATTTAAAGTTCGGGTCTTATTGAACCAAAAGTTGCATTCGTATAATAAAATGTGGACAGAACAGCAAGGTTAACATAAATTACTACATTTTTGGAAGTTTTAATCATATTGAATTTAAAGAAAATATATGAAAAATTAAAATCTAATGGATGGATAAATGAAAACTATCATAATATTCTTTAGTATAAATGTTTGTTTTATTTAGAGCAGTACGAAATTTCAGAAAAAATCTTCACAGATTGATATAAAACATTCCAAAGTTTTATCTGTCCTCAGAGAATTGTACGCCATTTTCTTATAGTGCACTTTCCAGTTTCAGGAGAATCTAAGGAGCCATTCGGAGTCCCAAAGTTGGGTGGTTTAAGACAGCTGACACATGGCTAATAGTACTCACGTCTGGTGACTTGAACACGAGCCAAGCTGTTTCGGTATTTTCAGAAATGCATGAAAACTCTTTTTAAAGAATTCTACTTCCAAATATGAGTTGAGAGTCAAAAGTATTTTGGAAATTCGAAGAAATATGGTTTTTGTTAAAGCATAATATGTATAAAGCAAATTCCTTCTAGTTTAGAAACTTATGAAATTATTTCATAATAAATATCAAATTATTCATAATAAATATCAATTATTTCAAATAGAAATATATTTGCTAATTATTGAATTAAGAAATGTTATTTATTAAATTAAACTTTTAATAATCAGGTTATATTAATAAAAACATGAACTTTTCATTTTTTTAATCGAATTATCAATAAAATAAAATATTTTGCTGTTCTGTAAACAGCAAATACTTATTCGTTAATTATTTCTTCTGATTAACAGAGTGCTTGCTATAGCAGCAACCAGATTGTTTTTTCTGTAATGCAAGAAAGGCAGAATAAATAAAGATAAATAAGATACCTTTTAGATTTAATTCATGAGGTATTACGTAAGGAGATTTTACAAAAATTCGGAATTTGAAATTATATTGTTATTATTATTATTAAAACGTAACTGTGCAATGTAAAGAACATCAATTCCAAAGAAAGAGCGTAGATTCAAAATTTGAACCTTTTTATACTGTTCAGAAACTAAGAATATTTAATTAATAAATATATTTCACCAAAAATTGATTTTCTTTTACCGTATTCATTTACTACATCTATTTTTTACTTTTCATTGAATTATAAATATTAACCTGGAACAAACTTACTCACTCGAATTCCAGCAGGAGTTCTGCTTTTAGGAATTCTATTTAATTTACATTAATTTTTATATATACAATACTGGACAATGGTAAGTATTTGTTTAGAGTTTTTTTTATATTTTATACACGTGGTTCATACAATAACTTGAGGAAATAAGAGACCAGCAGGAATCATGATACAGATATGTGTTCCTATTTTGATCTGATAAAAATTATTTCCAATAGAAGAATACAATTTGCCCAATTTCATGGAAATCTAATTTCGCATATTGTTACATACAATCATTATTATTATTTAAGCTGTTCTGTATAGGCAAAAAACAATTAATCTGTTATTAAAAGAATCTATTCAAATTCTCTTTCAATCATCACACAGCATACAAATAAAAATAAACATTTCCATGGAAATAAACGATTTCAAAAGTCTTAAAATTTAACTTGAATACTTTAAAGAAAAATTCTTAAATTTTAAAGCAAAGAAATAATGGAAGAGAGTGTAATCAATTCATCTTATTTAGAGGTTCTTATTTGAAACACGGGAATTCCTTCAGAATTGTATCGAGATAAATCGTTCAGCAAACCAAAGAAAGGAAGAAAGTCTATGGCAATTAGATATCCAACGAATTGTAATAGATTCCATTTTTTTTTATTTATATGGACGTTAGAGTTTGGATTGCATACATTTATCAGAAATGCTAAATGTTTCAAGAGAATCATCATGACAACTTAGAAAACTATAAATCGTATATTTTAACATTTAAAATACAAAATTCATAAATGCAATAATATGAAATTTGAAAGTTGCCTCATAACAGCACAAAAATAGTACAAACAATTTATTCAAACAGAAAGATAATAATTAGAATATAAATATCTCAATATCTAATAATAGGATTTATTTTCTATTAAAATATTCATAATTGGATACATTTATTAAAAAATTAGAAAGGAATGAAAATTACTTTACGTACCAAGCTGCCACATTTTTCAGAAAAGCATATTGATTGGAATGTTTTTATTATAAAAACATAAGCAAATTGTTTTAGTTTAAACTCAGTTATCAAAAGAAAAATGTTTTATTAATAATAGAAAAGTCTTTTATACAAAACTTTCTCAATTGATATATTAAATTAAGAGAATGAAATACTTATTAAAAGAGCGTATTAATGAATATAAACTACAAGCTGAAGTATTTTCATTATGTTTTTATTAAAAGAAGTTTTGAGCGTCGTGTTTTTTTTAAATACATTCCAAAGTTACCTAGGCTTTTTTAATGAAAAAAAAATAATTGGTAAGATAAAGTGAGGAGAAAAAAATTCTGTCGAACATATCTTTTCAAAACGTTATTCATTAAACGCTAATTTTAAATTTTCGTTGTTGCAATATTTTTTTTTCATTTTTTTCTGCATTTTCTACTTTAATTTCATCCGAACTTTCATCTTTTGATTACAATGTTAGATGTAATTGCTATCAATTAAGTGTACTTTGAAATTTTATTAAAAGTTTCATGATTACAAATAATTAAATGTAGAATTCTCCAGAGTCTCCGACATTTCTTTTGTTAAGTTTTTGCATTCATCATGTTCTTTGATGTTTTTGCAGTCAATGTTCAAGTTATGAAACATTTACTCAAAGTGTCAATGTTTCATTACTTGAATATTGAGCTTGACAAGAAGTAAGCAATTACAAAACGCTATCAAACGTTTCCTTAGCGAATTTAGGATTATAGGAAAATAAACATTTTGGCGAAGATTTCTCCACCATTTTGGAAGTATATCTCATTGCTTGGGATTTAACTTCTGGGGCGACTGTAATAAAAATGCACCCAGAATTTGATCAAAATTAGAATTTGAATGTGAAAGCCACGTATTAAATTTTGCTCCACAAATCTTTTATGTTTTTAAGTTTAGAGCTCACATGCACAAAAATATACCAATCGATAGATAGATTTAACTCAAAATTTTATTTGTATCTGAGATTTTAGGGATAAATACGTCTTTCCGGTTTAACTAATTTAACTCGTTTATATTCCGGAATCCCAATGTTAACTACAATTGATCAAAGACAGAGTTTCAGCAATCGAATTTTTTCCTACTGTGATTGAAATTTCAATTGTGTATGAAAAAAACCCACAATATTGCATTTTTAACAATATCAATAACAGTTAAGGATATAAACGAAAAAACAAAAATATGTAATCTGGTTTCTGGAAGGTTTCAGTCTAAAACTTCTTGAAATTCCTCTCGAACTTTTGGCGATAACAATAATTTCTCTCTTTGTTTATTTCATGCACAAGAATATGAAAATGAATAAAGCGAAATATCTAAACTTTGAAGGGAAATAAGTATTTAATTACCAGACACATTTTAGTAAAACTTGCTTATTTTTATTATATTCTTTGTATTTTACTTTTAAACTAAATAATATAATAAAATTTGAAATTTTTATTATTTTTCCTTCCTGCTAAAAACAAAGAAAATCAATAAAATTCGTATTCATAATTAAATAAAAAAAATTCTATACTTATTTATTGATCCCTATCATGTTTATTGATTTGGGGAGACAGAAATATTAATGTAAATTCAATAATTGAATAATAAAAAGATTTAATGAAATTGTTTCTATACGGTTTTCTATAGCTTTAAATGATGTGCATGATGAAAAACTGCACAATCCTTTTTTTATGCTTATGAAAATTAAACTTTTCAATCGAATTTTCACTCATTTCCTGTTGAGGAAATATTTTGCACTTCTGTACATGCATGCACTCCGGTACAAAAAAATTATTTTAAAACGTTTAGAGTTTAATTACCAGTTAATCAATTAAAGTAATTAAATTCCTATCCCATAAGAATTTCTCATTCCAGCAATAATATGAGAAAAAAATTACTAAAACAAGCCCCGTAAAATAATGAATTGCAAATCAATGGTTAAAAAGTAGAAAAATATTAATAGTAATTAGTAATATAGTAATAATAGTAAATATTAATAGTAATTCGACTTTCTAATACTCTAATAAAAGATTTTCAGTTTTCTAAATATATTTTTCAAATAATATTGATCAGTTTTATTTTGTATTTTTCACTTCGCATTATTATCGAAATATTGCTCACCAAGCTATATAATATTGCTATAAATAAATAAAATTATTACTTTTGAATAATACTTCTTTATACAAATCATAATCTTTCCCCACTATTTTTTTACTTTTGGGGGTATATCCTCACCGGATACGCTCTCTTTATTTCTTTCACTCACATTCATGCATTTCCTGTTTCATTGTAAATTCTGCAAAGCGGATTTCTTGTCTTATATTCATTAACAATATTATTTTCAAATAATTTATACAATAGAGCAGTCCTTAATATCAACAAAAGATAAATCCCTTTTCAAAGTACTTTTTGAAGATGCTTAATTGTTTAGCACCAAAATAATTTACTGAAAGCATTATTTGAGGCAAGTAAGAATTTTTTCACACAAAGCCAAATTTCTTATTCTCGAAAAAGATATTTTTCTTACTTTCATCCACCAAACATGCGTATTTTAGAAAAAAAAAACAAATCTAAAAGAATGTTGCGACAGTATGCAATTTAAAAGAAACAAATAAATAATCAAATAAAGAGAGACAAGTTATGGTAATTAGTTTGAAAAGAAAAACAAAAAAAGTTTCTGAATAGGCGACTGACACCCGATTGCATTATTTTCTATTTCTTAAATTCTGATGAAGTTTGTTAAAAGGGTTCAAAAGACTCAGCAAATAATTTCAAAAACGAACACGAAATGGGCCAAGCTATCAAAGAAATGACCTCTCTCCCAACAATTATATATCTCCCAAAATTATAACGAAATTTAATTAGAACTCCATACGTTATTAACCCTTTATTCAAATTTACCCCATTAATTATTAAAGAGCCATTAAGGAACTTTCAAGAGTATTTTTATCACAATAAAACGATTTATTATGATACCTTATACATTCCAATGTAATGGAATGAATTTTGCTGGCAATTGAGTAATTTATTTAGTTCATTAAAGATAAATAATCTGCTTATTATCAATGAGGCCTTGAAACAAAGCACATTTCGATTCTTTTAATTTTGTCAACAATTGATAAGTCAAGTTTTAAACATTAAACTATGACATAACAGCAGGGAAGCTTTCTTTTAGAGAAGTGGAGGCACATTTTAATGGATCGCATTTCTTCAAAGACATTGTTCCCTTCAAGCAGAGAAAGTGATCAATGTGTTATTTATTTGGACTTAAAATCTTGAGGAAATAAAATCAATGATCTATGCTCTTCCGTTGTAGACTGAAAGAAGAAATTGGAATATATTTTCTCCAACAAATCTCAGTATTTCTGAAGGAATTAGTTCTATGTTTTCTTTATCATCACTGACTTTCTTATAGTTTAGATGGATTAAATGTATGGATATCATAAAATTCTATTTCCCTGGACAATGGTTTATTATAATATTTAATTTATAAGTACAATTCCTATTTTAAACTAATTTATAACTAGCTGTAATTGAAAAATAAAATAAAATTATTTTATGTTTTGCTTATATTGTACAAACTGTATACATATCATTAATTTCAAATTCCAGTAAATTGTGTAAGGTATTCGAAAAATAAATTAAACCTCTTTCTCAAAAAATAATAGTACGATGCAACGAGGAAGACAGACATGGAGGAAAACTTGTCAGGAACTCTGACATCTTGATTGGTTTTAAACTATTTGCAACGAGGAAGACAGACATGGAGGAAAACTTGTCAGGAACTCTGACATCTTGATTGGTTTTAAACTATTTGCAACGAGGAAGACAGACATGGAGGAAAACTTGTCAGGAACTCTGACATCTTGATTGGTTTTAAACTATTTGCAACGAGGAAGACAGACATGGAGGAAAACTTGTCAGGAACTCTGACATCTTGATTGGTTTTAAACTATTTGCAACGAGGAAGACAGACATGGAGGAAAACTTGTCAGGAACTCTGACATCTTGATTGGTTTTAAACTATTTGCAACGAGGAAGACAGACATGGAGGAAAACTTGTCAGGAACTCTGACATCTTGATTGGTTTTAAACTATTTGCAACGAGGAAGACAGACATGGAGGAAAACTTGTCAGGAACTCTGACATCTTGATTGGTTTTAAACTATTTGCAACGAGGAAGACAGACATGGAGGAAAACTTGTCAGGAACTCTGACATCTTGATTGGTTTTAAACTATTTGCAACGAGGAAGACAGACATGGAGGAAAACTTGTCAGGAACTCTGACATCTTGATTGGTTTTAAACTATTTGCAACGAGGAAGACAGACATGGAGGAAAACTTGTCAGGAACTCTGACATCTTGATTGGTTTTAAACTATTGTCTAAAGAAACAAGCATTGATTTGTCATCAACAACTATAGACACCATTATGTATTCCTCTCACGTTCTGTACCATTTTCTGATTTTATTTTTCCATTTTTTTCCCCATTTACTATTTTCTTCTATTTTTTGTTTCATTACTAAACTCGTTAACAATATTTTATTTTCATTTAAATTATCTATTGTTTGATTTCATTATTTTTCATCCCGAAAGACCAATGTGTGAACGAGATGTCTATTGGTCCTCCATTTTGTCTTTTGGTTGCCTGCCCTTTTCTTTAATACATCCCCTACCGGATGGGTTGCTTTGTGGTGGCCTATATTTTCCCTATTTGGCTTCGGTTTGGATTGCATTTGGATCATGTATATGTGTTACACAAAAGAAAAATAAGATCTAAGGCTTCTTCCGGTGGCATTTTTGTTAGAATATTATTAGATATCGTGAAGTCATATGAGAACAAAATGAGGCGTTATCTGAAAACATATTCCAACGTTGAATTACATGGAACAGTGACTACTCGTGAACAAAGTTTCTCATGTGTGTGCAAAGTCATTCTGAAATTAAGTGTATATATATATATATATATATATATATATATGGACCAACAACATAATAATTTGAATAACAACAAAAGATCTAGGCATAATGCCAACAGCTCTACGATGGGCACACATATCTGACCTTAAAGGAAAAGCAAGGGGAACCAACAAAGATGAACATATTAAAAATTCTACGCGGAGATGGCTTTTGAAGGTTTTTTAGTTGTTATTCAAATTCGTTTGATGGGTCAATTGTTAGTGTTGGCGAAATAAATAAGGGATTCAAACAACATTTGTCTGATTGGGAAATGTTTAATTTACAGTTAGTCCTTTTTATAGAAAATGAATGTTAGTTAATAGCATCATATATTAAAAATAAAATTATGGTGAAATCAAACCGAGTGAATTTTACTTTTGAGTTATTTCTGAATAAGAATATAAACCTTTATTTCGTGCCTTTCAAAACAACTGCATATCATGATTCTCAAACAACTCAGCATTTATACCATTCTGCTTATTGTTTGCAAATAGTCAGAGAAATTAATTAGCGTTAAAGATTTTTTTAACCATTCATTGGATTTCCTTCATTTATTAAAAAATTATATCTGTATCCTTAGCTTCACTTATTTTTTTATTTACTGTTTCGTCTGAAATTTAAAAAAAGAACACTGTTTAGGAAGGCTCTGATTTCTGTTTGATATAATTATTTGAAACAAATTCAGTCATTTCTCTTTAATAACATATGCGAAATACTCGAGACTTTAAGCAAATTATATTTCCCTAACAAGTAATAAATACGATTTTTCCGTGTGTTTAAAATTTAATCAGTTTTCTAACCACTTAAATTCAAACTTATATCTTTTCTCACTTTAACATCTGAGTGAATAAGTTTACTCAGATGTTGCGGGCACTGGATTTTTCCCACGCATCTCAGGATTCAATTTTAGGGATTTTGTTGTCTATGAGTTGCAGTATCGCGTGACAATCGACCATCTGAAAGGAATTCTTTTCAACTTTTAGTCAATTCTCTCCCCTTCTCTTAAATATATAATATCTGAATGTTTCACCGTTAAAACGTATCTTCTTCCGTTTTAGCATCGATGCTATCAGCTGAATCAATGCTGTTTAAAATTCTTCGAAAAATGCTACTTTTGTTTTATGATAAAGCCAAGAAATAGTGATGGTATTATAGAGAATTTATTCCTTCTCATTCAACTAGCATTAATTACCATGGATTGGGAATTTACTTAGCAAGATAAAAATTGCCATCTCGAATGCTGCTGATAAATTCAAAAAATAACCAGCTGGATTGGTCTCCACAAAACTCTCTCGCATACTCCCTAACGTACTTGTCATGCCAGAGAAAGCCTTTCACAGCTATAAAGTACAACATCTACGATATATTAACTTTTGGCGTGAGTTTATCATTTTTATTAAATCTGTCGAATTCTCTTTGGCGGTTAATCCCTGGCATGCGTTAATAGTGTACAAACATCAAATTTCTATTTTAGACATGTTTTCTCAATCGATTGACACAAAACTTTGGCGAAAATTACACTTGTATTCACAAATTTGCATATCAAATTTGATATATTTAAATCCTTGCGTTTAATTTGCACCTTTACTTATTTCTGAAATTACAGACCGGCCGTTGTTAAATTTGGCTTAAAATTTGGCATGTTTCTACTCTATACATGTTAAATCTGTGTACCGGATCTTATCTAGCTCTCTTCGTTTTATAGTTATTGTGTTAACTTCTATTCGAGCAGCTGGACTTCTTTTGAGCAGATTTTACTTAAAATTTGATCGAAATATGCAAATTTGGTGTAAAGGCCGTATACCAAATTCAACCGTCTAGCTCAAATAGTTAAGAATGATCTTTGTCACATACATACATACATACGTTTTCCGAAAATGTGTTTTTTGAACACAGGGAAGTCTAAAACGTGGGGGTCAAAAATCTAGAGTTTTTTTGGCGATTGCTATACTTTCTTATAAATTTCTTTATACTACGTATACCAGAAAGTATAAAGAATCACCTTACGAAATAACGGATGAATAAATGAATGCCAATTGTATTTCAATATTTTCTGAAAAATAACGTTATAACGACTAAACAATGACCTTTTAGCAGGTGTTGCCTCATTTGGTATATCCTCATTTGGTACTAAATATCCTCATTGGTATATCCTCATTTGGTTCTAAATATCCTCATTGGTATATCCTATTAATAATACTATTTGGTATATCCTCATTTGGTACTAAATATCCTCATTGGTATATCCTATTAATAATACTATTTGGTATATCCTCATTTGGTACTAAATATCCTCATTGGTATATCCTATTAATAATACTATTTGGTATATCTTCATTTGGTACTAAATATCCTCATTGGTATATCCTATTAATAATACTATTTGGTATATCTTCATTTGTACTAAATATCCTCATTGGTATATCCTATTAATAATACTATTTGGTATATCCTCATTTTGTACTCATATATCCTCATTTGGTACTAAAGACGTTAACATTTGTTAAAAAATGTTTATTTATTACGAGCAATGTTGCGCAATGTCTTGATTCAGGGAACATATTTTTAAATAAGTAAATTTAACTATTCCTTACTGTAACGTCATTATTTGGCCTATAACTCAATTACTTTATAGAATTTAATTACCGGTTAGTAAATCGAAATGCGATTGGAGCTATATCAGTTGCTGACAGAAACCGATATCAAGTACTAAAATTGAATTTCAAGGATGACAGCTGAATATATTTCGAAATTAATGAGTTTATCAGTCATGCAACATACGGCTATGACTACTGATCAAAATTGGATGATAGCAACGACTTCATTTATTGAAATAAATGCTTAATGTATGATATAATTGAAAAAAGGAACATGGGCCGAAAATACCGATATCCTTTCGAAACAAATTAGTTTTTAAATGAAAAATATTTACATTAACATTTAACATCGCAGCATTCCACTTTCTCATTAATTTAGTAGTAATAAAACGTAGAACATTAGAAGGAACATAGAACTATTTCTATGTATCCTATTTGATATGGTTTAGTTAATTTGTTTTATTACCATTTATACAATTTTTCCCAATAATTGTGGTTCAATTAAATGAGGAAAAGCAAGCGATAAAAACTATTTGTTGCAAAAACTATTTTCTATAAATTTGCAGCGATAATTATTTAGAATATACTTTCTAATCTTTTATTCAACACAAAATTCGAATACGTTATTTTTTTCCTCAGAGAGTCATTAGGTGATTTTTTTTTTTAAAAAACCCCCCATTTAAATCACATTTACTGATGAAAGAATTAGAGAAAGAAAAAAAAGTCAGGTTCCGCACCATATACAACTGAAGACCCTTGGTATATATTTATACTAGTTATGCATGTTTTAATGGATATAATTTAATGTGAAGATATGCATGTATATCCGTGCATATTCAGAAGATATGGTGAATGTCACCTCAATATTTAAATGAGGAGATATGTACCATCCTTTATGTATGGATGTGACGTAATTTCACAAGGACTATCTTTGATTTGACTACCATAATTATCAAAAATTCGAACGCGAAATTTTGACAAATCTTCATGTTTCAAATTTTCTTGAATTCGAAAATATATTTATGCTTGCCTATCCTCTGTAAACAACATAACTGAATATTGCATTGAGGCGCATAGTAGTATTTATACCTAATTCGTAGATTTCTACAAATTTTGAAAGAACGCTACTGAAAAATCCACCGGTTTGACTGTCTGAATACAAATTAATACATTAAATACAAAGCGAAGAGAATCTGATGACTTAAATTTGGTGCACAGATTTATCATTCAAGTATAACGTATCTTGCTCCAAACTTGTATGAAATTTGGAGAATGAACATGGACACATGTAAACACATGGACTTAAATATATGACATTTAATATGTAACTTTGTGACCATCACTGTAGTTATGTGTCAAATTTTAGTTCCAATGGGCCCAAAATTATCACATTGTTTTCTGATGTGTCTAACATTCCAATAACTAACACCGCCTTCCAGTGATTAACCAACAAAGATCTTACACAAATAGTGTATTTTGTTCGCAAATAGCTTGCAATTAATAGTACGCGAGTACAATTTTATTTACAACAATTACAGTTAGTAATACACGAGACAATTACAAGTTAATTAAAGAGAATACAAGAAAGTTTCAATTGAATGTTAGCTTACAATTAATAGTACGCGAGTACAATTTTATTTACAACAATTGCAGTTAATAATACACGAGGAATTACAAGTTAATTAGGATTATACAGGAAAGTTTCACGGAGACAACTCCCATTAAGTAAGTTTTAATTCACTTGATTCATTCAACAATATATAAAGTCAAAATTCTTCACGAGTTAATAAAAATAATGATTATTTTGGATTTATAAATGTAAACTAAATTAAATGTAGATTTTCATTTAAACCAATTAGAGATTTCGTAAACAAGAACCTATTCATCCGTTTTCACTTCTGCCATAAAATTGCAAGTGTATGAAAATTGCATCAGCGAATTAAATTTGCTCATATAATACATTTAGCATTTCATGGGAGCATTTCATAGTAATAAATTTAATTCACCTACACGTATGTACATTCACATAGAATTAAAAAAAAAATCAACTTTTGTATTTATTTGTTAAGCTTCATTATTTATGGAAAATCCCTTTATGTAAGGATTTTCCATGCATTTTGATGCCTGTCAAGCAATGACATTCAAGGTCAGGGGCCATACGTAAACGCTGTTAGGTGCTTTTGGAGCAGGACTTAGCCTAATACATTTAGAATTAGAAGCGCAATGCATATCCGATTTGCTAACTGGATTTTCTCTGCGAATTATTCTGAGAAATACATGGATTTCTGTCTGGTAGAAATCACGTTATATCAAGAGAAATTACAAACGGTGCCAATAAGTGGTAAGTGGATAAATCTCTGGAGTCTGTACTAATTAGACAGATATAGTAAAAGAAAATTATGTAACAAATAAGACGAAGTATTGATTTTATGTGAGGGAAATAATTGTCAATATAGTTATTACATTAGAGAGAGAACAGTTAACATATTCATTGCATTAGAGAGAGAGAGCAGTTAATATAGTTGTTGCATTGGAGAGAGAGAGCAATTAATATAGTTGTTGCATTGGAGATAAATGCTTGAGAGTAAAGAAAAAAAATTTTTTTTTTTTAAATAATGAATTTTGAAAGGATTGAAGAATATTTGATGCTCAATGTAAAAAATCATTAGAAGACATTGCAATTTGACTCTTCCGTTCGGAAAACAATGAAAAAAACATTAAAATTTGCTTTTACTTAAAATTATACAAAATACGTTATTTACAGCTAATAGCGTTTAAATATTTCCTTTTATTTGTCTGATGACAGAAAAAAAATATTCAAAATTTATGTGTCCCGTCTTGAACTAGTGCAAAATGAATAAAGTCAGAATTTATACGAAAATTTGAAATTTCCATCGTTCTACAAACAGGTATTGAGGTATTTTAAAATAGTAAAGGTCTTTTTTTTATGGATAATTCGCTAATATGAGGGATTTTATGCAGTTTATTTTAATTAAAGAGTATCATTTTGTAGCTTTTAGTCAATTTTATAATGTTCTTATGGGATAGCTCAGTATATGTCAGGTAAATGTGGTTTGTGGTTCAAGTTCTATAAACACCTTGTCCAACCATACAGCCTATTAAGGTATGCCAAATTTTGTTTATTTAATTACAGTTGCTTTCTTCAATTCAGATATTTTTAAAAATCGGATTACGAATCTTGAAACAAAAAATCTTCAAAATAAATAAATAAAATAAAATAAAGGATGAATTATGAATTTAGAATAGGTATCTTTGTAAAAAAGTATTACTTTTGCCAAATTAAAGATTTTGTTGATTTAAGCATATATATATATATAAAAAAAATATTGGAAGAGATTTTTGTAGTCATTTAATTTGGTTCATCCATCCTAATCGATGCATATTATTTTAGTAACATATATTTCAGCTTGCACTCAGTGTAGTTAGATATAGAAAACCTTATATTCGAATTTGTATTTCCATTTATTAAACTACATAATTAGTTGAAATATATTTTTGTGGGCATTTCTTTGTTATGTAAAATATTTAGAATTAAAAAAAAAAACGAAATATTTATGCAGGTCTAAGTGACTTTTATATTTTAACTCAATGATTATTTTTAATTAAATATTCAAATATTAAATATTTTGGAATTTGATGCCTATGTCAAATATATCATTGAAAAAAATTAAGTATTCAATTGCAACACTCGTATTTAAAAGTTGAGAAAAATTCAAAGCCTAACATTTCAGCAGAAGTCTCGATTATTTAAAATTTCTTATTTAGAAAGGGCCAGAATGCATTAATGTTCATTCTTATTGTTCATGGACTTTTTACAATTACTTTTAGTGTACGTATATATATCATAAATAAACGTGCAACAACATTTTACTCTTTATGATTGGAAAGATAAATGAATATAAAATAATAAAATTATACTTTTCTAAGATAAAAAGAAAAAAAAAATTAACTAAATTAAAGTAACATTTCAGAAAGCGATTACTTTATTTCAATGTAATAAGTTTTTTATATAAAATTTGCAAATTTTTCAAGTAGAATTGTTTACATTTAATCAAATTTTTCTCTAGAAAAAATATCTTTAAAGATCGTTTGAATTACTAAGAACAGTTTATTTGTAGAAAAAGAGTTTATTTGCTTAAATAAATCCATTAAAAGTAAATTTTTATTGAGAAATACTATTTTCCAAATTTTATTGCTCATGCTATCTTTTTCTTATATATTTTTCATAAAGCAAAATAAAAATAATTTTGTCTTCTAAATAAAGAAAAAAAAATTTATTCCAAAGACGATGAAAAAAAATTCTAAAAAAAAAAGAAAAAGATTACGCTATATTTTGAAACTTTAATCTTGGATTCTTTCGAATTAGGGTAGTAATAAAAATTTTTAAAATAGTTCAGTAAGTTTTCATATCGGTTCAATAATTTTTCAAAACCAATAAAGTTTTCTTGGATTACTTGAAATTGTTAAGATTTCTTTTTCATCTTTTAAAGTTCTATTTTATTAAAAAAATAATAGTTATAAAATAAATTGTGTAAACGTATCGAATCAAGTTCATTTTATAATATGGAAAGGAAAAACAAAATTTTCTCCAAGAAAGATTTAAAAAGCTAAATCAAAACAGAAATTTTATAAAATATTTTAAATATTTGAACAATTTCTTATTACTAGTCATCTTTCAAATTTTAAAAGTTTTTATTCATATGGTTGTCAACATTTTAATCTTCAAAAAATACCACCATATTCTAAAATGTTATTCCCAATAAATGAAAACAGCATTCTCCGTTAAGTGTGGAAATTTAAAATAAACGCAACTAGAATTTTTCATTCTACTTTTAAAGTCCAAAACCATTCTTAGACAAATTTTTATTTTGTAGGAAACTTTCATAAACATCCATTTATCTTCTAGAAGAAGGCATAGAAAAAAATGCAAAAAATTTTTTCTAGTTACTAGTTTAACATGGTACCATTTATTTCAGGTATTTACCTTTTCTATTGGAAAAAAACTGTTTATTGTTCAAAACAAGTCATCCATATACTCATAGATATGATTATTATAAATAATATCCAACTTCTGGTATTCATGAAATTTTCAGTAGCTAACCTGAGTTCAGGAGTGGCGATTGTTTTCTAATCATTCAAAATTTATATATATCTTTCGCATATATTCATATATATATATATATATATATATACTTATTTTTAAAGTTTATTTTTAACTGACATATTCATAAATAATAAGGCTTTGATAAACTTTACTAAAGATGAATACACGTTTATAGATTGGATGGACTTCACTTAAAATAGTCCAAATACAAATTTATTTACAGTTACTGACAAATATTTATTACTGATAAAAGCAAAAACAATCCAGTTCACAATTACAGAATTAGAGAAAACATCCAAACTCTGTCAGGCAACTCTGTCAGGTTTCTTAGAGTCTCAGTTAAGTCCAGCGATATTGCTCAGACAAAATACCGATAATCCCAAGTTGCTCTTACTCAATGAAAATACATTTACAGACGAATCAGCAATTGCAAAGAAGTTTTTATAAATTCATGGAGGATTATAGAATGTATAGAAAAGGCGTGGCAATTTCGCGACACTGAGTTACAAAAACTGACATTAATTCGACAAAAATGCATCCTAGCAAAATTAGTTCTTAAAAATCACGCTAAGAAGGCAAAGTACATTTAACATGTATGATTAATAGAAATCATTCCACTATAAATAGAATTTCTTCTATAATCATGTTCCAATAACTAATGTTAAACTATTTAACATTAGTTATTAACTATTTAAATGTTTAGAGATAGGAAGAAACTTCAAGCAAGAAAATTACTATATATGTTGAAAATAATTATAGTTTTCACGGCTTCAGTCAATATATGTATTGATGAAAATAATTATGAATTGTAACTTTATATATAGCCCCTTGCAGTCAGATTATTAATAGTTTATAAAATATTTTCCATATAATTACATTTTAAGGATTTAAACTCTTCTGCTTAGAAAAGTAACAGATTTATAAAATTTTGAATTTCATATTTTAGACTAACAACAACAACCAAAATGTTTTATATCAAAAATGAACATCAGGGCCATTAATTGGTGATCTTCCTACTTGTAGTTATTGATATCCATTAATTCTATATAAAGCAACTCATATTCTTTTTTTTTACTTTGAAATACTTTTCCAATAATTTCTCATTAAATTTTTAGTACCAGGGCAAATAAATGTTTTTTAGTTTGAGTATAAACAATTTGAAATTCTTAACGAAAACTTCAATAATAATTATATATTTCAAGTTTATACATGTATCTCCGGAGTTCATAGAGAAACATACGGTCAAATTATTTCACATCTGAAAGTGCTAAAAGCTATCCACATCACTATTTGCGATCTATGCATATGCGTCAATATCATGGATATAAACAACTTGGCATTTATTAAGATAAATTTAATAAAAAAAAGGTTTAATTATTTAGGAAAAGTCGAAGGAAATGCCAAAAAACATCAGACTAGAAAAACACGAAACACGTGGCCACACACGAAAGTGTTAAAGGCGATTCATATGCCATTATTTATTCAATGATGTCTATATCAATGATACTGACACAAAGTAAACTCTGGATTATCGAAATATAGTTTAATATTTTAATAAGTAATTTTGTATATTTTGTGCAAACGGCATAGATTATCCTATTAAAATGCTTTTTATTAACAAAAGATCTTCGATAAATCTAGTAATTTCTTTGGTCCGACAATCCTTTATTTAGATATCTACTATATTACGAAGAGAATACAGCGGGGGCAAATAATATCTCACTTATGACCTAAAGAGTAAGATTTATTGTTACAGCTTTCTAAGTGCCTTAACAAAACAATTAATTAACTAAGTGCATTTCCTGCTAGCGCTAGAGTTACGAATGCAGGGCTAATTTCGCATTCAGAGATTGCCGTTTCCAAATGACCACTTTAAAGAGCATCTAACCTATTTATCAAATTATTTCTTGGAAGAGGTACTCAGCCACATAATATGCTTTTAGAGAAATGTGAACACTCGGGTGACTCATAAACATGAGTTTAGAATCTCGGTATGGTACGGTATTTTGGAATTAATGGCGCAAGAGCTAAATATGGCTATATTGCGCCAAACAAATTGCACTAAAAAATGTTACGTACAATTCAGTCATACAATTTAAAACTATACATTTTCATGATAAAATGAAAGACATCCAATAATGAATAGTATCAGCGTTTTTAAAAATGCAAATTACACTCCAGAAAGAATCCCCTTTTTTCCAAAAAGGTTAAAAGATTAAAATACCAATGAAATTTAAAAGGTGAAAATGCAACGCTAATAATATTAAAACAATTATAATAAATACAAAAGCAAGTTAAAAGAAAAAAATATCATTGTAATCTTTTGATTCGATGTTTTTTCAAGTATTTGTTATGTTGTTGTTGTTTCTTATGGCACTTGCCATGGGCAAGCCCGCTATAACGCAGACAATGATTTAAGCCGGTGGGGGAGCGTCTCTTATTTTTTAGTAGCGCCAACTGGGGCCAAGAGTATGAATTAGCTACTCATCACATTCGCTTGCACAACCCCTTTTTACAGGGGGGCACATTCACACATCTCACAGATAGAACAGATGAAATTCAACCATGCCCGAAACGGTACTGGAACCCAGGACGCCCAGATCACGGGAAAGACCCCTATGCCAGGACGCCGGCTAGTATTTGTTCTGAATTGGGGCACTTAAAGATTCACTGTACAATTTTTTAAAAATCAACCCATTAAACTGGACATTTTTGGGGACTTTGTTTAAAAATAGTTTATCAACTGTCGTGGAATCGGTATAAGATTCCGGAACGAGTGGTGTTTCATCAGTTGTTTCATGGGGGTTGTATTTTATTTCGCTGTCAGTGTTTTGATTGGACTTATTTGTGGTCATTGTTTTATCAGATTTAAGCTTGGAACATATCTTATCTATCTTGGGGCTTATCTATCTATAAGATGGTTGAAACGGAGCATTGTCAACTTGCAGGATTATACGCATGATCTGAGTTCCCTTTGTTTCGAGTGTTTTTTTAGCAGCATTAGAATAGTTAGATCCATCAACAGGTCTACGAGAGCTCACAATTCGCTTTTTTTCCGAATATGAAATGTCGTTTTTCGCCTTTTCAACAATTACTTCCTTTTCAAATATCCACGCTGGACAGGAGCGAGAAAAGGAAGTTAAGAGATCCACGCCAATCAGCTTTGGAGTGACCAAAACGCTGAAGAAACATCGCAAAGGTTTGGGAATGTAAGGTCTAACGGCTAATTTCATGCAACCAGCTTTAATATATTCCGGTATTTTAGACGAATGGAATGTGAGGATCAAATGCTCGGTTTCAAAGAGTTATCCATCTTTTCGTATTTTTATACGGCGGATATGAGTAACACCTTGACCTGCCAAATCCATGGTAACTTCATCAACTGGTATATGAAAAAGTTCACCACAAGATATTACTCCTCTGGAAAAGTTTAAAGTTGAATGTGCATTGACTGTCACTGAAAAAAAAAGCCATATTTGTAATTTTCATGATTTGGTGAGCTTGTTTTTGAGAAAAATCCTCAATCAGTAAATCCCCTAAACGCAATTTCCTAACAGTTTATACTATTCCAATATGTGTCGATATACTCTTTTCAACTAAAAAAGGTGAAACGGAATGAAACGTATCGTTGGTAGAAGATACTCTTTTCAGAAGAAAAAAAACTGATTGAAATGTTTTGAAGATGATAAATTGTGTTACATTTGATAGCCAATGAAGGGAGTTTTTTTTCTTTCTGACCATGTACGAAAGGCCATAATATTCGGGTCCCGATGGCACCGTCCACTATATATTATCTATGCACATTTTGTTTTGTCTTTTCATCTATGCTCTATGACTTTGTCAATTTTCATGGAATAAAATGTGCTCTTTAAATATATATCTTATATCCATTTGCGTATTGCATGGTTTCCGAAACAGGATACTATTACATTGAAGTAACAAAAAGATGATAATGAAATTCAAGTGAAATAAAAATTAAAAAAATATTCTCTGATTGCACACTAATAATGAAAACATGATATATTTGAATGAATTCATGTTAAATGAGAATGTTCATAGTTTAAACGAAGAAGTCAGAAAACGAAGAAACGGTTCGAACGAAGAAATCAGTTCAAATCCAATTTAATGAAACAAATAATATATTATCAATTTTTTGAAACAAATATATAGAATTTTATTTTGCAACAGATTTCAGTTATTTGGATAACCAATAAAACTTTAAACATTGACTGCAACTGTATTATAAATCTTTAAACATTGACTGCAACTGTATTATAAATCTTTAAACATTGACAGCAACTGTATTATAAATCTTTAAACATTGACTGAAACATATAGTTTATTTTTTTTAAAAAGAAAACTTTTAAGCAGAATTTTACTGAGCTTATATAATTTGCATTTCCAAGGATACAAATTATGTTTGCGAATAACATTAAATGCTTTTGGCCAGTAAAAAAATTCAATCTCATGCTGATGTAACAGAGAAAGAATGTTATTTTTTTAGCGTTAATCAGCATGCGCTTAGATTTAAAGAAAATGGCGTTTTTATTACTACAAAATCAAACATCAAGTTATATCTTCCTTCCGATTCTGAAATCAATATCTTTGATGTAATAATTCTGATTTCAATAAATACACGAGATATGGTTTATTCTGTGATATTTTTTGTTCAAATCGATACCATCTAACACAGAACAGGCATTTCAAAATAATATAATTCTTAAATATTTGTTTATGAAAAAGTTATGATAAATTTGAATTTGTATAGAACTAGAAAATGTTTTCCATAAGGAAAAATCATTCAAAATAAACGGACTTTATTTCATGTGAAATTTACAATTCTGGTTTCTGAAAATCTAATTTTCGGTGGGGCGCTTTTATTTCTTCTTTTGCTTGCAGAATATCTAAGAAATTTTCAAGGAATGCTTATGAAATATTTATAAGTTTGTAACTTTGAATTTAAAATAGCATAAATATGAAATTTTGATGGTTACATGGTGATTGTTTTCCATTACATTCTTAAATGTATATATAAGCTTATTGATATTTATTTGTATAAAAGAATATTTATATATTTATAAAATATTTGTAAATATTTTACTAAAAAAATCAGAAGTTTGGTATTCACATATTGCTACTAAACATTGAAACAAAATGAAATATATTGTTTGAAAGGATATATGTTATGCAAATTTTAAATTTTTTAATACATTATTTCGATTGTTAAGCAAAAGACAAATATATGATTTAAAACCCTTTAATGTTATAATGGTTATAGGATGTCTTGTTATCCATTAGAGCATCAGATTGAAAGAACGGCCATTCATGAGAAATAATTTGGTTATTTGGAAAAAATAAGTTGTTTAGTAATCGAGAAAATTTAAGTAACTAATATTTAAGCTTGAAGACTTAAAACACTGAAAAAAATGCTTATTCAATTCAGTCATTCTTAGCATAACCGTCTTTTATGGATTGTGAAACAAAATATCTGAAAATAAATAGATAAAGCCCTCAGTATTTGAAATATAATAATAGAATTAATTTCTTGCAAGTCATTATTTTGAGGATGTAATTTATAAAGACGTAATCGTTTTTATAAATCGATAAATCAATTATAAGTCAATTATTTGAAAATTTAAGCAAGTATTTTGCATGAGACAAAGAAAATTTCTCGAAACAATTTAAAGAGTTCTAAGTCAATGAAATTTGCACATAATTATTATTAATTTCCTATAAGAAATGGTTTACCAAAGTTTTAATTATATTTTCAAATATTTTTTTTCCAGAATTTAAATGCTTTTAGGTGGAGATTACTGGATTTCTTACACCACTTAAAAACCCAAAATTTTTCTTCCCAATTATATCTGTTTTTTTCTATGTAATGTTTTTCTTTAATTGAAATACATTTTAAAATATATTTCACTAAATTACTTTTTACTGATTTAGTTTCTAAATTTATACTTGCGTTATAATACTATTAAATGTATTTTGCTTATGATTAAATGTGTGTGTATTATTAAGAGAAAATTTAAAAAAAAATGATATGGACAAGACCATTATGATCATTTAAAAACGTAGAATAACATATTTAAAAGGGATATGCTTCCACGAATTTTTATCCTGAGCAAAATACTTTTAAGCATTTTTCAATAAATGTATTTTTCAAAAAATAATTTAGATACCGATTTTAATTTTTTACTACTATTTTTTATCATTTAAGAGAAATTTAAAAATATTTCTTAATTTATAAAAATGATTTTTTTCAAAACTTGCGCTCTTCTTAAATTAACTCGTTGTCTAATTAAGCTAATATAACGCTTGGCATCTCTTTTTATTGGTATTTTTAACTATTTAATTATTTTATCAGATTTTTTTTTATTTATAAAAACTGTGCCAAATCAGTGTTCCAACTTCCATCCCTCTTCCGTCATTATCTGGCAAAGAATTGGTTTGTTAGAGTATCAAAAGAAAGCTCGTTTTACGGTGTTAAAACAGCAGTTTAAACTAATTATATTGTTGCTGCTCATTTCCCCCTCGTTTTGATAATTTTCGTGACGATTCGTCTGGACTTAAGGAATTGAGGCAATGCACCTCGACACAATCTTTATTCTGTTGTTACGTTGCAGTCGTCTTATAAGAATGATGATTGGTTTAGATGAATAAAATACTACATTTAAACCTCCTATTTTATATTATGTCATGAATTTTTCACAAAAAATTACAATAATCTGTGGTGATTATGGATTAATAAGGTTCCTATAATTCACTAATCGATTTCAAGGTTCCAAATTTTTTTTATTACTGAATGAGCTTCATTCTAAGTCAGATTGAATTTTCTTAAACATTATTAAAACTCTATGCAAAACACCTCCTTTGCTTCTACCACAACAATGGCTTATAGCTGATTGAACTTTCAGATATTCAAAATAATTGTACGCTGTAAATTCAAAGTAATGTAAACATTATCTTGTCAGCAATTTTTGATGAACTCATTGAATTAATCTCTCATCGAGTCATTGATTAAATATCCAACGGAAATTAATACAATGATAAAAAAAGAATTGTGATAGTTACAGATTTTTTCGCTTTCAGTTAAAGTTATTTGTAGCACTCGTACAGAATTTATATTACGTGAATTGTATTTTTATAATATTTACATTAAATTAATTTTTAATACAATAGACATTTAAAAGTTTTCTTCTAATTTTGAATTTGAATATCTTTTTATACATTATAAAACATGCTTTATAATAGTATTCAGTTTCGTTCAATGTACATACTGCACAAGTTGTTTAATCGCTAACAAGACATTTTAATCTTTCATTAGCATTAGTTGCAAGCTGTGCATTTTAATTAATTGCCGAATACGAGTTTTCAGCAGTTACGCTGTATATCCTGGCATTTCAAATTATTATAATATAACTATTATAAATTATTATATGATATCCTAAAATACTAATCCGATCACTGATGAGTTAAAAATTTATTTGTATAATAACATTTAGAAGTGTATTATTAAGCCCATTCAATTTAGCTGAATGTAATTTATGGTATAAAGTCGGATGTTTCAGTTCAGAAACTAATTAAAAAGTGTTTCAAACTCTACCTCATATTTCAAAGAGATATTTTGTATCGAAATGTTGAAATGTTTTAGAGGAAAACATCCTTGTTAAACACTGAAATTAATATAAATGGTTCCATGATTTTTAACTTTTCCCTTCTTTTTAATCTAACTCATTATGGATTATTATGAATAACGTATAGGCTAAATTAAAAATATAATATTAAATTCTTAGTTATAGAAAAAATGATGAAATTATAGAATAAATCTTATTCAAAAATTAAAAACAGATGGAATATCCTTATTCAAAGCGTGTTTTGAAAATATCGTTTGATTGCCTCATAATAGTTTTATAATTTTCAATATTTCTAATCCGTTTAACAGATATAAATTATTAACATATTGCTAAATTACTGGTTATAAGAAAACCTAATAAAAATCAAGAAATTAATCTGACTAAAAATTACTAAATATTCTTATTTAAAAAAATTAAGAAAGAAAGAAAAAGATAGAGTTGCTTAAGCCAAGTTATAAATTAACTTTTTAAAAATATTTCAGCTAGTTATTTGAATTAAACTAATGTAAAGGAATATTTAATCAATATATTTTGAAAAAGGTATTCATAAAATTAATTAAAGAAAATCTGCTCTAACATATTTTGCTTTAAATTAATGTTTGTAGAAACAATTAAGTAAAAAAAAGAAAAAAGAAATTGAATAGAAAAAAATAAGTTCTGCTGTTAGTAAAAAGAAATAGGATCTGGAAGGGTAATTAGGAACAAGACTTAGTAGGTACAGATAGGAGAACTTGGGGAGCGTAGAAACATGAGCTCTCTTTAAGACATTCTCAAGGAAAAAGAAAAACATGTATACTTTAGTTACAACCGTATTCAAGAAAATAATACTTAAACTTAGTAACATGTCCTTATTCATCCCCATATTGGTTACATTCAATGTAAGTTGCCAAATTGTATCGATAGGTTATAACGATTTTGAGTAAAATTCAGATTTTATTTCTAGACTTTCTTCTAAAAAACTGGACATTGTTTTTAATTATAGTTTGCTTTATTACACTTTTTATCATGGGATTGGATTGGATTGGATTGGATCTTGGATTTTTATGGCGCAAGAGCCAAAGCTGACTATGCTGCGTCAAAACAAGTGATATGTGTATATTGCCATATGATCTATTAAAGAAAACATTTCTTCAAGGTTAAAATACAAACGACGTTTTACACTTATAAAAAGAACGCCCAATAAGTTTAAAGGACAAAGATCTTAAAATTATGACTCGAATTTTGGAAAATATTTCATATCCTTATAATATTCATATAAAATGAATAACATTTATACCTCTTAAAAATTCAAAGATATTCTTATGAGGGTGGAGTGGTTTTATCATGGGATAACATAGAATTAGGAGCATGTTTTTAATGTAATAAAAATCTATATCTTTTTCACGTATTTAAATTATTTATTATATTATAGAATCAATTAATACCATATTTAGAAATGTGACACATTTTTCCTCACCAATAATATTTATTACTTTTTATGAAAAATTCCGCTAATAGTGTTCATTAAAAGATAAATTACTTAGGCAGTCACTTTTTTATTAAGATTGTGTTGGCTGTGAATCCATTAGGAAGAATCTTATACACAACTAGCCGCCTTTGGCGACCAGCCGGTTCGCCAATCTTAATGTTCGCTAAAATTTTGATAATTAAATATTTTATGCAATTCCTACTTTAATAGCTTCTTCATCAAAATATTTTAAAACTTCACATTTTGATAGTAATATAATTCACTCATAATATTATAAACGCCTTCAGTCATAACGTAATATGTATCTCTCTAATTTTCTGTTAGTTCCCGTAGAATTTATACTATAAATTAAAGTGGAAAGCATTTTTTTTAATATGATTACTGAAAACAGTCACTGAGCATTTAAACCTTATGGACACTAAAGAATATCTTTCTTAATTTATGTAATATCTCAAGAATTTGTCAGCAAAATTTTTTCAGATTCATCTTGAGCAGGTATATTAATTAACAATGTTTAATTTTAAATGTATAAGAAAGAAAAAAAACACTAAGAAAATAAACAGAATCGTTTAAAATAATCGGTCGAACACAGGTTAAAAAATTACTTAAAAAACGATGAAATTAAACTAACATAAATACAATTTAATTACAAAAGCATGCAACTAACCTAAAAATAATTTAAATCGAGTCCGCTTCCGTTGAAATGTAAACAATCAGAATACAATGCGCATGCGTGAGTTTTTCTACGCCAGTTGGGGTAACGCTATGTAGATTAGAAATTTTTAATTTCCTTTATTCTGTTTTATTTTAATTCAAAAGTACTTCAGAATGAATCTGGAAGATCGATTCATTGACAATGTTTAATTTTAAATGCATCAAACATTAAGAAAATAAATAGAATCGTTTTAAATAATTAGCCGAAAAATCTTAAGCCTAGCCTCATGACTGTTGGGAAAAAAAACTGAAGCCGTACTCATTTGGCGGTGTGGAAAATGAAAAGATTTTTTGGCGGGAAAGTTAGTTTTTAATTAATAATTAAAATTCTAATTAAAAATTCAAAAAAAGGGCTATTCTATCTTTTAAGTTAGATCAAACTGCACACGGTGTGCAAATTTGATTAAAATCGGTTAAGTAGTTTAGGAGTCCATCGTGGACAAACAACGTGACACGTAATTTATATATATTAAGATAAACAGAATAAGAGTATTTATTAAAAAAGCACAATTTACTGTACCTCTAATAAAAATTATTTTGTAAAAGGAATCATCATAATCAAGTTTATGAATAAAGGATTTTATAGAAAAGTTGTTGTCGAAGGTATTACAATATAATTGGGATTTTTTTAATATATAGCTGCATATTTTAATGGAGCATTTTATTGCTGAAAGATTATCTAAAACATTTAATTTTTTTCCTAAAAATTTGATTAAGATGTATGTGGAAAAATAAATCGTTTCATTTCATGAGCACAGTTAATCGATAATAACTTAGAATTTTGTTAGCAATGAGAAATTCAAAATAATATCCACAAAGAGGATTTAAGAAAAAGTAAAGCATTAAAATAAAATACTATGTGTTTGATAAACCTGAAATAAAATAAGAGATTTCACATTTCTAAGACTTAGAAAATATATTGGCATCATTATGTTACATATCAAATTCGATTGGCAATTCTATATCTACATTTATATACTTTTAATTGTTGGAATGAATCATTTTCTTGCTGTTTCTTAGAATAATTTAAAATAACAAATCAGCCATTTAAAAAAAGAATCTGATATGCATATTATAATGGAATTAGAGACAAATTTGCTAATTTTTCTTTCAATTTATACACACGTAAGCCAGTTTGAGAAATAATCAAAAAGAATAAATTAAAGTTGCTAGTAATAAATAAATTTTTTAAAATGAATCTCATAGAATATCCATGTATTTGATAGAATACCTCTACTTGTAATTTTAAAGTATTTTCTATAAATATAAATAAATCAAAAGAGGAGAATTAAATCAAAATGAGTTGTTAAATTCGTGTTTTGATACTTTATTTAAAGAACAGTAAAGATTTCATTTCAATGAAAATGGAATTTTTAAGAAAACTTATTTCTGGAGTTATATATTCAGAAATTTATATAAAAAAAACTTATTTTAATTCAAAGCTTCAGATTAACTATATTTTAAACACTATAAACTGAAATGAAAAAAAAAATAAGTTGAAAAAAGTAAGTCACTCTAGTTTACGTATGAAAGTAGTTATACATTGCCTTAGGACTTTCTTAAAAAAATAAGGAAGAAAAGGAGACCTTGGTTAAATTATATGTATTTCGATAAACAATTCCTTTCACTCTTAAAACCAAATTTTTATTAATTTTTTTGTACTTTAAGCATTCTACTATTGTGAATTCTCAAAACAAAATTTTGCTTTCAAACTCAAAAACAAACGTACATTAAAAAGAAATCGGAATTAATATTAAATTTTTTTCCAAAATAAAGTTTTTATTTATTGTTATACATGAAATTCTTTAACATTCTGTTCTGTGTGAAAATACTATTTCCTTGTCTCAGACAATGGTTTTAGAAAACTCTTTTGATCCTAAACAACTAAATGTCTCAATAAATACTTTAGAGGTAGCTTACCTTTTGTGGATGCCGTGTGCTGCCCTATTGTCGAAACTAATGGAACTTTATGGTCTCGACCACGATGAACGAAACAGAATAAGACTGTGAGTAGGCAGCGAGACAATAAACAACAAAAGAAATCCGCATTTAATTCACTTGAATTGCGCTAGGAAGCAACTGGGTAATAGAATGGAAGTAGGAAACGTGGGCATAGTCTCGCATTCACTTAATATGTGAGAGGGCACCTTTTTCCTTCATTTGCATGAGAGACAGGATTAGGAGATGAAAATAGTCTTTTCTTAAAATCCAATAAAGATATCAAAACATTTATACAATATAGAAATTTTATGTATTTGCTGTATCGATAAATATAAGTGATACGTTTTAATATAGGATATAAGTTTTTATCTAGATGCAGAGAAGAACTTGCATATTATATATATAATTGTTATAAAAGTTATGTTGTGTAACTTTATATCGCTTTGTCTGAAAAATTTTAAGAAAACAAGCCTTAAGAAAAGGGAAGCATTTGTCTTATTTAAGGCTACAGAGGTAAAAGATAAAATGTTTTCTGCCATTTTCAGCATTCCTTTTTTAACATTTGATTAATTTAATTGCAGTAATGTTCAACAACTTCAAGAAAAGCTTTCCTAAGAAATATTATTCGTTTTTCATGATAATTATGTGCAAAGCAACTTGTCAATTTATACGTTTCTTGAATTGATAACGGTTACGAATAAAATTCAATCTTCTTTTTAAAATTTTTTCCTTAGATACATATCATTATTATTTCTGATAATTTTCACCACTAAGTAATTGAGAACATTCTAAATGTAATAAAAATCTATAACCTATTCGGAAAAAATTATAATATGACAAATACCGATATGAAATTTAGAAATAAAGTAGTAGACTTTCGTCTCCCAATAAAATTTATTATTTTATTCAAATTAACAAATGACACTTTTAAAGAATTTACTATATTTTATAATATTATATATATATGTAACATTATTTTGGTTGAAGCAGAATGCAGGTTTGAAGACATAGACGAGACGTTGTATTTTTAATTTCGTTTTATACTCTCTTTAATATCCATCTCCGGAAAGCAATTTATTTACAAGAGACGCAGCGCGGCACAGAAGCAGAAGTAAGAAAGAAAGACGAAACAAATGATCACTAGTCTTATATAACATCGGATTTCCGGCCACGTGCAGATGAAATACATATTTTGACCCCTGATAAGGGCAAAAGTATCCCTTTCATTTGATATGTAGTACTGATGGAGCATTATTTTTAAACCGATGGCGCATTATTTAACTAAACCGAAAGTGGAATTGGATCACGAAATAAGAGAATATTTTAGAATGAAGTTACGATGGGCTAAATTAAGATAAAGTTTTGGAAATTAATTTGGATTAAATCAAGAATTTAAAATATCATTATATATTATATATATGCATATTATGAATATTCTTATAAATGATATTAGTTAATTACTAAATTAGTTCAGTACAGAGGATAACGAGTGGACAGTCGTTTAATGAGCTGTGTAGAAAATGATTATGCACTCATATAAATTGTTTGCTCATTTTTTAATATATTACCATTTTAAAGGGTAAAAAAATGACGACATTTAAAAATACTCGATCCCAATTACATTAATAGAATATATATATTAATATAAAAGATAAAGGATAACAAATGTAATATGTTTTTCCGTTTTCTAAACAATATATTAACTCGAATATCAAATAAAATGTATAAGATTAAACATTATGATTTGAATAAATATTTTCCTCTGTACTAATAATAGTAATAAATCATGAATAAATTAAAAATTTTATTGTTATATAACTTTCGGTTTGAAAAACGTTTTAATAAAGCATGAAAACTGAGCATTTTTTTTAATATTCTGCCGAAAATTCTTTATTTAGAATATAATCGAACGGCTTTTTGAGACAATTTTGCTCTTTTTTACTTGTGCGCCATTGTTTTGAAGTAATAGAAATATTTTATGGAGAAAAAGAAATCTTGAAATAGATATTGTTCCGCCTTATTTCATTTTTTAAAAATCTCTTACTCCAATTTTACTACATATAATGCTCCATTAAAAACTATTATAAATGGTATCAACATAAGTTCTTAAATAATTCTTATGCGATTAAAATAATATTAGAATTCTGTATGTAATGATTTTATTTCTAATGGATTTACAAATATATATAATAGGTAACATTCTATGTTCCTCAAGAAGTTATGTCATTACTTCTCATATCTATTGTAAAGTACATGTTAAGCAAAAATGATTAAATATTGCCCTCAGGGCCGACTTTTGAATGGAATACAGAAAAAATGGAAACAGAAAAAAATGCGCGATGTGATCTTCTGTTTAAAATATTATTTCTTAGATAACAGGAAGAGAATCATCCATTAATTCAGGAAAAGACAATTATAAGTATTCTCTATAATAATGAATATTCCAGCCTTAAATTCCATTAGGATTTCTTCACATGTAAGAAGTATCCATTCGTATTTAATCAAATATTTTTCAATTATTAGGTATTTTATTTTCCTTTCACAATGATTCTTTTTCCTTACTGCAAGATATAAGACCTCTCAGAAATATCTAGAAATTTTACTACACGAAATAAATAATTTTTTTTTCAGCAAGCTGTTCACATCGTATAATAAAATCCACCCTCAGTACACATATATAGATGGAATTTATGTATTCTCCCCTCTATTTTATTTCTTTGCTTTCAGGCTTTTCACATTTTGGGCTTTTATTACATTTTTCATTTTTCTTCCAATTTACTTTTGTTTTTTAACAATTTTTTATTTTTTACTATATATTCAGTTTGATGTTCTTTTGCTGGATTATATTATATATATATATATAGCTTTATAATCAAATAAAAATATGAAATGAAAGATGAAAAAATATCTTGGGGTATTGTATTTCAAAGCATAATTTCTTCCTCCAAATAATATTTAAAAGTCATAATAATAGGCTTTGTAATTTCCTATTCATCAATGAAATTGCATTTTTTTTTTAATTTGCCCTAAAATTCAAGGTGGTATTCTTCATATTAATTTTATAGTTCAGAATTCTTGCATGGAATTATTTCCCTAGTAAAGTAGGACTGTTAGGTGTGAAATTTAGGATGGTCGTAAGTGAAAAAGAAAAATTTTTTATCTTTAATCTCAGCTATCGGAAATCAGTTTTTGACCTTAAGCTAATAATATTTATAATAATACATTTATTCTTTTTAATACATTTTGATACCTTAACACTCCGCAATATTCTAGACTACTGTATAATAAGGTTCCGGTTCTGTAATATTTCTTCCTCCTGTTACGTCATGGCATGCAAGAGCGCCACCTACAACAATTGTGATCTTGTACATTCGAATGCTGTAACCCGTTGAGAGTGGTTGCACAAAATAAAAGCCTGATTAACTATAACGTCATCCGCATTTTCTTCTATTACATCCATTTTTAATCGACGATAACACCTCCCAACACGGTAACTCTCTTAGTAAGGAAAATAGTTTGCACTGATAGATGCAGAATGGTTGCCGACTCAATGATTAATTCTGTGGACAAACTTGGCGACTTTAAAGAAAACTCAAACATTCCAGAAAACGCAGGAATTCGGTCTATATCTCCATCAGGTCGCAAACTGCTCCATCTTTCTAGAACATTTTTACCTTTTCACGGAACCTATTAAAAAGCCGGAAAAAAAGCTTTTCTTGTGTTCTCTTTGGCTGTATTTTATTATTTGTAGGTTCACGTTTTTTTCAGTTGAATAAAATATGCATATTTGTTATGGAGCCTATTGAATCTCACCGAACCATAAATGAAACGGACTTTCATTTTTAAAACAGTTTTCCATAACAATATTTCACAGTGTTAAGATATATTTTGAAACACTTTATAACAGGTTGTTCTATTAGTTAACCCTGCATAAAGTTACGAACAACATTTTAATTGCATTTTGCATTTTTGTATAGTTTTTGTCTCAAAAACACATCATGAAATTGCAAATACTTGTTTAGTTAACTAAAATAATTTAATTTAAAAATTGTTATTTCTTCAATATGAAAAAAATATATATATAAATTGCAAAGATATATGGACTTTATTAAAGCCTTGTTTTAAAGTATTTTCAGAATAAAACTAAACAAGTGTAAAGAACTAAGACGGAAAGTATGTATTGAAATTCACTTTCGTAGGAGAGGACACAAAAAGATAACACAGAACATAAACCTTCCTTTTTTCATTAAATTAACAAGAACTTTCCTATTTTAAAAATTTAAGGTAATACTTTTATTACCTTTTAATTACTTCTTATTTTTATTACTTATTTTATTTACATATTTAAAAACAGGCAATTGTTATTTATTTTTTGGAAATTAGGAAGGTTCTATAAATGATATCATTCTTATCCATAATTTATGATCGAAATATGAAAGATGATTTACTCTGGAAAGTAATCCAACTACAGAAGAAAAATATAAATTGCTTAAAGGCAGTTAATCATCCTGGATGGAAAAGGGAACATAATGATAAATATTTTGAGTTTTGATAACAATACTTCTTCAGAATACTGACATACAAATTCTTCTTTCATTAAAAAAGCGTTTTGGTTGAAATCAAAGTTACTAATTTGTTAAAGAGTTTAGTGTCCATACTTTGCCACCAAATATTCATAATTTACTTTCTTTAAATGTTTTTCGTCCGTAAAGTTTTTTGGAATGAGTATTTATCTGATATATGCACGAATACATTTTCTTTTTGAATGTTACCTTTCGTAAACTGCTTTCAGATTTTGTGAAAAAAATTAAATTAAAAATTGATTTCTGACACAAATTATTAAAAGCTTCATTAATTCTATATACACGATAATTTTTTTAAAAAATTCGAATCTTAAAGTATTTCTAATTTATATTTTATTTAAATCAGTATGCAAATCCTCTTTGAATAAATTTTTAAATTGTAAAAACTCAATATTCTATTATGGATAATACCCATGAAATCTCAAAAAATACCGAATACTTCAAATAAGTTCATAAAATATATAGTTTTACTTAAAACATGTATTTCTAGAATTCACTTAAAGCAGCTATTTCAAAGATCAAAAAAAAAAAAAAATTCTTAATTATAATAAAGCATATTTCTATTATGACTTTAGATACACGGATTTGAATTTTTCATGATAATCTTGCTTATTGATTTTGACTGGTTGGGTATGTTATCTCTATTTTAAAAAAAAAAATATATTGAAAAAGATTATTCCTATTTCTGAGCTAAACTAAATACTAAGACCTTTCGCTTTTAACTTTGTTTCAATTGATGTCAAAAGAAGTTTCGGTGTTTTAAAAGAATATCCGTAATTGTGACAAACAGTGATTGTTCCTCTTGATTTAGTCGTGTGATTTAATATCTATTTGGTCTTTACAGGATTTTTTCTTACTGGAAGAAAACATTCACATTCTTTTTCAAAAGATGCGTTTGAAAATCGGTTGCAGTTTACTGAGTATATAATTAATTACAAAAACATTGTGACATAAACATATGTTTTGATTTTATAAAAGACAATTTACTGATCCATATACAAATAAAATAAAATAATGCATTAGAAAATAAATCGCATAGATTTGAGAACTCAGAAATAGTAATGAGCTTAATATGGATAATAATAATGTTGCTAAACAACTTACTGATTAAAAAAAATACCAAAAACTGAATCAAGACACAATTTGAAATTTTCGTTATAACTTCCCAGAATTCGAGATTGGATCATTTCTAGAAAAGATATTTGCTGAATTCGACAATTAAGGAGATTCTGAGCATATAATTATTGTAAATTATTCACAAATGAAAGTACATAATACTATGGCAGTTTCTGTGTGATATTCTATGGCATAAAAAAGGTTTTTGCTGGGAAAAAAATTCCAAATTAGTAGTTTGCAAGAAAGTGGAAACATTATCTTATAAATTATGTTTCGAAGTATTATGCAGTGTTTGTCATTATTTTAAATACATAAATTACATATCAATTTTTTTATGGTAGTTGCAAGCTGAAACATGTATTCCCAGTTGCCATTTCTTTATTCAGAAGCTGAAACATTTATTCTTAGCAATCCTTGGATAACAACTGGGAGTCTTCACGATTCTTGGTGCAGAGCAATTCAATGGTGGTAAAAATATCATAATATCATATTCTCTAGATTAAATAGAAACTTTCCTGGTAATGTGATAATTTATAAATAAGCTGTTTCATTTAAGAAGCTCATCGAATAGATAACTTTATTATACATTCACAAAAATGTAGAGTCCTCTCTATATTTGACACTATTTTAGATTGAAAAAAAAATGACAATATTTCCAAAGTTAATTATCCGAACTAACTTTGTATTTTAATTCAAAAAGAAAATTCCAATTTTTGTTAATTTTTAAAAAACGAATGCGTAAAAGTGTAACTTCTAACAATTTCAAATTTTAGTACATCTAGATTCAAAATTATTTCAATATTCATCGAAATTCTGTATGGAATTTATTTCATTATTTATTATCAGGAAATTATTTATTATTCATCATTAATATTTATTATTCATCATTATTATCAGGAAATTATTTCATTTCAAATTTTAGTACATCTGGATTCAAAATTATTTCAATATTCATCGAAATTCTGTATGGAATTTATTTCATTATTTATTATTCATCATTATTATTTATTATTCATCATTATTATTTATTATTCATCATTATTATTTATTATTCATCATTATTATCAGGAAATTATTTCATTTCAAATTTTATTACACCTAGATTCAAAATTATTTCAATATTCATCAAAATTCTGTCAGGAATTTATTTCATTATTTATTTCCTTTACTTTATTTGCAATTTTTTTCATGTGTTACGTGTACAAGTTTTATCCATTATAACAGACAAATAATCTCTCTAAATAACATTTATAGCTTATATACCCATTATTTATAGGAATTCATAATGATAATCACAAAAGTTATTTTTCTAATGAAAAAGACGTGAATTAACAAGAATATAAAAGAAGAAATATGATCTGTTCCAGAATATATGAGAAAGAACTTCGGCTGCACGTATACAAAGTATTTAAAACACATCTGGGGATTGGTTAATGGGCTTCTAGACTAACTTTAACGAACAGCAAAATTAAATTCTGGAATAATTGCTGGATATCGGAATTGAGGTTGAGAAAAAAAATGAAAGTGTGGTTCGGAATTGTTCGCTTCATACTTGTTCATATTAGAGAAAATGCTGGAACAAAGGGAAATAGAAATAAAGATTACACCACTGGTTCAAGCAGTTTTCTGATAACTCTAAGTGTAGCGAGGGAGTAAACTAATTCCATAAAAGAAACTGAAAACGCCGAACAAGAAAAGATATCATAAAATGTAACTTAGCCTTAATAGCTGTTACTCTAGAGAATTCTTTAAAAATAAATTTGAAAGTATGTCAATGTTATTTACAGAAATTACTTCTAGAAGCTCATAGTTTTTCTTTGCTGAAGAATTTATTTTCAAACTCTATTAAAATTAATATGCAATAAAAAATAATTACATTTCGGAATATTTATTTTCAAATCTGCTTAATTTAGACATTTTTAGAAAGACAGAAGACATTATTAGAAATTTTTGATTTATATTATCTTAAATACTTGTGAAGATTTATTTCTTGACCACAAGGAAAAAGATTGAAATTTTGAACATGCAGGATAACTAAACTATGTTTAGTCAAACATAACGCAACTGTGTGCTTTAAAAAGTTAAGAATAAGCTTCCATTGTTATATGAGTATATTCATAAAATTATTAAAAATCATTAACCTAAAATGTTTTTAATGATAAATAATTTCTAATTAAAATTAAATACATTTTAAAACCATCATTTATAATAGCTCTTGTGCTCACGGACATTTTATTATTTTAGATGTTGATATGAATTATGAGCACATTTTTCAAGAAAAATCCATAATTATTTTTTCAAAGACCGACTTCCAAAATTAAGAAGGGGAAGATTAATTCCTTATAAATAGCGCTTTTTATAGATTTTTTTTTTAAATTTCTCATTATTATGTTTCTGAATTTCAGTAATAAATAATAATGATTATATTTAATGGTTTTCTTTTTTAAAAATCACCAGAAACTAAATTATCTCTTACACTTGTGATATATTAATAAATATTTCTCAGAATTAACTACAACTCCGATTATTTATTAATAAATTAACATATCAAAATGTCTTCCAATAAAAAAAAATCTAAATATTGAAGCAAATACTTGGTTCATTCCTTCGGAAATATTTTAGATTACATTGCAGCCTCAATAAATAGAAGGAATATAAATAGGAATATGACTTTCAAATGACCTAAAGGATTTGAACAAGCTATGTACTTTGATTCATAAATGATATAAGATGATTGCTGTAGTTCATGATTCTAAGCTTTCTATTTCCTTCTGCATATTATTTCCATTTGCCTATACAATACATCTGATTCAATAGATTGATAATATTCCTATAAAAATTTTCTACTTAACAAAAGATATATTCTTTTCGGATTCAACTAAATCTTCCTAAAATCTTTTATATAATATACAAGAAGCAGGTCATGTTCCAATTTCAGTATGGGTTCATCCAAAAAGAGATTAAACATTCAATAAAATTATTTTCAATTTGTTTTTCTTTCCATGATAAAGTCGGTTTTCTAAACTAAAAAAAAAACTCTTTTGAATTGTTTTTAAATAATAATGAGGTAGAATATTTTTTGAATTTTTTTTTATAAAATCAAGAGACAGAATATTTTTTGAATTTTCTTTTATAAAATCACGAGACAGAATATTTTTTGAATTTTCTCTTATAAAATCTCGAGACAGAATATTTTTTGAATTTTCTTTTATAAAATCACAAGACAGAATATTTTGAAATGAATTTGTATACAATTGTTTATAAAATATTTGATCTGAAAAAATAAATATCCTTATCAAAGAATTGATTTTTTTTTTTTTTTTTGCTCATTTTACTTGCAGAAAAAAAAGACCAAATATTTACAAATTACTTCGAAATATAATTCGAAGATATTAGCTACAATAAAAAGCGTTAAATTGATTTTTCTTCTCAAATTTAATTACATTTCAAAGTTACTTTTTTTTACTAATATTTCATTTAAGTATCATTTGCCAAATGGAGCTTATTTAGCAATTGGATAAACTCATTGACTTTCTCATTAAGGCATTATATGTTCACCAACTTAATTGCCGAGGATCGATAGGGGGCCATTGAACTGGCCTCTATTCAGTATTCATTCAAAATATCTGTTAATTCATCTTCATAATTATGATAATTACTGCAGAGAGAAACAATATTACAGATTGATACCAAGTTTTACATTCACGAGCATGTAATAAATACTTGAGAAAAATCACCTATCAGCAAATTGCTGCCCTCTAAGAGCGTAACAATTAGATAAGAAAATCTCTATTTAATCTTAAGAATTATTTTGCAATTAATTCCTCTAGAGCAGAGGTTCCCAAACTTTTTTTTCTCGTGGACCACTTTCAAAGTTTTACTATTTTTGGTAGACCCCCTGCTGTTACATGTCTACTGTATTCCCAAAACTCCTAAAAAATATCACCCTAAATTGGGGGTGTTAAGAAGAAAAAAAAAAAGTAGCAAATTTTCTTGTGTCCTATTTATTAAAATAATACTTGTGGTTATACAAAATTATAAACATTTATTATTACAAACAATCAACAATGAACTCTGAAATGTAAATCAACAATAAAAAATAGTCTTACTTTTAATGAACTGGATGAATTGTCAGCAAATTATCAATATTTGGCTTCAATTTTGTAAGAAGTAATCTCAAATCTCCCCGTTCTGTGATGTTCAATCTGCTCCTTTTTTTTTGTTAACAGGTTGGTAACGGAACTAAAACTTCTTTGGACAAGATATGACGAGGGAAACGCTATCAAAAATTTTCTCGCAATTTCTTTGCAAGTCTCGACATGTGGTGCACACTTGTACTATTATCTATTGTTCTATTCAATTCTGTGTTTGAACTGAGTCTCGAATATTTTTGAGTACCTACCTAGTGAATGATTCTGCCTGCCTACGTTGATAGGTAAATCCAAGCCAAAATCTGTGTTCCTTATTATGAAAACCAGAAAATTTTTCGTGGACTCCCACTTACAACTTGTGAACCCTTGTTTTCTTTTCACGTCTACGTGGACCCCCGTGTGGTCTCCTATGGACCCCTGGGGGTCCACCTAGACCACTTTGGGAACCTATGCTCTAGAAAAATGTATGAATTTCGGGATATTTAAATATAATCGAGTTTATGAAATTATAATAAATGCATATTTAATTGAGAACAAATTCTTTCATTAAAATATGCTGAATAATGAATCCGAAATGATATTGATAGTTCGTTGCTCTCAAAATTAATCAAAATAAGAAAATAAAGTTAATCAAGAGCAAGATAATAACGCATACGAGAGCCTTATTAAAAGTCTCTATTTTACTCGAGTTCCAAGATAGATATTCAAGAATAATTTGTATGAAAGTACTTGAGAAAATTTAAAATACAATTAAGTGAAAGCTAAAGATTAGGAGAGATATTTTCAAGCAACAATTGTAATTAATAAATCCTTTGCCTTAGTTAAATGTTTTAAAATTGCATTTTTCAAGTATATAAACAAATATGAGTGTTAATTCCATTTTAATATCAGATGCTTTACAGTCATTTTGAATAATTAATTAAGATCCTTTTCTTTCCATTGAATTGCTTTAAATTCCAGAATAATAAGCTCCATTCCTTCCAAACTAAAATATCGAATTTCTGCTGACATTAGAGCTGATTAAATGCTTTATCATTATATTAAAATAGATAAATGCTTATTAAATATTAGGTATAATTTACAATTTAGGTATTACAAATGGATAAAGATGTTTTCATCTCTTTCTTTGAGATCTTTTCTGAAGAAAATTAGATATTTCCTTTGAATATAATACATGAAATTGTTTATTCATTTGCCTATTTCTCAAAAATTTACTAAGAATATTTGGTTAATGCAAAAGCATTTGAGAGTAAAAGCAACATTATTAGCACAATTAAACATAAAATATGAATTTGCATTATTATAAAGTAATTTATATGATTAAATAGTTGCAAATTTATTCTGTAAAGAGCGTCGGATTAAATATTCATATAAAACAATTTAAAACCTCTTTTCTTAATCCGATGAAATAGTTTATGAAAGATATAATTTACATTACATACATTAATCTGTAAGCAACTTTCGCATTTATATGTCGAAATGATTCACAAAATGCCAGGGTGATACATGTTTATTTTGAAAGGAGATTCACTTTTTTATTGAAATTCAAATTTCAGGTTGAATTCACATTTTTGGAATTTCGGCTTTGTATTTTTATAATAGAGAATTGACTGCTAATTATGAATTACATATATTGCATATCATCAAAAGGGCAAAATGTCAATCAAAATGTACCAAATGTACATCAATGTCAATCAAAATGTACCAAATGTACATCAATGTCAATCAAAATGTACCAAATATACATCAATGTCAAACAAAATGTACCAAATGTACATCAATGTCAAACAAAATGTACCAAATGTACATCAATGTCATCAAAATGTACCAAATGTACATCAATGTCATCAAAATGTACCAAATGTACATCAATGTCATCAAAATGTACCAAATGTACATCAATGTCATAAATATGTACAATCCTATATATTTGTACATTGCAAAATAACAACTGAATGACGAATAATTACATGTATAAGTTTTCGTATTATCAATAATATTAATAGGGGAGTCAACACAGTAACAGGGGTAAGTTGCAATATACAGGCTATATTGTAGTTTTTATAATTTTTTTATTGGTATTTTTTCTGACCATGATTTTTATGACTCATCTTATCACATTAGCACGGTCAGTGTTCAACCGAAACGAATATTGAAAAGTTGCGAACATGTTCTCAATGTTAGCTGGAAAATGAAATATTTCATGAATTTTGATTTAAAATAATTTCATTTTTTAAAAACGTTTTTTTTTGTTTAATTACTTTGTTCATGTATTGAGTTTTAAAAGGCTTTTTTATGTGTGATTACTAGTCGCAATATTTTCTTTATACATCAGCAAAAATTTCAAAAACTATGCAATCAGGCAGGTTGTAAAATATTATAAATTGCGAGATTTAGATCCCTAAAAGTGCAATAAAGATTTATTTAAAAAACACAATAAAAATTAAAATGTATATATTTTTTTTAAATTTCTAACTTACGGGGCGTATAAAGAAAACAATGGTAAAAGAATACTATTATATACCTAATTAGAGACGGAAACAAAAAGAAAGGATTAGGAAAAGGGGAAAATTTAAAGAAAAAAATCTTTAAAAAAAAAAAAAAAAAAAAAAAACCGGAAGAAATGGGGCGATGAAGAGGACCTCTGAAAATATTTCAAATGCAATGCCTCACATGGCATTGCATAGCTAAAAAACATCGATCTTTGGCGCGATTTCAGTATTTTGCTGAATTGAGTGAACACGTATATTTTGAAATCTCTTTTCCAATTAATGTAAACAAACTTTGGTAGGGAATTACAATTGTTATCCGAAAACCACATACAAAATTTCATTTATTTAAGTCATTGCATTTATGAATTATTGCATTTTCATGTATGTAGAAGAACCAATATTTACAGAGGGTTTACCCCGAGGTAAATCTGATTCAAGATTTTACAAGAATCTGCATTGTATGCACTACTCTTGGAAATTAAATTTTATCAATCTAGCTCATTATTATTGAAGTTATCAAGTTCCTTTGTTCTTAAACAGCCTGACTATTTTTGAATGAATTTATCTTCAAATTTAATAGAAATCTACTCATTTTATGGAAAACCATATACTAAATTGCATACGTCTAGTTTAAAACTTTTCAAATTATCTGTTCACTAATAAACAGACAGAAGGCAGATAGACGTAATAGACATTCAAGGAGATCTTAAAAGTTTAGATACGTCAAAATTTGGAATTCGATTTTTTTTTTTTTTTAAGATTACGATACCTTCTCTTATTTCGTATACGAGAAGCTAAAAAACAAACGGGGGGTGGTATAGCGTTTATACTTTATTGTTTTTGCTACCAACAATAGATAGTGAAACTAAATCTCAGAGTTTATTTTTGAAACATATTTTCACACTGAAATTCAATATTCCACTTATATCGTTCAAACAAAAGAGAATAGTTTTAGAAATAAAACCATTTATCTCCGATATCCGATGAACATAGTGAAATCGGTGGGTATTGGAAAATCGAAAAAGGTTCATTCCTGCCCGGGAAAGTTTCTGAAAGTGAATTTAGGATTTATTGTGCTGTCTGAGAAACAAGACAGAATGTAAAAAAAAGTCACATGATTCTTCCAATTTTCTTTTCAAATTACTATCCGAAAAATGATATATAACGCAATGACTTGGCTGAAAATACATTGCGACACAAGAAAACATCAAAAGCCACGTTCTGGAAATAATGTAGTGTAGTATGTTGATGTAATTAATGCAGGATATCCCCCCCCCCAAAAAAAGGAAAAAACATTTATTACACTATATATTGCTCATTCATATATACAAGTTTGAATTAAAAAGTTAAAATAATTAAATTTTGCTCCGACCTACATAATGTGGAAGTGCCAAAAAATATTTCTCTTACATGATCAAGAAATACCGAAAAAAGAACAGCTTATAATTGTGTTAACCAATCTAAAGTAAGAAATATTTTGAAAACGAAACTAAAACGAAACGAAATAGTTTCGGGATCGCAATTAAAAATTATTCCTTATTCAAACTAAAACCAAAAGAGGAACAGGAAATTTGTTTGTCATATTATTTTTTGTTTTATTTAAAATTTTATTTTTTTTGTATTTTACTTTCTGTTAAAATAGTATATCTCTTGGGCCTAATTTCAGGGGATTTTCGGGTCACGAGGAATCATTATTAGACTATATAGTCTGTATTCCTTCACAGAAAAAATCCCTTTTTTGAATCCCTACCTGAGGGTGACACTTGAAAAAGTCTTTAGGTCGGATTCTTTTTTATTTGGTTTAATTTGATTTTCCTATTGATTTTTATTACTTTAGTAATTGTGTTATTATATTAAGTTTTAGAATAGAATGATATATTTCAGTGACGAGAAACGTTTTGAAATGTTCCGGATTTATATTGTATTTAGTCATAATGCTTGCTTGGCATTATTTATTGCTGGTTTAGACACGACCTCCGTAATACAAGGCCTCACAACTCCCAACGCGTTCAGCCCGTGACGTCACGAGTTAGGATGAATTTTCAGGAAAATTCTAAAGGCAGCTGGTGTAAAAGAGTGCGGTTAGTCACGGTAGATGTTGGCGTAGCGAAGTGCTGGTATTGTGTTACTGGTTTTATTTAAAAGTTTTCTGATCTTTTTTTCATATTAATTTTAATTTATTGTAATAAAGATGCCTAGTGCGTGCTGTGTTCCTAATTGTAAAAGTAATTACACGAAAAATAGCCCCAATATTTCAGTACTTTCGTTTCCAAGAAATGAAAACACTAGAAGAGCATGGATCTCTGCAATAAAGCGGGACAATTTCGTGCCAACTAAATATAGTAAGGTAAGTTTCATTCTTTTTTGTACAATTTTTAGTTAATTAATTCTCTTGAACTGTGAAACATTTAAAATTATGTATAACTTCCATTTCTGTCATTTTGTTTTCTCTACATTTAGTTGCTTATGCTTCCAATTACTTTGGTATTGTTTGCTTGAGCTAAATAAAAAATTTCTTTGTTTTATTGTTACTTCTCATAGTCTTTTTTTAAATTTGTTCTTAATATTTAAAATGTTTTGTTTCTGTATCTTTTTAATTATACTTCATATATATTTTTTTAAAATTTGACCTAAGCCTAATATTTGTTTCATATATGTAGGTCTGTGCTGAACATTTTCCAGAAAATCAGTTTTTAACTGTTAGAGAAGCGTTTAATACCAGTACAGGAGAACTTATTCAAGTACCAATGGAGTATAAAAGGTAAGTTTTTTTTAGAAATATGTAATAATTATCACCAAAATCTTACAAAGTACTTAAGTGATTTACTGTTATTATACTCTTATAAAAAAAGTTTAAAATCATCTAATGAATAATAAAACTTAATTTTTTATTATATATATCATGACTATAGATTGTAGCAAATTAAATTTATATTTTGTTCTAAAATATTATGTAAAAAAGTTAGATATAGTTGTAAAACAATATGAATTGCATGCTCATATAGGTTTAGAAAATGGGGGTAAACTTTCTTTCCCGCAAGAACATATTTTAAATGCAGTGCTCTATAATTTTACAGTATTTAAAAAAATATGCGACGAATATGAGTCTGAATTCCTAAAATTTCACGATCAAAGAAAAATAGTTTCTTGCCTTACATATTCTATTCTAGAAGAAAATGAATTCTGTGATAGTGGAGCATGTGATGAAGGTCATCAGTTTAATTCCATTATCTGGAAAGTTTGGTGCTCCACAAATATATTTTTAAATAATTATGTTAAGAAAAAAAATGATAATTTAGCTAAAGCTTTAGTTCAGAAAAAAAAACCTAGCTGTAAAGAAAGCAGAAAAAAGAAAGGAAAAAAAATTAAAAATTACTGACTTGAAAAAGAGGAGGGATGATAAAAATATTTAATATTAAATTTTCAAGCATAACAAGTAATATCAGTATAAATTGTTAATTGACTTTTATCACAATTGTTTCTTTTAATATTGTTATTAACTTTTATTTATAAATTTGTATTTTAACTTTATTTAATATTATAATTATTTTCATTTGTCTGTGTGAAATTTATAATAAAGTTAAGAAACAAAATGTATTTTGTTATTGTCTCTGAAAATAAAATGTTATGAATCAAATAGTGTGTGATTTTTTATTTGTGTTATCCTTTACTGTTACTCCAGATTAAGTATAAGTGCATTGAAATGTGAAATCAGATGTAATAAAAGCTAGTTTATTAAATTGTATGAATTACTAATATATTAAATGAAAACAATTCTTAATGTGAAAAAACAAGGTGTGAAAGTAATTCTTTTTTATCAACAGAATTAGTTGGTGTAAAATTTAAATCTGATATTAAATACATTAATGTTTTATTTGAAAGCTTTAAAATCATTAAGCTTTAAAAAGTCTTAATGATTAATTTAATTTCAAGCTTTAAAAAATATTTTCAAGGAAAAAATAAAACGATTTTTAACAGCTTTTAATAAAATAAAAAAAAAACTATTAAAACAAGAAAACTAACAATACCTCAATGTATATATCTAATAAATTCACATCTTCGAAAGTTTGAATGTTATTAATTGGTCAATACGCTATAGAGGACTTTTAAGATTTTCTATCATGCCGTTTCTTTTATTCACACGGGAAAAAATAAATCTTGAATTTTATGCAAGATTCATGTCTTAATATTAGGAATAGTAAGTTATTTTTAAGTGAATTTAAAATATACCTACACATCAAGGAAGAAAGCAGGATTCTGCTCACGGCAGGCAATCATCCTAATTGTGTGACGTCACAAACTAGTTGTGAGGCCTTGTATTACGGAGGTCGTGGTTTAGAGTGGTTATCATGTACATATGTATACCTCAATAAAACTGAAATATTGAATTAATAATATAGCTAAGAATATTAACGAGGTTAATATTCAGAAGAATACTAACCTCGCTTTCATATCCTGTCATCCATCTAGAAAAAACATTTGCAGAACATTTTAAAAACAGTGAATTATTGGATTCTTATTTTCCATATGCTTTGTATAAATACATATATTTATATTTAGCCTAATTTATTTTTTTAAGTTACCCTAATGTTAATGTTCGAATAGTCATTGGAGAACTCTTCATTGCGTAAAGGATAGTTCAGACAGTATTTCCGCCTCATTACTGGCATTCGCATGGAATTCGTGCACTCCATGGACCATTCAGTCATAATAAGAGTCTGGTATTTTACTATTATACCCCACTTCATCGGAATCCACTCTTTCTTTCCTCAAAAGCGTATTTTGGACTGATATTCGTCACTTGAATCAAGATGAAAAAATATATCTTTAAAAAAAATCCCTTTCAAACGAAAAAAAAAAAAAAAAATCTTCATACAAGAAGTTCATCATTAGTACCAAGTTTCTAAAAATGTCTGGTGTAGCACTTTTAGAAACCGTTTAATCCGTCCTATTTTGTAGAAAAATAAGTTGAATAGTGACCGATATATTCAGGTAGTTTTGAATAGCATTATTTCTGAACTTTTAGGTCCATATTTTTGCTGATGTAATCACAAATAGATGGCGTTACTTCACACTATATATTACTAAAACAATGGTGCATTGCTGAATTTCTTGATGATAGATTAGCTAGCAAGGATTTTTTTGAATTTTTGCTCGTATCACCTGCACCGATTCTTGTTAATTTTCATTAATGGAGTTATTTGTGTTCTTCCATGTATAGAATCTGCATATGCCAGAAGTCTATCTTGATGTTATAATTGATTTCATAAACTGGATGGGTATACGGAAGTATTGTTCGAATAAGCTTTTGTAATATGTATATTATCCCTGAAATAAAGACTAGGAAAGTTTCACCAAAACGTCAACATCAGGAATGAGAAAATGAACAAATTCAATGAATTCACCTTTTGAGATATTAAAATTTCTTAGATATAAAAATGAAACTTTATGTGCTAATAAATGAGTGTGAGACAAACATTTTATTCATTGATCTTTTTTCTCTATGGAGGCTCTGCAGTCATTTAATTTTTGCTCACTTATTATGCTCAATCCCTACAGAAGCTAATACATTTTCATATATTTTGCTACTTTGTTTGATGAAATTTTTCAATTGAAAGTGTAGGGGATTGATATGAGCGAGGATATAACCTGGGACCTTGTGGTTCGCAGCCGAGTAACAAGACCACAATACAAAAGCAATTGCTCGGGTAGCGTAGCTGTTAACTGGATTATAAGTTTTCACTACAAAAAGTATGTGCATTATTGTTAGAGTTTTGACTCCCTCGGTGGAGAAAAGGGGAAATTCTGTTCCCCTAACCAGATGTATTCGAGACGCCGACGCAGCGACATGTATATACTCTCTCTCCCGTCCTTTGTGTTGTGATGTGTTTGTGTGGTAGCTTAGAAATGTCCGTGTCCATATATGTGTGAAAATTTTGTAATTTTTTGCCATTTTGATAATCGATTTTCATTTGAGTTAATTAACAATGGTTCGGCAATTCCATTAATTGGTCTGCCGATCAAAAAATGACCAGGTGACAAAGTTTCAAAATCGTCGAATTCTGGAGATAGCGGAGTAAGGGGTCTGGAATTTAGGACGCCTTCAATTTCAGCCAAAATTGTTAGAAATTCTTCCAGAGTTAGTTTCTGATTTCCTAGAACGCGTTTTAAATGGAATTTAAAGGATTTTATTCCGGCTTCCCAAATACATCCCAATTAATGGGTGATTTACCAGCTGATCGCGTAACCCCTAATCATGTATTCAACATTACTGGTATTGACTTTGCTGGCCCATTCTTCTTAAAATTCAAAAATCAGATAAAATGTATATTGAACAAAGTTTATGTTGTAATTTATGTGTGCTTATGTACTAAAGCTTTGCATCTTGATTTCGTTACTGATCAAACATCTGACTGTTTTATTGCAAGTTTAAAGCGTTTCTTTGGAAGGAGAGGTAAATGTGCAAAAATTCTTACCGACAATTCCAAAACATTTGTCGGTGCAAACAAAGAACTTAAACGGTTGTATAATCTTGTCAACTCTCCTGATCAATGTTTAAGTGAATTTTTAATTTCAGAATCTATTGAATGGAAGTTCATTCCACCTAAATCACGATTTTCAGTCAGTGCATGACAATTCCATTAATGAAGAAGCAGGAGTTGAAACTTTCATAGGTTTATTTTCACACATATATGGACACGGACATTTCTAAGCTACCACACAAACACATCACAACACAAAAGACGGGAGAGAGAGTATGTACATGTCGCCGCGTCGGCGTCTCGAATACATCTGGTTAGGGGAACAGAATTTCCCCTTTTCTCCACCGAGGGAGTCAAAACTCTAACAATTATTACCAAAATTAATTCTATTAATACTGAAACACTGTTCACTAAAGATACATAACTTCTAAATAATAAAATAAAAAATTGATAATGCCACACAATTTCTTTTGTAATACATACAAGAAATTAATTCTTGATATAAAGTTTGGCGGGCAGTTCTCCGAAGCAAATGGAATTGTGATAACTTGCAATTGAGTATGATATTTAGTTTAAGTATATAATGAAGACATTCATATTTAAAAAAATAATGATTCAACTATTATACTACATTTTATTAGTTAATTTTATTTAGTATTTAGTATCTACAGGTATATAAACTATTTTATTTAAAAAAAATCTCAGTTATCAGTTTATTCAAAAATGAGTCATAAAATAAATAAACTAAAACTAAACTTATTATTTTAGTAGCAAAAGAATAATCTGAATATAATAGAGTTTGTTCAATCTTTAAGGGGATTATGTCTGCATTATATTTATCACATTGTTCTACCAGATAAGGAGTAATTTAAAGTAAGGATTAAGTCAATGTTACGTGATGGGGCGTACATTATCCGAAATTGGGTGTTAGATAATTTATAGCACCGTGCGGGACATTAACCTAGAATCCTCCAACAGCAGGTGTCGAACATTCGAGTCGAAACAGGTTCAGGTGTGGAGGTTTTGCACGTAAGTGTAAAAGTCCAAGGTCTGGAGGTTATTGAATAACATTTAATAATTCGAACTTTCTTTTATGTTGTTCATCATTAACACGCCTTTTGTTTGAGCTGTACCACTCTTTATAGGCGTTGAAACTATTCCAGAAGATTTCAGGCTTTTACACTTCAAAGTACATCTCGTGCATTCGCAACAAGTCATTCATATGTCGGGATGCACTGCTACTCGGTATGAGAAGCTTTGTGTCCATTAAGTAATTAATTGTTTATGTTTTTTTAATTAACATATCGGAACAATACTGTGCTACTATTCATTCAGAAATAACTGCAATTTCTTCTTTTACCATCAATTTTCTTATTCAGATTGTCAAATATTGGATCAAACATTCACTACATTGTGCAGCTGAAGCAATTGATTATTTGATTTATTTGATCCAATATTCGAGTCACCGTTACGTCTCTTTTAATATAAGATAGATTTAAGGCGTTTTCTGAGAACTGAAAAATTAAACAAGTCTTGTAGGCTACACAAGTATCTAAATATATTCATTGAATTATATTTTACTGGTGATTTCTCTTTATTTTTTAATCTAAAGCGTAATAAGTGTTGAATATTCGAAACCCATTATAAAGCCGGAAAGAATGCCCCTCCTCCCAATACTCTTGACAAAATACAGCGCCTTCTGCTTTCACAAGAATCAGGACCCATGGAGTCACAGTGAAAGCGTAAAAGTCTACATTTAAATCCTTTGCAGTATTAAGAAAACATACTTCTAATGAGATTTCATTTTTCGTAGTACGAGTAAATAATGACAGAAATAATAACGAATTAATAAGGAACGAGTAAATAATAAGCAGAAAGAGAAAGAAAGCCTATATAGATTCTTAAATGAAATCATTCATGCTATTTTGACTACGACTGAGTTTGTAATAAATGTTTAGTTAAAAGGCGACATACCAAATTTCATTAATTTAGATCGATGCAATTTTTAATTATTGAATTCACTGATACACGAAAGTACCAAACAACTATATTGTAAACGAAATTTAACTAACTTTTGCCAATTATTATTAACAAACAATTTCATCATAAATTTATGCAATATTTAAAATCTGGTTCATTACATGTCACGATTATCCAACTGACACGCACAAGATCCTTACAAACAGATTCCTTTTATAGAATTCATCTAAAATGTGACAAAAATTTAGAATTTTAGAGTGAATATCTCGTATTAAATTTCCTGATTTAGTTCCTTGTGTTTTAGAGTAATTGACTTTAGAGAGAAACGCACTGACACTCAGATATACTTCCCAAAATGCCTTTTTACTATATCAGAAAGTTCTGCAACAAAAAGACTCATTAACATTTAGATTTCGAATTTTTTGACTGTTACAGTGTTTTCTATTTTCCTAAAAGTGACAAACGTAACTTTAATATAAACGAAATTCTACTTAAATAAATACAAAGGAAATTCATAAAATAATACAATTATACATACAATCTGAATATCATCAAACACCGGCAGTCGTGTTCAAAAATTTTAAGAATATTTAATACATTATTTTATTGTTATTCAATATATTAAACAATAATTATAACCATCAGAAGAATATTATTTTCTGTAAGCAATGTAAATCAAAAGTAATACATTACTAAATGACATATCAGTAAAAAGACGCATAAAATGATGGTTACTCGATATAATAAATTATGGACTTTTTTCCCCGAATGATTGATCGTGGTTTTTATATCTTTTTTTAAAAACCTTTCATTACCAAATTTCCGCTTACATTAAACCTCACTTTTCCATACTAATTAAGATGAAATAATTGAATTAACTTTTTGTTATAAATATATTTTGCATGCGATAATATGTATTTTTTTGTTTGACAAAAAGTAAAGTTGCTGATGCCTTTCAGATATGACCCACTTATTAAGTTTGGAACGGATTTTGAATAATTTGCCTCGAAACTACGTCACATTCCTTATCATGGAATTATAGCTGTTTTACTTTCTAATCATTAGTGCATATTTTCACATGAGCTAAAAATAAAAACTCGTTGTCTGCAAATTAAATGTAGACTGAGGTCCGATGATTAACTAAGAATTGCTTATCAGATTATTATTCCAATTACCATGGTGATATATATATATTATATTTAATTATGCGTAAACATATTGATTCGTTGAATAACGCAAGTTGTTTTGGAAAAAGATCTATTTGATTAAAACTTAATGCATTCATTTCACTAATGGAATGCTTACATTCAGAGTGGTCTAATTACTGAATAAGATAGAAAAAGTGTAAAAAAAACTAAATATTTTATTAAATTGTTTGGTTACAGAAGGCAAATTTCGGAACATTAGAAGATATACTGTAGATTTATTTAGCTGTATATAACAAAAATGAATTAACATGTAATTAAATAAAATAATAAATATTATTTAAATTAAAATAAAATTCTATAATAATTATTGAATAAAAAATATCAAATTTATCTAAGTTGATATTAAAAAAAAAGAAAATATGCAATAATCAATTTAGGATAGAAAGCTAGAAGTAGCAAATATTCGTAAAAACTTTTAAACCATTTATATAATTTTTTTATAACACGATATTCTTATGGATCTGCAATACTATCTTCTTGCAATATTAGTATAATTGCTGAAATGAGATATTTACAAAATTAATAGAAACTGAAAAGAAATCAGACCAATAACATCCGAGCTTGGCGACAAATTTGGTGGCCATTTGTGATATGATGATAAATTTGGTGACAAAAATGAAGATTCAGAAAAGCACACGAACTACAGATAATCTCTACTAGTAATGGAAGTCTAAAGAAAATTCCAGACCTTGTCATGAAAAACACGAGTGATTACGCTTACACAAGAATTATTTATGAAGTGTTGATTGCAGAGTGTTCACACTTGTGTGTACATAAATTTGTACTTTCCGGTTTAGTTATTAATACCAGCATGTGTTGTTAGTTTTTTCAAGAAATATATTTTGCATTCTCAGCTATATTTCTGTGTGTCTGAGATCCGTAGTTTTCATGATATATATAGTTATTTTCCCGATATTTATCTCATCAGACTTTTTTCATCGTACATTTGCTGAACGATTCTTTAACAGTATATGTTTCTGTAAAATTTACTTCATACTATAGAATTCTTTTGGATTACATCTTATATTATGTATAAATAAACCTAAAACATTAAAACTTGAAGTAAATGTGAAATATGAATTCTGTGAACGAAGAGTACTTATTAGAATATCATCACATTGATGAACCATCACATAATCATAACAGATAAGGATAAATTATTACGGATGGTTCTTGAATCTCGCTATTTAGGATGTACATTTTTTTATCCCTTTAATTAAAAAATTAAGGTATAAAATTTTTCAATGAAACTCGTATGTTTTTAAGTTAAAAAGAAAAATTTATAAATAAATATTTATAAAGATATTTGATACGCTTAATCATTTTTCCGATCACCTTCTTAACTTATAACTTAAAACACATTTTAACATCAAGTGACGCAGGATATATTTTACTTACTTGTTTTGGCATAAAACATTACATTTTGACATATGCATTCTTACTTGTTTTGGCATAAAACATTACATTTTGACGTATGCATTCTTACTTGTTTTGGCATAAAACATTACATTTTGACGTATGCATTCTTACTTGTTTTGGCATAAAACATTACATTCTGACGTATGCATTCTTACTTGTTTTGGCATAAAACATTACATTCTGACGTATGCATTCTTACTTGTTTTGGCATAAAACATTACATTCTGACGTATGCATTCTTACTTGTTTTGGCATAAAACATTACATTTTGACGTATGCATTCTTACTTCTTTTGGCATAAAACATTACATTCTGACATATGCATTCTTATTACTTTTGGGAAAAAACGTTACATTCTGACATATGCATTCTTATTACTTTTGGCACAAAACATTACATTTTGACATAAACATTATTTCTTGTTTTGACATAAAAAATAAATATTTTAATTAATAAGTAAACAAGAGCTTTTATTTTAAAGTTACCGCAATCAAATTTTTTAAAAAATATAGACAAACGGCAGTACAGAAACAAGCAAGAATGTATTATCTTTGTCTATTCGGTATTTCTAAAGAAATCCATTTTAATTTTCAGTTTTTATTTAGGATGTACATTTTTTATCCGTTTAATTAAAACATTAAGATTTAAAATATTTTCAATGAAACTCATATGTTTTTAAGTTAAAAAGAAAAATTTATAAATATATTCAAAAAATCCTTTAACCCTTTAAAGGGCCTTTTTTCTAGTCATATTATGTTAAAATATAAAATTAGAATAATAAAAGGTATTCATTTATCTTATTAGATAAATTTAATTTGATTAATTAATTAATTTGGTTAATTAATAATTAAATATCAAATAAAGACACACCCGTTTGTGTAAAATAAAGACATCCGTTTGTGTAAAATAAAGAACTAAAGCATCTAGATTTCTGTCTCTCTAAAAAAATTTGTCAGAACTTATGCCAACCAACATAAATTCATACGAAGATTAATAAATTTGGTGGGAAGCATGCTTCCCACGGCCCTAGAAAGGGTTAATTCATTTCAACGAACAGCATAATCAAAGAGAAATATAAAATAAAAGAAATAGTGCAGATATACAACTGCCCCTAAGTCTGCTGATATTTTAAGAAGAATTATGGGATATTCAAATCAAAACTTCTACATTAAGAAAAAGAATAACAAAGCGATTTCAAAGGATCCCACTTGTAAGCAATAGAAAAACTTGGACAAATTTAATTCATAAATTTGAAACATTTACTATGATTTTCTTTTACGAATTTCATTCGATGTAAAAGATATAAATGTGAAACACAGCCTTTTTAAGGGATCTTACTCGTGTACAGCAATAATTCTAGTAGTATTTTATTGATTTTTGATAAACATTTTATTCGATAATTGAGCTAACTGAGATCAAACAATAGTAGCACCATCTATATTTCTCGTAACAAAGAACGAATAAAAATCCATTGCTAAAAGATCGCTCATAAAAGTTTCTAAAACATTGATAAACTTAATACTCGCAGCCGTATTATTTACTTCCTTTGAAGCGCTGTTTCCGATTTCCTAGTTGTTGATTAAATTGCCGGTTCTCCATCCCGGAAAAAATGTCAGGGGTCTCGAAAAGTTAGTCACTATTATTTACTTTTCGAACTCTAGATACTCCTTCGCACAGAAAAGCAGTTCTCATTTTTATATGTGAATAAAATAGCTTTCTTGGGTTCTTGAAAGAGATTTCTCTCGAGTTATTTACGGCACTAAACAGCACTGAAGAGGAAACTGTTTCCTTTACTTTATAATTAATTTTTATTAAAATAAACTTGTATCTGAGACTAAATCTAAAAAAAAAGAAGAAAAGAAAAATCATCTGATCAAGTTTTAAATACCAGAAATATTCAGAAACTAAGTTCTGTTTCAAATTTTTGCCGCGGAAACATTGCATCCATGATTTCACATGGACACATGCAATTTGTCGACTTATGAACAAACAATAGAAGTCGTTTTCAGATTTCATAGTATTGAGTCGGCTACATGTCGGACTTTTAAGATGTTTTAAAAAATTGAATATCCCGTCACATGCGAATTACTTTTTCACATTCTCGTTCTTAATATTAGGAGCAGAATATTAGTTACAATTCACAGACTAATTTGTAAATTAAGCATTCAGAAAACATCAGTAAGGAGGTGGGTGCGAAGTTTCAATGCCATGCATAAAACTTTCTACGATGAATTAAATAAAAGAGCAGTGGCTTCTGATTTATGATGAATTGTTTACAAAATATATATATAGAAGTTCAAGGTGAATCAAGGATTCATCATTACGACAAAACTAATACATTTTTCTCATATTTCCCGTTCACCTTTGTCATCATCGCAGGTGGCATCTTTCTATGACAAGGGCATACTAAAGATCACATCTTGCGCAGATAAATGCTTCAGAATGGGTGATAACTATTTTGAAAAATATACATGGCATGTTATTTAACTGTGCAATAAAAGTGGTTCTCAACAATAGTTTCTTTTTTTCTTAATTCCTTAACGGAACTTACTTCTTGGATAACATTGGTATTAGTTTGAGTATTTCAATTTACGGGATTAAAAATGGAAATACAATTTTTAAAAATCAGTAGTACTCGCATTCATTTCCAAACTTAATTCAACTAAGATAATATTGAGTATAAAGAAACTAATATCCAATTCTTACACGCTGTCAACTTGTTTTGTAATCATATCTCGTCGAAAGTTTCCTATCATTTAAAGCTCATTAAGCCTCTCTGCTAATCTTTGTTTGGGTAAGGAAACATACGATATCTTTACGACATGGTTTCATTTTCTAAATGCTGGCCAATATCAAGAAGATAAAATTAAAATATCGTTTGGCATTGTGTTAATAGTGATTAAAAAGGTTGTTTATTGAGCCCTAGATATTTTTTGCATTTTGAACTTATAAACGAAGTTTTTTTTTCTTCTTTCAATTCCGATAGACCATAAAAAAATAAGTTAGAGAACAACATTAATTAATTATCAAATATAGTTACTTTCCAACATAATAGCCTAGAATATTCATGAATCTCCCTTATCGATGAATCAGATTTCCGATTCCGTCATCAAAGATTACTCCACTAATAATGTGAATCGGACTTCAACATTCCTCTGAAGCTCCTCATTAGTTTGAAAGTTTGATATTTCTTGAGAAAGGTTATGCAGCAGAATGTCTAAGCAATCGCTCTTCAAAGTCGACATGCCTGTCGGTCAGCTTGTCGCTTCAGATTTACATTACCTCCTTTCGAACGACTTGATCCATTCGTTGAAGATGATTTGTTGCGATAGTCTCATACGTTTGACACCCTCCCCCCCCCCGCCGCCTTATGAATAATATTGCTTATGGCTTATTGTACTTTGTCTCTTATTTGAATTGAAGAGCAAGTTAGGATGCCCAAATAAAATTACTACAAGTTGGAAATTCAAAAGAATGTTAAGGCGCATCTGACATCAATGGCGACAATGTTTTTCTGCTTCAAATTCAAATCTTCATTTTTATTTTGCCTAAAAATAGTTAAGATTATATGTAATTCTTTGGTAATCAATTCATTTTCTTCGCTATTTTTTTCAATTGAAAAACAGTGTTTAAAAAACTCGCTTTTGTATTATAACTATTCTACAGTTAAATTTTCACTCCATTTGATTTTGGGCTCTTCCCAAATTTATAAACCCTTTTTCGTACATTGCCGTAAAGAAATGTGAGCAATTTTTGTTGAATTTTGGTTTGCATAGCAGTCTCCTTCTTTCAATGCATAAGAGAAACTGCATTTATAAAGAACTTAAATATATGCCAAACAGAGATACATTGGAATAATTACACATTAGTTCCGATAGAAATAATTTCCGAAATAAATAAAATAATATATATATATATATATAAAGATAAGAGCTTTAACATTATTACAAAATCTAATCACAAATTCTATCAGATTAGTGAAATATTTTTGTTTAACTCTTTATTTAAGTGTTGCCGCTCATTTTATCATAAGCTATAAAGTTAAATCATACGCCGCGTTAGTTACTGAAATTAGTTTGGTTGAAATTTCTATGTATGTAATAAAATTTTATTCACAAAAAATGTTAATTTTTATTTTTAAAATATGCATGTTATCATATTTCAAGAAAAAATTCTTGATAATTGCATAAAATGGAAAATTCATAGTTAATTGTAAAGGCTTTTCTTCCAAAATTTTAATTCATTGACTTTTGATAAAGAATTTGTATAAATCGAAGCATTTCAGTATTTTGAAAAAATAGGGTTTTATTCAATATATTCAATTGAACTGATTCTATAATAAATTGGTAACATTTTTTTTTAATTTTGAATATTAGCACACCAGAATTAAAATAATATTGCTCATTGGAATTTTGAGCTTAACGTAATAATCTAATAATTCTAAAACAGTTTTATTCATTGAATTTATAAGATTACAATGTATATTTCAAACGGATTTATTTTATTAAAAATTTCGAAATAAGATTTTATTTTCTTCACATATTAAAATGGATCATTACTGAATAACTTTTAGTAATTGAGTGTCATTTTCATTTTTTAGGAGCATAAAATCTAAAAGTTATAATAAATATGCTAATGTAATTATAAAATATTTCTTTATACTCAAATATAATAAAACTATTATTTTGTGTAAAATGACGGACTAAATAGTTAAAATATGTAAATTGGTAAGACTAGAGTAAATTATGTTCTTTGCCTGAAGCTATCAAAACTTCTTAATTATTTTCATACCTTAAAACCAAACCAAAACAAAAGAGACAGGTTAGAAGATAGAAGTTGGGAAAAAAAAAACTTAAAAAGTGAAATATAATCCACAGACATTCCCTGTGAATTAATATCCCACTTTTATTTATTCTTACCACCTCATGGTGATAATATAGCATTTTCAGCGAGTGTTTAATGACTTGTATTTCTGAAATTGCTTTGGATATTTAGAAAACACATTTAATGGATAGCGTTTTCTCGCTTCGTTTAAGATGAAAAGATGATAAGTTCGCTGCGAAGTAAGAAAATGTCAAGGGAAAACGAACTTAAATTGCTTTCAAAAAGTTATCAAAGCAAAAAATTAACACCATGCACAATATGATGAAAATATTTCTGATTAAATAGTGGGTTTGAATTTTTTCTGGTTTTGTTTATAAAGCAAATTATTTTTATTTAAGCCAAAGAAAGTATCTTCAAAGAGTAATGAAGACATATAAAAAAGAAGGAAATAATTATTGGGATTAGAGTATAAAGAATGTTTGCATTTGTCTTTTAAATCATGCTTTATGTCCTTTTAATTGATTCTTTTTTGGTTTCATTTTCACTTTCGTTTTAGAAGCTTACACTTAAAGCACAAACTACTAACTTGCGATTACTATTTAATTATTTTTTTTTATTTCGTTGTGATTTAGTTTAAATCAGTTTTATAATTTTTATATTAAGAACATTATATACAGCAGGAATTTTTATCAAGAAAATTCGATCGGTTAACTTCGAAATCTTTCACTCTGACAAGATTTCATGTTGATTTCTTTCCTATAAAGAAATTGCTTTCAAAATGTGCTCTAAAGTTAATTATTTTTATTATAATATTAATACATATTGTGTTATTAATTATTTAAAACGGCTTTACTAGATGATACAAATATTTATTTGGTTTGATGTGTTAAAGATATGTTCAAAATAAAATTATTTTAAAATAATTCACTATCAATGCAGGGTTTTAATTAAATGACTGAAACTTCTGGAGTTACTTTATGTGTTTTAGCATACATGGTGAAATTACATGCTATTACCTTTTAAAAGCTTCTGAATCTTTTCAGTAAGAAAAAAATATAGGAATTATGCTATTTCCAGCAGAAATAGTGATTAGTAACAAATATTATAAACTAAATTCATTAAATTCAAATATGTATAACATTTGCGTGTATCTTTAGTTTAAACGTTTTCAAACTTAGTAATGATCATCCATCATCATATTTGGCTAGACAGCCCAGGGTGGGCCTGTGCGATCCTCTGAATTTTGTTCCACCGCATTCTATTTTTGACACTTGTGCGCCATTTTTTTTCCCTGGATAGCCAGGAAGTCTGTCTCCACTGAGTTCTTCCAATTTTTTTTGGGTCTACCTCTTCTCCTACGTGTTAGAAGTTTACGTAAAAGATTTTTCTTTAAGGTGTACGTACACACTTGAAACTTCAAAAATTGTTCGAAATATCGAATATTTTTTATTGCTTAAAAATGTTCTCTGGTCCTTTATCTTTCAAACGATACCAAGATGTTGTCAATATTTCTCGAGTTATAATTATTTTTCTTTAGGTACTTTCACTAAAAACTCTAGTTTCGATTTTTTTTTAAAACTCATTTTATGACGAATGATATTTTTACACTATGTTGCTTCATTCAAGCAATCATAACTCAACAAGAAATTAACCAAATACAATTATTTATATATCAAAATCTGTATGAAACAGTAGATGTTTTGTACCTCAATCAAAGTTATATTTATAGAAATAAATTTTTAACAGCTATTTAAAAGTTAAAGTTGCAAAAAAAATCTCGCTTTTTCTATTTATTGTTGATAAAAAAATTGGTAAAAAGAAAACTATATATTTTTAAAACTTGATTGAGGTAAACAACATGAAGGCTAATATTACACGTAATTTCCAACTAGAATTGTGTTTCTGTACAAATTAGAGTTTAAGATATCATGTTTCAAAAAATATGCTAATTAGCTCATTAAATATTATTTAATTAATAATTAGTGTAATATGGTTTTTTTCTCACTGAAATGAATTTAAACATATATTAATGACATACTGCGAAAAAACTGGAATTTTAAAGTTAAAATTTAAAAAAATCCTCTAGTATGTACGTATACCTTAATATGGAATCATCATCCATTCCAAATATATGAGCCGCCCAGTTCATATTTATTTTTATGAAATTTATAATATCCGGTTCTCTATAGATTTTATACAGCTCAAAGTAATTTCTTCTCCAAACATTGGTGATTTTTATCCCACCAAGAATTATTCACAGAAATTTTCTTTCGAAAATGGCTATTTTATTTTCTCCAGCTTTGGTCATAGACCAGGTCTCTCAGCCATAGGTAAGTATTGGTCTAATTAAGGTTTAATATAGTAAAAATTTTGTATTTCTTGATAGTAATGAGGATTTAAAAATTGTTTGAGTCCTTAAAAGGCTTTATTTGCATTCATTAGACGACCTTGAAACTCCTTGACTATGCTATTGTCATCAGTAACTACGTATAGAAGCAAGATAGTCGCAGTAATGGCCTGTGTAGTGATTGGATTTTGAAGCGTTAAGAAAATAAACGTTCATAGATGGCGCTAGGCAACTAGCGCGAGTGTAATTCAAAGAGTGATGTCATTCGAGTGTTGGCTCTTGGAGGAGAAGGAGTTACTGAGCAGAGTAACTCGAACGAATCTGCAATAAATTTGTTAAGTTTTCTATTTGCCTAATTTTTTTCAAAGCACTCACGAACCAGCCACGACAGCCTGCTTGCCTATATTTTATTACAAAAATGTTTTGATGTAGAGGCCATTCCAAGTATTGAATTGCTATGAAACCTCACACTATTTGAGATAGAATGTTAAATAGTTACTAGCTAGTCATACTTTGACCGAATTAAATTTCACATTTGGTGAGAGAGTAGTAAATAAAAATGAGGAACAAAATTCAGCCATTCGTATTTCAGAGTATTCTCCAGTTCAAATAATATGCGTGAAAGAGAAAATCGAAAGTGGATCTCTAAAAAGAAATTCGCACAATGGGTTAATTGTGCCTAAATAAAGGGAAATGTTCCATTTCATTATGATGCCATATAACCAAGTTTGAACACAGCAAGCCATCTGAATTAGGAATCATCTTGTAACAACTATTGTTTTGCATCTTTCATTTTCAAAGATATAGGGACTGAAGATTTGGGCATCTGTGAGCATATTGCGATAATGCCCGGCTGTGATTTTAACTGCCATTAATAAAGAACTAAACCACTTGTCGTCTTCCTGTTCTTTTTTCTGTTGCATCATTACATATCTGTTTCGCAAACACATAGAAGTACATTTCAACAATTAATAAAGCTTGTCTATTTATTTGTTTTTGAATAAAATGTTTTTACTATAAGCATACAGAACGACATTAAATATTGGACAGCCTTTATTAAATTCATAAAATTTGAATAAATAAAAATCGAATTATGAAACAAATGATGTTCAATAAGTACTGATCACTTTCTCCTTATTATTTATTTATTGCTACTTATTCTGATTTTTTTAATATAGTTTGCCATTTTTCAAAGTTGAAAATAATCAGCAAACTTCCTATAATGATTTGAAAATCGTACAAATAAATATGTGAAATGTAAACAGAACTTTACAAATTTATTATAATTCGAATTACATGCATTAAGAACAATTTTTTTCTAAGAGTTTTTATATACCAAAAGCTGTTGATGTAATTAAATAGGAAATAAATAAGACATAGTCGTTTAGAAAAATACTTTCAAAAAATACTGGCAAATTTCTTTGAACTTTGAATAAAGTCCCTCAACACAAGATAATGAAATTTTATTATTAATTCTTTTAAATAATATCACAAACAATGAAAAGTAAATCTAAATGAAACACAAATAAAACTCAACCCTTTTCTTATAGTATAAAAATTATTAATGCGTATGTTACTAAAACTTTTTGTTTAAAGTTTATATATGGAATACACATTTTCCTTTATTTAATTCAATAGGATCATTTCCTAAATGTTTTATAAAATTGAAAAGCAGATATTGCAACTATTTTAATACCCCGTTCTATTTTTTTCCGTTTGATTTCTTAGCAAGAAAGAAAAAGAAAATTATCTTCTTTATGTCTTCTAATTAAATATAAAATTTATAAAGCGTGACATTTTAGAGTTTTTAAAAAATATTTTTCAAACAACGGTCAATTAATTTTCTTGAAACTTGTGAAATGTTCCTCAACACAACATAAGATTCTTCTTTGATTTACTATTTTAAGTAAGTTAAGTACAATAAAATTCAATTCAAGTTTTATTTTTCTTATACTATTATAAATAGTTATTTGACCTAATTTTAGAATCCAGATATAAGAGTCTATGTTCATATTATAAGCTTTCTAAAATTGAATACCATATTCTAGTTGTTTCCTAATTATTTGACAAAAAAGAAAATATATTTTGCAATTAATTTAACTCACAAGGTTTTTTTTTTCAAACTGACATGGGTTTTTGGAGAAGAAAATACAAACAAAAATAATCAGAAAACAATTTTATTTTTACCTTATAATTAATTTTTGAGCAATATCTTCCAAATCATGCTTGTAAAGCCCGTATTAACAGTTTCTTTATGAAAACACTCTTTCAATTAAGGAACGAAGGAAAAAATTAACACTTTAACAAGAATTATATGAAAATAATCTTCTCTTAAATCTAATAGTAAAGGCGTGATAACATTTAACTACTTAATTTAGATGGTAATTAAAACTTGTTTACGGCTAGAGATATAGTTAGCAATTTAAATTCATGTTTAAATTTGTTTTCATTTTTTTAAAAATTTTCCATCATGATATAATACATAAATTTAACTAAGTGATAATTATCTTCGAATATAACATTTTTATCATGATTGAAAGTGCAAAATTAAATAAATAGTGGTGTTGTGAGATTGAAAATTTTATTTCATTTATTTTAAGGATTTTAATTATATTAGACATTGACAAACAACTCCATCTATCTTAATTTCATAAATTTTATAAATGGGAGAAAAATTTTAATTTTTCCCAATTAGTAACAGACATTTATTTTAGATATTTTCATGATATATGTCCCAAATATAAAACAAAAATTGTGAAATAACTTGAAAAAAAATCTGTCATCCTTATTATTAATTCTGTTTGTTTCTTCCTTTCTTCTTTAAAAAATCTTTAAATTCCTTTAAATATATTAACACTTTAAGATCTATTCCAGGTGGTTGGAAAACAGTCTATTTTCTGCTGCTGCGTTCCAAAATTTTTTGCTATCTAATATGTTTATCTCTAGTTATGGCAGTGTGGGATTATATTACGCTATTAAATATTAGCATATAAATAGCATTCCGTTTCGTCCTAAAAATATTCTAAAGTATTTGCAAATTTTATATCTAAATATAGATTTTAAAAATCGGTATCAGAGAGATAAAAATAAACTGAAAACTTCTCATTTATGTGCTAATTCCATTGCATATTTTGATTTTGAAAATCTATTTTTAGACTGAATTTATCTGTTTTGTTTTATATTGCTAAAAATGGAATATTTTAATTGGGCTTTCATCTCACACTTATGTATTAAAGAGTTTAAATATTGCGTCCTCATTGATTCATAAAGTAAGATACTATTGTATATAGAATTTTATTCTGAATTTTAAAAAATAATTTGATTGGCATTTGAAATATTACCATTCTTCATAAAATTTTATTAGATCGCGTACATTTTTCATTGTTGGATGTACTGATTTCAGTTACAAACATTTTATGACTTCAGAAAATTATAACATGTAACTTAAAGATTTATAAGCATTGGTGCTCTATATCACAATAGGCAATGAAATATATAAGACAATAATGTATCTGTCCTTGTTTTTTATATACATTAAACAAAAAAGTTGACATATTCTTCCAGATAGATGTATTCTAAATGTTCCATTTCTGACGTGTAATTTGACGTATTTTACGGACTTTCATAATTTGCATTTGAAATTTTCATTATAACTAAAGCTACAAATGACGATCATATTAAAAATAAATGCTTTAAATATTTATATTATGAATAAGTGTTCTTTATTCTTGCTTTGCATGCGTATAATATTTCACCTTACAATGCAGACTTCAATCCAATTTTAGTTTCTTATATCTACATTCATCTACAGGGTGTCCCAAAAAAATGTATACACACTTTAAATAATTGTAAATTTGGGGTTTATTATAATTCGAATAATTTTCAACATGTAAAAGATTCTACAAATATCATTCTATTGTCTTATTATCGCATGTTCTCAAACTGATGTCCGTTCTGCTCCAGGCACTGCTGACAACGCGAAGCGATGGAATAGCACACATGATGGAACAATTCCCTTGGAATATTCGTACATTCATGTTCAATGGTTGCCCTCAATTGAACAACTGTTGCAGGTTTCTGTGCGTAGACTTTGTCCTTTAGGTATCAACATAAAAAGAAGTCTAGTACTGTGAGGTCTGGTGAATGTGGAGGGTATTGGACAAAACCTCTCCGTCCAATCCACCTGTTTGGCAAGATCCCATCAAGAAATGATCTAACATCACGATGGTAGTGTGGAGGTGCCCCATCTTGCTGGAAATAAAACTCATCCTGTTCAAAAAGCTCTCTAATGCTTGCTGCTAAAATGTGTATACATTTTTTTGGGACACCCTGTATATTGTAGACGATTGTAAATATTTTATCAAAATTAACAAATTGATATCTTTAAATCATAATTGAAAAGGGAATAGTTAAAATGTCAGTTTCTTTCATTTTAAAAATTGAACTTAACGATTGAATTACATATTTCAGATTTTGCGCTCTGCTCTGTTTACTTGTCATTTGATAAGAAATTAAATATAAAAACTGTTTTTTAAGGGCTGTTGTTTCAACCACGGCTCATAAAATTGAAGTTAAACAACATTCATAGGCCTGGGAAACTATTATCATTTCTCATTTAAAATAAAATTCAATAAAATATTGAATATCCTTGATTAAATAAATATTTCCTTGGAAAATTTTATTTAATGGATGATATACTAAATTTAAATATTTGTATCAAATAAAAGTTTTCCACATTTTAAATGATAAATAATTAAATATTTTATTCTGAAATCTTCCATTTTAAAAATATTTCTGTGAATTTTATCAGAATACTTCTGGACATTTGCTGAAGAATCAAAATTTAAAACAATGTGTTGGGAAATGAAAATTTCAAATTTATTAATTGCACATCTTTACGGAAAGTGTAGCAAAAAAAAACTTCAATTCCAAATTCATTGTCAAAACAAATTTTTGTAACATAAATAGATTCTGGAATAATTATTTTATATCATTTTGTAAAATAAGTGATTTTTATAAACGCATTCAATTGGATGTGATTAAATAACATTTAAGAATGTAAAATTAAAAATGTGCATATATTAAAATGTATTTTTAAGGAATTTTAAAATAAAATAACTATGGAATATATGTAAAAATATGGAATATTTTAAAAATCTAATGAGAGTATAAATTTGCTTATGATTGCTCATCTTTTTCTGAATTTTCTGTGCTTCGTTTCAAATATTCCTTCATTTGAATAAATAATTCCATTTCGTGATTTATTACATATTCTTATATATTGTATAATCTTTTTCGACCTACTAGGAATATCAGTTATATTCAATTTCATATATAAATATTATGTATAACTTGTTGTTAAGGATTCTTCCAAGAAAGTATTTATAAAAGATTAAAGTGTCATAGACATTAAAGCCTTGGGATTTTGATATCATTATCCTTGTTCTGTTTATGTTGTTACCTCCGGCACTAGCTATAGACTAGCCCCCTGAAGAAATTAGCGATTTACTCCGAGTTTGTGCAGCAGCTTCTGAAGGTAAAGACCCCTGAGCACCCAAGGGCAGAAGTCTGACTTCTAGCTCATATGAAGTATAAATAATAAGAAACCATATTCCGTTTGGACGTTTCTTTGTAACTGAGAACTGAACAGTGAGACTTTAATTATGATTTCCCAATATATTCTAGTGTTAATGATGATGCCGTGTCCGCTTTACAACGGAAAGGGGATACGGTAGCTTCTGCGTGCAAAGATACTCGAGCATAGGGATGACGAATATTTTCAGAGTGGTTATTACGTAACCAATATCAAAAAGTGACAAATACAAGTGATCAATACTTTTCAAAGATGAGTATGATTCAAATCCTTGATACGATCTTACTGATGATATTTCGATTACAGGTTTTGGATCACGAAAGAAAGTAACAATCGATACGATATCACTGAAATTTGCCGGAACGGTGATTTTACTGGAAAGTAAGAATCGATACGATCTGTCCAATGGAAGCTCTCGAAAGAAATCTGTGATTGGATTGAAAAGTGAACGGACCGGTTATTGGAATTATCGTATCGTATCATTGAATTGCATATCACTGAAATTTATCGGAACGATGATTACACCGGAAAGTGCGAGGCTTCACTGGAAAGTGCGAAGTCACCGCTCCACTTTACGAGAGTGACCGATATTCGTATTTGATGATGCACTATTCCATACAGATCATTTTTAATTGCTCGTGACATGATTGACTTTGATTACATGTACTCTGTTTACTGCTGGCGCCATCTATTAGTAGAATATAGGACTAAAGTAAACATTTTAAAGAAATGACATATATTTTTAACTCATCTTTTCCAGAAAATGGTTCACTCTAATAAATAAATTAAATAAATAGTTTTGAGAAAAAAAAAATTTAAGAAGTAAGCTGAAACAGATAAATTAATTCAATCAACACGTTAATTAAATTAGTAAATTAAGTATTAATTACAATTAATAAATTTTATATTTAATATTAAGTAATACTTTTTAATTAATAATATGATTGAAATAACAGATATTTGGAACGCATATTTAAAAATAACAATAGCAATATTATTTGTTATTCAAAAAATTGTGGATTATGCATCTCTACTTGAGCATCCGAGGGCAGAAGCTGACTTCTACCTCATATGAAGATGACACACACTCGCTTGGAGAACCCCTTTTTACGGGGGAAAGTTTTACATACCTCATAGATATAACACAAGGTTAAGAACAACCATGCCCGAACCAGACTTGAACCAGGGACGTCCAGATCACGGGCAAGAACGTGCTACCCCTAGCCCAGGGCGCCGGCTGTTCTGTTTATTGTATACATAAAAAATTCTATTGGAATGGAGTCTCATATCATAAAGCTATTAAAAGTGCAACTTTCCAGGTAATCCATTTGCAAATAACTTATTTTTCACGATGCAAAATTTCATTTGTGGCTCCTGAATACAAATAGCAAACCAAAAATTTTTCTCTGAGCTTCCAACAAGGAAAGGAAATAATGAAAAAAAAAGATATTTAAAAAAAATTGATGAAAGTGATTTGAATTCTTAGCAATTATGAAATATTTTGCAGAAACATATGTATTCTTTTAAAAAGTCAAATTTGCGAAAATACTGCTCTATATAATTACATTGATATAAGTAATTTTAATTTTAAAACTGTATAAAATGCGCTTTAGCGCATTACAACAAAAAAATGAATTTTCCTTTCAAAAAGTTTTTTTAAAAACAAATTTTTTTGATACATGCATTGTTATTCTCTAAAATATATTTGTGCAAATTCTGACAGCCTTATTTCAAAGCAAAAGAATGTCGACAGAACGATGCACTCATACTAACAGATGCACATTCCTTTATTATTAACAGAATTTATTATTAACATTATTTTTCTTTATAATTATGAAGCTGTGAATCATGTTAGCATAAAAAAACAAATGAAAATAATTTAAAAAACCTTTAATAATGTAATATAAAGTAGGTTTTCAAATTTTGAAAAGAAAAAAAACTTTGTTTAAAACAACGTGTCGCAAGGAAGAAATCTTTATTAAATTAATTTATCTATATTCTATTATGCTATAGAGATAATGAAATCATGTCATGAACGCACATATCTACAAAGTTTTAAACATCCAGCTAATACATAAGAAAGGAATAGAAAATTTCCCATGTTTACAAACTTGATGAGCTTGATGAGCTTAAAAGCTTTGACGAGTCCTACCTTAGATATGTATTTATGTCATCTTTCAATGAATGTGCAAGCCAATAGGGATAAATTTATTGACTTGTGCATCGACTAATTAAAACAATTCATATTACATTTATTGTTGTGCGTTGTATAATATCTAAGTATCTCTTTATCAAGATAAGAATATATATTGTCTAGACAGAAATTGCTCAATGGGCTTCAAAGCCCTTTGCTAAGTTTTGATCAAATGAAAAGTTTAAGCCTATTTAAATTTAAAATTTCGGTACTATCCTATGAAAAAGGCGAGATTAAATTCAAGTCTTTCCAACTTGGCTTTAGATTGGCGAGAAAATTCAATCTTCCAAAAGTTTTTTACTTTTAATTTTTGTGGATGGCGCATAGAAATATTGATCAGAACTTTGGTTTATATACCTTGAGTAATGTGCGTAAACCTTGGTCTGGTAGTTCAAAGGAATAAAAATATTCAGTGCTGTCTTTCATCTTCCTCCTTGTTTTGGACATTCACTCCACATATTGGTTACTAAAGTGATCGAACTTTTTAAGAATTTTAGTACTTTTTTAGACTAGGATGAATATAAATAGCTTGATATATATCCGCCAATGAATCTGAAAAATGAAGAAATTTTGCTAGATCTATTTTTTTTCTACTTTTATTTCATTTTATTGTGTGAAGAAAAGTAAAATGATGTAAAATTAATTATTTTATCAAAAATTTTGTAATAATGTTTGATAGATGTATGACTGTTTCAAAGATATCGAAAATAAATTTAATTATTCACAGTATATATTTCAAATCATAATTTGTAAAAGCTATTATTAATTTTGCTTTCTATAGGCAAGTTTAATAACCATATCTTCTTTTTCGGCTTGCTGGTTGGAGTAATTTCGTATTAAGAAAAGATAAAAGTAAGAGTTTCACTATTCAGGGACAAATAAATTGACGAATCTTAAATAATTGTATAAAAAATTATTCTCTTTTATTTTCTTTGACCACATATAGCAGGAATATCCAAAAGCTAAGATGCATAAAGGTATAATAGGAGAAAGCGATTATAAGATACCCATTTCTATTACAAAGTGAATCATAATGTGTAGATTCTTTTTCAATATAATTGTTGCCAATGCTGAAGCATTTATCTTAAAGGGGCAAGAGCATTCATTTGCTTTCGTCGAGGAAACAAGCCACTCTGAGAGGTGAAAGATTATGAATTTGAGGGCAATGCATTGACAGTGTGATAATGATGCCCCTTTGGTGCTAATTAATTTTTTAATCAAATGATCTGTAAACATCATCATCAATTAAAGACCCCCACCCACTTCTTTCTCCATCACGAGAAGGCTCGCATCCTTTCGTTGGAATTTCGCACTCTCCTCCATACCATCGAATTCCTCCTCATATTGTTTCATCCGTAAATTTTAATTTCAATTGATTTTGTAAAAGAAGAAAGCCAATAAACGTAATTAAAATTAGAAAGGGATAATTTCTTATAGCATTTTAAATGCTCAACATGCAGTGGACTCAGTACTCAGCCCATATGAGTAAAATCACGACTGTCAATTAAGCATATGGGTCAATCAATTGATCCATATGCTTAAAATCACGACAATTGATTACGCATATGGGTAATCAATTGACCCATATGCGTAAAATCACGACCGATATGAGTAATCAGTTGACCCATATAAGTAATCAATTGACCCATATGCGAAAAATCACGACCGATAAGAGTAATCAATTGACCCATATGCGTAAATTCACGACCGATATGCGTAACTGACCCATATGCATAAATTCATGACCGATATGCGTAATCAATTGTCCCATATGCGTAAATCACACACACACACACACACACACACACACACACACACACACACACACACACACACACACACACCACACACACACACACACACAAAATGCTTCAGTGGCAAAAAATGAAAAATGAACTTAATTTCTTTATATTCCCAGTATTAGGGTAGTATTGGTTGTTATTAAAGAAAGAAAAGAGCATTTATCTCAAAGATAGTCTCATGAATAAATCATATATAATGTCTTTGAAATGCTGTTTTTAAGATTTAGTCCCAGTTTAAAAAAAAATTATATTTAAGATTTCTTTTTACTGTGTATTCAATTGCAATAGAACTATACCTCCTTCTTCTGCTGTTGTGGCCGGGAGGAACTAAATGATCCTCATCGTTACAATTTCACTCTGGTTGGAACTATAAAGACCTATTTACCATCGTTGACCATGATACATTCCTTCCTATAAGAGATGTCCCATCATTGGTAAGTCATCCATATACTATTATTTTACGCACAATAGAAGCGAGAACCAACCACTATATCCCAAAATTATCATCTTTTTTTGGTGTTCTATTGAATATGAATTGAGGTTCTTCTACTGTATCACTCTATTGTCAATCCGCACTCTTTGAAAATATAGTAAATAGCTTAGGAAATACAGTATAAATCATATTATTTTGCCCTGTTCTAATTTTTTAAAAGTAATTCATGCAATTTAAGTTGATAAGCATGAGAAATTTAGAAAAATAACTGAGCATGAAAGTGGTAGTCGCAATAATTTAAAAAGCTTTAGAATATTTAAGATCAAACGAATAATTAAGCAGAAACATTATACGAAATTATTAAATATAGATCGTCCTCATATCAATAAAAATTCACTTTAAACGAAATTCCATTACATTATACTAAAAGATCAAGATTCAAATCTTTAGTATATTTAATACTAACAATTTTTATGAGAATAGATGAGTCATATTTATCGATTTCAATGGAAACAATTGATAATTTTAAAATTTCTGATTTATTCGTGTTAAATTGCTCATGTGTTCCTTTTTCCTCTGAAAAATGAAATTAATTATCACCGCGACCTAGGAAATTAGTAACAGAAGAACATTTTTTATTGTCTTTTTAAGTATACCTGCACCTATGTTTGAGATAAAGCACCATGCTAATAAAATGGTGCTCAAAAAGAAACTTAATCAGCACACATACTAAACTGCAGCAAAGCTTCACAAGAAGCAAAGAAATGACTGTCGACTGTTAGGTGGGGGGTTTTTATGTTTAGAGTAAATGCTGTTTTACTTCACCAATAAATTCCCTCTAATTAAGCATGCACAATAGATAACTTTAATTTTTAGTTTAATTTAGTTATATTAACGTCTCGTTGTAAAGCAACACTAGGAATATTTTGGGCGGACCTCGTAAATTTGTATCTAGGTCAGATGACGAAGACGACGCAGGGACTGGCACATACCTCTCCACCACCACATCAGTGGGAAATAACTTTAGAAGATAATAAATAAATTTAAAACATCGTTAAATTTAAATAAAGAAATTTAGAAGAAAGGCCAACCACATATTTACATTTTTAATATCGCGGTGATGTCATGGGAAGAGGCTGCGTAGAATGTGTTTATGGCAATTAATAATAGAATATATTTATGTCAATAAGTATCTAATAATTTGATGAAATTATGGACATGGAGTAATATTTAAAATTTTTAGCTAGTAATAAATTAATACCTTCTTCAAACCAGCTGGTCACCAAAAGCGACAAGTATGCAAGATGTATTTTTTTAAAAATAACTAATTTATCAACAATTTGCATATACAAATATTTTGAATAATAAAATTCAGTTTTTTAGAGATCTTTTACTGAAGGAATATAAATGCTTAGAATTAGTTATTTATATTTCTTTGAGTTAAGCGCAAATTTTTATGTTAATGTAATTCCTGTCATCAACGCTCTGAACTAATTGATGATAAGGCTATAAAAATAATTTCAACGCTTCGTTAATTTGCAACATTTCCTCTTAACCCGTCTCTTTTCTTTAAAATTTCTTTGATTTTTCGCAATCTTAGATATGCTAGATATGCAATAAAGACAGGTTTGACATTTTTGTCTGAAGTAATACATCAAAGTCAAGAACTTAAGTTTAATCCGAGAGAAAATCTGCAGGTTCTGTGACTTTTTATTATTATTATTATTATTATTAAGGCTGGAATTCTGTAAAAACATAGTCGATATTCAGTAAATAGCGGAAGAATCTATAAGAGTAGTTTGTTAAGAGAAAGGTAATTTGTTAATTCATTATTGAATGAGTTAACTAGAATTGAATAATTCTTTAGTAAATTGTTTATTCTATTCTTTTTCAAGATTCGGAAAATCAAAGACTTTCGAAACAAAGACAGAGTATTGGGTTTTAAAATATATTTTTGTTTCTCTATAAAGTTCTAGCAGACGGGTATTTGAAATTTTCAATTAAGTAATAGTTATCAAATGTTTAGCAATTTCTGCTGCATAAAAGGAATTCGAGAAATTTCTGGTAAAATTTGACATGTTTCACGATCATTTTATAAATTTTTATTACAAAGTGCATGGAGTTTGTAACTGTTTGTCAATTTATTACTTACCTAGTGAAATGCAAATTGCTAATTATTTAGTATATAATTTATAATATTCCGCGAGTTTCTTATTATATTCTTATATATATTTATATTACATTCCGTTAATTTTTTTTTTTTTTGGAAAACTTAATAATATTCTAGTTGGGATTTCTAGATAAAGATGACATTATTAAATGTTTATTATGTTCTTCTCCATTTACACAATACATTATTTAACTAATTTTGAACAGTTGAATAATTCAACTAATGCATAACTAATTTCAAAACAATGAAATATTCAAATGCTTTTTGGTAAAGATTTGCTAATAAATGTTTTTGAGAAATCGATATTTTAGATTTGATTCCCAATTCCATAATATTCACGAATATAATGCTTGACAAAACAAAAATTACAACAATTTTAAATGCTCTGTCATTGTTGAAAGACAACATTAAGTGTTATTAATAACTGAAAGAAAACATTAAACGTTATTTATATTAACTATTAAAGCACTGGGTGTTATTACAGTGTATAGACGTGTAATGCGCATCGAGATGACTTTGTCACAGAATCGCCAATGACGTGCTGTACTCATCAGCAAACAACTATCATAGAATTAAAATAAATTTCACGAACCGCCGAGTGAAATTGTTTGATGAAACAATGCTTATCATAGCACAATCTTAGGATGAAAATTAATTGATTTAGAAGTTATAATTTCTTTCGATTTCTATAAAGAAATGGATATTTTATGTGGTCTTGCTGTGAGTAGCAATGGACTGTTTGGGTACGGCCATCTGCTAATTTCTTGCCACCGCAGGGGATTGAGAAATGCTATTTTCTTACATAAAATGCATGTTTTACACATTCCTTTTGCATTTGAATATGTAAATGAAAATAATTTAATTGCATTGATAATTATATATTATCATTATGTGTTATAAATTAAATTTCTGATTTTTTGTATATCAGAAAAATTGATCACTTGATAATATTAATGATTTTTGTTGGAATTTAAAAATGCTGCAGAAGAAAGATAGATGCAAATATGTTTTTTCTTTACTTTGACATTTGGTGCATCGACTCACCCATAAAGAATTTGCTTGAACAGAAATTCTAAATAGGAAATGGAACCAGTTCAGCCAAAAGCGTTTACAGCGTCAAGACAACTTACTGTTCGAGTTTTCAATCAGAGTAATAATATAAGTATTTCCCACACTGAAAGTAGCTGAAAATGATGTTGGTAGTTCTTGTCAGCAATATAAGAGCCGCATTGAGTGATTAACGAATGCGTCACACTCGCGGCGTAACCATTTTTCATGTTTCCCATTTTGCTACCATGCGCCAATATATAGTAATTCTTTTAAGAAATAACAATATCCTATATTCCAAAACGATACTTACTACAAGACAAACGATATGAAAATGGAATTTCAACCCGAAATATGTATCGCTGAGCTAGAAAGCGCAGTAAATGTTAGAAAGGCCTTTTTCCTTGTGTTTTATTGGCACAAGAGCCATTCTTGGCTAAACTGCGCCAGTTAGAAAGAGCATAAAACATATTTTTTCTTCAGCTACAAAAATTGTAATTCGCAATTAATATATTTTTTTTTTTACTTCATTTATATTAAAGTATTTGGAGGCTTTGTTTCCTTCTGGCTTTTGCTCGCCACCCCCGATGGTGTCATCGAATCATTAATAACCTCAGTTTAACGGGATGCCCTGAGAGTTCGATTCCCTCCTTCCAATGACAAACTGTTTATAAAATTTCAGGGGTAAAAAAGCTCAATTCTAAATTTAAAAAAGTAAACATTAATTAAAATTAACAAAAAAAAATCTCTTTCATATTTTTAACTTTTTTTTTATCAAAAATGAAGAATTAAATCATAAAATTATTGTTTAATTTAATCAAAATTTTCTTAAAACCGTTAAAATATACTTACTAATATAATACGTTGCTTAATTTTTTTTTACTACTTAAGAACATCTTTAAAAAATATTTTTAATGCTGCCTACTTTAGCCTAGATTCAAATTCCAGTTCTAGATTTTATTCTAGACAGTACTGCATACAATTGACCACGTGAAAATATTCCACTTTGATCACTAATAATCATACCATCTTTGTCACACTGTTAATCTTGGTCATAATAAAACCTCAATAGAAGTTAAAACCTTTCCAGCTTTTTTTTTTTTTTAATATGGAAAACCCGCTCAATATTTTTCGCAATTTTTTCATCATCTGATATCGATATCATTATTATTTAAGGTGTACGTACACACTTGAAGATTTTTTTTTAAATTTTAACTTTAAAAATCCAGTTTTTTCACAGTAGGTTATTAATATATGTTTAAACTCATTTCAGTGAGAAAAAACCATATTACACTAATTATTAATTAATTAAATAATATTTAATCAGCTAATTAGCCTATTTTTTGAAACATGATATCTTAAGTTCTAATTTGTACAGACAAACAATTCTAGATGGAAATTATACCTAATATTAGTCTTCATTTTGTCTGCCTCAATCAAATTATAAAAATGTATAGTTTTTTTAAACAATTTTTTCATCAACGATGAATAGAAAAAGAAAGATTTTTTCTGTAATTTTAACTTTTAAACAGCTATTAAAATTTTTTTTCTATAAATATAACTTTGATTAAGGCACAAAACATCCGCTATTTCATACAGATTATTTTGATATATAGATAACTGTATTTGGTTAATTTGTTGTTGATTTATGATTGTTTGAATGAAGCAACATAGTGGGAAAATATCATTCTTCATAAAATGAGTTTTAAAAACACCTTAACTAGAGTTTTTAATAAAAGCACCTCAAGAAAAATAATTATAACTCGAGAAATATTTCGAATATTGACAACATCTTGGTATCGTTTGAAAGCTAAAGAATCAGACAACATTATTAAGCAATAAAAAAATATTCGATATTTTGTACGATTTTTGAAGTTTGTACATAGACCTTAAGAAAAATACGCAGGGTTAACACATGCATTTCTCAGGCATTCAAGCAATTGCTGGCCAAGAGATAAAAATTTTCGGTTACTCGAAAGAAATAAAGAAACCGGAAAGCTTTCCATTAGTGTTGCCACAAATTGCGTGTCTGAAAGTAGAACTCAATTGCTCTTAAGCTTTACTTATTCGTCACCATTTCACAACTAAGTACAATGTAAATACTTACTTCGACGTAATACTATTTTTCATTAAATATTTCAAACAATACTGGCAAAACAAACCACAAATTATTATAGGTCAGTTGATCTGCTATTTATCAATCACAAAGCGAATAAAATGCAATGTTTACATGAAAAAAACCATATAATAGAGAAAAAAAAATTGATAAACAGTGATTTCATATTTTCTAAATCTATTTTACGTCGAAAGTGTTCGGTTAAGATTAAATTTCGTACGATTTTTACGATTTGCATAAAGATTGAAATTCATGAAACTTTTGTGAAAAAACAAAAATAAGATTCTTTATATCATTTGTCAGACATACTGCAGAATAAAATGAATTTCTGCTCTTTGATGATTGGGATTTGCTTGAAAACATATTCGAATTTATTATTTCTAGTCCGCTCGATTCTTCGCAAAGTTTTAGCTGTTTCTGTTAATACTGTTTCTGCTAAAATAATTAGCTGGTCAGTTTTTGCTAACATTCTTTTGAACTAACAATCTTTTGAATTTTCATGAATAGATCGTTTTCCCAAATGCGATCATTCCATTGATTCACAAATATGATTAAATTCTTTTATAAAATTTATTTTTATGGAACACAAAAAGTATCATTCCATTTCCTTTTCAGGCCATTACAAAACCATTATAGAAATCTATACTTATAATAAAGCTCAATGTGTGTGTGTTGGCGCTCTACAGGCCAGACCATTCAACCTACAGCTACCAAATTTGGCACGTGTAATACCTTGGAGGCCGGGAATGTGCACATGGGGTTATTTTTTCGAATTTTTACTTAGAATTTTATTTATTTAAAAATTAAGCGAAATTTTGGCATGTTTCTGCTATAACTTCCGAAAACATTACCGCGCAAAAACGATTTTTACATGAAGTTAAAGATCAAAAATTTGTCTTTTAAATGATACTAAAAATTTAACCTTAAAATTAAATTTCTATTTTTAATGAATTTTTAAATAAATATTTAACTCTATTTTTCAACAATTTTTTTCGTACAAAATAAAAATAAAATTTAAGCTGCACGAGCACGTTTCGCATTCATGGGAAAAAATTAGCTTTTTTCAAAGTGTTGCCATCACATTGATTAAAGCTCCAATTAAAAATAAATTAAATTATTTGAAAATGAAATCTTCAAAAATATAATTTTCGGCGCGTGTCTGCAGGAAGTATAATTTTCGGCGCGTGTATGAAATATTTTTTTCTAAAAAATAAATTCAAGAAAAATTATTTAATGATCTTTTACACACTCTATATTATTAATCCAATAAATCAGTTTTATTTTAAGGCAAGTTTTGTTTAATATGAAAAGTATATCCATTCAAATCAGGGCCACACAGCTAATTTGTAAACCTTTAGTAAGACACAGATGTGCTAAAAAGGCCTAAATGGAAAATGATTATATTTTATGTAACTTGATTTAATAAATGCTCTAATAAATAACGAATTTTTGATTTTACATAAAGCTTCTGCTGTGGAAATCACGATTAACAAAATGTTCTTGAAACACTAATATTTTAAACAAAAAGAGTTAATTTCCAATCAACTAAATCAATCACTTAAACTGACTGATTTACGAAAATTTGAATATCACTATTCAATAAAAAAAGGATAATTTTAGATTTTCCATCGATTGTTTGAAAGAAAATACGCCAATCAGCGCGCAGGTTTCTCAAGATTAATTGGTCTATGATTATGAAAATGTTGAGTTTTTCTAAATTTTTAACTTTCAAAACTTCATAAATAAGTCTTTGTTGATCGTGGAAAATAGAAACATTCATTCATTTATTTAAAATTTGGTGTGTCCAGAATATTTCTCAGAATATGATACCTTACTGCATTAAATATAGACTTTATAATTTTTGAAATATATTTATAGGCCGGAACAAAATATTATTATTGATTTCATTTCAATCCTTTTGAAATCAAAACTAAGAACTGAATTTTATGCTGAATCTGAGAAATTTTTGTTGAATTATTCTTTGAGATATTAAAAAAATTATGAAAAATATTCTGTAGTTCACACAAGACTTAAATACCGAGCGATTCTGTTGGCAGTACTCATATTCAATAATAATAATAAATAACAATAAAAGTGATAAATAAAATAAAACGCTTGGTTTCATTAAAAAATATCTTTATATTAATTGCAATCTCAGCATTTCCACTTTAAATTAAAATTGAAGTTTTACCGGAAATGACAACAAATTAGCAAAACATATATAGTTAATTGAACGAAACAATCTAAACAACAGTATAAGTTTGGTATGACTATTAAAATTTGAAGATTAAAAATGTTTTGTTTGAGAATCTATTAAGAGACCAGTTACTTAAAATATTTAATTGAAAATTGTAGCGAGCGGTAATACTGGCGAACCGGCTGGTCGCCAAAGGCGGCTAGTATTAGATATACATATATATAGCATATGCTTTATTAAAATTGGTTGAGCAATCATTCTAATGGTTTTCAAACTATCTTTTTCTCAGAAAACGTAACTAGTTGAATAAAAAAAAAGATAGACTTTCTTGTGGGCGTCTAAAGCAATTTACTAGAAGAATACACTTTTCCACTGATTATCAGGGTTTTCTATAGAAAAATAACCTGCTTCCTTTCACTGTAATATAAGTTCTATTCATAGACATCTAAAATAGAAAAAAAAAATCAAATTTTTACTAGAGTCTGAAATATTTTAGAAGATTTAACAACGCTTAATTTATTGTTGTCTTGAAACTTAAAATTTTATAAACTTGAAAACTACTGTTTACTTATTGTTAATCGAAATTATTAAGATTTAGTTTATATTATTCCTATTCCTGGATTAATGATTTAATTACATTTATAAAAAAGCTAGAATCAATCAAAGAAAAGATTTCAAATATCATTCTTTCCATTCTTATTTAAAATTCTCCATAACTTAGATATTTTCTTCGAATATTAGTTTGTGTTCAGTTTTCACAGTTCCTGTCATTTGAATTAAAAAATCAGAAAATTTCAAGCACATGCAAAAAAACTCTTATTTCTATTGAGAAAATAAATTACCATGATTCATAGCTTTAATGTTGCTATATTTAAAATCAAAAATACTCCTGTTTTTATTAAAATTATCGTATCTCTTAAAAATATGTCTTCGTAATTTCAGATTCGTATGTGAATGCTTCTGGTTTATCATAAAAAGTATTAAAGTAAATAATATTTTTTCATACATTCTTTTTGATGTTGAAGGAAATAGAATCCCTAAGACATGCGCACTTTAATTTTAATTCCATTACTTCAAAGAGACTTATGTTTTGTTTCTTGAACCTATTTTCATGTAATTCCAGGAAGAAAGTAAATATAACGATGATCCTACAATAATTTTTTCTTTAATAAAGAGTTTCTGTTAGAGCAATCACAAAACATATAAGCTGTTTCATAATATTAGATGTATATAGCCTGGAGAAAATATAAATGATCAAAAATACTTTTCATAGGAATTTTAGAGAACTTTGTTTCAAAATATAAATTTACTTGTGAAAATAGCTTTTTCCTTTACACAAAAGTTAAAAAATATATATTTTTTGCTGAAGAACTCGACTTTTTTTTTAAAGAAATAATAACTACCAAGAGAATTTCCACACAATTATAATCTTCTTCGTAGCTTTTACTTTGTATTTTGTAGGGAATTCAATTATTGAAAAAGAATTTATTATATCCAATTTTCTTGTCATATTTATGGCGCTAAAATTTCATTCTGTTGAGACTTACTTTATAATTGGTTAATACATTTATATTTTTAAGAAAAACTCTAATACAGAATTATCCATATTAATTTTATTTATGCATTTTAATTTTGTTAAGATAATTATAAAACAATAACTAGCGAAACATTTCTCGGCAAATTTTCCTAGTCCGAATTTACTTAAATTTTATCATACTTTCTTTTTTTTAAATAGAAAAGTTATATCGAGCTTTTAAATTGAGTTTCATTCAAAAAGAGTTAAAGCAGTTCTAAAAGACAGGCTACAAAAAGTAAATTAATCTCAATGAAATCACAAAGGGAATTAAACAATTAAATCTTTCTGTCTGGAATTTTAAATTCATCTGTTATTTTTCTTTTTCTAATTCCCAGGAGATTAGAATTCTCTTAAGCATTTTAAGTTTCTGGAAAATTTTTCTTCTATACGAATTGAGATAAAAAATTAGCATCTATAAATAAACAATAGTTAAGCTAATTATCTGACAAACACTGTAGTAGTTAATAGTTAGAAGGGTTTTTTTAAAATTCATATTTAAAGCCTTTCTTCTATATATTTTACAATCACTTGGATGAGAAAATTGCACACAATTCCTGGTAATTGTTTCTTTATAGAGTATCTTATTTTACTCTCACGAATATTTCTGAATCCAATTCAAAATGAATTATTTTTAATAAGAAAAACTTCAATGCATTATAATTTTTTTTATTGGCAATAGTTATGCACATGCTTAGTTTTTATATTAAAGTTCTCTAGATACATTCTGAATTTCTTTCTTGTTCTAATTTTTCTTTATTTTCCAACTTCAAGATTATAAATATAAAATTAAGTTTTAGATTTCGTAATTAATAACATTTTGAAATTTAATTTGTTTAATAAACATCAATAATTCCATTAAAATTATAGATGAAATATTTCGAATCTTAATATAAATTAAAAATAGTATAAAATAATTATTTGTTTAAAAATAGTTTTACAGGAACAAATTTGAAAGTGATTAAAATTTATCACACTGCATAGTTCTAAGCAATAAATGTTTGTAAAACAGATTGCTGTAGCAATATATTTCATATAAACAAACATATATTTTTTACAAAAGTCTGCTTTACATACATTTAAAACCGAGACAGCGAATTCTTCCAAGAAATGAATATTCTCTTTTTTAAAGTGAAATATATTATTTTTTAAGAAAAATAAAATTAACAAATTAGGCACGAAAAAAAATTATGAGGGGGCAATGTTTTGAACAAAATTAAAGGGGTGTCTATATCAAGAAATTTTTGTAATTTGTAAAAATGCAAAGTATGCAAATTTACGGGTAAAAGGTTTTCTTCTTCTTCTTTTACATTTTAAGTTAATAATGATTATTATTTATTTTGCCAAACATATTATTAGATAAATTATTCTTATTTCAACAGTTGAACTAAATATGTTTTAATTATGTTATTTTATCTTGTCTTTCATTTTGAATACTTATTATCGAAAACATGTTCAAGCATTTTTTAATAAAAAGAATATATATGTAACATTTTAAGTCAGCTTTTATAATTTGCAACTCAGTTTTTCAAGTGAAAATTAAATAATAATTACCTATAATAAGAAGTTTTATTAGCTTTTTAGGGACATTTTTACTCAATTTTATTCTGGTATTTTTTAGCCGAAATTCTGTCCTAAAAAGATGACTTCAAAAGAAAGGGGAAAAAAATCTATTCACAAGTTTTTGTTACTTAAGAAATTCGATATTTCTTAAATATAAAGTAAAAAAAAATATTCGGGACTTAAATAATTTTTTAAATTGCAACTAATCATTATTTTAAAATTTTATCACCATTAAAGTTTAAAAAAAAAATACATTTTTTCAATTCATTTTTTTTCAAAAGTAAATGCAGCAGAATATTAAGAATTCAAAATAAAATGAGATCTAACTTTTTTTTTATTTCTTAAATACAATTTATTGTAAATAAGGAATTATAATAAAATAATATTTATCAAAATAAAAATGAAACAAAATTTAATTTCAGATATAAGTGCCAACTAATTCATCATCATTTTTTTCCATTTAATATACATAACTTTTCAATTGATTTCTATCTACTTTGTTGAAGAAATTACTAGGAAACAATTAAGAAATTAGCATATCAAAATCCAACAAGTGAGATTAAATCCGGTGATTCAATACTAAGACTTTAAAAAAAGTTTCTTTTATTACTAAGACAAAGATTAGATAATGGAATAATCACTTGTTAGTATTATTTCGTTTATTCGCTATTCAATTTTGTAAACACTCACATTTCATATTTACGTTTGCATTCGTTTTAATACGTTGTTCTAGTTTGTAATTGACTTACATCTCAAAATGAAATTATATCCTATTAGATTATCTATATAAGTAAATAATTATCTTCGTATCTTCTATATAAGTAAATAATTATCTTCGTATCTTCTATATAAGTAAATAATTATCTTCGTATCTTCTATATAAGTAAATAATTATCTTCGTATCCTCTATATAAGTAAATAATTATCTTCGTATCTTCTACATAAGTAAATAATTATCTTCGTATCTTCTACATAAGTAAATAATTATCTTCGTATCTTCTACATAAGTAAATAATTATCTTCGTATCTTCTACATAAGTAAATAATTATCTTCGTATCTTCTACATAAGTAAATAATTATCTTCGTATCTTCTACATAAGTAAATAATTATCTTCGTATCCTCTACATAAGTAAATAATTATCTTCGTATCTTCTACATAAGTAAATAATTATCTTCGTATCCTCTACATAAGTAAATAATTATCTTCGTATCCTCTACATAAGTAAATAATTATCTTCGTATCTTCTACATAAGTAAATAATTATCTTCGTATCTTCTACATAAGTAAATAATTATCTTCGTATATTCTATATAAGTAAATAATTATCTTCGTATCTTCTACATAAGTAAATAATTATCTTCGTATCCTCTATATAAGTAAATAATTATCTTCGTATCTTCTACATAAGTAAATAATTATCTTCGTATCTTCTACATAAGTAAATAATTATCTTCGTATCTTCTACATAAGTAAATAATTATCTTCGTAATTTCTACATAAGTAAATAATTATCTTCGTATCCTCTATATAAGTAAATAATTATCTTCGTATCTTCTACATAAGTAAATAATTATCTTCGTATCCTCTACATAAGTAAATAATTATCTTCGTATCTTCTACATAAGTAAATAATTATCTTCGTATCCTCTACATAAGTAAATAATTATCTTCGTATCTTCTACATAAGTAAATAATTATCTTCGTATCTTCTACATAAGTAAATAATTATCTTCGTATCTTCTATATAAGTAAATAATTATCTTCGTATCTTCTACATAAGTAAATAATTATCTTCGTATCTTCTACATAAGTAAATAATTATCTTCGTATCTTCTACATAAGTAAATAATTATCTTCGTATCCTCTATATAAGTAAATAATTATCTTCGTATCCTCTATATAAGTAAATAATTATCTTCGTATCTTCTATATAAGTAAATAATTATCTTCGTATCCACTATATAAGTAAATAATTATCTTCGTATCTTCTACATAAGTAAATAATTATCTTCGTATCTTCTACATAAGTAAATAATTATCTTCGTATCTTCTACATAAGTAAATAATTATCTTCGTATCTTCTACATAAGTAAATAATTATCTTCGTATCTTCTACATAAGTAAATAATTATCTTCGTATCTTCTATATAAGTAAATAATTATCTTCGTATCTTCTACATAAGTAAATAATTATCTTCGTATCTTCTACATAAGTAAATAATTATCTTCGTATCTTCTACATAAGTAAATAATTATCTTCGTATCTTCTACATAAGTAAATAATTATCTTCGTATCTTCTATATAAGTAAATAATTATCTTCGTATCTTCTATATAAGTAAATAATTATCTTCGTATCTTCTACATAAGTAAATAATTATCTTCGTATCTTCTACATAAGTAAATAATTATCTTCGTATCCTCTATATAAGTAAATAATTATCTTCGTATCCTCTACATAAGTAAATAATTATCTTCGTATCTTCTACATAAGTAAATAATTATCTTCGTATCCTCTACATAAGTAAATAATTATCTTCGTATCTTCTACATAAGTAAATAATTATCTTCGTATCCTCTACATAAGTAAATAATTATCTTCGTATCCTCTATATAAGTAAATAATTATCTTCGTATCTTCTACATAAGTAAATAATTATCTTCGTATCTTCTACATAAGTAAATAATTATCTTCGTATCTTCTACATAAGTAAATAATTATCTTCGTATCTTCTACATAAGTAAATAATTATCTTCGTATCCTCTATATAAGTAAATAATTATCTTCGTATCCTCTATATAAGTAAATAATTATCTTCGTATCCTCTATATAAGTAAATAATTATCTTCGTATCTTCTACATAAGTAAATAATTATCTTCGTATCCTCTATATAAGTAAATAATTATCTTCGTATCTTCTATATAAGTAAATAATTATCTTCGTATCCTCTATATAAGTAAATAATTATCTTCGTATCCTCTATATAAGTAAATAATTATCTTCGTATTTTCTACATAAGTAAATAATTATCTTCGTATCCTCTACATAAGTAAATAATTATCTTCGTATCTTCTACATAAGTAAATAATTATCTTCGTATTAAATTATATTTTGAGATTTTTTTTATTTGACATCTTCTTAACACTTTGCAGGACATGTAGGGTTTATAAAGTATTTCTTCCTTCTATTATTCCAAACTAGCATGAGACACGTTAGCACAATGACTGCAAATAATATAATGAAAAAACATTTGGCACGGAATTTGCATTACCTTGTAAAATTAGTAATCACATAATCTTAATATTGGGTTTGCTTTAGTTATTAATGAATGTACACTAAATAAATATACAATAAATAAATGTTCAAATGTGCGATACAATATTTTGAGGCATTTTTAGCTTGTTGCACTCTGGAATTTCTGCAGTATAAGCAACAATTTATTTAAGGGTATAATTGAAAAATATGAAATAAAGAATAATGAAAAGAATAATTATATAAGATAATTCATTTGTTTTTTTGTTTACATGATCAAATTTTCTCCATACGGAGAACTGTGCCCTGCTTTTAAGCGATTATTAAAATTCTTTAAATATATCTATGATTGTTAAGCATTCGATTCAAACAAAGTAAAATATATGAAATTTAATAAATTTTAATATTATTCAAATAAAACGATAAATAATCAATTATTTCAAATGAAAATTTCAGTAAAATATTTGTTTCAATCTTTTAGTAATAATGATGGTTCTCAGTTACTTCCGAGTAATAAACATCCGTTATATTTATATATTAATACAAAAAATGTTCCAAACCAATTTCAATACCGAATGAAAATAAAGGGAAATATTCATGTAATAATATATTGAAGTAATATTTAATTTTCCTCTCAGACAAGATCTAATTGATAACATGAAAAACCACAATTTAAAATTGTTCATCAAATCACACGTTCCGTTCATAAGCCATATATTTATTTCATTGAATATTCCAGATATTCAAGCCAGATATATATTTTACTGAATATATATTGAATATTTTATTTATTGAATATATATAATAATATGAATATATATATTCATATTATGAATATTCATAAATATATTTCATATATTTATTGAGTATTCATAATTATTTCATATATTTATTTTATTGAATATATAATGCAAAAGTAACCGTATATAAAACTGGAAAATTCTTGAGAAATATGTGGAAGAAATTTCTAAAGACTTATATTTTAATTATAAGATCAATAGTTTTTATTTAAAATAATTATGCATGAAATGAAAATCGTATATACTATGAAAAGAAATCTATAATTAAATGTAATATTTTAAAACTAAAAAGGAAAACTAAAATTTCAAAGAAAAAAACTTTAAAAAATATTGAAGGAATCTAGATGAAAAAACCCATTTGTTAAACGTACTCATTTCAATTTTAACAATGTTGTACTGTTAATGGGAAAAGAAAAACTATGCAATTAAAGGAGAAATGTTGCCACTAATTGCATTGATAACAATGACAAATCTATAATTTCCTGCGAAATTGCACATGCGTTGTACATTTCTTTCACATGGCATTTTTCTGCTTATATATATTATATATATTTATCTAGTATAGCAATCTGAGGCTATTTATTATAATAAAATCTCGATAATACAAAGATGTTGTTTGTTTAAAATACTCTCAATTCAAAAATACTATTAATCGCAAAAAAAGTATTATAATTCAAAAAATAAGACCAAGGATTGTTTTTTCTATTTAAAAGTAAATTTACAACATGTAAGCATGGAAATTACTCTTTATTAAGACATATATACTTATGCCCTATGTAATTTTTTTTTCAAAACATTTTGTATTGATTTTTATCCTTCTTCTATTCATTTCGCAAATTGTCGGAATTTACTGCGCCAGCCAGTTTTGAGTATCATTAGGCGTATACTAGTCTATATTATATATGCTGGTTAGTATATTTTACAGGAGTTATGCTAATATATAATTTAATAATGTGATTTATATGCAGAATAGCAGATCTGAAACGATTCTTACATATTAGCATTCAAAGGCATTCCTACTTTCATGTGATTTTTTTTTCGTTTTATTCATGTTCCTGGAAGAATTTCCTTTACATTTTTTGTATATATTTAAATAAATTCAATATTTCACGAAATAAAAGAAATCAGGAAAAGTCCTTTCAGTTTTCAGAAGCATCTAATTAGACAACATATTACAAAATAGAGACATTCAATTCTTAAAGTAAGACTTCTTTTTTGTTCTTAAGATATTTGTCTTTTGAATTTATTAACAGGTATGTAGATAAGAAACAAGTTGTACTTAGGGCTTCATCCTTATGTATAAAAGTAATTTCATGGAAGAAAGAGGAAAGAAAATCATAACATCTAAAATTGCTTTTGCTTCTATATTGAAGTCCTCTATGTGAAATATATCGAAGTTACATAAAATATCGCTAATAATATAGAATTTAATAATGTATTGAAGATCTGTAACTGTCCATTATATCTTCAACCACTATCCCGAGAATAATTACTTAATTTCCTTCTTTGAAACAATTTCTTTTGTATTTTAATTTAAAACAATTGCTTTCAATTTGAGCACGAATTGACAGCTTTATACTATGATGAGTTTAATATCCATACAATTAGTTTGTATTCGGCGCTTTTGCTATAAAAATGCAAAAGGAAAAAGACGAAAAATATTTGAAAAGAGCATCTGCAAGAAAAAAACAAAACAAACGAAATGACAAAAATTTCCGTTGATAACCAAACCCCCGCCGGAAAACATCAGAATTAAGGACTTGTCAAATGCAGCTGAATGATTAGGGACACAGTCGTCGACTTTTGAAAAAGGAACTATGAAACTTGTTCCTATGAATAGCCTTGTCGAACTTGGCTTTATTTGGCTGAAAAGTAAAGTCTTTAAGAAGCCAAAGAAAAATGAAAACAATAACTAAACAATTTTTATTTTTATTTTTGAACGTATGTAGATAAAAATTTAATTACTAAGTGTTAAATAAATTAAAGAGAATGACATTGATGCCCGAGACAAAAGATTTGTCGGAAGACATCCTGAAAGAAATTTTTGTGCATTTTCTGATAAAATATAATTTTAAGAAATCTTTGAGTTATAAAGTAACATAGAAAATACATATCAAAGGTATCTACACATTCTCGAAAATTGTATTTATCTAAAGTAATCACTATTAGATGTCTAAATTTCATTTTGTTAGATTTGATTTTTTTATATTTTGAGAAAAAAATGTAGTGTTTGAATACTTTTAATAAGAGTAAATAACTTAAAAAAATGTATAGATTGTATTAATAAGTAAATTATAATATTGTAATTGTATTAATCTTCCTGGAAATCAATTTATTACAGGATGGATTTGAATTCGTTTAATAGCTGTGAGAAAAACATTCACAAATTTATTTAAATTATATTTAGTGAACAGGAAAATCAAGATAAAACATCATATTAATGCTATTTCATGCGAAAGTTCTACCGAAGATAAGTTCTTAAAAAACTACATAATATTTATATTTTAAATATGAAATAGCAGAGTTAGATATATTTTACTGAGCTGTTTGTTAGCTTAGCTATCCAATATCTTACTTCATTGGGGTTCAAAAATATGAGGTTCATTTAAAAATATCCATTCTATTCATTCAAAATGAGACATTGATATTGCAAAACTAATCAACAAACCAATTCTTTTAAATTTATGTTAGAAACTCTCTCAGTAAAAAATAGTTCAAAAGTTTAAACTGCTATATATAAAAAGCATTTATCGTTGCCATATGCTTCAACATCTAACTAAAAATATTAGTTCTTATTATTCTTGAATATTTTATTGATAGATTGTAACATCTGTATATTTATAAGAAATAATTTCAATAGTTATTTATTATTTGGATGAAATATGATAAGAAATCAGAAATACAAAGTCAGCCATTTAAAATATGTGATTCATTATGAAATTAATCCTAGAATGCAAATACATTAAATTCATCATTATAATTTTTTATTCTTTAATTTATAATGACATTTTTGCAATTTAGAATAATAATGATAATTTAAATTTAAAATTTCGATAGCTTTCTTGGTTGAAATATTAATATTTCAGTTATAAGTATTAAGGAATATTAGAAAAAAAAATTCATTGATTAGCAAGCATACAGATGAAAGTGAAGTGTGGAATTTTGTTGAAAGATTTGGTTTCTTTGGTATGAAAGTCACATCTAAGAAATAAGAAAATTGCATTTTCTTTGAAAACATCTTAGTCTTTTTAATTATCCTTCTATTTTAAAGCGATATAAATAATATGATGATGGTCCGAGAGACTAACGAGTTAACTGTTTGGACCTCTTCGGAAAATGCGTATCTAAATTGTGTCGCAAATATTTAGCGTGTATGCTCGTGAAACCCAGAGTAAGTATAATATGAAATTATGTTGTAATGAAATGACGTTTATTTCCTATTTCAATAATCACATTTATTTATTTACTTAAGCTAATGTTCATTTTTTTGCATATGAACAAAAAATAAACATAATAAATAAATTTATTATTTTAATTTGCTGTTAGATAATGGTATTGGCTAAAGCATGGTACAACTTATCTGTTATTTGTTCTTTTGTTTCCGACTTGGCCTCAAAATATTTTACGCATCTTGAAATTTACGAATGAGTTTGAGTTTTTACTCTAATTGTAACTCAAACTGCATATTGTCACCACTTATTACTCCTGACGAATAAACTCGTCATAACGCAAAATGATGTACTATTTTCGTGACGAGTTAACTCGTCAACTGGTTAAGATCCATTGTTTCATCATCAAAATTTGTGTAAATTTACAAAATAAAAAATATGGACGCTAATAATTTACAAAATATATTTTGTTATCGATTTATTTAGAAATATAATTTTAGCTGATCTCTCTTAATAGAAGATTAGTCAATTCGTAATGTTAGAACTTATACAATAGAAAATCAATTTGTTTTTTATTTATGTATATTTCTCAGTTAATAATTTAAATTTAAAAAATAAACAATCATTGGATAGAGAAATTTATTATAATTAATTTTAAATATGTTAAGATAAACAATGAATTTTCTTACAGGCGAGTCACAAACCAAAACTTATAACAATTACTATAATTTATCTTCTTTCACCTCAATCAGCTTTCCAAATAAAAGATCGTAAACTCTCAATTAATTTACTCTAAATTTGAAAGTTTGGATCTTGGAAAGTTCAAAAGAATCCGAAAACCTTCTATTCAGAAGTCATGGTCCTCGTTTCTTTGTGGGACTTATTTCTCATTAAAGGCAGGAAATGATCAATGCATTCTTTCTTCCGACAACCGTCTGCAGGAATTAAGATAAGTGATTTATGTTCTGTGTGTTGACGGGCGGAATCCAAGCAACGGTTTTACCTATAAGGCCTCTAGCTTTCCTGGAAGGATTAGTGGGTAAGATTTATCTCCATTTTAGTCGCCATATCACTCCCCCTAATGAACGCTAGTAATCAAAATATAGCTTGCGCGAAAATGGCTTGCTGCTTAATAGCTATTCTCAGAAGCCGACCTTAGATATTCAGAGCTAATCATAATTGAAATATAGATGCTTAGAGCTTATTTACAAAAAAGACTTGGTGAAAAGAGTGTCATTTTTTATAAGTACTCTTTAGATAATGTTGAATCACTTATAAAAAATTCTCATTTTCATCATAAAAAAACAAGGATGAAGAAACAAGCGGAATTTCGAAAGTAAAATAGGCATCAAAGCTAATATAAGGAACATTTTATACGATTATAAAAACTAATGGGCATTTTAACACAGCAAAAAATTTCAGCAGTTAAATGGCCGGTGTAATTTGCATATATGAAAATTCTAGAAATGTTAAGGTACCAGAATACACTGCACAATAAACAGATCTGTTGCTATTAGCGATAGGCGAGGATCGAACTCGCAACCTTATGGTTCGTAGCCGAGTAACATGACCACAAGACAAAAGAAATTTCTCATGTCTCGTAGCTGTTATCTGGCTTATAAAGCGTCACCACATTACTCCCCCTCCAGTGCGTCGGAGGTGTGACGAACGATATTTTGTCCTGTTTTTGCTGTTATTAGTGGTGATATTGGCTGTTGCGCCTTATCCATTTTTTTAATTAGCTGATTATTTATCAGCTTCATTTTTTTGGCTGCTTATTTATCAGCTTCATTTTTTTTTTATTTATTGGCTGATTTTTTATCAGCTTATTGATTTTATTTATTTCTGGTAGAGGGCGCCACAACAGTTGTATGAAGGTTGTGTATTTTCGTCATCGAGTCACCAATATTGCTATTAGCGATAGGCGAGGATCGAACTCGCAAACTTATGGTTCGTAGCCGAGTAACATGACCACAAGACAAAAGAAATTTCTCATGTCTCGTAGCTGTTATCTGGCTTATAAAGCGTCACCACAGATCAATAGAGACATTATATTTTAGGCAACTGATGGTACCATTTTCAGAAAGCAATGATGAAGGATTTTATCAAGGAAACATATATATTTTGCAAACAAATTTTGAAAGAATTGTAACAAAAATACAAATATTTAAAGCATATACATTAATAGTATTGCAGTAACAATTTAAGGGACATTTTAAATGATTATAAATATTTTAATGGGTATTTTAACATAAAAATATTTTTCAGCAATTAAATGGCCTGCGTAATCTGTAGATATGAAAAGTTAAGGGATCATAATACACTGTACACATCAATTGATACATACTTTGGACAATCAATGAGGTCATTTTCATAAAGTAATGATAAAGCATGTTTCAAGGAAAGCTACTATACATATTTAGTAAATGATTTCGTGTAAGAATTGAAACAAAAATACATATACGTAAATTTAGTATTTCAATAAAACTAATTTCAAGAACGTTTAATATAATTATAAAAATTAATGAATATTTCAACATTGGAAAACATTTTCAGCAATTAAATGGCATGTGTAAACTGTAGATATGAAAATTCTAGAATCATTAAGGGACTATAATACACTATATATTAGATAGATCAATACATACATACTAATCAATAAATACAATATATATATTTTGCAAATTTGTGAAAATATTGAAACAAAAATCCAAAGAATTAAACTTTATATTGCAATAAAAAAACTAATTTAAGGAACATTTTATATAATTATAAAAAAGACTAATGGGTAATTTAACACAAAATTAAATTTTTGAGTAATTAAATTTCGTTTCTAAAATTCTATTAAATTTTAAACATCTGCTCTTCAGTTGTTGTTGTTGTTATTGCAATTGGGAGTTTATATTTTGATATTTTTATTTCTGTTCTTTCATAAATGTATTTAAAAAATTTGTATAATATGTTTCCTGCCTCGCATTCATTACGCTCGTACATAAAAAAATTGAAAATATTCTGAAAGAGAACGTTATGAACAACTGCGGACGAATCTTATATGCAGAGATAAGTTAAACATATGAATAATATTTGTAAAATTGCAGAACAAATTTACACAAATAGCAATGAAAACAGTTCTGATTATGTTTAGTTCTAATTATCCAAAATACATATTTTTTAAAATTGATGATTTATGAGATTAAGGCTGAAAAATTAATTTTTCAAACTGCAAAATGTTTTAAAATAAAAAGAAAAAGCATGTTCTAAAAAGATTAATAAAGGCTTTTGTATGAACAGTTAAAAGTTATATGTTTTATGCTCATTAATATAGATAAATAAAAGAAATCAAAAATAATTATTCAGAACATTTAAATTTGAGCCTTTCGTCATTTAAACGTATTCCCTTTGCTGTTTCAAAATATGTATTTAATAATAAGGTACTAAAAAGGCTTATATATAATTAAGATCCTTAAAAATCTTAATTATATATTATTATCATTGTAACATAACTAATAGTTTTTAGTTTTCAAAATAATAATTACTTTGTTTACAAACTATGAATAAGTAAATGTTTTAAGAATATTCCCCGTGAATGAAATAAATTTAAAGTAAATTTCTACGTAGGGAATTTTATTTCAAATTTAATACCTTTCTTCCAGGTATGTGTTTTTAAAATATATATTTGATTCTGTGCTGTTGCCAAAATATGAGAAACTTTTGTATCAAAGAAATTATTTAGAAAATAGATGCCTTTGAACATCATAAATAGGCGATAAAAATTCTATGATCATAAAAGTATTACACATTTATCAGATTATCAGTGTTTTCCCAAAAAATATGAAAAGAAGAACGCGCTTCTTTGATTACTTAAATAAACATTATTTTTATTTAACAATTAAAATTGATATTTTAGTTTCATAATTTTGTTTTAACAAAATGTTTCCCACTTCATAAATGTTTTATAAAATGCAAATTTCCTCATAATCTGAACATTGGGCTCGAAATTTGCATTACCTTTTAAAATTAGTAATCATATAATCTTATTATTGGATTTCCTTTAGTTATTAATAAATGTTCTTAAAATGTCTTTAATTATTAATAAAAATTCTTGAAATGTTATCGAATAAGTAATGAATAATAATTAGAGCACAAATGTCACGTGAATTGGATTGCAATCATAAATTCCAAAAATTACTGTAGTTAATCGCAGAATTTAGTGCGTTAGTATTTATAAATTCGATGCAATCATAAGATGATTTAAACTTTGTAGTTCCAAAGGATTTCTTGAAATCTGAAATTTTGAAATTGATCAAAAGTCAAATGAAATTTAAAACAGAATTTATAACAGGCCGAAAGCAAGATTCCATTTTCAAAAATATGTAAAACTAGTAAATCTAGAAAAAATGATATACATTATCTATTAGAAATTGTATTCCTATTACCACATTCACTTTATTTAGATACCGTCTTAAACTTGCATGTCAAAGTATCAGCGAATCTTGCTGTTACAGTGACTCTCACTAGTTCTCTGAATTTGCAGTAAGCGGAAAAGTTTCAGCCACTATCTAGGTCTAGACTCTAAGTCTAGTCTCTGTTTGTCCGCCAGTCTCTACTTGCCCTCTGAACTCTTATGCATAATGTATGTTAGAAGCATTTATTTCATTCGCAGTACTTAATTAAGGCATCCGACTTCATACATTATGATTGCTTTCATGCATTCAAAGTAGGCCGTTTAACAGCTGCTGTCACGCAAGAATAAGGATTGAATGTATCACCACAAGTATCATAGACGCTTTGTTTTCACAGGATCTTGTGACAGCTTTTCTTTTGTTGTCCACAAATGATGAATTACTGTCCCATTTATGGTCACAGGATGATTGACACAGTTGAGATAGAAGGCCCAAATCTAAAGGACCTATAACCTGAAATCCTGACTTTGTGCGAAACCAAAATGCTTGTTGCATATGCATCCACTTTTCTACCAACCAGTGTGATAACTGTCAACAGACTTGTAAACTACCATAAGTCACAACATACTAACCAGCGTTTGTCAGCATTGTCAATAAGATGAGCGCATGAATAGATATACATATCTTGACATTTTATTTAAAAATTGAATATTTAAAAATATATGAAAAGTAACAAATGCACTTTAATACCTTCCGAATAACTTTTATATCTAAATTTATGGATATTATACCTACTTTTAAACAGCAGTCAATTATTTTGAACTTTACTTTTGATGAACGATGAATATTAAGATTTAGGAATGTTCTCAGGGTATAAAAGTAATTCAAAGGTTTCATGAAGAAATAAAAATTAAAGTTGAATGTGGGTTTTTAAAATAACTCCACGATTTATTTTCTAAAAGTTACCACAATTGAAAGAATAATTACCATTTCGTTAGAAGACATTTTTGAGTAGATTACTGTCAGCAAATTATGAAAAAATGTTATTTAAACTCAGAGTGTTAGAAAAATAAAAACAGCATTTGTGTGCCCTGCTTGCACAGAATAATTAAATATACCAACAATGTCAATACTGATTTTGCCATGAGCATTATCATTCTCATTCAATTTTTACAATGGTGCAGTTGTATTGTCAACAAATATTAATATGACTAACAATAAACATTGTATAAATATAAAATTGAATGGCAGTGTAATTTTGATTGACAATGTAATTCGAACGGATATTTATATGGATGTTTATTTCTTTTATTAGCAAGATTTGGAATTCGTTAAATTTAATAAAATTGTCTAAAATTCTTTGGCAAAGAAAATGCAGTTAAAAAATTGTTGATTACAAAACATACTCATTTCTCGTTTCTGAAAATGTAATTTTCAGCACTGCACTTTATTTCGTCGTATGATTTTAAAAGTTTTCAGACTACGTTTCAGAAAAGTCTATTTCCATCTTAATATGAATTTAAGAGTGGATCGCATAAATTAATTTTTTTTCAAAATTTTGGAGAATATAAAATTTTATCATTATGAATCGTATATTTTATTAAGTTATAAATTTTTTTAAAAAAATATTTTCTAGTTCGTAGGTTGTACGTTCGATACTATTTTTAAAATAATAAAAGCGATCCGAAAAAAAAAATCTATAAAGATAATACCTTTGGTCGTAATTAATCAGCCCTTAAAAATATTTTATTGATAACAGAAAACTTAGTTCAATATTTATATTTAGAAAAAAAAATTCGGTTTGGTAATTAAATAAGTGTTTTCTAAAATAACAATTAGTTTAACAAATGGGAAAAGATAAGCATAAATAAAAGCAAGAAAATAAAAAAAGCATAAAGCCTTAACAAAGGGCAATTTTTTCCATACGGTTTTCCTTTAAAATGTATGAAATCATTCATTTTAAAAACATTAAAGGTATAAATTACTTCAAAGTTAATCCCACAGAGTAAGCATATAAGTAGAATATACCATGCAAGATAATTGTGGTTTAAAATTTACTGAATGTCGAGTATTTTAATTGCTTAATCAAACATTAGAACTGAGGGATGAATATTTTACTAACACCAGGTAATGAAGTGGAAATTTCGGCATTTCAAGCAGTTAACCGAATCAATTAAATGTAAACTAAATAGATATTTTAATGCTAACAAGATTTTAATTCGTTCTTTAACTGCAACAAAATTCTGTTCAATCTCTGTTCAATTGGGAATTATGTGACGGAATCGATTAAGTGTGTATATTTAACAAATGACAGAATTTCCGCTAATTCCGGCAGTTATATAAATTGTGTCAAATAATTACTTACTCAGATTTATACACCGCTTCAACTATCGGCGACAAAATTATCATTTTTCAATTGCATCTAATCATTTGAAAATCAAGGTCTTTGAACAGAACGTCGGATATCAATAGAGTAGCAACCAAGGGAGAATTTGAGAAGCGGAATTGAGGGATATAAATTCTAACCTCCAGGGACGCCACAAAAACAAAATCTTAGAAGGTTTATTTTGTGTTTTAAGATCAAATATCAAGAACGGAGATAATAAAATATTTTTGTTCCCGGTGCCATATATCTTTACTGCGCCACTGAATATCTACTGTTTTTTGTTAGCTCGATAAATTCTCTTTCTATGCAGCAATACTAAATAAATATTCCAACGGGGACTTTTGCTTAGAAAGTTAATGTAAATAAACTAACCCAATGAAAGCCTATTACTCAAATATTCTTACAAGCCATAAATATTTGAACAACAAAACATCCATTTGACATTGGTTTCCTTATAATAGTTCTATAAATCAACAAATAACATAGGAATAATATAAAATGAGTTAACGAATAGACATGCAATAAATCGTTGTCAATGGGACAATTTAGAGACAAAGTAAAGTATTGTTCTTACATTTTTAAGTCTGAATGTCATAAGAAAAGTGCTAAAAATACATTTTATCGTACCCTCCATATAACCTTGTTATTCAACGTCTGATAGAATGAGATTCATGCTATTTTTCTTTGTTTTCCTATCATTCCCAACTTTAACAGAAATTTGCAAGCATGCAGTCCCAATTGACTTTAATGTCTTTAATTTCAATAAATACAAAATGTTATATTTTATTTAAATTATTGATCATTGTGAATTGTAAATAGTTGTTATTTATAGATATTTTAACAATGAAAGATTTTAGTGAGATATTAAAGAGCCTTGCATTATGCATTATCTGAAATGTACAGTACAGATATGAATTTTGGCAAGAATAGAGGAATAACGCTAACATGCAACTGTGCACCAATTAGAAATTTGGAAATGATCCAGTTTCTATATAATTTTTTTTTCAAATCCTTACGGTTCCTGGCCTCTTTATGGAAATTCTATTGCTTTCTTAGAATTTAAGAGCTAAATTTTATAAAAGGGAGGCGAAAAAAATTAACTTCGTTATTGATTAATTAAATGTGTCCAGAAAGTACTTGTGATGATCATTTTTTATTACTGGTGAAAATTTGAATGATATGACTATTTGTTAATGACGTGGATAACAAGATTTTTGAATGATAAATTCAGAAAAATGCAAAAGAAGGAAAATTTTATACCATTTTAAATAATTTATAGTATAAATGAGAAGTCTATATATAATTAAAATATTGTTCAGAAGTTAAAAAAAATCAAAAACTCACAAATCAATAAAGTTTAAAAGTTACCATGTTTGACAAAAAATTTCAAATAGTTATATTTTTGCTAGAAATCAGAATTCAATCTTTAGCTTTAGTACTTGCAATTTAAGCCTCAAAATAGTACAGAACTCTTCGAAATAAGAATTATATGGAATAATACAGTGTGGATATAATTAAAGTGCAAGTATTTGAAGGACTGTAAAAGAAAAAATACTTAGAGTAGGTTGAAGAAATTTGGTGTATGTTATATTTACAACATGGGGAAATGAATTACAAATTAAAAAAAAAAGTTCATTTTTTGAAAAAGATGGCGTTGTAGATTATTAATACGTTGTTTTTGCTCTGTACTATGTCAAAATGAATATCACTTCAATTCAATTTTAAAATCATTATGATGATAAAAGTCATGTATCTTTAAGCTATAGCCGTGACTTTGTCAAAAGTAGAACGTGCTCTTTTAGTAAAATGTTATTACCAAAAGAATATCAATTATAGAGCTGCTTTGAAAGGATATCGCCGTCTTAGAGTAAAATACCAATATCTGTGAATGTCTTACAGAAAAGATTAATAAACTTGTAGCTACAGGAGAACTCGGAGTGCTCCCTGGAACTAGAGTAAGAAGATCTGTGAATCAGGAAGTTGTGGAAGAGATTAGGGGAGCAATTGATTCAAGGTTAGTGGATCAGCGACTTGCAAGTTCTAGAAGTGTAGCAAGGACTTTATCAAAACCATGGGCGACCATACACAAAGTCTTACGCTACATTTTAAGACGCTATCTATATAAAATTTTATAGCACTTGCAACCAGGCGATCCACAACAACGAAATGATTTTGCCAACTTTATTCTTGCCAAAATTGATGAAGACGAATCATGGATTCGAAAAATTTTGTGGACTGGTGAAGCTCATTTTGCTTTATCCGGAGCGTAATATAAATTATCCGGTGTGACTATTCAATATTCTATTATATGTCTTTGATAATCATAAAATGAAAAGTTTTTGTAATTTTTAGCTCGATCTCTATAATTTTTGTATCATGTTAGGTAAATCTAACTCTATGTGTTTTGAAATAACTTATAAATTTAAAACCAGTTGTTTCGCAGTGAAGTAATTATGATTAGTAATGAAACCTCCGAATATATATAACCTGCATTTCAACATTGTAGGAATCTCAATGTTGAAAACTTGATATGCTTAACGTTATATGAGAAACAATGTTTAAACGTTGTATTAAAAACTGAATAAAGCAACAAGACAGATACAACATGCGGTCATTTGTAAATAAAAATTGATAGCTCTTCGAAAATGAGAATTCTTTTACACACATCAAAGAATAATTATGTTATAAGATATATGTAAATCTATCCAGTTAGTTCTAATGGAATAAATATAATATTTGGCATCAATGTATGATCTTCTAGATTTACGTTCCGCATATTACAACAGAAGCTCATCGGAAAATGTCAAATAAATAATAATCGGGGTGTGGGAAAGGAAAATATTTCAGAAAAATGGCAGTGAACATCCTTTTCAAACCTTGTATGTTATTCTAGGAATCAAAAATGCATAGGAAAAAAAAACTTTTATTCACCTTTTCCTGAGTTGCTCAAGCAGCTTTTTAGTGTAAAACAATCTACCAACTACTATAAGATGCATGAACACAACTGCTTACAATGAAAACTAGAACAGTATATATCCTGCGACAGTCATGCATACAATTTTATTACATTTTCCGTATTACACTATGTAGAAATTGCGTTTACTTATAAAATTATGGCGTTTTTAATTTGCACAGTATTTTATACTCGTGTTATTAGCTGCATTCTTTTTCATATTTTTTTTCACTCATTCCTTTTTGCTCTGTAATTTTGAAACTTTTCTCACGTATGTATGAATGACGATGGTACAAGATTTGAATTTATTCAGAACAAACGAACGAATTTATTCAGAACAAACGAACGGATTCATTCAGAACAAACGAACGAATTTATTCAGAACAAACGAACGAATTTATTCAGAACAAACGAACGAATTTATTCAGAACAAACGAACGAATTTATTCAGAACAAACGAACGAATTTATTCAGAACAAACGAACGAATTTATTCAGAACAAACGAACGATATTATTCAGAACAAACGAACGAATTTTTTTTAGTTGTTCCATATTCTTTGCTGTAATGTTTTAATTCTTTTTTGGTTCAAATTGATTTCATTTCAAAATGAACAATTAAGGCGTCGATCGTCTTATTTCAATTTTGTTTTACATTTTATTTCCACGTTTATTATTTAAGATTTCTATCCACAGCGTTTCTTGAATTGAAGGCTTATCTTGTTTGTTTTTTCGCATGCTTATTATATTTTCCCTCATTTTTCGTATCTTTGAGATACTTTTTTTCTTTACTCAATCTGCTTTTTATTTATTTTCATTCTTACATTTTTATTTAGTTTTTTCTTTTGTTTATATATTATATATTTCTGCATATACCTGTTTATCAAATTTTATCTGTCTAGCAGTTATGTTTTGTAGTCACTGAATTCACTTTTTCTCGAATAATCAGACAGACTTTCTCTGAATGGATTTCGTTGAAAATTTAATAGAATTCTATACATTTGATCTAAAGTTCCATATGCCTAATTTTATTATAGGCATGATGTCCGCAGACAGATATAATGCCTGAATTGAAAAAATAGATTTTTGACAAGTCTGAAACGAAGAGATACGCCAAAATCTCGAGTTCCAGCTTTTTAATGATTACAATACTTTTACTTTTTGATATACGAAGTATTGACAAATGCAATCACCAGAATTTTCTTCAAAGTTTCAAGTTCATAAAATGATATTGAAAATATTATAGTACATATCTTATGATTAATAATCTTTTAGCAAAGAAGCAAATAATAATAATAATTTATACATATATGCGTGCTGTTTGTGTCTTTCTTTCTGTGTGGTGACCAAAAACAAACAAACAAAAAAAAAAGAATAGATGATATTCAAAGGAAAGCTTTTCCTCTGTAAAAGGCTAATGGTTCACTATTAAAATAAATGCCATTTTTATATTTAAAAATACGATAAAAAGAAATTAGTATATTATATAATTTATATTTATGTCTATATTATATATATGAAAAAATAAACTAAGAGGATTTATGTCGTTCGTCCATTAACTATTTATGATTCTTTCTTAAATTTTATATATCATCCTTAATTTAATACCATCTTAAAATGACATTTTTTAATATTTATTATAGCTCAAATTAGAAAAGAAATTTTTATATTAAATTAATAGTACAGGTTTCTCTTTTTGTCAGTCTGATGTATTGACTTATTCAAGGCAAAAAGAAGGAAAATGGGAGATTTAACGTTTCCTAATTACATTTTGAGCCATAAGTTTAAATTTTTGTTCACACAATCCTCTTTAACTTTCTTTGTTTTAAAAGACTTCTTTCAGATAATGTAATGAAGAATATTGTAAAAAACAAGCTCTAGCTAAAATATATTTCAAAAGAATATCTTGTTAAAAAGGACTTGAAAAATTTTAACTATTAAATATTCTTATGAAATATATCATATTTAGATTTAGAAAGACATTATGATAAATATATGGAATAAAATTTTTGATGATTTATGAATTTTTTTAAGAAAATTTATAATGTAACAGTATAAGTTAAGAGTATTATGAGCTGAATTAACTTTCTAATTTGTTATAAAATAGATTACATAAAATTTTGCTTTTTCTTTTTTAAAGGATTATGAATCATATGAAATATACTACAGCATTTTCAATACTATTTTATAAATTAGATGGTTTTATATTAGAATTTTATAAATTAGATGTTTTCAAGAAAATTCTGGATATTGAATTTTATTTCCTGGCACACGGAATATAGAGAAAGTTTTATAATCATCAAAAAGTTGGAATTCGAGATTTTGAGATTTTTTTTTTTTTTCAGATTTGCCTGAATCAGAAAAAAAAAATACTTTGTTACATGATGTATGTCTATGAATACGATAACTTGAATGAAATTTTGGGTATAGAACTTTTGAAGAAATTTGTCGCTTTCTAACAAACTTTGAAAAACTATTCAGAGAAATTCTGTCTGGCTGTTCGAGTAAAAAAAGATTTCAGTAATTTCAAAAAAGCGTAAACTAACAAAACTTAAAAATGAAATTTGATCAAGAGGTTTAAAATATAGAATGTTACTAAATTTTTAACTGAATCTGTTAAACTCATCAAAATAAATATGTAAACGCTGCAACTCATAAATGCCCGTACTTGTCCGCACCAGAATAACGATCACACGAGAATAGTAAAAGTTATATTTATCACGCTGCAAATGAAAGTATAAAACCACTCGCAGTCTTCTACGAGAGACTAAGAATCTTTTCCCTAATTCCAAGCATAAGAAAAAGAGTCACGGAAAGAAAAAAAACACTTTCATAAGAGTCCGAAATCAAGTTAAATTTCTATGCAATCTCCAAATTTTTTAGAGTTTTGATTTAAAAAAAAACTACAACTCAAAAGGATAGGAGATGGAATGGATTAAAATAAAATGCTTACACTGAATCCTATTTTGAGTTTATAAAATACAAATACATTCTTAAAGAATCACCATAATTTCAAGCAGTGAGTTTAGAAAGAAATAAAAAAGGCCTCTGTTATCCCGGATACTTACATATCTCTTTTGTTTCGTCACTGCTACTAAACCTTTTAATGAATCTATTTCATTATTTGAAAATGCTTTAAAACTCCCAATAAAATCAACGTTTCATTCCCTTAATTTAAAGCATTCCCCCGCAATTTACGGTCATCTTTGATAGTCCAATTTTTGAACCTATTCTTTTTGTGGAGAAAAAAAAAAGAATGTTTAAGAAGTTGTAAAAATTGATCAGTTGCTGAGTAAAATAAAATTTATAGTATTGTCCAAGGGGATTCAATGAGTTGACCTCAGAGTGAAAATAATTCGGGTATATATATTAGGCTGTATTAAGGAACAAATACTCCCAATGATTAATAAGCAGAAACATTGGGTACATCCATGTAAGATGGCTATTAATGGTAAATCGAATTTCATATTTATACTTTGCAACACTTCACTATTTTGATTTCCATAATTGAAAAAAAAAATATCTAAACTTGTTATGAAAGTTTATGCGCTTTCATAGCTTAATATTAAATGGCATATAAATTAAGGTAATAAGATGTTTAAATAATTTAGTTACGGCATGCTCAGTTAGCTTTTCAGAGAAAAGTTCTTATGGTGCATACAAATAGTAAGTGTCTTTCGGTTTATGCTGTTTCTAAAATACCTACTAGATTGAAAAAATTCGGAAATTAGTTGGCAAACGAAAACTCGAGAAATAAACTTCAGAAGCAAAAACCATCATAAATAAATTCTGAGGCGGAGGAATACATCGATCGTATCAATTGGTCAAAAACAACAGCATAACTATTTTGTAACTAAAGTATGCAAGAGTTGACCATTGCCACAGTAAATAGTGATATAAAGGAGTTAAAAGCTCCTTTGTACTCATAAAAATAAATAATTATAAAATGATTTGTATAAGCTGCTAAGCGTAATTAAATATCAAGAGTTTTTTTTTTAGATTAATAATGTTGGATAAAAATACTTTCTACATTTTGAAACGAAACTTCACAGTTATAACTAGAGGAATAAAGACGAAAATACATTTTAGTATCTATAAAAATAAAATAGATATTTTATCTTTATAGATGCTAAAATATTTTAAATAGTGAATAATATTTATCTCTCATAAAAAAAAATAATTTATAATATAAAACTTTTATTTAGTTTTCCTTCGCTTATTCTAAAAATAAGCTTAATTTCGTAAAATAAAAAATAATTAGATGCAGATATCGAGCATATTTCAATTTGAAATAGTTTTTATTTGAATGTTTATAAGAAATGTATTAATCAAAAAGTATATTTGAAGAAAATGAAATCGTCAAAAATAGAATTTTATTTTATGGGGTAATCGACAGCGGTACTGCTAATCCGGTGAATCTAAATTTTAGGTGATGAATATAGATTTTTCTTCTACTAACTAGCATTCTAAATCCTAAATTTTTATATCTAAAAATAAAAATTCTCTTTCTTCTTTCATTTAAAAAAAAATATAATTATGTTTTGGTTAAAAAATTAAATTTTCGGTTCATTCCGAGAAACCTAAATATTTTTCAACTTATTTAAAACATTTTTGATAATGATGTGACTGACGATAATTACAACATTTTATAGAATTCAAATTTTGAATTTCGAAAAATAAAAAATTCTGTAAACCCTATTCCTTAAAAAAGTATAATGCATTTTTCATTACATTTCATGCATTTTAATATTTTTAATCCACAGGAGAGAATGTTACGATTTTCATTTAAACATATCAAGCATGCTCGTTTCTTAGTTAAAATGTTATTTTTATCGCTTAATGACGCACCTTTGCAATGATTAGGTTTAGAACAAAATAAATAAATAAATATTTTTTGGCTTACCCGATTCCTTTTCTCTCGTACTGATGGCAACAGTACTTTTAGCCAAGGATGGTTCCTTCCCCAAGGGTATGATTTTTTCTGCTATGGACGATGTAATTCAGCATGTCTAATTATGTCATTCCCTCTTCCTCGACCTCATTCAGGATGAAAGTCATCAATTTGTCAAGAGATCGATTAAGTCTTGATTTGGCGATGAAAGAACATGGCACCAATATCTCCTAAAGCGTGTAGGACGAATTCTGGGCGGCATGATTCAACATGGCGAACATAGACATGGCGAGTTCCTTTTGCACTCATCCAAGGATTCAAGAACTAACACTTTGCTCTTCATTTTATAGTATATAATATAAAAATCACTATATCGTATAGCTCAGCCAAATCAAAATTTCTTTTACTACATGCATTTCACTTGATGCGAGTAAATTTCAGGTGTAAATTTTCACAAGATCTTACCCGAATCTTCACTTCTCTTGTTGCATAGCTTTAGCATGGTTTTCACTTAATGGCGGAAGACTGGTTACCAATCTGGTTGTTTCTTTTATCCAGGAACATAGATTTGAATGAAATACTATATTTTATCGTCATCTAGAATATTAGTTTGGATTTTTTCGAATTGTGACAAAAATTTATGAAAGTTTTTAGGCCCACCACTAAATTTTGCTAATTCCAATTTCAGCCTTTTAACTTCATCACATTTTCCGACATCACAATTTAACTGGATTGTATATTCTCTTCTTTTTTATAATATTTTACCAGTTGTCTTTTAAACTCCTTCCATTTATGTTTTTTAATTCTGTAAAGTCATCATCGTAATCATTATGCAATTCTTCATCACCCAGAAGCAGCACTTAAATTTCTTTCAGAACGATATGCAATTTCGTGAATTTATCCATAAACTACTTTTTAAAGGAAAATAAAATCGTTAACACAGTGTATTCATCTATTATCGCTTCTTTCGTAGCATTGCATCATGTGGTGAAACTTGTTCGCAACGACATTTGTTTTACTTTCAGATTGTCTTTCACCATTATTTACAAGCCGAAGACAACGGAAAATGCATGTTGTAAACAGATACAGATATAAATGCGTTTCTCGCATTATTTATTATAAACTTCTATGGGATAAAAAAGTCTAAAATGTTACCGGAAATAGCATTCCAAAGCAAGAACTTAACGAAAACACACCCACAAAAGCACAAACTAAACATCACGACATAATATATTGTTAAAGATATTAATTATAGGTTACAGTTAAGTCCTTTTGTTAGTAACTAGATTGTCTATTTTTTTCAATCTGTAGGAGAAGAGCCGCAACGGCATGGTAGATAATGAAACGGTTTGAAATGCAACAAAGAGCATTATGTGTTTTCCTGCATTGAATCATTACAGCCTATTTATGCTTAGAAAATCCATTGCATCTGATTATCAAAATTCCAGATATTAGCTAATCCAGATATTAGTATTTTGTTTCTATTTCAAAACAGCACAAAAATAAGTATAACAAATCTTATAACAGTTCAATTAAATTCTTTCATTATTCTTAAGCAAAGAATCTCAAGATAGTTCTCTCCTCCAGAATACGTATAAACAACTTGACACTTGTTACACGGGCACTACCTGGAAATTTTATTACATCACTTATGTTTACACTACCCTTTCACAGCTGAATACCTTCATTTTGATTCTAAACGCCTTTTATGACTTCAGAAAACGAGACTTCTGCAATTGGGAAACTCATAAAAGTGGTGCTAAACATCTCTTGGAGGTAATAAAATATATTGTCGCAAAGAATATGCCCTTGTTTGTGTCATATGTTGAAATAAAGATTAAAAATATTCAAACCGATAGGGAAACATTAAAACCAGTTGGAGTGTCTTCGCAAAGATTTCTCGCATGCTCTTTAATAAAGGTTTTATTCCAGAGGACTCCTTACATGGCTTTGGGGTACATTAGTTACGGAATACTAAGCTTTTGAGTAAAATTAGTATCTTTATATCATTTAATTATTAATTAATTATATATTATAATATAATTAATTAATAACTGGGCCAGTTATTTGGCAATTGATCCCTAGCAAGCGTTTAATAGTATCCTAAAATCGAATTTGTGTTTTAGACTCGTTTTTTTTCGCCTTACCTTAAATTATATTCTATAAATCCTATTTATTGATACTCAGAGTGGGGATTTTCCATTAGTTGAGAAAATGGAATATTGAAAAAACTACATGGTGTAATCCAAATTTTGAGTATATTGTGTTGTTACTTATGGCACTTGTCATAGATAAGCCCGCTGACAAAGTCAGCGATTTAAGCCTAGTAGCTTCTGAGAATAAGGGCACCTGACCACCCAAGAGCAGAAATCTGACTTCTAGCTCATGTGAAGATAACATTCACACACTCTCTTGCGCAATCCCCTTTTACAGGGGGGGGGGGGTCTTTCACACATCTCACAGATAGAATATAGGGTAAAGAGCAACCATGCCCGAACCAAGACTCGAACTCGGAACGGCCAGATAATGCGGAAGAAGCACTACCCCTTGGCCAAGACGCTGGCGAGTATACTGTTCAAACTTAATGCAGCTCAAAGTTCTTCAGTTTGTTCTTGTAGAACTATCCAAATGTTGTCGCAACTATAAAGAATTTCATGTAATTGCTTGAAATTTATGATTAAGAAGAATTTTTACCATAAATGTCTCTCAAAATAATGTTCACAAATAAATGAATAAACCATGATAAGTTAATCTCAAAGATGAAGGCTGTTTATTTTAACTTTCAATAACATAGCCTCAGAGAAATCTCAAGCATCTTTTTACTACGCTCATTTTGATGAAGAAAGTTGAGAGTGCTTTACCCTCTTATTAAGTAATTCAGATACATTTTTATATAAGATATCTACGAAGCATTTTGATTGCCAGTTAAGCGATCAAACATCTAGATGTGGGGTGACCGAATATGACTCGGCCATCAAAAAATAATCTATTATAACTAGTTTCTTTTAGAAAAAATGAATATTCATGATTTCTACATAATAGTAAATGGAGATTTTATTGCAAGATATTAAAAACAAATTTAAAGCCTCCTTATATGAATTGAAGCTATAAGCTAAAGCATATTTTATTCTTTATGTAGCCATTAAATTCTTGATTGCCAGATTTACTAGACATATTTGAGAGACATTTGGATTTATTTGAACGAAACCATTTGCATTCATTAGTGAAAAAAAAAGAAGGGGAAAAAAAAAAAAACGAAATGACCGCGCAATTATGGAATTTATTATTATTAGATTCGATTTAATGTTTCATCTTTATTAATCTTTTAAAAGCATTTTTTTTTACTTAGGAAAACAAATCCATTTTTGTATTTTTTTCTATTTAAATACAACCTGACTCATATTTTGATCAAAACAGAAAAAAATACTATCAATTAAATACTTTCTTCTAATTTAGAAAGAATTCCCATAATTACACACCATTATGCGTATCAGTACTATAAAAATGCTACCACAGGTTTGAAAACATATTATTTTTTTAAATTGGTTATTGGCAGAAAATTCCTTTGGGACTAAGAGTCTCAATTTATTCAATCTCCTGACTCCCTTTTAATCTAGGGAAATAGTGGAACATGTGTTGCAAAATAAATTAAACTTAAGATGAAAATAATGTATTATTTTTTACACTCTAGCATTTATATCAAAATCACTTAATAAAAAGAAGACATTTTAATCTCCAGTTCCATGCTGAAAAAAACCCCTAGAGATTGCAATTTTAATTTGCAATCATTTTGTCAAAAGCTATTGATTAAGAAGAAGTCCTCAAATATGATTTTTCACGTACGAATACGCTAAGAATATGGTAGGAAATATATTCTGTGATAAAATATTAATAATCAATATAAAGGCTTATAATTAAAATTTTATTTGTTATAAAATGAATGTTATGAATTGACGCTGACACAACTAAAATGCGAAATAAAAGCATTCATTTAACTTTTTAAATAGAGTTTGCATATTGTGCCACAAAAAATTAATTAATTTGCATTATCATTGAACATATTAGTAATTAATTAATATCTTAGTATGCAAGCGAATATGATGAATACGGTATGAATTCAGTAAGAATACAAACTCTAATCGTTAAAACTTCAAAATAATAATGCTAATCGTATCTTTCACAATATCTGAAGAATTGATTTTTTTCATTCAAATAGTAAGAGAACTATTCAAATTACATACACATTTAAATAATTAATGTTGGATTTAAATTCCTCTGTATCAGATGATTGCTTGTAGAAATTAAATTACTGAAAAAAATGAAAAAAATAATGACGTTTTAATGAATGCAGTTGTGCGTTTAATTTCACAGATCATTGCAGAGTTGCATTAAGTATAGTTTGTAGAACAATACGATTTCATATTAAACATTTTTGCTGAATATTTCTTTATTTATGATTTATTTACTAAAGAGAATTGGATGCCAAAACAACATTAATTACATGATATATGATAAAAATATATTTTATAAAACTGCTGTCCTACACTGACCCAAAGGTGACGCACTGACCTTACACCCAAAAGGTGTAGAGAAGAAAAAATTATTTAGCTTTAAGAGGAAACAGATTTATATAATTTATATAAGCTACATAAAATTATGTTCTCTAAATGTTAGTAAACTATTAATACATTTTTGATAATCATTGAAAGTCGATTAATCAACCAGCATTCCAAAGGACAATATATTGCTTTGAATATTTTTCTCAGACAGATAGGCAACACGTTATTTGTTTCATGAAAAATAATTATTTAATATTCCACATTTTTTTTTTACTCATAGAATATCTAGGTACAAGTAAAAGATAAAAAATACTGTTGTATTTGTATGGACTATTTTAACGGCTTAATTAATTGCTTGTAATACAACTACGGGAATTAGTTATCGATATTTTAAAAATTAATAATAATTCATTAGATAATCACTTGGAATTCGGTTTTATTGATTCAGCGCTTAAGAAAAACTGGTTGTTGGATTTTAGTATGGATTTAATCAGCTCGTATATCTCTAATTTACCTACACCATAAAAATCATTTGACAAAGGCGCATAAAGTCTATTTAAAATCTTTACTTTACAATTGTACATTAAAAGATATTTCTTATTTCATAGCAATTACATAGTCATGAAAAGTTTCCTGTGATAATCTTTGAAATTTAGAATTGAGGTTTCGTAAAAACTACCTTTTGCTGATACGAGAATAATACTTTTACAAAATCATTCGAATGGTCTTTTATCAAAATTCCAAATTTTATTTTATTGCAAATTCTTACACTTTATTACGCTGAAGTTACGAGATATCACATTACATTTCTAATGAAATATATTTCTGTTTATGATCATAAACAACTTCTTCGACCTGTCTGAAGAAAAACAGAAATATTGAAAAATCTCAACGGCGTGGCAGCATAGGTGAGGACTATATTTGAGTTCTGAAGGCATCATCGACCACGGTACAACTTCTCCCGTAAGAGATAGTCACCGGCAGGGGTTTGCTCGATAGGGTATCCCATCATCAGTAGGGGGTGAGTGAACCAACACCATTTCTAAATAACAAAATCCTACCCTCATACTGGAAGTTTCTCAACCATATGTCAGATATATCCTCCGGGATAATTAATGATCATATAAAATTAATATAATCTACTTTCCCAACAAAATAATTAGGAATTATCAGAAATTATAATGAAGAGAATTTTTGGTAAGATCTGCATATCAATTGATAAAAATATAATTCAAAGTTAAAATTAAATAAAGTTTACTAAAAATGCTTAAGAATGGTAGTTATAAAAAGTGCGGATAATTATCATTTGGAACAAATATTCAAGATTGATTTTTGTCATATTTCTTCCCATAAAAATAGTCAATAATTGAATTAATTAATTCATTTGTGATCGGTGGATTAAAGATATTACCAAGGAAGCCATGTAAAAGTTTCTTACAGACGAGCATTTGAGCTATGTTTTCTTTCTTTTTTTTGAGTCGTCTCTTTATTATAAAATATAACAAACAGACATATGCAATTAATTTTGCTAACGATAAAAAATGATATAATCGCAAAATAAGATATATATACAAAAAAAATGAATCTAACGAACTTCTGACAAAAATCTGGATAACCTTGCCATCGAAATATTGTAAACAACAGTATATACAAATCGAAGATGTGTTTCACCTTCATAAAAATTCATAAGCGACTTCATATTCAGAGTTTTTATTGTATAGTGACATCAAGGTTTTTATTGTATAATGACATCAGTCTTTATTGTATAATGTGTAATATATATGTTTTGGAAATAAACTAATTTATTTATTGCAGTTTAATTAACTAATTTATTAAACTATTTTTATAGCAGATTTCTTTTCCCAATGATCCATTCAACCTAAATATCAAGTTTCTTCGACATCCTTCCACTAGAGCGGACACTACGTAGGTCTAAACAGGTTAACTTTAATTATAACCACTCTGTACATTAAGAGACGGAAAGAAAAATAAATGAAATAAAATAAAATCTTAAATAATTGTTGTTTGACATTTTGTTGAAGCTGTCTCTGTATTTTTAAAAAAATAATTAACAGTAATTTCAGTTTTTTTTAAAAAATTATTTCCCTACATTTTCATAAATCCAGATGTTGATCGGTTTGTAACTTGAACACCATTTACATACATCAACAAGAGCTCTTACATTTTGGTTTATGTTGATAGATGTTTCCATAAAATTGGCTCATGTCTGCCAAGCTGGCTATAAAAAGACATAGGAAGAAGAAATCAGATGAAGAATATTTTGAAAAGAAGATCTCATAGAGCCGAGTACGCCGAAAGGAAAAAAAAAAAAAAAAAAGAGACCTGGCAATAAAAAATCTTAATTGGTTGTACAACACCCACCAGAATATCCGAATAACAAGCTTGTCAGATGCAGCTGACTGTTCAGGCAACGCGTTCATCGGCTTTCAGTGAACGAAATTCTGAAATGTTTTTCTAACTGACAGCGAGAATTAGACTGGATGCCGCTAAAAAAACACCGCGTCTTGGAGAAATGTCTGCTAAATGTCAAACTAAAATAAAAATGCATTTTTCTCTTTTATTTTTAAAAGTATCAAGATGTAAATTTAAACGTTACAATTTTTCTAAGTAAGTGTTATATTATTTAACTCGAAGCATGACAATCATTTGAAAGAAAAGGTGTTATCAGTGTTGTTAATCTTGTTTCAGAAAAAAAAAACCTTGTATGAAACATTGAAATTTTTATGAACGTTAGTTAATTAATAAAGCTGTTAAGCGAAATACAATAAAGTGCAACCAAAGCACACTGCTTATTAAAACATATCTGTAAATTATGCATCACAAATGAAATGTTTATAATGTATTGACAAAACAAAACTAATTTTTAATTAACTGACTTCATAAATTGATATAATTTCGTCTTTCTAGAAATAATCTAATTTAATAATTATTAAAAATAATGTTTAATTAATTTTTTTAAAAATTAATCATTAGCCATCCGAAAATGTAGATATGATTTTAATATTTTGGGTATCGTTATTTTTTACTATTGATAGTTAATTAATTAATCTATTTATAATTTGATTTTTACTAAGATACATTATTTCTCAAAATAAATCTGTGAATTATGCTTTTCTAGAAAATAATGTGATATATATTTGTGAAATAAAACTAATTTTATTTGAATAATTAAATACATTGTTACAGCTTTATTTCATTTCGATTAATTTGAATTAAATATTTTTAAAACGTATCTTTATTAATTTTTATAAAATTGATTATAAGACATGTAAAAAATATAAATATGTTTGACGCATTTGGATACCATAATATTATGTACTATTATAGATCTCATGTTATTTATTAAACTATTTATATAAAAAAAAATCATAATATTTTTTCAAAAGTAAAAAAAAAAAAAAAAAAATCAGCGAAAGCATTTTATTATTATATCCTAATTAAAATCTAATAACTTACGCATACAGTTACTGACAGTTTATAGAATTAATTTGCTGCTTATTTGTAAAAGAACTTGAGAAAATTAATATTTTCTGCCCAAATATTTGCCATGGGCGTTAATAATATATGCAAATAAGGATTTAACTAAAAAGAGAAAATATTTTAATAGTTCATTAGCAAATCTGTCAATAACTAAGCAAACATTTTAATTCATTAGAAATTGTTACTATATAGCCAAACTTATTTTTAAGGAAAGTTAATAATTTTAATTTGAAAAATAGTTAATTTCCTTGAAATACATTCTTGGTGACTATTTAAACTAGTATTAAATGAAACTCTGCTTAAATTATATTTGCTCCATCTGTTAGATTTAATATTGATTCTTTAGTAGCTTATATGCGAGGGAATAAAAATATGCAGTGTAAGAACACGGAGAATGCTCTTATAAATATGTTGTAATGTAGAAAAAAAAGCTGAAATATGCCTGATTTTAATTCGCTCTCAGAATGAAAACAGATGAATAAATCTGCACCACATTTGCTACTAACAATATTCAGCAATAAAATTACAATTTTCTCCTAAAAAGCTTATAGCTTAATAGATCAATCTTTGTGGGGGTAAAATATATATACAAAGCGTAGGTACCATACAAAAGAATTAAAAAAGGTATATTTCACCAAAACAGAAAAAAAGAAATGCAAAGAATCTACCTCTTTATGTATTCATCGAATTGGTTAGATGTTTATGGTGTATCAAATTACAAAACTTTGGTGCTCGGGAAAAATTAGTAAATTTGTTGGGATCATATTATGAAGTAAAAGACAGAAATAAAGAAATAAAACTGCCTAGGGAAATTCCAGCCAATTTTTTTTTATTAGTATGCTTTTATCTTTTGACAATACTGTTGTTTATTTTCAGTGGGTGTTTCTTTCCTGTATTGTAATTATATGTTTACTAGAATAATTTTTCTTTCTATTATTATTTATTTCGCAAATATGCAAAAATTACATAAATACAAACATATAATATATTTTATACACGACAAAATGTTATTTGCATACCATATTTTTTCTGTGTATTGCTTTAAACGCATTGTTTTCGTCATGATCAAGAAGCAAAAAACTAATTTTTTAGAATATATTTTTAATATTATAATAACGCACACCCTGATACACACACACACACACACACACACACACACACACACACATATATATATATGCATTTATTTTATGTGCTCGCATTTAACAAAACATATGCGGAAAGCTTATATTTCTGCAATGGAATTTTTAAAATACATTCCTTTTATTTATTTATACATTGAACATTCGACATAATATTTAACAAAATCGAGTTCTTTTTTCACATATTCATAACTATTTATATTCTTTTCTGTATTTTAACCAATTCGAAAGAAGGTCCTAGAAAATGATGTCCATTTATTACCATTAATATAATGATAATGAATTATAGAATCGTATTTTGTTCGTTTAAACATAAATTTATCTTTATCTAATACATAAAAATGAATTTTTCGTTTGTTCGTATTTTATGCACGTCCATTTGATTGCGATAAAACTTCGCCAACTTATTTTATACACTTGAGCAAAGGTTATAGATATAGTACAATTATTAACAACAAATCTTTTCATACGTTTCTATTAGTCAACTGTAATTTATAATTGATAGAAGACAAACAGTAAACGGCACATGTAATTCGGAGTTAATCACACATAATATCATACAAAATAAAATGATTATCGTCCATGTCAATCAATATGAGTGAAATGAAATCGAAAATATTTAGTGCAAGGGCCAATTTTCTTCTTCTTTTTGTTAATGAATATTCGTCTACAGAAGATATTGTCATTCAACATTCACAATATTTTGACTGCAGTTTATCGCACTTATTATTCAGAGTTTATCCCACATATACAAAATAGATCTATTATTATCAATGCCGATCATGGTAAATTATATATAATGAAAATTTTCTAGTGCAAACAGCAATTGTTCTATTTATTCAGTGAATCGACAATCGATTCGGTTACGCAAGCGTATATCGTGGTAATTGCTACGTCAAAAAATATGCTCCCAGACGTTCGTCACTTAGTACATCTAACAGTGCAGCACGTAGAAATAAACGAATTCGAGCTTTTCAAATAGATAAGGAACGACAAACGAGCAATGAAACAGATTGTTTACGAATTGCAAATTTACATGCTTCCGAATCTCAAGATCAACATACAGCAAGAATCAAACGACAATGTTTATATGCTAACCGATCAAGCGCATCAGAATCAGAAGAATCAACATGCAGTAGAAATTGAAGCAACTATTGTTAACGGAAAGTCGAAAGAAGATGTGCTCATTCCATGCATTCCCATTATTCTCAACGACTTTCCATTTGATTTCAAATGACTGCAGTTCCTTATTCGACTGGTATTCTTGATAACTATCAACAAGGCGCAAGGTCAATCCCTTCAAGTGTGCGAATTGAACCTATACAATCCGTGTTTAATACATGTCAGTTGTATTTTGGGCTTTCACGAGTCAGACAGCCAAGAAATTGATTTGTTTTTCTAAAGATGAAAAAAAAACTGTCTACCCTGAAGCATTTTATAATAAATTTAAAAAAAATAGAATAAATATTATTTATAATTCTCCTTTTTATATCATTCAATATCAATGAATGTATTCATTGCCGACAAGAAAATAAATATCATTCTTTCTATCATTCCTTATTAAACAAGACAACTGTTTCAAATTTCGAACTATATTTCCAAAATTATTTTTTTTTGTTCCAGCGAGTTCCAAATAAAGTATATGTAATCATGATTTTTTTTAATACATTTTTCGAAAATATAACTTTTAAACCTGAATTCTCTATTCTGAAATTAAAATTAATAGTTTTGTTTATTATAGGAATTAAGATTTCATGCATGTTTACTTTAATAAAATTATATAATATATTTATTTAAAAATTTAATTTAATCTTAAACTCTCCTTTATCGCGGGTTTAATAAAATATTTAAGAGCTTTCTTAATTTATTGCATGAAAATGCAATATTTGTTAATCAGATGAATAATAACGTTAATATTAATCAGCTAATTTTATGTTAATGCATATTTGCTTAGCTTCAAAAATAATTGTTTCTATTAAAGTGAGAGCTTCATAAAATATGTAGAATTATAAAAATAAATCTTTTTTTAATTTTGAATTACATTATCAGTCACAAAGCCCATTTTCTTCTGATTTTTTTGATTATTTAGAAATACTTTAGCTTCAAAGAAGTGAGTAATTTATTTTTTAACATTTAAAATTATAGCAACAAAATATATTTTTGTCTACAAAACATATATTTACAGAAAGTTGAAACATGCGGATTTATTTAAGACATTAAATAAGATTATAAATAAGTATTTTTCTCAATGTTTGATACTTTTTTTAAAATGTATAGAGGACATTAAATAAGATTTTTAAGTTGGATTTACTTGTTAGTCAAAAATTTTTTAATCAATTAATACTCTCAGCACGGGAAATGCGTTCCAATGAATTCTTCTTCTAAAAGAACGAGAGTTACAGTGAGCGAGAAAATAATTCATGTTTGCATTGCCATATAACCCTATCAGTGTTTTTTGGAAAAGATATTTGACATTAACTATTACACATTTGGCATTAATAAGACACTTGAGAATTAATCACTTTACGTTAAAAAAGTATATTTTGTTTCCGTCAGAAGAAATCCAACGAAAATACGAAATACCATCTTGTCTAGACGCTTGCTGTCTGGAGAGAGCAAGTATCCAAATTAAGTTTTTGTTTTTCACAAATTAACTTGAATGGCTGCTGAAGTCAAGTTTATTCATTTCATATTAATTCGCTGGCAGTTCTAATAGAAAATTATTGAAAATAATATTCCCAAAAATATTTAAAATGCGCTTGCCTTAACAACTGTAAAATATCCATCTAATAGTTAACATTTCATTAAACTTCCGTTTGTAGCAGGAGACATTTTAGATCGCTTTGTTGCATTTTTTATTTCTTGTTATCAACAAATCAATGGCAACGGTTTTGTGACGTTTCGCCCATCTCTTTATAGACTTTTGAAAAGTAGAAATTGCTCACGTTTTGGTATCAATCACTCCAGTTCCAATGACGATGCGCCATTGTGATTCATTGTAATTCTCGAAGTCTCTAATTAATTTCGGCTCATCCTTTTTTTCATTTTTTGTGTGCTTATTTTAAATTGTTTACTTTTTAATACAAATTAGATTTGGCACAACTGCAATATGTGAACAAGCTGTTAACCCGTTAATTGCCGCATGGAAAGCCTGAGTGCCACAACTATTATATGATTGTATCGAACTATCAATCTAATAAGATGATTCTTTCTATTCTATAAAAAGAAATAGTAATGAAAGGAGTCAGCTAATTAGAGAACTGAATATCAGATGTGAATCTTGGCAGTGAGATAATGCTGATACTTTTATTATTCAATGATGATGATGATGTCGTGTTCGCGTTACCACGGAAAGGGGGCGCAGTAGCTTCTGAGGGTAAAAACCCCTGAGCACCCGAGGGCAGAAGTCTGACTTCTAGCTCATATGAAGATGACACACACACATTCGCTTGCATAACCCCTTTTTACAGGGGGGGGGGCACATTCACAGATAGAACACAGACGAAGAACTACCATGCCCGAACCGGGATTCGAACCTAGGACACCCAGATCACGGGGAAGATGCGCTACCCCTATGCCAGGACGCCGGCTTATTATTCAATAGCGGCTGATATAGGTGCATTATTTACAAAAATGTAACGTGGAATTTTTTGTAGCATTTAAAAAATTATAAGCAAGCAGAAATATATTGTAGATATTTGATGTTATAGATTTGTAAACTAATTAAGAAATAAGAATATGCTGTCTGAGAGATCTCTTCGCTTAATTTGATGAAAAGAAAGTCTGTGCCTGACGAAAGGTTAAAGAAGTTGTTACAATATAAAATATTTCCTCCTCATTAGCAATATCTTCTTCAACAATTACATTGTCATTATCTTCATTGTCAATATCACTCTCACTCTTACTCTTTTCAAAGTTGGAATACGAAGTTTCTATATCCACAGTATTTGGATTCTTCTGTTCTTTATATTATTGGTATAAATACATCTATTACCACTAATTGAATTCCATATGCATAGCACAACTGCTGATTTGCTCCAATCAATTTTCCAACTTTTTTCATAATTGTTGCTCCATCAGTCATTATGGATACAATATTTTCTTTAAGGGTAATCCATGTTTCGCTAATTTAGATTTAAGCAATTAATTAAGCCATTAATTAACTAATTAATTTCGGCAGTTAGGGAGACATAAAAACAAAAACGTATACTACATTGCTATGTTCGCGATACCTGAACATATATTGGAGACAATTTAAAAAAATTTCTAGTAAATACCGAAAAACCGGTATTTAAACTTGTGAATACCGGTATTACAAAATTGTACAAATGGCTCAAAATACCGGTATTTGGTATCCCGGTATTGCCCTAATCCCTAATCTCACAGGACGGGAGTTTGGCGTTGCTAAGCCTAACTTTGAAAAACAAATCACAAAAAAATAAAGTTTAAGTCCCAATGTCGTCATTTTTCCTACATTTTTAGATTATTATCTTTTGATAAATTGCATTTTTTTTTTTTTGCCTTAATAAACCGAAACTAAGGTTTTCCGTAATAAAATAGAAGTGCGCGAAATGTATCCTAAAGATACGTAAAATATAACAGAACTGACGGTAAAACCCGAAAAAACTAGTTACGCAGTAATAGTAAAAAAAGAAGAGACAAAAAGAGGAAACGCGAATGATTCTATCAAGTAGAAAGTTACACAACGCAGCTCTATTTATTTATATTACTTTTACCCCTCCCCCCGCAACAGCTACTGAGTAAAACATCAATGTGAGGTTAATATGAGCAAACTGAAGGTCAGGATACCAAAACTATATTTATTTCAAAAGTAATGGTCACAAGGAGCCATCTAGTGGCGATTAAAAATTATTCCAGTTTAAAATGAACATATGCATAACCGTTCCACGATTTCGATGTCTAGAAATGTACGGGTGTGGGAGACGTCCACTGGTGATGCATATATGACACACCCGTTGCGAAAGGGGTAAGAATACCTAATCTGATTCTTTTTAAAGAATAATACAAATAAACAATTATATACATTATTTTCAAGAATTATATACATTAATTCGAATTATTTTAACAATAATTTACGCCTTAACAATGGGAGGATGTTCTTTTCAAAATGATGGCCAACATTTTAGAATCTTATGTCTTTTAATGTCTTAATCTCTTTTTATTATAGATAGAAACGGTCATTGCATTAATTTCCTTCTCAAAAGTTATGCTTTTTGGTGTTACCTGGGCGAAGGGCTACTAATCATAGCTATGATTATTTCTGCTGAATACTATAAGCTGCAAGTCCCTGGAAGGATTAAGGAGAAATAGTTTCTTGTCATTATTTTCTGACATAAGACATTATGAAAATAGTATTGAAAAACAAGTTGGGCCAAGACATTATCTCCAAATTGACTACATCCGCAAAGAATTAGTCAGTGAGCATACAGTGGATCCCTTCTCATGTGGGCATCAAGGGAAATGTAATTGCAGATGCTCTGGCCAAGGAAGGAAGCCTGAGTCCCAATTCCCCCTCTTCTAGACTGCAGGCCTCAGAGATCCATGCCTTGTTTAAACTAAGAACTAAAACGAAATGAAGGATTCCCTCAGAGCATGACTATTATGCCGGTAGGTGTCGAGGTTTGAGGTTTGTCTCTGGCGTGCATTAGCCCAAGGAGTGTTCAAATGCTCTTTTATGTGGAAGGTCTGGCCATATAAAAAATATTTTCTTCATCATCAGAGGCCAAAAAATGTATACCCTCGCCCCTGCTCGCCTGACGCTTCTCCCCTCATATCATTGGCTCCTCTGTCAGGGAACTGGAGAATGAGGGGGAGGTAGTTTACAATCTTATCATGCGATTCGGTCTCTTGGACTTGGTTTGAATTGGTGTTCAATCCAAGGAGGATAAGAAAAAACAACAGTACTGTAAAAAGGTTTTTGAAAATAGTCTTGAGTTGAAATACAGATTATAAAGAATATTAGACAAATTACCGGTATATATTGCCAATTTATATGTAAATAAAATAATTAGCAACAATTGGGAGTATATAGGCAATTTAAATAAATGTTCAGCTATACACATTTCTAATAGCATTTTTGTAGAGAGATAAAATTACATGGGAAAAAAATCGCCGTTAGTAGAATCGTTTTCTAATTCATTCTTCTCAAATACATTAAATAAATTAAATTTTAAATATAGTTATTATAAAGTGACGGTAAAGAAACTGAATAAGAAATTCTTGGACCCACACGTTTGTTCCCAATTTCAGAAGAAATCACAACCGACTCAATTGACTTAGTTTGTGTTGCAGTGAGGAAAATTCAACTGTAAACGTCTGACTCAGTTTACAGATAACTTCTAAAATATTTATATTTGCTATGAATAAGTTTTGTTGTGAATATATCTGTTTAACATTGATTACATGTCTTTGCTTTCGCGTATACAAAGAAGAAAGTAAGATAATCATCAAAAGATTCCAAATGAAGATTTTGATGAATCCCAACGTTTCAGACATCTCTCAAAACAGACATACAGACAGTCCGAAAGATGCATTTTGGGCATTATGTATGTCTGTGCATACAAGAACACAAAGAAGTCCATTCATAGAAAGTTTGTTTCTTTGCCAAATCGAATATAAGAGACAACTAGAAATACAAATTCTAAAGAAATTTATCGATACAATTTAGTTCGAATTTAGCATCTAAACTAAAGAGCAGTATTAAATTTTGAATGATATCCCTTGAAAGGAAGTTTGTCTATCCATCTGTAAAATTTAAGCGAACATGGCGTCTACAAAAGGTATAGCGCTAGGAGTTTAAAATCTGATAGATAGTTTTGTCATATAAAGTATAGATTCGAATAACAATTTTAACCAATTTTGTCGAAGAGGTGACCGTTTGACGAATTTGTGTACTTCCATTCACGTAAACGCGATAACTTAAAAACGCAATATTTTATATAAATGTTAATAAGTATGCGATTTCGTTACTGAAATTATAGGTCAGCATTTGATCTTTGTTTCAATCGGGTCACAAAGTTGCTTCAGAAATAAATACATAGTTTAATTCATTAAACTTACTACGTAGCCTAAACTGCTCATATGAGGAACTCTGAAAATATAATACGAATACTTTCGCCGTTCATAACTTTGCCCAAGTTTCATAATTTTATGCATACAATACTATGCATAAAATTATGATATGGCGAGATAAGTTTTGAGAGATAACTCTCGCTGGTTTATTCTAAATAGAGCCAGTATTTGAAGAATTTGAACAAACTTCCATCTCTTATTTCTTCGAATCTATAAATAATTTTCCCGCTATTTTTATTTATTTTATAATATTCTATTTATATTATGATTGCAAATTACTGAATCAATGCATTTTAAAAGATGATCTTACACAGAGAAATTTAGCTCACAAAGATTTGCTAATATTTTCTAATATATTTGTATTTACTATATTTTCTAATAAATTTGAATTTGCTAATATTTTCTAATAAATTTGTATTTGCTAATATTTTCTAATAGATTTTCATTTACTATATTTTCTAGTAGATGAAAGTATTTTACTATAATATCTATGAAATTCAATATTAATTCAATAAAATTTTTGAAAAGGCAAAGTAACACTTATCACATAGACTAGATGAAAAAAATTCCATATTTAAGCAAATAAAAACACTAAACGGCAGAGCTATTCTGAATGCAAAAACGTATCAGATCAAAATTTAGACGTGTACATTTTTTATCGTACAGTATATTGGAAAATTGTATGCATTTTATATATTCATCGAAGATACTCTTTGAAGAGAACATATATTAGGAATAAATTTATTATATTTCCGAAAGTATGCAATTTTAAAAGTCTGGTTTCTGTAAATCTAATTTCCGTGACGCTTTTATATTTCTTTGCTTGCTTTAACCAAGCAAATTTAATTCGAAATTCGTACACGAAATTAACATCTTCACTGGTTTCTGGTATATAACAGTCATTCAGATAAAAATTCTAAAATTACATATGGACTATTTCTCAAAATGTAGTATGGGATGCAATAAAGTTTAATGCTATGCTTTGTTTTCTGCTTCTTCAAAAAAAAAAAAAAAAAAAAAAAAAAAGACTTTAAGTAGCCTATTTTGCTTATTTATCTGGTGCGGTAAGATTAAGATTTTAGGGGCGTGAAACATACAGTCAAAGATAATTCCATTGAAAATGCAGTGAAATCTTCTATGACGCTGAAGAAACGTTCCACATAATACGAAATTACTCCAAATAGAACATGCATTAGAGAACACATTTATGTAAGCTCAAAACTGTCTTGAATTTGTAACTAAATATATGAGTGTAGAGAATTTATTTTCCTATAATATTAGTACTACTGTGCATAATAAACAATAAGTAAATGTATGATCTTCTTTCTGATCCAAAAAATTATAAACTACGAAAATTTTAAATTTAATTTACACTTAACAAAGAACTGTTAACTGCCTTAACAAAACTAGTCCCATTTTTTTGACACATTGCGCAACTTCCCGTTACAAGAAAAAATTACACTTGAGTCAAATATTAGACAGTAATACGAGTAGCCGAATACTTAGAATTTGTGTGAATTTGAGGCTATCGATTAATCACATTTGTGTGAATTTGAGACGATTAAATTAATTATCGTACAGCAATTGATTAATTTTACACTCAAAGTGTAAAATAGAGTCAATTGACTAATTTTCATAATTTAATTTTGAATAAAAATGTTAAATTACTTTATATTTTAGAGAAACATCAATTATAACAATTTCAGAATTTTATAACACTGTGATGCGAGTCTAAATTTGATTAGAAAATTCCACCTTTAAAAATATCAAACAAGACAAAAAAAATGATTATAATAAAATAGAAATTAGTAAAAAAAATGAAAAGAAGTAGAAAGTATAATTAATACAAAAGAAAATAAGTATGTAAGTTTTTAAAAATTTGTCTAAAAAGAAAATTGGCTTTTAAAACTCTTTAAAATTGTAATTCTAATCTCAGATGTTTTCCTTTAAATTGTGATTGAGTTCTTAAAGACGACGATTTGTAAGATATAGAACAGTTTTAATAATATAACATTTACAGCCTCGCATATTGTCAATTACGTTATGTGTCCTATATTATTAAAATTATCATTATATAATGAACTACACAAATTTTAAGCTTTTTATTCTTATTAGAGGTGCCTCCTATAAGAAAAAATGAAATTTTTAAATTAAATTTGGATAAAATATTATTGGAAGTTTCAATGTTTTCAAAAAAATAAAATTAGAATGTATTACCTCACAAAAAACAATTTTATAATGCTTTAAAAAATTCAAAAGCAAAATAATGTTTGCCATTGCTATTTATTATATTTCTTAAATTTTAGAAAATATTTTAGAAAATTTTCAAAATTATGCTTTATTATATTATTTATCATTGTTTTACTAGTTTTTTAAGTTTTAACGCATACATGGGTTGAAGCAAAATTATATAGATTTCTGAATCACGTTATCGTAATCATAATTCAAATTAAATTACAAAACATCATAACGATAGACGAATACATAAATTACATTAAGATAGACGACTCTAGAAACTCGAATCTGCTTTAATATTTTCCATAAATATTTGTAATTATAATATTTATTTTAAAAATTAGATAAATACTACTTATAAAAATATGTAGTCATTCTAATATGTCAAGAAAGAGGAATGGTGGCAAAAATTCCCATTTATGCTAATGACAAAAGTTATAAGCTTCTAATATTTAAAAACAAAACATTAATTTTCATTCAAATTACAGCTGTTAAAACTATCCTAACCGAGACGCATATAACATATCAAGCATGGAAAGTTTGGACTAAAGTTTACTCATAATTGGATATTTTAATTACGTATTCAAATCGACGAGGGATTATTTTGGGCCATGTTGTTGGAAGGAAATTTCGAGGACCCTGCTTCTCTCCGCATAATTGAATTAAATATAAACCAAATATTTATTGTGCTGTTGTCAAGGGCCTTGATTCCAACCTTAATTAGAGTAATACGCTGGCTAGTTTTAACGAAAATTATGAATTACATAATTAGATAAGGTTATGAATATTAATAACAAATCAAGTCTGAATTTTTATAGCTTTTTATTCACCGCAGGATATAGTGTTATGGCAAAACGAATTTTACCTTGAGGTTGGATTTCTAATACTCTTTACTGTAGTTAAATGGTGATTTAATTCAACAAACAATTCTCTATGAATTTATCTGAAAAATCTTTAATATCATTGACAGTAATTTTTTGTTTTTATTTTATAAAAGTGGTCTGAGGTCTGGTAGACATGGTTCTTGCACATGCAACCTTGGTTGTAAAACCACGATTTCGTCATCAAGATACAGCGGTCCTCCATCAATTGTGTTAAATCAATATTATTGAAGATCCTCAAAAAGGAAAAACACTCAGCAATTTTCTTATAAATGGAAATATTAATATAGATAGGAGTTTTTTATATATTTGATTATAAAATTAGAAATAAAGCAATATCTATCAAAATGGTATATGAAAAAAAATGCAAATTTCATGATCATATTGTTATATTAACCAATTTTGCCCACCAACTAACTCGCCAGGAATATTGGTTTTATTAAATTAGAGTTAAATAGTTTAGATATTACTCCTTGTTCATATTTCCGTTAAATTGTCTAGCGTTAAAACTAAGTTATTTTAATAGTCATATATATATGTTCTGTTCTTTGTGAGCATGGACTTTCCTAATGCAGACCAGTCCCATGTAATAACAGTATTAATAAAAAATATTTATCAGGTCTCATCTTTCTTCTAACATTCAGGATACTGCAATTAATTCTTTATTGGTTGTAAACAACACTTATATTAAATCAAGTTCTTTTTCCTCAATTTTTAAGGATAGGAGAAAATTCCAACATTAAATACTAGAAGAAACAATAAAAAGATATGGATTTCAGGTCAATAATAAAATTTATTATTGGAAATGCTATAATAAATAATATAATTATATATATATATATATATATATATATGTAATGATATTTTAACTCTAATTTCAATTTAATTAATTTTCATAGTAACTTCATCTTAATTTAGCCCATAGTAACTTCATTCTAAAATATTCTCTTATTTCGTGATCCAATTCCACTGTCTCTACTTAATTAATTCAAGAGAAGCTTTGTTAAATTGTTGAATCAGCTAAAATCTAACTTTCCCACACTACGCGTGAAGAGATAACATACCGCTGATCAAGCAAATTCTTTTTTAAAATCTCCCTTTGTTTCTCCTACCTTCTCGGCGCCTGTAATGAAAATCCCTATCGAAATCTCATAATACATTAGCACTGTGAAGAAATGTTTTCCCTATCAAAATCATAGGTTATATAAGACCAGGGATAAAATGTCCGAGAGCTCTTCCCTCATTCCTTTCTGTGTCGTTCTGTGTGCTCGTCGCTTGTACATATGCTTGCTTCTTCAAAATGAAATAAAACGACGTCACGAAATTAAAAGTATCTTCATTGCCTTCAAACTGCATCATGCTTCACAACAAATAATATTACATATATATATATATATATATATATATATATATATATATATATATATATATATATATATATATATATATATATATATATATATATATATATATATATATATATATATATATATATAATTTTAAAAGAAAACGCCTGTAATCAGGAAACATTTGAGCGATCATTGAATAGATATTATATATATATATATATATATATAACGCTAACTTACTTCGCATAGAAATCACTGGATTGATATTGTTAACACACACACACACACACACACACACACACACACACACACACACACACACACACACACACACACACACACACACACACACACACACACACACACACACACACACACACACACACACACACACACGTTATATACGTTACACAGAATTCATTCAAATTACGTATTATGTAATGACAATAGTTAAATATGAAGCACTTGAAGGGCCTAGATCGTTTCAAATGATCAATCTGGTAGTTTTAACCTGAAAATCTTTTATTCTATTATGCATGTGTAAATATTTCGGAGCCCTTCACCATTAACAATATTTTACCATTACTCAACGCGCTGTTGTTTTAACAATATATATTCAATTATATTCAGTAGAAATAGTAAATAATAAAGTATTCTAAATCAGCCTCAAAAGTAAAAATTCAGCAGGAACATTTGAAAGTATTTACAGTGCCTTTTTTTGTAACTTTTGTAAAGTAATCTGATACTCCTCGTCGAAGTATCTAATCAAATAGTCGGTACGTAGCGTCATCTCTATATAATACATTTTAAATGAAAATTCATCTGCCGAACATTAGAAGGAATATTTGAATCTTTATTTTGTTGCTGAATGAGACGTATCAAAATAGATAATTAAATGTATGTATAATGTAAAAGATTTCAACTAAATTATCAAAAATAAAATGTAATTTTACATGAAGCAAAAATATAAATATTTTATAATGCAATGAAGAGACATACATGCGGTGCATAGTATACTGGAATTTGAAATGGACAACACGATTTAATATCTACAATAAAATGTCTACAATAATGTACCTTCGGTACAGCCGCAAATAGTTTGTGTGGCATTGATAAACGATAGTAACATATTATTTAGATTCTGGACATGGCTCTATCAATTTTGCTGCATCTGTCGCGAGAATATCTGTTTTGTGTGTTTTCTTGCAGACCGATTGATACCAAAATCTGACACACAATTAAAGTCGTAGACGCAAAATAGCATACCGGATTTCATTGACTTCATTTATTGCGTTTAAATGTATGTGAAAGTACAGAACGTCATGCAGTTTGTGAGATTTTGTATAAAAATTTATAATTATATATATTTTGACAAGTAGCCATATCTAAAATTAAAAAAAAAATATTTTTGAAATGAAACTAAATCATTTCTGAATCGCAAATAAAAATTATTTTATATTATTTTATGTTATTGTATTTTTGCTTATTAGTGGTGGTATTCTTCTAATTTATTGTTTTGTGTTTTTCTTTTCTGTTAAAATGGTATATCTTTTAGGCCTAATTTCAGGGGATTTTCGGGTCACTAGGAATCAATATTGGATATCCTTTACATAATCCCTTTAAATCCTTACATCCTCCTTCACATAAAAAATCCTTTTTTTTAATCCCTGCCTGAGGGTGACCCTTGAGAAAGTCTTCAGGCCGGATTCTTATTTTATTCGGTTTAATTTTGATCCCCCCCTATTAACTTGGTTTTTATTACAATTATATTTTAACAAGTATTTCAACCTTCTAAGCTGTATTTATCAACTTAGGAATAAAACCTAAAATTAAAATTTTAGCTTGGCTAAATAACCAGACTTTCCATGAATGGAATTTGTTCAAAATTTAATAGGAATGTACAAATTTTTTTGTCATTACATATAATAAATTTCAGCCATTTAGCTCAAATCGTTTTTGATAGATAGGGTTCACAGAGATACTGACAAACAAATATGATGCTAAAAAATACGCTTTTCTTGCTCAGGAGTCCTGAAATGTGGAGATTCGTAAAAAATATTTACAAACTATCCTCTATCTGTTATTGCTTTTGTTTAATGATTTTTCAACATACCTATTTACGTTCTAAATTCGCTATAAATTCCTTATTAAGAGTCAATTTTCAATAAAGTGTTGCACAATCAGTTTTAATTATATGCAGTATCCTTTCAAACCTTAATAAAGTCTTATTACAGTATACCAAATTTGATACTAAACTTCATTTTGAGTTGTAAATAATTGTTAAAAAAAGACTTTTTAAAATTTAACCAAGACTTATAATTATTAATTAAAATTTTTATGTGTGTACCTCGTTTTTTTTCCGAAGTGTATTATTGTATTGTATTTACAGAACTTTCAATTACAAAATTTTAGCTTTAAATAGTAAAATCACAAAAAAAAAGAAGAAATTATTCTAAGTCTGTGAAATTGCTTTTCTTTAATCTTAATTACTTTTCAAATCTTTTAAGCAAACTCATCTTACTGAAATACTTTTCAGTATTTTATTACAATTTGGCGTGCGTGTTACTGCTGCTATAATTGAATGGAACCTTTTAAAATAATGGAAAGGTAATCGAAATAAATATGAAGCAGAAATGCGTTGCGATGTTCGAAGATAAGAATTTGGAATTTCTTTCATTCTTTCTTTACTCGTTTTTCTTCGCATTTCAAAAAAATTTAGTTGTTTGAACGACTATCTTTTTCGCATTTCAAAAAAAAAGTGTTGTTTGAACGACTTAAAAATATTTTTAAAAAGGCGTTAAAGCAATTGGAAAGCAAATTTATTAATACATTTTTAAGTAAAATATTCTCCTATTGAGAAGCACAGAGAAAAAATAAAGAATATATTACCTGAAAACATCTTTTCTTAATTGCCTTTTATTTGTCATGCAGTGATGTTGATTTTACGGGCGTCGACTCCCGTCTTTAGTATAACATAATATTATTCATCGCATTATGTTGACGATAAAAAAATAAGATGTAAATCAATATATTACATCATCGATGTGTATCATAATTATTTTACTAAGAATTGGGTTATTACAGTTATGTTACTATAATATGATTCGTCACTGTCAGTTTTGTTACAGAATACAATTGCAAGGGTATTAAAATGACACAGCTCTAAGTGCTATAATAATATGAAATTATAGTTAAATTATTATTAAATATTTTAATAAACTCTTGATTATCAAATGATATGTAAGAGATTCACCTGAAACTAACTAACTAACTATCATAACGAAACTAACTAACGATCATATGCCATTCCCTCTGAATCACCTGGTAAAGAAAAGTTGCTAGTAGTATGATGTAATTTAACTGTAATGCAATTAATTTAATTACCTATATTATATTGTAATATGAGAAACTATGTAAATTAACTGAGAAGCAGTTTCTATGTTGGAGGCATTGTGGAATTAAAAGCGTATTCTGCTAATTTTTAACTTAGATATTTAAGTTTTAAAATAGCTAAGAATGGCGAAACCGTATAGCTAATTAAATATTTATATAATTGTAATACAAAATTATAGAATTAATAATACATATATTGAAAGTTCGGAGAACCCTTTTCTTCCACTAATATTTCAGGAATGACCAAATTTCTTGTTTCTTTAATTTTTTGCAAACATATGTTGAAATTCTGCTGTTCGGAATTCATAATGCAGTAAGATTTAACGTAGACTTTTAATCTGAGCTTTTGTCAACGCTATGGTAACGCTATGGTTAAAAATTAATTTTTACCCATAGGCATGTAATGCGCTAGTAGAGGTTAAGTTATATTTTGACTTTTGTGCGAAATAAATTGTTGGAAAATATACATAAATGTTTTTTTTTTAATTGATAAAATTTTATCTTAATTTATATCTTAAAAACTTAGTATAATTGAAAAAATAATTTTTGAATTTTAACATGATGTAAAATTTATTTTTATAATGTACTATTTCCGATGATATAGTGGAAAATCTTCAAATATTTCATACATTTTAATGAATTAAAATTTTGAAAAACTCGCTCTGAGACGCACATTCCTTCTTCCATAGTACAAAGCGTCAAAGTTAGAAGCTCTAGGTCAGCCTGTAGAACGCCAACATGCACATGTAGGAACTTACATTCATCTGAATTTTATAAAATTGATAAATTATTTAAAATTATTGTATTATTTTGTTGTCAAATTCTTATTCACGTTGTTTATTCATTTTGTGCACCATATTTTTTAGACTTAAAATGAACTGTTATGATCAGATTTTAAAACACTAAAAATGCAAAATGTAATTTTCGTTTTACGAAATAGCTGATGATATTGGCATGGCTTACAATCTATTTTTGACTTTATATTTTTCATGTTTGATAAAATGATAGATTCAGTAAGTTTATAGTCAATAACATTTATAAAAGTTTGTAGTTATTAAAAGTTATATTTCAAAAATTTCCCTTTGAGCTTATAGATGTTATGCGTCTGAGGAATTTTATGACTTTTAAAGTTTTAATTCATAACCTGAAATATACGAGAAAATATATGATAGGAAGGCCGGAGTACAATTTTCTAAAGCAGGGAGGCGAAAACTACTTTTCAAGCTCAAAGAATTATTCATGGAATGAAAAATTCATGGAAAAGGGTAGTGAACAGCAAATTATTCAGCCTTTCGCGAGATGACTTTTCCATATGGAATGTAAAATTTGTAGCGAATCTTCAAAGGGAAAAAAGATGCGCGGATAAGAATTTTAATAAATGATTCTGATCTTTCATGTAAGGAATAATCTTGAAATAAGTGAATTCCTCATATTTATATAATGTGATAGAATCGCAATAGAATATAACCATTAAAAAGGTACGGATATAGGCATGGTGGCTATGAAATTATGTGAGGTATTCAGAGCTTTACATTCGGGAATACATTTTTGAAATACATAAAGGGCAAATGTCGATGTATATTTGATGTAGAATACGAAATTTCGATTACCAAAGATAATTGTTGTGCGTATGAAAAATGTACTACTGATAGATTGCAATGGCGTATCATTTCGAAGGCGAATTAAATTATTATTATAAGCAGGTTTTTAACAAATGCCAAAATTCTGACGATGGTAACATACGACACACGATCCAAAATAAAGAAAATTAACTCAGGTGCTTTTGATGTTTAGGCTACAGAATTCCATGGTGAAGGGATATTTTAATTTTAAAAATATTTCTGGAATATAAAATCAGTGAAGGGACCTGTTCAAGCATATCGACAAACACACGTAAAATTTACATCTCTGTATGGCAAGATTGAGAGTCGTAGAAACATTTCTGACAAGCAAAAAGCAGTAAGATATAATAGACATTCTATTTTTTCATATGTTTTTTTATTTGAATAAAATATTTATGAATAGTTTAAAGGGAAATTTTCTGTATTTGCATAGACTAATAAAATAGTATTTATAAAACATTATATTTACGATTATCTATATTCGATAATTAAAACAACTGATCTTATTTACGTCTTTTCTATATTTATGTATTTCTATGTTTGACAATATGATTAAGAGATTGTGCACTCATATGCTCTTTTGTAACTGTTGCTCATCAATGGAATGTGATAAGAATAAAATATCAGTTTGTAAGGCAAGCACGTCAATCACAGGAGGGAAAATAAAACTCTGCTTTCCAGGCGTTCAGGGCATTGTCCAAGGTCCACACTTTTATGCGGGAAAAAGGGGATAACAGATTCACAAAAGAGTATCTGGGAGCACTCCCGATGGTTTTACATATTATAGCCGTGCGTTATAACCAATAACACTTACAGTAATATTATTGGAAATATATATTTATCAATCGAAGTTAATCTGCATCTTTGAAGTATTCATCTATGTTCACATTTTCATAAAAAACATGCAGAGCAGCACCCTCTATTCATTTAAGTAAGGATAATATTTCTTCAGTACTTATTCCTTAAGGATAATATTCCTTCAGTAATCTTAACATTTCAGATATGTAGCTGTAGATTTGTCAATTTTGAATAAAGATGCTTTTTTGCAAAGAAACGAAGAAAAAAATAGCCTGTTTAATCATTAAAAATGGCATATATTTGTTTAGCTAAGGAGAATTTCAAATTTTAATTTCGATTTGTCTGAAAAAATGGAATCAAAATGTAACGATTGAATAAAACGTAGCTCTGGTAGAAAAAAATATTATTATTAAACAGATAATCTAAGAATATGTAAAAATGCTACATTTCGTCATTTGGATTGTTTATGAACATATTAATATCTTACTGTTCCAAAAGCCATCATTATAAAACCCTAGTTTCAGTGCATTAGTCAGAATGTACTAATAATGTTCTCTTGTCATCTTTTCACACAAGAGAAGGAGTGGTCCAAGACAACTAAGAGAAAAAGTGTACATCAGACCCAAACCATTGAAGAACCACCAATGTGTTTCACAGTCACATCAACTGTATAAAATTATATTAATGCTCGGGCAACTTCCATATATAAATACGGCAGATACTGTTCCATATACACTCATGTCCAAAATTAAGGTCACAAAAATGTTTTTCAAAGTAATTCTAAATGGCTACCAGTAAAATTTAAACAAATTACATTTTATATATTGTGAAGGACCGGTAACACGATATTAATCGTTGTTGTAGGAAAAAATGTTGTCTAGCATTCGTTTATGAGGAACTACTAAAATTAGACCGTTTAGGCATTTGGGATTTTTGCCTGCAATTTTGTGAATATTGCATTAAAACAAAAAATTTAACCTGTTTTCAGTGAGAATGAGTTGTCAGGCTTGAAGCTGGACAGTCTCAGGCAGAGGTGACTCGATGATTACAAATGGCACCGAAAGTGGTATTCAGATTGTGGAATCAATTCCAAACAAATGGTACTGTAACCAGGAAGGCCGGCCAAGGAACAACGCTGCTGCTGCGTTTGAAATAAGAATTTCCAGACAAACAGTATACAGACGTCATGCAGAGAGGGCCCTTTATGCCCGGCGACCAGTTGAATGCGTCCCTTTCACTGCATCCAACAGAAAAGCCCGATTGTTCTGGTGCCGAACACATTAGTCTTGGCACAGCAAAAATGGGAGCGTGTTCTTTTCAGTGATGAGTTGAGATTTACCACACAGAGTGAAACTCGTTGAATCTTCGTCTGGAAAGAGCGAGGAGCTCTCTATCATCCCTCCTACGTAAAAGAAATCGACAGATTTGGTGGCAGAGGAATCCTTGTCTAGGGTGGCATAATGCTGGGCAGTCGTACACCACTGCACGTCTTTTATGCGAGTACTGTCAATGCATATCACTATAGGGATGAGATCCTTGAAGCCTATGTGAGGTTGCTCCAGGGGGCTTTTGGCCCAGACTTCATGTTTATGGACGATAATGCGCGTCCACACAGAGCCCAGATCGTTGATGATTTTCTTGAGGAAGAGGATATTCGACGTATGGACTGGCCATCGAGGTCTCCGGATCTTAATCCTATTGAACATGTTTGGGATGGTCTCGGAAGAGCCACTGCACAGCGTAATTCCCCTCCTAATACCCTCCAAGAGTTAAAAGCCCTGCTTTCGGAAGAATGGACTTTGTTGCCCCACGCATTTATTGACATCCTCATAAACAGTATGAAAGCTCGTTGTGAAGCCTGTATAGCACTGCACGGTGGTCACACTCCATATTAGACATGCTTTCCCCGAGATAAATGCTTTATCACTGATTCATAATGTAACACTTTTTGATATACCCTGTTTCTTAATTCCCAATTAAAATCTTTTCCATGTTGTTATGTGACTATGTTCTTTCTTCCATTGTAGTGTACCTCTGTGCCAAATTTCGTGGCAACACAGTGAATAGTTTCTCATTTTTCGCAGATTTTATGTTTGTGACCTTAATTTTGGACATGAGTGTGTAATACCATTGAAGAACCAACACTATGTTTCACAGTCACATTAATTACACATGATTATACTCCTCCTCTGGCAACTTCCATATATAAATGCGGTTGATTTATTTCAAAGATAGTTAATATAAATTTATCACCACGACTACATAATGTCACCGCTGTGAGGTCCGGCACTGATGATCTTTGAATCATTGGCGTTGCATGCAAACATTTCATTATATCATCCACGATTTCCAAAAGAGCATTCTGCCAAAAATGTTCTCAAAAGGAAGCTCTCTTTATACATTTCTGGTAAAAACGAAATTTTTCTAGGAAAAAGAAACTAACGATTATTTGTATATTATTAGATTATTTATTAAGTTATATTATTACATTATTTTCTATCTGGATATACCAACTTGGACTTTTATATACTCAAATATTTTACTGACAACATCTTTTAACCTTTCATGAAGTATGTCTTAAAACCTAATAAAATGCGCCCTGCTCATTTTTTTATGTACATTCTTGCTACCATTGAGCCTAAAATTAAAGTTTCACTCATCATTTCTGATACCAAATCTATCAGCACAGCTTTTCTTAGTAAATAGATGCATGTAATTCCATCAACTAATATCTTTCTTTCGTGGACGCGGACTTTCTGTGCCAAATGGAACAACTTACAGGTAAAAGGCAATCAATATTTTTTTCTGGATTTCATACAAGTTTTCAACTTATCTTTCTTTTTTCCTTCTATAGGTTGTAACGTTTCCTATTTCCCTCACCTGTTAATTGGCATTCCGTCCAGACTTAACACCACCTGTTACCACACACATAGTAAAGTGCCTCCGGATTACCGGATGGGGGATCTTTTTCGCATTGTGTCTGGTCATTTAGTTCTATTCAGATAAGAACTACATGTGTCTGTTTCGTCGTTTCGGGGAGATCCATCGTATCTTCAAAGGAGAAGAATGCCGAAAATTCCAGATGGCAAACTTTTTTCTATTATGAATGGACTCCTCACATCAATCACCAGCAACCGTTGTCATTAAGTGTCGACGTCAGGTGGACTTTAGTCAAGTGTTAGCAGTGAATTGAATATAATTAACATGCTTTCGGAAAGGATCCGCTACAAAGATGAATCATTAACAGACATTCCCAAGATCGGCTGGAGACCATGGAGGAAACATTGCTGAACGGCCGTTGGATGGAAAGGAGCTCAAGTGCCCCAATGAGAAAATGAGTGGCGGAGATTTGGCGGAAATAAAATGCTGTATTTTTTAAAAAGGAAAAGAAAAGCAGTGGAAGGAGAAGTCGGAGAGACATGGATGTTCGAAGCTGTTCCTGATTTTATGAGAAGCCCCGTGTGATTCGGATTTCTGTGTTAAGATTCATCCGATAAAAATCAGTGGATTTCTGGAGCTACCACTGGAGTAGCAGTTTGAGCTAACAGCCTATCAAGAGTTTTTATGGTGTTTATTCTCCGAATTGATGGAAGAACTATTTCATGATTAACTTTCAATCGTTTTGTAAATAATATTAACCTAGATGAGAACAAGTTGTGTTTATGTATACATATAAGGCTGCAAATAAAAGAATTGTTTGTTTACGCTACCATCTGATTTAATCGGTTAGAATCAAGACATTACAAGGCTAACATACATTTTATACAAACGACGAAGCTATCAAATTTTGATTTATTGAAAATTGTATCATGAATAAAATAGAATTTCTTAACGATTATTATTTTTTTATATATCAATTTTTCTATCTTGACCAAAATTGTTCAGAAAAAATATTTTTTTAGACGAATACCATTGAAAGTGAAATTCATGTGTAATGTTGATATATTTGTGTAATAATATGTTAAATATATAAATAATGTATGAAATATATATTATTTTGATCATTTTTTTTCAAACCAATCGACTTAAATTGCATAATTATCAGAATTTTTATTTCCACGAATACAAATGACACAAAAAGTATTGGAAATGTCAAAAAATTCGACGTCGAGATTTTATAGAATCTCCATTTTTAAACGATTTCATTCCTGGAAAATGTATTTATGAAATAATATATATCAGTTTGTGAATTTGTTAACTATAAAACGTAAAAATGTAGAAAAATAATATTTGCTATGTTGCTTGTTTTTATTTCTAATGAGGATACAATTCGGTTGTAACGGCAGGTTCGGCTGAAAAGGCGCCAAGAAAATATTCCCCCAAATTATAAAAATATAGTCAAGTGCATTATTATTTATTATGATAAACTTTGAACTTGCGAATCACATGCTATATAATTTGAAGACTGAAATTACCGAATTGATGAATTTTTCTTTGGCGCTTTTTGGTCGCCGTTACAACTGAGAAGTACCCTAATGAGTTGAGAGGGTGGCGTCGAAAATATAACATGTCTTACTTCATTATTTTGTACTCGTCATAATGTATCATTTCACATTAAATCGGAAAGGAGCATTTCTGCTTGTGCATTTATTCTGAAGGCTTACATATTTTTTTCGATTATTGGAAGAATAAAAATCTGATTACTGAGTAATAAAAATCTGAGTAATACAATCTGCAATTTGCGCATGTGGAGGAGCAGTAATATTTATATTCAGGAATATTAGTGGAAAGTCTCCCACTCTTAGTTTCTTGAAACTGGTTATATTTCACTGTGTGGAAAAATAATGATAATTTAATAATATTAATATAACATAAAAGTAAGGTGTATGAAGTTTTGTAAAGCTACAAATGCAATGTTATTTAAAATGTTTGAATAATCAATTTAAAAAAAAATACATTCTGTTCTTTTAGTTATATATTTTTTTAATAGTTAAGGAATGTTCCCTAAAACAAAAGAATTATTTTCATGTATAGTTAATAGTTGCGGGGGCGAGAAAGGAAAAAAAATTGTTTTTTTTTTATATATAATTATGTTTGCGCTGTTAATTTATTCATAATTTACTCGAATTCTTTTTCCATTCCCTATTTAAATTATACGCCTTCCTTAACTTAATACCATGTTAAAATTATTCTTTTTCCATATTTCATTAAACTCAAAGAAAGGGTGGATTTTTTTTCAATTAATTGAATAAACCTGATTTTATTTTTCGGCGGTCTCGTTCATAAATCTGAGACCAAAAAAGAAAATGAAAATAATCTCCTTTACATTTTATAATTAAATTTTGTGCAATAACTTAGCGAAATAACACTGTTTTATTTTGTGCAAAAAATATTAATCTTTTCAATGAAGTATGGAGGAAACATAATAAATAGCTTTTAATAGCAATACATTTCAAAAGAATCTTATCTGAAAGCCAGTTAAAATAGGTTTAAAGACCTCTCGAATATCAAATTTTCAATAGCAATGCAAACATTTTTATGGCTGTTTATTTAATTAAATATCCTGAATAAATACCTTCAATTAGGCAGCTTTTATGAAGGAAGTACATTTTGTTATTCACTATCTTATTCAAGAAAAAAACTCACTTCTTTATAGTTTTTAATTAAATTTTGGGTTTGTTTGAAAACTCGCTATTATTTGTTTCTATTCATAAACATTTGTAGAAAAATTTAAAAAAATAAATAAACATAATGACAAAAGGCATCTGATGTTTACTAAGGAAAGATAAAAAAAAGATTTTATTTGATAGAGCACTTTTCAAAAGAGTATAATTTGAAATATTTCAAAAAGTGGTTTACAAAATATGTGGTTATTTATTCAATATAATAATGAAATTATTTTTACTACTGTTGATATAAGATACATATAAAAGTCCAAAAATAATATTCAACTCAATTATACAATTCTTTAAAATTCTTTAACCCGATCTTATTATTTTGAAGTATGAATGAATTTTCGTGATATGTTTTATATTTTTTATGAAATTTTAAATTATAAGGACTATTGAATATTTAAAAAAAATATTTAAAATATTTCTTATGGTTTAATGAATGCCTTTAAATAAGATGTAATGAAAGAAAACATAATAATTTAAATTGATGAATTAAAAATATTTAGTAATTGTGACGGCGCTGATGATGATGAGAATCAGAAAACGAACTGAAGGGAAGAGTTGAACGGCGGGAGAGACGGTGCATGGAGAGAGGATTGATGTTTGGAGCTCATGTTCTTGTATTAAATTTTGTTATATTGTTCTTGTATGTTTTGTGTTGTCCTAAGTGAATGTCAATTAAATGTTGTTAAAAAATTAAATTTGGCGTCATACTAATTATTCTAGTTTACATTTGCTAATGAAAAGGGCAGTCTTTGCCTTACTTATTTTTCCAGATAAGCAATCGAAATTGAGAAAGCTCAGCAGCGCCGACAGTAATATTATTATTTTTTTGGTTTGATACATAGTTTTGAAAAATTATTTGATCCTTACTTGTTATCATTAATTAAAGTTTTGTCCTCTGTTAAATATCATAAAAGAAGATTATAAAAATAAAACATATAAAATTCGAATGAGTAATAAGAAAGAAATTATAATAATAATTCTAGAAATGCTGTAGAAAATAAAGATCGTACTGAAATATTTTTAAAGATTCATTCTCTAGGATACTATTTTTTTTAATATTCTATTGAGAACAGCCTGTTTTATTCCATTTCTCTCCTAAGAAAGGAATTAAAAAAAAGAGAGAATGCAATTTCTTTGATGATTAAAACAGTAAAGTGCAGAAAAAAAACTACGAAAATAGGGCCATGTAACGAACTCATTATACTTTTTAATGAATGTCTATCTGCTCGTTTTCTGAGGAGAAAGTTAATTATTTATCTGGGTAGTGTTTCTTAAAAATTACAGGCTTCTTCAATCCAATTAGAAAATAATTTTACTTCTTGATAGAATTCTCGTTATATTGAAGAAAGAGCCTTAATATGAATAAAAAAGAAATATTATCATATAAATAATGATAATTCAGATAAAATTAAAAAAAAATTAATACTAAAAATCATTTTATTGCATAAGAAAGTTCAAATTAGGAAGCATATTTCTTATAATTTAATTATAATCTTATTTATTCAGATCATTCTTTAATTTATTTTATATTTAATTACGTTTTTTTAAATAAATAATTTTTTCTTTATGATAATAAAAAATGACTATCTTGTCTGGGATAGCAATTTAAAGAAATAAAATGTCTTATTATTATATGTATTCATTGCATTTATAATGCATTATAAATGAAACTATGTTTTATATCATTATATCTATGTATCATTATTTTTAAAATAAAATATTAACTAAAATGTTTGAATGTTATGGAGCAGCATTTTTGAACATTTTCATTGAGATAAATTTTCATTAGATATTATAAGGCAATTTTTTAAATTTTTGAATGAATCATAAAAATAATGTTTCTAAATTTTTTAATATTACAACAAAACAGAAAAAGTATGTCACATTATACTACCAAGATAAATATTTTTAGTCAGATAATTTGTTTATAAATTTAATTATATTGTATAATAGAACACATTATTTAACCTCGTTAAGAATAATGTAAAAAACTTTTTGTTATTGAAATGAGTCTATTAAAGATAAGAAACGATGTACTCCTAAATCAAGATTCCTTTTTTGCGGAATAATGAAAAAAAAAAATCTTTTAAAATAGTTATACCCTGTTCAAATGTGAAGGAAAACCGTATGAATTTAATACTATAACAATTTCTTTTTGCTGTTGCTTGCAACTGAAATATATCTCGTAAAATGGTATACATACATAGTATCTAAACGAAGTATTGCTGAAATAATCGAGACCCTTATTGATATTAATACTTTTTTCCTATTTTATTGTAACTTATAATAGACTATTTAATATTACAGAATAAAATATAAACTATTGGTATCGTATGGAACCTAAATCCATATATATATATATATATATATATATATATATATATATATATATATATATATATATATATATATATATATATATATATATATCTTATGCATAATTCACTAACTACTTTCTTAGTTGACACATTCATTAATTTTTGGTTTCATAAAATGAATACAAAGCTATAATCAGTTTCCACTTTCTTCTTGAATTTATATGCATTCGTAATGACTTGCTCAGGCATATTAGATTAACCAATCAAGCGACATTTACATTGCAAAAATGAATTTGGTGAAAATATCGAATACATTTTATTTTATTTATTTTTTTTCCTCACAATTTTCTTTATAAAATTGCTTTAAATTTTCTTCTACGAAATTATATTTGTTTTTATATTTGCATAATCTGCGTTTAAATACTATTTTTACCAATTCTAAATTTTGGTAGTTTTTTTTAACAAAATCTTTATAAATATAAATTTGATGTATATTTTTGTTTTCATTTGGTATAGTAATTTCTTAATATGAGTTATAGTTCCTGAAAAAATATTAAGTAATATGTTTTTTAAAAATATTTTACAAATGTTTTAAAAATTCAAGATGTGAAAAAAATGGAAATTCGTGATATTTATCAGTCGAATTTACGATTTAAAGGCTTGTTAGAAAAGTTTACAGTATGTTGATTAGTAAAAAAAGATTGTGTAATGTATTTCGTATTTTCAAATTTTTAAACACACTAGGAGATTTTTCTACTTTATATCTCTTTTCTGTACGAGAAAAAATTAAATTTTATATGGTATTCGCTATTAACTTAAACTAACCACTTTCGCAACTTATACTAGCCAACTGTTGATCTATTATCGATATATTTAAACTGTAGACTAATTCATTAATATTTAAAATTAATAACTATAATATTAATCCCTATATATTTGAAATAATAATTAAATTGGCCCTTTGATTGGGGGTGGCTAACTCTGTCATGGATTTTTACGTGGTGAATGCACAGTGAAATTTCTTTTTTCGATTTGTTTCGAAACAGGAACAGGTGAATGGCGAGGAATCCTTGATTATTTATGTAAGAATCGTAATCTTTCATAATGATTTTTATCAAAAAAACTATCTAGGATTTCTGCCGGAGAATTTTGTCGCTGGAGTTCTCATAGAGAATACATTGTGTAGTTTGTTTCCTATTTCTGTATAAAATGGAGAACATGTGAGAATACGCAGCCGTTGATGATGTATTTAAAGGTCATGAGATTTTATATGAAACCAAATTATTGAAAGAGGATCATTTGTTAAGACTGGTTTACTAGAAAAAAGGTGTTTCTTATTATATTAAATATGCAGATGTTTTTGTTTCATTAGAGATTTTTTTCAATGTATTTAATTCAAAATATAAATACTTTATATTACTTCATCCCAAACTTTGTCACATATAGTAAGTCAAGAAAGTTTAAAGTATAATTGAATAACAGTGTAAAAAAATTGATAATTATAAGTTAGAAAATAACTTCATCCTAAACTTTGTTACATATAGTAAGTCAAGAAAGTTTAAAGTATAATTGAATAACCGTGTAAAAAAATTGATAATTATAAGTTAGAAAATAACTTCATCCTAAACTTTGTTACATATAGTAAGTCAAGAAAGTTTAAAGTATAATTGAATAACAGTGTAAAAAAATTGATAATTAGAAGTACGTACCTTCAACATTTTTTTTACCTTTTTAAACACTTGTAGATAAATATAAAATTTCAACTTCTTTCACCATAGTGTCTAAATTACTAACAATTAACACTGTATGAAATAAAGATAGATATATTAGAAAGATTTCTTTTTATGATTAAAAAGTCTGAAATAAATATCCATCATTTAAACAATTTAGAACAAACTCAAGTCTGAAATTTCTTAAGTAGCAATAAAAAGAATAAGAAAAATTTAAAAGCTTTTCAAATTTTATCTTGAAATTTTCTTTGCAATTTTTTTCTTTATTTGATTTTCTTGGCCAGAACATAAGCATATTTATGAACACTTCTGGAAGGTATATCTCAAGAAATCTGAATATGTCTGGGGCTCAAAGTTCAAATGAACAAAAACATTCAAGGCTCTTTCTTCTGCTCCTATGAGTATTTTCAATATGCCATCCCAGATATTGGCTGCGATATTGATCGTCCCCATAAGGATTGCAGGAAAAAACTTGGAGAGTATAAAAAGTTTGCTATATACCTGCCATTAAACTCGAAGAAATCTGGAATTTTTTCTAAGGATTTATTATTTCTTTATTTGCTCCTTTCTTATGTTTTTTAATCACGAATATAAATTAAGGTATATGATTACGTCCAGGATTAATGTTTTGAAAACCGTTCGAGCATAGTTATATTTTAGAATAATTGCATAAGAAATATTTAAAAAAACCATCTATGAAAACAAAAAATACCAATTAAATGGCAAACATTTAAAAAATTCTTTTGGGAAAAAGATTTTTTGCCAAAAAAAGGTATCAGCAAAAATCTTCGAGTTTAAAGGTTTATCAAACGATTTGTTTAAAGTTTTTCAGAGAGATTAAGTAATATATTATCTAGATTCTGAATTAAAATGTAAATTTCTATCCATTCTTTAAATAATGGGAAATGACTGATAAATAAAGAATCATTAAAATTTTTGTAAAGCACATTGTAAAGCCCTAAAACAATTATAAGATATTTCTAAATGAATTGATTACTTTTTTCCTAGTTCAAGAATTTCAAAACATACTGAGATATTATTATACTAAATTCGGACAATAAAATATGCATCAGATATTAATTTATGAGGTTTAGTAAGAAAATGCCATCAAAGATAAGAATTTGAGATAATGAAATCTAATAATGTAAAAAATATCTAAATACAAATATAAAAATCAGCATAAAAAATAGACTTAGAATTAAAAAATAGATTCAAAAAATGACTCAAATAGAGTGACTCAAAAAATAGACTTAGAATCAAAATTCTAACGGTTTAATAAAGAAAGCTGTTCAGATATTAAGAATTTCAAATTTAAAAAAAAACATACTTTTAGTAAAAATCGGCTTTTTTAGTAACCTACCTTAAATAAATAATAATAAAGTTTAATACATAAAAAATAATGATAAAATTTAATAATTTCATAATAAATAAAAATTGATTTTAAAAAATAGCCAACATATGTAGTAATCTGTGTATTAATATAAATTGAAACTCCAAAATATAATCAGATTATTTTTAAAATATTTATATATATTTAATTTTTACTTCTATTTTTTGATTAATAATATAATGGAAAATCAAACAAGAGCCTTTACAAATCATTAATAATGTGGCTGCTATTTCTTGCTGTATCTTGAATTAGCCTCAACAATGCAAATGATTGATATGCCGCTGTTGAACTGTAATTTCTTCTCTCTTCAAAAATAGCTACAGAAATGTATTACATTTAGATATTGGATAATTTATTTTTCTGATATAACTGACCTGCGGGGAGATTAATCATCCTTAAAATATTCCATCTTTTTATAGTTCCAATCACACGAAGATTAAATTAATTACTTAACAGATAATACAAAAAATGAGTAATTACATTTTGCAGTAATTTGGAATGCAAAATCTTAATTATTCATTAAAAAGTTTGCAAGAAATGGATATTTGAGATTTCATTCATTTTTAAAGGAATAACATCTCCTTCCTTGTTTAATTCAAATGAATTGAGTTTCTGTCCCACTGTAATTTAAGGAATAAAATACTCGTCTTCTTTTCTGTTTTAGTTCATTCACCCTTTCCCTAACGCAATAACAATTATGTCCTGCATATTATTTGTCCCAATTTAATTTAAATAAATAACATTTTTACCCTTTGTTGTACTGCTATTCGCTCCCCTTTAACAGAACAACATCTTTTTGTTAAAGATTTTGAATATGAAGGAATAAATTCGATATGCTTTAGAAACACTGAAATGGTTATTTCAAACCTGCATTTACATTTTAGGGCTATTTCCAGTAAAAGACTACTAACAGCCATTTCAGATTCATTTAACGATTTTTCAGAGCAAAATGTAATTTTTTATTAAATTCTCCATATCTTAGAGGGATAACAGCTTGCGATCTTCTGCTTCATTTTTCTAATTTGGATATAACATGGCTAAAATCGAATTATCATGTGTTACTACTTTGGCGCTTTATTCATGAAGTAAAGATAAATTGATTGAAAAACGATTTCAAATATTTGTTAAATAGATTATTTAAATTTCTTTCTGACATTATATTACTTTTTGAAAAGGCAACAAGGAACTTACTGTTTAAAGAGTTTTTCTATGACATAAGGTTGATGGAGCCTTCATGTATTTCCAAAGTGTATGTGTGGAACTGTAGCTGCACAATTCTCCTTTGTTCTAAAAAAACCTAAATTCACTTGGCGACCACTGATTGCCATCCTAAATCTTAAAACGTCATTTAACAGAAATTAAAGAGACTAAACAAGCAAATAAATGAGTATAAATATAAACTATCAAATAAATGAGTATAAATATAATCAATCAAATAAATGGGTGTAAATGCGAAACAATAATAACAAGCTTTAAGAAATTAATCAAAAATGCAATCATTATGCAAATTGATTAAAAATAATTTTTTTTTCTGAACCAAACAAATAAAAGATACATTGCATTTAGAAAGCGCTAATGCTGCTACCACTAAAACACAGATGAACTTAACCAAATTAAAAATAAATATTAAGTTTAATGCAAAAAGAATATGGCCTGAAGAGAAGAAAAAGAAGTTTGTGGCTAAGCCTCAATTTCTTGGGATTTTGGGTCACGAGGGGTCAATATTTTTGTACAAAAGTCAGACCCCTCACAGAAAAAAATCCCTAATTTGAATCCCTGCCTGAGGATGACGTTTGAGAAAGTCTTCAAGCCGGATTCATCTTTCCTTTCTTTTCATATTAAACTTACTATTTATTTCTAATTTTGTTAACAAGCCTTAAAATGCTCAAATTTCAATTGTAGTAAAATACATTTAATCTCAATTTTCTAAATCGTCTTTAAATTTATCTAAAGTGTCTCGCTAGGTATTTTAATTGCAATTTACATCCTACATGCGTGAATAAGTAAAAATAATTTTGTTTTGAATCTTTTTATTATTTATTGATTAGCTACGAAAAATAGTGCCGTATATTGCATGAGATGCAAATATTGCTTATATGTTTTTTATTTAAAAAAAGCAAAAAAAAAAAAAAAACGTTTTTATTTCTTCGTTAAATTATTTAAAATAAATAATAAACTGTCTGAAGGTATTGAGACTTCTCATCATTTTATAGTGAAATTGAAATAGTCATAGTAATGCAGGAAAAAAACGCATGGTTATTCAAGAAATGTATAGTTGTTTTCTTTAAATTTAAAAATTGACTTCTGTATTAAAGCTTTAAATTTCATGAAATATCAATTTCAAAGTAATATGCTCAGTTAAGAAAGTATTAGTATTTTCTTTTTTTTATCATTATTCTCAACAATTTCCTTTTTGCTATGCTTGATCTCAATTAAGCAGAAAATGCCGTTGTAAAAAGACAAAATTATGTTTCATTTTAATGAAGGAAACTTATTTAATTCAATTTTAAATAACTGAAATGTAAATGAAAAAAATAATAATTTATAAGTTTTAATTCATGCAAAGCAAGTATTTATAAGTAATACTTGAATTCTGACTTCCTTTAAATTATATCTTTTGTGAAGGAATGCGATGGTAAAATACTAATACTAAAATACTGAATTCATATTACATTTCCGAAAGCATATACTGCATTGTAGTGATACATATATATAGCAGTAATATATAAACTGATTATGGTAGTTATTTCTTTTACAATTATTTGGGAATTTGCCATTATTCTTCTATCTAAAGTAAGCAAATATTTATTTTCATACAGGCAAAATGGTTTTCATGTTTTCATTATGGTCCTTCATTTTATTTTTTTATAAAGAAATAATATTAAAAGAGGAAAATTCTTTACATGACCCCCAAACATCCTAAGATTGTTGGAACTACTAATTTATTAAAAACAAAGATTAAGGATGTCTTATTTCATAATTCGTGAATAACGAATTCCTTAAATGAAACTATTATAAATGAAATCTATCAAAGATAAAATAATTATTTCCAATCGAGAGACCGTCTAAAAAAATACTAACATGAAATGTTTAAATTTTAACTTCATTAAAACCAAAATACTAATTATTTGTTTATAATTTTTCTAAATACAGTCGTGTAGTTTATATTGTTTTTAATCCTCCTACGAAATTTCAGAAAGGCTCACCACTTTAATTCTGAAATATATCCGTACATTTTTAATTTAAAGCATTTCCAAGCAATTTGTCTGTTTTATTTAATAGTTCGTATTCTTTTTTTTTAAATTTTGGACATGTTGGAAGAATGTTTTGACATCTTTCTAAGTAATATATCAAAGTCAAAACTTATGTTTAATCTGAGAGAAACTTCTGATACTCAGTTGATGTACTTCCCTTTTTCTTTCGTAAACACTGCAATAATTACTTAAAAATGTATTTAAAACTCAACGAGTTTGAGGTCAGTCTGTTGAAGAAAGTTGTTTAAAGGAAGATTATTTGTTAGTTAATTATAAAAGGAGTAACATGTGAAAGAATGGAACTTTTAGAATTATTTTTTTTAATGTTTTCTTATTATTGGTTCAGCAATTTCATAATTTTAAAATTAAATAAATAATAATGATTCTATGATTCTAGTACATGTTACCTAAGTTAAGTTTAATGGTCAAAGAGAAAAATTAAATCAGTTTCATTTCAATCAAAAATAAAGGAATGATTTTTTATCCCAAAATGTACATAAGACACTGAGTAAAGTGTTTTAGGTATAAGAAAATATTATATCTTTATACAGATTTATATATAGAGAATTATTTCACCTTGGTACTTTTTCTATTAGGAGAAGAAAAGTTGAAATCAGTTTCATTTCAATCAAACATAAGGGAAGGCTTTTTGGATGCGCATAAGATACTGAGTAAGATGTTTTAGGTATAAGAAAATATAGTGTCTTTATACAGATTTATATATAGATAATTATTTCACCTTGGTACTTTTCTATTAGGAGAAGAAAAGTTGAAATCAGTTTCATTTCAATCAAAAATAAGGGAATGCTTTTTGGATGCAACTAAAAGCGCATAAGATACTGAGTAAGATGTATTAGGTATAAGAGAATATAGTGTCTTTATACAGATTTATATATAGATAATTATTTCACCTTGGTACTTTTCTATTAGGAGAAGAAAAGTTGAAATCAGTTTCATTTCAATCAAAAATAAGGGAATGCTTTTTGGATGCAGCTAAATGCGCATAAGATACTGAGTAAGATGTTTTAGGTATAAGAAAATATAGTGTCTTTATACAGATTTATATATAGATAATTATTTCACCTTGGTACTTTTCTATTAGGAGAAGAAAAGTTGAAATCAGTTAAGATAAATTAAAATGCGCATAAGATACTGAGTAAATTGTTTTAGGTATAAGAAAATATAGTGTCTTTATACAGATTTATATATAGAGAGAAATATTTTTCCCTGGTACCTTTCTACCAAGACAAAAATTTAGCTATTTCTGCAACATATAAAAGATATTTCGAAACTTTTGATAAATGTACCACAGAAAATAGCCAGGGAAGATGCTAAAAATGAAAATGCACTGTTCAAGCAAAGCATCAAAATGATTTGGAAAATATATAAATTGATAAATGCAACGAAATATGTGAAAACCATATGTAATGCTTAGTTGGGAATATTTTTATTTTTCGATAAAATTTCTTGTTAGTATGGCTAGTTCAATAATAATCATACTAGCTATTAATCTCAGTGAAAAAAAAAACATTCAAACAAACAGTTGATAACTAAAAGCATTAGAGGAATGTTTTTTACGATATTGAAAACAACCAGTAAGTTTTATTTTCAGATCATTGTCATATTATTAAAGTGAAAACAATTTTTCCACATTCGGTTAAGATCAAACTTCAAGTGTCCTTAGCGATTTACTAAGTTTGAAACTCGTAAAACTTATAAGCACTTGAATAAAATGAAAACAAACTTACTTCTTTACGATACTTACTGCAGTTTACGGCGAAATAAAATAGTTTCTTCACTTCATGTTCTTTGATGATTGGGTCTTTGTTGAAAAGATGTCCTAACTTACTTTCTCTGGATCTTAAATTCTTTTCATGGATTTCTCTATTGTAAGAGTTTGGACTGGACTCCTGTGTCTGCAAGTTTTAAGGGTTTCTTTCTCAAGGAGTTTCAGTCTCTTATTTAGTAAGTTTTAGAATTTGAAGTTTAGTGAAATCTGTAAATGAACTAATTTTAGAAATTCTTGTTTCAGTTAAGTTGAGAATTTACGCTTAGTATTTTTTGGACTAAATAAAGATATGAATCGCTTAATATTATATATTTCCCCATTTAATAAATAATATTAACCTTTAAATAGCTTCTGTTCTGGGCGGCATAATTTGCATCACGACAAACTAGAAACATTTTCTTACAAAGAATTTTACATAATTTAGATATTTTTAATAATGTATCTTCTTATTTTACTATAATCAAAGTAGAATGATTTGCAAAATCTTTGTAACAATGTGATATAAATAAAATCCCACGACTAGAACGATGCATTTCAGACAACAAATCTAAAAAAATAATGATTTGAAGTTAAATAGTTTTCCATCAAAAACATTTCGATTTCATCATTAACGATTATATAATGAATAAACATTAATTATAAATTTAGAAGCAAACTAAAATTTTAATCATATTCCTATTATTCTTGAATCTGTGTAAAGGAGACGCTCAAATGTTTTTGAACTGGGTACATGAAATTGTACAGTGCGGAGCTCATTTTTATAAGTGATTTAATTATGTTTTAATTATGATAAGATTTAATTAATCTTAAGGTGTATGTACACACTTGAAACTTCGAAAATCGTTCAAAATATCTAATATTTTTTTATTGCTTAATAATGTTCTATGATTCTTTAGCTTTCAAACGATACCAAAATGTTGTCAATATTCTAAATATTTCTCGAGTTATAATTATTTTTCTTGAGGAGCTTTCATTAAAAACTCTAGTTACGGTGTTTTTAAAACTCATTTTATGAAGAATGGTATTTTTCCACTATGTTGCTTCATTCAAACAATCATAACTCAACCAGAAATGAACCAAATGCAGTTATTTATATATCAAAATAATCTGTATGATATAGCGGATGTTTTGTGTCTCAATCAAAGTTATATTTATAGAAATAAATTTTTAATAGCTGTTTAAAAGTTAAAATGACAAAAAAAATCTCGTTTTTTCTATTCATTGTTGTTGAAAAAATTATTTTTAAAAAACTATACATTTTTATAACTTGATTGAGGCAGAGAACATGAAGACTAATATTTGGCATCATTTCCAACTAGAATTATGTGTCTGTGTCAATTAAAATTTAAGATATCAAGAATTTTAGATTTCAAAAAATAGGCTAATTAGCTCATTAAATATTATTTAATTAATTAATAATTAGTGTAATATGGTTTTTTCTCACTGAAATGAGTTTAAACATATATTAATGACCTACTGTGAAAAAACTGGACTTCTAAAGTTAAAATTAAAAAAAAAAAAATCTTCAAGTGTGTACGTACACCTTAATAGCTGAGAACTCTGGCATGTTGTGGCACAAACTGCTTCATGTTTAATTAATTTAAAAAATCACTGCCGAATTCACGATTTCTTTACAAAAATTTGAAACAATTAACATATTGAAAGCTTAGTTAAATAAATTTGTCCTGACATTTTAAAAAGACATTATATATATATATATATATATATATATATATATATATATATATATATATTGTTACAAAATTTTTCTATACAGCAAAATACCGTCGATCAATCGTAATGACGCAGCGCATTTAATCTCTAATAGTTCATTAGTTCAGCAGCTTTCTTGCTGTCTAATCCTCCAGTTTCTCTACGTGTCGGCGACTCCGACTCCTCTCACACCACTTGTGACGATACACACGACGACTCGGACGATCCACACAACAACAACAACTTCGTAGCTTCTGAGCGCCCGTCTTTTATAGTTCCGGGAGGCGGGGCTAGAATCTTCTGACCAATCAGGGCGTACCTGGCTGCATCTCGGTTGTTAGTGGATGGATCTTGAAAGTTCTCGAACTTTCCGGTACTATCCATTTAGTCGCCAAACTCGCCAAATTTATCGCCAAGCCGCCAAAGGCTCGCCAAGTCTGTCGCCAAGCTCTAAGTTCATTGATCTCAGCACGTACAGGACCGATCGTACAACGGTCTTTCTTACGATGACTCTATTCGTGCCGGGTAGCAATATTATAGGTTCGTAACAATATATATATATATATATATATATATATATATATATATATATTATGTCTTTGTTTATTATCTGTAGGGATTTCTAATATTATTTTGGGGTTCTTTTCTTTAATTCAAGGTATTATTGATAACACATTCTACATTATTATTTTTCAAATTTTGTACAAAACCAGCCCTTGTTTTCTGCCATCTTTCTGGCGTTATACGGATTCTGCTTCAAAAAGAAAAGCGTCTTTTGATAATATTCATTAATGAATTGAATTCTTCGTATCTTCCTAAAATTGGAAGCTTTGTTTAGTCATATCATGCTCCTTGGATCGGAATGAGTAGTAATCCAAGGAGCAGAATCTGATGAATAGAATGGATGGGGTAGAACATCTCATTCGAATCTTTCTAAGTATTTTTCACTACACGAGCTACAAACGTCCGAGCGTTGTCATGTTGAAAAATTAATTTATCGTACTTTTCACAATATGCTGCCATTTGCCCATCAATTTTCGGCTCAATGTATCATTTGTGTTCGGTTCCGTTCTGCAGAGATACTTTCACATGCAGTTGAAGCAGATCATGAAAGCAGCACTCAACACCAACTTGATCTCACCATCTACATAGCATAAGCTTCGAACTATAGACACTGGGCCTTGCCATTGATGTTGATGCATAAATAGTTAAATCCCATGATTTTCTATATTTAGTGTTATCGTATCATATTTATTTTTCATCGCTAGTGAAATGCAGTGCAAATCATTTCTCTCTTTTGAAGCTGAAGAAATGGTTCACATATGAAAAATAGCAGTTCAATATCTTTCGGTTTCAATTATCCTGATGCACAATTCCCGTTGAATGAAATGCGAATAAATCCGAAAATTATTCCCTCAGTTTAATCCTAATTGAACGGATGAATTATTTCAAACCCAAAGTAGACGGTGACGTTTGTAAGCACTCTCAAACTATGTTTGCACAAAGCCTAATATAGCAGTTTTATATTTCTATTGAATAGAGACCATTTACATTACTAGAGGCTAGTATTGCAGTATTGTTCTAGAGCAACACTAAAAGCATTTAAAAGTTATGTTTGTTATTATGTTAAAAATTATTATTTATGCCTTTAAAAGAATGTTATGATTGTAAATTTTGTGATTTTAAAACGTTTCTTTTGTTTGTTTTGTAAATATATAGGAAACTTCGCTAGAGAATAATAGGCTTATTTATATTACAACAGTACGGCGATCAAACCAAACAAAAATATAGACAGTGTAATGTTTTCCTCTAAGCCCAAGATTTATTCTCGCATATTACCCCGTACAGTTATTACATTCTTTGGAAATGATTTGTTCGTGTAGACTGAACAAAGAAAAAAATGCTGTTCAGATGAAGCAGAAATATTAATTCGATTATCGACTTTAAAATTCGAAAATTCCTGCAAAAGTTCTTCTTTACAGCAGTGAGTGTACGGTCATGAAGGCTTACCAGACACTGAATTTTTTTACATGTTTTAAAGATTTAAAGAGATAATTGATGAGAATCGTTTTTCATTTCAGCTGACTAAGAATGCGACAAACTTTCCAATAGAAGAATTCCGTACAATGTTTCAGCACCTGAATGTCCTATCTTTTATATAGCTAAACTGTTCATCGATAAAATTCAACTAGTTTTTCAAATGCTTCAAATGAATGCTCGTAGGACCATTGAATCATTAGATGATAACTTATTGCTTTCACAACTCAGTATTTGATCTGACATTGAACTTTAAGATAGTGAACACTGAATTATGTGCTAGTATTTTGGCCTAAATATAGTATCTCTTTTGTAGAACGCCTTTATTCATTCTATCTATTTCCATATAAAGGCTGTATATCAACATATTCATTTGAGATCTGAAAGACATTAGACATGGAGCTATAAATAAAGTAAAAGTAAAATAATGGAGATGAAGTAAACGTCTTTAGAAAATAATGCGCAGATTCAAACATTAAAAAAAATCAAGGTGGAGGTCGTGAAAAAAAATAGATGGAGTTGATACACAGAAGATAATAAAATTAAAAGTGTAACAAGTAACAAAAATTAATAAATATTCAAAAATATCAGTTACATCATTTTTACTTTCATTGGCATAACTGATGATGGATATTGTTTTAAATTTACATATCTATATTCAAAAGTCATATCCATCATACTTAATATAAGCAGTGTTGTATAATGATTTCAGCCTTGCAGTTCAAGGCAAGAAGAATAGTTTTTTTAAGATGTGGGATGGTGGTAATTAAATAAAATGAGAAAAAAAAGTATATCTATCACTTATTTTTTTTAAATAAAAATTGTGTGTTTTGTCCCATCCGAAAAACTATACATACAAAATATTTCAAAATAATTCAAATCATTGGGTACTTCATAAAAAACAGAAATTTTAGAAACATCACGTGGCAGTGCTTCCAGAATTATTTAAAAATACGATATTTGGACATTTCTTTTTCTTCTGCTTCCTATAAAATCTGAAGTTGAAATAAATAGCTAAATAGAAATGAAATAAACAGTTTATCAGAAATGAAACAAATAGTTAATTAAAAGAAAAATTACAGGTTTTTCTACTTTAGATTTTGTATATCATCGCATTTCTCTTTTATATCACAATTTTTTTTATATTTAACATCTGTTATTATGATGTGAAATATAATTAATTATGACATTCATCATTCATTAATAAAAGTTTTCAAAGTCATACTTTAGTAATTTATTTTACTATCCCACGTATTCCCGTTTAAGGATAAGAAAATACTAAACTAAAAAATTCTGTTTTGTTTTATTTATGTTTTTTTTTTTAATATGGATGTGGTATGTTACTAAAATCTAACTAGTAAAACATTTCTCTAGAAAAACCCACGCATCTTATTTAATATTATTCCTTACTTTTTCTAAGAAAAAACGAAATTACTCGAAAGACTTTTTTTTTACTCGAAAGAACGCACACGAGTGTAAAAGATACTTTTTACAATGACAAAAAGAATGAATGCAGTTGCAAAGAGAATTGAATAATTAAATCATTCCGTCTGGCATTTCAGAATAATTCGACACTTTTGCTATTTCTGTTCCTTTGAGGGCAAAATCTATACATTCCAAAAAAAAAAAAAAAAAAAAAAAACCTCTTTATAAATAACATTTCTAATTAACAATGATTTGGTTGACTATATAAATACTCTAACCACTACATTTGTTTAATAAAAATATAAACTTTTTTTTGCATTTCATTTAAGTAGTAATGTTTCTTAAATGTTTTCCTTATCTTGTTGAATGAAATGAATATATTGAAACTACTGATTGCTATTTTTTCAATAAGATTTTCAATTACAAACATTTCTGAAATAATTGAAAAAAGAAAAGTTATTTTTATGGAATTCAAAACTTACAACTTTTACAACTTGTGTTTATTATAATTAAAAAAACGTTCAACAATAATAGAATATATATATTTCAGCATAATGTTTTTACACATTGAATATAAACCACTCAAAAGTTTGCTTTTAAATTTTTATTGTGGACATTTATTCATACTTAAAAATATTAGGTATATTATCAATTTGGAAATTACAATTTTATTTATTTCATTAAACTAAAAAAAAATATAATTAAATAATATTTTTATAGCTCATTTTAACTATCATTAATATTTCAGTAAATAAATTAATTTGTTATTTAATTGGTATTTTTTTAGAAATAAATCGAAAAGACGCGCAGAATTCAGAATGAATAATTATATATGCATCCAAATATGAATTAGTCATGTCAAAATATATCCAAAAGAAAAAATAGTAAAACTCTTTATCTTTCATACCATTTTGCATCAAAAAAATACAATGTATATACATTTTCTGAAATCTGAAAAAAAAAAATACCATTCAAAATGAGAAAAAGAAATTTATATATCCTTGGTTTCGGCTTACTATACAAAGGAGTTTGAAACGGGATAACATAGTAGATTTGACTATAGTTCCAAAATACAGACGACTTATAGGAACTTGATACTGGGAAAACATACCCAAACTGCATTTGAGCCGTATAGGGATGAGAAAAGAATATGTAGAGCTACAAAATTGCAATATTGAAAATATTTACTGAAAAATGATAAGCAACAAGATGAATATAATAAAAGCAGATCTTTCTTCAAGAAAACTGGTTGAAAATATATCATATCCAGAGTTTTAATCTTCACAAAATGTCTGCCATTCTCGTAAATAACGTTGATATACTCTGGAGATGGAGAAATTGTTACATACTTAATCAAGAATTGTATTATAATGTTGGTAACTTTCTTGCTGATAGTATGGAAGATTAGATTCCACTTCAGGCTTGGCGTAATTTAAAAGGCATTATCTCAAATAAACAAATAATGAGGCAATAGTTCTATATAGAATTCCAGCAGTATAAAATACGCTCATATTTTATTCTGCTGGAAAAATTACATTAAATATACTATACTATCTACATTTCACATACCGGAATCAGGAGGTATAGACAATGAGTTTTGAGCATGGTATAATTTATGTCATTTATAAGAATTAAAGAGCTTTTAAATGTTGGCGACATAGACAATAATATCCAATGGAATAATTGGCTATTTATCCTCTCACAATTCAGACTTGGTATAGAAAGCTTTAATCTAAAAGGTAAGCATAACATTCTAGACCCTGTGTAAAATTTGTAGATAAAATATTAATAGGCCTGTTTTTTTTCTCCAGAAATGGGATATCTTTCTATTATTACTTGATATAGAGATTTGTCTATTAATTGAGCTAGTGCAGGGGTTTCTAAAGATTTATACTTAAAATTTCATGGCTGCATATTGAAAATAAATTTTACTTCTCAGAACTCTCAAAGTTTTGGAAAATACAAGAATAGATACTTGTAAGTTCAGAGAAGCTCATATATTCGATTTTGAATTAGTAAATCTTCCATCATACATGAATAATGTCTGTTTTTTTTTCTCCAGAAATGGGATATCTTTCTATTATTACTTGATATAGAGATTTGTCTATTAATTGAGCTAGTGCAGGGGTTTCTAAAGATTTATACTTAAAATTTCATGGCTGCATATTGAAAATAAATTTTACTTCTCAGAACTCTCAAAGTTTTGGAAAATACAAGAATAGATACTTGTAAGTTCAGAGAAGCTCATATATTCGATTTTGAATTAGTAAATCTTCCATCATACATGAATAATGTCTGTTTTTTTTTCTCCAGAAATGGGATATCTTTCTATTATTACTTGATATAGAGATTTGTCTATTAATTGAGCTAGTGCAGGGGTTTCTAAAGATTTATACTTAAAATTTCATGGCTGCATATTGAAAATAAATTTTACTTCTCAGAACTCTCAAAGTTTTGGAAAATACAAGAATAGATACTTGTAAGTTCAGAGAAGCTCATATATTCCACTTTGAATCAGTAACTCTTCCATCATACATGGATAATGTGTTTTTTTTCCAGAAATGGGATATCTTTCTATTATTACTTTATATAGAGATCTGTCTATTAATTGAGCTAGTGTAGAGGTTTCTAAAGATTTATACTTAACATTTCATGACTATATATTGAAAATGTATATTACTTCTCAGAACTCTCAAAGTTTAGGAACATACAATGATAGATACTTGTAAGTTCAGAGAAACTCATATATTCGACTTTGAATTAGTAACTCTTCCATCATACATGGATAATTATTTTGTAAATTTGCTTATTAACAGAAAACATTATAGAAATCATCCTAATTTATTCATTTGTTTAAAACATTTAGAAATTTATCTGAAATATTTGCGATAGTAGTAATGTGATGAGAATAAATTATTCATATATTTCTTTTTTTTTAAGATTAAACATCAGAAATAAAGAAATTACTTTTTTAATTATTATTTTCTTCTGCCGTTACTAATTAGTGAATGAATTTATTTTAATTTTGAACACTGCATATTTTTTTTATAATTAAAGACAAATTGAAAATAATTTTGATTAAAAGTTAATAACTAATTTCATGATGTTTTAATTTTAATGATTGTGAGGTAATATTAATAAATATTTATTTTTTTGAAATGCTTTAAACATATTGCAAACGGAGTGCAATGAATCTAATGGCTAATTTAAATTAAAATTTTATCGACTAATTGGAAAAATGATAGTTATATAAAATTCTCATTTCGTATTACAACGAAAAAAATTCTATAAATCCTTTGAAGACTTTAGAATGTGCTATTACCATAGTAAACAAGTAATATTCTAAGAGTATGTATTTTTTCGACTTACTGATACACAAACATATAAATAAAGTGAAGAAACGTTCTATTCTATTTTATATTAATACCATTCTGAATTAATTTTATGAAAAGTTATATATTTACTCTAAAGAAAAAATATATTATTGAATATCTTGTGTAAATAATATATAGCTAATGAATCTATTCTTGATGATGATGATTATAAAATTTGTAATTGGATTTATATTAAGAAGTTACATAGCATTTTTATAAGTTTATATATTTAAACTGTGCCACTCTATATTTAAATATTTCCTATCGACATCCATACACTCTATGGGTTAATAGACCGGAATGAATACCATAATGTAATGTAAAATAAAATTAGACGGCCCTACACCAGTTTGATCAGTCAAAACAAATATCAGAAATGGATTTAGAAAAAAAAAGGGGGGGGGGAATCGAATTGTACGATAAAAGAAAGCAGTGCAATATTTTATTGATAAACTGTAAACATGTTTAAGATATATTTATTTATTCTAGATTCTCTCTATTACTTTTTTTAGATCTTCTTATTCTTTATTGAAAGATTGAATCAAGTTCCATGATATTCTACTCCGATGAGCTTAAAAAAGTGATATTTCTAACGGTGGTGCTGATACACAATAAAAAGTCTCTGATGCTTACTTTTCTATTCTGGAAATTGAAACAAGAGTAGTTTTCTAAAAAAGTAATCAGAAAAGGTCTCTGGGGAATTTTAAGGGACTCCAACGGTGCAGCAATATAATACTACTATTGTTTAGATGGAATATTTTTTTTCTAAGATGAGTTTTATATCCCAGGAGTACTCCGGATAGAAGAAACTAAACATTTGCAAAGCAAAGGCATAAATAAATTTCACGGAAGAATCGACAATAAATTAACCTTTTTTTTAGTTAAAATAGTATAATCTTTTATGATTTGTTTTATTTTCAGATTAAATTTCATAAGAAGTTTTAAATAATGAATATTATGTCGATTTTTTTTTTATTTTTCAATTAAAAACATTCAGGGGATAGGAACGATATATTTTATTACTGACTTCAGCATTATTTTATGTACAAGTAGCTTTAAATATTCATATCTTATTGCAAAATTATCTTTCACTTCTGTTTGAGTTGTTTTCCTTCAAAAAATATTTTATCGCTTTAATAAATGAGAATTAGTTCAATTGTTTCGTATTTTTTTAATTAAATAGTAGAAAGCTAATAATTAATATAAATGGATAGTTAAAAATAGCATTTGCCCTATATGAATTCATTGTTTCTGATAAGATTGCTGAACATTTATTCCTTTAAGATATTGAATTTATTTTTAAAAATATAATTATTAACGATTTTCCGAATACATCTGTTTAAATTGAATTAGAATGTATAGAATAAGCAAATAAAACGAAACAAAAGAAGGGTTTATACTGATAAGCCCGTTAATATTCATTTATATAAATTAATATACGTTCTATTGATAAGCAGTTTTTGAAATTTCGCATTAAGTTTCATCATAGCTAATCCTATGAGATTAAGCACATTGACGAATAAAAATAACTTTCTAAAATGATATTCATCCTCACTGAAATATTTAAACTAATGACTTATTCGTAGTGTTTTACTTTATGTAATATCAGGTTTAATATCTTTGGTTAAAAGAACAAGCTGAAGATTTCTTTTTTATATGTATGTAATAATGATATCTTAAAATTATGGGAGGAAAATTGAAATAAAGACATATAAAGGTGTTTCAAAAATAATTTGTCTTTTAAATTTTTAAAATTTCAGAATCATTTTTTGCCATTTTTGAGGGGAATTTTAAATACAAAATAATAATAATGATTTCAAAAAATTAAAATTTACGAAACATGAAGAAAAATACTGATGATATTAGAATCACATTTCGATTTCCAAGTACAAATATATATATAATTAAGTAAGGAATTCAGGGATTGAAATCAGCTTGAATGTTGATATAATCATACATTATACATACATGCATACATATAATTGCATATATCTATATGTATTACATACCTGATCGTACATATTAATTGCATGCCATTGTGAAACATAGTCAATTTTAGTCCCACACAAAAAAAAAACTATTAGAATACCATTTGTGGAGAGTAATTGCTGTCCTGATATTAATACAATAAAGAATTCCTTAAAAAAAAAAAAAAAACGAATTTTTTTTTTAAATTGAACTTAAACTAGTAGGCATATTTGTTCTGCTATAGAATCATAATGTCTTAACGAATATTATAAAAAAAAACTCCATTAGGAATTAGGCTTTTTCTTTATCATTTGGTTTCTAGATTTTTCTTATAAAAGCGTATTAAATGATTAATTTCTTGTTGCGAAGAATGAAAATAATTAAAAAATTCAAAAGCGATGCCCAGGAAGAATTAAATATTATAAGATTTTTCTTCGAATCTTGGGTTTCTAAATCCAGGATTGGCATTTCTAGAAAAGAAAAGATGCCTCGGAAAAGAAAAGAAAAAAAAAACTGAAAGTACTATGAAGAAATTGAAGGTATTCATGAAAAATTCTGAACAGAATAGCACACATTTGTAATTAAAATACAACATATATACAAAAGAACAGCTAAACGGGAAAATCTGAAATTAGTACGTATTTCAGTATTAATATATGTTTAAAAAATATGTTCTTGGATGAAGAGGTAAAGAAAACTTATGATGATTTGAAAAAAGAAACTGTCCATTTAAATTTCAATGAATATAAAAAATATACATACTATTCAACTCATTAGACATTTTGTTATCTAAAAGGCATCCATTAATGATGATTTTCTTTTGAATTATGATAAAATAATTGAAAATTCAATGAAATATCATAAAATATATGTGGCTAAGACATGAAAGTAACAGCAATCTGATTCCTGAGAAAACAGTTATATTTTCTTTTTGCAGATGTAAATAAAAGCAGAAAGTGAATGATTGAAAAAGAGAAGAAAGACAAACAAAAACACTGAAGAAAATGGATTTGTTTCAGTATATTGAGGAAAAAAGATTTGAGGATCATCTTTTTATCTGTTGAACATAGATAGTCTAGTTTCTCTCCTATTTTATGAGTTTCTCGAATAAAAGTTCTATTCCTTTCTCTCGTTGAATCTTCATCGTAATATTTTTTTATCAGTTACGAATGTAATGGTGTCTTAATCTAGTTTCTTAAAACGATACATTATTAAATTATATATAAAATTTATAAATGTTCTTGAGAACATTAAGATAGTTTTCCAGTAGACATTTAAATTGGAATTAAAATATGATATTTTGTATATACTATTTGATTTAGACTTATATTTGAAAGCTTTTGTACTTTATTTTTAACCATATATAATATCCAATATTTTGGTATGTCGAAGACCAATTATGTGTACAAGATGTTTTCAATTATTTTTCTCGAAAATTGTGGAACTAAGACATTGGCAAGGAAATGAATACATAGATGTTTGCCAAATATTGTCAATATGTTGGTTTCACTTTAGGGATCTAACTAACACGAAGCTATATTTTATCAAATATTGTACATATCATAGCGAATTTTGCAACTCCATTCCATTTCTTTAAGCATATAAAGAACAAAATGTTTTGATATGTATTCTTCTAAAGTCTAAATGAAAGCTCATTCACATCACTATTATATAATACAAATAATAAATCGGCTGGTTAGGAAATAGTACAATTTGTATTTGACCTCAGCTAATTTTCTTATGGATAAATCATTATTTATAATTCCACAACAAAGTATTTTTAAGAACGGATTTTGATAGACATTGAAACTGCAATATTTTAAAGTCTTACTTGTGTTTTATTATATACATGAAATTTCTTAACAGAAACAACACCCACAACATCACGATATCATTCAAAGCTCAATTGTCTATTTATGTGTGGTAATTAAGCTTCGAACTTTTATTCCGCATGTAAATGGTGAATATAGCAATCCAAATCTTTCTTTATCGTTAAACAATAGAAAATGTTACGTGATTAAATATTTGATAGAACAGTGGAAACTATTTGGATTTTATTGAGAAAATCAAATGGATTATTGAAATTTATGCAAAAAAAATCTCAGGAAATATTTGTTTCATAATTGATATTATCAAAAGTTTTATCTTTTCTTAAAAAAAATAATAAATGCATTTTCAGAAAAGACATATTCAATGGTACAGATTTTTATTCTCGAAATTTTTAATTAAATTTGGTAACTGTAGGTAAATTGATATATAGCGTCTTTAGAACACCATCAGACAGAAGTATATTTTCATCTATTATTATTAGAAATAGAAATATGATATTGCTATTCTCAAAGAACTCAAGTTTAAAATTTTATTTCGCAAATCTGATATGAATGACCTGCCAAAGATGATTCCTCAAAATATCATAAAAGATGATGATGTCTTATATTAAAAAGTATATGGATTTATTTTTATTACAATAACGTCATCGAAAAAGTATAAGTAGAAACAAAATACGAATTATATAATAATTCACGAAATTCTTTTATGGGCTCGTCCATATTTGACAAATAAATTACTTACAGAAAATATTTATATGAAAGGGTAAAAGATTTCTCTCGAAGATGAAAGCCAAACAAAGAAAGAGAATGCTGATCATTCAGAAATGGAAAAATAAGCCATTTCTGACTGAGTAGATTTAGTTCTTCAAAAACATCAGTAAATCCTATCCTTCCTCATAGATTACTCACTTTCTTTGGAGTAATCTTTCGGAATGCTCATTTGTTGATTCCGTTATCGGTTTCTTATCTCAACACATTCTATGATTTTTCCAATCAAAGGAGAAGTTATCTTTGTTTTCTTTGGTTGAGTTCGTCTCGATTTTGAGAGCAAATTATTATTTTGTCTGACTAAAATCAATACGGTTCTTTCATTCTGAATTTGTTGAAGTTGAGTAATAACGAATACTGATTTCTGTTTACTGATAATAAATTTTTTCTAAAGTTTCATTGTTTTATGATCTTAACAATTTGAAACCATAAATTCATCTCAACAATTTACTTTTTTAGAGAAACTTTTCAAAAAGAGTCAAAGAGCTTTTTCAATTATGTTCATATGTTAATATTCTGCACGCGGCTGATTTAAAACTTTTCATTTTAATATGTAATGATTAATAGTGAATCATAATTAAAAAAACACATTAAGGGATATAAAAATTGTTCCTTAAATAGGAAAAGAAAAATTTTATTTGTAAAGATAAAACTTCACAAATCACTTCAAAAATTTTGAGAAATACAAAAAAAGTATTTAAATGTAAACCGTATTCTTAACACTCTCAAAAACACAATGGCTTTTATTTGATTTCCTATTTACAAAGTGCTCCAAATCAAATCAATTTAATTTGAGAGCTACTAGTATTCCAAGACGAAAACAGTCTTATTTAAGATGCTAAGAAATCAATTAAAGTGTCAACTTTTTTTGAAATAGAAAAATAAAGTTATTTCTTTTGCATTACAATACTTGAAGAAAGATACTTAAAAGAATTGTTCAGTACAAAGTAACTTAGATATTGATAAAAAGAATTCTGAAATATCTTTTATTTTTACTTGAACTATACTCGAGTATATTGTTTCAATAAATGGATGCTAAGATCGTAGCAAAGATAAAATAAACAGAAAAATCCAATGAAACAGAAAGACTAAAGAAAAAAATACTGAAAATTTGTGAATTTTGTAAAATAAAAGACAAATACATGGTACACCATTTATACATATCTTATACTTAATACAACTGCTTTAGAATTAATAAATTTTTTCATAGCCATATTGTCCTTCCCTGATATGAATGAGAATTAAAAAGGCTACTTCTAAAAACAAGAAAAATTATTTCAGGAAATTAATAATTAATATTTGCTAAATCGTGGTTTCCTGCTGGCGTGATCTCAAATCTCAGGGTGAAAATTTTACACAATATTTAACTCTTATGTTTCGCAAAGATTTATATTATATTGATGTTGAAAGGATGAAAACACTATGATTCTCAAACTAGCCGAGAAGTTTGGCGACTTAAACTAAAATAAAGGAAGATAAACAAATGTGAAGAATTAGAGTGATAACTGTATTTGGGGCCGATATCTATAGGTAATTCTAGAAATTGTCATTAACTAATATGATTGAAAATTAAGAAGGTTACTTCTAAAAACCAGAAAATTTATTTCAGGGAAATAATAATTAATATTTGCTAAATTAAATAGTGCTGTTCTGCTGGCATGACATCATATCTCAGGGTGAAAGTTTTACACAATATTTGACTCGTACGTTTGGCAAAGATTTATATTATATTGTCATCAATATTTGGCAAAATAATACTTTCTGATGACAGATCCCATGTTTCCCGTATCCAGCTCTAGATCTGGAGCCAATAATTCGCTATTATATTCCGCTATTATGTATATTATTACGTTGTTACTGTCGATATTAATTCCTCTTCCTAGCCGCAGCTGGCAGTGCATTCCCGTTGCCTTGAAAGTTATGCAGAAAAGATTTCATGTTTGCGTAGCACCCATGATTAATAGACGTTCACGAGGTGTGTGAGCGATCAGTAGCTCGCGAGGAAAATCAGAGCAAATTTATTTTAATGATCAAGAGGAAATCCCGTGAGTTTTTTGTAAAATTAGAAGTTTACGAAGAAAATAATTTTTATTGTCTTGAAGAAATATTCGTAACCATGATATGGAATTGTTTATTGAAATTGTATATAAATAAGGAGTGTCTCGATGTGGATAAAGGGATGACTAATCAAGAAAACTGTTTTCTGATTTTTCTTGCGTAGAATCTACTATATTTCTTTTCAAATAGGAGCCCAGGATATGTGCTCACGGACATTGCAGTAATACTTCTGCATAAAGACAATTTTACTTAAACACTGCCTTTGCTAAAGTTGTGGGATAACAAAAATACTCAGCATATAATGATATCTTTGAGCGTTTACGGAACAGGTCTCCGGTTCTGCTTGGATAATAGTCTCAAAAAAAGTTTGATCCGATGATAAAATCTGTTGTAAAACCACACCAAACAGTTACTTTTCGAGAATGGAGTGGGATTTCTTGAAATGCATGGGGTTGTTCAGATGCCGAAATTCGAGAATTTTGAGTATTAACAGTCCCATTCAAATAAAAATGGGCCTCATCACTTCAGAGAATTGTCCAAGGCTAAGATTCGTCGACCTCCATCCTGGCAAAAAATGTCAAAGCAAAGGTAAATCGAAGATTATAATCTGTAGGTTTTAATTCATGCAAAAAAAACTAATTTTATATGGATAAAATTGAAGAATTTTTCTTAAAACTTTCCACACTGTTGAAATACTAACATCCAGTTGTCAGGCAACTCCACGTGTGCTGCCATTATCAGCAGTGCTCGTCTGATTTCTTCCAACGATTGTAGTCGCAACATCAGGGGTCGTATCCTCCGGTACCAGTTTCCGTCCTCTACCAGGCGAAGTTGCGAGAGTTGCTGTTTTTTATTCCATTTTTTTTAAAATTATTTCTTTTACTGCATTAATTGATAGAGGTCCTTTACGTAAATTTCTTAGACTTTTAAATTTGCGAAGAGAGGCCGCTGAATTGGATTGATTAAAATAAAAGAACTTCACAAGTAATGCACGCTGTGCCAAAGTGAGACATATTTTACAAATCAACTGATACTTGAAATGATTGTCAATGTCCCGCTTCTTTTTTATAACTCAAAATACTGGTATTGGTGTAGACTACGTAATCGGGATTTCCCCCCATGTTTTATGCAAAACCTTAGCTGTCTTAAAATGTAAAGAGCCACATTTTCCCCTATCGGCAACTTTTGAAACTAATTTTTTTTCGCGGATTCCTCTTTCCCATGTCGTCAATAGTCCCCGGACAAAATTTGGTGGCTTTGCGGCTGATAGTTCAAGCTACAGAGGTCTCTAAGAACTGTCAGTTTAAAAAAAAAACACCCTTTATATTTCAAAATTGCATAAATTTGCTATTTAATTTAAATTCTAACAAAGATAATTAAATGCCATACTGTATTATACATTTTAAAAAGTAAGCATTCTTTATTCTATGGAAAAAGGAAATGCTCTTTGATCAAATACATTTTTATGGAACCAAAACTTCGAAACAAATATTGCTTAAGAAATAAGGAATGATGTTTTAAAATGTTGAATAACTAAAAAATATATTATGCAATGGAATGTTTTTTTTTTTTTGTTAAAAAATTGCTAAAATATAATACATTTGTATATATTAAGTTGACTCATATATTGAAAAAATAATCTTAAAGACTCTAAATAAATTTTATTCTTTATTTTAAATTTAAGATTCCGTTCCAGATTTAGGTAATCTTATGAACTTTGCCCAAATAAAAAATTATTAATAGTAAAATAATGTTGCAACAGACAAAACATAAGATTTCATGAAGTCAGTAAATAACTACTTACTAGCATGATAATATAGATCAATTTTTTAATTCATATTTTACCTCTGATGTATGATTTATAGTTAATAGCCTGAAATATTTGTTTTGTGTTTCTGATTGACCGTAATAAATGACCGTAATATTTTGTGAAATATTGCTTAAAATAAAATAATTTGGCTTTTATTTTTCAAAAACATATTACATAAATTATATATTTTTTTTATAATAATGATATTTTTTGTAAATATTCTTTAATGGTAATATTAAAGAATTATACATTGCATTTTAAACGTGCATGCTTATAATATGATTACTTGCAATTTTAAATGTTATTAATTTGCATACTATTTTTAAAATGCTTAAAATAGCCATCTGCATTTCAGCATTTAAACTATTTTATTTTTTTGTGGATTTCTGTTTCCTCACTCTGTACTTTCCGGATTTGTTTTGAGTTTGCTTATTTTGCGTGTAGATTACCATTTGAATTTGTAGTTAATTCTTGTTTCATAACTATGAGAATTTAAAATTTTAATAATTTAATTAATATTGAAAAATAATTTAAGTCGATATTGAGTTTCAAAGACCTTTTAAAGCTTTTTTCAGAACTTTCTTCTTTTTTGGTAAAATTCCTTATATTTAATAGTAAGCTAGTATTGTTGCTTTTCACAGTAAATTTTTTATTATTTATAAGCAGTCTCAATTAACTTGAATTGTTAATTCAAACTAAATGTTGAAAATATTTGGTAATTGTGTTAGCTTTAACTAAGTATTTGTGAAGAATATTTAATATTAATACCACAAGAAAATGTGAGCGAAAAAATTGATTAAAAATTTCATCATCAAAAATTTTAAAAATTTAATTGTCAATTGATCATTACTAAAATTTATTTTAATTTTCATGCAATAAATGTCATCCGGTTGTGATATTTTTAGAAAACTTTATATCTCAATGCTAAAAAGTAGAAAATTATTGAAATAAAAATACCAGTTTTTCGAGAGGAAAAGTTCTATATAATCAAATTCTAAAGTTTAGAAGCTTGACTTCTGAATCATTTCGAAGATTCAGTTCTTAAATTCTAATTCCTGCGCTGCACAGAATCATTTACCATAAGGTGTTATAAATGTCTCGAGCTTAATGCTATTAGCAATACTGCATGTAAAACATTTTATTATATGTGTGGTAAAGATAATTTATTTTCAATATCTGTTTATATAAGAATGCTTTATATACAAAATTATTGCTATTTTCGCTGTTTTATGTCATTTGGAAGGCGTATTATAATCCTACTTTGAATGGCGCATTGGATGGTTTATTCCAGGATGCTATATTATATATATATATATATATATATATATATATATATATATATATATATTGTTAGGAGTCTGTAATATTGTTTTCCTGTTCATTTCATCTCGTAGTTAGAAAGAAAAAAAATTATAGATATTCTTAATTGATGTTGAAAGGATGAAAACTCTACAATTCTCAAACTTGGCGAGAAGTTTGGCGACTTTAACTAAAATAAGGGAGGATATACAAATGTGAAGAGTTAGGGAGATAACTGTATTTGAAGCCGATATCTATCAGTCATTCTAGAAATTGTCATTCCTAGGAGCCTTTAGCTGGCGAAATGCTCACACGATATTTAATTCTTTCTTTGTAGTGTTATCACATTGCGAGAGTTCAGACTGCTATTACTGTATTGTAGCTGTCCTAAAAATAATATTTATTGCCTGTTTGTTTTTAATTACTACAAGTGCCGCCTTCGTGTACGCTTTGGATGTCTCTTTCTCTAATTATGTCGTGTTTTCTTGTGAAATAAAGTGTTGCTATCCGTTATTGAGTTTATTGGATTTCTTGAACCATACAGTCATCAGAAATCATACAGTCACTCATTTATATACTCATTCAGACCATACACCATCACTCAAGTTGTATACTCAGTGATCATATGGTGTATACTCAGAGACCATACATTATACGTTCGTTGATATAGATTTTCATAACTTTATTAAAATTAAAAAAATACTCTAATGCCATTGAAAAGATAATAATCATTGATGATGGGCTTATAGTAAATATCTTTTAAAGATTCACAAATGTTATCGTAAATGCTGAGCCTTTCTGTTATGTAACCTTCTTCTGCTACATTTTAACTGCTGGAACAATTTTATATATTATATAATGATTTATGTTGTTTCTGCATGAAAAATAGTTTTTTTTTTACTGTCCGGTGAACGGGATTCCTTCAAATCATACATTTCTTGATGTCAAAGACATTCCTTACTTACTTTAAACCATTTATTATGGAGCTATTATTACAAGTTGAAAGCATTTTTTTCCCTTAAAATATTATTTTTTGACAATAATAAATCGAATTTTTGGAGTTCTAGATCTCTTGTTAAAAAGATAAAAGATTAGTTTCCTTCCTTCTAGTTTCAGTTTAAAGGAAACTAAGGCAACTTATTAAAATTGAATGATTTTATTCTTGCAGTTTAGAATTTTATCTTGAAAGAAGATTGAACAATCTTTAGACTATTATCATCTATTTCTATGCATAAATAATAGCATTATTTACATCTCAATGTGGAATATTGAGCCTTTTTATTCGATTATTCCAAAATTTAATTTTCTAATTTCCTTCTTCTTTCGATAATAATAGATAAATGAAGATGTTTAAGCATAATATCTCGCTGTATAACGAAATATTTGATTTATTATAATATTTCGAAATGCCTAAATATTTTCTAGTTTAGATAGCCAATTTTTCTGGTTTTAACGCACCAATAGTAAATATGGGATAAAGCAAGTACTACTTGGAAAAATTTGAGGAGTCAGAAAAATTCATTAGATAAAAACATTGAAATTTTCCAGTTTCAATGAGATAGTTCATGAGGGATGAAACGGATATTTCCTTAATGGACAGTATCCACCGGGCAAGAATGAGACAATAATATTAATCTCAGCCTTAACGACTTCCAATTAAAAATTAGAAATTAAAAATTCTTGGGAAACGCAAAAAATTCTTGGGAAGACTTGGGCAGTTGGAACTAAATTAAATTTACAAATATATTATCGAGAAAAAATATTACTAAATTCAACAAAACGCTAGCCTAAATCGTATGTTAGTAAAGTTTAATAATACATGCGTCTAAATTAAGGCAAAATATACGCAATAAAAGTAGGTTTAAAATCTAATAAGCTAGTGAGGTCATAAAATGTATGAACAAGGTGAATGGAGCAAATAGTGCAGTTACAGTGCAGAATATATCATTAAAACCATCGCATGAAAGCTTTGAAGAGCAAATACAGTTAACTGGAAACACAAATGTATCTTAAAAAGGTGTTGCCATATGAGAATGAGAAACAATGAGAGTATAAAGTGGAAGACTGTGATTAACAAGTTAGGAAGTCTCTGGGGTTTCATAAAATCTTTAATGCATGAAGTGAGAGCAATTTGAGAACTTATTTAGCACAAGTAGAGAGTGACATATTGATAAAGAAGTACGAATGTAAATATTACATCATAGTCATAACTCAAACAGATAAGGAACAGATCTGCTACATTCTATTTAATCTAAATGGTTAAGCAGCACTTCTGCATTTCAAGTTGCCATATACTTATAATACTGATTTGCTCTAGAAGCCTTTACAGTTGCTTGCAATAGAAATATTAATGGATTTAGTAATAATAAAATATACATCTTTTCAATATATGTATTGATATGAGATATACCTGTTGTTGTTGTTACTTATGGCACTTTACAAGCCCGTTGACAGATCTGTCAGCGATTTAAGCCGAGTGAGCGTCTCTTGTTCTTTCAGTAGCGCCACCTAGGGGCAAGAGTAGCTGTTTCATGCGTCACATTCGCTTGCACAACCCCTTTTTACCGGAGGACACATTCACACACTTCACAGATAGAACACAGAAGAAGAACAACCATGCCCGACTGGGACTCGAACACGGGATGCCCAGATCACGGGGAAGACGCGCTACCCCTATGCTAGGACGACGGCTAAGACATACTTACATTCTGTTAATTGGAGATTCATTAAATATAATCTCATTTGCAAACTTTGGCATTTTAAAAAAGGAAATCTGAGGCTATGCAAAAAGCTGTGAGATCATTGTAGAATAATTTTACAGATGCCTTATTTTTAATTTTAAAATGATTTATTTTATTTTATGATAATCATAAAGAAAGTTATTTGCACAATTTCTGTAAAAGGTATAGTTTTAATAAGCGCAACAATTATCAAACTTTTTTTTTTAAATTCAGAGTAACAAGTGAGAAAAAGCATTTATATCTAAAACAAGAAATGTTTGTGAAATTGACAATGTATATTGTTATCATTGTTGAAAATGTATATTGTTATCATTGTTGAAAATGTATATTGTTATAATTGCTGTTCCATTTTCCTAATATTTTATATTTTTTCTATTTGTTTTCCCTTTCTACAAAAGACAAATGAGAAGCAAAGAAAACAAAAGGAAACAACAAACAAAGAAAAGACAATAATTACACTTTTTCAAAGGAATAGAAACGAACTGTTAAATTTAATTATTTTAAAAAACGAAATTCTTTTAAAATAACAATTAATTATATACTATTATTCGTCCCGGACATAGTAATTTCATGATAACAATAAGCTAGTCGAGTCAGGAAAATGTCCAATAAAAGTAATTTTTCAACTATTTTCCTTTCACAAGAATACTTCGTTAACTCACGACATCTTGAATAAAAAAAAGCATACTCTTGCTTGTATTAGAAGATTACTTCGATTTAAAATTTATGTCACTACAAATTAGTCATTAGTTAGTTAAAACACTAGTATAATATATTATAGTACTAGGCATACATATGTTTATGTTCGTCCTTTTGTATTATATCTTTTGCTTTTTGTGGATATCTGCTATTTGTGATGCCATAAGTTTGTTCCCATGAAATTTTGTTAAATTTATGTTTTTTAATTTTATGCACTTATGAATATCTTCATCTATTAAATAAATTTTGATATTGTATATATTTATACTTCTGTAATCAATCTTATCAGAATTCTACTACACAAAGAAAATAATATATGATATGTTGTATAAATTTAATTTCATTATCATTTGGAAAATTAGTGTACTAGTTTAAGAATCATGTCTTTTTAGAATCATTGATTTAAATTGGGAATTATAAAAACTGTTTTTGATAAACTGAATAAAAATATAGCTAGTCAAAATTAATTTGTTTTTAACAAAAGGAAAAATTATTTTAATTTTGAAATGACCTTATCGCCACTCTGAGGTAATAAATTAAAAATAAAAACACAGAATACTATGAAATACGCACATAAGTGTCAGAGAATATGTCGTAGCTGTCAAGAATTTTTCCTACTTGTAAGAACCTTATATAAAGAAAATATATGCTGAATGCCTATTTCTTGGAACATGTTTTCGCTTAAAAATAAATTTCTATCATTCGAATCATAGATATAAAGAAAACAGTGCAGGATAATTTTTTAATTTATTGGAATAGGTTTTTTTCTCTTTTAAAGAAATGCATTTTTATCATATATGCAAGTAATGTAATTACTACAAAAATTCCTTAAAAAATCCCTGTCTTTTTCATGTACCTGATAATATAAATAATTTCACAATTTTGATCAATATTTGATGCGTTTGAACCTTTGCAGAATGTTTATTTTTCATATAACCTAAAGTCAAAGTAAATGTTATATCTCTTGTAATATTTCATTTTAAAGAACACGTAACATGCGCAATAAATTCAATATATAATTAAGAAGTTTTCTTTTTCCAGCTATGTTATCCTAAGAATATGTTTGTAACTACAAGGACACTTGTTCATTATAAACAACGAAAACACATTTTTATAAGACAATTTTTTCTTATATTTTGGTCATAAATAATTGTAGTAAAAACTTGTTTTCCTTTTTTTAAAAGTAACTGCTCATGTCATCTTCCTGAATTATGAACATAATTTGTAATAACATTGTTTCGTTTGCGTCTTTTGGTTGAAAAAAAATCGTTAATATTTGCTCTCAGAATAAAATCAAGATGGCATTATTACAGCTCAAACGGAGAGTGATAAGCTAACAGATTAAGAATAGTTCGGATATAAAAGATTATGTATTCTACATGGCATTGTAGTAAATCAAAATTAAAATAAGATAAAAGACATATATAATATAAATGAAATCACCCCCATAAAAGGTACAGTAAATTGGACCAAAGACACTCACTAATATCTAAAATTAATAAGAAGTAATAGATCAATAACAATTTAAAATAATAGTATGTGTCAATTAAATATATTTTGTTTGTTTGTTTGCTTGTTTCTTATGGCACTTGCCACTGACAAGCCCGCTGTTACGAAGACAGCGATTTAAGCCTGAGGGGGACGTCTCTTATTTTTTATAGCAGCGCCAACTACGGCCAAGAGTACGACTTTGCTACTCACGCATCACTCATTCGCTTGCACAACCCCTTTTTACAGGAGAGCACATTCACACATCTCACAGATAGAACAACAGAAGAACAACCATGCCCAAACCGGGACTCGAACCCGGGACGCCCAGATCACGGGGAAGACGCGCTACCCCTATGCCAGGACGCCGGCAAATATATTTTAATATTAATAAATTAAATAAAAAAAAGGAAAATTATAATAAATAGATATAATGAAAAGAATTTTGTAAATCTAAAACAGAGACTAAATAGAACTAATATGACTCCAACTTTTCCGAAGTCTTTTTCCAATTTCAAAATATTAAGAAGAAATAAATTTAAATAATTAAGCATTTTCTAATATTCCTCTTTATTGCTTTTTCGAAATTAAGGATTATTAATGTATTCATTAAGTAATTCATTAAGTGAAAATTAATGTATTCATTAAGTCAAAATTGATGTATTCATTAAGTCAAAAATAATATATATAAATGCACATAAAATATGAGTCTCAAACTGCATAAAAGCATTTTAAATATACAAGAATATTTTACTCCAAATTCTATTAAAAAATGTTTGCAAAATTTCTATGCATTATGTTTATAAGTCACTGCCAATTAAATGGCTAAATGTCTCTTAGAGCAAAATTCTGTATTCGCGATATTTAATTCCAAGCTTTTGAAATAGCGTTTACAGTTATTTTTGTAAGAGAATAAGAGCTTTTCTTAACATGTTATGCACTGAGTTGTGAATAAGGCTTTCTTTTCCGCCCACACAGCTTGGAGATAACTGAATTTCTTTACTTGCAAACTAAAACTTCACTTCCGTTCTTAAGAAGATGTTATACAAAATGCTACAATAGGCATTTTAATATGAAAGTACTGCTTAGCACTTTTCTTAAATTCTAGTTTTATTTTTATTGTAAGTTGATGTAAGCGTTCCTTGAAGATAATAAGTTAGAAAAATAAACGCTTTTTTTCATTGTAATATTTTTTACGCTCTTTAGAGTTGAAAACAAGGGAGTTCTTGATTCTGATATTTTTCTTCATGGAAGGATGTACCCTGTATTTTAAATGCTATTTTCAGATGCCAATTTTGGGACACCCACGCACAGAGATTTCTCAATTTACCATGGTATTAAATTTTGATTGCCGCTTACGCTACATAAAATACTGAGTCACAAGGATTCAAATATCACTTTTATATCTTTGGGTAAATGTAATTAATGGGGTGATTATGTATAAATTAATTATAATTAACAGGTGATTTGAATAATCACCGGTAACTAAACATAATAACCAGTTTATTAGCTTTACCGTAACATCTCTCTCTATATATACATATATGTGTGTGTGTATGTGTGTGCGTGTTAAAACTCAATAAACCTCAAAAATATTTGTGCACACTTTAAATTTACACATTTTTTTAGAATTTGTCGAGAAAGGCTGGATATATTATTACTTTATATTTCAATAAGGAAAAAAATATGAGTTGACATTTTACTGCGGATATTCGGGCATCAGGGCATTTATGGGACAAACCAAAAACTGATCATAAAGAAAATGATTTTGGCTCCTTCTTTTTCAGAGAAAAACTATTAATAATTTGAAATTTCAAACAAAAACCTTATTTCTAGTCAGCAATATGTATATATATATATATATATATATATATATATATATATAGAGAGAGAGAGAGAGAGAGAGAAAGAGAGAGAGAGAGAGAGAGAGAGACAGAGAGACAGAGAGAGAGACAGAGAGAGATACAACATAATTTTGGTGATGTGCGGCCGAAAAAAGGAAACGTTTGAAATTTAGCTTCAATTTATTTCACCATGAGAGTCATAATGTATACAAGAGAAGAAGCGCCGATAAAATGACGTTTATTTACATTCCGATTTTTTTTTCCTTTGGTGATTTTACTATGAGATTTCTATAGGTATTTCGTTGCCAAGTATCAATTTAGGCCAGGGAATCTTAGGTATTTTTGAAAAGTGTGTTTGAGTTTTATGTATTTTTTCCCCTTTCCTCGGAGAGTAAGAAAATAAAAAAGACATCAGTTTTCTAAAGCGCGTATTAGAACTAATTAAAAGGGTGGAATTGTATCAGGAAATAAAAGAATATATCAAAATGAAGTTAACATGGGGTAATTTAAGATAAAATTAAGAAATTAATTAAGATTTAAAAAACATCATCACACATACACACGCAGAGAGAGAGAAAACAATGCAAAAAAAATGTCCAATTAAATTGTAAATCAAGTGAAATAATGTAAGAGTGTTGACGCTTGTGCAAATAATAATTGCTAAAATAGTAAAACTTTTTGGAATTTATGATATCTGTCTAAATTACTATATCAATAGTACATAATTCATAAGGTCAATTGCATTCAGTATATTTCTAATCTTTTATAGAATTCAATTCAATTATACACAGATTCAAAAATATGTTATTTATGTTAAGCCCCTCTTCATTTAATTTTTCTTAGACATCAATTGATTTCAGGTCACTGCAATGTCGACGCCTGTCTCAATCTTAATGGTAATGAAGTGAAATATCTATACAAATGTTCTTATGTATATGGTTCTGAATGATGAAAGAAAAAAAAATCTATTTCGTGTATACGAAGTTAAACGTTTTACTAAAAGTGATCATTACCCTGCGATTATTTAAATTTTGATAGAATATTTTATCACATTCTCGGAAAACTTTGTAGGATTTCGCTTGAAAATTCCATATTTTGTATAGAGCTAATTTGTTTAAAAAATTATAGAATTAAAAAAAATGATATTTTTTCTAACATACTTAACATTTATATGAATTTCTATAAATATTTCACACGGCGAATAAAAATATTATTGAAAGTTTCAAATTCTTATTTGCTTTCTCAAAAATTGGGGAGAGGGGTCGTTTAATTCTTCGTCAGTTTCTGACCGAACTCCAAAAATGACTGTACTTCAATGTAATGGAAAAATATATTTAAATTCTCTAAACGTGAATTCAAGAATACTTACTTTCTTTTACTTATTGGAAATTCTATGGCAGTTAGTTTAGCATTTCTGAAGAAATTCATAAAAATATGTGAGTTGCACATTATGGGATCACATAGTTTGTTTATAAATTTTCACATATACTTATCATAACTAGATTATATATATATATATATATATATATATATATATATATATATATATATATATATATATATATATATATGAATAATTTTGTTATAAATTTATTATATATAATAAATTTGGATTTTGATGTGAGCCATATTCTTCTGTACAGTTTTCAGCATAACTATTCAACAGTTTGTTCTTATCCTCATTTTGTAAAGCTTTATACAGTTTCCTCGCTTCCTGAATTTAAATTGTAAAAGAATAAATAGAGGTCGTTCGAAAATCGTTTTTTATTTAAGATGATGCACCAGACAACTATATTCTTTTACTTTGGTGGTAACTTTTTTTTTCAAGATTGTACGAGTTCTAACTATTGTATTTTAATTTTTTGAAAAGAACTCCTCTGTATGTGCTATTTGATTTTTTTTATTGGATAGATTGTTTTTAATTTTTCACAGCTCCTTAGCAAATGTTTTACTTTATATTTAGCTGAGTTAATAAACTGAGCAAAGTGGATTTATTTTTTAAAAATTTTCTAGTGATTCAGACATTTGAATGTAATCCAATTATTATTTTGGTCAAAAATAATTTCCTCAATGTAAATTTGGTGAAGCATATGCAACAAATAGCCATTTTTTAGCATAAGATTTTAGGGATTCTTTTTATATGTTCCATTTCATTATTATTAAAATTTACTCAACAAAAAAATAAAGCTTTGCGCTATTGCATTTATATTTATTTTAAAGCTTTACCCCCATTGTATTTGCATAAATGAAATAAGTCTCAAAATATAATAGTAGAAGAGAAGAAATATGCTTTCGACTTTTAATCAAGTATTAATTAGACCATTAAAGGAATTAATTAAGTAAGTCAGCCAGTCTAGAATATATACATTTTTTTTAGTTTGGTGCATTGTTAATATGCATAATTCTTTAAATTCAAACATATTTATAAATTGTTATTGAAATGAGTCTATAAAATTATCATAAATATTGTGATTTGAGAATTATCAAAATATGAGAAAAAATATTTGAATAAAATTTCAATATTTTTTCAATATTTGAAGACAGATTTATTATCAGAGTATTTATAGACAGCAATATAACATTTATTTTGCATGTTTATTGTAGGATAGTTTTGTCCCTGAAGAGAAATAATTTAGACAAGTTAAGTGAAAACAGGCGCATTAAAAGTAATCTTATTTAGTTTCAACTCTAGGTATATAATATAATTTACTTTTAGTTTTTCCTGTTGTCTAGACATAACTCCGTTGGGTGCAACTATTTGAAACAAGTTTAAAATATTTGAGTGCTTTTCGGAGAGAAAGCGTCTACATGTAAGAACCAAAATAAATATTCAGATTTTTAATATCCATTATAATAATACTGTGATTGAATTTCATGAAATGTATCTAAGATTTCAATTGCAGTCATTTACATTTTTTGAAAATATTTTTTTCTGAATATATTTTACTGCAGTTTTTGTTATTAAAAAATACAAGGAGATATGCTATTTCTTTTACAATTAAAAAATACAAGGAGATATGCTGTTTCCTTTATAATTAAAAAATATACGAATATACATATTAGAAAATGTTATCATGTACTAAAGAAATTTTTTTTAACATATCTTTAATGATGACACTCAAAATTTAATTACAGTAATAATAGATGTTTATGACAAATATGTAAATTAATATCTTATTTTAAATTGTCTAGTGCTTTCAACAGGGCGAAATAGAATTAACTATAAAAATATGGTTTGTATGGTAAGAGAAAACAAATTGCTTTACTGAGTTTAGAATGCTCATTGCTTTCATAAAATCAGTTAGAATTATCATTTAAAACTAAATTCCCTAGCTAGGAATCATAGTAAGCTAGCATAGTCTAGCTAGGAGTCATCATGAGTAGGTTGAGTAAATTAAGCAATTTCTTTGAAATTTTTAAAAAAGTAAGAAACAAAAACATATGCATTTCCTGCTCTTCCTAAAATAAAAATACGTTTTATAATTTTATCATAATTAAAGATTTTAGTTTCTTCTGGCAATTACTTAAGTTTATTTACTATTCATTGAAATTAGTAAAAGTCGAAACGAAGTACAAATTCATTTCATTTTTGTATATATATTTATAGATTTTATATCTAACATTCTTTTTAAATATCTTCTTAAATAAAAATTTCTTTCTTACATTTCACGAAAGATATTGGCTCCTAAAGTCATTCTCAAATGCCATCAAATAAATCATGGACGTGGTATAAGAACACTGTCTGAACTTTCACGATGTAACAATGCGAAAACATTTGTAGCCAGGCGAAAGTTTTCAAATATGAGTAAAAAAAATATTCAACAGTATTTAATTAAGTAGGGAGATTTCCACTTGTCCACCGACAGCAGAAGCCCTATATTTCTTCCTTCATTGTGGGATAAATTTTTTGCTTTATAATTTAAGGAGATAGAGTGAGTAGATTATAAAAAAAATCTCACATACTTGTTATGTTACTAAAGACTTTTTGAGAAAAATCGTTTCCCTCACCCTTCTCTAAAGCAGACTATTTATACAGGATCCTGAAAATCTTAGAAATGTGTAACTAAGTTGCTTGCCTCATCAATTGTTCTCTTTTTTCTGTGGTCTAAATAGTTAACACATTTTTTTCGGATGGTTTATCTCATTATGTTGACTGATTTAATTTAAAGTTCCCGAAATACTCGTAATGTTTATATATATAAAATTATGAGGGATTAGTAATACCTTAAAACCGACTGACATGGCAGCTACTTTATAATTTATCAGGTTATTCCATTAGCCCGATATTTATTTACTAAATACCAGTTCTAATAGAATTATTTTGAGAGCTACTGAATATAAAATTTGCAAGATGTGTCCCCCGATTTATTATTTTAAATTTGATTTCAATCATTTTGCTAATGAACAGAATAATGAAAAGGCAAATTCCGTGTAAAGATTTCAATTTATATAACTTCTTAAAATGACATCTTATGATTTCATTTATAATCCGTGTTAAGAGATTCATTTATTAATTTTATAATTTGACATCATGATTTGAATAATTAGGAAAATATCTAAAATGCCACTTAAAATATGGTATGCAATCAAACTCATTCGTTTAAATATGTTAACACTTTATCATTCTTCTCGTGTGTAATACAAAGTATCACTGAAAAAAAAACACGCATTGATAAAACCACAAATTATAGAAAATAATATTATAAAATACACTCAAATGGCAGTGAAATAAGGATACTAGAAGTGTTGTTAATGTAATAGAACACTGGAAATTTGAGGTTTGATGACTTTGTATTTCCCATTTTATCAAAGCATTAAATTTTGCTCGCCGCTTACGCTACATAAAATACTGATTGCACAAGGATTCAAATATCATTTTTATATCTTAAGGTAAATGTAATTAATCGGGTGATTATGTATTAATTAAATATTATTAACGGGGGATTTGAATAATCACCGGTAACTTAACATAACAACCAGTTTATTAGCTTTACCGTAACATTTATATAATATACATCTATACTTATATAAAGCTCAATGTGTGTGTGTGTTGGCGCTCTACAGGCCAGACCGTTTGACCTACGGCTACCAAATTTGGTACATGTATACTTTAGAGGTCGGGAATGTGCACCTGGAGTCAATTCTTTGAATTTTTAATTAGAATTTTAATTATTAATTAAAAACTAACTTTCCCGCCAAAAAAATCTTCCATTTTCCCCATCGCCAAATTAGTAAGGCTTCAGTCTTTTTCCCCACTCTAACGAGCCTAGGGTTAACATTTTTCGGCCGATTATTTCAAACGATTCTGTTTATTTCCTTAATGTTTTATGCATTTAAAATTAAACATTGCTAATTAATCGGTCTTTCAGATTCATCCTGAAGTACTTTTGAATTAAAATAACACAGTATAAAGGAAATTAAAAATGTCTAATCTGCATAGCGTTACCTCAACTGGCGTAGAAAAATTCACGCATTTGCGTTACCGTAACTGGCGTTGAAAATGCACGCATGCGCATTGTGCTCTGATTGTTAACAATATTATCAACGGATGATTCTTGATTTAAATTATTTTTAGGTTAGTTGCATGCTTTTGTAATTAAATTGTATTTATGTTAGTTATATATTTTTTTGTATATGCTTATAGTTTTAAGTACATCGTTTTTTAAGTTGTTTTTTTAAACCAGTTTTCGACCGATTATTTTAAACGATTCATTTTATTATCTTAGTCCTTGATGCATTTAAAATTAAACATTGTTAATTAATCGATCTGTTCATGATGAATCTGAGAAAATTTTGTTGACAAATTCTTGAGATATTACATAAATTAAGAAAGATATTCTTTAGTGCCCATAAAGTTCAAACGCTCAGTGACTCTGTTATCAGTAATCATATTATAAAAAATGCTTTGTTTCAATAAAAAATATTATTATATTAATTGCAGATTAATTCTTTCCACTTTAATTTAAAGCATAAATTCTACGGGAGCTAACAGAAAATTAGAGAGATACATATTACGTCATGAATGAAGGCCTTTATAATATTATGAGTGAATTATATGACTATCAAAATTTGAAGTTTTAAAATATTTTGATGAAGAATCTCTTAAAGTAGGAATTGCGTAAAATATTTAATTATTAAAATTTAAACGAACATTACGATTGGCGAACCAGCTGATCGCCAAAAGTGGCTAGTTATTAAATAAAAAATTGTGGAAGACAATCATTTTTATCGTTCAGTAAATTCCGTGAAAGCTGACTTCAGCAAGCGGTTGTTAATATGCCCTAAAATATATCTTCATCACCCTAAACCATTTGCCAAGTGTTCAACGTGTTTTGCAGCAATGAGCTTTTTAAAGAATATTTAAACTGCCTTAAAGTTCAGATTTAAGAGAATGAAATTATTCTTAACATGAATACACCTATCGACAAGTTTTAATCAGTAAATCACACATTGTCACTTTTGTAAACCCGTACCTCATCAAAATATTGTTTTCCATGAGCTACAATTAGATCCGTACACATTCGACTGTGAATATCGTTTCCATTAACCCTTAACTGGGGAGGTGAAATTTTAGGTCTTAACTGGGGAGGCGCGGTCTACGAGACCGCATTTCATTTACACTCAAATTAAATTTTCTAATGAATGTATTAGTATGAAAAACTGTCAGTATATTTGCAGATATTTTTCTTGATATATATATATTTTTTAGAAATTTTTCAAAATACATTATGACTGAAAATAGTAAATGCGTTGGAACATACATTTTCTTCTCAAATTACATGTTACAATAAATAATATTCTTGAAAAAGCATATTACATTTTACTTTTTAAATCATATTTATTTTTACAGTATATGAAGATATATTGAAGACAATATAATGTAAAATTCAACAATTATATGAAAAATAAAACAAATGACAATGGGTAAAATTGGCCCTTTTTTTTATCGGCTTTTCGTAGAACAGTTTTCTAGGGCATTTTAAATATACAGGTTAAGAACTAGTATAAAAATCAACCTATAAACTCTGTATATATATATCTTGGTATATTAATATATTTTATAAATTTTTCAAAATACATTATCACTAGAAAAATTAATTATGTTTGAACATATATATCAAAATCAGTTGAATGCGAACTTTCATTGAAAAACTCATCTGTACAATTATCCTTATTACTAAAATCACTTTCTGCTTCATTTAAAAGTGTCTAGAGCACTGCATCATAATAGGATCAGTAAACTGAGTGATATTTTGGGGCTCAAATTTCAGCGCCCTCTGCTAAGCCTTGTTTATCACTGGGACACTAACAGGGAGATGCGGTCTTAAAGATCGCGCTCGAAAAAATAGCTGAATTATTTTAAAAAGCATCCGCTAAAATCGGTTGAAAAAGTGCACGTGTATTGAAGGTCACAAAATAGGAAGCTGCAGAGTTAATCCATTCAATTGAGCTAAAAATAGAATAGGGGTGACAGGAAATTCATCGCTATCGGTCTCACAGGCCGCACGTCCCCAGTTAAAGGTTAACATCTACTAATAATGACTGGGTTATTGAATACGGATCTGTTTGTAGGTACTCGTAAGATGTTATTTTATACCACTTTTATTTTACTAAAAGACATATTACCACTAAGCACTTTCATCCAAATTTCATCTGACATGCACCACATGAGAAATTTAGATTCCCACCTTCTCCTTCTATTTTGTAATTAATAATTTGTATGTAAAAATCCTAACACAGAAATAGTCACTAAGTAGCAGTCAATAGAAAGAAAACGAATTATTTTAAATGTAGTTCAGTAATAGCTTTTCTTCACAAATTTTCAGTACTCGTATGGTTTGAAAATAATTCCATCCTTCTAAATTTTATTTTAATAATTTAAAACCCAGATCCTATTTTCTATTATCAAATATTTAAAAAATTAGCTGTGTTTGACGTTTTTTTTTAACTTACATATATCCCAAACTCATTAGGAGATACCTACATCTGGAGAACGAGGATATGATGTAGCGAAATATGAATAATTTAATTCATAGAATAATACTATTAGAATCATAATTCTACATTCCATTGAATGTACTATACTTAACAAACTATTTTTTCAGATTTGAACTATTACTTAAGGAATTTCGAATAATTATAAAAGCTATAAAGTGAAAATAAATTGAAAATATAAAATTGATTTCTAATTTTTTTGCATTCCATTTAAGAAAACATTAATTTCAAATACCAAAATATCTATTTCTGCGGGCAAAGATAGATAATTACTTAAATTATTGTGGGAAAATATAATGTACATGGAAGGCTTACTGACAAGAAACTGAAAGCTCGAATAGATGCTTGTTTTTGTTTTGAAAAAGAAACAGAAGCTGCTGGCTTGAAAACTAATCACAAAAGAAATCTCAGAGGACCAATAGAATGAAAGGAAAGACACAGTGAAATAAAAACATTATTGTTTTCACAAAAAAGGATTCCTTTTCTTCCAGTTTCAGTTTGAAGTCTCAAAAGTAAGTTCTAAAAAAAACACAAAATGCCATTGCTTTTATGAGATTAGAGAGTTTTAAAGAAAATATATTACTTTTGTCGCTGTACAGTTTGTTTTCCAATTAGAGCTGCAGAATGCACTACGGACACGTGTTTACCGCTTTGACATTTCGGTAGAAATGTATTAAATTAATAATAAGCATGGAGGTTTGTGTCTTGCATCGAAATTCCAAAGCATCCAGATGAAATAGGAATGCACGCTTTATTTAATTACTTAAACATAAAGCAGTAACAAAAATCGTGATCTTTCATTTCGAGAACATATTTTATTCTTTCATTGTTTAATTATAGTAAAATTTCGGAATTTAAAATGAGCCGTCAGAATTAAAGCAAGAATTCTCTCGAAATTATTGGTTCATACATATTTATTAGAAACTTTTTTTAATTAATGTTACATTAGCGATTTTTGTAAATAGAAATGAAGTTTCAAATAAATATGTATGTTTTTTTTCTTTTATGGAAATTGCAGATGAAATTGAAATTCACAAATCATTGAATATATTTTTAATATTTTGTACATATATAAAGATTCTGAACTTTACTGTCATATTTTTAGTTGTATAAAAATAAATTATGCTCTTAAGTATTAATTTCTTGTTATAGAACACAAACATTTTATTTTAATCAGTAAATATTCTCTGCAAATATCACAAAAATAATAGAAAATTTTAATGCTGCAGAAGAAATTGCAGTGCTGTATGTTTTCTTTAATCAGTCTTAATCATTTTATGATATACTCCAATCCATCAAAAAGTTATTAGGTTATACGAATTTTGACCAGTTCCATTCACGAATTAATGCTGAAAATTTAAGTGAATTGTAAGATAGAGAGATTTCGTCAAATGCACAACAGGAATAAAAGAAAGATTCAGAAAATAGTAAAACTTAATTTCTATGAAAATTTAAACTTAAAAAATATTTTGGTGGAAAATGTAAAAGGAATTGTACTTAAAGGATTTTGTTGAAATTTTTCGCATGCAGTAATCTCAGTGAAATTACTACTAAAAAAAGAGGATATTAAAGAGCGAAGACACCAATTAATTATATTTTTTGTTAAAAATCTTTAAAGAAAGACATTTTTCATGTAGTTTAATATGTTAGGTAAATATTAAAATATGCAGACTAAATATGATTGATATATCTTTCATAAATTCCAAATGTAACAATAATATATTTATGACATTAATAATTAAACAGAAGTTGGTATTATTGAATTGGTTTATTTATTTTTCCATTTTTTTTAAACTTTCTACCTTTGTGACCGTAAGGGTGGCAAAATTTAAATTATGTGAGGGAAGATCATTAAAGTCAATAAATCATGCCAATTAAGTAAAAATGCATTTACTGAAATAAAAGGACATGATTTACAAGGGAAAAAAATTATTTGGTATAATGACATTTAATTACAAATATAAATTAAAATTATACTCTGGGCAACATCATGTTTACCGCTTGCTTCCAAGACTTGAACTAACTGTTTATTGCAGCGACCGTTAGAGAGCAAAGGAAAACAGGTACGCTTACACCTATAATATTATTAATTTTATATGACAATCCTAGAAAGACAAATATTCATTTAAGTCACAATTTTAAACTTTTTAAGATATTTTTTTAAAAAAATTAATGTGGTAATTTAAAAATGAATATGGTATATTTTCCCACAAAATAAATAAAAAACCTGTAAACTGAAGAATGCAATAAAATAAATCTTCCAAAATATCGAGATCACTTAACCAAAATTCAATGTAATATCACAAAATAAGATTTGTCTGCTACATCAAACGCTTACATTTGAATCCGAGATTTGTGTGACAGATCCCATTAGAAATGATATTTCTTTTACTGTAAGGAAACCGCAGTTTGAAATAAAGAATATTTTTACGAAACAAATGAAATTTTTCTGGAACGAAGATATTTCAATTATCTATGCTTCTTTTCTAAACATCCAGACTCAGTCTTATTCTTTATTTTTAAATAAAAATAAGCATAGATACTAAATCTTTTTTAACCCGGAGCTTATTCGGATTTTCAAAACTCCCCCCCCCCCAAAAAAAAAAAAAAAAAAAACTAAGAAGTTAAGAAGCTTTTACCAATCCTCTTTATAAAAATATATCCAGGTTTGCAAAATACTAACCAGATTTTTTAAAAATATTTTTTTGTTTTTGTTTTTGAATAGAAGAATACAGATACAGGGGAAGAAAAAAAATGTGGGAATGCTTTTGCAACATTTTTAAAATAAAATAATATGTAAAAAAGCAATATATTTTAGATATTTAGTTGCAAAAACGAAACATCAATATGAAAAATAAAGATATGACAAAAAACATACAATAGTTTTAACTAACAAAAGGTCAAAATGTACTGAAATTATTATGAGCCATTCGTGTGCTGAAATAATCCAGAACGAAGTATTTATTTTATTATACAAGATTAAAAATAAGTAATTCAGTAATCTCAGTAATTCTATTCTATATTAAATGCCTTCTCTTGTTGAAATAATGAAGAACATTATATGAATACATTTTTTTGCATTAAAAGCATGCTAGTTATACTCACGCTAAAAAAGTTCTTTTTGAATTGTATATATATTTTAGTTTCAAAGTAGGCAGCACCTGTTTAAAATTAGTTTGTTTTTGATAAAAATAAAGAAATGTTGGTTGATATCTTTCACTCTAATTTAATACCTACAAATTAAGACGAACGAAATGTATAAAATGTCCGTGGGAGTACAAAATTAATGTCCTGCAATAATTGAAATTCTAATTTTTATAGAACTGTGCTTTCTAATTTACGATAGCTGACATTCTTTTGCAAAGCATATAAAAGCGAGTATTCAATAAAAAGAATTAAAAAAATTGACCTGAAAATATTATTATATAAAATATTAATTACAAAATCGTATGCTCAGAATGAATGTTTTTAAAGATGGCCGAAACTGTTAATTTTATATTTGTAAAATTTATTCTGTACGTAATTATATTGACTATGAAGTATGAAAAACTGCACTTTTCCAAAAAATGTAAGATGGAACATTGAAGAAAATACGAATAGTTAAAATATGAAATAATTTTAGATAGCTACGGATTTAAATCGAATATGGAAGTTTTCTAAAAATTATAAGTTAAATGCTTCATAACTGTTTACTCAGAAAATATTTTTCACAAATATTGACAAATTTCATTTAAAAATACCTTTTATTATGTGCCTATTTTAAACAAGAAAAAATATACCGTTTCTGACAGAAAAGCATATTTGGATAGAGCGTTTCATTGTTATTTTACTAAACGAAAAATGTTTTTTTCTACCCTCTTGAATTTTATTTTGTGATGGAAATTGCAATTTTTTTCTTTTCAAAAGTTATTTTTATTTAATGTTATTTGCGATGATTATTGTATTTTCCAATAATTTTTTTCTTATAATATATATATATATATATATATATATATATATATATTACTTTTTTTGTAAAATATAAAAAATGTATATATATATTACTTTCTTTTGTAAAATATAAAAATACATTTCTTATATAAGCCTTGATAACGTACATACGTATTAGTTATCTGTCTTATTTCAGCATAAGAGACTATGAAAAAAATGATTTATGGTACTCAAGAGATCGTTTAGTTCTCTATATATTGTATTTTGCTGCAATATCGACAGAAAATAAGGGTCTCTAAGCTATGCCTGTCATAAATTTGAAAGATAAATTTTGATTAATGTTTCGTCTGATATTTGAGAAAAAAGGATTTTGTATGTATTTAAGAAAAAAAAGATTTATAAATATATCATATAAAAAATTCACTATTATAGCTATTGTGTAAAATTCACTGACACGCCCAAGTAAAAACGATCTAGTAAGAAAACCTAAGTGCATCGTTACATAGGATTAAGATATCTGTTTGTAACAAATAAATGATGTGTCCCAGATCTGATGTATTATTATTTTGTTGAGTTTAAAGCCATTCTGCTCATATAGTTTAGTAGTTCATATTTTAAAAAAACTGATTGCGATATTGTGTCCAGCATTTAAAAATATTTGAATATTTCATGAATTGAATTATGTTAAAATTTTATTACTCCAATAAATTAAGGAATTATATCATGAATAAAGACATCTAGACAGATATTATTCATCATAGTCTATTTTTTATATGAAGGATCTGCTAAAAATTCCTTTTGTCATTTTCTCTTAATGGCTGTCAGTTTCAGGAAAATAAATTAAAACTTCAAATTTTGATAGACTTATATATCCTACTATCTGAGAAATCTTATTATTCTCTACCAACTCACTAATTTACATCTAATTACATGAACACATGAATTAGATGTATAGTAATTAGATTAACTATACATCTAATTACATGAAAGAGCAGTTATGTTTAAAAATGAATGATATTTAAAGATTTTCACTACTGAAAATTAATATTATTCTAAAATTAAACCTTCATTATGTGTGTAGCAAAATTAAAAAAAAAAAAAATCAAATTATGGCTTGTATTGAAATTTATTCAGCGTGGGAAAATATACCGAAACTTTATATCTTGATCACGAACAATGGTGAAAAAAATGTCAAGATTAGCTGTTAGTTACAAAAATGAAAATGATTTAAATTTCACTTTAATAAAGAAATTGTTTAAAATATAAATAAAAAATTAATTAAAAATAGGAAAAAAAATATATTTCAGAAAACTGGTATCATTGAAAATATACCTTTTTTCTTTTAAATTTGGAGAAGATGTGAAAAACATTTTTTTTGAGTTATATTATTAGAATCTATCACGGAGGAAAGTCAAAATTTTACTTATTGTTTTATTTAATTAAAATATCAAAAACGTAATTAAAAGTGTGCATTTTCACCTTCTGAAATCTAAATTTAGTAACTCTTGAACAAACAGTCCAGATAAAGATTCTACAAACGCAGACTGTTGAAAATTTGTGTCGAAATTTTTAATCAAAAATTAATTGGAATTTCATGCTTTTTATTCAATATATTTAGAGCATAATATCTTATTAAAATCAGTTTGAAACACTTTTAGATTCAAAAAGTTACTTTCCATGTATATTTTAATAACTTTTTGCTGAATATTTTTGAGAATATTTCAAAAGAATAATTTTCAATGTTTTACTTGCTTTCAAACGCTGTTAAATACTTTTTGCTTTCACTTTATCCATGTAATAATTAAGAGTAAGTTTTTTTAAAAAAAAATAATATAAAAATGGGCGACTCAAGCTTAAATATTTTCATGCTTAATAAATTCACTCAACATCTTTCTCTCAAATAATCTATTTTATTTTATTATAAAGTAATTACTTAGAAATGTAAGCACATTTATCATCAGGAAAAATTTTCTTTTTAAAAAATCAATAATTCATATAAAATTGATTAACATTATTAGTGAATTATCTTGCTTTTGTTATCCATATGCACAAAGCAATATCTCTAAATATAAAATAATTGTATCTTTTTCAGTACCAAATTGGGTAAATCTAAAAATTACTGAACAAAATGAGAATAAGAAGGTGTGGTTTTTGTTTTAAAATTGTTTTTTCTTCACGTTAAGTCAACAGACATGCATGGTATTGCACATAATACATTCGAATCATAAATCTATTTATAATAACCTAATGAAAGTCCCTCCCTGTAATAAAGTGCTACTTGATAGTAAAATAGCTTATTTTTTATTCATTTCAATATTAGTTTTTATATTAATTTTCTACATGGTGTTGCACTGCAGGTGCGAAGTATTATACTGGACCTAATATTTAATATTATTATTAATATTTATATATATTAATAAAAATAATAAGATGAAAAGCATAATAACATCAGGTTTGCTCAAAATTAACACTTGCAATTTTTTTAATCTTGTCTGAAATAAAATTCAGTTTAGTTTAGTATTTCAATCAGATATTCCAGAGAATAATAATAAAAAAATCAATTTCCCAATTAAATCATTTTTTTTTCCTTTCACGTATTTTATATGGTATTTAAGGCTATTGCACTACTTCCGGTATAATACAACTTGAAAAATAAGATAAAGATTGAACTCGTTCATTTGAGTAAATGCCAGCCCCTTTTTCTTATTTTTCTCCCAATAACTCCTCATATTGCATATATTGATCGCACCCAGAAGTATTGGACAGCTTTTTCGTAAAGAATAGAAGACCAATCACTCTGATGAATCCAAGAAATTCTACGGGTTCTATCTATAGCCCAGTTCTTTTTCAATTATATTCTTTTCTTCAATGATATACTTGATTAAATATGAAAAATAATCAATCATACACCATAGAAGTAAATAGCAAATCACCCAGATTGTTTGCTGTATTTACTTCCATTAATATGTATTAGAAATCGGTATTATATTTTCTTTTTAATATTACTTCAATTACTTCTACAAAAGGAAGATATTTTATTATTTCTTTATCTCAATTCAACAGTAAATTATCTCAAAGTTTCCACTGCATTATTCTTGAAACTTGTAAACGCCATGTTACATTTTTTTAAAATTTTTGAAAATACATATTTATATGAAAAACAAAGAAAAATCAACAGTATATTACTTGTTATTTTTTGATAATCCTCATCATCTTAAAAATTTTGATGACGCATGAAGTGAATCATCAGGTAAACATTAAATATTTTGCGCATTGTTATAAGTAAGCCATTTTCCATATTTCTTGATTGTCTATCAAGGACAAATGATAATTCATTTGGTGGATATGCAGTTTAGTTTTAAAAAAACACGCGATGGATGTACAGAACATTCAATCTAACAAGCTTGATATAAATCAATAAGGGGACAATTAATCTAACAAGGGTTAAAAATTCTTTCTTCCATAAGAAAACACTGAAGGCAAGTTAAAAATATATCGAAAGTATATAGAGATTGTAGATGCAAAAGTCAAGAATACATATGCAAATAGTAAATCGTTAATTAAACAGTGACAACAGCAAAATAGTGATGGGCACACGCACACACACACACACGCACGCACGCACGCGCGTTACCATAATATTTCAAAAAAAGAACTAACTTCACTTCAGCCTTTCGGATTTATATATGTTTTCTGATAGAGCGTAACATTACATAGAATTTTTTAGAAGAATCCTCGGATCTTGGTTCCTAACAGAGATATATCAATAATTCTTGTATTTTGCAAAACTTTCATTTTTGGCTAATTCCTCTAAATGTCGAGTGATTTTTTTTTTCAAATATCGTGAGTCAGTGGCATAACATCCTATCACAATCCATTTGATAATTATTTCCTATCATTATATATTCTGTAATTATTTCCTATCATTGATAATACTAACATTGCAGAAAAGCAATATTATAGATTCGTAATACTTTGATACTAACGCCACTAATACAGATTTATCAATTAATTGGTAACTAAAATATTGCCAACTTAAACTGTATGCAAACTTGCTGCAATTACTCAGTTTTAATGCACGTTAACTTTACTGCAAATACCCAGTAAAAGAAAAAAGTGTGACCTTTAATCTTCAGTCTTCTTGAAAATTCCAAAAAAATTATAAAATTAGCATCTTCTTTTGGAATTGTACCAGTAGTAAATCCAAACAATCATACATTTTTCAGAATTTAAAAAAATCTATTTTAAAATTGCATAATGACAATTTTTGATAATTCATTAAATGACTACTGTTCTAATTAGATGAAAAACTGTCCCGTTTTGATAGCTATAATTAAATTTTACACTTGATATCTGATAAAATATTTTATATTGAAATTTCTTAAGTCATTCATTCCTACCTGGGAAAGTGCTATTATGGAATTACGAAAACTTAAACAATGCAATACTTGGCTCTGTTCCCTTCTTACCGAAAGTGAAAATTTAGTCTACAAGGCAATCTTATATAAAATTGATGTGTCAATGGGTTGACGTTACTTCATTTATTATTAAATAACGCATCTTCCTGTAAAATATGTGTTTTTTATGTAGATATATGTTTGAAGGCAAAAAAAAATAGCTGAGATAGATTTGTAGAATTTTCGATTAACTTCAAAGATTCACTTAAGAAAAAATACTAAAAAAGCTTTCTATAAAATTAAATTCACTGTTCGTATTTCTTCGATATGAGACTTATCTAACTAAATAAATTTTCTAGTATAGGATATAATATATAACTCATAGCCTGATTCATAATAAATTTATTGAGTAGAAACACTAAATTTTCAATTTCAGTTTGATTTTTAAAATAATTCTTGTGAAAGTTTCTCTAGAAATTTTTTTGATGCCTTGATGATAAGATTTGTTGAATGGATGCCATTTAATGATCATTGACATATTCTGTGCTAGTTTGAACATTATCGCTGTATTACAAGAAAAAAAATATTTCCAGATAAAGTTATCATCACTATTTTCTTTCTGGTTTATTGATGTAGGTAGGTATGTAGTATATGTATAATATGTAGTATTTCGTATGATATATTTCGTAGAATATCATAGGATATATTATTCAAATCAAATCAAGCCTTAAGGAAACATTGCAATAGCTTGATTCTTGAAAGAAGTTTCTGTAATTATTTCATGAATAAACTTTTAATTATTTTATGAATAAACGAGAAACAAAGAAATTTTTAAAAATATCGTCAACACAACTAATAAATATTATTCTTAGAATCAGAAGAAAATTCGATATTTTCTTCTAATTTAGATTTTGATTAATCCATACAATAAAATGATATTATATATTTTGATAAAGAAGTGGGTTATCTCGCACATTGCTAATATTTCGAGTTTAAGTTCTTCAGTATATTGGAATGCACGAATTTCTTTTTCAAAGAAAAGAAAATTTTCCTACCTCCTCTTGGAAAGACATCGTGTTTTTAAGAGGATGAAATAGAAAATAAGAACCCTTTAACTCATGACGATTATAAATAATATACATTCTTTGCCAGGATAGCCTGATTAGTAGGAAGTTGGATTCGCATCCGTTGAGTTGTGAGTTGGCGCACTTATAAATCTGTCGTGGTCACAAAGTCCTCCATGTCGAGAGTAATACCACTGGGGGGTACTGGTTCAGAGGTGATCGTTCTCTGATTCAGGTCTAAATTACGATCTGTGGATGAAATGCATGAATGAAGTCCCCCCCCCACTCGTAAAAAGAGTTGTGACGCGTTTGTAGCTAAGACGTACTCTACTCGTACGTTGGCTCTAGATGGTGCTACTGAAAAACAAGAGACGCTTTTTCGACTTAAAACGCTGACTTCGTCAGCGAGCTTGTCTATGATAAGTGCCATTAGAAACAACAACATACATTCTTTCAGTGTTCTAAGAAAACATACCTATGTCTTGAAATATATCTAGGTGAGCGTCTCTAGAGAACCAAGCATGTATTCCGGATATTCAATCAATCAGATTTAATGAAAAGGAGAAGAATTTCACATTGCTATCTAGGCTTCTTGGGTACTCGTTGTGGTTTCTCTGAACAGACGTTTGGGACATTTCAGTAATGAAAGAGTGACATGAATATGACATCATATGTTTTCGCATTGTATTGGTAACCATCGATGAACAATATACCAGTTTCTTGAATTTAATAACTTTACTCCATTATTGCTTAAGTATTAATAATCCAGTAGTAATGGTAGAGCTCATGGATACTTTCATTTTGATAAATGAAAATACACGAACCTCTTTAGCCAGGATTTCATTATGGCCTCTCTATAAAGTATGTTTCTCAAAATTAAATGATTTAGAAATCAGAAATTTTATCAATCCACATTCAGATATTGGTTTTCATACATTAAACTCGCTCTCTTATATCAAAACTGCTTCCAGAGGAAAGTTTCGAACATGAGGTATAAGCTCTGGTGCAGCTTTCACCACTGGTGTTGCTCTTCTGGTCTTTACTTTCGAAAATGAATGAAAAATTAAGACTATTTCTTTAAGCTACGTTATTGTAATATTCCAATCAGTTAGTACTTATTTAATATTAGTTGCCTTTGTTAACCAATATTTGTGCAGGGAATATTAATTGTTCTTAATTTCTGTTTAATTAAGTAGCCCCCCCTGGCCGGAATATCTTTGCTTATTAAATAAGCAAAAGTGCTGGAGTGCCTTACATGCCATACTTTGTTTATTGTTTTTAAAAATTCTTTGTAATAATCTCAAGTCACATGACGTCACAATCACATACAAGCGTCACTGTACAGGTGTTATCCAATTGCACGTTATCTCACATGATGTTGAAACTTCATTTTTTTAATTTCTCATGCAAATGCACAATTGATCCTGACGTTATAATAGTTCAGTGCAATTTATTTTTATCTTTTAAATCCAACCAACAGCATGTTTGCAATATTAAATAAAGTTTAAAAACTACAAAACGAGTAACTTTTCAGGAATTGTTTTTTATTGAATATAGTTTTATTATATGACAATTGCATCATTGAATAGATTTTTTTTTACTTTGCATTTTAAGATGATATAAAATTATGTTTATAAAAATTATGCATTATATTTTCTGAAGCTATTAACATAATTTGAATTTTTGAAATATTTAGCAAAATTTGATTTCTTCCTAATTAAATGAAATAATATTTAAAATTTCAAAAAATACCGGTCATAGAGGCCCTTTCCTCACTTATCAAATAATATTGCTTTAAAATTGACAATTATGAATGCACTGATATACCCCGTAAAAAGCAAGTACACAGAAATAAATTCACACTCTTTATTGTTATAAGTAGATATAATAATAGACGTTACTTTGGAAGGAATGCTGCAGCTATATACATGTAATAATTTAAACATATTGTACGAATAGGGGTTTCTATTATTTCGTGCTTATTCACATTTCTCATGATTCCTTAACGGAAAGATTTCTTTCTTATATTAACAAAATAAAAGAATACGTCTATTAAGAAATAGGGTCTCATTTTTAAATTAGTATTAAACTTCTGATAGTAACTGCTATTAAATAAAATGAAAACTATAATTAGCTAGCATATGAACTATTTACTCCGATAAATGAATAATACCATTTAAATAAATGTATACCGATAATGTTACCCGAATTTTTTGGACATGCATAAAACTTTCTATGATCTATCTATATTTTGAATATGTTCCTTGAATTTAAACTTTTAAAGCTATTGATCAACTATAATATACAACTCTTTTGGAATCAATAATGTGAGCAAATGCTACTATGGATAGAATATTTGCTTTTTATCATTCGCATCTTTCTCTTTCAAGATGATGTTTTCTGCCTTTCTTCAAGAGATAATGCTTTTCTCATCTTATAATGCTTTTAAATCTTTAGAATGGTACATTCTTTCTTTATATCCCACTTTACACTTTAAGAATATCCGAACTTATTTTAGCTCATGCAACTAAAATATTTCTCAGGAATATGTTACATAAGAAGTTTTATAATACATTCTAGAATTGCGGCAATTAGAATTAATTAAAATACTCTACACAACTTTTATTTCCAAAAATAGTGACTTACGAAGTCGAATTTAATTGATACATTAAAATACAGGGTGATCAAGAATTAACAGGAGGTATTATAAGCCCTGTAGAGATTTATGTACTGGACGAAATATAACAAAATTTGGCCACCATACATATTAAAGTATGTAGTTTCGATTTATTAAGAAAAAAAATTAGTACCAAAAAACACCGATAGAGGAGATCTTGGCGTTGAAAACGCATAATGTGTGGAAAAAGAATATATAGCTACCAATGGAAAGTGTAAATGACAACATACCAAATACCAACGAAAAATGTGTATTATAGCAAATTACAAATTTGGCTCAAGGTGACCACTGGCCTGATGTTCCAATAATCAATTGCATGCGGTACACGAGGTTTCCGACAGTGGCTCGCAGCATATCGGCATTTATTCGTCTGACATGTAATGTTATTTAATCTTTAAAGTAGGAATGTCAGAAATATGTCCTTGATACACAACGCTTTTCAAGAGAACCAGAAGCGCCTCACAACCAGAAATTGCCAAGATTCAGATCAGTGTCATCAGTTAATGGGCGTTATCTTATACGGAAAAAAATTTCAGGATCTTACGCAATATCTTCTGCATCGTCGAGAACGGGATAACTGTTTGTCATGATATCGCACGTGCACTGCTGGTATCCTGCTTATTAGCTATCGCCTGATCCATGACGGAGTTGCAAATTCGTCCTTTACGTCCTCGGCTAGGTTGCACACCAGAATTCCTGTTGTTTCAAATTTTTTAGCCATTCTTCGTAAGTTAGTTATGTCGGTCCTGTACGCAACCGTTTTAACCGCCGGTATTCAGGAAGAGCAGCACTGGCATTTTCATACCGCTGATAAAAAAGTTTGACTAATGAGGCACGTTCACGTAGTGACAATGCCATCGATCGGCGAATTCTTACAGAATGACTTGAATTTCCGCAATCCTTCTTTTTATCCTCGCTATCGAGTCACGAAAAACCCGTATATACAAAATATATACTAAAGTTTCCGATCGCAGGGCCAAGATATCCCCTATCGGCGTTTTTGGTACTATTTTTTTTTCTTGATAAATCAAAACAGCATATTTTAATGTGTATGGTGGCCAAATTTTGTTATATTTCGTTCAGTATATAACACGCTACAGGGCTCCGAACATCTACTGTTATTTTCTGATCACCCTATGTATCAAGAAAAGTAGATTAAGTTAGCAAATTTTCATACAATTCATTAATATTTGTTGAAATGCAGGATAATTTATGTTAAATTGTTACATTGATATCCTACATTGCTCTTATTTTCATTCTTTGCTAAAATATTTGATCTACCCATTAGCTTCTTACGTAGCGCGGCTCTATCCCAAGCCAACATTAAAAAATATGCAAAAATATATAAGATAAAAAAATATATATAAAGCAAATATATAAGATGTTTTAAGCCCAATGAAGTTTCGGCATGATATATGTTTGTTAGTGAAATAAATATGTAAATAGATCCCTTTCATAGATAACAATTTCTTTGAATAACTATTTATCAAGGCTCACATTGGAAAAAAAGCATTAAAACAATTTGATATGTTTTATTGATTTCTAAAAAACTAAATTTATTATAGTTGCTATGTTTTATAATAAGAAATATAAATTTCTTCAAAAATAGAATTTTTAAATTTCGAAGGTATTAAAAGAATTTTCACATAGATCTGAGATAGATAGATAGATAAGGAAGAAGAAACATAAATAGAATCTGGAATCTACATTAATTTAATCGAACACACTAACTACAGAAACTCAGCAATTTCTTTGATACTGTCTAAATAGTTTATACTTCCCAGAGATGTCTTTTCAATTATTTGATCTTGAATGATGTACAAAAATTCCGTAACATGAATGGCACTGTGATGCCTTTCTATCCATTCAATAACTTTAGCAAAAAAAAAAAAAGTAAGGAATACAATAACCTCAAAAATGTGCTCATTCATTGTAAATGTTTACAATCACTGATAACATAAAGGAAGAAAGACTTTGTTTTCGTAGTAAAGAACGGTAAGTGATTTGTGGGGAATAGAGTAACCATAATACAAGTTTCTGGGCAGCACTTTCTTTCTTATCGCGGATCAATAAATGGATAGTCTCCTTCTTGTGCTTATAAACATAATATTGCAGGAATGCAATTTATTTGCTTTCTTTTAATGCAATTACTTTACTTTCTTTTAATGCAATAATTTTTTGTTTTCTTTTAATGCAATATTTTTTACTGTCTTTTAATACAGTTTTCTTACTGTCTAGTAATGCTATTTTTTGCTTTCTTTTAATGCAATTTCTTTTAATACAATAATTGTTTTTGCTATCTTTTAATGCAGTTTTTAAAATATTTTTAATGCATTTTTTTGCTTTCTTTTAATACAATTTTTTTACTTTCTTTTAATGCAATTCCTTTGCTTTCTTTCAATGGAACTTTTCTCCTTTCATGTTAAGAAAGAAATTGAGAACTTTAAAATCAATATTAAGTTTCTTTCTTTGTGAGAAGAGATTTGCATATATCTGCTTTTATACAGAATCAATAAAAAAACACTGAAAGCATTTTAACCTTTTATAGAACTGTAAAGTGCTTTTTCGTTTCTTCAAAAAATTCAACACCTCAAAAAAGTATTAATTTATCGTTTCTACTTCAATATGTAATGCTTTGTCTGATAACTGTTTGAGAATTCAATTAATAATAAATAATAACATCAAAGTTTTCAGCGAATTACATTTTTTATGAAAGACTTTTTTTTGTTTTGCAAAGTGAATAATTAAATTGCCTTAAAGGCATAAAATTTAACGTCTACTTCATTTGTAATATATGTCAATGCTTTATTAATTGAAAGAAATAATTGTAGAAATAAATTCATTGATACTTACAAAGTTTTAAGGAATTTTTATTATTAATGTTTTCCTTCAATGGACATTATTTTTATAGAGGGTGTCTTATGAAAAGATTTAATTTACAATTAAAGAACGATTTTTAAGAAATAAGTCAGCTTTAAAGTAATCTCTAAGGGAATAAAATAAGTAAGTAATTCTGTTTGCTATTTTGATGTGTTTTTTGTATAAGAATTTGACGTAATAAATTTTAAATTTTAAATAAAATCAAATTCAAGATAATAGCACAAATCCTACTTTGATAAATTTGTGAATTTTTGCAGATAGTAAAAGCTTTCTTTGAGAAATTGAAAAATGTATTATCCTTTTTTTAAAAATTGTGTAATAAATGTAATAAAATTCATGATAAAAGTAAGTCTAATGGAAAACTTTGTAAACCAAAATTTTAACACTATTTGATGCAAAGATAATAATCAAAGACTTTACTTTGGTTGTTTTTGTCATAAAACAAATTCCAAGTCTTATTAACTAATCTATGAGCGATTTCTTATAAATAGCTACAAAACTAAAACAAATATTTCATTACGAACAATTTATTTCTATACCAATAAGAGATTATGATTTATTTATGAGAGAAATATTTACTTTTTATGAAGAGAGGATATTTTATAGGTCACAAGTAGTAGGAATGTTATTCTGCTAATAATTTAAAAGAATGTAATGGGAGAGAGCAGTCAGCCACTTTAGCATCGAACAAAAAGAGCATAGCAATAAATACTGTAAAAATAATTTAATCCATGATCTTCATATTTTATTAACAAAATATTTCAACCAAATAAATTTATAAAGTCCTGTTCCTCCCTGCCCTATAAAAAATACAGATTTCCGACTCGGGAATCCGAATCACAATTAAGATCATCTCGAGGTTCAAAATAAAAACATCTTGAAACATTTTCAACTTTCTTTAATCTAGAACAGTTTCGATTTCATTACACCGTTTTAAAAGGACTCATTAAGATTTCACCCTCCGCAATCCACATTAAAGTAAATATGTTGGATATTTGTTTTTATGGGAATTGAAATAATTTCTGGATAAATTGATCGCTTCTGTTTAGCCACCATTTAAAATAATATAAAAAATTAGCTTTGCAAAATGAATTCCTCACGTAAACTTTACATAAGAGACTTGGATGCTTTGATTGGATTAGAGGTTTCATTGTGAAAACTGCCTTATGAAAATGCATCTAAAAGACAGTCACTTTGACAGTGTAGGGGAAACTTCAATTGGCTACATCTAATGTTATAATGTACTAAATGTTTCTATGTACCTTAGGGCTTGGCTAAAGGGTTAAAATTCCTATGACTTAAGGTTTAGGATAAAATATCTTTCACTAAGAAAGATTATTACTTGATTAAGTAGAAAATTTTAAAGGTTGTCGAAGAATTTAGATAAGATAAAGGCTATAATTTACTTTACTTAACTTTTTCTTATGATTAAAGTTACTTTACATTCAGAAATATACAGATTCTGATATATACAATTGAGCTTAATTGTAAGTTTAGCAATTCTCTTAACGATTTTATTTTTTGCTGTCGAATCATTTGCAGCGAAACTGAAAAATAAAATTTTAGAAAATTGCAATTTCTGCAATATTAATTCTTAGCAAAATCATTTGTGTAAATTTTGAAAATCTATTTTCTATAAATATTTTAGAATGGTTTCATCGAGTCATTTATTATTGATATTTGCATATATTTTTGAGACATTTTATAGAAAAAATTAGCAAGAAATTTATTTCACTAAATATTTAAATAAAATGTTAATTATTTATAAATTAATTAGATCAAAAAGATTAAAAAGAAAAAAATACTACCTCGATGTTTTTTCCATCTGAAGATTACTTATTATCCAAAATAGATAAAATTTTTATTCTTTAAATATCAGAAATTATTTTAGAAACAGTATGCTATAGGAAATAAAATAACATAATGAAATGCCATGCATGAATGTAGCCATTGTTAATTGTTGTGTTTGGAAATATTTTACAGCAGGATTCTATATTATGGCAGAAAGTTATGTTAGTTATTATATTTATAGTGATTTTTCCTTTCAGATAAAATGGTGAATACAATTCTACAGTCGTATTTATTCCAGTCCTTTGGAAAAAAGCGTCAAAAGAAAGTAAAGTTTGGGAAGTTGATGGAACTAGAAAAAAGAAGCTTATTATTTAATATATATAAGTTTTAAAATCTTATTAACACAATTAGATAATGAATTAACAAAGTATTATGCCTCTTAAGCATTATTCTTTAATTAAAGCAATTATAGCATTACAATTCGTTAAATAAAAGAAAAAAATAGGATTAACAGTATTTCAAATTAAGGACAATTTTATTTAAATTTATTTCGAGAAAATGTGGTTTATTTAGAAGCATTTCTTCTGTTTATAAATTTTGAAAATCATATAAGATAATATTATAGGGGAATAACGGTAAGCAAACATTGAATATTCTATTTATTTCTTTAACATTAGTTAAATTCCTATAAATATTCAAGGTAAATAACCAAATGATTTATTTTATTTTCAGAGCATCATTTGTAAAAATAAAATACTATCAGTGAGTCTTATTTCACTTCGTTTAAAAAAAAATCCAATTTGCAATGCTATAGTAGGAGTGCTAATGGTAAGCAAAATGATACCAGTTCAATTTTTTCTTCTAAATCTCTATAATTTATCTAGAAGTATTATGGAAATAATTGGAAAATTAATTTGGATCATAATGGATGGAGAAGGTAATACGCCTTAATTTTTTAGGTTATTTGTATTTAATGAGGATTATAGTTACATAAAGTCATTCCTAATGGACTTCATCGAAATAACGTAATACGTATAATCATTCTAATGTCATATAATCATCACTGCAATCAATAGTTATCTTAATTTGTGGAATTTGATGCTTTTATGGGATTTTCAGAAATGTCGTCATTTTCATCATTTTGAAATGAAACCTCGATTTAACTGTAAATTTGCACACTAACTATTTATAAACTCTTTACTAAATGTTTTTTTTTATTCTTGAGAATTTCAAGTCAGTAGAAAGATGTAAATATTTAATGTGATAATATTGTATTAAGTCTGCATACTTCCTGAAAATTACAGGATATGAGGAACATAGATCTAGAAATGCATATAAAGCTTCCATATATGTCATATAATCGCTTCTCAGGCAGCAGTTATTCCTTAAAAAAAGGTACTTCAAAATTCGTTTAGACATTTAACTAAAAGTTAATTGTACATTAGCGCATTCTCTTTACAGACTTTGTGCATAATACTGTACTAAACTCATTTTATACTGTTTTAGAATAGAATAATTAACTTTCCATTATTAGTTTTTTTCTTATAATTTTATTTTACTTTATTTTTAATATTTTTAATGATTAAAAAATATGAAGCGCTTACCACGCCTATTAAAATGAAAATTTGACTATGACTACATTTGCAACCACAAAGTCCCATACCATATTTCATTTATTTTATTCCTTGAGTTTTTGAGTTACTTCGTTTAAATGTTTGGGAAGTACAGACTGAAGATTATCCCTTGATGGATTTGGTTGCTTATTTGATACATATCTGTAGTTCAGATATTAAATCGGTATACTCAATTTTACCCATTTAGCTCTCTTCGTTTTGTAGATAACCATGTTAAATTTAATCGAACAGTCGATCAAACAGGCGTCTTCTGAATAGATTCTATTCAAACTTTGATCGAAATCTACGAATTTATTGTTAAATTCATGCATAAAATTTTATTCGTCTCACTCAAAATGACCTTGAGCGCCCTTGTTCACAGACAGACATAAATAATTTCAAAAATAAATATTTCGAGATCAGGGAAGTATGAATATTTTGAGGATAACAACACATTCTCTTTGCATGTTTTACATAAGAAAATTAAAAAGAAAGAGATAGAAGAAAGATTTAGATTAAAATTAATCGAAAAAAATCTTATATTATTAAACTATAATTAGTATTATTTATAACTTAATAATATAAATAATACTATTTATAATTAATTGATTGATTTTGAAATGATTTTTTTTTCATTTGAAATTCATTCCGAAATCTCATATTGTAATTTTTTACTACTCTGTTTTTAATAGGAAAACAACTGTTTTTAATAAGAAAACAACTGTTTTTAACAGGAAAACAACTGTTTTTAATAGGAAAACAATTGTTTTTAAATTTTGCTTCGACATTCTATATTATGAGTTTTTACTTTGATGAAAATGGGAATACTATTCTATGGAATGTCTCGGCTTAAAAAGATTTTATACGGCTTTAGAAATATATTAAATAATTTTTTAAAATTTCATTTGCATTTTATTTTAATTTTCTCTGCCAAGATATTTTCAGCTTTTGAGTTTCAAGCATTTCAGATGTCGATGGACTAATTATTTGAAAACTAGTCTCCAAGTCGGGAATAATGACGTCTTGTGTATCCGAACTCTATGTTTTCGGATACACAAGGTATCAACTTGCAAGACATCAGTATTATCTTCTTTCATATCACTAAATTCACTCTGATTTAATGATCTTTACATCCCATTCACTTATAAATATTTACTAAAAGAACGAAATTTAGAATTTCATTTAAGTCTCTATATGCATAGGAGCTGACAGTGAATCTTCAAAATCTCCATTGCAGAAGAATAAAAAAGAAACCCAATATTGCACGTACAAAACAAAATCAAAAAGAATAAGCACTAAGTAATTCCCAAAAAAAAAAAAAAAATACAGAAAAATTGAAGATGAGTGGCATGAATTTGATGGCTGCACTGCATTTTTAGTTGCTGCATTTTGGTAAAGGAAGAGCCGATTTTTATAAGGGTTTATAATAACCCCAAGCTTGAGTGTCATTTCTAGACTTCGGCGTCTAAAAGACATAATTGGAATTATTTATCTTAGCCTGGTATTTTACAACTTATAGTTAGAATTAAAAATGCCTCATTAGCTTAAAATCTTATTTTGAATTATAAAGTTCTTTCGGAAAAGAGGATATTTTGATAGCTCAAATTTTAAGTAGCAGGGAATGATGGATATTGTTAGTGAAACCAATATAAAACAACTGCATTAGTTTTGTTTTTAGAAATCTCACCTTGTTTATTCACATTGCGTGAATATAGTTTTTTATGGCAAAATCTGCAAAAATATTGAAGAAGAATCATTTTCGATTTATTTTTCATTTATTAATATAGCAAAAATTCAGAAAAACATTTTCTATCGTCTGCTTATTCCAATATGTATCACTCAAAAATTATCCTTCTCTGAAAAACATGAATTATGTTGGCAGAGTGTTTTGTGGAGGAAATGACATTTTTTTAAAAATCGGAGTTAATAATAGAGAGCAAGTGTTCAGCATTTAATTGGATTTATATTTTGCTTTAATTTTTAGGCTTAAATTGAGAAAGAAGGAAAAAGAATCAATGGAAGGTTATCAAATTCCTGCTCTTTGGATTCCTAAAATACCTGCAATTGACAATGTTTGTTAAGAGCTTGATGCAATATGTTTCGTGACCAGTGCTACAAACAATCATGCGCAGTGAACATATCTTGCCAAGTTTGTCTGTAAAATTATGATAATAAAGAAATCATTTTCTTATTATTATAACTAGGCCTCGTTCATACTTAGCAAGTTGTTGATACTGCCCTTTTCATCTCCTCTTGCTTCTAATCTAGATCTCAATGACCAATCCGCAAGAAAATTCATAATGACAAAGTTTATAACACATATTAAATGCAAACGAAACCAGTTACATCATGTTACTCTCGCGAGCCGCGAGACTATCGGTTGACTCAGAATCTTAACAGCTTCGATGATATAATTTATCAAAGGCCTCAACCTAAATATTGATTGTTATATTTCTTCAAATAAGTTTGAAATTCTACGTATTAGGATATGGATTTAATGCAAATGCTATGAAATTTCAAATCATAATAACCTGTCATTTGATTAAACATTAATAACTGATTCATCAGAATATAACAACGCTACAAAACCTTTTAGAATGGTTTGTAACTTTCTGTTATAGTTACTGAAATCGGGACAAAGTACGAATTCTCAATAATTAATAATATGAATTAGAATTTGATCAATGGTATTGCATATGGAAAGAACATAATGTGAAGAAAGATATATTTGTATTAATAGAATTTCTTTATTTTATATATTTCATTGTATTAAAGAAAACATTTATTTCTATCATCGCAGAGGGAATAAAGTTAATATTTTTCAGCCAAAATATAATGTGCTTTTACTATTTCACCCTCACAAAATAAGCAAAAAACAAGTCTCTAGACAGCTTTTTATTTTCTCTTGAAAGAGAAACAGATGCCCCTTGATAAAAAATGTAATGGCAAAACAATCTCAAAGGACACGTGGAGTAAGTTGAAAGACACTACAATAGAAATGCATTATTGTTTCTACAAAAGAGTGGATTTTTATTGCTATTTCAGTTTGAAGTCTCAAGAGTAATGATAAAAAATAAAGCTAAAACGCCTTTTCCTTTGAAGGATTAGTGAGTTTTCAAGGAAATATATATCCTTCCATGTTGTTGTATATTTTATTTCCCAATTATTGTCGGAAAAAAAAACACAAAGGACATGTTTTTGATTCTTCGCTATCTCGATAGGCATATATTAATATAATAATAATGGGGAATTTTAACGATTTGCATCAAATTATCGAAGCATTTTAGAAAAAAAAATGACTGAGATCTTCCATTAATTCAATTTCATCTATCTACTAAGATGCAGAGAAATTTTTGCAAGAAATGATGATTTATTTTTTATAGGATATGACATTTTAATACTGGTTATAACTAGTTAGCACTGGTTTATTACTGGTCATAACAAAAATCAAATTCTAAATCAAATAAAATCTTACTGAAAAGTAGAAGAAAGAATTTTCTTCAGAAGATTAGTTTACAAATATATAATAGCTACTGTCCTACTGAAGATTTCATTCAATTATTTTTGTTTCTGAAAACTTACTATTTACTATTTTTACACTTAGCTTGAATATTGGATAAAATGGGCTTGAGTATTTAATATTATGTCTTGAAAGATATCGCACTTAAAATTCATAAAAGGAAGGTTAAATGTATTTTGGGATCCTATCATGCATAATTCGTTTGTTATGCAATTTCATATTCCGTCACGTACTAGTTAGCACGAATTCTAGAACGAAGGAAGAAGAGAAATTGTTAAGCTTTCATGCAGTTGACCATTCTTTACAAGCCTAATATCAGAAAATCACGCATCTGAGACTCCATATTCATATTTGAAGTCAGCGGAATGGTCGTCGAGGGCTGGATATGTTCCTTGTTTTGATAGTATGTCTGAATGAAAATCCAGGATACAAGGGCAAATATTTTTTACATTTTTGGGCACAACAAAATTTTTTATTAATAGGAAAATTATCCTGCGATATCAAAAATGCACAAGTTTGTTGCTGTAAGATTGCTCTCTAATATAGAGTTTAAACTGTTATAAATTGTCAGGTAAAATATTAAGTTAAAGATGATGTATAGTATAACTCTGAAGAGATTTCTAAAGCTATGAACTCTAAAAGCTCTAAAGCTACAAACTATAGTTACGTTACTTATTTTTCTGAATTTTCAACGGCTGTAAACTTTGAAATGATGGCAAGCACCCATAATTTAAATTCATGGCTCATTTACAGGCTTAATAGAAACAAAATAATGATTTTTAAAATAAAAAATTAGATTTCTTTACTTCAATGAGTAATAAATTTTATTTACTTTATAATAAATAGGTATTATAATAGTTAATAGTTATTATAATAATTATAATAATAGTTAATAGTTATTATAATAATTATAATAATAGTTAATAGTTATTATAATAATTATAATAATAGTTACTTTATAGTAAAATAGTTATTAATTGCTTGTTAAATAATACAAGGAATTTTTTTATGAAGACATAAATATCTTTAATTAAGAAATATGAAGGCACCACGAATAAACTTGGAATATTCAAAATCAATTTTATTTTGAGTCAGTACTTATGGTCGATAGCTTTTTCTTATAATTTTTATACAATTCTGCATTATTATCCATGTTCATCACTTTCTTCAATTCTCTTCAAACGTTTTCTTTTTAAGTCCTTTTTGAGTGGTAAATTGATCTTTGGGGGAAAAAATCCCTTTAACTGTTCTAAAACTTACTAACGGAGTTTCAAGAAATTTCTGAAACGAAGCAAGAGTTTTAAAATATTGCAGACATTTGAGGTCAGAAATCAAAAATTCAGAGTTAGAAAAAGCAAATTGTCTGCAAATATAAAATGTTTAAATTCGAGTTTGATATTTTAAGTGTCTAATCCCATTAAGAGCTGATGTTACTTTTCTAAAGCACAAACCGCTTTCTAAAGATAAAGGGAATTTCTGCAAAATAAATGAAATTATTCTGGAAACATACAGAAAAGATGCATTTATTTTTTTCTTCTCTTTCTGAATTTCAAAGCAAACCAAACTTACATCCCTTTCTCTGTAATTTAAATAGAAAAGGACCATCTGTTTGAATATCTGAAAGTTATTTTGCTATTCAAAGTATTTGAACAATTTAAAAAGCTTAAAAGCTTTTACCAAATCCTTTTCAGAGAAAAACCAACCAAGTTTGCAAAAAAAAAAAAAAAAACTAAAATTTCAAACGTGTCCTTTTTGAACATCATGAGCAAAAGAATAAGAAAAAAATAAAAAAAAAGAATACAGCCAAGGTTACAAGTTAAAATAATACAGTTGAGTTATATATGCAATAATTTCGAATTAGATTTGCTCTGAAACTAAATTTATAATTTCTCGACCATCAATCTCACTGTAATCATAACTATTTCATTGTGCGGAATATTCATTTTACCGCCAAACGCTGAGGCAATAAATTCTTTTCAAAAACTATTTAAACTCGGAATATTTTCCTTCACTCGCATCTTCTGGCTACTCTCGACATAGATGAACAAAGAAACTTTAAGTTAGTTTCTTTGTTCTCTGTAATTTAAATAGTTTTAATTAGTTTTTTTCAACTAACGGCGAATATTAAGATTTGAAATCTCAATGATTGCTTCTTAAAATCTTGTTTTACATATACATGCATTAGGTATCTTATTAACATTTTAAAGAAATGCATGCTATTAAATGCTCACAGGCGATTAGTACAATAGTCTCAGAAAATCAGATATGAATTTCGAGCGCGATATTTTGCGATCGATTGAAGTCAAAATTAGTTATAGTTCCAAAATCATATACTAAATTCAATTTATTTAAAAAGTTGTGTCTTTAGTTATATGCATGATAAAATATAGGCGATCTACCCTCTGACATTTGTTCAAAATTTCATTTTTTTTTCTTTTTTCACGTTAACATGCTCACAGATAGACATAATTAAAAAAAAAATCTGTATCTCTGAAAATCTGAAATGTGGATAGCTGTCAAAATCTCAAGTTCAATCTTTTGACGATTACAATACTTTCTCTGTGTACACTAGTAAATAATAGAGGTAAAATTCAATCATAATTTATTATAAGAAGATATACGAAAGAATGAAAAGTAACTTCTTTTCTCAGGTTTCAACATAGGAATACATGCGTATGATTATTTTCTTTAAAAAATGAAAAAGCTTATAATCAAGCATAATTTAAATTTTCTAATTCAATGATGGACTAAAAATGGTTTTCGTGTGATAATAGTTTCAAATGCATCAGCGAAAGGGCCAAAATTTTACTCAATTTTTATTTGATAAAAATTAGTAAAGAATTGACACCGAGTTACATACGTATACTTTTGCGTGAATATTCATTTTACATTTGGCTCCATCAGTCAAACGGGATGTATTTTAGTATTTAATGGAAAGAGATATTTTTGTTATCATTTTAATAGTAATGATATTGTTTTTGCGAAAAATTTAAGATATTTTCAATATTCGAAATTCACTAGAAATTAAATTATTCACTGATTCACTGAAATTATTGACATAAAATATTTTAGATAAGTTTTTAAACTTATGCTTATGTAACTTTATAAGCAAAAATATAGATAAAAAAATAAAATTCAAAGTAAGGAAAAGCGAAGATATCTAAAATAAAATTTCTATATTCTTTTCAAGTAGTGCAACAAAAAAACTGAAGAATATTTTTAATTTACGTTGTGCATTTCTGAAATTTATAAGAAAATAATCTTTCTTGTTCGAGATTTCTTTTCTTTTTGAGCACAGAATACAAGAATATTGATCAAGACAGGGTTTGATCAAATGCATCTGGATAAATATCATAAAAGCTTATGTCTGTTCCTTAGAGAAATATCCAGCATTCTGTATGGATTTTCTTTCCTGTATTTCCGATATGCCTTTCTAGATACTCCATGTATTTATTGATCACAGCCGGAAATACTGGGAATCTATTAAACAGACAATAAGAAACTTCATCTATAGCTGTTTTGAATTAAGAATATTCCAAGGATTCGAAACCTTTTCCGTTTCTTTTTCTATTCGTTTTCATTTCACTCATCAAAATACTTTAATAAAAGATGTTTTAGATAAAAGATACAGATTCATTATAAAAAACTATAACAGTTAATGTCCGGGAAATTATACTCACATCTAAATGAAATTTCGATTGGGATATCTGCAATTCCCTTCGCTTGGAAACATGAGATATTTTTCTTCTTTTTTCAGATTTTATTTTAAATTTACGATTAGGAAAAACTGTCAGCACATTTTAATTGTATTATCGGAAAAATCGTGACATCCCCCCCCCCTAATTTCCAATACTTTGATTATACAGGAGAAATTTTAAGTTCTTAAGTAAACCTGTTACTAAACTCAGTAGAATAATTCAAATGTTAAGCTGCAGATATTACATATATACATTCCATGAAAAAATTTATAATATATGATTATAGCTAGTGTTTAAATTGAAATAAATATAAATAATTTAAATAATTCATTACACTTATTTGTTTTTGCTTCATTTCTTTTCTTCTAGTTACTTCTATTTGATCTAACTCGTAAAGGGAGCATTTCCAATTTTACAATACTTTAGAATTCTAATTTTTTTTTCCACACACTACTACAAATTTATTGTATTATAGTTGAATCAATTAATTTATTATCCAAAAGCATCTTTAAATTGGTACTTCAGTCAGATGTATTCTCTAGCTAAATTATATTTTAAATAAAACCTTATTTTAAGCAATTAGTTTTAAATATCTGTTTCTCTTCATTACTGCCTTTAAGTAGTTACGTGTGATACTTTAATAAGTATAGAATTTTTTATGTTATATTTTTATGCATGGATGCAAAAGGCATTTATTAATGATATTAATAAATGCCTTTATTAATGATATTAATTTATTAACATCATTATTATTAACATTTATTAAGGATATTAACAAATGTTAACAAAAAAGATTACACATTTATAAGCAAATCATTATCCTAAAATGTCCAAAATATAACAGTTATTTGATAAAAATTTCATTTTCCGTCATAATTTGGAGAGTTTGAAAGAAATAAATTGAATATCAGAATCAAGTCAATAATATTTTAAAAAGCTAATTTATTTAAAATCATTTATCCAAAGAAAATAGTCATTATTAAAATTCCAATTATAGAATATCATTTATAGACAATAAATATTTAAATGCTTTAAGTTTAAAAGGAAACTTTCACAAATTGATGTATTTATTAATTGCACATATTTTACATAGTAAAAACATACTTTTCAAAGTGGAAAATGTTTCAGATAAAAATAACGTTAACTTAGAATAAAAATATACACTTAACTAGGCGCATGTAACAAGTATTCTATTTCACCGAAACATGCTGTTTTAAATTCATATTATTGTAAAATGAAAAATAAGCAAGTTACAAATGATCTGCTTTAGGTTTTTTTCCCCCAACAATTTTCAAAATATAATGACTTATATAAAATAATAAGCAATGACAATAGAATTTGAATTTTTTTTTCAAAAAATAGTAAATATCAATAAGATAGACTTTTCAAAACAGGAAATTAAAAATTTTGACAAATCCATAATGTTAGTACATATTAAATTAGAAATAGCTTCATTAAAATATAGTTTGCATTTTTTAATTATGAAATATTTGCCAAAATTGAAAAAGAAGTAAAGATTTAATGGAGCTTTGCACTAATTTTATTTAATTGAATGCTGACATTACTTAGATATAGAGATATATATTAGATTTGCTTTTTATAAATTGAAACATTTCACTAAAATGTTTTCATAAATCCAATTAGTCTACTATAACCTAATAACCAGCTATAAGAATTATTTTAACTATTAGTAAAACGTTCGTAATCAAATATTCTGAGAATTAATAATGGAAGAAAAGACAGTTTCTTGATAACATTTCAACTACAGCTTATGTTATTAATCCAATATATAATACTAATGAATATAGTTTAGGCTTTTCAAGATATTATAACTATAAAGGATTAATGTTTGTATAAGTTTTTATAGCATAGTATTGTATACATATATAAATTCATTATTCTCCCTAATGAAAGTGGATATTAAATTCTAAAAGGATTATTGCTGGATTATAAATGGAAATACTTTGGGAAAAAGTCCCCTTATTTTTTTACTACATATAAATATTAAGAATTTAATATAAGTCTAATTGGTAAATGCAGTATGAAATATAAAAGTAGATCTTTAAAAAGAAAAAAAATGTTTAAAGGTTTGTCTCATTAATTACTAATTCATGCTGTCCCAGATGGAATAATATTTTACTAACTACATTATTTAATTGTAATTTAGTCTACTTAATTCAATATCTAATGATAACATCTCTAAAATAAAAATGATTTCTATTAAATTCACCTTTTTCTAAGAAGGAATTCCTCAGTAATTACTAAAAATGTATTCCTATAAGCAGTAATTATACTTTCTCATTTCATAAAATTGGATTAAATACAAATTTTTTAAGAGCATATTTTCCAATTTAAATTAATTCTTTTGAATAATATTTATTTTTTACTATTATGATTCAAATCAGCTAATGATTAGCCGAAAAGCGAATTAGTCAAAGACCTATCGAAATACTTAAGTAAATAAAAGATAAAATATGAATTTAAATATAACCAAATGATAAAAAAATTGAATCATAACTAACTTTTAGAAAAACAAACAAATAAACAAATGAAATCTCCTCAGTTTTTCTATAAAATTAGTGAAATTTATACAAAAACTATTTTCCGTTCTCTGAAACACAATTACTAGATTAATGTTTTATAAAATAATTGCATGTTCAAAAAACGGCTAAAATCATTACATGTTAAAAAATGGCATATCGGCCAACTTTTCAAAATTTGACTAACACTCAATTACCTTTATTTAAAAAGTTCAAATAATAAATTCACGCAAATTAATCTTTTAAGCCTTCAAATAAATTTTTGTAAGCATTCTTTATAAATACTTTGGTAAAAAATTTAAAAAAAGGAACTGTGCAAAACGCTTGTGCTTTTACGTAAAGAAAACATAGATCCGAATATATTCCGTAATAAAATCTTAAAATCAGAGATATTTCAACAATTTCTATGTAATTTGGCGTTCTTATTTAATAAGCAAACAATTTAGATATCAGTATATCACATGTGTTTAATATTCGAAAGGGGTTCTTTCTTTATTATAATTAATTAAATATTACTTCTTTCTTCATTATTTTCTTTCAGTGGTATTATAACATTTATGCTCATATGTAAATTACTTTTAATGCCTATAAAGATTGAAAAATTATTCATATAATGCATGTTATTTATTTTGCAAATAATTACATTATATATTTATAAATTCTTTATCATCTTCATACAAAATTTACTCGTCACTGCACATTCATGTTTAGCAAAGGCATAGACATGAATAATTCATTAAAATCATCCATCTTCTGAATTTACCAAGCCAGAATAATTTCTTATGAATTTATGCTTTTTACGTTTAATGATAATTTTTTTCCGAAAATCTCTTATTTCAGCTTTCATGATAATAGATGCCGTAAGTCAGTATACATTTATCCTTGTCTGCATTCTATAGAAAATTAGATTCGAAAATTTTATAAGCTTCTAAAACAAATATTAAAACTAGGAAAAAAGATTTTTTCATATGAAAAGCGCCTTACAAATTGAGTTTTTTAATTCTATAATAATATTAATGTATTACATTTTGAATGGACGGTTGTTTTTACATTTTTAAAATAGGCTAATTAAAGCACGCTTTCGGATTAATATAATAATCATTGATAAAAGAAATAAAACTATTAATAATTTGTATTGAATATTGAGTTATTTTATAAGTAAACCCGAAAATAAAGTTTAAAGAAAATAGAAATTATAATATGAAATAAGATTATTAAAACAACCGAAATTGCTTATAAAGTTTATTTTATACTCTTTTTTTATACTATAATTTTCATGTGTTGTTTTTCTGGGAATAAGTTGTTTGTATCATTATTTATGTAATGCTATACTGCTTATCCTGATTTCTTCGTTTAGAAATATGATGCAACATTGCATATAACAAATTACTCCTTTTTAGTTTGTATTTGAGAGTCTGTTAAGATTCAAAATGCAATAAAAATTATCTCACGGATTCAAAATGCAATAAAAATTAAATCTTCAGTTAGAAGTCATTTTTTTAAAGAAAACTCTTAAATCGGGAATTTTTTTTCAATGGTTTTCATTTCTGTATCTGAAGTAATTTCGATATCTGAAGTATCTTTTTCTAACTGCTGAGTTGTATGATTCAAATTCCGTAATCTCTTTTAAACATAAAAGCGATTTATTCATTCAAGAAACAACATTTTGAAATTATACAATAACCTTCTAAATTGTTAAATATCAAGAAAATAATTCCCAATTTTTTCAATTGTGTATTTTTATAGAAAACTTAAATATTATATCAAATTTGAAATGAATTTTAAAATAATATCGTTTTACAAATTCGATGATTTGTGCAAGTTAAGATATTTCTGGATATAATTTAATATTTCTTCTGTCCATTCATATCCAATATTTCAGTCCTCACTGTTATATCACAAAAAGATAATTTACCTGTCTATGTGTAATTTAATAGCCTTTTTGGCTCTTAATGTCTAGATTTCAAATTTTACTGTTGTATTTTAATAGTAATAAAAAATGTATAATAATAAAATTAAGGGCTGTAAATAAAAATGCTTAGTTTATTCTAAATGGTTATAATTTCCAATTTCGAAAAAAAAAATCTTTTTTTTTTATTCAGATTATATATAATAGTTTTTCAAGATTTTTAAAATTAAAAAAAAAAGAATAAACATTACTAACTAGATCGGAATTTGAATATATTTATTCTTCAGTAACGTAGATTTAGCATTCATTAATAATAATAAAAAAAAATCTTCGAAATTGAGAGAAACAATTTATTTGAAAAATACATGTGAAAGTGATATATTTCATTTATGTCTCAAATGTTTCTAAAACTTTAAATGTCTTCTTAACATAAATTAGACTTTGATAGTTCATAGTATTGTTTATGAAAAAAGTTATTTATCTCAAATCAATTTAGCTAATCTTTACAAGCCTTCACTTTAATTTCGAACTTTGTAATGCTAAATATACAAAATATCATTTTTTTTTCTTCTTTCCAAACTTTTGTGGTCAAGCCATGATGAGCATTATTATTTGTGACAGATAGGAAAAAAAAATCTTAAGTTATTTTAAAGGTCGTTAATTTTTTTAAACTCTGCATTCGCTTGTCTCCTCTCAGGCATCATTAAAGACGGTACATCATTTTATAGTTTTATTTACATTTTTCTTTAATTTTAATTTAAAAAACACCTGCAAATTGTCGAAAAGATATACATAAATTTTTCCTGGAAATTCAACTTAAAGCAATTAGATATATATTTATTTTTCGGAGCAATAAACATACCCTTGTATCAGGTGAAAAACTATGTTTCGAATTGCCTTTTCGAGTACAAACGGATATTTTAGGCTTGTTTGAAAAAAATCAATTTAGTAGATTTTTAGAATATTTATGTATGTTGTCAAATATTCTCAAAATTGTAAAGTTAAATTAATATTTTTTAAACAAAAGTAACACATTGTCATGAATATCAGATTTAGTGTAAGTTTATGTAAAGACAATTGAAGCCGACTTTAAACACTCTATATAGGCTTTCATAGTTATGATCAAAACATTTAAATGTAATGACAAAATCTTTTAATTTTTGATATATATAATATAATATAAGCATAATTTTTAAAAATAGATGGAAGTTCGACGATACATATTCTTTTCGCTTTAATCCATACCAGGAAGGCACAATTTATTTAAAAGAAGGCGTGGACAAAACACGTCTCCTCCTAGCAACAGATTAGGCAAGAAGAGAAGTAAAAAAAGAGAAACAAATTATCCTTGTCGTATATAACATGATCTCGATATGGATTTCTGACACGTGTCGTTTCTAATTCGAATTTCTCACACGTGTCGACCTTCACAAGAGAAATAGAGGGACTGTTTACATCAACGATTCTCTATCCCTTCACTCGGCACGTGGGAACCGATAACGCAACCATTTTTACGAAGCTTCAGTTGAATGAATTAGAATTGAAATTAAAATATCATTACACACACACATACACTTACAAATATTTTTTTTAAGATCTCCATAATAAAAAGAGAGCAATGCTAAGGCATAATTACATAATTTATAACGCAGAATGAAATAAAGTGCGACATTTTATGAAAAAGTTGAAATCATTAAATTATTTTAAAGTTGATATATTTTCTTATGTTAAAATCGTACACTAAATAAATGAAACTTTAATTCTAGTTGACAAAATTAACTAAATGAAACCAGGATAAGTTAAAAGATGGCAGTAAATTACGAGAAATTAATTAAAAAAAATAAGAAAACATAAATTAATAAGGAAAGGATTTATTCTTGCCTAATAAATCCTAATAAAATCTCTTTACATTAGGAACAATTTTCATTAAAAATATGTTCTGATTTTAATGTCTGAAACGTTTAAACCTAAATCATAAAAAGTTTTTTTTTTTTTTTTTTTTTGCATAACTTACACAAAATATAAAACAAGTTATTGATATCATTTAATCAAGATACAATATCTGTAGCAATTCAAGTTCATATTTAATAATATTAAAAAAGATGAGAAAAGTGTAGTAACAATTTGTCCTCGTGTTTCTTAATCAGTTTTACTCAATATATGTTATACATTATTGAAAATCTTGTAATAATATTTCGATTACCTTCCTGGTATTTTACAAGTGCCATAAACATTTAAATTCTTCGTACCATATTCAAACCTCAGCTTGACTTGCATTTTGTTAATTAAGATGTACAACATTACATTTTACAAACACCATGTTATATTTCTCTCCTCGGTTGCGATACATACGGAATTTAATTGGGCGTAGTTGTACAGTCTCATATCATTGATGGAAAATACGAATTCAAGTACATTGTTTCATATTATAACAACATGTGCTTAGTAAACATTTAGTTTATTACCATCTTTAACAGAGAAAATTGCACGTGAGCATAAATAACTCTTCAGCTAACATGGAAGCATTTGAATTTCATATAATCAATAATAGTAACGATTTATTTAAGAAAAAATAAGGAAAAAAATCATGAAACTCAATTAAAGATGTTTAACAAATATAATCTAATAGACATACATGTAGGTGAATTGGGAAGTCAACCAACTGACTCTCCAACCCGCCACGAAGGCACACGGATTTAAACCATAAGGCTAAGGACCGCCGCAACAGCAACACTGGGGGGGGGGACTGTGGTTGAGTGCTAAGGGCCATCACCGGCCACAGTACAACCCTCCCCGAAGGAAATACGTCCCGCCATCGATGGGAGGAGTCAGATCCCCCACCTATTTGTGTACCCTCCAGGTTGGCGAGATCCAACCACCATGCAGGAAGCATCTCATCCTCATTTTGAGGTGCCCCACCCCGGGGGTTAGGTGAATTGAGAAATAAAATGTTGCCAGCTAGGAAACAGAATCTTCTCTTTGGAATATAAACAGGAAAAATGCTAAAGCACGCCAATAAATAAATGATGCAATTTTTTGGGTTTAAACATTCTCAAACTTATTTATACTCTAGAGTGTGCGAATTAGTATAAAATTCAGCTTCAATATTTAAAACAATACTTCTGTTGATTCACTAAAAATTGTGCTGGTTGTTAACCGTACTTTATATATATTATTTCATTATATATGAAATAAATCATAAATGTTATGGAATTTTCCAATAATATTTTAACAGATAAATATTGAAATATGAAAATTATGGTTGATTCCTTATTGTGTAAATTCATAAAAATACCGATCAGAAAGAAATAATAAAATGTGTCCATTTATTCATTTTTATTCGCAATTTCTAGAAATGTTCTCTATTTTAGGAAAGAAAAGAACTTTCCGAAAATAGACAAACCTGGAAATATATATATCGTATAAAGCCACAGCGCAAAAAAAGTTCATTGCGAACAGCCTTATATTTCGAAAATCTTATTATCTTCTCTGGTTGCCGGAAATTATTTCCAATCAACGCTCCCACACAAAACGTTCGTAACCATTGATTAATCAACATTCTCTGTTGATTAACCAACGATGATTACTCAGGGGAGCAGCAAAGAATTTTTCGTTCTCTAAAGCTTTATGGCAAGCTAAATATTAGTTCACACCTTGCCAATCGCAAACACGACCTGAATCCGCAAGTAATAAACCGCTAATAGTCTTTGCCACCCACGACCTCATTTAACCACTATTCCTTCCTTCGGGAAATAGCGGTATTGTTTTGATTAATCGATCTGAAATATAGATTCCTTCTCGTATCGTAAATTTTAATTGATATTCGTTGAATTAATCAATTTTTATTTTGGGAATCTTCTTTTTAAGATCAAACAGTCTTAATTTAATGCACATTTTTCAAAATACAAATTTGTCACTTTAGAAATTTAGTCAAAATATTTGCTGAATAGCAAACATATTAAAACATTATCAAATACTATATATTTTCTCTTTTTTTACATTTTAACTATTCTTATGTAACTTATTAACTGTTCTACAGGTCATTCGAAAGGACTTCAGCAATAAAGCCTTTTTTTTCCACCTTAATTTGTATCACAATAATTTTTTGTTCTTCATTCTAATCGTACTGTCCATATGTTTGTGAGTCTGTGTGACACATATCACATTGACTTATACGAGTCTGTGTGACACATATCACATTGACTTATACGAGTCTGTGTGACACATATCACATTGACTTATACGAGTCTGTGTGACATATATCACATTGACTTATACGAGTCTGTGTGACACATATCATATCTGTGTGACTCTATTATCACATATCAGCAATATGACAAGTGTGTTTACATTAGAGAGACAATACTCAATAACAAGTAGTTTTAAAAGTATGCTTTGAATAAAGTATTCATTTTATTATAGAAATGTTTATAGATTTTCTTAGAAGTTCTTATTTTTATTTAATATATTTTATTCCGTTTGAAGTACTTGGCGCGCTTGAGATTCTTTCAAACGATATTCTAATATCACTTATATTTCATTTTAATTTTCTATTATTAAAGAGCATATACTAATTTAGCTGTAATGGAAACTACTTTGTATATATCTGCATCAAATAAGTATTTGCATTCAATAAACCAGTATAGTATCACCTGCCAGTATAGAGTTTGTATGGTTTCTTTATAGTTTCGCCGGGTCAGTAGTGAAAGGGTTAATAAGACTTTTCAGATAATATGAGAAAACAAATTTTTAGATTACAAATTAGCTTGTTATTAGCATTTAATTTTTGCGTATAGCATATATTGTGTTAGTAGAATCAACAAATGTTTGGAAAGTTTTCGAAATATTTATGAATAATTCGTAAATTTCAGTTTTAAAGTAAAATTTATTGTTTTCAGTTCAATACCAAATCGAAACAAGTGAAATCATTGTTTTAATGCACTAACAGAAGAGCTTTTTACGTTATGCATTAAATTAGCTTTATTGCAGTTTTTTTGTCCATCATTTTTGCTGTAAAAACTTTTTTTTTAATCTTAGTGTTTTTTATAAATTTTAAAAATTAGCATGAACTTTATTAAAAAAAATTAATATCATTCACATTACAAGCACATTTTACATTTTTAGGGAAAATATAAAATACGAGTTAAAAAATAAATTCGTTTATTTTCATTCTTTACATGGTTATTAAATTTGATTTCCTTCAAAGTTTCAAAAACAGTTCCTTAATAATTAGTAATTACTATATTCTTATATTAGTGGCATTTACTTACTTTTATTAGGAGGCAACAAAGATCTTCAGAACAAATATTTGTATTCACATATTTTTTTCAGAGAATATACGCTTGAATTGACAAAATGTATAACCCAAGTGTACCTTTTCCTTGGCATAATAACCTGTGCCATAAGTATCCTGAAGAACATCCGAAAAGTATAGGCATTTTCTTAATATCTTTTTCGGTAGAGAAAGTTTCTTATTTTTCCTTTTTGTTTTGTTTCCTTTCTGGCTTTCAGCAATTTTGATTTGGAGTATAATCTGTGCAGTAATGTAAGTATTACTACTTGGCTCTTACTATTTAGATTTATTATCATAGTTTTATTTTATTTATTATTATTCTTTTGCAGTTACTTCACAATTTTTGAAGGAAATATGTCAAATATTAACAATAAAATAATAAAAAAATCGATATTTTCCAAACTCTTTTATAATAAAATAAATTGCTTCTCAGAAATGAATTATCTAAATGAAACGAAAAATTTCATAACTTTAATGCTCATATAAACTAAGAGAAGAGAAAAAGAAAATAAAGACAAGTCGGTGTACACAATCCATCCGAAATTTTCTCGCTTTTAGTTTAGTTTAGTTTGCTTATATTAACACCCCGTTTTAAAGCAACACTAGGTTTATTTTGAGACGAAACTCCTAATTTTGAACCGCGGCCAGATGACGAGGACGGCACCTAAGCTAGAACCCCCTCTCGAAACTTCCACACCACACAGCGGGAGGAAGTTTGGCCCCGACGGATTTAATGGTACTAGACTCGCTTACACGACGGTTCTTCGGTGGAATCGGGTTTTGAACCTAAGAACCTTCCGGTTCCAATGCCGAGACAAAACACAGATACTGCTATTTTAAGCATGAGTGAATCGTAATAGGAAAATAATTAAAATCGTAATTATAGAACTCCTTTTTTTATTTTGATATGACTTCAATATGCTAAAACCTTCCCAATTTCTTCAATATCAGTTAAGTATTTATCGAGTTTTTCTCTTTCAAACATACAGACGCTTTCATGAGATTTCGTTTTATACAATGAATAGATAATCCAATGCTCTGAATAATGGTAGGTGTTTTTTTTAATCACCATTGTTTAATTCATCCAATATATTGTAGGACATAAAATATCATCCTTAAATCATTTTATTACTGGAATCAACTGTATGTTTTTGATAAAAAAAAAAAAATGTTGATGTTGACAACTTGGAATTATTCATTCGATAATTTCGTCTTTTGATAAAAGGCGTTTATGAATACATCAAACAGCATAAATTACAGGTCATATTACAAAGGGACATTAAATATCTTTCAAAATTTTAAATAAAAAAAACGAAGTTTGTTCCGGGTAAAATTAGTAGCAAACTATGTTTAAGAGGACAGTGGACTTTGAAATAAGCAAATATGGACAGAAACGTAACATTTTATTTTTATCGTTTCCTCATTAAAATATATGTTTATATTAAACTAAAATAGTGTTATAAGATATATTGTTCAATAGAATGAATATTTCGAAGATTTAGAGGGAAAGAACGTATTTTAATTACTTTCCTCAAAATGATATTGCAATTAGATGCACATATGTATTTGAAATGTTCCACGAGTCTTCATTTCGAAGAAATTAAATGAAATTGATAGTAAAGATTTTGGTTGAACATTAAAAGATAATAGAGTATGCGTTTTATTTGTAGAGTTTTCTTTAGCGCGTTAAAAGTCAATTTTATTTCCGCAAAAACATAAAATTCTTATGAAAACTCAGTAACGGGGCATAAAGGAATTTCTCGAAAAATTAGCATTTGACTGGAATTACCAAATTGTCCACAGTTTTATTCCAAATAAGTTCATACTGAGTAATAAGAAAAAAAAAATTAAATGTTGAATTGCCTGTAATATTTTGAAATTAAAAAAAAAAGTTAGATATATTTTAATTTAAAAAAAATAATATTTCAAATTTAAAAAAAAAAAGAAATTTGACGTATTTATATTTTAGTGCATAAAACATTTCATAACTCTAATTAAATAATTTGCAAAAATGCCAAATCGAGTCCACCATCCCCAACGTAGAGTCCACCGTGAGATTCGATTGAAGTAAAACTCAATCACTATTGCTGGTGACATAGGCTTTATTACTAATGTGTAAAAAAATAATTTAAACTCTTTTATATTTCATAACTGTATTTTAGTTTATTCAACTTGATATACAACATAAGTATATTTCATTCAGATGGTAGAAATATTTTAAGAGTGTATATATATACAAATTCTTACTGTCACATCATTAAATCACTAGTATCACTACTCCGAATTTGGTAATACGGAATCAATTATGAACTTGTTAGGAATATTCAGTGCTTGGTCTAAAGTATGACAACATGTTTAGCTCACTGCATGTAGATTAGTATTCCATTTTCAATTTAGGCTAGAATAATTAAGGAGAGACATCGTGATTTAAACGATTCTTAGACAACACAAGGACATAACATAATTAAGATTTATTGAAAATCCAGTCTTGCAACCCCAAGAAGGACTATGACCTTTGACAGAGTTAATGGGCTCTAAGTATAAATCTTCATGAAATGCATGACCTTCTGTGGAGTCGAGTGTCCAACACGACCTTCCTGTGCCGAGATTGAAATGCAAAAGGCAGCTTATGAAATCACATAATGTATTTTCTCAGATAAATTGCTAAATGGTTGTATGTTTAAGAAAAAATAATAACTTTATGGGAAAACCTGAAGAATATATATATTTCCTTCGAATGACTTGAGTAAAAATTTCCCTATTATTTTGGAAGATTCGGGCCTTTATTACCGTTTAACTGGGGAGATGAAAATGTGGGACTTAACTGGGGAGGTGCAGTCTACGAGCATTTTCTTTACACTCAAATTAAATTTTCTAATGAAGGTATTAGTACGAAAATCAGCCAATATATTCTACACATATTTTTTTTTCATATATAAATATATTTTAGAAATTTTTCAAAATATAATTTCATTGAAAAAAAGTAATTGCGTTTAAACAGAATTTTCTTCTCAAATTATATCTTACAACAAATAATATTTTTGAAAAAACACATTACTTTTTAAATCATATTTATTTTTCCAGTATGTAAACATATATAGAAAACAATATAATGGAAAATTCAACAATTATATGAAAATTTAAAAAAAATGGCAATGGGTAAAATCGATCGGTTTTTTTTCTCATTATTCTACATAGAAACTTGTGAATATTCATGGCACGGTTTTTTAGGACATTTTAAACATACAGATAAAGTTCTAGTGTAAAAATCAGAGTGTAAATATTTCTCTTGGTATATTTATATATTTTTAGAAAATTTTTCAAAATGCATTATCACTAGAAAAGTTTATTATATTTAAATATACATATCAGAATCAGTTGAATGTGAACTTTCATTGAAAAAAATCTTGTGCACAATTATCCTGATCCCTAAAATCATTTTCAGCTTCATTTAAAAGTTTCTGGAGGTCTACTTCAATAGAGGATCAGTAGTTTGGATGATGTTTAGAGGACCAAGTTTTAGAACCATCTGCTAAGCCCTGAATAAAATTGAAATAAAGTGAAGTGCGGTCTCACAGACGTCACGCTATGAAATAGCTGAAATATTTTATAAAAGCAACCGCTGAAACCAACCGGTTGAAAAAAAGATACATGTAGTGAAGGTCACGAAACAAGTAACTATAGGGGCAATTCACTCGATTGAGTTAAAAATAGAATGGGGTGACCTAAAGTCCATCTATAGCGGTCTCAGATACCGCACCTACCAACTAAGGGTAAAGTAAACAATAATGACAATTTTTTTATTATCAACTTCAATTATAATATGTACATAAAAACAAATTTCTGTATGATAAGAGTGAAAACTAATGATTGAAAGAAACATGTTCCCCGAAGCAGTGGAGATTATTTCAGTAAGAATGGGGAATTTATAATTTATTATGTAATCTATACTTATATATAAAGCTCAATGTGTGTGTGTGTGTGTGTGTGTGTGTTTTGGCACTCTACAGAAAAGACCATTTGACCTACAGCTACCAAATTTGGTACGTGTATACCTTAGAGGTCGGGAATGTGCACCTGGTGTCCCTTTTTTTGAAATTTTTATTAGAATTTTAATTATTAATTAAAAACTAACTTTCCCGCCAAAAAAATTCCTTTCATTTTCCCCACCGCCAAATGAGTAAGGCTTCAGTTTTTTTTCCCAACAGTAATGAGGCTAGGGCTAACATTTTTCGGACGATTGTTTCACACGATTCTGTTTATTTTCTTAATGTTTTATAAATTTAAAATTAAACATTGTTTATTAATCGATCTTTCAGATTCATTCTGAAGTACTTTTGAATTAAAATAAAACAGATTAAAGGAAATTAAAAATTTCTAATCTGCATAGAGTTACCCCAACTGGCGTAGAAAAATTCACGCACTTGCGTTACTGTAACTGGCGTTGAAAATTCAAGCATGCGCATTGTATTCTGATTGTTTACATTTCAACGGAAGCGGACTCGACTTAAATTATTTTTAGGTTAGTTGTATGATTTTGTAATTAAATTGTATTTAGTTTAAGTTCATCGTTTTTTAAATAATTTTTTTTAACCTGTTTTCGACCGATTATTTTAAACCATGCTGTTTATTTTCTAAGTGTATGATGCATTTAAAATTAAACATTGTTAATTAATATACCTGTTCAAGATGAATCTGAAAAAAATTGTTGACAAATTCTTGAGATATTACATAAATTAAGAAAGATATTTTTAGTGCCCATAAGGTTTAAATGCTCAGTGAATCTGTTTTCAGTAATCATATTACAAAAAAAAAAATGCTTTGTTTCGGTAGAAAATATTATTATATTAATTGCAGATTAATCATTTCCACTTTAATTTAAAGCATAAATTCTACGGGAGCTAACAGAAAATTGGAGAGATACAGATTACGTTATGACTGAAGGCCTTTATAATATTCTGAGTGAATTGAAATTTGAAATTTTAAAATGTTTTAATAAAGAAGCTATTAAAGTAGGAATTACATAAAATAGTTAATTATTAAAATTTTAACGAACATTAAGATTGGCGAATCGGCTGGTCGCCAAAGGCGGCAAGTTATAAAATAAATTCGATTGAATTCCTGAAGTTATGAATTAAAGATAAAAATATACTATTAAATTCATTGTTAATTAATCACCTGCTGTATAAATATGTTATGTCGAATAAAGGAAAAGGGTATGTTCTTACAAATAAGAAGTTTCAGATAAGATGATTTATGAGTCTATTAAAAAGCATGCAATAATTGTATGGATATATATTGGCTTTGAATTATGCTACTTACTTCTGGCTCTTTATTCATTGCATTCGTATTAACTAGAATAACATTATATTTAAATAATGTATCTGTTTTTTTTCCTGATGAAATTATCAAGTTTATCTTGATATACATACAGATTAAATTCAAAATGTAATTTAAAGAATCTAAAACATTATGTGCAATAAAGTACTTCATATAAATTAAGATACAAATTTTAAAAAGCATAAATGTGAGAAAAAATCCTATAATTCTTTAAAAATCGTTTTAAATATATTTTTCCTTAACAGAGTGAATACTAAAATACTTCTGAAATATTCCAGAACCAAAATTGTTGCTTACACTATAATTAAGTATATTTTCTCAACCATTCCATTAATAATGTGATCTATATAGTTTGCCAAAAACTTACTAGGAAGTTCAAAATCTGTCATAATTACTAAAAAGGATATTAATATTTTAATTAAATTTTGTCTTTCGAGATTAATTAAAGTAATTTACGTTGTTTTATTGTTTTTGGTTAAATCATACTAATTCAAGGATAAATTATAAAGATAAATAATATTCGTTATGAAAGAGATCTTCTCCTGTTATTGAGGTCAATTAGTGTCATTTTCGATATCTCCTAATAATAAACATTTGCTGTGTTTTTCCTGCTCAAATGTTTTGTTTCCCTCCTGGCCAATTTTCGATTGTGGAGTGTAGGTATGAAGACGTTTACTGAAAGTAAACAAATAATTAAAGAAACAATTTTAAAATTTGTGTTTAATTTGCAATTCAAATATGTATGTTTCCTGTTGTAAAAAATGTTATTAATGTAAGTTAGTAGACAAGTTTTGTTAGTTTTCGAAAAGGTGCACTTTCATTATTTGTTGTTACATATATTTCCTAGGATACATTTTTTCATTGATAACTTACCTCAAATTGTTTCTTTAGTCTTTTTTTCAAATATTTTTAATAGACAAAATTATTTACTCAAGTTAATGATCAACTCTTGGGCAAATATTATATTTCTCAAAGTTAAGTAAGCATAATTAAGTTAAATATTTTATCGAAATTGATCTAACGCATTCAAGAAAAACTCACTTATTTTGTGGTATCACATATTTATAAACTTAAAAAATAACCATTAATATACCGCAAACTATTTGAAATCCATCGTTAAATATTTGCATTTTATTTTTTAGTTCATTTATGAATGTTCAACTTTTTTGAAAGTATCTATTTAAAAACGAAAAGGCATTCATCTCTCTCGTTAAGAAAACATTTCCTAAGAAATATTTCGCAAAAGTTTATTTTCAAAACATTATTTAAACCTGCCGGTGAAAAGTTTTTTTCGTATAAAATACTTTTGACTTTTGAAAGGAAATATTTTATTTATAAAATTTGGAAACTATTCTACTTTACCTTTAAAGTTATTTTGGTTATTTTTAGGGATTTTTTTAAAATACTCGTTACGAAGATTTGATCTGTTCATAAGTTTGTAAAATTATAAAAAGATGAAAAGTTTCTTTGATTTAAGGTAAAAATCACAGTAGTGATCATTATTTAAAATATCTTTTGCAATAGTTTATTCAAAGAATAGAGTTTCTAATTTTTTGAAGTGTAAAGCAGCTCCACCTGTAAAACAAACCAACACACAATAATGATATAATGTTGAACAGCACAGAATAATAGTGTAATAATTAAAAATGTATGTCCATGTGATAGAAGAAAAACATCTTCAAATATACAAAGTGAAATGGTACAGTGCACTGTGAAGTTAAGTGAAAGTACCATTCGAAGCATATTTCAAGAATGGACAAAACACAAAAATTGCACACAAAAAATGATAAGATCCAAAAAAAAAAACAAATCTCCTGTTAACTGGGCAGTAGAACAATGGAATAGTATGAATCGTAGTGATGAATTCAAAATTTCATTATTAACTGGCCAGTGGAACAATGGAATAGTATGAATCGCAGTGATGCATTCAAAATCTCATTATTATCTCATTATTAACTGGGCAATGGAACAATGGAATAGTATGAATCGCAGTGATGAATTCAAAATCACATTATTATCTTATTATTAACTGGGCAGTAGAACAATGTAAATAGTATGAATCGCAGTGATGAATTCAGAATCTCATTATTAAATGGGTAATGGAACAATGGAATAGTATGAATCGCAGTGATGAATTGAAAATCTAATTATTATCTAATTATTAACTGGGCAATGGAACAATGTAAATAGTATGAATCGCAGTGATGAATTCAGAATCTTATTATTAACTGGGCAATGGAACAATGAAATAGTATGAATCGCAGTGATGAATTCAAAATCTCATTATTAACTGGCCAGAGGAACAATGGAATAATATGAATCGCAGTGATGAATTCAAAGTCTCATTATTATCTTATTATTGACTGGGCAGTAGAACAATGTAAATAGTATGAATTGCAGTGATGAATTCAAAGTCTCATTATTATCTTATTATTAACTGGGCAGTAGAACAATGTAAATAGTATGAATCGCAGTGATGAATTCAAAATCTCATTATTATCTTATTATTAACTGGGCAGTAGAACAATGTAAATAGTATGAATCGCAGTGATGCATTCAAAATCTCATTATTATCTCATTATTAACTGGGCAATGGAACAATGAAATAGTATGAATCGCAGTGATGAATTGAAAATCTCATTATTATCTCATTATTAACTGGGCAGTGGAACAATGGAATAGTATGAATCGCAGTGATGAATTCAAAATCTCATTATTAACTGGCCAGTGGAACAATGGAATAGTATGAATCGCAGTGATGAATTCAATACCAATACAAATAATGAGATTTGTATTGGTATTATGAAATACCAGAAAGAATAATACGAGAATATTTTTTTTTATCTAGAATGCATTACACTTGCCCTGTACCCAGCACTCTTGCACTCAATACCTAGTTAATATTGTAATAACATTGAAAGTCGTGAGCGAAATTTGTGCTGTGAATGAAAATATAAATACCGGAAATACAAGCAATCAAATTTCATTATTGGAATGACCTTTTAATAGCTCAAAGTTTAACGCAATCTAAAATGTACGGATGTAAATAAAGTGACCTGTTTCACAGAAGCAACCAAACAATTTAATCAATTAAAGTTCCACAATTTTGGCCATTTCTGTATAGTAGCGCTTTGTGAACCATATTTAATATAAGAATACAATAGCTTCGATATTTTTATATACAGTTTGCAATAATTTATACAAACATATTATTAAATTTGGGTTGTCTTAAAAAAAAGGCTAATTTTTAATTTACGTAGGCTTTTAAAAAATAGCACAAAGAAACGGCAGGATCATTAAAAAAGCCATGACGTGAATCGTGTTTAAAATATAGCAACAAGGCAATATTTCAATTAACACGCATTTCCAAAATAGCATAAATAGATAGAGCAATGTAACCACTACATTCATATTAAACAATCGAAGACATTTGTTGATACGAACACACGAGGCTAAATAGTTGGCAATACAAACGACTAGACGGCCTTTCACCAAAATGCCTGTTATGATTTAAATTTCGTTTTCAATAAAATTTTAAGCAGTGAAATACAAATATACATCAGAAATCTGTAATAAATTTTGTGATTGATGTCTTAATTACTCTAGACAGAGAATTAAATGCATTATTTGATGAATTTTCATCTAGAAATAATATATTGCAAATGTTCTCTTAAATAATTACTGAAGTATTAGGATTGTTATTGGGATTCCCTTAAAAAATTACTGGAAGAAATGCAAATTAAACAAAGAAAACTATAAGCATTCTTCCTAAACAGTTACTGGGAAAATGCTAGTGAAACAAAGAAAATTCTTAAACATTCTTTATAGGGGTATCTTAAAAAATTGTTGAAAAAATATAAAGGATTCATAATCATTCTTTAGAAGATATCCATAAGTAATCATTGAAAAAATAGAAAGGAAACATAGAAAAACCTGCTTATAGCTGATTACTTTTTGAATTCATGAAACTGTTAATTCATGGTAGTAGTCGATAGCTTCTTTTCAAAATTTAAAACATAAGAATTTGAAAAATTGATCAAAAGAAAAGAAGTCATGACTGCAATTTAAGTACTTAATCAATTTATTAATTTTTTTTAGATAGTTTATATTTCAGTTTTTATGAAAAGTTCATGTAACTTCATTCTACTTTCAGTAAACAAAAGATTGCTCTAAATTGAATAAATGTCCCTATTTCATTATCAAAATCAATCTGAAAGCTAAAGATAATTTAATCTTACATCCAAAATGTTAAGCCATTCGATATTAATTCCTGTGCAGCCCCCAAAAGAAACGAAAGTGCTAGTAGACAATTTCCTCTCTATTCTCGAATGAGGGATACATAATCCGCTTAACAACTTGCATATTATAAGTATGACTCAAGAGAGGCCCCTTTCTCTGCTTATGATATTAGCCTGTGCCTTTACTTACTAACTTTTATGTTTTTGCGATTTTATATCACACAAAATATTCTATACGCTCCATCTGTTGTAGACATTTCATGCTTATTTCACACTTTTCATGAGTGATCCACGCCTGTTATAGCATTGCAGTATTTATGGTAATTAGTTCTTTTTATGGTATCCAATTAATTATTGTTTTTTGTTGACTCCTACTTATATCAAAGTGGTAATATTAATTCTCTTTAGCATTTTTGTTTAGATATCTTACGAAACTTTTATTATAATTACAAAAAATACGATACAAACATAAATGCGGAATTATTTAGCCTTGAGATAAAAATTAATAATGAACTACTGCTTCCGACTTTTATTGTATTTGAGATTTCTTGATTATCGAAATTATTCAGGTATTAGTCTATAGTTTAGATAATTTTTTTCGGAATTAAGTTGGTTGGAGCCATGCGGGACGATGATGGATGCTAGAGTTAATATTGGTTGGTGGGTAGAAAGAGCTGGTAGTTAAATTAAAATTGAAATCGAAAAAAGCGAAATGTGTAAAAAAATAAATTATCGAAATCTTTGATAAGATATTTTGAATTTCTCTAAAATATAACGAGTATTTATTTTCCATTAATAAAGAATGTTGGTTTCAGAAAAAAAAATATAGAAATTCCTATGAACGTTGCTATATAGTATTGAATGACCTCAATGAAAGAGTCACTTTCATCAATAAATTTGTTATAATCAATTACTTTTTAAAATATATAATACTCTCATGTGTACTTCTGAAGGTTTGAAGACCACTATAGTCCAGAAAATTCTCTGAGTTTTCTAAATATAAATAAAAAAGGAATTCATTTATTTTGTTTGTATGTATTTATAATATTTATAAGAATTCAGTTTTCTGAGCTCGGAACACTTTTGTGCTTATATAAATAGTCTCCGGATTTCAAAATCCTAAATCATTTTACAGTATTCCCTCATTCCACTTCACATAGTTCAAGAAATTCAAAAATATATTCAGAAAATATTGTGACCAAAAGGAAGAAAATATTTGTCAGGTTTATAAAATTTATTCAATTCACCTGCAAGAATACCTGATTTATTATGCTGAACTAGAATTTTGAAATATTATATTATATTATATATATATATATATATATATATATATATATATATATATATATATATATATATATATATATATATATATATATATATATTCAAACTGAATAGTAAATATATATATATTCAAACTGAAAATTAATTAATCTTAAGAAAATTTCTTAAACTTATGGTTGCTTAAGATTATATATATATATATATATATATATATATATATATATATATTTGAGCTTTTATATTAGTTTATCACTACAGTTAAGTGAAAATCCGAGAAGCAATTTATTATTTCTGAAAATGTTATCCCTGAATTTATTCATCTATTTAGATTTTTCACAATTTCTTATGAAATTTCAAGAGCAATATTAAATATTCTTTTTCCATTTGAGCATTTTAAATCTAATTTATTATTTTTTCACTATAAATTCAGTTATATCGAATTTCTAAAATTGAAAGATAATTCGTTTTAATTAATCATTTTCGAGCAGTGTCAAAAATGTTAGAATAAACATTGATTTAATTTTTGATGATAAAGTGATAAGTGATTTTTGGTGATAAAGAATAGGAGATTTCCTTTTATATTCACATTTATACGCTATTAAAATTACCTAACAGACGCCGGGGTAGCCTGGATTTTCTTCAAATATGTGAGCCTTAATTTTTAAAGCATACTGAATGATAGATTGATTGGAAATTCTGCTGGATTCTGCATAAAATTGCCGAAAGTGTTCGCTTGCATTCTTTTTGATACACGTACAACATTTTAAATTGACTTCATTACCGGAGTTTATATAATTATAATTCTCTTATATATTATATAAAATTATTTTAGAATTGTTACATATTATTTTAGAGATAAATATTTCAGAGCAAGATACGAAATATTATTTTCCTAAAATGTTTCATAAAATATCCTGAATACATGGTACATCAATGTGAAATTTAAATTATAAAACTAGACTTCCATAATTTCGAAATAAAGTATATTGCATTTTTTTTCACTTTATGTCTGAAAAGTTTCCAACCATTCTTCAGTGAAGAGATAATTAACAGCACCGGCCAATAGATTTTAAAACTTATACAAAAATTATGTCTTTTGTGTTTTGATATATAGAACTTAAAAACTAAAAAAAATGATGATATAAAGGGAAATAATAATTTAATTCAGAAAATTTGAGAAATATTAAATGTTTATATATATTTACTTCTATTTGTAAGAAAGTACGAATAATAGAAGTATAAAAGTTATTCGATTCTTAAATATACACTAAATTGGAGATCAGAGTAAAACATATTTTTGAATTGACAAAACGGTCATTCAAAGTCAGCCTGTCGATTTGCATACTTATATATTTTTAGTGTTATAATCCCTTTCTCTGTACACTCACTGTGTTATTTATAAATGTCATTTTCCTCTTTATTTATATAAATAAACTTCTGATGTGCAGGAAAAATTAGCATATTATCATGTGAGAACATGATGTTGTTTTGATTAGGGAGTTTTGAAGTTCGAAATAGCGCAGGCAATGCATAAAGCATAAATGTCAATTTTCATCATCTTTTAATCGCATATATTTTTATCCGCTGTTACCAGTATTGCATTATTATTATGCATGCTTCTTTGAAAGCAGATGCGGTTTTAAAGGGTTGACCTGCTTTTACTAGTATTGTTTTACTATTACGTACGCTTCTTTGACAGCAGATGCGTTTTTAAAAGGTTGACGTAGAACTATGACATCATAGCTGTTATTTCATCTAAAAATCGGTTCAGCTCCGAAACGTTGTTTGCCAGCTAGAAAAATTGAAAATGAAAGTTAAATATATATATATATATATATATATATATATATATATAGAGAGAGAGAGAGAGAGAGAGAGAGAGAGAGAGAGAAATAGAGAGAGGGGGAGGGATAGGGACCGATAGAGAAGTATCGTGATTGTTTCAAGCCGGTTTAAACTGGTCAACGACTTACATTAATTAAGACAAATAATGACTTAAAAAATAATAATGTTCTCACATGATAACTTGAAATTTGCGATAATAGATTTCATTTTAATTCTTTTATTAGTTTCTTCGACATGTATGAATTTCTAATTGTTTATCTGTTATCATTTACTTGGCATCACATATAGCATTCTATTTTCACAAGTGATGCAAGAAAAGAAAAAGAAATAAAAGTCGAATGAAAAGGAAAGCAATGAATAAAAGCTAAAACATAATTATATTTCTTCAAACCTATAATTATAAAAAATGACGCAAACCTTAACTCCTTGTCGCAAACCCAACCATCACTCTATTTAATCCCCATTTAGAATCAAATGATATGATTAGTAACATTGCAAGCCAATTTACGCTTATAAGCATTAAAAATTTATCAGAAAATAAAACTTAAAAGAAATGAATAAATTTTATAATAAATATAATAATAATAAATTTAACAGAAAAATTTCTCTGTTAAATTTATCATAAAATAATAATAATCAGGAAATAAACTTAAAGAGGCTTTCAAAATATTATTGATCAGCATTAGGGTTGATTGCAGAAAAAAATATTTCCAAAAATTGACAATGTGGAAACCGCATTTCAATCAATAAAAAAAATGACTATAGATTGCATAGTATTTTAAGTACTTATTGTTAAAAATTGGTGGAATTAATTTATATTTAAGCAATAATATAATTTTCGTAGTATTTCTGACTCTTTAAACGTTAGAAGAACCTTTATATTTCTAAAGAATGTTTATTAATTTTGACATTTCCAGTACAAGTTGACAAGTGAATAAATTAATTGAGTCATTTTATTATCAAATTTAATAAATATTCATTAATGAGAATTCTTTGTTTCTATTTTAATTGATGGATTTTTAATTAACTAATGATAAACAATACATCTAAAATATATCTTTTTCGAATTTAACTATTCCATTTATTAATGCATTGACTTTTTTATATCTTATAAAGGTAAAGTCATTTTTTTTATCGATTTTAACAAAAACTTTAAAGCCTTAATGATAATTAAAAAAAAACTAATTGAAATAATCTTTACCGTAATACAGTCATTTTAATATATTATTGCTAAAAAAATCTCTATTAGGTAAAATAAACTTTATATGTTTTATTTTTCCTTTTAGATCAAATATCAGACTGTACAAAAAAATGATGATTAATTTCATTTCATTTTTTGCATTAACTGTCATTAAATTTTCAAAATATGGAGTCGTATTATTTTTGAGCAGAACTAATTTTTTTTTAAATTTTCATATTAAAGGATAACAAGAATGGTGTTAAAATTTATTTTTTTCTCTACTTTAATCTTGAGTTATATTTTTATTTTCATGCAGGCATTTCATTTCATTTATTGAATTATCCAATATTTATTAAATGTATTTAAAAGAAGCTATCTTAATACTTTTTATCTAATGATAATTTTAATGTCACATTTCCGATAAAGTATGAAATGACAATCTAGAAATGAATAGTAAGAAAAAAACAGATTTAAAAAATTGTAAAATTATTTTTATATTCCAAAATCAAATTTTCACTTATCTTTTATATGTTAATGACGTTAATTTACAACGCGTACATTATTTCATCATAATAAAAAAAAATGTTAACTAATGAGGTGATGGATTGAGTTACTACTAATAATATACAAAATTGTGTTTATGTATATTAAAAATGTGTATGACAAATGAACATATTCATTTTATATAAATTAAAATTTACATTTATAACTTTTGCATTACAATCTTAAAGTACCTTAAATAAAATAGTATTATATATTTATATGGAAAAGCTTTAATAACAGTTAAATGAATATTGAATGTTAAAATAATTATAAAATTACTAAATTTCTTTTTTTTAAAATATATTTTTCTGTTATCTTAAATATCTTCGGTTACTAAAGAAAATGAATTAAAACATTAAGATTTTAGAACAATTTCGAGATGCTTAAAGTTTGCACATAAGTTTAATTATGTTTCAAAGTTTGTGAAGAACTACTACACTGAAGAGAATGTTCCGTGCTTATAGCCATTAAATTTCGCTCTTACGAAAGGTCTCATAAGTTTAACTTCCTTTGCAATTTTAGGTTATAAATCGCCAGAGAAATATAACAGCCCTTTTCGTAAATGAGATATATCCTGGAATTGTCTAAAATTATATAAATTTTGATGTACAATTCAAAGAAATTATATAATTTTCTTTATTGATCGTAAACTTCCGAACAGCTGAATAAAACAAGGGAGTTAACTTTAAAAAAGTATTTAAACAAAACTGGTCAACATTCATTTTATAATAATCATTTGAAATAGTGAATTATCCAATGATTTTTTTTTTTTTTGAAATTAGAAAAAAGTATATCCGCACATCATTATTTTATAATTAGAAGCTTGATTATAAAATTAAGCTTCTAAATATAAAAGAAGCTTAATTTGGAAGAATTATTTTAAAAGAAAAAACACTCGCATTTGTTAAATTTTGAGAATTTAAACAAAAGCAATCTTTGATTTTGTTAGCTTATTTTGATATGCAGTTTCCCATCCTGCGTTTGAAATAATAATATTTTGAAACTGAATTTCATTCAAAGTACTTTTAAATCTATGAAAATAATATGTAAAATTTGGTTAAATGGTTTAATGCTATTTCTAAAGACGAAGTTTAAAGTTAAATTATTAGAATTAAAATGCAAGATTGCAGGTTTCGAATTTTGATACTGCAAATACCGATTCCGAAAACTAAATTGCCCCCCCCCCCGCGTATTTGTGCCACATACACGCTAAATCGATCATCGTAGATAAATTGCCATTCAAAATTAATTTGATATTGTTGTTCGTAGAAATTGGAATAAATCTGTAATTATTCTACTATATAGGTCATAGCTACTATAACATTACTGAACAACATTTTTATGATTGTATTTATTGACATTCTGAAATGAGTGACGGGGTGATTTTTTTAGAAACCCGTAGTATACTTTTAGTCTAAAAGGATGTTAAACTAATCGTGGACTTTAATACACGTTCTTTTAAAGTATTAATTAACACAACAATTCAAAATATTTTTTAATTTTTGAAAAAAGACTGAAAATAAGAGAAAATATTTGAAGCACTTAGCACAAAACAAAATCACGCAAAATTACAAATTATTTGCAAATGAATCAAATATGAAAAATCAAAATTCTCATAAAAATGAGTTATATTCAGATTATTTAAAATAAGATGAACCTTGCGAAATTTTACAGGTGCAGTGATCATTAAACGGAAATAGAATTATAAGTATGTTTGCGTTAGCTCCGATTATAAGAATGTTTCCTTGTTTTTGAATCCACACTGAAATGCCAGAAAAACTAGTACACCAATCTAATATCTTGTAGTGGCGCTATGAGTACTCAAAAGTGCCGCAACACTGCTTGGAATGGATTCAACTAATTTGTGACGATATTCTGTAGATAGTTCACTCCATGGTTCCTGCAGGGCAGTCTACAAAACCATGGGAGTGTGAGGTGGTGGAGATTACCTAAGGACAGCAAGTTGCAAAACATATTATATATGCTCCATAATGTTCATGTCAGGGGTATTAGGTGGCAAAGAAAGGGAACGAAATTTAGAAGAGCGCTTCTCAAGCCACTCGGTAGCTACTGTAGTCCGGTGGGGTGGCGCATTATCCTGATGAAATTATCCCCGTCCGTTGGAATGCACACAGGACGTGAATAGATGCAGGTGGTGAGAAAGGATATAAACGTACTCTGATCTGTCATGGTCGAGCCTAGGCGTATCAACGGTCTCATTTAATGCTAACTTCACACGCCTCGTGTCATCACAGAGCCTACAACAGCTTGGATAATTCCTTGTAGGCACTAGGGATCCATAGATTCATGGGATTTTCTTTACACCCGTACATGGCTATCAGCCCGATACAATTGGAATCGTGACTCGTCAGACCAGACAACGTTTTTCCGATCATTAAGAGTCCAATGATGGTGTTGGCGAGTCCGAGAAAGGCACAGAGCTTTGTGTCGCTGAGTCAACAATGGTACAAGAGATGGTCTGCGGCTACGAAAGCCCATATCAATTAGGGTACGTTGCACAGTGCGTACGCTGAACATGCTGGTGGACCTTCATTCAAACCCGCAGCAATTTCAGGAAGTGTTGAACGTCTATCTCGTGTAACGATTCTTTTCAGCTTTCGATGATCCCGTTTTTTCATGGTTATTTTCCGGCAGCACCGCTGTCGGAGATTTGAAGTTTTACCGGAAAACCTACCATTCGCGATACACTCTTGAAATGGTCTTGAGCGAAAAACAAATTTCGTTGCTACTTCGTAAATTCTGTGTCCCATCTTTCGTGCGCCGACGATTAGTTCACGTTGAAAATCACTTAAATCCTGATAACTTTCCATTGTAACAGCAAGAATCGATGTAATAGCCTCCTCAGACATCTGCTGTCTTATATACGCACTGCCGACAGCATCGCATTATACTGATTGGTTAAACACGTCCATTATTTGCACACCACCTGCTATACCCAATTTTCTGTCTCTTTAGTGTATATAAAATTAAGGAAATCCTCTCTTTTAGCAGTATTTTATTCCACTGAAGAAAAGTCAAATATTGCAATAAATCCTCAGAATAGATGTGATTACAGATTCTTATTATCCATTTTATTCCCTATAGGGATTCTAAGATGCGACATTGTGCAAAATAGTGGTGTGAAATGAAGCATTATTATTTTTTTGTTTAAAAGCCTACCTTTTATATTATTTTCAGTTGTATATTCTTGAATTTTGAAAATGAATTTTCTTTAATGTTCGGAAGAAATTGCATGATATGTGTGAGTATTACAGATAACAATAATATATGTTTTTCAAAATTTTACAATCGATTATTGAACAAATTTTAATTTTGTATTCAAATTTCAATCTGGTTCCAATTTAGCAAAAAATATTTTTTAAAAATACATTACAATAGAGAATTATAAAATAAATGTTTAACAAACTAAAATAGGAAATACAATGGAAGAGTATTTTTTAAAATGTGCTCATTCATCGAAATTAAAATTAGGAAATAATCGTTTCTGTTTAAAATATAAGAACCAAAACAAAAGTGTAAAAATAAACAAGAACACTAAAAATTTGAAGTCAAGCTATAAATAAACGTAATAAAAATTGTTACTGGCGTTTATTATTTCTATAAGTTCGGCTTTCTTTTACAATTTAGTTTTCAACCTGAAACGTTTGATTAAAAATATTTTCCTACATTTAAGTGTTCCAAAAAATTGAGTTTCTATAAAAATATTTCTCTTTTTTACTATTGAAATAATTAGAGAAATTAATGCATGTGAGATACATATGAAAAAAAATAATATATTCTGGAATTATTTACATGACGGTTATGAAATAATTCTTAATGGATATTTTCATTTTTTTTTTTAAATTTTTACATTGAGTTTCAATAGTGTTAATAATCAAGTTAAAAGTTTCATAATTCTTCAATATATTAATAGCGGATTTGGAGTCAAAATGTGGTTAAATTTCATCATTATCTATATTCAAATTTTGAAAAAAATATCCATTACAGGTTGCTAAGATAGATTTCAAAAGTTTTATCGTAAAAATGTTTGACATCTCTAAAATTTAAGCAACGAAAATCCATTAATTCTAGCCTTTGAAATTGACTGATACAGCACACACACATTCATATTTTTTTTAATTTATAATTTAACAAGAAATCTCATCCTTGCTGAGCTTGCTAATATGAAATAACTTGGAAAAATTCTGTTGAAAGGTACCTGAATTTTTTTAAAAAGATTTCTAAAGAGGAATATATAGAGTGAGAATTCATTGAATCGTGAACTTTATTTCGAACTTGTAGGATAAAATTTCAATAAATTAAAAACTAAATTAAAATCAAAATTCAATTTAGAATTAAATTTTAAAAAAATCAAAAATGTTTATCATGTAATTTCTCTGTTAGCTTAATGACTATATTAAATAATGTCTACGAAAATCGTTGATTAATTTTTTGGAATAATAATTAATCTTAGAATAATAACTACATTAATTTTAAGATGAAAATTAGAATGGGTACAAAAATTATTAAAGCAACATTTCTGAAACCATAAAATTGCCCTTTTACCCGTACACTTGACCTAGATGATGTAAGTGCTTCTAAAACTTGTTATGCGGAGTTGCTTTAATTAGCAGAGCTCAAAGTACTAATGGCCTTCGTTGTTTCAAAGCAATGCCAAGAGGTCCCCTTAAACCGAAAACGGCCACACTTATCAGGGTTGTAATTAAGCAGAAGCAGCTTTTCGAAGCGAATTTATATCACCAAACTTATATTTAAGTATGGAAAATTGCCACACTTTCTAAACATTAAAATGCGGAAAACAGCTAAATTTGTAAAGGATTAGGTGTTCGGAAACGCTATTTGGTAAAAATTCCAGCACATTCATTACCTTTATTAATTTAAGGGTTATTTTTAATTAGGTCATAGCTCTGGTTTTGGTAATGGCTTTTTCAAATCTTTAACGTTTTCGAGAACAAAACATGATAAGTCTGGCATATATTTTATTTAAAATTATTTCATGTTAATTCATTAAGTGTTTCAGTATTATAGATGAAAAGCTGCTGTTTGGGAAATTATAGACTATGAAAAATTTAAATATATGCAACAATTTCGAAATCCTGTCGACTTTTTAATATGTAACATTATTTGTTGTGAAGCATGATGCAGTTTGAAGACAGTGAAGAGACTTTTTAAATTCTTTTTAATATCCATCGGGAAAGCATATTTATTTACAAGCAGAGACGCGGACAAGACGTCCGCCACAGAGCAGTACAAAAGCCGGAGTGGGGAAAAAAGGCCGAAATAAATTATCCCTCGCCTTATATAACCTTAGATTTTGATAGGGAAAATATTTCTTCACAATGCTAATATATTAATAAGATTCAGATAGGGATTTCTGACGCATGTCAATCACATGTAAGGGAAACACAGGGATCTTTTAAGAAAGAATGTGCTTACAGGACATTTTTACCCCTTCGCGCCGAGCGTGTGAAAGTATCGGCGTTTAGCTGACTAAGCAATTTTATAAAGATTCTCTTGAATTAATTAAGTAGAGAAAGTGGAATTGGATCACGAAATAAGAGAATATTTTAGAATGAAGTTACTAGGGGCTAAATTAAGATAAAATCTTGGAAATTAATTAAATTGAAATTAGAGTTAAAATATCATTACATATTTATATATAAGCGACTAAATATTTTGAAAACCAAAATTGGAATATTATATTTTGCATCTAAAAAACTGTCAATAGTGTATTTGCAATACTAAAGTTATAGTGTATCAGTATTCTAAAGACTTTCGGCTTGAATATTAACAGCAAAAAATCATTCTAGTTCATATTCTTTTTATTTCAAAATTTTAATTATCTTTCTTACTGCGAAGTAATTAATGTTAGTTTAATGTTAAGGCGGTATCAAATTTCATACCACGGTAGCCTGTAGATCACTGTTAAAGAAAACCTAAACATGTCTTAAAAATTGATTTTTTGAAACGAAATAGAAAATTGATTTTTTGTAACTCTCGAAGTCATTAGAAAACAATATCTTTTCCCTTTTCATGGTGTATAGAATGGATTGCTTTTGATTTTCTGTTCCAAAAGGGTTGCCATGACATTCTGGAAAAGAAGCTACTTTATAAATAAGTAATTTTCTACATCACTGGCCATAGTGATACTGTAGGGCCTAATTACTTCTACTTCATTGATAAGGCCAAACTTCCTGTAGAATTGGTGCTTTATTGCAAAATATGAAGAGTTTAGTTTTATATATTTCTTTTAAAATATCCGAAAGATAGACATAAATATTGTTTGTTTAGCATTGAAATTCGATATTATTTCAAATATAAAATGTTATATAACATATTTTGATACATACTTTAAAAAAATACAAAATAAGTAATAGTTTTATAGAATTCTTAATTGAAATTCGGAAAAAAAATGCCCTAGATATTTGAGTCCTGTTTAAATACTAGTCAATAGCAAAACTAAATTTGCATTATAGTTAAGACTGTTGATTTGCATTAAAATAGAATTTAAAGAACGAGAATAAATAAGAAACCATTTTTAAAGCTCATGAATAAATAAAATCATTTTGTATGTTTGGTTAAAAGACATTTAGGAGATTCTAAAGCCTTTTTAAATTATTGATAAAATGAATTCTAACCAAAATAAATTACAACGAAAAGGCATTTTCTTAGATTGAAGCAGTTTAGAATACCATTCAGCATATAGAGTGCAAACAGAAAGCAATTAGGAAATCCATCAGGGAAAGCTGATGGAATCTGAAACAGACGATAGTCTTAAAATATCCAATATTTGAAATGAATTGTGCAAACCGATATATTAAAGGAAAAGAATGTTACCATTCAATTTAAAAAGGAACAAAACATTTGTTTATTTAGTACAGATTTCGCTTTTAACTGCAAAATATTTAAAATATGTAATCGATCTTCTAGCGATAAATTATTAAAAACAAAACAAACAAACAAAAAAAAAAAACGTAGCCTTTTTTTTGAGGGTAAAGATTGATTTTTACCGCTTTGCAGTTGCAAGAAAAATATGCATTCCAATTTATTTATGCTGATTCAAAGGTTTTATTATTATTATTATTATTTTGAATTGTGAACAAACCTGGTTTTCACAGGAAGAAAACTAGACAAATAAAAAGCCACTCTTTTTAAATGTATTGGCAGAAATAATGCAACATAAAATATATTGGACATGTAAATAAGTTCTATATAATATGAATGATCAGTTTTCTATAGTTTTTGAAAATAACACTTTAATGCTTCTCTGAGTGGCTTTAGAAGCATTCGAATACCTTCAAATCGTCATTCTTTTTCCTGATCATCTTTTGTAAGTTATGTATTTTCCCGTTCTTTATACTATTGAATATTACGTTTTGATTTAGATATTAACATTTATGATAACAAACATTTCTTGAAGTAATTCCTTGATTAAAAGTAAAAATTAAATTATAAATATGTAGATTAGGTTTCATAATTATTGATAGTCTTGAGATAACAGATTTTTTTAGACTTAAAAGTAACGAAACGATATTTTTTTGTTTTGTGCTATTTGAAAATTTTTTAAGCACCGTTCTGGGGTTAAAAACATAAATTTTGTATCTTTAGTGTAACTTTAATTAAGAGAGACAGTGACGTATATCGAGAAATAGACTGACCATGGTATCAAGAATTGCTCTGTTACAGCACATTGTAATTAATTACATGTATTCACAATGAATTATAATGAAATAATGATACATTCGTTATCAGCATATTAATTATGATGAAATAATGATACTTGTGTCTGACAGCTGCTCCTTTAAAAGCATTTTAAAACTAGAATAAAAAATATTAAGAAAATAAAAATTATCTTAAATTATAACTATAAAACCATGCCTATCTGTTATGTAATAGAAAGGAGGCGGAAAGATGTTCTATGCACTCAGTGGGCCTAAAAAACTCTTTAAATTTAAGAAGACATTTGACGGGCCATCGACAGAACGACCTTGCCTCAGTCCCTAATCAAGGACCCCGTCTTCAAACCTGAAAAACTTGAAGAAGGCTAATCTACTAGATAATAATTTGTGGGTAAATGGCTTCTTATTATCATAATCGGTGTCTGAATTTCTTACCAATTGATTGGCAGTTTTGAGTAAAACGCTTAATGGTTTCCTGGTAAATATGTTTCGAACATGAAATCCCTCTACTAAAACTCTCATTAACAACCATTGTGATTTTGATATAAACAGTCGAAAAAATTTATATCTATTTTATAAAAATGAGGCTGAGAAAGATTGTTAAATGAAGGCAAAACTAAGGATTGCCTTTGGTGCAACAAACTAATAATTTGCAGTTATTTCAGTAACAGTTCCTTTATCTATGACATATTATTTTATCTATAAAGGGGCTAGGAAAAACTTCATTACATCATTATTCATCATATCCTTAAGACAATAGTACATCAAAGTACTCAATGCATCATTGATTTCTTTCTTCTTATAACCATAAATTAATAGTAGTAATTTTTCTCTTTCATGGTTTCAACAATAAAATAAAATGGAATAGGTTTAAAAGAGAAAATGCCGGTAGCATTAAACATGATACTTATTATTGCCTGACAATATTTTGGCAAATGTCGGTTAATAGAAGTTCAAAAGAAAAAAATGTTCAATATAAGATTCATTAAAAGAAAATGCATTAATTGCAAATATAGCAGAATGAAATTATGACATTACATCATTTTTTTACATTGAAGTGATTCTAATCGAATGCATTATTCGAATGTTTTTAGCTTATGAAGACATTAGATAATCTGTTGAGTTTTTGCATCGTTACTGAAATGTGGACTCATTTTAACATCTTGAATAATTATAGATCGATTGTTTCTACTACATTTTGAATACATTACAAATTTATCATCATATAAGATCAAATTTTTATACATTCCTGTCTATAACCATCTAGTTGTGCTTTATGTATCTACAGGACAACATGCATTCTTCTCGATTTTTTATATATTCTTGTCTATAACCATCCAGTGGTGCTTTACGTATCTGCAGGACATCATGCATTCTTCTCGATTTTTTTATATATTCTCGTCTATAACCATCTAGTTGGGCTTTACGTATCTACAGGACAACATGCATTCTTCTCGACTTTTTATATATTCTCGTCTATATCCATCTAGTTGTGCTTTATCTATCTACAGGACAACATGCATTCTTCTCGATTTTTTATATATTCTTGTCTATAACCATCCAGTGGTGCTTTACGTATCTACAGGACAACATGCATTCTTCTCGATTTTTTTTATACATTCCTGTCTATAACCATCTACTTGTGCTTTACGTATCTTCAGGACAACCTGCATTCTTCTCGATTTTTTTTATACATTCCAGTCTATAACCAGCTAGTTGAGCTTTACGTATCTGCAGGACAGCAAGCGTCCATCTAGTAGATGCAATATGCTATTCATCTTATCAAATAACTCGGCTCCGCAAGGTTCGTGCAAATCTCTTGTTGATTCCGCAAGTGTGATCTTGAGCTCATTGGTCCCAGTCCTTTCTCACTGGTTTTTCTATTGGCATATTTTTTTATTTTTATTTTATGGTACTATTTTTTATTTTATGACACTATTAAAATACAAATTCCTCTTTTCCGAATCTATATACCTCAATACTTTCTAAACATTTTCTGCTCATAGGATTTTTATGTGATATATATATATAATTTGACAAATATATATAATATATATTTGACGAATAGATTTGAAAATTGGAAAAAAATAGTTTTGAATGCTTTTAGTGGAAATGTATATTTTTAATTATTTTTTGATCCTGATAAAATATAAAAACATTGCTATATATCTAATATCTTATAATTTCTTTTCCATTTCCATTTTATTTTATCATTGAACTACAAAATGCAGAGAATGTTAAACTTTTCTCTCTTTCAAAATATCTGAAAAATACTTTTCCCCTTCTTACAAATACAGGACTTTTCCATTTCAAAATCTTTCTGAAGTTGAAGATCCATATTCATTTCATCAAATACTTTTACAGCATTGAAATAATCTGTCTTAAGCTGAAAAAGTAAATTCCAGAAATATAACTTTTCATTTTCTTTTTAAATGACGTTTTTAAATAATTTTGAGGCAATTACAATGCATCCACTTTGTGTCTAATGACTGAGTGAATGAACATCCATAAAAGATTTCTTTGCAGTTATTTGAAAATTAAATTAACATTTATAGTAGTAACCATTCTGAGCAATATTTTTTATGTTTTACTTTTCAGTGTAAAACTTATATTCAGAAAAATGGTTAATGTTACAGTACAGTTTATTCACGGTAGATCACTGCATGTAATAAATTTACAGTAAAAAGACTAGTTGTAAAAGGATTGTAATAATTACCAACATGAATTTTTATATAGAATTTAGGAAGTAGCTAATAAAATGGAACTCCCATAAAATATTAAAAGAAGTAAACATTATAAAATCGAATGATGACTTAAATGTATAATAAAAGAACAAATCAAATATATATGTCTATATATATAAGCAAAAATCCTTTCAATTCAGAAAATGGGCCTAAATCTTAAGAGAATTAGTGAAAAAGTGAAATTCATGCTATTTATATTGAATGTAATAAAAACATGATAATGAATATATGCAATTAGCCCAGGAAACTACTTTTGAGGCAACAAATCATGTAAAAGAAAATTATTTGAAACATCTGCACCTGTATTTTAGTAACTGTATGTTAAATATTAAAGACAAACAAAAAAAATTGTAAAATATATGTTGTAAAATGAAAATAATATTTAATACCAGATCAGATACAAAACATGATCTATTTAGGAATTCGATATTTTTACATGCAATAGTTCAGATATATAATTGGTTAAATATATTTTTATAAAAAGCCAATAATAGGATGGTAATTGTATTATTTTTCATTTTACTTGTAATAATTTTGTTATACTTTTAATGTTTAATGTAAAATATTTTTTTTTATTTCTAATATTTAATTCAAGCATTAAAATTTTCCGTTCTACCAAAATTAGTGAAAGAACTTGAACAAACAACATTAGTTGTGATTGTGATTATACTTACTGTTAAATTAGCATCGCATTTCCTTGGTAAAATGTTATTTGCATTTATCTTACATGTCTAAAACAAAATTAAGTTCAGCTCAGTTCTAATAATATGGTATTTCCAAGAAATTTCTTTTTTACCATTCTGTTTTTAGAATGCAACATTGTGCATTTGACTTCAGTAGTCAATTCCATTATATAAAAACTTCAGTTTATTTCCTTTATTACATAAAAACAAATTCACAAGAAAGGAAAAAGGAAGCAATTAACAATATAGCCAGTATTATAATAATTTAGGAATATTATAGATAAATAATTATTATTTAGTTATATTATTTATCACTAGAACGTCCGTCGGTGTGGATTGACACCCGAGCATGTTTAGTTTCTTCTTCTTTCTGCATTTTACCAGGGAATTTGAAAATTTTTCGTGACTTTTAATCATTTTTCATGGTGTTACACAGAAAAAGTATTTTGGTTCTACATCAATTCGGTGAGATTTTATAACTAAATATACCTAGAACGTCCGCTGGTATAGTTTTGACATCAAGACAATATATAATTATAAATAGCTCTCGTTCAACAAAACATAGTCGGCGAAGTAAAACTAATTTACCAAAGTATTATCGCACATTTGTTTGACTTTGAATGCAGTGTTATTGGATACACAGCGGAAATGAATCAATTATGCTAAAACTGTTGTGTCTAAGTGTTTCATTATATAGCATTTGCTTATCTGAGCATAAAAAATCATTCCATTTTCGAATCTTCTGCAGAGCAGACATTCTGAAACGATGAGCTCGTAGAAAAGGTCTAAGCCCTGATGAAATTGCTAACTTGTTGCGAGAGCTTGCTGGGAATGATACGGATGGTCTTGAGCTGTCTTGTTCTAATTTAGATTCCGATTTAAGATCGCGTGAAAGTGATTGCGAAGAATCTAAAGAAAGTGCAGATGAAATTGATAATATTCCAGTAAATCCTGATATATAAGTCGCTAGGGATGGCACATAATGGTAATGTTCCTGGCAGATTTGCGACTCGAAATGCGACTTTGCAGCAATAAACTCTTGGATTATTTATCGCTCGGTATTGGTAAAAAATCGAATATTATGGTATCCATTGCAAAAGAAGTATGTTCAAAACAATATGCATAAAAGCGATAACTATTAAAAATCTTGCATTCTCACAAAAATTACGATTTTGCTTATTATACTAACATTTATGAATATTATTTACAAGATTCAGTTATTTGTTTTCTTACAGATTTTATTATATAAAAGGGTAATATATGATAATTACGTGAAATAATATTAAAAAGTCTTAAAACTAAACCCTACTGAACAGCAGTCCTGCCTTTATTTAGTTATTGTAATTATTTTATATATTTTATTTATTATTAATGACACTGACGAATGTTTAAGGGTAATCGAAATCCCGGAGGTTTTAGTGTTATTGTTGAGTTAGAAGTAAAATTTTTAATGAATAGAATTTCGTTAAAAGAGAAAGCATTTGGTCTCGTTGTCACTTCTGTTATTCATATTTTTGTTAAGCTTTCATCAACTAAAATGTTTCTTATCTAATAATTACAAAGCTACGACTTTTGGTTATTTTAGACCAGCTTTTAAAATAAGTTCCATCCTATGAAAATATTTTAGCACGCATTTAAGAATACTAGTAAAAAATCCTGAGTGCTCTTGTCCCTAAAGCTATTTTCACTTCGGTGCATATATTCATTTTTTTTTTTTTTGGGAATAAGAAATGAAAAAAAAAAAAATCAATATGGAGCATTCTCCCAGACAACCTCAGCCATGATACTTTTTTTTTTTTTTATCATGGATAAAAATAGTCGGCTTTGACAAATATTGGCAGGAAAAAAAATCTGATATGAAAGTCTCAACATAATATTTGCGGTACATTATATATATATATATATATATATATATATATATATATATATATATATATATTACACTCTTTCAGATACTTTACAATAGTTATAAAATCATCACTCTTATAGAATGCCAAAGAATTCCGTGGCTAGAAATATATAGATAATATGTTGATTTTGAGGTTATGTATTAAAATATACGTTATTAAATAAAACATCAAAAAAATTGTTTTAACACAACATTATGCTTAATATCATATTCTAAAGAAACATAAGTATTATTGGAAAGACGTTTGATATTTTTCATCTATAACTGAATGGCAGAACGGCATACAAACCAGTACCCTTCACTTGCAAAATTTCATACCATTCCAATTCGAAATAATTCAATTTTGCATAAAATTTAGTTTACAAACATGTATTTAAATCAGAACTAAAATAGCATTTTTTTTGACGCCGGATCCAAGGTTTCTTTGAAATACAGCTGGATGACATACCTAAATTATAAATTAATAATTGTTTAACCTATTTATGTATAAAAAAATAACGGAAATATATGACTTAATTCAATTCTTTTAAGTTCATGAAACCATTATTATCTTATGTTTTTTTTCATTCCATTTGATTAAATACAGTCCATGCAAATTATAATATATATATATAGTTTAAGGTGATTTATTTTTATTTTAAATGTATCCGTGGCATATAAAGATGTGATTGCAGTAAAGATATGACACTTTGCATAATGAACTATGTTGATTTTTTCAGTCATCTTGTCAATTGAATAAGCGAACACTATTTAACTAAAGGCATATAATTTTTACAAAAAAATGTTAGAATTTTCTGTTCGAATTTGACTTAAATAGTTATATTTTCGTTGAATTTCCCATAGGTTTTTATTTGTTAATCTTCTTACTTCCTATACAACACAAATGGCCCTCAAGAGCTATGAATCATCATTTATGTATAGTTAATGCCACTATAATTCTATTGCTATAACTGTAATCATCTTACCCATTTGAAGAATTCCCATTCATACGTACTTATGCCACACTGACAGAGGTATACCGGGTAATAACAACAACAACAAAAAATCATCTCTATATATGAGACCGTAACTATCATAGTGTGGCGAAAAGCTTATAAGACAGATAACAGCTACGAAACACGAGTAATAGCTTTTATATTGTAGTCTTGTTACTCGGCTGCGATTACAAGACTATGTTCTATCCTCGCTCATAACTATCTGTCACAAGAACATAATAAAATTTTGATTCAAGTTATTTTGATTTATGCTTTCAAGAATTATATGAAAATCAACAAATAAACTAACAGTTACGATTACCGTGACAACATTTCAGAATTTTCAAAAGGCAACACTATCTTCTTTTTTATTGAAATGTGTTCTCCATAGCAAGAAACAATAAATAGCTTTGGAATGGTACGTGTATCACAAAAATTACCAGCGCTAGGCAAACATGAACAGATTTCTTGCGGCATATTATGTACTTTGGCCCTAGGCATTATCTACCGCATGCAAAGTATCATTGTGGTTGAAGTATGCCATGAAGAAAATTTGTGAAAACAATAAAATGTTTTTTCCTGTTGTTTCGCTGCTGTTATTAGGTGCTTTCTCCTTTCTTTTTAGTCTGTCTAGGGCTGATGATTTTCGTGCTGCAAGTACCATTACAACGCTTTTTATCGTTTCTTGGTATGGAGAGCATATTCCAATGAAAAAACTTGGTGTTGCCATTAGAAAATTCTAAAATTTTGTCATTGTAACCGTAATTTTTAGAGTTTAATTGTTGTTTTTCATATGTTTCTTGAGAGCATATTTCAAAATGTTTTGAAACAAATTTTTATTTCGTTCTTGTGAATGGTATGATTGTTGCGGGTTTGTATCGGAATATGTTTTTTTTTTTAATCACAAGGTATTTTTGTTTGTGGATTTTCAAGACAAACAACTTTCGAACACACGGTCATCTTATCCAGCAGATATAATTATACCTCAAAAATTCTGCTATCCACGGAAAATATTTCTAGCCACAGAGTATTCATTAGTGCATTGATATATTAATAAATATTTCAGGAACAAAAATTATTTTTAATTAATTTTAGTAAATCTTGCCTTCTCCAATATTATGTAGTGATGAAAACTTAATCAACGAACTGAAAGAAAGAACATATCTTTTTATCTAAAATTCATTCAAAAGTGATAAATATCAGATTATTTGCATTAATGACATTCCTTACAATTTTTCTTTTTCTTTTTTTATGATTGTCGTAAAAAAGAAGTTTATACATGATGAAATGAGACACGATTTAATTTCCTTTAAACGTGAGCACAATAATAAATGCGTGACTTCTTCCGTGTTATTGGATGAATAAAGGAAGGAATATTGGAGGAATCGTTCAAAGAAGCACAACTACTCTGAATCGAATTTTTGATTCCAGTTGAATTGAGATTGAAAATTCGACAACCAAACTGAGTAAAATAATATTAGAAAGATAAAGATTTTCGAACTGGATCTCTTCGTGAACAAATAAAGGTTTTAAAATGAATTCGGTTGAGCAAACACGTATTTGAGCGGAGCAAACGTTTTGTTGATTTCAGTTGCTGTAGACTTACTCCAGACGATATTGTAAAGAAAAAAAGTATTTATGATATATGAAAAACATTCGGATATTGGGAGGGAGGGAATATTTGAACATATATACGATTGAATTCTAATTTTTTAATTAAAGAGAATGAGGTGATTGAATAAAATTCAGAAATTAATTAAAGGTGAATCCGGTATTTAAAAAAAAAAAAACTTGCTTTAATGCATAAAATAAAGTATGACAAATTTACCGGAAAGATGTAAATACAGTAAGACTGCAGAAGAAAACTGCAAATTAAACTATATATGAGAGATCATGTACTGTCTATCATCTTTTCCCCCCAAAATGATGTTGATAATTGTACTTATTACATATAATTATCTTAACAATTCCTGATTTCAAACGGATGCAAAAAAATGTATACATATTTTTAACCTGAGTATTTCATCAAAACATATTAATATCTTGAAGCAATCTCATTTATTTTTAATTCCAAAAATAATTCCAAACATTATTTATTTAATATTTAGCACTGAAAAAAAAAACACATCGAATATTTTCGCTTTACAAATGGATGGTAAAATTCTTCATTATACTAAATGTTAACGCATATTTGGAACATTTCAGATGAATATGTCGGAAGAAATTTGGTGTTAGCTGCATTGCTTTTAAATTTTAATCACTTTCAATAAATGTAACGTCTTTTAAAGGAAAAAAAATAGATCATTTTCTAGAGTTTTTATTCCTCGCAATCATCAAAAATAGAATTGGTTAATTGGTAATTTAAATCAGCATGATAGACATTGTATGAGTGAAAACACTTAGTAGTCAAATTGGGAAAAATTAGACGATATAGGTGTTACCATTAGACCATATCATGTTTTTAAAAAAATTAGAAAATATTTTAAATAGTTTTGTTTTAATTTAATAGAAATTGTATTTTATGAAAAATATTCGGCGTCCTGGCATAGGGGTAGCGCGTCTTCCCCGTGATCTGGGCGTCCCGGGTTCGAGTCCCGGTTTGGGCATGGTTGTTCTTCTGTTGTTCTATCTGTGAGATGTGTGAATGTGCCCTCCTGTAAAAAGGGGTTGTGCAAGCGAATGAGTGATGCGTGAGTGGCAAAGTCGTACTCTTGGCCCTAGATGGCGCTGCTATAAAAAATAAGAGACGTTCCCCTCAGGCTTAAATCGCTGTCTTCGTAACAGCGGGCTTGTCAGTGGCAAGTGCCATAAGAAACAAACAAACAAACAATGAAAAATATTTCATTAGATTGTACATTCTGGCAACACATATTTGAGCTTTTGACTTTTATCTCAATACTGTAGATTTTTTTTACTCGCTTTTAGGAGATACATGATGAACTTTGACTATTTCGTCTTAATTTAGCAAATCAGTTATCCTCTAATCTAAATACTACTTAAAATTTAAATTGTTCCATTAACCACTTTTTAATCTTTTATGAATATATACCCTTAAGCACAGCTTAAACTTATTTGATCTATTTAAATATATTCTGGTATGATAATGGGTATTATTTTCCTGTTTACATGCAAATAATTGATTTTTCTCTAGGCAAAATACTCTTCAATAAAAAACTTACTTATTTTAAGTGAAGCTAACACTTTTATTTTCAGTGAAGCTAACAGGATATCAATGAACATCTACAATCTCATATTTAAATTTCCTTATTAATTTATCTTCATTATTGTAGATAAATTTAAGAAATATGATGTCAGAAGCTTTGGAAAATCGTAAATGATACGAAACTTTATTTATTAATTAAAAATGGATAAAAATGTGGATTCATTATTATTATTTCTACATTATAATAATGCAGAAATAATATCATTTGTCAATATGTGTTTAATGACTTTTAAAACTTTCCCATAACAATATAATTACAGATATTCGAAAGTTTATGAAAAGGAAACTGAATAAAGACATTTATTTGAAAATATTAAAAAGCAAATACTATCATCTAAATTAAGACTGTTTCCAAATTTTTCTTTGAATACTTTCAAAAGACACTTTCGGAGTAATTAATTTAAGATATAAAGTTTTAATTTGTTAAAAGCATTATTAATAATACTTACTCGTGAATTTATAGTGAAGTTGCAGACAAATTAGTTACAGTTCTGGAAACTACTTACTCCTTTGCAAAAACTCCATTTTGAAATTTCAAAAATATTTACGCATTAACATACGCTTGAATTCTATAATTATATCCATCCTTTCTACTAAAGTACTGTTTTTCTTCTTTGTTAGCTGTTATTGGCTGTCTCTTGCGTAAATTGCAACAGAATTTCATTTAACATCAACGTCACTTCCCATTTCGAACGCTGCTAAGATCAAAGGGAAGGATAAGCAATCCTCTTGGATCTTTAATAATTCTTCGAAGTAGTGTGTTTATGTATGTTACCATAAATAAAACTTTAATAATGATTATCGGCTGTATTCAATGGGCTAACCAACATATTTAAATATGAGTCCAGTAAATTTTAATATTAATAATAAAATAATTTAGCTCTATAATCTGACAATTATGAATTAAAATAAAAAAAAGGTTTAAAATATCAAAACTTATCATATTCGCAGGTAATATATTATTTTGTTTTCAAAAATGAATAATAAATCTATTAAGATTAAAATAAGACGTAAATATATTCTTATGGTGTTAATAATGTATAGAAATCAACATGGTTTGATTATAGTCTATATATTTAAATCAAATACCAATAAATAAATATGTAATTTTTTCTTAAGGTGTACGTACACACTTGAAGATTTTTTTTTAAATTTTAACTTTAAAAGTCCAGTTTTTTCATAGCAGGTCATTAATATATGTTTAAACTCATTTCAGTGAGAAAAAACCATATTACACTACTTATTAATTAATTAATTAATATTTAAGGAGCTAATTAGTCTATTTTTTGAAACATAATATCTTAAATTCTAATTTGCACAGACACATAATTCTAATTGGAAATTATGCCTAATATTAATGTTCATGGTGTCTGCCTCAATCAAGTTATAAAAATGTATAGTTTTTTTTAAACAATTTTTTCATCAACGATGAATAGAAAAAACGAGATTTTTTTCTGTAATTTTAACTTTCAAATAGCTATAAAAAATTTATTTCTATAAATATAACTTTGATTGAGGCACAAAACATCCGCTATTTCTTACAGATTATTTTGATATATAAATAACTGTATTTGGTTCATTTCTTGTTGAGTTATGATTGTTTGAATGAAGCAACATAGTGGAAAAATAACATTCTTCATAAAATGAGTTTTAAAAACACCGTAACTAGAGTTTTTAATGAAAGCACCTCAAGAAAAATAATTATAACTCAAGAAATATTTCGAATATTGACAACATCTTGGTATCGTTTGAAAGCTAAAGGATTAGACAACATTATTAAGCAATAAAAAAAAAATATTCGATATTTTGAACGATTTTCGAAGTTTCAAGTGTGTACATACACCTTAATATAATTTTTAGTTTTGATAATTAAGTATAAATTTCTTTTATTACGTATTCATCGTTTTATTCATGTTTTAGATATACTTTTTATCAGATGACAGTTTTCCTCCTCTCTGATCTATATTAATACGTTTTTGTCAATTTAGCATTTTGTTACAATCTGGATTTTTCTGGTAAACATATTTTATTTTTTCTGTAATAAATATGAAGAAAAATAATAATATGCAAAAAAATGTAGTACCCCATAAAGTGGGTAACAATGTTTGGAACATTCATATATAACTAGTGGTTTTAAGAAACATTTTTGTTCATGAATTAAGCGGAAAAAACAAGTAACGTTTGTTTACTTATAAGGATAGAATTTTGAAATAACTTTTTCATTCGCTTCTTACAGCATTATTATTCTTCGTTTCCGATATCAATAGAATTTTTCAATTGATTAATTAAGAATTAATACATTAATTTATCTAAAAATAGATTTCACCAATTCATGGGCATCTTGATCTCAATTCGGTCATTTTTAAAATTTTTTTCTTTATTCTTAAATTTTATAATTTGTATAAATCATATTTTTTAAAGAGTTTTAATTGAACATAGGGACATTTTAATTTCTACAAATGGCAAATAAATCTCATTTGTTTTATTCGGAAAAAGGAGTTAAATTACTAAAAGAGTGAAAGACAATTGAATTAATTCTGCTAACTAGTTCCTCATTCCAGGAGAAATGGTTCTAGCCCAAAAATATATTTTCTTTTGAAAACATAAGTTCAGAGTTAATGAATGTAATATTTTCGAATCCTGTTGGCTAAATAATTTCTAACATATTTTTGGTTGAAGCAGAGTGAAAGTTGAAGACATAGACGAGACGTTGTATTTTTAATTTCGTTTTATTCTCTCTTTACCACCATCCAGGAAAGCATATTTATAAGGTGGCGCAGCGCGACACAAAAGCAGAAGACAAAAAGGGACGAACAAATGATCACTAGTCTTATATAACATAGGATTTCTGGCCAGGCGCCAATTCAATACATATGGTGACCTTTGACACCTTTTCAAGGGCAATCGAAGAAATCACTTTCTCTTGATACGTAGTACTGATGGCGCATTATTTTTACAGAGGAATTAATTAAACCGAAAGTGGAATTGGATGACGAAATAAGAGAAGAGAACAAAAATATTTCAATAAAGGTAATAATAAAATACTATGTCCTAACTTTATTAAAAATAAATAATCCTTAATTGAATGAAGACATTAATTAATTTGAAATAATTCTTTTTTAAAAAAAGTTACATAAACTAAATTCAGGACTATCTCATTATTTCCTCACTAGATATTTAGACACGTTTAATATATTCATTCAGCGGATTCCACAAATGGGGAAAGTAAGTTCATTGTTCTCAAAAATTTGGTCCAGATGTACAGATTCACAGTTAAATGAGCATATGTAGTTGGAGATGCACTGGAAGAGTACGTGGAAGTTTTGGAAAATTACAAATTTACTGGTTGTGATGAGAGTTGCGACTAGATGTCGATACTCAAATGGGTCCTGGCTAGACATTTTTTTCAGCAGGCACTCAGCCTTAAGATTTTCTATGTACTATAAATGATAAAATTTAAGTCTCCATACATGTGAATTGTATATGTATTTCATATCTAATTGACATATTGTTTTCAAACTTAATTATCCTCTTTGTATTTATGTTTTTTCTTGATATTGTAACGAATTACCTACCTTTTCTGCATCTAGTAGAAGTTAGTGAGAAATTCATGAGTAAATGAACACCGACTATAGCATTTGAACAAGAATGAATTACAGAATTTCAGTAAAGAATATTGGGAGTTAATTCATTTGACTCCCAATAGCCAAGAAGAATATTATAACATTATGTAACGAATTTGAATCTTCATTATTTTGATCTTAAAAACGAAATCATTCAAACACAAGTTTGTTTTCAAACATTTCTTCTACGGTACAGGAAAAACGGTTTATTTTTATTATTCTTCAAATAGAAATTAGCCAGAAAAGCAATGACCAAGCACAGATTTCCTCTAAAAATTTTAGCTAATGTATTAATTTATGAAGTGGTCGGGGTGGCCTGGTAGTAAGGTAGATACGGAGATGGAATATTCAAGGTTTAAATCAGAATTCCAAGTGGTCGGGGTGACTTGGTAGTAAGGTAGATACGGAGATGGAATATTCAAGGTTTAAATCAGAATTCCAAGTGGTCGGGGTGGCCTGGTAGTAAGGTAGATACGGAGATGGAATATTCAAGGTTTAAATCAGAATTCCACCGAAGACCTTCTGAGTAAGCGGATCTAGAGAATAATAAATCCGGAGTCAAATGACCTCCTAATGCTGTGGTATGGGGGTGGCAATTGAAATGTCGCCCTCATTATCTGATTGTGTTTCATAATTACAAGAATTATCCCAAAATGGCCCTTTTGTTTCTTCTGGATATAGACGTTAATATAAGTACACTGAACTTGTTCATATATAATATTCGAAAATAGTCTAAAATTTGAAAATGAATTTGAAATGATGAATAGAAAGAAACATTTTCAAATTTTACAATAATCATTGGGAACATAATTTTAATTTAATTTTTCGGGAGCCAATTTTTTTTAATAATTAGAACATTTTTTTATTATACTACAATAAAGGTATATAACATATTTATAAATGAACAGCATTCTTAAACCTTGGAGAGAAAAAAGGAATGTGTGTGTTCAACTATAAATTGTCTTTTGGAGATATATAGCGTCCTTTTGTTATCTATCCAGACGAGTAAAATGCTGTCAAAGGGTGAATTTTTCCAGACGTTATTGAAATTTTTAAAAAAATGTGCATTATTCAGTAATATAATCGTATCAAGAACATGCATCTGTATGAATGTACTTCAGTTGCTTGATCATATCCCTGGTTCGAATAAGGTCTTACAAAATTGAATTCAATACAGTGCAAATGGATTATAGTTTTCTTTGTACGAAATAGTTGATATGCTTTCTGAAATTGAAACAGTTTTCTTACTAAGCAATTTCGTATTTATGAAATGAGCTGAGATTTCTAATCTCTGTTTTATATTCTCTTTTCCTTCTTTTGGAAAAGTCCTTTTATATTAAAATAAAAATTGTACATTTGATTTATTTATGATTTATGAATCTATAAATCTGAATTGCATGTTGTTTTTAGATTGAATATTATATTTATGAATAGAACAGAAATATTTTTGAGGATACGAAATCATTTTTTCAGGTTTTAATGAATGTTTTAAAAGACACTGACTATACTAATATGCATTTTTTTTTAAAATCAACCTGTATACTTCTTTGCACAATTATTTATTTCCTATTTTAGTTTCTGTTTTAATTATACTAACATTCCAGTTTAAAGTTATTTTAAGTCCAAGGTCATAATTTTGAGTCTCATTCATATAACGAGGGCGACACTCGAGCTGTCAAAGTTTCGAACTTTCTCACTACAGGCCATTTGACCCATGATGTCAGAATTAATATGCACTAAGACCGCATACACGGTTAATCTTTAATGGAATCGGATTTTGAGCTTCATGCCCTCCAACCTAGATGCTAATACCTGATCACTAGGCCACCGCGACCTCTATTGATTTAAAGAAGAAAGTCAACACAATTTTTCTTCGTAAATTTTGAGCATATTTGAACCTATCAATATTTAAAACTAAGCATCATGGTAAATTTTCTTAGTCGGTAATTTTTTAAAAAAAATTTCAATTGTTAAAGCATAATGTAATTAAGTTTTTTTTCTTAGCTCAGTTTAAATTAAAGTCGAGGCATTATACCTTATATAAATAAATGGAAATTCTTTCGAAAATATAGTTTCTTCAAATTCAGTAAAGACCACTTTTTTCCTGTGTTATTTATTTAAAAAAGATATTTACTTTAAAATATGACATGAATATTTGACATGGTGTTTACAATCCACGAATCCATATTATAGAAAAAAAATTATAATATTCTAATTTCTAAGCTTTTAAATTTTTCTTTAGTTTGAATAATTTTCATTTCCAGGCTTTTAAAATTACAAGTAAAATAAAAGAAGCTGTTATATCAGTTTATGAGTACATTTTTAGCTATTACTTATCCGCATAAGAAACTCACAAAGAAGCCGTCTTCTTTCTCCAAAGGACTTAAAATTCTAAATTTGGTGGACAATTAAACTTACGAAATGTTATGTCTGAATGAAAATTACTTTAATGAATTCTATACTCGAAATAAGCTGCATAACTTTTTAAAAAAATGTTTGAGCTTAATTATACATGGAGGAACTCTAGAAAGTAATCTTGGGTGTTAAAAAGTTAAGCATTATTTTTTTTTCAAAAATATTTTCTTCTTTTTTAAGTTCAACTGATAGCGAATTTATTAAAGCTGATTCTATAACACTCATACTGCTAAAAGTTGCTTTTCATCTTTTCTGACTTTAGAAAATGTATTATTTGCTTTTGTAAAAATTTTGCGGCCTAAGAATAATCTTCTTGAGAAACTATTTAAACATATTTTTTACAGTCCCTATTATATGGTTATGTACTTTGTTCATATTCCATTTTATAAATTCTTCTTTGTTTGAAAGAGAACAATTGTTCATCTTCAGACAGAATATACTTCAACCAATGATGCATTTTTTTTCTTTATTTTTGAAGAGAGTTGAAAATAAAAACTACTTGAAATCTCACGAACTACAGTAAAAAGTAGAAAGAATAAGAATGCTATTCTCTTGACAGATGGTGTTTATGCCTTCATCGACTGAACGAAAGTCTATAAACTTTCATTAAAAAAAAAACTAAAAGAAAAAGTAAAAGAAGTACCAGACGATTCATTTTTAACCTGTGAATAATCTCAGCTGAACAGTGGCATAAAATTATTGTGGTATATTCAGGTTGAATTTATAAACAATCGTTTTAAATAAATTTGGAACTGTTGCCATTGAAAATAATAAAAAGTGCGGATAAAATATTTTTTGTTTGTTTCTCCTAAATGAAAACTTTCAATAAGATTGTGTTTTCGCTCATTTCACGCAATTCAAAAGATACTTACTATTCGGTATAATAGGAGAATTTTTTTCATGCTTATTCATTTTGGAGCTTGGTCCTCGCTCGCCAAATATGTAAAAAGCGAGACTTACAGATTAATCAATCTGATTTTCAATCAGAGTACTAACCCATTTGAGACTGTGCACGCTTTTGAAATTACGATAATATATTTTACCCTGCAGGTGTTCAATCCGTTTCGAATTGGTTAAACAATTTCTATTTTCTACTAAATAGACAAAATAAATGAATAATAAAATAAAGGATTAACTACAGTAAATCAAAATATGATTTAAAAAAGGGTAAAAAGAAGTAAAAACTAAATTTAAAAACAAAAATCACACAAGATTCTATGTTTCCTTTTTGGGTATTCAGATGTACAAATTTCATCTAAAAATCCACGAAAATCAAAGTATGCCCTTTTACATGTAAATACACGATGGAATTATACGGCTAATATTGAATTTGAATTATTGAATTGAGAAACTGAATTATCCGGATTGTACCTATTCCCGATTACATCGACAGAAAGGTTTTTCTAAATTTTAATAAAATATGTAAAATATAATTTAACATATATTGTATGTAAAATTATATTTTTACATATTATATTACACATTATATTATATTACATATTATATTTGCAAATAGATTATATGTAAAATATGTAATATTTAATATCATATTATTGTCTGCAAAATTTTTGCATTTAAAATGAGAATAATTGCTAATCCTTAACTGGGGACGTGCGGTCTGTGAGACCGCTAGCGATAAATTTTCGGTCACCTATGTTTTATTTTTAGTTCAATTGACCCTGTAGCTTCCTGCTTTATGACATTCAATACATGCGCACTTTTTCAACCGATTGCAGCGGATGCTTTTTAAAATAATTCAGCTATTTCTTCTAGCGCGGTCTCTTTGAACCTACCTCCCTGTTAGTACCTCCCTGTTTGGGGCCCAAGTTTAGCTAAAAAGAAAGCTAAACTTGGGCCCCAAAGTATCTTCGAATTTACTGATCCTATTATGAAGCAGAGCTCCTTACACTTTTAAATGAAGCAGAAAGTGATTTTAGTGATAAGGATAATTGTACAGAAGAGTTTTTGCATGGAAGTTCACATTCAACTGATTCTGATATGTATGTTCAAACATAATTAATTTTTCTAGTGATAATGTATTTTGAAAAATTTATAAAATATAATTAATATACCAAAAGATATATAAGCAGAATTTATAGATTGATTTTTATAGTAGTTCTTAACCTTATGTTTAAAATGCCCTAGAAAACCGTGCTATAAAAGTCACACGAGCCGACAAAAAAAAGGGCCAATTTTACCCATTGTCATTTTTCTTCCTCATATAATTGTTGAATTTTACATTATATTGTCTTCTATATATCTTCATATACTGTAAAGATAAATATGATTTAAAACGGAAAGAGTAATATGTTTTTTTAAGAATATTATTTATTGTAACATGTAATTTGAGAAGAAAATGCTTGTTCCAAAGCATTTACTTTTTTCAATGATAATGTATTTTGAAATATTTCTAAAACATGTCTATATATCAAGAAAAATAACTGCAAAATATATTGGCAGTTTTTTCATACTAATACATTCATTTGAAAGTTTAATTTGAGTGTAAATGAAATGCGGTCTCGTAGACCGCGCCTCCCCAGTTAAAGGTTGAAACAAATTATTTTTGATATATTATTGATAGTGATATTAATTTGATATTGATATATCTGATATATTTCCACCTAAAATTCTTTTATATATTATTTATATACAATAAATTTTATATATATTAATATTATTATTTATAAACAATATTCTGAAATACGAAATCAAATAATTTTAAAACGTTAAATATAAATACTTTTTTTACAAACGGTAACGGCTCTGTTCAAAACTAGCTGCATTTCTTCTTGTTAAATTAACATTAATGATTCATTCATAATTTATAACCTGTTTCAAGATATTATTCACTAATTACAAAAAAAAAAAAAAAAAAAAAAAAAAAAAAAAAAATGCAAGGAAAATTTATAAATTTTTTTTTAAAATTTCTAGTGATTATATTTGAACGAAATTCGCCACTGCATCCATAGAAAGGGAAATCTACCCACACAACCCTTCTGGAATTAACAAATCTCTTCATACATCCTTTCATATCGTTATTGCAGAAGAGAGTTTCATTCTCTTTAGATTAATTACTTTCTTGTGTCAATAACGCCAAGTAATCTAAATCTGGAGCTCTCTCAATTTCCTCTTGCAATTTTTATAACAGAAATTGCAGACAATCCCGTGCTTATAATACCATGTGCTCATGTTTGCATAAAATAAAAACTTCTAAGCAAGACAAATTAAGAAACAGTTTTCATCACCATTTAATCACATCGAATCACTTTTTATACAATTTCCGATAAGTAATTCCATATCGCGGTTAGGAATATTTCTTCAAGAAAATAAAAATTATTTTCTTCATTAACTTCTAATTTCACAAGAAACTCTCTGTTTTTCCGGGTGATCATTAAAATAAATTTGCTCAGCTTTTCCTCGGGAGCTACTCATCGCTCACACTCACGTGAGCATCTCCTTTCCTTGCCTGCCAAGCAAATAAGTCTTTTCTGCATGACTTTCAAGTCAACGGACATGTGCTGCCATCTGAGATTAAGAAGGGTAACTAATCCCAACAATAAAAAATAATAAATAAAAACATTTTGATTTTAGTGAAATCTTCACGATAATGTTTTTTATGCATATGTTAAAAAGAATATATGAGTAAGATACATGGAAATGTTTAGATTTCAATAATATGCTTGAATTTTTATTAAATTAAGCCTGCTTAAATTTCCCTTTGTTTCGAGACATTTCGTGCTGACAAACTGGTGCGTTTGAAATATTTGAATACAGGTAAAGACGTATATTTTATTTGTTTTTTTAACTATTTCTTTTGCAGTATGGTATAATAAAGCTGTTTTAAGTCCATATTGTGAGAAAGCAATTTTTTCTATTTAAATGCATCCAAGATATGGCCACTTTAAACGAAATTTAGCGTAAGAATCCTAGAAGAATTCAACTTTTTAAGATCATAACTGACATTTTAATTCACAAGCAAAATATTGAGTATTTCTTAAAAGACAAATAAAATTTTATTTAAAAAATATTTTAATGTTTCAATTAAACACAAAGAAATATTATTTATTTAATATCATGATTATTTATTTTAAAATCTAAATTGTCAGCTGTTAAAACTGGTAAAAAAATAATTCAGTATTTGAAAGACTAATTATAATGCGTATATACTTGATAAAAATTATATATTTTAAAAAATTAAAAATTTTCTTATAATATATTTTTAAAAAATAATTTTTACACAATAATTAAAGAGAAAACAGCATATCTCATCTTTTATTTTTTAAATTATATTTTTTACATTTATAGTCTGTGTATTTTCTGTAGGCTGTTCCAGGTCACATTTACTGGTACGAGACAACCAATTACGAGGTACAAAATGTAAATTTCTTAAGTTACTTTTGATATTTTTTTTACCGTGTTAATAAACTGAGAAGATTAGATATTCATTTTTACTTAAACTATAGTCTGTGTATTTTCTGTAGGCTGTTCAAGGTCACATTTTGTACCTCGTAATTGGTTGTCTCGTACCAGTAAATGTGACCTTGAACTGCCTACAGAAAATACACAGACTATAGTTTAAGTAAAAATGAATATCTAATCTTCTCAGTTTATTAACACGGTAAAAAAAATATCAAAAGTAACTTAAGAAATTTACATTTTACATTAATAGTTCTTATGTGTGGGTTGAAAGTATTATTTTAGTACTTTTCAAACAGACTACATAATGAATGCAGTTTTTTGAAACTAAATACTGTCTTGATTTCAATGTAGGAATCTTTTGTAATAATCTTGAGATTAAAAAAAATGCTAAAACAGTATTTTAAACAATTTGATTATCTAGACAGCAACTATAAACAGAAATCCACCTCCGCGAAAATTATAAATAAATGTTACTATTTTGCTTTTAAAATTCTAGTTAAGCCGGTTTACTAAAAGCTTTCCAAAATATCACATGCTCATTCATTTTAAATCAAATTTATATTAAAACAAAACTATGTACAAAACCACTGACATATTTTAATTAATAATAAACATTGAATGTCTCAAATAAGCTTAATGGATTAATATTCTGATAAGGAATAAAATAAGTTTATCATAATTGTGTAGGCACATTGGATGCTCTTTATTCTTTAACATAGATGGAATTACATTAAGTTCAAATATTTCAAATTGTATTAAATTCAAATCTTTATCCGAAACACTGCAATAAAGTACTTTTAAATTTTGAAATTAAAAGAACCTGGATTACATTTCCTGGATTACATTTCTTAAGCATTTGTATTATATTAGAGATTAATATCAATCTTTTAAAATTATTTAAAATAATTTATTTTTACTTTAACTAGATTGAATTGGAATTACTAATATTTATACTTGAGTTTGCAAATGGGAAAGAAATTAATTTGCAAAAATAGGTGCTGATGTTTAAGATATATTTTTAGGTTAAAAATTTTATCAACTTTTTGTTTGATTATCATATTTCCTAAATATATCATATCTTTAGAAAATGATTATGCAGCTACAATGCCTTTCTTCTACAAGACCCAGTTACAGGTAATAACAAAGTACCGATATGTTTTAATGTTATTAATGTTATTACTAATTTTTCCCGTTATCAAATGCTCTAAATCCCTTTTAGTTTTTTTTTTCTCAAAACGGTTGTACAGTTGTAAAATCACTCTTATCTGGTACTAAATGAATTTTCTGATGAAATTTTATCTACGTTAGCTCATGATATTATAAGCCTCATTCTCTATATATAAATATGCAGAGAAATTTTGGAATTAAAGTAAACTTGAAATCTAGAAGATATTTAAAATTTTATTATTTCTCATTAAGGAATGTGCTGATTTAACGTCATAATATAATAATTTTAAATTGTTCTTTAATTCTTTTTTCCTAAAAATAAAATTAAAAGAATTATTTAAATTGAAATATTCTATCTTAAAATTCGAAATTTTGTAATTAATACGGATCGACAGACTGATAAATATGACAAAAGCAATTTCTTATGCCATATTTTTGCATATTTTATGAAAAAAACCGAGTTCTTGAAACATATTTTATTAGCCAGAAAAATCTCTTATATTCATTGACGAGTACTTCCAATTAACTATTAAAAACGACTTTTCTCTACAAAAATATTTATACAATGTTTTATATTCAAAATTTAAATTTCTTCACTGCGTGAATATGAAAAACAGGCTTCTACGAAGAATCATAGCAAAAATATTCTTTTATAAAAACAAAAATAACGATTTCCAAACATAATTCTAAATGTTATATATATATATAAATATATTATATATTATATATAAATATATATATTATAAGTGTTCATATGTTAATAATAATCATTTTCCCGTGGCTGCCATGTTAAATTATAACTAAATTTTCTAAAATCAAAAGAACTTTAAATTGTTTTTATTTTAATCTTATTTCATTTTATTAATTGCGTGTATCAAATTTAAACCCTTTCAAATTATTTATGATTCTCGTAATTAGAATTTTTGCGTAGCATTTAAATGAAACTTAAAACAAAAATTTACGTGGATTATCAAATTTACAAGCAATTTTAAATTAAAGGATATAAACAACAACTAAATATAAATTAAATAATATAAATAACATTTAAATATAAATTAAATGATATACATTAAATTAAATGATCAATAACATCTTGCTCATTATCAAAACGTTTAAGATGATTTGAGATTAATTTAATGAATTTACTTTTTTTTAGTTCAGTCATTTATTATATAACACAATTTCAACCTGAATTTTATAATATAAAATAACATAACTAGACATTTTGAATATACGTTTTAATTATTTTATAAAATGGAATCTAGAAATGCCATCTGAGGGTACCTCAGGTATGGGTTAAGAAGTAATCCAGTATGGTAGTTCTCTCTTTTCTGATAGATATAATAACAGTGTGGTTATGGCTACCCTTGTTGCTGACGGAAAGGGCTTCTTACAGCAGGTGATGTACAATGACAATTGGCAGCTTTTAGGATTCAACCACAGTTCCCACCAATGCTATAGCAAAACCCAGACCACTCAATTATTCCTTATATTAAGATGAGATGGGAGGAGCTATTTTGTGGCAAATGAATCTAGTTCTTGATAAGATAATAAATTCTCTGTTCTTTTTAAAACTTTCATTTCCTTTTACTGCATCACCTCTACTAAGAAAACAGAAAAAGAATATGACATATTCTTGTAAATATCTGAGGTGACTTGATTATGTTTGATAAAAATGCAATCGTTAGATTATGTTGTGCATAAAATAAATTTTAAAATTCACTACAAGTGCACATTACGTGCACCGAGACGTTGTAATTACGTCACGTAAGCTGTTAAGGGGGTTCTGTATTATTCCTTTGAGATTCTGCACGACGGAAACAAATATCAATTAGGGTCTTTATTTCTGTGCTGTTGTCTCGTAGCCCATGCCTCCTATTCCATTTACTTAGGTTTTAAATTAGAGTTAGATAAAAGTATGAACTATCAAACTGAGCATACTGAAGTATTTTTAAACAATTTTATTTAACTGAATATGAAAAGATTTAAATATAAAATCAATTTTCTTTCCTTCGACATGCACGGATATTCTAAAATTTTGGGAAGTAGCTACTTTTCCAGGACTATAATATACTTTAATAATTTTAATACTATCAATTATCATTTGTAATAATAATGTTAATAAACATATGTTATAAACTTAAACCCATCTAGAAAATAATTCTAAAATTATTAACTTTGGGTTTTATAATATTTGTAATTCTAAATTATGAAACATTTTAAAGACTAAGTCTAAAATATTAAAAATAAAAAAGCAAATGTTAGTAAAAAATATAAAGATTTTTAGTAATTAATATCACTTTTATCAGTGAATTAAAAATTAATATCAATTTTTATTTTTAAAAATTCTGGCGATCAATGAAAATATAAAAGCGTGAAGCGCAGAAGGCAATAGAAGAGAGCAATAAAACCACAATAAAAATCATGAGAAAAAAGAAACATTATTTTATAAATTTAAATATTTTATAAATGTGTTTATTATTGGAATTAATTTAAAGCTTGCAAACTTAAAATTCAAACAGTCTCTTACATGGTGAAGCAATTCGGAATTAGTAATTTTGGTTTAATTCTAAAAATCGTGAAATAAAAACGGAAGAGCAATTTTCTTGGTGAAGTCTTGGATATCTTAAGTTTTTCTTCGTTTTGACATCCTTTGATTCTTGATACAAAAAATGATTTTCCTCTTTTAATATATTAAAATAAGTATTTCTCCAAAAATTATATTTATTTCTGAAATTCATAATAACTAACTGTGGGAATATCCTCAAATGTTTTCTCAAAACGTACTATAAGAATATAAACTTCGCAGAATTTAAGTGTAATTAAATGAAGGAAAAAATAATAAAAAGGTTATTATTTAATTAACTCAGCTGGTTTTAATTAAATATATTTTTTTAATAGTTAAACTTTTAGTCTTTTGAACAGTTCTAAATATCTTATTTTGTCTTGTTTAGAAAAAGAAATTAAATATGCACCTTTGAAAATGCAAAGAAAATAGGCATCTTATTGAATAAAAAAGTCTAAATTCCTCTCGTATCATTCTTTAATTACGTAGTATCATCTCTGTTAGAGTTAATCGGATCTGGTTCAGTGACGAGGCACATTTCCACCTCCAAAGATATGTTAACAAACAGATCTGGAGGTTCTGGGCCACTCAAAATCTTCATCACGCAATAATTCGTCCACTTCACCTACTTAGGCTAACAGTTTGATAGCGTTATCTGCCAAAGAAGTCATTGTCCAGTTTTTTTTTTAATCGAAGATGTCAGCAGTTAAACTTATTTTGACGTTTTGAATGACAGTGTCATTCTATTCTTGGATGTCATAAACAAGATAAGCGATTATTGATTTATGCAAAATGGTGCTAGACCTTACCGCACTTAGCGGAACATTTTCACGATAGACTGATCGCGTTTGATTCCATTACGGAGACAGGCAATTGTATACAGTGGTTACTTTACTCTCCGGATCTTTAGAATTGAAAGTTCTCTACAAACATTGAGTTTCACTTGGTTTTTTTTTGTCATTTCCTAAAGTTTTCATGACACAAGCTTCACACCTTAATTAGACTATGACGCTCTATTCGGGGATCCCACATGTTATACATAAAAATACTAGTAATGACATGTTCTCTCTGAATCCGTAAAAATTAGACGCTGCATACCTTGTGGGACACTCTGTATATTGTTAATAACTCATATCCCGTCTTGAGATGCCGGCAGAACAGAACGTTAAGTTAAATGATAGGCATCATGGAGTCAGAGAAAAAATTTCGTTTCGGAAGACAAAGTTAAAATTAATTTATTAAACAGCATTCTTCAGCAAAAATAGTTTTCTTTTTTTATATTCCAGGATATAGTTTTGATTGTAAAATAAATAAAGACAGGTACAAAGAATTGATGATTTGATATCAACATAGCTTAAGAAGTCATTAACAATTATTGTAAGCAAGATATCAAAAAACATAGTAATCTCACTTTCAAAAAATGAACAATATTGCAATAGTACCATCAATTCCAGTAGTTTTAGAGATAAAGGTTGTCTTTTGCATTTTATGAAAATGTGTGGGCTTTACTAATGCCACTTCAATATGAGAAATCACTTTCACTTTTAGAACCGTTAATCATTTCTGTGTTCTACACTTGGATAAGTGAAGTAAAATGCATTTAAATTTATTTCTATCAGGGTAGCTTTTATTTTTTATCAATCAACAGAAGATAGTAAACAATCAAAAACAGTCAAAACATATTTTGAAAACCGCACGACCTCCTACTAGTTTCCTTTACTAACACCGACAGTTTTAAATTTTTCAAGTGCTTCTGTGGATAAACTATAAATATAACCGGGTGAATGATAAAAGAAAACTCGACAGATATTCAATACAGGGTTTGGATTGATTTATATTCAGCGAATCAACTTAGGTAACCAACTAATTCACAATTAATATGCACTAGAAAATTTTTTTAAAGTCAATTTGATTGCAGTGCAGCAAAATATTTTGAAATTTTAAATTTTGATAAACACACAAAAAGTATTATTTTAGAAGTTAATTAAAATTACTCAGTTTTTTAAAGCAGTAGTTTATAATTCTATCTCTAACATATAATCTAATTTTTTTCAATCTGGTGTAGGAAATGATTCAATTTTAACTAATTCAATAATTATTTGCTGAAGCGAAATAAATTTGGAAAACGTAGTGTGATAATATGATAAATCATTCTATGAAGCTTTTAGTTGAAAGTAATAAAATTTCTTAATATTTATAATAGAAATTTTTTATTTATCGAATTAAAAAATAGTATCCTACAATTAGAAGCAGAATTTCAATCTTGAAGAAAAAATTACATTCTTAATTTTTCAGATCTAATACAAGAAGCACTAATTTCGTTTAAAATCATTAATACTATAAAATTTTCATCACTTATTTTTTAAAGTTAAATTGGAATAATAATTTCCACAGAATTAAAGATAATTTCAATAATTTTTAAAACAATAATTTAAGTAGAAATATTCATACATTATTTATTCACAGTGGAAAGGGGTCTGATCGTCAGAATACCAGCACATATGTACACCCATTCACTATTATCGATATTACAACTTCAGTGCTTTCTTTGTTAGCACTTTTATTTTCTATAATTAATTCTTATTTTAGTTTTTGAATTCAGTGCTTCAAAAGGTATAATATTATAATACTTTCTTTCGGATTTTTATTGTACTTTGGATAGTATATCGCTTTGTGACCCACATTTAAAGAGAGTTACATACATTTTTCCAATCGGGATATATTTCAATTTTCTTGAAAAAGAGTAACAATAATTTGTTATTAATCCCCTACTTTCATTAATAACAGATGGCAACTGAATTGTGATATGAAGCTGCAATTGTTTTTCAGATTGGATGCTGTATTTTAAAGGACACAAGAGTCTATCAATAAAGTAAATCAAATAAATTGACATAAAAACAGTTATAGTTTTGTATTAAGATGGCGCAATTTAAATTTTTCATTCCAGTTAGCTTGTTTCAAAATGCTTCATTGAAAAAAATACTACATATTATGCAAATTTTGATATTTTTTGTATAACAATTTTTAGTAAATTCAGCCATATATATGAATTCCATGTTAAATTAGAAAAAAATGGTATTTATAAATTATTTTCGAAAAGTTTTATGAACAGTCTGTGAAGATATCTATAATTTTTGTCATCCAAAGCATCAATTCTCTGAAGCACGATAGGAATTATCATGGAACAAGATTGCTGTGAAAATAATTTTTTTTTGCAAAAACACATTCATTAATTTGTAATTTTAACAGTTTTTATATGTTTGGTGAATGAAGAAATTTATTAATATTCTCGATATTTCAAAATATTGTTAAAATCTTCAACAATTTCCTGAAATGTTTTCAAAACGAATGAAGTGAATACCCTTTATTTTGTATATAAAATTGAAATGGAAAGGAAAATATATTAATTCCAAACTTATAATTAAAAGTGAAATCTTCTATTAAATGGTTTTGTAAATATTATTATGGAACATTTTTTTTTTCTCTTTTGCTTTATCGACTGATAAGGCCATATTTTTCTTTCATTTGGAATTTGATTCCTGTTCTTACTTAGAAAATTATGCCATTCATTTATGCAAGGTATTAATTAACGAAGGAAATAATGATATTACTTTTATTTTAAGATTAATTTGAATATATTATTCTGTACCTAGTAATTATTAATCGTATGGAAATAAGGACTCTAATTCTTAAATTATAATCCTTATTTTCTTTTGTTCTCTATGAGAAATACGTTAAATTAGCAATGACAGAGAAAATATACCCCTATTTTGAGAAAAATACAAAACACTAATTAAAAATTTTCTTTATTATTTAAGTACATGTATTGTCTTGAGAGTTATTACGTAACGTTATAAAGTATTTAAAAATTATTTTTAATACCATTCAGAGGTTTAAAATATTATATAACTTTTCAACATTTTGTTTAAAAATAACTTTTGAATATAAAAAAGACCCACAAATTTACTTCATGCTTAATTTCTGTTTTAATTTAAATGGATTTTATATCCATTATTAGCATTATCAAATATGAATTGTTATAATATATTATATATATATTGGACAATATGATATTATGCATGTTTTATACTACGATTTGTCATTTAAAATTTAAAATGACATGTTCATAATTTTTTTTTATTTATTTATTCATATTAATGCATGCAAAATATATGCAGCTGAATTTAATTTATTGTTATTATTGTTTTATAATAGCAATTGTTTTATATAGTTATTTTTTGTTTTAAACATATTCCTTTTTAAAAACATGTTGAACAAGCTTGATATGATAATTTAAGTATAAGTGAAAGAAAATTTTGTGAAAATCATCAATTTAATACAACTCCCTGCAGAAGCATTTGGGTTGAGACTTGGAGTTTGAGTACATCTTTTTTTTATTTATTTATTTTGAATGTTAAATGTATTTCATTTATAGCGACTCAAACCTAAATATACGTTACTTGCAATATTGCGAATAATAGTATCATCTTACAGACGGTCAATTTTCTCTCTATTAGATCCGAAATTCTACTGCGTCAAAATCATTTTAAATCTCCTAGTTCAATGAGTTTCTCTATATCTATTTTCATGAAGGTTGCTAATCAGTAAGCCGTGGAAATACACTTTTATCTTGCAGACTTATGAAAACTTCGATTTTGCGGTGCATAAATTAAAGTATATTGAAATAAAGTAGATTGAAAACGTGAGTCATAAAATAGAATATAAAAAAGGATACCAAATACTAAACATATGCAAAATATCATGCACGCTAAAATTAAAATATGTATAACCTCAAAAATTTTAGTACCAGTTAAAAAGGACATTTTATATGACAATCAGAAAAAACTTATAATTTCAAACCGGGGAACTGAAAGAGAAAATGCCGTTGGAAAATTTCCGGACCCATAGAGAGGCGAAAACTTTGTCAAACACTTTAGTAAACGTGGAATGCCCTTCTAGACAAAATTGGAGATTCTGGATTTGGCGGAGAATGCCATACATGGTATTAAGAGACAGTAGTAATTGAATACATATTTTTGGCATGAATCTAGCATTTTAATTGTATTCTTAATTTATCAAGCGATCTTTGGCGATTAATCCGGGATATGCGGTTAATACACATGCACACGAAAATCAAGTTAACATTTTGTATAACCTTTTTTTAATAAATAGATTAAAAGCAGAATTTGACATAGAACTATGGTTACGATAGTCTCAAGATAACAGCTCATTTTTTTTTTTTAAATAGTTGCGTTTTGGAACTATTCGCTTTCATGAATGAGAAATTCAATCCGATAGACATTTAATCCTTTGAAAAGTTACTTTCAAATTTGAAAAACGGTGAAGATGGGTATTTCAAACTAATACACATACAAAAAAGATAAACTAATATTTTAAACTATTTACACCTACACACATTTTAAACTAATACACATACATATACAAAAAGAAGAATGGCTTTACTCTAGCTTGTCCAAAAACATACATCAATTCTGACAATACGGTTTATGAAAATACTTTAGCATCTCGCTATGAAACAGCGGTAGGGGTTTTCTGGGACAGACCATGTAATTTGATCACGGCTCAGAAGACAAGAATAGTGCCTGAGGTACCACCCCCTCTCCTCCCTGTGTGCCATGACAGGCGGAGGTGCTCAGATACGATTAATTTAACATAACCAAGCCCATATACACAGCGGTTGTTTCACGAGATCAGGTTTCAAACCTGGAACACACCTCCCTTGAAACCAAAGTATTCCAAATAGGTTATTCCGACACCCAGTTTCGACATTGGAAATAGATTTCATATGAAAATATAAAATGTGAGTATGAATTGTGTGCGAAAGAAAACAGTCAATAATTTACTTCGTTGATTTGAGTTCTGATATAAATTTATTGGCTACATAATTTTCTTTATTTTACTGTAAACCACTTCTTATAATTCATTTCTATTACGATAATGATAATTATATCAAATCCTTTATGTATTCCAATAAAAAACAGCAAGAAAAAATAATTTTAAACTAATTTTTTTTTTTTTTTGTTGGAGTTCACGTTTGAGAAAAATATTTATGGAGCTAAGACCAATAGTATTTATGAATGTACTTGTATGAATATTATGAATGAATAGTTAGGCTATAAAAAAGAAATTAGAATCAAGAAATCGTAATTATATTTAAAAATGTAAAGACTTTTCGAAAAATTGTTACTATTAGCTTCAGTTTAATTCTAAAAAAAAAAAAAAATATTGATTTAGTTCATTTTGTAGTTATTGATTTCACTTTTAATCGAACAGTCAAACTTCTTTTGCATGTATTTCATTCAATTCATGTCAAAATTCATCAAACATTTAAAAATTATGTGTGAAATCTATATACACTAAATTTCATTCGTTTAAATCAAAACATTTTTGATTAATCGTGTTCATAGAAGGACATAATGCAAAACATGTTTTTTTGGACTAGAAAAAGTCTAAATTGTGGAGATTTATCAAAATCTCGAATACGATTTTTTTTTGTATGCTTCGCATACGGAAATGTAAATTGACAATTATTAAAATAAAATTTTAAAAAAATCAATACAAAATGTCATAAGAAATACAATTTTCCATCATATATAATTCTCAAGTAGGAGATTATGATATCACTGCTGGGGTAAAGCTATTAATGCGTGTTATTTAATATCATAATTAGTCAGACCTTGATTCTGAATGAGTTGATGGCAAATGAAGGTTAACGGCAACTAGATTCAAGGTCAAATATTAGTGTACAAATAAAAATAAGTTAGTTTAGTTATGTTAACATCCCGTTGTAAAGCAACACTAGGGCTATTTTGGGACGGACCTCGTCATTTTGAACCGTGGTCAGATGACGAGGACGACACCTGAGCTGGAACCCCCCTCTCCACGCCACACCACACCAGCAGGAGGACGTTTGGTCTGACGGATTTAACATGCAACAGACCCCCTTACACGACGGTTCTTGGGTGGAATCGGGTCTCGAACCAGAATAGCTACGGCTCACAAGCCGAGACCTTACCACCAGGCCACCGCAACCCTAAATAAAAATCAGATAATTAAAGGTAGAGAATGAGTATAGTGCACTCGTCTTATGTTCTTTATATTTCGTTTAATGCTTTATTGCTTATGCTACCTCATTTGACATTCAAGGTTAAGATGTCAAGTTTCATGTTTAAAATAATTTCACATCTCCACCCTCAATCAGTCTGGTAATTTTTGGAAGAATGGATTGGATTTGAATTCTGTCATTTTTCGATTTCCCTAGTAGAAAGATGTTTATCTTCCTTCTTAAAACAAATACATGATTTCAAGAGAGAGTTTTGGAGACCTTCTGTTATCACTCAATTTTTGAGATTAATTATTCCAAACCCTTGATAATGAAAGGGGATTTCATTCCACACCAAATGAATATTTTTGCAGTTATTGGTTAAAATTTAGAAAGATTGGAATGCTGAATGAGTGGCCATATAAGATTCCACGTTGCGTTGGTTGGACTGACTACAATTCATAATGTTAATTTGAATTTTTCTGGGACCCGAAAAACTATTTTTGCGCAGTGTCATCTAGGAAAAAAAAAGACACCAATGAATTGCTTTCCTAATAAAAAATTAATTCTTGCATTCTTGATTATTTTAATACCTTTATAATATAGGGCTGAACATTGATTGTTAGCAGAAATGTTGTTATATAAAATTAATTAAAAAATTATTAGTAAAGTCAAAATATTATTAAGGTGTATGTACACACTAGAAGATTTCTTTTTTAATTTTAACTTTTAAAATCCAGTTTTTTCACAGTAGGTCATTAATATATGTTTAAACTCAGTTCAGTGAGAAAAACCCATATTACACTAATTATTAATTAAATAATATTTAATGAGCTAATTAGCATATTTTTTAAAACATGATATCTTAAATTCTAATTTGTACAGACACACAATTCTAGTTGGAAATTGTGCCTAATATTAGTCTTCATGTTGTCTGCCTCAATCAAGTTATAAAGATATATAGTTTTTTTTAACAATTTTTTCATCAACGATGAATAGAAAAAGCGAGATTTTTTCTGTAATTTTAACTTTTAAACAGCTATAAAAAATGTATTTCTATAAATATAACTTTGATTGAGGCACAAAATATCCACTATTTCATACAAATTATTTTGATATATAAATAACTGTGTTTGATTAATTTCTTGTTGAGTTATGATTGTTTGAATGAAGCAACATAGTGGAAAAATATCATTCTTCATAAAATGAGTTTAAAAAAATCGTAACTAGAGTTTTTAATGAAAGCACCTTAAGAAAAATAATTATAACTCGAGAAATATTGTGAATATTGACAACATCTTGGGATCGTTTGAAAGCTAAAGGGTCAGAGAACATTATTAAGCAATAAAAAAGTATTCGATATTTTGAACGATTTTCGAAGTTTCAAGTCTGTACATACACCTTAAATGAATTAAAATTTGTAGCTAGAATGAATGATGATTCAGTCAATTAGTAAGGAATCAGAATTTATAGATCGAGTGCATTATTTAGAAAAAAATATTTTGTTTGAGGATAGGCATGTAGGTAGGACGTAACTTTCATCTCTTTATTTTTTTAATGATTGCACGAAAATTTTCAATTTCAATTTCATAAAATTTAATTATATGCAGATTCGTAAGAGGTGAATATGATGGAAATCTTTTATGAGAAAGACTAATTTGCTATTTTAATATTGTAGCAACAACGAATGTGTCTTTGATTCAATAAAAAAGTTATCTGAATACTGGAGTAAATTATATTTTATTTATCAAAGAATATTTATTTGAAAAAATATTAATAAAAACCGAATTTATAGTTTTTGGATTACCACATAACCATGAAAATTATCACCATGATCTTAATATTTATACCACAATATACTTACACACCTGAATTATATAGTTTCTTCCCTGTATGAGATAGATAAGTGTGGGAGAGAGAGGCAATTCTAAAACTAAATATATCAAACTCCCACCATCTCTCTCCCTCTGGAACTTCCTCCTACGATCTGGTTTCGCATTTTCATACACAATATTTACATAGACTAAGAGCATATATACATACAGATTTGTTGATATTACAACTTATCTCTGTACTTAAAATTTCAACATGTTTTAACAGAAATATACAGAAACTGCAAATACAGAATTTTATGAACTTGAAAAAAGAGATTAACTTTTTAAGCTACACGAAGAAAAGACTTTTGGAATAAATTTAGAAATTTAAAAATAAATACGACCATATATAAGCTGAATTCATAGAATAATGTGAGAAATTCTTACATTGGCCACTTTCCTAAAATTAAAGTTTGATAATTAGGTTTGTATTAGATATCTAGGTAGCTGTAATTTTTAAATTTCTTTATACAGTGAAGATTAAGAAATTATTCAAAACTTCTGATATTTTCAAAAGCATAGATGTAATGAGTGGTAGTTACTAGTGTAATTACATATTTATCTCCTCAAAAATTTTTGAAAAGCCAATCCATTATACCTTTATTTATAAATTAGATGTACAACTAGAAGTTCTAATGCACGCAATGCTGCGTGATAAGAAATCCTAACAGCGCTTGAAGCTTGGATTCGCGAAAATGCAGCTAGTGAACCAGCCATAAATTTCAGACTTAAATTAACATGATCTTAAATTCACTTTAATATTCGATAAACAGTAACTGACACGCAATGCTGCGTGATAAGAAATCCTAACAGCGCTTGAAGCTTGGATTCGCGAAAATGCAGATAGTGAACCAGCATAAATTCAGACTTAAATTCATGATCTTAAATTCATTTTAATATTCGATAAACAGTAACTGACACGCAATGCTGCGTGATAAGAAATCCTAACAGCGCTTGAAGCTTGGATTCGCGAAAATGCAGATAGTGAACCAGCATAATTTCAGACTTAAATTAGCATGATCTTAAATTCACTTTAATATTCGATAAACAGTAACTGACACGCAATGCTGCGTGATAAGAAATCCTAACAGCGCTTGAAGCTTGGATTCGCGAAAATGCAGCTAGTGAACCAGCATAATTTCAGACTTAAATTAGCATGATCTTAAATTCACATTAATATTCGATAAACAGTAACTAATTTGAATAACTTCACATTTTAATATTTAAGAATGCTTTACTTTTTTGCAAGTTTTAGTATATTTCTTTATTTAAAAATGCTGCTTTCTGTTATTTATATTTATAATTACTGAATTTTAAGCAAACTGAAGTATAGTATTTAAAACAGTTTTTGTTTATTGTTATCATAATATTTTTAAACTGTTAAAAATTATTGAAAAATTAAGTTTTGCGTCATGCTATACATAAAATGATGAAATCGCTCAAAACATTATAAAAAGTCATTTAATTATCTGAAATTTAAATTTTTTTAATATAATTAAGCATGAATTCAAATTATATTGTCCAACTTCATTTAAAAGCATATTTGAACCATCTAACTTTCGAAGCATTAGAGTTTCTATGATACCATTTTTATTTTTGTACAGTTTAATACTCCTTCAGGCACTTAATAATTGTAGCATAAAAAATAAATATGAAGCATTAGAGTTTCTATGATACCATTTTTATTTTTGTACAGTTTAATACTCCTTCAGGCACTTAATAATTGTAGCATAAAAAATAAATATGAAGCATTAGAGTTTCTATGATACCATTTTTATTTTTGTACAGTTTAATACTCCTTCAGGCACTTAATAATTGTAGCATAAAAAATAAATATGAAGCATTAGAGTTTCTATGATACCATTTTTATTTTTGTACAGTTTAATACTCCTTCAGGCACTTAATAATTGTAGCATAAAAAATAAATATGAAGCATTAGAGTTTCTATGATATCATTTTTATTTTTGTACAGTTTAATACTCCTTCAGACACTTAATAATTGTAGCATAAAAAATAAATACAGACGTTAACATTTAAGATAAATGAATTATACCAAATTAAACAATAAATAAAAATATTCTTCTAAATATCTATTTTCAAATAGTTTCTAGATTTTTCAATAATTTCGTTACTGCTTTTTAAATTCGTTATTAGGACCCTTTAGCTAAGAAGTTTATTTCTCATTATTTTCTGTAAGAAATTATTTGATGGACCTCGCAACTCATTTTCTGCATTTCCTTTTTTTTTTTTTTTTTTTTTTTTTTTTTTTTTTTTTTTACAGATTTGGAATAATGAAAATTTTAAAACTTTAACAATTGTAAGAATCTTATCTTATGTTGTTCTTCTACATAGAATATGTTGTCATTTTTTCTTCGTATATTTTTAAGAGGAATAAATTGAAATTAATCTTTGTATTTACCGACGAAATTTTGTTTCCTTTGAGAAATAAATGTCAGTATAAAATTCAACTTAACCATTACTTTCGGAAGCCCATTTTAAAATACTTTATTAGGTCATTTTGTTGCACTTAAATAATTAAGTATCGACCGCAATTGTATATCCTTCTGTAGTGTTTTGTTTTTCTGTCGATCCATCAAGAACTGAACAATGAGGATCAACTGATAAGATTCGAAAAATTTAATGTTTCATTATAATTCGTAGTAATTAAGTTAACCTAAGAATTTAAAGATTTCTCAAAACATGTGACTGATATCATGGAACATTGAGAGCTTTGCAATTTAAAGATGTCCCATAAACATGTGACAAATGATCATGGGGCATTGATTTAATTGAGGTCTTTGCAATTTTGCGTTACAACCTAACTCACTTCAGTATTCGTGCTTAAATATTCACTTACAATTATTATTATAGAAAACAAGAAGTATCTTATTTAAATATTATTTAAAAAATATTTCTCCAAATTATAGCAAGGGTTTTCATTGTTTCGTGCATCATATTTATATTAATTAAATTTATTATTTATATTTATAATCACATTGAAATGATGGAGAATACAGCTCTCGTGTGTGTTTTCATTAATTTTCTAAAAGTTTAAGAAAATACACTAATCTCACTATGTATGTTAACTGATGTATATGGATACTTTTGTCATACGTGATATGTTAATAAATGTGGGTCCAAGATTTTGAATGTTGATCAAATATTTTTCTACTATCAATATTTAGATATAACAAGAAATGTGCATTGTTTCTCTGTTAGGAAAAGAAACCTCATTACAAAAAAAAACAATTTTTAGTTTCTGGATAAATTTAAGGGTTTTTTTAGGTATTTTTTATTCAAATCTAGGATAAAAGACCACAAATCGAAACGCAATATCCACCATTAAATTTCTAAATTTTCCTAGTCGCATTTCCTTATTATTTTTAAAGTCAAATATATATACAGAGTGCATGAAGAATTATTGATTTGGCAGTCTTTCGAATCCAGGATTTCAGCGAGAGTTACTAAATCAATATGGAAATGTTCAAATCGTTCTGTTGACAAAGCTTGCATACGAAGAGAAAAATCCTTTTCCACTTTTATGATTTCGCAGAATAAATTTACCTAAGAAAAGAATAGGAGTCCACGAAATATTTGAATACTGAGGTATCATTTATTCAACATTTGAGAGTAAAGTAATCGAAAATGTTTCATGTTACCACATTTAGATAAAATCATCAGAAATTAAAAATGTTTTGCCTCTGGCGAAGTGCTTGCCAAATAATGTTTTCCTACAATCGAATAATCCCACAAAAGTATATTGGAAATAGATCTATATTTATAGAAATTCAGTCTTCCATTCGAAATTATTAAAATAAAGTACACGTTGATGGTTTCAGAGTTATAAATATTACACTTAAGTTCCAAATATAACAAATCCTTTCATATACAATTTCCATACATTGAACTGCTGAACAATTTCATCATATTCTTTTTTTCTATTGTGTCGAAACTGGACCTATAATTTCACGTTACTGATTATACAATTAAAACATTTATTTTTTCAGTCAGCAGCTTTCGAATAAATTATCAAGTAAATATTTTCCTAAAAAAGAAGGAGACTTTGTTGAATATTATGGATTGTTAATATAATCTTATAATTTGTTCAACTAATTTTAGAAACATTATTTTCTGATTTATTTCTAATATTCCCAGAAAAACAGCAATCAGCTGCTTCTCTACAGTACTTTATAATATATCTGCAATATTTAAATTTAAATGATTAGCAGCAAATAAGAAAATAATTAATTTCAAGTTAATTAAATCGTTGATTACCTTTCAATGTAAAAGAAACTTGTTTCTTCTTTCAACATTTGATTAAAAGCTATTTGGTTGCATTGATATTTACATCGACTATTAAACTATAATTTGAAGATAATTTTATACGTAAATAGTTATTATTAACAGACATTTCCATCATATGCATCATCGAATTTAACTCTGTCATCGTAATGAATTTTTAACTCTTCTGCAAATAAAATCGGATAAGGATTTTAATGATAAAATAAAGATAAAATTTACATTCTATGCATTCATAAAATTCATTTCTCTCTTTAAATTAACGATTTTTTTCCATTAATACTGTTTCAATAACTGTGCAAAATATGTAATGCAGTTGATATTTCTTCAGATGAAATCGATAGCTATCGATAGAACTTGATCGCTATTGCAGGTATTTAGTTTTTGCAGTATTTCTATATAATCAGACAATATGAAATTGAATTTATATTCCAAAGAAACGAGCTACATTCGCTTATGTAGTAATTTAAAGTATCAGGCTATGTGAAAACGCCGATTTCTGACGACTTCGACAAAGTGTTTGATCACTAGAAAGAATAATGTTGTTTTGGTTTGGGCGATGGATGCTCAAAATGCGTATGAAAAAAATAAAGGACACGGGCCATAAGAAGGAATTGCCGAAAGAAGCACAAAGAAGGAAATGGGAATCAACGTGAAACCACGAGAAGACTAATCGAAATGCACATATTATAGATAATTTTCTAACTAATTTCATTTTCTTCCCTAAATTACTTGTTTTTCAAAATTACTATTAAAAACTAGTACGCCCAGGGGATGAGAGAAATATTTATTACACGCCTTCTTTATTACAAATAAATTTATTTAAATAAACATTATGTAAAAGATGATGAAATTTCGAGCTCCTTCCTGATGCGATAAAGATCTTTGATAGCAAAGGTTGTGACTTTGATATCAAAAAGGACATTCTAGCACTTCACTTAAGACAGGCTTTTCTAGAATATTACAGTAAATATATATATATGTATTATAATATATTCGAAAATATTATTTCTGAAATACATATAAGTCACAACATTAAGTTATTAAATAAATTCTATCAATTTGTTTATATTTTCGTAAATTATAAAAGGATTTAATTAAATAAATAAATATCGATAAATCTGATTATTTTTCTATTCATTGAAGGAAAATTTCAGGAAAAGTGTATCTCTCTCATTTACGCAAATGCTTCTAACAATACAATAGTTAGGAATAATATATAGCTTTTACAGTATTTAAGAATACTATATAGTTTTTACAGTAGTTGGGGAATACAAAATAGCTTTCACGAAAGCATTTTTTGAACCGCATCTTTTCAATGAGTATAAAAATAGTATTCAAATCGAAGAACATCTCACTTTTAACTTCTTTTAATAATAAAATCTTTTATTGTATATGATCTTTTTAACGCAAACAATTATGGTGAATTCTATGACGATATTGAAACAGAGAGCATTAACGAGATCGTCTGCATTTTTTAAATAATGAAATGAATGATTTATGAGATTTAAACAAATATAATCGAAAAATGAAAAGAAAGTAATTATTAGAATAGTAAACTATAAATTAATAATGACTTCCTTTAATTATCTAATCTACATTCATATAGAGCTAAGGGGAAATTTTAGAAATTCTATGCTATAATTTCATTTTAAAATAAATTATACTTTAAAATCCTCAATAAGTATTAAAGTGTGAGTTAACATTTTATCTGCACCAACTATTATCACCCATAAAAAAACAAAACAAATTATTGAATATAAACTTATTAATTTTAAAACAAAACTTGAAGGTTGTTTTATAATTCACAGTAAAAATTTATAATTAATTATTGTTTTATAAATGACAGAACCAATCTAAAAATATTTCTTATCAATTAATCAAATATATATTAATACTCTAAGATCCAAGAAAAAATAGTAAATCTCTTGTTGGCGCATCATAGTCAATATCTTAATTTTTGTGCAAAAAAAAAAAAAAAAAAAAAATCGAATATGTTAACTTGAACTCGCAACACTATGATAGAAACATTATTTCTGTATATAATTAGAAATGGCTTGCCACGTGGATGTTGTTTCATTTCCCTTTCGTCATGGGGAATGTGCCAACACAACTGCACTTTCATTAATGCAAATTAGATTCCACTTACTTAGAAAGCATACTTCCCATCCCCATACTTGAGCTGCAATTTTGGAAATGTATTACAATATATTCTATGATACTAATAATTTCTTGTTGTTTAAGAAGTGTACTGTGCTTATTTTTAGTTGCCTTTGATGACAAGCTATTTCATCCATTCTGTTTACATTTGATTAAATATTTTCTGAATGTCTTTATACTGATATTTATGATTCCCCTAAAAAGTTTAAGCACTTTAATTGTGGGTTATGTTAAAGACTTGTTATTGCAATCCAAGTTTCACAGTACTGTAATTTCACTTTCTTATTTCGTATGCAAATCATGCTGGTATTAAGCAGAATTATTCCTTTTTAGCTCTAAAATATTGAAAAAATAAATGCATTAAACATATGATGAAACAATGAAACGGTTCAAATTCCGTATCAGTAATGGAATATACTGTTAAAAAATAAACAACAATTTTTCTAAAAATTTCCAAAAATTTAAGAAAAATTTGAACAGCAATTAAATTATTTTTATAAAAAAAATTAAATTAAAAAAAATATTTAAAAATTAAGTTTATGCAAGTAACTTTTAAATCTTATTATCGAGAGTTATCGAAGAAAGAAGTCTTAAAATTCGCTTAATATTTGATTTAGGAAGATTATAATTAAAATTTCAAATACTTCATTCCAAACTGCGTATTCGCATTTTTCAAGCTAACTTGTCACAAACATATGTATTGTTATTACGAAAAACAATAGATTCTATCATATGAAAAACGAATGCACATATTTATCTTTATTATTAATCGAGATAAATATCGATGATGACAAAAAATAAACTTAGAATTATTTTTTTCGAAATGGGAAAATCATAAACTTAATAAAACTTTAGCTAGAACCGTACTATTGATTGAAGAAGATACTTTTTTTTTCTTCGGCAGTTTATTTTATCAAAGGTTTCCAGTTAATTCTAAAAAACAACTGAATGATAGATTTATAGTATGGACTTTGATTTAAACAATTATAATTCAATTCAAATTTCAATATATAAAGTTAATTTGTCAGACATAATAAAGTTAATTTGTCAGACATAATAAAGTTAATTTGTCAGACATAATCACGTCTCTTCGGAGTCTTTTAATATAATTATTTTTTACCGAATTTAAAAGTAAACGAAAAATTAGGATCTTGAAAGGGTATAACTCCATATATATTCTTCTATATAACGATAGGCTACAAACGAAAGACAAAAGTTTCTAATAAATTCACTGTAATAATCAGCATGTCTTTGATTTTTTTTGTATCTGTTAAAAGTGAATTTTTAATTATATGGTATAGAATTTTCAGTCTCACATGGAAGGAGTTTTAGTGAAGCCTAATTTGATTCTTCTGTTTCTTTGCTTATACAACTCAAAATCTGAAACTGACATTATGCTGCAGGCCACTGTCAATATCAAAAACAGCTCTTCTTTAACTTTTTCTACAGAAATATTTATAACTTTCTTAACCCATTTGTCTTTGATCCTTCTTACATTCCCGCTTGGGATTTCGATACTGAATTTCTTACTCCAACCCAGGAAAAGAACCTTCTTATAAATCAGAGTATGTTTCAATATTTCACAATTAATAATCACAAATATGAAAGTTCTGATTCTAAATTTATTTTCTTACAGATATATTGAGTGGAATACCTAGATAATTTAATATGCTCTGCATTCGTTCTACTATCACATTACTATAAAAATGTTTAAAAGTTAATTAGCGTAGAACTACATGATCGATTGTAAAACATTTTTTTCTTATATCAAATCCTTCAGTTGTTATTCCTTTATAGAATAATTTGTATTCCAATTTATTCAAAAATAATGATTCATTCAAAGTTCTAAGAACATTTCACTTGTTAATTCATTTGTGATATATACCCGATTTTTATTTGCTCCAAACATAGGTAGAATAGGTTTTTGTTGAAAATATTTCTCAAAATATCCTGTCAAACATAATTTCCATGCATTTTTAAATGAAAAATTATTTTTTCTTTTTGGAAATTTCATCTCTTTTCATTTTGAAAAAAATTAGAAAATGAATTGCGACATAAAAAACAAATCAAAATATACTTCTTTAATAGAGTGATACTGTCGAAACCACTTTTAAATATTTAAGAATTTTTTTTGTTAAAAAAATAATGAATAAATAGAGTTTTTAAAAAAAAATCATTTGAGTAGTATTTGGTTTTAGAGTAAGCTTCAATTTCATTAATTTGCTAACTCAATCAAACTCCAAGAACTGAATGGTCGATTTTTCTCAAATTAAAATTTAGGAATTTCGTAGAATCGGGAAAGTTTTTCGTAGATTAATTATAAAATGTTTAATTGTTGGAGTCATGTAAAAAAGGGGATATAATATAATTTTCGAAAATATATGCATGTATTCTTTTATACTTATGAAAATGTAAATTTCTTCCTGTCCAACACTCATGTAAATGCAAATGTATATTAAAATGCATGAAGGATTCTGATTTGCATTCTCTTTGAAAAATTACATTCTGAATATAAATATAAATTATAATAAGAATGTTTTATTTTTGAAAGCTATGGACGTAATAATTAGCCAAAACATAAATTAAAATATCGATGGTTTTTTCTGGAGGATTTTGATGTTAACTATTATGATAATTATCATCATACAAGCTACAATTAAAATTTCAAACACAATAAAAGATTGTATAATGCTTTTTCACGAATTATTATACTCAAAAGGACTGTATTTTTTAACTATCACTCCATTTTACTAAAAAAATCATTCGAAATTCATTATTTAAAGTAATCAGTTGCGTATTACACTGAGCATCTATTTTTAAAAGTATATCATTAGTTATTTCTGTATTTGCTTAAAACTGTAACAATACACAGTAATTAGAAATGTAAACAGTTTTGTTGAAAAATAACAGAAAAAGCACAATAAAAAAATGCAGTATAAAGAATTTGAATTCTTGTGGCATACTCTACAAATACCATTTGGAGAAGCTTCAATTGCGTGTTCACATGAAAATATTTAATGAATTAAACAACATACTAAATATTTATATAATTGCTTGAAACAAAAAAGGAATGAATATTTTCCAAAATATCACAATTAATTTAAATTTGTTTCTTCTTGAAAATGTATATCTTGAAGGGAAAATTTTTTCTCAAAATGATTAGATAGCATTTTTCTCGAATGAGTGATTCTACAATATTTTTCATCAATGGTAAAAAAATGAAAAAAAAAAAAAATTAGTAGCCTCTCATTTTTTGTCATAATTTTTTATTATCATTATTATTATTACTACTAACCAACAATTTTATTACCAACACATTTATAAGAGGAAACTGGTAATGTTTTTAGCTTTTGTTATTTTTTATTTTGGGTTTATAATTTAGTATACTAAACATATTAAACACTCTATATAATTATGAATTTCATCCCAAAAAGTCACATGGACACTGATGAAATGCTCATTTCGTGCATTGTCAGTTTACTTTATAATATGCTGATTTATCTATATGTATATTCTAAAGATACCTAGCGATAAAAAAGCTGGAATAATAGCAATTTTCAACTTAAAAGAAAATTCTTAAAAACAATTTTAATTAAAACATTTCTTTGACACCTATAATTATATCATAGTAATAGATAACTTGGTAACCTATGATGTGCATTCTTCATTTAAATAATCAACTTTTCTAAAAGTATTTTGTTAAATTTGTTGTTGAAATTTTGAGGTGTAATATATTCAGCAAGGAATGGAATTACATTTAGATAGTTAGACATAAAGATTCTAAATTTGGCAATTGGATACAATGTATTTACTCAAACTCAAATTTAAAATCTACTGGTACTCTAAATTATAATTTGATTTTTAATTTATTGCATGCTAATCGAATATTTAAGTTTCTTCAACTTCGTATCATATAATCGAACTAAACCCATTTTCACACAACTTCATTTCAAAATATCGCTTACCGACTTTAGCTTTGATGATTACAATGAGTTATTTTTATTTCTATTATTTTTTTATCTTTACTCTGAAACAAATTAATTTCCAGAGTTATTTGTAGCAATGCTTTTGGTTCTTATTGTGAACTTTAAATTTTTTTCTCTTCAGAAAGTAAAGAATTTTTTTTTATCTGGGATATTAAACGCAAAGCAGTTTTTAATTTGTTTTAATGTAATTTTTGTAAAGTGTAATCGAATTAAGTAGAGAGTGATATTATTGAGTGTCATTGGTTCCATAAATTCTCAGAAGTAAAACTCCTTAAGAATGCAACTGCTAACGCAGTCAAGTATACAATACAACTGAATCAAAACTTACCGTATTATCACGCTATGGTATTTAGGATTAGAATCCTGAACTTTAAGGAGATACTTTTTTCCGCATTTTTTTGTTCGCATAATTTTCACTAAGCTATTCGACTTTGTAGATATATACAAACGGTTTATTTCAGAATCTGGGCTTAAATATTTATTTCATATATAGATTTAGAATCTGACATTTTTAATGTAATTTCACTGTCGTTTAAAAACAACTAAAATAAAGTTTTAAAGTTGTAATTTTAAAATTGCAGTAAAAGAAGAACATTGCAAGGTAATATTCAAAAGACAATACTTTCTTTTCAAAGGTTGAATAAAGGAAATTATATATTAAATTGAAAATATTTTATTTCTGAAATAAAGGAATTAAAAAAAAGTCATCGGTAATGAAGTATTGATCATTAATTAACTTTTAATCATGCGATTTATGTTTTGTCTTCTATTCTTTTTGCTTAAATCTGTCTAAATAATTTCTAATAAATCTCTTTCATGAAGCATAAAATATGAAACATCAGTAAAGCCTTTTGATCGGAACTACACAAAGTTAAATGTACAGGCAATATTCCATTGCGAAATATTCCCTCGATGGTAACCAGTAAATCACTTAAACCAAATTTTATTAAGGACAACAGATATTCTTTAAAAGTAAATCAAGTTTTAATATTCCTTTCAAACACGCGAGATATTTAAATTATTTTCCTTTTATAATTATTTACAAAGAAAGATGGTTGTCGGCCGCCATTTGGTAACACGTATTGTCTGAAACTTTACTTTGTATTTATGTGTATGAGACGATTTGAATCTTGAATTGCAATATATCTCAGAAATGCAATTACTGAAAAGACCTCTGTAATTTCTTACGAATTTATTATTTCAGTACAATAAATAAACACGAATATTATTTATTTCACATTAGAGTAAGTTTATATGAAATTATGCAGTTACATTCATAACTTTATATATCTTAAACAAGTATAATTAATGTTCTATGCAGAATTAAGATAATTTAAAATTGCATATTAAACTATGTGTATAAAATATGAAAGTTAGGAAGTTCATTAGTAAATATTTATTTTTATAGCCCATTATGAAATGCATTTTAAGAATTCATTTATAATTTCACATTTTTATACATTTCCAGATAAGGGTGCCGAGGTTTTGCAACATCAGCTGAATTAAACTTTTACACTACTAAAGAGACATAACTTAAGAATGAAATTACACGTCTTATTCCTCATTGTAAAACTAATTTATTCATATTAAAATTAACTTATTTATGTTTGTATAAGATCCGGAACACTTTAAATATATCCATCAATAATGTTGTAGCAGTTTACATGGAGTACACTGACTAAATTTTCCAATAATTCAGAAACATGAAAATCAATATTTTTTTTTACTTAAATATGAGACGATTTAAATATTGATAGTTTTGGATATCTGAAAGTAAATCTCTATTTATGTTTAAAAAATTAAAATCCGTTGAAACTCAAAAGCATAGGACTACTCAAAACAATTGCGCCGATTCAAAAGGGTGTTAATACATTGTGAAGTTGAGCACAGGTTATACTGAGAACAATTGAAAAAAATATGAAATTGCTTGTGTTGTAATTATTTCCCTATGTTACTTTTCTTCGCTATATAAATAATAACTTCTTTCAATGTCAAGTGAAATAATTTTTGAGTGAACATTCAGTTTCTTCATTGTTGCACCCAAAGGAAACAGTCAAGGTCTACAACACATCCCAATAAATTAATTATAACCCATAATTTTTTTAAAAAATAGATAACTATATGTAAGTGGTTCTTGACTACGCGGCTAGCACCTGGAGATTGCTCCACGCGTTAGCCATTGTAGTGCGAATAATTTGCCAAAGTAGTGCAAATTATTTCATGTAAAGGAGAAATGCAAGTTGAGTAGTGTAACATGAAGATTTACTTCATTTATGTTGCATTGTTGCTATGTTGCTAGCATTCTCCTCTCTCATCTTAGGCACTAAAAATTCGCACATTGACGCCGTTATCGTTATTTCATTGGGTGTTATATGATGTTCTTCTGTTTTGACTAATTTGTTATAATTCTCTAGGTCTGCAACAAAAATTCTCCTCGAGTCACGGGGATTATATTTGTTTGCCCTTTATTATATTGACTATCTTAGACAATACACTTTTATAATAATTCATTTATATTTTGTTTTTTAATTCTACCAAAAATAACTATATTTTTATGTGCCGAATTGAATCAAGATGGCGGAAATAAGTTGATTACCTCATCATCTTGTCTCAAGAGAGTATATCATTGTTTTCTATTTGACGTTCTGCATATTAATTACTTATTTTATGGGGGTTTCTTTATCAACATGAACCAAACTGATCCAAACCATATTGTGCATCGTTTCTATCTATAGTTAATATTTTAAAACTCTCACCCTTGAAAGTTATTTTAGTTCCAAATGAAACACATAAAGCACAAACTCTATGAATCCGGCTAGAGTACGAATTCCAGTGCCTCAAAATCAGGGGTAATTATCCGTTTGTAAAAACAGAATGGAAGTGTCCCTTCCATATGAATGATTGGTCTCGAAGTATCTTTCATCCTGTATTTTAGCTATAGGCCTAAAAAATGACCGAATCAGAGTTTTGCATATTAGTGTAAGTCGGACTAGTGTGGTTTCACAGGGTAAAACAAGAAAAACAAGTGACCTGGGGCGCAAAGTAAAAATAAGTCATATGAAACTGAAATTTTCTTTCGGGCATGAATTGAAACTTCCTAAGAAAATGCACTTTAGTTCCCGCATGTTTTGGAATCTATTTGTGCCCTCTTTAGAAAATAGGATAGAATGTCAGCAGTAAATGGAGGTATAAAGAATTTGGAATAAAGATCATAGCTTGGTTGCCATTTTCATTATCCCTAAAAATTATCAGCTCGTGTAGTTTCAAGAAAGAAAACTTAATCTAGATGAATTATATTTAATATAAGAATTTTATGTTTTATATAGAATTTATTTTTACATAGAATTTATATTTTACATAGAATTTATATTTTATACAGAATTTATGTTTTATACAGAATTTGTTTTACATAGAATTTATATTTTACATAGAATTTATGTTTTATACAGAATTTATGTTTTATACATAATTTGTTTTATTTAGAATTTATGTTTTATACATAATTTGTTTCATTTAGAATTTATGTTTTATACAGAATTTATGTTTTATACATAATTTGTTTTATTTAGAATTTATGTTTTATACAGAATTTGTTTTATTTAGAATTTATGTTTTATACAGAATTTGTTTTATTTAGAATTTATGTTTTATACATAATTTGTTTTATTTAGAATTTATGTTTTAAATAGAATTTGTTTTATTTAAAATTTATGTTTTATACAGAATTTGTTTTATTTAGAATTTATGTTTTAAATAGAATTTGTTTTATTTAGAATTTATGTTTTATACAGAATTTGTTTTATTTATAATTTATGTTTTAAATAGAATTTTTTTGATATAGAATTTATGTTTTATATAGAAGAATATTTAATACATTGTTTTTATGAGAGTTTATAGAGGAAAGAATCATTGTTTATTTATTTTAGCATCTTGAGAACACGGAATATTTTGAATAAATTTGTATAAATTGATACTTTCCAGGTTCATAGCAATACTTGAACACTTTATTGCAAAACAAAATTGATATGAATGTCTGTGTGAGAGAGAATGTGTGCATTCATTTTGGAGTTCTAGAGACTAGACAGTTGAATTTAAATTTACATTGTTTTTGCTATTATCATAAAATTGCACATTCACGAATTGAATGTGCAATCTCATAAAATTGCACATTCACGATTTCTAAAGTATATTTTTGAGGAATTTTATAAACAATATTTATGAGTAATATGTCGATTCGAAAATCGATTGCAGTTCAAATGTATAAATTTTTAATTCTATATAAATATCAGAGAAATTATTCCAAATATAAAGCTACCGAGATTAGGAATTTAACTGCAACTGCGAGCGAATGTTTCTAATTTTTTGTTTTCATTTTTTTTCCCTGTTACCAAATTTCATATACCATTTTTTGTATACATAATTTACTAATATCAAAATAATTGCAATTATGCATTTAAAGTCAGCAAATTACACACTCCTGTGCTGGAAAATAGATTATACATAGTCGAGTTTTCTCTATTACATTGCAAAATTATATAAAATAAACTTAGAACTCTTTTTTGAATACGTAAGGAAGAGGAAAAGCAAACAATGTGGGCAAATTATTATACGAGATATAATTACTCGTTGTTTAAAATCAGCTTTTAGCGGTAATTGACTATCGTCGAGACATGAAGCAATATATCATGCTGTAATTACAAAATAATGGCAAATACATCATAATTATCTAAATTTTATGCATGCACTACTGAAAATAAAGTTAGTTTATAATACAGAGAATCGCCATTGAAACTCCAATGTAGCTAATACAGCTTACGAATCCCCGTTAAAACGAAGGAATACATAAAATTTCATTATTGCAGTAAGATGGCATAATTATCACCATTTAGGGAACAATTATATTTAAAGTGCTTGAAATAATCTTACCACATGCAGACAATATATATTTTATCTAAGAGCACTTTCCAAATTGCACTATTTCCATATCTGCGAATACCCCAAAAGCCAATTAAGTTGAAGACGCTTGAAAATTAAATTTGTATAATATCTAATAGTCATAAGACTTGTTCCTTATTCTCATATTGAGATATTATTAAATCTTATAATAATATATATTAATAAAAAAATGAGTTAATTTTTAGGACAAATTAAAATTATTTTGCAACCAGTTTTGAAACAATTAACCAAATACATTTTTCTTTTATTTTAGGCAAAAATTTCAATTCAAATAGTCGTATATTGATGAACCAAACATGTTCAGAACATTACATAAATATCAGCTAAGGACTATGAAAACTGATTTCATAATTTGAATGATTTCATGTGACAATTCCAATGAAACTTTGATATAAACTCTGAAAAAAAGAATTAAACGACAGAAGAAGCGTTTAGAGAAACAATTATGCTGTATTTAACAATAATAACTATGATTAAGAATACAAATTTAAAACATTGTAATCGAATAGTCAGATTTTATAAAAGTAAATTTTACTCTTATCATTAATATTTTCAAATCGATTTAAAAAAAAATATATAATACGTAGATATTAATTTTAGTGTTTGTTTTCTATCCACGAATAAATGGATGTACAGCAAGATAATTTCATCGATATGAAAACCAGTTCTTCCATTTCTACCAATAAAAATTTGTGAACTTCCAAATAAAATGAAATAACATATAATTCACTAAAGAACTTCAAACACCTTTATCTGTAATTGTTCAATATGAAGTTTTCACCTATTTATTTAGGCAATGTAACACCTATATTCAGACTCTTTGCATAGCCTGAATATATCTTTATACAGTACTGAGGAAGGAGGCAGTAAAGACACAGATTTGAGTGGGATGTTTCAACTCTAGCCTGTGGTAATGCAGTAGAAGCATTTAATACTTCGTTCAATATGTACAATGGCCGCCGTATTTTCAACCGCTTGAATTCAAGATTCACAGATCTAGAATTTTGATTGTAAGATGACCTATCAAAATTTATCTATGCAGTAATCTATACTTATAATAAAGCTCAATGTGTGTGTGTGTGTGTGTGTGTGTGTGTGTGTGTGTGTGTGTGTGTGTGTGTGTGTGTGTGTGTGTGTGTGTGTTGGCGCTCTACAGGCCAGACCGTTTGACCTACAGCTACCAAATTTGGTACATGTATACCTTGGAGGTTGGGAATGTGCACCTGGGGTTCCTTTTTTCGAATTTTTAATTAGAATTTTAATTATTAATTAAAAACTAACTTTCCCGCCATTTTCTCCACCGCCAAATGAGAAAGGCTTCAATTTTTTTTTCCTCCGAACAGTAATGAGGCTAGGGTTAAAATTTTTCGGCTGATTATTTCAATCGATTCTGTTTATTTTTTTAATGTTTGATGCATTTAAAATTAAACATTGTTAATGAATAAATCTTTCAGATTCATTCTGAAGTACTTTTGAATTAAAATAAAACAGAATAAAGGAAATTAAAAATTTCTAATCCGCATAGCGTTTCCCCAACTGGCGTAGAAAAAATCCGTATTTGCGTTACGTAACTGGGGAAAAAAATTCACGCATGCGCATTCTGTTCTGATTGTTGCCATGACAACCGTTATCAATGGATGATTTAAATTATTTTTGAGTTAGTCGCATGCTTTTGTAAGTAAATTGTATTTATGTTAGTTATATATTTTTTGTATATGCTTATAGTTTTAAGTACATCGTTTTTTAAGTAGATTTTTAAAACCTGTTTTCCACCGTTTATTTTAAACGATTCGTTTTATTTTCTTAGTGTTTGATGCATTTAAATTTAAACATTGTTAATGAATCGATCTGCTCATAATGAATCTAAGAAAATTTTGTTGACAAACTCTTGATATATTACATAAATTAAAAAAGATATTCTTTAGTGCCCATAAAGTTTAAACGCTGAGTGACTCTATTTTCAGTAATCAGATTATAAAAAAATGCTTTGTTTCAGTAAAAAATATTATTATATTAATTGAAGATTAATTCTTTCCACTTTAATTTAAAGCATAAATTCTACGGGTGCTAACAGAAAATGAGATATACATATTACGTTATGACTGAAGGCCTTTATAATATTATGAATGAATTATATGACAATCAAAATTTGAAGTTTTAAAATATTTTGATGAAGAAGCTATTAAAGTTGAAATTGTATAAAATATTTAATTATTACAATTTTAACGAACATTACTAGCCGCCTTTGGCGAACCGGCTGGTCGCCAAAGGCGGCTAGTTTATTTATAAATGTCACACTTTTGTGCGCGTGTTTATACAAAAGTGATCGCGCTAATACAAATGTAAATGAATGTACTACAATGTCAAGATGTGTGCAACCATACTAAGTGTTATACACTTAATTAAATAGTATTTTTCAATTGTGGCACATCTTTTTTTGCATTCTTTTAGTGATTCGCCACTCAATTTATTACCGGTGTTGAAACTTCTTATTCTTTGAAACTGTCATTTCAATAAAAATTCCACTCTATTTTGTAAATAATGTGAAATCAAACTTCATTAAATGGTGCAACCGACCATAAAACTGCATATAATTACTGATCACAATATTATAAATACCGCAGTGCAAAATTTTATGCTATTATATATATTTTTCATTACACTTTCTTTCGTTAAAATGTGCTAAATATATCTATATTTATTCATTCCATTGCTTTCTTATTAAAATTTGTATGAGATAAAATTTACTTTTTCAGAACTACTACATTCCATCATGGGTATATAAGGATTCTTTTACAAGCTGAAACTGGAGATTAACTATTCTGGGACATAAATAAAATTTCTACTCCCTTTGCTATAAAATAATACCCTATTTTGAAACACTTGGATAGATTAAAATACCAAAATAGTGATTCACTCTTCTGTTATTACATAAATTATGCTTTGTCGTATCCTGTATTGAATGCGGGAGAATCAATGAACTGTAAACAAGTGAGAGAACGTGTAAGGTAATACATATTTATCAGTTAGGTCAAGACAGATGAGGCCATATATCATTCCATATCCAGTTAGGTGTTATGATTTTGTGTTAGAAGCCATTTACATCGGTCGTTGGACACTTTAATAAGTGAAGATTTACTGATCTCAAAGTGAAGTGAAGTGAGTGTCCCGAAATTCCTGATGCATTCAAAGGATATCATGTAAATTTAACGCCTTTATTTAACACTTAATGGTATGCATAGTAAGCTCTGCTCTGAGGATTTAGAAGGCACATAAATAATTTGTATTAAGTTTCAATCTATACTTTATTCTCAGAAAATCCTTTTATTTAGTAATTTGCTTATTTGTATAAATGCTTCTTTTAAGCTTTTTTTTACGTCTTAAGCTTGAATACGATATTGATCATTTATTAATATCATTAAAAGAAAAGTTATATTTTGTTCTCATATAAGCATAAATTACATGTCTTGATAGTGAAAATTATAGATCATAGTTAAGAAATTATTTTTTAAATCATGTATTATGAATGATATATATATTTGTTTAGACATTTGCTTTGCATTTCTTTTAATTTAATTCGAATCGTGGGCATATCTAACAATAAATTATTTTATTTGTGGTTTAATTTAATTGATAAAGACATTTTCTAGCATATATTAAATCATAAATTACATTTTTTTCATTTCTTATATTTTATATATATATATGTCTGTGTGTGTATGTGTGTAATGATATTCTAATTCTAATTTCAATTTAATTAATTAATTAATTTCCAAGATTTCATCTTAATTTAGCCCATAGTAAGTTCATTCTCTTATTTCTTGATCCAATTCCAGTTTCTCTATTTAATTAATTCAAGAGAAGCTTTATAAAAATGCTGAATCGTCTAAACGCCAACACTTTCACACGCTCAGCGTGAAGGGAGAGAAAAATGTCAAGTAAGCACAATCTTTCTTAAAAAGTTCCCTGTGTTTCCCTTACTTGTGATTGACATGCGTCAGAAATTCCTATCAGAATCTTAATAGTATATTAGCACTATGAAAAAATATTTTCCCTATCTATATCTCATGTTATATAAGACGAGGGATAATTTATTTCGTGCTTCTTCTCCACTTCTGCTTTTATGTCGCGCTGTAGCGGACATGTCATGTCCGCGCCTTCTTGTAAATAATAATGCGTGATTCTCCTATATGAAATAAAACAACGTCACAAAATCAAAGTCTCTTCACTGTCTTCGAATCTGCTTTCTGCTTAACATAAAATAATGCTTACATATATTTATATATATATATTCGGAAGAGTTATGCAACATCAAATGGATAATAAGAAAATAAAGGAATATAGAATGAAATTAATATAATGCGTATAGACATTTTTAAAGTATTTTATTTTCAAAACTTTTATAATACAACTTTAAAGAAAATAAACGCAGTTGGAAATATATTTGAGGATATTTTGTGTATGATTTAATAATTGCTACTCGCTTTGCTTGAGAATGACTTATCTGAGTCAATATACTTAAATATACTTTTATTATATAATATTCTACTTTGAATGTGTTAATTATCTCATATTCACCGCGTTTGTGATTTAAACTATATCGATTATACTTAAAGAGAAATAATGTGTGTTAAATAATATATAAAATACTCTTTAACGAAACTATTAGACTTTCGAAGTATGTTTACCTCACAAAAGCCTAAAAGATTCTTCTCTAATTATTAAAGTATCCCAAAAATTTATTTCTCATCACGCTATGAATGGCCTTATCTGGCTCTGCTTGTGGGAACATGCTGGCTTATTTATTAGCGTCGAGGTTATCGGTTTCAGTCGTCCCAGAAATCTACTACACCCCAAGCCGGGACTACACCTCACAAAAGTTCTTTTTTTCATTTGGTGGGATTGGTAATGCGTAATTTTCTACGAGTTCCTTACTTACGATGAAACAAATTCTACAAAATAGTTTCATTAACAGGATCAATTAAAAATTATCATAGCAAAAAAAAAAAAAAAAAAAAAAAAACCGGTCAGAATTAATGTACCGACGAGACGTTGCGTTTCATCATGAAAGCGCGAGACCACATATTGCATTAGTCGTAAGAGAAAAGCTCTTACAGCTTGATTGGGATGTTTTACCGCATCCTGCATACTCTCCAGATCTCACTCCGTCTAATTATTACTTCTGTCTGTCCTTTAAAAATTCTCTTCGCGATACGTGTTTTAATTCCATCAACGAAATAAAAGCACACCTCGAGGATTATTTATTGTCCAAAAGCAACAATTTTGGAAAGAAGGCATAATGAGGCTTTCTGAGAAATGGAAGGTAATAGAGAAAAAAGGTTCTTATATAACAAAAAAATAATATCTTAAACAATAAATATTGTGTATTCATTTCATATTAGAAATAAGAAAGAAACTTATGGGTCACCCTAATATAAGACCAAAGTTATCTTCAAAAGACCCAAACAATTCTAATTATTTATAGGCAAAATATTTAGTTCTCTATAGCTAAAATGACACTCTCTATTATACGTTGAAAATCTCCCACTCATTAACTAACATTCTTTTCAATTTTCCTATTGCGTAAACGTTCAGAGTCTGGACTCCTAAAAACAAGACGATTTCCATTGAATGAGTGCTCATTTACTACAGTTATGATGTTAGATAATTATGTGTTCTTTCAATGGATAATCTTCTCTGCTTCTCTGAAAAGTTTCGATGAAACTTCACTATAAATTCTTGGAAACAAAGAATTCTTTTCCCCTTCGATTATGTAATTGAAATTACTTTGCTGACGTCAATAGAAAAGAATACTTCTTTGAAATGGAAGACAAAGCCGGCGATAATATAATCACCTTTCTAATTTCAGCCTAAACAACACGAGAAAATTATTCTTACGTAGTATAGTTAGTTATTCATCTATCAAATTACAAGAATGAAAGAAGAAATGAAGTTTCATTAGTTAGTGTCCTTGAATTCATCTATCTAGTTCAATGCAGTAAATATTTTGTAAAGGATAAACATTAAAGTTATTCAAAATCAGAAAGTTAATTGAAAACATTTCGTAATATTTAAACAATTTCTAAGAAATTTATAATATGTTTACTGAAAAAATAATGAAGAAAAATAATTTTTCTTCAAAATAAAAGCAAGATTTACCAAGGCGAGACATATATATTATTATTGTATATGAAAACATTGTTGCTAAATCCTATACTGAAATTAATATTTGAAGAGATAAGTTTTAAACAAAATTTGATTAAATACCTTTTTTTTGCATCATATGTTTTAAAAAAATATATAGTATGGATATGTTATTTGATCTTTAAAATGGAAACAAATTGATATATTTCGAACAAATATTTTTATATATTTTATAGAAATATTTATTCTTTAAAAACTGTATAAGTAATAAGTATTTCCATTTTCAGATTCTTAAAATATCTTTTAAAAACCAGTGAAAAGAAAATTGAAAATGCTAGAAATACATTTGATTGCCTTAAAATATCTATTTTTTTTCAAAAGCCGTAACACAAATCAAGCTTTAAGGAAATAAGAGTCTAATTTCACAAAAATATTTTTGTGCTTCCACTGTGGTTGCTTCTGAAATAGAATAAGTCAAACAACATCGGAAGTATCTCGAGGAGATTTAGGTCGGAATAATTTTCTTGAAAGAATTCTCTTATTCTCGTATTATCTTTTATTTTATTTTTTATTTCTTAAAAGTAGAAATTTTATGTTACTTCATGTATATAAAAGGAGAAGCAACTGAAAATTATGAAACAATCTTGAAATTGGGATTTTTAATCTGCTGAACATTTTCAATAATGTTTTGAAATTATTATTTTTCCAATTTCGAATTTTTGTTTAATGTTATTTCTCGTATTTTAAAATGCAACCATACGGCTTATTATGATATATATATACATTATATGAATTAAAACAATTTCCCTAAAGTAAAAATTCAAGTATTTTTCGAACTTGTTTTAAACTGAAGTCTATTTATTTGTCTCTATAAAATATTATCCAAAAATGCTTTTGCTATCCTGAAATGTAGGCTATATTTATATAATATAATAGATTACTATCTGAATAAAATGTTTATAAAGGGATTGTAGAAAATTTCAAAGAATTTTAATTCTAAGTTATGATTGTAAGTCTAATTCCATGTAAACACAATACAGGGTGTTTATAAAGTCCTGGACCCATTTTGATGTTTAATAACTCATAAAATAATGAAGATAGATTTAAATTAATAACATAAATGGTTAAATAGACTCAAAAAGTTTCATGACCCTTGTCAATGAACTTCCACGTGTGCCTACTTCGTCGCACGGAGAATATCAAGTCGATAGTCAATTTCACGCCAGGTAGCGACAAGCATGTCGGCATCCACAGAGCCATTTGCGCACATTATGGCGATTAACAATGCCAGAAACATGAAAGGATGCTTCATCGGAGAACATTATGCTCTTCAGAAAATCAGCAGCATCTTCTATCCTCCTTAGCATATCTGTTGCAAAGGCCATCCTCCTAGGCCTATCGTTCGGTTCCAAAACTTGAACAATTTGAACTTTGTATGCATGCAGTCTTAATTTTTTCTTAATAACCTTGTACACCGTCGAAATTGGCATATCCAATTCTGTTGCCGCTGATCTCACAGATATTCTAGGATTGTATAAAAATGTCTCTCTGACACGCTCAACATCAAAATCACTTGTGCAAGGACGTCTGGAACGTTTCTTATCTTCGATACTTCCAATTTCTAGAAAATTCTTTTTCCACCGCAAGATGCTGTTTTTGGATGGAGGATCTTTTTGGTAAATTCTTCTGAAATTTCTCTGTGCTTGCCCTATCGATTTCATTTCTATGAACCACCATAAAATCTGTGCTTTCTCTTGTGGTGTATGCATTCTCCTTAATATCGGCTCGAATAAAACATCACATACAAAAGTACTACATAGAACAAACACATCAAAAGTAAACATAACATTGCAATAGTTGCCAAAAACAAAAGAGAGAAAAATGCAATTAATAAGCAGACAATATTTAGAAAAGTACAGATATTTAGACTGGAAAATGGAATTATCTGAAATTAACCACACGCGCAGACGATATTTACAAAAGTAAAAATATTCAAATCTGAAAAGGAAAATATATGAGTTATTCCATCAATAAATGCCATAAGTTTGTTTATATCTTTATTATTTTATGAGTTATTAAACATCAAAATGGGTCCGGGACTTTATAAACACCCTGTATAATATATTTAAATAGCACGCTTGCATAAATTGCCTATTGGAATAAAATATGTTATTTAATGGAATAAAATTTTTGTATTTATTTACGAGTCAAATTTCCATGTATGTAGATTGTCCTAGTTGTCCGTTTCCTATCAGAAAATAATATTTCCTTTTGAGAATACTGATAAAGGAATGCCTATTATGAATTTGAGAGTAAAGTTATTTTTTGCCCTACGTTCCTTGCATCTGTACCTCAGAGCCAAAGGCAAGAAGCCCCTCAGAACAAAACAAAACAAAAATCATTATCAAATTATTACATTTTTGTATTAAGAAACTGATTTTACATCAAGCCATAATAATTACCAATTAATAATTCTTATCTTAAAATTACTAAGATTATAAGAACTTAAACTGTAATAGATAACAAGCAAATTATTTTAAATTTAATGCTCGCTTGAGAAATCGGTGTCAAATATCAGTCGCATAGCTCTGGTTATAAAGAAAATTACAATGCTGCTCTCTTTACAGAAAAAAGTAAAATTACTGCAGCCTTTATGCTCGTTTCAAACCAGTTTTTGCAATACCGGATGGGATAAAGAAATTTTCTCAATCGAGATCTATATTTAAGAATATCACTTGTGTCCGTCCTTCTTAATCGATTACAGAGAAGGGCCAATTTGTGTTATGTCAGTAAATCCCAATAGGCTGCTATGAATCTCTGTATTCTTTGTAGCTCAGATAAGGTTTACTCTGGGGAATGATTCAAATCGCATGCTGACGTGAAGATAATAAGATATGGATTCCTTAAATACAGTAGAGTTGAAAGACATATATAGATGACAACGTAACCTGGGCTTGGCTGTAATCCCTCAGGTTGATGACACAGATATTCTTTATAAAGGAGCTCTTAACGCTATTGGATATAGAAACGTGAATCTCCACCCCGTCATGCCATACTGGTGTTATTGGTGATCAATTCATCCTAATGACTGATAAGATATCATTAAACTAAGTTAGTGGAGTATTATCTGAAGATCAAAGTTTGGGATAAATGAATAACATGCTCGAATTCCAGATTTTGCTCCAGCATTTTGGTCAACCCTTAATAAACTACTTTATTTTTAACAGATATTCTTCATTTATTGTTTCGCTCTAGTAGACGATTTTTGTACAAAAGTTATAATTTATTTGTAAATTGTGCTTAATGACAAAATTAGATTAAGTTCTATAAATAAATGTCAATGTAACTGAACTATATTTTCAAGTTTTTAGATTATATATTCATTAGTTTGCAAATTAAACACAAATATCAGATTGTGCCTTTAATTTTCACAGACTATTGTACTGATACTTAACCATATTTAAATCGCATGGTGTCACTTCCATGTATGCAAGAAAACTCCGATTTTTTGAAATTTTAGAGCTTTTACCTCAATTCGTATTCATGTTCCGGTTTGAATTATTCCTTAACTTTTGGTTCAGTCTCCAGCCAACAACTTCATTATTTTATATAATAGAAAAAAATATGCTATTCGGGTCATTTATTTTGATTGAAAAATTAAAATGAAAAAATAAGGCTTCAAATATCATTATATTTTTAAAAATAAAATGCCTCCCAAAGTGTCGCATATTTTAGAATTTTGAAATTAAAATTTTTCTATTATTCATTAAATTAATATTTTTTTTTACGAAAATAGCTTTTTTAATTTAGAAATATTTTAATTTAGTAGAAGAATAAATAATGAATTAATTGGGAATTGCGGTTTAAGAAAGATTATACAAGTTACCACATGGAATAAATACTTCACCACAAATTTATTGAGGTGTAAATTTGTAGTAAAGTGTTTATTGCATGGGAATAATCAAAATGCATGTCATTTTGAAATATATCAATTCGGAACATACTATTCATATTCTTCAATAATATAATTCGAGTTATATTCATTTTTGTCTGTAAAGTGTTTAATAAGATTTTTTTTTCTTATTTCGCCATTTTATTTCACTGCTTCTGTTTTTCGTTAGTTAAAAGAAATTATTAATATCACACAGAATGAGGAATAAAAAATCATCGATATCATACAAAATCGTGAGGAAGTTTTACTTACAGAATTAGAATGTGTCAATTTTCCAAAAAGTATAAACAAATCTAAAGACTTTTATACTGGAATTCCAGATATTCATCATAGAAAGTTTTCAAAGGTGTTTATTATTTAAACCGGTAATTTTAAATTGATAAGTAATAAATTGTATCAATTTTTTTATTTTTAGCTATTTTTGTAATATCTTAATTATTAAAATTGCTTGAGACCTGGTTTTTGTTTAATTTACATAATTCTTTAACAAAAATGTTGACGAAATTAAAGCTAAAGACCTGATATTATCTATTTCAAAACATTTATAATTTACTATGCATTATTACTATCTTCATTTAACAACAGAGGAAGGATAAATTGTCTGGAAAGCCAATTAGCGCCATTAGATCCTTTAAAAAAGTCTCATGTATGAGGAATGTTTAATGTCTCTAATATTTTTTAAAAAAGCATTTAATTGCTAGAAAATTGGAGAAGCAACAAGAGCTAAATATCATCATCGGGACGCTCTCAAATTACTATAATTCGTTCTACTTATGTTTCTAGAAAAAACTTTTATACGTTATTATGCCGAGTATTTTCGGATTACCTAGAGATTTTCATACTTTTTTGTTGTCTCGTGCAACCAGAAAATATAATTGAATTTTTATGCTTGTTAACTAGAACTTGCTAGTTAAGTAGCATGAAAGGAAATATCGAAACAGAAATACTAAAGGAGTTAAGGTTTTAAAGACGGTAGATTTTTTTATGTTCTATTAGTAAATATGTAGCTTGAAATTAAATAAAGTTTATTACATGATGATGATCAGAGGAACCTTGAATCTGACTGATCCGAAAGATTGATAGGTGGAATTTTTCTGGAAATCCCACATTTAATAATAAAATTAATATGAAACATTATAATAGTCTAACTTTTTTTTGATTAAATTTTCGGAAACCATTTTCTTTGCCTCAGAATAGACGCAAATATAAATTGTTTATTAAATTAAATACCTTTTCGTTTAATATACGAAAATTTAATATACAAATAATATATGTATTTTTTTCTTGTTTTAAAGAATGAATAAATCTTTTCTGACGTCTTTGATGACATTTTTCAAAACTATAAATAGCTTCATTGGGATATAAAAGTCAATAAATAATGCAAATCGTTAACTGAAAGAAGCATTTTAACGCAATCACTTCACAGGTAAGCAATAAAAAAAGAAACACTATGGAACGCAGGATAGAAATCTCTTAATGTTACATCCAAGTGGTTACAGTTAAGTTCTCCCAGTTAGGAAAAGAATAATTTATTTTTCTAAGCTGTAGAGGAGGAAGTACAGTTGCATGGAGGAATAAAGAAGTTTGGGTTGAAATACAAAAATGTTAAATAAAGGTTACAGATTCATAAATTTTATGAAAAGTTCAATTTTATTGATATGGAAATCTACTTCATTGAAGCAAAATAAATTGTATGAAAATGCAATGAGTCATCAGTAACTATGCGGAAATAAGAGAGCAGATGAATATACATAAAAGCAGATGAATATACATAGAAAGACCAAATAGATATTGTAATCCCAAATCATTCCAAATGTTAAAGAAGGAAATTAGAAGAGAGATGGCTATGCAGCGGCAGGATATATAGAAAATGTCGAGCAAAAGAGACATAACATATGAATTCATATAGGAACCAAAAATTATAAAAAGAATGTTTAACTCGATGCTAGTGCAAATTATACAGGATATGGAACATTTCCTGAACACTTCTACAGATTCGGAAAGATGCAAGACAGCACATGCATATGTGGGGAATTTGGCTCAGTTCAACACTACATATCAGAATGTGTCGAACTCAAAGAAATTGGCTCTTTATGGATAGTAATTTTAACACAATATTAAATATTACAATAGGCTGGAAATTTAAAAATATTAAAATAAATTATGGAGATGTTTTCTAGCCTTTTACCAACAGTTTGAAGATTCTTTGAATTTTTGTTTGCCATTGTTTTTTTATGCAAAAGTTGAATAGTTAATGAGCATAACAGTCAACCACAATAATCCCTGTTTATACGGCTTAATTCTGTGGTAATAGGATCACTGGCTGTAATTAAAAATTATTTTTTTGTATTTTTTTTATCACTTCATAAGATAAATATATTCAAACTCCCAAAAAAGATATTGCGTTTCATTTAAAAAGATCTAATTTTTAAAGATAGATAATGAATAAAAAAAAGTAAAAATAATTTTCTCTTGCGCAACCGTCATGATTTTCCTTTTCAGGAAATATATTCCACTCAGAGATGGTTCTCCATTTTTAACGACATTTCTATCTCCTCCACTTCCCAAGAGATTTGAATTAAGGCGTTCACATTGATTCTATAACACATGAATTCTACGTTTTATTTCTGAAAAGGAGAAATTCATCTTCTATTTATGCTCTTTATTATCAAAAGTTAACGGAAGATAACAGAATTGTAACTTCACAAAACACTTCAATTCGATGATTTTTTAAAAGTATTATGCAAATATGACCTTTTTGAATTTACAGTATTTATTTGAAAAAGGACTGAATTGTATCTTACTAATACTATAATATCATCTCATCTCAAATTTCATATTAATGAGGTTTAATTTAGACTAATAGAGTGAAGAATTTCTTATCAAAATATTAATGGGATATGAAATCGCTGTAATTTAATTCTATTATTTAAAAGACATAAACCCGGCGTCCTGGTATAGGGGTTGCGCGTCTTCCCCGTGATCTGTGTTGAGAATTCAGTTGACCACGTGATCTCCCTGGGCGGAACTAGCTGCCAATCATGTGTCACGTGGTCTCCCTGTTGTTGTTTAGTATATTTTTTTTTTTCTAGCAGAAGCGAACTGGACTCCTGTACTAGAGGGAGTGTTATCTCGGCTCTCGGATTCCGGTTCTTTCCGAGAGAGTTTATGTGTAGTTCTCTAGGTTTTCTACACTAAGGCGTATTCATGTGCCTTTTGTTGTTATTGTTACCAATAAACCCCAGAAAAGACAACATGTGTCTTCAAGTCATTTCACTCCAGAACACAATCTTCACTATCGAATAAATTATTGTTCAATCAAGAAACGCAACGATAATTTATCAATCTGGTTGTCCTGGGTTCGAGTCCCGGTTTGGGCATGGTTGTTCTTCCGTTGTTCTGTCTGTGAGATGTGTGAATGTGCCCTCCTGTAAAAAGGGGTTGTGCAAGCGAATGAGTGATGTGTGAGTAGCAAAGTCGTACTCTTGGCGCTACTATAAAAACAAGAGACGCTCCCCCTCAGGCTTAAATCGCTGTCTTCGTAACATCGGGCTTGTCCTTGGCAAGTCCCATAAGAAACAACAAAAACAAAACCCATAAATAACATAATTCAAATATTGTTTATATTACGATAAAATAATATTTATATTTGAAGTTTAATATTATACTTGATTACACAGTATACTGCAATTTTTATTTTGTTGTTACTCATTTTTTTGCAGAATTCCAGGGCATGAAATTTACATTTTTATTCACCTATTTATTAAATGTCTTTCAATAAAACTCATCGAGTTGATAGAGTGGGTTAATAAATTTGGTTTGCCATTGAACTCTTAAGTGTTAGTCGTAGAACGAGGAATATGTTTATTGATTTTCATAAATTTTCTTCTATTCTTTCTGAACTTACAAACTCATGTCTTTCCTATTTGTTACATATATTTAAACTATTTAACCTCGCCTCATCTGAAACAGACGACTTGGGAATAGTTTTCAACTTCAACCTAAGCGATTTATTAAACAAGATTTATCTCCTATATTTTTTATTGATAATATGTAAACTGGATATCATTATAAAACATATACATATCATTATATAAACATTAAAAAAAAATGTAATGGCCGATGAAATACATCAAACGCGCTGCTTTTCTGTGGAAGTAAGTATTTTGAAGCAAGAATTGCATAAAGAATTCAGTATTTGGGAGAAATTGTTAGAAATGCATGAGATACAAAGTTATAGAAAGAGTACTTTCGAATTGCATTAAACCGCTCATTCGTTTGATAATTTGGAGTCATGTACCCCAGAATAATAGAATATCTGAGAGACTGGATTATTTTCAGAGGTAAGAAAACTTTTCCACTCCCAATATGACAGTCTGAGCTTTAAAGAAGTTGATATGTAAAAGAGAACTCTTCTTAAGTGATGGTTATTAATCAAATATGTTCCTGGTTTTGTTTTGGGCATCCTTTTAAAATTTTCAAAAAAACTTTCTAGTCCGCCAAACTCTTTTTACCGAGCATCTCTAAAAAAAAACTATGTCTGAGATTCTATGAAAAGCATTTAATTTTTTTTAACATGGAAAGATTGCAAACACACATTCAACAAAATTACGGCGCCCGTTCGAGTCGCCTAATATCAGAACCAAATTAACCCACCCTCTGATTTTGTATGATTCATAGAATACTCGTTGCGCGTACTTTGTTCGTTAGATACGCTGATTCTAGTGAATTTCGAGTAAAGGGAGTTTTTTTAATAAAATTTAAAGTATATCTGCACATAATAGCAATAACTTAAGCGGATCTTTGTATAACAAACTCTTAAAAACATGTCTTATCATTACGGTTTTTGAGGAAGAAATGTAAGTGTTTTTTGTCTTTAAGAAAGAAATTTGAGCATTTTAGAATTCTGAGATACCTGAACTAAACTTATTTTAGGAATGAGAGCATTTTAGTTAAATTAATGGCATTATAATGAGCTTTGCAGCGACATCTGGGGATCTCGGCAAGTTCTGTAATTTCATTGGGCACTTGATGCTCTTCATTAGTGACAGAGTAAAAGCGTCAGAAAGAAAAATCTAGCTAAATTAGAAATTTGGAAACCACTATCTAAAAAATAGCTAGTTGCCAAATTTAGGAATTTTAAATGCGAAAATGGATAACCTATCCATGCTGAACGCTTAGAAAGATTTTTGAATATTGAAGATGTAACAAGCAATTTCCAATCTACGAATATTATGCTAAAACTCCTTAAAATTAATGAGTATTTCTACTTACTTAGAAGTTAAATAATTTTTTAATTTACTTTCAAAATTTTGAATTTGAAAAAAAAAAATTAAGAACTCATTATGTTTATTTAATTATCTGAATAGTAGCATGAATTTAAAAAATAAAGCTTACGTCATAATTGACTACAGACCTTCAATGTGCACATTAATATTTGTTGCAGCTCTGTCATCAGCGTTATTGGCCGTGACTTATATACTAATTGACAACAACAATAAAAACAGCTTTCAGAATTCTGCATTTAGAATGAAACAGACTAGAATTATAAACTATTCTGCTTAATAGACAAGCCAATTAAAAGAATCTCGAAAAAGTTCTGTAGTTACGGCTACATTTCAGACATGATCGTAAAAGTTCCATTCCTCCTGCACAAATATTAAAGTATTTAACCTCATTACATAAAATAGGATTAATTTAAAAAATGAAATTTAAATAAGGGATTTATATCAATTAGAGGTAAATAATCATTCATTTAGAAAGATATAAAATTGAAAGTATAGTTGCATTAGAATATTTGAAAGAAGTTGTGTTGTGATAATTATACGCATATGATTGGAATGATTTTTCAAAACGCTAATTTAATCTTAATTTTAATTTTACAACTAAATAGAAGCAAGTTCAAAATATCATTGTCAAATAACTTGGCTTTTAAAATTCAAACATGAATAATTTTCTTTGCATCCCCAAACCTGTCAGAATTTTTGGTAATATATTTCGGAAATATTTTGCATTACAAAATTACATAATCTCATGCATTTAAAAGGGCCACTCTAAATAAAGGGGGAATGGCTTCGAGAAAATATTTGATGCACGCGTCAAAATATTATCTAGAAAAACAAAAGATCAAATTGAATTTTTGTTTGAAAATACACATTTTTCAAAGGTTTTTATTGCACGTATTTTGCATAAACGAGGGAAAATTTATGAAAATTTAGGAATTTGATAGCATTTTATATTTTATAATTACAGAATAGTAATATTTTCTGAATTAAGGGTATAATAAACACAAGCTTTGTTCAACAGAAATTCATAAATGCATCTTTAGTACACCAACGTTTTTAAGCATGAGTTCCAGAAAAATCAGTTGCAGATTTTTCTTTTTGCAACAAATAGTTGATAGATTTTCTTTCATTAAAATGTATCCACTATATGACAACCCTTTGTTTTCAAGAAATTTTCACATAGATAAATTCGTTTAAAAATTTTGAAATAATTTAATCTTAATCTTTATTTAACAAAGATTAAATTATCAGAAAAATTGTAAAATATCCTCCCGCTGATAAATTAAAGTTTATAGTACAAGCACTTATGTTCTTCGGTGGCTCATTATTTCCAGAATGAGTAAAATTTATATTTTATTGTATTTAAATAATAGTTTTGACTTTTTACGTACTCCATTTCTAGGATTAAAGATAATTAGAATCTTCCAATTTAAATTTCACTTCATTAATACTTTTTCATATCTCACTTCCTATGGTTTTTCGATTTGATGCTATCTGGAAAACTAGATTCACATAGAGACAATTCATAACTCAGAAATCTTGGGGGAATGTAAATTTCTGCAAGTGCGACCAATGAGTTCTGAGTTGGACTTTGGATGTTAACATCCAAAGTCCAAAGACTTTACTTTGTGAAATATTTGAATGGTAAATTTTTGAACTACAAGTCTCAAAAACAAACAAAAAAGTAAAATAAATTATGGTAATAGTATTTTTAGTAATTTTTTCGACTAATATACTAGACCAATGCGTTTGGAGTGTTGGTGGCAAAATTTTGGATGCCTTTTTGTTTGATATCACAATATTATGGCCTGTAATGATTTGGTAGCAAAACATTTGTCAGAATATTCTTTCTTCATACGAGCTACACTAACTGACTATTTTTCCTGGTAACCTGTATAATAGTAATATCTAATGTCAATTTCTATCGTGCATTTGTACTTAATAAGATAATGAGAGTTCACCAAATACATTATTCTTCTTGATTCATAAATATTGTTCAAAATATTCAGAAATGTAATAAACAAAAGGTACTCCTGTTAGATTCAAATGAATAAAAACAAATGTGAGGGCAAATGGCACTCAATCAAGTATATAGTCTGAATTTTGGAAAAACGTAATAGCAAAGCTATTCTTTTTCATTTAATTATTAAAAAAAAGTTTAAGGAAACAGATCAATGGATAAATTTTTAATTGTTTAATGTGAGAAACAATAATTTCTGAAGTAATATATTGGGGAATATCCCCAGAATACTTCAATATAATCGAGTAAATCTTCATTTGAAATTAATCTAAAAATATTTTCTATTATTTTATTTTATATCTGTATCTGATATTATTCTTAAATATTTTCAACGCAATTCTGATATTTGTGAAAAGAAAATCCATTATTGCTCCGAAAAAGATGTCAAATAAAAGATACAATAAAAAAATGACTTTATATTTTACATTTAACAACATAATCTATTTTATTATAAATTAAATTATATTTTCAAATCTAATCATTTTACAAAAACCATTATAAATTGATGGGTTTTTTATCATATGTATAATTAAGAGTGGATAAAGGAATGGAGATTATTATAGGTAATCAGATCCAATCGTCCCCCCAGCTGTTACTATGCAGAAGCATATCACGGTTATTATTATGCAAGGATAATGATCATAGTTTAGGAAAATATTTAAAATAAATTGCCTAAAATTACTCAGATGCTCCAAATAATAAATCTTACCAATAAGAGCACTTACCAAATTTTATCATTTAATTATTTGGTAATACATGAAATTTTTATCAAGCTAAAAGCGTAAAAATAAAGTTCGAAAAAATTTTAACGATTAAAAGGCAGGAACATTTATAAAATTATTTTTTAGGAATATTCATAAAAAAGTAAAATAAGAATGTTTAGTTTTGTTTTAGAATGTTTTTTAGTTTTGAAACATTTACTAGTTTTTAAGCAATTGAATGAGTTAAATTTTTATCTTAAACATCTCAATGTGATTACCCATAATGGTGATTTCCAACTAATCAAGTCCTCGTGTGAATTTTTCATTTAACAACAAGAAACGCTGATTTCATAATTTTGGTATTTTTAAGTGGCAAGTTATATAAATTGATTGATGTAGACAAGAAAAAAACAAATGAAAGAATAAAAAACAGTAGAAGGTACAATAAAACAGCAATTTAATCTGCAGCAATCATATATGATTGAAAGTACAACATGAAATTTTTAAATCATATTTAATGTTTGCAAGAAACTATAGTCTTGTCAATAACATTTCTGTATTGATTTTTCTAAAAACATATGTGGATGTTTACTTTTGTTTTTACCTATGGGAAAATTATGTTGTCTGGCAGGTATATCATGTAAGCATGAAAACTTTCCACTGCAATGGAGTCCAATACTATTTTTACTAATGAAAATCGAACTTTCCAACAGAATAATTCAGTTCTTTAAAAGGAGAATAACAAAATACACTATATATCCCTAAGATATTATTAATAACCTTTCATGTACAGAGACGTTTGCTCAATACGAACAAATATACGAGCAAAAGTTTTATCTGCATTTCGCGTTTATTTAAATATTGTTAGCACTATATTTTCGGTTTTACTGTCTTCTGTAACCTCTGAATGCATAGAGTGGGGGAGGGTGGTGGAAGACGATATTTCAAAGATCAGAAAATTCCTTCAGCGTGTTTGCTTCACAATAGTGACGCAATAATGCATGTTTGATAACTTTGCCTGAGCGCTATGAAGGAAACAAAACATTTTTGGACTCTTCTTTCCTACCGACAGGACATAAAAAAAATCACATAGATCTACAATTTTATTCATAAGATTATTAATAAAATTTTATTTATCTATATTGCTGCGTTTTTGAACTATCGATTTCAAATACATTCGAGTAGACGACAAAAAAAAAATGACCGGCTCTTTTGGTTCAAAATTCAGTATGAATCGGCAATTATGATAATAAGATCTGCAATTTACTTATATAATATGCAATTTTGTTGTTAAATCTGTACAAACATTTCATTTTTAACTATTTGCCTTTTTGAGCTATCTATGTTGCACATAGGCAGAAATAAACTTCTTTAAAGTTGCCATAGACATTTATAAATTTGTTTTACAGATCATGAACTGATTTCATCCTTTTCTCTAAATGTATTTTGAGCTATCGTGTACAAATTCTAAAACAGATATTGTTACATAAAAGTTTTTTTTTTGGTCCCAGGAATATCCGAAATGAGGAAAATTGTCAAGATCTAATTATGTGTTTCTATTTTCTATTATAGATGCAATTTTTAGATTCCTCAATATTTATTTATTTTATGTTTTTTTCATTCTAAAAAATACGTATATTAAGTTATATATACATATGTCGTTAAATATATTATTGTAATTTTTTATTCGTATATTATAACATTTTTTAATAAGTAATTTCAGTTATCCAGTTTATTAATGTTACTGAATATTTTATGTTTATATTCTTTTTTCAAAGTATCTTTGCTTTAATCATAATTCCACAAAATAATTATTGTGCACTAAATATACATTTCATTGATTCCAATATACATTCTATATATTCATTCTAAATATACATTACATTGAATGTATATTTAAAGCACAAGAATAATTTGTTCTTGATTTTATAGGTTTTTAACAGCCATAAATCTTATTGGAGTTACTGATACACATATAATGAATCGAACACTTCAGCTTTTTATAATATTAAATAAATTTTAGCATCTGCGCTATATTTCCTTTTAAAAAATGCGTTAAATATATATGTTTGCAATTCTTAATGAAATAATTTTTTATCACATCAATGATTTTTTGATGTATTATTAGTATATATTATACGTTCATTATATTATTTGATGCATTATACGTTGGCTTACTATACATAAAATAATTTAACATATTATTGCAATAATTCATTCTAAATATACATTACATTGAATGTATATTTAAAGCTCAAGAATAATTTGTTCTTGATTTTATAGCTTTTTAGCAGCCATAAATCTTATTGGAGTTACTGATACACATATAATGAATCGAACACTTCAGCTTTTTATAATATTAAATAAATTTTAGCATCTGCGCTATATTTCCTTTTAAAAAATGCGTTAAATATATATGTTTGCAATTCTTAATGAAATAATTTTTTATCACATCAATGATTTTTTGATGTATTATAAGTATATATTATACGTTCATTATATTATTTGATGCATTATACGTTGGCTTACTATACATAAAATAATTTAACATATTATTGTAATAATTCATTCTAAATATACATTACATTGAATGTATATTTAAAGCACAAGAATAATTTGTTCTTGATTTTATAGCTTTTTAGCAGCCATAAATCTTATTGGAGTTACTGATACACATATAATGAATCGAACACTTCAGCATTTTATAATATTAAATAAATTTTAGCATCTGCGCTATATTTCCTTTTAAAAAATGCGTTAAATATATATGTTTGCAATTCTTAATGAAATAATTTTTTATCACATCAATGATTTTTTGATGTATTATTAGTATATATTATACGTTCATTATATTATTTGATGCATTATACGTTGGCTTACTATACATAAAATCATTTAACATATTATTGCAATAATTCATTCTAAATATACATTACATTGAATGTATATTTAAAGCTCAAGAATAATTTGTTCTTGATTTTATAGCTTTTTAGCAGCCATAAATCTTATTGGAGTTACTGATACACATATAATGAATCGAACACTTCAGCTTTTTATAATATTAAATAAATTTTAGCATCTGCGCTATATTTCCTTTTAAAAAATGCGTTAAATATATATGTTTGCAATTCTTAATGAAATAATTTTTTATCACATCAATGATTTTTTGATGTATTATAAGTATATATTATACGTTCATTATATTATTTGATGCATTATACGTTGGCTTACTATACATAAAATAATTTAACATATTATTGTAATAATTCATTCTAAATATACATTACATTGAATGTATATTTAAAGCACAAGAATAATTTGTTCTTGATTTTATAGCTTTTTAGCAGCCATAAATCTTATTGGAGTTACTGATACACATATAATGAATCGAACACTTCAGCATTTTATAATATTAAATAAATTTTAGCATCTGCGCTATATTTCCTTTTAAAAAATGCGTTAAATATATATGTTTGCAATTCTTAATGAAATAATTTTTTATCACATCAATGATTTTTTGATGTATTATTAGTATATATTATACGTTCATTATATTATTTGATGCATTATACGTTGGCTTACTATACATAAAATAATTTAACATATTATTGCAATAATTCATTCTAAATATAAATTACATTGAATGTATATTTAAAGCTCAAGAATAATTTGTTCTTGATTTTATAGCTTTTTAGCAGCCATAAATCTTATTGGAGTTACTGATACACATATAATGAATCGAACACTTCAGCTTTTTATAATATTAAATAAATTTTAGCATCTGCGCTATATTTCCTTTTAAAAAATGCGTTAAATATATATGTTTGCAATTCTTAATGAAATAATTTTTTATCACATCAATGATTTTTTGATGTATTATTAGTATATATTATACGTTCATTATATTATTTGATGCATTATACGTTGGCTTACTATACATAAAATAATTTAACATATTATTGTAATAATTCATTCTAAATATACATTACATTGAATGTATATTTAAAGCACAAGAATAATTTGTTCTTGATTTTATAGCTTTTTAGCAGCCATAAATCTTATTGGAGTTACTGATACACATATAATGAATCGAACACTTCAGCATTTTATAATATTAAATAAATTTTAGCATCTGCGCTATATTTCCTTTTAAAAAATGCGTTAAATATATATGTTTGCAATTCTTAATGAAATAATTTTTTATCACATCAATGATTTTTTGATGTATTATTAGTATATATTATACGTTCATTATATTATTTGATGCATTATACGTTGGCTTACTATACATAAAATAATTTAACATATTATTGCAATAATTCATTCTAAATATACATTACATTGAATGTATATTTAAAGCTCAAGAATAATTTGTTCTTGATTTTATAGCTTTTTAGCAGCCATAAATCTTATTGGAGTTACTGATACACATATAATGAATCGAACACTTCAGCTTTTTATAATATTAAATAAATTTTAGCATCTGCGCTATATTTCCTTTTAAAAAATGCGTTAAATATATATGTTTGCAATTCTTAATGAAATAATTTTTTATCACATCAATGATTTTTTGATGTATTATTAGTATATATTATACGTTCATTATATTATTTGATGCATTATACGTTGGCTTACTATACATAAAATAATTTAACATATTATTGTAATAATTCATTCTAAATATACATTACATTGAATGTATATTTAAAGCACAAGAATAATTTGTTCTTGATTTTATAGCTTTTTAGCAGCCATAAATCTTATTGGAGTTACTGATACACATATAATGAATCGAACACTTCAGCATTTTATAATATTAAATAAATTTTAGCATCTGCGCTATATTTCCTTTTAAAAAATGCGTTAAATATATATGTTTGCAATTCTTAATGAAATAATTTTTTATCACATCAATGATTTTTTGATGTACTATTAGTATATATTATACGGTCATTATATTATTTGATGCATTATACGTTGGCTTACTATACATAAAATAATTTAATAAATGAATGTAGAAAACAATGTCCGTTTCACTCTACTTAATATTTGTAAAATATATAAAATACTCAATTTATAATTACGCTGAAATAAGCAATGCAATCAATGTTTAATTGTTCTAGGAAAATAAAAATGATTATTTCTTTAAATATTAGACTATCTAATTTTGAAACACTCAGAAAGTTTAAAATACGAGTTCCATTGATTGTACTCTGATTATTACGTAAAGCATGCTGTGTCTTCTCCTGGTAACTTATAAGGATCAATACCACTGCAGACATGTCAGAGAATGTCTATATATCATTCCATATCCAATTAGGTGCTATGATTTTGTGTTAGCAGTAATTTATATTAGTCTTTAGGCACTTCAGTAAGTGAAGATTTATCGACCTCAAAGCGAAATGGAGTGAATATTCAGAAATTGCTTACGCATTCAAACAATATCTTGTTAATTCCAAGTGGCATCTCACCAGATTTATCAAACACATAATGATGAACTTAATAAGCTCTTACTCTCTGAGAACTGTCTAAATTATATATATATATCCTAATATAAATTTTATATAATTATTACACTATTTATTTGAAATATATAATCAGTAACTAAAGAAAAAAAAATCAAATCTTAAATAGTTTTGAATTATTTCCCTATATTTCTTACATATTTGTGTAAAGATTAATGCATTTTAACCCTTTAAAGGGCCGTTTTTTTCTAGTCATATTATGCTAAAATATTTTTAGGCTTGATATTAGAATAAGAAAGGGATTCATTTAGGTTATTAAATAAATTTAATTTGATTAATTAATTAATTTGGTTAATTAATAATTAAGTAACAAATCAAGACACATCATTTTGTGTAAGATAAAGAACTGGATCATCTAAGTTTCTGTCTTTCTAAAAAAATTGTCAGAACTTATGCCAACCTACATAATTTCATACAAAGATTGATAAATTTGGTGGGTAGCATACTTCCCACGGCCCTAGAAAGGGTTAAATGAACAACAAAAAAAAAAAAAAAAAAAAGAGAAAGAAAGAAAAGAAAAGAAAACAAAGTAGATAGAATGCAAGGTTATATATTTTGAGGAAGCCTTTAAATACAGAAAAGCTGATATTTTTATCATTTAGTATTAACCATCCAGCTGGTTATCCCGCGATTTCCGTGGATAAGCAATCAGTCCATTTTCTATTGCCTCCAGCGTTTTTAGCAGTTTATAGAGTATATTTTTAAGATTACCTACAGATTTTTAATGTATACTGTTATCATGTAACATATAGTATCAATTCGTTTTGTTTGAAAAATATTTGAATTTATTTACAAACAATGCATCTAAATAGTGATTTTAAAAAAATACCTAATCAGAAGGTTAATATTTAATCAAAAAATCAATTTGCTTAATTTGATTAGAGTAAAAAATAACTTCTTTATTAGATTATATGTATAAGCGAGGTGAGCTGTCTATAAACATGAACGCTTTTATAAAAAATGCTTAATGCTTTAAGAGTCTTTATTCCTTCAAAATTTAGCAAGTTTCTTACTGTTCCAAGGTTTGAATTGCATAGCATAACGCAAAAAATAAAGACAAATATCATTTTAATTTTTCAAAAATTAATAATTTTCATAATATACAAAAACAATAGAGTTGAAATTAAATTTTTAGAAACTTATTAAGGAAATAATTTAAATTGTTAGTAAAATTTTGGAAGAAAATGTCTCAATGCTGCTACATTTGAAACAATAATGACCAAAAATTATTACGTATTAAGAAAACAGGAATAAAATTGGAATAAACATGGGAGATTACGGGAACTAAAGGGAAAAGAACCCTTTCTAAATACTAATAATAAAAATAAGGGCCATCTTCAATCAAGGAATCAAAACATAGATTTTATTCTGTAAGGGTTCTAACTGTCACTCCAAAATTGGGTACTAGTGACCCAAAATTTCATGAAATTGAAGTTTCTGAGATACGAGCTAATTTTAACTGTATAAAAGTAGTGAAATCGCAATAAAAAAGAAATTTAAATAAACAAATTACAAAAAAATAAAAATTTAAAAATTCAATAATTCATCCAATAATTGATTTGTTAGTGTATGGAAATGCCAGAATTAAATACAGAAATTGTAGAGTAGAAACCATTTCAGAAATTTGGACTTCAACCTGGATAAAGAAGAATCAAAACACAAAATTAGAAATTTAGTAAAACACTATAAGTTTAGAAATTCGAACAATGAAATTGCATATTAAGCTCACAAATTCAGATTAAATCTTATAAAATATTTCGTACAAAAACAATAAAGCGCAGACGTAACTTACACCTCAACAAAGGTAAAATTAGCAATTTGAAAGTAGCCGCGTATAAGACTGAAACGAACAATAAACAACGTCTTTCAAGTTTCAACAGTATGTCAAAGCGCATCACAATTACGTGATTTATTTTGAAAAAAAAAAAACTCACCGCCATCTATTGAGTTAGAATAACTTCAAAGTAGGAAAAAAAACTGAAAAGCATATTTTTAGTTGTGAAATTATGTTAAAATATAGATAAATTCTACTTTATTAATTATTTTATATTACAAAACATTTTAAAAAAATCAGTTAAAATAAAAAAAATTTTAAGACGATTATTTATTGCTCAATAAAAGACATTTTGCAATTACAATTTTTTTAATCATGCTCAATTATGAGAAAATAAGATTTTGTAAATTTCAGAATTTAAATTTACTTAAATAAAAATAACCTAATAAATCATTCTCTTTTTCTTAAATATCTTCCAATATTTTACATTTCCTTTTTTATATCAAATCTGATGCATTAGTCTCATTTGATTTAAATTATTTTGAATAATCTGAATTTTAAAATTACAATTACCTAATTTTTTTTTTTTAAAAAGTAAGTCGTCGACATATCTATGTTTATTAATTTATGGTAAATTATTTTTTTCTCAAAGAAACACTGGAAAATTATTTATTATATATGAAAAAGAAATTCCAATTGAAATTCCTTTCAATTCTTTATGGAGATTTATCCCATTTAGGGTTTGAAGGTTTTTCGAAGCCGGTTTTAAAAAAGAAATCGGTTTTTTAAAGTAAATTTGTCACATTAGAAAACTGGTTTTTAAATCAAAAACACAGGTTTTCCTGAAAGCCTGGATATTCCTTTTCTTCCAAGAAACAAATATTTTGAATTTTATTTGTTGGCAACGATTCGTCTAGCACTGTAGGCTTAGGCGACGAGATGCCAATTTATTAACAAGAAAAGGTATATCTGAATATCTGTTAAATGAACTAAAAAATTTAAACACTCAAATAAGTTTGAAATTATTTTATGCTTTAGAAGAACGAATTCAAGGAAGAAGTAAAATTAGTAACTCTTTTTTCTGTATTTGCACATTTCTAGTTCAGCGAAGAAATCTAGTGCACTTTCTTTAGCTTCAAAAACCGAAATTATTGAGTTATCTAGAAAGATATTGTCTAAAATATTTCAGAATTCTTATGTGGAAACCAATTCTAATGAAGAGAAAATCGAAGAAACCATTTATCAGAGCAATGCTTTTTGAAAGAAGCTATGGAAATATCAATGCAAAAGTTTCTTAAAAACCTTGAAGAAAAATCTAAAATTCCAAAGACACTGTAAGATGAATTTTCATTATCTGAGTAAACGAAAAAAAGAACAAAAACGTAACTTTGTTATTTGATGCCATGAAAACTATAAAACCATACTCAGTATCTAGTGAACGAGTATTTTCAATTTCAGGTAATATTGTGTTCAAAATAAGAACAAGACTTAGCCACCGTTCAGTAGATATTTTATGTTTTTTAAAATCCTAATTTCTTAGGAGAAATTAAAATTAATGAAAGTAAGGAAAATATTATTTGAAATTTTTCTTTGAGTTTTCGTTACTTCGTGTAAGTAATATGTATATGCAATTCTTAATTTCTTTTTTATATATTTTGACTTTGACATTGATTTCCTTTTTTTTGTTATTTTATATAAATTAAATAAAATATTTTTTTATTCTATTTTTTTGACAAAAATTTGAAAACCGGCTAAAATTGGTTTTTTGGAAACATTGAATTCGAAACCTGGTTTTTCAAAAAGCCGGTTTTTGAATAAACACTAATCCCATTAAAAACATAATTTTCAAAAATATTAAATTTATATAATTGAAGTCAAAAATAATATCTCTATGTAAATATTCGTCGTATATAATAAGTCAAGCTTCTATTAATTTTTTTGTGTGTTTAACTAATCTATAAGTTTTCAAAATTGTAAATATTATGCTTATTGATATTTGAACACTGTTTTATTGCTATTAATTATAAAATTACCTTCATCTTTAATTTTATACAAAATTTTAAAAATATTTTTCATTGTACCATAATTATAATTAAGAGTGCTACAAGTCACAAATCTAAACATCTGTGATTCTTTAGTGAAATTTGATTGCTGGGAACAGTTAACATTTTATAGGGAAATCTAGCATTGCCGTCTAATGCCTTTCCCAGTAAAGTTTAAAATTTGCGCTGAATTGAAATTATATCCGTTAATAAATAATTCTTTATATTAGTATTTGCTAGTTAAACAGAAAGTATTTGTTGCCTTATCTGCTACGATAATAATAAACTTTTCTTTTAAAATTTTATAATTTTCTTTTTTAATTTCTTAATAAGAAACTTCTTTCCTTGTTTCTATTTTTATTAGAATTAATCCAATTCTTTAATTTTAATAAATAATAATTTTTTGACCTCATTTCTCTGAAATCCTTCGAAAGATAATGATGTGTCCTAGATATATTAGAAATAAAATTATCCAAATCCCATTTAATAGAAATCAAGATCTTTTTTCATATTTAATATTTCTTCTAATCCAATTTTGTTACAATTTCCATCTGCTCCTTTAATTTCCAAAATTCAATAATCGTTAAATGTCCTATTATAACATACACCCTCTTTGCATGAATGAAATCTTTATTATTTTCATTTGCTACAATTGCAGTATGTTTTATTTATCGTTTCTATCTGTTTTTATCTATCCAAAATTTTGCTATAGTATTTATAATTAAAAACTTCAATTTCTAAAAGTTTAGTATAATTATAGGCCATTCAAATATCTATGCTATATTTTATGGGAAGAAATGACTTATTGCCACTCACAATCTTTGCTTACTTCAGTTTCTCAAAAATAGCATTCAAAAATTTGATAAAATAAAAATTCCAATTTTATTCCTATTTATTAATACTTAATATTAATTTAATTTAATTCTTTGAATATTTTGGAATTTAGTATTACATACTTATTTCTTGCCCGAAAAGAAATAAAAAACTGCTATATATATGTAAAATATATCTTAGCAGTTGCGTGGCCGAGAAGAAGACTGTTTATTTATTCGATTTATTCCCTTTCTGGAGGTATAATTTGTACATATAAAATCGGTTAGCTATATGTCAGTCTACATCACGACACACGATTAGAAGAGTAAAAGAGACTTCTCTTCAATAGTTTTTACAATGAGCATTTGATAGGAATTTCTTTGATACTTGTCCATTTATTTTAGGGAAATCTAGATATCTTTAAAAAATATGCTAAGCATTAAGGATTTTATCCCTTCACTCGGAGTGTGAGAAAAAGCAGAAGTAAGGATTTATGTAGAGCGCATGCAGAATTAACTAAATAAAAAAAGTATAAATAGGATCAGGAAATAAGATAATATTTTAGAAGTTAAAAATGTCTAAATTAAAATAAAATTTAGGTTATAACATTTTCAGTAAAAGGGAAATTTTACTGTATTTATTTCTAAAAATTTTCATTTATAAAAATTGTGCAGCCTGCGAGCCTACAATTATCTTCCGCTAAAAAAATATTGATATAAGATTTATTATTTGAATTACATAAATAGCATTAATAAATACATTTTCGTTAAAACTATTGATAATGAATTTTCATATTATGAGAAAATTAATAAATTAATACCTGTCACCAAGTTGTTTTATAACAGAATGTTTTATAATTTAACAACGTTTTTTTATTTTTCAAGAACTTTTAAATTTTAAGGCAAAATTTGATATGAAATTTACCTAAATCGTATTTTAGAACTTCAAATTATGTATAAAAGCTTTAATTATATAAAATGTTTAAATATTTTAAATAATTTTAAAAATTTTAACAAAACTGTTGATGTATTTATTACTTATTTTCTACCGTATTTGGCAAAAGGTCGCAACAGTGATCCTTTGATATTTTAACCTTTTGAATAGCTTCGCGTATTAAGAAAGATTGTTTGTTAAGTTTAATGATAAAAAAAATACTGTGACTTCGACTCTGAAATATAATTATTTTTTAATAATCAATGGTTCATTCTTGCATAAAATTTTTAAACTCAAACTTAACTGCCGAAGAAAAAAAAAGTAACTCATTTTCAAAAGTAAAATGCAAAACATTTCGAAAGTTGAAATTTTGTTTTAAAGAATGTCATTTTTGATAAAAGGAATTATTAAAATTTGAAAACTTGTGTCAGTATATTTATTGAACAACGCAAAGACTCAAAAAGATTTCTTTATAAAAATGACATTCAGGTTTCTCATTTTTATTTCTTCTAAAAAGTGTTTAATTAAAAATGCAATTTTAAATCTTATTCGAAAAGAGATATCCAAACGTCCAATCTGAAATATTCTTTTTAAAAAATCATTCTTCTGTAAAATGCTTTTCGGGTCTTTTCTCTTCTTCTCAATGTAATTTTTTTTCATAATTTTTCTCATTTCTGTTCGATTAGTTTTTCTTGTTAATATGAAAAATGGAAATTTTATTTTCAGATTGAGTCAATATTACAAATAGATATTTATTAGGCATTGTTTGATTTGTGCAAATCAAATACAAAACTTATTTTATTAAGAGATGAACAATTATCCAAGTATTAACATTTTTAAATTTTTTTTTATTATTATTCTTTCTCTCTTATTTTTTCTGAAGCGAATAATTGACATTCTTCATAAAAATAAATTTTAATGAATATTTTTATGTTAATTGGCTTTCAAAAATTGAATTTTTATCAAGATATTTCAATTTCTATTAGGCAAAAAAGAAAATTGTTTTGAAGTTTAAGTATATTGTGTGTACTCTAGACATTTTTCAGATGTTTTTCTTTTTCTTCATGTACTTAACGGTGTTTTCCGCCTGAGTATTTTAAACGTGAAATGTGAATTCAATAAAAAAAAAAATTAATATTATTTAAATTTTTTAAAAAAAATAAAGAAATTTAAAAAAAATACAGAAATTCTTAAGATCGCACTAATAATGGTAATATATCAGTAGATAAAAATTAATACTGATTCTAAATAATATGACGATTTCCGTTAGAAAATGGTTTTTAGCAAATGATGATAACTTGTGTTTATCAAATATTATGAAACGTAATTTTCTGATGCTGAAAATATTTTCACATCTATGACTAAATTTGATTAATCTGCTTTCTCATTAACTCTATATTCGTAATTGAAATAATTGCATCCTAAAACATACTGCTCAGTATCGACCATCCTGTGTTTTAATTGTGTATGTCAGTTGCAATATCTACTTCTGCAACAAAAATTGACTTTTGACATGGTGATATTCTTTGATCAGGGTATTTTCACTTACCATTTATTAACAGGAGAATGCTACTAACATTACGGGTTATGTACTAGCAATTTCAAATTATTACCAATTCGAAAGATGAAAGATACTACAAGAGCCATAAACTCACTGTCATTTAGGTTCTCTTTAAATTTTAAATCTTAAATTGCAACCTTTAAATATTCCTATTTAAGAATAATAGTATTTTTATTTTTAATGTTACTAAATGAAAAATGCTGATAAGAGCTAAATTTAAATATTTTCTGGATTTATGGTCATTTTTAACCGGCTCATTTTGTAGAAAAAAATTCATCTTTCGCCACTTCTTTTTCTACATTTTTCAGACGTAGAATTATAAATGGAAGGTACTAGCTCTGTTCTCGGCCTCGTCATATGATCTTCCTTTCTCAGTTAGATTTGGTCAGAGAAAGGAAAACATTTATTTATATAAAAAAATGAAAGCATGTTAAATGTATTTTATTAAACATGACTAATATAGTCAGGGCTCGTATAAAAATTCAGACTTCAGGATTTTTTCATCAGTCATTTTGTTTCTTCTAAACCAAGTAAGTAAAGAAAAAATATGTATTCATTAAAAAAATTCGGTCTCACTATTTTGACGAATCTTTTGTTTCAAATCTCTCCAAAAAAAGAAGAAAAAAACGCCTTTAATAAAATTAGGCTTGCTTTTCTGCCTGTGAGAACGATAAATCAAAAACATTTTAAGCCAAATGGATGAAATTTGGTGTATAATCTTTACACCAGATTTGTATACTTTTATCAAATTTCGAACGATATCCCTTTGCAAGTCTGTCTGGCTGGTTCTATGAATATAATTTAGCAAGATAACTACAAAATGAAAAGAACTAGGTAAATGAAATTTAATACAGCGATTTAGAATCTAAGTATACATCTGTATAAAAATTGGAACTAAATCTATCAAGGCGTAGACCGCCTATCGATCTGTACTTTTACATCTATGTAAACGCGATCGCTCAAAAACGCAATAACTCTATTGTATTTCGTATGTGATCTTATCATTATAATTATAGTTCCCAAGGCACTTTTAGGTTCAAACATTCAAAAAACAGACGTCTTAAATATATATTTGATTTTCTTGCACTTCTATATTAACCCCATACTTGTGATTAATTGCCAAAGAAATGTCACCAAAGTTGGCACGCCAATGATTCTTCGGTAGCTATTATTCGTCAATGGCATGGGATTAACAATACAGAAATATCTATCTTTTTTTACTATACTACGAAGCATGGTTACAATGTGCAAGTTTATGAAAATAAATATTTGAACACTTACGACCTTACTTAAGGGTCATAATTTTATACTGGAAGGGGGAGGGGGGGGTAATATTTTTTTTTTTTCTCAAAAGTTTGCCACAAAAGTTTAGACAAATACCCCAGCTTCTTCTACTCATTTTTACATTTTGACTTCAATAGAGATTTTAAATTGTTAAAACTGTAATCAAATTATTTACGGCTTAGTATTTTGAATTTCGATTAACATCAATAAACATTTTTAATAAATTTTATATTTCTTTTAATCATTTTAATTAAATTATAGAATGCAAAAGGGAAAAACAAGTATATTCCTTTTATTACTTACTAACCATCTTTGTTGACCATCTTGTTCGCCAGGATTAATAATCACAAAAAAATGTTTATTAAATATTTTTTGTTATTTTGTATTTATGGCGTCTTCAACAAAATATTTTTACACTTCACATTTTGATAGTGACACAACTCACACCGTTTTAGAAACCAATTCTTGTTCTATTCAATGTATTACGCATGTCCCCATGAGCATAACGTGCTCATGCAAGTTAAATTTTATATTTTTGTGTGAAATACGTTTTAAGAACTATGATTAAAATATTTTCTTAGAAATTAATTGACAATTGAAAAATAAATTATAGTACAAAATAATAGATTCATCGAAAGTATATATATATTATATATATTTGAATTTTAAGATGATGTAAAAATAATGTTTGTACTGTAGTAATTTTGAAAGATATCACGAAAAAAATGCCAAAATTTTGTTTAATTTTTACTTAACATTCTAATCAAAAACTTTTTTTAAGTAGCTAAGAGTTGCTCATTTCTTTTCTCCTAATTATGTATATGCCAAATTTGATAGCTCTAGGTTAAATGCTCTCATAAAGTGACAGTATACACACAAAAATAAGAATATTAATAAACGCAATGGTCTGTCTGGAATTTCCATCAATACTAGTTCTATCTTTATCAGTTATACAATGAAAGTTCGACCTTGACACTCTGCAAAAAGCGAGACAAACATATCTGTATGAATACTCCGATATAAATATGACACTTCAAAAGTTTATTTCTCCAGAATCGTCTTAATTAATTCAGAACCAATGATAAATAACTGAATGTTGGATGTCGAGACATTATTAATATCTTTTATTCTAAAATTTTTAATAGATTACACAATTCTTAAATCAATTTATAAACTAGTATTAAAACTAAGAAAGGTTTATATTATAATGGCAGTCTGAAAAAAAAAACAATGCGTATCATAAATATATCCACATTATAAAGACTCAAAATGAAATGAAGAATTATATTCAAAATTCTTTTTAGTTTATTTTGTTAAATGCCAAAATAAAATTATATTTAAATTTTAACATCATTTATCATAAAATGGACCGTATTCGAAAGAAAAAAAAAATAGATTTGTGATTAAAATATATTGTTTCAAACTTTAACTTTCATTAAGTAGAAAAATATTTATCAACATTTCAATATTTATATGCAGAAAAAGAGATTAAAATATTCCTTTCAATAGAAAATATTCGATCATAAGTTCCATTTGTAGAAAAATAGATAAAGAAAATTTTAACTAAAACTTTTTTTCAAGTTAAGGATGTTTATGTTGCAAAAACTCTAAGAATTCCTCTTGTATAAATCTGAAGTTTCTACGAAATATTTGAAAAGATTTCAAATATTTATTGGAAGTTGTGTTTATTTCGTAGTGTTAAAATAACACGATCTTTCATAACCTGGTCATCATCTACTCAAAAAATGACATTTTTTTAAACTTTCATTCTAAACTTCGTAATCCTTCAATATATGAACTCTCGAAAGCAAACACACTTCCAATTAAAGTTTCTGTGTACATTCATGATATTATTCATTTATTTATTATTTTAACGAGTAGTCTAACCTGAAATGATTAAGTAAATCTCCACTATAGGCTCCGTAAAATAACAAAGAATTCTTTTGTCTTCGAATATGTAACTGAATTTTCATTGCTGAAGTAAAAAAAAGTTTTTTTTTAAATTCTGGGAAACAAAATGGAAGCAAAATATAGTATAAATATTTATTTATTTGAAATCCAAACAATCTGAGAAAAAATATTTTTAGATAATGTAATTTGCAATTAACAAATCAACTTGCAATCATAAAAGAATACAAAGATCTACATCAGTTTGAGAGCATAAATCCATCTTTCTAGTTCAAAACTGTAAATAGTTTATAGTTAAACTTTTTCAGTTCAGAAGTTAAAACTTTTCAATTTAAGTTCAGAAGTTAAAATTTCATATAACATCGAAATAATTTCCTAACAGATTGTAATATAAGTTACTCACAAAATTAAACTTTAACGAAATAAGATTTTTTTTTCTAAGGAAAAAATCATGATAAATCTAGACGCGCTGTATATCCATCGTATATAAAAAAATATTTGCTTGGAATTTGATTTCAATTAAATGATGCAAACTGATATGGAATAAATTAATTTCTAAAATTTAAAAAAAAGTCTTTTTTCATGATATAAATTGTAGATTGTATAAAATAGAAATGGTATTTGATTTCAGAAATATTTATAAAGGTGCAAAATAAGATTTATTTTAGGTGAAAATAAATTATTTTATAAAGAAAACTCCATAATTAATATTATTTTAAAATAAAACTATATATATTTAATAAAATAAATATTCCTCTTTTTATATTCAAAATTCTTACGATTTATTTTAAAATTCGTACCAAGTAAACAGGGAATACTAGAAATGTATTTGATTGCTTGAGAAATATCTAAATTTCTTTCAAAGGCCCAACTTGAATTAGGCTTTACGAAAGAAGAGAGTCAAATTTCATAAAGTCTTTTCTGTAATTCAATAGTTTTGCCTCTAAAATAAAATAAGTCAAATAGCATAGAGCGAATCTCGAGGGAATTAGGTTTTACTATTATTTCAGTGGCCAAAGCTTGGAATACTTTTCTTGAAAGAATTCTATATTTTTTAATTTCTTAACAGTAGAAATGTTTTGTTTTCTTAGAATACATAAAATGAGCAGAAATTGCGAAATGTGAAACCATTTTTTTAAATGAAATTTTATATGTCTGAGCATTTTTAATTCAACCAGCAATTAGGATTTTTTTTTTAAATTTTTGACTTTTCAGAGATTTTTGGTTTCATGGAAGTGGTATAGCACAGCTATAGTACCTGGGATTAGAAACAACAAAAACAAGTTCGTACAAAACGAAGTATATTCACACAAAAATGGCAAATAACTGTAAATAAATCAAGCTACATACATATCCAGAAAGTTTGCTATGTATTTATGAATTTTTTTTTGGGCTAGTTTTCTGCTTTTTTTTTTTTTTTTTTTTTTTTTTTTTTTTTTTTTTTTTTTACTTATGAGCAAATTGTTTTCAGTCTTTATCGAATTTGCCGAAATAAAATGTTCTTATTATGTATTTTTAACTATTATTCTTAAAAAATTTTGTTTTACATTTATTCGAAAATTTAAAGAAGTTCCTTTATTTCTCTATTTTCTTAGCTAGTTTGTATTCATAATATGAAATCATAAACTGCAACTCATGATACTTATTTATTTTAGTTTTCTTTAATGCCTATTAAAGTGTAATTAAAAATTATTCAATTTAGAAAATTATATTTGATAATGGCGTTTATCATTTTATTCCTGCATCTAAAAATCATTCATGCTGTTTTTCCAATTAAATTCACTCATAAAAGTTTAATCCTTTGGCAGCACATTTATATTGCAAGTTGTAATTTGAAATTAATAATTACAAATTTTATACAAATGTCTCATTGTGTATTTAAGCAATATGTAACTAATTAATTAAAATTAAGTTCTAAAAATAGTTGAAAAATTCATTCGTATAAATTATTTATTTGCGTTACAAATTTTAAAACTGTAATTTATCAGGAAGTCAGTGATAATATTTATAATTATAAAAAAAAGTATCAAATTAAAAGAACAAAATTAAAAGGTGATACAATTGATATCAAAATATTAAAATTTATGCACTTATTTTCGATTTAAATTTCCCTTGCCAAAGAGGATTTAGAATGGATATTTTGTTATGATTTATAACTAAGTCCATGAATTTATTATTAAAAATTCTCTTCACATTTTTCTCCTGTGAAGTAATTCAACAAAATGCAAATTCATGATATGCAAGAATATCAATTATCAATAATTAAAATATGTTTTAATAGATTATAGAAACACGTCTTATACATAAACTAACACCTTTTCTCCCCGAAATACGTTAAATTAAAAAAATCTATATCGTAACCACAATAGAGCTAAGGACCATCATCATCTGGATAGCGTTCTGTGATTGAGTCCTAATGGCCATCACTGACAAAGGTACGACCACTTCCATAAAAAGTATGATTCATCATCGGAGTGAAAGTAACTCGATCTGAAGCATTTATTTTATTCATTAGAAAATTGAAAACTACCACCATACAATAAACTTATTTAACTTATTTTTAAGATATCCACCGGTGAGATAAATTTATGGTGCAAAGAGGAAGACATGGAAAGAATATAATCTCATTCTTTCATAAATCCTTTGACATGTGCATGATTTTTCAGAATTATTAATGATATACGGAATAATTAAAAATAAGTAATAATTAATCACTTTTATTTCAGTAATAATGATACTTCTTATTTTGTCTTATTTGAATTAAGAACATGGCATTGTATTGATGAAAAGTTGTTTAATATATAATTAATAATATTTATCATAATGAGTTTTTTTAAATGTATGAGACGAATTTCATTTATAAGTATGAAATCAATTGCTCTTTATAGAAATTATATAGAATTTAATTGTCAATATGTAAAGCATTTTTTTAATATAATTAATATATTTTCCGATTGAAAGAGTGCTTTCTTATTTTAAAAGTTTCATATCTCAAAAAATTCAGAAAATAATTTTTAGAAGTCTCACACCTATTAAAAACTGATTCGCCGTTGGAAATGGATAAAATATTATTTATAGGAGAAAAACGCTTATGTGCAAATCTTTTAGAAAAATCATAAAATATTACTTATAGCTGTTGCTTATTCTTTCCTAAATATATTTTTTAAAAATTTCGATATCAAATACAGATTTCGAACCAAGCCGATTTTTTGAAACCTAAACTGCAGATACCTTTAATGAAAATTTAGTGAAACATTTAAATTAACATTTAATTTTCAAATAATTCTAGCATCATTAGCCTTTTTCAAAAAAAAATATCTTTAACTGAGTATTTTTCTTTTAAATAAAATATGTGAACAGTTTAAAAGCAAATAAGGCAAAATTTAATGTTTTCAAAAGTGTTAAAAATTTTTAAAAACTTGGTTTACTGTTTCGATAAAATGAATCATAATCCTTTTGTTTTTCATTAATAACTTTCACAAAAAAATTAAACAATTTTTTTTTTTTTTTGCATTTTTAACTGTACCCAATAAAAAATATTTGAAGTTTCATTTTCGGAATATATTTTATTTTCTCAAAGTTATAAACCAACATGCGTAGGATATTGGAAGCACCTATAAAAAAATACGTATTGTTGAGACTGCACTATCCGAAAACGATTGCTTAGAAATTAGATGTATTGTCTTTTGTTTTAAAAAAAATTAAATTGTAGAGTTAAAAAGTTTATGGATACTTCTTTAAATTCATTTAAAAACCAATTTTTCTTTAAATTTGAGGAAGCATATAAGCATTAAATCATTTTTTTTTTTTTTTGCTTGAGAAAAGATTGATTATTAAGAGATTAATTGTTTTTGATTACTTGTATAGAAATTTGTTATTATTCAACAAATAAATATTCATACAGAGGATTTTAAGCATAATGGCGTTACATATCAAATATATCAAAAATAATCCTGAATAGTAAATATTTAAAATTGGCTAAGGGAACATTCATTTACTATTTGTTTGTTCTCGAAAAGCATTTTATTTAAAATACATAGATGTCATTATTTTTATTTAATTTATTCAAACTGTCGTGTTAATACTTAATACGCTTTTATTTTCTTTTAACTTGGTTTAGTAATTAGAATTCAATTTTATGTAAATCCTTTTCTATAGAACCAGCATATTTTTTAGAGGATATTTCCTAATGTCTTTCAGAGCACAAAAATGTTAATCGAAATCGAGAAAAACAGGAAACGTTTGAATCCTAGCTCCAAGAATTTGGGAAACAGAGTTTTGCATAATTATTAATTTATACCAGTTAGCCATAATCTCAAAGTTGACACATTTTTAACCTAAGACATAACGTTTTGATACTTTAGTCAAATTTTAATTCTAAAAATTATTTAATTAACAATATATGTATTATGTTTAAAAAAATATTTACTTAACGATATATTGAAATTATCCGTAGTATCCTGCTTTGTAGAATGTACTGACAAAGAGTGACCTTGGCTAATGTATTTCACAACCAAACCTTAATTTGTTATTAATTTTTATTTTTTCTAAGAAAAATTGAGTTTGGAAATTTGAACCAAAAAAATGCTTAAAGTAAAACATCGATTATTAGGTGTAAAATAATTTATTTTAGTCAGTTTTTTCACTGATTTGTTATTAGTGCTATTCTTTAACATAAAACTGTAATTTATTCACAAATTTGTTTATTCGTTATTTTTTTATATTTATTTATATTGACTGTTGCGTCAACGAAACACCAGCGGTTAATAGGTTAATACTAAACACCTATTAAACAGATAATTACGCCTTAGAAAAAAGAAAATAGGTTTATTAACATAAGAACTAATAAGTACCTAGAAATTTTTAACAGGTGTGCATGAAAATGTAAAATTAAATTATTTGATGATGATTCGAGAGAAATAAAGGACATTAATTATTATTATGCTCTAATATATATATATATATATATATATATATATATATATATATATATATATATATATATATATATATATATATATATATATATATATATATATATATAATGTTGTCTATTAATTTGAGAATGCAATTTTTTAAACTTTCTTACATGCAAGGAAAGCTATATTGTAACGAAACACTGTTTCGGAAAAAAGAAAGAACAAAAGCCCTTCCGAACTTTTTTTTGTGAGTCTTAAAAGTATATTTCTTTTTCTTTTTATTTTTCAGTTGCAATTCCTAAAAAAATCCTTTTCATTTCAAATTGTTATTCTTTTCAAATGACTTTTCAAAGAAAGAAAGGTTAATGTATTATGCACCCGAGATCATTGCATACTGTGTAATAGAAAACGATGTTATCTCTTTAAAAAAATTTCCCTTTGTCGACAAAATATGTTTGCTGAATCTACCTCAATTTTAAAGAAGTGTTTGCTTCGAAAATAATTTAGTTGGAACATGCATTCTTAGCAATAAACATTTTGTTTATATTATCCAGTTTTGCTTGCTTCCGTGCAGTTTCAAATGAAACCTGAAATGAAGACTTTCTGGATGTTTCTGTATGGTACCGTACCTTTTCCGCTTTCTTCATTTCGGGAAAAAAAAAGAAATTTTTGAAACTTCATTTCATTTCAGCTGTTATAAAAAGCTAATGAAGAGATGCAGTTTTATTCAGCAAAATTAAATATCTAAATTTAGAAACATGGAAATATATTCTGGAATAAAGAAACACGACAAAAGATTCTCCGTTTTTTTATATATATATGATGAAATTAACATTTTTTTTTTGTAACTAATCACGTTTCCTTTATTTGAAGCTAGGGAGAAACTTCTAAAATTAAATTTTTGGAGTTTCTGTATCAGTGTTCGATGGATTTTTCTTGTAGTTATTTTGCTCGTCAATTAGAACTAAGCTTTATTTTAATGACGGATTAATTTAAAATTTCTAAATTTCAAACATATATAACATATATAAAAAAATATTTCGTTCTTAGTTTCTTTAACTGTATTAAATTGTATGCTTCCTATTATTACACTTCTTCAAACTTGTTCGTTGATTGAATAATTGCTGAAATTTATTGCTCGTTCATTTTAATTGATGCCATTTATCTTTAATAAATTCCATTTGCCTTATCTAATATATATTTTATTAAAAGAAAGGAAAAGAGGAAATAATTAGATATTTGAACTTAAAGTATCATCAGAAGTGTGTTATTTATTTTCAAACCATAGAATTTAAAGAAAAGAAAAACAATTTAAGATTCAGACAGTATTATCCATTAATAAATACTATTTTCACTTCAAACGGAAAAACAGATGAAAAGTTCAAAATGAAAACGAAACCAAAGACTAAAATATAACCAGAGTGAGTAGTCTACACAAAACTTTCTTCTAATATATATATGTGTACATTATTAACCGAGTGCCATTGGCGAACAATCATTATGAAACTGACTTTTAGCGCACATTCTTTTGCAATCAAGGGTAAAATGCCGTTAATACGTAAGGAACAGAACCTAGCTGTCTAGTTATGACGGTTTTTTTCGACCTTAAAATGAAAATTTCACATAGGACTACAAATGTTGTTATAAAATTACATATCAAATTTCATATAAATTAATCATTGCATTTTTTTAATTATTTCATTTACATGCTTTTGAAAACGATATATCGAAGATGTAAATTTAATTACAGACATGACAGACGAACAGCCTCAAGGTGGATTTAATTCCAAATCTGACAAATTATTTTCTCTTTAGATCTTAATCCTGTGTACGAAATTGTATCAATTTGTCACTCCATTTTGTAGTTATCGTATTAATTTATATTCGGACAACAGGACAGACGTCCTTTGAAATTAGATTGTACAAAATTTTATTAGGTATTGAAAAATTCATGCATAGTCTAAATACCGAATTTAATCCTTCTATTTCAATTGATTTTTAAGTTATCATGTTCGCAGACAGACAGACATAACCCCCTTCCCCCCAAAAAAACAGTATTATCAGTAACAGTATTAAAAATAGTATTAAAAAACAGTATCAAGCACCTTTTTGGCACTGGGAATTCTGACGCGTGGAGATTTGTTAAAATCTCAAGGTCGAATTTTTTGACGATTGAAACATTTTTTCTCTGTACACTTCGTATATGAGAAAGCATAGATTGAAACATTTTTTCTCTGTACACTTCGTATATGAGAAAGCATAGATTGAAACATTTTTTCTCTGTACACTTCGTATATGAGAAAGCATAGATTGAAACATACGTTAACAAAAGAAGAAAGAAAAAAAAAGAATAGTTGCTCAGGGAAACAGAGACAGCAAACAATATAACTTCTTTCTTGGCTGATTTTTAGCTTGGTGGATATAGAAAGCTTTGTTTCAAAAATTTTATAAAAATCAAGTATCATTATTGACGAAATATTCCAATTCAAATTTATGCTAATTTTCTTTTAAGATATTATTAGTAATAATAATGAAAAAACATCATAAAACTGTGAATTTTAAGAGCAGTGATCCTTAATACTTAGAGAAATTAGCAATTCAGATATATATTTCAGATATATATCGAAATATATTTTTGTTACCATTATTTCATATCGTCATTCCTATTTCATATGTAAATTTTTGATCGGCAAATGCTTTTATCATCTTTATTACTAATTAGAATTTCCCCTTTGACATAAAATTTATAAACAATGAAATACAATCAATATTTCTTTTTTTTTTAAACCAAATAAGTAAAAGCCTTGACCTTTGGCATTAAATAACATTTTTAAAACTTTTTTGATCGATACTAGATTGTCATTGATATTAAAATTAGCAATGGAACTGTATTTTATAATAAAAGAGTTTAAAATATATTTTATTCATCGATTACTATTGACGTCCATTTCGATAACTATGACGCAGGTATAAAAAGAAAATAATTCGAAATAAAGAACATAATCATAAAGAAATAAATTCTAGAGACATTTTGGCATTTTATAGTGCTTCTCCATTTATACCGAAAAATTAAAGCATTGAAAAACGTAAAATTTTATTGTGTATCAAACTTGAAAATAAAATAAAAAAATGCATAAGATTGAATTTGAGGAACAATAATCTGTTTCAAGTGGATGGAAATTATTGAAATTTTTTATGCATTTAAATCTGATTAATGTATTCTTCATTGTATTACAACCCGCACACACGAATTAATTGCTTTATTGAACATAAATTCAGCATCAATAACAAATAATGCGTTCAATAATCGATTTATGTGATATAATGATAATGACAATGGTTACGAACAATGAGTTGTTTTCATGAGTTCGAATCCGATTTAGCAATATTTATCACTTATTTTTTTTCTGATGTTTGGCACAACCTCCCTCTTACTTTTCATGACTACACACTATTACATGCCGTATATTTCTGAATGAAGTTTGGTACTTTAAAGTTTGATGACAACTATTATATTTGACTTTCATTTATAAATAATACATGCATAGAAAAAAACAACTCAAACATTTATTCATACAGATTTTCAATGCGAGTATCACGTGTTACGTAGCATACATCGAGATTGTAAGGATATTCGTCTCATACCCTGATACACTAATGCAACAACCATCTCAAGTCAGTTTGCGAAATCAAAAATTTGACCTATTAGAAGAAGAATAAACTCCCGACCTGGCAGAAACCTCAAAATATCCTTTAAATATATACCCAATCTAATAATGGTTCTGTAGCTAATTTTTAAAACTTTGAGATAAGTATTTATTTCCAACTGGAAAAAAGTGCTTGAAACGAAATAAAAATTAATATTTTATGTTATTTGTATCGATGCATGCATGGCTTAAATAATTATAATGGCGCACTTTCTCATAACTTCATGATTTTGCTAAGAATATTTAGTAAAATATTCATCATGCACTAATATTTTAAAGAAGAAAAGTTCACCCTTGTATTGTTAAAACTAATCGAGCTTTGAAGCTTTGATTTTTTGCTTTATTTTAAACTTATCTACGGAGGACTAGAGAAGCGCAACCTTTTGAGGACGAATATTCCAGGATTTTCAGAAATTCATATTATCTAAATTCGGCAAAAATGGTCCTCTACTTTTTATAACTAGAGATTATATTTATTCGCTTTAGTTTAGTTATATTAACGTCCCGTTGTAAAGCAACACTGGGGCTAATTTGGGACGGACCTTGTAATTTTGAACCGTGGTCAGATGACGATGACGACAGCTGAGCAGACACCCCCTCTCCACCCCACATCAGCGGGAGGAAGTTTGGCATGACGGATTTAACGTGCAACAAACTCCCTTACACGACTGTTCTTCGGTGGAATCAGGTGTCGAACCTGAAACCCTACAGCTCACAAGCCGAGACCTTACCACCAGGCCACCGCGGCCTCTTATATTTATTCGCAGAAGAGTGAAACTTTCTCTAAATTCTACTGAATATGATTAATAGGAGTAGGGATTTATTATTATAAATCTGACATCCTTTAAAGTAATCTTCCAGAAATAAATAATATGTTTATCTCAGACAGATAAGAAATTAAAGATTTGATCTACGTAAGAAAAGGTTACATGGGCAATTAAAGTCGAATCAGATGCAGAATTCACACTGTGTTTATGATATTCATTTAGCTAAGTGTAAACATCAAGCAACATTCTACTTAGAAATCACTATTTTTGGGATTATTCGTTTTAAGTGTAGTAGAAACAGTTTCTGGAAGCATGCATAACTAAAACTGGATTAAGACTAACGTTAAATCATGCTGCAAATCTTAACTAGCAATTAATTCTAACAACTAATTAATTAATTCTTATCTAAACAATAAAATTCTTTATATTTATATATATATTCACAAACAATCGTTAACTGATAGAACTAGAAATGGAATAGAAAAATAAATTAATAGAAATCAACTAGTTTATCAATGCAGGATAATATTACTTGGGAAATTACAGTCGAGATTGGCACAGAATGCATGATTTTGGTTACGAATATTTATTTAACTAACTGTAAATCTCAAGTAACTTTCTACTTAGAAATCATCATTTTTGTGATTACTCATTTTAAATGTAGTAAAAACAGGAAGCATGCATAACTAAAACTGGAATAATACATATTTCAGACTAAAAATAAATTTTGTTACAAACCTTATCTTAGTGCCATAGTAAGCAATAAATTCCTTTATATAATTTCAGAAATACTCTGTAATTAAATACTGCTTTAACTGATAAAACATAATGTTTTGAAACAGACTGATCTTTCTCTAAATATGCCAACTATTAATATTCGTTTATAATTTTGTGAAGAATTTAAATTAGTTCCATTCATAAATTGTACAGTGAGAAAGACGGCTGCAATTTAGAACGGCAATTATCATTATCGAATTTGTATTTCAGAATCTAACGAGACATTGATAGGAATGCTGAGGGTGACGTTTTCTAGAAATCTAATTATTATTTAACAAATCAGAATAAATTCTTATTAATTCATTCTGAATCGAACAATTGGAAGGAAGGGATGGCTTTGCATGATTTATTCATGATTTTATGTTTGGTAAATCAGAATGTCAGATATTAGAATGAATTTGAATGTGATAAATGGAAAAGATATATTAAAATAAACATAAGATATTAAACATAAAAATGGTAATTGAATATTTATAACTATTATAATGAAATCCTATTGTTATATATATAAATGATTTTAGAATTCTTCCATCAGCTTGGAATTTTTTTTTAAATTATCAATTCAAACATTTTACAAAATCATCTGCGATTTCAAGTTTCTGTTATGCAGTATATTCTATTTACATCTATAGTAATTCATTAGGGAAAAAATACTTACATAAAGAATAATTCTAGCATGCTTTAAATATAAAATTTGTTATCTATGTACTCTAAAATGAATGATTTTGCTAAATATTAGTTTTGTGATTATTCTAAAACTTTCAGTAATAATTAATAATTTCTAACTATTCATTATTCCTTCACTAAAAAATTTTCTCTTTGAAAACGTTCTTCTATAATTCAAATCATTAACTATTTATTCAATATTAGACTACTAAAAATAAAATTTATTAATATTTTACTTTTTTATATTATAAATATTCAATTGTTAGAAATCCAAAATTTATTTTTTTCTTTCCCTTTTAGAAATATTTTTTTCCCAAAGAAAAAGAAATCCTTTTTCAATATTAAAACATCAGATATACTATTTATTTAATAAAGCAATAATTATAAAATATATATAATATTTAATAAATGAATGAATCAACTATAGGTTTAATGGATGAATTTATGAGTTCAAAATTATGCCATAAATGCCATTATAAAATACTATTATTTTGTAACAAAAGCAAATATTTTCTATATAAGAAAGAAAAGATATATGAAAAAAAAAATCGATTAATTATTCACAATTCACCACAAAAAATTCATTGCCATCATAAAATTTGGTACATATATTACGTAATAAAATTGAAGCCAAAGGCTCGATATATTTAATTTGACATCAATCAGTGATAGTCAGAAATAGAATGTACGAAAATTTCAGATTTTCTTTTATGTTGTAGCTAATTTTTAATGAAACATATTTTCTGTAGATAATAAAATGTATGTATATTTCTCTTTTCCTTCTCTTTAAGTATTGTTATTCAGTAAACGTTCAAGTAAACGTCTTATTCTCATTTTAACGAGTTATTAATATATGTTATGCATATTTTTTAGATGATTTGTGGTTGATAAACTAAGCAATGTAAAAAATTGGTTTTATTTTTAAGGATTGCTATCGATAATTTGCACAGTAAAAGGTAACATTTCTCCAGGAATGCACAAGAAATAAAATGGATGCAATTTTTTAATAGGAAAACTCTTATAACTAATCTAAAAAATTTACGTAATTAAAATGAATATAATTTTTTAGAATTTCAAAAGTTAGAATAATATTCATTTTTGTATTCAGAAGTATTCTTCAAACTGAAATACATTTTATTTTTACCTCGTATCAATTAGAAAATTTATGAAATGGAAGGTTTATCAAACTCAGATTTCACTTCCATTTTGTTCTAGTAAATGTAAATATTATTTTAATTATAAAAATTAAAATATATGTATATATATTTTAGAATTTTTTGGATTATAATAATGATTCAGATTTCTGCAAACCAAGTAATATTCGATGTTCATTAAATTGTTCTTCACTTCTTTCAAACTACAGTTCTTCGAAACTATAATTATCAGTATTTAACATAAATTTGTTTTAAATATTACAAAATTTATAATCTAGAGAAATGCACATATTGTCTATATTAACTTACACGTACCTTGTTACGAAAGGAATATAAGAAGAAATGAAGAAAATGTAATTACAGAAAGCAGACATAGTTATTGTTGTTTAGAAGAAAGTTGTAATTTAGTTGTACGAATTAGTCTGAAGTGTTTCATATAATAATCTCTTTTAATATGGCAACAGTGTTCTGAATCCTTTATTTACTCATTTGTTAACGTTCTGAAACTTCGCAGAATGAAATTAAATACTAGTTAGGTGTTTACAAAATAAGATATTTCTTAAAGCAAGTCGACACGAAGGAAATTGATAACATATGCAACTAAAATTAAAGTTGTCTTTTAAAGAAATCAATTAACTATATGCATTTCAGACACGCCGATTGCGGTATATTTCTAATAGGTGAAGGAAAAACTAGAAAATAAAAATGTAAGCATAGGGCCGTATTTCTAAAACAGTTGAGATACGCATATGTCTTCATCAAAAAGCTTTTAATTGCGTTAAAAGAAATCATATGTGATGTTGTTTCAGAAGATAAATATACAACTGTGAAAAATATGAATTCTAAATTTCTATTTAGTCCCCTTATGTAATTAGTTATATTTATTAAAATATGATTAACCCTCTCATACAAAAAATTCCTACTATTATAGGACCAAAATTGATAGAGATAAGAAGCTTCTAATATCTTTTTTTCGACTATTTTATACTCTTTTAATACTCGTTTCAAAGAATGTGCGCTAATAAAGAAACCGGCTCCTGTTGATTGCTGTATTCAATGCATCAAATGCGTTTATTTTATTAGTATATTTATCAAATATTTCTTTTATTTAAATTCTCTAATGCCAGAAAGTATTTCACAGTTCCAGTAAAACTTTTTCTATTTAAAATATAATTCTACTTGATTTTAAATTACGATGATTACAAAATAAATACGTTTAGTAAATATTAAGCCAAGAAATTGATTATAAAAATGAATGAGCAAACAATATTCAGTTCAAATAATAATCCAATTTTTCTCTTACTTTTTCACCTATGAAATGTTATCTACAGTTAGTAGTTATTTAATTTTATAAATTTGAATCTGTGAAAAAATTTAAATTTATTAGATTTGTGACCGAATGAGAAAATATATAGTTATTCGATGCATTGAATTCCATCAGATATAATTTCAGAAAGTATGTCTGATTTGAAAATCAAGCAGGAAGGAACTATTTTATTGTTATCACTGGAAAACGATTTAGTTAAATGTATAAAAAATAAATTTGATCTGAACAAATTAATAAAACTCTAATTTGTATTTTTTGAAATCCTGCTTTCTGTCGTCAAAATGATGTGTTCATTTGTTACATTTGAGATAATAAATGCTTTTTTATCCAATATTTTATAACTTATACTGAATAAATCGATTTAAAATTTTATTTTTCACATTTGCCATTTATTTCGCTCCTTAATAAAATTTATTGTGTGGATATTTTAATTAATACGCACTCAATTTCCATTACATTAACGTTCTTTTGGAAGCAGCATGTAATATATTTTGAAATTGTTCTCTTATTTTGAAGCTTGGACAGATGACGAGAAAAAACAAGAGCTTGCGTATTTTCACTAAATTTCCGTACAACAATAACAACAACAGATGATTATTACTGCAATTGAATATATTAGGTTCACGATATATTCAATTTGAAATTGAAGCCCTCCGGCTCAGAAACAAGGACTTCAATCATTAACACGATCTAATATTTTTATAAAGAAATCTTCATATGGAAGATGGATTTTATAATTGCATCTAATAATTATTTTCGTGTAATAATTACACCTTGCTTTTTTATCACATTTGATTAAAATTTATCTGTGGTAAATCCCCGATGAAGCATAAATATGTAGGAAAATTAATTGAGAAACACATCCAAATGATTGAATTGTCGTCTGAATGAAAACATATCGTTAAATGAAGAAGGGAAGATAGATTGATTTTCTGAGAATTTTAATCTTCTTATAAACTTCTATATTAAATTGTTTTGCGCTTACTAGATACAGATATGATTTCTTTCAATTTTTGAGCAATATCTAGTTTTGACAAAAAACGTAGGTGCAAGACATCTTCTATTTATTTTTTTTCAGGAAAAGCAATCAAAAGCAAACTCGATTAAAAACTTACTGCATTTTTTGTGCTCAAAGTAAAAGGAAAATTCGTTTTAGATAAATTGATTTCGATATCGGAAATCTCAAGCATTTTTATTTCTATGTTGACTTTTAAATAATGGAGAACGTCACAGATTTAATTTAATACTTTTGAAAAAACGAAATCATTGAGCTGCGATTTAATGTATTTTTTGTGAATGGCGTTTTTAAATCACAAAATGTTCGATAAACGGATACTTAAATATTTCAATTAAAAAATCATCAAAGTCAAGTAGCAAATACCGTTTTATTTTTTATTCATGCATTAATAGATTTTTAATGATGGAGTTGTTATTCAACCTATCTTAATAGTGCATCAAAGATTAATATATTTTTTTGAATAAAAGCAAAAAAGTTAATGAAATAATCAAAGGTAAAACGAATAGCTTTCATTTGAGAAATTAGAGGAATGTATTTCAAATCGCTCCTACACAAACACATATATGATCATAAAAAATTATTTTTCTTTTATAAATGATTCCTTTTTTCGAGATGTCTAATTTCTGGGTACACCGATATCCCTCTTACTTTAATTGAAATGAATTTTTCGTTCTATTGATACTGACAAAATTAATGTAACGCAGTTTTACAGATTTTAGAGATCAAAAGCATTAATTTTATGAGTTAATTTCTTTTAAATTAAAATAAATGTTTTTACATTTAATTTAGATTTTATCCATAAATTAATCATTGATATTTTCTAGATAATGTGAGATTTTAAATTCAAGAGACAGAAAGAAGAAAGATGGATTTCTTTAAATAAATAAAGCCACATCAGAAAAAAATCAGTGTGGGAGAAAAATTTATAATGTCTATGTTTTCTTTCAAATTGCAATATACTATAAATTTAAGGGGGAAAAACCAATTAAAAAGAGAAGGAATAGATTTATATTCAAACTTGTCACTTTTTGATTAGGACTTTTTAATAATTTAGATTTAGGTATTGTTACGCTAACAAAACGCATTAACATGGTAATATTTTCTCGCAACAATATTTTAACTATTTTTACACTTGTTCCAAAGTACCATACCCTATTGTATCCTCGGAATAAATAAAAAAAAATATAACTAAACAATTTTTTAAAGTAATTTTTTTTCTTTTTAAATTGATACGCAATTAATGATTTTAAAAATGTAAATATATATATATATATATATATATATATATATATATATATATATATATATATTGAACCATTTGTTCTAAAATACAAATATATGTAACTACTTACAGCGTTCCTTTACTTCTCGACATCTTCCAAATATTTCAACATTAAAAAATAAAACCCAAATTCTCAATGTTAATTTTCAAGCATTATATAGTTTTATCATAACTATTGTTCTTTAGGTCCTAATTTGTCTTTTAACGTTACCAGATAAATATTTTATTTTTTTATGGTGTAGCAATGAAATGTACAAAGTAAATCAGGCATAACTAATTGGAATAATCGCACTAGTAGCGAAACTATTTACTAAGGTTTAACTATTTTCCATATATTAAAAATTCCACTTCTACCGCAAGTAATTGAAAAAAGCCTTAAATAACCATTTTCAGCTTTAAAAATATTTTAGGACAGACAGTAATCAATCTTCATATTACGTGGGAATTAAATATTCCAAGTGAGATCTCCATCTTTACTCTCGGGAAATTTGCGCAAGAACATGGCGATATTCAAAGTCATTCAAAGGAAAATAAATAAGCTAAAAATAGTTCTTACCAGGAAACGAAGCCACGTTGGACGTGTCATGATTAAAATGCGGCATTTACTATAATCCGTGCTACATTATTTAGAATCTGTCCAGCAATGCTTGTATGATGAGGTTTTATTAATATAAAGGTTTGTCTGGAAAAGACTGAATAAAGAACAAACGTACAAAACAAAATGACATTTATAATTGTAGTTGAAATTACTAGGATAAAAGTTTGAAAGATACAAATTAGATTTAAATCCAGGTGTGAATAATTAGTTAAGCAAAAATATGATGAAAGTGAGATTTCATTTTGGCATTTTTGCTTTTAAATGAAGTGCTTGGAGAATATTTTCATGCAGTATTTCAAAGAAATCAATGATAAGCGTAGAAATAAGTGTTAACTTAAAATAAACTCAGATGAAATAGCATACACATATATAGAGAGCGGCATTTTCAAACTTTAGTTCAGTCATATTATGTCTGTAAATATATATAATGGATTTTTATTTAATATGTGTTACATATGTCATTGGTTAAATATAGAGGTTAGTTAGTTTGCAGAGGTTAGTTAGAATAGCAAACTTGATTTTAATGTTGAAATCAGGCTACTTTAAAGCTTTGATAAAGGTAGCAAACATAATTTCGATTAGGATACAAAAAGTTAGAAATAACCACTATATAAATTGTCATACTTTCAAATTAATAATATCTAATAAATATAAATTCATCGTAAGACACATCATAATTATTATACTTAAATAAATGTATGACAATTATTAATTATCAGAGAGCTTTTATCAGAGAAAAAAAATTGAGATTCAATTCCTTGGAAATGAAATATCAGCTTAAACGTCTTTAATAATAACATATGAACTGCAAAATATATTTCTCTTTATGAAATACAATATTCGAATTTTAAGTCAAACGTTCTCTTTTAATATCGATGCAAACGATTTTAATCTCCAAAACATGTTTACTTCCTTGTACGAAATAACATCTGCTTCCGCATGCAACTCGTTTTCCATTACATGACAAGAATCCCTTTCATCTTTCGGATTGCAACACAACTCATCATTCGTATAGACTTGGGACAACAAAGCATTCTTTTTTAATAGATTTAGATTCATAGTATAATTTACTCTACTTAAGTACGCAATATCCTAATTGACTCGTCTTAAATGTTTTGTCAAAATATTGAGGAATTCTTAAACAGCATTTTTCAAAAAGTAATTGAAAATTCGTTTGAGCATTTGATCGTACAATTTCGATTCTGTCACCTCGAAACGGGAGGGGAGGCTTAAACAGAACGTTGTATAATTATCAATTCATTTGAAAATCTGGTTCAGAGCGGAATGACTTTTAGCTTACGATATTAGTTAATAGCAACGCATAGTCAAATGGAATCATAATGTAACCATGCTCAAAATTATTAGTTAAATTATTAGAAGCACTCAGTTTCTTTTTGCACTAAACCACTATGTAGTATGTTGACATAAGGAAAGTATTGTTACTTAGATTCTCTTATTTACATTGCTACTCTAGCTCTCAGTGACGTGTGTGAAACATGTCATTTTAGCGGAAACACGTAAAAAACTGAAACTTCTAGGACAAAATCCTTATCAGAAATAAGACACTTTTAACTCATATATCAAAAGCATGTCAAAAATGATGACTTTAATCATGATAAATGACAGTTAAATTATTAGAAGCACTCAGTTTCTTTTTGCACTAAACCACTATGTAGTATGTTGACATAAGGAAAGTATTGTTACTTAGATTCTCTTATTTACATTGCTACTCTAGCTCTCAGTGACGTGTGTGAAACATGTCATTTTAGCGGAAACACGTAAAAAACTGAAACTTCTAGGACAAAATCCTTATCCAAAGTTTCTGAGCACAAAAGTATTACTTTATTAATTCTTTATAAAATTTATAATATTACTTTGGTTTTTAAATTATTTTGTTATTTGCTACAATTATTTCCTATTAGCAAATTTATGAATATCATTTCAGAAATAAAAAAAAATCACGCATTTAATTATTTAAAGTATTATATGTCTAATAATTTAGCCGTAGAGTAGATTTTAAGAACACAAATTTTTATTCATTTAACTAAAACGATGAATGTTTTGTTAGTTTTACAATTAATAAAAAAACCCAAAGTAACTTAAATGGACAATATATATTCCAAAATTCTGTCAGAGATTATCTGAAATAATTATGCAAAAATGCACAAAGTAAAATAAATAAATTAATTAGTTAAAAAAACTCTTACTTGAGGAATATTATTATAACGCTAGAGGAATATTAAGCCATTTAGGCTTTAATTTTAGCAATTACAAACCAAATCTAAATGAAAGCAACACAGCTTTATGTAAAATTTATCGAAATTATAAATATGAATTTCTTTAGTAATTTATCATTTCAGAGTTTCTGAGCACAAAATGATTTTTTCTTCAGACATCTAAGCATTAAAAAATTGGCAATTTTGACTAAATACATTTCAAATAATAAATATAGTAATATTAAAAAGAAAAATAAGCAAATGAGAATTAATAATTAAAATGAAATGTACCATCGCAAATTTCAAGTTATCATGTGAGAACATTATTTTTTAAGTCATTATTGCCTTAACTAATTTAAGTCATTGACCATTTTAAACCAGTTTGAAGCAATCACGACACTTCTCTATCGGTCTCTATCCATATTATATATATATATATATATATATATATATATATATATATATATATATATATATATATATATATATATATATATAATGACAAATTTTTTAAACTTTCATTTTCAATTTTTCTAGCTGGCAAAGTTTTGGAGCTCGATCGATTTTGAGATGAAATAACATTTATGATGTTATAGTTCTACATCAAACTTTTTTTTCATCTGCTGTCAAAGAAACATACATAATAATAATACGACACTGGTAAAAGCAGGTCATCCTTTTAAAAACGCATCTTTCAAAGAAGCATACATAATAATAATAATGCAATATTAGTAAAAGCAGGTAATATATATATATATATAAAAGATGATGATGAAATAAAGAAAATATATAAAAGATGGTAATGAAAATTGCTATTTATGCTTTATTCATTGCCTACGCGATTTCGAGCTTCAATATTCATTGCCTACGCGATTTAGAGCTTCAAAAACCCCTAACCAAAACAACATCATGTTCTCACATGATAATACAACTTCTTTTAAGACAGTTTATTATTAAACAATTATTACTTTTTAAAAATATAAATGTATTAACATGAATTCGTTTTTTTTCTTCAGAGATTCAAAATTACTTCTAAAAATGTTTCTTCTAAATATAAAATTTAGCTTAAAGAACTTCTGTAAATTCTGGTCTTTTTCAGAACTTTACTGCCTCTGAAACGACTCCAGAATGAAAGATTAACACAAGAATCATCCAAAAATAATTTTATATTTTTGTACCATTTTAACGAAATATTTCAATATTGCTTCCCATTATGATATATTTAAAAATTAAGATTTGTTCCTTTTATCATATACTTATTAAATTCTTTACAAAATCGAACGTCCTATTTACAATACCATGAGTTATTCAAAATACTGAAGAACATCATAGAAATATCTTACAATATCTAGTGCTAACAGGAATGTTATAAGGGATATAGTAATCTATTATCAGCATTCGGCATGCTATTGTGGTAATTGAAGGTTGTTGTTTTTTCAAAGAGAGGTGTTAAATTTTACAGGATTTAAAACAATAAAAATTGTTGACACTCGTCTATTTGGAATATCGGTAACTACTTCATTATATATTGTGGTAATTTTACGAGCTTCAGTATCAATGCTCATGACTGCATACAACATGCTTGGGAAAACAATTTTACACAAGAACATTATTGCAAATAAAAGTGAAAACTTATTAAAAGAAATTGTTGAATAATGAAGAAAATTGAGAGACCCGATAAGAATAAAACTGTAGTAAAAGTCTATACAGAAATTTTACAGGATTTAAAACAATAAAAATTGTTGACACTCGTCTATCTGGAATATCGGTAACTACTTCATTATATATTGTGATAATTTTACGTGCTTCAGTATCAATGCTCATGACTGCATACGGCATGCTTGGGAAAACAATTTTACACAAGAACATTATTGCAAATAAAAGTGAACACTTATTAAAAGAAATTGTTGAATAATGAAGAAAATTGAGAGACCCGATAAGAATAAAACTGTAGTAAAAGTCTATACAGAAATTTTACAGGATATAAAACAATAAAAATTGTTGACACTCGTCTATTTGGAATATCGGTAACTACTTCATTATGTATTGTGGTAATTTTACGAGCTTCAGTATCAATGCTCATGACTGCATACAACATGCTTGGGAAAACAATTTTACACAAGAACATTATTGCAAATAAAAGTGAAAACTTATTAAAAGAAATTGTTGAATAATGAAGAAAATTGAGAGACCCGATAAGAATAAAACTGTAGTAAAAGTCTATACAGAAATTTTACAGGATTTAAAACAATAAAAATTGTTGACACTCGTCTATTTGGAATATCGGTAACTACTTCATTATATATTGTGGTAATTTTACGGGCTTCAGTATCAATGCTCATGACTGCATACGGCATGCTTGGGAAAACAATTTTACACAAGAACATTATTGCAAATAAAAGTGAAAACTTATTAAAAGAAATTGTTGAATAATGAAGAAAATTGAGAGACCCGATAAGAATAAAACTGTAGTAAAAGTCTATACAGAAATTTTACAGGATTTAAAGCAATAAAAATTGTTGACACTCGTCTATTTGGAATATCGGTAACTACTTCATTATATATTGTGATAATTTTACGTGCTTCAGTATCAATGCTCATGACTGCATACGGCATGCTTGGGAAAACAATTTTACACAAGAACATTATTGCAAATAAAAGTGAAAACTTATTAAAAGAAATTGTTGAATAATGAAGAAAATTGAGAGACCCGATAAGAATAAAACTGTAGTAAAAGTCTATACAGAACTCAACCATCACCTACTCATTAAAATTTGAAATTTAAAAAATGCAAGAGAATTTAGAACCGAAATCACACACACACACACGAGAAAAATTATGTTACATAGAAGAGGAATATCCGATGTGAAGGTAAAATTTTATATTAATCATTGCTACTGCAAATGGTATCATTTGAGGCCCAATGCAAAAAAGAACATGGTATGTACGATCATATAAATCACTGTTCAAATTACAAATGTTTCCTACGACAATCTGTATATATAAGTGAATGACTTGGATAAACTTCATCGAAAGATGAAGCATGACATTTCTTCGGTCTCAATATGGGAAAAGATTTCGTGGTTTTTGAAAATTCTGCCAAAAATCTAAAAAACGAATAATTGAGAAAAAAGGTGAGTACAGTGAGCATTTTAGCCATCTAATTAGCTTATCTAGATGTATTGCATTTCAAATTGATTCAAGTTTCTTAACATATATATATTTATATTTAACTTGATTTCACAAGTTTCACAAGGTGATTTCACATTATATATTTAGCTTGATTTCACAAGGTAGAATTTTGTCCTTCCGGTATTTTGATAGTTATGACTCATGACGAACTTTTTTGCTTGATGAGGAGCTTAATTTATCACTCATTTTATTTATTTTAATTATAAATAAACAAGCAAATGAAAGCATGGATTTCGAATTATCATTTAGAACTGTTTCATCTTTATTAAGCAATGAATTTTAAAAAGCGCATTCATTTTTATTAAAGCAAAGTTATTGCATTTTATTCGAAATAAAAATTTGAATGAAAAATGATGTAAAACGACCTATTGGATAAGTTTCAATCATTAAAACAAACCCTAAATCATTTTCTTGTATAAATTCAATTATTTAGAACCATTTTGTCTAAAAGTTTGTACATGGGAATTTATGATTATTCAAAAATTAAAAATGCGAACAATTGGAGTTTTCAGTGATAAAGGTTTTATGACTATTCCAATATACGCAGATAATACATAATGTAAATACAGTATGTATATTTTTATTGAGGACATCTTCCAAATTTAATTACAAATTTTCTTTGAATTTAGTTTTTATGTATTGCGAAAAGTCAGAAATATTCTGACACTTTTTTGACGGGCTGTGCCAGTAGGCCATACAGTTCGCAAGACACAAAAACTTCAATACAATTTATTTCGAAATACTGCATTTCAAAAGAAATCCTCAAAGAAATGCAAATTATTCTACGGAAAACTCTTTGAGAGCTGCAAAAACTCAAATGCTAAAAAAAGTGTCGAATGGGAACATATATTTCAGATTTTTTACACTTTTATATTAACATCAGATTCTTCCATTCATGGCATCCAGCCTGTCATCTGTATCTGTTAAGTCGTTCGAATATAGAATCGTGGTGATCAATCTTTCTTCTTAACAAGCACAATAGACGAAAGCCAAGGACCGAATATTTTTTCGATTATTTCATTGTCAATCATTTATTTTATTAGAGGCTCAGCTTTTTCTTTCAAGCAAGAAGAAATTGTCTTGGGTGGTTCTTGATTGGTGCATAATCACCTGCATTAAGGGTAGTGATTATTATTTTAGGTTGCGCCATATTTAAAAGACAGGTATTAGGCTCACGTTTATATCAGGGATTCAAAATTTTTTCGAAATAATTTCCATGCTGTTCTTCGGTAAGTTCTTTAATATTCTGGAAGATTTCTCCTAAGATACTGCGTTTAAAAAATGTCGAATAAAGGATATGATAACCATTGCCGTTTCACATCTCGCTATAACAGCGGTGACCACAGTGTTGGATTCATTGTTCAAACTAATAAAATGAACTGAGAACTGAATCTCTCTTCTCAATCACATCTTTCTGGGAAACTTGTAAAATTCGTTGCAACAAATCTGAATTGTCCAGAATTTTCAAGAACTCCTGGAATAGGAAATATCGGTCAATCTGTTATTATCGTTCTTTCTTTTGCCAATAAAAAGCATAACTTAGAGGATTGATATTCTTCTAAAAAAAAGCAATTTTTCTTTCCTCCTCTTTGTATCACTTTCTTCTGGTCGAAAGTGAAGTTAATTTTTTAAAGAAAATTCAAATCGAAAAATCATGGATCTTAGATATCACTTAAGTAGAATCTGTGTTCGAATTATTTTTATCCTTTTTTGAATATTGCATTCCTCTTCCTTTGAATCTCTTATTTTTCAGAAATAACAATTAAAAAAAATGGAGGTATGTAGATAAGTTGTTCTTTACATACTGGGCATATTGGGAACGTCTATTTCTACATTACACACAACTTTAAGAAACATTCTAAATTTCACTTTTTAGCAATCACATTAAAAGGGTAAAGAAACAATTTTACATATTGTTAATTCGAATCTGTTATATTGTTTCTTTGTATCTTAATGGCATCTCTGAACAGAGATATTTATCAGGATTAAACAGTATACTATTTCGTGCAAATTACATTTGTTCCAAATGGAAAGGTATTTTTAAATAAATTGTAAGCCAAAAAGTTAAAGCAATTTTTCATACAGCAGATATTTGGTTTAACTTATACAAAGAAAAGTACCTTTATTTTGATATTGCATGCACTAGAAAAAGACAATTTATGCACAACAAGGAGAATTTTCTTTCAAAAATCAAAATGAATCTCTTTTTCTCTTTCATTACATATTGGGTGAAATTATATTCAATATATATATATTATATATATATATATATATAGATAGATATAGATAGATAGATAGATAGATACAGAAAATATATGTACATTTTATATGTAGAAAGGGAGCATATAATGTTTCAGTTAATTTAAATTTAAAAGTTTTTAACGAAATTATCCCAGTGAATGTGTGAGTTATCTATATCTGCATTTTCAATCCATATTTTTTTTAATTAATTCATTTATTATATATTTAACTCTCTCTTTTCAGTTCCAAGAGGGAGATGAAATATCCCTGAAAAACATACAAATATTTTGGTGCGAAATCCTTGGAATGATGAAAATATCCTTCCAAAGACAAATTGTATTTCTACGTGATATCAAATTATGTTTCATCGACATGAATCAAGAATTAGAAGAATATTTTGATAAGTCCCTTTCTTTATTAACATTTTAGATCTTGCATATTTGTCAATTATCTACTTTATTATTCTCCAAGAGTATTCATTTCATAAGATTCTCGAACATTCGTCTATTTATTTATTAATCTTACTACTTGGTGAAACATTAAGTGTAGAAAAATGGTATACTATTAATATATTATTTGCAAATTTACTTATCATTTGTTCACATTGACTTATTTCTTATGGATGAAAAGGTTTTGCGGAAATGTCTTATCTTCGATATATGGAATTTAAGAATTCTTGAAAAAGAAAACTCACCACGAAAATGTATTAATTATGATATTTAATTAATATTATAATGAAATTTAAAATAATAATAGGATATGAAAAGCATTTTTATTTAATATAATTGCGATACTGGCAAAGAAATAATCCGATGAATTTTAGGGCATGTTTATTGCTTATTTTTTTAGATACATATTTTTAAATGTAAATCAACAAAAGAGAGGATAAAAAATTTCATCAAAGATTCTGAAGAATTGAACGATGAATGATTTTTAAAGCCTGGCTTTGATGAGGTATGAATTTTAAGACAAGATTGTGAAAAGACGTGAAATTTGAGTCATTTAAAATTGAGGAAATTTCCTTTTATATCACTTGGATGCGCAGTTTTAATCTACAACATGATATGCCTGACATCCTACATGTTTGTTTACTAACATGTAGTGATATGTTTGAATACAAACTTAGTGATATGTTTGAATACAAACTTAGTGATATGTTTGAATACAAACTTAGTGATATGTTTGAATACAAACTTAGTGATATGTTTGAATACAAACTTAGTGATATGTTTGAATACAAACTTAGTGATATGTTTGTTTACTAACATGTAGTGATATGTTTGAATACAAACTTAGTGATATGTTTGTTTACTAACATGTAGTGATATGTTTGTTTACTAACATGTAGTGATATGTTTGAATACTAACATTTTTCAATTTCAAATAAACTATCATGCAAGTTTCTTTCAACGTGATTTTTTTTATTATAGACACATACAACCCTTTCACTAAGAAAGCTATCAATAATGTCATAATCAGGGCTAAGTAACACAAAATTATACACATAATTTAGATTATGTATGTTAATTTCTTTTTAAAAATATATACAGAGTGAGATGGTGCTATATGTTTTTCTACACTAAGAGATCTGTATGCACTGTTAATGGTATAAAATAAAATGCCTAATTAGTAAAAAGTGAAGTTTGTGCATATTTATCAACATTATATATATATTATATATATATATTAAAGAATTAGATATCTGATGACATTAGAAAGAAACAAATATGGATATCATTAAATAATGCAGGACATAGCTTCGGGCGAGATTTTTTTTCATGATTCCATTATATCAACAAATTTTAATGTGTTACTAAATAGAGTTTTCTTAATATCAAATGTATGTAATCTATATCTCTACTTATAATAATGCTCAATGTGTGTGTGTGTGTTGGCGTTCTACAGGCCAGACCATTCAACATACAACTACCAAATTTGGCACGTGTATACCTTGGAGGCCGGGAATGTGCACCTGGGGGTTATTTTTTCGAATTTCTAATTAGAATTTTTTTTATTTAAAAATTAAGCGAAATTTTGGCGTGTTTCTGCTATAACTTCCGAAAATATTACCGCACAAAAAAGATTTTTACATGAAGTTAATGATCAAAAATTTATCTTTTAAATGATACCAATGTTTTAACTTTAAAATTAAATTTCTATTTGTAATAAATTTTTAAATAAATATTTTAACAACATTTATCAACAATTTTTTCGTACAAAATAAAAATAAAATTTAAGCTGCACGAGCACGTTTCGCATTCATTGGAAAAAATTAGCTTGTTTCAAAGTGTTGCCATCACATTGATTAAAGCTCCAATTAAAAATAAATTAAATCTTTTTGGAAATGAAATCTGCAAAAATATAATTTTCGGCACGTGACTGTAGGAAATGAAACAAATATTAAATATTATTTTTTCTAAAAAATAAATTCAAGAAAAATTATTTTATGATCTTTTACACTCTCTATATTATTAATCAAATAAATAAGTTTTATTTTAAGGCAAGTTTTGTTTAATATGAACAGAATATCCCTTCAAATCAGGGCCACACAGCTAATTTTTAAACCTTTAGTAAGACACAGATCTGCTAAAATGGCCTAAATGGAAAATGATTATATTTTATGTAAATTGATTCAATAAATGCTCTAATAAATAACGAATTTTTTATTTTACATAAAGCTTCTGCAGTGGAAATCACGATTAACAAAATGTTCTTGAAACACTAATATTTTAAATAAAAAGAGTTAATTTCCAATCAACTAAATCAATCACTTAAACTGACTGATTTATGAAAATTTGAATATCACTATTCAATAAAAAAAAGGATAATTTTAGATTTTCCATCGATCGTTTCAAAGAAAATACGCCAGTCAGCACGCAGGTTTCTCAAGATTAATTGGCCTAAGATTATGAAAATGTTGAGTTTTTCTAAATTTTTATCATTCAAATTTTCATAAATAAGTCTTAGTTGATCGTGAAAAATAGAAACATTCATTCATTTATTTATTTAAAATTTGGTGTGTCCAGAAAATATCTCAGAATATGATACCTTACAGCATTAAATTTAGACTTCATAATTTTTGAAATATATTTATAGGTCGGAACAAAATATTATTATTGATTTCATTTCAATCCTTTTGAAAGCAAAACTAAAAACTGAATTTTATGCTGAATCAGAGAAATTTTTGTTGAATTATTGTTTGAGATATTGCATAAATTATGAAAAATATTTTGTAGTTCACATGACTTAAATACAGAGCGATTCTATTTGCAATACTCATATTCAATAATAATAATAATAAATAAATAACAATAAAGATGATAAATAAAATAAAACGCTTGGTTTTATTAAAAAGTATCTTTATATTAATTGCAATTTCATCATTTCCACTTCAAATTAAAGTTGAAGTTTTACCGGAAATGACAACAAATTAGTAAAATATATATAGTAAATTGAACGAAACAATCTAAACAACAGTATAAGTTTGGTATGACTATCAAAACTTGAAGATTAAAAATGTTTTGTTTGAGAATCTATTACGAGACCAGTTACTTAAAACATTTAATTGAAAATTGTAGCGAGCGGTAATACTGGCGAGCCGGCTGGTCGCCAAAGGCGGATAGTATGTAATAAATCATTAAATACATCAAATCATAGTGAAAAATATAATATACATTTTGTTATCAATTACATTTTAAGTGGAAGTAGATTCTAGTGGATAGTCGCTTAAAATGTTTCAAAATTAATTGAATTATTTGTCAATATTCAATTGAAAGAAAATAATTAATTCTAATAAGCTCTTTCACACCATTTCGCAAAATCAAAACGTTTTTGAATTTTTCGTCAAAGACATTTCACACAGAATATTAGTCAAGAAAAATAACCTATATTAATACTTATTTATTATTCGAGAATATTACCTATTACCACTAATCATCTATTAAATTATATACCTAATTATGTTTAGGTTGGCCATTTAAAATATACTGATGCTTTAAATATGTACATGCTTTTATTTTTCGTTTGGCAGTATTTAAAAATTATGGCTTTGAATACAGATACTGTAGGGAGTTTTGAAATATTTTCTTATAGCAAAATTCCTGATTTTTGCTTTAAGAAAATATGAATAGGTGATTAATATTTTCTTAAATTAGCTTTAACTTAAGAAAATATTTTCGTCAATTGTAATATCATAACAGAATTTCCATGATAGTAAATGCCAATCTTAATATAAATGCAAGTGGTTTTCTCACACTTCTTTCAAAAAATTTTCCTTTTAACTGAACTCGGACAACTTTAATCATAAGCTGAATTATGAAATCTGATTTCAATATTTCAATAGAATGTTATCAAAGACTGAGTATAACTCTTTTTCTTGTTTTACAAATAAAAAAGAAGACAAAACTATGGCAGATAAATCCATTTAATATGCATGAGAATATATATATTTGTTTATATTGTAAATCAAATTGAAATTTATATTATATAATAAAATTCGATATGATAGAAGTGACAAAATCTATGTATTATTAATTCATCATCTTTTCATTCGAAATTAGCGAAACAAGGCAAATTTATAATAATGAAACATGATTTAATGCATTTAAGCGATAAGCGAAGGTCATAATAATTTTGCCTCATTTTCAAGCTTTATGATTTTCTTTCGGGTACTCCTTATTTCGCATTTTGATGTTGGAATTTAAAGATAAAAAATATCTATTGTGAAATCTATCTCAGTTAAGATTGTGTAAAATAAATGCAAATTATTTTGGCAATCATTAACATCTGTATCAATCTATAAATAGAATCATACTTGTATAACGATTGCCAAAATAATTTGCATTACATGGATATGAACCTTGTAGCATAACAGCATATGCTATTTAAAATAGTCACATGTTATCAAGGAATAGAAATGTGTGCTTTGAAGGCTTGACTTTAGTAATCTTAAAAAATATAGAAAAGATTTGTTTAATATATATTGGGCATTATGTATACCCAACCTTTTGAAAATATATGATCCAGAAGTTATTACAGAAAATTGTTATAAACGTGGTATACTGAAGATAATTTAAGCTTCGAAATGGAAATTATCACAATATTTGTTAAGGTTACTAAAAAAATTGACGAAATTACATTATTTTAAATTGTAAAAGGGACCACATTTTGGAGGAATTCTTATATTTTCAATCTCCTCCTCACGCTATTCGAAAAACGACGTTCAAAACTTTTCTTATTCATCTTTTGAAAATCTGAATGGATTTTTCCGAAAAGGATTTAGGAAAAGCTTTTAAACTTTTTGATTTGTTGAAACATTTTGGATATTGAAATAAGACCTGGGACTTCGAATCGCGAATAGGACACGTCTTTTTTTTATTTAAATCACAAGGAATGCAGGGTAAGACTGGTTTGTTCCGATGTCGAGCTTCTTGAATTTCCTAAAAGAAGTAAATAATCTTTTTTGTTTCCAGACACATTTAATTTATTTTGTAGAAATTTCCTTTATTGGGCACTGCGGTTTATCCTAAAATAGAAATAACATTTTCTGAATGGGATTTGGCACAGAAAACATCAGATTTAAATTTAAGCATTTTAAACTCCAGACGATTCGAGTTTTGTTCTATTGGACATTTTTGATTCGTGGTTTAGAATATTTTAAAGAATTTCTTGTAATTTTCTTTATATGCGTTAGGTCCTTGCATTTATAGGAAAAGAGATTTATCTCATAGAATTTGAAAAATACATTAAAACGTTATTTTTTCCTGGGAAATGTGAAAATAAGCACGTAAATTACTGAAGTATATAAAAAAAATTAGAAAATTTTTTAGTGTTGAAAATCGATTTTAGTTTAAAATCTTCCTTGATTTTTTAAACTATTCATTGATCTTGAATTTAAAATTACATCTTTGAATCATTTCCATGTATAAAATCTCATTTCCTGAATAAATACATTTACAGCGCATTAATGAAATATTATATTGAAGAAGGAGATATAATATACATGTTTTTTGAAAAATTACAGATTTAAAAGAATTAATTTAGCTTTATTGAAAACCTGAATATATATTTTCTTTCATACGACTCTTACATTTTTGTGTGTGTCATGTACAGTCTTTGATCAACCAATGATGTGATTAATGTCACTGAAATAAAACAATAACATCAAATAAAATTGTGCATGAAAATAAAATGATAGTAAAAATATATGATTGATTTTGTATGAGTTTCGTATTATTTTTTTTCTCAACGATGATGAGGTTCGTGTTGATTTGAAAATGGTAGAAATCGGATGATCCATCTAAAATAAAAAATATATTGAGAGAAAAGACATCGAATTAGAAAGTTTGCTAAAAGCATTGTTATTAGAATTTTTTAAAAAATGATTTTCATGATTTTTTTTAAAAACTAATTTCATATTTGATGCCGCATCAAATCACAGAAGTAATAAAATTCCCCCCAGCAAAAATTATTTTAATTATTTTGGAAAAAGTGCTTAAAATCAATGGCAATAGTTTTTTCCGACCATTATCGTTTTAAATTAATTAAAATTGTTCATGTAAATACCTAAAAAAATAGAATGTCAGAGGCCTGAATTTCAGGATGAGTTTGTTTTCTGCTTCGTTAATTTAAAAAACTTCAAAATGTAGTAACTTATGCAAGGTGTTCAAAGTAAACATTATTAGATCAACAACTGTTTTATTTAAGAGATGTCGCTTCTAATTCTGTGTTCGGTTTTTCCCTTACAAACATAAGGAACGATATTTCTGGAAAATATAACAAAAAGTCATTGAAAGCAACCCAGAATATTGAAAAAATCTTCTGACATATGGCCTATTTGTCATATGTTTTAGCTGAAAGTATAAGAAATTCCTTTTTATGTGGCACATATGCATACTTACACAAATACCTATATTTACACGTAAATATTAATCTTTTATTACATAAATATAATCAGATGCTTTTTCCCTCATAAAATGGAAATAGTTTACAAAAAACCACATCCAAGAATGTGTTCGCTCTGTATTTGGTTCATTCCCACTATGCCTTTGAAGGATTTATTTTTATAAATATTCATCCCATTTTTCAGTTATTTCATTGTTATCGGATTATTCATTTATTGGATATTTAATATACTAACTTTGATCCTCATCATCGCAATTGAGTGACTAGTGTATTAATTAGTCCATTAGTCTAATCAGGAGAAAGGTGATATCAATAGATTTCAATATGTAGCAGATTTTAGGTAGGACTAAAATTAGTATGATAGCCAGAAACGAGTTCTAGCTGAAGGTTAAAATTCGCCTCGACAGTTAATTTGCACGCTTGTGTCAGTTTCTTTAATAATTCATAACTAAGGAATTCCACTTGATATGTTTACGAATTTTTGAATTCATAACTAAGAAATTCCACTTGATATGTTTACGAATTTTTGAATAGATATTTCATTTGTTCAAATGCAATAACATCAGAGGGATTTAACAGTAACCAGATACATTCTAAGAAATCAAATATAATTCAAAATGCTTAAAAGCATCTTTAAAAGTTTGTATCAGTAATATTTTTCTAAATTTGTGCCTTTTTTTATTGTACATTATTTACATATTTTAAAGTGAAATAAAAGAATGTAGATTAAATTTAAAGTGATTTATTATGTATATGTTCATTTCATACATATTTTCATGTATTAATCTTTTATGAAAAGCATGCATATTTATGTTTCATAAAAAGAAAAAGAAAAAATAGTAATTTTTTCGAAGAATCTCGTTTAAATAGATTTCTAAAGGAGCTAAAGCATTAGCATAACAATACTATAAGGTGGAAGATCTTTTTGCATGCAAATTAGAGCCCATTATAATCTATGACAATAAGCGGATGCTCAAGTTAAACTTTTATGGGGATGGACAAATGAAGAAGAAAATATGTTACTTTTTGACGGATGATTTGTCAATTTTTCCTTCAGGCAGAAATTCCACCTGATATGATATGAATGCATATCTAAAAAATATTGCACATTTTTTGTCACAAAATGAAGTTTTTATATTTTTTTAGTGTTTCAAATTGAATGTAGAATAGCGGTGTATTTTTCAGAATTCTCGGGAATATATGCAACATTTGAGTCTGAGTTATTTTCTTGTAATTTCTAGAAACAAAGCCCCCAATGTCCTCCCATCTTTTGTCAAAAAAGTGCTTAAAATTCGGTCATTGCTTCAGCCGATGGAGGCAAATTGGAAGAATAAAAGAAATAGCATAATTTAAAGAGGAATAATTATAGAAATTAAATATTATATAATCATGCAAGAAAACAGGTAAAAAAGTAATATTTTTATCATGAAATTAGATATTTAATTGGTGATTTTTTGTAAATTCTTCATTAATTGCAGAAATACTGAAAGCATGAAATTGTATGATGTCGAATGACAGCGCCAATTAAATTAGAAATATGGAAACAATCCTGAAAATGTACCTTTTAAGTGAACTCGTAAACATACTTCTGAATCTTCATTTAAACTGCTATGCTCCTTTAATCGATTACTTAATTATTAATTAAATGATAAAAAAGAACGCTAAGGACTGATTAAATGGTGACGATCTATTTCTTGCATTAAGTACCTTTCTCACTAGGATAGGTTTAGCTTAGATAATGTTTAGTGCTTTTTTTATAAATAAAATTAATTTTTTAATTAAACAGGTGTCATATTATTGAATAATATCTAAAAAAGGATAGAAAAAATTTATTACTCTTCATTTCTTTAAAATTCCTGAATTTCTAACATTATCACATCTGAAATGTGCACTACTGTTTTGTCATGTACTGTGACATTTGGCATAAGTGTATCAAGATAATCATGCATTTCATATACATGTCTCAAGATTTGGGTTAGATATTGCGTTTGCGGCTTGTCATCCAAATTCCCTGAATATAAATTAATTAAGCTTCTGATTTTTATGATACATAAAATTATTGTGCTATAAAACACTTTGAATTGTTTATTTCTGATATACAAGCAATCCAGTTGCAGATTTATATACCATTCAGTATGACGTGATTCATTCACAGAGAAAGACCAACTATTTTGTCATGATCATAAATACATTTTAAATGTACTATATTTCAAATAATAGACCGTGTGCTATGCTCTTAGTGTGTGATGTTTATGTTTTCAGGACATTAACCCCGTTATTGTAACACCTGAAATTTTTGTTGTTTAAAATATCTATGGATCTCTAAGGGACGCATTTTTTTTGGAAATTCTTAAGGACAGGATAATCAATTTCTAAAATAAAGATAAATTTCTTCACAAAATGAAATATAATCGGCGAAAAATGCATAGAGAAAATAATGATGGCAAAATAAATGAATGAGAGAACTTGGTTTTCATTTATCTACACAACTTTTAGGTATGAAAATAAAGGATAAATAACAACTTTTGCATATATCAATGTAATAAAAATATTAAAAAATCCTAAATATACAAAATATTAAATTTTGCAGTATCGTTTTCATTTTAATTCTGATCAAATATAAAACTTAATTATCAATGCTTTTGATTACTATATTATGTATATATATAAAGCTTATTTTGGTTGAAGTAGAATGCAGGTTCGAAGACACTGAAGAGACAATTTATATTTTTAAATTAATTTTAATATCCATTCCGGGAAAGCAATTTATTTACAAGCAGGCACGGACAAGGCACGTGCACAACAGCGCGAAACATAAGCAGAAGTAAGAAAAAGAACGAAACAAATGATCACTAGTCTTATTTAACATGGGCGATTGAATACACGTGTTGACCTTTGACAAGGGCAGGATCATTTTCACTTGATACGTCGAATTAATTGCGCATTACTTTTTACACAGGTTCATACGTGGAATGGTATCAGGAAACAAGAGTATAAAAATATCATTAATCATAAAAATACCAAGAGTTAAAATATCATTATATATATATATATATATATATATATATATATATATATATATATTGCAATGGGAGAAGATAAAGCAGGTAAGAGTAAAAATATGAAGTATCAGCTAAAATTTAGTAATCAGCTAAATCCAAAAAGGATTATTTCCATTTGTATTCGCCAGCACTTATCAGAAATAAGAGAAATTGAAAGGCTTTGCCCAATATTATTTAAACTAAAACATATTAAGAATTTACTCTATGCATATTATGGAAAATCGTCCGAATATGAACGCACTTATTTGAAAGCGTTCAATTTTGGGTACAGATAATTTATGCCTATTAAATTAAATATAGTAAAATATTTTGTAAAAGTGTATACAAATATCAACATATTTTATACTGTCTCAGCTTTTGTTTTGAAGAGAACTGTTGATACCAGCGATATTTTAAGTGCTTTTGTCTTATATTATATATATAATATGAGCAATATAATCTGAATAAGCAGTTCACGCATTTGAATTGAAATTCTGCAACATTAAAAAATGAAAAATGTTCAATTCAATTTAGGTTTATTTTAGTATTCTTAGGAAAATGGATTTTTCTTAATATATCTATGGATAAATACGAATTTTGAAGCAATTTTTATCTTTCTCTTTTACTTCGTAAATATTTTACTCTGAGAAATTCTTTAGATTTCATATAAGATCAGGTACAGTAACAATTTCGCATCGTTTTGCTTTGCTTATCGCAATTGATTACGAACACTTTAAGCATATTACTTGAGAGAACTGGGATTTATGGTCTGTAAAAAATAGGTTTCAAACAAAACATTTTTACTAATAACGAAATATATATATATATATTTTAATTTCAATTATTTTCTACATTTTAATCTTTAATTTGTAATTATTATTTTAAGTTCCATAAAATACTGGAAAGGTATAACCAAATTCTCCAATAGGTATGCTAAAAGTATGATACAAATACAATTAAATAAAATTAAGATGCATAAATTTCGATCAAGAAATTTAAAATTTAAAATGAAAAAGAATTTTGGAAAATTAAGACCTACAGTCCATAGGAATTTCCTTGAATCTTTATGAAACATTACTTTAAATGAAATAATATATTATCCTCAAGACGAAATAAACAATCTGAAGTAAATTTTAATAAGTTATTTACATTATAGTGATGTGGTTTGGAATTCACAAGAATTTAAGATTTTTTTTTTTCAAAATCCTTTTTCATTTATCAGAATTGCTGTTATAAATGAAAATATTGATATTATTACAAAGAAAAATAATCAAAATTCTTAAACTTGTCTGAGAGATACATGTTTGTGAAATTTCAATATCAATAATGAAATATTACAGAATCTTGGGAAATATCTTGTGGAATGAAATGATACACTAGCTCTAAAAGGAAAAAAATGTGCTTATGAAGACTAAGCACTTTAAAATGCATGGAATTCCTTGAAATTCTTATGAAAGGAGTTTATTTTTAAGTATTTAATCTGAGTGCTTTTTGAAACATGTCTCCCAGTTGCAAATATAGTTATAAGTATTTTCACTGAAGGAGGTATTAATAGATACTTGTGAGCCAATCATCTTGAGACTACTTTTATTTTTAATTTACATTAAAATTCTGAGGACTTTAGGATTGCAGTTTTGTTATTGATGATAGTAAGTCAATAATAAATATGAAGGTTAAAAAAAGTGAATGAACATATTTGTTGAAAATTCTCTACTTCTAAGTAGTTAAAAGAAATATAAGTAGCGTAAGATATCAATCCATATTTCTCCTCAAACTACTTATAAACTTAGCTAACATTCCATAAATTTTATTTTTATTCTTGATTTAATGCTTATTATCTACAGAAATTAATGCATTATAGAATTATTTTTAGTAAATTTTTTATTTGAAAAAGAAACGCCCAAAGATAGAAAATAAAAATACATTTCTTCAAAAAAAAAAAAAAAAAAAAAAACTACATTCTCAAAAGTAAGAACTTTTTACTGTATTCCAGGAAATTTTAAACTGAAAAAGAAAAAATGAAAGATAAAATGTAAACAATTACATATTTATTTTGTACAGCTCTCTTGCTCTATAAGAAGGTTTTTTTTTTTTTTTTTTTTTTTTTTAATAATTGTTGACTTCCAAAAAGAAAATTTCTGTCTCGAATTTTTGAATGCACATCTTTAAAAAAAATCATCATAAAATCATTTAAATCTTTAAACACATCTAAAAAAATCCAAAGAATACTACGTTTTTCTGAATAAAATAGCAACACAAATTTTTCTTAGAAAATTGAAATATATTTTTAGAGTGTGAAAAAATAATCTTGGAATAATCAAATTAAGAAATTATAAATACTTTAGTTTACTGTTATTATAAAATCCTTTCTCATGCATCAACTTTCTTGTAAAATAACTACAAAATTACATATAATTGTTTTGACGTTATGTTGATTTCTCTATGCCCCCCCCCCTATCTCTCGTTTCTTAAAGGAAACAGCCAAGCGAAGCATTCTATATTGATAATGATAAAAATATGCTTTAAAGTTGTACAGACGAGTTCTTTGTTTGTGACGCCTTAATTTCATGCCTTATTTTGTATTTTAAATGTGCCATTGCTTTTCAAAAAAATCAGAAGAGGGTTTTTCTCTTCCTTTACAGATTAAGAAATTTAGATCCTCAGTTTTATAAGTTGAGAAGTACATTATTTTTTTTTCTTTAGATTTAATATCTGGAGTCTGAAAAGGTGGTTCTTTTTTAAGCTGGATATATTTTATTTTCCAAACAATAACAATGTTAAAATTATGAGCTTATACTTTGAACAAATGGTTTGTTTCTATATTTTTTGTTTGAATTAATGCTTAAGCTTGAATCATAAAATTGATTTAATAAATTTAGAATAGCATTTTCATTATATTTCATATTCCAGAAAGAAATTAAAAATATATTCAACTGGGTAGATAAGTTTTGCTATCTGAAAACCAATATGTCTGAAAATTCAAATTAATTATACCCAATGTTACGAAATGGAATATACCCCCAATTTTTTTTAATTATTCTGTTAACAGTATAATTAATTTTATTTAGAAAATTTATCTAACAATTAAAATACATTTATCAGAAATATTATCTAATTTCTTTTTTTACTAGATATCATACTTCATGCTGTTATAATAATAAATAAAAAAATCTGCACATTTTGGAAGAAAAAGTTTTTTAAATAAAAATACTTCAATTGATAGCAAATAGTTCTGAAAAAAAGTTATGCTTAATAGAATTCAATAAAAAATATTGTTGATTTCATTAACTTATGTCCCCAAGGAAATGTATCGTAAAAGGTTACATATTTATTTCTGTTCTAAAACCCAGATAGAACTTTCTAAATCCCCCCAAAAGTGATTTTTAACATGCATCAAATGTACTCAAATAAATCTTGTCTAGACATTAAGAACAAAATAAAACAATTAAAATGACTTTATATGAAAAGAAATACAGAGATTTAATTTGGATAAGAGTATTCTTTGATGTTAATATTTTTATTACCTCCTTCTATTTATTTCCAAAATAATATTTGGCTATTTCCAATCGTGACACCTTAGTTGAAACATAATAACTCAAACAGCCATAATATCTATAAACAAAAAAATAAATCCGACATTATTATTTTTTTATATTTAAGAAGAGTTATAGTAATTTGTAGATTATATTTTTTATTGTAAAATTTTAATAGAGTTTTTAAATTTAGTGTTGAATTTCAGATGGAAATGAATTAATTAAAATTTTTTTTTTAAATGCACCGAAATTCAAAGCATAATTTTAATTTATTCTTCAAATTATTTTGAGGATAAATTTACTGAAATTATTTTCGTAGGCATTTTGAATTTTAAAATTAATACGATGTAAATATTATTTTCCAGTACCTCATTAATTCGACCTACATAATACTTATCTTAAAAGAAAAATAAATGTTACTTCTACATTAATAATCCTTCTCCTGAAAAAGATTTAAATTTATGTATTAGAGAATGCTAGATAAAATTTAAAAAAATCAAGATATTTTCATTTCTATTTAAACATAATTTAACTATATAATTCAGAAAAATAGTAAAACATTTTATTTTTGAATACACGACTTTCAGCAAATTTCAAATAATGCTATTAAAAAAATTTAGTTTCTTATCTCATCAATAATCATCTATATACGTCTTACTAACTATTTCATCACTTCATTAATTCAAATGTTTGCTTAAATAAATTATAAAAAAATGTCAAATAATGTATGTTTTATTAAGTCTATAGTAATAAATAATGTATTATTTAAGGCTAAAGTGATAAATAATGTATTATTTATTACTTCTGGTAATAATCTCAAAATCTTCTCATAAAAGTAAAACTTAGACAGAGAATATAGAAAGCACTCATCATTCCAATTTTTAATTTCATCCATACAGTTATGATACGAAATGATGTTAAATATTAGATTTCTTATTCTTGTGTTCTTGCCTATATTTACAGACATTTGCATACATTTTGCAATAAAATTTTTATAACGCAATAATATTTTTTAATGCAATAATAATTTTTTTAACATTTTTTCTGTAATAAATATATTATTTGTAAAATAAATGCATATACATTATGATTAAAATTCTATGTTGATTTGCGAGGAAAAGGAAGTAATGTAATAATCTATAATGTAAGAAAAAATTTTATTTTGGAAAAAACCCGGTACTATTGGAATTGCATTGCCAAAAATATTTCATTGAAGCAATTCAAAGATTAAAACTTTGCGTCCTATAAATGTAATGAAATTACCCCAAATCATTGAAATTACAATATCGGCAAATGTTGTTACACTGATGATTAAAATGCTTTCCAATCTCAGTTGCCAACAACCTGCCTCGAGTATAATAATACATTTCGATGAATCCATTCTCATTATGAACATATGCTAATTATGTTTACCAGATGCTGTGGCATTGGTCGGGACAAATTATTCAGCATATCAAAGAATCACGCGAAATTTCAATCAGAGCAATGCAGCGATTACATCATGTTGACAGGGATGTGTAGGCAACGATAGATATTATCATCAAAGTTGCAATAGTCAGAAGAATGATTGCCATATGGTTATCTTAGCAAACATTCCATCTAGTTTCAAATGGCAAAAGTTGCTTTCAGTACAATCATATTTTCTAACTCCTCAAATAGGTTTGATTGATATTCTAAACTGATACGGCCTGGTTTCTGTTAAAATTTACAGAAATAAATGTAAAAAAAGGAATTTTGATTGGTGTTTCTAGAATATCTGAAAGGTCATTGTTATCTTAAAGAATACCAGAAGTTATGAGCAACATAATGGATAATAATTTTATAAACCACAAACTAATGAAATAAATCACTTAGAATTTGATGAAATCGCATTCCCAAATTTTTAAATTAATCAATTTTTATAAAATTTTAGTCTATTTCATTTACTTAAATAATTTTATTTTAATATGTTACCATATTAAACAATATAAATGTTCTAAAATAACTTTGTCTTCATTCAGTTTATACTTATAGGTAAAATGAAAATAAATTAAAAAATCCTATTTCATTATAGGATATTCTGAATAAAAAATATTTATATAATTTTTTCTTTTAGAATTTATTATTATTGGAATTAGTCTATCAGAGTTAAATGACTAATTTAATTAAATTACTATTTCTTACCAGTGTCACATCCAGGCTGTGAATTTGATAAAAACTATTTTAAAAGTTATTTCCAATAATAAATTCTAAAAGAAAAAAATAAAGCTATTAGAATTTAACAATAAAATACTGAAAGAAGAAAATAATTCAATTAAGAAACTTCTTTCTATATTAAATTCTTTTAAACTTCGATATAAATAGAGCAAACAATATCCTGGAATTAAAGAATATTCCAATATTTTGCTGCAAGTTCTTTTGCTTAGATGAGCTCAAACTTTTTTTTTTCATTATTAGGAATAAAAAAAAATCTTACATGAAGATATTTTCTTGTTGACCTCTTTTCAAATTTTATTTTGATAAAAAATAGATCATCTTAGCGAAAATTCAGAAGAAAAAAAATATACTTTAAGAAAGTTATTGGACCATGAATAATATATATGGCGTTATTATTATTATTTTTTTCATTTCTTATAAATTTCGTAAAAGCATAAAATCGATTTCAAACGGAAAAAAATTGAAATTTTCTATAATTCTAAATCTAAACTCTAATCTGTATCTGTATTTTAATGAAATAAAACTATATATTTTTTTAATGAAATTGTTGTTTCGTGGTTTATGAAATGGAATCAATGCATCGTACTGATTGAGATAGAAGATATATTAATAATGAAAATTATGATTTTTACCAATAAATCTGAGTAAGGAATGTATTTACAGAAATTGTAGTATAATGCAATATTTGTCGAGAAACAGTGTTGGCAAATTCGCTAGCTAGATTTCTTTATTCATGACTTCCTGAATATCAACTTTTCAATTTCTCACAAGAAGTAAAGAAAGTGTATTATAATTTACAAAAAAATTCAAACTCAAGATACTGATAAATCATATTTCGGACATCCGTGAGTTCCAAAAACACATTTTAGTTTCTATTTGTTCAATCGGTGAACACGGTAGCTGAAAATACTTTGAGCTTGCTCTCTGCCTGAAATTGCGTAACCTTTATAACAAATTCATAAATGTCTATCAGATGTTGAATGAAATTCATTCAAAGCAAGTCGAACTGGCTGTTTGTTCATACTCAAGAAAACTTGATAATTGTAAAATACACATGGCTAGATAAATAAAATTTGGTACATTCATATCAAATTTTGAACCAAAGTGTCATTTTTTTGTCAAAAGTTTGACCGTCTGTTGTCTCGCATAAATTTAAACGTAATAATTCATTTAGGTAATGACTCAAATCAATGAAATTCGGTATGTAAAATCAGTTGCAGTTCCGCATGAAGTTTAGATTACAATCGGTCAAAAAAAGCCGTTCAAAACACGTATTTGTACAATATATTCAGTGAAAAATATTAGTCTCAAAAAAGATTTATATTTCGTAATCACTGTCTAACAAGGTTGCAACCCAATGTCCATAGTTTTTTTTTTAAGGTGGTCATTATTGGAAAGTATGCAAGAATATTTCAGGGAGAATATCCCTCCGACTAATAATTATGTGCAACTGAAAATGTCGCATTTTTCTCGAAATATCTGTTAAGCATGATTGATCTCTGAGCTACTAGGGCTAATTTTGAATTTTCTGTGGAATCAATTGAATATGGTTTGAAAACTCATATCTGACTTAAAGACACTTTCGGAAAGTGTACATTAAAAGAGCAAACGGATCTCTCAAAATGTCACAACAATAATTAAAATAATTTCCTCTTTATTAAGATGTATATTTTGTTTCATACTATTATGATTCTTTTATATAAAATTAATTTTATGTTATGTAAATTATTTGCTAAAATCAGCGCTACTTTTTATACATTTTTCTTCTATTAACATGATGATCTCTGAAAATGCAATCTCTGCAATTGTAATATTATAATTAGAAGAAAACTGAAAATGTTTTTGAAACATTGTGTAAAAAAATTGTGATGTTTTAAAGCCCGCTGTCTAATTATAATCTTCTAAATCATTGAAGAGCTTATTCATGCTTGCCCTAATGGAAATTATTTTTTAATTTTACAGAAAAATAATAAGATATGAAGTTGATCTCTACATACATAACGCGAACATCACTTACTAACTTACACACAAAGCATCGCAACACATTCACGAGCCTAAATCGCTTCCATGCATTTTGGATTCAACAATGCATCACGAGTGTAATAATTCGTTATTCTGCACGAGTTAAATATACAATTCCAATAACACAAAGTACGCAAGCACGTTGAAGATACATATCGACAAAAATCTTTTTCAGCTGCATGAGATATTTTTTGTACAGTTTACGATTTTATTGGATCTAAAAATGATCTCCATTTTTCTTCATCATGAGCAGTGCTTTTGCAAAACAAGAGGAATATACATTTAAAAAATACTGCAATAAAAAACAATTTACTTACAATAAACTATGCACAATTTTTCTTATAATTGGGCAAAACAAACTTTATTACTTCATAATTTATTTAAAACCCTATATTTACTTATTTTGTATGTGAAACGTTTTCTTTTTGAAGTTCCTCCGCACACACTTTACATCTCCTGTTTCATGCCTAAGTATCCGACGGTAATCACTAGCACGTTGACGCACCCTTTTCCTAGATATCTTCTTTCGATATCATGAACATCCTGAAGAAATCTTGAACCATTCCCCCCCCTACAGTCTTAAGTTGTTGGTAAACAATCAACATGGGAATACAGAAAATGAAATTTAAATTCGTCTTGCAACTTTGAGTTTCATGTGCTGTCAATATATATTGTACAATTATTTTGTAAAGAAAGTATTTAGTGTATAAAACATGTACTACATCCTTAAAAAGAGTCCGGATTTATTTTTCTTTATCAACCTCTTCCCTCTTTTCAAAAACAATGGAGAAAAACTTCTGTATGTCGGAATCAGTAAAAACCCTCTCCTTATACATGACTTTTGACCGGTTTCGGAACTTGGAACACATATATATTTAGTATAGAGTAGTATCTTTAAGAAATTTAATAAAAGTGTTTTATAAGCCCTAATTTTAAAGGAACCGGAGGAAATATAACAGGTGGAACTAAGATTATATTAATGGTACATTTTTGCTGGTACACAGGTGTTCATTTTTCATTAATTCTGGAATCCTTTCCGGTTATATATGTTACATTCAGCTTAACATTTGCAAATGTTTTCTAATATCATTATTTGAATATAATTTAATTTTATGGCCCATTTTATGGCACTTTAGTAGCAAGCAATGCTCCTCTTTGCTAAATTACTTCAACTAATGGATGAAAAGGGTTATGTGGATCGGTTTGAAAGAGCTTTAATCGATCATCTCAATGTGATAATAGCAGTGATTGTGCCAAATATACTTATAGCAATCTGTGAAAATAAAAACAATCAAATATTTGCATCAATTATAATGGAGCATTAGTGCGTTTAGAAAATGAGTGTGCTACTTTAATTTTAAATAATTTAATGGTTTCTTATTTCAAATACTACGTTCGAAGGCCTTCAAAACGATTTAGTAGCCATTCCGACCTTTCGGAAATATTGCTGCATATAAATAAAGATAATGATAATGATGCAATTGCCATTTTGTTATTATCAGTTTCCGCTTCTGTTATCTAAGATGCAATGCATTCTAATGACATCTATCAACTTTATAGAAGAACGAAGATACAATATTCAGTCAAATAAAATAATTTTGATTGAAAATTTGATGGCATCTTACATACTAAAAGGCCAAAGACAAAATGCTTTTTCTGCGTAAGATTACAGAAAATCATTCGCTCAGAATAATATTTAGAACTATCAATTGGCGAATTCAAAATGAATACTACGTATATTATAATGATTCAACAAAATGCCAATGATAAGGGAAAACTGATTGCATAACGTATAATCCGGCAAAGAGAAGAATTAGCATTTAAATGTCCAAGGGGAAGAATTATGACATCCATTACCTAATTCCAATACATCTGTTCTATATAAAAAGTACAATCTTTTTATCGGTTGAACAAATTTCCCTCCATTGTGCCCACCTTCGAATGCCATCTTTTTACCCATCACAATTGAGGGGCTTAGTTAGAATGAGGCATGAAGAGCACTCGTCCTGATACAATCATCAGAGAGCAAAAAATGCATTTAAAAAATGTTAGGTATTTTATTTTTTTTTTCATCTATGATCTATGACAAGTGGAAGTATTATAATATATGAAAAATTTGACTTAAAGATTTTAATGGATATATACATTTAATATAATCTTTAGTGCAAACAAAACATTTTTGGAATTTTCTGTTAACCTGATGTTATGATATCTTAAGAACGCACTAGAAGAATGGAATTTGGTATGTAATCATGATATCAAAACTGTATGATTCTTTGAAATTGCAGGATAAATCAAAAACTTGTTTGTCGGTTTCTCCGTATACATGTCAATATGCTAGATGCAAATAATTAGAAAATTGAAATTTCACATCTAGTCTTATATCCAAAATTAGAGAAGTTCCCAGTTAGTCTTTTAACCAAATTTTAAGCTCCCCATTTGTTTCTAGAGAACCAAATGCGACGCAGTGTATGAACCATTTGATGTTCCGAGAAAGTCGCGGGAAAATATTAAGTCTCTTTCTTTTCTTAATTTCATTTCTTGAGTTTATCAGATCAAATGAACAAGTTGCCTTAAATTTCTTCGATTTAGTTTTTGAACATCACTGAGCAAGATTAAGATAGGCAAGCACAAAGACGGACCAGCATGTGTTTTATTTTTATAAAGTTTACAGTTTATTTGTAAGTAAACTGATGTGACGTGTTATCCACTCTGTTTCAGTAGTATCGGCACTTTACACCATCTTTAACATGAATGACTTTTGCCATAAAATATCATGAAAATAAAATAAGGGCCATTAGCAACATGAGATAGATTCGATCGGGAAAGCTTTACTTGCTGGCCATAAACTTTACTTATTGCATTTACTTACTTATTGTTATAAATTCATATACATATAAATTTCATATAAATTATTTTTCGCTATGATAAATTCTCAAGATATAGGATTATTTATCACTTCTAGGATTTCCTTTATATCCGAAAGCTCATTAATTGAAAGCTATTTCCGAAAGATTAAAGAAAGACAACCTTCTAATTCTTTAAAAAAATGCATAATATATAAATTCTGAATAATGAATTCCTTGAATGGAATCGTCATTTTTTTTAAATGCTAGAATTAGTCAAGGTACTTAGTGACCATTAGTTTTCTGTTTTATATCAAATGAAATGAGAATTTAAAATAAAGATATATGCCCAGCTGTATTAAAAATTCCTTAAATTACTTAATCCCCATTACAGTACGTAAATGTTCAAGCTTCATTAATTCTAGAACCCCTTCAGGTGAATACTCATAATTTAATATTTAACTAATTATTTCGAATTAACTCATTACTCCGAACTGAATATTAGTTGGATATACTTTAATTTTATGGCTTATTTTATTAACACTTTAGTATCAAACAATGCTATTCTTTGTTGAATCTGATGGATTCAAATGGTTATCAGGATCGTTTTGAAAGATCTTTAGTCAGGCATTTCAATGTGATAATGTCAGTGATTGTATCAAACATAATATGAATAAAATTTTTAAATAAAAACAATCATCATTTACGTCAGCCAAAACTAATCATTAGTAATTTTCGAAAATGCTTGTGTTACTTTAATTTTAAAATAAATCAACAATTTCTTCAATTTTTCAAACATCAAGTCTGCTTACTTTTGAAACGATTTAGAATGCCTTCAGATTTTTTTTTTTTTAAATTAGCAACTTAAATTAGATTCACATAAGGATAATTTACTAGCTGGCCATAAGGTTTACTTATAACGATATATTAATCAAAAATGCTGAATTTATTTTTATTTTTTTCTTATGATATCATACCATATGAGAACAGGAAACATAGAAAATTGTATCCTTCTTTTCACTGGAGTTAATCCTATTTTTGGCATCTCCCCATGTTATTTGAAGCCCATATGCATTTTCACACTAAATCGACTCTCATATTTGAAGAGGGTACGCTCCTATTGTTGATTCAACATGTTTGACAATCGAATGAGACTCTCCAATCTATCGACTCTCTACGCCGATGAACACGTATCAAGAGCGTGTATCTTTAGGAGCGGTGATAGAATAGGCCAATTTAACCGATACGCCTGATCAAAATGACTTACGATGCTTGATTCTAGTTTCCCACACATCAACTGAGAAATTATCCTGAGAGTAGTAATCACTATTTATTTATATAGTCTAAACGCTAATTATATCTTTCTTTAGATAATTTGTTTTATTAGACAATAATCTACATATTTTCTATGTATTTCTATACTATTTCTGACGGTTAGACATTTTTACTGCTCACTGATCATTCTAACTTGTATAAATTTATTGGGATTATTTTCTTCTTGCCTTCTTATATTTAAAACTAATTTAAAAATTACAACAAAGATATTTAATATACCGTTTATGTAGGCTAGACGAAAATATTCTTCGTTGTCACTCTTTCTAAAGTTTAACATTTTTGCTGCTTATTATTCTTTTTAATTCATATAAATTTATCGAGATTATTTTCTTCTAGCGTCCTTATATTTGATATTATTTTCAATGCTGCAACGAACAACTTTAAAACGTTGATCATTTTTGTTTAGTAGGATGCGCTTACGTCGGTAACTGAAAGAAGAATTGTCAAATGATGATATTCTAAAATTTTTAAATAAAATACTGGAATTCGTTTTTCATTTCAAATTAGTTGCTCTTAGTCAATTTATTAAATTTTCGTGGTTATATATTTTTAAGTGATAAACACAATTTATGGAAGATATTTTTATAATTAAAATTGTTTTTTATCAATAATATATCACGTATCAATATATTCGTCATAATACTCTTTTAAAAATTAATGTCTATAATTTAAATCGCATTATCACTTAAGCTGCATTAAATGTAAATAATGTATAAGAGTTTCCACAAAAATATACATTAAAACAATTATGATTCCTTCTTTAATGCATCGCTGAAGATTATTTTAAAGCAAAACACACTATGTCTTTTAGAAACCATTATTCATGGCTTTAAATAGTAAGAAATATCTGCGCCATTTTGTTAAGGTGATCTAAAAAAATGAAGGTCATACACACAGACACACACATATTATATATATATATATATCTTGAAGGTTAAAGTAGAAAAATGAAAAATTCATCTCAAGTATAATATTTTAGCTCTAATTTATAAATACTGTCCGAACATAGTTTATGTTACCCTGGAGCTATTTTTACTTAAACAAGCATTTTCAGCTTTTCCGAAAATTCTCCTATATCATTTTTTTACCCAGACATCTTGGATTATTTTTGCGTGATATAAATAGTCTACTATCATAAACTGTAAGAAAATCAGGACGCTATATATTTATTTACCCAAAGATTTTATGTTCGCATCGTAACTTTAGAAATATTTGTCAGCCATGGGAGACATGTATTTGATTTGAATATGAATTTAGAAAACATTATTTTTAGATGAGATTATTTACTATCCAAGAAGGTTCAAAATTTTGCAAGGAGAGAAACTGATGATATGCAATTTCAGTTTGAAAATGCATCATAGCTATAGAGAAAAATACAGAGAAGAATTTAATTTTGATTTTTAAAAAAAAGGAAGTTTCCTTTTATAACACACACAAAAAAAATTATGATTATTGGTATTTAATATACAAATCAAAAGTTTATGGATTATGCAGACACTCAAAATTATTTATTGGCTCTTTTTGAGAACATCGGAAAATTTTATGCCAACTCACGTGAAAAATCTACTTTTTAGAAATTCCATAGACGAATTAACAGATCACGGATTAAACTATCTAATCAAGCATCCAAACAATTTAAAACAACAAACACTCAGTGTGGCAATTCAGTCAAGAAATTGTTTTCAAAAATCGTACAAATACTTGTCCTGAATCTATTATTTTTATTGATTCTTGCGCGAGTCTTGAGACAATTTTTTCGTGATTAATCTCAGGCATTCTGTTAATGCATGAGTACGCAAAATCAAATATGTTATTTGGGCACCGTTTATCCGAACGACTAATCCAAAATGTTGATATAGAATTACAATTGCATTCACAAAATCACAAACCACATTTCATTTATCTAAATCTTGTTTTTCAATTACTGCGACTAAAAGTATTGACCGAAAGACGAACAAATTTAAACCGATTTGGCTCAAAACACGCCAAAATCTACATTTTGATGCTAAAACTATGAATTAAGTTTTACTTATTTTAGTTATAAAACTTATAAATTACCCCTTTTTTATGCATACAAATGCACAGACCGACATACATTGAGCCTCTTGTTTGACTTTATTCTATTTATTATATTTCAACACGTATCTACATTTTAAACACTAAATTCCATGTTAAGTGTTATTTGGAAAATTGTATTCGCCAAGATTATTCAAAATGTTTCGAACTTATTACATACGTGTTTAAAAATGAAAAGCAATCCTACACGATTTATTTTGTTTGAAATCCATTTCAAATATTTTATTAAAATAAAGACAAAAATAGCAGGACAATAAAATTTTTTATCATTAACAACCTAAAATTTGCAATATTTATGATATTTAAAATATTCGTCATGCAATAATATTTTCGAAAGTTATTTAATTTTTCACTTAATTATTTTTCATACTAAATTTTTAAAAACTTCTTTTTTAGGAAATACCTATAACCGAAGAAGTAGATTCATATTAAATTTAGTGGCTCAAGGTCAATCCGTCTTTCTTGAAAAGAACGTCAAAAACGCTTTAATCTCGCATCATGAATCAAAGAATTTACAGAAAATATGCCAGTCTGTTATTATAATATTATTATTATTATTATTGTTTATCATTATGTTAATATTATTATTACATTATTATTTATTATTATTATTATTATATTAAGAAAATGGTATTATATGTTTTTATTATTATTTATTATTATGTTTTTATTAGCCGAATTTTCAAAGTTTCTTATTGATTTTGGAATTCGCTATCGTAATACTGATAACTTCATTGTAAAAGGTTTTCTTTTTTTTATTTTGCCTCATATATTTGATTTTTCTAGTGAAATTTCAATTTTGGCTAGTAAAAGATAAACTCCACAGAATTCAATATAGGGAGTCATGGCGTTTTAGGTCCGATTTTGATCTATGTTTATTTGATCCAGACAATTCTGATGTCCTGTGAAACAATTCAGCTTTTTCCCTGCAGTCCAAACACAAGGTCCATATTTTCCAACAAGGCAATACATCATGCAAATGAGCAAAATGAATTTCTATTCTTACTTAGATCATTATTAGTCTCTTAGACATTTAAAAAGTAATTTAACAAATAAATATAATCAAGAAATAGAAATGCGTATTTTGTCGAAATGAAGAACTTTTAAATTCTACTTTCAAATTTCAGTATCTTTTTTGGATATAAATCTTAACATATTTTTTAAAAATTTTATTATTACATATAAAACTCATATCATTATGAAACAGTTATTTGTGTAAGAATATTAGAGATTTTATCACTAATGAATTTAATTTAGCATTGCATGCAAAAATGTATTTTTCCCTTTTCTTTACGTATTTCTTTATGTTTAATGAAATACCAACATTTTTTTAAAAATTTTATACAAAGGGTTAAATACTCGAAATTCCAGGAACTGTCAGTCGTATTTTTTTAGAAACAATTAATTACAATGAGGGTAAATAGAACAAAAATTCTTCTTCAAATTATCTCTGAGCAAAGAATGTAAAGATGCCCTTTTAACCACAGACGGAAATAATTAATTAAGAAACTTTGTTGTTGATGCGAAAATTGATTTGTGCAAAGGTTTATTTTTTCTTATTTTCTATAATGTAATATTTTGTTCTTCTCTATGTCGTCTGGTGGAAGTCTGGGAAAATCGAGTTGATGGAAAAACGTGCACATTAAACTTGCTAGAAGAATGAAACAAGATTTTTCCAGCTAAAAAAAAGTAGTTTGCGTAGTCGGATTCATTTTCCAGCCGTTATTTATTCAGCACAAGATCCAGTTTGGTAGTCTTTATTTTTCTAATATTCTATTCAATTCAGTATCAAATAATATGGAATCTGAAAATTGTCTATGCTAAGTTAGACGCCTAAGACAGTCTTTTTTTTTTTTTTTTTTTTTTTTTTTTTGCAAATTCACGACTGGAAAGGTAATCTTATTTAGAAAAAAAAATAATTTTAATGTTTTTTTATATTTTGGCATTAGACTCACGTTCGTAGGAAATTAAAAGTAGTTGATTTCATCGTGTTTAACTTTTTATGTTGAGGAGCTAAAAAAACTGAAGACAGAATGTTTTATGAATCAAATAACTGTCTCATTGGACATCTAAAAAAACTTAAAGGAAAAAAAATGTTTTGCATATTATTTTCTAATTAAGAATTTTAATCTCATTAATTTGCTGAGATCTTGTAATAAAGTAAAATTTGTAATTTAAATGCATTTTATAATTTAACAGCTAGAAGATATTAAGAAAATGGTATTTTTGTTTCAAACAGACTTCTAAAAAAGTGAACAAAATGTGAAGCTGTAACATTTTAAAGCGATTAATATTTTATTAAATGATAGATACAGATGAATAAAACGGCTTTACAATAAAATAGTATCGACATGCTGTCGAATGATAGCTTATTAAGAACATGTTATTGATAGAATTTAGTAATATGGCTGTAAATCGGTAAAATTTTCGAATCTCGATCGAAGAAAAAAGTCACAAATCTTATGCTCATCAATGTATATATGTAAACATATTTTAAATTATGCATGGCCGAAAAATTGGAACTTCTAGAATATTCATTTCGATTTATTTCCTCCTGAGAGACATAATATGTACAGATAAAATGTGGTAAGACATGCAATCAGTCTACATCGCGATACAAGAGCAGATGAGATAGAAGATTTTCTTTTCAATGATTTTACTATAGATTTTGAGAGGCATTTCTTTGATACCAGTCGATTTAGAAAAGGGAATAATAGGTATCTTTAAAAGAATGCTGTAAGCATTAGGTATTTTCATCCTTTCACTCGGAGCGAGAGAAACTATTAAATCAGCAATTTTACAAAGCGTGCACAGAATTAATTAAATAAAAATTCTTAAACTTGATCAGGAAATCAAAGACCATTTTAGAAAAAAGTTAGGATTCACTAAATTAACCTAAAAGTTAGGAATTAATTAAGATTTAAATTAGGTTATATACATTATTGCCGATGTGAACAATTGATCGATTATTATTAAGAATAATAGAGTAATTGTATTAGTAAGGATAACGAATGCGTTACACTTCATTCTTAAATCTAAATTTATATTTCACGAATGAAAGTTTTCAGGATATATACTAAAAGTTATATATATTATTAACAAAAAATGTACGCCTTATCAGCATACTAATTTTCAACATTCTGTCTTTACCAAAAACATTTTATATTCATATTGAGAATTTCATTCTATTAGAAATCACTTATTACAAATTCTTGTTTTATCATATCATCGTATATTAATATAAATTTTCTACAAATCTAAAGGACATAAATTTAAAATCAGCGGCCCTTCCAAAATAGCATTCAAGTTTATAATTGTCAATTTAGCTTTTGAAAATTTAGATTCATTTACGCTTCTTTAAAGATCGGCTTCAAAGGTGAAGAAAAACGCAGTATCTGATTTACAACTAATAAGTGCGATACAAAATTGTTTAACGTAGATTTATTTAATGAATTATTAAACATTATTAAAATTTAATGTGAAATCTATAGATTTTCGAAAGCGACTATTTCTTTAAAAATAATACTATTATTTTGATCAACATTTTATCAAAACTTACATAATAAATATATAATACAACTATTTATGAAATAAATCAGAAAATGTCATCAATTTTCACAATCCTTTACTTATTCTATACAACTTCCCTATAAGTCAAGAATTAACAACAAAAATAAATAATTACAACAATATAATAATTTAAATAAATTAATTTAAACAGCTTCGACAGCTGTTCAAATTAGTTTTTCCCTTTAAAATTATCCATTTAATATAAATAATTAACGCCACTTTTTCACGGACATATTAAACTACTGTAAAATTTAATAAGGAGACAATGGATTTACTTTTCAAACGATAAGAAATTTAATTACTTCAATTATTCCTACTTATATTATTGAAGTAGAGTTTTATGAATCAGTATGCTAGAAAGACATTTTGAAAAAAAATTACAAGAGGTATTTTAAAAAATATTCTAATTTTTTCAAGGCTGCGACAACGAAGAGGAGTAATTAAATTTTGTCGAACATTAATTGAAAAATGCAGACTCATGGAACAAGCAGTGTAAAAGCGTTAAAAGACACAAAACGTATATATATATATATATATATATATATATATATATATATATATATATATATATATAATGTAGTACAAAGCGGCTTGCAGAGTAATTAGAAAATGATAGTGCCAATATTATAATGAAATTTTCTAATTATAACTCGAGTATTAAATAGAGTGCATACATCTTTTTTAATTCTTCCTTGCTCAGGCGGTGATCTTTCATCAAATATTTATGCATTTATTGAAAGATTATTTTATCGTAAAATCCCAAGCGATTATGTACGCATATTGCATGTCTACTAAACAGCTGCAACGAATTCAACCAATTATGTATTCTTATTAAAGACAAACGAAAAAATACTGAAGTTGAGCAATTTTCTAGTTATAACATTGGATCAGATTATGCTAATTTTTTTTAATTATTTTAAAATTCAAATTCAAAATTTTATAACTCCAGTGATAATTATTCCAATTCCGTGCAGAGTTTTCTCTAGATTTTAGTTTTTCAAAATTTCATACAAGTTTCAATAGATACAGTTAATTTTCAATCAAAAATAACTTTTACATAAATTCCATAGTAAGGTTCCATAACCAGACATTGAACTAATCTGAATTTAAGTTTTGATATTTATGTTTTATTACATAAAAGTAATTTTGCAATGTTCTGTTTATTGTAAAAGATAATTTGTCAATATTTGTAAAATTATCTTTTGTTATTAAAGATCAAGAACACAAACTGTAAAACCACTGACAGAACATGTAAGCAGATTTATGAAAAACAATTAAAAGAAAAGTTTGAAATCTGAAAATTAACAATTTATACAGGAAAAAACAATTGATTCGGTTCGCTTATATGAAGACAAATAGCTATCGGCAACTGAATCATTTGGTTCAATTGTTATTTTTAATTTAATACCAAATATTTTAGACGATAAAATAATTATGTGTATCCTGTTATATGTTATGAAGTATTATAAAACGATTATTTGTTAATATTTGTAAAATTATTTTTTGTTATTAAAGAGCAAGTATACAAACGGAAAACCGTTGCCAGAATAGATAAGGAAATTTATGATTCAAAATTAAAATAAACGGTTGGAATAAAACAATTAAAAATTTATCTAAGGGATATTTATCTATGCGTTTCATTGATATGAAGACAGTTATCTATCGGCAATCTGGTTCAATTGATATTTTCACATTAATTAACAAGCATTTCAGACAATAGAATGTTTATGCGATTTTATTAGAAAATACTTTTTACATCAAAAATTGTAGGTTGAAAGTATTTCAGTTCTAATTAGTTTTAAATGAAACTGAAAGGAAATACTTTATAGAACTTCTCAATATGGCATTACATTTTGTTTTATTAATCAATTTATATTTTCACTTAATAATTGTTAAAAAATAGTATTAATCACTTTATAATGCATCTATTTTTATTTATAGAAAATCATATTCAATGGGTCAAATTCAAATCGTATCAAACATGAACAATTTTCAAATGATACAAAATGAAATGCGCTTTAATTTAACATTATAAAAGAACTGTTTTTCTAAAGTATATATTTAACAATCGTTGTCATTTCATGAATATTACAAATATTCTGTAAAATGGAAAGGTAAATTTTAGATAAATATTTATTTTAAAAATCATTTAATGTGATAAATCAAAAATATTTCATATTTCTCACTCGTAAATAATTATTTTCTGAAATAGATATTACTAAGGAAACGTTCACCATCTTTTCTCGATATTACAATTTTATCCAATTCACTTGACATCTTTCAACTACTGAATTCAGAATTGTTCTCAAATATCTGAGATACAAACTTTATATGAGTGAAAATAGGAAATTTATCTTTTATTTATACTTATATATAATCACAAGTCAGCAAGGTGCAGAGAAATAGCAACTTTATTATGTACATATATTTTAGAATTTTTTTTGAAGTCTATAGAGCTAAAAATGTGGGTTTTGTTTCGATACAATTCGGTTTAACAAAAGAATGGCTTCATTCTGATTTATTTCAAAAGAATAAAAATTATAAACAGTTGGCTTTTATTACATGAGTTTTGAGATTTCGCGTTAATTAATATCATTTTAAATGTTAATAACTTCAACCGATTTATGATTATTTTTTTCTTCACAATGACATTCCGTTTAAATTAAATCCATTTCCACATATAATTCGAATGAATATACAATAATTAAACACAAAAAATACGAATAACACTTAAAAGAACAAAGCAAATTTGCATTTAAAATATATGATGAATGGTTTTCCTCCTAATGCGTAATATTCCGGTAAATAATCTCAAATTTTAACAAATCACATGGGCAAGAACTAAATGTTCCCGAGTTCAAAAAAAATTAGAAAATGTTTAAAAAGCTTTTAATTAAGTAAATTATTTATAACAAATTTATTTGCTTCAAGTAAATTATTTTCTCTTTTATGTGTATAATTGACGCATTTCATAAAATTATAAATTCAAGTAAATAATGTCCTTCATTTTATAAATGTTTAATATGCTTGATAAATTATCTTAATAATTAATATTTTTGGTGCTGATTAATTAATATTTATTAAATTAATGTATTTTAATTACCTATTCCATAAAATTTCAGTAAAAAAATATAAGTTGACTACTGTTTTACTCATTACCTTGGAAATTATAGATTGATAAATAAATAAATGTAAATATTATGAAAAAACAATTTTATCTTGTGTAAAAAAACAATTACTTTATTTCCTGTAATACTTTATTGGTCCTTTATTATGAACTAGAAAGGAAATTCCTTGAAAATCGAGATTTCCATCGCAGTTTTTCTAAAATTCTGAAATTACATTCTCTCGTGACACTTCAAAACTAAAATTATCCTCACGCTATTACAATATCAATATCCCATAAACACGAATGTTGAAGATATATGTAGTAGATAATATATTTTTATTCCATTACTATAATTTCTTTTTTTTATTTCAGTGTTAATTTCTTCTCAAAATATACACACAGTGTATCTTTAAAATGTAAAGAAATTGATTGTATAACTGAAATCAAATTTTCGAAGTAAGCATCGTGGGCGTGAAATGTCGGAAAAGGATAAAAAAAAAAACAACATTCCAAGTATTTAGTTTTCAGTTAATATTAGCATTGTTTAAAACGATTATCGAAAATAATAATTTATTTGCTGTTTCAGTTTAAAATCGTCTTCTGAAAGAATAAACTGCGTGAGGTAGTTAAGAAATCCGCACGCTAAGTGTTGCAATGTAAATAATTAAACTTTCCATAACATAGAGACAAATGGAGCTATGCATTGCCACATTTCACTGTGTCCCTCTTTTTATTGTTAAATCGCTGAATAAAATTTATTTTTAAATTATTTTTTCAAGAGGTACTAAATACCATAAATGCGAATAGTGGAATTTTATCAGAGTGTTCACGATACAGTTTAAAAAGTAGCTACAAATATAACATTCATTATTCGACTGTCTCGAAGTTTGATTATTTGCATGATAATGATTCAAATAATGTAAACATTCCTAAAATCAATAAATGATATTTTCCTTTTAAGTTCGAAGTTTCATCACCATAATTTAAAATTCCATTGTTATATCTCACGGGAAAACAAATAAAATCATAATTGGTTTGATACAAATTTTGAAATATAGACCTCTTTCAGGGTTATACATTTCAAACCATATTTAAAAATTTGTTTTAAACGAAAAAAAATACTAAAAGGATCAAGGTGAAATACATCAATGAATTACAAGTACTGATTGAAAAACATTGACAGTCCTGCTCTTCGGTTATTCTATTTGATTTCAATGCTTCCGACATCTTTTAGGTCTGTTTGCCACTTTAACTTCTGGACACCAAAGCAAAACAAATGAAATTACTTAATTTCTTATTTAGAAGGATATGTAAATAATAAATCGAAAACATGAAAAATTAAATTCATTTGAGTCGACAAAAAGCATTTGCCATCCTTTGTAAAACATAAATGGCCACAAACAAATTCAAGCGTTTGAAAAATGAGATGATAAAGTTGTAAAAACGAATGTTGCTTCTACGACAAAAGGATATTCGTTTTTCTTTCTTGTTAAGATTGCATAAGTAGAGCAGGTATTCATTCTAAAGGTCATATCAAAAGGGCGATTATGGTTAGAGTTCCGTTAGTAATATCCATTTATGTCCAGAAGCTGCGCTGATGCAAGATTTTCGTCTTTGTGCACTGCTTTCAGTTGGCTTGAAAATGTAAGCAATAGTGGCGGAAAATTGCTTACGACGGAAATTCAACCACCCGTGTATAATTTAGACAGAAAATAGTTCTCCAAGAAAAAAAGAGCGATAGTTAAACATCAAATAGAACTATTGTTTGGGTTTATCAGACTGTAAAGTCATATGCTTACTTTTAGGGTCCCGTTTGCCCACGCACTCGTAAAAAAAATGTGATAATTGTCTGATAAGGTTTTCAGAAAAATGGAGGAAAGCAGATGCCAACAATTTTTCGATTCGATAGATTGGAAGTTTTATCTAAATTATATTCTTAATACAAGGATGCATTTTTCTTCTTCCAATTGTACACATAATGCTTTTTAATTCATTAAACCAGATAATACATTGATCTATGTAATCTTATAATTAAGATTATATTATCTTTAATTATCGTTTTGGAATGAAATATAATTTATCAGATATAATACATTTTGACTTTGACTTACTTTTATCTTTGCACTTTTCTTCCTAAGAGAATCTTAGATAACCTTTAACTGGGGAGGTGAAAATGTAGGATTTACCTGGGGAGGTGCGGTATACGATATCGCATTTTCTTTACACTCAAATTAAATTTTCTTAATTAATTAAATTTTTTCTTGATATATAATTATTTTCTAGAATTTTTTCAAAATGTATTATCACTGAAAATGTAATTTCGTTTGAACATACATTTTCTTCTCAAACTGCATGTTGAAACAAATAATATTCTTGAAAAAACATTTCACTTTTTAAATCATATTTATTCTTTTAATATTCAAAAGGTATATAGAAAGCAATATAATTGGAAATTCAATATTTATATAAATAATACAGGAATTGACAATGGGAAAAATTAATCCATTTTTTTTTATTGGCATCATTTTCTACGAGATTCTTTCGAAGGCAATATGAGCTTACAGTTTAAGTACTAGTATAAAATTCATCCTATAAATTCTGTCGATATTTCTCGTGGTATTTTATTATAGTTTAATTTATTTTTTCAAAATGCATTATAGCTTGAAAAATTAACTATATATAAACATACATATCAGAATCAGTCGAATGTGAACTTTCACAAAAATCTTTTGTACAATTATCCTCATCACTAAAATCATGTTTTGCTTCATGAGGGGGATCATTAGGGTGGACGATATTTCGAGGACCATGTTTTAGAGCTCTTTGTTAAGTATTGTATAATGCTGGAACATTAAAAGGAAGATGCGGTCTCACAGACGTCGCTCAAAGAAATAGCTGAAATATCCACTGAAACTGGTTGAAAAAGGGCACGTGTAGTGAAGGTCACGAAACAATAAGCTACAGGATCAATCTATTCGATTAAGCTTAAAATAGAATAGGGGTGACCGAAAGTTCATTATTAGCGGCTTGACATATCGCACCTCCCCTGTTAAATATTAAACATTATATAGAGGCCAAAAACTGCCAACTGAGTTTTAGTATATGCGACTTGAGATGTTAAGAATGTGCGACTAAGACTAAGTTCCTTTTAATTCTTGATAAGAATTACTCCACAGCTTAATATGTGCGAGATGACTGAGTGAAAGAGACAAAAGAGTTCAGAGAAAGTTCTGCTAATACAGAATCCAAGCACAGATAAATCAAATATCATTGAAATGAAATATTTCCTTGAAAAGTGATTATAAAGTATCTCAAAATATATTTCAGAATGGAACAGTCAAAGACATTTGTCAAAGACTTTCTTAGTCAAAGACATTTGTTAAAATTTAGTGATTTATATCTGAGGAAAACGAGGTGACAGTTTTCCTTTTAGTAACTTCTCCGATATCAGTGTCAACTGAAGCAAACAAATATCAGTATTATTTAAAAAATTTACTAGGATCAAAGAACAATTCAAAGGATATTTACCACTCTTTGAATTAAATCTAAAAAAAAAAAGGAATAATTTGTCGTTAATGATTCCAGAATCTTGTTATCTTAATTTTACATGTTATCTCAATATATATACATAAATATGTTTATGTCTATAATTTATGACTAAGTGGTTAATAAATTTAAAGACATTTTTTTCAACACTATTTTAATAATTTACTAAAAAAGTATTTATTTAATTTTTTGTTTGCTTTCTATACGAAATGTTCATATAAAAATGTACGAAACGTCATAAAAACCCAACCGGCATTGCACATGACGCAAGGAGAAGCAGGCAGTTGTGCGATCCGAATACTGTACTATGTTTGAAGATATCATGGACGAAATCCTTGAGCATGAAACCTTTAACAGTGACTGTGAAACGCTCAGTAGCATACGCAAGTTCATCAAGATCAAAAGGTCTGCGGAATAATTCTAATCCACGATAACGCTCATGCATCCCCCATTTCCAAGTGTAAGCAGCTTGATCATCCATCCTAGAGCCCAGGCATGTCACCCTGCGACTTCCATCTGTGAGATTCGCTAAAAATATCTCAAAGTGAACAGCTGCAACTCGGTCCCAAAATTGAAGGGCACAACGGAGAACTAAGTCACATGAAAAGGGAATCCTTAGCCTAATGTAACAATAGAATAATTATGCTTGGGCCTCTGGAGATTACTTGATCGATTATAACCACAGTATTGTTTCGTACCTTTTCATTTGAACACACTTTACACATTGTAAACAGGAATTTATAATTCATCATTATGATTATAATTACCCTTTACTCAAATTATTTATCGGGTTGTGGAATTTCAATGAATATCATTTTTTAATTTATTGATTAATCAAACATTCACTCTAAATTTAATTTTTTGATTAATTAATAATTCACTCTAAATTTAATTTATTGAGTAATTAGTAATTCACTCTAGATTTAATGTGTTGATTAATTAATAATATTCTATTTTAATATTAAAATTGAATATTATCAAGGATTACACATTACTACAAGAAAGTTGAAAACTCTAGCATATCAAAAAGTGAATTAAAAATCGATTTAAAAACTAAATATTTACGAGGATGAAACAAAGTATGCTACACAAAGAAAAGATGCTAAAAATAACCCTTAATCTCAAAATATTACCCATTATATAAAAACTTATTCCAAACATTGGTGTCATTTAACAGTTTGTAATGAAATATGCATTGAAAAACAACTTTTAAAAGAAAATTTCGTAATTCGATAAAATCATCAGAATGAAAATCTTCAACAGAATCTTTTATCATGTTGTCTGCCATTTCACAAATGTTTCATTGTATTTTAATGATTTAAGATATCCTGAAAAATAAGTATTATTAAATTCCTATTATGTTTCACGGATGTACAGCCGCTTGAATGTAAACAATGTTAGACGGTTGAAAGATTTATTACATAAAGAAGAAAATGCGTGAAATAAACATGTTTACTGTAAGAAATCGGAATCTTAGGCAATTAGCCTTGATTTTTTTTAAGACATTCTTTCCTCCACATTACTGTTGTTTACAGTTGGGAAAATACATCATTTATCACTTTTATCTTGTTTTATGTATATTTGAGAACATAATTTCTTCCTCAAAGAGTTTTATTTAATTAGACTTGTTTAATTAAATACATTTTAATTAATTCTTAACGTTAGACTTTTGAAATTGATTTCAAACTCAATTCCTGTTATTCTAGACTTTTGAAATGGATTTCAAACTCAATTCCTGATATTCTAGACTTTTGAAATAGATTTTAAGCTCAATTCTTGATATTCTAGACTTTGAGAAATTTCGTAAACGTGTACATAATCAATGAAAATAACCGTTTTAATACTTTTTGAACATAATTATAAATTAATCGATTAATTAAATTACATCAACATTTCATATTTAAGGAGATACTCGGTTGCGAATTTCATAAAAAAATGACTTAAACAATGCACATATTATATAATGAATTATAAATTGAAAAATTTGAAATTAAAATTTATTCAAAGGAAAATATATTAATTCGTGCATTAATGAAATCACATACCCTATTTTATTAAATTTATTTCCAATCTTTAACATCTGAATTTCAATTAAAAAGTTGAAATCATGATAAAAATATGAAATTATAACTATGAGATGGCATGTAGAATAATAATGTCATTGGTTAGCGCACTAATGTTTTCTCAAAATAATTATTATTTAATTTGGTTATATTGATAATAATAGAAAATTCATTAACATGTTTGATTTATTTATATTACGAAAATACCACATTATTTAAAGTTCCTCTTGGGCGATTGGAGAAGATTTATCTATTTTTCATTCGAGGAAAGGATTAAATTTTGACTTTAAAATAAATTTAGAAGAGTTAAACTTTTACTATGCATGTTTTAAAGATAAATAACAAGTGAAATTGGTTTCAAAATTCTATCAGGATTTTTGAAAATATTTTGGTTTCTGAGACTTCCAGATTTTTCATGATTTGAAAAAATGAACAATTTATCTAATTAGGTTTAATTTCGTTTCATTAAATAATGCCATTCATGGTACTTAAATTAATAGGAATAGAATTAATTTAGTTTTAGGAAGGAATCGATTTGCGCCTACATATAAGTTACAGTATATTAGTTGAAACATTTTCGATAAATAACACATTTTGCTCCCTGATTATATTTTAAAATAGTTTATTTGGATATAATTAAGAAAATAAATCAACTAAACAGTATTAGAACAGTTATGGATGCATTAAAAAGTTATTTTTTATTTCAATTTACAAATAAAATTTTTAATCAAATAAATTTAATGTATAATTAGTTTTAGTTTAGTTTAGTTGTATTAACGTCCCGTTTTTTAAGCAACACTAGGGCTAGTTTGGGACGGACGTCATTATTTTGAACCGCTGTCAGATGACGAGGACGACACCTGAACTGACATACCACTCTAAACAACACAAAAATATAATAGAATCACCTTTATTTTGACCCACAATTTCAAATTTTAATTTACGATTTGCTCTCGATTTTCTGAAACATCAAGGACATCATGATATTTTTCATGTTGAATATGATCCACACACGTATTCTTATTCAATTATTTTACTATCATAGATCCGAAATCAGTTCAGTTTTGTGATGTAGATACTTTATGATTTAAAATTTTAATTTAAAACAAATATATTTTTTTAAATATTGGGAAAACTATGAATGGAAATGTTAGCAGCAACTGTTCCGTGAAATTTAATTTTCTTTCACTTTACATCACAGACAAGTCTGGTATCTCCATATATTGTTAACAATGTGATATTTAATTGAATTATATGTATAAAATTTTAATTCAATTCATCGTTATATAATTCTGATCATATTAGCTCTACTATTAAAACTATTAAAAAGAATCAATTTAAAAAAAAAAACTTTATTGGCTAACGTAATAAGAAAATAATTGATTGAGTTTAGATTTTTTTATTCTGAAAATGAAATTGTATTCAAAATAGAGTTAGAAATTCTTACTGCAATAATTGTAATGTAAGTTGACTGCTGAGAATACCTTAAGGTCAAAGAAAAATTTCACCATTTGTTATTTTCTGTTTGAGTTGAGTTATTAATCTCAGCTATTTGTCGCAGTTTTTCTCGTTGCCAGATTTATCTGACAAAAGACTAGGATAAATGGAGACCATAAAGTGAAAGTCTAACTTATTATTGTCTTAATACACATACCAGCAATTAACGTAATACTGAACTTTCTTTTTGAAAGGAATGCATATTATACAGTTAAATCTATTGTATTGTGGCTTAACAACCGTTTCATCACCGAATTATTTTTAAAGAAGTTTATTGAAGACAAAGCCCGTTATTTTCAAGAGTTAAATCCTTTTAAAAAATGCCTATGTTTTCTATACAGAATAATATTCAAACTTATAATGAGAAGTATGAAGTAAATATAGGTATAATACGAATTTTGTATGTTAATTGAATATTGTAGTCTGAAACTAAATGCAGTTTTCATTATTTCCATGTTTTTTTCCCCCGCAAATTAGTTATAATTGCGAATAGTTTTGTACACTCAGCTCCAACAATTATGCTCTTCGTTTCCTATCGTGCAATGGATAATATGGAAAATATTCAGCTAAAGCTAACCTATACTATAAATTCTCCATGCAATATTTCACTTTTAAAACATTGGCACACACATTAAACCTGAAATTTGAAAAATTAAACGACGGTAACTTAAAAAAAATGTCATATATATTGTTTCAATGCAATTGATTATCTGTAATATATGAGTAGATATAATATATATACCAATAAAACCGATATAAATTTTGTTCCCATTTCTGTGTTTTTAATGAATACTAATTTTTACATATTCTATCCACACGAATCTTCGTATCGAAATTGGTCTTACTTGAGCATCGAGCGGCCAATTAAAGATTTTTTTTCATTAAATGCAGAAACTCTGTTATTAACCAGTTCTTGAAATACGCAATAGATGATGACGATTCAGATATCTCCGTTAAATTTCTGCTAAGATATCGGTTTCACGTTATTCGTTAATTTCCATATCAGTTGGAAGCTTTATGTCTTCAATTATAAAGATAGTTCAGCAGAAAATTTCTTTATATACGGTTTATTACAAATATGCAACAAAACAATTCATTCTTCTTGTCCTATTTATGTTACAAACATCTAATTACACAACATAATTTCATCCGCATGCCATTATGCATCCTTAAGTGTTTGATGGTTTGTTCTGATACTAATGATAAAACAGAAAATTTAACCCTTAACTGGGGAGGTGAGCTATCTCAGACCACTGATAACGGACATTCTGTCATTCCCTATTCTATTTTTAGATCAATCGAATGGATTATCTCTGAACTTCTTGTTTCGTGACCTTCACTACACGTGCCTTTTATCAACCGGTTTCAGCTGGGGCTTTCTATAAATATTTCAGCTATTTCTTTGCGCGATGTCTGTAAGACCGCATCTCTCTTTTAGTGTACCATAATTATACAAAGCTTGGCAGATGGCTCTAAAACTGGATCCTATAGATCATCATTATGAATCAGAGCTCTATAGACTGTTAAATGAAAGGATTTTAGTATTGAGTATAATTGAAAATTTTTTTCAGTGAAAGTTCGTATTCGGCTGATTCTGATATGTATGTTCAAATATAATTAATTTTTCTAATGATAATGTATTTAGAAATATTCCAAAATACATTAATATGCCAAGAAAAACCTCTACGGCTGATTTTTATACTAGTACTTAACTTGTATGTTTGAAATGCCCTCGAAAACTATGCTATAAATAATCACAAGTTTCTGCGGCGAAATAATGCCCGGAAAAAATAATTAATTTTACCCATTGTCTTTTTTTTTATTTTGCATGTAATTATTTAAATTTTCATTACATTTCTTTCTATATACCTTTGCATACTGGAAAAATAAATATGATTTAAAAATTTTAAAAAGTAATATGTTTTTTTCAAGAATATCATTAGTTGCAACAAACAAGAAAATGCGGTCTCTTAGACCGTGCCTCCACACTTAAATCGTAAGTTTTCACTTCCCCAGTTAAGGGTTGATAAATGTAAGGGAAGTAAACTACGCATCAAACATATCTTGGGACGTTTGTAAAAAATGTTCGAAATAATTTTTGGTATGATACATAAAATAATGGCCGAACTTTCTTTCTTCATTTTAAAAGAAGATTTCAGCTTTTCATATTCCAGGAGTTTGATATACCTGAACCCGATAAATTTTATTTATCGTTATTTCTAGTTTTATAGTTTTAAGGATATGACTTTGTTAGTGGAATTAGGATATGTTGAATTGCTCAGGATATTAGCAGCATATTTTAACACAGAAAATGCGATATTATGTTGCATTTTAAAGATGCAATTCTCGTCATTTCATAATGGCTCAAAGTAGCAGCTATCATCCAGATATATTCTCATTAACTTAGCAGCAGTTCAAAGTAGGAAGTCATTTCGTAATTTCAAGCTCCAGTTATTTAAGTACCGCTTAGTAGAATTCCTTGTACAATGTGCAAAAGTGTTGGGTATAAAATATTGCATGCCGTTTATAATTTCGGAATGAATTTGTCCCCATTTTAAATACTCTAATCGGTATTTTCTTTTCATTTGCGCTATTTAACTGCTTCAAAACCACATATCAGAAGAACATTATCATATATCTCATTAATCGAATAAAAAAAACAATCAGTCACATTTCCTATCTTCGAAAATACTGATTTTTAATTGCATTGGATTAAATAATTTACCTGCATGAAATCTGCAATAATATATGTTATCGAAAGAAATCTGATTTTATAAGCAAGGGCATACCGCTAAAATCGTGATATAATAGGTAATATATAAACTGTTTAAGATAGACATATACTTTTATTCTAAAATTGCTGTGAATGATGCGATGAATTATATTTTATATGTTGTTTGAGTCAATAAATCTAGTTCTAAAAAATATCTATATCTAAATATTTAAACAATTTTATCATTTTATTAAATATCTTAAATAGAACATCTTTAATAATGCGACTGATAATAACCGAGTTATGAATTTTTGAAATATTACAAGTTCAGACGATTTGAAATCAATTCATTGGATAAATACATGGAATACATTTTTGTGAGTGTTCTAAGTTAGAGAAAAAAAAGAAAGGAAGTTAGAGTGGACTTTTGGTTCCTCAAAAGACCGAACAATTTAAGATCAAACCAAAAGCATGCTTTAGCGTGAATCTTTTGATGAACATTATGCATGTTAATGATTTGAATGATTTATCAGAAGAATACTTCTTTAGTAATATATATAAGTTTCCAAATTTTTGCAATGTAGCTTAAAAAATTAAAACGATTGAATAATGCGAATGCCACATGATTTTTTTTTTTTTTGTTAAATTCCATTCATTCTCAGAAAATTGGCAAAATAATTGTTTTTAATACATTTCATACACTTGAAACGTTCTATAGTTAATCAGAAAATGCATTTACATGATTTTATTTCAATAATCATATAAATGACATTTTGTTGTATGTATTTTTATTTCGATATTCCTCGTTTCAGGTTTATCAGCTTATATCATCAGCTTGCAATTTATTGAAATGATCTTTAGTATTGAACTTCCAAAAAAATCATGTATTTAATATTAATTTTTTTGAACACGATTAATAATTACTCAGTGAATATGAAAACTATAAACACCATCTAGAAAAGAAATATACCATATCTTTGAAATGTTCTGTTAATCAGGTGTGATTCATGTGAATCACAACTGATCAAAGGAAAAAGCACGAAATAGAAGCAATATGATTCTTTATTTTCACTAATTTTCCCATAACGGACATTGGTTGATCTGCTTCAACTAAAATAAAAACTGAATGTGATATAATTTAATTTTCTCGTGCTTCCAAATAGTTTTATTTTTCCTTTTTCATTCTTTCTCTTTTTAAGAGAGAAAGAATAAAAATAATCGGTCGGTTTTCTTTAATTTGTAATTAAGGCTTTTATTTGTAACAAGGCTTTTATTTGTGATTAAGCCTTGAAGAAAGATTAGTTATATTAAGCCTAAAGTTATATTACGCCTTGAAGAAAGATTAGAAACAAAATGGATATGGAGAAGAAATCAGGTTTTATTGCACATATATTTTGTACATATAATTTGCACATATAATGCTTTTGATACACAACATACAAATGTTTCAGAAGTTTCAGATGATTTTCAACGATAAATTCAAGAACAAATGTGGAAATTAGAAAATGTGCTGCTGAATATTAACCACGGTTCTGTATTAATATGAAATAATTATTTCATTTATTAATGATCAAGATAAGAGCATTATTTCTAAAGACTACTCTGTTATCATCAGAACCTTGAATATCATTCAACGTATATATTTGCTAATGTTATCAATGCTGCCATTCAGATACATATATCCTTAAGTCATTGTATTTAATTGCCACTTAAGTTTAAGGTATTATTATTTGAATATTTCACTGAAATTAAACTAGATAGAAATGCATCAAAACAGCATTTATATTTTATGCCTTTCGAAGGGGCATTATTTGAAAATGGTTTAGAATTGAAAAAAAGCTATAAAATAAAAAAGTGCGAAAAAAAATGCGAGATTACCTCAAAGTTGGAAATAGAGAAATGATATATCAATGCCTACTGGGAAGTGACCTACATTTTATAGCGAAGTATATTATTTCAGATCGACTTTTCGATTTTGGTGCAAAATATATGATCCATATTTATTCTCGTTGCTTTTTCTTATCTTGCTATAAATCTCTTATTTTGACAATATTGTTTTTGCTTTTATTTGTTAGAGCAGGATTGGTAAAAAAGAAATATTTAAAAAATGAAAATTTTTCTGGTACTTTGATTACATAAATTTGTTTTGAACCTTAAATATTATTCGAAATATTATTTTTTTAGAAATGGATGATCAGAATTATGGTGCAAAGTAATCCATTTTTACATAAATAAAATGATAAAACTGCATAATATTCGTCCCTAAATGTAAAAAGAAAAAAAACCCAGATCTTATTCCAATAAATGTTTGATTTAAAAAATTGAAACTCTTTTTGAGGTGAGGCCAAGTTTATTTTATGAAATGTATGTAATAGCAAAAGTGACATCAATGATAAGAAGACATTTTTTATTTATAGATATTTAAGCTAGCCATTGATTTAAATGCACAAAACATGAGATATGTGTCGGATTCTTAAAACTATGCATAAAGTTTAAAGGAATAGGAGTCCACTGCATATTCCCGTAGAACCAACTTCAATCCCGAAATTGTAAACTAAAGATATTTGAGAAATTTATTTCATCAAGTGGTATTTGAAATCTATTTTAGAGAATCTGACGTGCTATTTGTCTATAGGTCTTACTTCACAACATTGAAAAATCTGCTGACATCGACTTATGAATTGTATTTGACAGAAATTGTATTCTTATATATTGACGAAGATGGGTTTTTGAATAACATTTCGGCTGTTATCTGGGATTTAACTTTTTAGAGCCGATGTCTAAAATTCCCTTCTTAAGTTTTCTTTAGATTTCGCTCACCGCTATATGTTGAAAGACAGAATCTGTAAGACTTTCCGTAATTCTGGCGAAACGGCTCAACCCTGTTCTTATTTTTCATGGCACAATCCGTTTTCTATTTTTGTCTTATAGTCTCTAGGAGAAAGAGCTCCTAAAAACATGTCTCTTAGAATTTTAACAGGTCATATTTTGCGGTATTTCTCAAAGAAGATTATGGGTACAAACTGGTGAGAGAGTTTGAAATATTTTTTTGACTAATAGGAAATAGATTTTTATGTCAGAAAGTTTGGATGTTTCTCAACATTCTTTTTTTATAGGCTGTATTGATATCAGGTTTTTTATTTAATTTATGTAAGCAAAGATCAACTATATATATAAAGTATGAAAAAAATGATCATTTTCTGCTTAAATTATCTAACATTATATGTGTTAAAATAGTTTGATAATTCTGATAATTCTTTTCTTTTGTATTTGTAATAAATTGCGTGAAACTGGAATTGAATATATTCTGATATTATATTCATGTTAATTTGGTAATCTTATATAAAAGTAAATAGTTTTTTTTTATATATAAATGTATATTTTGCAGTTATTTTAATATTTTTTAATCTAAAAAAATTACAATTATATAGCTATAAACTATGTTAAAACAACACTCTGTTCTATGCCTCACATATTCTTTCTATTATTAAATTAAGAATCCAAAAAGAAATCCTAAAAGCAAAACATTAAATCCAAAATAAAGTTTCAAACATTCCCATTCAACAAAATAAATTTTATATACGGTATTAAAAACGAACTTAGAATATTTTTCAGATAACTAATTTATAATCTACAACAAATCTTTTAATTACCATGAAAGCAAAAAACAAAATCAGCATAAAACATCAAAAAATGAACATTCACTTCCATTAAAATATATGGCAGAATAATCAAATAATTATTCGATGGAACGAAAATACATAAAAATATAAAACAAGGATAGCATTTCCATTTAAAATATCGAAAAGATTCTAATGGTTTTTAAATTATTAATATAAGTGATTCAAAACAAAAAAAGCAACTTAAAATGAATTTTCTGGGTTAAAGCTGCACGACATTTTTCAATCATCATTAAAAATATTGACTGCAATTTGAAAATCCATTAATATTTGCATAACATGAAAAAACATAAGAATGGTTTTAAAGTGCTCAAAACTTTAACAGCATTGTGTAATCATTATTTTAAGAAGAAAATTTCATTCTTAAGTCTTTTCATTCTTAAGTCTAAAATAATTCAAATAACCAATCCATCTTGTTAAAAGTATTCTATAGGTTTTTATGCCATTTATGAATATTGCGAAAATTTGGAATTATAATAATTAAGTTATGAGTGTTTGAAGGAAATGTTTTTGAATTAGGGGTTAGAACAAATGAATTTTATTTCATCTCTTTCTTATTTCTTTATTCATATTTTTTACTTAAAAGGGTATTATTTAAAATAATTCATTAAGATTATATGCTGCATTAAGTAGCATAAATAATTATGTCGAAGCATTATTATACTGAATCTCAGGAATTATTTTCCAAGGGGTATTATTTAATTGGTAAGAAATAATAATAAGTATTGACTATATGTGAATTTCTGAATGAACTTTTAAAAAGAATCTATCCATTATTTTCATTAAATTTAAATGGTTTAGACGCCATTTAAGAAAAATTTCTTTATTCGAATAATTAGAATTTATTTAATTCGAATTAATTAAGTCCCAATTCAGTCTCTACCCAAAGAGAGAAGCTTTATTTAAAGTCGTATTTTATAGAAAAAACAATTTTTATTCATAGCTTGATATTTCATGAAAAATTTATTCATGGAAAGAAGAAATTAATGAACGACATGTTCCATTATTAGTAATTTTCTATTAATTAGATTTTTATGCATAGACTGTTCATATAATATAATTAATGATAAGTCATATCTAAAAAATGTATCATTATAATTGAATCAAAATAAAAATTTAAATTAATTAAAATTTAAATATCGATTAAAATCAGATTATACATTTTCGAATCAATTGTTGCAACATTCTGTTTTAATTTCAAAAAATACAAAAATAATCTATGATTAAGTAAAAAGTCAAACAGTTGCATTAGCACCAAAATCGAAAACAACAATTTTCTGAATATTTTAGCATTATTTTTCAGTTAATTGGATTTAATTCTGAATGTTATTACTATTATTGTTTATCATAAAACTTATCTTAGATCATTCTAAAAAATAGAATGATCTAAGATTGTTTATGCACGACTTAAGCCTTATGTCCAAAGAATGAATAAAATAAACATTGAAATAGATATAAATAATTTTTAGATTATCAGATAATCAAGAAAATTAATAGCCATTACAAATATTTAAGAAAAAACTTGAGCTAATAGAAACTATCATGAAATCATGTAGGGATATATTAATTAGTTATTTTGTTTACTATACTGTTAAATTTATCTGCTTAAGTATTTCAAAAATTAAACAAAATGAAATCTACGACAATACGGTAGAAAATAGTATCATTCATCTATGTCAATTATCATGATTGAACTGGAACAGTAAACGATGAAAAATCATCCATTTTCTTTTATTTTTTAGCTACTTCTTTGAGAAACCCATTCAGAAATTTTTTACACAACTCCACCAAAATAGTTCTTTTGATGATCATTTGAAAAAATAACATACAAGAAAAGATCGCTGGGTAGGATTTCAATGAAAGGCGGTTAGAAAAGCTAGAAGTAGTCTTATCTGCTTAGCGCAGATAGCACCGATTTAGGATCACAAATATATGGGAAAGAGTTCTAATCATTGATGAAACATGATTCCACCTACAATGATCAAAGAATAACGATTAAATCTTTTGCTACAGTCCCTTTAAATCTCTTTTAACGTCCTAGGGAAAAGGCTATTTTGTCAGAAATTTAATTTTGCAAGGAATCATCGATAGATACACGAACATTTAGATATTTCTCAGATAGTGGATGCTGTCTAATATGATGGTTAATACCTTTGGACCCTTTGTTGGTCTTTTAAAGTAACAGATGATCCAATTGTATTTTTATTATGTCTTTAGCGCCTTTGTTCATACATGACACGAATTTTTTTGAAAAGCGTGGACATTCAAAAGGGGGATCCGTGCAAACTATAAACTTTTTATACTACCATCATCTGACTTATCTTTTTCATCCCTAAAGTTGGAGAGATTTTTGTATTATTGTCATAGAGCCTATTTCCTTCTTCCCTAAAATTCGGGAGATTTTTGTATTATTGTCATAGAGCCTATTTCCTTCTTCCCTAAAATTCGGGAGATTTTTGTATTATTGTCATAGAGCCTATTTCCTTCTTCCCTAAAATTCGGGAGATTTTTGTATTATTGTCATAGAGCCTATTTCCTTCTTCCCTAAAATTCGGGAGATTTTTGTATTATTGTCATAGAGCCAATCTCCTTCTTCCCTAAAATTCGAGAACGTTTTTTATTATTGTCATAGAGCTTTCCCTCTTCTTTGAATCATCCAGAGTCAGAAAAGTAATTAAAAAAATATTATCGATCAGTCATAGTTTATTGCATTATTAGTTTAAGAATTCATTCTTAGATGAAGCAAATGTATATTATTAGACAAAGGTTCTGTCAAAACACGTTATTAACAACACTTAATCAATCAATCAACACATTAATCAAAATATGTCATCCAGTTTGATTAAATTTATTATCCTTGTTTATAATATTTTATCAAGTACAATTTTACAACAGTAATAATGTATATATTGTTTTATCTAAATATGAAAGGAAGATATCTAGTCAATGAAAAATACTATGGCATGCACATGAAAGTATCTTCGAAGTATTTTATCGCCTTGGAGCTATTCCCCAAGCCTATTAATATTTTCGAAAATAATGAAACCTTTCTTATATAGAATTTTTATCTCAAAACATCGCAAACTTTGTATATTTAACCAGCTTAAAGTCTGCAACATTTTCTTGTCTTGGATAAAAATAGACTTCGTTGAGAAATATAGATAGGAGTTCATAAATTTGTTTTTACAATCGATCGATAAATTTGTGTAGTGTATGTATTAGTTTTTCAGTCTGGTATATATTCCATATTTGATTTTTGTAAAATTTATAATCTACTGAAATAAATTTAAAAAGTGATAAAATTTGATTATTTATAAATTATATGTAGAAAAAACAAGCATACAAATTTCTAAGTTAGAAATTAAGGAGGATAACAATTTTTTGACATAATTTGGCACTATTTTAATTAATTTGGCATCATTCGGATTTTGTTCCAAAAGTCAACACATTTTCTCTGGAAAGTTTCAAATTTATCGTAATTTTTAATAAATTTTATCCTTGAGAATGTACTCATAGATAAAAAAAAAATTTAAAATAAATATATGTTTAGTCAATGCCCAAAAAAATTACTTTTTCAATGAATCTAAGAGGAATTTAAATAGTTTAAGTGGAATTCATTAATGCAGCTTGCATAACCAAATAAATTCAGTAAAATCTTCCCAGGCCAAACAATTATTTTCTAATAATATCTACTTTTCTGAAATATTCTTCCTTAAAAGTGTTTTATATATCAGGATTACAGCACTTTACTAAATATTTAATCATTCAATCGAACCCCAAATTGTGATCAATATTTAATAGTATTTCCTCAATATGTTTGGCAATAGTCCTTCGAGTTTCACGGAAATGATTTTTTCGTCATCGAAAACTTATTCTTACCATAGAAAAACAAATTTAGGGTCTATATTTATTTGTATATAGATATATTTATTTGAATCATGACCATAAATCCATATTTAGTTGAGTATACTAATTTGCATCATCACTGTCAGCATTTGAGTCATGACTGTAACAGTATTCTTCAACAGAAATATTTGTTCTTTCTAAGTAATATAATCATCAACTTCAAGCATAAATTCTTATATCACCAATTAATAATTACTGTAATTTAAAGGAATTAATAAAACAAAGCATTTCTAATCATGTTTACATGAAAAATACACGACTCACTATACCCTAGCATTCCATTAAGGTCATGAAAAAAGAAAACGATATCAATTGCAAAAAACAAACATTAGAAAGAGCAGGACTTTGGAACAAATTTGTCTCAACGACTTTGACCCACTCTCAAAGAACTCATATACTCTTAAAGTTCTATAGTAATTTACTCCCAAAGAATTCAATTTAAAGGTCTATCCTTCTGCGTTTATCTTCGTACTCTGTTATAAAAAAAATCTTGATTCTATATGTTTGATCTACTTTGAAAATTGTCTTATAATTCCAGAAACGTCCTTATTCTCATGGCTTTCATTCTTTAGCTCTTTTATATGCATCAGCAAGAAAAAAAAAAGTCTAAGCATATAATATAAATCATCCTTACTTTACTAAAACTTTGTTATAATAAAACCTGATAAATAATTTTTCGAACTTGTTGACTTTTCAAGTCTGTCAGATCAAACAAGCTATTGTCGAGTATATTTGACTTTGCACTGTCAATTTTTGGATTTCAAATCATTTGATTTTGTAGGTACAATCGCCCAAGTGCACAGAAAAGTATTAGAAAGATAAATATTGTAGAGCTAGATCTCATGCTGAACAAATAAAGGTTTTAAAATGAATACAGCTGGGAAACTTGATTTCAATAGGGAGAAAAAAAACTTTTTAAAACTTCTCCAGTAAGCATAATATCTGGATATTTTTACCATCGGATTTTTTGAAAGTCGCTGCAGGCGATTTAAAACAGAAAATATATTGTTTAATGAGGATATTTTTTCTTTGATATATTTTATGTGATAATATAAAAACCCAATAAATTCATTTCTAAGCTAACAACAAATTCTTAATTTTTTCCCTCCTGAAAATGGGTATGTCATTTAATCATTTTAGGGAAAATTATGACGACAAATTATTTTGAATAATCTTTATATAATATAAATTTAATATAATTTAGTATGAGATATAAATTCTTCATATAAACAAATATGAAGACATTTCAACAATTATATCATTGTACGGCCAAATAAGCTTTTAACAAGTATTTACTTTCCTCTTTCGCTCTAGATTATACATATAATAAAAATTTTCATGCAATTCAGTAGATTTGTTAGATTCAAATATTCTCTTCCTATTTTTCAATAGTCCTTAAAAATTAAGTTATTTATTTTTATTGATAAAAGATCAGCACCGAAAAATTATTAATACTATGGTACTTCCAGCATAAATATGTTTAGTTCATTTCTCAATAAAACTGATTTTGAGGAATTTTAATTCAAGAAATGCCAATGAAAAAATTAAGATAATATTTTTCACTCGTTTTTTATTTATTTATTTCTTATTTATAATCTGTGTGCTACGCCGAATTGCTGCGGAATTTTTTTGAAATTCCTGTGTGTGCCTCATATGGAAAAATTCTTTCAAAATATAATAATGTCTATAAAAAATCTTAAGGGAGGATACAGAGGAAACACATACTCAAAGCACCATTATTTCGATTAAAATAAATTCCTAAAATGCTTATTCAAAATTGTTCCATTCTATATGAAAATTAACAATAGCATTTTATTTCCGATTTCATATAATATATATTATTCTCGAAAAACTGTGCACCTATCTAATAATATATTTAGATAAGAAAGAAAAAAGAAGTTTATATATTAAGAAATTTATTTATAGTACTGCAGTACTATAAATATATATTTTCTTTAAAACTAATTACATATTAAAAGAAATTTAAAGATGTAAAATAGATGTTTTAGAAATAAAATACTTTGTAGTATTTACTAGGCTAACGAAGAAAGATTTTGCATGAAATCATATCGCCCTAAATTTCCCTTTTTATCTTGCAAGATGGGATTTTGTCCTCTGACGATTCATGGACTTTAAGAAGGAAACAGCTTACCATTTTTACATGTTAGCGTACTAAGCATCCATTTGATGTTAAATAAGATTTCAAAGATATCGGCGTACGAAGGAGTGTCCTTACTATCTTTGTCTAACACTCGATATCAATTTCTTTGATATGTGGAACACCAGAATTCAATGTAAAGCTGCGATACGATTGCATGCATGAAGTACATTATTTTCTGATTTCCAGATTAAATTTACTTAGAAAATGTAATATATTTAGTTGTACATCGCTAGTCAACAATGAATAACAGACTGAACTAAACTTATATTATTTAAAGGAAAAGTATAAAATCAGTCATTGTTAACTGGCGAGATACGAAGTGAAAGTTTATTGTTAGTCTCGGTGATTGATGCTTTCAGAATGGTGACTAATGTCAACAGTCTGTGACAGACGTTTAACGTATTCAGATATTTAAAATATTATAATGTCAGAAAAAATATAATCTGACTTAAAAATCAATGAGTTTGGAGAGAAAAAGTGAGAAGAAGAGAAGATATGTTCGAAACTTCTTTTAATGATGTGAAGAGACATTTGCAATTAGTTGAAACCTGTCATGAATGCGTATTAAGGAAGCATCATTTTAATCCAGAATTTCTTCAAAAATGTAGACAAAGGTGTTTATTACGAACTCCTATATACATGTTAACTTTAAAATAAACTTGTGATCATCTTTACAATCAACATCCGATTTATGTTATTAGGATGAAACTAAGTACACATCTTATTGTATATCATTTGGCTTCTATAAGCATTCGTCACATTTGAACTACTTTTATTTATTTATTTTTCTGCTTTTCTGAGAATGCGTCGCCATGATTGATTGGTTTCCTACACTATTGTGACTGTTATTGCCAAACGTTTGCAATTTTCTTCTGAAAGAGTAAATAATATGAAAACTCATGATTATCGGCAAATACAGCAGTGAATTTTATTTTCCCCAAGTAAAAATGAGCCAACTGTCTCTAGAAACGATATATATCTGAACACAGAATTGGCATATCTGCAAACATTTTATTTTTGATTTTTTAAATAAATGATTCATTATAAAAGCTACCGAATTACGGAAGTCTATGCTGGGGAAAAATCCAAATTTTCGCTTTAATCGAATGCTGCTCTTAAGCGGATGCTTCCTACAGCGGAAATATGCTACTGACTACAATAAAGTAAACAGATTTATTACGAATTCGTATAATCATGTTGCCTTTAAAATAGACACTGAAATCATCTTTAAAAGCAATATACACAATGTAGCTTTTGTATCTCTCATAGCCAACGGGGTTAAAATAGTAACCATAGAAACTGAAATTTATGCAATTCCGCATAATAAAATTTACAACCAGATAAATTTATTTTGTAACTGAAATTAGCATATTTATTACATTCTTGCCAAATTAGAGCTCGTTTTGCCTGTTATACAAGTCAATTCTATAAATTACTACATTTTGGGCTTATAAATGTTTTCGCCTTTAATTTATGTATATTTTTTCATGTATATATTCATGAAATATTTTTAATACTTTTAATAGTTATAATTGTTATTCAAAGGAGTGCAGAAAATACTGAGAGTAAGAAAGTGATATTTTTGGAAACTGCATAAAGAGAAAGTGATTTCACAAGAGCTTACTTTTATTATTTGTCTTTCAGTTATTTTCAATTTATTCAAAAGAAAATGTCTGAGATATTCATAGCTAAAAATATCCTTGAAACCAACTAATATGCATTTAAATTTTTATCCCACTTTGAAATTAGTTTCACGCGGGTATTCTTGAAAATTAATGAGATAATGCTTTCTTTCATACTCAGTCAGAAACATTCTACATCTAAATTTATTTTTATGAATATTTTTAAGTTGCTTCGCAAATCTTTGTGTCGGAAAAATTCATAAAGGCAAATTTACATATAAGTTACTTATTTGTTTATTTTTTATAAGTTGGGCTTAATTCTGTTATCCGTATATGCTTAGAATTTTCAATACTGTGGGACATCAATTACTGTGTCATTTTCAGCTGTTACATAATTGATTAGGATACATAATAATTTAGAAGAGCCCTCATCGTTAATTTGATAACAATAGACTCAAGTAAATTCTTTTTCTAAGTGTGCGAAGATGTTTTACCATTAAATCACGTTTAAAGTATCTAAGATATGCGATCCTATTCGATTTTTCACACATTAGTGATAACTATAGAAAAGTCTACAAGTTTAAATGTTAATTCCGTGATTTAGATATAAATAAAAAAATAATTATTATAAAAGAAATATTAAAATTTTCACTATGTTTGAAGTTCTGAAATCCGGGAATTAAATATAAATTACACGTGATATAAATTAAATTGCTAGCATTTAAACAACCCTCTTTAAAAGAATTAATGTATCGTAAACAAATGTAGTCATAAAGGAAATTTTTTCCTGGTTTTCAGTAAAATTAATAAAAAATAAAATTGTAAATAGTTATTTCCAGAAAAGTGAAAAGTGTCTTAACTATATATTGCAAAACAAAATTATAGCACTAAATTAAACTATAGCACTTAATTAAATTATAATATTAAACTAAAATAAAATGTTGAGTAATTTATGATATACTTCATTTTTAATTAAAAAATAATTACACTAAATTATTTGTGTTTTAATAATATTAGTGTAATTAATAATGCAATATATGTTTGTACTATAATAATATAAATAAAATTGTTGTTTTGTGTTGTGACTTATGGCACTTTACAAGCCCTCTGACAGTTATCTGTCAACGATTTAAACCGTGTGATTGTCTCTTGTTTTTTCAGCAGCTCCAGGTATAGCCAAGAGTGCGACTTAGCTACTCCATGTGTCACATTCGCTTGCATAATCCCTTTTTACAGTAGGGCACATTCACACACCTCACAGATAGAACATAGAAGAAGAACAATAACGCCCGAACCGGGGGACGCACAGATCATGGGGAAGACGCGCTACCCCTATGCCAGGAAGCCGGACATAAATAAAAGTCAGTGTGGCTATGCATATATGCATGCAAGTATGTTCCACATCTTTTCCTAATCAATTGCGCCAAATTCAAATAAATTTTGAGCACTAATTTTATAAAACATGAGAAGAATATAGTTTGAAAATATCTCCAAAATTTTCTAAGTACAAAAATTAATTAAATATTCAGTTAATTAGAAAGCAGTAAAAATCAGGATTTTTTTTTAATTTGATTTTTTTTACCATTATGTATTTAAATTTCTATTTTATTTTAATATTTCTTCGGTAAAGCTTTTAATAGTCTTAAATTGGCAAATTAATTATGCTTAAAACTAGGCTTAAGTCAATTGCTGAAACGGAGACAGCCTGTTCTTCGACTTTCCTGAACAAAATTAGCAATATTATATATATATAATAACTAGTACTATATATAATAAATATTGTTAGCTTATGATAATTATCGTCATCTTTAATTAATATTCGAACTTTCCATTACTGACAGAGGAGAGTTTTAAATTTTAACTATATCAATGATGTAATATTCCGAATGATTTCAGAAAAAGTATTGTGATATATTCCATAAACTCACAACTGCTAGTTATAGGTAATATTTTTAAAAAAATTATATTCGATTTAAAAATTATATTAAGAAAATAAGCAGAAGTTTAAAAATCTGAGCAAAATTTATCAATCACGTCATAGAAAAAATTAGGAAATTTACAAATAGAATTTCAATTTATAAATCTCTGGTAGTAAAATACGAGGGGTGTTCAAATGAAAAGGTACGAAATGACACAGTGGGATAAATGAAAACTTTATTCAAAGTATACACTATATAGGCCTGGGCAAAACGATTCCATTGATTAACGACCGAAGGACACCCAATCTTATTCTTAAGGAGTCCTTGTTACCATAATTCCCGTGGCCGTAATAACACCCGATCTTTCACAGCGTCCTTGAGTCCGCCGTCCGAGTTGAAGCACTCCCTTTTCAAATTTTTTTCAAGGAACCAAACATATGAAAATCGCAGGAAGACATGTCCGGGCTGATGGTCGAGTTGCTCCCATTTGAACTTGGCCAATCCCGCGTGTCTGACCCTGAAGACGTGTAGACGCTCGTTATCATGGAGGAGAATCACACACTCCGTGAGTAGCCCCGGACTTTTGTTTTTGGTGGACCTGCATGGTCTTCGGAGTGTGCACACGCCCAAGTTAATGGATCTTCTGTGCTCAAGGAATTCAACTAGTAGTGCACTGCCACGTCAATTGGATGGCGCTGTTTATAAGAGCCTCTGCTTTCTCCTGCCTATGCGGGCGACCGTGCATACTCCTATCTACGCCGGTGACTTCAATCGCATCCCTAGATGTCTCGTTACGATCTCTTATAGCGGCATAGGCAAATATATTAACGGTTACGTTGTTACGACGATTTGTACCTTTTCATTTGAACACCCCTTATATAAATATTTTCTTAGAAAATGACAAACTTTTCACACAAAAGATTAGATTAGAGATTAATCTTTGTCTATAGTTCTAGAACTCTCTTAGATAAAAGAGGTTTGGAGAAATATATCCAAATAACAAGTTCTGTATATGCTTGAAATTTCTGAAGACTTCAAAATTATATATGTTTTTTTTTTAGTTTTATTCTATTCAAGTAACAGCTTTAAATCATACAAAAAATACTAGATAGAAAAGCCAATAATTTGTGTTTTTTATATTACTTTACATACAAATTTTCAAAAAACATTCATTGATTAATTGGCACATTTAAATTGTTCTTTTCTCGAAATTCTTTAAAGCGTATACACAATTTTTGCTACAAAGTTTTAAATCTGCATTGTCTCAACTAACATTAAAGGAAAATGTTTGCAGTTCGGCAATAGACAAGCCATTCTGTTGAGTTTAGATTAAGAAATTTGATAAAAACCTAATTTGTAAAATAATAATTTATACCAAGTGGATATTTAAAAAAAATCATACATATTTAAATGAAATCGAGTCTAAGCGAACTATTTTCATGGTCTTCATAACATCGGAAGATGTTAATAAATTATTGCACATTAACTAAAAATGAAGATTTTTTTTTTTCAATGATAGCAATTTTGTAACCGTGTATTTTTTTAACTTATTTTTTAAACCAGAAAATATTTTAGATATTTTTTATAAAAATGTTTTTTATTGTAGTAATATGATTTAAAGTTTTTCATTTTATTATTGAAATTTTGTTTTCTTTCTTCAATTAACTAAGATTCGGAAAGTTAATTTAATTTTTTAATATTTAGTTGGTCATTTTTAAAGATTTGCTTCAATAAAGTTTCTAAAGTATTTTCTTATCTTTTAAATAAATAGAAGTTATAATTTCAAAATTAAGAAATGATGAAAATTTATATATTTTATACATTTTTCAACGCTAAGACTGTTTTCCAAAGTATTTAATATTTATGTATTGAATTTATAAAATTATGATATCTCCAATCTTCATTCGTATTTGAGTACTTTATAATTTTTATTCAATCAATAGATTTTTCAAAGATATTATACAAGTTTTGAAAAGCCTTTAGCAAAATATACAAAAATAAGATCTAATTTTGATTGATTTCACTGCTAGCAAAATTTTAGGTATTCTCTGTTTTAGATGAAATAATAATTTTTAAGTAAAATCATGAAAGGAATGAAATACCTAATACTTAGAAACTGATGCAAAACTTTTAAAATAACAGACATTAGGTCTAACAAAATGTTTAATTTAAAAATAATTTCCAGGGAAAATTGATAAAACAAATTGACACATAACAATTTGTATTATAGATTTCATACACAAGAATCCAGGCAAATCAGCTGATTATTAAGGGTGATAAATATTTAACGTCATTCTTCAGCAAAAAATTTTCTCCATATAGTTGATAGTTTGCATTTAACTTTTCTTTCATTTTTGCATTAAAAAATTTAAGAAGTTTTGGGTAAGTAAATTATTATATAAGATTGATATATTATATGATAGAAGGCATACGCTATTAATATCTATTTGATTCTGAAATTGCATATTTCTTTAGAGTGCTATTTTGAGAAAAATTCAGGAACTTATACACATGCTTTTAACTGGATATAGAAACCAGTGCATTCACCATTTGGTAAAATAAATATTTGAGATGGTATTTTACAAAAAATTTGATGCCATGATGAAACTCGCATGAAATGTTAAAAAGCAATAGATATTAATAAACAAGCCAATTACGGATTTCAGAATAAGACAAAAATGACAAAAAATGGACCAGAAATTTCCTTAAAAGCCATCTGTTCCATAACTGTTACTGTATAATCATTATCTGTCGTATTTGAAAGACACTGTTTATATTTAGAAATTGAAAATCAAAATGGCGATGGAGGTAAATTCTAGTTTTCATATTTGAGTACTAAGTAAAGCGTTTATCGCAAATAAATTATTTTCATTCCTCAAACGTAAGGTAATCCTCTCTGTTGACATATATCTAAATATGAGCGAAATGAATTAGATATTTAAACAGAATGTTTCATGCAAATATTTATTCGAAATATGGAACTTGAAATAAATCTCTATTAGTAAGTTTTCTAAAATTTTATAAATATTTATATTTATAAAATAGCCCTTTTCATTTTTATATTTTGATTGGAACTTATTCATATTTTCTATACTTTCAAAAATAATCCATAAATTTGCTGACATGATGGATTCGCAAATGAGTTATTGGGTAACACAGGGAACAAAGCATAGCTTTGGCTAAACTTATCTGAATGTTATATAATACAAACACTGAATGTGAACCGTTCAAAAACTCTTGCTATCGATTAAAGGCAGCTTAAACTCTTTTGATTTACTTATTAAATCTTTCTCTCATAATTAACCTCATTCCTCCAAAGATAATAGTTTTGAAAATCCATGCTTTCATCTCGCTTAAAGCAACATCAGCCTATTGAAATTATTATATTTTCCAGGAAAAAAGGATTTTATCCTATGTGAAGCCGGTCCCAAATATGTAATTCATGAAGAATGTATGAATATCACTTATAATATTGAAGTATTTCTGCACTGCCATTTTGGAATGCTGGGTTCCAAATTATAACCCTAGCAGGAAGATGGCATGAAAAATAAGCCAAAATATCATTTTTTTTCTCCGCGAAGTAAGGATTTTGGAGTTTGCATTCTTTGAATTATTCTGTAAATACACTTCCTAAATGGATCAATGAGAGGAATTCAGAAAAATAGTTAGTTTTCATGTGCGACTAATCTAGTATTACTATTATATTCCGTATATCAGAACTTTTCTTGTTTTTGATGTATGTTGCTCTTTTAGAAAGCCTAATGTTACACAAATAACTGTGAAAGCAAAGAACTTTATTTACTTTCTTGGTATTCCATTATTTATGCGAGATATCTTAAATATTCAATTTCTTAAATATCAGTTATTTTCTTTATAATATTAATTTGAAAATAACAGCTAATTAAAATCCAAAAACAGCATTATGATTAATTTAAAATTCCTTTGAAATCTTGGTCATTCGAGGATGTTTTAATAAACCAATATTTGCTTACAAATCTTTTCTGGATTGACTATTTTTTCATTTCTGAAATAAATGTATCCTTCCAAATTTGTGATAAATGCTCTTAAAATTTAAAATAAACTTATATATCCAAATTTTGTAAACAGATGTATAAAAGCTTATATATATTGAGAAGAACATAAACAATTTACTAACTGACACTTTTTCAGAATAAAGAGCATATAAAAATTTAAATTTTTAAACTTTTTACTATCAACCTTCGCAGGAGCTAAAGTGGCATCATAAAATTGTCTACCTCATTTATAGAAATTTTGTATAAAGTATTAAGTATACGTTTAGGCGCAGTATTTAGGAACGTAAACGCTTGTTCCGCCTTTCTTGGACACTTGCTACAAATAAGAAAAAGAAAAAAGTTTCGAAAATTATATTATATATTGTTGTTGTTTCAATATCGTATATATATTTCTTCAAATTTATTAAGTATTTTTAATCTGCTTTCAATTTAAAATAAAAATTTAACCAAACTGATAAATAAAAATATTTTAAGAAAATCGCATAAATTTAGCAATACAAAACGTATTCAGGTAAAAAAAAAATTGTATGTAAATGAATATACATGGAGATTTTAAATCCTTAAATAAGTAGTAAACCATTCATTCAAAACCACTAGTCACTTTTTGTCGAGGACTAGTTCCAATTATCTCTGCGAGTTCGCCATTTTTTATTATTATTATTCATGCATATATAATCCAGAAATAAAAAGAAATAATCGGCATCCACATTGCTTGCAAAAAAATATTTATATTTACTAAATTATAATTTTGCAGGATTTCAAAAAATAACGAACACTATATACTCTACAAGTCAATTCATTTCATTATGTAATCTGTATTGTAGACTTCAATAGCGTCTACGAATTCATCATTTTTAAAATTAAAATATAATTAAATTTCAGCCGTTTTTGCAATAGTTCAAATTATTAAAATTATCGTAATATCTGCTGTCTGCTAAGTTCTAAAAGTCATTTTCTTTAGATGATGAAATTAAAATTAAACTCTGATTTTATTATTTTCAAAAAATGAATATATTATCATGCATTATTGTTGTCTTGGCTTAGTAATAGAGAGAAATGATGAATGGTATATCGTCTGACAAACCAATTAAATTCATTAAGTCTTTTAAAAAACTCTTCTTATGTGAAGACATTTTAATGTCTCTTTATGCTTTTAACAAAGACCTTTAATTGTTAGATAGTTGGAGAAGCAGACAAAAAGCTCAGTCAAATCTTCAAGACGCTCTCAACTTACTGTAATTCATTATATTTATATTTCGTAAAAAGACTTTTATACATTAATAACTCAAGTATCTTTCAAATAAACTCGAGAAATTCATTTTTTTACACTCCTGAGTGGTAAGAAGTCATAATTGAATTTATATATAAATTCACTAAAAAAATTTATATTTACGAGATTAAGCAGTGTTAAAAGGAGTACCAAAAAAAATAACAAAAGATGTTAGTATTCATTGAAACGGTAGAAATTTTAATCTCTTTTTGCAATTAATTAATTTATAATGATACATATTTTTTTTTTGCATGTCAGTTCACTAGAAGCTGCTTAATTCACGATTCTAATTCTTCCATATTCGTAGTAAACCCCAGAGAGAAGGACATAGATATATATTTTTTCATTGAATTTAATGCAAATTTAATAATCTTTTGTGATAAAAAAATTCTTTTTTAACAATTATGAAAAAAATATTGCATGTTTTTGTCAGATTTCAGAGAAATTTCAGTTTAAGAAAACGCTCTTTAAATTTACGAATAATGTATTTTTTAATACAAGCATATATATTCTAGAACACTGAATTTTAGACAGAAAATATCAAAAATTGAAATGTATATTAGATAATTATATAACTGAATATTAGATAATTATATAGCATTACTCGATTAGATAGGAATATATATTGCTCAGTTTCTTCAAAAATACTTACTCACATAATGAGAGCTCTCTCTCATTTAACACATGCGCATAAAGAGAAAAAATTACATCGTTTACATATGTGTAATGGTATGTTAAATAAGTTTCTAATCTGAAAAAAATTATAAATTGTAGATTACACAATGCAGGTTTCAGTAATATGGATAATTTAGATAATTTGAATGGATAATTCCTTTTCATCGCAGATTTAAGAAATACATCCATCAATGCAAAAATAAATGAAACAATGAAAGTAACAGTTGTGAATTTTTAGTAAATTCACTGTATATAGCTTTCGAAAGATTAACTATTCTTTGAAGCTTATTCCAAATATCTTGAATCTATATCTGCTTGAAATGAACTGATACAAACAGCCGTCACTAATTAATAAAACAACGCTGTGATATCAGCCTTTATTACTTTTTGTCACTTCATAAATTAAATGTAATTGCCTCAAAAATATACTGCATTTCATTTAAAAAGACATCCGATCTTTGGAAATGGGTAATGAAATGAAGCGAAGATTCTTTTCTGCTTGCACAATTGTTAAAATTTTTCTGAGAAAATCTATTCTACTGAGGGATGGTTATCCATTTTTTAACGTCATTCCTATCTCCCCCACCTCTCAAGAGACTTGAATTAAGGTTCTCACAATGATTTTATGATATCCGAATCCTGTGCTTTATGTTTGAAAAGAAGAAATTCATCTTTTATTTATGCTCTTTATTATCACAATACAACGGAGGACTTTGGAATGGCAGTTTTGCTGAGGACGCTTATTCGATGATTTCTCTAGAGTCTTATGTGAATAAATATCAGAATTCTGATTTAAATATTATTATTTTTAGAAAGAGGGGAATGTATTTGATCATCTCTTATTTTCACACCAATTGAAATCTCAGATTGGTGATATTTAATTTAAACTGCCAAATTGAAAAAGCCTTGTCCGGCTTATAATTTAATAACAATGTGGGAGATAGAAAATGATATACTTCAAATGAAACAGAATTTACTAATTATTATTTCATGTATAATATATTGCTTAAATTTAGATAGTTCAATGCACTCCCGAGTATCCGGTTTGTGACTATCCGGCTTCGTTTCCTTTCATCGTAATTTAATAATGGATGTAAAGAGTTGCATTAGCAACGTTGCCAAGGCAATGGAAACAGACATCTGCTACGATCATCCCGCTTACCGTGTGCAAAATACAAATTGTGATACGAAAAAAACAGTTCTGATCATTGTTCATTGTTCTGTGTTCAGTCTGTGTGTAACGGACTTCTATTGTTGCCGCTGTTAATGATTATAACTGCATAGTACATACAGTATTCGTAAATTATTCTTGGGGAATGCTTAGTATTCTTAAGTGTACCACAGTCAAGATAACAGAACTTATGTTAAAATGTGAATAGCTTATATTCTTTAATTTATTTTCTCTCTAATACATGCTTGAAAAGTAGTATATGAACATACTACATAAACTACCAGAACAGAACCTTCTATTTTAACTGGATACGTTACTTGCAACTGTTTTTATAATTCACCGGGCCGCTGCCGCGTTCACATTCTACGTGGCTTGAGATAAATGGGAGGCTTAGTACTCAATAAGAAGTGAGTAAATACCTATTATAACAGTGAGTTTTGTTTTAAAAAAGTTTGTCTTCTTGCGTTGGTGGGTCAAGAAATGAATACATAAAATTCTGGGCTATCTGGGCTTTTTTTGCTATCCGGTTTGCCCTTCCGCCACATTATACCCTATATTCGTAAATATTTTGTATTCGCTTTCAAAATCTAACAAAATTTTATTTGAATATGTAGCATTTCAGAATTTTCTAGCTACATTTTTGAACATTTGTTTCTTTTTCGGGATCTCAACTCATGAAATTATCATTCTTATGTGCTCATTTATCCAATGACCTTCAATAAAGCACACCGATAAGAAACGCTGATACATATTCTAACTTTTTAATGTTTTCAATTGAACAATGAAAAGCATATTTATTAGATTTCATGAAAATTACTTCAGCCCTTTTGAACAAACATCTTTTCTGTCGTTTGAACTAATTGCCTTCCTCATATCTCTTAGGAAGGAATGAGGAATAACCCAACTCCACTTGATATAAAATCTCACTGGTAATTAAGAAATCAGAATCATCTCACTGGGTTCATTAAGAAAGGCTTGATTCTACCACGCCGTCTCTTTGAGAGGTTGAAAATTGGGAATCATTATTTCATGTTTTTAGATTAACCTTCTGTACACATATTTAAGTAATACACACTTACTTTTAGAGGAAGATGATATATAGCTTTTGATTTACACTTCGATATTTTTTATCATTCACTGATTAACGAACAGGTGTTATAAATTCGTCAAAAAATGGCATAATCATCTGAAAGTGATGGTGGTAATACCATATGTAATCGCATAAATACTTGTTAAATTTTAAACTCAACTTGTAATTTGTAGTGTTTTAACTTTTGGTTAGAGTTCAAAGTTTGATTAAACCAAAAATTTAGCTCCTGCTACTTACATCCGAAATGTGGGAAACCTAGGTCCAATGAATGGAGTGACAGAAACGGAATCTTTGTCGAGCTTTTAAAAAATATTTCGCCATATGCACACTGTAGCAATTCATTTATAGATAATTTTCGCCCTCAAATCAATATACTGCCAGAAGTTCCTGATTATAATGAAATTTTTTGCGGTTATAGATTTTTGCATTATTTTAATAATTAACTTTTTTATCTTGAGTTTTCTAAATAGCTAATTCGATTTATTTATTTATTTTATTAAAATTAAAAAGATGGTTGCCTTGACTTAAACACATTTGCAATGCGTTTTTTTAAATAATACATTTTTCAAATAGTTTCCTCAAAAACATATAATTTTTGATCATTATTCCCAAAATAAAGCAACCCGAACAAAAAATAGCTAATTTGGGATACTTTAGCTCATTATATGACTTGAATACCAGATATAGTTCTTGCAAAAACGTTATAATTCTTGATTTGCGTATTAACTGGCAACATAATAAAAACAGCTTTCACAATTCTCTATTTTAAATGAAAATTACGAGAATTCCAAATTATGTTGCCTAATAGACAAGTCAATTAAGACAATCTCGAAATGTTTCTTCATTTACTTTTGCATTTCCGACATAAGCGTAAAACATACCTCTGTGCTACACAACCATTAGAGTGCATTTAATCTCATTAATTTAAATGGGAATAATTAAAGCCAATTTAAATATAAGAACTTTCAATATAAAGGATTTACAAAATTTAGGGAAACGGCAATTCATTTGTGAAAGATATATAATTTATGACTGAGTTGGTTTGGAATAGCCGAATTAAGTTTTACTATCATAATTATATGTATATAATTGCAAATGGCATTTTTCAAATTATTTATTTGTACTAAATTTCATTTCATAGCTAGAAAGTACAAATTCTTAATAATTGAAATTAATCATTTTATTACGTTCGAGATTAATTTTTTTGAAAAAACGTTTGAAAGTTGCTATTTTTGAATATTTGAATTAAAAGGATTGAGAAAACACATATGGAAAGAGATAGCAGTTAATTGCCATTTATGTCAATTTGTAAAACTTTCTAATTTAAACATTTTTAATTGGTACAAAAGGGGCATTTTTAGTCTAAAAATAGATATAAAGCAATAATTTTTTCATTTAGCGGTTTATCAAATGAATTGATTCGAATTTTGCTGATAGTTCACAAATATATTATCTAGTTCATGAACTAAAAAAGAAACTATATTTTTATTAATTCTTTAAATATTGGCATTCGACTGATAAATAAAACGATTTTTTTTTTCTTTTTACATTGTGAAGCACTAATGTAGCCATAGATATTTCTAAATAAATCGATTACTTATTATCTAATTCAGGAACTGCAGAACATTAAGAAATTATTATACCGAATTTGAACAAAAATTATGCATGATTTTAATTTACGAAGTTTTTTGTAAGAAAATTCTATCATATTCTATATTTGAAAAAATTGCATCTTAAGTTGTAAAACAACATTAAAAAGTATACAATTGCAAATATAAAATTAGGTGTAACTTCCCCAACGAATAGACTTAGAAATAAGATTCTAACGATATTATAAAGAAACCTGTCCAAACATTAAGAATATTAAAAAATTTTCATAGTTTCTAAAAAATGGAGTTTTCAACGTATTTACCTACCATAAATATGCTATTTTTTTAGACTTCAGAACATTTAAGTTCATCAAATATACATAAAGATCATTTTAAATTAATAATTTAAGAAGTATTTATTGATATTTCTATAATAAAACAGGTAATGCATTGTTATTATTTTCCTTATTCTGCAATTGTAACAACGTAGGTGCTTACAATCACTCTTACCATCTTCAGACACGATGAGACAACTCCAAATCTATAACGAAAACTGCGTAGCTTTAGGGACACAAAAAAAAAAAAAAATTGACTGTGCTTTTCTTCAAAAGCGATCGCCCATATATCTTCTTTTTTGGAAGAATGCCGATCTTCACTTCTTGTGATTTTTGGTTGTTTGACAAACTTTTAAATAAGATTTACTGAGGGAGCTTTGATACTCTTGGCATTTTGAAGGAATATATAATGCTAATCAATATTACGCTCTTTCACTTTGCGATGGACTATGCAATATTTCAAAGAATGTATTACATGCTTCAGCCCGTGAATGACGATTTAATTATGACAGTTTTCCCAACGATATTAAAAAATACGTGTTCTGGAAATTGTGATTTTTTCTATTCTTTCATCTTTCTCACTACATAAGCTGCTTACAAAGGCCTGTATTACAGTTAATCGTAAAAATTGTAGGACTTTTTTTTATTTAAATCGAAAACTATAGCCGGAATAGTTTACACACTATATTTAGCCACATTTGTCAAAAAATCATATGCGTTCCTATTATCTGACATTTCTTCCTCGGCATTATGCATATCTCTAATTTATATTTACAGGAGGATAATATGATTTCTCGTATATAGTATAATAAGATATCTTGCAGTTGCAATCAGTTTTTCCTTGTTATCCACGATTCTTAATCAAAGTATTCACAATTATCACAAATAAAGGATAACCCTGTTAGATTTAAATAAATGAAACTATCGGTAGTTGCAATCAAAACTTTTTAGCATTCAGATATGCGATGAGAATTTTGAAAAAAATGCATTATGATAACTTTTCATTTAATTGTAAAAATGTTAACGAATGACTAATCAAAAGAGAATTTTCTATTGTTTAAAATGGAAATCAATAATATATTAAATGAAATATCTGACAAGCCTGTATGAGAAATACTATAATGTAAACAAGTTATCTTTTAGCTGAATTACGTCCCAATTCTTTCATTCTGTTTATTTTACAATTAGTATTACATGATACGCATTTCAGAGATTTATTCGTAACAAATTTGAATTTAGTTCTTATATTTTTAAAGGAAAATTAATCAAGAAAATTATCTATACTTATATAAAGCTCAATGTGCGTGTGTGTGTGTTGGCGCTCTACAGTCCAGACCTTTTAACCTACAGCTACCAAATTTAGTACATGTATACCTTGGAGATCGGGAAAGTGCACCTGTGGTCCCTGTCTTGAACTTTTAATTAGAATTTTAATTATTAATTAAAAACTAACTTTTCCGCCAATTTTTTTTCTTCCATTTTCTCCACTGCCAAATGAGTAAGGCTTCAGTTTTTTTTTCCCACGCGAATGAGGCTAGGCGTAACATTTTTCGGTCGATTATTTCAAACGATTCTGTTTATTTTCTTAATGTTTGATGCATTTAAAATTAAACATTGTTAATGAATCGACCTTTCAGATTCATTCTGAAGTACTTTTGAATTAAAATAAAACAGAATGAAGGAAATTAAAAATTTCTAATCCGCATAGCGTTACCCCAACTGGCGTAGAAAAATTCACGCATTTGCGTTACCGTAACTAGCGTTGAAAATTCACGCATGCGCATTGTGTTCTGATTATTGACAACTATTATCAACGGATGCGGATTTAATTATTTTTACATTAGTTGTATGCTTTTGTAATTAAATTGTATTTATGTTAGTTATATATTGTTTGTATATGCTTATACTTTGAAGTACATCGTTTTTTAAGTAGTTTTTTTAACCTGTTCTCAACCGATTATTTTAAACGATTCCTTTTATTTTCTTAGTGTTTAATGCACTTAAAATTAAACATTGTTAATTAATTTATCTGCTCATGATGAATCTGAGAAAAATTTGTAGACAAATTCTTGAGATATTACATAAATTAAGAACGATATTCTTTAGTGCCCATAAGATTTAAAAGGCTTAGTGACTCTGTTTTCAGTAATCATGTTATAAAAAATGCTTTGTTTCATTAAAAAAAAATATTATTATATTAATTGCAGATTAATCAGTTCTACTTTAATTTAAAGCATAAATTCTACAGGAGCTAACAGAAAATTAGAGAGATATATTACATTATGACTGAAGGCCTTTACAATATTATAAGTGAATTATATGACAATCAAAATTTGAAGTTTTAAAATATTTTGATGAAGAAGCTATTAAAATACGAATTGCATAAAATATTTAATGATTAAAATTTTAACGAAAATTAAGATTGACGAACCGGTTGCTCGCCAAAGTCTGCTAGTAATTTATAAATCAAATATAAAAAAAAATATCTTAAAACTGGCGGTTTTATCTAGATATTTTATATTTATTCTATCAAAAAATTTGTTTTATTCAAAAATTATCATATATTTTCAAAATTATACTACATTATCATGTATTATACAATTAACTTCGGAAAGCAGTATAGATAGCCGGTTCATTACCACGTACACAATTCATGAGTATATACAGAAATGGAGAGATTAGTTTAAGTAATCAGGCCCAAACTTGCCACCAGCTGTTACTATGCAGAAACAGCTTAGCCCTTGAATAAATACCCTTCAATAAGCAGAGATACTACACCCTCCATATTCGATATAGTGATCTTGCCTATCCCAATCCCGCTCTATTATTTTCAGAGCCTGAATCCATAATTTTTTATACTTTAATATTTGACATGCATGTATTTTTGAGTAAGTTATCTTTCCCCAAATGTTCCAAAGTATATATCTACATTTTTTGCAAATGAATTACTTTTAAAAAGTAAAAGCACTTGAATGAATGCAGCTAGAATGTGTTAATCATTCCAATTATAAACTAATCATTCTTAATTTTTAAAGGAAATCTACTAGATAGGTTAAATCCATTTTTTACTAAGTAATTACAATACTACACAAACTAAAATATGTAAATATGAAATCATAAATAGAGAGGGGAAAAAAATCTCAAGACTTTTGATCGAGGCGTTTTCAGAAATCAGAATGAAGGTTCGACTAGTTTTTAACGAAAATGTGCGATTCTAACAAAATTTCACTAACACTTACTAAAAGCTCTAAGTTGGCCAAAAGCTCTGAGAAGATGGCCAATCTCAAACTAATGTTTTTAAAAGAGAGAAATTCATTATTTAAGCTCACTATTTCATTGATGGAAGGCAAGTTAATACATAGTATTTTGCTCTGAATTAAAGTACTATCATGTACATTATTAATATAATAACCAATTTCGTATAAACTATTGTAACACAGTCTCTTTTTTTTACGTCACCGATTGACTATCCTTGGTTACATGTAACCGCTTGAAGATAAAATGTATATCAATTCTTTATTCAGTTTTTTAAGATCCCTTTGAATAAACATATTTTCAAGGATATGAAATAATAATTAAAAAAATAATCGTAACGTAGATCAGCCTTAATGTTATCCTATGTTAAGAAATTTTAAGAGAATTTAAAAAAGAAAAAGGATTGAAGAAAAAATGGTACATACAGGAATTTGACATCATTGAAAAGATAAAATTTTTAATATTATTGAAATATTTCTTATTACTATTTTTCTTTGATACTATTGAAATATTTCTTATAAGAAAAAATTTTTCGACGTTACTACAAGAAAATTGCAAAAAATAGGTCAATTTTAAATTAATAGAATATTTAATTAACTTTTTTGGTCTGAAAATCTACGGCATTCTTTATCTTTTTTTAAACAATAAGAGAACAAAGTGTCGTTAAAAGCCGTCCAACTATTTAAGAGTTGGTTTGGAACATACCTATATATATACATATATAGCCACTACGACTAATTTTCAATAAGATTTATGATATTCAGCATTTCAACATTCATAAAGAGCGTGCTTGAACTGATGGCAAAGCTAATTGCTGTCATAAATAGGAGATACAAATAGAAATAGAATAACTCCACACTGCCAAAAAAAGTGAATACGACAGAATATGCTTTCAACATATGAACAGGCAAAATTACATAAATATTATTTTTATACAAAGTTGACTGTCGTTATTTGATATAAGAGCAGTTTATCTTTAAATAGAATCATGCCAATCATACAAAAGTAAGAAAATGATAAATCACGGTACAAGCGATAAACAATTATTGAGCTATAATGAACTGTAGTTTGGAAAGACTCATTGATTTTAAGAATAATACATTAGGAGATTTAATTTCAATTCTTTGTTAGGAACTGCAATCTAATTTAGACCAGGGCTTCCAACCTTTTTTGGACCACCATTCTTTTTTACGAAAATACAATTTTAACGCATTCCACTTACGTAAAAGTTAATCCTACTAAATATTATAATGTCGTTGAATATTATCTATAACAATATTCTCTGTGCTTTGTCGTATAAATCAAAATTAACAAAATATGAAAAAAACCAACCATCAAATCAAATAAAGAAATGTTTATTAAAAATTTAAAAATAATCACAAAATCAATGAGAATTTTTTTTTAAATTAATGATGAAATACTTGAAGTTAATGGAATTTTAAGAATTTGTTACTGTCGGATTCAAATTTCATTTATATCAGTCTCGATTTGTCACGTACTTAGCCAAATACGATGAAGGAAAATCAATCAAAAATTCCTCTACGCTTCCTGATAATCCATGGTATAGAACTGGTAATTAGTGTTGAAGCCATAATTGAATTTTACTTTTAATTATTCTTTAATTGTGAATTCTATGAGTTCCTCTTCGAAATTTGATCATTATGTGATATATGTATTTGTGAATGAATCTAAACTCCAACTCTATATATTCATGTAACCATTTAAATTCTACGAATACAGGCATGTTATTATAGAAATTTCCTAAATAGATATCTACACAACTATCGCCCAACTTAACTGTTTAACACCTCCCAAGTGCCTCTGAATCCGTCATCGTCTCCATTGAAGGCTCCAGCATTCAATGGAGATATTACCTCTGTTGGGAGCCTATAATTTAGACTTCGCGGGATTTCACAAAGAATTGACATTATATTTTCCGTAACGAAATATAAATAACAGTTGGAATATATAAGTAACAAAAGAACTTATTCACATTAATAAATTATAATAAAAATAGATTTTAACGTTTTTTGGAATAAATTGTTTCAAGAAAAAATTACGTAGTTTGGAATCACCAGAATATTAGAAAATCTCACATAATATTTTTTTTTTATTTTTTTTTTATTTTTTGAAGAGGCTTGGGTTAAAAATGTTCTAATTTTTGGAATTTTAGAGCTGCAACTATAAAGCACTTAATGCATTCAAGACAAAAGATTCAATCACTTCCAATTTCCTTTTGGAACCAATATTTTCAATAGGCGGACAAATATTTACATGAATGTTTGTTGATAAAATGAATTAATTTAATTAAATAATGAAAAGAATAAAATAAGTTTCTGTAAGAATATTAGAAAACCAATCAGATATGCAGAATTCCATCGATATGTTTAATAATGATCATTTCATGAATCTCAAGTCAAATTCTTGAATTTATAAAATTATTAAAGTACATTTACTGTGAATGTAAAAAAAAAAAAAAAAAAAAAAAAAAAAAGATTGTTAGGTTCTATATTACTTATTTGACCTATTATTTAAATGGTCATGAAATAATGTCCGGTGCTTGTTAGTATTGCAGTTATATTAACAGAATGAAATCCACTTTTATAAGCAGAATATTGAAGCCATGAACGAGGAATTCTAAAATAAAAACCCACAGTATTCTATAGAAGAGAACTTGGTTCGTATGCCTCACGGAATTTGCACAATCTAAATGGATTATGGAAATTTTCTATGCGTACGTGGCAGCAGCGTCACTCATTCCTTTTGAAGAAAGACAGAGCTAACATTCAATCAAGAATTCTTTGGCAGTCTGTTTATTTATATTTGTCCTCTATCTTACCTGACGTGCTTTACTAGTAAAGCTGTTTTACACTAGAGAATATAATTCTCTCACGACTCTTAGAGAATTTAAAAGAATTTATATCTTACGTAAAGGCACATCTTCTGCAGCATTAAGGCTTAGTTAATAAAAAAAAATCCTATGAAACTATTTAACTGTGAATTAGAGATAACTAAAAACGGAAAGCGGTAACAGATGATTTAATAATAGATGTTCTTGCAAATCCGAAGCGAAATTTTATAAGCATCTTCAGATACTGTCGCATACCACGTGCAATATCTTTTGCACATGAAAGATGAAGTAGGATTAAAAAATCCTTTGAAGTTAGATGGTTGTGAATTAGAGATAGCAAGCAAAAGAGAAATAGTAGTAAAGGATGCAACAATATTTCTTGCAAATCCGATGTGAAGTTTTACGAACATCTGCAGAGAATGTTACACATCACATGCAATATCTTCTAGACAAGAATGATTACACTAAATATGTTGCAATGTGTCTAGAGGTCTTTAATGGTGATTAATAGAATTTTTTTTCTATGAATTTTATAATGTATTCTATTTATTTCTGCATGTATATTTTTTATCACTTGATATTAATGATAAATTATTCTTGATATACAGGTGGCCATGAAAATAATGGAAACGCCTGTGAATAAAAGTAACATATTTGAATGTGCTCCGGAAGCATTAAAATAAAATAATAGCCACCAGTTATTTTTTTAAATAGCAATGTATATATTTTGGTAATATGTGTTAGCTTTATTGAAGTTCTGTAATTGTTGGATTTTTTTTTTCAAAACCGTAAAATGTCAAACTTCTCAAATTTTCAAAAAAGCCAAATTATAGGAGCCTTTCTATCTGGAAGCAAGTTTGACATTCCAACTTTTACTTTTAGTCGTTTCTAGATGTACGGTGTCTAAAGTCATGACAGCATACACACAGCGCGGCAAAACAAGCTCAGCAAAACAAAATAGTGAGTGGAAAAAGAAATTCAGCGAAAGAGACCGACGGGTATTGAAGCGGATTGTAATATTTAAAAACCGAACAATTGCAACAAAAATGACCACAGGATTCAATCCCCATCTGGATTCTACAGTGCCAATGATTACAGTTAGAAGGCACATTCATAAAAAGAACATTTATGGCAGAGAAGCAATTCCCAAGTCACTTGTCACAGATGTTAATGGAAAACACCGTCTATAGTGGTGTCACACTCACAAAACTTGGTCGATTGATAAATGGAAGAAAGTAATATGGTCTGACGAATCGTATTTCATACTTTTTCCTACAACAGGGTTTCTTTGGAGGAGAACTGCACAAGAGTATGATAGAGATTGCCTCTTTCCAACTGTCAAGCATGGAAGTGGATCTGTCATGATATGGGCAGTCATGTCGTGGGTTTCTGCTGTACCAATCATAACCCTGAAAGGAAAGATCAGTGGGGAGAAATATAGAGAAATTTTAGCTGACCAGGTCCATCCTATGATGCAAACTTTGTTTCTTGCAAGAGAGGGAATTTCCCAGGATGATAATGCACCTATCCATACAGCAAAACTTGTCCAGTCATGATTTGATGAACTCGCGGATGAAGTTTAACATCTGCCTTCGACCGCGTAATCACCTGACTTCAATATAATTGAACCATTAAGGTCTATTTTAGAGCGTTCAACTCAGAATCGATATCCTCCATCGGCATCTCAACCACTTCCTCCAGGAAGAATGGTACAATATTCCTTATAAATACTATTCAACATTTGTATGAATCGATTTCTAGTCGAATCCAAGCTGTATTACATGCCAAAGTTGGCCCTACACTTACTTATAAAGGATTCTTTAAAAATCTAAGGTATTTCCATTATTTTGATGCCCGCCTGTGATTAATCCATTTGCCATACTTTCATTGCTGTTATTTCAAAAAATGTCTCCTATCGGAGAATTTAAATACTAATACAAATTTGAGAATTCTTTTTCCCATGTCTTCATTCTATTCAGTACAGCAACTGAAGCATTTTTTTCTAGTATTTTTTTTTTTTTTTGGAATGGCAATCAGACGTTTAAAAGGAAAATATTTAACCAAAAAATAACTGGATTGTTTATCAAATATTTAACAAATCAAATTAATTAAACCTCAAGAACTGTAAAAATCACCGTTTATTTTATATTTTTAATATTTTATAGGTATGCATGATTCTTCGCAATTTTGGCAATATATGTAAAAAGCCTAGTTTTTGGAACAAACTGTAATTGTTGCCTTTGTAAATAGTTGGTTCAAAAGTGATAATCATATATACTTTTGAGATAACCAGTTTCAGCTCTATAACTTTGTGTCGAAAGAATGGAAATGAGCAGTCTCTCATTTCCGAAATGCTAAATATCAAAAAAAAAATAAAAAAAATCAATTGTTAAATGTTGAAAAATGGGGGAAAAGTCAACAGTGAAATTTTATTCTTCAGTTAAATATAATTAGTTTTAATTTTATAACGAAATACGATTCGAAACAGACAAAACATATTATAATCCTCAAATTTTCTTTAGAAACCCATGATAAGGGAATATAATCTTAATAACTTTTCACTGATATAAAAATGTTATGGGTTTGTATTATCTCATTACCCTATTACAAAAACCGTGCGACGCTGATAGAAGTCTAACCAAAAAGTTAGAAAAAAGTACTTTGGAAATAAATACAAAAATGGAAGATCATTATAAATGGCTCTGTCACTCTAGTAGCACCCACATATTGTACAATATTATAAAAATTCGTAATATTTCATAATATTGTATAATATGATACTGGGCAGTACTGTGACACATATTGTGCTTCTCTTAAAAAATATATATACTAAATTATTGATTTTCAAACATCTTCTATGTGTCCGTATTCTGTGATTTTTTAAGAATTTCTTGAGTGAATTTTATTAAAAAATTGTAATTACATAAAAAAATAGCAGCAAAAAATTATAACCATCAAAATTATTTATTTATCTAAATGTATTAATCCATTTTTTTTTACTGGTTGTCTGACGATTTTGAAAAGATATTTTTAAAGATTCAAAAGACAATTACAGTCTAGCGAGAAAATGTCATTTCAGCAACTATTTACTGTACCAATATATATCTTGCTATAATCTAAATCAAACTGTTGAATTTACTATTTCGGATGACAAAAATGCATTTTATTAGACTCATATATTGCAACTGAGGTATTACTCATTCCCATTAGATTTATATAGTATAAGAGAAAAACAAAATTCTTTTCAATTCTTAGAAATGGATTGGGAAAACACGAACTATTCGGAAAAGGCCTCTTAAAATATACATTTACTTACCCAACAATAAAAATAAAAACTTTCCCATTCTCACCGGCCAAAATAGTTTTCTTTTTTATTTCCGAAGAATCAAAATAAATATTTCTTAACGCCTTCCGGTGTAAGACGTGATTTGAATCGTTTTTCTCGCATTAACTATGCTATAGTTGAATGTCTTTTGGAATTATAAAGGAGACGCCTTCTCTTTAATCGAAATCTTCGGTATGAGTTACAAAACTAGGAATTATTGAGATATGTATATATAAATTTTGTTACTGCCCACGTTAAAAAACAAGCCTATTTCTTGCTAAAAATTGTTAAGCATTTCAAATATATATAAACTTATTTCGTGCATCTCGGAAAACGGCTCGAACGATTTGGATCAAATTTTATATTTAGATAAGGTTTTCTTTTTAAATTTATCCACAAAGGTATCCTTCCTGAAAAAACTCGATTTTATACAAAGAAAAGCACATTTTCTTTCTAATTAACCAACAGATATTTTTCTATCTATTCTCACGCTGACAATGTCATATTGCGTCATCTCCTAAAATTTTTGTGATACATCCTTGCCATATATGTTTAGTTTAGTTATATTAACGTCCCGTTGTAAAGCAACACTAGGGCTATTTTGGGACGGACTTTATTTGAATTCGTAATTTTGAACTGCGGTCAGATGACGAGGATGACACCCCCTCTCCACACCAGCGGGAGGAGGTTTGATCTGACGGATTTAACGTGCAACAGACCCCCTTACACGACGGTTCTTCGGTGGAATCGGGTCACGAACCTGAAATCCTAAGGCTCACAAGCCGAGATTTTACCACCAGGCCACCGCGGCCTATTCTTGCCATATGATCAACTACAGGTACATAAAAATTATGCGAGATGGCGCTTTATGGGAAGCGAATACGTTCAAGCTCAAATCCAATAGCAACAATGCAACAATGCAATTACTGTGTTAACCAATTCTAATAACAAGTGAAATTAAGTGCATTCATGATTTGTTTTAATTTAAACGATCAGTTCATATGGATGTAAGATTAAAAGATATTCATATGTAATCAGTTTGTAATTCGTATCTAAATGCTTTTTCCGAAAATCAAAATTTTTCAAAAACATGGCAGTGCGAAGCTGTATCTCCCTGGTACTTACTTGTGAGTGGTCCAGATTGATGATTTAGTTTTGTCCATTTGAAGTGTTGTCCATTCAGAAGCACCTGAACCGCACAGTGTGGTGTGGCCGTGCATTAATGTCCATGTCATTTGGATCTATGGCACTTCTGATCAGACACACAAGGGAAAGGATAACATTACAACGATAATGATTTCTGGTCAGTGTATCTCTGGAAAAATTATGGAACTCAGTTCTTCTATTCATCATTATGCATTTCTACACAGGCATATTAGGACCATCCCATTGGTCTCATTGCTTGATATTAGTGAGGTGAAAACATGTCTTGATATCTTTATATAACAACTAACAACAACTAATGAGATATTTCTTATACAAATCTAAAACGACTCTTATCAGTAAGAAGATATGACTCCATCTCAGAGATGCCCAATTTTTGTGTTCGTTACACCATCCTAAAATGTGTCGAAGAGAATATCTTGTCAATGATGGGAGATTTCCAGACATTAGATGAATATAATACTTTATGAAATCTTTCGGCCCAAAGAAGACTAAAACTGGTTGCTGTACGCACATGCCGAGAGATATTGGCCACTGTCTGATTTCGATATAAAGGATATATCAGCCATCTGTTACCGCTGTATTCCTTGGTTGTTCATCGCCATCCTTTCTTAAAGTTGCATCTGAAGTCTGGGACGCTTTCCAAGCTATCCAAGCAAAACTTTTATTCATTCTAAACGCTTTCAGAAAACACTAGTCTAACTAAACACCCTCTACCTGTTTTGATTATTCTACGTCTTATAAAGACAAACCATTTGTTTGCTTTCCTTGCGATTTTGAATGTATGATGTCACGTTTAGTTGGAGTGAATGTCTAGAAATAAGATTTTTCTCCTTTCTTAATTAAATACCATTGCTCACGTTGCTTCGACGCATTTTGAGTTATGTCGAGTATGTTGTAAAGTCACGGCCCTGATAATTGTATACAAATATGCTAAGTTAATGCTTTCTTTTAATAATTGTTCAACAATTCAAAATTATATGGGATCTATTCTACAATTTCATTATTGTATGTTTAAAATTAAACTGTTACTTTCTTTGTTTCTATTCTAAGGTATTTAGAAATGTCTGACTGCTTTTTATTGCAATTTTATATTTCTCTATAGAAATTTAAATAAACTTCTCATTAAATTGTACATTCATAAAGATTCACACATATTGTAATTAATTAGAAAAATCAATCAATAAAAAAGAGGAAATTCTATTTGCGGAATAATGGATATATTCGAATTTCTCTGACATTTGGATTTGAAACCAATGAAATGCAACCAGACATATCCATTATCAAGCACTCGACAATAAAAATAACAATTTAGCAGAAAATAGTTTCCAGCAAACGACAAAGAATCTTGTTCCTGCAAAATCCATTCAAAGTTTGTAATAATAGACATCTTACGAAACATTTTGTTGCGACTAGTTAGAAATTTCGTAATTTAATGGAAGTGGCAGAATACAATGTCTCAAAGAACTTATTATTTACAGAGAATTATTTACTAGTTAACAGTGAGTAATTTTTATTTAATAGTTTGCAGTATGTTTAAATGATAGATAAAATCGATTTCACAAACTATAACAGAGAAATCTAAAATTAGTCTTATATCTGAGAAAACTTTTTTTCTCGAATTCATCTTGTCACGAACTTAATTTTCTTAATTAAAATATGTCATTTCGAAAAATGATTCTGCTATCTTTCTGAATTTAGATTTTTAAGATATTAATTTTAGAAACTGAAAATATATATTATTCCAAGACCATGACTATGTAATTTTACACCAACTTTTTTACAAATTTATAGTTAGTAAAATCAAAATTATCAACATATTTTTGGCATTTGGCTTTAATAAATGTATAAAAATTGTTTTGATTCACAAATTGAGTCTTGAAAACACGACGTTATTCCATCTTTTAATAAGATATTTGAGTATTGTAAATTTTAAGTAGTTTTATTTCATCAAATTTTAAGCTCCAGTTTGATAAATTTTCTGATTTTCTGAATTATAGTGACATTTTTTTTTCTGATGATTTCATCAAAACGCTCAAACATGTATAGTTTGACATATGAAAGTAATATAGAATTCATTTAAAGTTAATATTTTTCAAGTGATAAATTAATTCTTATTTTAAATAGAATATATTTGATTTGCAAGAATTCAAGGAAAAACAATATTTTGCCTTTTTTCTATCTGCTTTATCATATCGTAAACAATTCATAACTAGTCGTAAACATATTTTTGCCCTCCTCTCTATTTCTAATAATAATAAAGAGAAATATGTGTGTTTGCGCTCTAAAAGTAAGACTGTTTGAACTATTGCTACACAAATTTGGTCATACATATACATTCGTGAAAGGAAAAGAGCGCCTCGAGGCGAATTTCCTTGTTTCTTGAAATTTTAATTAATTAAAAAGTAAGCTGAATTTTGGCTTTATTTGGCGATAACAGTGAAATATATTTTGCACAAATATACATTTTACTCCGTTTCAAACTTAATTTTTTTAATAAGTCTTTTTTGCTAATACCAAATTAAATATCCAGCAAATTTTTCCTAAATTTTGGCAATTTTTTCAAAAATATTTTTTTTTTGCCTAATTTCTAAAAATAGATTACATTGTTGTTTTGAGATACACACCATGTTCATTATTTCATCAGATATTTAATAAAAAGAATTTAGAACTTTTCTGAAAACTAATGAAGAAGAATTGCATTTAATATCTGTGTAGTTCACCAGATTAATAAAAAAATAAAGTTACAATACAGCAAATGTTAGGACATATATCAACTTGATATACGCGTCAAAGGAATTGGCATTCATTAGAAAGGTCATGTACACGATGATCAGATATATCGTGTACATGTATTTTTTCGCTTAAAAAGATTAAAATAATCAATTTCAATGTCAAACAAATAGATGGGTATGAAGTTTTAATTGAACAATTAAAATGAAGTTTTAAATAATTCATATCCCTGACGAACCAGCTGGTAACCAAAATCGACTAGCAGTAGTATAAAGAAAAGATTAGCAGTGAGCTAAAACAATATAATTCATAAATTTTACACACATTCTTCTGAAACTGTCCAACTTTTATGCTCCATTGGAATAGTATCATATTTTTCAGTTTTTTTCTCAAAAGAAAATACATTAAATTCGAAACAGAAATCCATTCATTATGACTTGTGCTGACAGTTCTTCCCCAAAGAAATATCAATCACTCCAGAAGATGTTGATGGAACCCATGTTTACGAAAATTTATGAGCTTTCAATTGATTTTTTAAAGAAACTTGCTTCTCAATAAGTTCTTCAAATAATATACTAGACGTCTTTTTTAAATTTTATTTGTTGTACGAAATTTAATGTTTACCCAAAAATATAAAGCACTATAATGTTCAATTTTATGCCACTGAAAATTTATATGAAATGCCTTATAGTTTTATTAAAGGATTTACGAAAATATTATTCTATGCAATATAATAAAAGTTTTCACAATTTTTGCTTCTAATATGAACTTGTCTGACAATTCATTTCATACTTGTATATTTAGTAAGATAATGAAAAGTTGTCACAAAAATCCTGGTCAAATTTTATCCTCTGAATAAAACATGACATCATGAGAGATATCATATATTGCTTGTAAGCCAATTTCATCTATCAGATTACCGTTGTAAAAATATCACTTTATATTTTGTTCCAGTTTAATTACTCAGTAAAGCAAATTTACATTCTTACTCTAGGAGACATTGATACTTAAATATTTCTTTTTCAATTGATTTTAATTAGGGTTATTATTTTATTGTGCGCATTTTTAAGATTTTATTAATACGAAATGGCTTATGCTAGTTCCTAGTCGTTTAATATTCATGATTAATTAGATTTTGCTTATGTCTTTGAATTTATTCTCATCTCATCTCATGGCATCTCATTTTAATGTAAATTAGCTTGCATTTTATATGAAACCAAAAGTGCTCAAAGTATAGCCAGAAAGCGACTGTAATGCTAAATTTCCGTGTATTTCTGCAAGAACAATAAAAACATTGTAAAGTTCAAAGTTCTTATATGTTTATTATTTAATACACAAAGGTGAAAAATGTTAAATTTAATTATGAGTCAGAAAGAAGTTAAATAAGTGAATTAAGTTAAAAAGTTAAATTAGAAAGAAAAAAATTATTATTTTTAAATTATATGCCTTTTTTATGTTCACTTAGTATAAACTTTTATATTTATTTATACTCATTTTATAGATGCACATTTTTTTAAGATTTAAATCTTTTAATCATATATTGAGTGTTTGAAATGTTTTCATAATTTTCCTATTCTGAATTCTTTTTTTGATGTAAACTTTATTACAAATTATATCTTTTATCTTTTAAGTTCAATATGTTTTTTTACACCAAAAATTTTAACTTTTCTTCTTTAGAAAAAGCATGAAACTATTAATGAAATCATCACAAATTTCCTTCCAGTAGCCTTTCGTTCAATATCGAAGTAAGAATTTTATTATGTACTTTCCTTTTAATTTCCTTATATATTTTCTTAATTTTATATCTCATTATTATTTTATATGCACCTGAAGGAAAAAGACACATTTTAACTCTATCATTCGATAATGTTTATAGAAAGCATATTTCTATATTTAAGAGACCCTCATTGATTTTATCATTGATGACGCGATTGACCGCAATAGTCGGTCTTTCATTATCTACCATACTGTTCATCTGTATATCAGTTATGGATTTATCTATATCTGTCATCACTATATATCACAATTGAATAACACAAAAGAAATTATTGAATGAACATTACAGAATATTTCTTGTCCTTTCTTTCAGTAAAACTGTAAACAAAAGAATAACAATTTATAAGATTGTATCGTATTTGTCACAAATTCTTTTATTATTTTAATTTTTTGCATGAAAACTTTAGATATTGAATTTCGCTGTAATTTACTTGGTAATTCAGAGAGAAAATAGTTTAAAGGCTATTCTGAGAAATATATTTACTGAGAAAATAATAATATTTAATTAATTTAATAATATTTATAATTTTACTCAGTAATAATATTCATTTTAAATATTATTACTGAAAAATATATTTTCTATATTTATTGCGAAAATATATCGTTATTTGGAAAAAAATTCGTCAATTCTAAACTTTTATCTCAATTCAATTTCTTTAATTCCAATGTAAAACTTAATTCTATGAGCACCTCAATTAACTAAATCGTTCATTGAATTAAGAAAGAAATTACTCTAGCAAAATTCACTTATTAAAATGAACCGAAGCGTTTAGCAAAGCATCATAAAAGTCTGCCTTCATTTATTTTAGGAATTGCCGACGTCACAAACTGAAAATAGCTAAAAATGAATTTGAATACATGCTAGAAATAGGAAAACGAAGACCCTTCAACATTTCTTAGGTAAAGCCCTTATATTATAATTTACAGTATTTCTCCCAATCTTGCTCACCTTAGAGTAAAAACTATCAAAAATGTGACATCGAAGTTTACATTATCATCAATAAATGAGGACGTGAGAAACTGTGCTAGGTGCTATCCAAAATGCCAATTATCATGTCGCTTCAATAATTGTTTAAATTCGGGTGTTATTAATCACTTATAAATCATAAATATAAATATATATCATAAATCGAAATAGCCGCTAGACAAAAGGCTTAAGTGTTCTAGCAGAAACGCTTGTAATTTATTGGTTTAAAAGTTGGGATTTAATTTCTATATTCTCATCAATCGTTTCTGCCTATTAAGATCCACAATTCGATGTAAAGTAGTTTCAAAAACTGTCAAAGATAACAATTTCGATACGTTTATAATTCATTGGCATAACAGCAATTCCTTGAGTATGATACAGTAGAAGATTAATAGGATTCAAACGAAAAATATGAATCGTACAGAATACAGGCAGATGACATTGGATGTACAGAATGTCATCCAAGTACTTTATGAGCAAGTATTTTGTATCATGAAATTGGAAATTGATCAAGATATTTTCCAATACTACTGATTTGATTGCAAACAACTTGGAATATTGAATAAAATCTGCGCCACACATTATGAAAAATCTATTAAAGATGTGAAACCAGTCCAATCTTGAGATCATTCCGAATTTGAAAGTTTTTGCAAATACAGAGTTTCTAAGTTGATTATATGATTTTTTCAAACTCACACTATTATTGAGCTGGTAACCAGCTCAATATTGAGCTTCTAACCAGCCATATTATGAATTATATGAAGTAAGTAAACGCTCTGATAAACTTACAACACCTGTCATATACTATAAATATAATAAAATTGTTAATAGTTCGTTAAATAGGCTTCAGCGAATAATAATTCATTTAAAACTGGCATGACAATTTACGCCAGAAAATATGAATCTGAAAATTGGTTGTAAAAGTGAAAAGATCATATTTGCTAGATTGCGAATAACTCTCTCGAACGGGACAGCAGTCGACCACAATAAATTCTGCCGTTGTTGCCTCCTTCAGTAGTGTCGGGGTGATCGGCTGTACATTAGAAGAACTCTCTCTCAAACAGATTATCAAGAAGAATGCATGAAATTCGTTTGCCGGTACTTTTGTTAATAGGATATATATTTTTTTTTATTATGAGTATCTCATTTGAGGAGAGGGTAAAGTTGTAGTGTCATATCATCATTGATCAAGTAAAGGTTAGTAACAATTCAATTCTATTATCAGTTCGTAATACTATATCCCACTCTGCCACATGGCATTGTTCGGGATTAATGCGAGTTAACCAATATTCCCTGTGAAAGAATTATTCTTCTAAACTATTGTAAATAAATTTTTTTAAATTATAATTCTTGTGTTATAAGTGTGTGTTATTTATACATGGATGGCTTGTAAAAACATACATTAAAATCTCTGAAAGAATTTAGAAAAATGCATGAAACCAAGGAAATGGCGATATTCCAAATGAACAACGAGGAATAATTTTTTAAAATTTCATTGAAATATCCATCCTAAAAATAAAAACCAATTCCTTTAAATACACAGATAAAATAAATAATAGGATATAAATCGATCACAACATGATTTCAAGTGATGATTTGATTTAAAATATAACTGATGAATCCATAATTGGGGAAAATAATAGTTGATAGCTGATTTTAAAGTCATACTAATAGCTGATTTTAAAGTCATAAAGTCAACTCTTCAATGGTCCAAACACATGAAAATCGCTTGAAACCAGGTCTGGAGAATTTATGAATTCAAAGTGCTGAAACATCCGCCAAACTCCTAGTATGTTGTTTCACTTGGTCGTTGGACATAATGTGTCCGGGAATTATCTTGCTGCAGGATGACACTTTTCTCAACACGTCACAATAATTCTCACTGTTCACAGTTTCGTCTCTTGGGTTGAAATGAACGGCTACTATATCTCTCATATTGCAGAATAGCTTTAGCATAAAGACGCTATTTCCTGTATGAAGCGCGCTCTATCTATTCTTATATCTTACCTCGCGATAAACAGCTCTCACCATACTGGGCTGCATTCGATGAATATTTTCCTCAGGTTTAAAGCCTTCCACAAACAAAATTAAATCACTGCCGTCATTTCCTCCTTAGTGCGGATCGACAATGGAGCTGCCCTACGTAACGGTATGATCCAATGATTAAAGAGAGTGACACTTTGCATAGAAGTGTTACCGACAACACTAATTCAGCGCTGGATAGTAGAAGTGTTACTACACCTTGAAAAGAGAAATTGTAAAACTTCCTTTACTTGTTTACCATCACTCGTATATTATAAACCTCTTAACAATACACTAAAATTCAACATCTTCCACGTGTTAAAAAAAAGAAGAAAAAAAAGATGAATTTTCTGATTTTCAGATGCGTGATAGATAATATTTTAAATTTATTAATGCACTGGCAAAACATTTTCGAAATAGATATAAAACATAAAGTAATCAATAATTATTAAAAATAATTAAATTAAGAAACACCACAACATATAAAACGATGATCTGAAATCATTTGAGTTTTAATTAGTCTTCTCTAAAACAGTTTTCCCCCAAAAATTCTTTTAGCTTTTGTAACTTAATTTATCAAGGGAGAATTTCAAATCTGATATTCGGATTCAATTGTGAGGTTTGAAACATTTTAAATGCATGTGATTAGCAATGAAAGATAAGAATTAAAAATTGCTTTACGAATAGATAGGGACAGAATTTAAACTTCAAATACCACAAGATTAAAATTGAAGGTATCGTTTATTACTCGCCGTCCTTTGTAAAACCAGATTGGGAATAAGTAATCAATGAGATTATATTTCGTAACTGGGACTTTGGGATTTCCATTAATTAGTAGAAAAGAAATGTTTATCTAATTAAAGTTCGAAATGCTTCACTCCCTAAAAATGCAATTTTACCGTAATGAAATGCAAGTCATTAATGACGATTAAATAACTGTGACTTCAATTAGTATTATTTTTGAAAGAAATCGGTTTCGATTTAAAAATAATTTATCGTTTGAAGTTTTTCTTGTGATTACTCGATCCAAGTACTCGAATAAAACGTATTATATTCTCTAATTGCGTTCTGAATTTAGTCTGATAGACAATAAGTTATAAATGTAAAAACTGAAATAAATTATGTAAAAGTGATTCCAGCTAACTTCTATTATTCTGAGCTACCACCCTATTAGGGTTACCTAATATTCGAAAAATCAGATAATTGAATGGAAAAGCATATTTCATTCAAAATAAAAGATAATTTATTCATAACATAAAAATTTAATGACTCAAAAGCAATGATGATTAGATTTGTTATATGATTTTAGAATATAACAAAGGAATCAATGGTTAAGCATATCAGTACAGCTCAGTTATTTTTGCGTATTTACTCATTTTTACAGTGGAAGATTTCCTTTCCGGATTTTTTCTTTCTTTTTGCATTAACCCTTTCTAGGGCCGTGGGAAGTATGCTTCCCACCAAATTTATCAATCTTTGTATGAAATTATGTAGGTTGGCATTAGTTCTGACAATTTTTTTTAATAAGTCAGAAACTTAAATGCTTCAGTTCTTTATCTCAGACAAAATGATGTGTCTTGATTTGTTACTTAATTATTAATTAACCAAATTAATTAATCAAATTAAATTGATCTAATAAGCTAAATGAATCCCTTTTCTTATTCTAATTTCAAGCCAAAAAATATTTTAACATCATATGACTAGAAAAAAATTCCCCTTTAAAGGGTTAAAATGATTAAAATTTCTTGAGACCGGATTATTAAAACTCTACAATATATGGAAAATGCGTTAATTTTTCAGCAATAAAAAATAATTCTTCGAGCGGATAAAATAAGTTTATATGTTTGATATGGTAAATATTTCATTAACCGGCTGAAGTAAGCTCCCCGAAATTGCCTCGCATACTAATTTCGGCATTAAGGTCATTTCATAATTTCAAATTCCAAATTATTTTGTCTCTCGTACTTTATTATAAAATGATGCAAAGCATTTTGAACCTGCTATTGTGCGACATTAGTTTAGGTAAATCACTTCACTTGACTTGACATCAAACATATAGCTATTTAATCAGTATCGTATCTGACATTTAGTCAACCCGATAACCGCAGATAATATGTAAATATAAAATTTTAGACATAGTATAAATACGTATCATTATGTTTAAAGTTGTTTTTTTTAGTTCTTAAGAGTCATGTTCAGATTTCCTGTTCTGTTCTTTTCGGTGACAGAGGTTACCTGTCTTAGGTTGTGTAATGACCGTACATGCATTAACAAGTTGTTCATAATATCTGTAAATATTTCATTGTGTTTTTCGTTTTTCCCTCTTAATAAATTGTGTTTGATTTCAACCTTTCATTTGTCGGACCAAATCTTTGGAGACTTATTAGAATAGCTGCAATAGAAAGATGACAAATATCAAACATTTAAGTCTAAATATTTTAAAATCCCTAGCCGTCATATTATATATCTTTAACAATTTTGATAATGAGCAAGACCATGAGTTTCATGTATGCTATCAAACGTATTAGAAAGGTACAGATGGCAACACCAGAGGGATATCTAACCCATTTTAATTCCCTTGTAGAATAACAGGTTTGTGTATGTGTGTTTCATGTTTCTTAAATACAGTAAGCAAAAACCAATTACGTATTTTGAACGTCTTTATTCGATCGTTCAAAATAAAAGTGTGATATGGAACTAACGGTTTAGTAAAAATATCACATAAATCTAACCGTTGTATGTTTTAGTTGTAATGATATAATAATTATAATTTTTTATTGTAATAATATAATAATTATATCCATTAAAATGTTGACCGACAGACAGTCAACACTTTAATGGATATGGCTCAAAAAGCAACTCTGATCTAGACATTATATTACTACATAAAATCCAAACTCCGAAAATCAACGAGTCTGGTGTAACGGGTTTATAGCGAAACAATTCTAGCAGGTTCTATAATAAAGAACGGCTCTTTATTTAACACGAAGACGTGAACAAAGAAACAACAAAAAATATAGCCTCAGCTTATACAAGAATAGCACTTCAGAGCAAACAGCTGACACAAACAGTAAACTGATAGTAAGTAAATATAACAGCACAAAATTTTCAGACAAAACGCGCTCAATTATTTGTTTCAACTCAACTCAATTGTCTGGCTACTCAACTCATGACTGAATGTTGACTCAAAACTCAAGTGACCCGGCTCTGTCTCCCAGATATCTTACAGTTTTTTTTAAGCAATGCACATACATTCTTATAGGACTGCATCAGTCAGATCTGATCGATATCCTAATATATCTATAAATTCTTGTTGTTTCTAGAATATTCTAATTTTATCATCACAAATCGACAAATTTATCATCAAATCGACATATGGTTTCAAAGTGTCATTGATCCGCATACATCCGAGCTATCTATAAAATGCACTTACCGAGCTACTAAGCAAGATTACTGAGCTACTAAGCAAATTCGCAACGATATGTTAAATTATTCTATCTAAATTTTAAGATTTCGTGGTAACCACGTTTATTTGTAATAGGGCATGCAGAAATGCAAAGTTCATGCATATGAGTTCATCAAAATTTGATATAATTCCACAAGTCTGAAGAAACCATGCACCAAATTGTATCCATCTAATTCAAAGCGGTTTTCACTTATCGCATTCAGAGATAGACTGATTGAAAGACAAAATTCTAAATATTCTAAGGCTAAAACGTGGAATTCCGTTTAAATCTCTAGTTTTAATTTTTTTTTATGATTACAAGGAGTTGATCAAATGGTTTGAAAGAAACGTGGGTTGTATATATCCTAGGCAACCAAATATACGAACAGCATCCCGGAATGACGAATTTAGAGGAAGAATGTTTAGACATTCCTGCACTTAATTTTTGCTTAAAAGAAACCCAAAGACTTCAAAAGCAGCGTTAAAGAACATCTCACATCACTGATTCATAATATTATTCCAAAAGGGAACAGAGAACCGTTCCAACAATATGACATGAATGGAGATTGTTCATGGAGATTGTTCTAAAAATAATAATGCTTCTGCATAGCTTTCTTAATAAATTCATTTTCTTTTCTAGTTTATAGCTTTCTTAATAAATTCATTTCCTTTCCTAGTTTATAGCTTTCTTAATAAATTCATTTTCTTTTCTATTTTATAGCTTTCTTAATAAATTCATTTTCTTTCCTAGTTTATAGCTTTCTTAATAAATTCATTTTCTTTCCTAGTTTATAGCTTTCTTAATAAATTCATTTTCTTTCCTAGTTTATAGCTTTCTTAATAAATTCATTTTCTTTCCTAGTTTATAGCTTTCTTAATAAATTCATTTTCTTTCCTAGTTTATATCTTTCTTAATAAATTCATTTTCTTTCCTAGTTTATAGCTTTCTTAATAAATTCATTTTCTTTCCTAGTTTAATTCTTTTTATTGCCTACCAAAGATTGAAATAATAATAATAATACACTCGTATTGCCAAATCAGACAAATGTAAGTTTTAGGATATAGTAAGATTGAAATAATAATAATAATACACTCGTATTGCCAAATCAGACAAATGTAAGTTTTAGGATATAGTAAGATTGAAATAATAATAATAATACACTCGTATTGCCAAATCAGACAAATGTAAGTTTTAGGATATAGTAAGATTGAAATAATAATAATAATACACTCGTATTGCCAAATCAGACAAATGTAAGTTTTAGGATATAGTAAGATTGAAATAATAATAATAATACACTCGTATTGCCAAATCAGACAAATGTAAGTTTTAGGATATAGTAAGATTGAAATAATAATAATAATACACTCGTATTGCCAAATCAGACAAATGTAAGTTTTAGGATATAGTAAGATTGAAATAATAATAATAATACACTCGTATTGCCAAATCAGACAAATGTAAGTTTTAGGATATAGTAAGATATTAAATGCCATCAAAGTAAGCATGATAATATTCTGGAATGCTAGAGTGTAGCATAAAGTTTATCATAAACCATAAAGTATCAAGCATTAAATTACAAAAGACATTTTAATAAAACCCTACGATCATGACACCAGTTATCTTACCAAACAAAGCTTTTAATTGAATTAATTTGTTTTTAACGGAATCCTTTTTAGCATTTTCAGTCTAATATATTTTTTTGCACATCGTCAATTTTAGGGTTCTTATGCATGAAAAAAATCGCTATATGTCATGAAATATAAATCTAAAATTATCTGAAGTTTTCATTTTATTCATGCGTTATTAGTTTTATTCAACGAACACTAACCAGTCTACTTTGATTTCAGGATTTGCATTTTATTGTTAACTTAATATTGATTACAGCCTTATTTAGACAAATCTATCTAAATTTTTAATCATAAATTAAATGCTTTCAATCTTTTTATAAATAATAAAAATAAGAATTAAAATTTTAGTACTTTGATTGTAGAGAAGTCACAAATATTTCATGATTTTTAAAATCATAATATGAAATTTGCGATTTCACATTTCATAGATCTTAATAATAATGTTTTCAATTTAAAAACTGAAAGTTTTTCGTCATTAACTTTTTAAAGTTAGCTTAGTAATTGAAAGCATAATATTAAATAATCTTAAATGTAAAATAAATATTTTAATATTTAACTTAAATTATCTCTATCTTCCACATAAAAGTGGAGATAATAAAATAAATTCCATATTATATAATTTAACTTATATAAGAAATTATGAGAATTATTGAATAATAATTTTTGAATAGTTTTAAAATTTCTTAGATATCACCTTAAAAAAATATTTGATTTAGGCAAAAACTGTATCATTTGTATTATTTAGCAATTTGATGATAAGATAAAAATAAATATTAATCACATAACGATGTTTGCCACCGAAACATGCGTAAAGACATAAGCTCTAAAATTAAAAACACTTAGAAAGTGAATTTGAAATCTCATTACTAACGTCGTAATTGGAAATATGCTTACAAAATTACTATGTTCTTGAAAGAAAACTGCTTTATTACTTTTATTGTAGCAAAAAAAAAATCTTTATAACATATGTGGTGCATTTTTTGCTTTTAACTCATGAAACCATAAAGCAGACAGAAAATGAAAAAGAAGACAAACAAAAACATGGATGTTTTAAAACTTCAAAGTAATTATCTCATATAAAACAATTTTGTGTAGGAAAACAGCAATAATAAAATCCCATGTGAGCAATAACTCATAAATATGATGCTGCTTTCATTAACTGCCTTGAAATAATATACAAAAAGAAATTATATTTTCTATATTGTTTTTTTATACTTGTTCTTGACTAAGAATTTAAGAAAATACATTTCATTAATCAAAAAATTGTTTTTGTGTAAATGTATGCTCAAAAATTAGTAATACACATTAAATTTAAAATATTTAATTAATGAGCTTATATATGCTTCAAGTGTATCGTATTTCAAATTACATTATTGAAAAATTTTCCATTAAATATCTTTTAATTTAAAAAAAAAAAAAAAATTGGTCCCAAAATTTGAGAAAGCAAACAAGCGCATTACTCTATAAATTTATCTTTCCTCAAAATTGTATTTCAAATGTTCCTAAATATTTCAGATATTTCTACATAACTGCTCACCATAACTTCTCCTCCTACATGGGAAACATCATCTGAGACAACTAGTTTTTATTCTTATAGACAAAATTTCCCCGTCGTTAACAACGCATGCTCATTCCTTTCCCGAACCGATTGGTTGGACACGGCTTTACGCCAGCGCCACCTGTGAAATTGCTACAACTGCCAGTGTCAGAACGATGAATGAAAACAAAAACAACTAGGAGGCATAGCGTTTAGGGGGGGAAACTCTCAACAGGCGCTTATATCCCTTTCCACTTCACGACGTGACGGATCATTCCTTCCTCTCCCTTAAGTTGAGCTTCACCCCAGCGCTCCGACGAAGAATGATACTTGAATCTTTTTCGTTCAGGGACAAATTATTAAGAAGATGTGCAAAGACTTTGAAAAGAAATTAAAAACTTTTTTTTACGTTTAATAATTAACTGGTGACTTTTTTTAGTTGAAAAAGTATTCTTTATATTCTAAAATCGATTTTGTATATCTAAGTACGGACGTGGCAGACTTTTAGAGACTTTGAAAGACCCGCAGGTGAGACTTCTGCGAAGAAAAATTTGAACTCATCTATTTGAAAATTTATTAGATTTGATGTAAGTATATCTTCGATTGTTTAAAATTTATTTGAAAAATCTCATTTAATTACTTATATCCACAAATTATATATAGATTCAAAATCGGATAACCATATTTTCTATGATTGCAATTAGAGACATGATCGTATTATGTTTATGAAAGCATTTAAATAAATGTTTCAAAAGTATAGAATATCTTTTAAATATGTTGAAAATAATAATCTGCTTTAAATATATGAATTTACAAATTTTTGGATTATATTTTTATATTTAAAGACAATTTATTTATTCATTCCAGATGCATTTATAACATTTATTCCAAAACGATTATAATATAAAACAGAGACATTCTCTCAAAATTAATTCATTAAAATTTTTTTATCCCAATAATGAAGGAATATGTTTAATAATTACGTTCATGTTTAAATATACAAGTTTTTGAAAAATTTCATTGATATCATGTTTATTTAATATATTTTTCAAAGTTGCTAAATGTTTTTTAAGAATGAGGAAATATCTGCTTATTATGGAAGAAATAAAAGGTACACTGCCATAGTTACTTTTATTTAATCACAGATAATTAGTTTTATATGGTGTTGAGTTTAGATTATATTTCTTGAAGCCAGATTATTATAAGGGATAATTTGACTTTGTTGATTAGTATTAAATTATATTAGAAGAAAATAAGTATTCTAATATTTTTTTATAAATATCCAAGAGTATTATAAAAATTATTTAATATTTAAACATATCTTTATTAAGGAGAAAATAAAGGAATACTTATTTGTTTTATGCTTTGGCTAGTTTTAATTTATCGCATATATTTTGTTAAAAAAATTTATCCCAGTTTATTGATACCGTTTTTGTTTCTTCTCTGAATTTTGAATATATAATTCAGATTTCAGAAAATATTAAGAATCCCACCATTACTTTAACTTTAATAGTGAGTTCTTATTAATAATTTCAAAAACGGTTCGTATAATTTTTATAGATACATAAAATTGCCAATTTATTTACATTTTCGATATATGTGTTCTATATAGTTTCGATCTTCGGATAATAACTTTTTATATTCTTTTGAATTAAAAGTTCAGATTAAATTTAAAAAATAGATTTCCATATAAAACCATATTTAATTAATGATGTTCATTTTATAGTGCATCTTTCCATTACCTTTATAGGTTCTTTTAAATAGGGAAAATTTGGATAGCACAAGTATGAAAAATTATTTATTTATTTTACTAAATTGAAAGACTTTAATAAAAAAGAACGCTTCAAAGAAACGTCGATTCAACTATTCTACAGCATTGTAACAACAGATCGGCATTTTTAATGGGATTTAATACTTCCATGATCAACGGAAGTCGAATTTTCGTTAATTTTGAGGTAGAAATTAAATCGAGCCGGTTTATCTTTTTATTTATTTATTTATTTTATTTTTCCCGGTGAAGGGTTTATAATCCTTATCTCTTTCAATACAATAGAAAAATCAGCCGTATTTACACATTTAATAAAATCAGAATGTGATAGTTGAAAATATCATATTAATAAATTCATTATTTAAACTAACCAGAAATTCGACGCAGTCCAGAATGAATATTCCTAATTCAAGCGTCTTAATAATTTCAGCATGAATTGTCATTTTACGTTGTCTACAAAGAGAAAATAAATTGCAGCTACACGTTATTTTAAATTGATGGATTGTTCATTTGATTCAATTCGTGTTCGCTCGTTTAGTGAATTTTGTTGATTAGTGATTTTTGTTTCGTCAATTGAAGTTACTATGTACTTTTACATCTCTTTAAACATTTAAGGAATTATAATTTTCCTTTTAATGTCACTCTCTTATGTTAATTTAAATATTTTACACTCGCTTTTAAATTTCATAATTTACTAATATTTCTTTATAAAATGAGCCTAAAACTTTAAATACTCAACCTCATTTTTTACTTTGAAATATTATCTGTTTTATCCACTTTTTTTTAAAAAAAGTGATCTTTTCAATTATGTGATCAATAAGAATGTTTTATAAAATGTTTGCCGCCAACACGATAGATTATATTAAAAATTTTTGACAAACAAATAGTAACTGCTTCCCGTTTAAAATTTCTTTGTGGTCGTTTTTTTTAAAATTAGTTTCATTATAAAATGTGCCAGGTATATAAACGATTTTCTTTATCTGAAGTCCTTTTAAAATGATATTATGGGATTTGTATTTTTTACCAAACTTGATATATAGATACTTTATTTTGATTATTATCTTGCAATTAAATTACGTAAATATATGTTTGCATTAAAGATTTCAAAATTATTTCATAGTTTTGGTATTTGTCTATTAGAAGAAAATTAATACCCAATACTTGTGCAGTGATGTGAATGGAAAAGTTGAAAGTTTTTTTCACGAACATCGTAGATTTTACTAGAGAATGAAAACTATATTCTTCTTACATAAAACAATTATCACAATGAACATTTAGAACTATTTTATTTAGATATGAGTTTTATTTAGATATAATATTTTAATACACTTATAACTTTACAACCAAATAACATAATGCATTTATTTGATACTAAAACTTTATTAACTCAGAAAAAGAAATTCATTTAAAAACGTTTTTTTTTTTAAATTTATTATTATTGTTTGTAAATTTAGCTTGAAAGAAACTTTAAACTGCTTGTAAAAAACATTTAATCATATTATATATATATTTAGATAGATAGATAGAATATTCATTTTAAAGATGCCTAAAAGCCAATTTCTAAATGGGCAGAAGTATTATAAATTTCCAGCTGAAAAAAATCAGTTTAATGTTGTAAAAAATACATTTTATGTTCTTTGAGTCCACTAATAAATTGCCAGTATAATGAAGAATTGTGAATTTTTATACAACTCACTATCCTATTAGCTTTATTTACTAAAAAATATATGTGTTTGACATTCTAATAATTTATGTGTTAAAATTCCATTTTTCTACATCTACGATTTACCCAGTTATGAATCTGTGAATATTTTAATTTTAGAAAATTTCAGTGGGTTTAAAGAAGTTGGGTTTCTAATGAATGACAGATACGTGCTTGAGAGAATCGTTCATTTGTTTAAAAAAGAAATCCGTAGTGTTATAACTCGGTTATTTTTAATCGCGGAACAGGATAACTTTTTTTTGTTTGTTAAGATGTTGCAATGCTAAGAAGATTTTATTATTATACAATGCGAACCCTTTCATGCTTTCTTGTAACTATGAAGAAATTATTGACGTATAAGTTCCCTACAAACATCTTTAATAATTTCATTTATTTGTAAAAAAAATATAATCCATAAAAATAAAACCATTAACTATGTTTCAAACTCTTACGTTCATTTGACGGCTGTTCAACTGTTTTACGGATTCGTCAATAAAGTATAATTTTAATTTTATTTCTTTTTTATAATAATAAATTCAATTAAGCGTTATTCGCCAATATATACTATTTCATGCATCGCCAAAACCAAAAGTATTTTAAAATTTATATATATATATATATATATATATATATATATATATATATATATATATATATATATATATATATATATATATATATATATATATATATATATATATATACGCATCGAAACGCGTTGGGTTTAAAGTATTGAAGAGAAAAAAAAGCTTATAAAATTATAAATTTAAAGGATGAATGTTTCCAATATCCAAGAATTTTAAATTGTATAATTGTGAGAAGTTTTGAAAGTATTTACATTTATTTAAATATTATATATTTTGCCACTGTTTTCATTTCCATATGCGGAGCTAATCCTGGCTTAAGCTTTTACTTCCATTCTGTCATAATGAATTTATTTATTATTAGCTGTCTTTGGCAATTAACTGGTTCATAGAGTTTACAAAAATTCGATTGGTCGGCAAAATTCTCAATTAAAGAAATTAGGTATCCCGGTAATTTTATATCTTCTTATCAAAATATAAAATAACCTTCATAATCTTCACATTTTGTTATCTATATAACTTATACTATTATAGACATTCTGTTTATTGTATCGCGTGCGTGCTCTAATTTTCCGCGAGTTCCCGTAAAATTCGAAATTGAAAGGGAAATGATAAAACTTCAATAAATACAAAAACTCTTTTGATGAAACCAAACATATTTAAAGATAATACGAATACAGAAAACAGTCTCGTTCTGCACTGAAGTTTTATGCGCATTACAGAATCATTTTTTAATAAATTGTGCAACATCTCAAATACTTATTCAATAGAAATTATCTGATTCATCATAAAATTAAGTTTTTATTTTTACTTTCAAAAATATTTAAATAACGAAAATAATATTTTATTTCGATCATTAAATATACTTCAAACAAATTACGAAGTCTCAATTTTATATAGTTCTTCGGTACTAAAGAATCGGATTCAGCGAAATATTCTTGACTCTCCAACTTTGAAAATAAATAAATTTCTACAATCAAATATGTCCGAGTTATGAAGTTTTGAATATGATAATTTTATAAAAATTAACGTTTTCATAATCTGAGGCTAATGAGCTTTCAAGAAATTCTGGATGCTGATGATTAGCGTATTAGCTGATTAGCGTATCTTCTTTGAACGGTAGATGGAGCTTGAAACTACTTACTACTGACGGCCAGCTTATTTGCAGAGGATATTGGCCATTCATTTTTCTTTAAATCGTGTAGAAATATATTTAATGTTCATAATTTTGTCAAATTAAGATTATTTGAATGTTATCTAAATTATGAAGGTTCAGTTCCTTGTGTATGCGAGCGTTTCTAGTAGAGATCAGTTCTATGACATCATGACATAATTAAAAATGGAAACATGTGGTTCATCTATCTTATGAATCGCGATGTATTGTAAATTCATTTGTTTATATGTCTAGTGACCTACATAGATACTAAACATGTTGTTCTTAATTTTTCAACAATGGAAAAAAATCATGCGATCAAACAATTAATAAGAAAACAAAGTAATTTATATTGGAAATTAAACGAATTTTTTTGATGCGAAATTTCAGCAAAAATTTCCAACGAATATTAAATTGATATATATATATATATATATAATTTATTTTCATTTTGAAACGGTTTAAAATTTAATATTTGAGATATTATTTTGCAATTTATAGCGGACATTTCAGCTTAATTTTTAATTAAATAAAATTCAAAATTTCAAAAAATCATCTAGAAATTATCATTTCCAATTTCCATGGTATTTTTGGTTGCTAGAATTAAGCTGTAGATCAACCCCTCTGATTGTAGAGCACCAACGCGCATGAGCACACACACATTCATCTTTATTATTGGTAAACATTACCAATATGGACGTGGGTGATTTGTATAAAATTTAGATTTCATAAATTTCCAATTAAAATAACTGTTGTAGGTTAAACATAGCTGTGGTAGGCGCACGGGCGCTCGTATTTATTTTATTACTAATATAGATGACTCATATGACAGTGGCTGACCTGTAAAAAAATTTAGACTTCATAAATTTCTCTTACTCGACATTTTACATTATTTAAAATATTCTTCCATTCTGAAATGCTATATACCCATATCTAATATTTCAGGGACGAGCGTATACATCCATGATTAAATTGAACGTTCGGTATATAATTATAACATGAATGTCACAACTATTTTCTAAAACTTTGATATTAATACTATTGTGATGCAAAGTCCTTCTTCAACTGCCGTTTTATACCGAATGGTTAAATCTCTTTATGAAGCTGCATAAAGCAGCATTCACTGGATCAATACTGTCTGAAGTAGTTACGTTAACGATTATTTTCCTGGAAGAATGGATTAAAATCGAAAGTTTGAAGTAAACTTTCGACGCTTTGATATTTTGTTACAGCTTGGCGTTTGTTGCTTTTGTATCCTTGCTTATGAAAGTTTCAGATGTCTGTGTTCGTTAATATAATATATCTATCAAATAATGTGACGGAAAGTTCTGCCTGTTAGTTTATTACTTTTGTTTTCTTTCTTTTGAAAGAATCATTTGTCTATGTTTATTAATATATCTATCAAATAATATGATAGAAGGCTGTGGCCTTTCGCAAAGCAAAAGTAGAATTATTTAATGGGATAAAAGTATTCTTTAATATTATTCTACTGACTATTGCGATATTGAAATTATATATTTTCACCATTAAAAGTACCACAACCGGTCAATGGGGCATTTTACAACCTCAGTTTGTGTATTTTTGCGAAGTATTTTCTCTATTTCTGTATTTCCTACTTTTAGCATTAAATATACTTGATGTCAAAGATCAAGATTATTTCTTGTTACATTTATAATATTCATTTCTTTTATTGATCACACATTGATAAATAATGATGATAATCATTTTTATTACTATTTTTCTATAATGTTATCATCATTTAGATATAATTGAACTTAAATTTATTTTTTTGTGTGTTTCGTATTATATTTATTTGGTTTTGATTTAGTTATAATTGTTTGAATTATTTTCTTCAATACGCAAATAAGAAATATTTATAAGCATAAGCATGGACTGATAAATCGGAAAAACATTAAAAATGTATTGATAATATTTTTATTAATAAACTTTAAATAAATATATAAATTAATGTTTACGATATTCCAAGCATTAGACCTACTAATTTAGCTTTTTATGGCATTAACTTTTTTTTTTTTTAATTTCGATACAACAACACGCTTGCGGGGTATAATATTATGTTTCAGTATAAGAATACTAGGATTTTAAAATTTAAATTATTGATTTGTTCGAAATATTTCTAGTGCATACTTATTTGCAAGAATGTTAGTGAGTCGTTTGCGCATGAGTAGGCTTTAGGCCCCAGTTCAATAGCGAATAATACACAAGCCAGAATTTTAAAAAGAATGGTAGATTTTAGTTTGTAACTAATGCTTAATTTAAACTTATATTCCACTCAAAGACAAGCTTCAAGATTTTTTGTACCCTGTATAAATAAAGATATCCAATAAAAATCTTCGTTTCCAACTCAGGATAGTAATTCTGTAATAGTAACTCTTAAAAACACTTTGAATAAATGCAATAGAATATATCAAGAGTTTATACAACTTTTTGACAATATTATATTCGAAACAAATTTTCCATAATATTTTTTATCTGCGGTTCTTACTATTATAAAAAATTATTAAAATTTCCTCCATTTAAAATTTGTATATTCTTTCCATGATAAATACTCTCTTCCATTCGGTAAAGTTTTTCCCGTCTTGCTATGACCAGTCCCCGCGTTTTCCGACGGCCCAACGTTGACCGTTCTGTTAATTTGTCATTTCATGTACATGTGGCCAACCGCCTGTCGGCATAAATAAAAGCCAAACGCCATATTCTACGTTATAGTTTTAATTACATAAATTTACATTATGTACATGGGTTAATTGTTGTGAAATGTACATCTTTGGTAATTTAAGAAATATTTTCTTAACCATCAACAAACACAAGCCAACTGACATGGCGTCCTCCCCCGTCTCTCCTCGCTTCTTTTACACCCCGTTCCTCTCTTTTCTCTCCGGTCAATGTTCTCTGGGGGCGGCCTTGGAACCCGGGATGCAAAATTTGGCAGAATATCGCCCTGTGGAGTAAGAGAACCATGACCGATCATTACACATTCCCATTTCAAAAGGCCTATAATGTATCGCTGCATGAAGCTTATAATTCTGCTTTTGAGTCATTATTGTTTCCATATCCTTTATTCGAAGCTTCTCTTGCTTCTTGAGTCTCAATCTGTACCCTATTTTTCAGGAGAAGCACTCTCGCGCTTCTTGAGTCACGATCGCTATCATATCCTTCAAGAGAAACACTTTCTCTCACTTCTTGAGTCACGATGGCTACCATATCCTTCAGAAGAAGCACTTTCTCTCGCTTCTCTAGTCACGATCGCTACTATATCCTTCAGGAGAAGCACTTACTCTGGCTTCTTGAGTCACGATCGATATCATATCTTTCAGGTTAGGCACTTTCTCTCACTTCTGTAGCGCATTTCCCAGTTGTTCAAATTTCAACAGGTACGAACTGAATTCTTGTCAGTCATCCTTATAAGAGATCGTTTGCATGAATTTACATAACCTAAAGAAAATCACGAATAGAAGAAAAAAATTTCTTAAAATCTTAATCCTGCCCGTTTCTTTTCGACTTGATACGTTTTTCACTGCTTAGGAAGAACGAAAGCATTAAGTTATATTAGATATTTCGTAACTTTGTGAATATGTTGTGTTACATCTCTGAAAACTAGTTTATTTTTTTGTATATGTAGTTTTTATAATTATTTTCAAATTGAAATTAATGTGCCTTGTCAATATAGCACGAAATTTATTTTTCTTAACTATATGTCATTAATTCAATTAGAAAGATTTAAAAAAATTGCTCAAAATATTTGTTTTGATAAGTAATTAATTCATCAAGCAAGATGTCATGCTTATAAACTATCGCCTGCTTGGAAAAAAAGCAATTCAGCTAAAACTATTTTAATTACATGAAATTACTAGCTATAAATATAAAATAATTAGTTCTTTTTGTGGGCAGTGAACTGTAAATGTCAAATAAACCGTCTAAATATGCTTTATAAGGTTATTTTAATGCGACAGTTAGACTGCATTTATTGACACTGATTTACACTGGAAAAGTATCTATGACAAAACTAGAAACGAATCAAGGTATTCGAATTGTAAATTATATGAACTCACAATAGTACATACGATCACATAGTACGAAGCAAGAAATTTCTGATCTAATGTCAGTCTAAAAGCCGTATAACCGAAAATTTTCATAATGCAGGTGATAAAAATGCTATGAATTGCATTACAAGAAAATATAAGAATGTCATTTTTATAAACATAATGAATCATGAAAAACAATTTAGTAAATAAATATACAGAAATCCAGTATCGATATCATATTACAATGCAAATAATTACGCTGTAAGTACATTTCATCAGTTCCCAAATGCTTATACTCTTGTAAAAGGAAAACAAATCGCTGTCCTAGGATTATATTTTTAAATATTTTTCCAAGTCATTATCTTACAGTCTTATTCTGAACAAATCAGTAAATAACAAATAGATCGAAAACAAATTCAACAACCACAACAAAAAGATGTTTGGGCGATTTAAGCGAATTATTAAGTATTTTATATATTCAAACAGGAAAACATCAGCCAAGAAATTTAGGGTCGTATAACCCTAAACTAGCTACTCCGACCCACCCTGAGGCACATGGAAAATCTGAATGAGTGGACTGCCACAACAGCAACATTATTGTGAACTGCGAGTCCTAGGGGCAATCATCGGCCACAGTACAATCTTTCACTTGTGAAGCAAGTACTGTCATCAATGGGGGGGGGGGGGAGCCAGACACCCATCTTTTTCAGTAACCATCAGGGTGGCGAGAACCAACCACCATGCCGGAAACTTCTCGTTCTCAATACGAGGTGCCCCCAAATATAGTCTAAAGTTCACAGGTTGAAAATCAAATTTATTTAGCTTTAACTTTTAATATTTATTTACAACCGAACGATAAGCATTCGCAATTTAGGTTTGTCTGCCCCCAAAAAATCAAATATACTATAGAATAATTATAAAATTATTTCTGCAAGCAGTATTTATCATATTTTTGACCAAATAGAAATTATAAAAGACGCAAGATTTTAAAAATATGCTCCTATTCATTTTTTTTTATAAATCCGATTTCTATATTTAGTTATTTATTGTATTATTTCTATATGATGTCATTAATTTTATTACAATAGTTATCATTCATCTAAAAATAATACATTTCTAAAAAAAGCACACATTAGAAGTTCCTACAGTTATTATTTAATAATAGAATCATATCGATCCGAACAGCTATATTAAACATTTAGAAAGACTAAAAGAATACAAGATACCATTCACAAATCATTCATGAAAGGAAGAATATGACCTTGAATAGACCAGGCATAATACCCAATTTATGTATTATGAAAGGGTATGTTGGAAGGAAACACGATATGAAGATATCAGGCACTCCTCTCTCGTGCTTCCGGGTTAAACTCGACGTCCAGAAATATCTCCCGTGTTGCAATAAATAAGGTTGTAAGTCCCATTTAATATTGAAATGATATTCGGTTAAAAAATACCAATTTCTTTCAAACAATACATGAATTTTCTGTATTAGTCATGATATGCTGAGTTCGGTTAAATTAGAAGGTGACAGAATAAACCTTTGAGCATGATTGGATAGAGCAATCATGTGATGTTAAATTCATTACTGATGGAAAAATGCTACAATATTTAAGCTACATAATAAAAAGTTGGGTATTTTACACAGGTTTCATCGTTTTTATCTCCTCATGGTCATGCCTTCTTCTAAATGGAAGAAATATAGACTTTAAATTAGGCATTAAAATAAAAAAAAGTCAATCAAAAATGCTATCAATAATTTATTTATTTGATCGATTTTGAACTTAATATACTTTTCTTCTAAAAAAACATATATAGAAATACAATAAAAATATTAAAATAATTTTCTGATGCATTATATAAATTGTAGAAATAATATATTTCCTGCTTGAATAAAGCATATTCAATCACTAAAATAAAATTTAAAAAATAATAAATAATTTAAGGTTTTTACTGTAAATGTGCAAACGCTTATCTCGAAGCAGCATGTTTAACATTCATTCACACTTTCAATACGGAGAGTGGTTCTGAATTTTATCATATGAGAACATGAAGTTGTTTTCGTTTGAGATAATGAAAACCTCAAAATGCACGGAAATAATATTGGCGACTTTCAGAATATTAATTTTTCGCTTTTAGAGTTATTAAAAAATGATAAAGAAGATTGTCATATTTGGAGATTTATCGCCAACAAAAAGGGGTATCGGTGGCCTGGTGGTAAGGTCTCGGCTTCGGAACCGGAGGGTTTCAGGTTCGTGACCCGATTCCACCGAAGAACCGTCGTGTAAAGGGGTCTGTTGCACGTTAAATCCGTCATGACCAAATGTCCTCCCGCTGGTGTGGTGTGGTGTGGTGTGGTGTGGAGAGGGAGGTGCCAACTCAGGTATCGTCCTCGTCATCTGATCGCGGTTCAAAATTACGAGGTCCGTCCCAAAATAGCCCTAGTGTTGTTGCTTAAAACGGGACGTTAATATAACTAAACCAAACCAAATCGCCAATAAAAAGTTATAATTTGAAGCGAATGCACACGATTCTTCTGGCGATTAAAGGGCAGGGACGTAAGAAGATATCGCCCGAAGAAGCACAAACAAGAAAATGGGAATGAACGCGAAACAGCGAGGTAAAAGTACCGAAAATTATGTAATATTTATTTTTTTTTATTTTTGTAGTTGGCAAAAAAAGTTTGGAGCTCGACCGATTTTGAGATGAAAATAATAAATAAAAAATAAAAATAATAAATTTTCTGAAAGCAGATGATTGCACAATATAATAGTTACGTGATCCTTCTAAGCCAATATAAACCAAATTACGCAATAAATGAATAAATTATGTTCTCCAGATAAAGTTTGGAAGCTCAAAAGATTTTGAGCTGAAAAAAAAAAAATCATTGTTTTCTAAATATCGACGCATGCATAAATTGATAGTAATATGATTGTTTAAAACCGGTTTAAACAGGTTTTTCACATACACACACACACACACACACACACAAAAAAAAAAAAAATCTGCTGTTGTGAAAGAAAAAAAAAAATCTATAACTCAACTGATTTTGAGGTGGTTAAAAACATCCTTTTTCTAAATGTTTCTGATTGTGAAATATGACTCAGGTGAGAACATTATATTTTCGGATTGATACCACGTAACATAAAAATGTAATAAATAAATAATGTATAATGTGTGTAATAATGTGTAATGTGTAAATAAATAATATGTAACATGCCAACTGAAAATCTGCGATATCAAATTTCAACTTTTTTTTAAAAATCTAAAACTAAAATCTTTCAGCACAAAAAAACCGAGTTCAGTACAAAAATATTTCAAGTATGCTAATGAGACATCTTTGCTTCAAAGTATGTGTTTTTCTAACTATTATAGATATAATTATAATTGAAAATAAAAAACATTACCATGAACTTTTAGCGTTTGATAAAGTAAGACTTGTACCTGTCAATCAAGTCAAAATATTCTTCGCATACAATTTTTTTTCAAATTCAAGATACAAAGATACATTTTTCAATTTCCTGATATTTACAATTAGTTGTTTTGCATGAATAAAAACATAATTACACTGCAATAACATTTTAACTCAAAAGCCAAAATTATTTTTCTTTATTTTGTAAAAGTGTAACATTTTACAGAATTATTGAAAGAAATGGTAATATCAATATTAATAGTCTCGATTCTATGGAATATCATATTGAATGTTTCTGGCTTAACGAAATGACTAAAACCATAATCGTTTCTAACAATAAGCTAACCCTTATATATCCTTTAAAATGAAATATACAAACATGCATGTAAACACACTTTAGATTCTAGCTTATAAAATATGTATATGTTGAATTTTTATTTTTTACGTAGTTTCATCGCTTCAGGTATAAAAAATTTTTCTTATAAAAAATTCATAAAAGCCATTGAAAAATTGAAAGCCAAACAATATTTTTGCAAACACATAATAAAATATGATATTCTGTCGTCTGATCGTTTTGTAAATACATTTTCCTTAGCGAAATAAAATACTAAGTTTCTTTAAGTCTGGAGGATTTATAAATTTTATTATTATTGAGACTCTGACAAATAATTGAGACAAATAATTAAATTATTTCTATTTTTCATTTGAGAGTATAAGTTTTTAATGTGCGATATGAAAGCAATAATATCCTGATACAATTTGAAAAAAAAAGGTTTTTGTCTGCCGATTTTTTTTTTATCTTGAATTAGTTATAAAATTTCAAACTATATTTTCTTTAAATATTGCAGCAAATTCTTGAAATAAAATTTGCCCAAATACTTCTGTATAGTTATAGTTATTTTTCAGTAATAAGTAGCCGAATGGTGTGATTAGTTCAGTAGTTACAAATAATGGCTCTATATGATTTCAATTAAATCACACATGCATAACTTCATAATTCCATCAAAAATCTTTTTATGCATGGAATTGTGAAAAGTGCCGTTAAAAATAATTGAATTTTAATAATCTATACAGAATTGAACATTTTCTTTCTGTGTGATTAATTTGATTACACGCGCTCTGATTTCTTAAATAAATTTCATTATTATTTAATTGAACTTTGCTGCGTGAGTGTCAAACAATGAAATAAATGATTAAATGAAATTAAATATCACGCTATTAAGTACTTTATTAAACAATAAAAATATGTTGAATTTCATTATTTCTAAAAATTAAGCAAAATTTTCAATTTGAAAGAAAATATCCAAACAATTTGGAAAATTTTGCAAGACGTTCAAATTAGTGTAATAAAAATCAAGTGATGTAAAAATCAAGTTTTCAGAAAAGCTAACTGAAAAATCACGTTTTGATTAACTTTTGTTAAGCAAAACGTAAAATAACTACATAATTTTCGAAATAAAAAGGTATTGTGATTGAAAAATTGAGTATGATCAACGAGAAAAGAAAGCACATCTAACAAATAATTCCGGAGAAATATTCTTACTCAATCCAAATCGTCCATCCAATGAAAAGCAAATAAATTTTTCTTGAATAAGCAATAAATATTGAATCAACATAAAAATATTAATAATAAAATAAAATTCTGGGAGAATATAATCATTTTCAGATCGCCGCTATTCAATTATAAAAGCATCATTAAATGAAGCCTCATTAAGAACTTTCGATATATCTTAATTATTTGAAGAGCACATTGAAAATCCTTAACTAATACCAACAAATATTTATATTTTTAATGTCTTAAGTCATTATTCTTCAAAATAATGTCAAAGAATCTAATTAAGGTATTAATTATGGAACTGATTCATAAAGCCAAAGGCTATTAGCTATGAGCTCTCACCTTCATTAATTCCGGAGGGAAGTAAAAATAATAGAGTGTTGTTTCGCTATCTGCGAAGTTCAGATAGAATTTACCGTGATACATCGATTTTCGACAGTATAGTTCTTATTATAACTCATTAATCAATATATAAACAGACGTAATTAGCTTAATTAATTACTGATGTTTAAAAAGACATGTAATTTATCTAAAGTTTTCGCCAAAATTATCACCTAATTAAAGGATTATTAATAATTAAATTCAATTCTTCTTCTATGAAAGAAAATTTATACAATTTAAACTTATTTAATTTATGCATATAATATTGTTTAATGACTTAACTATTTTAAATGATTGTATTATAAGAAAATAAAGGAATTAAGGAAAGAAAAAAATTGGTGAATAGTATATATTTTAAATAATTAAGCAGTAGCAAACTTCTTCACAGTTTTCATAGAATGGGTTTTAAACGTGAGGTACTAAATACGAATTGTTCGTTTCCTAACTTATATAAGCAACTATTTTTAAATTTAAATATTTTTCAATTGGAAATCTATCGCAAATATTTTTAAAATTATACCTTTCCGAAATAATAGTGTTTTGTTTCGCTATCTTGAAAGTTCAGAAATAATTTATCATGATTCATCGATTTTCTACAGTTTAGTTCTTATAGTAAAGCATTAATCAATATATAAACAAACATAATTAGCTTATTTGACAATATTATTCTTTTAATTTCTACACAGCTTTGCTGGATACATTGTTGAAAACCCAAAGCTGTAATAACTTGTCTGCCTCGGCTAAAATAAAATTCCTTACTGGCCAACATGCTATTTTGTTTATCAATAAACTTTACTAATAACAGAGAGCAGGAAAAAAATACTTTGAAAATTATTTACATTTTGATACCTTATTTTTATTTTATTTTTAATGTTGTTTTTAAAAATAAAATATCTTATCACACAAGATATTTTAAAAATTGGTTGCATATTTGGAAGGAAAAAGAATTGACTAAAATTGCGGAATATTGATAATTCGTTAAAATTTATTTCAAAAATTCATATAAATTATATTTATATTAGTTTAAATAATTGTCAAATATATGTAAAAAGTTAAAGTTTTTTTTATACTAATGTTTTTTTAACACCTCAGATGGTTATTTTGTGAATTTTGCAGGGACTGCCTCTTCCCATCATCCAACAGTAGTGGTTTATGTTGACATTTCATTTTCCTTGATATCGTCTCTGTATCTCCTTGATACCTTAGTAAAATCAATGGTTCACCTTGTTATTAATTTTATTTAAATTTTCAGAAAAATGGTTTACGAGTGAATTGAGATAAAGAATTTTGAACCTATAGCCTACAATCTCTACTGTAACAGATTTATAGTTTGAGCCTTTTTTTGTTTCCAGTAAGCTAGTAATAGTTTTAAAGTTCTCCACTCTCTTTTTATGCTTGGATTAATAAACACACTTTCATCAGTTTTGTTTCGGATAAATTCGGAAATTCTCAAAAAGATATTTGAAACATTCTCTTTCTTTTGGTAAAGCCACAACCAATTGTTTCTTAAAACTTAAATTTTATATGAAACAGCGAAAGTAACACTTCCTTTGGATCAACAAGATTTTCTCTTTGAATATTTTTGAATCTAGGATCTACTGCCTACAGGATTGATATTTTTTTTTCTTAATGCTATGTTGTTTCCTCTATCGCCCGTCTCATTCACAAAGCAAATAGATAAATTTCATGTACACTTTCTGTTGGCGAAGTAACGTAGAAATCACTTCAAGATTACCACAATCTGCTCATTTATGATTTTATACGATATGATGAATAATAATATAATGAGCTTAAAATAATATAGCTTATTCAAGATAAAATCAACATTTTAGCCTCATTCTTTCAAATAAAGTGAGTGGCCAACAGGTGCATAACATAACATAATAATTTCCGTTATGGAATAGTGCTGCTTTGTGACATCATTTTGATGAATTAATAAAAAGTCTCAATTCATCAGGTTTTTATTGGACTTTGAAATTTGCTATGAAATCTGCAATATCGGTACAATAAATCTTTGAAATTTGCCATGTAACCTACAATATCGGTACTATAAACAAATTCGTCATTTTGAAAAAACAGAGCGAGAGAAGGATAGGAAGAAAAGGAAGCGAAATGAGATCAATCTCTTAAAGCAAGACACTGGAGTACCAGAAGTCAGCAATTTTTTTTCTTACAATTTTCTCTCAAATCCTTAAAATATTTAATCCATGACTTAATCATTTAACTATTATAACGGGAAGATCTCTAACGCCTGTTGAATTGTGACCCATGTGAAGATATTCCTCTGGATCATAGTTGTACAAAGCTACGATACCCATCCAAGTCGCACCGATATCACTGAGTAATTTCTTTCTCCTTTTCATAACTGTGATTGATTGAGCTTTTTGATATCCGAGCTTTTTGATTTGTTTATCGAGATGAGTTTGGATGACGGGGGACAGGGAAGGTCGTAAGATATATTAGCTTGAAACCGCGCTGGTTTGATTTTGCGCTGTTCATGTTTTAGATAGCGGTTAATTCACATCTAGCGGGAGGGGATGAGTATATACTTTTGATTTGTTTTCTCTTTTTTTAATTGTAGCCAGAAGAAGCTCCGAAATAAGGACATAACATAAATAAACTTAATTATATTGGGGGGGGGTCTCTATCTAAATATTTCACATTTACAAGTTGTAATACATATATTATGTATATTATGAATTATTAACCACTTAAATAAATTTTCTGAGAATGACAAATATTACTACTTTTTAACAATAAAAATATTCTTTTATGAGTAAAACAAAAAAATGAAACTTTTAAGATCTTACTTTGTATTGGATGCATATATTTTTTAGCCTTCGGTACACTTATAATGACGTTTGATTTAGACATCCATTCATCCCACGATCAGATAGATAGTTCAGAACACTTAATGTGTCGAAATATATTTTCTAATGTATTTTTACCAAATATACTTCAAATTTATTTGTACATAGAATTTCACTGTTATAACTTCCGATAAAAATGACTACTCATATTTTATGAAAGAATTATCAGAACTTGAAGGAGAATCAAATTATGCGAACCTTATGAAATATAATTATATATTTTTGGAAAGTTATATAATATTCTTGAAATTTCCCATTATATATTGTATCTTATCATTCCGCAAGTATAAAATCATCATTCTCTTTATTACCTATTTCAAATAACATGTTTGGAATTTGCACCGTCCCAACATGAACTCCGAGGAAAAACATCATCAAAAGAGGCACGCTTCTTTCCCCAAGATAAACTGAAAAACCAGATAACAAAAAAGAACCTTACACACACTTTGACACATAAGAAAAAGCCCCCCTTTATAGCAATCAACTAAACTGTATCCTCCTATCTATATCAACCCATTAAGAACACGAGCTGTCATTCCGGTTTTTGAGGGGAGTGGGCCGATATTTTTTTCTTATATTTGAATGAGCAGCAGTGTATTTCAGTATTCTAAGGTACCTGAAGTCAAATGGCATTACGAACGAAAAGATTGAATCAAGGTTGTGTGAAAGTTTAGGTTCTTTGCGAATGAAATCATATACTTCATCAATATCGTCATCAATTTCATATTCAGGATCTAAATTTAAAAAAAAATTCTACAATATTTAAAGCGGGAGGAAACAGTATAGAAGTTTTATGAGGGACGATGCATACGACAGGCAGAATGTTAAGATATTCGATTTTTGTTATTTAAATTGAAACTTTTCACAATACTAGTTCAGAATTAAAATCACTTTAATGAGTTTTTAGTCCTTTCCAAAGACTGGCATACCAAATTGGAAAGAACGGTTTTTGTCCTTGAATCCATTACCTTAACTCTTCTACGCAAATACTTGAACTTAAGCCTTGACATATATACATAAGAGACATATTTTATTGTTACTAATACAACACACATTTACTTATATAATAAACATATATTTTACGAAATCCTTTGTCTTTTTTTAATGAGTGGTTACAATAATTATATAAGAATTAAGTGAATTAATGGATCATTTTGTGGCCATTTGTCTCTTATGCTACAAAAACAAGTAAAATATAATAAGAAAATCTAGTCACAAGTCGAAATATAAAACACATATATACAACAGAGGCAAAGAAAGACATTGCTGTTCCGTTGAGATAAAATAAGTGATATAAGGGGTGTTTAGAAGAGAGGGAAGATTCTTGTAAGTAGAAGAGAAAACCGATTTCAATTTTTTCCCTGTGTTTCCAGTATTGCGTATAATAGGTAATTTACTGATTCAGAGAAATATTTTGGATTGAAAAAGTTTTGCTTCCTTGTTTATTAGTTTAATATGCTAACTTATTATCCAAAGTCCATAAATATAATTATTGAAATAAAAATAACTCTTTTTACATTAACTCAGAAATACATTAAATCTGCAAAAATGATTTCGGATAAAACTGTTTTAATTTTTTTAAATTCTTTTTTCTATAATGAATATCAAAAAAAAAGTTAAAAAAAACAGGCATTGACTTTAATGACTTCTTTTCATCGCAGACCTTGCAATTATTATTTAGAAATAGCTATGCAATTAATTATGAAAATACATTTAGGAAAGTGGCATAAAAGTTTATTATTATTCGATGAACCAATAAATATAAAAATAGCATCTGTCTGAAATATTACAATTATAAATAGATTTTGAGTTTATCAATATATATTTTTTCTCAATATAACGTTTTACTGATAAAAGTGGCAGCTCTTGATAAATAGTTATTAGCAAGAATATTGAGGATAAAATAACTATACAATATTTATTCCAATGTAATTTATGCTGAGTTGCGTTATAAATGAATCTCACTAAAGCAACGCTCATTTTACTACAACATGTCTGGTCTATCCCAGTATCATTACGTTAGATCGATCTGACCCAGAGATCAACAGTAAAGAGGCCATTAGGCAGATGGAAGATCCATCTGTGTGGGCAGCAATAACAAAGAATAATACTACATTGTCGTTAATGGCTTTCAGGAAACTCAGTCGTAGGTATTAGATATCGTACAATGTTCTGGGCCTTCGTTTAATTTCGTTCATTACTGGATTCGGACGAGACGAATTAATGCTAACGGAAATTATGCTACTTTTTGAAAGAAGTATTTTTAGAGCATGAGAAATTTTCCTTTCAAATTATATAGACAGTGGTATTGAATATTTTGATTATTTTTTTCTGTCAAATGTAATAATCATTGATGTGGATAAGTTATGAATTACGACTTCTAAATTATCTGATCTTAAGCTAGCTAAATTATCAATTGCGTTTCATTCACGTGAGCTCCGAGAAAAGTATTAATCAAGTTTAACATAACATCTATAATAGAGTGTATCTATACTAATAATAAAGAGGAATGTGCATGAAAGTGTGTATTGACGCTATATAGATCGGACTGTTTGGTCTAGACCACTGAGCCTAATATATATGAGTGCGGGATGATTTCTTTGAAATTTTAATTAAATATAAGATAATATAAAATAATAAAAAATATATAATATAATATATAAAATATAATAATAATAAAACAATATAATTAAAAATAATAAATATAAAAAAATTAAATAAATTAATAAATATTTAATTAAACAATAAATAAAAAAATATAATAAATATAAATTAAAATTAAATTGATGTTTTTCCGCTGTAACATCGCAAATTGTTACAGCACAGAAATGATTTTTACGTCACTCTTAAAATTCAAACTATTATCTTTTCAATAATATTAATATACAAAGTGCTATTTTTTTTTTGAAATTTAGATTTTAAAAATAGCATTTTTACCTAATTTCCAATAATGAATTGCATTGCATTGTTATCCTGACATTCAAACCGACTCCACATTTTCATCAACTATCTGATCACATGATTCTTAGAATGTTGAAAGTTAAAGAAGAGTTTTGTTTAATATATGTGTAGTTTACTACATTGGAAAAATCGGTTATAATACCGCTCAGTTTAGAAGACAGATGAACCACATATTTATTTTTTTAATAATACCATGATGTCATAGGGCTGATCTGCATCAAAAAAGTTCATATACAAAATGAACAGAATATATTTAAGACTATTAAAATAACATGGTTTTTTAATGTCTGCTTATTTGACGGAATTATGATAATAAAGTTATATCTAAAAGATTTAATTGAAATTAAATATAATAAATTATTCCAGCGAACAGCTGGTCGCCAAATGTGGCAAGTTATTAATATACATAATATGAAGTTAAATATCTGTGTATGTATAATAATTAGGACAAATATTTTATAACATGAAATTATTTAAAAAGCATAGATGCCCGAATTTTTATATATCCAGAGAATGATAAACAAGGCAGAGAACACTAAAAGATGATAAATAAGTTTAGTAAGATTTTGTTTAAACCGTAAAAGAGAAGAAACCATTTTCTTTCCTCTATAATATACTACGTTTGTAAAGAGAAAGTACTGCAATCTGCTAAAAAATTCGAAATCTACATTTGCATGATTTACTGAGTTTCAATATCCAATGAACAATATAACTATCCCCCAATAAACAATATGAATTAAAGATGCTTTCAACTGTACTAAGGAAATTTAGTGTATTGATATATAGTGTCACTAATTCGCTAGATATCACTAATATGATAACTAGAAAACTTTTAAAGCTAGATAGATAAAATTTAGTGTACTGTTTTAGCTTTTAAATATGTATCAAATTTTAATCAAAATCTGTTAAGTGATAACAATCGAACAGACATTGACATAATATATGTGGAAAACTGAAAAACATAGCGATTTATTCAGATATAAGAAATTTAATATATGATCAATTACTCAAAATTGTATATATGTCCGAGTTTGGTTTCAATAATTTAAGAGAAAAACCGTCATCCTAAATACACATTCTGTTTTTCCCACTACAGTACGTAGCACAAAATGCTCCTATGAGGGTGTTCGAAATTAAAATTCTTAGTACTCATGGCATCCGCAGACACGACATGTTCCACAATCTCCATGCTAAGGAAGGGGAATATAACATTTTTTATTAGAGAATAGCTCAGAAAGTGTTGGGGTGATGGCTTTAGATGGCTTTATTTGTAACGGCAACGAACCAAATTTATTTCATTTATAGAACAGCTTTATCTTCTTACATTTATCCGATATCTTTCCATTAAAAGGCAAAATAAACACTGATAATAGAATGTGTAAATTTAATATCAAATAGAACCCTATGAGATAAAATAAACAAACTTAGATTTATAGCATTCTGCATTTCATGTACTTTGTTATTTTTCAATAGTTGCACAAAATGCAAAGGTAATCATTTTTATTTATTTTTGCGTTATTTTATTTTATTGAAATATCTAACTTTATTGATCTACATAAGAGAAACTAAATAGAAATTTCTTTTGAGATTGGACATTTTCAGATTCTCAGGAGTAAAGATAAATATTTATTTTGAATTAAGCCAGAACTTTTCTATCTTTGATGTGCGTTATATCTTTCAAGTTTCTAAGAAGCATAAATTGAAATGAGCACATTTATAAAAGTATATTTGCAAATTTAAACAAACTTCATCAAAGACAAGAATATCAATAATAGAGTTAGGCATTTAATTTCGAAACCGTATATTTTGAAATGTGCATGATGCATTCGACCGTATTTATCATTTCTCAATTGAAGCAGGATAAATAATCATTTTCTTAATATATTTTTATTTTTGGAAAAATCTATTTAGAAAGAAAAAAATATGAGAACTTTCCAAAAGTCTTGCTCTTTTCATTTTTTTATTATTATTTTTAATGAAAACTTTCTGAGAGACAATTTATGTGCGCTATAATTTTATCCTTTAGGGAAATAATAAATTGCTTTTAAATTATGCTCATAGGCATTATGAAGTATAAGGATTACATTAAAGAGTATTTTAAATCAATTAAATATCTAATTTCATATTAAATTAAAACCCTATTTCCTCTGCTCAGATTTGTTATTGTATAAGCAAATATCATGGTATTCATTTTCTTATTAAAATTTATTTCAGATACCGAAAACGTGGTAGAAAAAGATGTATACGGTACCATATTGATACTGAAAAATATTTCATTAATCTAAATATTGCTTTGAGTGGTTTTTTTTAGTCGTTTAAAAATTGATTCAGATCTTATATATTGCTTTTAATGATAGTTGAAGATTTAAATTCTTTATTGTAAATGGCTGCTTTCATATTTCATGCTATGTACTCAGACTTAAGTTGAAATTCACAATAGTTGTCTAAATTTCCTATGTCTTTGAAAATGTCTAATAATTTTTTGGATGGAGTAACTACATGCGAGCTTTGACTATTTTAGGACACGTAATTTTTTAATAAAATTCTAAGTTATTAAACTTCTTTAGCAATGTAGATTTTTTTATTTTAATTAAAAAATATAATAACAGAAGCTAAAAAGATTTTTTGTACAATATGTATTAAATATTTATAAAAAAATAATCGATAGAATAAGAGATATTATGGATATTAAGTAAATATTCATTTACGACTGCATAGGGATCCTACTTTCTAATATTAAATATATTTTTATTTTAATATTTTATTTAATATTTTCCTCTCAAATTCCAAAGTATAAGCACAGTTTTAAAGAAGTTTTTAGGTCAATTCTTTCATTATTCGAAATGTAGTCTTAGCCATTATTTATTGTTAATTCTGTAAAGCTAAAAAAATTTGGAATTAAATTTATAAGGATGTCCTTAAATATACGGTTAGAAGTGATTTATATTTTTTTTGGATTTTCTAAAATGTTCCGGACATTTTTATTGTTTTCTGAAATTTAGTGAACATAATAAAAAATTAAGATAAATATCGAAAAGCTTAATATTTAAACAAAATAAAATTCTTAAATACTTTATTTGTAAATTATCTTTTTAAGTTCGACCTTTAATTTCATTTTAAGTTCATTAGCAATTAATAAGCAAAGTGAATCTGTTTATTTGTTCAAAAAGTTCATGTCTTAAATTAGTTAATCAAATATGATTAATAGAGTAGAAGATATATTTAGAATTATACTTTTTCAGTTTTTCTGCATCTCATTTATTCGTGTAAACAAATTAATAATTTATTAATTTGATGATTATTATGTATATTTTTAATGCAAATAGTTTGAAAATTAGCTCTTTTCCCAAAAATAAGTCTAGACACTCTTTAGATCAGATATAACCTCAAAAGGATTTTTAAAATAAATCAAAGTTTGCGAGTTTCATTTAAATCAATAATTTTAACATTTTAAAAATCCTAACCTTAATTAGAATTAAAACTTTAATTAGAAATCTAACTCGTAATTTTATTTACAACACTCTGTTACTTTAAATATCTATAAAACATTATTTTTCCAATCAAATGAAAGAAAATATACAGAACTATGTAAGTATTCTCAAAAACAAAGTACACTCAAGTTTTAGAAATCTGATTTTTATTTATTTTTTAACTAATATTAGAAAGCATATTTATGTAACATGTCAGAAAAAGGCTATTTTATTCAAATTGTATTAAAATAAAGATGAATGGCGGCTCAAAATATTTTCTTTTAACCATCGAGAAACAGTACTTAATACACTTGAAAAAGAAAGAAGTGCCTTTTCTAGCAAAAGAAGCTAATATTTATATTGCATTCCACAATTTTGAATTAATGTTTCTCTCTTCGAGGCTTAGTAGAAAATTATGATTCTATTTTATGAAATATTGGGCAACCCTTAATTTGTTTCATCCACCATCGACTAATGTTCAGATTTAATCTCTAAGCGAGCATATCACAAATAGAGAACTTATGGTCCCATTTTTATCTGCTTTATCATCATAGATTCTGATTACCTATGGCAACTTTTCCATTTTATATTTTATTTTTTGGTTCTTTTGCAACAGTAAGGATATTATTTGTTAGTAAAGTGGTATATGTCATGCATTATTCTTTTCTAGATTTTATTGAAAGTATGAGGCTTTTATAAGTGTATTTTTTTTATAGTTTTGAGGTAATCACCAGATATTACCTTCCATTATATAATAGTTTTTATTCACCCAATTAATTTCTTATTATTATTTTAAGAAATGATGGATTAAATCGAACTCGTCAATTATTTAATAATTTTATTCAATTTATTTTGTAAAAAAACAATTTTATATTTAATCAAAATACTAAAGTCATAAGAGTATTTTTTGTGGAATTTTATTCCTATTACTAGGATTATACTCATTGTTTATAACATTGTGATATGCAATTTTGTAAATCTGCCATATAGATAAATGGCTAAAAATGTGAGAGAAAATCTGAAAAAAATTTCAAATATACAAAATTATTTTATCACAATCTATGCTAAGCACGGGATGTTATAAGGAATCTGAAAGCTATTGTTTCAGCAAATATTTTACGCATAAGAAAGTACGTTTTAAGCATATTAAACAAATTAATATGCTTAAAATGCAACTTAAAAAGTATAAAAATTATACATTGACCCCAAACAGGCTTTATTGGGTTAATCTGATGCGCCAAAGAAACATTTTAAGCAAAATATTTTTAAAAGATGAAACACTTCATAAATTTTATTGTAAAATGGTTAACAAATACAAATCAAGGAGTCCATCTTTATGAAAATCATACAATTTTTTTGAAACATTAAATAAATAAAAATATTACATGTTCAAAACAAGAAAATCTAGCTCAGCTTATAAGAGGAAGAAAATTACAAATAAAAAACGATTAAAATAATGATTTCTTAAAATATTAAATCAATAAAAGGGAGCAATTCATAATGGATGTTTATAAATTGCACATCATGTTTTAAGAAAACAGATTAGAAAATTAGATGAAATTACTAACATTTGAACAGAATATAAAAATTTGCTGGAATACGCTCATTCGAGTCTTAGAGTACTAAATAAAAAGTCTAATTGTCAGATATTGATAAAACTAGGAATCTTTATGTTGGACATTTATATATATATTGTTACAAAATTTTTCTTCTACTACAAATATCGCAAATTAATCGAAATAAAGCAGCACATTTAATTGCTATAGTTCAGCAGCTTTCTTGCTGTCTAATCCTCCAAGACCTCTCTACGTGTCGACTCCTCTCTCACACACCACTTCTGACGATACACACGACTTCTCTGACGATCCACACGACGACTTCCCCTTCAGATTCAGATTGCCTGTCTTTTATAGCTCCGGGAGGTGGGGCTAGAATCTTCAGACCAATCAGGGTGTAGCTGGCTGTACCTCGTGTCTTAGTGGATGGATCGTGAAATTTCTCGAACTTTCTGGTATTATCCATTTAGTCGCCAAACTAGCCAAATTTATCGCCAAGCCGCCAAATGCTCGCCAAGTCTGTCGCCAAGCTCTAAGTTCATTGATCTCAGCACGTACAGGACCGATCGTACAACGGTCTTTCTTACGATGACTCTATTCGTGCCGGGTAGCAATATTATAGGTTTGTAACAATATATTCCGTTTCAGTATTTTAACTTCTGAATATTAAAATACTGCTATAAATATTGCCAAAATCATTTATTTTTTCATTCTTTTAAGTGCATTGTTACGTTGTTACATCTGCTAATCTTTAACAATTATGATTTCCTTTTGCGTTACATCTAATAAAAAATAAGAAATGTTAAATTAGTGTATAGTAGATATGAATAATTTTAAGTGAAAATCAACTTTTAAGTGAAAATCATTTTTTTTCTAGATTTTAAATCTGAAGAAAAAAAATTCGATTCAATATTAACTCAAAGACAATTCTACCATGGGATAGCTAAGAGGGGAAAACCGAAAACTCACAAATATTACACATCCTAATGGAAGCATGCATAGGCATAATGACCAAAGGAAGAAGTTTTCTCTCACTAGGCAACCAGCAGAGATCAATTATCTTAAGAGATAATTAATTGTGTAATGCAGCCTCTTAAATATTGCTTAGTACATCACAAATCCTACAAGCGTAATTTCAGCATATAAATTCAAATAAAATGTTTTCTTTTTCAATGAATGCTCTGAGTGATTAAAAATAATGGCATCTCAATGTCAAAATACTGCTTGTGATTTTTATCGAAAAAATAATAGAATATAGCATGGGATACAATGTAATTGATTTCTATGGTAAATATATTTATTGACAGAATTAAATAATGGTAATGAATAAATATTAACAGAGACTCTGCTTATGGTTTGTATGCAGCCTAATTCAGTAAATTAAAGTAAATAAACACTGTTCTTGGAAAACCTTTTATCTAATAAGAATTTTCTCGAATAAATAATATGTATTATTTTCTGACTGAAAATATGTTGCTACTAAAATAGATAAACTTAAGAGGAAGTAAAATAGAAAAATATGGAGAAGCATAGTAGAATATTATAATTTCTTGAAATTAGAAGAAAATCATTTCAAAATTGTATTTAGTTGAAAAAGTTAAATAAACACATTTTGCTGAATTAATATCGTTATCGCATATTAATGCAAATGATTAAAGAAAAGCAATGAATATTTCCAACATATTGTTATGTCTGATGCTCCAAGACTATATTTGACTCAGACATTTTGTTACGATGCAATCACTTTAAGAGCCTATAGATTAGACAGTACATGTTCTTTTTATATTTTATTATTTTATATGCAGGGTGATCCAAAAAGATATAAACGCAGTTTAATTCTTTAACCATAAGAGGTAAGTGGACAATATAAATTACAAAATAGTTCAAAATAGAGTACAGAAAATAGTTCAAAATAAGTTACAGAAAATAGTTCAAAAATAAGGTACAGAATAAGATTACGTTAATAAAAAAAAATATCATTAATTTTCAAAAAGTTACACTTTTTAAATTTTTATGCGACTCCTCTAATCAAATTTGATTAATTATAAAGTTTTTCCTTTTCTATCCAACAAGATAAATAGAAAAACCTCATAAATGTATTTTTAAAATCAATTGGAATTCGATCGATCTAAAAAAAAAAAGACATATACCATTTTTCACATCACGCAAAACGTTGTTTCTTCGGTAAAAATAGGGGCCAAATATAAATTGATAGTGGGAATTTTTAAATAAAAAAATGCGATAGCGTGTGTGAAAAAGATTCCCAAATGCCTTTAAATAAACATTTAACACACACAGATAAACAGTGCTCTGCCTATGCGAGAAGCGGGACGCTTGTTCTCAAACTCATTTTATGCTGCCTCGCAGTTGGCGCATAATCAAAAATCATGCATACAAATAGATAGACATTTAGCAAAATATATTTTAGGAAGATCTTGTGATAAAAAAATCGTCTGCATTTCACTATGCAATTAATATATATATGTTAATACAGATATTTGAAATCACTGAATTTAGTTATAAGAAAGAAAATAAATCGTCTGTGAATTTGTTAGAATGTCGGTTTGAAAAATTATGATAAATTTGACTATAAATTACTTGCTTGTAAACTCCAAAATAACTGAAATGATTATTTCCGTTTTAAACCAATCAAATTACACTTTTACTGTCAAATCTATAAATCACAACATCTCAAGGTGGATAAACCAGTTTAAATTGGCTTCAGACATTAACTGGTAATCAGATTATAATTCGTAGGAAAAATAAATTCCTCTTATATTTTTGCAAAATACTATATAGAAGCTATCTGCATAATCATTTGTGCCTTATGAAGCAATTACTGCTCAAAACTCTGAAATAATATACAGGAAAATCAGTCGATCAATATGAAGTTCACACTCCATGTTTTTAAACATTTTTTTTATATAGTAACTAAGCTATACATTGTAATTAAACATAATGAATAAAAATAATTTAAAAGTATTTTTAAATGTTTTATGTAGTGGAAAATAATATAAGTCTTCTTTTGCAAACTATAATAAAATTCCATTTCTAATTAAACGGTTTTCCAAAATTCCTAATGCTTAAACGTATCAAATTAATTTCTACTATGTTTTCAGCCAATTTAACTATCGTTAGGTATTCAAATTTAATCCTTTATAATGAAACTAATGTAACGCTCTTTAACTTACATCTGAATCAAGTATAATTCAAATACCTTAATATATATATTTTTTTTATTTCTGTATAATGAAATTGAAATTTATTTATATTGTATTCAACTTTATTTTAAAAGCTCTCTATCTGCTTATAAGTCTAAACTGAATCATATTAATTTATTTTAATTAGTGCACAATAACATTAAATAAAATTTTACATTTTTTTTTTAAATTGGAATTCAGTCTGCATTTATTCATAGAGAGTTTAGATATCTACGGAATACAACTCATGTTGTTCCGAAATTGTTGATTTTGATTTCTAAGTTAATTTATTTAGTGAAAAAATGAAAATTATTTTTCGTTATTATGTTCATTTAATTTATTTAGCTTCTCAACGCTACATAAAATAAAAATATTTGGGATATATCCAATAATTTCCTCCATCTGACAGAAAATAGATTTTAAATATCCTAATCCTCATATTTAACAAATAAATTCAAAAACCTGGTGTTTAGGATTAAGATTTAGGTACATGATAAAATTACCATAAGACTTCATTAATATCCCATCATAATATTTATATCTTAGTATGTATACGTCTGAATAAAGCAAAGCTAAATAAAAATGGATAGTATCATTTATGCAGATAACTATAAAAGTATTTATTACAGAAAAATAATACTTCCTTTACTGAAAAGAATAATTATCTCCCTTGTGTCTCCTTAATTTGACACATGTATTTAGAGCTATTTTAGCTTCATTTACATTTCAGCAATGTACCAAAAAACTAATCTTCAGCGAGTTTCCAATTTTAAATATGCTAATAATGGAATTATTCGAGAATCCTTGGTTTTGGATATTTACATCAATAAAAAGTTATTTTAAGTAAGATTAAATTGGAGTGTCCTGAATTTTTGAAAAGAAAACATATCGGCTTATAGATAAAATATAAAAAAAGGTGAGTGTTTTTTTAAATATTAATCATTCTTATTTGTTACATTATTTATAAATATCTGTTTGCTTTTCTTTTATTTTCTTTAAAACATAAATGTCATCTCCTTGTTCAAAAGTATGGTGTGCCTTTTTACTTTCTCTTATACGTAATATAGAGAAAGTATAGTAATCGTCAAAAAAATCGAACTCGGTGTTATGATGAATCTCCATGTTTCAGATCTTCCCTTGTTCGAAAAAAATATTTTTGGAAAATGTCCGTTTGTCTGTCTGTCTGTGACAAAGAAAACTCAAAAACGCCTTGAGCTAGACGATTGAAATTTGGTATACGATACTTACACCAAACTTGCATATTTTTAAAAGATGAACAAATTCCATTCAAAAGAAGTCTGCGTTTCCGGTTGTTCGAATATAAGTTAACACGATATATAAATTTAATATCTATATTGTAAACACCTATCAAATTTTGAGTCAAATCCAATGATGGATTGACCGTCTGTCGATCTGTACTTTCAGAAACTTATAAGCATAATATTCAAATACGCAATGACTATATATATATACATATATATATATATGAAATTTTGCAACTACAAATATAGTTTTTTAACACAATTTTTGTGACAATCGATTGGAAAAAACGCATCTATAATACAGATTGCATATTTGGATGTTATTAAAAGCATGCCAAGCGTAATCGCCAAATAACTAGCCAAAAATGATACACTATATTCAATAAAATTGGTCAATTCACTCCAAAGTTTAATATTTCGTAATTATTGTACACCAGTGCCATGAAATGCATTCTCTAGCATATCACCTTTATTAAAATATATGCGAGAAAGTATATGTAACCACTCCCGATGGTTTAAATAAATAGTTTATTTTTAAATAATAAATTGTTATTTTTCGGATATTTCTACTTTAGTGAATCACAAAAGTTTTGATTATGCAGATTTCGAAATTATCTTACGTTTAACAGATTTTAAGAAATTTTATGAAAATATCATTTTATTTTAGTAAATCTCAAAATTCCCGCAAATCTTTCTATCAACGGTTTAATATTGCTAGCTAAAAAAAATACTTAGTTTAATGGAGGAGGGGGAGGGGTTCAAAATTGTTATGCTGTTAAAAGGCTTATATTTTATAAAATGGCATGTTGTTAGACAACACATCTTTCACATTGCTCCTCATATAGTGAATACGTTTCATTGAACAGAAAATTTAAATAATTTTTCAATTTCCAAAATCTTCCAAAATACGAAGCATTTTTAGTTTTAACGATTTATACTTTTCCACAAAATTTTAAGAAGTTATCCTTTAATATGTTTGTCCCTTGCTTATATTTGCACTTCGCTTACGCATTTCAATATAATACTATAGTTATGTTAAAATACCGCATATTACACTCAATAAACTTTTCCTACATACGACTAGTATAAAGCTGTAACTAAAATATCGATTTTGAACTTGACTCGCATTGTGGTCGTTTGTCATATCAGAGATTCTACTCCTTCAAGGGAATTTTATCTCGGTCATGCATCGCAGACAGTAAAACTTTTCTGCGTTTTATGTTTGGACTTGGAAGAAATAACTGCTGGAATTTAAATATTTCCCAACTTATAGATTTTTTTTTTCGCTTAAACTGGAATTTTCCGGGAAATATTACACATTTCTCAGAATTTGATGTCAGCATTTCTTTCTAGATCACTTGTTCAAATATTATTAAAAGCATTACTTTAGAGCTTACTTGATATTTGTATAAAATATAAAAAAACCAAATAAAATATTCTCTGTGTGAAGTTTAATGAAATAAATTTCAAGAAAATATATATTTGTTCGTATATTTGGGCATTGCATTTGTAAAATATCATTTTATATTTAGTAATCCACTATTACAAACTCACATAGAGTAAGATAAACAATTACCTTATTGTTTATACTCCAGCTTTAACATTAAGTTTTTCCCCCACAGGAAGTCATTTTATCCATTAAAATTGATGTTGGAGATAAAGGTTTTGCTATAAAACAGAATTTAACTTTAGCACTGTTTAAGCATTTACATTCAAATAATATATGTAATGTAAATTTGGTTCGAATTTAGTTATATGTCGCTTTAAAAGTTCCGTTTTAATGCAACACTTGGGCTATTTGGGACGCACCTCTTAATTTTGAACAGCGGTCAGATGACTAGGATGACACCTAAGCTAGCATCCCCTCTACAAACTTCCACACCTCATAAGCCTGGTGGATGTTTGGTCCTGATGGATTTAACGTGCACCAGACCCACTTATACAATGGTTCTTTTGTCGAATCGGGTTCCGAACCTGAAAACCTCCAGTTCCGAATTCGGGAACATGTCACCAGATCACCGCGGCCCATAGATACTGTAAAAATGTATGATCAGTATAGATTATTTTACACCGGACAGTTGTACTTACTTATATTTCCCAAATTGTGCTTACATATTATTTACAAATTATGTACATAATAATATAATTCTGTCTACAAAATTATTCAAAAATTTAGCCGAAGGAATGCCGATCACCTTCTAAAGTACTATGAAACCATATACCAAATATAGAAAGATTTCAATGATAATTATTAAAATTTGTGCAGATACCATACCTCACCCCCTTTCACTATATTATTTTGAAACTCCATAATATGCTCCTTACGCCACAAAAATCTTCATTACCGTTGTAAATGTCATCGTAAGTGTTACCAGTCTAAGTGTATTCTCTATGAATCACTTGTAGCTGTATATAATAAAAATGTCAAATTAAGAATTGAATATCATGATTTTGGAATCTAGTCCAATAACGGCCGTCATTGTGTCCAATGAATCACCAACTGAACTTGTCACAAGAAACACCATCGGCACTTCAAATGTTTATCGCTGTGAAATGCTGATAATTATGATATCAAATGTATTAAGTAATTGTGATGTTGGACGTTTACATATAATATCCGATAAGAAAAAATCTCAAAACATTTTCAGCCTTTATAGTCTTATCATTCCTGCTGCAATTTTGTGCTCCTGACCTACATATAATTTTGGGAATTATAATTGAGTAATATCTATTTAACTGATATTGGCATGATTGTGCATTATCATTCCTGTAAGAATCTGTACCTTGGATTATGAATTATTTAGTGCAATCATGCTGTGCAGATTTGAAATTATTTTATGAATTACAGCCTGTAGAAATTTTACAAAATAATTATATCTGCATGTGAAAAAATTTACAAGCTGATCATTCAGTTTTTATATTATATCAATAAATAAAATAAATTCATTCGTCTGAAAATATTGAGAATTTTGGGCATTGAAATAACTGTTCATGCTTGATGCATTTGTTAAACTTGGTGATTCCATACATCAGTTTGAATAAATTAGTTTTATATAAAGTGATCAATATAACATCTTTCGTGTAGCTGTGGACAGCAGTTTAGTTGTGTTAACGTCCCGTTTTAAAGCAGCACTGGGGCTATTTTGGTACGGACCTCGTAATTTTGAACAGCAGTCAGATGACGAGGACGACACCTCAGCTGGCTAACCCCTCTCCACACCAGCGGGAAGACGTTTGGCTCGAGCGAATTTAACGTGCACCTGGCCCGTTTGCACGAAGATTATTCCGTGGATTCGTTTCATGAACCTGAAACCCTCTTGTTCCGAAGCCAAGACCTTACTTCAAGACCACCGCGGTTCTGTGGAAAGCCATCGAAGCTTCTAAACAATAATTTCATTTACTAAATACGAAATATTTTCTATTCTCTCATTTTCATTACCCAAGAGCATATCGGATGCCGCAATTTATTGTAGCATGTTGGGTCAACTTCTATAATGCCGCAAATCTTTCTTTATTATTTGGTGTTTCTTAAAGATCTTCCGAATAAATAATGAAGCCCTTCCCGAATGAATAAGGATTATTCTTTCTTAATTTTCTCTCTTTTTAATTCTGAAATTTAAAAAAGTCGCGTTATTTAAACATTACAGAGTTAAAGTATTATGTTATATCAGTGTAACTAAGAAGGGCTATGTTAAAACTGAAGATGTGTAATATATTTCAAACACATTCAATTCCAATATTTTTATTAAATAATTCGATAGGGTGGTTCATCTATGCATCTAATGCAAACATCAATGGAAATTAGGTAATTTAAAGGCATACATATAGATTATGATAAAAAGTGCAGAAATATCGCTTTCCAACATTTTAACATTAAACTCACAATCGAATGGTTTTATTGAAATCTTATCAATTCTAGTTTTGTAAAGAATAATATCTTTGCGATGTCACTATTGCCATTTAATTTTGTATGAATTCGTGAGCAAGACTGGTTTCTTTAGCTGGCTCTTTATAAATAGATTTTTTTTTTTTAAATTTTGAATGCATAAATGATAGTATTAAAACTGCAACGGTATCGCATTTTAATTTAAAATGCATGCCATCATAGAGTATGCACACATATTTATTTAAAATTATTAAAAGTTAATTAAAACGCAGATTAATTTAAAATTATAAAAAAATATTATTATTTTAAACTATTTAAGAAATCGTCATTTTATACAATTTAACTGGTTTAAAACTAAGGAGGAGAAAATTGGCAATTCGTTCAACTAAAAAAAATATATTAGCAGAGTTAAATCAAAAGCTTTCCTTCTTATTTTTTTAAAAGAATGTACTTCATATATATCCAATAATAAGTAGGAAAATAAACAAAAAAACAAATGTAATTGAAACATATATAATATAATTGGCAACCATAATCATCAATTATATTAAATGTCAGCTCTTATCAGATGTTTTTAAAAAGATAGAACTATTAGAGTTTGGAAATATTTGCAATAATAAAATCACAGATACATTTGATTTATCAGGTATATGAATCTTTCAAAACTAAGTAACCAGTTTAAAAGCATTTATTTGTCTGTATAATCTAGAGAAATCACCTGAGATTTGAAATGTTAAGGAAATGATTACAATAACTCCCTCAATATATAGAAAGTAATCTTAACTGACCTGAAGCAGAGTTTACAAACTATCTATTAAGTACAATTATAATTTCAAAAATCTATGTTTTATCAATGTTTAAAATATATAATCCATAAGAGTACCATTAAGTCTCAGAGAAACATGCAAAATCGTTTTCGAAATATCTCATTCTTAAATTCATGCTACTGGCAATTGAGATTTAAAATATGGCAGATCTTCGTTCGGCTCCATATTGCCCGAAGGAAAGGCAAATAAATAGTTCACATGTTTTCCATTTGATCCAGTGATAAACATACCTGGAAATGAGATTTTGTCGCCCACAAGAGGTAGTGATTACTTTGGCAAATATGTTTGATTCCAATCCTAGGTTATTTCTGAAGAATCATTCGTTGCTTTTAGGAGATGTTTATGTTGATGTGAGATGTTAATAGATTTCATGTTGAGTTGTTCTCATCAATTCAGGTCTTTTACGAGTCTTGGGAATTAGGACTTACGGAAAACTTGTTTAAATGGAACACTGCTTTTCAAGCAGCTTAAATTTGCATAATTGTTTCAATATGGAAGAATTTCATGAAGATTTGATGGAAAATTACGTCTTGCATTTTCTAAAACAAATATCTAGATAAATGAAACTTATATATCCGTGATAAATAAGCAGTTTCTAATTACAGTTCTGCCCATTAATGTAAATACATCAGAATAAATAATTTGTGGTAAAACTATTTATGTTACAATATATGCCATTTGATATAAAGCATACTTCCATCTTGGAAATTAATTACAATATTTTGCAATATTTTATCATTCAATATTCAACAATATTGTGAATTATTGCAAATATTGTTTAATATAATGCAATATTGTACAATATATATGTGTTACTAGGGTTTAATAATGCAATTTATGATATCATAATGCACAATATATGCGCATATTGCACAATATTTTGCTATATTTTATCATTCAATATTCAACAATATTGTGCATTATTGCAAATATTGTTTAATATAAGCAATATTGTACAATATATATGTGTTACTAGGGTTTAATAATGCAATTTATGATATAAGAAGTATTTCTTCACACAATACTATTTTACACTTTAGATACCGAAATATCTTTTATATTTAAATAAAACGGGACAACCCTAGAAATCTATATTATATAAGACAATGATAATATTCGTGTGTATGTTCTTTATAGAAGGAATAATAAAAACTACTGGATCGATTTACTCTCGGACAGCAATGTGATCCGCGTTTGAACTGAAAATATTTAAAACTATATAAATCATCGATTTGGTCAGTAGAAAGAAAGTTAAAAGTTTAACAATATAATAGTAATACAGTAGAAAACCATCAAATGTATTTTCATCAAAGGTACCTAAGAATTCCGAACATTAAACATTATGAATAAGAATATCAACAATTATCAAGATTTTGGGAGAGGTCATAAGACTATTGTTAAAAACCACTATTTCCACTACAGGTAATATTTCCCATTTAGATTTTGACTTTTATAAATTGTAAATTCTAAATTTTGTGTATAGATACTTAATGTTCATTTTTTTAAAGTTTTGTAATTTTTTTAATATTTAATTATAATTGGTATGATTGTGTTGCTTTATGAAATTAATTATAATACCAATTATTTCAAGTTCGTGGACCGAATTTGGAGAATACATGTTTTCTTAAGGACAATTATACTTTTCATGATCCCCTGAAGGAAATCACGAAATTTGTATACATAAATACAAAACATGATTTACTGAAAAACATTGTACATACAAGAACATTATAATGAACTCGAATTTGAATGCAGCAGTAATTACAACTTATGTAATCCAATACTCAAAAATAATAATTATGTGAATATCAATTTTAATAAAATAACAAATTTCCAACTGTGTCCATTCAATTAATAAATATGTGGCGGATTGTGATGCGCGAGAATAGAACCTGGGACCTTGTGGTTCGCAGTCCAGTAACATGACTATGATACAAAAGCAATTGCTCGTGTAGCGTAGCTGTTAACTGGTTTCGCAACAAATATATGTACCTGGAATCTAGCAACAGCAGTGTCGCGTTCAGCTAGTATATCATAAATAAAAGAAATTAATTAGGAAATGAAATTTTAATGTTTTGTAACAAAACATGTTTGCCCATAAACATACTTAAAAAGGAATGCAAGAAGCAGAGCCAAGTAAAAATTGATATGATTTTTTCATAAAAGTATAATCCAATGCATGATACTGTAGATATTTGGATGAGAAATCATCGTATAAGTCCTCCTTTCTTCGGTGAATATAATAAAGGTGAGGGGTGGAGTAACCTACATGCCGGTGTCGGGTACTTTTCCTATGTGGCTCATAAGCATATGGTCTGCGCAGTGATGAGAACCATTTTGCAACTATTTAAGTGGCTGATTTATTGTCACGGCCACTTAATCATTCAATTCAATCCGGATACCAGGACAGAATAAATGTGTCTCTTCAAGAAATCAAGAAGATTTATACATAAAATTGGTCGACATTTGAGTAACACGGATATTAAAAAGTGCTACGGTAAAAGATATGCAAAATGGAATATGTAATTATCAACATAATAATAAACTTGCATCAAAATCTGATCAAATTATGCACTAATTAACTAAAATTTGTCCTGGATGTTTGCGTGTGAATGAATAAAAAGAAGATCAATGCAATATAGCAGATGGAAGAAATTCGGTATGTGGCAATGACACTGAAACAGTAAATGCGCATCGAATTTTGGATTCAATCGATTTAAAGGAATTGATATATAATGTGCATACTCGATTCTCTGAAGTATATAAAACAGTATATGCCTTTATGTGAAAAGTACACCAGATTGTTTCGAAGGAACAATAAGCAGTTTAACTAAAATCGCCCCGTACAACTCTAAGAAATCTGGTTGATAGTAATATGTTCTGTCACCCGTTACATCACTTGGAATAATTCCCAACTAACAAACCTATTATTAGTGCAAGTTGTCGAAACTACAAAATGAAGAAATTTTATTAGGAACAAATTTATTATTTATTTTATTATTAACAAATCGGTGAAATATTATTCATGCCGACAGATCGGAAAATAAAGATCTCAATGCTCAATTAAATTACTTTCTCATTTTCGAAATATAAAAACGAAAATGTAAAATAAGATTTGTAAAAAAATGTGTCCTATTTATATATCTTTTACAAAACATGACATGATATGGTAAGTATATATATCTCTTCATTCACATATTTTCCCTATCAAATAAAAAAAATCATCTATAAATTTATTCATCTCATATAAAGATAAAACCATTTTTATGATGATGATCATGATTATGTTGATACTAATGATAAAACAACTAGCTAAATTTATGAGCCAAGCTTAACGATGATAGAGAGACATAGTATCTATTTACATAGCAGAACACAGAGTAGTATCTACGGCAGAAGTTAGAATTAATCTCATTAAATGCTGAAAAGTTCCTTTTTTGGATAATTGTTAAATGAAGTTACTTCATATTATGTTTATCTTTTTATGAAAAATTAGGAAGTATATATTAGCGGAAATTTATTGATGTGTAATAATTTGTCACATATTCATGACAATTTACGAAAATGATGAACTACTTCGGTAGGAGAAGAAAAATTTTAACGACTTATTAGTATAGAATTTGAGCCGATGATACACAGAATAAAAGATTCCATATGTACAACAACTATACAGAACATAATGGAATCACAGTTTTATATGTAATTTCTACTTTTTTTTTCCGAAACTTTATTTCCCTTCTTTTCACTTTAATGTTATAAATGAAATAAAATCTAAGGACATTTAAACAAAGCAGAGAAAATTGAATAAAGAAAAAGAAAAAATGGCGAACTAAGGAAAAAGTGTGCGAGAAGAGATTACTTCACAGTTTCTTTTCTTAATAAAAACCATTGGGCGGAAAATTTAATTTACATGACAGATAATTACATTAAATATTTATCTAACTGCTCATTTTATTTCTTTTTATTCCTATCATAAAAAGAAACCTTTAGTCGGAACTGCAATCTAGCTAAGATAAAATAAACCAGGCAATTAAAACATCTCAACAACGATAAATGTTTAAGTATTCTTAACATTTTTAACACTATCTATCTACTATTCCCTAGATATTTAGCAAAACATCATTATTTTATTACGGATTCTTTCAGCAAATAAAAAATCTTTTCCAATCAATGGGAATCCTGAAGACTAACAAATGTAACAAATTCATTACCGATTCGGTTTTATGTAACAGTTTTCCAATTTTTTTTTTAATTCTTACTTTGCAAATTAAAGGAGACATTTCATCTGATAGAGAAAGCATACCTGAATACAAATTTCGGTGTTTCTCGCTCCGAGGCTCCTCTAAAGTGAAATTTCGATTAAGAAACACAATTACGAGACCACCAAAGGCAATGTTTGCTTTAACGAAAAACTATTAGTTTCTGTTTGCTTGGCAAGACGCGAAATTTATGTACTTTTACTTAAAAACTCTTACCCATATGTTCTGTTCAGTGAAAGGGAAGGATAAGAGAATAATTTTATTTTTAAAGGAAATATTTTTGTTAATGAAATGAAATATTCAATTTTACTAGTAATATCGATGCGAAAAAATGAAAAAAAAAATCTATATAGTGCATTTGTTGGCTTAATTTTTGAGCAATTTTCTCTAGTTAACATACGTCTTGAAAAATGTAATTATGAAATTTAGCAGAATATCTTTCAAAGATTAAAAATAATACTAAAGGAAACTGAATATAAACTGAACTGACTGAAATGACACCGAAAGAAAAAGTTAAAGGAAATATGTATCTCTAATCTTGATTCCCATATTTAATTGATACATTGATTATGCCTTGTTTTTCCTTTGCTTTGCTTGATTGCACCAACCGTTGCATTCAGTTCAAATCTTTATTATATATTGTTTCTCGTAGCTTACAAGAAGAATGGAAGTTCTAAAAGTTATTGTTAACAAATAATCTCATTTTTTATCGATTTGTAATCTATTTTTTATTTGTATTTTATATTATTAAAAAAAACTGACTATCAATTATAGCACAGACAACAAGCATAGAAAAATATATTTAGTATCGTCTCAAGACTCCTGCTTACAAATGCAGAACCTAAAACACTCAACAAGCTTGCTATAACAAATGCAAATACGTTATTCGAAAGGAAAAAACCCAATCCTTATTTTATTTTTAAATTAGATGCTAAATTTTAAACATCTATAATAGCATAAATACTTTTATAAAATCCATCAAATCACTTTGTAAAATCCTCCTTATATTCAGTTTATTAATATTTTTTTCCTTGCCATTAGCCACTAAAATCTTTTTAGTAAGAAAAAAAAATAATTTCACATAAAAGAGATTGATATATTTATTTTACAAGGCTAAAGCCTTGGACAAAGTGATTACGTTATTTAAGTTTCCTAGTATCTGGTTTCATATCAGAACTGCCCATCAGCATAGAGTGATTAAATACGATTACTGGATGGGGATAATAGTTAGTACTAATGCGAGATAGGTAACTCGTGCTAACATTTACTGTTTACATCATATACACATGATTAGAATTTAACTTAACCTTATCCAACACAAAACTGAATTAGGACTGATGATATAATGGAACTGATTATTAGGATGTTGACAATTATATTTCAAATTATAACAATTATTTTTTTATATGTCCGGTAATGTTCTTTTAGCATCTTTTTTATGTAAGAAATTAATGAATGAGATTAGGAAAAAATATATTATGAAAGCTTGTATTTAGAACCAGGCAGTGTTTATAAACGCTCGTTTGGAAATCGTTGATTTATTACATTCTTTTCCCGTTTATATAATCTTTGTTTTAATCTGATTTCAATAGTTAATTTTTATCTGAATGTTTCGGAATATAATGCAGTTATGCGATTACAAACATCAAATTTTATGTAAATTTTTTATGCTAGATTGTAGCAAAGGTTAATATGTTGAGGTATGCTAATATTTGGTTGCAACATTATTTTTATTTTATATCTGTTATTGCAGTTCCATGAAAATGCCGAGTTCTGCTTTTTCGGAATCGATTTTTATGTTTCTTAAGATCGATTATTTTTTTATGTAACAATTTGTCAAATTTTTTAATATCTCAACCAATTTTTTTGAATAAATATATTCATTTTAATGTTAAGTGCATCACATTTTTTTTTATGTATTTTAGTAATTAGTTTTGATTTGAGTGTTTGCGAACATTCTGGATAGAGAACATTTCAATGTAAACAAAGAAAACTCGTTAATGTATAATAATATTAAATCTACACAATACAACTAATATATTTCTGAAACTTTTTACTCTGTTTTCATTTATCCAATTTCCATGACATTTTCAACTTTTGACCATGATAATCATATTTGAGATAATGTTAACAGGAAAAATTTCGCCTAGACAGGCATATCATCTAGCACATTATATGTATATTATATATAATTGCCAATTTCACAAGAATTTTCGTAATTTTAATCCCATTCTTTCAATAGCGCTATTATAAATTCAACAATAAAAGCTAGACTTATATTTTATATTAGATTCTTTCAGAAGATTAAGTAAAAAATGTGGAGAATACGCAATCTCAAAATTAAATAAAAACAGCCAATCAATAATTATTTTCATATGAAGTATTCATTTAGCAAGTTCTTGTTAAAGATAATCTTCTTCATATCAATACGAATCCCATAAAATGGAACGCGATAGTAATTTTCTAAAATTAAAATCAAGAATTATTGTTAGAAGAGTTCGAAAACCGCATTAATTTCAGATTTCGTAAACATTATCGCTGGTATTAAACAAATCGGTACGATATTTTACATCGAACGCTGTTTCGTTATCTTTATTTCTTTGTCAGAAGTATGTCACTTTTATCACTTCATCTTTTTTGTGTTTTGCAACTTACGACGCAGACGTGCAATAAAAGTCTTCATAATACCCATAAATACTCCCCATAAGGGAATGCTCGATATGGTACAAAAAACTATAACTTTTAATTGAGTTGCATTGAAATTGAAAATAAATATGTTAGAGGTATGCTGTAGACAGATGGGAAAGGAGAGAGTATTTAACGATATTTATTTTAGAGAATGATTTTAAGAAAATGCAAAAATAATTTAAACTATTGGGGGCGGGGGGTATATATATATTGTATATTTCTCATAAAGGGTAATTTTGTAAATATATCTGATAAAATAGTGCAATGCAATAGATATATATATTTGAAATTTTTGTCCATGACTTCTTCACTTTTTAAATAAATTTTAATTATTTAGTTTTAATTTTTTACATAAAATCTGATAACTTTTTCATTCTTTGTGCAAAATAAATATGAACATTTCAAAAACATTTTGTTTAGGATTAAAATTGAATATAAGATGAAAAATTTAATTCGTCAATAAACCTTATTTTACGTTATTCTTGAATAGACCTTTTACATGTTATTCTACGCATCACAAAACCAAATGTGTTCCAAATGCAAACATCATTTCAAGAAACTCCGTATCCATTAGGTTGAAATTAAACTTATTTATTAGATTATACTATTTAAGGATAAATGTATCCTATAATATTATACTATGCCTCACTGTTAATAAATTAGCTGTCCAGATAAATTGACTTTTTCCTGTCCAAGTTTATTCAAATTTATTATAAAGTAAAATAAGTTTCGTATTGTTTTACGTTAATTTTCTTTGTTTTTATTACTAGATTTACAAGCATGTATGATGCGATAAGATCTTCAATAGATTTTATTCTGCATGGACTATCGTCCTTATATGATTAAATGTATATTTTAAAAACAAAATTAAAACAGATGAATTAAATCGAATTTGATCATTCTATAATACACTGGGCTGAAAGTCTGAATTTTTAAAAAAAATGTTTCAGTAATTTTTCGAAATTTCCTCTCAAAATTGTTCATTGAGCTAGTTGTCAGTTGAATACTTTTGGATGAAATAACATTAAATGAAATTAGAAAAAAAAAAGATTAAATAATTTTCTTTCATTATCTTTTGGAACATAATTTGTTGATATGTCTGGTGCTAACATTTATTTCGTCTCGTATTTCCTGCCCAAAACTGTGCATTGGAGCTAGTTGCATCTGAACACTTTTGTATTAAAAAGTACTAAATGAAATTAGAAAAAAAAACAGAAATAATTCCTTTCATCGTCTTTTCAAATATAACATTAATCTTTTGGTAAGTCTTAATTTCAAATGGATTATATTTTCTTGTCCTCTTCAAAATAATTGAAAAACTTGAACATTTTAATATTTATTTTCTTAGTTTCAAATCCATTACAGTTGATGAATATTTGACTTACTAAGAGTCAAGAAAAATATTACTTCTTTAAGGTTCTATTTGCAAAACTTAGAATGTGTTAGTCAGAAATAAAACTTTTTAATTATATTTGTTCCATATAGTTTCCATTTATATTAATTATAAATGGAAGTATAAATTGAAAATATAAAAAAGTAATTATAAGACAATGATAATCCATTTTTCATGGTTTGAAAATATTCAAATTATTTTTATTCCTTAATACAGTAAATTAAGAAAAACTAGGCTGCTTATGATAACGAAGTGAAATTGGAAACATTTCCATTAGTTCTTGATAGCTTAAATATCCCATTAGCGATGCTGAAAAATCAAATAAATATTTTCCTGTAAAATAAATGACTTGTATTTTAAATAAAACCCGAATTATCTATTTTTCTTAAATTTTTGGTGCAGGAAATAATTGAAATAATGGAGGATTATAATTCATTAAAAGGAGTTAAATTCTGCATAACATTCATTATCAGTTAGTCTATGAAATATTTTAATTAATTACATATTAAAATAAAATGTGTAATGGAACAATGTTATTAAATATTCAGAAGGAATTTCTGACATGGCTAGACTCAAATGCTCTGCCTCTAAACATTTTTAAATGTATGAATAAATTAATATGTAAAGTACTAAATAATGGATATCGACTTTCGAAATTTAAATTTGAACATAAAATAAATTTTATAGATTTTATGTTTCTAGACATAAAATATTTTATGTTCTTCATTTATTTTAAAAGATAATTTTCCCTCCTTAAATAAGTGTGTATTTAATGACAAACCGTAAAACGAAGTCTGCATTGATAGTTATCAATAATCAATATTTATTTTTTCCAAACTTCTTTGAATAAGCGAACAGAGAAGTAAAGGAAAGTGTAAAGCAACTTTAAATATTTGAAACTGTTTTATATGAAGATCACCACTTGTTGTATATGTTAGTAATTACCAATGAAAAGAATAATTAAGTTTATAAAAATTGCAAATAATAAGATTACAAGTTCAATAACAAAAACCACAGAAGAAAGCAAGGTACTGTCTGAATAAAACTTGAAAATAACTGGTGAATAGAAATAGGTAGTTTCTAAAAATAAATAATGAAATGAAGGATTTGCAGTATAGGTTATATTATAACATGTTCAATAGTTAGTAATTATAGTCCTTGAATAAGTCTAAAGAAAAGTTTTTTAAAAAAAGAGGATCAATGACATTGTGCTTTCATCTGTATAATCGTGAAGTACCTGAGTGATGAAATGAAATAGAAATACCAGGAAGGTGTTTGGAAGTAGATTGCCTTAAAAAGAATGTTTAAGAGATGTTTTTACAATATCTTAAAATTCAAAAAGTACGTTTTTATTCATATTAATTTAATTATGGTAAATTCGTTTCCTCAATTCGCGCATATTCCAAAACCATATTTCATAAATAATTTGCAAAATTGCTTTGCATTTTGCTTTCATATATTTTTATTACTTTTCCAAATTGATACCATGGTATTTTCTTCCATTGTTGAAATCAAAGGAAGAAATATCTAGTTATTTTTTAACATGTTTCTGGCAATACCGCAATGAATTTTTTACCATTTTTATTTTGTTTCTTCCTTTTCCAATCTATTTCCACATTCCACCAAGATCATAAGTAATAGATCTCTATGCTGAACGATTATACTTTAAATTTATTTTAACAAAATCTTTCAAAATTGCGACATACTAATACTGTTACCATCCACAAATTTTACATAATGAATAAGAAAATAAACTTACATTTCTATATCAGCAAGGCAAAATTACAAGTTATGAAAAAGTGACTTTTTTTTAAATTCAGTTTTGCGACGTTATAGGGCTTGACACCATTTTAAAAGTTTCATACACACAACACGCAAAACGAATAAAATAAGACTGAATCTTCATTTTTAAAAATTAACTGATTTCATCTTTAAAAATAATTTTTTCACTAGAACACGGATATTAAGTTTTTATATAAATGTTTTGAATGAAAAAAGGATAATAGACACTTACGAAGAACGATTCCACGCAGTAAGTACTGTTGAATGAAACTCTTTTACATTACATGTTATATTAATTTTTTGTCGTGACATTATATATTAATTCCATGGAATCTTTATGTTCATGCTTTACAGTTTTATAATTTCTTATACGTTTTGACGTCATGCAAATCTATGTTTTGAAAGTAGATATACATTGAAAAATTCAGCCTCAAAATCAGGTAAAATATTTACCATACTATAATATTTAAAAACATTTTTTCTTGTCATAAATATAAATTTAGGAATTCGAGAATGAATATAAATTGAACAAAACCCATATACCAGGTGATCCAATTGATCGCTGGTCTATAATTATAGCATTACATTATTTTCAAGGTTATAGTAATTAATTGAACCAAAAAAAAACTTTAAGAAAAAAAAAAGGAAATCGAATACTTTTATCTGCTGATGTAAAGTAAACTTCGCTTATTTAATAAAATAATTACTGTTTAATATATTTTAAAATTCGCTTTCATGAATTATCATAAAATAGTTTTTTTAAATTCACAATCAGATGATTCTAACAATATAGAACAAAATTTTAACTAGAATCGATCAATTAATTAGTATCTAAATTTTTAAAATATTAAAGTTTCGTATTAATATTGAGTAAGCGTCGCAGTACTAAATATCAGTCATATTATATCAGGGAATGTGTGAACAATCGATTATAAAACACTTTTTTTTTCTACATCATAAATTCTTATAAGAAAGAAGCTTACTTAAAGAATATTTACACGAATTCCGAAAATCCCAAATGATGTGAAGTACATTTTCAGTCTACGGCTAAAGCTTTAATTTTATATTTTTACCATAATTATAATGGATTTTTTTAATAATGATTTAAAAAAAAGTTTTTTTACGAAATTGTAATTGAATAAGAATGATTAGATTAATGACATCAAGTAATAAATAAATAAATAACAAATAAAATAGTGATATCAGGTAATTGTGGTAGAAGAGTAGCATCAGTTAAACTTTGTTATTGCAAAGGTTTCGCTTAGGAAAGATGGAACAATAATTATGTACAGCAGTGATTAGAATGTATTATTATATTGATTCAGATTAAAACCTTAAGCATCCTTGTATTACTGTCGAAGATGGTCATCTGAATGTGAATTTCTAAACAAAGCCATAAATAATATTCAGTCATCAAGAATTTTTTCAATTCATTACAGTATGTATAATATCTCATCTTTGAGTAATTATTACAACCTAAAGATATAATTGCTAAGTTTTAAAACTATCCTGTAATTTTTTGTTGATTTATTTACAAACCAGGTACAAATTCTAGAGTGCCTTGCTTATCCCTCACCTAGTAGCATATAATATTATTCAATATTAAACAATATTCAATATTGTATATTATCAAACGATATTCACAATATTGTATATTATCAAACGATATTCACAATATTGTATATTATCAATCAATATTCACAATATTGTTTAATATCAATCAATATTCACAATATTGTTTAATGAAAATCAATATTCACAATATTGTTTAATATCAATCAATATTCACATTATTGTATAATATCAAACAATATTCACAATATTGTATAATATCAAACAATATTCAATATTGTATAATATCAAACGATATTCACAATATTGTATAATATCAAACGATATTCAAAATATTGTATATCAAACAATATTCGCAATATTGTATATCAAACAATATTCACAATATTGTATATCAAACAATATTCACAATATTGTTTAATATCAATCAATATTCACATTATTGTATAATATCAAACAATATTCACAATATTGTATAATATCAAACAATATTCAATATTGTATAATATAAAACAATATTCACAATATTGTATAATATAAAACAATATTCAATATTGTATAATATAAAACAATATTCAATATTGTATAATATCAAATAATATTCACAATATTATGAAATATTGCATAGCATAATTTCGCACAATATTGTATAAGATTTTGCACTACATATGTTGCAATCAGGAATAAATTTAAAAAATACATACAAAATATACCTAAAAAATTCCCGAGATTCATCAGTGCACAGGTTGTGGGCAGTCTTTTAAAGTTTATCGCATATACATACTGAAATCTATACAGATATTCTTGATCCTGATATCAAGCTGCTTAGGATTGCAAAATGCAATAATTTCCTATAGTGAGTGACAATGTGCATGCTATCGTGCTGCACACTAGTGATCTAATATGTTGAAGACAAAGGAATACGGCGAAGAGAAGGGTTCGTATATCCTCTAGATTTACGTCCGATAGAGCATATGTTCGAGGCAATTACAATATCGAATCGTCTGAGTCTTCTCTTAGCAATCTCCAGGAGACTCAACGCTTTATACACCCTGATTCCACATTGTTACCGTATTCATTTCATGGTAATCAAATATTGTGCTTAAAAAATCGCCGAAAAGACAATTTTTGGCCAGAGGTAGCTTCACACTATACAGATGTTTTTTCTATGAATATCTAAAATACTGTAAAATTTCCTTACACTATTTTAAAATCACATTTTTAATGTTCTGTGAAGTAACTTAACCAGGTTAAAAGTTCCTAATTTCAAAATCTATCAATTCTCATGAGATTTACTCATGAGTTAATGCCCTTCCATTGTGCCCATGGATATAAAAAGGAGATATTTTATATAAAATTGAAAGGTTATTTTCAATTGCTTTGAAATAATTTATTAGATATTTTACTATATAGTTTCATTTTTATATGTTTTTTTTATGTTATAATTAAATGGTAATGATTTTCACCCCATTTTTAGAAGTTACCACTTCTTTACAAGATTATTAAAAAATATATGTATGCAATTTTTTATTTAACCAAAATATTTGTTTCTAAATGGTATGACACTGAGAATGCGTTTTTACTATTTTTTTTAAATTACTAATTGGGCAGGTTATTAAAACATACTAATAAAAAAATTGTAATTTTTTCTATACCTTTGAAATTTATTTTCAAAAAATAAATTTAAAAAATCTTTATTTGCTTTGGAATGTCAAATCTTTTTTTTAATCAATATTAAAACGTCCATTACGCCATTCATTTATCATTACGTCCCACCATAATAAATGCATTAAGCTATTCGTGTAAATTTCTAAATATGCGATTATTTTAAAAATATTTTCTACATCCGCATTCACTATGACTTTTGACAGGCACTCTTGAATTCAGGGTGTTTCAAAAAATTTCATACATAAATAACCATTTCTCCTTTTAAAAAATGTCGCAGGGAACTGTTCAAAGTTTTTTTTTTCCTGTCTATCCACAGATTATGCGTACAAGTTTGTTCACTAATTATACAAATTATAACAATTCGCTTACTCTCATAAATATTTTTTATGTGAGCCCTAAACAAAAACAAAATAATTGCATAGTTAATTTTTTATCGTTTAAACATATGTATTAGAATATTAGCATCAATAATAAAAAGTTTTATTATTTTATTTTCAACTAATACTAAAGAATGGCATTTCCTTATATCAAGGGTTGAAAAAGAATATCATCTATTATAATTCATATTACAGAGAAGTCTGCTGGAAAATTCTTCAAAATATATCTTTTGGTAAAATTAGTTCTATGTAACAACTAGTTATTATTTCGAAGTTTTTCCTTCGCTGCAATCGATCTCTCAAACTATCATAAGAAATTCCCATTTATAAAAAAATGTTATCGCAACAAAAGTTTAGTAACCGTCAAATTAAATGGGAACCTATTAAAAAAACTATTCATTAATTTTTAAAATATATACAGAACAGCTCATATTCGTTTTCCACCAATATTTTATTAGATGATGGATCCGATTTTAAGATTGTCTTCTTAATAAATGCAAAATTATATTTAAAATATATTTTGATGCTTGTTATTAATGAGATTATCACAAATTTTTATTAAATCAAAATCTGAAACGTATTATTTTATTGATAATTCGTTGAAATGAATTCACAAAATATATCGTGCTATTAATAAATTAATTTTAAATGAAAACATATATTAGAATTTTCAGAAGGATTCAATGTTTGGGAGCTTAGTTAAATTATATTAGATTATTTAGAATGCACTTCAGTTGTGCATATTGTAATAATTGGTACTTCTTATCCTTATCTTTACCCAAACCAAATCCCAACAGACATATTACTTAGAAAATCCAATTAATTCTACAATCAGTCTCAAAAAATATTTATGTAAAATGATTAAAGCCCATTAAACATAATAACTTAATTATTAAACCACATTAGCAAATGCATTATCCTCTGAAGTGTAGTAATTTAATCAGTGTCAGTTTTAATTTAATTCTAAATGTGGCAGCAACTGAAGCATAATTCACTTACTGAGTGGATATTGAGACGATAATTGCAGTGTAAGAAATAAAGCCTATTAAAACAAACGCTTACAGAATGGAATTAAATATTCAGTAAATTTATATCCTCGCTTTATACTTGAAATAAATATATTCATTTGAAAGTTGATAATTTTCGGTAACTGTATATAATCGTTTAATCAATCCAAAACAAAATTTTAATTTCGATAAAATCTTTTTTAAAGCAGCGTCCTTTTATGCCATTTTCAGGCAAAAAAAATTGCAAATAATTCAAATATCAGGTATTACAAATAAAAAAAATAATGATGAAAATAACGCTTTAAATTATACTTGTTTAAATGGCATATGCATAGAAATGGATAAAAAAAGCTTGATTAATTTTTGTATAATGTTTATGAAATTGGATATCATTTGCTGTTGTGTAATCTTTTTTATATAATGTCTACTAACTAATAATAAATGCGAATTTTTCTTTATGTATGCCTGTTTATCAGTTAGCGCTAAATATATAACACTGCTTCTTGAGCCACCAAATGTTGCACATATATATTCTAGAGCAGGTAGAATATTGGACTTTAAAATTATTTAAAATTTTAATTCTAAGTTCTATTAAGAAAAATTTGAATAAAATATAAAAACATTTTTCTGATAAATACTGAAATTTTTGTATACAAATAGGGATTTAATACTACTCCATAATTAAAAATATATCTTTAAATGCTACAATTTAATTTCCTTTAGATATTTTCTAGGCTCCTACATTATTTTAAATATTTTTTTAACAGTACTCTTCATTGTTGCAAATTAGTTGCAATAATATATGTTGCAAAGTGTTTTCATTGTTTATATAATTATTTTATCCCATGATTGAATTATTTTATCCCAAATATTTCATTGTTAAAAGTTAAATAGAATATTGGTATTAATTTTTTCTGTGGAATTTGTTGACAATATACTCAAATTACATTAGTAGATAAATCGAGTTAGCTCAAAAATTATGCTTGCTAATTAATCCTTAACTTTTTTTATCGGCAAGTTTTAAATTCGCTAACAAGCTGGTAGTCACTGCCATTACAATCTCAAAATAGATATTTGTGTATATCGGAGGTTAAATGTCAAATATACATTTAGATTGCAACCAGCGATTAATCGCCAAAGTCATGTTAGCTGCATAAGAAAATTTGATTATGTTCTTTTTCTTATATAGCTAAGCCTAACGTTTGCCAATTATTTGTGCATAATGCACGTGTTCTTTTAAAATCATACGTACATTTTGCACAAAGAAGTAGGCTTCAATAACATACGCTTAGATGTTGAAGAATACAAATGATTGCTTAACTTGCATAGACAAAGAACGGAGCAAATGCAAAGCTACTAAAAGAAAACACTGGTATAAAAACTTGTACCACAGTTTAAAGATTCAGATTACTTTGCTTAAGAGCAATGAATTTATAACTATATATAAAAAATTCTATTGAAATAAAGAAAATTATTCCAGGAGAGCTGGATAGCTGCTTGATTGCACATTTTTACAATTTTCTCACAACATTTGTTTCCGCATATTCTGAAATAGACATTGCCATTTGCTCCAATATTTTAACTCCAACTACACAACGAATTATATATATATTCATTGAATGATTTATTTAATTTTGAATAAACTTCAAGCATTAGATTGTTTACATATTCTCAAATAAAGATTCATTATTCTGATGCTGTCCTCACCAATTTCTTTTGAATTATTCCAAAAATAAAACAAAAAAGTTTCCGAAAAATAAGTCAAAAATAAAAATAAAGGTGCATTATTGTCTATTTAAGATAATTTATGTTGGTAATTCCGAGCTTATTTAAACGGCACCCAGAACTTTAAAATGCTAGGGAATGCTTCCATTTTTTTATTAATTTATTATTTTTTTTTCTTCTCTTCGCGCAATTACTCACCTGAAATTCAAAGCCATTTTACGAGCGTAAAGATGACAAAAAAAAAAAAAAAAAAAAAAAAAACGAACTAAGGAAATGTTAGACTTTTTCCGCTAAGAATATCTGCGCATTTATTTTTTACATGAGGTCTTTAAAAATTAAGTATAATAAGAGAAAAATGTGTTTTTTACAGTGGCATTAAATTTAAAGCTATAAAATCCCACCTAGTTGTAACTTTAGTTTTTATTGGGCTTATTTCTGCAGTAAAAATGCGATGGCAACGATCTTAAAAGTCAAATATAAAAAAAAATGGGAATGCTAAAAGTTCTTCAAATTCTTGTCAAGGTTTTCTTTTAATGCTTCCTTAGAATTCTGCGTTTTACGATTTTTTTTAAAACTGTAATGTTCTCATGCATTTTACGTTAATTTAATTCCTCTTTATTTTAGAGAAAATATTTTTTTTTCTAAATTAAAGTATTTGAACTATGTTTACAAAACAAAATAAGTAATAATTAGGTTAAATATTTTTGCTACTTGAATAAGATATGAAGAAATGCAACCTTTTAAAATTAAATTATGATAACAGTAGTGAAATAATTGTGATATACAGGGTGATTATAATTAAAGTTCCACTTTAAAATGGTCATAAAAGGAAAACTAATGGACCAAATGTTATCAAACTTGGTAATAGTTTAAGCGAAGTCATGAAAATTTCTTTTCCGCCAAAAAAGTTCTAAAACTCAACAACAGGGGAGAAATGGCCCTGCATGCAACATTGTTAAGCAAAACAGGACATGAAGACATCGATTTAAAATGTATTTAATCGTTTCTGAAATGTATCATAAAGCATGTTCAATGTAGCATCCACCATTTTCTGAAAGCCAGTTAAATCGTCTTACTGCAATCTCACCAGTAGCTCTTAGCAAATCAAGAGGAAAACTTGCAGGCTCTTAGCATATCAGGAAAGTTATGCATATGTTGGTGTATCGCTTCTTTCAGCTCCGCCAAATTGTTTAGATTATCACCATAAACAGTGCTTTTGAGATAACACACATTGAACAGTTAATTGTTAAGTTTAGACTGACTTAACTCTAAATAATGAATGTCCCGTTTTGGAGAAAATTATCACGATTTAAAAGCAACAGAGAGAATATTTCATTATAAAGTATATTAAATGTTAAAATGTATAATATTGTATAAAGTATATTAAAATGATTTTGAAAAGAAATACTATAATGGCATGCCAATAATATGGTAATGCATTTGTTCTTTGTATTCAATACAAACAATAAAATGTTTATCTTTGGTCTCACGATATGTGATATTAAGTGTAAAATTAGGAAATCGCATATAGAAAATGGTCATTCTAATACAAAAAGAAGGCTTATCACAATATGAAAAGAATAAATGGTTTAGCAATCCAATTCCACATGCTAAAATTTAGTAATTCTTCAAGTTAAATTTATTTCTCACGTGTACTAAAGTCAAGTTTTAAAATAAATATTAGACGTTCTTTCTGAAATATCATATTCAAATACTAGAGGCATTTTTACATTGATGAGGATTTCCTCAAATTGATAAAATGCTATTGTTAGTTCGCAATGATGCGCAAATTATCTTCGAATTCATTGCACTTTATTCTAGTATATTATGCAGTTTTATTTTAAAAAATCTGGCAATAAAAATGTATATTTTCGTATGTGATAGGAGTTATCTTCCCCTAAATAAATTCTAAATGAATAAAAAGCCCTTTTTTAATATACGGTATGTTTTATTAAAAAAATATTCAAGTATTCATTTCCGTTGTGAATTTTACATATTTTGAACCCTATAATCGTATTTTTAAATTCAAAGAGAACATGATTCCATTTTCATAATGTAAAGCTTCACTTTTTTTTTTATCATGAAAAAGATTCAATATTCACACAACTCTTAATCGAACTTTGAAATAATTTTCAATCCGCTTTCTTAAGCAGATTAATTAGAGTTATAGATCAAATTAATTTAAAATAAATTATGACATTCGAAGAAGTTCTTGCTGAGATAGATCATGCAAGACCTTATGATTTTCATCAAGGGTCCTAAAGTATAAGGAAACTTTATACTTTAGAAAACTGACATATTTTGCTTTCCGCTAAAACAGCGATTCTCAACCTGTGGGGCGCGCCACCCTAGGGGGGCGCGAGCACACTAGAAGGGGGGGCGCGAGAATATCTAAGAGAAAATATTATTTAAAAGAGAAAAAGAGAAAATATTATGACTGAAAGAAAAGCACACATAAAAAAATAAATACATTTCGACATATTTAATAACTTATTGAAGTAAAACAACTTAATCAAAACATACTAAATTAAAAACAAATTTAATAATTATTAGTGACTTCCTTGGGCCTGTCTTGCAGAGCAAAGTTTTTTCAAGGAAGGCTTAATATTAGAAATAGCCTGTCTCAGTTCTCGAATATGTCGACCAAGTACCTCAATTTCATCAAAAATAAACTATCGCGAAAATTCTCGGTCCTGTCTGTTTTCTTCTTCTAGGAAATGGCGATTTCTTCTCTTAATTCATAAACACGTTTGAAAAATTTCCCACGTGATGACCATCTTGCCTCCCAATATAATAGTAACGCTGAATGTACTGAACCCATGTCTTCACAAAGTGCGGAAAAAATTCTCGATTCCAGGGGTCTCATTTTTATATAATTTACTACGGTTACAACTGTAGTTAACACAATATTCAAACCAGGATTCATTTGTTTCGAAGCCAAAGTTTCTCTGTGGATCATGCAATGTGTGCACTGAGGCGATTTTTGTTTTAAAAGTGCTTGTATATCTGGGAATCGTTCGGACATTGAACGAGCACCATCGGCGCATATTCCGACGCAATTTTTCCATTCTATGTTTGCCTCGTTCATAAAATCATTTAAAATAGCAAATAATGCGAGTGCTGATTTTTTGAATTCTATTGGTTTGCAGAAAAGTAGTTCTACTACTGACATATTACCACAAATTCGAACATGACAATTAAATGAGCATCTTTATTACTATCTGTTGCTTCGTCAAGCTGTATTGAAAACAATTTGTCACGCAAATTGTTATGATTGTTATTGCTTGTTATATGATTTTAATTTTAATTCGAAGAATTATCTGGGTTTGCTGTACTCACTATGAAGCGTTTCCAAATGTCATTTAAGTTTATTAGGGTTCATGCAGCCTGCGGCCAACATTTTTGAGCAAATGATAAGCAGAGGCATTTCTTCTCTATTTACTTAAGTACTGGTAAACCTAAAATTTAAGTATTCTTGAGAATATTTCCTTGATTTTATTTTCGGAACCACGCTCGTCTGTGTACTTGTTGATGGTTGACTATCGTCTAATGCTTGCTTACTTACGCTTAAAAATTTATTCATGAGTTAGCATAAATCTGCTGCCGTGAATATTTTATATGGTGAATTGCAATTAACACTAAAACATATATAACATACACATTCATGATAGATTCGATAGCGATAAAATGATCGACTCGAATGAGATTGGCTGGAATTGAAACTTGCGTATCGAATATTTTCCTTCTTCTTATGAGAAAACATTTACTCCGCGCATGCTCGAGACGGCCTCGGTCGTGTGGATTCCCTTGCACAAACATTCCTATTTTTTTCACTTTCGTTTTGGCACGCTTCTTTTATTCTTCTATTCCCCGTTTCTAAATTTAGCTCACACCGTCTAGGTTAACTTTCGTTGATGAATTTTTCTAAATTCATATTCTTTTAACGTTATCTCCCTTTTTGGCTTTCATTTCAAATATAATATTTAAATTTTCTCCGCTTTCATTCGCTTCATCTGTTTACTATCCGCTTGTCCAAAATGCAAGATGTGGTTTCTCACCAGTGTTGGCTCGCTTTTACTCTTGTTATGGCAGTTAGTTAAAAATAATTTAAAAACAGAATTCAAAATACTCAATATACATTATTGTTGTATACATTTTATTGTAAGGGGGGAGGAGGGCGCGATGAAAGCTGGGCCACGAATACTGAAAGGTTGAGAAACGCTGCGCTAAAATATTAAAAACTAATGACACCTAGACGAATGAATATTTTTTTTTCATATATATCAAAGTAGTTCAATAAGACATTTAAAAATCAAACCTTTTGTACTTTTCACTGTGAAATTCAGTTTTTGAATACTTAACAACCATTTATTATAAAGTAAGTAATTATAGTATTTATTATCAAGAAAAATAATATTCCTAATTTTTATGGAATTGAATAAAAAATTTCTTTTTAATAAAAAAAATGATATAAATTGGTATTTTTCAATTATAAGTGTGATTAATAATATTCATTGTAGATTAATTAGGAATTATTGCATGTTATTGCAATAAATTCAGGATTTAAAATTTTCAATTCATATAAAATGAAGTAAATAAATTTAAGTATTCTTTAAATCAAGCAATCGTGTTTAAATATGGAATTTCACACACGGCCATCACAAAAATTCAAAGGGAGGAAGAGAGACTTTTTTCTTTATTTTTAGCAGAGATTCAGTAACAAAATAGAAGCCCTTCAGTTGATGATCACTGCAAAAGTGCGATGAATACTCTGTCACTTATACTTTTAACTAATTCTTCATAGGACCAAATTTATTTAAGTTGAATGTTTAGTTAAAAATGTGTTTACAATTTTTAATTTATGGCATGAAATATTTACATACAAAATACGCATTTTTAAAGACGTTTCATGAGAATTTCACGGTATATCTCAAAATCAAAAATAGAAAAAGTATTAATACTTATTTCATGATTGTGACTCCGTTTTGAGTATTAAAAAAATCTTTGTATTTTTTTTTAATGATAAAGTGGAAATTCATTAGTTACGTTAAAGTGTTTAACATAAAGATCTAGTGATTCTTTATTTAAATTTTATATTGAATCTGCTCGATGGTAAAATTTTCAAGGGATTATGAAGGAAAGAAATTAGGTTTCTCATGAATAATGATTATACATAAGAAAATGTGTTATGAACACTCTGCAGATACTCTATGCAGCAATTCTATTCACCACTTGGTGTTATGTCTCATTATGCTGAACCGAATTTCTAACTTAGTTTCAATATTAATACACTCCATTATGCGCCCGTCAATTTAAATGGTTATATACCGACTATGCATCCTCATACTCAAAATGGGTAACGCCTCTTTTATATTTTCATTCCATTATTATTCAAGTTTCTAATGGCTCCTCCAGCACTCATATTTCTTAATAGAATAGACTCCTCTAGCATACTTTAAAACCTTATATTCTCCCATTCTTTTTTCTTTTGTATAATAAGTTAAAATTAAAACAGGCCCTTCTTATTTCAGTATTTCAAAGGCTTATTATTGTCTAAGATTAAGCATCTTATCATAAAATTATACATATGTTTATGTATGGCAAAGAACAACCTCAGGAAGTTTGGATTATGAACAGTTGTTAATTCTGCGATCAAAAGCAAAAACGTATTTAATTCTTATCCTGAGTAGTTATTTTTTTTTTAAATTTATGATTAAATGCATATTTATAGCGCCAGCTTATTCAATCTAAATATGATGATTGCTATTTCGTCATAACATTATTTTGAAATCTTAATGAGAGATATAAATATAGAGGATCTGAAATTTCTTAAATGTTTCCAAACTCTGATTAAGGCTCATTTAGGCTCCTATCTTATAAGAATAAACACTCATTTCATGAAGACAAATCTTCTGAGCAGATTGAACTTCGGGTAAACAGTTCGAGTAGAAAGGAATTACCGAACGAACTCGTTACCCTGGACAAAGCAATCTGAAACTTTGCGAGACAACATTGATTTATAACTGCTGTTTGCCGTCTCAAGTGACAAGACGGATTTCATTTATTAACTTGAATGGCGTTTACCTACTCTAGGTTTTGGTTGGAGGTAAGAAACAAAAGACGGAATAAGCGTCCTTCGAAATCCGAAAGATTTCCCTCAGTGGAAGCGTGTCAGATCTCGGAGACTTGGAATGAAAGACATGTTTAAATGAGTTGGCGAAGCGAATTCAAATCTTGGTGCAAAGTCGTCATCCATTCATCCGTGCTGATATTTTATCATCGAGAACGAAGTTAGTTTGCGCTTCAAGAGATGCTAGCTTGAATTTAAATAGCATTTCTAAACTTCTAACATTGTTTGAATTCGTCTTCTTCCTTTCAAATTTGATAAATACCTCTGTTGATGAGTAGGCTCAAGATTTAAGTATTTAATTTTTCAAAACAATGAAATATGCCTTAATGTTGCTATTTTATCAAAGAGATTTGTTTTAAATTGATTTTGATGATGGGATCGTTTTAATTAAAATCGTTCAATTGGAGCTCTTAATATCCATTTTTGGAATTTCAATCCTCGCCTCCCAACTATCTAATCAGGAGAAACTGATGCGTTTTTCTCTGTTGTTTTATTTTGTTGCAGCTATAGATAAAATGTTTAAGAGTGTCGTCGAGGATTATTCGCAAGTTAAATTAATAATAGTTATATATGATTTCGTTGTAGCTCATATCTTTAAAATACAATAATTTCAAGTATGAATTGTAATGCTTTGTAGTCAATAATCTTATGTTGAAGAAGGAGATTTAACTCTCTTGAAATCAAGCATTGAAAATAAAAATACTGAAAGTTTTTTATTTATTTTTCAAAAATGCTCTACCGCTTGAAGAACTGCAATGACAGGTCATGCTCTTAAAGGATTGGCATACAAAAGAGTACAAAGCTCAATTGACAGCTTTGAAGCAATTGAACCTCCGACAATTCATTGAGATTTCTCAGAAAACTTCAAAGACATCTAGGTGAATGTCTCTAACAAATTAATCCATGGGTATACGATCAATCACACTTAACGAAGGGGGAAAATTCAAAATGATATCCAGGCGTCTCGTGCGCCATTTGTAACTTTGATGAACGAGAGTTTAGGGCCTTTCAGTAATGATGCAGTTAAAAGCTTATATGTCTGAAAGATAGGAACTGAAATACATGTACCCGGATTACTTAAGTTGCTTTAACAATCATTAAATGCCGAAACGAATAAATATTTTATCATGGATAAGTTAGTTTTATTTTAAGAAGAGTATTTAGAAACGAGTAACGTTTTCAGAATTTTCAATAATATGTACGCATCTTTTATTTAACTATCGCTTATATAAGTGAGTTTTAAAGATCTGCCTCTATTATAAGCTAAAAGATATAGATTTAATTAAAATCAAACACATACAATAATCCCCTACGAATTATTACTACTATTTTTCTCTTCAAATACATCATGTTAAAAAAAATCAATAATAGCATTCGGGGTCAGGGAATAATAGCAAAGTCAGGGAATCCTGTCGATCTCACTTTACAGTTATATATACATTCTGTTGGAAAATAAGCGCATTGCAAAATTTTTAAGTATTTATTAATATTATTGTTATTCTTCCTTATTTCTAAATATTTTCTTTGAATAAATGTGGATAGATTCTCAAAGTTTTGAATTGCCTTCATTTAACATCAATCATCCTAAAAGTACAACAAGCTACTTTTGGATAAAAACTATTTGTTCTCATTTGGAAAGAAATTTTCATCCCACAAAACGAAGACTAGAGGAAGAAGAAAAAACGAATTTCAGACTCGTCTATACAAGTCATTTATCATTTTTAATATGAAAACTATAAAGGCTAAGTAAAACTAAAATCGGCTCTGAATTTTATATGTTACATATTAAAAATACCATAGAATAACAAATGGGTATTACTTTATTCTTTATATATATATATATATATATATATATATATATATATATATATATATATATATATATATTAGATGCATTTTTTGGATCGATGTTCGTAATGTTTTTCCTCATAAAGACATATCTTTATCCTTTTATCTTAATATTCAAAACAAATATGCATATATATACTCGGAAAGATAAATACATATTACGAAGGATTTTTTTTATCTTAATTAAATCAAATATAAACGAAATTTTGACCAGTTTTTTTTATAACGTCCCATTATACCACAGAATAAAAAAAAATTAACAAATATTTCTCACTGGAATGCTGATGACCAATATTAATGATTTAGTTCGCAAGTTGCTCTTAGTCAATACAATTAAATAATTATTGAAAATATCTCTACAAATAATAAAGGTGGCATTTGTATCTATTTTCTGTTTAAAACACTTAGTTTTAATAAATTTTAGATATTTTTTTTTTAAATATGTGGAAATTACAACTAAAATCGAGGTTCAGTAAAAAGAGATATTAAAAGTTTGTATATTTTTTACACACGGATATTTTTTCTACAATAAAGGCTGACATATTTTTAAAAAATGAAAGCTGCCTTTGGATAATTCCATAATAAAAAATAACCAAGAATATAATTCGCATGTATTTAAAACTGAAAAAATTGAGTAAAGTTGCAGATTTTACTTGATTTAATCTTGGTAGATTATGACCAATAAAAAGTGCTTGACTACTCTGCTTTGCATACTGTATTTCAAGATCTCAAAAAATCTAAGCATTTACAAAGTGCAAAAGAAACAGTCAACAGTTTCTATTCAGTTCTCTGTAGATTTCGGATGTCACATCTAAAAAACGTAAGGAACAAAACTACAAGGAAATATCAGAGAAAAACAGAAAAAAAGACCACATATTTATCTCTTGCTTTCAAAAGTCCCCAAAAAGTTGTCAGAGTTATTGAAGAAAAAGTATCAGAGAAAGGCTATAAATTTGCCCCATTAAACGAAAGAATGGGACGTGACTGTAGTCAGAATTAAGGATTAAGTTGAAGCAGTTTACGTTTCTTTATTTTATTTGCTACCCTTTGTCGAGGTATTTCATATTATAGAAGAGGCCGATATTAAATGATATAAAAAGCACGTAGTCACTCACAGTTAACAATTCAGTAAAATGAACTTTTTTAATTCACCCCCTATTTAGTTATGCAATTTTATTATTTCATAAAAAAATTTCAAAACATTTCCATATTTCAAAATTCTCTGGACTTTTTGAAGAATGAATACAAATTGCCGAAGCAGAAATTCAGATTTTTTTTCCCAGTTTATCAATAACTATTAAAAAAAAAGTTGAAAATTATGGATTAATGGTATCATTTTTTATTCAACCATTTATGTAATTGTTTTGCTATTATATTCTCTACATTAGAGCTTCAATAAATTTAAAAGACAGATTCTGAAGGAAAACAAGCCCTTTTTTTTCTATCATTTATTTTAGTATTTTATTTTATTTTCAAATGTCTCTTTCATTATTTCAAAGAAATTTCAAAGACAGGTATTTTTCATTAACTTTTGAACTTGAATTGTTTCTTTTAATTTGAATGTTCAAAATTAAAAGAAATAACGTAAAATATCTTCTTTATCGCAAAGAATAAAAATGTGTGCATAAAATATGAAAATCCACCCATATTCGAAGTGTAAGGAAACTCTTCTGTGTGAATCTTTTTAAAAATTTTTTCATAGTTAAATTTGTTTTACACAAATCGGAAATTGATGTCAAATTGAAAATGCAAATATTTGAAATTAGGAATATATTTCACAATTTCATTGCACGTATTTTTATGCAATGGAAAACAGATTTCTAAATTTACTTATGATTTCTATAATAAATGTTTAGTTTATTACTACTTTCCTTATTTTTCATGAATAACATTCTGATTAAAAGAAAAATCAAATTCTTAAAAAAAAAATCTTTTAAGCTGTAAATTAGTTAAAGTAATTTCTTGTATCATATAAATTTTAAAATCGTTATCCATATCGTAAACAAGTCTGGAAAGTTTGACATTTTAAATATAAAATTTTTCTTGAAATTTCCACCAGGTCTCTTGAAGCTTTTATCCAATTTACATCATTAATAGTGAACGACAGTTGAGTCTTACTCTTCAGTCGATGCAATGAATTGTTTACGAAATCCCAGGGTTGAAAATTGTCATACATAAGAGAAATTTGTTTCGAGAATTAATGCATTAAATGAGTGAAGTGTGGTTATTTGTTGATAAAATTTCTAATCGGAGAACTATATTCTAAAGTAATAAATGCATATAAATCATGAAAGGTATTTTTCTCATATTTTGAATAACACAGTAACATTTTATATAACCGAAACTCAGAAACATTGTATGTCATCTTAACCAAATTCAGGGAAATTGATGAACATTATTTTAATTCAAAAAGGCGGATTTAACAGAAAATAAACAAAAGGGATCTTTTATCCCACTTCAGTAGTGATTTATGACAATAGTTTATCTCGGGCGATTTTGTAAATGCTGTGTTTTGAAATTGCGTTGTCAAAGCTTTAGACAATTACCATTGTCCAATGCTTTTCGTAATATCCTCCTTATGACAATGTTAATAGTTTTATGCTGGAATGTTTCTAGTTTTGAAATGAAATTTCTTCTATTATTTGAAATTAAATTAATCGTATTCCTTTAAGACAATCGCTTGAGCAAAATTCGCTTGAGCAGACAATCGCTTGAGCAAAATTCGCTTGAGCAGACAATCGCTTGAGCAAAATTCGCTTCAGCAGACAATCGCTTCAGCAGATTTATCTCGAACTGAAATTGAAATGAACTAAAATAAATAAATTTGAATGACATGTAACTAATTTTCATTTAAGACTTGGATATTATTTTTCAATTTTAAAAATATAATTCCAAATCATATATAAGGTAAAAAACCGTTACAACTTTTCTTTTAAATTCTTATTCACTACCTTTCCTTTTAGATTTAAATGTGTCTTATTATAGTGTATATATTTCAAATGTAAAATGTGTTATAATGCAGATGAAATAATTTATAATTTTAATTCCTTTGAATATATATATATATAAATACATCAAGAACTTTATTTTAATAAATTTAAATTATTATTAGGCAATTAATGTAAAACTTGGAAGCCCGCTATAGAATAAAAATAGAAAGAGACTGCGATTTCAAAGAGAAAAAAAAAAGACTGTGAAAAATATCAAAATTTTATCTTAAATACGAAATTGATTTTTAGACCCAACAAGAACAACTCAAATTTCCAAAACAATGATGAATATTATTAGATACAAATTTAGCAATTTTCAGTTAGAGTTAATGCCAGGCAACTTATTCTGAATCACTATAAGCATAAAATTATGCCTAATCATTAAAATTTTGTAATGATTTTTTTGCCGAAAATTTATAAAGAAAATATGGATCACTAAGATTTACAAAAACAAACTGGAAACACAAAGATTTTCAAAAAAAGAAAAAAAATCTATGAAATGTGAATTTTACTAAATATTAATAATACTTTTATTAAAATTTTGAAAAAAAAATGTAGATTGTTCTCAGAAAGATTGAGAAAAGTCTATACTTTTTATTTCTAAATGCTTCTGTTCCAATATATCAATATAAAAATAACTTCTATGTTTTCTATTATTCCTTCATTTCAATGACGGCAACTGCTTTTCAAAATGATCCATCTGTCTCTATTATGACAGAATGAGCGATTTCAGAAAATTAGATGAATTTTTTTCAGTATCATGGAATACGGGCCGTTTGTCTTATTTTAAGAAAGGCATGATTACGAATACGAAGTCAAATGAGATCAAATTTGTTATGGATACTAAATAAATTAATGCAAGATTTCTGTTCAACTGATCATTTATTAGTACATGAAATATTGATACATGAAAAGAACTCCAAGGCATTCACAAAAAATTACAAATAAAACCTATAGCGTAATTGCTCAAGGCCTAGTTCTAACATCATTGAGAAGCGGAAAGTAAATGGCTGTCCAGATTGGGCCGATACGATTCTTTTATCGTACTTCCGGAAAGTAACCTTATTAATGGAGTTTTAGTATATAGTAATCGAACAAGAGAAAATGATAATATTTTCATCTCTTAATTTATTGCTGGTAAATATCTTTATAGATTAAGCAAACTTGATATTTCCGGATTAGGCAAACGTGTCATTTCCAGATTAGGCAAACATGACAATTTCAGACTAAGCAAACTTGATTTTTCCGGATTAGACAAACGTGTCATTTCCAGATAAGGCAAACATGACAATTTCAGATTAAGCACACATGACCATTCCAGATTAAGCACACATGATCTTGGTATTTATGTTCCGTATTATTTCTGTTCCATATTATGTTTATTATTATTCCCATTTTTGCCTTGTCTTCATTTAACTTTGAATAATAAATTGTAACATATTTCAGAATGATACCAAAAATTAAATTGGACAAAGGATATAATACAGACAAATTAATTACAATAACGATGGAAATTATAATATACAATTATGTAAGCATGAATTCAGATATAACTTCGCACCATCTTCGTAGATATTGAACTTCTTGAAAAATGTTAAAAATAATAGAATATGATGATCATTTCATTAGAAATTTTAAACCTCATCAAAAATCATTTAAAATGGAAATTAAATTGCAAGAAAAATCAGAAAGGTTGAAGAAAACAATGAAGTTTTAGAATTTACTTTAATCATCAATCATACCGGTTTTTTGAAATATCAAGGTCTGAAACATTTTTAAAGTGACATCTACTTTTTAAGAATTTTTCCTGTTACTCTTCAAAACTAAATTCGTTTATAAGAAATAAAAATGTTTTATGCTCTCTTTACATATTTCTGACATATGATATCAGGGAAAGTAACAAAAACGTTGTTTTGAAACAAATTTCTTCAGTTCGTCTGGAGAATGAGTCCTCCTCGCAAAAAACATAAACGGCATTCATCTGCTTGACACCAGCCATTTATCACTTTTAATGGGATGAATATAAAGAAAAAATTATGAAATGAAAATTTTCTTGTCTTTCCTTATACCTTATGAAAGGAAATGTGGAGAATAATAAATGAGTGGCCTGAAAACCGCGTAATTTTTTAAAAGTTTTGTAAGTGTTTGACGAAGTTTGGTAGATGCCCAATTTTTTTACTAGTCCATTAGGAAATATTAATTTCATGAGTTTCTAATGTAAAGATAATTTTTTTCGCAATTTCATTAATTTCTAAGTACAGTAGCCGCCACTTTATATGATCACTCTGAGACTTAAGAAATTGGTTAATATTAAATGAAAAGATAATAACTAAATATGGGAAAATCAACTATATTTAAAACACATTACAAAAAAAGGAGAAAAAATCTCAAGGTTTTATAGATTTATTTTTAAAAATAACAATCAATAATTTTACCCTTGTTACTTGCAATTACTCTTTACTAAGGCACTTATATATATTATTAATACATGTATCATTCCGTTTTTTTATTATTATTTATATTATTATTATTGAACGATTTTATATGCAGGGTTTCAAATTATAAAAAGCTCGATTCATTACATTGGAGAAATCATCATTTATTACTAGATCCGGATCAAAAAATGGGTTTTTAAATTTTTACAATGAAGAAATTACATTTTCATATTCCCAGTAATATTGCATTGACTTATTTTATTTTAAGTGGACTTTCATAGTTCATGAGAATCAGATATGCATTTAATCTCAAATCAGTTCTTTTTAATCAATTTTGCACTCATAATTTAATCGCATTTAGTAGTGATTTATGTCTTTGTGATATTCCAAGCCAGATTAACAGCATAGCTAAACTTTTAATACAATCCAGACCTTTCGGGTCATGACAAAAGAATGAACCCTGCCCTACTTTTATCTGTTATCCTTTGAGAAAAGTTATTCTTAAATGTTTTCTTACAAATGGAGTAAGAGTTTTCTAAGATGCCAATCTTTTGATTCTGGTTGAAAATTATGGTTTCTTCAATTTTTACGTTTCGAAACTGATAACTGTAAGACAATGTAATGATCTCATTAAATGAATATTTTTGAATACATCAGTTCGCTACCAAAGGATTTGATATTTTAAAGCGAATGATAACATTAATTACGATCACATTAAGTGGCGTCCACTGTATTTTATTCTTTCATTCTTTAAATTGTGAATAATATTTCTGAAATCTAATATCAATTCTCAATTTTATCACCCATTATAAAAAATAAAATCTTTATCTGTTAGAATGATTTTCTGATTTCACCACGCTTCAAATTATCAGGCATAAATTTACAGTTTCAACATTTGTATGTGACTTTTTAACGAAACATTAAAGCACAAATATAAAAATTATAAGCACCATGCCGATTTACAAAGTTATATGCAAAGACGTAAAGAGAAACATGTTGTTTAAAATTTGTATTCAAAACAGAAAATTTTAATTTATTAACAAATAATTTGTAAATACCAGCAATCTAAGCAAATATAACTCTAATTGTGTTTTTAAAGAAACGGGAAATCGTACGAATGCAGGAATCTGTTTATTGTATGAAAAATGAGTAATGGTTCGAATATTGATTAAAATTTGTTTGACCTTTTTTAAATATCAATAAATGGTTTGTATGTTATGGCAGAGAATCGTTAGCAGTGGGAAATTATATTTAAATACTATCAGTATAAAATTCAGTCGTTTCAATTATTAGACAGTTCAAAAATGAACGATCAGCCATAAACACCTGAAGTATTTTAAGAACTTTTATGATTGATATAACAACTTATTTCTAAAATAATATGTCATATCTAATTAGTTAGCAGAGACATGATTGTAGTGAATGCTTAGTTTTGTTTCGAAACTTGTTAATAAGAGAAGTTTATATTCCAAAATAATATTTCTAAACTATGCATTTTTAAATAATTTATTTAACTATTCTGCTGATTTTATAAGCATTGGATTTATTCAGAAAACGAAGGTAGAAGAAGAGTAAGACTTCAGGGTAGTGTTAACAATTTAAAGACTAAAAGAATCAGCCAATAATTGTATTTTGATTCAAAACACGATTCTAGAAATAATTAAATTTCAAAACAAGATTTGACATCTAATTATAAAGTAGAGGAAATATAATTGTTAAAGTGTTAAATATTTCAGAGTTTAGTTAAATTAATGAACTTACAAGTATGAAGATAGCATCGGTGAAGAACAAACATGTTGAAAATAATAATTCATGAATAATTGACGAATACTTAAAAAACGTTTTATGTTATTAAATTAATACAAAAATCATCTAGTATTATAAATGATTAAAACTTATTACCCTTATTGATTTTCACCACATTATTCTTACATGTTGATATAAACATCCAAAATCAAAAGGGGAAAAAGTTATAAAATGGACAAGTAGAGAATTATCTTTATTCTAAAGGATTAACCAAGAAAAATAAAAGTAACTGGAAGAAAAGTAAGAAAAGAAAGGCCACACTTCCTCTAAAGATAAGAGAATGAAACGTGACTTCAGTCAGGACTAAGAATTCTATAGGAGAAAACTTGGCGTTATTCGAGTGCAATGTAGTGAGATTTAATGTGATGGGAAAGTGGTTTTTCCGAAACAAAATCTTTTCTTGTTTAAGAGGAGAAAAGAAAAGTTTTCTGCAATTGAGCTTGGAAAAAAACGAATAGGTTTTGAATTTTGGAAGGGATTTGTGAGCATGAAATACAATATTATTATCATGTGATGAATTTCAACATTTTTGTTAAAATAATTAAGCAAGGATCCATAATTATTCCTCCAAGTTCTTCTAAATATGAACAAAATGATATTAATTAAATATGAGTTAAATGTTTATCTTGAGTTGATGCCAAAAATATTTTGATGAACTGATGAATATTAATTGATGATTTGATGATTGAATATTGATGTATAGCAGATTTAATTTAAATTTAACAGAAGCAATATTCTCTCAGAAATAGTTAGTGACTAATATTTATTATATAGAGAATTCACTTTTACAAATATAAAATAATTTCATTTAAAATTTCAATAAAATTGTATAATGCCTTTGAAGAAATAAAAATTTAAGAATGTTTCCAAACAGAACTTTCACTTAAAACTAGCATATTTAAATAAAAATATTTTTTTAAACTTAAATTTTTTAAGAAAATCAGTTTAAAAAAATTACAAACAATTACACAATTAATTAAAAACAATTACACAAATACTAACACAAAAATTTCGAATATTTAAACATAATCAATATTTCTATAAACACTTTTTTAGATTCGATGCCACTATACTAAAAGAAAGTTGCAGAATTTCTTCTAAGTTTCTTGAAGATGTTATGCATTGTTAATCATTATGATAATTAATATCAATTATTCTCCGCATAGAGAGTCAACGAAATCAGTCAGATAAGACGAATTTCGTTCAATTTCTATCAGCATTAATATCGGATAATATGTGTATGAACTATATATTTATTTCAAATGGCAAAATATTAAGCAGGAAGATGCATGATTACCATACAATAGCTACCTTATAGCAATCTTTTTTTGAAAAAGATATATACTAATTCATTTACATTTAAGCAAAAGAATTATATCCTTTGCCAAACAAAATTTGTCTCTATATCTAGTTACGATACAGCATAACTAGACGTAGAGGCACATTTTGTCTTCCCAGAACTGAAAGTAGTAAGTTCAGTACATTACAGTCAAATAATATTAGGATCACTAGATGATTCACGATTGAATAAAGAAAGGAAGGAAGGAAGGATAGAAAAGGGATTTTTAAATCATATTACATTTTTTGAGTTTTTATTTGAAAATGTCATGTTCATGCATTCTTCTATGAAAAGTACATGTTTTCATGTTATTTTTTTTTTAAAAATAGTGAAAGTCATTTAATTACTTACTCGTATCAGCTCTCAAATAAACGAACACATTTTCATGAATTAAACAGTAGATTTCGTTCTTGTTTTTGATTGAGATATTTTATTCCGATATTTCAAATAATTTTTTTCTAGTATTCTATATTGCTATTTTTGCTAATATTAAATCCAGAAAAACATAATATTTGTTCGACTAATTATATCACATTGATTTTAATTCATCCGGAATGATTTTTAATTGCAATTAATACAAGTGGCAGTTTTTATAATGTATCTCTTGGATATTCTAATATAATATAATTGGATAATATAATATTGGATATTCTAATTCTTGCATATGCTAATGGATATTCTATAATATACTCAGTTTATTTTATGATATTTTTTCCTTTCTCATAACAATATATAATTCTATTGGAAAATAAGTTAAGAATCCTATGTAAAAAAGAATAAATATCCATTTAAAACCAGTTAATACCGATTGCATACATAATTTTATTAATAATAAAGATGGAAGCGTATGTGTTGACGCTTCTTGGAACACATGTACTAGATAGAGGGAAACGAGTAGCTCAAACTTATTTGTTTTTGAAACTTTAATTAAAGATTAAATTGAAACGTAAAGTAACGTTTTTCAGCGATAAATTTCGAAAATATTGCACAAAATAAATTTTACACCGTTTCAAAATGTAAAACAATTTTTATGATATCAATTTAATAGTTGCTGAGTTTTGGCAGTTTTTTCGAGTATTTTTTAAGTTTAAAAAATGATTATATTATTGCCTTGAAGTTCAAACCGTTATCATTATTTCATCATCATTTATTTGATGACATGATCTTTACTCATTGTTGAAATTTGAAGAAAGAGGGTTTTTTTTAATATCTGTATATTTCACGAAACGTCTAAAAAAGGGAGTTATAATACTGTGGAATTTATAAGACAGATGAAATACATATTTACATTTTTGATAGCACCATGATGTCATAGAATTGGTTGATATTAGAAAAAGTCATGTACAAAATGAATGAAATATATGCAAGACGATTGAATTAACACATTTTAATTTCACATAGTTTCATAACATGGTATGCTTTAGCTAAATAATTAAAAATAAATGTAACTCTTAGTCTTGGCTAACCAGCTGATAATCAAATATAATGTAAGATTGTCTGATGAACGAATGATTGAGACGTCATGTTATGAAAAGCAATCACATCTCTTATTTCAAAAATCATATTATTCTTGTTTTGCAACTTATTTCAGCTATATATATTTCAAATTATTTCAACTATAAAATTATAGACTTTACAATTATATACTATAGAAACTACTTCAATTAAATATAAAATTGGAGCCTTCTCATTAAACAACAAATGTTAGGTATTGATATTTTTTATAATTATTTTTACATATATTTATACATTTTATACAATCAATGTTGAGCAACGTATTTTAGAATTGTATTATAATTTTAAAAAAATGTTTTATTTTTGAATCGGAGAAATTATTTATGTGTCAGATATTTTGAGATTGACAATCATTTCTTATCTTTTATATTTGAATAAATATCACATAAATGTATATATTTGAATAAATAGCATATCGTTGCATATTTTTGTTGAATCTACCTTTTCTCTTTTGAAACTGGAGTTTTATTTTATTCCTAAAAGAAGGACAAAAAGTAACAATAAATACTCCAGCCTTTCGGTTGTCTGCCATCCAAAGATAGAAAAAGATACTTGTTTCTTGTTACCGTCTGTCTATAACTACTTGTGACTCTGGGATCGAAGAAAAGGCCATATGTTTGGACTGTTAGTAGAAGCCATTACAGTTATTTATTTGTGAGCTCACTAAGTGCCATCATTTATTATTGACGATCGGACGTCTTGTTATTTGTTTTTGATAGTTACTCTGCTGTCTAGGAAAAATATTAGACATATCTTATCTGATCTTACCAGTGAAAACAACTTTCTAGATATTAAAGAATTGCTTAAAAGCTTTAAAGTAAGATCTTTCCTTCTGTTGGTAGCAGCATTAAGCTATTTAATATTAGTTTACTCATGCATGAAATGATGCTAAGGACATGAATTAGTTATAGTCCTAATTATAACTCTAAAGCAAGGAGTTCCCAACAATGAAAAAAGAACCGGAAATCCTATAAAATAAAACCGCTGGAGCAATGTGGCCTTGTTTCTTCATAACACTAGAAAATAATTTATTACTCTGACTGAATTCCACAGGAAACAATCTAATAAATTATTTGGAACTGGGAAGCAACGATAAACATTGATGGAAATAATAAAATATTACCTCAACTCAATAGAAAATAAAGGAAGAGCTAGGGCAAATTCAAAAAAATAGTATATAAGGATCTTTAGATCTTGAAAATTGTAGTGCACATGCTAAAATAATTGTTTTGGAAAATAGTATAGACCTAAAAAGTAGGCGCTGAATTCTTTTAAATTATTTTTGTTAAGAAAAGTATATTTTATCTACTACTAATTTATCTAATATAATTATCTACTACTAATAAAAAAATTCAAAAAAATAGTATATAAGGATCTTTAGATCTTGAAAAATGTAGTGCACATGCTAAAATGATTGTTTTAGAAAATAGTATAGGCCTAAAAAGTAGGCGCTGCATTCTTTTAAAATATTTTCGTTAAGAAAAGTATATTTTATCTACTACTAATTTATCTAATATAATTATCTACTACTAATAAAAAAATTCAAAAAAATAGTATATAAGGATCTTTAGATCTTGAAAAATGTAGTGCACATGCTAAAATAATTGTTTTGGAAAATAGTATAGACCTAAAAAGTAGGCGCTGCATTCTTTTAAAATATTTTTGTTAAGAAAAGTATATTTTATTGAAAACAATCATTTTCATATTTGTTAGAATGCTAAAAAGGAAACGCTTTAAATGAGTTTCATTTGGAAAAATTGTTGCTTACAAAATTGTTTGCTAAGTTGTGATAGAGATCGCATGCCATCTATATCAGTCTAAATACTGCTTAGAATTTCATAAGAAATCTTAGCCAGTCACCGTTTTGGTCACGAGCAGACTTAGACTTAAAAAAAAAAAACGAACATAACGCGTTCGAGAACAAAAACAGATGGATTTATTTCCAAATCTTAAAATAATACAGGCATCAGACACGTTTCAGAAACTGTATAAAGCTACTAAAAAGCTCCAAATAATTCGTAATCATAAAAAGGAAGTACAAGCCTAAATGGACTGAAAGGTACATTGAACACCATCTACAGTGGGCTAAAATCCACAGGTCCTAGAGTTCAGAATGGACACAATAAATATGTTTAATGATAAATTTAATTTAAATGGCCGAGATTGCTACAAATACTATTGTCATTGTCTCGGTAATGAAGAAAATGCCTATTTAATAGATAGAAATAGAGAGTTTGGGTGGTAGTCGGGTACAAAGGAAGGTGACGCTTAGTGTTCTAGAGTGATAGACAGAAGCAGAAAAATGTTATCCAAGTCTTGAATTTACATCTCTTCCCCTTAAGCTTTCAGGAAGGCGAAAATTATTGGCTTTTACATTATTGGCATTACATTTTTTATTGCCTTTATTGGCTAATAAAGGGTCTGAAAAATGGACAACACAATAAGCAAAATTGCTTAAGCTTTTTTAAATATTATGAATTATGTTTGTGTAATGCGTTTAAATGATTCCATCTATTCACTACGATAGTTTAAATACATATTTTTTAGCTAAGAAAATGTTTCCATATGAAAGATTATATTATGATCAAGAAACATATGTTACATGATTAAGATATTATTCTGCTACGCAGTATAAACGTTCCTATCTAACCAAGGTGCGTTGGACATTTGTAAAGGAATCCACCGACGCAAGAATTCCAATAGTGGTTTTTTCAATGCAGTGGATCATCTTTTTCCGAGAACGGTGATCTAATACTTCTCATTTCGAGTTTCATAATAACGTCTTGTTTACGCTGTTTGCTAGACATCTTCAAAAAGATGGAGAACTCCATTTCGGGGAAATAAATTTCCATAATTATATATGTATTAAAATTATGAAAAAATAATCTGTAGTATACATAAGACTTCAATGCTGAATTATACTACTGACTGTTTTTATATTTTAAGAAAAAAAAATATATCTTCAATAAGAAAAAGTTTATATAATTTGTAATTAAACGTTTCTGGTTTAAATCCAGGTTTAATTTTTAGTCGAGATAACATTAGGAAGATGCAGAGTTCAATAAACTAGATAGAGTAAAAAATTTTTCAAACAGTATGTGTTACATGTCTATCAAGTTTAAAATGATTTTTGTCCGCGCTACCAAGTTAAATAAAGTAATCAGTTGAAAAATGTTTTTGCAGCCGTTAATCCCAGCTAACTAATTGGATTAATTTCAATAAGAGTATTTCAAATGCATCTAATTTAAATAAGAGTGAAAATCTATAGCTACTGACTATTTTCAATTATTTCAAATCTCTATCTTTTTTTTTTAATTAATAAGTTTTGAATATGCTACAATTTTGGAAAACATTAAAACTGGCTCAATCCAAATTTTTTAAATTATTTTTTTTCAAACTTCCAATTACTTTTCAAAAATAGAAATGACTGGAAGCCAAGTCCAGATTGGACCCTCTACATTGTATTCTCATTATCATACTTATATTCAATCATAATATTACAGTGATACTATTTAACATCAATACTAACCAAACACATTTTTCTGCACAAATATTAAGTCTCGGACATCAACAAATATCTTAGATCTTTAGCAGGCATTTAAATTTTGGAAATTTGTATCGCTATTTTATGAATTTCCCTAAATTTTTGTGTACCGTACTCTGTAATCCAAACCATGAAGAGATTGTAAGCAGGCACGTATTCCATTTAAGTTGATGCAATGAAATGTCAACACAATTCTCCTTAATTGAACTTTCAGTAAATAATGGTATTCAATTAACATATACATATATACGAGAAACAATTTTCGTATGTTAAGTGAACGCACCATTATCGGTCCCGTATAATCTATGTAATGAAACTTCCTGAATTAATATAAGTTGTCGCAATCAATTTTTGTCAATACTCAAGAACTGCTTTCTTCGTACGTTATGTTGTAAATTCCTAAATAGTTACTTGAGTCTAAAGAAAATAATAGAAGGAAATTTTGGGTCTTACGTAATTAGAAAATAAATGTGGTCTGAACGTGCTATTATTCAAAAGGGGGGAAAATTCATAAATTAAAACAAAAGAATTTCTTTACTTCTTCATGTTTTGATTGATGAACAGAGCTAATCTTTGATTATTTCCTAAAAAGATGACAACTTTCTCTTTCTCTACAACGTGAATACCTTTCTAAAGTATTTCACGAAATGTTTTTATCTAAAAATATAAAAAAAAATTCTCATATTTAGATTTAATTGAAAAACGTATTCCAATTTATACCGCGTTAAATATTAGTGTGATACTTTTGTTTGCAGATTGTTATATTTTGACATTAAATTCAAGTAACTGGATTGATTTACCAACTATTTAAAACAATTATTTTTAACCTATTCCGAAGGGTATTCATTTATTCCCATTTTAAACAAAGCAAAATTTAAATAGCACATCAATGTAAAGAAATCTCTAATAACTTTCTAAAATTATTTTTTTTTACTTATTTGCACTGAAATTAATAAATGATAAATATTACATTTCATTAAATAATAATCAAGAAAACATTTGCAAAATTTGTCTTAGATTCGTAAAATTCTTATTTTTTTTCATTTAAATCATTATTTTAATGTCGTTTTACAAAATAAATCTAAAATTTAATTTCTTTATGTATCAATTTTATATTAAATTGTGAACTAAAATTTAACTAAAAATCAACCGACAATATTTTCTAAAGCAATTATTCATTTTTTGGGTTTAATTTGTAAAAGAACAAGATATTACTATACTGATCAAAACTAACGATAATGAATAAAAATGGCTGGAATTTTTAAAATACCTTTTCTTTATTCACTGGAATTTAATAAAAGAATAAAATAAATTAATAAATCAGTTGAAGATAAAAAATTCACGTTCTAAAAATAATATGCAGGTGATAAAAAGAATTAGCGATGAACGATAGCACAACAATGCACAATTTAACATAAACAAATTTTGCCATATATTTTCTTTTAAGCTGTGTTATGATTATAACTGTTCATTGAAGATTTATAATGAAGGCTAGCTTTATCCATTTAATGAACATACAAAACTGTATCAAGTACGCTGAAAAAGTCATGATATGAGCATTATATCCGAAGTAGTTGTATATTGATTTTGAATATAAACAAGCTGAATTATGCGAATTTACAATAGATATGAATACCAAACGCTACAAAAAATAAAACAATGTCACGTAATAAAATTGAAGCCAAAAACTGCTAACTATTCACTTGATATGATTTATATTGCATACATAAATATAAAAAAAATGTAATCTGTTTTCAAAAACCACTTGTCTTAAAAACCACATTTATTTCTGCTCATTACAATGTGAGTATGAATTTATTCTACCATTTTATTAGATGAGACGTTTTGTTTATTCATTTTTCTTTTATCGCATGCATTTATGTTAATGAAAACAAGTAGACATTTGATTCGTTTACGATATCTATATAATGCTTCTGTTTTAAAATAAATGCATGGGTTTGTTATTAAAATTTATTTGAAGAATTTAACTTGCCATTGCAATAGTGGTTAAGGATTTTCAGGAATTAAACAAAAACGTCCACTAACATCGACCGGAAATACAATTAATTCGGGAAATATTTTTAAATGTACTTATTATTACACTTTTTCCAATTAAAAAAATGATTCATAATTTTAAGAAATAAAACCATTCCATATTTTTTTTCCCTTTCCATCTGATACTTTACAGAAAATTAGGCGATTAGTAAAGTTAATATTTGATTGTGAGCTTCTGCTGAATGGTAAAGCAAAAATTATTTTATGGAATTTAAAATTAAGTAAGCATTGAATAACTATTGCAAATAATAATAAACTGAATTTTAGAACTTATGTTATATATTATAATATTCAGGTACTTACATTGAAATATTTTATTTAAACCAACATTACATATATTCTGATTTTGATCATGATTCTTACGAAAAAAAAAGACAAAATATTTAAATTTTAATGAAAAATACGGGTGGAAGAAAACGGAAAACTTAGTATCAATTATAATAAAATAAATTTTCAAAGACAAAAGAATATAAAGGGTACGTGTAGAAAGTGTATATTAAAAAAACACCATGAAATTATTTAGTAAAATAAGATGAGACATAATTTTAATCAAAATTAAGGATTTTGTATGAAGCAACATTTTTTTTATTTATTTTATTTAAATGTAAGGGTCAAGCGATTTAGTATGATCTAAAAAGGGTATCAAATCCACTGCCATTTCTTTTTTAATTAAAAAATAAAATGCATTTTTGTTAGCCATCTCTAAATGATAAATTTACTTGATTGATTTTACACAGTGTAACTTGTACAAAAGGGAAATGTTAACGGATTTTTTTAAATTTTTAAAGTTATTTTAAAACTTTTTTTAAAATATTAAGTGTTATTAAATATTATTATATAATTAATAATTTATATTAATCAAATGCAATACTTTAATCAAAAATTAAATAAAATAGTCGAAAAACTATAATTCATGATGACGGTAAGCTCACGTACCAATTCTTTTCAAATAACATTCACTATCATTTCAATCTGTGTACCATTTTTAAACGCATATTTAGTCATAACTAAACACAAACTTCACTGTGACCGAGCATTACATATCATTCATCTCATATAAAAGTGTTTAATCGTGGATAAAAAATAAGAAACTACGTTCTGAAAACTTGACTAAAAAATAAATTAATTGCTCTAATATAATGATTGTTATTGATATAAAAAATTTTCGAGAATAAAAATTATTAAAGGAGAGAGAAGTAACAGTTTTTTAATGAGCTTGAATCTAGAAATTAATTTTAAAATTACATAACTTCAAACTGCACGTAAGTGGAAATCTTTTTGTAACGTAATGTTTTTAAAGAAGGAAAACCGTGGATATTAAAAAAAGGATAAAACTTAATTAAAGAAACTTAAAAAAGTGATGACACACATATTATATAAAGTAAAGCTTTAAAAGCAATAATAAATTAATTTAAAAATTTAGAAAATTATCTCGAAAATATAACGTATCGCTTAGAGTAATAATATTCACAAGACAAAAATATATTCGCCTCTTGTAACATCAAAATTATGCAGAATAAAATCTTAGATGCAACGGTCAAAATTTGATGTTTTGAAATTTTTTGTTGCAAAAAGGAAACACATAGTGGAAATTCATATTTAATAAATCTCAGATTTAGGGAACAATTGTACAAGAATGAAATAGGCATCTTTAAAAATGTATTATCTTAAAATTCAAGCGATTTAAAATAATTTTTGTAATATAAAATTTTCGAAAAAATATTGAAAATAAACAACGAAACCTTGCCTAGTTTTTACATGAAATTTTAATTACCTTACTGGATTTAAAATTTTGACAGTATTAATTAATAATTAAAACAATTCATCTGCAAAACGTTCCTAAATCCGATAGAAATTGTAGACATGTTTTTGAAATACCCACGCAGACTCAAAGATATTCTGCTTTACATTTGATTCAACTAAAAACGACCAAGAATACCATTTTATTTTTATATATCGTAATCAAATCAAAATTCAAAGAAACTAATTTGTATTAATAGAATATTGAACTCTTATAATTGAGATTACGCTTTCATTTTCATTTTTTTTCTATCCTGCATACTTTTTCTTATTTTTAACAGAAAATACATCTCCGTTTTAAATAACAATATACTTATGAATAATTTCGGTTTCAGTTTCTAACGCATTTCAGCACTCCAACATAAAAACAAGTTTCTGAATATTTAGATTGCAATTATTTCTCTTTCAATCATGAACAATCTTGCACGGTGAGAAAAGAAATCCTTCTTGCAAATTGAATCATATCCTCCAATCTAAATTTGTCCAAGTGATTTCGCATATTTAATCATCCACGTCATTATCTACAATATAAACAAGCTTAAGGGATAGGCTGTTACAATAGCAGACGAAATTCTGGTGAATTTTTCGTTCCACTCTTTAAGCTTCCATCAAATGGAAATCATTAAGAAATTGAACATCGACAAATCTTACTCCCCACTTCATGAGATGCTTTGTTAACGAAATATACTCATAACTAAGCTTCTTGCAAATAATGAGATACAGGTTGCATACATACACCAGAAATGCATTTTCAAGGATATATTAGTGCTGTAAATGGATGTATGCTCATCGCGAAATATCTTCCTTATAATGATCCTTATTGAAGTACTGCACAATGCTGTAATTAATTTATCTCATGGATGAAAGGTTACAATTTTCGCGAGTTTCATAACAATACATGAAGAACAACTCAGTACAGGTAAATCTAAAAGTTGGTAATAGATTGTTCTATTCAAACAAGCTGAGGAAAGATTAATGAATCGTATTTTATTCTGAAGAGGAAATTGCGTATAAAGTAAGCAAAACATCCTCAATCTTACTTCATAGGTGATTAATGACAGTAGGTTATTCAGGAAGATTTTGCAATCGTGACGTTCTCTGTTGAACGAATAGTTATCTAATACCTTTTGCAACATTATTCCAAAGACAGTGCAGAATTCCATCAACCCCTCCCCCCCCCCACCTTACACAATTCAAATTCTTTAGCTGAATTCTGCCGAAGTTATTATTATTAATTCTGCCGATATTAAATATCATTATTTCCTTCATATAATATTAGGTATTTCAGCATTATATCCAAATGGTTTAAATACAATTTAATGATCAAGATGTATTATTTTGAAGTATAGGAGAGACATTTTGAGAAATGTGCTAGTTAACTTTGAACAATAGTCAGTTCACGATATTTGAACTAATGCACGTATCTCTTTCGCTTTTGTTGTAAGTTTTATTAATCATTTCAATAAAGTAAATTATAATTCTTGATTGCAAGAGCATTACTATACCAATCATTCATCATCAGCTCCGAGCATATTTTAAATTTAAATTTTAACTCCCTCAATACTGAAAGGCCCCAAATGCTCGCTGAATAAGACTACAGCGGGATCCCAGTACACCAATATATCATAAAAAAAATTGTGTGTGTGTGTTCTCTAAGTCCGACTAATGAGTTCCCAAAGACTAGTGTATTATATATTAGAGATGCTCAACCAGATTGATTTGAAGGATATGGAGCGTTCTCAGAATTCTCAAAGAATGTTCGAGAATACATTGGCTCATAAGCCATGAGCAAAAGGGGCTCTTTTTTTGTATACCAAACCCTTAAAGGTTGTCTTTTTTTTTAAGGGTATAAAGAATATTTCTTACCTTTGAAATACCTATTATACCTTTACCTATTTTTACTGCAGAAAGTTTTGACTAGATGGTGAAAACTCTTTAGATATTCCACAGCATTTAAATGCATAATGTTTAATATAGTTTTTCCATTTATGGGATTATTTATTCCTATCTTTAATCATTATAAAGAAACACCATCAGCATACATAAATTAAAATAGGAATGTATTATATTTTCTATGGTATGATTAAAGAAGTATCTTACTTCTACAGATGGAATTAAATTTATTAATTTAGTGATACGAAATTTGTTTCATATAATGCCCTAAATGCTAGAGAAAAAAATCATTCGTTCCATTATATGTTCCATCAATAACGAAAAACTTGATTTCATACCAAGTTTAAAAACTGGAATCATGATTTGTTTAATATTTTCTTATTATTTTTATCTTTCGCTATTAAAACATTTTTATTCAATTTCAATACAAAAAAAAATTCTAAATTTTATAAGATAATTCTATATTTGTTCAATTTTTATATCTGACTAGAAGAAATGTAACTTGATAGAAGAAAATAAGCTTTATTTATTCAATTTCCCATAACACAAACATAAAAAATAAAAATAAAAAAATCCTTGAAGAAATAACATAAGCATGAGAGAGCTAACAAAATGGAATTTCTTTAAAAAATTTTAGTTGTGAAATGGGCTAGACTTCCAATGAATTCTTCACGAAAGTGCTTAAATGAAATTGAGACAAAAATCCTCAAGTGAAAATGGCTATACGAAATCATGAACTGAAGTTTGAAAAGATAAAGAGAGGTTCACAGTCCCCCCCCCCTTATCATCCTCCTTTATACCTCCTAAGATGATTTTATTTTCACCTTCAAATGCATTTATTTGGAAAATTGTAAATTATATTTGAGGAATTTTTCAATTTTAACTTCATGATTGAAAATTCATTTATAAAAGTAAAAACATTCATCCACAAAATCAGAATTACATATTATGCAATTAAGCAGGATATGCAATAAAAACTAAAATTTGAAATGAATATGTAAAAAAAAAAATTATAAAAAAACTAATACAATTTTATTTAAAAATTAGATAAAATTTAATGCTCAAAATAATTCCCAGATGTTTTAAAAAATCCAATGTTCTTCTGTTCAATATTTGAAAGTATTAAACTTTTAAATTATGCCCACATTGATATCAATTCAAATAGTTAGATTTTGAAGGATTTTTTTAAAATCAATGGTAAAACTAAATATTCCTAAAATTCACCAGAGTAAAAAATATACCTAAAAACGAAAAAAACTAAAATTTAAATTTATAGCATTCGTGAATTGTTTTTTTTCGAGTTTGTAAAAAAAAAAAAAAAAAAAAAAAACAGAATGACACTACAAGCTTAGAAAAAAATCCTCGCTTCTTAGCAATTAACAATGGTAAATACATCAATTTAATTTTAATGTTCTATTGCCTCCTTAGCTATTTTTTTCTGACTGTATTCTGATTGTATATTTCTTAATTTTACATTTCATCATATTATTATAAATGTTTATTGTGATTTTTTTCGAATATAATATTTATTTCAACGGTTTAACTAATTTTTCATTCGCATTTGCAATGTTTAGTATCAAAACTTATTACTTAATATCAAAACTCATACTGGTAGTAACATTCTCAATTTCCAAATATAAACTATTATTCATAGCCATATGATCACATTTATTACACTATTAAGAAATAAATTGTATTTTAAGATACTTTCCATTTAAGTTTCTGATGTTTTAATTTACAATCTAAATTCGATCCAAATGACATTTTTTTTAAAAGTACAATATGAGTTTTTTTCTTCCATTTTAAGGCTTTTGATTGCATTATCTTGCGAACCTTATGATCGAAATTTAAATAATTGACAATAACAATTCATTTTGACCAAATGAAAAAAAAATACAGTTATGAACTTTTTTATTGAAAAAATCTCAATACTTATACAAGATCACAATTTCCTATACGAAATTATGCTTTGAATTACATGATATCTCATATATTCTCAAAAACAAATATTATTTATGAAAATTTTGAGTGGTGCATTAAATTTAATTTCATAAAACACGATACAATAAATCCGTTTATGATAAGTTTAAAGAAAAATTCGATGAATAATTTCCCTCTCTTCTTGGCACATATAATGAAGCAAACAACCAAGGATAAAAATAGAATTCCTATGTTATAGAAACTTTGTTTTTGTTACCCTAATCCTCTTTTACCACAGAAAAGAAGGGATAAACTTCCGTGGGAGAGAAGAAATTGATGGGTCTTTGGCAGCCGCAAAGAACTAGAAGGATTTTTACCTTGAATGTAATGCTCCTGTGTTTACCCAAACATTGACTAATCCACCAGCGTCTCATTATTTTGCCAAAGCAAGGAAAAGACATATTTCTTCCGTACTACTCCCACGCTCTTCATACCACAATCGGAAAAAAAATCGTATATGTCATGTGTAATAGCGATTTCCGTCGATGATCGTCGAAATAATTGGAAACTACATGCCTGCAAGCTAATATAACATTTCTTCAGTAAATCGATTTGCACTGCACGCGATAGGAATGGGAACTACCAATAGAGAAAATAACTTTTCCTGGAAGTGGTCAGTGGGGCTTAAAATTGGGGTTGCGAAGATTTCGGTCTTCCCTCTCGAAATCCGGTAAGTTCTTATTACGGCTATCGCAGGAAGGATTTAAAAATAATTTTAAAATCAGTTGAAATAATTTGAGAAGTTCAGTGCACACGACATTTGAAAATAGTGAAAAGAAAAACAGTTTTTAATTATATGTTATATGACATATAGAAAAAATTGAATCAGAGGGCCTTCAGCATCTAAATTCTTAAGGCTTTCATGTGTACATTGGTGGCTTTAAAATATCAAATTCGATTTTCTAGCATTATCAAATACTGTGGGTGAATTCAGTCTTCATATATATAACTTTTTAAACTCTCAATGTTATTCGGAAACTGCATAATCACTACTATTCAAAAGAATGTATCGAATATGTGATACATAACTCTGCTATAAATATTTCATTATTTAATGCTCTATTTGGAATAATAACGCCAACAATATAAGACACATATTAAGTAACAGACATTGCATAGGCTCCGTATTTTTAAAATATTTTCTTAATTAAATGTACTAGAACGAGTTTTTTAAAGTGTGACGTTATAGAAATATTCCGAAATCAATCCATAGGTTGTACGGTAAAAAGGTGACACAAGCTCAGTTATGATAAAGACGTTTTATTCTATACAAAATCTTGAATTCACAGTAACAAAACACAGTCGAAGCAACACACAAAATAGCAGTACACAATCAATAAGTTCGTAATAAATAACGGCAACAGCAGAAAGTGCTTAGAAAGAAATCGCTGAATTATTCACCTCAGCTCAGCTTAGTTGAGCTCAAATCAAACGAACTCGCAACACAGTTATTCAACTCTTTGCTGGACTTTTTATAGTTCTGAGACAAGGCACAGGAGCTTCTAGAATAAACGACATAAATCGAAATCTTAAAGCAACTGTGATTAGGATTCTTGTAGTTTCTGGAATCTTCAGTTATGACAAAATTACATCTCTACATGACAAATGATTGCCAGTTAGTCGCTAAAGCTAAGGGTCGTTCAATCGGCATCCATCATAAATATTTATAAAAATATCTTCCTTCTCAAGAGATTGGGAATTGCGTTGGGAAGCAATTTTAATAATTCGTAAAAATGTGTTTTTTCAAGACTATTTGATTTGCATACATTAAAAAAGGCTTTAATGAAATTTAAATGCTTTTATGCAAACCATTAGTGCAGTACAGTAAACCTAAGAGTGTGAATTAAGGAAAGTTTAAAATAAATATTTATTGATTTTTTTATTTCACTTCAATATTCTATTCGTTTAATTTCATTATGCTTATCTACCAAAGTAGTATACATGCTATACAGATAAATAATGAAATTTAATTTTAAATTAATAGTCAATCTGTGTTTTTTCATGTCAAATTATTATTGTAAAAATAATTAAAAATATTTAAATGACCAAAGATACACACTTTAAATCTTTTCATATAAAAAAGTCTGTATTAAAAATTTAAATATTTTATTAATTAAATGTTTTCTTGGTTTGTATGATTTTAAAATAATATTTAACTATTCATTCTTTCTGAAATAATAGATTATGAGTTGGCTCTTACTTTGCTGACATTTTTCCTTTGATAGATCATGATGATGCACATTCAAAAATTATTAATTAGCAATTTTATTGCATGAATTTTTAAAATTAGCTTAAATAGATTTAAATAGAAAATAGCATAAATAAATATAAATAGGCAATAATTTTTTTAAAAAATTAACTTAGATATAAATTTAAGAATTAATTTTAAAAATATATTGTTTTGTATATCAAGAAAAAAAGAATCGTATCAATAACAAAGACAAAAGGCATTTAAAATTAATTGAATAAATTTACTAAGTAAAAAAGAAGAAATAAAGTTCAACTTTTTTTTTCTTTTCAATAAGGGCGGTTAGTGTAATCTTATTTATTATAATTAAATTTTTTCATGCATTTTCTCAAAGCGCTGTCAAGAATATTTCCTGTAAAAGTCTTAATGTATTAACGTTATTATTCATTTTGTAAGTTAACAAAACGAATTAATCATCTTATTTGTTGAACTTTTCATCTGTAATGACGAACCCAAGTAATGAAAAACAAACTTTGACTATTAGGATCCCTGAGTATTAAATTTTCTTGGAGATTAATTAAATGAAATAAAAGAAAAAAAAACGACTTGAAGATTAAAAAAAGTGGTATAGAAAACTGCATTGCTAGACATCTGTCAAAATGAAAAAAAAAAAAAAAAGGAAAGAAAAAAAACCAGACATAAAAAAAAGAAATATTTGCTGCTATTTTTACCATTAATAATGCATTCAAATTTTAACACAAATAGTGGATTGTCTTAACATTTAAATGGACATTAAAAGGCATTTCGAAAATACTGCATTCTTTATTTTTAATTATAGGAAAAAATAAATCATTAGACGTTATAAACAAAGAATATATTTCACATTTTGTTGGAGTACATTTTCTTATTAAAGCTCAAATAACGCAGAAAGTAATTATTCTTAATAAAAATCTTAAATTTAGAAATGTCTATTGAAACTCTACAGTATACTTTATTTATAAAATTTAAAAAATATATATTTAGGAAATTTGAGCATGTCTCTAAGTTTCAATACAAATATTTGTAAAAGTGCAAGAAATCAAATGTTTTTTTTTAAACAAAGATGTTAACTTTATTTTAACTGTATTGCATTTTTAATCCAGTAATCCTTATAAATTAAAACTGATGATTTTTTTTAATTAAAATAAATATTCTAAGCAAATTTCGAAAACAATAATTCCGCTTCAAAATTATTAGCAGTTTCATAAACTTCAAAATTTAAAGATACTTTGATAGAAAAATTTAATTATTAAATTCATAATATACTACTTTAGAAAATATAAAAGAATTCTTTAAAGGAATGCCGTACAAGACCTAATTAAATTAATGTTTAATTTGCTGTTTTAAGATTTAATATATATTTTCTTAGCATAAATCATAGTTAAAGAGAAATTAATATAAAAATTCTAGTAATTAAATTTATTACTCTTTACTTGAATGATTTAGTTATGTTTACTTTCTGCGAACTAAAAATGTAGTAAAATATAATATAATTTAAATTTAGCAATATAATAGCTGTTTTATGGAAGCGGGTTGAAGACAAAATTGAACTGTGATTTATAAGAATATAGAGTTTTTCCCTTTGAAAAATCAGTTTGATAAACTTTTAGTGAACCGTTTGCTATTTTTTTTTTTTTACAATTACGGATGTAAATGTTATTAAAAAAATATTTACAGTGGCTTAAACAATTGAGAGTACACCTTACTTTTACTTGATAAATCCGACTTCCAATATAAATAACACATTACCGAGAAGAGCAAACACGTTTTTATTTTTACTAATAATAAATGGTTTTATTTAGAGTAAAAATAAAGAAAAATCAACGAAAAACTTTTAAATTGAAACATTTCAGAAGCATTTTGAATAAACATATTCAGATTTTTGCCTCAAAAAATTGAGAATACACCAATGAAATTTTTGCGATATCTCGCATAGAAAGAATGTCTCAATATTTAGTTGCATGTCTTTTGTCTCTTATAATGGCCTCTAAACGTCGTGGTACCGATTCGATCAATTTTTGGAGGTATCTGAAAATATTTTATCCAATTTTTCTTGCAACATTTGTTTTAAATGGATTTTGTTTCTAATTTTGTGTTTTTGAACCACCTTTTCGAGTATGACCCACGAATATTCAATGGCATTGATGTCTGGGTACTGTGGTCGTGTGTGTAACTGCTGTTTACAATGAAAATGACACCATATTTTGACGTTACGTGCATTCTGTTTGGGGTCGTTGTCCGGCTGGAAAATGGAATTTCCATCTAAACCTAAATTTTTAGCACTTTCCCTTAGTTTTCTGCGACCCTATGGTTCATCCAACTTGTTGCAGAAACTTTTCAAATCATAGGCAGAAGTATAAGTGCTGAAACTGTGCGAAATGCCACTAGACATGCTGGATATAAAAGTCGCATTGTTAGATAGAAACCGTTCATCATCTTGCAAGTTCAGATGAAACATTTATAGTTTGCAAAAACTCATCAATTGAAGACCAATAACTTTTGAAAGAAATTTATATTTATAATGAAATAAAACTCATCATTTCTGGCAGTGACAGCCATCGTATTGTATGGAGAAAGCCTAATACTGCTTTGGATCCAAAAAATTTACGTCCTATACGTAAACATGGTGGTGACTAAGTCATAATTTCAGGCTGCATGGCTTCATCCGGGGTAGGAAATTTAATTCTTATAGATGGCATTATAAACCATATGGTTTACTTAGATACACTTCGCAGTAATCTAAAGGAAAGTGCTAAACATTTAAGTTTAGATGGAAATTTCATTTTCCAGTAGGACAATAGCCCCAAACATAATGCTTGTAAAGTCAAAACGTTTTTTTTTTTCTTTTTCATTGTAAACAGCAGTTACACACACTACCACAGTACCACTCAAAGCCATAAAATATTCGTGGGTCATATTCGAGAAAGTGGTGCAAAAACACAAAATTGAAAACAAAACTTATTTAAAACAAGTGGTGCAAGAAAAATTGGATAAAATATCTTCAGATACCTCCAAAAATTGGTCGAATCGGTACCATGACGTTTAGAGGCCATTATAAAAGTCAAAAGACATGCAACTTAACAGTAACACTTTGTTTCTATGCGAGATATTGCAAAAATTTCATTGGTGTACTCTCAATTTTTTGAGACAAAAATCCGAGTATATTTATTCAAAATGCATCTGAATTTTTTTAATTTAAAAGTTTTTCGTTGTTCTTTCTTTATTTTTACTCTAAATTAAACCATTTGTTATGAGTAAAAATAAAAACATGTTTGCACTTCCCGGTAATGTGTTGTTTATATTGAAAGTCGGATTTATCAAATAAAAGTAAGGTGTATTCTCAATTTTTTGAGCCACTGTATATCCAGATTCCATCAAGAAACATTAAAAATATTATTAAGACTTAAAAATTAACATTGTATGTTTCCAATAATTGTACAAAATATATCATAAAAAATTGTCTTATACGCCATTGCCATTTCATTTTGGCATAAGATATTTTTTTGCATCCTGATAGGCATGGGGTGATATAACCTAATGATAATTTAGGAATAACAATAGTATATTATATAATTTATTATTATTTTTTCTGGTGTGATAATTTTAACTACAAAGGAGTTATTAATTGAGGATCAGTCATATATTATGTTTTAAATTAAAACTTAATTATCATAGGGAAGGGCACTAATTTATTATTTTTCTTCAAATACCTATTGAAACATTGCGAATAAAATTAAGCTCTCTATTAGGGCACCTCAATACAATTTATATTCTTTGATGTTTTATGAATACTCATAAAATATGCAGAATATCACAGGTTTGGGGAGTAGATACTATCACTAATGCGATAAATTTTGTATTTAATACTAAGCCCGTTGTTATGTCGTTTAATTTATACAATTTTTTTCGCTTTGGTTGAACGTGTATTCATTTCAGCTATTTTTTCTCCACAGATGTTTCTGGACATCCGGAATTTGAGAGAACTACTACAGAAAATGAAGGGATACTATCATTCCTCAAGTAGGAACACCTTAAAATCTGAAGGAAAGTAATTTAATATATCAAACAATTCGTTTTAAAGAAAAAAAAAATCAGATAAAATGAAAATGATATGAAATGACAAAAACGGCAGATAAATAAATGGTTTTTCAATAATTCTTCCTCGAAAAAAAAGGAACATAGAAAAGACTATTGCATAAAATAAATTGTACAGTTATCGACTCTCGAAAATTGATCAACCTGATTGAAATTATGTTGCTTATAAAATTAAAGGAAATATTTCTAATAATTCAGAAATTGTGGAGCTGCGGAAAAATTAACAAATAATTCCATTGAAGAACTAGTATATATCGAGATGTAACTTTTAGTATTTAAGTATATAATAATATTATTAACTGGTTTTAAAGGAATCGATATCAAAATGGAGGAAATGGATCTTGAAATGTACATAAATGCTTCTATGAATGAAAATTTCCTGTCGAATCAGAGTCATACCAATTTCAGTCATGCTACAATCTTTAGAACCAATACTGAAATTGACTATCCCTACTTTGGCGATTACTTGGCACAGTTTCAGAGAGGTTACAGTGCCATCCATGGCTATCTCAGTTTTGCTTTCTGTATATTTGGAATTACTGCAAATATTCTGAATATTATTGTGCTTACACGGAAGAATATGATCTCACCAACTAATGCCATACTGACTGGCATCGCTGTAGCCGATATGCTAGTAATGTTGTCATATCTCCCATTCACATTCCACAACTACATTCGGCGTGATTTGGATGAAACAGAAAAGTTTTCATATGGTTGGACTGTCTTTACCTTGTTTCACGCACATTTTACTGTCGTAAACCATACAATTTCTACATGGCTGACAGTAACGGTCGCCATTTGGCGATTCTTGGCGGTGAGTTTTCCTCAAAATTCATCTATATGGTGCTGCATGGCAAGAGCCAAATGTGCCATTGCTGCAACCTATATCATGTCTGCAGTGTTTTGTATACCAGTCTATCTAACATTCACTGTATCAGTATTCAGAGGTGATGATGGCGAAATTATGTACCGAGTTGACTTCAGTCATATTGCACAAAGACATAACAGACTTTTAGAAAAGATCAATTTCTGGATCTTTAGCGTCATCACGAAGTTGGTACCATGCGTTGCCCTCACAGGAATCAGCTTAGGACTGATTAAGGTACTCTATGAACGTAACAAACGACGCCAAATATTGAAAGGAACTGCTGAAGCTGACAAAAATCACGATAGGACAACTCGCATGCTCCTTGCGGTATTGCTACTTTTCTTACTCACCGAATTTCCATCAGGATTGCTAGCACTCTTGAGTGGAATTCTTGGAATCGACTTCTTTAACAATGTGTATGTGAATTTTGGTGACACAATGGATGCATTAGCATTGATTAACAGTGCAATTAACTTTATCATCTATTGCTCCATGAGTCAACAATTTCGCAACACTTTTGCTTACCTCTTTTTTCCAAGCTGTTTTAAAAATATATCAAATGGAGCAGCAGCTTCTGTCTAAAAGGCGCAAATCCAAAAGAAATACAGCTTTTAGAATTGCTGCATGCCTGCTTGGTATTATTGTATATGCATCTGAATTACTTAGAAAATGTTTGTTTATAGCAGTAGTTCTTGAGATTCGAAACTCGAAGCAAGACAGCTTAGTGCAGTAAATGTTCTTGTTGTTTCTGAAGCTACACAAGTACCTTCTTAAAATATGAACATAAGATATATATGTTATTAATAATCTCGTATTTCTGTCCAACTCGCGAGTAAAATAAACATTTATGATTAGTAATAGCAATATTTCACTGAGAGAACTCGTTTATTTATTCATTAATAGTGACTCGCATCATCGTCTTCATTTTCTTCGATGTTTATCTCGACTGAATTTGAACAATTAATGAAGCTGAAGGTCATACAGTGTTATTTAAGTGATTATGCAGCTCTCGCTTGAAATGTATCAGTGTTTAAGTGTATTAGGTAGTGAAATGAAAGATGATCGTTTTAAAAGAAAATAAAGATGTTTAAGATTCTGAAAAACTCAACGCCATTCTGAGACAATATATGTTCATGATACTCTGCATATAAGACTAACTTGAATACTCATTCCGATTTAAATAACGATGAAACTGATGAAGAATTATAAAGAATTCAAGACTCCCCATCCATTATTAGTGTGAATACCATACAAAATATTCATAATATACTGGGTATTTGGATTTTGAACAAAATGCACATTTTGTGGTACAATTACTACTGAACCATTTTGCATAATAAACTACATGCATAAGATACTATGGCTGTTTGGATTCTGATCAAAATACACATTTTGTGGTAAAATCAATACTGAGCCATTTTCAATTTACATAGAAAACAAAGATATCATTCACAAATTTTTACATGTTTCTATCAGGTCTGATTCGAAAAAAAATTAATAATGGCTACCTAACTGGACTTCTCTACTGTGTTATGTGGTTGAAAAATTATTACATCATTTGTATTGCATTCAACTTTAAATTCCCATTATGAGAAACCTGTGCATTTTGATTGAACAATTGTATAATTTTAAAGCATTTTTCGTTATAAAAAAATGCTAGTTCTTAAAAACTTATGAATATTTTCCGGGGCTCCTTTAAATAATTATTTTTGAATCAAACTCTAATTAAATAAAGTATATTATTTGCCTAGACATTTTTGATAATCAAAATACACAGGTTTATCAATAAGATATATCAATCAACGTTGAGTAAGACATTCGCACAAATATTAAACAAATATATGGTTTGCCAATTGCTCATTTGTCAATTACATCACTGTTGTAATGAATTCAGTGTATTATATAGAATTTGTTTTTGTTCTGTAACTTATTCTCGTGTATTTATTGAATAAATTTCTATTATCGATCAATCTACTTAGCATTTTATATCTATAAAATTGATATTATTTGTTGAAATATTATTTCAGTATATTTTATACAGAAATTTTAAAATTAAATATTATTTTTTCTTTACTTCATAAATTTTGGAATACACATTTTTTAACTCTTTTAATATAAAGATTTCTTAGATGTTTAGGAATTTTCGAAAGCAATCATATTTTATCCATATTTTAATACAAGACATAGAATAAAGTATTAATTTGGAATATTTCTACCAAAAGAACTAACAACACTGAATATAAATCAAGATTCAGTATAAATTCAAGCAGTATAAATTGATTTAATGATGGTATTATAAGGATTATCGATCACAAGATCTAGGTGATAAAAGCTATCATAAAATGGTTTAACACAATTTTTTTTGTTTGCTATGACGTAATAATCTTTCGATCTGAAACTATAAGAAAGTTTAAGAAGAATGTATATCTGCTGTCACTTTGTGCTGGTTGGTTGATTTATGTCTCTGTTTAAACTTTCATAACATGTTCCGCTTTCTTTAAAAAAATTAGAATTGCTTCAGATATTTCCTAGTATTATTCTATAACCCATTGCAGCAGGTCGTCTTTCAATAAGAATTCAATTTTAGACCAAAAACCGATTATATTTTTTAGGAGATATTTCTTAGAAACTCCTTGAAGATCACATGCATTGGTGAATTTTGCATTTTATCAGTTCAAATGGATAATACGAAGTGTTTCTTCAATTTTAGTTAATAAATGATCTTTTACAGACGAAATAAATTATTTGTCTCATTATTCATAGTACGAAACAAAACTATTATTATTTGCCTCGTCATATTATCACAACCATTTATTTTCAAATAAAATCAGATTGTATAGTTTCGTATTATATTTTATTAAAAATCACTACATATTTTTAAACTAAACATTTTTGTTTGCTAGCGCTTTCGGCTCCTGCTGTTTAGATTTGGTTCTTTTCATAAGAATACTTATTTTACAAACTAATTTTTTTGGTAAAGACAAACTTCGTTTTTACTCTTTATAATCAATACTTATAATAATTTTCAATTATTTATCTTATTCCCTCTTTCTAAAAAAATATGGTATAGTTCACCCATTACATTTATAGTATAAAATTACATGCAGGGGGGGACACCTCAGAAAATGAAATAAGAAAGTTTTCTTTTTCTTCATTGGCTTTCACATTTGGATAATAATGCTGCATGTTCGAATTACTTGCATTCCAGTGGCGCCCTATATCTGCAACAGCATCTTGTGTTTTCAAATTGAAATTCATTCAACTATCTGGATGCTGGTGGCGAGTTTAACTTCAGTGTTTTTTTTTTTTTTTTTTTTTTTTGCGATATTATACATTTACAGTACCAGTTAAGAAGAGTTACAATATTTTTTGAGTTATAATGTTAGTTAAGAATAGAATATTTACTGACAATTTATATAAACCCGATTTAAAATGCGAAATTATTTCACTTGAATCGAGATTTAATATTGTCTAAATTTTTTTCGGAAAAGTGCTAAATTTTACAGTAACTGTTTCTCAAGATGAAATTTTGTATTATTGGTATGAAGAATCTTAGAAGAATGTTGGTTACTCATTTGTTTTGTTACTATTATTTTAACAATTATTTAATGCAATTTATTTAATATATATGGTAGCATTTTCCGGTAGATTTCGACACTATCGTACAGTGAATTTCGGAAGGCAACTATATGAAGGCTGGAAATGATATGCCAATTATTTATATTATACTATGATTTACCATTTCCAGTGGATCAATTTTACTGAAAAATGCCAGTTTCTAGATTTAGAGTTTTCAAGACAACATATATAGCTTTCTTTGTTTTAATTTCCACACTATTTTACACTTGTTATTTTCCTCTTCGATACTTCTTACTTCATCCAAATTTTAACTATTTTCAGATGTTTATTAATGTATATATAAGTAAAAACAAAGCTACTTTATTAATAAATTGGTGAATTTTTTCTAATTCTGGCTTATTTTAATTGTACAACATTTTCGGGGAAAACGATTTATTATTTATACACTACATGCATTGTACATACAAAACACAGTAGTGCTTCCAAAGAAAATATAATTAAATTTCTGGTATCTTAGAAATGTTTAAGATAAAGGGAAGAAAAAAAGGCATAGAAATATTTTTTTCAAATATATATACATGCAAAAAATAGGCATGCTTGATTTCAGCTTAAGCGTAAAAGCATAGTTTCACTTATAGAATTTATTGAAATCTAATAGAATTACTTCTTGCAAATAAAAGTTGAACAGTAAATTTTATAAGAAAAAAATCTTTCCTCACCACCCCTAAAGATTGCAACTGTTTTTATTTCAGTAAATACAAAGTTTACTTATGTCAAAAATAATAACTTCATATACAAAAAAACTTAATACTGCAGTTTAAAATGCTTTCTATATCTGTTTTGTTTGTAATGAATAATTTAAATTCAAAAATATGCACACAGTGCGACTAACAGCGCTGTGTCTGACATATAATTGCAAAACAAACTTTGTTCTCAATTAGAGAATCATTTAATATCGCATTAATGTGTATTATTGGGATAATAAGTTGTATAGAAGTTATGTGTATAGCTATGAAAAATATAACCGTTTATGAGCATTTGTTTTTAAAGACATTATGCTGAAATAAAAAAAGGAAATTCTTAAAGAAACTGAAATTTAAAAAACATTTGGAATCTAATAAATATTTAACAAAATGATTGATTGTATGCCAAAAGATTAATAATGAACAATAACAAATTTATCATATTCGTTTACAAATTATTGGCGAATTAATATAAAGCTATTTCTTCAAGGAATTTTTTGAGTTAACATCTTTGAATCATAATTAATTTTTGAAATGTAATAATGATATATAGTCTTCAAAGCACTCAAATGTCTTAAAACTGAAAAACCATTTCTAAATTTTGAAAAAACCATTTCTAAATTTTGAAAAAACCATTTCTAAATTATGAAAAAACCATTTCTAAATTATAAAAAAATCATTTTCTAAGCTTTTTTTAAAAATAAATCTCAGTTTCAATTAGTTACGGTAGCTTATTTTGTGATTTCACTGATCACATAACAAAAAATTATATACGATATCCATTCTAATCGCGTCACAGTAGCTAATATCTAAACATTAAAGATGTGCACATACTTTTAAATATGTTCCAAATGGTGTGCAGAATAACATTTTATGCAGTTTCTTACGCTACATGGACTGTTGAAAAAAATTACGAAAATATCATGGTTTCTAATAAAGACTGTTACCCGTTTTTAATTAAAAAAAAGTCCCGGTTTTATTCGTCATATTATGTATTCTTGGTTTAGCATTTTAAACTGTAATGTTTACATTTTTATGACTAAAACTGATCAATTTATAATTCAATAATTTAAGCCAATCAATCACTGTCTAGAATATGCCTCACCCGTTAATTGGAGGATACTTCTCGAGACAGCCATTGTAACGGAATAAAATAATATGTTATATTCTATTCTTTATAACTTCGCTTCGTATTTCACCCAAATGTTCGATTTTATTTTTGTTTGTTTCAAAAACGTTATTGTGTTCGGAATAATTTATTAAATACTGACCACCTCTGGCGAGCAGCTGGCATAATAAGATTCACGGTAGCTAACATTTTCAATTTAATATTTTTATAAATCTGAATCTTACTAGCTACTTCTGCAAAATAATTTTAAATTTTGATAAATATATAACAGCATTTTTAAAACTCATATATCGTTCTGTTCATTTTGCTATTATTTTTTGGTAAAAAAAAAATGTATACACTCACCTATTTCTTGACTTTTAGCAATGCGACCTAATTTCTAATCTAAATGAAAATAAGATTTTGCATTTTTCATCATGTTAATGATATTTTAAATATCAATCTATATATTTTACATGTTCTCAGAATTAAATATATCGCTTGTTTTATTGAAATCTGCTTTGCCATTAATAATTTAGGTTAAGGATAAAAGTTGAATTTGACTATTTTGCACCTTTTATTTTTCTTTATTAACAGCAACTGAAATTCGGATAAAAATAATAAAAAAATATCTACAACTTTAATAATGACTTTTATCAAAACTTCGGTGTTTTACAAAAATTCTTACATTTTTGTATCATCATTCCCGATACTTTCAAGATTCATAAATAACACTTATATTCATATAGCAAAAAACGCTTTTAATATGTTTTAAATTGTTTAGTTATAGAAATAAAATTCATAAATCAATAATTGATATCATTGAAACTACATTTTTTTTTCATTTTATGTAGTAAAGGTTGTTTTTACACTGTATGTTTTTCAGAAGTAATGGCGGGAAAACATCAAAATGTTCGTCTAATTTTTAATTAAAATTCAGGGAAAATAATTGCACCAAGGTGCACATTTTCATCCTCCAAAATATATATGTGCGAAATTTGAGAACTCTAAGTCGAATGTTCTAACCTGTAGAGCGCCAAATTATAGACACACAGACAAATTGCTAACTATTTATATACACAAATTCCCTCTAGCACTTTGTTCTTGAATTATGTATAGTATAAGAGAATGCATATATTTGTATCAGAATGTAACACAATGAAGCTTGTCTCGATGCAGAATGCTTTTATGTAAGAATCGATTTAGTGCCTCTCCAATTACTTATAAGGATTTGGCAAAGTGTGTTAGTCTATATTTCAAACACATCATTATGTCAGCGAATATTGATTGTCTTTGAAAGTTAAGAGCTAAGAGAGGGTTGTTTAAACTATGGAGTTTACGTAAATATTTAACAAACATGTTACAGCAATTTTAGTGGAAATATGGAGAAATATGGAGTGCGTACAGTTTAGTTATGCTGCTCTAAGGTAATAAATCTGTAAGACTGCGAAGAATGAACTAGAAAGCACTGACTATGAATCGTGAATTTACTAATACCTTAAATACATACTTTTAACCATTTTACATTTATATTATGTATAAATTTAAAAAAAAAATGTTTAAACAAACTAACTTTATAACGATTTTGATGTAATTAATTATTCGTTTATTAGATAAGGGCATTAAATTTATTTCATTTAGATAATTATCGTTTAAAAATTGTTTCATCCTCACATTTCGCTTGCCTTACTTTGTACTATTTAAAATTACTCAATGATATTCAGTTTAATTATATTAATGTTCCATTTTAAAGTAATTTGAGAAGAGCCTCATCATTTTAAATCGCGTTCAATCAACAATTGAGCTGGCGTCTCCAGCTCCAAATTTCTGCATCACTCTATCGCAAGCGCATTTCGCCCAGACAGGTTTAACGCGCAACAAATTCGGTACAATCGGATTTCAAATACGAGAATTTACCAGCAGGTCATAGAGTCTTTTTTCTAAAATACATACTGTCACAAATAAGTTTAACTGTGGATATATCTTAACCCTCCTGTCGGCGGCGTTCAGATTGCTATACTTACCGAAAGTGATTCTTAAAAGTGTCAGGACATTGACAAAGGGATTTCTTTCCCCTTTTGCGGTCAGTTCAGCGCTGTTAGGTCCGAGTCATTAGCCGACCACATGGTGTGAATGACAGGTGTTGCTTATCGCTGTTTTTGGATTTTTAAGAGCATTTTTCTTTTAGTGGTTAGGAAGAGAGTGCCAATAACATAGATTGAAAATGCAGAAAGTGTGATTGTTTTTTACAGGTTTTTCGATTATTTTATGAAACATCGCATAAAATTTGAGTTAGGAATAAATCATTGTTATGTTTAACTTGATAAGTATCTAATTTTTATAAATTGAAAGTGTTCGTCTAATATTTTTTTTTTCATTGTAATATGTTTCTCAAAATTTTTAATCCCCTCTTAATGTGAAATTATTTCTCGAAATTACGTACAAGCGATTTAACTCTTGAAAAAAATTTCGCATTGCCAATGTATTTTAATATTTTAAAATGCGCATTTAAAATATTAATTGTGATAAATAACATAAAATTATAATTTTTCTTCTTCGTTATTTAGAAAATAATTATATAATTATGGAATTTCATACGATATTTCAATTTCCGAGATATCGATTTTTAGTGTTTATCTGCATGATTAAAATTTTGTAATTAAAAATATTTTACAATAATTCAGCAATGCTGAAATAACTGGATTATGCAGCTGATACACCTTATAACTGCAGCAAATAAAAGCAATTGTCAAAATATTTCTTTGTAATATACATGATACAAATTTGGCTTGGAAAAATGACTTAATACAGGTTATTTAGACTTATAATTAACCATTTGCAACTGAAATTTTTCGAATGCTTCTAAAGAAAGCTCCCACAGAATATTAAAAACCATTTTAAAATAAATTACAATTAGAAAAAATTCAACTTTAAATTATTCGGGTTAGAATCAAAGCTCTCACTATTTTGCAATAGGATAACGACATATCGGGTGGTAAACGAATCATTAAAAAAATTTCTGAATTTAAAATCTTTGCAAGTGCAGTTGCATTGATCCTTTTTTACTTATTTCTTCCTAGCTGCTTTTGGCGACCAACACATGTACTGAGATTGTTGGTCAATATAAAATTTTAAATTAAATGGTTTCTTCAGCAAAACATTTTGGAATTTTAAGTTTTGATAGTCATATAATTCTAATTGTTTCAAACACCATGTACCATTCTATACTACATAATTTTTGAATTTTCTGTCAGCTGCACGATCGTAAAACCTTAATTTAAGACGGGAGTTAATAAACTTCAATTAATGCAAAACCTTTTTGGTTGAAACCAATTAGGCTTATTAAATTACTAAATTCGGATAATAGAATCATTCAGCAATAAAGTTTTATGTATATTACTGAAATTTCTTTTTAATTTTTGAAATGTTTCAGATGATCTATCGTATATCTTATCCAGTGAAAAATTTTCTGATTCAGCTACAATTCAGCTTATTATAATATTAATGTAATTTTCAAGTGATAAAAACAATCATATATTGTTATATTTTTTATTATATTACAGGATAGAGCAGATATTTTAAAAAGGAATGCAAAGTTGAAAAATTTTCTTCACTGCTTGGTTGTAAAATTAAATTCAATTACAAAAAAATTACTAAAAGTATATTAAAAGCAAGCTTTAACAGAAATTTACTAATTATTGAAAAACAAGCCACTTCATCTTGAACAATAGAAAAAAAAATGTCCATGATCAAATATGTGTAGCAATAATGTAAACGGCTTGAATTATTTTATAACAGTGAAATATGCTGCTGTTAAAGCGGCTAAATATATGCTCTTGAATTTATTACAAATAAATAAAAAAATGAAGTACAAAAAAAAATGAATCATTTAAAAAAGTAATCTTTTGAATTTTAAGATGATACAAAAAAAACATTTTTATTCTGTAATAATTGTGAAAGTTGTAATAAAAACTCGTTAAAATCCAATTTAATTTTTAATTAATAATTCTTTAAAATTTTAAAAGTAAAAAAAACAGATATCTACAATGCACAGTTTTATTTTTTAAGATGTATATTCCACTGGGATAAATATGTATGCTCTAATAGAGTGCAAAAGCGCACAAACATTCGTCTCTGTTAATAATAAAGATGGATGAGTGGGTGCATCTTTATTTGTCTGTTTATTTTGCTGATCTTCAGACCTCACAGTTTGAAATAGAATTACCAAAATCAGCAACTACATACTTTGGACAGTGGAACTCATTTCTTTAAAATTTTAATTTACCCATTCTAAGGGCATGGGAATTACGCTCATCACCCAATTCATTAAACTAGCAGTACCCGCACAACATTATCCGTGGCATAACAACCAAGAGGAGAAATTAGCTTTAAACTTAAATCTAGCCTTTACTCGAAATGACATGGGCATGTCAGGCAACATCAAACAAACAAAAATAAATTTAGAAACCATCAAAAATAAATTAAGCAATTTTTATAGCACACATTCAGAAATATTTAGTCCGTTGAAGAGATAAAACTATATGTTCACAGATAAAACAATTCACTAAAAATATACAACAGAAAAGCTGTTTTAAAATTTAAGTTGATTTCTTTTTTTGGGACATGATGAGTTTTGAATCGCTGATGAATTTTTTTAATCAGACATAAAGAAAGAAATGCATCGCATATGCATATCACATCTATTGATATTTGCACTTGCACAGGTTGAGGTTTTCGCACTTATGCGGATAAGTGTAAAGCACAGATACTGCTGTTTTAAGCATGCGCGTATCGTAGAAAAAAAACAAATTAAAATATTAATTATGAAACTCCTTTATTCATTTTAATATAACTTCAATATACTGAAATCTTCCTTAATAAATTCCCTACAAAATGGTACAAATATCTCCAATAGCAATTAATTATTTCTCGAGATTTTCTCTTTGAAACATACAGACGTTTATATTTAAGTTTGTAGCTTAATAGAATATCAAAAAGTGTAATAATTTAGAAATCACTTTCTACGGTGATTATCGATTATTCATTTGCATTTGTTTAAAAAACAATTTTAAATATTACCCAATTTTATAAGACAGCCAATGGAAAAGTATTTCATGAAAATCGGGAAAAACCCATGCTCCGGGATTCTTTTTACAATTCATGCCTAAAGTGATGCAATGCAATTAGATATATTCAAGCTATGCATTTGCAGCAAACGTCACTAAAATAAGAAAAGCACAACGTTACCAATTAGGGGCTATAAAGAAAAAACTAGTGTAAAGTTTTCATAAGGTTACAAAATCTGTATCTCCTAATTATTTTTTAACGTACAATGATAATTTCAATTAAAAAATGAGTAGAATCGTTTTGAAAATTAAATAATTTATATTTAAATTTATGTAATTTCTTTTATAATCCTATCAATGATAAAAACTCTCAAACACTCGATCAATGAAACCATAGCGGGAGCTTGAGATACCTAGATATCAATGCGAAATTCTTACATCTTTCATTAAGTTTGATTGATTCAATACTCGTTGTTCGTGCTTCATTCCTTAGAAACGCTCCTCCAGGCAGGTTATTTGGGGCACAGAGATTTAGAGAACTATCAAAAGACATCCGAACATGTACTTATTTTAAGAGGATATTGCATTTTAGCTCCATAGAAGACTGACTGTCACTACGATTCTTGAAGGAGATAGGACATTTTTGTTATTGAAAGTGAAACTCGGGCATTCCAATATTCTAAGGCACCTAAACCCGAATTATTCTAGGAATGAGGGCAGGAGTAGATTATAAATAAGCAAAAAATGTAGACAGCGATAAACAAATAAATAACTGTTCGATCTTATAGAGGAAATTATTGCTTAATATCAGACTAAAAATTTCTTTTAGATTCTAAAATTCTCCACGATACACGACTAATGTACATTGTATAATATTTTGTACATTCAACTACTTAGGATTTATTTTAGGATTAGGATTTATTTTAGGATTATTAATGACTGTAAATGATTTTTGGCTATTCTTCTAATTTAAGATAATAATATCTATGACTTAAACAATCCACTTCTTGATGTTCCTTCAAAGCAATATATTAACAAAAACCAAAAATTATATTTAAACTATTTTTTTTAAATGTACAATAAATTACAACGGAATAGGTTTTCCCTCCCTCTAAGTTGCCATTCCACAATTTGTCACTTCCTTTAGAACACCGTAATTACTATCAATAATTTGTTAAAATATTTCATTCATAATATCTAAATGTATACACTTGTTTTCAGATACACCACAGAGCTTTTCAAAAAACTAATTTCATTATACTCACTTCCGTCATTTTTTTTTTAATTTTGCGAGTGAAATATTCGAAAACTGAAGTATTACTTTCTCAATCCAATATATGCGATGCTCCAACAACTATTCTTTTACATAATACTACGCTTCTTTTCAAATTCTATTGAAACAGTGGATAAAAAAAAAATGTTTACACATATAGCGCTATACAGGGCATATATACATTATATACACATGCACACACTAATTATATATATGTGTGCGTGTGCGTGTGTGTGTGTGTATGCGATCTGAAATGTTCAGTTTCTCAAGTTTCTTCCCCCTTTTGAAGTCAAAGTTGCAACTGCCAACTAATTAAAGTGAACAACATTTTCTGTGATTAACAAATTTCTTTCCCACCATAATGGTTAGATTAAACATTTATTACTATACGCACCTTACATGACAATTTTTCTGTATTGAATAAATTTGCATTATTTAAATAAAAGTTTTCATCCACATATCACTTTAAATTAAAAAAAAAAACATATTTGCAATTTAAAAAAAAAAATGAAACGTGATATTTTCTTATGCATACATTGATGTAAGAGAAACATTCTATTTATTTAAACACTTTAGTGGTATAAAAGACGTATTAAAAACTGAAACTCTTTATTCTTTTTACTTTTAATCTCCGCAGGAGCCAAATCATTATATTTGTCCCCTTAATGACCGAAACTTTCAAATTGAAAACACATGCCTAAAGCATAATATTAAAAAAAGCTTGTTCCACACTTTTGGGACACGCTGTATATATTATGTTATATTTTATATTTCTCGATGTCTTTCCAGACATAATATTAGAAAATGACGCTTTATTCTACGCAGTGGGACTAATAAGTGACGAAATAACGAAAGTGTCTGCCTCTCCGTTTACTAATTATGATACTTAAGATGATGAAAAAAAATTACTTGGCATTTAATCAATAAAAATGTTTCTAACAAGACCCTCTCCTAGGTTTCTAAGTGGATCTTTTTGCATGTATTCCAATTTCCATCATTCTCTTTTCATAGCAAGTTATAAATTTACTATGTTATTCCTGAAATAATTATTGTGTTCTTTCATTACAAATTATTTTAATAAATGCCTAAATAGTAAAAATTAGTCATTAGTTATAATAAAAGTAATTAATTCTAAAACTCATTAAAAATTATTCGATACATTTCATCTTAATTTTGTTTGATATTTGGAGATCTTAAATAAAGACATTTTTGCACGGAATAGATTATATAGTATACGATAATTACATCATCTAGTATATAATATGCAAAATAAATTCAAGGAACCTTACAGGGCAGGAATTGGACACACAGTATTCAAATCTACTGAATAGTTTTTTTAATTAATATTAACCAAAATATAGGATATATTTCACTCAAAATATTGGTAGCATATTACTAATTTTTCTAAAGCTACTCTTTCTCTAAAATAATTAACTTTTAAGTGATATTTCTTTCACACAATTTCTGCAAATTTCGAATGGTTTTAAGAAATAACAAATATATCGCTGCCATTATACTCATTAGTTTTAGGACATTTATACATATGACAAAACATTTATTTGTATGAACGTCTGTTAGAAATGAAGATGTATTTAAAAAAAATAAAAGCAGACAAATAAAACTTTAAAAATTATAATAATTTGAAACCTTAGAGACGTCCAGTCTCCTTGTACTGTTTTTTTTTTTTTTTTTTTTTTTTTTGTTAATAAAATTATTTTTCCGTGCATAACAACAATAAAATTTCGTGAGGGCTTTGAGACTATTGATTTCAAGACCGGTGTCATTTTTGTCGAAATAACTAATTTTTTAAATAATGTCATTTTCAATATTTACATTGTTCCCTGCACCCCTAAGACATGCTGCTGAAATCAATTTTAATGTTCTTATTTGCTTTAATTATTTATTGAATTACTTCATTTATACATTTGATATCACTATAGCGATAGTATAAGTCAGCATTAACACGTACTCATACACATAATTGTTTGATAATATATCTTCCGTTTTTAATAAGAAAAAAGTGATATCATGGCAACTGTCTGTAATTCCATGATTTGAAACGAGAACTCGACCAATGAAAGCAGATCTTGGAACGATTGACAGCTAAATTAATGCCAAAAGGGAAAAAAAGAGATAGATCCCTGTACTGAAATATAATAGAGAATTAATGATAATAAAGGATAAGGTTAATAATAAGAAATAAGGAATTAAGGATTTCATAATTCGGTAAAACTAGAGGGTATTTTTTTTGCCATAATATTCTTCGATATAATTCTGAGTTAGAAGAACTTGCAAATAAAATCTCAATTAGAAGACTATAAAAAATTCAATCACAAATCCATCAAGACTATTTCAAAATGCGATGTGTATTATTGTGCATTATCACCACTATCCTCCCATGATAAAACAAAATTTATGAAAAAAAAATTAAATACCTTAGAAGACTCTGCTATTAAAGACACCAGAGATCTATTTAGAAGAATAAAAGTCGCGAACTTCATATTCAGATAAGAAATAGGATATACGAATTATTTCATTTCATTTGCTTCTGGGGTCCATAAAAATCAATAAAAAATTGGGAAATGACCTTAAGAGAAACGATGTTAGCAAGTACAATGCATTTAGTATTGTTTTGAGAATATTTGTATAGTAGAAATACAATAATTTCCCTATCACTTTATATTAAACTTAGTTTTATGATTAAATTATTTAGAGTACTCAATAAAATTTCTTGATTGCTTCCAATACAATTATAAAACATTTCCTACATTGATGAATCAAAAGATCCAAGTAGAGATTCTTGATGGATTTCAAATACGTTACCTCGATAAACAGTTCAAACTCTTCAACGTCTGTGATCGATATTGTTCTTCATATTTGTCATATTTCACCTTAGTTGTAAAAATGTGTGTAAAGAAGTATGCTATTTATCCTCTCATTCTGAAAATCATTCGAATTGAGGTACCTCAACAAGCAGGAATGAACCAGTATTACCCTATAAAATTCTTTAATAATAGTCAATGTTATTAAGAGAGTAATATTCAAAGGGTACTCCACTTATCTGACGGTTATTAAGAAAATATGCGATCGACCACCCTTTGAATGTTCTCATAAAATCTTCCTTTCTCATAGGCGAGCCACTATAATGAAAGAAGTACGCAGCATAAGTATTCAATCTTTCATGCATTCGTAATGATATTCAGACGTTTCAGGTCGCCAGGTTTCTGTCATAATTTCGTTAAACAGACGTATGAGGCTTTTCAATACTAATAAAATTAAGAATTTCAAAAAAAAAATGATAAGAGTGTGCGAAAAGTTGCATTTTTTACCAAGATTCCTTGATAGATTTCTAGACAATTGGATTCAGTGATTTCAAAGAGACAGTTTTAACTGCGTTATCAAAGTAATTGTAAAAATACATCAAAGTACGTGGAGCATTCATATTACGAAAGAATAATGTTAGAACACTCAAAGTGAAATCTCCCTTACCCACGAAAGGAAATCATATGCATTTTCATAAATTAATTGAATAATCTTATTTGAGTTTCATTATATACGACTGAATACAACTTCATCACTTCTCTTTTATCAGCAAACTTTTATATACGACTGAATACAACTTCATCACTTCTCTTTTATCAGCAAACTTTTATATACGACTGAATACAACTTCATCACTTCTCTTTTATCAGCAAACTTTTATATACGACTGAATACAACTTCATCACTTCTCTTTTATCAGCAAACTTTTATATACGACTGAATACAACTTCATCACTTCTCTTTTATCAGCAAACTTTTATATACGACTGAATACAACTTCATCACTTCTCTTTTATCAGCAAACTTTTATATACGACTGAATACAACTTCATCACTTCTCTTTTATCAGCAAACTTTTATATACGACTGAATACAACTTCATCACTTCTCTTTTATCAGCAAACTTTTATATACGACTGAATACAACTTCATCACTTCTCTTTTATCAGCAAACTTGTTAGTTATTATTTTGGTGTATCATTAACAATAGTCTGTATTAATTCGCTAAATCTGTATCGCCATTTCGTTCATTAAGATATTTTTTAAATTTTATTCTTCATTTTATATTTGACATTTAATAACTTTATAGGTTTATATTTTCTTTCGTTTTTGTTTGGATTAAGTTTATTTATTGCATTAATTTTAGTTTACTGTTGATTACATTTGAGACAGTTTCAATAGCAATGGGAGTATACAAATTGCAACTTAAAATTAATGTTCACTTGATAAAACTAGAATAAACTTACTTGGATATCAATTGCAATAAAATCAATGCTGAGTAATATATTTGATTTGCCGAACTGTATGTATAAAGGATATTATAAATAATAGCACCTAAATAGTTTTAATAAAGTATCAAGTTAGTATATTCATTCCCTCAACAATCAAACTGATTTAGTTGACATTAATTATTTTCTGCGCAATTGAGTCTATGACAGTTTTGCACTGATTATGAGATAATTTATACATCAACAAAATAGCAAAGAATGTACTTCTAGCAAAGTGACCCTTTTCTACTTTTATACAACAGAAGAGCAAAGAGTCGAGTCAAGTCAAAGCAATTTAAAATCAAGGTTATTGCACTGTAAAAAAATATGTACCGCTTTCTGATAATCCTACGCCTATCTTAATTAAATTAATGGAACTGGAAACATTCTTGCATATGCTAAAACACGATTACCGAATACCGAAAAAAGTCATTCTCAATACATGAGTCATAAGTGATATTCAATACTTCATTTTTTTTATTTTATGATATTTCAAAATAATAGATTTGTTAGTTCAGACTTTTATTTATAAAAGTTTAGTTCCCTTTTGCTAGTTTTTAACGTATTTTGAATGTCGTTGATATGATTAATAAGACCCTTCAATGTAATTCTATTTAGAAATCATATCAGTTTTATTTGAAAAGTAAAAACTCATTTTCTTCCATTTTAAATACTATGCAGTAGGTTGTGTTTATAATCATGTATGCAATTTTATATGTATTAACTATATTATTTTTATTTTTTTCATAGATCAATTATTAAATGGGAAAATGGAAAACATGCAGAAATATTGACTCGGCAAGAAGGGTTGACAGCCTAGCAAAAGGCATATAACTTCTCTATTCAATCATGCCAAATACCGAAGCCCAGCAGGGTGAAGATAAGTGACTAAACCAGAAGTTACTGTCGTGAATCTTTACTGATTATCTAAGTATAACAGAATATCCCCAAAATTCAAAATGCATGAACTGCAACCAAAGTTGAACTTGCAAACGTACATAAACTCTTCACTAAAAGAACAATTCCCAGATAACAGCAGCTCGGTCAGTTTTCCTTACAATCCTATGTTGGGTATAGAGGAAGAATTTGACTATCCATATTACGGCGAGGCATTATTGAAATACAGAAATGCATACAATTCCGTCCACGGATATCTGAGTTTTGCTTGCTGCATTTTTGGAATTACAGCCAATATATTGAATATAATTGTGCTGACAAGAAAAAACATGATATCTCCGACGAATGCTATTCTAATAGGACTGGCGGTTTCAGATATATTTGTAATGTCATCTTATATACCCTTCACATACCATAATTACATAAGAAATCATGCTACTCAAGAAGATCAATTTTCTTACGGATGGGCAATTTTCACTTTGTTTCATCAGCATTTCACTCTGGTTAGTCACACGATATCAACATGGCTGACAGTGACTGTAGCAATTTGGCGATTTTTAGCTGTCCGGTTTCCCCAGAACAGCACAGTATGGTGCAGTATGTACCGAGCCAAATGTGCAATCCTAGCCACTTACTTGGTTTGTCCAATCATGGGAATACCTGGATATTTGTCCTCAACTATTGTTCCAGTTGCAAGCAGAGATGGAGTCATGTATTTCGTTCACTTCAGTCGTATATCCCAACTGCACAACAAATTGCTTCAAAACATGTTCTTCTGGATTTCAAGTGTCACCATGAAACTTGTCCCATGTGTTGCTCTAACTGGAATCAGTTTTGGCTTGATAAAGGTACTTTATGAGAGGAATTTGAGAAGGCAAAGACTGAGAGCTGATGCTGATCGAAATCATGACCGAACAACAAGAATGCTTCTGGCGGTGCTGATGCTGTTCCTTTTGACAGAATTTCCATCTGGATTACTTGCGCTGTTGACTGGGATCCTGGGAACAGACTTTTTCAATCATGTATACTCCAATTTTGGAGAGACTATGGATGTTCTGGCCCTGATAAATAATGCAATCAACTTCATAATATACTGTACCATGAGTCAACAATTCCGTAACACATTTGCAAATCTTTTCCTGCCCAGTTTCTTTAAATCGCCAACTATTGTATCCGCTTCAACAGTGTAATTACATGCATGTTGTCTTTGTCACAATGTTGAAGCTCACTTACTGATTGATGAAAGTAAATGTGTTCATGTATTATGTGTTATCTGCATAATATTCAAGAAGGAAGTTTTCTAACAGAATATTTAATTTCACTTTTGCTATAAATTAAATAAACATTTCATGTGTAGTCTAACAATCTTAAGGTGTAATATGAAGTTTTAAGCAGCAGCCATATGGAAGAAATATCTTTATTCATTTATTACTTTATAATGAAGAGAAAACTTCACGGGTTCAAGTGTAATATATTTTAAAATTATTTCTTTTTCACAATGAGGGAAAAAAAATTAGTTTAGTTATACTAACATCCCGTTGCAGAGAAACAATAAGGCGATTATGGGATGAACCCCATAATTTTGAACCGCGGTCCGATGACAAGGATGAGACCTGAGCAAGGATGAGTCCTACCCCTTTGCAAACTTCCTCTGCACACGAGCGGGTGGGCGTTTGGCCCCTACGAATTTAACATGCACCAGACCTGCTTACAGGACAGTTCTTCGATAGAATCGTGTCTCGAACCTGAGACTTCAGTTCCGAAGCCGATACCTCACCACCAAGCCACCGAGGTCCAAATAAGAAATATATACATAATGCAGGCGTTAATTAAATAATTGAATTGCATTTTTACCCATACAATCTCAATGTTTCACAATGTTTTAACATTGATAAGTTATTTCCATTTTCTTTAATAACTGGATTTAATCAATTTTGTTTGAAAGTTTGTCATGAGTAAATGATGTCGATTTGTAGATATTAAAACTCAATTTTACAAAAATGATTAAATATAACTTAATTACTAGATTAATCAACTTTAATAAAATGCTCACTCTCACATTGAATAAGTTTAGGATTTTAATATAAGTTTGGTGTTGTTTTTTTAAAATTCCATTGCAGCTGATTATGTCTGACATTTTTATTGAAATAAGTTCCAAGAATTTATGATTTCCTTTTTGTATTATTCTTAGAAGCAGCCTTGTTTTGTGAATGGAATATGTTAAAGAATAAATTTATGTTAGAAACTAGTATTTAATAGCTATTAGAATTAGATGCATCTTAAAGCTCATAAATGTCGAAGTATTTACATTTGAATGATTTCTATGGTGCTCAATTTTCTGAGGTATTGTTTTCTTTGTTTGCAATATATATTGTCGTTAGAGCTGTAGCTAAGAAATTAGCTAACGTAATAATATTTATCAGTATTAATATAGTGTGAAATCAAATTTATTCTATTTTGTTCTTTGTACAATAAAAGTGATTATATAGTGTTGCTCACATGTAAGAATAAAATATATGTCCTTTAAATCCTTTTGTTTCTTCTTTTCTACTGCTTTAACTTAGTTAATAGTCACGTCTTCTTCCTTTTAACTTACTAATAGAATTTATAATAGAAGAATTTCCAACTGGCTTACTTTCTTAAGCTTATAATAAAAAAATAATGAATTTGGAAAGTTTAAAACAAACACTTTCATTATCACTTGTGTGTAATAATTTAAATATCATGTTATATATCACCATACTGACTTTTACTGATTCTATCAACTGTTTTATTTTTTTATTTTATTTTACTGTTCTATCAAGTTTTATTCCAAGATTATTTTTTTTTAAATTATACATAATTAGTATTAATAGAAATCAATACAAAAATGTGATATATATTTACAATCGTTGCAAAACGTATTATTCCTTACGCTTTCCAAAATTTAAAAATTGTGAAAGATTATGCCTTATAAACTAATTTATTTGTTTTTTTTAGGGTTACTGACAACTGAACGTTTAAAATTGATTCAAAAACTAAAGTAAAATTCCATATTGGATTAAAACAAATTTTAAATATATTTTTTTCATCTTCATATTGGTTAAATTTGTTTTAAATTGTTCTATTTTAATTTAAAATATACAGTTTATTATTTTTTTTTATTTCTTTCATATGCTTTATTTGTTGGATATGTTTCATTATTTCTGAAATCTTCAATTCATTGAGAGGGCACATCCTCAACTATTGAATATAGCACCTCGAAAATTAGTTTTAGGTAAACATGAAATTATTTCGCAGGCAAATTGCGGATTACTTAATATTTTCTTCATTAAATTTAGAAGGTTTATTATTTTCTATGATTATATCTTATGAAAATTTCAGGAAATATTATGTTCAATTTTGTATTTTAAATCATTTTACAAACATGAATAATTTTTTTTCCACAACAAATTTTTTTAAAAAAAATAATTTTTTGGTGAAAAGAAATTTTATAATAAACATTGATTATGCACCATTCAAAGGATTAGTATAAAGCGACTTATGTACTAAAAGATATAAAATTGATTTTTTAGATATAAATTTGATTTTTTTATGAGTTTTTACAAGTAAACAAATTCACTTCAAAGCAATGAATGCAAAGTCTCTATACTGCTACTTTTTCAATTCCTCCCTGGTAATAAGGAATTTAATTTCATTAAGAAGACCCATGAACACAATGAACAAATTATGTGTAGGGCTAATATATTAACAACATTTTAAAATCTCACAATTAGATGTTTAAAAATATCTTATTCAGAGAATCTATGAATATCAAATTATGCATGAGAAATTTAATTGAAATTAAAAATAATCAATATATCCTAATAAGCAATGAATCACTTCAAAGCAATGAATGCAAAGTCTCTATACTGCTACATTTTCAATTCCTCGCTGGTAATAAGGAATTTAATTTCATTAAGAAGACCCATGAACACAATGAACAAATTATGTGTAGGGCTAATATATTAACAACATTTTAAAATCTCACAATTAGATGTTTAAAAATATTTTATTCAGAGAATCTATGAATATCAAATTATGCACGAGAGATTTAATTGAAATTAAATATAATCAATATATCCTAATAGAGATAAACAAAGGCGGATAGTTCGGAAAATAAATAGAGAGATGTAAAAAAAATACTGTTTACTGCATTTAATTTCGAAATGTAACAGACTTTCAAAATTGATGTTATTCCTGCCGATTAGTAAAAACAGTTAATAACAAACTGCACTTCAACTTGAAAATAATGTGGGTGTTTCCTAAGTATTTCTCATATACATAAATAGCGTAGGAAGTTTCAGAATTAAACGTTCAGAAAACGGTTCATATATTTCAGTTGGAATCGTCTTTCGTTCCCCCAATGTACCAGTTGCTTTTATTGACAAAGTTTTATAGGTGAAAATAAGTTTCTTTCCGAAATCGAAAGTTTTCCAAATCGTCAATATCAACTTGCTGCATCATACTTTTCATGTACATCTCTTATGCCTTCGAGGCAGCAACACTGAATGGTTTCCGAGTAGGAATCCTTATTGGAAAAGTTAACTGTCTGTTACGGTACGTGGGCATTCTAAACTTTCAATTCGGAGTTCCAACATGGAGAACAGAAACTAGAGTTGTTGCTGGTTCATAAATTTTGAATGATGTAAGAATATATATTTTTCACTTCCAAGCAATGTAACGTCTGACTTTATTTTACAGCAAATTCAACATTCACTTTATAAATCCGTTGAAAACTTTCAGAGTTTTTAGAGTACATTTTTTCGTTCTTTGCTTATGCTGAACTTCCGCTGGGAACAAATAATTTTACACGGAATAATAAACATTCTACATGGAAAGTAAATAAACATATCTATATTGCACGCATTAAACTTCTGCAGAAGAAACGGAGTAATAAACATTCGATATGAAATGATAAATAAATATTCTACAATGAAAAGTAATTCGTTGTTTATTATTAAAGAATATTTTCGAAAACTATAATTTTATTGTAATAATTCTTACAAAATTACTTTTCTACGACAATGCATTATCCTCCGCTTTTCAAAAATGTATTTTTTTTTCTAAATAAAGTAAATTAAAATTCTGCATTTGGAAAAACTAATTAAAAGTTAAACCTTAAAAGAACATAGGGCAACAGTTTTCATAAGCATTAAATACGCTTATACTAACAGAAAACTAAAAAATTGATTCATCTGCAGCAAAACCATTATTGACGCTCTTCATAAGAACAATTAAGTTCTCTTCATAAGAACTACAGGTCTAATTTTGAGTGCTTTGGCAAAAAGTATAAATCATTGAATTCGTAATTGAATTGTGAATCAAATATGTAAATTCGTAATAAATTAATAGTTATTAATATTGGAAGAATTTTAGACCAAAGGTTATCTTAAAAAGCGGAATAGTTAATATCAGAGATTTATAATGTGGCGAATGTAAAAAGGAAAGACTATTAGAATAAATTGATGTTTCTAAAAATCTTTAAAAAAGAAACAATATTTTTATTGAAAAGAAACCATACATATTATTTAACCTTATTTATATATTGACTTCACTTTACTAAATAAAGTATAGTGAGATCAAATTGTAGCACGTAATAAATAAGTAATGAAATAAAATATGGTGTTGCAAAAACAGCTAATATAAAAAGACACTGCATCTATTTAACTTTCATTTAAAAATAATGCAAAAAAAGGATATTTTTGTTAAAAATATTTTTTAATCCATTCAAGCCGGATTACATACCGTGTGTGCAAAGTATTTCCAAACCAAATAAACGGGCAACGAACCTTTTGTGCAACGATAATGAAGTGCAAATTTCAGCTTCTGGGGATGGTCTCCAAAAAGAATCTGCCGTATCGAATATGTTAAAAATTTATTAAGCACTCATATTCGTAGAATAATCAGAGCAAAATGTGATTAAAGTATTTTGTGGATTCCACTGCAATGCAAACTTCTTATTGCAAAATGTACATAAAGAGAATTTCTTTAACAATTTTATCATACTTCGGTAAATATAATGATTTTTAACATGAGGTTAAATCTACAGCTCCTATTTTTTTATCTGTAATACTTTATCAGAAACAAAAATGTCATTCATTTTTTTAAAAACGTTAAAAAATCCTCTAATCTAACTAAAGAAAAAGAAATCAATTATTCCATTCTTACGCCTGTATTTGTAAGATATGGATTACCCTGCGTCTTGTTAAGCAAATCCTTTCCTTCGAAAGACTACTTCAAGATAGTCACCATGGAATGACTATCTTGTTTTTCATCTCTACCAAAACTATTTCAGAAAATCCATCTTGGCTGCTTAATGGTTTCCAATTTTGGATTTTATGCATGGCCTGTTTCGATATCTCCAGAATGTTTCCATTTTTAAACACCGGTTCTGCCTTTCTTTTCTTCACTTATATGGGTATACTTCTTCAGAAGTGATTTTTAGTACTCATTTTTGTTGTCATATATATATTTACAGCATTTCATTCATCGCTTTCATTTTTATTTCATTTAAATTTCTCTTTTTTTAAATCGCAGTTGTACATGTATACATGTATGGCTTTGTATATGTATGGCTTTATACAAAATAAACATATGCTTATTTAAAGGAATGGAATCCTTATTAAAGGATTTCAAAATTCCAGAATTAATCCCGAATATCAATGACATATTTAGTAAAATAAACTACAATGAAATTAATCAGAAATAAAAAAAATAATTGCTGATTAGAAGTAATTTCTCCGTACTAACCATAAGCATATCAAATAAAAATTCATAAGTCTGCGTTGGGAATGTTTCGTTTAGGAAGTAAATATTATGAAAATTGCTTACTTTAATTAAGAAATTAATAATCAGAATTATAGGCTTGCAGGCTTACTCCAAAGTGTTGATATTACTTTGTTATTTTTGCTGTAAAATGTTTAAGAATAGTAACGCGTTTGATATTTTTGTAGCATTTCCTAAGAACAAACATAACTTTTACAACAAGAGTTCTTAGAATTCACGATAGTTGTTCTTCAGATCTATGTATATATTGAATAAAATTCATATAAATTCAAATTTTAAATATTGTTTTTTTGGTTAACGTATATAAAAGTCCAAGAAATGTTACCATAATACAATAAAGGATATGATTTAGATTATATTTATAGATAGGTAGAGCTAATGCCATAAAATCATTACAGTTCTAAGACAGCAAAAATTATCGGTTAAATAATTTCAAATTCCAAACAAAAATCAATCAATCTATTATGACAAATATTGATATGTGATCTTTATACCAAAAATATATATCTATATTTTATACTTGAAAGAAAATGATTTTTGTTATTTTCATTTACAATTGTTATAATTTACCTTTTGTAGGGAACAAAATATATGTTATAGTATTCTGAGTATAATGTCTAAACTGTGAGTAGATTTATAAATTAAGAAGTCTACTATTTGAAGAATTTAATTTAAATTTTGTTCTTAAGGATTATTAATACGATTATAAATTCATACAATAGGCGATTTTTTTTTACTGAATTCTTTAAGAATAGAGAAAAAATAATTGAAACAAAAGTAATAAGTAATGAAATTAATGGCGTTTCATTACATTTATTTTCAAAATGTAAAAGCTATTGCTAAAAACAAATTTTTGTAATAATAAAATTTGCTAAAAAATAAATAAAAACCTCGCATTGACCAATTCATTCAACAAGATAAGTCTATTTACTAAGCATCAAACAATTAATACTTACGATTTTCGAAAAGTTTAATTTTTCGAGCGGAAAAGATAGTTATTAAATTTTAAGCAACATTCAAATATTACCTGATAACCAGTTTTAATATAATTTTATGTTAAATAAAACATTATAACAAATACCTTCATAATTAGTTTTTCCAAATAAAAATGCATAATTAGAGTATCTGAATCAGTGCTAATCTTCACTTTCTTACACCACAAGTATTATTTAATTTGATGATCTCTTATTTTGAAAATATTTTATATTCATAAAGCTGAGAATCCATGAAATACTGGGTAAGTTTACGGGCTTCACTTAAACTGAATTATACCGCTTGTCGCGGCTGGTTCGTGAGTGCTTTCAATAAATAGGCAAATAGAAAACTTAACAGATTTATTTCAGATTCGTTCGAGTTACTCTGCTCAGTAACTCCTTCTCCTCCAAGAGTCAACACTCGAATGACATCACTCTTTTCATTACACTCGCGCTAGTTGCCTAGCGCCATCTATGAACGTTTATTTTCTAACGCTTCAAATTCCAATCACTACACCGCTTGTGAATGACAATTTAGTTATTAGTTAAGACAAATACGGTTATTCGAAAAATGGCAGGAAATCACAATTAAGGGAATTATTGCAATACTATTAATCTTGTTTGATGATAGAATGAGTTAAAGTTCTGGAAGGAATTGCAGTTCAAATATTTGTATAAAGAATACAAAATACTTGAACACTTTTGAATCGGTTCAAAATGCTTGTTTAAATATTTGGTTTTGAACGGTTTAATTTAAGCAAAGTCTTTCCTAAAGGATGAAACAATCTAGCTTTGCAAACAAACCTCATAGCCCTTTAAATTTATAACACGCAACTTAACACAATAATACGACGTGATAAAATCTATAATAATAAATGTTTTGGATCTAAAATACAAGAATATATAAACGTTCAGCTTTCAATATCATTAAGCTAGAATAAATTGCTTAATTTTATAAGCGGTAAAAGTAATCAAATAATTAAAAAGCCAATTTATCAGCATTACAATGACAATCCTACAGATACAGTAAACCGCAGTTTATCAAATCGAATTGCCACAATGGATCGGATAATCCAGCTGGAAATTAATTATGTTGTCTACTAATGTTAATGGAGTTGCTTCTTCTGCAAAGCTTTCCTCCAATGGCATTCTAAATGACGGTCGCTACTAAGTTTGTATCAAATATCTCCCTTTCGGGTAATTTATGAACGATTTTGAAGTAAAGGATAAATGCAGCTGAAAATAATGTGGTGTTTATTTTGTTTGTTGAACAAAAGAAAATATAAATAATGTAGAAATCAATTGTGGGTTGTTTCTTAGATTTATTATTTTCAAGACATTTAAAAATTAGTTATATTTTTTTACATTTAAAACCTACAAGGAAAGAAAATTTTTAAAGCCAGTGGAGTTCATTAAATTACTTTTTTTTTCTTATTGTGATATAAGCATTTATGTTAAAAACTCTTAAGTTCTTAATCATGTATGATGTCATGTATAATATATCTGCCATAAAATACAACAGACTTTAAATGTCTTTGGTTATATGCTTTAGAGTTTTATGGTTGGAACTGATATTTTCGAATTTGAATTTTTTTTTAAGTGTTAAAATACGTATATTGATCATAAAATGTAATTTACATAATAAAATGAGTAAATCAATACTATTAATTTGAGAATCATTTTTTGAAATTATTATTATTTATTTCTAATTAGAGATTATATTTTACAAACTCTACACACGGAAAATATTTTTTTTCTTAATTCTCACTAGATTCTCCGAAGGAAAATTAAACATGGAAATTTTAATTTCTTATAATATGCATCATTTCTGGTCTTATTGATTTTTTAATTATCAATTAATCATAATATTCAACAAATATTTATTTCGCCTAATAAACTAAATAAGAGCTTTTTCTTAAAACAAGTTCATAGAAAAAGTATAAAAGAAATTCATTGAGAGCCAAAGTTCATTTTAAAATACAATGAAAAGAAAAATTATTTGTTTTAAATGATTTCCCAAGTAGCACATTCTGTTGCGAAATATTACACAATATAGTGCAATATTATATGATATTATATTAATTATATATTGTTTATTATATTATTATATTAAACAATATTGCGAATATTGATAAATGTTTTATAATATTGTAATATATTTGTGTGCTACTAGCGTAATGAATGAGAAAGAAATTATTCAATAAACTTAAATAATCGTATATATTTAAACGAGCAATATATATTTCGTGTATCTCGGAAACGGCTTCAACAATCTGATCAAATATTTTATTTAGATAAGGTTTTGCTTTTTATCTATATAGGTGTTTTTCCTGAAAAACGCGATTTTATACAAAAAACATTTTTTATAACAAATATTAGCATGTGTTTATTTATACATGACCGGCATAAGCATATCAATGATGGAGTAATGGTTAGGGCTATAGATACTCACGCATTTCTCTCATGTTCGATCCCGCTCTTACAATTCAATTAGATTTCGCTTGTAACTTTAAACGGGTCATGGAATAGAATTTTATTTACGATTTTACGAAAAAAACACTGCCAAGTGAAGCTAGGTTTCCCAGGTACTGATTTATTTTAAATGTGATTGAAGATGAGACTAAAATGAATGCTAAATATGTGAACTATTCAGATAAATATTAAATCGTTTAAAGATATAGAACACACTATTTTCAGTGATGCAAGAGCATACTGGTCTTATGTGGACAATTCCGATTTCCTTTAAAGTTGATGCATTCTAGATTATTAGGATATTCAAATCTAAGATGAAAGAAAATGGTGTATTTTAAATAACCCTTGAGTATGAACTTGATACTTTATATTTGCCCTCCTCGTTAAAATTAAATTCCTGTTGGAAATAAAATTTCCCTTTCGATCTCACTCACAGTCATACGTCAAGATCCTGATAATAACCTAATATTTCAATTTAACCTACGACTGGATATGCTTTTGGAAATCCATATCTATTAAGAATACATTCAAGCTCATAAAATCTCATTTTCAAACAGAAAGCTATAGAAAATATGGCACACAAATAAAGCATATATTTTACATTTCAGATCAGCAATGATTTTGCGCGATTAAACTCTGGTTCTAAATCAATTTTCAGGGGAACTTATGTGGCATCCTATCAGAGAGAAATGGCAATATTTGCATTTTATTCATTGAATTCCCCCTCCAGAATGAGCAAGAGAAAATTGAAACGTCTTCAAATTTAACATAATGCATTGGTAACATTTGTAGTCATGGTACATGGTAACATTTGTAGTCAAGAAAGGGTTTATTGGTCATGGATATATTTCAACATTCAAAAGGAAAAGGGAAATAAAATAAAAAATTATACAAAACATTAAATTAAGTTTCTATATGGTTTTATTACTAAATAAAATTGATATGAATGGGAAATACGTGCTACATACCTTATTTAAACATCGCTGTTTCAAAATTGTTGTAAATAATGTTCAGATACATATGCGTTTATCAACCTATTTACTAAAAATGGTTCATTAGAATAAAAAAAAGTCACTAAAAGTCCAAAACATTCAACAAGTTTACGGAAAACAGCATTTTAACGCAGGCATATTTCACAATTAAACTAAAACTGAAGAAAACAGTGTACAGTTTTTAAAAGTTAAAATGAGAAACAAATATGTCAGGTTAGGAACTGAGTAATTTGTTGTTTTGAAGCATTCATTATGTCCAAGTAAGCTGTAGGAGGGCAGCCACAATAACGTAGTAGATAATAAAAACTTGGTTTGAACCCTAACGTCCTTTCCTCGAGTATATTAGGCTCAAAAAAGTAGTGATATTAAAACGTTCAGTATCTTTGGGTTTTTTAATAATTCCTCTATACCTTACATCATTGAAAAGAATCATAAGCATCTCATCACTTTTAGAGATATCAGCAGATAATTACAGTATCCAATGAAGCATCTTTAGGTCCTTCAGTCTCAATAGATTGAATATCAAAAGCTCTTTGAATTAGACAAATAATTACAGAATACATGAGTATATAAACTTAAAAGTGCGTCATTTCTATCGGAAAACAATCCGGGAATTTTGTCTAAAGGACAATAAAATATTTCATTACTAGGATTTTCTACAACAATAACCTTTCCAATTTATAAAGTTGAGTTTATCGTCATGTATTTTCTGCACCAATAATACCAGATATTGTTTTAAGAACCTTTCTCTAAGGAACCATCAAAAATTGTATCACTGGAAATTTCACCCTGTTCTGAAATTTGGCAGTCAATTAAGGCTAAATCACATCCAGAAACACATTAGTCATTAAGAGCTTTACAAATGTTATGGGTGATTATCATCAATTTCCTCCCATACAGAGCGATTGTTGATAATGGATTCGGAGTTACACGAAACAGTGAAAAGCTCTTCATATGACAAAACTGTATTTCTTAAAGTTCATTTTAGCAGGTCTTTGAGTATCCTTATGAATCTCTCCCACCAACCTCCCTACCATGGATTAGTGGGAAGATTGAACTTTCACTTTATGCAATAAATTTCTATATCACGATGAATTTTCGCTCATTCAAGTTTTTAAACCCCCAAACAGAACCTTTAAAATTAATATCATTATCGTTCACCAGATAATGTCTGCTGTTTTTGGAAATGAAGTGACAAGTACACAGCAAAAAGAAATTTGTTTGCTTTCAAATGATTGTCTATAAGTGCACTGCACAATAAAGCAGTACATATGTAAAAAAACAAACTACACTCATAATTTTGCAAAAAAGGATAATCTAGGCCAAATGATTATTATTTCAAATATATTAGTATGTTTCACTCATCTGGTAAAGTAACGAATTCCCTATTAAATGGTCTGGTGCCCTACACTTTTTACAATTACAAATGCCTTTCCTAGTAGTTTTAATTGTCCTCAAAATAAAAAAAATTCTTTAAGAATTGAACGTAGAACAGTTTTTCATTCAAATATCCAATTGACCTTTCAACTACATACACTTATTTGGAATCAGGACAAAAACTAGAGTCATCTTCGCGTTTAGTAAATCTGATTGTAACCTTTACTCTCTTTAAATGCATTTACAGTTTTGAAAATTGCTTAGGCATCGATTTAAAAAGTTCACTGCCTAGTTGAATAAAGTTTTTAGTGTAGTTAAAAAGCTACTATATAACATCTAATTATTTCTTCTCGTTAACTTCCAGTCGATAGTATTTCAGGAGTGAAAATAGCTCTAGTTTAAAATTTTTTTTAAAAATCAATATTTTACAAGTAAATAAACTTAATTAACATTTACATCGTTTATTTACTCCTTTGATTTAAAGTGAAATCCCTTAATTTGTCTTCCAAAATGTAACTTCATAGCACGTTTACAGTGCAAAATATTGTCAACAACAATTTCTCCTCAACAAGATAGGAGGGGGGTGGAATGCTTCTATCACCTTTAAACTCCCCCTCCCCCCTCTCCTGCTCTCCTTTAAAAGTGCATCGTTTGGGACACTGCTAGGTAGGTAAAAATAACACTGCATTTGGAAAGGTTTCTCGTAAATGTATTTTTAGCCATAAAATATTTTTCTTTTATATTCTAAGAAACATGAAAAGAGAAATCACAACTCTTATTTACTTTGAGAACATGTGACAATCATTTTTGTGAATGCCTCTTTGTGCCGTATTGCCTGAAGCCTCACATGAATGCTCTTTGTTGGAGTATACAGGCGGAAATAATTGCCCCCCCCCCATTACCAGCACACACATTAAGTTTATCAAAAATAGGTTAAAAATAGATTGTATATATCGTTGCTACGTTAAGCTTTAGAGCATTTAAAACCATTTGTCATGGACTTAAGTTGAATTATATAATAATTTTTAAACTGTTCAAAAGAATTTGTTGGCTGTCTTAAAAAAAAGTTTCACAAATATTATTGTGATATTTAAATTCTCTTCTAATTTTAATGTCGAATAGTTCCAAGTGAAAAAGATTGAAACGTGTTTTATTGAATATATTCCACGAATGAAATATTTCGCTATTTAAATTCGTCGTAATATTGCTTCATTCAAAAATACGTAAACAGATTAAATTAAATCAAATTTACTAAAAATATTTCGCTTAAAAATAAGGAAAATTAAGGACGGCAATAGTTAATAAATTTTCATTCAACGAGTTTGGCAACATTAAAAACATGACGGGTTTGAAACAAAAAAGTTTTATTTCATAAAATAATTGTGCCTAACATAAATACGGAAAAGTAATACAATTATAATTAATTCGATAATAAACTGAATAAATTTATACAAAAAAACACCGCTTGAAATAGTAAGAATATTATAAAATTATTACATAAAAAATTAACGGAACAAGTATGAATGAATTCTCATCGAAAATGCTGAAATCCACATTTTTGGGATGTGCGTCATCTCTGAAACGATAAACACATTTTCTATATACGGAAACATAGTTGTATATTAATAAAAATTATTAACTGCTTACTAATACAACACTATAACGTCACTAGAAATTTATTTTTAATAGTACTTGCGATTAAAATTTAAAATTAAACTATTTAATATTTTGAATTTCTACAGTGTGTAAAAGGGTAGTTTAATGCGTCTCTTGCTGCGTCAAGGATACCAAGTTGTCAATAAAGATGGCGAATAAAATAAGCAAACATTTCAACAAAGCAGTTACAGTTACTACTTTTTGCATTAAAATTATCAAATATAAAAATTACCACACTAAAATTATCATATTATAGCGTCTGATAAGTACTGTTTTAACTGAGATTTTTATTTTTATTTATTTTTTAACCTTTGGGATCACCATCGCTGATTATCTTAAAAATTTTGAAGTAAAGAAGTTTTTCAAACGGCTGCGCCGGTCTGTTGTGTAAAGAGTAAAATTTAGAGCATGCGATGCCTTCGGCTTCTGAAGAAAACACCGCGCAGAATTTTTTTAACTTAAAAAAAACAACAACCCACGGGTAACGGGGACAGACAGTACATAATCAAAAGAAAAGAAAGAAGTAAGAATCAATCAAACCATACATAATTTCAAACAAGTGTCCTTTTCCCAATTTCATCGATTCGTTATATTATATATATTCCACTCACTCTTCATTTATTTTGCAGGTTCAAACTATTTCCTGCAATCCCCTTAATCAGACATTCGTTCTTGAACAAGTATCGAAATAATGAATTATCAAGGAAACCGTTAAGATCAGAAAAATTCTGAAAAATGCAAGGAATTCCATTGCAGACGATTTCTTAAAGCGCATACAGACAGTTTAAAGTTGCGAAAGGATATTTTTTGTTGGTATTCACATTAAAAATAACATTGCAGTGCCTTATAGTAGTGAAAAAAAAATTATAATTCATTTTTCTATTTTACATTTTTCTTCGCTACTTTTCAGATTCCAAACTAATTTTAAAAACGATTTTTAAATAGTTCACCATAATCGTGTAAAATTATATAACAGCTGCGAATATCACCGATTTTTCCCAAGTACTAAAAATGACAGTAATATTATACATATATATATATATATATATATATATATCCAATTATTATTATTTTCAAAAATTCTGATAAAGGATTAAGTAATTTTGAACCATTTTGAAATACAACTAAAATTTCTTCGATCTTCCATACAACATAAAGATACGCTTTATTTCACAACAGATTACTGCACACAAGGTTCACCCATGATTACTTTTTGTAGCAAAACTTAAAATTTGAGGAAATGAGCTCTTCAATTAAATATACGTTCAAATTTCGTACTTCGAAATGAATTTCAATTTCTTTTTTACTGATGAGGAATGCATTAATTCTTTATTATCCACTGTTGAAAAATAATTTTTAAAGTTCCAAAAACGTATGACTTCTTTACAGATACTATTTAATGTGCTCTAATTTCGAGAAATAAATTTTGAGTTTCAGAATAAATTTTCTTTCTTCACTGAGAAAATATGAAAAAATTCTTACAAATAAATTTGCGAACAAATCACAACTGGTTTCATTCACAGAAAATTGATTTTCAGTAGCTTCAGCGTATATATTTGATATCGACTAAATTTACAAAATGATATTTCACTAAATATGTACATTTAAATCAAACTCATTAATAAAATTTCCATTATTCGGTATCACATTAAAGTTAATCTTTAAAACTTTATTTCTTACGGAAGCTCATTTAAAATATTCCACAAAAATACCGCTTACATAATTTTTATATTCAGTCTATCCATTTACGTATCTTACCGGAATATAACTTTAAAATTTCAGCAAACTTATCTTTAAGGGAAGGTTATCTTAATGTACATTTACATATCATCTAAGAAGGTTCGTGCTTAAATACTTCCGCTACGCACATCTGTAAGTATTACCACAAAGCATATTTTTTGGGTATCCTTTCTTCTCCGCATATCGTACAAATTTGCAGGAAAATCCCATCTTTCTTCTTAGATGTTTTCAGTAGGAGAGAGATTTGTTACACGTCCTCAGAAAGTTTTGTGCTATGGGGAATTAGCTTCATTTGACATTGCTTTCCCATCCTTTTTAAGAGCATCCTTTAGCCATAATTTTATGAGCCTTATGAAAAAATGGTTACCATCTCTTGCGCATCTAAAACCCAATACCACAGTTATCTAACTAAAAAGTGACAAAATGCTGACTTAATTTTCATATTCTATGGGTGGGGTATTTAGCAAATGATTGATAGCGACAGTTAAAAATAAGTTATGACTCCAAACGCTAGAAGATAATAAAAACAACAGCAAAACAACTATACAACGTTTCCTCGCATCTACATGGGTGAAAAAAAATTCTTTAAACGTTTCTGGGCTTAGGAACATGATTTATTAGTAGAAAACGAAATTAATTTGTAAAAATTTAATACCAGGCCTTTATGTTTAAATATCTGGTATTGATAATATTAGGTCATCTATGCAGACAATCAATACGCGAGAAATTGATTATTAAGCTGTCCTAACCGATGCATCTAAAACTGATCTTAGTTTTGTTATAGCAGAAGCTGTAAACAGAGGTTTATGGGGGAGATAATAAATATTTTTAATTTTAACCTTCATTTCTATTATTGTATTTCTGCCTTTTTTCAAATAACCTAATACTTCTATAAACATTTTTTTTTATTATATGTATGTGAACCTTTAATTTTGAAAGGTAAAGTATCTTCCGTCAAGAAATATGAATTCCAGAATTACTTTGAAAACTTTCTTTCATTAATAAATGTTTTATGCAGACTTTTATATTTTCTAACAGGTTTCCGAAACCTATTTTTTTAATCTCCGAGAGTTCTTTTATAACCAGTTGATTAAAAAACGTACATATTTATACATATTTGATTTCGCAGAGTAGCAGGTATGGAAATCCTATTACCATCTGTAATTGCTTCATTTGCTTTGTCTATTAAATTAAAACCTGGTATAGATTTAACAGCAATTAGATCCGCCTTAATTATATAATATTCCCCAACAAAATTTTCCCCAATACGCCAGCACAGAAAAAAATCAATATCTTTTGCAGAGTCATGCAAATCGAGTATCATTAAGCAATTTTTTTATCTTCAATAAAACTAGTATATCCTTAACCACAGACAAGTATTAACATAATTTTTATTTTCCCATAAAACATTTAATTTTACAAAAAAATTTGAATCTATACGTTAAACATAACATCGTATAAGAAATGTTTCAGTGTATTTGCATCTCAATTCCCCCAAGCAAACAATGGTTTGCTTTGCTGTTGGTTTTATTCGCAAATTGTCAATTATTCGTGGAGATTTCTAAAATCCATTAACAAGCAAACACCTCGAAAATACTTCGGAAGCATTAATATTCCATTTAAAAATAATAACAAATATGTATTAGCAGTCAAAAACTAGATAGTAAAGGTATTACAAACGCTAATTTAAACTAGGTTATTCTTTATCGATTCAAATATTTCACCCTTATTACCTAATAAAGTATGATGATGCTTTTTTCCAATACAATTCATGCATTTTAACAATTTTAATCTACAAGAACGGACATTATAATCTTTATTTAAACATTTGAAACATTTCGGATTCTTAAATAAAATTTTCTTTTTATCGGTCAATGGGAAACTCTCAGTAATGAAATATAAATACACTGATTATAATCAGAACAAAATAAAGAATATTTTTGCTTACCTGATCCTTTTAGTCAAAACTTGACGAACGTTTAACTCATAAGGGATTTGATGAAATCGGTGAATTTCTCCTATGTTTTGTCTAGAGATGCAAGAATTGAAAATTTGCTCTCCAATATATTGTAAAGTTCAGCGAAGTCAGAAGTTTAGATTTACCACACACATTTTGCATGATTAATGCGAGTAAATCCATTATATAAATTTATACGTATAGATCTTATCACCAAATCCTTCTTTGAGTTGCGGTATAACTTTGGTTTAATTCTTTTTTTATTGGCAGGAAAATATTAACCAATCTGTCCCGCGTTGGACCAGAAGCACAGATTTGAACTATATAATGTATCCTCATCTGAAATTTCATGTCCTCGTGGAATTTTTGGTATTGCGACAAGACATTAAGAAAGTATTTCGGTTAATCAATAACCTTTATCAGTTAAAACTCCTGCAAAGAATTTTATAATATCACAGTTTCATTCGGTTGCATTCTTCTTTGCTTTAAATAACATGTTTGAATACATGTCGCAGATATGTTCAGGTATATCTGTGCATTTTTTCTCTGCTTCGTTAAAATAATCATTGTACTTTATACGCAGCCTTTCATTGCACAAGAACAATATCGAAATTACCGTTTGGACGGTATCAAGTCTAGTCAATGCATCTATCAACTGCTTTTGAAGGGAATATAAATCCATTAATAAATTGTCTTCAGTCGTCAATTCTTTTGCAGTAGCGAGCAACATATGGTAAAATTTGTTCTTAGTGACTTTCACTTAACCTTCAGACAGTCTATAACTATTTTTTTCAATAAGTGATGAATGGTAGAAAATATATGCTCATATATAAATGCACATTTATGGAACCATTTACTATAACTAGGTTCTATGGGAATAGAAAAATTTATAAAAGTCTAAATGGTAACAAGTTTACAGAAGACACAATTTTAATGCAAACATTTCACAAGCACACTATCACCAAAGATAATTACAGCTAAAGAAAACAGGCAGTTAACTGTAAAAGTCAAGTAATTACAGTTAATTTTTCAACATTTGGGAATTACATAATTTATTTTTTCAAAAAATAGTGGGAGAGCCAGTTAGGCATAGTGGATGATGAAAACGTGGGTTGAAATGTATCAAATATTGAAACTGTAATTTCACAAATAGAAAGAAAATATGGTAGAAAAGAAAATTGAAAGAATATATATATAGGTTAATAAAATGCCAAAAATTTGCACATCAAACAATTATATGCTATATATCATTATAAAAGGAAAATAAAAGTATTATTTAAAATTAATTGTTTACTATGTATCATAATTTTTATATGTTTTTTATGCTTGTGTAGTATATGTATGTTTATATAAGAGAAATTGATCATTTACGAAATAAAGTTAATGATTACCAACTTTGTGCTGAAATGATAGAAAAACTGAGAAGTAATTCAAACAAATTCGGATTTGATTTGCATGCAATTATACTTTCGAATCGGAATAAAATATCTGCCGGTAAATATGTATCCATTGTAACCGTATTAAATGTGTTTTTTTTAAATTTAAGAGTAAATATTTTTATAATTTAATGTTTATCACCAGATAGTAATATATCAGCAAATCAAAATATTTTCTATAATTTAATAAAAAAAAAGGAAAAAAAATATCATTTACTTAGCTGGCTTATTTGGCATATACTGCCAAAAGGCCTATGGATTTTATCTGCCTCTATACAGTGCCAGCTTTCAATTAATAACACATTCACTACCGTAGTATGATTTAAAGCAGATTTCTATGTATTTTTCACTACCGTAGTATGATTTAAAGCAGATTTCTATGTATTTTTCACTAACGTAGTATGCTTTAAAGCACATTTCTATGTATTTTTCAATATATCGTGTATACGTAATAAGCATGCGCAATGATTAATTGCAGACAGCTTATTCCCAAATAAAAGAATTTGTGACATTTCTTGATAAGGTATATGCAAACTAAAATGATTTACTACCTATTAATCCTTTATATTTAAGATATTTTTTAATCTCACCCATGATTAAAAGGCCTATAAATGCCTTACTTTCCAACACATTTATTTTAAATTTCCCACTTTCTTGGAATTTGGTAGGTACATAACATTACTTGTGTTTAATTCTTTGTGTTCACGCGAATGTCGCTTACCGCCAAACTTGGCAATGTTAAAATTACGGCAACCCCTTTACCCGCCCTTCCGGTTGAGTCTTTCAGGAGTTCATTAGAACGTTGACCCGCATCGGCTCCCGCAGAAGCTGTGAACAACTTCAGTTTGTAAGGCTTAACAAAGCCAACCGCAATGCAATACCGCAATCAGCCATGTATGATATGATCTACTCACCGCAAAAGGAGTGTATGTAGTGAAAATAAAGAATTTCAAGCAAAAGTACAGTCCACTGCTCATTTCGAACCACCACTTTGAATACTTGCAGACGTTGATTTCTTTAAGATTGCATAGTTAGTCAGGAACAATATCATATGTAGAAGATCTGAAATTATTTTTTGTTATCTTTGTATGCCCAATAATATAATATTCTTGGTTAAAATTTTTCCATTTTATCGACAGTGCTTTACTTTTAGATATTTCATTTTTCTCGCTTTGCATAAAGGGGAAATGTCACTACTGTTCATATTTAAAACGTATGGTCATCATTTAATTCTAAATCATCTACACTTACCAATTCTTTATCTAAATCATACCTGATTTCTACATCTTTGAACCCTCAGTAAAAAAATTCAGTACAATTTTTAGTTTCATCTCTAAAACTTAAATAATGCCCTAAAATTCTTTCACTAACACATTCAGTCACTTGAGCTAAAAAAATGGTGTGAAGAAAAGAAAAGGAGTTTTTCAACTTCCTCAGCATGAAATTCACATACTAAAGAAAGGATTTTTTTTTTAAAGCTCTTTTACCTTACTGCTAATTTTTTCCTGAAGACGACTAAAACATGTTTCTCTAATTTCAACTCAAATAAAGGAAGTATTTTTTTTTATATATTTTGACGCACCGAGATTAAAATTTATTTCACACCTTTAAGAGTTAATAATTTTAGTAACAAAGGTCAGAATTATTTATTGTAATGCAACTTAAATTTGATCCTGACTATTTTGATGCTGACATTTTATTCTAACATCATTTAAAAATATTTTAAATAGAAAAAAAAAAACAACAGGAAAATGTAAAATTATTTTATTTATTTATTATCATATAAAAACTTTCATATCAAAATGCCAAGAAAATGTTATTTTTTTTACTATTTTTATTCAAAAACACTTTTTTGATTTCTTACGTATCAGACTACTTGAATGCATAAATAAGTAGCATATAAAATCAGTCAATTATATAGGATAATCAATTCGATTTACAGATCTAGTAAATTACTGCATAAGGACTCTTATATCAAATATATGTTTTATAATGTTAACTTATAACGTTTTAATTTTTTAAAGTCAAAAAAAGGATTTTCATTTTATTTTAATCAAATATTTTAAATTGATTTAATTTACATTTATTTATATTATTTTTATTCTTGATGCCATGCGTTATAAACCTATAACTATGCAGTAAATCTCCCTATTCATGTTCTGCGAATAAAAATTAAATATTTACTTAATTTCCTATTAAGAAAAAGAAGAAAATTTACACAATTATTAATATCGTACACTCACTGAATTTCATTACAACTGTTCTGAATATGCGATTACAAAACAAAGTGATTCTAACAATCCCAATAAAAACAATAAGATTAGTGTTCCCACTGTTTTAATTCGATTCTTTTTCTTTAATATACCAGCTGTTATTCATTTAAGGGCTATGAATATGCTATTTACAGTTATTTAATATCGATGGTTTATAAGATTTATTAGGTTAAATTCCTTTTAAATAAATTACTGAGCTCTAAACTAATTTAAGGCATAAACTTTAATAAATAAATCATATCTTAAAAATAGGAGTTGATGAACAAAATCTAAAACGTTATCTGTATTCGACATATGTATGTATAAAATTGAAATGCATGAAATGTATGTCTAAAATAGATTAAAACTTCGGTATCAAATTATAATTATGTCATTGGAAACTTCAGGGGCTTTGAGACAAACTACAGCTATGAGATGGAAGCTGGCGATTTTTTTTTCTGTTTATTCCCTTTTAATCCGAGAAATATTTGAAAAAAAATTGAATTCTTTTTAACTTGTAATATTCAAGACTTTCTTCTTCTTAGTCTTTTTGAACATTTTTATTAGATTTGTTTCGGATATTCTCCAATTTTTTAATGTTCTACAGTTACGAAAAACTGTAAAGTTTATAAAGAATCTGTTTATTTAACACATGATATGTATTCTCTTACACCGTTGTTTTATTTTTGATTTGTATTGATTGTAATATTTTGGTAACGGCAGTATATGAGCCCCCGATTCTATCAAAAGCATCCATCACTGGTTTTTATTGGCTTATTCCTCTGTGAATATTTGACTTATTTGCTTTTGCCTCATCAACAGTCAACTGTAGGAAGTATTTTACTAAATATCCTTGAAGCTTCATGCAAAGAAAATATGAAGCCCTTTCACCTGTTTGTTTAAGCTTCTTTTCCCTGGAGAGCTTTGATAAGTGAGATAAGAAAGGTCAGAATGTCAAGTGAATGTTTCTCTGAATTGCATGAAATTATGTCCTAATGTTTACACCAAACATTTTATCTCTTAGAAAAATCTTAAAAACTTCGACTTATACCGAATCTTTATTTTTGAGATTTACATTAATTGCTAAAGACGTGATGGTTACCAGATCTCATAATAAATAGTTCTTATTCTAAACTTTCGGAAACATTTTAAAGTTATCTAATCCTTTGCATTCTAAAAAATAACTTGAAGCATAATTTTTCACTTAAAACAATGACTTGCTTATTGCTCTGAAGAATAAATATATATTTAATGTTTTATGTTGAATTTTCCTGAAAAACTAATCAAAACCTTCTTACCACTCTGTAGATATTTTTAGCAATAAAAAACAAAAATAGAAATTCAAAACGGAGCAGTATTTTTAATAGTGCCTAGAGAACATATCTGAGTGCAAATGCTTAATGCGTTCTCTCTTTTGAATTAAATCTTTGATTCCGATCTTTTAATAGATAATCCCTTATTGTTTCTATATTAACTACAGTAAAGATGTATTCTTTTAATTCCATATTGGTAATGAATTACAAATACCGTATCAGGTGCTAAGAGCTGCAATCAATGTGTTCAAGTGTGTAGGTTTTCAAAAATCGGTAAAAAAATACATTGTTAAATAATACGTACTAATCTGAAACAGATTTTTCCCCTAAATAAAATTATCTATTTATATCTTTACATTATATGTTAATTGAAAAAGCTATAATAGTGAAATATTTTACTTTTGATTAGCCTATCTACCATTTTGCAGCAAAATTGTAAGAACACACGTTTTTATATTACCTTTAAATGTTAGGGCATAAACTCTATTATATAATCAAATATATGATTTCTGAAAGTGAAAACCCTAAGAGAAAGCCAGTTGCATGTAAAAGCAATTTCTGCTGTTTGAAATAACCAAATGTTATTTTCTCTCCTAAAAACTAAAATATGAAAAAGTTTCTTTTTTCTTTATTTCCAAAAAATACTCGCCAACTTTCTCTTCCATTTAAGCGACATAAATTGAAAAAAAAAATCCCAATTTCAGAAAATTTGAACGTGAAAGATTTAAACTTAGGATCCAAAAAGATTGTGCTTTTGAAGGGAAACAATTTTAAATAATGTACCCTAACATAGAATATGATAAATGAAAGTTTTTATGTAAACAGTTTATACTATAATAACATTTGATGTGTTTTTTTTCATCAATGCTTCCCTTTCACACACCAAAAAGATTTAATATTTTTTTAAAGATCAGCATTTATTTTAAATTGCATCACGTAAAATAATATAAAACAGAAACATTCCGAAAAACACCTGGAAAATGTGTTTATATCATAAGTATAAACATTAGGCATATGATTCTGAAACTTTTACGAATAAAAGAGTTGTCAGTTTGTTTCTAAAAGAAAATTAGGATTAATTGATAATATTTTCTTTCAGATTCTACCATAATTGATATCATCTGGGGAAAAAATTCGATACAATGAAGAAAAATAAGAATTGTATTATTATCCCAATCCTGAAGCAAATTTCTTTTATATTTTTAAGAATGGGGTCATTATGCCAGGTGATTGCTAAACATGGATTGAAATGAATGATAATCTGAAGAAACAATATTTGTTGATTACGAAGAGTTCAAACAACATATGTTTTATAATATTTTTTCACTAATCTTGACGCGTTATGGCTAACAATATTATGTTGGAAAATAGATTATTTGTATTTTTTGCCACATTTTGATTTTTTTTTTGTTTAAATGTCTTTTTAAGTTCTCTCTGTCAAAAAATTCCATTCAGACCTTTCATCTGTAAACTTTTTTGTCTGTTTTGTCATATTTTTTAATCACGATGTTAAAATCCCTTTTTTTCCCCCAATTCTTAAAATCATACCTTTTACTCTGTGAGTAATGCAAAAAACCCTTTTTAAATTTTAAAAAAAAAGTTTGTTTATTTCTAGTACAATCTATTTAAGATATAATAATAAATTATAATTTGTAGTAAACACTGTTTTTTGTGCTTAAATGTCTCTTTCAAATTTGGTAAAATAATAATTCGTTTTCCATTTATTGTTCTACCATTTTGAAGAAATTTTACATGTTTATTTTTTATATAGGTAAATGTAAAATCTTTCAAATTTTCTAAAACAAATTTGCATCAAAGCAATACAATGAAGAAATTTATGAAAAATATTTTGTAATCACGATATTATGCGCAATATCTTTTATTAAAGTGTAGGGATATATTTAAAAGTACGCCTTATTTCTTGAATTAAAGTATGAATAGCGTCATTATAATTTCAGAAGTTAGAAACATTTCTGAATTTATTTTCTAATTTAATAATATGTATTTTTTTTTTAAATTTTCATCAGCTTTTTTTTTACAGAAAAATACGTTAAATTCTTCGTAGTTAGTTTGAAATTTAATACCGTTTTTTCGTTTTTTTCAATTATTGATTATGCGTTTAAAAATGTTGATGAATTTGCTTTTAGTAAAAAGGTGAAATTTGAGCCTACTTTGAAAATAATTTTTTCTAAATGGTTCAATTTTTTTTTAATTCGAAACAGAGTCTTTATGTCTTAGATGATGGTTATGCTCTGAATTTCTAGTAACTGATTTTGTTTTTATTTTAGATAAAAATGATAATGTAAAAAAAGTGTTTATTAATACTAATGCTTTAATGAAAATGGATCTATTAACAATTTCTAGTAAATGGATGTAGGAACATTCTGTAACAATTTTCCTAAAAAATGTATACAGGTTAACAAAGAAAAGCTAATTCCTTGTTAATGCCTTGGAAAAAATGCTAAGCGAAAATAAGGGGGGGGAATGAAAATTTTTCTTGCTTGTTACTTATTTTTGTTAAAAGCCTTTTCGTTCCTATTGCTGCCTTTCTTGTAGAATATGAAACTGGAAATATAAAAGCGAACGAAAATATTCGCCGTTTGATGCAGCAATTTGTAACAAAATGAGGCAGGAAGTTTATCGCCAAAGGCTGTGAACATAAAAGAAATTGAAATAACATATTCTGAATAAAAGAAATGTATGAAACAAAACTTCTTCAAAATTTTAGATCATTATTTTTTTGGGCCCATTTTTTCCCTTTTATAAATTATTTTAGCATCTCTTTTCTTTTAAATCGCTTCTTGCTCGTTTTTTACAAGAAATATGTTTTTTTTTAAATAAAATATTATGTTAAGCTGTAGAAGCTTTTAATTGATTTTAGTAGAAATTTGCTATTACAATTACACATTAAAACTGATAAATAGTTGTGTCGTTTGACAAAATTATAATTTAATGACAGACCATTTAATACTTAATTAAATAATAGAATCTAAAATAGATTATTCCCAATCTTATAAAATAAAATTGTAAGTTTAAATTAAGTAAATAATGAATAGTAAAAATACATAATTATAGGAGCTTATAATTACTCATGGAGTGAGACTAATATAAAAGTTAATCTTTACGTTGATTTCAATTGTCAGTAATATTCGACTTTTGATCACTGCTTTAAACTATATGTGCAATTGCCCCAAATAGCATGCACACTCCTCCCAAATTGTTTAATTCTGACGAAATTCAAATGACTCTGTTCAGATCTGATGACTCTACTAGCAGTCAAAGTAATCCACAATAAAGATAGTGGCTATAGCTTCAAGAATATTATTATAAATATTGCCTTAATTACTGTATATTAATAGTAATATTGTCTTAATAATGTCTTCAAAATGTTGCTGTTCGTATATTAATTTGACTGCTATATTATTAATGAAAATGTATAAAACCAACATAACCATATTTAAATCTCTAATTAGAAATTGCTTTAGTTTCGCGTGTACATGAAATAGTTGAAAAAATATGAAACGAAAATTAAAGTAAGAGTGATACGAAAAAGAGATTTACAGAATTGCATAATACTGATGCAAATTTAAAGGAACAAATACAGACAAGAAGTTCGAGGATATTAATAAACGAAACAAAACGCATTTTTAAAAGAAGGCTTTCAATTTTCATCCTAATAGACTTAAAATGTTTAATAACATAAGGTCTCATTCCAATTGAAGTAAAAATGCTTCACTTGTTGCTTTGTCGGCATATCAGTCAGAAAGATTTATATGATGCTTAACGAAACTACATCGAACATTTGATGATAGTTCTATATTGTTTTTTAAAGTTAAAAACTCGAAAAAACATCCAACTTCCCCCAGTTCCTTCTATAGCCTAAAATATAATTAACTCTTTTCCAAGGTTTTACATATTCTTAATCATCGGTATTCTCAACTTCTTTGAAATTTATTGCATATAACATTGAGAAAAAAGGATATATATATATAGATTACAAATAAATTTTGTTCCAGTATGCCTGAGGGACAGAAAAGCAGAAAATTTATGCATATTCATTTTCGATTTTTTTTCGCTCAAAGGAAATTTTTTCGTCATTGTGTAATTCTATAAATTCTTATGTAACAAAATTTAAATTTTGTGTACCGAGTTTATATTTCTAACTTATTAATTTTAAAGCGAAAGTATAATTTTATACCTAATTTGTTGCTATTTCTGATGGTACGTCATATACAAGGTCAGCGATTTTAATCTGAGAATTTTAGCGTCTCTTTTTTCAGTAGCGCCATCTAGGGCCAAAAGTACAAAGCTACTAATGCATCTCTACCCGTTTTACGGGACGGACTTCATTCATACATTACATTCTTCCATAGATCGTAATTTAGACTTGAATCAGGGAATGACCACCTCTGAACCAGTATACCCAGTGGTATTGTTTCGACAGTGGAGGACTTTGTGACCAAGACAGATTTATACAGGCAGCAACCACCTTATACACGGAGAGCCTTCGACCGGCGGGGTTCGAACTCACTACCTAAGGAATGGGAGTCCAACGCCCTACGAATAAGGTTAACCCGGCCTATATCTAATTTCGCAAAGTAAAGTATTCAATAGAAAATAAAATTAAAAAAATATTGTGCTATTTAATTAAAATACAGACTGTAAAAACCCTTTCTTGTGCGTGGGTTTTCTTTTGTGTGAGCAGTAGAGACAATTATCACTACAGATTTTAGTCCCAAAATTTTTATTTACATGTTGATAAGGGACACAGCACAGATTACAACACAAAATTATGAAAATATTAAAAGAAAAACACCACGATCTAGCAAAGCGACATTACTCTCCTGCCTCTCAGCCAGTTCTCTTTCTCTCCCTCTTCCCCCCCCTTCCGTTAGACAAGCGGGGTTACTCTCAGGGGTGAGAAGGGTTGCCAAAATTGGCTTGGCTTACACAGATACTGGTATTTTTTTTTTTCACAAGATTAACAAAAAGATAAAAATTTTTAACCTCCATTTCATTGATATACTTAAGTGGGGAAAAAATGTTTTAATTATCTTTATCACATTAATCAAGAAAAGTGATCTTGGACAACCTTTAAAAGAAAATTAGAATATCTACCTTTTTCTATGGAAAAATCAAAAGTTTGCCTGTTTGTGTTTGACCTGATTTCTAATTAAACGAATTTAAACAAATGTATGTTTTGTTTAATTAGAGAACGCCAAAGATTATGATTGATGAGCATAATTATTAGTTATCAAAGAGGGTGATAAAACTAAAATATTTTCAAAAGATGACGCAAGAAAATGTTATAACATGCCGGAAATAAAGTGAATGAGAGTCATTTCAATATAATATTTCAAATTTTATTTTCGTGATAAAATTCCGTTAAAATTGTATCAATTAAAGATTATGTAATGTGGAAATAATTACAAAAGACAAAACATTGTAAGTGGCACCTAATAAAAAAGTTTATTTTATGTCTATCAGATTAATTAATTTCATATCCCAGCGATGGAAAACTATTTCCCAAAGTATCAGACAAAAGTATTGACAACTTTATGAAGCAATAATTTTATATGTAAAACTAATACAGACAGGAAACTTCGGATATCATTAAGAATATTTTTGTTAATATAATGAATTTATCTTTAAAATATTACAATATCTTTCTAAGAAGTTGTATCAAAATTATTTAGTTTAATATGATTGATTATCTGCAGAATTTTCGAGCACTTTCTTCTTTCCTTACTCTGTTGCAACTTGCATTTCACCTGGATTCATTATTCAAAAGTTTTATTTGGAGAAACTGACATATTGAGTATGTTTACATTTGAGAAATTTTCTAAAAAAGTTAGAGGATTATGTTATTCCAGAATATAAAATTAAAGTAAATCTACGTAACTATTTTTCTACTAAAATTACAGACAGCGTTCAAAGTATAAAACATAAATAGGGCTGTGTAATATTATTGTTCATATGAAATTTTTGATTTATGTACATTTCCTGAATCTTGAAACTAATTTATTATTCACTTTGAAAAAAAATGAGCATACTGATACCATTTAAAGATTAAAATGTCACTTTTTTGCTCGGATAAAATCAGCTTTACGAAACAGTTTTACTTTCCAAATAGAAAAGTAATTTAGTTGAAACTTATAGAATTTTCAAAAGCGAATAAAGTTATTTTTATTAATTAATTATTTTATTATAGAATTTTCAAAAACGAATCAAGTTATTTTTATTACTATTTAAAGAAAAAAAGTACTATTGTCTATTCTATTACCAATCGCATCAAATCTTGTGCAGTTGAGAGACATCTCAATTTCATATAAATTACAAATATTACCTTCATTCTATTTTAACCAGTTGTGACTTTCTATTCTCGCTTGATATGAACTTCTATTTCTTTTTTAAATATTTCTGTTTGACTTTAAATCACGTGGTTTTTATCAATAACAGCAGATATGCTTATTACTTTTTGTTTCGTTTCTGCTACGACATTTAAGTAATTTTTTTTAACAATAAGAATTTTTAAATGTATTTAATAATATTTTCAAAATCATTTAGAATGTTTTAGAAAAAAAAGAGTAATATATGAATAAATTTCTTGTTATATTTATACTAAAATATCATAAGAAAATTCCCATTTCTCAAAATAGGCATTGTCTAATTTATCTTAAATTCAGGATTCTATTCAGAATCTCTGCAGATATTTCCATTGAGAATTTGGAAAGAGAAATATAATAAAATTTCTCTGAAATTATTATTTTTTATATTGGTATTAATCAAAAATTAATACAAGATCATCAAGTAAACATAAAAGAATTATAGTTTTAATATTTTTTTTAAATTACTATTTATGAAATACTGAAAGGAAAAGTGGTTGTTGAGAAAAAAGAAATGAATATTTAGAATTACCCATAGTGTTTTATTAATTATTATTACAATACACAACCACTGTTTTGGTTAAAAGAATTTAAAATTTTCAGCAGTATTATGCTCAAATATTAAATTGTGCTGTGATATTACATTGTCTTCAAATAACATTATCAAGTTATTAATATTTTACATTAAATGACCCTTATTCAACTCATCATATCTCATGCATAGAATAAAATCATTAAAATTCAGCTTTCTACAACGCATGATTCCTTTTTAAAACAAAGCAGCTTATTTTACCTATGGAATCTTATATTAGCATTTCTATGAAATTGCTTATTTTGACAGTTAAAATTAAATTCATGTTTACAGAACTTACCTGTTGTGAAGTTACTATTTGGAAGCCGTAACATTTAAAGTCAATTTTCAATCTATTGGTTATAATTAAATAAATAATATAAAAGAAATTAAGTTTATTTGAAAATGGGACATAGAAGCACAGATGTATTTCAGAAATCAAAATTAAACCGCATATTTATATTACCATATATATTTTCTCATGTAACTTAAGCATTTTTTACTGTAATATCAAACAAGTCCAAACGCCTACTAGTTCACTAGATCGTCAGTAGAATTTTAAAAATCCATTATGTATGCAATGAAGTTTCATAAATCCATATATTAATACAGGTGATCACTGCATGAAATCTATAGTCTTTGCCTTGCATTGTTTCTCGAAATTTTCATCGCGTAATTGTCATCATCAACTGTCATCATCATCCTCTATCCCCATTCCCTCCTTTTTCATTCACCAAGCACGCTTGGTTAGCCTATTAAATATTATATATATATATTCATTGATCTAACATTCTGATTTCAATTTATGCACTGAAGAGATAGCCAGTGTTACATTACTGATTAAATGCTCACAAACATATATAAATTTTACTGTTTCAATTTACATAAAACTTTAAATTCACATCAGTAGTTAAATTCATGCCATGGTATCCCTGATTCACCATGATGACCTTGTCATGACCTTTCACCATGATTCTGATTAATTTCAAATTCTTACAGGTTTCTAATAAGAAGTAATTTTTTCACAATTTGATTAAGTAAAATTAGAAATTAAAATAGATAATAAAATAAAAATTAATATATGTGACCTTGTCATGACCTTTCACCATGATTCTGATTAATTTCAAATTCTCACAGGTTTCTAATAAGAAGTAATTTTTTTACAATTCTATTAAGTAAAATTAGCAATTAAAATAAATAATAAAATAAAAATTAATATATGCATGTTTAAATGAAAACTAAACTAAATTGTAATACAATCTTCAAATATAACTAAACTCCTTTAATTATCTTTGGTCAGAGATTTTAAATTATGTAGTTAACTAAAGCATTTCAGTGCGCATAGATTTAAAATGCAAAATCTAAGGAAGTGTTTTCCGTTGTCTAATATAATATTTAAATGTTCTTGGAATATCGAAACCACTACCATCTCATTAATTATTGTGACTCTCTTTCAAATGCATCCTACGCAAATTACTCCCGAAGTGAGATTTTGACGCCACGTTTACGACGATAGTCATTTATTATGTCTGTGGTAACACCGTAAATGGCTATCGCCGCAGGAAAACACTTACAGATGTGGTTCCTCTATCAACATCACTGGAGAAAAGAATTAATTTGTCCTTAGAATTTGAGATTCATTTCAAAATGTGGAACAATAATCTGTTATGCACCTAATTGAAGGGCAGTTTTAAAGATGAGTAGATGTTAATGAGTTGAGTCATTATTCAATTATTTCGGTAAAATAATAAATCTATTTATTAAGAAAGCTTTAAAATTTTTACGAACATTTTCACATCCGGTATTACTAATGAAAAATATATCATTTCATTTCTTTATAAAACTATGAAATTTGCCTTCTTGTATTATATTGACCTTTTATGAAGCCAATTTTGTAAGTATGTTACTCTCAATCAATATATATATATATATATATATATATATATATTAGTCCTTAAATTAAAATTTCATGTGAAGTTTTCTAGAATACAGAGCAGATAAAACAATTATATAATTTTTAAATTTAAAAAAGCATTGAATTTTTAAAAGAAATTTGAAAATAACGCCAATTGCTAAAAAAAAAAAAAAGAATGCATTGCGACTATCATGTCTGTAAAGATATTTAAACATTTCCTATTTTTCGAATTTATACTACTACAAATCCTTTTGTATTTAGTATATATTTTTATATGGAATAAAAATAAATATCAACAATTAATTTCGTGAAAAGTTTTTCTTTATATTTATTATTTATAAAAACGGCATATTTTGATTTTAAACAAGGTTACAGATCCTCTCACTGACCGAATCATTTTTTTATGTTTTCTCCAACCATTTTAAAAGAATAAAATCTGCATATTATAAAGCAGAAATCGTCATTGCAAGAAATATAGTTTTTTATTATCCTCTTGTAAAAACTATCGAAAATATTTTTTTTGAAGGTTTAAAATTCATTATGCCATTTTTTTAATGCTAATTAAGTTATCCAGAAATGTTCTTGCAACATTTCATTGAAACAATAAAATTTATTGCTTCAATGAAATTTTTTAAAAAATCATTCGATATTTAATGATGTGCTTTCCTATATTTTCTTAACTGGATAAAAAGACTCTGTTTATTATATGGATAATTATTACATGCAAAACAGAAAGTTATTCCAATTCTGCAAAATACAAAGTCCAATAAGAAGAAAAAAATTTCTGGATGTTACATTATTAATGCTTCTATACTGTCATTGCACTCTAAAGTGTTTGAAATGTTCGTGTATATAAAGAATACGCGTCATATTATTTAAATTCTAAGATTCAATACTTATTTCTCTTTAAATAAATTCTTTAATTCTAAATTTAAAAATTCTTTGTAGAGAGAATCTAGAACATTATGTTATTTATATACAGTTAAATTAAAAATAATAATATAAGTAATTAAATTAAACACAATTTTTTTCTTTGTAGAAACAGATGGTAGCCAAAGGTGGTTAGTATACAATATAAAATAACTTCTAATTTAAATATTATGGTATTAAATACGCATTCATTAAATAATTTTTTTACCTTCTTGGGGAAGTAAATGAGAATGCTTTCTTGAATAACTTTCTTTTAATAAAGACTTTGAGTAATACCTTTAATAAATCTTTTCATCAGAATTTCAACCAACGTTATTTTATTAAAAGCCAGCGTTACGGTATACGATGAATGAAAAGTTACTTTGTGAATTATATTATATTATGTGTCTGCTCCTGAGTATGGAATATTTTGTTCTTTTGTTATAGCAGTTATTTATAAATTCTGTGGACATCCTTTTAAAACATGTTTTATTATTATTAAGATGGCCTTTCTTTAAATCTTTCTTAATTTATCTAAACTGATTTCTTTTCCAAACAAAAAAAAGACAAATTTTACTTTTGAATTTGGGGGGGGGGAGAAAAAAACACCTCATATCTTTTTTTGTTTCAAATTTCAAGTAAAATTTTGTTATCAAATGCTGATATTTCTGGAGATTTATGTATTTCTGTTTCATTGGAAATTCTAAATTTATGTCGATTAAAACTTTATTTTTGGAATAATAAAGCAATTATAAATATAAATAATTCAGTTTACTTTGTAGCATTTCTAACTGATATGAATACACGATTGTTATATATTTATATACTTATTTTGCATAATACTACACATTAATTGAATTTAAATTTTAATATTTTTTTCATGTACAAAAAATTTATAAACAATGTTTAAGTGCTACATTTAATTTAAAAATAACTTTCAAACATAATTTAATACATGATCATACTTTTATTTAAATGCTTTCTTTTCTTGTTCTAATCATATGCAGTTTTCAAAACTCAAATTGAATTTTCAACTTTATGAAAGATTTAATTATTACTTATGCAAAAGTTTAAATATTATTATTTAGATATTTGGATTATGCTGAATTTTAATCAATCTGCATAAACCTTTCTTAAAATATCGAAACATAATAGGGCAAATAATTTTCGAAATTTGAGAGTTTATTAAAAATATATCCAGGATAACTTAAAGTGTCTAATATATCCAGGATAACTTAAAGTGTCTAATATATCCAGGATAACTTAAAGTGTCTAATATATCCCGGATAACTACAGCACTTTGAACTAAAACTAGATATGTAATTATTATTAATGAATTAGTGTTTCTTGTGACTTTTCTTTTATGAGTATCCAGTATAGTCATGCTACCGATGTCTAATTAACTAAAAGGATATATCTGTTGAGGTGAATATTCATACATCGAAAGAGTTTCAATAAACTGCAGAATTAGGAAAAATTTCTTAATATTTTTAGTAGATACTGAAATCATACTATTAGCAGAAATGTAATTGAAATCATAAAAATATCTATAATATCAGATGAAATAAAAAATTATTCGATAATATAATTCTTAACATCATAAAATCATACTAATTAGTTATTAAAAAAGAAATTGCTTTTAATCGCTTTCTAATTACTAAGCGAACAAGCATTAATGATTAAACAATTAGCTTACAAACTGTTTCTTTCATACAAATCTATAATTATTCACATATTCATGCATTTTCAAAGACCTATTCATGCATTTTCAAAGACCTATTCATGCATATGTGATAATTAAAATAATTAAAATTTTAATATTTAAAAAAATAAAATGTAGTTTATATTAAACATTATTTATTTAATTTTAGTATAAACTATCTTATTAAAATATAAACTTCAAATCATAAAAAAAAACTTTAATAACAGAAATGTGTAAATATGAGATGTAATTGACATATAACATGTTTCTGCCTCGATCTTGCTTATCGTAGTTTCGAGATAAACAACTGACTATTACGACAAGAGATATTTCTAACAGAATGTTCAAATATCCTTGCTAAACATTCAAAAAGTCAGTGAATATTTTAATTTTTTTTAGTTATATTCCGTTAATCAGTCAGTAATTAAGTCAGTAGGATTGCATTGCTTCCTTATATTTAACTTTTACTACATTTTTATAAATCATGACAGATGAAAATTGCTGTATGGAGTGAAAATTATGTAATTACAGCAGGGAAATTAATACATTCATTTTTACGACCACTTTTATTTTCTTTTAATTTTTTTTATTATTAAAAATAACATAATATAACAATAATATTATTAAAATAAAATATGTATTGCAATGCCAAAGGTTGAGGCAATCACATTTAGCAATTTAGTCGAACAGAATGATTTGATACAATTTATTTTCCGTTTGTAATATCTGAATAAATGCTGAAATCATATTGAATTTTGTATGGAAAGAGATTAAAAGAACTTTTCTGATTAAATATTTGAATTAGATATTTGCTGAATTTTTATTTGGATAGTAAAAAAACACCATTCGTTTTCTCTTTCTTTATTTAACATTATGCATTGCTTTGACATGAGTCTTTACGGGCTTCGGAGAATACGTTTCGGTCCCATTTGCATGTACTATTTATATTTAGCTTAATTCTTGGCTATTTCCTAAAAAGAAGGATGCATAAAAGCTTTATTTTTCTTTGAGGAAATAAATTGTTAATGTTCGAAGTTTTGGGTACTTTCAGAGAAACAATAAAATTTAGGAGGTTTTATTTAAATAACATCATACAATTTTATAAATAATTCTAATCAACTAAATTAAAAAAGATAGTTTTTTTCATTCTGACTATTTATTATGGAGACTGAAATTATTATTTTTATTTGATACCTCATTTGTGAGCCGATATTTACCATTTAATGTTAAGTCTTATACTTAGTGAGGTTTCAAGAAGAAGAAAAGCCTTAAAAGAAGAAGAAAAATTGTGAAACAATGTTGCTAAAACATATTTTTCTAATTATTTCGGGGATTAGAAATGCTGTTTTTAATTACAGCACGATTCAAGAACCGAATAAGATGAAAACAAACAATGGAAATTGTTTTTTAAAGGGAAGTCGTTTGAAAGGGAAATGATGAATCAAACATTCATATTAGAAAATGACGTGCAATTTGTTAAACAACATTTTGTTAAAATATTATTTATTATTTTTCTTATTATTTTTTGGATTCAAAATGCTTTCTTTGTATTATTGTATGATTCAAGAACTGAATAAGATAAAAATGATTTCGAATGGAAATTGTTTTTAAAAGGAAATAATGAATGAATCAATCATATTAGGAAACGATGCAAAATTTGTAAAACAACATTTTGTTAAAATATAATTTTCTAAATATTTCGAGGATATGGCATGCTCTTTTCAATTATAGCATGATTCAAGAACTGAATAAAATAAAAAAAAAGGTTTCCAGTGATGTTAATTTATTATTTAAACGTTCAGAGAATATCGAAGCCAAAACAATCTCATCAGGTGTTCTGCTTCACTGACGATTATATCTTTCACAAATTATTCCCCAAGCGCAGTACTTGACGCCACCTTAACGGCGACAGTCATTTACAACGTTGTTGCGAGGAAGCGCTGCAGATGAAATTGCTCTATCAACATCCATGGAGACAGGAATTAATCTCCAGCTGGAACACGTGCTATGTTGCAGAATGTGAGTCAATAACTTGTGTAGGTAATTGAAGGGCTTGTAAGATGGTTGGCATGAAAGCGCTGATGAATTGGTTCGTAATTTATTTCTTTGGAATAAATAATTAATTACTTTTAAACAATGCGGGATCTTTTTCGTATGGTCTGAATATTTTTGTAAATGAGAAATAAGATCTCTTGTTTTGCTATAAGGTAGGAGGCGATTGCGAAGGGGCTAAAATGTGGGATTCTTCGTCAAATGAAAATGTATGATAAAATGTCAAATGAAATATATATATATATATATATATATATATATATATATATATATATATATATATATATATATATGTGTGTGTGTGTGTGTGTGTGTGTGTGTGTGTGTGTGTGTGTGTGTGTGTGTGTGTAATGATATTTTAAACTTTTAATTTCAATTTAATTAATTTCCAAGATTTTATCTTAATTTAGCTCATAGTAACTTCATTCTAAAAATATTCTCTTATTTCGTGATTCAATTCCACTTTCTCTACTTAATTAATTCAAGAGAAGCTTCATAAAATTGCTTAGTCAGCTAAACGCCGAGATACTTTCACACGCTCGGCGTGAAGGGGTAAAAATGTCCAGTAAGCACATTCTTTCTTAAAAGATCCCTGTGTTTCCCTTACATGTGATTGACATGTGTCAGAAATCCCTATCAGAATCTTAATAATATATTAGCACTGTGAAGAAATATTTTCCCTATCAAAATCTAAGGTTATATAAGGCGAGGGATAATTTATTTTGGCCTTTTTTCCCCACTCCGGCTTTTGTACTGCTCTGTGGCGGACGTCTTGTCCGCGTCTCTGCTTGTAAATAATTATGCTTTCCCGATGGATATTAAAAAGAATTTAAAAATGTAAAATGCTTCATCTATGTCTTCAAACTGCATCATGCTTCACAACGAATAATGTTACATATTAAAAAGCCGACAGGATTCGAAAAGTATTATATATATATATATATATATATATATATATATATATATATATATATAAACGGGTGGAGGTATATTGATGACCTACTTTTGATAAACTTAGACAATACTAATACTGTTACTAATTGCTTTCCAAAAGAATTAATACTAACAGAAACAAATAAAAATCAACTTCAGGATACCTTTCTGGATTTAAAAATCGAAATTGATAATGATAAAACAATAGTTGGTATCTGCGATAAAACGGATGAATTCAACTTTAAAATAACAAAACTTTGTAATTATCATTCCAATCTAAACTCTAAAATTTTCAAAAATCTGATTTTCTCACAATTTAACAGGATTAAAAGTGTTTGCAATAATAAAAATTCTTATATTGGAGCATCAAATAACCTTATTAAAAATTTAATTAATAATGAATTTCTAAGAAACTACTGTAATATCATCGTTTTAAGTAAACAAAATACGATTTGGGATTAATCCTTTACCTTAACTTTCCTTGAATATTAGAACTTTCAATAGTTGACGCTGTGACACTACAATTGTTTTTTGCCTTAAATGTGTTAGCTTGGGGGTGTTAAAAAAGCGGTAATCACAATAAATAGCTTAAAATGTCTTTGCCTGCGGATGGTATGTACTTTCCTTTTTGTTTCATTAATGGTTTAAGTGTTATTATATGATATTTTTGTTTTATTGTTATTTTTGTTATTGTATTTTTGATTATTAGTGGATGTAATCTTCAAATTTATTTTTTTTTTCCCTCTCTGTTAAAATGGTATATCTCTTGGGCCTAATTTAAGGGGATTTTAGGGTCACGAGGAATCATTATTTGACTTTTTAGTCTGCATTCCTTCACAGAAAAAATCCCCTTTTTTTTAATCCCTGCCTGAGGGCGACCTTTGAAAAAGTCTTCAGGCCGGATTATTTTTTTTATTTAGTTTAATTTGAATCTCCTATTAACTTGATTTTTATTATTTTTGTCTCAATTCATCTGTGTTTTAGATGCAGCTGCATTTGCGCTCTCTAAATATTATGATGTTTTTTTGTTTGTTCCATTTTTGGTTTTAGTTTGAATAAGAAATAATTTCTAGTTGCGATTCCGAAACTATTTCGTTTCGTTTTCAAAATATTTCTTATTATATATATATCACAGCAAAACAAATAATAAATATAAACAATTTTGAAAAGGTGAACAAATAATTTTTTAGCAGAAACAGGAAAATTGTTAGAATGAATCCATTAATATAAAATTCAAGACAACTGCTAATAATTGTGATGGAGGCGAGTATTCTTCTAGAAGCGTCTATGAGAATCATTTTGGTAAAAAAAATAAATCATAAAATAATCATCCCTGATTGATTTCATTTTTATTTTTTCGGTGGAGTGGGAGGAATTCTCAAAATTGAGTAACAAGATGTGGATAAATAAAAAAATATCTTCACGAGATAAAAAAAAAAGAAAAAAATCTGTACGAGAGTCAAATAAAAGAAACAAATTGCTTATGCAGGATTTCAAGAATTTTGATTTCTATTGCTTTCTTTCGTAAATTATGATATTTACTTTCAAATCTGAGATTAGACCCTAAGGAAAGAAACAATGAGATACAATTTTAAAATGAAGAAGAGATCAATTTAAAATTCATAATCGTTATTCACCTTACCTTATAAAAAGATAAAGTAATATCGAAATGCACATCAACTTTCGCAAAGTATTTTCAAATAAAACTTCTTAAATGAAATACTTAGTTTCAGGTAAGAAGTTTAATATCATATTTGCTTTTTTATTTACGTTCTTTATTCCATAGCGCTGTTTAATTAAATTCACTTCGAACAATAAAATATCAACTATAATTGCAGACACGGCAGAACAGAAAATGAAACTGCTTAGATGGAAATAAATATTTTAAATATTTTCTCAATTTGGATTTTGTATCTTTGTTTAAATGTTGGCATCTCTAGAATATTTACAAGATCGTATTATGTTTTGAGCACATCATATAAATTATATGAAATTGAAATAGAGAATTTCAGGTAACAGTTTAAATATACTAAAAGTTGTATTTTTCTGCTATCTATTTTGTGATATATTCCAATTTCGAAATATGTACGTAGTAACTTAGTTTTACGTAAAAGTATGTGGAATTCTTAGAATATTTTAAGTTTCATAATTTTTCTGTCGATTTATAAAAGCTATGAATGATTAAATTTTGAAAAAAAAATAAGACAAAAGGCAATTTTCCTCTATGAATGATAAGAAGACAAAAAATAATTCTAACTACCGATATATTCGGTAAATTATTTCAAATATTTCGGAAAAAATAAGTGAGGAATTAGTCTCAGATTCATATTAGTTATTGCATATATGTGATTTCAATTTGCGTTGAAGGCTATTTATATTTACATAAATTGCAATAATATAACAATTATTAAAAATTGAACTAAGTTTACCTATATAGCTGAATCTACATAGAAAGAATATGGACTCTTCTGCAATATTATTTAAACTTGATTTTATAGAAGTCAAAGTCTTGAAAGTAAAACATGACTTAATAGAAAATTTAACAGCGGATATCGAATTTATTTAATATCTCTAACAAACTGAACTCATATTATAATGACATATTTACGAATTTGAAGGAAAGAAGTTTCACTTTTCATGAAAAACTTATAATAAATAGTTTTTGGTTAAATTTTTTGAATTAGAATATTTCATTTGCCGAATGCCTGTAGGTAAATGCATCAAAATAATTTTTCGTTTTTAATGTATTTAACATATTTATACTTTAAAAAGTTTCAAAGATTTTTTTAGCAAAATACTTGAGTAAAATCGGGATGTGAATTATCAAAGCATTACAATTATATCTTTCATATTAGTAAGAGACTTTTTCTTTTAAATTAATGAAGAATATGTTCTAAAGTTAATTGAATTAATTTCTAGTTTATATAAGAACCAAAATGATAGGAACAATTCCTATTTTTGAATTTTATGTATATAAAATTGTGATGTATGAATTCAACATTATGATTAGCAATTTATGCTAGTTTACAAAAATGTTTTCCTTATATTAAATTTCCATAGGCATTTGTCAATAATTTGCAATAATTCAAAGTTCACTTCACCATTTTAAAAATTAGTACAGAAATGTTCATAAAAATAATTTCGGTAAATAATATGATACAATTTCAAAGAAAGAATTCTAAATCTGTTGTAATAACCGTAAAGTACCCGCCATTTTTTACAACTATGGTGGAGGGCCGCAATGGTCTTGTGGTAAGGTCTCTGCCTCTGAACCGGAGGGTTTCAGGTTCGTGACCATATTTAACCGAAGAGCCTTTGTGTAAGCGCGTCTGGTACACGTTAAAATCGTCCGAGCCAAACGTCCTCCCGCTGGTGTGGAGAGGTGAGTGCCAGCTCAGGTGCAGTCCTCGCCATCTGACTGCGATTCAAAATTACAAGCCATAAATAGCCCTAGTCTCAAAATAGCCCTAATGTTACTAAACTAAACTAAAAAAACAGCTATAGTGACCACTGTTTATTACTATCATCATCATTATTATGAACCGTCGAATTTAAATATTTTCTGAAACGCAGTACTTATTCAAATATTTATTTCTATTCGAAGTCAACAATGAATTGGCTATGCAGGATTGTTTAATGTCAGTGCAATCGTAAAGAATGAAAACAGCCATTTTACGAAAAAAGTTTTTTCACAACCATAAATCAAGAATGATTTTGATTTATAAGCCGAGAAAAAGATGAGCGTTTTACACAAAGACACTAATAAAATAAAAGAAATAAGCAAAAAATATTTATGGAATTCGGATTAAAAGGGTAAATATGGGACGATCACAATTAATAAATGCATTCAATCTTTTAAAAACACCAAAAAATAAAATTCCATCATTAATGAGCATTTGACATTCCTTAGCTTCGATAGTCGCTTTAATTTTGAGATATCCCGCAATGTAATGGCAAATATGGACAGAATTTCTTAGTGTAATTAATTCATTGTTCAAATACAATGCAATGATTTCTTTCTCAAGAAGATAATAACAGATTGTGACAAATTAATTGACTACAATAGCATTCAACAAAAATGATCACTGGGTTATTCGAGTGCAATAACATTAGTAATCCTAGAATTAAATTTTTGATTGTCAGAAATAACGTTGCTGTTAGGATTGGAAAGATATTGCATATTACCAGCTGCTCATCCCTAACCAAACAAATAATTCTGTTAGATATAATAACTAAATGGAGAATTTGAATAATTTATAAACTCTCCGACTGTTTATCTCGCGATTTATGAAAATTTTGCTAGATAAATATAGCAAAAGTTACTTATTTCATTATATCCCGGAGCATGAATTTGTTACTCTGGCCCAATGTTTAAAATTTACTAATACATTCTATGTAATATTTAGATATTTAATCAAGTTTGTTTTAACTGATGAAGTTAGTTGTCTTCAAAACTTTACACTTAGGGAGTAAAATTTGCGATTGAATTTTTAAAAAAAAGCTAGAAAATTTTAAAGCAATTATCTAAAAAAAATTGAACAATCAGAAGTTTATCCAAAAGTGCAAAGATTTGGCTGCTTGCACTGCTAAATTAATTATCTTTAGTTATGAAAAACTTTCCATTGCTAAAGATAATGCACAATTACATAATTCTTCAGCCACCCGGAAGAAGTTATTCGAATTTAGTTAAGGTGTCTTATTCTATATTCTATATAAACCAGAATTCCCCCTCGTACAAATATTTGTTTCATTCTTAGATTATATTACCAAAAGAAAAACAAATAACATTTTTCTGGAGGAATGCAAGCAGCACTCTTAGCAGAATTTAGAGATAAGTCAGTGACATACTATAGAACATTTTCCAAATTATTATATTGATTACATATTATTTTTTCTACATGAACATTTTCCAAAAATTATTGATTACTTTTACTGAAATATTGATCATATGATTGCATAGCTAGACAAAATAATTTTTTTCTACTTTCTCTAAAAATTACTAAATTTTTTCGAACGTATTGATGTTTTGCATTATTATTACAAACTGGTTTAAATAATAAATAATAATCATCAGAAGCAAAAACTGGTTTTTAAATGATTATATGTTTTCCATATTTAATTAATTTTAATAGTATAACCTTGTTTAACGTATAAAAAATGATCAGATGTTCAAAAGAAGAAAACTTTATATTTCAAAAGCATCAACGAATATAACTAGCTTATATTTCGCACACATATACATAAATAATATCGAAAATTATTTTAAAATCGCCAATCGTGTTTACAAAAAATGAAATTATAACCAATAATAATAAAAAAATTAATCATCCCCAATGGTGTAAACATTTTCCTAAACTACATGATCGATGCTGTAGCAATAAATGATTATCCGACGATTCGCGTTAAATAAGTAAAAATAAATAAATAAATAAAATGTACACATTTTACAATTGCTTTTTTGATAATTAATAATAATTTCAGTTTCTGTGAAGGAGATAAAGCGAATATTAATTTATAATAAACATTTACAGCGTTTTGATAAAACTGTTTGTGAAAAATCAAATACATAAAACACGTCCCAGGTAGCATCACAATATTACATAATATTTCAAAAATGCTGAACAATATTATGAATACCGAAGTGTACCGAATACCGTATCAACAATATTATACAATATAAAATGATTTTATGCACCCCGAAATTTATTAAAGTATTATAAATGTCAGATTGCAATAACATGTTAGTTTTTGCTTAATAATTCAATTTATTTGGGATTTTAAATCAAAAGTTCCACTGCAACAGTTTTGCCATTTAGAAGCCAAATGCTCTATTTTGCAAATACAATATTTAACAATGTTAAAGAATATTGAAAATAGTACTTCGCAAAATCTACATAAAACAACATTAATCAACATTGTAATGAAAATATTTTTTAATTCATCATTTAGCATTCTGATACAACATATTATGTATATTTTAATATGTTTTGAAAATATTGAAAAATTGGACATTTTGGATACATATGCGCATATCATGGATTTCATTTCTTTTTGCGCCAGTTTCAAAACGTATTATTTTTTTTTTAATAAAGCATCTTATACTGCCCTTTACTTGTGTGTGTGTGTATATTATAATGATATTTTAAACTAATTTTAATTTAATTAATTTCCAAGGTTTTATCTTAATTTAGCCAGCCCGTAGTAACTCCATTCTAAAATATTATCTTATTTCCTGATCCAATTCCACTTTCTGTACTTAATTAATTCAAGAGAAGCTTTATAAAATTGCTGAATCAGCTAACCGCCGACACATTCACACGCTCCGTGTGAAGAGCTAGAAAAATGACCAATACGCATATTCTTTTTAAAAGATTCCTGTGCTTCCCTTACTTGTGATTGACATACGTTAAAAATCCCTATCAAAATCTTAATAATATATTAGCACTGTAAAAAAAATATATTCCCTATCAATATATCATGTTATATTAGAAGAGGGATAATTTATTTCTTACTCTCTTTTGTGCCGCACTGTGGCGGACGTGCCCTGACCGTGCCTTCTTGTAAATAAATTGTGCCTTCTCCCGCGAGAAAATAAATCGAATTTAAAAATGCCACGTCTCTTCACTGCTTGTCTCACATGAATTGTGTTTAACATAAAATAATGCTTACACACACACACATATATATACAGAGAGAGAAACATTTCCCTTCAGTGACATTATTATGAAATTTGGATAATGATTTCTTTAACACATGTAGATTTAGCAAAGGGAATATTAGATATCTTTAAAAGAATAATATAAGCATTAAAGAATTTTATCCATTCATTCGAAGTGTTTAAAAACGCTGAAGTCATCAGCTTTCAAGGAAGCGTATATGAATAATTAACGTGGAATTGGATCAGGAAATAAGATAGCATTTTAGAAAAAATATGAGCTAAATTAGAAAAAAGATTTGAAATTTAATTATATATATATATATATATATATATACACACACACACAAGTAGTAAGAATTTTAATGACATTACCATATATAATATGACTTACAAAATGAGATTCTTCACTTACAGAACATATATTTCGTACTTCTTATATATTTTAAATTCTTAGTGGGATTACAATTCAACTCAAGACAAAATTTCTTGCTAAATGTGAGATGAATGCTCCATATATCAAAAGAAAAAGCAATTACATAAGAACCTCATATATTTTATCTTATACGGACATTTAATAAAGTAAAAGTAATTCATTTTCAAAATTTTTTGCGTCACTTCTCAAAATAACATTTTAAAACTAATTAATTATTGAATAACATGCAATGATAGAGAACCTATTCATTCTTCACTGAATTCTAGAGTCTGTTGTTTGCTAAAGTTCCTGAGGTAGCGTCTGTTCTAGTTTAACTTTATTAATTACTTTAAGAAACATTTTTCTAAAATAGTATCAAAGAATATTTCATCAAAAAGATAAAAATAGCAGGAAACGTAAAGTAAAATTAGTTTCGTAAGGAAAATCATGAATGTGGGATTTTTAAATATTTCGTTTAAAAAAGTTGTAGTTATTCATTTCTGTAAAATATTTCTTACTCATTAAAGACTATATTCTTTATGTTTGTAATAAAAGAATAAAAAGATATTTCGCTTTCTAGGTGTATTTGAACTAATTAAATTAATTACATTTAATTAATATGTTTTTCGAATTTCCCATCGAAATCCCACTGAATTAAGAAATAAGTAGGTTTTCAAAATTGGAAAAAAAAAATATCTGACAGATCCACAAAGTATAAAAATAGTATTCACAATTTGGTACAAAAATAAAAGAGTAACGTAAAATTGGTTAATTAATAATTCTTTATTAAGTTATCCTTCATAACACTTCCATAAAAATAACCAAATATTCGCTTGCATTTATTTTTTATTGAAGATGTTACTGATTAACTTATATCATAAGCTTTTGCAATGAATTTTTATTATATTTATATTTTCATTTTTACATTTTTGATTACTATCATATTATTTTAGCTTTGAAGTTTTATTATGAGAATTGTTTATATTTCAGCAAAAGGATGCTGAGAATAATTTCAACAAGATGGAAATAAGTTTTTATATACAGCATATTTTGTGTTCTAAATTCTCTCTGATGCTCAAAAATTACATTAAATCCTTGTACAACTAAACCTTTTTAAAATAACTGATTTCAAAATATAATAAAATGATCATAAATCTTCAGAATACTTAATACATACGGAAATAAATTCATTTCAAAAATAATTTTTGTTATTTTGCAACCTGATAAAAATAATTGCAATATCTTTATGTATTGTTAAACTGCGTCTCTACAATTGAACGTATAAATAATTATTATAAAATAAATATATAAATAATATAAATTAAAAAATAGATGTCTGAAGAGATATTCAGAATAATATTTTAAATATAAATTTCCTTTTTAGGAATTAAGTACACAAATATTTAATGGCAGAATAATATATATATCTTAATATATATAAATTACGTGTCACGTTGTTTGTCCGCGATGGACTCCTAAACTACTTAACCAATTGTAATCAAATTTGCACACGGTGTGCAGTTTGATCTAACTTAAAAGATAGGATAGCCCTTTTTTTGAATTTTTAATTACAATTTTAATTATTAAATAAAAACTAACTTTCCCGCCAAAAAAATCTTGAAATCGCCAAATGAGTACGCCTTCAATTTTTTTCCCCAACGGTCATGAGGCTAGGCTTAAGATTTTTCGGCTGATTATTTGAAACGATTCTATTTATTTTCTTAATGTTTGATGCATTTAAAATGAAACATTGTTAATGAATCGATCTTTCAGATTCATTCTGAAGTACTTTTGAATTATAATAAAACAGAATAAAGGAAATTAAAAATTTCTAATCTGCATAGCGTTACCCCAAGTGGCGTAGAAATTACGCATTTGCGTTCCGTAACTGGCGTTGAAAATTCACGCATGCGCATTGTATTATCATTGTTTACATTTCAACGGAAGCGGACTCGATTTAAATTATTTTTAGGTTCGTTGCATGTTTTTGTAATTAAATTGTATTTAAGTTAGTTATATATTTTTTGTATACGCTTATAGTTTTAAGTACATCGTTTTTTAAGTAGTTTTTTTAACCTGTTTTCAACCGATTATTTTAAACGATTCGTTTTATTTTCTTAATGTTTGATGCATTTAAAATTAAACATTGTTAATGAATCGTTCTGGTCATGATGAATCTGAGAAAATTTTGTTGACAAATTCTTGAGATATTACATAAATTAAGAAAGATATTCTTTAGTGCCCATAAAGTTTAAACGCTCAGTGACTCTATTATCAGTAATCATATTATTAAAAAAATGCTTTGTTTCAGTAAAAAATATTATTATATTAATTGCAGATGAATCATTTACACTTTAATTTGAAGCATAAATTCTACGAGGGTAACAGAAAATGAGAGAGATACATATCACGTTATGACTGAAGGCCTTTATAATATTATGAGTGAATTATATGACTATTAAAATTTGAAGTTTTAAAATATTTTGCTGAAGAATCTATTAAAGTTGGAATTGCATAAAATATTTAATTATTAACATTTTAACGAACATTAAGATTGGTGAACCGGCTGGTCGCCAAAGGCGGCTAGTATATATATATATTTCTAAATGTGTCATAGTTTTATTTTAGTAAGTTATATTTGTAATATATAACGAGAGATTTGCTATTTCTGCTCTCTTTTATTTTTATAATTGTGTGTTAGGCTTATACATTATCAATCATTATATAGATAAACAGAATAATACTTAAAAATTTAATTATTATACATCAAATCACACATATAAAAATACTTGACATTTAGATAAAAATGCAGCTCAAAATAAAAATTAGATTATTTATTGCAATTTTTTTAACTTTAAAGGATAATGTGATTTTTAGCAAATCAAAAAATTTTCTCAAAGAGTAAATACAATTTTAATAAATTCTTCAGCAAAATTTTAATTAATCGAATTATTTTTTTTTCTGATTTCACTGCATTGATACTGAATATAATTCAAACACACATATATATGTATACAAAGTAAATATGTAATATATTATTACATTACAATTTGGAGTAGTTTCTAGTTAATTAAATACTAGCCGCCTTTGCCGACCATCCGGTTCGCCAATCTTAATGTTCATTAAAATTTTAATAATTAAATATTTCATGTAATTCCTACTTTAACAGCTTCTTCATCAAAATATTTTAAAACTTCAAATTTTGATAGTCTATAATTTTCAATCTCTATAATTTTCTGTTAGCTCAAGTAGAATTTATACTTTAAATTAAAGTGGAAATGATTAAACTGCAATAAATATAATAAACATTTTTTAATGAAACAAAGCATTATTTTATAATATGATTACTGAAAACAGAGTCACTGAGCATTTAAATCTTATGGGCACTAAAGAATATCTTTCTTAATTTATGTTATATCTCAAGAATTTGTCAAATAAATTTTCTCAGATTTTTCATGAGCAGATCAATTAATTAATAATGTTTAATATTAAATACATCAAACACTAAGAAAAGAAACAGAATCATTTAAAATAATTGGTCGAAAACAGGTTAAAAAAGTTACTTAAAAACTATGTACTTAAAACTATAAGCATATACAAAAAATATATAACTAACATAAATGCAATTTTATTACAAATGCATACCGCTAATCTAAAAATAATTTAAATCAAGTCCTCATCTGTTGAAAATAGTTGTCAACAATCAGAAGACAATGTGCATGCGTGAATTTTCTACGCCATTTGGGGTAACGCTTCGCAGATTATAAATTTTTAATTTCGTTTATTCTATTTTATTTTAATTCAAAAGTACTTCAGAATGAATCTGAAAGATCGATTAATTAACAATGTTTAATTTTAAATGCATCAAATACTAAGAAAATAAACAGAATCGTTTGAAATAATCGGCCGAAAATATGTAAAGCCTATCCTCGTTAGCGTGGGGAAAAAAAACTGAAGCCTTACTCATTTGGCGGTGGAGAAATGACGATTGTTTTGGCGGGAAAGTTAGAATTTTAATTATTAATGAAAACCTAATTCAAAATTCAAAAAAAAGGACCCCAGGTACACATTCACGACCTCCAAGGCATGTGCCAAATTTGGTAGCCGTAGGACGAACGATCTGGCCTGTAGAGCGCCAACACAAACACACATTGAGCTTTATATAAATATAGATAGATAATGTTTTTCTTCGTTATATCATTAAAATTGTAAAACGGTAAATACAAACTATGTTTAATGTTGTCCGTCATTTCTTCAGCAATAATTCAGATTATTTTACTTCATTAGAATATTTTATATCATTTAGCTATTCATGGAATTTAATAAGTTGAGCTATAAAAACATAAATATAAAAAAAAACATTAAATATAACATATTATTATCGTGATAATATTCAACAGAAATCCAGTTATTATTTTTTACAGCTATAGCGAGCGGCTTGTAAAAAAACAACAACCCTCATAATTGTTTTAGTTAGCATAATATTAATATCAATCCTTTTTAAACTGTAATGAATTCTATTATTATCATACATAATCTCATCTCACTTAAGACTTTTTTTTTAATTTTTGCGATTTTATGAATATGCTAATGTTATGTTATAATGAATAAGATAATAAATTTATGTCCAAAAACATGCAACTGAATTTGAAAATAATTAAAAAATTTAGTGAGACAGAATATATCATATATTAAATAAAATTATATTAATTAGTTTGCTGGACTGTAAAAAAGTTAGAACATATTTTGTTTGAACTGAATAAATATAATACGATTGGAATGGGACGTCATATAATAAAAGAAACTTACATGTAAGCTTGCAGAATACAAATCAAATATGGATTTGAAATTTTAAAGAAAATATTCCATACACACTTTTCAATTCTCATGCGAAATTCTTCTTATATTTCCAAGATTTCCAAAATATTTGGGCATAACTCCAAATCTCCATTCAAAAGTCGTTGTTTCATAAATGGAAATAGAAAAAAAAAATGTACAGAAATATTCTGCTTTCATCGTTATACTTAGGGACAACATTTTGACTGCAAATGGAGCGATAGAAAAAAAGTTTCGGACATGAGATTTTCTGCCTTATTTTCTACTCATGAAATCACTTGCAATATTCCTTTTAGAAAAATATTTTTAAAGATATGGGATAATTTGTTACACATTTAATCATTCATTTACATTCGAAAACTTGGTGATTTTTATCAGTTGTTAAATCCTTTATTAGATTGACATTTAATCAGTGATACGTAAATTTTTATTTTAAACTTTAAGCATTGTAAATTCGTTTATAAATTTATAAACGACAAAAAAGACTTTTAAAAGAACGACTTTTTTTTTCTTAGACAAATAAGTGGTCATCTCTTTAACTATATATATATATATGTGTGTGTGTGTGTGTGTGTGTGTGTGTGTGTGTGTGTGTGTGTGTGTGTGTATTAAAAAGAATATTATATTTAGATGCGCGATAAATCAACATTATGTAGTGAAAATAAGATGATGAGGTTATAGATTTGAAATTTACCTGTACTTTTACTGGATACTATATATTTCAATATTTCTAAAATATACTTTTTTTAGCGACTATCAGTGATAAATAAGCACGCCAGAGATTTTATAAAATGCTAAAATCAGAATTATTACTGAATGAATTGGAATTCTGAAAGGCAATAATTTTAAATATATTGATAGATTTCTAATGAATAACTCATTTTGAAATTTCCAAATAGCATTATCTGTGTGAAAATAAAACGTATCATTTTTATGACTGACAGTAAATTAATCAATCCTTAAAAAGTTGGCATTTTCTTATCACAGATGAGGATCATATCATTTGATATATATGAACATTTAAAAAAATAAAATAAATATGCTGACCTTAAAATTTTCGGTTATAATTTTTAAAGGCAGAAAACTGTAAAGATAAAAATATTTAGGAAATTTTAAAAGCGTAACTTTATAATTTGGGAGTAATAATTTTACATTTGATTAAAAAGAAATTAGCAGTTAAAACTTTATACATGAATTTCGAGTACATGACAATTTTAAAGCTAATTATTGTTTAGTAATGAAAAATACATAGGAACAACAAAAAAAAATATCAGATAATACTTAAACAAAATTTAAAAATCCACATCAATTAATAAAATAAAGTAAAATATTCTTCACTCAAAGGATAATAATATAAAAGCGATTTTTTATGTCGCTTTGTAATATGTAAATATTCGCTCCTGGTCATAATAACATACTTTATTTTCGTTAACGAAATAACTACTTGAAATAATTTTATTAAGCTTGTATTCATTTTATAGGGAAAATGTTTCAAATTAAGGGAAATTGCATTACGAACAAAAGCATATTGTAACCATAATTAAGATACAGCTAAATTGTTTTAGAAAAAATACCGAAATCAATCGTTAAAAGACAACAACATGATTAATATAACATAATTTCTCTTCATCGCTTAATGAATTAGATTTCTATAGGTATCTGTTTGAACAACAACAGATACAGTTCAAAGACAGAACAGAACAGAAAATTAAAAAAGAAACCTTAATCACTAATAAATGTAAGAATCTAATTTGATTTTGTCAGTTGCTGTAAAAATACCTTTCCTTAACTAAAATAAAAGCTATGCTGAAGTAAACACGAATAAGAGAAAATTAATTAAAGCTAATGCAAAATCATTCTACAAATTGGATTATGTAACAACCAAGCAAATATGGTATCATCAACAACTTATATAAAAACAATTTTATTTCATTTTTAATAAAATTATAATTAAAAACACATCTCATCAAATGCAAATAAAATTATGAAAAATGGCTGAAAAAAATTAAATTTATCTGAATAAAGTTAATAAAAATTGGCTTATTATTCAAAAAACACATACGATTTCATTCAGCGTTAAAGTTTTAGAACGAGTCATTCATAAAAAATTTTTTATAGTCAGATAGAAATCTGAAATTCAGAGTTGAAAAGCCAGTATATACAGAACCATTATTATTTTTCTTTCTTTTTATACGTCTATTTTTAATAAATAGAGAGCATATATCCGTGTAATCTAGAGCTGAGAGTAACTGCTACTACGGGGGGAAAAATCACAGGTCGAATGATTTGGTAGAATATTGCAAGTCGCCATTTACAAAATATCTCAATATTTCAAATATCTCCATATCGATATTCTTGTCTTCGATCATTTTGGCGATTAATTCTACTGTAAGGATCAAGTATCTTGAATTGTTAATATCAAGTCGTTTAATCTCTATGTTTAGATACTAGTGATGAAAATTTCAAATGTAACTACTGTGTTATTAAAAAATACCCTACTGCCTTTTATTATTCTGAATAAATGACGCATTTTTCTTTTAATTCAAAGAACATATGTTGATAAAAGGAGTATTTTAATTACATTTTAAGGATTTATTTTTAAATTTTAATAATTAATTCATCTTATGAATATACCATAATTTTATAAATCTTACGCACGTTAAAGCTATGAACAAAATAATATCTAAAATTATATTATTTCTTAAAAGAAGAAATTCTTAGCGAGCTATTCAGCATAAAGCTATATTCTGATTAAATTTATTATAAAACAGTTAAAAAATTATCTTAATGAAACGCTGAAAGAAAATTCGCATTTTATATTATATTAAGAATATTATTTTTGTAATTGAAATTGCAAAAGATTAAGGACACTAGGGTAAAAAATTTTTGATTTAGATGACTGTCCCTGAAAGAGAAATTCGGATTTTATTTCTTACTGTTGCTTTCATTTGCTCACTGTGTTTCGAAATTCTTACAGCTTGTGTTTGCTTACATATAAAGACTACCCTCATATTGATCATTTTTTGGGTTTGAGGTGTCTTACTTTACTGAAAAATAGCCTGTTTTTATGAGTAAACAACATTTTCTTGTACATTCATAAAAATTCTATTGGCTTTATCTAAATGCCAACTACATCCCAACTGAAGTCAAATATACATTTACAACCCTATAAATATTAATATAAAATTTCCATAGATTATCCAAAAATGGATTATTCTAATAAATATTTTGTATAATAATCAATATTTTAAGCTATTCTTAAATAGTTTAAAATATGATTATTATATAAAAACTAAACAATGAATATCTTATACAATAAAACTGCCAGAACTAGACTGTCAAAATATAAAGTGATGTCAAATCATTTTTTTCAAATTTATAAACATGAGAAAGAAATTTGCATTGAAGGAAATAATATCGTCAACACTTATTTTGCAGATTTTGAAAATATTCCCAACTTTGCACTTAAGGATGCCTTATATTATTCAATACATGATATCTGAAAGTGGTAAATATATAGCATACTTCCAAAACTCACAGAATTTCAAAAATTCAGCCGCATACTATATTTTAGGATTTGCATGAATTTGTTGCAATATGTGCTGTTTGTAAAACACTTTTTATGTTTGAAGCGGAAAAGATGCTGAAGGTTTCATTGAAGAATAGATCAATTACAAATAACCACCAAGAAAGACGTATGAAATATTATTGGTAGAGAAAAAAAAATGAGTCACATTCGAGTAACAAAAGTTTGCTCTTTAATAATTTTCCAAATTTAGTGCAGCTCGAAAGATTTTCCGTAGAGTTAGTAACGAGTAAGCGTCAGGTTTTAAAGTTTAAGCGACTTTTGAGCAAATAAAAAGTTGTTTATTGAATTTCTTTCAAAATTCAAATAAACTCAACAAGGAATAAATAGCCTTTATTGCGAAATATATATATTACGATAGAGACTACGAGTACAAAGATGTTCTTGCAATTAAAAAAGCACACAAGAAGCAATTTCTAATTTGCAGCAGTAACTGTGCGAAATGTTCAGAGTGAATACATCTATCTTCCCTCGATTTTACTACTCACTTGAGGTCAACTAAAATTATTGGTTCTCATTTGTAAGCCTCCATTTTTATTACTACTGTTATAGAGTATCGAATATTCTGGAAGGATATCGTATGTTGCCAAAAAATCCAGAAATTTTGACAACTTCTATTCTGTTACCAAATTCGGTACCAATATACCAAATGATCGCTTAGACCGGGACAGGATTCATTCAGCATTCGTTACAGATAACTCTTTTCATTGCCATAAAACAAACTACATAGGAAGGCAGCATTATAAATTTCTTACATTTTTTAAACAATACATTAGAAGCAAAGGACGATAGATAAATCCAATCCGATCCGTAAACCAAATCCAAACTTAATATTTTTTTAATGTGTGCAGATTTTAATATGAATTATGAATTTTCAAGTTTATACTTCATTTTCAATTTAGTTGTGTCTCTAGCACTGACAAAACTATGCAGGAAATTTCAAAGTGAGATAAATGAAGTTAATAAAAAAACATAAACGAAATTGAGGAGATCAATCAAAAAATGTTTGTAGAATCTTATTAAGCCGTATGGCAAATAAATTTGCATATTTAGTTCTCCTAAATATTCTCAACTAGAGATATTTCTGGAATAAAGAGTGGTGGGAGACAAAGTTCATCACTTAATAAAATTACGAAACTTGGCAACAGTTTGGGGGAAGCAGTTTCCAAATTTAGATACATTTCTCCGTCTTCATGAATGTCATAAGTTCACTTCCATGAAATAAATTTAACTCAATTTGCATTTGTTAATGCATGTTACTTGATAAAATGTATTTCTGAGCTTTGGGAAATAGATTCGTGCTTAGGAAAATATATTCATTCAGAAGTAGTTTCACGTTTTTAGAAATATTTGATATACAATTTAATGAAAACAAATGTTTTGGAATAAAAATTCCTGGTAACAGCTAATTATTTGAAACTAGCAACATCGTTCGCGACTTTTAAATTTGTTAGGATCTTTTGAAATGTCGCATGCCAGCATACATACGTCATCATGCTTTCCAAAATGAAATACGCCTACATCATAATTCAAAAACTTTCTGGAATATGTGGTATTAAAATTTCAAAATTCGGAATGATCAACATTATTAACCGGAAATGGAAAAATCGTTAAAATACTTCTAAAGAAAATGGTTCTAAATAAATAATAAAAAAAGTAGTATTGTCTCAATTATTTGCTTTAGGTGACACCCCTAATAACCAGCAGGCATACATTGGCCCAAAAATTAATTGTAAATACTTTAAATATAACTTTATTAACATCAAAAATTAACTTAAGAACAGAAGCTTAAAAAGTTAAAAAACATAATCATCGCCACATTTCTAATGTATTGTGATTTGTGATGACGTCTGGGTTTATCTAAATGACTGCAACAAAAATAGAAACTTTTATTTCTCTAAACTAGAAAAAGAAGAGAAATAAATGCGCAAACTTAGTTCCAAAAATGAAAAGAAATTTATTTAATAAAAGTTATTATTTTAAAAGAAAATGAATTTATTATTTTAAATTAAAAATAAGCAGAATGGGGTAAATGTTAAATTCAAATTATCATACGCTGAAGAAATAGTGTTATATCCGACATTTACAGAGGAAATTCCTTTTCTTTATCCAAGTGAGCTTCAAAAGATGAAACTCATCAACAATTCTACGAAAAGTACCATTGAAATCCTTGAAAAAATAAAAACTGATACATTTAATGCTAGTATACATTTTCAAAACATTCATGTAAAGTGACTTGATATTACTGTGTCTTTGATCTGTTGAAAAGAGATTTTTCTAACCACAAATTTACTACAACTGATGGATTCTGGATATTAGTAGAGGATGAATGTGAAATAAAACCACTGGAAATTTTATGAAAAGTATTTTCATTATGAAAACAATATGCAACATTATATTATAGGATAAGGACTATCTGAAAAATCATTAACAGATATTCTTTATATTTTAAAAATTAATTGAATGGTCTCGAAATCGTTCTAAATAATATAAGTATCCTTTGTATATTCAATATTGTGCTAAAATGATGAGATACCTTCAATTAATTAAAAAATAGGCAATATATTAATAGAATATCAATAAAGCAAATATATTATTTACAAAATTACAATAAGGTTTATCTTTTTCCATTTGATATTCTAGAAATCACAAACACAGCTGTCTATAACTGTAAAATTAAACTAATTTATCCTAATTTTTGTACAGAAAGTATAATTTATCATACCTTATAATGTAAAAAAATATTTATAATAATATTTTATAAGTGTTTACAACATTATCAAATCATTTTAGACTTCTTTCAGAAAACCATTATCAGTCTATTTCCTAAATACTAAGTTTCTGATTCTACAATGAGTATAATCTAAATATTATTAGTATTTGATCCTACAAATGAATTATGAGACTTTTGTTGAATCTAATGTGGCTTATCATTATAAATGACATCGGTTATTTTATTTATATGAAGTACATATAATAAGAAATTATTAAATGAGATTAATTTTAATATTCAATAAAGCAATTCCCTGTTCTTAATTTTTATTTTATATGATTTTAAAAACATCTTAGGCTTTTTATATACTTATAAAAATATTCACTATAATTTAAGAATTACTTTATTCTTATGGACACTGTACAAAGATGAATAGTTGGGCGGCCAAGATATTCTCTGAAAATTCAAGAGCAGAACAGTTCATCAAAATTTATAAAACACTTAAGATTTCAATCTATTACAACATTCAGTCAGCTCAGCCTTTTGAGAACACCTTAAACTCTGCTAATTTCTAATGAAACTTTTGAAAAAAACAACAACACTAGAAATGGTTTCCCTAAAACTTCTCTGAAAATTCAAGAGCAGAACAGTTCATCAAAATTTACAAAACACTGGAAATTTCAATCAATTACAACATTCAGTCAGATTCAGTCAGCTCAGCTTTTTGAGAACACCTTAAACTCTGCTGATATCTAATGAAACTTTTGAAAAAAAAACAACACTAGATATGGTTTCCCTAAAACTTCTCTGAAAATTCAAGAGCAGAACAGTTCATCAAAATTTACAAAACACTGTAAATTTCAATCAATTACAACATTCAGTCAGATTCAGTCAGCTCAGCTTTTTGAGAACAGTAAAACTCTGCTAATATCTAATGAAACTTTTGAAAAAAAATCACTGAAAATAGTTTCCCTAAAACGTCTCTGAAAATTCAGGAGCAGAATAGTTCATCAAAATTTACAAAACACTGGAAATTTCAATCCATTACAACATTCAGTCAAATTCAGTCAGCTCAGCTTTTTGAAAACACTAAAAATATGCTAATATCTAATGAAACTTAAAAAAAAATACTAGAAATGGTTTCCCTATATCATTCTCGCATATTCTCTAATAAATATACTTGAGCTTGATTAACCGAATTCCTTTGGCGAAAAATATTTGAAAAAGAGTCAATTAAATACCATCTTTTGCGATTTCTTTGGGTGATTAATCAATAGAAAGCGATTTATTAAAAATTACCAAAAAAAACCGGATGAACAATTCGTATACTTTTTTTTACAGATCTATTAAAATCTAAGGTTTACTCAGAATTATAATTGTCGACAGAAAATCACATGCCAAATTTCATATATTTAAACCATTGTGCTTTTGAGTTACCGCATTTATATGATTGCGAAATTACAGAAATACAGATCAATAACTTGGTTTTATTTCAAGTTTAATGTGTATCCATACTTTAAATGTTAAATCCATATATTAAATTTGTCCGTTTTGTAGTTATGGTGTTAATTTATATTCTAACAAACTTTTTCTGAATGGGCATTGCTCGAAATTTGATATATATTTAGAAATTTAGAGTACTGATCATTTACCAAATTTCATACATCTAGCACAACGCTATTTTCAGTTATCATGTTCACAAACAAATGAACAAATAGACATAATTTAAAAAAAATATTTTTTTTCAAACTCGAAAAAGTCTGAAACGCGGAGATTCTTTAAAAGATTATTTCGAATTTGAATTTCTTGACGATTATATTACGTTCTCTTTGTATAATTCTTTTACAAAAAAGTAAAAATTAATGATTTAGTTTCCAGATAATGAATTATAAAATTTCTGCTTAAGAAGGGAGAAGATAACTCTCTTGCAGACAGAATATTTTATCCCGTGAATCGAACCGTATTTCTAATGAGTCGTGCATTTGTAGGGTAGAAAAGCATTCTTTCTAAATTATCTACAAGAAAAAAACATCTGCATCAACGGGCAGGTTTCTTATTTCAAAAAATAAATGATCATGTAATTTTTTGTACTGAATAATTATTTGTTCATTTTTCAAGCGTTGACGCTATAAATTTTTAGATTAATGAAGTAATATTTCATTTAAAAAATTATTTCAAAAACATTGTTTAAATTTTACAAGAAATATATTTTGCCTCACTGAGAACCATATTACTGGTTTTCTGACAGATTAATTATTCGTATGGATAAAGATATTACTTCCTTCTTATACATAAAGTATATTTAATGGATATTATTTTATGTACATTCTTGGCAGATAACCGACTGAGCCTTTCAAGGACATTACAAATTACCTTTATTCGCTTAAAAATTTTCAGAATTCTTATTCAGAAGGCATAAGTTAATAAATTAATACATAATGAAAAGCTTCACTTCACTGTAATTTAATTAATTCTTGCTGTCTTGGCATATGTGATATTATTGGCAGGGAGATTTCCCGAGTCTCCATGATCTTACGCATTTTTAATCAGAAATAAAAGATTAATATCGATTGGTAAAGTGAATGAAACATTCCAATATCTTTTCTATTTTCTCGATTCTCTCTTTTAATTAAAATAATAAAGATAACAATCAACCATTGATGATGAGAAAATTATATTTTGTGCGGGTATAAGTATTTATTAAAAATTATTTTCTTAACATTAGATTTATCAAGGGGTTATTTTGATTACTCTGAGAAAACTTATCGTTAGTTTTCTTCAAGAAAATTATTGCTGCATTTTATGAGAATATTTTAATTAAATTTTACTTACATTTATAAGACATATAATCGCAAATCTTATCTTTCTCTTTTTTTAGTTTCTGAGGAATGTATATAGTATACCTACTTTTACCTAAAGGACCATTTTGACCATTCGAATAAATATTGGTGAATATACATACATGTATTTGAATATACATACATGTATATTCAAATATGTAACGGCTTGATAGGGATGTACATAGATATAGGTATAAATATAGAAATATGTATATGTTAGTAAAATGTGTGTATATAAGAAGCAAGAAGACGGAGCCGAAAGTCAATCAAATAGTAGCTATTATGGATTGTTAGTAAGAAGACATGTGAGTCAATGTTTTGGTAGAAGATGATGGTAGAAGAATTGATGATCTTGAAAACTTAAATAAGAAAATAAACACTTTTTTTAGTAAATAAACACATAGGAACTGCCTTTTCATCACACCACACTTCAACAAATATATTGAAAATATAAAAGTTTCTTCTACTTCTACTTCATAATAGATAGCTCAATTTATACTTTTTCTAATTAAATACTGAAAGGGGTTAAAATTACCCCTTTGGTAAAAATAAGTATATGCCAGATCAGGGTAAACCTAGTATTAAACTAATTTCCGTAATAAGGATAGTTATTTTTGTTGGTAAGGGAACATATTTTATACTTTAAGAAGTTATATGTGAATGTTATTAAAAAGTATAAATTATAATGTTGCAGTTCTTGAATCTACTATCATATTATTTGTGCATTAAATTCCATAAAAAATCAAGTTGAATGATGAAAATATATGAAGGCGGTAACATCTTATGAATTTCTGCCAATGTTTTCTAGATGCATAGGAGTAACGCACCAAAAGTAAATGAAGTTATTTCTCTCACAAAAACCAAACTATCTTTGTTTTTAAAAGAAAAAAAAAATGAATAACGTTTCTAGATGCTTCAAACATTAAATTTTAATGAGGCATATCAATATCAAAAGGAATTTCAATGATTCAAAATACTTTCTTTTGAAAGACGAGGAATGTGGAAGAAAGTTTCTCTGAAGATTGAAAGGAAAAGAAAGTTTTTACTTGCAAAAGTTACAGAAAATTCTTGACTTCTAATGAGCGACTAACAAAGCATATTCTATACCGCAGGCTTTTTTAAAAGATCCCTTATATTTGATGTTTTCCATATAGTTTGTGTTTAATATCTCCCAAATAAAGTGCAGTAACTTTGACAACATTGTACATATTAGTAAAAAATGCAGCTTTTTCTCTTTAAGGAATATATAACAATTCGATATTCAAAGGTATATTAAATGTTATTTTCAATTTTCCACAGATAATACACAGAAAAATAACTGCTTATAGATGTAAAAATTTGGAGGGATTGTTTTCAACTAAAATTAATATTCCATCGCTAAATACCACTATTAACGAGCTAAAATCTGGATTAATGTATTGTTTCATAAAAATAAACTGCAAAAATGTATTTAATTTGTTAAATGGTAATCAGAATTAATAGTGAATTTCTTATTTAATGATTGATAAATTATTACACGCATATTAAAAAGTAGCAGCTTTAATTTAGTGATTTTGGTAGTATTTTAATAGAGAAATAAATAAAACTTTGTAATTACTATAAAATTAAAATATTATTAAGTAAAATTTAAAAACACAAAAAAAGTAATTAATTTTTTTTCAGCCCGATGATTACAAATTTGAGAATATGTCAGAGCTAAAATATTGCATACTATATATCATAGTGATAGTGAAATTATTTTTCTACAATAGTGACCTAAAATACATATATATAATTGATAAATAATAAAGAAAATAGAAATAAATATTCTATCTAAGATCATTTTTATATTGTAGTAATCCGAGAATTAATTTATCTGTATTTACTTCATTTAAAAGATTAAAAAAAATATTCGCTAACCAGAGTGCTCTTCAAGCTCAGACATATTTAAAATACTTCTCATTTAATTCAAGTAGCATTTTGAAGGATGTCTGGCAAAAATTAATTAGAAAAAAAAGCAGTTAATAACTTATTGATGGCGGCTTACTGAAGCATTCATTTTGGGAATGCGGATAAAAAATGTAACATCAATCCTGAAACTCAAAAGCTAAATTTTTTAATGTTCCTAAATTAATGCTCTAAAATGTTTTCGTATTCATAGTTTTATAACTGCTCTAAAAACTACATATTTAATGTCTCAGACAAATATAATTTTTACATAAAAAAATACTGCAATTTTCATCCATGTAAATTATTCTCAGAAAAAAAAATATGATCATATGCTTGCACCTTCTGTTTAAAAGAATGCGAAAGCTGTACTAATTATTTTACATTTTGAGAAGTACATTCATTTTAATTTCTTAGAATTAACCTAAAAAGAAAATATTTTTTTTTCTAGTTGTAGTGTTTAAAGATTATTTTTATTCTTATTTGTATTTACTAAAATATTCGCTTACTTTTATTAGATTCTAAAAAAAATTAGTTTGCTATGAAATAGAGTTTTATCGCATATTTAAACTTATTACTTGAGACAGGAAATGCAAATTAAGAATCTCTTAGAATGAAGTAGATTACATTTATATAAAAATTCATGTAGAAAATATTTATGAAATATACTTAAATATATGCTTGCCTGTTTTATATATGTACATATTTCTTATAATAAAATATATGACACTTTTTATAATACGTGCGAGTGTTTTTGTGAATAAAAGAATGTCAGAAATATTACACATATAGTGTATGTAAACACGGTTTATATTTTATAGATAAGTATATAGAAAAAAGTTGAAGACAATAAACTTAACTTTTAGTATATGCAAATTTGATAGATGAAAGCATAAAACATAATTCTCTTAAACATAAATATAAGAAAAATATTTTATTCCCTGACATATTTACACTATTGGGACCGCATAAAAATTAAATTTTTCGAACAATTTACTATCCCACTCTACGAAAGTGAAAGTTTTTACATGCGTTTGATTAACTTCTTTAGTAAAATTTTGCAAATGTATGCATACGTTTAATTGAAATACTTAAGAAAATTAACACTTCTTCTATTCTTTAGGGATTCACTAGATAAATGGAACATTTTTTCCACAGTTGATGATTGAAGCTATTTCAGAAATGGAACAATGGAATAATTTGGAAACGAATGGAACCAGAAAAGAAAATGAAAAAAAAAAAAATGTTGGCAACCAATGTAAATATTTAGAGTTTTTAGACTTTTCGAAATACAAAGAAAGAACACAATTCTGTACTACATTTCTGATTTATTTGATGATCCAAATAATTATAAATATATTTGGAAATCATTTCATGCTTGTTTAAAAGAATACAATTTATTTTATTGTAATTTAATAAAGACTACTGACAAAAATAATCATAAATATACTTACTTTAATAAAAATTAATCTATGATAATATAACTACCATATACAATACATACCAGTATTTGAAATTAAAAAGCATTTTCATCTTCGTATATTTAAATACACTATTCTAATACAATTTTTAAGCTCTGTTTTCGTCAGGGAAAAGATTCATTTTAAAATAAAAATAAAACTGTAATTGAATTAAGGACTTGAAAAAAAAATTCATTTCTTTAAAACATGCCTCTCTTTGAAAACTCACCCTCGTGTATGATTTGAATATCAATAAGAATATATTTTCATCTTCGAAACCATCAATTATAGTTCATTAAGTAAATGTAAAAAAATCTGTTTACTGAACAACTATTGCATAAAATACGCCAAAAGAGAGAAATTTAATGCAATGATTACGCCAAGGGCATTAATGATGAACCATTAAAAGGTCACAGATAAGACTGCTCCATTAACATTAGAGCAGAAGCTAATGGATTTCTGCCAAAGGTTTTTCTATTTGTAACAGAATGAAACTCAATGACCCGTAGAACGCGTTTTTCAGAAACTGTTACAATGATATAGAATTTAAAGCTGAATAATGGCATCTTCATGAAATGAGAAGAAAATAATTGGTTTCAAAGAAAATGAAATAATTGTGATTTTTTTTTTTTTTTTTTTTTTTGGAAACGAAGTAAAAGCTGGGAAAGGCAAGTTTGCATATTGCTTTTTTTATCGCAAATTGCCTTTGAAAACATTACGAATTTTAAATATTTATCACAATAAATTTATTTTCATTTAATTTTTAATACATCGAATTTCTTGAAAATTGTGGTACATTTAATTAATCGTAATACTTCACATTATGGAAACTATACACTTACTTTACCCTCATTTTAATAAAGTACTTAAAGAATTAAGCAAACATAAAATAAATTATTTGGAAAAATTGCAAAATGTTATTCACTAAAGTTTCATCATAATACATTTAATAGGGGATGTTGCATTCGATTAGTAAATTTATAAAAGTAGCAAGATTTCCAATGAAATTATTGCTTTATTTAAAAACTAGCCTCAGATGACAATCAGTTAGTTCATCGGAGAGATTGGTTTAATTTCAATTAAATCTCATCAACATAGTTTCTCATCAATTATGATTGATAGCTTGATGATCATGATATCCTCAATAAAGTGTTTTTTAGTATTGACTTGAGTAGTACATTAAAACTATATTATTTTAATAGAAATCACACTCATCATTTTTATGAACTGGATATTCAACTGAATTGAAATATTCAAATGGAGTAAATTCCATGATGTCATACTCATTTCCTAAAGCATTAAGAAATGCTGAAAGAATAAATGGCTTATATTTTAAAAAATAAAAAAGTAGATATTTTTTATTTAACTATTTTGGAAACTTCTAATTATAAGGAATTATAAAAAAGTCATACCCAAGATTTGCAGAATATATTTTTATAGTTTTACAGAAAATATTTAATCATAAAACTAAACACGGTCTTTCATAAAGCAGATGACGGGTGAACACAAAATTTACTGTAATTTCTCGTTATTATTATTTATAAATATCTCACTCATCAAAAAGATGTTGAGCCTAAGGTCGCATCATTTTAGATTACATAACAGCACATCAGCCAACAAGAGAATTGATTTGGGAGAGAGTCGATAATTCATTCAATTCTCCATGATACGTGACTCAACAATGACAGAATTATTGATAATTATCACTTTAGGTTAAAGCCATTACTTTTTATCAGAAAAATAAATTTTATTCCACAGTATTTCCGCATTTTATGACTTGGATGAAAAATATTTACTAATGAAAACAATATTTAAAGCAATTAAGAGGAGAATATGTTTAGGCATATAGGGTAAGGCTAATATATACCTAGATAACGACGTATCACATAGGAGATACTCTAATTTAATTTACTAAAGAATTTGAATAGTAACACTTGATAAAAATGACAGAGCAGTTGTTTCAGTGTTAAATATTATTATTTTGAGTAAAAAATATGTTTACTTTTCACTGAAAGAATAATATACATGATCATTTACAATTAAATCCCATTATTTGCATTATTGCAAGATAGACATTTACATTTTTGGTGGTGAGGTAAAACAAGATTTCAACATTAAATCCATGCAATGGGTCATCTTCTTTTATTTGCTAATCTTTATGACACACGTTTTTATTTATTATATATAAAATGTTCAATGTTTGGAAAGAAAATACAACCTAATGTTTTACATTTATAAATTATAATTTCCTAATAAAATCTGTATAATATTTGTTTAAATGAAGGCATAATAAGTCCTCGTATGTTTATGATTCAAATAAAACAAGAACACAGATTTCAATACTAATTTTTCTAGTTGATATTTTCTTTACTTTTAATCTCAAACAAAAAATAATGAAAGAATTATTAGGTTGTAGACAGAATATTCGTCCTAATATGAAATTTTGAAGTTTTAGCTCACTTTCCTTTATTTTTTAAATTTTGTACTATTCGGAAGTGCATATTAATTTTAGAATTATTTCAAATTTATTTCTAAATATATGAAACAATTTTATAAGCATTTTTCCTTTCTGTTAAGATAATCAACATCAAAATGATAAAAAGATTATTTTCATGCTTTGTAATAGTTATATTTAATACATACATAGAATATATGCTTTAAATATCAATATTATTAAATATGCAAAATAGAAAACGTTTGAGTATTATTCCGACCTTTGTTTGAAAATATAAACCTAAATTTGTCATGAAAAATCTTATTTGTATCCTACGCGTTGAAAGTGACATCTTAATGCAGTATTAGGGAATTTCATAATCATATATATCTTCAAGATTATCAATTAAAATTATATACTATTTGCAGAAAGTATTTCTACTTAGCATTCGTTGATTTATTCACAGTGTATAAAATAATCTTACTTAGAGTCATAATCTTATTTCTGTGTCTTTATTGCACAAGCTTATTATTTAGGCAACATTCTGAAAATATGGCAGAGCCACTAAATTCGAATACCGTAAAATGCATTTTTCCATTCCATTTCTTAAAAAGAGGGAAGAAGAGAATTTTTAAGGAAAAGGGACCTGTAAAGATAAAGCTCATTTAAGAAAAGTGATTTAGTAAGGTTTTAAGAAGTGCATCGCTTCCAGAAGGATTAAATTGTTCTCTATTTTCCGAAAATTTATTATCCGGAATGTTGATAGGATGGAAGCGGAAATCACAAATTGAAACCTAATAAAAAATAAAATATACTTTCTTAGTTCGTTGCACAAAATGCAGAAACGTTTTGCTACTGTATCAAAGATTAACTACAAAAGGAAATTTCGGCTTAATCTATGTGTCTAAAATGGCAATAGCATGTGTTTTGTACTATGTTTGGAATTATTTCTTTTCAGATATTTCTACAAACTATAAATTATTTAAGTTTTACACTAAAACATACAATATTAAACCTGAATGAGAAAGAAGATTTAAGCTCTGTAATAGTTTTTTTCCAATTTTTAAACAACGACTGGCTACGTTTTTCGATTCGGTGTAACCAGGGAGGCTACAGTTTTAATGCTTTTAAAATGTTAAGGTGAATATGGATTCTATTAAGCTATTTTTTAAATCATTTTTTTTATAATTGTAAAATTTTGAATCTATGAGAACATAATATGTGAAAAATCTTTAAAAAAACTTTTGAAAAAATCATATATTTATGATGGCTTGTTAGAAAAAAAAATCCATTGATTCTAACTTTAGTTCTTTTATACTTTAAAATTTTTATCATTTAAATACACATTTATAGATATAATTTTTTTTTCTGGAATTTGTTTTGGGATTCCTATGAAATTTTAATTAATTTTGTATTTTTCAGAGCATAAACTGCATTTTAAATATCAACTATTTGAACCAAAAATGTTTACACTATATTTTTAATGTATAATGGTAATTTACATTAGCAATTTAATATAATTTCTTAAAAATTCTGATACATAGGACATTTAATATGCATTCAGTCTGAAAATTCTTCATTGATAAAAAAAAATATTAATAATAGATATTCTTCTATAAATCAATAGCTATTCATTTTGATGCGATTTTAATGATGCATAAACATATATTTTGAAGATGAAATTTTTAAATAGAAATTTCATAATGTCATTCTTTGCTGGAAATTCTAAAACTAAAAAAATGAAGAAATATCTTGAAAAACTAAACACTAAATGCTCTAAAACAGTTTTAAAAAATCTAGATTTCATGACAGTAAAAAGTAATTTGTACTAAATCTGAGGTTGCGTTACGGATGCAATGTTCGAATGGAATAGATACTGTTTGTTTCTTTTTACATAAAATGTTGAGAAAAATGAAAATTTCTAAAATGGCAAAATTATCATCGCTATGGGAATAAAGTATCCATAGATACTTCATTTAAAGTTTTATTTATTACATTACATTGAAATTAGAACCAATCCTATTTGCATAAAATGTACATTAATACAATTGTTATATTTACTTGATTTTATGTGTTATCCCTAGCAACAAACATGTCTTAAAACATAATCAAGGGGTGAATTCTTTTATAAATATAAGGACACGAGAAGTTATTGCATAAAATTTATTAATTAATTTATCTTTAGTAAACAAGTTCTTGTTTATCTTTATATATTATGCATAATTGCCGATAAATTAATCTTTGAAATTTGATATATAATTCATACACTTCTAATATAGATTTGATTGATGTCAGGCTTAAATGCATGTTTAAAATTTTTGATCAGAAGAATATCGATGAGCGGAGATTAATGCATACTCTGATATAAAATTAATAAAGGATATATTCTAGTTTTTATATTTGGAGCAGAAAATCGGTATTTCTTATTTTCCTGTTAATCACAATATACGAATCATTTCACTTTTGACTCATAATACTGTTTGAAGCTCGTTTTGAAAGAAATTCTTCTGGTTTTTATTCTACTGCGTATTTTACTTGAGCTTTTATAATGAGCGATTTCTTCTCAGATATTTATCTTATGGGTAATAGATTGAACTATTTCTTATTTATATACATGCTTCAAAATTTTATTTCCAAATACCAGCAAATGTTGAAGAAATGCATGTAAATTTAAAGAAGTGCTAACTTTACTATATTCTGTGGGATGTTTTAATGAACATAGCTATAATTGAGTTTGGCGGTTGTTAAAAGAAAAATTCTTTGCTAATTATAACTGAGGATTTAAAAAAAACTCTTTTTCACTTACAAAAATTTTTAACTAAGGATTTTTACATTAATATTTTTAAATTATTGATATATTTACTGTCATATGACTAAGGTATATTCCATTGAATAAGTAACAATTCACTTATTATATATTTATTAGTCAGTTACAGTAATTTTTGAAATTTATTTAATTTGTTAAAAATTTATTACCTTTATGAGATTTTATTTAAATAATAACTATAAGGATAAGTTAAGAGGAAAAATGGTTGTATAGTATTCAAAAATTAAACTTTTTTGACGATTGTTTCTATTCAACCGCTGGTTGGGATTTTATTAGAAATTAAAGGTTAAAATATCTTACTCTGAATTTTAGAAATATCAAGCAAAGCATCAGATAGAACGCCATTTCATCTTATTTCATTTATGTCAGTCATCAGCAGTTTACTGAATTCGGAAAAAATGTTTAATATTACAAAATTAGAAGATCAAAAATAGTTTCAATTGATCATTTATCGACGTTATAAATACTTACATGTATTTAAATAACGAAAATAATGAAAAAGAGATTTTATAAAAAATTTGTGTTACCAAAATGTCTCTAATTTGCTTAATCATCATTAATATCACTTAACAAATAAAAATAGCCCTACTTTATTAGGTATATAGCTTCAATCAATATAAAAAAAGAAAATTCGTTCAGCACTTACTTTAATTAATTTCTAAGAGTGTACATCTTCAATATTATTGACAGAAAGATAGTTCTAAACTTCGTAATCATGCGAATTCCTTCCGTACAAGTAAATAATTCAAGATGATGGAAAAATCGATCATAGCATCCTGATAATTTAGTTATGTTTGGATAAATCGTTCTGATTTGGCAAATATAAAAGATAACATATAAAATAAAAGCAAGGGGAAAATTTTAAATGAATAAAAATTGAACCTAATTGACATACGCATCTTTTTTTTGATTATGTCAAAATTATCAAAAGTATACTAGCAGGAATGTAGGTCATATTTCACGCTTAATGATAACATGTGAGAAAGTTTTTATCATTTAGATGCTAGATTGAAAGTTTCGAATAAACAAAGATCATTCTTCGTTATAACTAGAATAATTAAATCCTTTTAATTTTGAACGTCAGCACTTTATTGATTTATGGGAAGTATATAAGATTTATAACATTCTTATTTTAATTGGTATATTATTCATATTCAAACAAATATACATCAGCGCTATATCAGATGGAATTTACAAGAAATCTATATACAAGTTTACATAAAACAAATCGTTATCATCTTTAGAAATCACACACAATTCTCTCATCCTTTTCCCTATTTTTTATGATGTTAGGTTTCTGGATTCTAAAATGCACGTAGAAATATACAGCGATTTCTGGTGGTATCTCAACTGTTAACCCATTTTATAAATGTATTTTCATACTATTGTTTGATTATTTTAAGAGTAAAAATTTAATAATAAACTAAATCCGTCCGAGTTAAAATTAATGCATACGAATTAAAAAGATAATGCGAGTAATAGTTTGAGAATATTTAGTGGTATGTGACACTTCAAGTAAAGATTAGATGGACTGAAATTATTTGACTATGCCCCCTTCTATCTCTTCATGAAATTGATGTGCTGGACTAAAATGTTTATTATTTATTTTTATCAATAAAAATGTTAAAATGCTTCGTGCGTATTTGCAAAAAATGGTTGCATCTGTTTTAAGTGTATGGCTTATGTCAATTGCATTTGAACTTGGTATATGTATTAAAAACTCTCATGGCTTTGAAAAAAAAAAAAAACGGGAAAAATTACACCCTTCACTTTCTCACAATCCTAACTTGCAAGCTAAGTGAAAAGATTCGGAAAATATTGAGCACTCTGTTGTATGAAAGTTCTGTCATGTGCAAAGGCAAATATGCATGCAGGAAAAGAAACAAACAATATTTTTAGTTTCATTAATTATAAGCACCTTCCTTTTCGTACGGTGGTATTTTACATGTAGGGAATAATAAACAGCACAGGTTCAATGGCAAAAAAAGAATTTTCCACTCCAAGCCTCATAGGGCTTTTCAAGCCAGTTACAGATACACCTCATTTGCAAAGGCAGGAAACCACTAAAAAGAAATCGAAAGATTTTGGTGCTGCAAGAAACATGAAATGACAGGATATATTTCAGCTCCCCAAATTATCTTAATATTTCAACAGGTATACTTTTTATACCAACATGACAAGTTCATGATTATTTCCTTGATACATATAATAAAACATAATAATACAAAGAAGTAAATAATACAAATTAATTGCAAATGATTAAAGGTTAATAAATATAATTATTTTTAAAAAATTAAAGGAATACTAAATATGTAATCATGAAATGGAAATATAATATTCCGTAAAATAATTTAGAAATTTTATGTTATTATCCACTTTTTAATTTTTTTTTTCGATTCCCTCTCTTTTTATATAATTATTAGAATATTTAATGATGAAAATGCAAACTTTCTTACATAAATTGTATTAAATTTTCTATCTTTTAAAGCAAGATTTTATCATAAATGAATTAAAAATTCCACAACATATTTATTCAATTCTAAAATATGGACCCGAATGTTTCCATTGAATTTCTTAGCATCTATAAAGAATTTTTTAAAGAAAATCTGTTTAAAAATAATGCACTTTTAAGTATCTTTATAACATGTATATACTTGAATCTGTATAAAAATAAATAAATCTTATTAAAAGTTAAGACAGAAGTTTTTGTAACTTGAGTTATTTTTTTTTTCACAAAACTTGGCAAAATTGTTAGTTAAAAGCTGCAGCCGAAATTAATAAATGCTTGGATGGTAAGGTAAGTTTCATTTAGACTTAATTTTATTTTTACTTAAGCTTTTTGACACTTTCGTAGAAATTAATTGTCTGCAGATTTTTTTTTCAGACGATGTAAGTTCCAGGAATTTTTCGCACAAGACCTTAGGCAGTTGGAAAATTTTTACTTAATCTGCACTTAAAATTGTCAAGAGAAATTTAACTGCAGTGAAATTAACATTTAACATACGAAAATATCATTTTGTAAAGTTTTCTGAAGCAGAAATATTTTTTAATTCCAAAATAAAATTTTCCCAACACCACCACCTGTTTCTTTTAATATATTTCAATTAAAAGAATCAAGAATATGGCATACATTTATTTTTTTTTTGGAATGCATAGGAGAATGATATTTGATTTTTAATTTCAATTAATTGCATTTATTTAAAAATATGTTCTAAATCAGAAGCCTTTTTTCTCGACAATTTCAATTACTCGAAAACGATATTAATACACTAATATATATGTAAAAATAAATGAAATGTCGTTTATGTAAGGATTGTTTTTTAGTTTAGTTTTTTTCAAATAAAGCACATTCAAATTATCTCAATAAATGTGACGATCTTTGGTCAGATTTAAATAATATTTTTTTAATATTGTTAAAAGTATTTCAAGAAACAAACTTTTCAACTGCATATACTTTTTACATGTTTAGTTAATTTCGATTCCTAATTCCTTTTTTTTTTCAGGAATCGTTACGCATTTCTTGTAATTTGTTTCTTAATTTTTACTGTAACCATTTCATTAAATTCACTTGTATATCCACTGATATCTTTAAGAAAATGAAGTGAACTAAAATATTATAAGGAACAATATTTGATTTGATTCATTTCTATGAAATATTTTATGTATTTTATTATTTTACGAATATCAAGATTTACAGAAGCCTTCTTTATTTTAAGATAAATATTACTTTCTCTGATATCGAATAATATTAAAAATTAAAATCCGTATTTTAAAGTGGTTTGTATAATTTTCATCTAGCATTCTTATTTAAGATTCACGTGCCTTATTTTTTAAATTATATTAAATGAATTTGAATTACTATACATTTTACATTCTGATTGATATTTTTAATATTTTTGTCATATAAACCACTACTTATGTTTAACGCGAAAACGTTAATAATTTGAACTCAATTATCATATGTTATTAAAGCAAGCAGCCAGCTATTCCAAAATCCCTTGTGAGGTTTATTTTATTTGAATCTTAAAGAATAATAATCCTTACATTAGAAACAAGCAGCTTGAATTATAATTTTGGCGATCCAAGGACATCAGGGAAGACGGAAGAATACGTTAAAATAATTTATTAGGCCGAATACACTTTCAGAACATTGTTACTATTACAACATTTCTATCTTATATATTGGACCCTTCCCCTGGACAGTAATAGCAATGTCCACAACAACGGCGTGATATGTATCCCAAACCCACGGGAAATAACAAGTAAAAATACTGCGATAACTTGAATATAATAGTGTGAAATAATGCTATAATGGCTGTTATCCCTTGGGTGCCAAAAGAGTATAATTAGTGGGTATCAAAGTACTTGAGGGTTTGCATGAAGATACTTAAATGACGTTTGTTTGAGAGAACTGAGACAAAAGAAATGCAAATGAAATGTTCAATTTTAAGTTTCTGCCAGAGTGCAGCTCTGTAGGCTCTACTTAGAGCATTCTAAGAGAATTTGGGAAATGTCGTTTTCTTCGTTGCACTTGATGCAAAAGAGGCAGTCTGAAAGATAGAATTTGTATAAGAGACTTAGAGTTATGATCATTTTACAAATTTCACAAACAATAAGTTTGTTTTGAATACTTCATTTATTTTCGTAATGATGTCTGGGATGTTCCCAATTAAAGCTAGATAGCTTTAATTGGCAATATCCATGGGATAATTTATCTGAGACCATTTGGGTAGAGTTCTTCCTCAGGTTGGATCATACCTCGGGAGAAATCCAAATAGTGAGGATTCAGTGACTACTTTAGCAAGAACGTTTGAATCTTCGTTTCATACGATAATTTAGCTGAGGCGGAGTGATTTCCAGCCATCAGTGATAAAGATGAAATGATTAGAAAATGTGCCCTGGGTGCATTCAGTGAAGTTTGCAGCAGTAACAAAAGCTAGGCATTCTTTAAAACTAACATAACCCTTTCTAGGACCGTGGGAAGTATACTTCCCACCAAATTTTTCAATCTTTGTATGAAATTATGTAGTTTGGCATAAGTTCTGACAAAAATTTTTAGTAAGTCAGAAACTTAGATGCTTCAGTTCTTTATCTCAGACAAAATGATGCGTCTTGAATTGTTACTTAATTATTAATTAATCAAATTAAATTAATCTAATAAGCTAAATGAATCCCTTTTCTTATTCTAATTTCAAGTCTAAAAATATTTTAACATAATATGACTAGAAAAAAATGGCCCTATAAAGGGTTAACTTTTTAACTAACTAATTTAACTTTTTATTCACTATTTTTAACTACTATTTTGGTTAGTTTTAGGAAATGGAATTCCAAGATTTTTAATTGATTCATATTATTTTAGTGGAATTCCGCCACAGGTTGCATACAGAAATAAAATTTTTAATAAATCAATGAGAGCACTCTTTTTAGCACTAATGGAAATTTTCCAAGAGCACAGTTTGCAACTATTTTCCATTGTATTAAGTAATTTAGTTTTGATGTAATTCATTGAGGGAGAAATCAGTAATCAAAAATGTCTGCAAAAGTATAAAACTGAAAGTTTGTATCTAAAGTTTCAAAAAAATTCATTCAAGAAAATGACAAAAAGAACCGATGAAAGAACACCGACATTTAGTAAGCCTCATGAAGAAGACTTATGTCACAAATAGTATCTCGTCATTTAATCTGAAACGATTTTTCTTGGAGAAAGTTTTGTATCCATTTAATGATACTGTCTGTGATGCCAAGTTGGAGACATTTATAGATCAACTCTTTTATAGGAACTGATTCGTAGGCATTTTTGAGATCGACATTTATCACAACAATATTTGCTTTTATGTGCACCAAAAATTGCTGAATAAAGTTTATGTGTTGCTATTTGGCTTTATCTGAATGGAATAAAAACTCGCTAATTTAGACTGATTTTGTTAATACTAGTTAGTTACTGAGCCATAGGTTAAGGTAAGATGTATTCAAATATCTATCAAAAATTCAAGCCAGAGCTATTGATTTAAAGGACGTTATTTTTGTTTTATCTTAGTTTTGTTTGGAAAAAATGAGCAATGATGCTTGCTGTTCTTTGGAAGTAAAGAGACATTTAATTGATGCGCTATATTTTATTATAGAGAACTTCATTGCCAATTTTTTGAACCAAACTGTTGGAATGTCATGTTCGCCTGATGAGAAATTTCACATTTTTTTTTGTATGGCTCTTTTGAGTTCACAAATTGCTATGTTATATTTAAAAATTGATTGCCTTTACCTGAGGCATTCAGAATAGGCTTGAGTTGATAATTGTGAATTGCAAACTGTTTTGCAAAGAGTCCTTTTTGAATTGCTTATGTATTTATTGTTATGAAAGATGATTCCATTCGTATAATTTGTTTAACAACATTTTAAATTGTTTTTCAACATTTTAAATTCAATTAATTTGTTTCGTATTTAAAAAAATATATATTATAGGAGTTTGAGAAATTTTACTCTTATTTTCCCACTATCCAATAAATTAAATTTTTATCCCTTGATATGAAAAACAATTTTTTTCTCTCTAAGGTAAAAAAAAAATCGCTCAAATTATAAAATATTTTTTTAATGTAACAGGAGCTTTTAATTCTTTCAAAAATTAATTCTTTGTTCTGATTACGAAGTAACATTTCAGTTTCTCTAAATTGCTGCAATTGACTACAAGAAATAATCTCTGGTGTTGCAATGCTTTATTGAAATCTCCTGAGAATATTGAAGGCAACAATATCTTATTAGGCATTAGTTATTTTGTTCCACTTCCAAATATATCTCACCCAAATTATTCCCAAAGCGAGGTGCTTAACGCTAACTTTATACGAATTCATTTACAATGTCTGTGGAGGAAAATATATAAAAAAAGAATTTCCTTTCACAATATCTCTGGACAAGATAATTAATTTGCGTGGGTTCAACGGTTGTCAAATTTTAAATTTTCTTCCTCATAATAAATAATTAATCCAAGAAAATAAAGCATGTCCCATCATAACATCACTTTTCAATTCAGAACCAAATCAATATAAAAATTAAATGTTATGTTATTGCCTGTATATACAAAGTGAACTTTAAAATCCTTTTAAAAACTTTAAATTCAAAACGGAATCTCGTATAACCAGAGAATTAGCATGTACATACAGTAAAATGACTATATTCATTTTATTAAAGCTGATTGGAACTGCTCTAACGACTCTATAAGGAAATTGGAAAAATAATTCAAAAAATAAAAGGTCCTCTAAAAAGTTCAGTCTGAAAAGGTTACGCAATATCATCATAATACATAGCGAAAAGTTTCATGGAGTCTGTAAAATTGGAGTAGATATTTGTGATTAAAGTTATGAAATATTCATTACTTGAAAATGGATTGGCCCTTAATTTGAAAAAAAGTATTATGTGGTATTATCATATAATTTTTCCGAAGTAAGAAACGGCGAAGTGAAATTTAAGCAACGAAGAGAGTAAAGAAATATAATAATAAAAGAAATCTTTAAAAAAATGCAATCAGAGAAAGGGAATTTCATGGAAAGCTCATAATTTTTATGAAAATTTTTCTAGCAATTACAGATAACTTCATTAAAATGTTTCCCAGTGTGAGAGAGCTTACATTTGTCTAATTAGTCATTTCGGAAGATCTCCTATATTGTATGAGTTATTTTTTGTAATTTTCTTAGTTCGCCGCTTGAGGCGTTGCTATGTGCCTTAATGAATTCAACATATTCACTTTACCATAGTACGCGTTACTTTCCTGGCTATACAAAATGCCGTTTTTTTAATATAAAAGACTTAAAAATACTTCACTTATCACCCCGCATACGTAAATATATTTGTGCCCAAAGAAAGCATTGAGGTAACAGGTAAAAGTTCACACAATCCATTATAGTAATAGAAAACCTTAAATTGTTTATTTAAAGATGAATCATAATTTCCTATTAGATTAATATGCATTTATACTTTAAATATTATTTTTAAGGAACGCAAGTCATTAACATTTCAGAGAAAGCGACAGGAAAATTTAACTAGATTCAAAGAGCTAGCAATGTAATTAAAAATGTTGTAAGAACAGCTGAGAGCTTCCGCATTACAAAATTATATTTAAAGAATTCTCTAAGGAGCAGTCCAACACAAATAAGTTACAGGAATTAGGAAGAAAACGCTATATCGTGTGACTCAGATGTTAATATAAACATTTTATTCATGTTAACGTAAAGTGAATAAAACCCCCAATAAATTTTAAAATTTAAAATAATTTAAATTTATTACACATACATACACATATCATCATCATTTATACTTAATACACATTTCCTTCTACAACATACATTTTCATTTCTAAGCCATTTCTGCATTCTAGCTGAATTATTAGTGATATTGCACTTCTTTAGATAGAATAATGTAATTATTTGTCGGCAAATATCTGATTAAATTAAAATTTCACTCTTTTATGCCTTACGCTTTTTCGTTTTCAGTGTAATTTTTGAAATAAAATAAAAATATCAATAGAAAAGGAAAGATTTCATAATCTGTTGAAGATATTTACATAAAATATATAGCCAAAAAAATTCGATTTTTTTTAATTGCTGTTTATTTTTATCTAAAATATTTATTGTGTGTCCCACACTCAGTAAAATCTATCTGTTATTCTTCCAAAAAGATTATTAAAATGGTTTCTCATTATTTCGGCAATTCAATTATTCATAACGCCAGTTCTCTAAAGAAGCAGATTTTTATCAGATTTTTTTTTTAATTCACAAAATTACAAACATTTACTTTAAAATGCAATCGAAAGCTTTATTAATATTAGAAAATAAAATGGAATTAATTGACAAAAAATATTTATCCCTGGAAATAAAACTACAATTTTCCTATTAATAAAAATTGAAGTTTTCTATCTACTACTATTTATATTTACTTGCAATTAAAATATACTGATTCAATGGCTTCTATAGTATTATTCAATAATAAAATAGAAAGAAAACACCTCTTCCAAAAATAGAAAAGCATTTCATTCTATTTATTGTTAATTTTTTCATGTCTAATGGGTTTCTGTAATATTTAATGGGCATAAGCATGCCCAATTTGCACTTTGAAAAATAATTAAATGAAATAAATTCCCTTTTAGTAGAATTAAAAAAATTATGCTTATATATTCCTTTAAATGGTAAAAAGAAACACTAGATTTGCTTAGAGCAATTATTCAAATTAAACTTTATTGTTCAAACTTCAACTCTGCTACGATTGTGAATGCCTTCAGAATGATTTAGAACCATCATTCTGAGCAACAGCAACGCATTTTTTTTCACAGGTTTTTATTCACGTTGCTTGAATAAAGAATTTTATCATTGTTCTTTCAATAGCATTCATTTAATGCTAAATCTTCTTTTGTTTCAAATAAAAGTAGAAAAAATATTTATTATTAACTTACATGCATTTTCCGCAAAGATAAAAATCAAATCCGGGAGAGGGAATAAAAATAAAACATAAGAAATGATAACAGTGGATAACTCCATATAAATCATTTTAAAACATTTCAAATACAAATGGAATAAAGAAAGAAAATTTATGAAAGCTAGAAATAATTTTAAAATGAAATATGCAGCCGAAATTCCCGCATACCATTCATAAAATCCTAGATTTGAACACAAATTAAATTATTCTCAGACGGATCTATACTAAGTGCTGTGGCAAAGATGAAATAGGAGATAGCCATTCCTAGGTGACATATTATCAATTTTGGGTGAAGTAATCGCTGAATTTAGAAAGGGGATAAGAATAAATTCTAAATCAAGAAAAAGAAAGGGGATTAAAACGCAATTGAATATGAAAAACAAAGAGTAAAATAAGGGAATAAAATTTTTCTTTCTTTATAATGCAAAAGATTCGATGATAATAGGTTTAACCCATTTTCCTTCAATTCTTTCTTTTTTTTTCAAAATAAAAAGCAAAATAGGTTTAATGAAAAGAAATAGATTTAAACGTTGTAATAGAGGCTTCGATTTAATCAGCTAACTGTAGTTATTACTTTTATTTTCAAAACGTACAAAAACTTCTTTTTTCATAAATATAAAATCATTTAAATTATAATTCCACAAAAGAAAATTAAAATTATTAAATATGTATTTATTAAAATTTTCAATTAATTATTAACTATATTATATTGCAGGATGCAAAAACAAACTGAACAAAATAACAATATAATCTTTAAAATGTTCTAAACGGAGAAAATGTAACTATGCCAGAATTCTATCCATTCAATAAACTGATATATCATTCTACTTTAATAGCCTCTTAATTTATATGCGAAATATACCGAAGGCGCAACTATGAAGATTTTATCAAATCTTACAAATTGTACGACACATTGTTTTTAAACAAACAACATTCCTCTATATAATTAATCAATTACAGAATAAATACCAAAAGGAATCTCAAGAAATGACAAGAAATGAATTTTCATTTTTTGTTGAAAATTATAACTGTGGATAGCAAGAAATTCATGAATTAAAAAAATTATATTTTTGAATTGCATACTCTGAATTATATTTCATCATGTAATCCGTAGAAAAAGGATATTATAATTAATTCGGAACAATCAAAGAATTGTAGTTTTTTCTTTGGTATTATATTAATTAACTGCATTATTTTTTATTCTATCTAAATTTTAAATGTATGTTGATAATTACGGAACTAATATTTATTGGCATCTATAAATTATTATTTTTATTGAAACTCTAACAGAAATATGTTACCTTTTCTTGAAATTACCTTATATGACAAACTTTTGATGTTTATGAGAAAATTGCCAGATTTGCGAGCTTAATGGGAAGACGTACCTTTCTCTTAAATACTATTTCAATTATAATTCCATTAATTCGTCACATCCACTTTTATTCTCGATTATTAAATATAAACGCAAGTAAAAGTGTTGTTACGAGTTTTATGTCTTAAAAAATCTTCAGAAAGGTGTCAAAATAATAGAACACCCATGAAATAAGAGATAAGCTTTATTAATAAGGTATTAGATTACATTATCACTTAATTATACATCATATGCGACGTGGGATGGATTAATAGAAGTCTTGAAAAACCTTTAATGGAATATGAAGCCATTCTTATAGTTTTCCTAGCAGAAGTATAGTATCAGAGATAGTAAAGAAATATAACTTGAAATTTCGACTTCAAATATCCCCCAAAAAATTGTTCTACTCATGTGACTTAGAGAGCCAGGTAAGGATCTTACTTCCTCCTCCTGCTCATCAAAATATTTTGGGCCAGTTTAGCAGCGTGGATAGGAGCGTTTTCATCGTGATACGGTGGGCATTCTCTGGAAATAAAGTATGGAGAAAAGTATGTACCTGATCCCTTAGAATATTAACATAATGAGCAACGGAAGTCTTTCCATGCAGAGAAAAAAGCGGCCGTAGACCATGCCAATATATCGCGCCTTATACCATGAAGGAAACACCTCCATGTTTCACAGTCGGCAAGATGCAATTAAGAGAAATTGATTCTGTGGGCGTTCTGAACACATAAAGGCGCCCATTTACTTGAAACATGGCAAGGACCATAAGCCAAGTCTACAGATTATATGGCTTCTCCACTTGAGATGTTGTGGAATCCAGTAATTGTGCTTCGCAGATACCACATTACACTACTGGCGTCGCTAAAAAGCATGATCCGATGCTACCAATGGTTTACGAATTGCGAATTCTTTAATAAATGTTAGAAGAATAAAGTTTTATTAGACAGCTTTTGCTGCAATGGGGTTAAAGAGATGACTATTTATCTTAAAGATTATCTGTAAAAACATTAACTGAGTTTTCGGGTCATTATGTGAGTCAACACTGTTTCATCTTTCTCAATAAGCTTTTCTTTCGCCCTCCGTTGTGCTTCGCAGATACCACACTACGACATTTCGTGAACGCTGTCTTAACGGCTCATACGGTACTTCTAGCATTTCCCAAATAATTGGATTTTTCCGACATTTAGCAATCAAATCACTGCATTTCAATAATCATGCATTTTTCGAGCTATAACAGTCACTCATTATTGAGTTTTTCAGAGAGTACAATAGAAGCGTGGAACAATTATGACTGGTCTTGAGCGTCTGATATCTTATTTTTCTTAATCACTAGCTGCAAGTCTTGAGTGGAAAGTGATATGCAAGTTTTGAGTCTTTGAAATGGGACATGCCTGTTCATGGTTGTCCGCATTGTTCTGTATTTAGTATATTACTTTCCATATAGAAATAAAATTAATTAAAGTGCAATGCCCAATAAAATTCAGTTTAATGCAGTATCTCAAAAGTTACATTCAAGGTCATTTGAAAGCTGGCCTGGAGCATTTTGGCAGTTTCCCCACTTTCTTATTTCGGATGTCCAGAGTTCTAAGCCCCGATTCATATGCTCGAATTTTAACTTCGGATTGCTTCAAGAAGACTTCAATTATGTTTTATTTTGAATTTAGTAATAATTTTTATTGGAAATAAATAGTAATTTCAATGCAAGTCTTTTATTGAGTTTTTTTAAAAAAAATCCTTAAAATTATTTTAAAGATTTCATGGCTAAAATATTTGAATTATGAAATTTTAAAAAGTGATCTTTGTCTGGAAACATTTCTTTTGTATTTGATATATTGTGATTTTACTCAACTAACGATTTTTACAGCATAAATGCAATATTCTTTATGTTTTGTCTGAAAAATATTTTTCAGATATTTGAAGCTTAATACGTGCTAGAAAACAATTAGAGGGAACTCAAGTGCTTGCGGGTTAAATACAAATTTCAAAGATATATATATATATATATATATATATTTACTTTTGTCACTTTAGCAATCGCTTCTGAATACTCGATTTGACTGGAATGTATATTTAAACATCCTTTTTAATAACATTTTTAATATATTAACATAAAAAGTGAAAACCTAAGTCTATATTGCCAAACGTATGTGAAAGAAAATAATTATCTTCCTATTATAGTACGTTTCTTCTATTCATGCATCAGAAATGTTGTTATACGTGTATCTATAAGAAATCTAGATATAAAGACAATTAAAATTCATAATTAATAAGCTTAAAATACTACATAATAAAAAATGCAATTCATTTAAAATTTGCTTTTAAACTTTATTCACACTATGGTATTTTTTCTTGAAAATTTATTCCTCTCGTATCATTCATATATACGAGCGATTCTAAACTGATGAAAATATTTGAATTAAAAAAATAAGTTTATTAAAGAAAAAATATATGCTTTATAATAAATGGAATTTAATCATGAAAAAATTCTACTTGTCTGCATATCTTAGGATATGATAATCAAAAATTATGCGTCTGTTTCATGCAAAATAAAACATTAAATGTCAAACGAAAGGTGAATTTATATATTTCCCTTTAAACCACTCTCCAAATTTTATTTGAACTTCTATTTAAATAGTAATGATTATAACAATTTTGTAGTAAAAAATTTATATATCTAGTATTATTGCAAAATATCATTTTAAATTAAAACTTAATGAAATAGCAAATACAATTTAATCAATTAATTAACTAGTTATGATTCTGCCAATAAAGAAATGTATCATATAAAAATTTATTTACTTTGAGTTAGAAATAAATTATTGATTATTATTAAAATATTGGTAGCAATAGGAATTTTTAACTAGCATTTTACTAGCATTTTTTAAATATTATATTAAATATATATTCGCATACATTTTTTATCATAGCATAGCATACTTAATGAATATTAAAACATAGCATAGTTAATGAATATTAAAACATAGCATACTTAATGAATATTATAACATGGCATAGTTACTGAACGATGCAAAGCACCAGTTAGACGTTTCATTCCTCACATAAGTATAATCCATAGTTTTACGGTTAAAAAAATGTTAAATGTTTAGTTTAGGAATTTCAAACATACGAAAATACAATTTTTATATTTTTGTTTTATGTAATAAATGTTAAAACCTCACGTATTCCTTTTCATTAGTCTTAAATAAATTGATTTATTTATATGAATTACTCATTGAAATTTTTGTATGAATTCGATAAATTTTTGAATAAAAACATATAAAATAACAAAATATACTTTCTTTAAAATTCATTATTTCTTGCAATTTTGTTATATGATTATAATTATAATGATATAATTTTATGATATAATTTTCCTCTGTATTAGATAAATAAATTGCAGAATGTTTTGCAACTTAATTGTAGTTATTATTATTATTTTTTTTTAATGTTATTAATGATTATTACTACATTAACTGTTATATCTTAAGTTTTCTTACAAATATCATTATTTTTTGAAAACATATAATGCATCCATTGTTTTATCAGGGAAACCAAACAATAAGTAAAACCATTTACTGCTATTAATTATTTTTTTCCTTTGTTTTAAATAAAATTAATGCTACAAGAAGAAATACAAAAAAAAATCAAAATTTTCATCATTATTAAAATATTGAACAAATAGTCTCAAATTATTTGATGTATTAATTCTTTCGAGTATGGTGGTTTATATCCTGAATCAAATGCATAAAAGTATATAATGCATAGTGGTTTAATTTTTAAACCATTTAATGAAGAAAGTATTTTTTAAGCTTCCAAAATATATTTCTCTCGTTGGTTAGATTATCAGCAGATATTCTAAAATATATAATTATTTTATCAATCAGATAATCAAATCATAAACATTTTTTAAAATTTTTACTTCCTGCATTAAGAGTTTTGAAAACTGAACCACCATGCATTAAATACTTTTGATATAAGTGGTTCAAAAATATATCGCCGTGCATGAAAGTGTTGGAAATATATTTTTAGAGAATTTTTGAACCGAAACACTAATCAATCCCTGTGCCCTCAAATGATTATGTGCCATGTAAGTGATTCACAATGCGGAATACTTGAAGTCGGTTTTACGATGAGAATCATTTACACTCTTATTGGAAGGAAGTGCTGCTGACGAGATTGCTCTATCAACATCCGTGGACAACAGAATTAATTTCCAGCTAGATTATGTGAACCAATCTAGAATTTGGGTCAATGACTTGTTGCTCATGTAATTGTAGCCTCTGCAGAACGATCGAGTTTCTAGAGCTAATGAATTGCTTCATTAATTTTTTTTATTTGGATAGAGTATTGAGTTTCTCCACAACGAAAGTTACGTCACTTATCCTTTATTCTTCTGATAACTTGTACAAGGCACGAACAATTACCTTACCAGAATACAAGAATTATGATTTGTAATGATTTAAAACAGAACTTAATATCTTTTCTTATATTATTTAATGTTTTTATATACATATATTATATACATTAATTATATCGAGGCGAAAAAACTTTCGCTTAATTATTGTATTCCAAATTAGATTTTTATGGCCATCAAGGTGTGATGATTTACTCTCTGATGGCAAATTACGAATCATAATTTATTTCACAATAAATACACCTATAAAGTATAGGCTAAAGTATAGGCTATAATATAATTATATTATATTAACTGAATATGATTTAAGTAATGCTGTTCGTCTCTGTTTCATTTCAAAAGCCAGAAAATTGTGAAATAATTTTTCACAAGAGAGAATGAATAAAATATAATTCTTAAAAGAAAGTTCTCTAATAATACATCTTTAAAAAATTCATATTCTAATTACGATTATTTGAAATTTATTTTAGAAAAATATACTTTGTCATTTTTTATTTTTTTTTACTGGACGTGAAAGTGAAATCTAAACAAATTAAAAGTGAATGAGAGAAGATCTATGAATGAAAAAAACTCATCTGCTCAAGCAAGTTTTTCGTATGCGTGCGTGTGTGTGTGCGTGTGCGTGCAAGAGAAACAGAGAGCGAAAGAGAATAGCAGCGCTATGGATCAAGCCTGTTCTGCCACCATCTGAGACACTACAATATTTAAAATGAAGAATCTTATATTTTCTTCTTCCGCTATTGTGTAATTAGTGAATTGTGTTGTTATTCGGAAAATTGTTTATCAATAGCTTCAACTTATATTATCCTATCTATTGATTTAATTTCTGACTTCTTCTTAATATTGTTGTCACTTCCTTCAACAGTATTTTCATCTTTCATCGAACTCTGAATGTGGTAAAATAATCAAACATGATTTAAAATGAGGAAAAAAAGAATAAATATAGAACAGTAAGGTAAGCTAATATCGTAGAGAGGTCTGCTATGATTGAGGAACAGCTAAGTGGAAGCTGTTCCATTAAGTCAGCCGAATATCTGTTGACTTAATGGAAAAGAAAACACAATAGAAATAGTAACATTTAACAATCATTACTAAAAAAATCACTAAGAAACTACTTTGTTTAAGTAGATTTTTCATATTAAATACTACACTAAGCATAATAAGATTTATAAGAGCGAAACATTCAATGGACCAATATTTAAAGATTTTAAAAGTAACTATTTGATGAATCGAATGATTCTTAAAAAGTGGGTATAACAGGCTCTTGAAATGTTGAGGATTGTTTTTAAATATGGAATCAAAAATGTTTGGATGCTAATAATTATGTTAAAAATTTATTTAAGAATTTATTTTTTTGTAGTGCCACAATTTTTATCACATTTCAATAACATAATTTTTTTTACTGTAAAAAAATGCCACATTTGATAACTTTATAAATATGTGGTTATTCTGAATAATTTTGCAGAAAATCATAATATTTTAACCAAAGAGTAAATTTTACATAGAGAAATTCATGTTGTTTCATGTTGTAATCCTGTTGAAATCGTTTTCATTATATTTTCATGGTGCATAAACAGAAATGATTTAAGAAATTTCCTGGAAATTTCATTATTGATGATTATTATAATTTCCTTATAAAGTAGAGGTTCGGTTTATATTCTTTAGATATTAGATGATAAATATATGTGTTTCTTAAGGAATAGAAGATCTGTATACATGCATCTTAGGGTTGACGATGATGAAAACTCAGGAAAAGGTAATCTGAAATTCGAAGCCAGTTCTCAAAATATTAAATATTTAAAAAAAAATCAAATAAATGTTAATTAAATACGCATGATTTGGTATAAGCATTCAATATTCAAAAATATATCAAAATGAATTCAAATATATTAGAAAAGATAGGTTACACGCACGCATACCACACACTTACACACATAGTAAAAGGATTATACTGAAGGATTAGACAGATTACATCACCCCTAGTGGCGTTATAAAAACAACTAAAAGATAAAGGGGTAGTCCAAATTTTAAAAAAAGCACGCTATACCATAAAAAACACAAATAAAGGTTTCATAAAGTTTTCTGCAAAAACCGCCAGAGATGTTTGTGATTAAAATTCGGAAAGAGGGTTCGTCCTTAATTCAAAAATGTATTGTCTGGTAATAATTTACAGTTTTTCCGATTTCAGCAATGACGAAAAGAAATGTAAGCAACAAAGAGTGCAAACAATAATAATTAAAAAAAAATGAACGACGCCCTCGAAGAGGTTGAAAACCAGAGAATTTAAAGCATAGGTTCCCAAAGTGGTCCAGGTGGACCCCCAGGGGTCCATAGGAGACCACACGGGGGTCCACGTAGACGTGAAAAGAAAACAGGGGTTCACAAGTTGTAAGTGGTGGTCCACGAAAAATGTTCTGGTTTTCATAATAACGAACAAAAATTTTGGCTTGGATTTACCTATCAACGTAGGCAGGTAGCATCGGTAGGTACTCAAAAATATTCGAGACTCAGTTCAAACACAGAATTGAATAGAACAATAGATAATAGTACAAGTGTACACCACATGTCGAGACTTGCAAAGTGCCGCCCGTGCGCCCGCTCGTCCGGGATGCTTGTTTAGACCTGTAAAGGGATGAAATGCGACTTGCGCTGTGCTTGCAATCTACGTTAGTATAAATACGAATGCCAAGAACAAAACGTTACTCATTTGTTTCCTGATATATTTAATGTCCTGAGTGATTTTTTTTACAGAAGAATCTATGCTATTTACAAACATTATTTCGGTGCCAGCAGATGGAGCTCCTGCCATGTTCGGGCGATATCGTGGGTTTATAAGCCATTTTAAAAGAATAATACCAGGACTAATTGTAATTCACTGTGTCATCCCCCGCCAACACCTTGTAGCGAAAAATTTGAGCGATAGATTGCACCAATCGCTTCAATTTACGATTAACGCAGTTAATAAAATATGCTTTGAATACCCGTTTATTTGCACTATTGTGCGATGAAAATGATGAAGATTTCCAACGACTGCTCTTACATACTGAAGTACGCTGTTGGTTGTCGAAAGATGCATGCTTATCGAGATTTTACTCACTTTTCGAATGAGTGATTGAGTGTCTGGAAACTAAAGTACCAGATTTAAAAGAAAATCTGATCAAATATAAAGCGGAAATTGCGTACTTAAGAGATTTGTTCATAAAATTCAATGACGTTAACTTGCAGTTACAAGGGGACAGCCTTAATTTAATAAAAACAAAGGGTGTAATTTCGGCTTTTCTTGGTAAATTGAAATTAATGAAGCAAAATATTAGTAGGCGCGAATTCTTCCAGTTTCCGCACTTGTCGCAGATAGAATGTCTTGATGAGGATATTCAGACATACGATCAACATTTAAATACCCTGCATGATGTGTTCAAAAATAGATTTGAAGATATTCTGACGATGGAAATACCACCATGGATCATAACCCCATTTGATGAAACGGAAGAGGCGAATGTGTATTACAAGAGGAGCTATTTGAGCTCAGCACCAACAAGGAACTGAAGGTGAAATTTAAAAAAGGCTATCAAACATTTTGGCTGCAGGCAGAAATCTCCGAAAAATATCCTGGGCTGTGGGAAATTGCGAGGAAATTTAGGATAGCGTTTCCCTCGTCATATCTTGTCGAAAGAAGTTTTAGTGCCGTTACTAATCTGTTGACAAAAAAAAAAAGAACAGATTGAACATCACAGAACGGGGAGATTTGAGATTACTTCTTACAAAACTGGAGCCAAATATTGATAATTTGCTGTCAATTGATCAAGTACATCCGTCTCATTAAAAGTATGACTATTTTTTATTGTTGATTTCCATTTAAGAGTTCGTTGTTGATTTTTTTGTCAATTGTTGATTGTTTGTAATAATAAATGTTTATAATTTTGTATAACCACAAGTATCATTTTTATAAATAGGACACAAGAAAATGTGCTACTTTTTTTTTCTTCTTAACACCCCCAATTTAGGGTGATATTTTTTAGGAGTTTTGGGAATACAGTAGAAATGTAGCAGCAGGGGGTCTACCGAAAACAGTAAAACTTTGAAAGTGGTCCACGAGAAAAAAAAAGTTTGGGAACCTCTGATTTAAAGCATTACTGAGAAATCCATATATGCATACTATTCTATTATGAAAACAAGAACAAATTTCAACCTTGCAAGAATCCTTCTAGAACAGTCTTTCAGAATTGACTAGGAAAGGATGATAGTAGGGTAATCACTCCAGATGATTTCTGCACACAATGATTCACATAATTTCGAAATAAGATGTGAATTATTTAGTTATTTCCATTTATTGGAAAAAATATAATAATTGAATGCACTGATATAGGAGAATTGTCAGAAAGAGTGAAAAAGAACATAAAAATAAAATAGAAATTTTCCTAAGTTCAAAAGGGGTTTCGGTTTTCGAGCTTTTCTTTTTTATATTTTATACATTAGAACACTTCTGAAGTAGCAATTCAAATTAGAAATTTCCTGTATCCTTAAATTCAAATTTTTCCTGTCTTTCCAAGTTAAAAAGTAGAGATTTTATTTTCAATGCATCAGTAATAATACTTTAAAAACCACTAAGTCTAATATTTATGTTCGAAAAGTTGGTAGCAAATGTGGATAGCAAACTAATAGCCGTTAGTCGCAAAAGCAAAAAATAATTTAATAAAATCAATAAAATATAAAATGATTTTAAAAATATTAAATACTATTAAATTATTAAATAATGTTAAAAATATAATGTTTAAGTACAGAAAGGCTAAAGGCTTATACGATTGTTATGACAATAATTTACTATAGAAAATATATTACCAAGATTCAAAGTATATTGTTCCCTAATTTTGAAAAAAAAAATGAGGTGCAGCAATACAGCATTCTAAGGAAAAGCATTAAAGTTGATTTTATTTCTTTCAAGAGAATGTTTTAACCAATTTAGTTATATGACCAAACCTATTAAATTTTAGTGTATTGTTCAAAATGAATGGAATAAAATTATTGTATTAAAATAACAATGGTAAAAGAAAATAAGTATCTTTGAATAAAATATTTTATCTGGAATGATATATTATATATATATATATATATATATTTTATGAAATGAAATTCTCTAATTCAATATGCTGAAATCTTCTTTGACTAAATGAAAATCTTTAATTAGATTAATGATTAAAAAAAAACGAAACGCAGAATTCTCCTGCATACTAAATCATCAATGGAATTTTTTCAAATAGCTTATTTTAAATAAGTTAATAAATCTTTCTTTGAAAATTAATGAAAAGGTAATCTTTAGAAAGAGAGAGAAGACAAGATATGATAAATAAAAGTAATTTTTTATGCAAATTCTGTCAACACGCGTCTAGTAGCGGCAATGAAATTTTTAATGCTTTTGTTTCAAAATTTTGTGAATATTCATCGGAAGCCGTATTCTTTTGAAACAAGCTTAATTCATTAAGGAGAATTTCTTTCACCAACATCAGGAGGATCAAATGATATATCTTTTTTAAAATTAAGAAGAAAAAATTAAATTAATTATATTTAATTAATTGAATTTTATACATGGTTTTTAAGCATGAATTTTTAAGCTTATTTCAGAAAATGTCTAAAAAAAGCCTTTTTTGTCAATAACATTGAATACAGTTAGAGGTAACAATTGATCTTTGATGTAAAAATTTAATCAAAATATATTAATAAAGTTAATACGTTGTTAAGATATTCATAATAACGTTCTAAAAATACGCGGTATTCCTTTCGCAGATAATTTTTAGTGGAAGATAAACATGAATTGTCTATCAACGGTTTGCTTTTATTTATTTCTTCTGTTTGGTTGATTGAAAGTTTAAAGGATAGAACAATACGTCCTATCAAAATAAATATCGATATTATTAATGGAATAGAATTTTTAAAGTAAATTATTGAAAAGAAATTAATAATATTTCAGATACTAAATAATTTTTTTGAAAGCCAATGTTATATCATCTTTGTTGATGCGCTGCTTTTCTTTTTCTAATCATTAGAAACGGTATTATTCGAAAATATATGTAAAAAAATCACTGTAAAGAACAATATATATATATATATATAAATTAATAAAAAAATAAATAAATAAAGATTTTATATATTAAGCTGCCTTAAAGGGGCATGAAGTTACATTTACTTAATTATCTGCCAAATTTTACAACTCCAATTACAATAGACTTGTAGACAAATTAGACATAAGCATTTCCTTTTAACTTTTTTAACAAAATCCTTATATTATTTGTCGATTATAATTATAAATAAATAAATACTTGTTTATTTACGATGTAACGTACGCAATTACATATAAAATTTAGTACTACTGTACGTATTTTTGTTTTATAAGTACATTTGAAACAGTTATGTTGCTCTAAATTTTAATTAGTTCTTCATTATTAAATATATTTATCTTATGAAACTAAAGAATTCAAGATCTTATGTCTAAAACAGAAAATCTATATTATTGGATAAAAAAAAATATTAAAAATCAGTAGTTTTGATCGATTATGAGGAAACAAAATTCATTCGACAAATTATAATCTTTATGGCAGAAACTGAGGCATTGTATTTCGTTCTTTAATTCTTCGTTATTTTTTTTTTCAATTTGCTCATACTTTCTTAGGAACTTTACAGTCTCGAAACCGAAGTGGAAAATAAATTACAAAAGATAATAATTAAATATTGAATATTCTCCATATATATAGAAAAATATTTTTCACAATAAATATATATATATATATATATATATATATATATATATATATCGGTGAAAACTGTTTCCTATGCAAAATACAGATCAGTAAAATGCTCCCGTTTTTTAAACCTTTTATAAATGGAAATACATAATACAAAGAAAAAAAAGTGAATCTATACTTTTCGCAAAACCTTCTTCACTGGACATTTACTATATTATATAATGCTTTCCTTTCTCCTGAAATATTACAATTTTTCGGCTATAACATTTGAATGACATCGTCAAAGAAATCTTTGTTTCAAACTAGGAACATTTTATTGAATATTTTCGCTCTCATATCTGTAAATAATCTGGAATTTTATAGGAAACTACAAATGGAATTGCTCAAGAAGCTCCTTAAACTACCTCTTGTTCCGCATTTTCTGCATATATTCTGTTATTGAATGTCTGAAAGTTACTTTTTATATTTTTTTATAAAAAATAACTGCAATCCCAATGGCGACATAGTTATCGATTCAATTTCTTTAAAATTCCTTTTTTTTTTTTTGAAAAATTTAAAATTTGCTAAAACATTTAGAACTTTTATACTCAATACGATAGTTTTTTCTCTTCAAAAATTTAACATGAATATTCTTTCTGGTGCATTTAATACATGTTAGCCAAAATATCTTAAGGATTTTTATTGGGGGGGGGGGAATTCCAATATTTCACGAGTAAACAAAACATATAATATTTAAAAAAAATTAAAATTTTATCTAATTTGATTAACTGTTTTGGTGGAACATCATATATTTTTTTAGTTTGAAACAGTCTCCTAAAGCCCCCCCCCCCCCATTCTCCAGGTTACACTTCTTCAAGTTAGAACCCTTAAGATCAAATTATGACAAACTCAAAAAAAATAATAATTCAAACTTGTTCTATGACTATGAAAAAGATTCCTAAAGAATTAAATGGCTATCCAAAGAATCATTTATTATTATAAATCTATTTAAATCTTTTTTATAATATTTGCTAACTTTTCCACTCTCACAAATGATTTAATTGATGTAAACACTTATCAAATGTTTTCTTCTCAATTTACAAAGATACTGCAAATATTACAGAGGAAAGACAAAGAGAGTATATATATATTATATATATAAACACACACATATGTGTGGGTGTGTGAGCGTATTTATATATACTTACACACACACACTATATATATATATATATATATGTAACATTATTTGTTGTAAAGCATGATGCAGTTTTAAGACAGTGAAGAGGCTTTTTACATTTTTATATTCTATTTAATCCATCGGGAAAGCATAATTATTTACAAGCAAAGACGCGGACATTGTGCGTCCGCCACAGCGCAGTACGAAAGCCGAAATGGGGAAGAAGGGGCTGAAATAAATTATCCCTCGCCTTATATAACCTTAGATTTCGATAGGGAAAATATTTCTTCACAGTGCTAATATATTAATAAGATTCTGATAGGGATTTCTGATGCATGTCAGTCACATGTAAGGGAAACACAGGGATCTTTTAAGAAAGAATGTGCTTACTGGACATTTTTACCTCTTCACGCCGAGCGTGTGAAAATATCGGCGTTTAGCTGACTAAGCAATTTTATAAAGCTTCTCTTGAATTAATTAAGTGGAGAAACTGGAATTGGATCACGAAATAAGAGAATATTTTAGGATGAAATTACTATGTGCTAAATTAAGATAAAATGTTGGAAATTAATTAAGTTGAAATTAAAGTTTAAAATATCATTACATATATATATATATATTGACTAAATAATTCCACAAATTAAAAAGAAACTTATAAATAAAGAATGAACCTATGCTTAAAAAGATAAATATACCTAAAAAAAATTAACAAAACATTCATCGAGGAAAAATAAAGTTTAATGAAAAATTGACTAATTGAGGAGAAAAAAATTGCAGATCATAAATTAAGCAGATAATCTAGATGTCAGCCCATCCATTACTTCTAATCTCCTTTTTCTGATATTGAAACTGTACTTTATGATTTTTTTATAATTTACCTGAGCAAAATTAAAAATTAAATATTTAATTTTATGTTATTTCTTGTAACAGGAGATGATTTTTGAAATTAAATTTGTTGAGTTTTCACCAGGGAAAAGAAATGATGATTTTAGATTTGAATGTTAGCATACCATCTATCTCAAATTATGATTAACCATAACATCTTTTTATTCTTAATTTAGTCATTTAACTTCTTTTTATTGAAATCATATAATATCAAATACAATACAGTAAGTGGAATACTAACTACTTTAAAATTAGCTCGATTAGGATGTAGAAATTAAATATTTTACATTGTTCAATCGATTGAAAAGCATTCAATTCTGACATTGCAAATAAATTTCCGCACCAATAATCCTTTTTTCTTTATCTGCCGGATTTCTTTTAATATTTTAAAGATTGCTTCATCACTACTAATCACTGAGCGAAAAAAGCCATTATTTTTTATGAAATGATTGATCATCTTTTCTATAAATTATTGAATGAAAAACTGGTTTATACATTTTTATTTTAGAAATCAGCAATCAGTAATATATTTTTAAAAGTTTTTTTTTTTTTTTTTTTTTTTTTTTTACAAAATATATTCTTTGCTAAATTTCGAAGAAAAATAATCTAAAAGCTTTAAAAAGAAATTTATATTAAAATTTAAAAATATATAGTGAAAGGCTAAATTGTATAAATAAAGATATAAATAAGACTTCTTTAAGATAAACGTAATATAATTTATTCTAAAGATAAATTATTCCTCTAATGAATCAAATGGTCAATTTATAATTATAAAACGTATTAAAAATGAATGCTTTATTTACTATAAATAATTGAAATTAAATAACTAAGACCTTATAACAAGTATTCTTAATATATAGAAATAAGTAGTTTTAAAGCATATAGTATTTTAATATCATACGCGAGAAGATAAAAATATATTAAAAATCAAAGAAATGCAACTTTAATCATAAATATACGAAGAAAAATTAATAATAATAATATTATATATATATATATATATATATATATATATATATATATATATATATAAACAATATCCTATAAAACATATTTTTCTTAATGTAAGCAGTTTTGTTTCTGCATTAAAGGAGAATATAAGTTGATTAATCATTTTTTTTTTACCTCTTAACTTTTCGAAAATTTAAAGATTGCAACAAACGATTTACAAAATATTTTAATATATCACCGATAAATTAAAAAAATATATATTTTTATTTTTATTTAATATTGTGAATTTTATTTTTGAATGGCATTATTGAATTTTCTTTCATTATTATTATTCATCAGGATTAGTAAAAACTTACAATACCGAAATTATTACCGAAACTTACAATACCGAAATTCTATAAATCTTTTGGAAAAAGTGTTGTTTAAAGATTTTGTGGTTCATTTCCAGTAAAACCGTAAACTTTTATGCTATTTTAAAGATAATTTAGCCAAGAATGTAATGCATTAAATTATTTATATTATCATATTTTTTTATAGCTAAATAACCAAAAGAAAGGAATCTATTTTGCAATTATTAAGTTATAATTTTTCTTCTTTCAATATAGTTAATAACTATGGATTTTTAAACAACCAGAAAGAGGATATCTTTTAAGTAAACAAATTCTTCAAGTGATGCCATGTTTCAGAACTAATAGAAAGTCGTTTTTTAATGCTCTTTATAATTGGTGAATATAATTTTTCCTTCATTTCTTACATTTTATGATCAATAACGTCAAAAAAAAATGCACAAGAGTTGAGTGGTCACTGAAAACACATTTCAAAGTTTTGTATTGGAAGAACAAGAGTTTAGTTATATTGAAATTGGGAAGAAAACTGATCTGAAATTAATAAAAGACGGCATTTTAAAATTTTGAAACGAATATAAGAAAACACAAACTGTCAAAGACAGGAAAAGTTACACAACACCAAGAGAAGATAGAATAATAATAATAAAACAAATTATGTTTACGTGATAGAGGAACAATTATATTAGTACACAAAGTGAAAGGGACTCATTCGATGTGAAGTACATAAATGTATGAAAAAGTGCATAACACCAAGTGAGGATAAAATAAGAAAACACTATATCTACATGATAGAAAATAATCAGCTATGAGTACACAAAATGAAATAGTTCAATTTGGTGTGAAGTCGAGTGTGATGATAATTCGACACAGAATATAAGAATATGATGTAATTGATAGGATTCCATAAAAACTCTTTTTAAATTAAAACTGTGTAAAATCTTCTGTTAATTACATAACAGCGCTAAGAGTGGTGAGGTCAAGATTTGACTATATAGAAGCAACTGCATAAAATACATAATGAGAAGAACAAGAAAAGGTATTCCATCCTTATTGCATTATACTTACTGTTAAAAACCGAATGAGTGTTACAATCTCGAGTTTTCACAGAAGAATTCGTTCGCATAATTTGCATATGAAATGGGAATATAAAAGCCCCAAAACATATAAATGAAGTACTCCTTCCAAAACTGGTGTCTTCTACACGTATCATTTTCCAAATAAGAAAGAGATTATATTTCAGCAGTTATCATCTCAATAACATGTTGCAAAAGTATGTAAAAAAGGGTTTTAGGACAATCATATTTAACTATTAAAATGTCCTGTTAATAAGTCCAGACCTTAAACGAATCGAATATTGCTGGATAAGGTTAAAGATATTTGTTACGCAGAAACAATTCTGCAATAAAAGCAAATTAATTGAAGAAATAATTCATTCATGATATCATATTATAACAGCTGTGGAACTAAATATATTGTTGAATTCCATGAGATGGCATTGCAAAGCCGTAATTCGCATTAATGCTTAAGCAACGAAACATTAAATTCTATATTTGAGAATTTTTACATGTCATTATTTCTATGAGTAAGTTTTTAATTAGAATTTCTATTTCAATAGAAACATCTATTAAAAGTTATTTTATTAATTTCTTGCTAAATTATCTTGAAATTGATACAAGATTTTATGACATTTCTTTTAATAAAATTGGTGTTCTGATCCATCAAACTTTGGTCAATACTGTAAAATATCATTTTTGATACAACGAGGCATAATTTTCATTAATGAAAATTTTATTAAAATTGTTGAATAAATTCTTCAATACATTTTTTTCTTCTAAATTGTTTTATGGACAAATTCTAAGAATAATATTTAGTTGCTTCTTATTTCTATTCATTTAGGTAGGTTTATTAATTCATTAGGTTTTGCTTTTATACGTATTATGATCAAATTCGGAAGTCAGGTTAGCTTATAAATTAGTTATCTTAGAGGTATTTTCAAATTAAAAATTATTAATATGTTAAATTTTTCATTTATTTTTCTCTGGTTGTCCTATTTACAAATGGACAATCCAAATCCCAAAATCAATATAAGAAAGATCACTGGTCAGTTTAAAACAACACTGCTCAACATGCGAAATGACAGAACGCTTTATAAATTGTTAGATTCCACGCTTTGGCTATATATATATATGTGTGTGTGTGTGTGTGTGTGTGTGTGTGTGTGTGTGTGTGTGTGTGTGTGTGTGTGTGTGTGTGTGTGTGTGTGTGTGTGTGTGTGTGTGTGTGTGTGTGTGTGTGTGTGTGTGTGTGTGTGTGTGTGTGTGTGTGTGTGTGTGTGTGTGTGTGTGTGTGTGTGTGTGTGTGTGTGTGTGTGTGTGTGTGTGTGTGTGTGTGAGATAGAGACAGGATTATGGTATAAAAAGAAGAGCACAGCTTACGCTGGAAATAAACAATTATGGAGAAAACACAGTATATACTTAGCCATATACATGAAATATTTAGTGCTATTGTTTGTTTTCGCGGTTATATCGCCAAGTCATAATTCTAGATACTCTCCAGATATGATTACACTGGTATTATAACCCCCGGGGGCACCTCGAAATGAGGATGAGATGCTTCCGGCATGGTGGTTATATCTCACCACCCTAGAGGGTACACTAATAGGTGGGGGATCTGACTCTGCCCATCGATGACGGGACGTACTTCCTTCGGGGAGGGTTGTACCGTGGCCGGTGACGGCCCTTAGGACTCCACCACTGTTCCCACCAATGTTGCTGTTGCGGCGGTCCCTTCATTCAGTTTTATGGTTTAAATCCGTGTACCTCGTGGTGGGTCGGAGAGTTAGATAGTTGAGTTGACTTACACTTGTATTATATCTTTTGGAAGCTTAATAATCACAATTTAAGCATAACAATTTAAGAACATATGCATCGTACCTTTTTGGATCAAGTTTTGAAGAACTTTCTACCATCAAGTTATCATACTTAATCAATATGCGTGATATGTGTAACCAGTAAATTATTTAATATAATCTTTGCTTGATTTTATAAACATTCATTTGTTGTTAAATAAACCGAATCAAATAATTTTTCAAGAAAATCTATCTGCATGATTAAAATGTTTTGATCTTAACCAAATATTCGAATTTAAAAATTTCGACTGATATTTTTAATAAATATAAAATTATGTCAAATGTAATGTAGATTAAATTAAAATTATGGATTAAAAATAAAATGATACGTTCACGTATATGAAAAAATACTTATGCGTCTGTGTTAAGTAGAATATATTTAATATGGCTATTATTTATATAAGGTTCATGTATAATTTCAAGGACGTTTCAAATTATCGGTTTTTCTTAAGCACATTTCAGAATTCTGATTCAGAAGTTTCAAAGCGAATGTGTTGATACACAATAAAAGTGGAAGCTGTCGATTTATCGCGATTTAATTAATTTTCTGACTATGATATATGAGACATTACTGGCAGGCATGGCATGATCTCAAGCATTCTGTAATCACAACTAAGAAATTAGTATTGATTGGTATCATAACTGGAATAATTGAATGAATCCTGCAAGTATTCCAGTTATGCCCTCGTTACTCCCCGCTGATTAAAGGAAAAACGTCATCTTCAGCAGATAAATGTCTGATGAGAAATTTACTGTCTCAGACAACATTATTATTAATTAAAGAATGTGTTTTTCTGAAAGTAAAATCCAACTTTCTTATTTAATTAACTTAGATATCATTGCCCTTATTTTTATTAATGAATGAGATTATCATAAATATAAGAAATATTTCATGTGCTTCTATATAGATTTATTTATTTATACTCATATTCTTATGAATTCGGAATTTTATGCGCTGTTAGTCAGGTATTATATGTATGTACGGCTGACTAAATTTATAATTTGTTCTTTAAATTGCTAGATATTTGCCAGATTTGCCAATAAAAGAGAAATGACAGAGAAATTCATTAATTTGAATAATCGATTTTGATAAAAACTTTTGTTATATGATAATGAAAGAATAAATTAGCTTCGGAACAGATGCATTATTCATATTAAAAATGAGGAATATTTCTAAGTAAAATAAATAAAACTATGAAAGCCGAAACTTTTTTTTCTTTTTAAACAAAAATTCTCTTTATGATATTATTCTGAAAAATATTAATGACATTTATGAATATAAAAGATATTTTTTCTGACTAAAATCAATGCTCTTCTGTCCCTATATTATGCAAGTCCCATTCTCATTTTTTTTTTAAGATTGATTGTTTTTTTAAAGCATTGACATATTAGAAAAATGTTTTAATGAAAAAAAATTATAAAAAATGATAAGAAAAAAATGTCTGTTCTGTTAATGAGGCATAAATATAAACGAAATTTCTTATTGTAGTGAAAATCCCTTTTACAGGAAATTTTAATATATTTATATGTATCATGATAAGCTTTGCTTAGGGCAACCTGATGAAATTATTGCGACTGTGAGAATAGCATATATATAAGAAAAGGAGAAATGAAGCTTTAGCATGTAAATAAAAAATTCGAAGAAAGAAAAAATATTTTTATTTTTTTTAACGATTTTTATAACTAAAAAAAAGAAAAGAAAAATAACTTTTACAAGAATTCCATAAAGAAAAAAAATATTTTCCTGAAATATATTCTTACAAAATTTATATTTTAATACTTAGTTACTCTATAGCACAATTATAAAAACCATTTAGGAAACATGCCATTGATATGTGGCATTCATTTCAGACTTTAGTTATTATCACAACATAATGGGAAAAATCTAATTAAAAATTTATCTGTTCAGTATCATGATTGTATCGTCCCTATTGGAAAAAGATATTTTCCAATATTTCCATGATGCTCTACGATATTCTGTATTGTAGCTAATATTTTGACAATATCGTATCAATATTTCTGGGCATTTTGCGCTGATAGAGGTAGTAATATCGTAGAGCATTTTATGTTATTAGGATAATTTCTAGATATTTTTTTTAATAATGGCTCTTTTGGATATTTGTTTCATATTATTTAATTACATATCTTGAAATTGCTCTATAAATTTATTCTCTAAATATTAAATACATCCAAAACTGATTTTCAATTGTAGTTTATAAAGTAAAATCAAATCAGTAAAATGCAAGATATATGTCAGGTATCACGCTCTTATGATATTTAGGTTAAAAAAACCCTTAAACTATTCAAATACTTGTTTATTTTTAGCAGAAAAATACCAAAGATAAAGGTATTAATATTTTTAATAATAATAAACACCGAATGAGTTTATGTGTTTGTGCGTTGATGATTTTTGTCGTTCTATAAATGAGACCAATACAGCGCGCCATATCACCAAATTTGGTTTAAACACATTTGGATAGTTAAGAATATACATTTTAGAGAAATTTCATAAAATTATAGCAGACATTTGGTAATTGAGAAAATATATTTCAGAGAAATTTCATAAGATTATAGCAGAAAATTCCCTACAATACAACTGTAATCAAATATTGATATTTTTATGTCTAATTTCTATGTTAAATTATAATTTAAATTACTGTAATTATAACTATAAATTTTAGCAGAAATTAAATTCATGTGAACTAATTGGCAAGAGGAAAATACGTCCTAGAAATTAATAAACGGTCTGTTTTGTCTATGAGATATGTAGACCATAGATTTGTTGCACTTATTACACTTTTTTTTTTTTTGGCCTTTTGTAAACACAAAATGCTAATATCTCAAAAGGAATATAATGGTAGCTTTCTTTGAAGCATACAAGAACAAAACACTTATAATTGTTTAATCAAAACAATTATAATTGCAAAAGAAGTGAAATATTTTAAACTAACTAAAAGTAGAAAATATATTTCAATTCTTTTTTTTAAATTACAAATTTGTTTATTTTCTTTTACTATTTTCCAACTTTAATATAAATTTTTTCAAAATATAAAAAATAAAGTTTATATGCAGAATTTCTCAGAAATTACTCACTTCATTAATTTGAAATAAATTTTTCTACGATTTATAGACCAATTTATTTTAGCAAAATAATGAGAAAAAATTTCTAATGAATTTTAATTAAGTTTAAGTTTAAAATTTGAATTATTAATTATGATTTTGAAATGTATATGTACTAAATGTTTTATAAAATACATGTATAACTTCAAAATTAAAGATTTTTTACAAGTTAATAGTAATTTTGAAAATTTTGATTAATTTTCAACTTTCTAATTCTGTTTGAATAAAAAATTTTATTTTTTTAAATTTTGAAAAATTATACATATTTTATTTAATTACAATTTTTAATTTATTTTTTAAATTATACACAAATATGAGAAACAGAGTAAATTTATATGAATATAATATCGTTAAATTTTTAAATATCACAATTGTTTTATCTGAAAGTTTTGTTCATTGAGATAAAGTTTGGTTTTCGCCTTCACAAATAATTGTTGAGCCCTGACATCCCTTAAGAGTATCTAAAAAATAATTTTAAAAATTCAGATTCCAAAAAAATTATGTATAAATAACTGATTAAAACAGAATAACATCTTCACATTATATTCTTTTCTTCACATTTCTCAAATCAAAAGATTTTTAATACCTGTTTTTCTTTCGTTGGGTAAATTAAAAAATAGATATTAAAAGACCATGATAAAAAATGAAATAAACTCTTCAGTGTGTTTGAAAAAAGATCTGAAAATATATCCTTCTTTGATATGACTCAGTTTCATATAATTTTAAGCTTTTTATTTACTGCTATAATACTAAAAAAGATTTTCACAAATGTATATCAGCTAAAATAACAATGAAATTTTAATACTTCACATACATTTGGCGATGATATATTAATGCTGGCATTTGAGAATGCATATAAAAGTGTAATAATGTCTCGGAATCCAAAAGCTAATTACTTTTTGTAATTTTTGAAACGAACTTTTCTTTAAGTTAGTTTATTAACTGCTTTCAAAGATATGAATTAAAACAAAATTTCCAAACGGCGACAAACTATTTTATATGCACACATTATTCCTCATAAAGAACTTGCTTAAATTTCAGTCACATCTATTAAAAAAACAAATTATTTGCTTACTATTTATGCTGTATATAGGGAAATATAGTAATAAGAATTTTGACAAATGCAACTACAAGATTATTTTTTTGAGATGAAGTGTTGCGAAATAATTTACATTGTACGAATATTTTTTGTAAGTATAGATTGAAGTTTGAATACGCATTAGAATTATTAAGTTCTTATTTCATGTATAAAATAAAATACTGATGTTGAAAACTTGAAAATGCATATTTGAAATGAAAAAAAAATCTTAAGAACTGAAGTAGATGGCATTAATGTTCAGTAATTAGAAAGTAAAATGTATATAAAATATATTTGCCCGAGATCATGTTGAAATATTTGATACTTTTAGACTAAAAGACAGAATCCATTTTTAAGAATGTGCTTATAATAAAATTAATATGTGCCACATTAGCATACTTTTTAAACAAGTACACATAATTAGTAATAATTCAAATTTTGAATAAGGCATGCATTTTACAGAAAGTTTCTCATTCTCTGTGTATATACTTTATTTCAATTTTATTTCAAAAAGTATGCAGGAATTATGTTAAAATTTTCCTACTCTTATATTCGAATGAAGAAATAACTTTGTATAATCAACTTTACTATTGAACAGCTAAGCATACTTTTTACAAAATTATTTCAATCAAAATTTTGAAAATCAGCTGATTATTCTTTTTTAATTACAAATATTTAAAAAAGTTCTATCTCGTTTGAGATTTGTCTTTCAAGATCAATAAAATTCCTTTACCGTTTATTATGCATTTTTTTAAATAATATTTTATCATCCCTTCTTCCAATGTTTCTTTCTGCATTTCAACATGATATTGTGTAGAAAATTTCTTTAATATATAAAATAGTTATTTATAACTGCAAATATACAATAAACATGCAATTTTAATCTGCAAATAAACATGCAAAAAAACTGGTATAAAAATCAACTTATATTTAAAAAAGGGTTTAGTTTAATAAGAAAAAAATAAATAAAGGAAAATGGCATGTCTCTGTAAAAACAATATAGTAGAAATATACGTATTAAAAATTTGATCAATTTTCCATGTAGTGAACTTTGTTTTCGAACAGTGATTGTTATTGAAACTTTCTTCATTCTACTATTAACTAGTATAATTAACTAATTTTCAGCAAAATATTTCTTATATTCTGTGTCACTCCAATAATGTTCTAATATGATAAATTCATTAATCATGTAAAATTACTACGAAAGAAGTTGAACCAAAATTTACAATTCAATCCAGAAGTAAATATTATACGTTTTAAACTTATATCTTAAATGAAATATTTAAAGTATAGATTGAGCAAAATTTCAAGCTGACAAAATATTTGATTTCCAGATCATAACAATGAATCAAAATATAAAAACATCAGTAATTTAAAAAAATTCGGTAGGAAATAACTATTTATTTTTATATACAATTTAAGAAATATAAAAAATTATGATTGTTAAGATATGCATGGCTTGGTAAATCCATTATTTCATAATTGGTTTGAACGTTTTTTGGTGCGTGGTTTAACACGCATTGCCAAATTTACTTTAAATTAATTAAAACATTTTTACTTAATGAAAACTGCCAGCCATGTAAATAATAAAAATAAATTTTAATTACAAATTAAGTTAACAAATATAGAATATGATACATTGGCCGTAATTCCATCGACCAGCAGGAGACAGACGTTCTAAGCCAGCTGGCGAAGGCAGGAAGTGAGTCACTCGTATCCGTTGGAGAGCAAAGTTCATCTCCAAAGGTATGATTGATGCTTATCGCCAGTTGGCGAAACAAACAGTCATTTATCGCCTGTTTGGCCGCTGTAGTTTTTTAGTTCCATGAAATTCTTCTGTCTTTGAAAATTAAACGTAAGAAAGTATTCTTAATAAATAATTGAAACAAAGTAATTAACTGCTTAATAAATACAATTTTTGTCCACATTTCTATAGAAAAATTCTTCTACACAAAAACTTGTCGGAAAGTTTTCAACTATGATTATCATTG